>NW_027362761.1:1011379407-1016179407 GCF_046119375.1 Phyllobates terribilis
AGTATACTCACCTCCCCTTCCGGCCTCCAGCGCCGTCTGCCGCGGCTTCCCGGGTGTTGCCATGACGACCCGATGTCGTCATGACAACATCCAGGTCACCAGACAGCAGGAAGATTGTTTGGTCATGCCCAGTGCATGACCAAACAATCTTCTCACTGTGCATCGCTGACTGCCTGCATGGCACAGGGATGGTGCTCCATCCCTATGCTATGCAGGCAATCAAAATTAAAAAAAGTGAAAGTCCCAGAGTGGGACAAAGTAAAAAAACTTTCATAAAGTGAAAAAAAAAAAAAAAAATTGTAAAAATATAAAAAAAAAATAATCCACCAAAAATAAAAATATAACATACCCATCAATAATTATGAAAAAAAACAAACAATAAAAGTACACATATTTGGTATCGCCGTGTCCGTAACGACCTGACCTATAAAACTGTTCCACTAGTTAACCCCTTCAGTGAACAAGGTAAAAAAAAAAAAAAAAAAAACGAAGCAAAAAACAATGCTTTATCACCATACCGCCAAACAAAAAATGGAATAACACGCGATCAAAAAGACGAATATAAATAAAAATGGTACCGCTGAAAACGTCATCTTGTCCCGCAAAAAACAAGCCGCCATACAGCTCCATCATCCGAAAAATCAAAAAGTTATAGCTCTCAGAATAAAGCTATGCAAAAAAATATTTTTTTCTATAAAATAGCTTTTAATGTGTAAAAGCGCCAAAACATAGAAAAACGATATAAATGTGGTACCACTGTAAATGTACTGACTCGAAGAATAAAGCTGCCTTATCAATTTTACCACACGCGGAGTAGAATAAAAAAAAAAAAAAAAACAATTCCTGAATTGTTGGTTTTTGTTTATTCTGCCTCCCAAAAGCCGAAATAGAAAGGGATCAAAAAATGTCATGTGCCTGAAAATGGCACCAATAAAAACGTTAACTCATCCCACAAAAAACAAGCCGTCACATGACTCTTTCGGCCAAAATATGGCAACATTATAGCTCTCAAAATATGGCGATGCAAAAACTAGATTTTACAAAATATGTGTCTTTTAGTGTGTGACAGCTGTCAATCAGAAAAACCCGATATGATTCTGGTATCTCTGTAGTCGCACCGACCCGAAGAATAAGGTCATCTAATCACTTATACCGCACTAGGAACGGCGTAAAAAATAAACGCTAGGGCTGGGGTTAGGGTTGTGCTAATGTTAGGGTTGGGGTTAGAGTTGTTTTTTTTTTTCAAAAGTAAAAAAAAAAAAAAAAAAAAAAAGATGACGATATGGCAACTAGTGTTGAGCGCAAGTGCTCGCTACTTGAGTTTGCATCGGGTGCTCGGGTATGCACTGAGTATCGCGGGTGCTCCAGTCTCCGCCCCATATGCTCTGTGGCCAAAAACACCTCGCAGGAATTGCCTGCCATGCACGAGCGATCCCCGCATGTTTTTTTTGGGGTGTCTAATAACAGTGAAACATGCGGGCGGGGACTCGAGCATTTCACTTGAGCACCCATGATACATGGTGCATACCTGAGTACCCAATGCAAACTCAAGTAGCGAGCACTTGCGCTCAAGACTAATGACAACTTATTCAATATGATGACCTAATGTCATCAAATTCTGTGTCGTACCTCTGGGTTCAAAATGTTCACTATACCCCTTGATAAAATCCTTGAGGGGTGTAGTTTCCAAAATGGGGTCACTTGTGGGGGGTTTCAACTATTTAGGCAACTCAGGGGCTCTCCAAATGCGACATGGCATCCGCTCTCGATTCCAGACGATTTTGCGTTCAAATAGTCACAGTGCTCCTTCCCTTCTGAACTCTGCCGTGCGCCCAAACACTGTATTTTCCGCACATATGGGGTATTGGCGTACTCAGCAGAAATTGCACAAAAGTTTTTGGGGTCCATTTTCTCCTCTTACCCTTGTGAAAATAAAAAAATTGGGGCTAAAACATCATTTTTGTGGAAAAAGTTAGATTTTTTTATTTTCACGGCTCCATGTTATAAACTTCTGTAAAGGACTTGGGGGTTCAAGGTGCTCACCACACATCTAGATAAGTTCCCTGAGGGGTCTAGTTTCCAAAATGGTGTCACTTGTGGGGGGTTTCCACTGTTTAGGCACATCAGGGGCTTCCCAAATGCAAAATGGCGTCTGCTAATTATTCAAGTAAATTTTACATTCAAAAAGTCAAATGGCGCTCCTTCCCTTCCGAACCCTGCCGTGCGCCCAAACAGTGGTTTTCCCCCACATATGGGGTATCTGCTTACTCAGGAGAAACTGCACAACAAATTTTGGGGTACATTTTTTCCTATTACCCCTGCAAAAATAAAAAAAATTGGGTCTAAAGTAACATTTTTGTGAAAAAGTCATAAGTTACTTCCCGGTAACGGGATTTTTCGGAGACCATGACAGCACCACGAGAGAGGGGATCCGCCCACCAAGGACAGGAAACCTACAGGCTTAAAAGGAGGCGGCCCTCCCTCTCGCCTCAGTTTGGATTACAGAGCATTGAGAGGACCGCCAGGTTAGTAGACATAGCAAAACAATCATAAAAATAACATTTTTATACAACACCAATAAGTGAGAAAAGGTTGTAATTAATAGATGAGGAGTGCTCCCATTAGGTGAAGGGAGGGAATATAAGGGTGCTGTCATGGTCTCCGAAAAATCCTGTTACCGGTAAGTAACTTATGACTTTATCGGTCGACCATGACAGCACCACGAGAGAATTGCAGAGATGAAAAAGTCTAGGGAGGGACCACAGCCTGGAGAACCCTTCTCCCAAATGTGAGGTTGGATGAAACACCCAAATCCAGTCTATAGTGCCTATAGAAGGTAGATGGAGAAGACCAGGTAGCAGCCTTACATATGTCTTCCATCGAGACACCAGTCTTCTCTGCCCATGAGGTTGCCACCGCCCAGGTAGAGTGAGCCTTCAACCCCTGTGGCGCTTCCTCACCGCTGGAGACATAGGCTAGAGTAATCGCCTCCCTGATCCACCTAGCTATGGTGGATTTAGTAACCTTAAGCCCCTTTCTAACCCCTTGGAAGGAGATAAATAAGGAACTATCTTTCCTGAAGGCCTGGGTGACCGACAGGTACTAAATCACACATCTCCTTACATCTAAGGTATGGAACTCTGCTTCTTTTTGTTTACTTGGATTAGAATAGAACGAGGAAGTATTATTTCCTGGAGTCTATGGAAACGGGAAACTACTTTAGGGAGATATGCCGGGTCCGTTCTAAGAATTATTCTATCGTCCAGGATTTGAGTGAAAGGTGGGCCTGAAGACAGAGCCTAGATATCACTAACCCATCTAGCTGATGTTAGAGCTATTAGAAGCGCTGTTTTAAGGGAGATGGACTTAAGAGATGCCGACTCTATTGGTTCAAAAGGTGAACCGGTTAATGCTTTTAGAACTAAATTTAGTTCCCAGGGTACCAAATTGCTTTTGATAACCGGTCTGGATCTAAACACAGCTCTGATAAAGCGAGAAATCCAGTAATTCCCTGCCAAGTCACAGTTATATAGAGCACCTAATGCAGAGACTTGGACTTTAAGGCTGCTTGTCGCCAACCCCATCTCGAGGCCCTTCTGTAAAAATTCAAAAATTTTACTAATTGGAGCTCCCGTACCAACTGTAGAACCAGAGAAAGATTAAAAAAAAAAAAATGTTTTCCAAGTTCTAGTGTAAATCCTGGTCGTGACAAGTTTTCTACTATGCATTAGTGTAGTCACTAGATCTTGGGAGAATCCTTTGCGTTCTAACAGGGACCTCTCAAGTTCCCCATCGTCAAGTGGAGGCCAGGAGCTTGAGGATGGAGTATCGGACCCTGGCTGAGGAGATCCGGGATTTCTGGTAGGACCCAAGGATCGGAGATGGACATGTTCCTCAGGCATGAGAACCAGGGCCTCCTGGGCCAAAAGGGGGCGACCAGAAGGACCCTCGCCTTGTCCTCTCTAATCTTTCTTAGAACCATGGGAAGGAGATTGAATATGGGGAAGGCGTAGGCCAGACTGAAATCCCAAGCTATTTGGAGAGAGTCTACTGCCAGGGGGTTTTCTCTGGGATTTAGGGAGCAAAATGGCTTTGTCTTTCGATTTAGCCTTGTGGCAAAGAGATCTACCACCGGAAGACCCCATTGTTTTCTTTTCCTTTGATGTAGAGGGCCATTAAGGAAAGGAGATGGCATTCCGAAATCCAGGTGGCTCAAAAGGCTGGTACCGATTTGGAGGAAGGACCCTTCCCAGCCGGGGGATCATCCCTGAAGGCTGCAGAATCGTCCATCCTGCTGGAGCCGTGATGACTGGCCTTAGACGCCGAACCTCGTTTTCCTGAGGACCGGGCATTACCAGAAACACGCGGACGATGCACCTTTTGGGGCTCCCCAAACCGCCGCTGAGATGGTGGAGATGGCGGCTGCTCAACTTGCTGCTGTTCACTATCAAACTCCATGATAGGGAGAATGAAGCTGGGAAGCCCTGAACAGTGGTGCCTGGCCAGTTAAATAGGCCTTGATCCACCCCTCCGCCACCAGATTTCAATCAAATTCCTCTTTTTTTTTTTTTTTTTTTTTCCCCTGTACCTTTACAAAGAGGAACTATGAGGTACAGACACCCTATAAAAGCACTACAAGGCACAGGGGCACCCTGAAGAGAGATGCTATGAGGCCCCATTAGGTACTAAAAGGCACTGTGAATCGCTATGAGGTACTAACAGGTACTATACGGCACTATGAATGCACCATAAGGCATTATGGTATGCTATGAGTCACTATGATATGTTATGCTATGAAGAGCCATAAGGCGCTATGAAGTGCTATGAGGCACTATGCCATGAGGCACTATAAAGCACTATGAGACGCTATACGGCACTATGATGTGCTTTGAGACACTAATATGCGTTATGCGGCACTGTGAAGCGCTATGTGCCACGAGGCACTATTAAGTGACATGAAAGCTATGCCGTGAGGCACCATGCTATAATGTGCCGTGAGGCACTATGCTATAATGTGCCGTGAGGCACCATGCTATGATGTGCCGTGAGGCACCTGCTATGATGTGCCGTGAGGCACCATGCTTTGATGTGCCAAGATGTGCTATAAAGCGCTATGCTATGACGCACTATGATGTGCCATGAGGCACTATGATGTGCCATGAGGCGAGGCACTATGATGTGCTATGAAGAGCTATGCTATGATGCACTATGATGTGCCATGAGGCGCTATGCCATGAGGCCCTATGATGTGCCATGGGTCACTATGATGTGCCATGAAGCGCTGTGAGGCACTATGATGTGCTATAAAGCGCTATGCCATGACGCACTATGATGTGCAATGAGACACTATAATGTGCCAAGAGGTGAGGCACTATGATGTGCTATAAAGCGCTATGCTATGAGGCACTATGGTGTGCTTTTTGTGAAGCGCAAAGAGGCTTTATAAGGCGCTGTGAGGCACTGCGCTCAGATTTATATTTAAAAGAGTAATCCATCTGAATGAAGGATAAACCTTTCCTTTGGGTGGTAAATCTCAATTGTCAGACTAGCCCCACCCGAAGGAGCCAACTGATGAGATGCAGCTGGACAGCAGACCTTCACAGAGGCCATGTGCTGTATTAACACCATGTGCCGTCCTATGGATGGAGTAAACAGACTGGAGGACAACAGTAAAACCCTCAGTGTTAGTTTAACATTTACTGAGCAGATTGAGGCTCATTTTTGTGGTAAATTCTGAAGGCCAATCATGAGGCTCTGTGCGGCCCAGACATGTGGCTCACTTTAGCCTAGAGGTCTAAGGTCCAGCTTCCGTCCTGAAGCCAATTTTAAAGCACGATGCCCTTGGCCCAGATGGGGTATTACAGAGCGCACACACACCCAATTTTGAGTTTTGCGCAAACATCCTTCAGCCTTTCCTAGTATCCATAACAAGGAAAGGGCCCCATAATCAAGGTAAACATTCACGAAGATCACTCACCACCAGCTGTACGGATTCGGAGGCAGGAACGAGTCACAGGCCTGTTCCTCTCCATCCGTCCATGCCTGAGCAATACTGGGGTGGTTAATCCCAGGCAGGGCTTCTCCACTGATGCATGGAACTGGAGCTGTCGACCCCAGACAGGGGCGCAGGTCCACAGCAGCTTCTCCACTGATGCATGGAACTGGAGCTCTCGACCCCAGACAGGGGCGCAGATCCACAGCAGCTTCTCCACTTATGCACGGACAACTGTTTTTTTCTTTTTTTTTTTTTCAGGGACGCATGCATCGCGGTTAATACCGCACTAACAAACAGATGCCAGTAACCGGACTTCCGGGTTCCGGTCACATGATGTCCTCGAGGCGCGGTGACGTCATCAGGCCGCGACTTACAGGAGGATGGAAGTGCGCGCCCACACGAGGATGCCTCATATACCGCCGGCGCTCCCAGGTAGGGCCTGCCCATGGCCTGCTACCTCTGGAAGGGGCACCGCTCTCCAGCGGCCCGCTCCTGGTCGGGGCGGAGGTTCGCAGACGGCCTCAGACCCGGCGCGCCGAACTCCGCCGGGTGTCGATGGGGACAACACCCCACGCAACTCGCATCTCCAGGGCGATGGTGGGCTTGCCACCCTAGATAGGGGCGCAGTCCCACTGCAATCCGGATCCCAACCAGGGCAGACTCCTCTACAGAAAGCGCAATCTGGCTGAAGCAGATAAAAGGGCTGCCACCCCAGATAGGGGCGCAGCTCCCCTGCATATCCGGTGCAAAAAAATGCTGTGTCACTCCCAGACAGGGGTGCACTCACATACGCTGGAGCTGCAGATCCAAGATAGGGGCGCTGCTCGACAGCCGTCGCCATCCAGATCTTCCACGAGCCTGCAATAGGTTCCCTCCATCAAGGACAGGAAACCAAGCTGAGGCGAGAGGGAGGGCCGCCCCCTTTTAAGCCTGTAGGTTTTCTGTCCTTGGTGGGCGGATCCCCTCTCTCGTGGTGCTCTCATGGTCGACCGATAAAAGTTAAATGTTAAATTTTTTCTTCCACATTCCAAAAATTCCTGTGAAGCACCTGAAGGGTTAATAAAGTTCTTGAATGTGGTTTTGAGCACCTTGAGGGGTGCAGTTTTGGAATGGTATCACTTTTCGGTATTTTCTGTCATAAAGACCCCTCAAAGTGACTTTAAATATGATGTGGTCCCTAAAAAAATGGTTTTGTAAATTTTGTTGGAAAAATGAGAAATCACTTGTCAACTTTTAGCTCCCCAATAAAAAAAAATTTTGGTTCCAAAATTGTGCTGATGTAAAGTAGACATGTGGGAAATGTTATTTATTAACTATTTTGTGTGACATATCTTTCTGATTTAAGGGCATAAAAATTAAAATTTTGAAAATTGCAAAATTTTCTAAATTTTCGCCAAATTTCCGTCTTTTTTTCACAAATAAACGCAAATGATATTGAAGAAATTTTACCACTATCATAAAGTACAATATGTCATGAAAAAACAATCTCAGAATCAGGGGGATCCGCTGAAGAGTTCCAGAGTAATTACCTCATAAAGGGACAGTGGTCAGAATTGTAAAAATTGGCCTGGTCATTAACGTGCAAACCACCTTGGGTTGGTAAGGGGTTAAATGAGGTGTGTTCAAACTTTTGGTCTGTACTGTATATACACACAAGCTGCTCAAAAAAATAAAGGGAACATTTAACCCCTTTACGACATAGGGCGTATTAGTACGTATCTGTGCCCTGGGACTTATGGACCAGATACGTATTTATACGCCCTGGCGATTTCGCCCGCACACAGGCTGTGCGGGCGCGATCGCCGCCGGGTGTCAGCTGATTGTCACAGCTGACACCCGGTACTATGTGTAGGGAGCGGTCCCGCACCGCTCCCGGCACATTAACCCCCGCAATGCTGCGATCGAAGTCGATCGCAGCATTGCGGTGGCAAGGGGAGGTGATAGCCGATACTCACCTCCTCTTCCGGCCTCCAGCGCTGTCTGCCGTGGCTTCCAGGATGTTGCCATGACGACCCGATGTCGTCATGACAACATCTGGGTCACTAGACAGCAGGAAGATTTTTTGGACATGCGCAGTGCATCTCCAAACTATCTTCTCCCTGTCCAGCGCTGACAGCCTGCATGGCACAGGGATGGTGCTCCATTCCTGTGCCATGCAGGCGATCAGAGAAAAAAAAGTGAAAGTCCCATAGTGGGACAAAGTAAAAAAGTAAAAAAACTTTCATAAAGTGAAAAAAAAAAAAAAAAAAAATTATAAAAATATTTAAAAAAAAAAAAAATAAAATAATCCACCAAAAATAAAACTATAATGTACCCATCAATAAATATTATAAAAAAAAAAAACAATAAAAGTACACATATTTGGTATCGCCACGTCCGGAACGACCTGACCTATAAAACTGTCCCACTAGTTAACCCCTTCAGTGAACACGGTAAAAAAAAAAAAAAAAAAAACGAAGCAAAAAACAATGCTTTATCACCATACCGCCAAACAAAAAATGGAATAACACGCGATCAAAAAGACAAATATAAATAAAAATGGTACCGCTGAAAACGTCATCTCGTCCCGCAAAAAACAAGCCGCCATACAGCTTCATCAGCCGAAAAATAAAAAAGTTATAGCGCTCAGAATAAAGCGATGCTAAAAAATATTTTTTTCTATAAAATTGCTTTTATTATGTAAAAGTGCAAAACATAGAAAAACGATATAAATGTGGTACCGCTGTAAACGTACTGACCCGAAGAATAAAGCTGCCTTATCAATTTTACCACACGCGGAACAGAATAAAAAAAAAAACAAAAAAAACAATTCCTGAATTGTTGGTTTTTGTTTATTCTGCCTCCCAAAAATCTGAATAGAAAGCGATCAAAACATGTCATGTACCTGAAAATGGCATCAATAACAACGTCAACTCATCCCCCAAACAACAAGCCGTCACATGACTGTCTGCCAAAATCTGGAAAAATTATAGCTCTCAAAATATGGCGATGCAAAAACTAGATTTTACAAAAAATGCGTCTTTTGGTGTGTGACAGCTGTCAGTCATAAAAACCGCATATGATTCTGGTATCGCTGTAATCGCACCGACCCGAAGAATAAAGTCGTCTAATCACTTATACCGCACGAGGAACGGCGTAAAAAATAAACTCTCGGGTTAGGTTTGTGCTAGGGTTAGGGTTGGGCTGGGTTAGGGGTTAGGGTTGTGATGGGGTTGTGATTTTTTTCAAAAGCAAGAAAAAAAGATGACGATATGGCGACTAGTGTTGAGCGCAAGTGCTCGCTACTTGAGTTTGCATCGGGTGCTCTGGTATGCATTGAGTATCGTGCGTATTTGAGTGACATGCTCGAATCTCAGCCCCATATGCTTCGTGGCCAAAAAAAAATTTGCGGGGATTGCCTGCCATGCACGAGCGATCCCCGCATGTTTTTTTTTGGGTGTCTAATAACAGTGAAACATGCGGGGCAGGGACTCGAGCATGTCACTGGAGAACACGCAGTACATGGTGCATACCTGAGTACCCGATGCAAACTCAAGTAGCGAGCACTTGCGCTCAAGACTAATGACAACTTTTTCAATATGATGGCCTAATGTTATCAAATTCTGTGTCGTACCTCTGGGTTCAAAATGTTCACTATACCCCTTAATAAAATCCATGAGGGGTACAGTTTCCAAAATGGGGTCACTTGTGGGGGAGCTCCACTGTTTAGGCACATCAGGGGCTCTCCAAACGCAACATGGTGTCCGCTAACAATCTGAGCTGATTTTCCATTCAATTTGTTAGAGGACACCATGTTGCATTTGGAGAGTCCCTGTGTGCCTAAACATTGGAGCTCCCCCACAAGTGACCCCATTTTGGAAACTAGACCCCCCAAGGCACTTATCTAGATGCATAGTGAGCACTTGGAACCCCCAGGTGCTTCACAAATTGATTCGTAAAAATGAAAAAGTGGAAAAATACTTTTTCATTTTTACGAATCAATTTGTGAAGCACCTGGGGGTTCCAAGTGCTCACTATGCATCTAGATAGGTGCCTTGGGGGGTCTAGTTTCCAAAATGGGGTCACTTGTGGGGGAGCTCCACTGTTTAGGCACATCAGGGGCTCTCCAAACGCAACATGGCGTCCGCTAATTATTCAAGCAAATTTTGCAATCAAAAAGTCAAATGGCGCTCCTTCCCTTCCAAGCCCTGCGCCCAAACAGTGGTTTTTCCCCACATATGGGGTATCTGCGTGCCCAGGGGAAATTGCACAACAAATTTTGGGGTCCATTTTTTCTTGTTACCCCTGTGAAAATAAAAAAAATTGGGTCTAAAGTAACATTTTTGTGAAAAAAATTAAATGTTCATTTTTTTCTTCCACATTCCAAAAATTCCTGTGAAGCACTTGAAGGGTTAATAAAGTTCTTGAATGTGGTTTTGAGCACCTTGAGGGGTGCAGTTTTTAGAATGGTGTCACTTTTGGGTATTTTCTGTCATAAAGACCTCTCAAAGTGACTTCAAATGTGATGTGGTCCCTAAAAAAATGGTTTTGTAAATTTTGTTGTAAAAATGAGAAATCGCTGGTCAACTTTTAACCCTTATAGCTCCCTAACAAAAAAAAAATTTGGTTCCAAAATTGTGCTGATGTAAAGTAGACATGTGGGTAATGTTATTTATTAAGTATTTTGTGTGACATATCTCTCTGATTTAAGGGCATAAAAATTCAAGTTTTAAAAATAGCAAAATTTTCTAAATTTTCACCAAATTTACGTTTTTTTCACAAATAAACGCAAGTGATATCGAAGAAATTTTACCAAAATCATGAAGTACAATATGTCACGAAAAAACAATTTCAGAATCAGGGGGATCCGTTGAAGCGTTCCAGAGTAATTACCTCATAAAGTGACAGTGGTCAGAATTGTAAAAATTGGCCTGGTCATTAACGTGCAAACCACCCTCCGGGGTAAAGGGGTTAAACAGCAGAATATAAATCCAAGTAAATCAAACTTCTGTGAAATCAAACTGTCCACTTAGGAAGCAACACTGATCAATTTCACATGCTGTTGTGCAAATGGAATAGATGGAAATTGACAATTATCAAGACACCCTCAATAAAGAAGTGGTTCTGCAGGTGGGGACCACAGACCACATCTCAGTACCAGCTTTCTGGCTGATGTTTTGGTCACTTTTGAATGTTGGTTGTGCTTTTACACTTGTGGTAGCATGAGACGGACTCTACAACCCACAGAAGTTGCTCAGGGAGTGCAGCTCATCCAGGATGGCACATCAAAGCGAACTGTGGCAAGCAGGTTTGCTGTCTCTCTCAGCGTAGTGTCCAGAGGCTGGAGGCGCTACCAGGCAAGTACACCAGGAGACGTGGAGGGGGTCGTAGGAGGGCAACAACCCAGCAGCAGGACCGCTACCTCTGCTTTTGTGCAAGGAGGAACACTGCCAGAGCCCTGCAAAATGACCTCCAGCAGGCCACAAATGTGCATATGTCTGCACAAACGGTTAGAAACCGTCTCAATGAGGGTGGTATGAGGGACCGACGTCCACAGATGGGGGTTGTGTTCACAGCCCAACACCATGCAGGACGCTTGGCACTTGCCACAGAACGCCAGGATTGGACTCTTCACAAATGAAAGCAGGTTCACACTGAGCACATGTGACAGACGTGACAGAGTCTGCAGACGCCATGGAGAGCGATCTGCTGCCTGCAACATCCTTCAGCATGACCGGTTTGACAGTGGGTCAGTAATGGTGTGGGGTGGCATTTCTTTGGAGGGCCGCACAGCCCTCCATATGCTCGTCAGAGGTAGCCTGACTGCCATTAGGTACCGAGATGAGATCCACAGACCCCTTGTAAGACCATATGCTGGTGCGGTTGGCCCTGGGTTCCTCCTAATGCAGGACAATGCCAGACCTCATGTAGCTGGAGTGTGTCAGCAGTTCCTGCAAGATGAAGGCATTGAAGCTAGGGACTGGCCCACCCGTTCCCCAGACCTGAATCTGATTGAGCACATCTGGGACATCATGTCTCGCTCCATCCACCAACGTCACGTTGCACCACAGACTGTCCAGGAGTTGGCGGATGCTTTAGTCCAGGTCTGGGAGGAGATCCCACAGGAGACCATCTGCAACCTCATCAGGAGCAGGCCCAGGCGTTGTAGGGAGGTCATACAGGCACGTGGAAGCCACACACAATACTGAGCCTCATTTTGACTTGTTTTAAGGACATTACATCAAAAGTTGGATCAGCCTGTAGTGTGTTTTTCAACTTTAATTTTGGCGGGTGACTCCAAATCCAGGCCTCCATTGGTTAATAAATTTGATTTCCATTGATGATTTTTGTATGATTTTGTTGTCAGCACCTTCAACTTTGTACAGAACAAAGTATTCAATGAGAATATTTCATTCATTCAGATCTTGGATGTGTTGAGTGTTCCCTTTATTTTTTTTCAGCAGTATATATAATCTATATCTATCATGTACAGCAGAGGTTAGGAGTTCCGGTTCAGTAGTTATACAGTTTGAAACAATAGCATTGATTTTGCTCATGTATGGCGTTATTAATAAAAACAAATGCTGACAATACAGCAAGAATATCCAAGTTTTCATTTTTCCAGTGCATGGCAGAAAATGAAAGCAATGGCTCAGTGATGACAGACTTCTTCAAAAGTTTTGTCAGGATTTCTTTTCAGCCACGTTGCTACCCACAGATTCTCATGGCTCATCTAGTTCTTCTCACACTGACTGATCAGGGCTATGGTGAACATAAAGACAACACAAACAGGCAAGACAATACAGTTTCCCCAATAAGTTTATTTGGATTTCCACAATACAGAGCACCTCCACTTGTCATTTCCAGTTGGTTTGTAATGTAGATGATATAATCAGAATGCCCGAATAGTAACTTCCTCTAGAACAGCATTCATGCTACTGCTATCAGACTTATAACAATCCTTGGTACAGATCTATTGCTCATGAGATCCCATTATGAAGAATCAGATGGTCCTCTTACAACGCAAAACTTTAGACTTAAGGCTCATCAGAATACAAATACAATTTCCAAGGATTATTACAATATTTTTTATTTTACCCGACAGCAGCGGAGGCAACCAGCTGAAGCCATAACCCCACGATGTTTCCTGTGATGGCATCGAGCACAATTCGCTCCTTAATAATGGAATATCTAATCACAAACTTGGGGTCAAGTGGCAGCAGCCATCTTTATTGGCTAGTAGTTCCACAGTTTCTCCATTAATTAAAATTACCATTTTAGTTTTGGCTATTGTGTGTTATTGCTCATTTAGAGGTATTTTACCACTTTTAGGCCTCAGCATTACCGTGAGGAAGTTGGTGTTGCTGTGCTTTAAATATGGTTCATGCATACTGATCAAATGAAAAGAGATTTTAAGTTTGATAGGATAGAAATGGTTTTTCTAAAAAGTTATGGTTTGTGGGGCTAAGTTTTTGTCACTTTGATCACATATGATTACTTCTATTTGTTTTCACATTAAACATATCAAATACAATTAGCGTCCAGTGTCTAGCAGATTTAACAAGGACTCATCATAGGGAAGGCAAAGGACCACAAAAGTTAAGAGATGTGCAATTAGTGCAATTAAGTATCAAGTTTTTTGTCTCCGTTTGCCTGAAACTGTCATGACTGATTGAACATCAAGCAGAATATAAATACAGATGAACATTTCCACTATCATGTACTGTAAGTAGAGCAGTATAAACAGTTGTCAGTGCTTGCAGTATACAGAAGGTAATAGATTTGGGTAGTATTCCACGATTTTCCTAAAGCATCATACCGTGCAAAGGCTCCACGACAGAAAATTAAAGAACAAAAATACGTCTTCACAGCTCATCATCAAAGTGGCTCTATCCACTTCAAGGTCTGTCTAACAATGGCCTGAACACAGCAAAACATTAGTCGATGAAACGCTTCCAGCATACAAAAAATAACATAGCATAAATCACTTCACGCCATGGAACGGAGCATAAAATAAACACATCCACTTTTGTAAGCTGTCTAGCGGAAGAGATGTCTGCCCCCTGCACATGTCAGCAGTTCTGTACCAAGCTAAGCGCTATATGGCACATTTTTGGATTCAATGGCAGTATATCTCAATATGAGACATGGCTGCTTTAAGGGTCTCCTCGTGGAATATAGCAGAGGAGTGTCAGACGAAGGAGAGATAAGAAGAAATAAAATCTGTCCTGGAATGTACAAAAAGTGAAGTGTAATCAGTTGACAGCACACACTTTCTATCCCCCAACATTAAATTGGGAAGCAAATCTTGAAGGATGGCTCAATTCTGGGTTATTCCCTGTTCTCAACAAGCATAAACTAATGGAGTCTTGTACGCTCCTGTAACAGACATGCCCTTGTCACTTCCATACACTGGAGGATATTACACTGCCCGCTACTGACAACATATTCCCATTACATGAGCAGCCCACATGGTGCCTCAAATTTGATCATCCCTTGAATTTGTAAGGGAGGCAAAATGTCGCAACAACCTTTATTTTTTTTTCCAGTTTTTCATACAACTCCTCTATTAGGGCAGTGAGTCCTTCAGTAAGCTGACCTCCTCTTCAGTCTCCTCTACGTCTTCTTCATAAATGGCGTTCAGTTGAACATTATCAACTCGGGGTCGTGGTTTGCCATTTGGGCCATATGGCGGAGTATATCTTTTTTTGTGATAATGCCAAGGAGGCGTCTGAGAAGAAGGAAACAAACACAGTTAAAGAAAAGACATTCTTTGAAGAAAAGCTAGTTTAACCATAGAGAAAGAGGAAAAAAGAAGATACAAAAGTGTCCAGATCAATGAGTGACGACATTAGACCACCACCGATTACTATTGCCAATAGCTTTGCTGATAAAATGGATCAGGATTTTTCAACAGCAAAGAACTGCCAAATGACAAGCTGATTAAAGGATGATCTGTGTCTTAAATTTACTTATCCTGGAGAACTGAGCTTTTTATCGCCTGTGATCCCATACTCCACCAGCACATAGAGAATAAGAAGACCACAATATGTGCACCGAATCAATGGATGTCAGATTATAAACAGCTCAGTAATTTAGTTCATTTCCCTTCGGACTGTGCAAAAAATGAAAGCGAAGAAATTACTAATGAGAATTTAGTAAGACAGAATATTAAATGGGTGAGTAACGTGAATGTTATCCTGGTACAGTATTTCCAAATCTTTCCTTATGAGTAAATGATGCAATTCAGGTATAAATACTTGCATCCCCCACACTGTGTAGTGATATAATAGAAGTATATATTACATAGCAATAAGTAATTTAATAGTAATGAACATTTGGTCCTATTTGATCAGCATGTTACAGCAGCAAAGTCGAGCACATGGATATCAAGTCACAGCCCCAACAAGGCCTAAAAACGCAGCTAATTGCTTGTTAGGCCATGTTCGCATTTCCACCTTTTTTAGGATGCCAAAAAAAACACAAATATAATCTGATCCAATAAAAGAGCCAATCATTCATTTGAATTGGGACAAAAAAATTTAAAAATGTTATGTGACCACAATCCACTTTTTTTTTTTTTTTTTAAAGTTGGATCATAGAACAGTCAGCGCAAATTTGTCTGGGTAAAACAACGAATAGAAAACAGATCAGTTTAAAAAAAAAAAAAAGCCTTTAAGTCTATAGGAAATCTCGTAACGGACAGTGGTCAGTTATTTCAGACATTAACTGATCTGTTTTTAAAGCAGAGTTCAAACCTAAAACAGCAGCGGTAGAGATGTAAAGAAACACCTCTAGTAAAGACTGATCCGTAAAAAAAATGAAACCAAACTGTGAGGCTATGTGCCCACGTTGCGGAAATGAAGCAGAAAATTTCTGCTTCATTTCCGCATGTCCTCTCCCGGATAAACGCATGCGGAATTCCGCTCGCGTTTATCGTGCGTTTTCCACATGCGGAATTACCTTGCGTTTTTTATTGCATTGCAAAGGCAATTCCGCTTGCGGAAACGCAAAATTAATTGACATGGTGCGGATTTTTGCGTGCATCAAAAACCGCAGCATGGGCATAGAACATGCGGATTCCCCTTGGGGACCATTGGGGGCGGATTACCTAGCGTTTCCGCTGTGGAAATTCTGCAGCATATACGCTTGAAAAACGCTACGTGGGCATATACCCTGAATCTGTTTCTAACTAATCCAGTTGGTTTTTCTTTAAACAGGGCTGTGGAGTCAGTAAGCCAAACCTCCGACTCCCTCATACACGGCTCATGTTTAAGTGATAAATTTACGGTAGGACACATTTTTCTCAGCTAAAAGTCTAGACCCTTAGATCAGGAATAGGACAGACATTTATACGACATTTCATAGCTTTCCCAAATTCTAATGAAAAAATATTCCTCACAAACTGCATTGCACTACTGTACCCAATTTATTATATATTTTAGGAGTTGGAGTCGGTCCATTTTATACCGACTCCAGCTCCGACTCCACAGCCCTGTCTTTAAATACTAGACCGGTTACAAACAGATGACAACTGGACGTGTGAACAGAGCCTTAGACAATCACTTGTTTTTGCATGGGAACAGCTGATTCAACCACAGAACTACATGGCTATTACAATTGAACACAGTATTTTCAGGGTGAAATAGATGTTCCTCTGCAAAATATAGTAATCAATCAAAAAAAAAAATAAATGCATAGACAGTCAGCTCCTTATCTACTGGTCTTACATACTGCTTTCGGATAGAACCATATGTTCATATGACAGGTCTTTGGCTAAAATGTAAATGGCTCGTGTAAAGCAATTTCTGCTACTGTAGTAGAGGACAGCATTGTCACCGAAGACCTTACAAAATACATGAGATACATGTTACTGCTGATGGGTAAATAAAAAACAAAGGTAGAGTCTGAAATCTGAATACTTGTCGTACTAAAAACCTCCACCAGGATAACACCACAAAGCAGAACATATTCAGCAGATGCCCTTGTTACTCCGGTTAGTACTTCCGCTTGTGAGAGGACGCATGAAATTCTTCTGTATTGGAAACAAACTGAAAAATTGAGAACATACTAAAGAGGTCATTGTAAATGATTGACATCTGCAACATAGTCAAAGCAACCAGCAGAATCTAACAAGGTCTCTAGTGCATTCACAAATGGAAAGCTACAGCAAAGCTTTGGTACATAAAGCTCTATACTAGATTTTGGCACCAGTTATTCTACATGTATTATTACAGAGGAGAGCAAGACTTTCCAACTAGCACAAGTAACTGAAGGGATTAGCACAGAGGTCAGATGGGGCGAGGGATGATGGAGCTAATGTCAACTCTAATGCGATTAGCTGAACAATGCAACGCTATGAAATACTGGGGATTTCCGTTAAGGAGAAACTAACACATAAAATGGGTGATATACCTTTTACATTCTTGCAGTCCGAGCCATAATACGTGAAACTTTCTTAGCAGAAGATGATAATATACAAAATATACGTAGAAATTATGAGAGTCCAGACTGCAGGAATACTTTTTGCTTACCCTAGAACAGCAAGTGTCAGTTTCAGGCATGGATGCCTGGCAGTGCTGAGCATCAGTATAAGGCAGAAACAGCACCGATAGTGCCAACCATGCATCATCAGCACAGTTACTGAGAGCATGAAAGCACAGCACAGTGGGGGCAGAGGCGGAAACAGACAATTCTTCTGACAGTGGTGCTTCTATGGAGGCATTGTGAGTAGACACTGCTGTGGACATATTGTGTACTGCCCTGCAGTATTTGGTGTTTCTAGGAGGAGTCTTGTGCTGCATGCCGCTATGGGAGATACCATGGGTGCTGCATAGAAGTAGAGGTCTGACCTCAGCCAATCAAAGTCATACCATATTTTAATGATGCGAAAGCGGGGCCCTACTTCTCCAGAATATGGTCCCTTCATTGTTTAACCGCAAACTGCTGAGGCTGGTCTTAGCCTTTATGGTGCAGCTTTTACTTTAAGCTTTGTCATTCCTCCATATAGAGAGCCATAACGTTTGAGTTTTCCATGGACATAGCTGTATGAGCACTTGTTTATTGTGGATACGTTATGACTTTTAATGGTGTTTTGGTGTACATTATATATATGTATTGAACATTTTCTTTACAGTGATGCTAAATTTATGTTAGGGGAGCATGATTTTATAGCAACTGTGCAGTCTGTCCTTACTATGGGTAAGAGCAGTGTAGCCATAGACCTATGCAGAGGTACAATTGTGTTATGTCTTTTGAATTGTTTAATATTTTACATTATATGTACTGTATATGCAATAAAGGGAACACTTTAGCTATAAAAACTCATTGTCCTGTTTTTGTCTAAACCTACTGTGGAGTCAGCCATTTCTATTAGAATATTTTATGAGCTTTTGCACAACAAAAACAATTGAAAAAAAAATGGTGGCCTTATTCTGAGAGCTATAACTTTTATTCTGTGGATGGAGCGGTGTTAGCGTTACCTTTGCTGGACTTGCTGTAGTTGATTGACTTTAATACTATTGTGGGCTATAAACACGGTTTGTGTCATGTTTTGCAAGATGAAGAGAAAAAAAAAAAGCGGCCATTCTGGCATTATTTCTTAGTTTGTTTTTTCTCATCCCATGGTTACTTTGTGGAAATAATGACATTAACTTTATTCTGGAAGTCAGAAACATTACATGGTTTCATAATGTTTTGTGTGTGCGGCAGGGTTGCCAACTTGTCTTTTTATTTTTTTCAGGGCAGCTTTTCAAAAAAAATCACAGACAATATTTTTTTATAAACAAACAGGAACACTATAATAAATCAAAGATTATAAGCGATGCGTATTTACAGTCCATAATTCTGATATGAAGACATCAGCTGCATTCACTGTAGACTGTCTTCAGCGTAAAAAAAAATCAAGACAACCTTAATTTTTCTTTAAGCACAGGGCAAAAAAAAAGTGTCTTTCTGTCCTGGAATTTCTGGACGGTTGGCAACTCTGGTGTGTGGCCAATATATTTCTATGGTGACCAAGTTGTGTGAGGGCGTAGGGTTTTTGTTGCATATTTTATAGATACCATACAGGCATTTTAATTTTTAATCTTTTTTTTTAAGGAAGAAATAATAAAAACAAAATTCCAGAATTTCTGATTTTATCATCATTGTATTACAGTGGTAACTGTTCAGGTAAAAAAAAAACAAGGTATTTTATAGTTTGAGTGGTTACAAATATGGCAATGACTTGTATAATGCACTACTTCAGTATTTAAGTGTATTATTAGACTGTCACTGTGTCACGGTCCACGTAGACAGGTGGAATTTGGCCCGATAATGCCCGATGATCTACTATACACAAGCCAATTGTTGATTGTTCACAGTTCGGATTACATGGGCCAACAAAATCTGATGGGAACAGAATGAACGCTAATATGATTGTTCTGTCATACCTCATGTTGTTCACAGCACATCCATATTAAAGGGGGCTTTTATCAGTGGCCATCAACATGATGCTGTACGAAACCAATGATTTTTTTCATGCTGGCATAAATTATTTGGTTATCAGATGAATAAGTGTTATGATCTTTCTTCGGGTGATCGCCAGCATGTTTACACAGGCTCATAATCGTTAACCAGCCTTCTTGCGACTAATATGAGTTCAGGAACAATTCTCAATCCTTTACCAAGACAGTACAAATACCTAAGGTCTTGTCTGAGTAAGAACACAAAGATCCCCCATTAAGTTGTTTGGGAAGTAGGGCTAAAGAGTGCATTTAGAACATCCAACCACAAGTTCATCTTTATTATCTATTAATATCATTATCTGTATTATCGAGATGCCCTAATCTTCTAGAATGCAGTGGTGAGGGCAGGACACCTTTTTCCTTTACATGAATTGTAAAAAAATCCCCCTTCATGTAAATAGGGTGGAAGAAAGAATTCTCTTATTACAGTCAATCAGAAGCCACAATCCTAGTGATGGGATCATAACTCCTAGTTTTCATAGACATTGTATTAGCGTGTATGATCTCTCTGAAAGGAATTATCTACGGTATATATGTATTCATATATGAGACACATCTGACAATGGAAATCATTAACAAAACAGCATAAAGGCGTACCTGCTGTTATAGGTTCTTGGGGACTTTAGTCTTTGCACACTTCAGAGGTATATAAGAATACATAAAAAGTCGTATCATATTCTACTAAGGAGAACTGGCATCTACCTCACCCTTCACCAGCTTGTAGTCTCCCTCTCCCTGCCTATAGGCTGTCTGCAAATGTTCAGAAGCCATCCTAGGGCCCCAGAAAGCCCCAGCTGTAGTAATAGTAAAAAAGACAGCAGATCGGAAAAGCAGCTTTCCTTCTCTGGAAAAACCACGGCTTTAAAATATATATATATATATATATATATATATATATATATATATATATATATATATATATATATATATATATATATATATATATATATATATATATATATATATATAAAAAAATAAGAGGTGGAGCAGGACAGTGAGGGGGTCAGAGCGCTGGGCACAGCACTGGCATTATGCTAGAAGAGCATACCCACTTACACGTTTACAAAAAAAAATCTGTATTTTCAGGGGGATTTGTATATTGAAAAAAAATTAAAACATGTAAAAAGATAATTTCTGACTGCACATCATCTTTTACACACTAATAGATTTCTAGGGTGGGATTGTGATTAATTTTCTAACAATAGTAATGCTTTAAAGGGGCAAGGATGCGACACATAAGTCAGTCGAAGCTTTAAGGCCCCGTCACACTTAGCGATGCTGCAACGATCCCGACAACGATACGACCTGTCAGGGATCGTTGCTGCGTCACTATGTGGTCGCTGGTGAGCTGTCAAACAGGCAGGCTCACCAACGATCAGGGGAGCAGCGACATCGTGGAAAGAATCTTTCCACGATGTCCTGCTCCTGGTTACGAGCCTGCTGAAGCAGGAGCAGGCTGGTAACTATGGTAAACATCGGGTTACTAGGGGCACACGCGCACCTAGTAACCCGTTGTTTATCATGGTTACCACTCTGCTACAGTGAGCGGGAGGTTACAGCTCACTTTAGCAGGCTCGTAACCATAATAAACAACGGGTTACTAGGTGCGGTGTGCCCCTAGTAACCAGATGTTTATTATGGTTACCAGCCTGATCACTGCTCCCGCTGGTCACACACAGTGATGTGTGCTGACCAGCGGGAGAGCACCGACCAAAAAATGGTCCAGGACACTTTGCAGCGATCTCACAGCAGGGGCCTGATCGTTGCAAAGTGTCACACATAGCGACATCGCTGGTGAGGTCGCTGTTGCGTCACCAAAACCGTGACCCAGCAGCGATCTCGCTATGTGAGACGGGGGCTTTAGGCTCTCTGTCTGTTTGCCAAACACAATTATCTGATACCTATGGCTTAAAGTAAATGTTACCCCCATTAGTATAATGACTTGGCTTTGTGTGTGGACACAATATGTACTAGGTAAGCAAAGTGCAACCCTGCAGCCTAGACCTATCAATAAGTTATGTTCCCCTATAATAGGTCCATTGTGAAAAATGTGGGGACAACATATACAAACATGTGCAGAGTATTGAAACTGCAGCACCGTAGCGGCCATCTGGTCCTAGCAGGAATACTTTATATGACCAGGCGAGAGCACATGCATGTACCGTACAAGACACTGCCACATTTAGATCACCCCAGCACAAGCTTCTGACCATTATTCTTTTTATATTGTGCCTAGAATCTAAGAGCCAAAATGCATGCCATGGTCCAGTGAGGAGACATACCCTAATATGACCATTTAGATCTAATGCTAGTCTAATTTTGTGATTTTTACAGAAGTCTCAGTAAAGAGCTGGTGCCTACTACGTTGCTTTGCTAATCATATGTCAAACAGATTGGAAATGCTGAGCAGAGGTTTCTGCCGCCTGCAGAGCTCAGTGAGAACTTTCAGCCTTGTCTGGCAGCGGCTGCGATCGGCTGGAGCAATGTGCTCTTCGGTTGACCTGGTGATGTGTGTGAACAGTTGTCAAATTTCATGCTTCCTGCCTCCTAAGAAGTGACTACAAGTTAGAGGCGTATTGACTAATCACCAAGGGTTCCACGTGCTGCTTTAGATTCTCGAGATGTTCTAATATGTTCTTCTTTGTGATGATCCCCAAGACAGTCCTGAAACAGATCATGTTATGCTAATAACTGAGTTGGAACTACAAATGGAGAAAACAAAAAGAATGAAGCAACAGAAAATAATGGCAATGTTATGGGCTGAGGGGTGGAATGGCTGACATACAACTAGAGGCTTTGTCAAAGCTTACATAAAAATTCCAAAGAAATACAAAACCATACACTTCTTAAGATAACCCAGAGGAGCTGCTTAGCATCAGCGCCCTGTCTATCGTAGGTGTCAGGAATATACGGCATGTAATGTGGTAGTGTGAGCTGTAATAACAGTTCATTGTGCATTTATTGGGCACAATGTGAAATATTACCAATATTAGTACTGCAGTGAACTGACAGCCTGTTAGAATAGCAGAGACATAGTCAGGAGCAGGAAACCTGTGACCTGTGCTACACCGAGGTGGTGCACAGTGATTCTCTTAGGAGAATAATGGGCAGAAGAAAGCTATACATCGGATATCTATGGATTGTGAGCAAACCAGACTACAATCTGTACACTGAATAGATTTTAGCAGCGGTATATTTGCTGTGATCACTCCCTGTCTTCTAGCCCACTTCTGCACTACGCTGCCATTATAGTGATCCTCAGTAATAGTTCACTTCAGCATGAATGAAATGAAGCAAGGGTTAATAAACAGGTGGAAAGTCTCTAATTTGTAAGCAGAGCATCTACTAGGACAGGAGATCCAGTTATTAAGTGCATGGTATGTCAGTATTACTTCCATGGACACCAAATACTTCGGCTGTTAATGTGACAGAGCATGCCATAATGCAGAGAGGCAGCCATTAGTAAAGAGCCCACAATATGTGAACACAATGAAGCCCAGAGACAAAGAAGTCTGCTTTATCCCCAACATGACCATCACCTCCATGAGGCTGATTGCACACCGGAGGTTTGTTCTCTGCTCTGTCCCTATTAAACCAAATACCAGTTATTTTGGATAGCTGCCCTTCCTCACTCGATTCATTACCTTTCAGGTTTAGAAGGAGAACTAGGAAAACAGCACTGATTATGTGCATGCAGACTGAACCATTGGGCCATTTTATCAGTAAAACCAGCGTATATGGAGTACAAGGTTATGTCTCCAGGAATATAATGAGCCAATGTAACATTATACTAGGCATTCTAATCAACACAACCGTCATATCAATGGGAAGTCGTTTTCTGGTTTTATGCAACTAAAGCTTAGGGGATAAGTAAAAGTTAAGAAGAATCTTTGACGTATTATAACCACACGTCATAAGTTTTGATCAGTGGAAATTGGAGTCCTGAGACCCTCACCAATCACTGAAGAGAAGGGACAGAAGAACTCGGGGAATCCTTGAAGAGCCATGCGAAGACTCTTAGAAAGTCTATGGGTCCTTTATTTATTAGTTCCTCTAATTATTGTAGAGCAAATTGTGTACCTAGTGCTATAACTCTCCATTTAAGCTTTCTAAGGATATTACAAGTCATTCAGAAATCTCTGGCCTGGATTAATAATCTGCGTTATATGATCACATACATCTGCAGTAACTTGTAATGGCCTCCAGTAGGGTATATTATACCATAAGGGATAGAACCAGAAAACTCGCGTAACCATAGTTTTAATTTTGATTTCATAAATCAATAGTACACGTGAAAATAAGAAACTTTGTAATATATCTTATCAGAAAACTCTGCATCTTTCTCTGCAAGAATTGATCAATCATTATCAAAATTCTCAATTTGAGGTAAGATCTGCATTCAGCGAACAATATTGTGGCAAATATTAAATCAATAATTATAAGTCAAAAACCTGAATAGGCACCGCAGGAAGTGCCCCGATGCGCGTTTCAAGCTACCTTCATTCAAGGAGTCACTCCTTGGACTTATAATTATTGATTTCATATTTGCCACAATATTGTTTGAGTATGTCATGGATGCATAATAGGCCGCTTATATATTTTTAGTGGTGGGTGAGCATGGACATCTTTGTAATTATGCAATAAACCCAGTGCCACTTATCAATGCACTTTGCATCTATGTAGAAATTTGTTCCACTCTTATTCTACTGGTCTTAAGAATAATTTTTTTCCATCCATCAACAATAAGAGGTGGCATTGCCTACAGCATATATTTCTTGGTTGTTTTCACTCTCTGTAGCCAATAATTCATATATTTTTTCTAGTCAATTGCCCTGTTTTTGGCCCCCTGGTCTGTACTTTGCCTTCTTCTCATGTTTATGCTGTTTTTTAATGTTGAGATTTTAATCTAAGATGAATAAAGATTTATATATTTTTCCTAGTACTGTAGCACTCCAATTCTTGATAGGTTTTTCTGATAAGATTCTATGTAGATGAGAGAGGGAGGAGGCAGAGCTCCACCCTCCTCCTATCTACAGTACATAGCATCTTATCAGTAGCAGCTCTCATCTCCTATATACACGAGGGAGGAGCCAGAGGCAGAGCTCCACCCTCCTCCTCTCCCTCCTATCTACAGTACATAGCATCTTATCAGTAGCAGCTCTCATCTCCTATATACACGAGGGAGGGAGGAGCCAGAGGCAGAGCTCCACCCTCCTCCTCTCCCTCCTATCTACAGTACATAACATCTTATCAGTAGCAGCTCTGATCTCCTATATACACGAGGGAGGAGCCAGAGGCAGAGCTCCACCCTCCTCCTCTCCCTCCTATCTACAGTACATAGCATCTTATCAGTAGCAGCTCTCATCTCCTATATACACGAGGGAGGAGCCAGAGGCAGAGCTCCACCCTCCTCCTATCTACAGTACATAGCATCTTATCAGTAGCAGCTCTCATCTCCTATATACACGAGGGAGGAGCCAGAGGCAGAGCTCCACCCTCCTCCTCTCCCTCCTATCTACAGTACATAGCATCTTATCAGTAGCAGCTCTCATCTCCTATATACACGAGGGAGGGAGGAGCCAGAGGCAGAGCTCCACCCTCCTCCTCTCCCTCCTATCTACAGTACATAGCATCTTATCAGTAGCAGCTCTCATCTCCTATATACACGAGGGAGGAGCCAGAGGCAGAGCTCCACCCTCCTCCTCTCCCTCCTATCTACAGTACATAACATCTTATCAGTATCAGCTCTGATCTCCTATATACACGAGGGAGGGAGGAGCCAGAGGCAGAGCTCCACCCTCCTCCTCTCCCTCCTATCTACAGTACATAGCATCTTATCAGTAGCAGCTCTCATCTCCTATATACACGAGGGAGGAGCCAGAGGCAGAGCTCCACCCTCCTCCTCTCCCTCCTATCTACAGTACATAGCATCTTATCAGTAGCAGCTCTCATCTCCTATATACACGAGGGAGGGAGGAGCCAGAGGCAGAGCTCCACCCTCCTCCTCTCCCTCCTATCTACAGTACATAGCATCTTATCAGTAGCAGCTCTCATCTCCTATATACACGAGGGAGGAGCCAGAGGCAGAGCTCCACCCTCCTCCTCTCCCTAGTATCTACAGTACATAGCATCTTATCAGTAGCAGCTCTCATCTCCTATATACAGGAGGGAGGGAGGAGCCAGAGCTCCACCCTCCTCCTCTCCCTCCTATCTACAGTACATAGCATCTTATCAGTAGCAGCTCTCATCTCCTATATACACGAGGGAGGAGCCAGAGGCAGAGCTCCACCCTCCTCCTCTCCCTCCTATCTACAGTACATAGCATCTTATCAGTAGCAGCTCTCATCTCCTATATACAGGAGGGAGGGAGGAGCCAGAGCTCCACCCTCCTCCTCTCCCTCCTATCTACAGTACATAGCATCTTATCAGTAGCAGCTCTCATCTCCTATATACACGAGGGAGGGAGGAGCCAGAGGCAGAGCTCCACCCTCCTCCTCTCCCTCCTATCTACAGTACATAGCATCTTATCAGTAGCAGCTCTCATCTCCTATATACACGAGGGAGGGAGGAGCCAGAGGCAGAGCTCCACCCTCCTCCTCTCCCTCCTATCTACAGTACATAGCATCTTATCAGTAGCAGCTCTCATCTCCTATATACACGAGGGAGGAGCCAGAGGCAGAGCTCCACCCTCCTCCTCTCCCTCCTATCTACAGTACATAGCATCTTATCAGTAGCAGCTCTCATCTCCTATATACACGAGGGAGGGAGGAGCCAGAGCTCCACCCTCCTCCTCTCCCTCCTATCTACAGTACATAGCATCTTATCAGTAGCAGCTCTCATCTCCTATATACACGAGGGAGGAGCCAGAGGCAGAGCTCCACCCTCCTCCTCTCCCTCCTATCTACAGTACATAGCATCTTATCAGTAGCAGCTCTCATCCTCTATATACACGAGGGAGGAGCCAGAGGCAGAGCTCCACCCTCCTCCTCTCCCTCCTATCTACAGTACATAGCATCTTATCAGTAGCAGCTCTCATCTCCTATATACACGAGGGAGGGAGGAGCCAGAGGCAGAGCTCCACCCTCCTCCTCTCCCTCCTATCTACAGTACATAGCATCTTATCAGTAGCAGCTCTCATCTCCTATATACACGAGGGAGGGAGGAGCCAGAGGCAGAGCTCCACCCTCCTCCTCTCCCTAGTATCTACAGTACATAGCATCTTATCAGTAGCAGCTCTCATCTCCTATATACACGAGGGAGGAGCCAGAGGCAGAGCTCCACCCTCCTCCTCTCCCTCCTATCTACAGTACATAGCATCTTATCAGTAGCAGCTCTCAGCCTCTATATACACGAGGGAGGAGCCAGAGGCAGAGCTCCACCCTCCTCCTCTCTCTCCTATCTACAGTACATAGCATCTTATCAGTAGCAGCTCTCATCTCCTATATACACGAGGGAGGGAGGAGCCAGAGGCAGAGCTCCACCCTCCTCCTCTCCCTCCTATCTACAGTACATAGCATCTTATCAGTAGCAGCTCTCATCCTCTATATACACGAGGGAGGGAGGAGCCAGAGGCAGAGCTCCACCCTCCTCCTATCTACAGTACATAACATCTTATCAGTAGCAGCTCTCATCTCCTATATACACGAGGGAGGAGCCAGAGGCAGAGCTCCACCCTCCTCCTCTCCCTCCTATCTACAGTACATAGCATCTTATCAGTAGCAGCTCTCATCTCCTATATACACGAGGGAGGAGCCAGAGGCAGAGCTCCACCCTCCTCCTCTCCCTCCTATCTACAGTACATAGCATCTTATCAGTAGCAGCTCTCATCTCCTATATACACGAGGGAGGGAGGAGCCAGAGGCAGAGCTCCACCCTCCTCCTCTCCCTCCTATCTACAGTACATAGCATCTCATCAGTAGCAGCTCTCATCTCCTATATACACGAGGGAGGGAGGAGCCAGAGCTCCTCCCTCCTCCTCTCCCTCCTATCCACAGTACATAGCATCTTATCAGTAGCAGCTCTCATCTCCTATATACACGAGGGAGGGAGGAGCCAGAGGCAGAGCTCCACCCTCCTCCTCTCCCTCCTATCTACAGTACATAGCATCTTATCAGTAGCAGCTCTCATCTCCTATATACACGAGGGAGGGAGGAGCCAGAGCTCCACCCTCCTCCTCTCCCTCCTATCCACAGTACATAGCATCTTATCAGTAGCAGCTCTCATCTCCTATATACACGAGGGAGGGAGGAGCCAGAGGCAGAGCTCCACCCTCCTCCTCTCCCTCCTATCTACAGTACATAGCATCTTATCAGTAGCAGCTCTCATCTCCTATATACACAAGGGAGGGAGGAGCCAGAGGCAGAGCTCCACCCTCCTCCTCTCCCTCCTATCTACAGTACATAGCATCTTATCAGTAGCAGCTCTCATCTCCTATATACACGAGGGAGGAGCCAGAGGCAGAGCTCCACCCTCCTCCTCTCCCTAGTATCTACAGTACATAGCATCTTATCAGTAGCAGCTCTCATCTCCTATATACACGAGGGAGGGAGGAGCCAGAGGCAGAGCTCCACCCTCCTCCTCTCCCTCCTATCTACAGTACATAACATCTTATCAGTAGCAGCTCTCATCTCCTATATACACGAGGGAGGGAGGAGCCAGAGGCAGAGCTCCACCCTCCTCCTCTCCCTCCTATCTACAGTACATAGCATCTTATCAGTAGCAGCTCTCATCTCCTATATACACGAGGGAGGAGCCAGAGGCAGAGCTCCTCCCTCCTCCTCTCCCTAGTATCTACAGTACATAGCATCTTATCAGTAGCAGCTCTCATCTCCTATATACACGAGGGAGGGAGGAGCCAGAGGCAGAGCTCCACCCTCCTCCTCTCCCTCCTATCTACAGTACATAACATCTTATCAGTAGCAGCTCTCATCTCCTATATACACGAGGGAGGAGCCAGAGGCAGAGCTCCACCCTCCTCCTCTCCCTAGTATCTACAGTACATAGCATCTTATCAGTAGCAGCTCTCATCTCCTATATACACGAGGGAGGGAGGAGCCAGGGGCAGAGCTCCACCCTCCTCCTCTCCCTCCTATCCACAGTACATAGCATCTTATCAGTAGCAGCTCTCATCTCCTATATACACGAGGGAGGAGCCAGAGGCAGAGCTCCACCCTCCTCCTCTCCCTCCTATCTACAGTACATAGCATCTTATCAGTAGCAGCTCTCATCTCCTATATACAGGAGGGAGGGAGGAGCCAGAGCTCCACCCTCCTCCTCTCCCTCCTATCTACAGTACATAGCATCTTATCAGTAGCAGCTCTCATCTCCTATATACACGAGGGAGGAGCCAGAGGCAGAGCTCCACCCTCCTCCTCTCCCTCCTATCTACAGTACATAGCATCTTATCAGTAGCAGCTCTCATCTCCTATATACACGAGGGAGGAGCCAGAGGCAGAGCTCCACCCTCCTCCTCTCCCTCCTATCTACAGTACATAGCATCTTATCAGTAGCAGCTCTCATCTCCTATATACACGAGGGAGGAGCCAGAGGCAGAGCTCCACCCTCCTCCTCTCCCTCCTATCCACAGTACATAGCATCTTATCAGTAGCAGCTCTCATCTCCTATATACACGAGGGAGGAGCCAGAGGCAGAGCTCCACCCTCCTCCTCTCCCTCCTATCTACAGTACATAGCATCTTATCAGTAGCAGCTCTCATCTCCTATATACACGAGGGAGGGAGGAGCCAGAGGCAGAGCTCCACCCTCCTCCTCTCCCTCCTATCTACAGTACATAGCATCTTATCAGTAGCAGCTCTCATCTCCTATATACACGAGGGAGGAGCCAGAGGCAGAGCTCCACCCTCCTCCTCTCCCTCCTATCTACAGTACATAACATCTTATCAGTAGCAGCTCTCATCCTCTATATACACGAGGGAGGGAGGAGCCAGAGGCAGAGCTCCACCCTCCTCCTCTCCCTCCTATCTACAGTACATAGCATCTTATCAGTAGCAGCTCTCATCTCCTATATACACGAGGGAGGGAGGAGCCAGAGGCAGAGCTCCACCCTCCTCCTCTCCCTCCTATCTACAGTACATAGCATCTTATCAGTAGCAGCTCTCATCTCCTATATACACGAGGGAGGAGCCAGAGGCAGAGCTCCACCCTCCTCCTCTCCCTAGTATCTACAGTACATAGCATCTTATCAGTAGCAGCTCTCATCTCCTATATACACGAGGGAGGGAGGAGCCAGGGGCAGAGCTCCACCCTCCTCCTCTCCCTCCTATCCACAGTACATAGCATCTTATCAGTAGCAGCTCTCATCTCCTATATACACGAGGGAGGAGCCAGAGGCAGAGCTCCACCCTCCTCCTCTCCCTCCTATCTACAGTACATAGCATCTTATCAGTAGCAGCTCTCATCTCCTATATACAGGAGGGAGGGAGGAGCCAGAGCTCCACCCTCCTCCTCTCCCTCCTATCTACAGTACATAGCATCTTATCAGTAGCAGCTCTCATCTCCTATATACACGAGGGAGGAGCCAGAGGCAGAGCTCCACCCTCCTCCTCTCCCTCCTATCTACAGTACATAGCATCTTATCAGTAGCAGCTCTCATCTCCTATATACACGAGGGAGGAGCCAGAGGCAGAGCTCCACCCTCCTCCTCTCCCTCCTATCTACAGTACATAGCATCTTATCAGTAGCAGCTCTCATCTCCTATATACACGAGGGAGGAGCCAGAGGCAGAGCTCCACCCTCCTCCTCTCCCTCCTATCCACAGTACATAGCATCTTATCAGTAGCAGCTCTCATCTCCTATATACACGAGGGAGGAGCCAGAGGCAGAGCTCCACCCTCCTCCTCTCCCTCCTATCTACAGTACATAGCATCTTATCAGTAGCAGCTCTCATCTCCTATATACAGGAGGGAGGGAGGAGCCAGAGCTCCACCCTCCTCCTCTCCCTCCTATCTACAGTACATAGCATCTTATCAGTAGCAGCTCTCATCTCCTATATATACGAGGGAGGGAGGAGCCAGAGGCAGAGCTTCACCCTCCTCCTCTCCCTCCTATCTACAGTACATAGCATCTTATCAGTAGCAGCTCTCATCTCCTATATACACGAGGGAGGGAGGAGCCAGAGCTCCACCCTCCTCCTCTCCCTCCTATCTACAGTACATAGCATCTTATCAGTAGCAGCTCTCATCTCCTATATACACGAGGGAGGAGCCAGAGGCAGAGCTCCACCCTCCTCCTCTCCCTAGTAACTACAGTACATAGCATCTTATCAGTAGCAGCTCTCATCCTCTATATACACGAGGGAGGGAGGAGCCAGGGGTAGAGCTCCACCCTCCTCCTCTCCCTCCTATCTACAGTACATAGCATCTTATCAGTAGCAGCTCTCATCTCCTATATACACGAGGGAGGAGCCAGAGGCAGAGCTCCACCCTCCTCCTCTCCCTCCTATCTACAGTACATAGCATCTTATCAGTAGCAGCTCTCATCTCCTATATACACGAGGGAGGAGCCAGAGGCAGAGCTCCACCCTCCTCCTCTCCCTCCTATCTACAGTACATAGCATCTTATCAGTAGCAGCTCTGATCTCCTATATACACGAGGGAGGGAGGAGCCAGAGGCAGAGCTCCACCCTCCTATCCACAGTACATAGCATCTTATCAGTAGCAGCCGCCAACTCCTATGTACTGTAGATAGGAGGGAGAGGAGGAGGGTGGAGCTCTGCCTCTGGCTCCTCCCTCATGTATATAGGAGATGAGAGCTGCTACTGATAAGATGCTATGTACTGTAGATAGGAGGGAGAGGAGGAGGGTGGAGTTCTACCTCTGGCTCCTCCCTCCCTCATGTATATAGAGGATGAGAGCTGCTACTGATAAGATGCTATGTACTGTAGATAGGAGGGAGAGGAGGAGGGTGGAGCTCTGCCTCTGGCTCCTCCCTCCCTCGTGTATATAGTAGATGAGAGCTGCTACTGATAAGATGCTATGTACTGTAGATAGGAGGGAGAGGAGGAGGGTGGAGCTCTGCCTCTGGCTCCTCCCTCCCTCGTGTATATAGGAGATGAGAGCTGCTACTGATAAGATGTTATGTACTGTGGATAGGAGGGAGAGGAGGAGGGTGGAGCTCTGTCTCTGGCTCCTCCCTCGTGTATATAGGAGATGAGAGCTGCTACTGATAAGATGCTATGTACTGTAGATAGGAGGGAGAGGAGGAGGGTGGAGCTCTGCCTCTGGCTCCTCCCTCGTGTATATAGGAGATGAGAGCTGCTACTGATAAGATGCTATGTACTGTAGATAGGAGGGAGAGGAGGAGGGTGGAGCTCTGCCTCTGGCTCCTCCCTCGTGTATATAGGAGATGAGAGCTGCTACTGATAAGATGCTATGTACTGTAGATAGGAGGGAGAGGAGGAGGGTGGAGCTCTGCCTCTGGCTCCTCCCTCGTGTATATAGGAGATGAGAGCTGCTACTGATAAGATGTTATGTACTGTAGATAGGAGGGAGAGGAGGAGGGTGGAGCTCTGCCTCTGGCTCCTCCCTCGTGTATATAGGAGATGAGAGCTGCTACTGATAAGATGCTATGTACTGTAGATAGGAGAGAGAGGAGGAGGGTGGAGCTCTGGCTCCTCCCTCCCTCGTGTATATAGGAGATGAGAGCTGCTACTGATAAGATGCTATGTACTGTAGATAGGAGGGAGAGGAGGAGGGTGGAGCTCTACCCCTGGCTCCTCCCTCCCTCGTCTATATAGAATCTCATCAGTAGCAGCTGTCATCTCCTATCTCAGTAATGGGAAAGTTTTCACTGAATACAGATTTTACCTCAGAATTGAGAATTTTGATAATGACTGATCAATTCTGGCAGAGAAAGAAGCAGATTTCTCTGATAAGATATAATACAAAGTTGCTTATTTTCATGTGCACTATTGATTTGTGTAATGAAAATTAAAACAATGTTTACTCTTTAAAAGAAGCCCTCCCATTAAGTTTTTTTTTTCTTACACTAAATGCATGTATAAGTGTATGTAGTGTGTATGTGTTAATATACTCACCTACCGCTGCTCTCTGGGATCCAGTGCCATTCTGCCCCTCTTTTTAGTGATGTCACCACTCTTCAGACTCTCCAGGTCACTCTCTGCGTGAACCATAAATCTCTTTTACAATGTAAGCCTATGAAGTCTTGTTCTAACGCTCCATAGACTTACATTGTAAAAGCCACTTCACTGTGCTGTATGACCCAGAGAGTCTGAAGAGCGGTGACATCACTGAAAAGAGGAGCAGAACGACACTGGATCCCGGAGAAGACAGCGGTAGGCGAGCGTAACACATACACACTACATGCACATTCATGCTTAGTGGAAAAAACTTAATGGGGAGGGCTTCTTTAATGCAATGAATGTCTAAATAAATGGCCTTCTAGCACTGGTATATTATCAGTTCATACTTTGGAGAAAAGCAGGTGATACTTCATTCTCACTGAATCTCCAGGAAAATAAATGGAAATTCATTGGTCTCCAAACCACCCGAAACTAATATACCTTAGGAAGCAGTGTCACCTGTGCGAGAAATCCTCCAGCTGCTGGATCTACGCGATTACCAGCAATGGCAGTCATTTCTTGGCACAGATGACACTGAGTGGGAGGACACCAGTCCATGTTAATAAAGTCTTGCAGGCTGCAATAACCCTATAGTAATCCTATCTCAGGGCAAATCCTTATATCCTGACCATGTTAAGTGTGGAAAAACAGATTTCAGTGACTTGTGCTTTGTGGCAGTTTCTGTATAAGTTCTTACATCTACAGGCTGCAGATAGTACTGTGCTGCAGCAGGTATTACTCTATAGTGTGCTCTGTACTGTCCATACTATATTTGACTGAAGTATCAGTCACATCACTTTATAAAGTTTGGAGGTGTCGTAATTCATATACTCTTTTCAATGTCACCCCAAAGTGGAGTTCGTAGACATAAAAGTACAATACTATCGGGAGTCTTATAGCTGCACTTCATTTAAGGGGGTCAGTCTCATGACAAATTCCCTTAAAGAAAAAATTGCAACCCAGCTTGTCACCTCATTCTAATAACCAGCCATTACAATAATGTGAACATGCTGAACACTCACCCATTGTGTGTGACAAGGCACTGCCTGAGCCCCAGCTTGCGGAATATATCCACCACTATCTCCATTGGTGTGTGGTCAGTCACAGTAAATGGGCTCATGTCCAGGATACTGCGGAGTTTCAGGGGTCGGGGGCTTTCTGCAGGAAGGGATGGGGTGTGCTGGGCGAAGCAAACACGAGAACTTCCAACAATACCTTCTTGCTTCTTTCTTGCATTTTCTACATAAAAAGATAGAAAATTCCTAAATACCCATCCCCGATCTTGAATGACTCCATGCATACAACACATTGTCTTTTACTGTAGTACACATATAGGCCGATGAAAAATGGCCAAAGATCAGTGGGGAGATAAAGGGGAGCGACATGACGCAGACCAGGGTCACACACATTCTAAGATAATGAACGAGCAAATACAACCTGCCCACTATGGTAAGAAGAGTACCAGCCAAACATGGAGGGGATGGCATATGTGATCATTAATGTTAAAGCAGAAATAGAATAATCTGTTACTTACCTATTGCTAGAGTTAGGTCTCTTCTTAGTGCGAACCCAACCAGTCGTTGTGATTCTTTAGACATGATGACAGGAAAACCATTGAAGCTCGTTTCATTGATCAAGCTTTCAATGTCATCGACGGTCATGTTATCTTGTGTGAGCACAGCCAGCGGGGGGTCACTTCTCCTTGGCCTCATCACATCACGGGCCAGAGTTGTGTGTGTGAATTCTTCTTTTGCGTCCAAAAACGGATATCCATTAAGCCGTATGTGTGATTCATAGATGCCTTCGCGTCCAAAAGCATCTCCTACCCACTTACTGGTCATCACAGCCGCCATCAATGGCACAATGTATTCTAGGCCTCCTGTCAGCTCAAAGACGATAACAACAAGCGAGACGGTCATCCTGGTAACGCCACCTGATAAAATACAAGACGATTCAGTGGTGGTCACCAGACAAGCTTACATTTCTCATCTTCGATTTCCACCAAAGCAGTGCAGCTTAGGATTTGAAAACGAATATTTCTGCACAAAGGGATGACTGTCAGCTGACTGCTCCCAGCCAATCCCAGGCCTCAGAGATCAGGTGACTAATACAGGATGTCACTGATTCCTGTCCCAGCAGAAGGCCCTGAAACGTCAGGGGTAAAAGCTGGTGAGAGTACCCTCTTATTATTTTTACTTTATACAGAGCCTGGAGTCAGTGTACAAACAGTACAGCGTTCTTACTTCAGGGATTACATTAATAAGGATTAGCACTTGGATTAACAAATGCAAAAGAACATATTCTTTTTAATCCTATACAAATATGTGCAAAAATGAAAATAGCCATCTGAATGTAAATCTTTACAGTGGAGTTTAGGACTATATGGAGTCACAATCATGTTTGCAACGGGTTAGAACCGCCATAAATACTTTACCACCATTTCTGATGCAAGTTCAACTACCCAACAGCCCAACTATTTGTACGTTACAGCCATTTCAGAACACTTACCCAAACATGCGGCTGCCCCAACCATGGCATACAGTCCGGGAGTGATGCAGTCCGCCCCCACCTCACACCACTGCTTGAATATGAACCAGTCGTGGTGGTAGTACGCCAGCTGCTCCACAGCAATGCCAACAATTCTTCCCGCGATCGCTCCTATCGCCATGCTGGGGATAAACAGTCCGGAGGGAACCTGCAAACAAATGACAAGCAGAAGACAACTTACAGATGTAGTCAGGCATAGCAGTCAGGTGCGGGAGCTGCCCAATGCTACATGCACTAGTCTAGCCTGTAAAATGGACCATACAGGTGCGCTGGCACACAGCCAATCAACCGAGAACACCCCCATCTGAACAAGGCCTTACTACTGTCCTAGAAAATGCACAACACTTCACACAACTCAAATGATTTCCCATTTACATCATGGCAATAAGCTGCTCGATTACAATGCCTTCCATGTTCACATCTGGCCGGCTTCACTTCTGTTTTTCTGAACTGTTCCGTCCTGACATGGTTGATGATGATGGTGAAAAGCCAGTTTTCACCTTCCTGACCAGGCCAAGTGTTTACATCTGACACCGTCACTGTGTGGTAATCTCATCTCAGTGATTTAGAGATTGTTATTTTTCATGACACATTGTACTTTAGGTTAGTGGTAAATTTAGGTCTATAAAATTTGGCTTTATTTCTAAAAAATATCAGGAATTTAATGAAAATTGTGAAAAATGCACAATTTTTCAAACTTTGAATGTTTATGCCCATAAAGTAGACAGTCGTATCAAACAAAATAGTCAATAAATAACATTATCCCCTTTGCTTACTTTCTGTCAGCATTATTTTTTTAAAAGTCTAAAGGGTTAATGTCTAGCAGCAATTTTTCAGTCCATGTCTCATGTTTTGAAGCAATAAACTAGTTGATTTCTGGAGTTGATCTTGCAGATGCCTGCTCACATCAAAGTTGGATTTATTTACTGTGCCATTCCCCCTCCCTTTTCAAGTGTTTAGTTAGAAAATTTTCCATGTGTGTCTCACCACGTCCTCCCTCATTAGCCTGTATTGTGCTGCAAGACAACAGATTGTTAGTCCCTGTTCCCTTAACTAAGGCTAACCTGCCAGCCAATCACCAGCTAAAGACTAAAGAATAACCCCTGTATTCTCAGCAGGATCAACATAATCAACTCCTTTTGTGCTTATTTTAGAGAAAACACACTTTTTGATAAACTCGATTAAGGCTGTGTGCCCACTATGCGTTTTTTTTAAGTGTTAACGCAGCAGCAATTCCGCCGCGGAAAAGCTTAAAAAACGCTTGGTAGTAGGTCTGCCATGTTCCCCAATGATAATCCGCATGTGCTGTGCACATGCTGCGGCAATTTCCACTGCGGATTGTCATTGCGGAAAAATCCGCAGCACTACCATTTACTTTGTGGAATCGCAGCGTTTTAGCCGCCATTGACTTGCATTGGACCGCATGACATCCACATGACTACACGTGCACATGCGGATATCATGCAGTTCAATGTGCGGATGGTACCCGGGTCTGGAGAAGAGGAGACTCTTCTGCAGACCTGGGTAACATAGAACCTGTAGTTAAAAAATAATTAAAATAAAAAATCTTATACTCACCTTTCCGGCGCCCCCTGTCTCCTCTGAGCGGCGCTGGTGTCTCCTTGGCTTCTGGCGGTGGTCTGCAAGGACTTTCCGTGACGTCATTTAGTCATGTGATGGTCGCGTGACCATCACATGACTAAATTACATCATGGAAGGTCCTTTTTAGAGCACCGGGAGCCGCCGAAGATATCGGACACATTGCTAAGGAGACCGAGGGCCATCTGAAGGTGAGTATAATGTTTTTTTTTTTACTTTTTTAAAAATTATTGATGCTGCATTTGCAGCATCGTAACTTGCTCACACTATATAAATCCATGCCGGTTGCATGGATTTATACAGTGTGACCAAGTTGTCAAGCACTTTCCAAGTGATGCTAAAATCGCTTGGAAAAGAGCTTGACATCCCGCATGCGAAATCGCATGTTAAAAGAGCTTCACTTACGCTTCTACCTGGCAGAAAAAAAGCATGTACAATCCGCATGCATTTTTTCTGCCATAGAGATGCAGAAACGTTCAGGAAAAATCCGGAGCATTTCTGCATCGTTGGCACATAGCCTAATAGTAAGACCTTTTCAATGGACTACAAGAAATTAGGTAAGGAGGCCCCAGTAACATGACAGCCCTAGTGCACAGTACCCTGCCTGTGCAAAGTTTCAGAAAAGCCCCATCAATCAGATCTTCAAATCATCACTACATCATACTGCAGAGGATCTGTGCAATAATCAACAGGAATTATTTTCACTAGTGTCTCCATGTTCTCACAAAGAAATAGTTCACAAATGCATATAATGGGAATAATATGTCTCAAAATTTCATCTATCATATTAAAAGGTTGTTCCAACCAAAAACATTCAAAACTTTTCTCAATAAATAGGTGGTTAGATTGGTGGTTGCCAGACCAATGGAACCCTCATCACGGTCCCCCTCAGCCACACTACCAAGACAAAGAGCTGTCTGAATAGAGGTAAAATCAAGCATGTGCACTGCTGATCCATTGAAAAGGTATTGTCCAAAATCAGCCCAGCATTGAATTGTAGGAGCCGCATTGCTAAAACCCTTTTCGACTTAACATTCGTCAGCTACAAGATGGATAGGAGATACATGCTTTAGGCTGGAACACCCCTTCAAAGCCTTTGGTCAGTCCTTGCGCATACTGTATATTCGTGATTACTTAGAGAATCGCTCCATTTACCAGCAGCAGTGACTCCGGGCACAGATGTGAGCTGATGGAGGAACTGCATTGTGTGATTACCTGTAGTACATCTCAAAATTTTCCTGGGGAGCAAGCAAGCTCAGAGAAATCTATTTCTCTATGCCTTCTCTATCACACTTTTTCAAAATTGCCCCCATTAGAAAAATAAAGACTTGATGTATATACGCAATGTACAATTAAGGGATCACTAAAGTCAGGTGTTACCTCTCCGCCCCATAAATTCATATTACTTGACCAAAAAAAAAAAAAAAAAAAAAAAAAAAGCAGTTCAGTGATCGCTTGCTTCAAGAAAAAACAAAAAAACTAATTAATTACCTTGATGCCGAATGTGAATACAGTCATAATGATCTTAAATACAAGCGCCAAGCATAGCTGCCACATGGCTGAGTATACCCCATTACCAGCAGGCCGGTCTGGGATATCATCCACAATGTTGCTAGCATTCATGTCATTTTTGTAGTCGCACAGGGTGGAGGATTCGAGAGGCCCGCAGTCTGTGAACAGCTCTTTAATCAGCTGACTAGTGTTGAATCGTGTATATGGATTTGGAAATGCAATGATGGCTGTGATAGCAGCCACCACAATAACCTCTAGGACTGGGTATTTTCCAAATTTCGTAGTCTTGCGTCGTCGGCACCAGGCAATGTTTGCACGGATGAAAAATGCTCCCCACAGTCCACCAAACACACCGAGCAGGATAAAAGGGAGGAGTTCAAATAGGTACCAAGGAGTGTGATACTCCACATAGAAAAGCACAAGACGGCTATTTCCAAATGGGTTGATTGACCTTAAAATGAAAGCAGCCACTAAAGCGGCAAAGAAAGATCTCCACAGTGTCTTCAGCGGAAAGTAGTAGCTGACCTAAGGAAAAAAGACAGTCAGTTATGTGACTCTGCACACTGCGCAAAATATAGCTTACTGCAAACACAGATTACGTATACAAAGAAGCTGTATTTGCTCGGGTCTTATTTTGCTCCTGAAGCTCAAGGCTTTATTCATTCTTTTAAAAGTAAATATCAGTTGGCATTCATTAAAAAATCCGTTGTAAAAGCTTTTATGAATCGGACCCCAAGTGTATATATAATATATGGAATTGGAGACATGCAGGATGCAGCTAAGCCCATCAATGCTCGCCTTGTAAACTAGGATGCCAGTCACTTTGGGGGGCACTTATATAGTGCTGGGCAGCCCGCCTAATCTAATAGTATGGGCGACACTAATAGGCTCTAAGCCAGACACTGTGCACTATCACTAGGTGACCAACTCCTCCATGAATCGGCAGGTTTGTGCTTGCTACCACAGTATATTGCACTCATGTTGCCTCTGCTTTTATCAAGGGGGCTGCAGCACCCTGTAAGTGTGTAAGTTTTCAGACCTGTGCTGGTAAATATGGATACATTCTTTCTGCTTTGTTTTTAGGACATTAATATTAATAAACAAGACATTGGAAAGTTGATCAATATCAAAATCGATTGAGGTCCAGCCCCCTACTAATGATCTGATGGAAGACACCATGGCACACAGGAACTGGTACATCTCCATACATACGTTATGAAAGTGAATGTTACTTCAGCTCTTTGCTATTCAAGTGAGGAAGAACTGGGCACCATTGAGTGCACAAGACAATGTATGGTGTTGTGCCAGGTCCAGAGCACTACCCTTCAATCTTTTGATGGTGGCAGTGCAGGGAGTCAGCCCCTCATCAAACTGGTATTGATCACCAAACTAAAGTCCCATAAAACCCTTTAAAAGTAATTAACAAGGTTTTCCCCATAAATATTACCTCTCAATAGGATAAATATCACTGATGGGGTCTGCTGAGACCCAACACTCATCCCAAAAACAGCGGGTTTAAAGTCCCCTGTGTGATTGGAGTGGTAGTGAGCATACATGACCACTGCTCCGTTCACTATCTGAGGGACAGACAGAATGTGAAGGTCTCCGCTTGCCTACCGCTGCCAGTCCCATACAGTGTGGACTAGTGGTCGTACACAAGAACTATTGCTCCTGTCCCTTAGGGACACCTATTTCCGGTTTCCTGAAGGTGCCAGCTGTTGAACCCACAGCAATCCTAAACTTATCACCTGTCCTGAATATGATATAGGCGATATATAAAATGTAGTTTATAGAAAAACTCCTTAAAAAAAACTACATTGAAATTCCAACATCAAGGAGGAATAGTCATGGAGTTTTGAAAATCACAGGATAGATAAGACATGATAATGATATGCAATGATGAAAAAAAATAGAAACATTTTCCAAACATCTCAAATTTATTCAGCATCGAGTATGAGCATCAAGTGCAGAAATACAGATATTTACTCCCCTTGGTTGACATCAACAAGGTTATGAAAAGGAATTTGTCAGTAGGAAACCCCTCCTAAGCCATCTATATGGGCATGCAGGTCATAGGACGCTAATAAAATGACACCTTGATACCTGTGATCCGATGTTTTATTCCAGAGAAATCCATGTTTTTCTTATATGTAAATCAGTTGTAAAGATCTATGGGCCGGACACTGATCTGCATGAGGATATCCCTCCAGAGATTATTGTAAATGAAAGGGGCGCTACCAGTGTGAGATGTGTAATGGCCACTCTCAGCTCTGCACGGAGATCAGAGATAACACAGTACAGCAGAAGTTAAGTTTGTCTCATTACAAAAACATTTGCAGCTGTGGTCCTCTCAGTGCTGTAGCTTCCATCTCACAGGCAGACAAGACAGCGAGGAGAAGGAGTAGTACAGTAAAAGTGATAGCACTGAGGGGGCAAATGTGCCTGTGTTTGTAATGAGACCAGGTTCAACTCTGCTCTACTCCATTAGCAAGCACAGGTTATGATCAGGCACAGCTCTGCATCAGAACTGCCAGCACTATAAGAGGACACGTGCTGCTGCAAATGTTTGTAATGAGACAAAGTTCACTTCTGCTGTACTTGCTGTACTGTGTCAGCTCTGATCTCGGTGCAGAGCTGTGATGACCTTGATGAGAATCAAGTCCAAACACACAGCAGGTCATGGAATCACAATTAGGCAAGACGGACTGCTCAAAGTAGCATGAACTGAAGAAATAGTCATACCAATGGTTCCACGACCAAAGCAATGCAACCGATCTGGAGTGTACCTGGAATGAAGAATAAAGAGATCCAGCTACTGAACATTATGCCACCCCTCACCATACCCAGGAGTAGGTTTTGATTTCTTTTTTTCTCATTAAGCCGTTTACAGATCGTTTTTATATTTTGATAGATAAGACATTTCTCAACGCAGAGATACCAAATGTGTGTATTTTTAAAAAAATCTATTTTGATTTTCAATGGAGCAAAGGGGGGGGTGATTTGAACTTATGTTTTTTTTATTTTTCATATTCTTAAAAACGTTTTTCTCACACTTTTTACGGACTTCAATAGCCCCCACAGGAGACTTAAAGTTGTGATTGTTCGATCGCCTGTGCTACACGTAGCAGTACTCCAGCACTATGTATAGCAAAAATAACGATCTATGAACGCCGGCCACGGCTTGGTGTTCACAGGAGATCCACAAGGACAGGAACGGGGAAGGGGGGGGGGGTCTTCTGCAGACCCCCAGCTGTCATGACAATCCATTGGCACCCCGCGATCACGTGACAGGTGCACCAATGGGCAAAATTAATGATGAGCTTCCAACCAGCACGTGTTAAATCCCGCTGGCAGTGATTGACAGCGGGATTTAACAGGTTAAAAGCTGCGGGCAGAGCACAGGTCTACCCGCATCTGTTAAAAGCCCCTTGATGGCTGATTAAAATCAGCCATCATGTGCGGGGAAAGATATGCGAGCGCGCACACATTAAAAGGCAGGGACTGGGGTTAAGGGAATGTCACACCAGTCACAATCCCAGGATTATGGTGTGGGGTGGCATAATGTACTGTAGCCGGACCCCTCTAGTCTTCATTCCAAGTGCACTAACAGCTCGGCGTTACATTGACCTGGCCGCGAGACCAGTGATATGGCCATTTCTCCGAAGTGTCCGAGCAGGTGTTTTTCAACATGACAACGAGAGGCCGCATTTTGCTCGTGCTTGCTTGTCTAAACATGCTACAGACGACCTGCAGCATCTCTGGAATGGTTTCCCTTAGAGCACATCTGGGGTGTCGTTGGTCAGCAATTGCACAAGAGCAGCTAGCAGCAGATATTGATGATCCACAGCATGGCAGAACATTCCTCCGAGAACCATTAATAACCTCATTGATCGCAGTAAAGACGTATAAGTGTGTGTAATTCTGGGTGTAGTGCTCATACTCAATATTGAATTAATTGAGAGGTTCTGCAAGTTTCCATTTTTTTTCTTCTAATTTTCAAATCATGTCTATCCATCCTGTGATTGCCATAATTCCACGACTTTTTTTCTCTTGGTGATGCAATTCCAATCTTGAGAAGTGTATATGCAGGAAACATTCCTGTAATATTATCTGAAAATTTTTACCTCTTCCAAACTAAAAAGGACTCCACCAATAGGCGCTCCAAACGCTACAGAGACACCAGCCGCTGATGCTGCTGAAAGAACCTACAAGAGAAAGTGAGAAGGTTACCACTCTCACCAATAATGATACACTGTTGACTTGGGCATCATAAGGCAGTTTATATAGACACTTCCCAAAGTTCCCAGAAGACATAATGGGTGAAATAACCATTTAACAAGTCACCAATTTTCTAAGTAAATATATTTCTAAAGGTGCTTTTGACATGAAATTCTCACCACAAAGAAATCAAACCATAAATGTCCTAAATTATGTGTAACTGTGAGAAATGACACAGGGAAAAAAGTATTGAACACGCTTACTGAAATTTATTTAATACTTCATACAAAAGCTTTTGTTGGTGATAACTTCAAGACCCCTCCTGTATGGAGAAACTAGTCGCATGCATTGCTCAGGTGTGATTTTGGCCCATTCTTCCACACAAACACCCTTCAAATCCTGATGTTTCCGTGGGCTCCTTCTATGAACTGTGAGCTTTAGTTCCTTCCATAATTTTTTTATTGGATTCTGGTCAGCTGATTGGCTGGGTCATTCTAGCAGTTTTATTTTCTCTCTCTGAAACCAATTGAGAGTTGTCTTGGATGTGTTTTGGATCACTGTCTTGCTGAAATGTCCACCCTTGTTTCATGTTCATCATCCTGGTAGATGGCAGCACATTTTTAACAACAATGTCTCGGTGCATTTGTCTGTCTATTCATCCTTCAATGATATGAAGTTTGCCAGTGCCGTATGCTGAAAAACAGCCCCCCACAAAATGATATTCCCACCTCCAAACTGTTGGTATGGTGTTTTTGGGGTGATATGCAGTGCCTTTTGGCCTCCAAACATGGTGTATTTTATGGCATCCATAGATTTCAATTTTGGTCTAATCTGACCAGACTACATGCTCTTAATATTTCACAGGCTTATCTAAATGTTGTTGATAATGGGGGGAGACGACTAGGTCGCCTAAATAATGATAGGGACGTCCATAGTATACAAAAATCAAATAAACTTTATTATTTTAAAATATTGACAGGTTAATGTGGGATAAAAACATCAACAGTAATTGCTATGTGGAAAGAAACACACAGGAAAACTAAGTGAACATGTATATGGCTGTCATATTCTGTTTTTTTGCACATATACATTAAATGGAGGAAATCACAATCACGGGTATAATATAGTAGGTAATCAATGTACATGTGTATACACACAATAATGTCTAATGCCAAACTAAGACATATAAAATGCAAGTATGTTACCTGTATAAAAATATGTACCCGCAAGAACCCTAACCTGTGAGCTCAACCCCGATGCGCGTTTCGGCGTGGGCCTTTGTCAAGGGGCAATGAGTGAGTACCAGAAGCATGTATTTAAAGCTAGTGAGCCCAATCATCATGTGGCAAACCGCGGGCTAATCAAATTAGTGCCCACCCCGGAAATGACGTCTATGTCATGGTAATGCGATGAAACTAACTAAGAATGCCGGATGTGTACTGGAAATGACGCACGCGCTGTCATAGTAACTGGGACGCTCAGCGGCGTCGGTATCAGGACTGAATGGCGGGAGATCACATGACCGCCCGTCAGAAAGTACTAAAGATGCCGAAAGCCAGCAGAGGTGCCAGGACCATGGTACGCATGCGTACTGGCCAAAACCGACATCCAAATGCTACAGCTGAAGGGAAGATAATAGGAGGCCGGTATGTATACAAAACAGTTCATTACAATATTATATAAACATTATCAACCTAAAAATAGGTGTAAGGATCAATACTTAAATATATCAATTCAATATATCAAATGACTAAATTAACTCAAAACATCGGCACAGACCAGGGGGGAAAAAAGGGGTAAGGATCTACAGTGCTGGCCAAAAGTATTGGCACCCCTGTAATTCTGTCAGACAATACTCAGTTTCTTCCTGAAAATGATTGCAATCACAAATTCTTTGGTATTATTCTCTTCATTTAATTTGTCTTCAATGAAAAAAACACAAAAAAAATTGTCCTAAAGCCAAATTGGATATAATTCCACACCAAACCTAAAAAAGGGGGTGGACAAAAGTATTGGCATCCTTTGAAAAATCATGTGATGCTTCTCTAATTCGTGTAATTAACAGCACCTGTAACTTACCTGTGGCTCCTAACAGGTGTTGGCAATAACTAAATCACACTTGCAGCCAGTTAACATGGATTAAAGTTGACTCAACCTCTGTCCTGTGTCCTTGTGTGTACCACATTGAGCATGGAGAAAAGAAAGAAGACCAAAGAATTGTCTGAGGACTTGAGAAACCAAATTGTGAGGAAGCATGAGCAATCTCAAGGCTACAAGTCCATCTCCAAAGACCTGCATGTTCCTGTGTCTTCTGTGTGCAGTGTCATCAAGAAGTGTAAAGCCCATGGCACTGTGGCTAACCTCCCTAGATGTGGACGGAAAAGAAAAATTGACGAGAGATTTTAACGCAAGATTGTGCGGATGGTGGATAAAGAACCTCGACTAACATCCAAACAAGTTCAAGCTGCCCTGCAGTCCGAGGGTACAACAGTGTCAACCCGTACTATCCGTCGGCGTCTGAATGAAAAGGGACTGTATGGTTGGATACCCAGGAAGACCCCACTTCTTACCCCGAGACATAAAAAAGCCAGGCTGAAGTTTGCCAAAACTTACCTGAGAAAGCCTAAAACATTTTGGAAGAATGTTCTCTGGTCAGATGAGACAAAAGTAGAGCTTTTTGGGAAAAAGCATCAACATAGAGTGTACAGGAAAAAAAAAGAGGCATTCAAAGAAAAGAACACGGTCCCTACAGTCAAACATGGCGGAGGTTCCCTGATGTTTTGGGGTTGCTTTGCTGCCTCTGGCACTGGACTGCTTGACCGTGTGCATGGCATTATGAAGTCTGAAGACTACCAACAAATTTTGCAGCATAATGTAGGGCTCAGTGTGAGAAAACTGGGTCTCCCTCAGAGGTCATGGGTCTTCCAGCAGGACAGTGACCCAAAACACACTTCCAAAAGCACTATAAAATGGTTTGAGAGAAAGCACTGGAGACTACTAAGGTGGCCAGCAATGAGTCCAGACCTGAATCCCATAGAACACCTGTGGAGAGATCTCAAAATGGCAGTTTGGAGAAGGCACCCTTCAAATATCAGGGACCTGGAGCAGTTTGCCAAAGAAGAATGGTCTACAATTCCAGCAGAGCATTGTAAGAAACTCATTGATGGTTACCGGAAGCGGTTGTTCGCAGTTATTTTGGCTAAAGGTTGTGCAACCAAGTATTAGGCTGAGGGTGCCAATACTTTTGTCCGGCCCTTTTTTGGAGTTTTGTGTGAAATGATCAATGATTTGATTTTTGCTTCATTCTCTTTTGTGTTTTTTTCCTTGCAAGCAAATTAAATGAAGATAATAATACCAAAGAATTTGTGATTGCAATCATTTTCAGGAAGAAACTGAGTATTATCTGACAGAATTGCAGGGGTGCAAATACTTTTGGCCAGCACAGTACATGGGGTTTATACTATGACAATTAATAATATAAGTAAACCCCCCTAGACGGTGCAGAGGCCGGAGAAGAAGTAGTCACAGAAAATGGCTAAGAGATGTACTAGAACATATAAATTACATATTCTATATTCAGATCTCCCAATAGTATGAAAAAATGCAGAAAATAATCAATTACGTCACATGGTGTCAAATTAGAAATGTAAACCACACACATCATTATGACTCCCTACATCAGAAAAAACTGAGCGTTCACAAAAAATAGAGGCACACAAGAATGCGTGGGTACATACATATGATACATCTATGCATAAATATACATGACACAGTATTGGGCTGCATCATGATTTCTTGTTACGATGAATTGCCATTTCACACAGGGGTATATAGTCTTGCTGTATGTCAAGAATGGGATGGATCACGTCGTTGCAGCAAAGAGGAAATCATAGAGAGCAAAAGCTGTATGCCGACGTATAAAAGGTGAATGTCGCAGGACCAGAAGACCTTACAAAGAATAAAAACAAATTAAAAAAGGGATAAAAACAACACATGGCAATAAACATACATGCATCAGATGTAAGCAAGGGTCTAGGCTCATATGTAACTGGTGATCACAAAAATGGTGCAAAGCTTAGATTTTCATTCAGCCCTGCTGGATGAACAGTGTTCAAAGTCCATATCCACCTGGACTCCAATTGGGCCAGGCGCTGCGATATCTGTCCACCACGAATTCCCACCTCAATCAAATCGATTCCCCTCACCCTTAGAAGGTTACCGTCGCTCTGATGGTGTAATTTAAAATGACGTGGGATCGTTTTCAATGTGGATGAGTCCGTGTGATCCACTGCTGCAATTATGCCCAAGACGTGTTCTCTTACACGTACTTTGAGCTGACGTGTCGTGAGTCCAACATACATTAACCCACACGGGCATGTGGCGTACTACACAACATTTTTCGATAGCCACGTGATATATTTTTTTATCTTATAATTGGTGGAACCGCTAGAATCAGAGAAATCATTACAGCGTTCCACATTAGGACAAGGCATGCAGCGTCCACACGGAACGCATCCACATTTCCTTACAGCACCATCAAAAATGTCACTGCAGATTCACCCACAAAATGGCTTCTAACAAGCCGACCACGAAGGTTCTTAGACAGTCGAAACACAATGGCAGGTCTCTCTGGTATAAATTTTGAGACTATTGGGTCTGCCTTCAAGATTGGCCATGCTTTACAAAGGGTTTCCCTCATTGCAGGGGCTTGTGAGTGAAATTTAGTTATAAATCTCACCAGGTCACCATCCTTGGTGGCTTGAGAACCGTAGAGAAGATTCTGAGGGGATGAATATTTAGCCCTGTGATATGCTCTCTTGATCATCCTATGACTATACCCTCTATCGTAGAACCTATTTTTTAGGTCTTGGGACTGATTTTCAAAGTCTTGTTCCGTGGAACAGATCCTGCAGAGACGTAGGAACTGTCCCACGAGAACAGATTTTACCATATGTCTCGGATGCGAAGATGATGCATGCAAGAGCATATTAGTAGATGTGGGCTTCCTATATATATATATATATATATATATATATATATATATATATATATATATATATATATATATATATATATATATATATATATATATATATATATATATATATGTGTCTGTATAGCATTCTCACCATCCCTCCTGAGTGTAACATCAAGAAAAACCACCTTATTAGGATCATATTGATACGTAATGTGGATATTTAGGTCACTGCCATTCAAGCCAGACATAACAGTTTCTAACTGTTGGATAAAACCCTCCCAGATCAGCAATATGCTCCACATTCAGTTCCTGGACTGCCTATCAGGTATATTATGCCGCTTTACTTCCTTTTTCTCCCATTATGAGACCTTTACAACTACTCCCCTTTACATTTGTGGTGGCCCCTCATTAGGTGCTTTTACATTCAGCAACATTATTTCTGTGTTCGTCCGGTGTGCATGTCCTCTAACACCAGCACATGCTTTACATTATATGTTATTGTTATATTATATTTTTTGCATAACTGGTGGGCACATTGCACTAGATAGTGTGCATCTTAATTGGCGCCTCTTTTCATCTACACATAATAATTTTTTCATATCTTTCGCTATGATGTTGTAATGATAGGTCATTATATTACATATGGGTTGGCGGTCCTCGCCTCTATTTTTCTCATCCGCTGTATAGATATTGTTTTTATGCATATTTGGTATTTGATGTACTAGTTCTTGATTTACCATTTTGAATGTGGGCATTCTTGTGCTTGTTGTGCCATTGTAACCATTTTTGTAATAAAGGTTTTTTTGGATTCAAAAATGTCATGCTCATTATTGGACCCCACGTTCGGTGATTCTCTCGGTTGCAGATCAGCAATATGTTGTCGATGTACCGCGTCCAGGAAAGGATGCGGTCCATCGACGACTGCTGATCCGACAGGAGGTCCCTCTCCCACAGCCCCAGGAACAGATTAGCGTATGAGGGAGCGAAAGCGGCACCCATAGCTGTTCCCGGGAGCTGCAGGAAAAAGGACCCCTTAAGGCTATGTGCCCACGTTGCATTTATGAAGCAGAAAATTTCTGCTTCATTTCTGAAAGTCCTCTCCCGGAAAAACGCATGCGGAATTCCGCACGCGTTTATCGCGCATTTTTCGCGCGTTTATCACGCGTTTTCCACATGCGGAATTGCCTTGCGTTTTTTATGCATTGGACAAAGGCAATTCTGCTTGCGGAAACGCAAAATTAAATGACATGCTGCGGATTTTTGAACGCAGCATAAACGCTGCGGAAAAATCCGCAGCATGTGCATAGAACTTGCGGAATCACATTGGGGACCATGGGGTGCGGGTTACCAAGCGTTTTACAAGCGTTTCTGCTGCGGAAATTCCGCATCAAAAACGCTTGAAAAACGCTACGTGGGCACACAGCCTAAAAACCAAAAAATTATGTGTTAATGTAAATTCCAGTAACTCAATCATCAGTTGGCAAATGTTGATGGGTAAATTAGAGCTGTCCAGAAAAAATGTGGTTGATCTAAGGCCATCATAATGCCTTATGTTTGTATACAGGGACTATACGTCGCCTGTTACCATCAATACGTCAGGCTCTAAATAGACCCCATCAACCCTCCATAATAGATCCACTGTATCTTTCAAAAATGAGGGAAGATTCTCAACTATGGGCTGTAGCTTCGAATCAATCCATTTATTAACGTGCTCCAAATAATTTCCCCTTCCAGATATAATGGGACGCCCTGGGTGTGTCTCTGAATTTTTGTGGAGTTTAGGGAGCAAATAAAAAGTAGGTATTATGGGCTCTGTGACTGACAATGCTGAAGCCAGATCACGGGTGATAACCAACGCCTGGCCCAATTGGAGTCCAGGTGGATATGGACTTTGAACACTGTTCATCCAGCAGGGCTGAATGAAAATGTAAGCTTTGCGCCATTTTTGTGATCATCGGCATACAGCTTTTGCTCTCTATGATTTCCTCTTTGCTGCAACGACGTGATCCATCCCATTCTTGACATACAGCAAGACTATATACCCCTGTGTGAAATGGCAATTCATCGTAACAAGAAATCATGATGCAGCCCAATACTGTGTCATGTATATTTATGCATAGATGTATCATATGTATGTACCCACGCATTCTTGTGTGCCTCTATTTTTTGTGAACGCTCAGTTTTTTCTGATGTAGGGAGTCATAATGATGTGTGTGGTTTACATTTCTAATTTGACACCATGTGACGTAATTGATTATTTTCTGCATTTTTTCATACTATTGGGAGATCTGAATATAGAATATGTAATTTATATGTTCTCCTAGTACATCTCTTGGCCATTTTCTGTGACTTCTTCTTCTCCGGCCTCTGCACCGTCTACTTATATTACTTATATTATTAATTGTCATAGTATAAACCCCATGTAGATCCTTACCCCCTTTTTCCCCCCTTGTCTGTGCCGATGTTTTGAGTTAATTTAGTTATTTTATATATTGATTGAAAGCTGGTATTGATCCTTACACCTATTTTTAGGTTGATAATGTTTATATAATATTGTAATGAACTGTTTTGTATACATACCGGCCTCCTATTATCTTCCCTTCAGCTGTAGCATTTGGATGTCGGTTTTGGCCAGTACGCATGCACGCCATGGTCCTGGCACCTCTGCTGGTTTTCGGCATCTTTAATACTGTCTGACGGGCGGTCATGTGATCTCCCGCCATTCAGTCCTGATGCCGACGCCGCCGAGCGTACCGGTTACCATGACAGCGCGTGCGTCATTTCCAGTACACATCCGGCATTCTTAGTTAGTTTCATTAGACGTCATTTCCGGGGCGGGCACTAATTTGATTAGCCCGCGGTTTGCCACATGACGATTTGCCACACTCCCTTTAAATACATGCTTCTGGTACTCACTCATTGCCCCTTGACAAAGGTCCATGCCGAAAAGCACATCGGGGTTGAGCTCACAGGTTAGGGTTCTTCCGGGTACATATTTTTATATAGGTAACATACTTGCATTTTATAGGACTTATTTGGCATTAGACATTATTGTGTGTATACACATGTACATTGATTACCTACTATATTATACCCGTGATTGTGATTTCCTCCATTTAATGTATATGTGCAAAAAACAGAATATATGACAGCCATATACATGTTCACTTAGTTTTCCTGTGTGTTTCTTTCCACATAGCAATTACTGTTGATGGTTTTATCCCACATTAACCTGTCAATATTTTAAAATAATAAAGTTTATTTTATTTTTGTATACTATGGACGTCCCTATCATTATTTAGGCGACCTAGTCGTCTCCCCCATTGTTGTGTAAGATGATTTGTCTTTCAGTTAGTCCTAGAATTGACAGCCACTAATACTATGTATATAAACATGCTTAGAGCTAATCCATATATACGACTGATTTCTGTTAGTCATCTTTTCATTCTAAATGTTGTTGAGCAAATTTTAAAAGCGCTTGAACATACTTTTTGTTCAGCAATGGAGCCTTGTGTAGTGAGCATGAACACAGGCCATAGAGGTTGAGTGCATTACTTATAATTTTCTTTGAAAGAACTGTACCTGCGGATTCCAGGTCTTTCTGTATCTCTCCACTCATGGTCCTTGGGTCTTGGACAACTCTTCTGATAATTCTTTTCACTCCTCTGTCTGAAATCTTGCAGAGAGCACCTGGTCGTGGCCGGTTTATGGTGAAATGATGTTCTTTCCACTACCAAATTACAGCCCCAACAGTGGTCACTGGAACCTTCATTAGTTTAGAAATTCTTCTTTAACCAATGCCATTAGTATGTTTTGCAACAATAAGGTTGCAAATGTCTTGAGACAGCTCATTGATTTTGCCCATCATGAGAGGTTTCTTGTGTGGCATCTTTCTAATGAGACACCTTTTATAGGCCATCGGGTGAACCAGCTGATGTTTTTCACTAAGTGGCAGGATTGGTTTCTAAATACTGGTAGATTTCAGCTGGTGTCATGACTTTCCTTGCCTTTTGCACCTCTCTTTCTTCAGGTGTTCAATACTTTTTCCCGGTGTCTTCTCTCATTATTTCACAACTTAATTTATGGACATCTATGGTTTGATTCTTTGCCTGTGTGGATTGGATGGGTTGTTACCGACATCTGGTGAGAATTTCATGTCAATAGCACCTTTAGAAATATATTTACTTAGAAAAAATAAAAATATAAATTTCCTTCAATATGTCAACAATACAATCAGAGAGCTACAACAGGGATTTTCGTGGCACCCTTTGGAGAATATATCCTACCCATCGCCATAGTATACAGTATATCACTCACCTCCCGTTTTTTTGCTTCATTTGTGCTGTATTTGGGAAAGAGGTAGGAAAATATATTTCCACAGCAACAAGCTACATGCACCAAGGGTCCTTCCTTCCCTAAGCTTAAACCTGAGGCCACGGCAAGTACCAGTGTGACAGTTTTGATCAGCAAAGTCCATTTTCCCAAATATCCTCTGATGATGAAGCCACTTAATATTGTTTTAATCTGTAACAAAAATAATGCGAAGCTTAAAATATGAAGTAATGAAATTACGAATCAAAAGATGAATTTGGTGCCTTTATTAAAGGGGTTGTCCACTCTACTGATTAAAGGCTGCAGTCACTCTCTGTGACCGAAGACTTTAGAATCCACATAGCGCACGCTGTCAGGATTCTCCAAAGTCTGCAGCGCGACCGGGCGGTTACGGGACTGCAAACATGTGATCTGCATACTTCCAGCCACATTCAGGCTAGACGTGTGTGGCCTCGCTCAATTAATTTGTGCCTGTAAGTATGGAAATTGTATACTTGCGGTCATGTGACTGCCCGGTTTCACTGCAGACACAGGAGAATCTTGACAGCGTGGTGTGAATGCGCTTTGAGGATTCAGTAGTCTGCAGTAACAGAGTGACTACAAACTTTTAGCAAAAGACCAGACAATCCCTTTAACCACAAGGCACATATGGATTTAAGTGCATGTGCACCAGGGTTCACGTGCGCGGTGCCTGCTCCACTTGCAACAGATGCCAGATGTGTTATACAGTCAGCATCAGCTTTTAACCATTTAGGAGCAGCTGTCACTGAAAGTGGTATATAAATGGAGCGAGAGTGCTGCTGAAAGCCTCATAGCTTCTGTCCTAATACACCAGTGAAGCCCAGCCATGGGCTGAGCTTCATAAGAGATCATCATTTACACTGTACTGCAATACTGTTGTATACAGAACAAGAGATCGCAAGTTGAAGTCCCCAAGGGGACTAAAAGAAAAAAGAAAATCAAAACATTGCAGGTACTATAAATTGGTATCAATAAACAGCTCCCCATGCAAAAATACAAGCACCCAGACAACTCCAGCGACAGAAACTTAAAAACGTCACTAGTCTCTGAAAATGGCAAAAAAAAGTTATTTATTTTTTTAACCACTGCTATAATAAAAAAAAATAAAAAATACAAGTTTGGTATCGTTGTATTAGTACTGATCTGAAAAAAATCAAGTTTGCCGGGTCATTTCTACCATACAATGAAAAGTGGAATTGGACTTTTTTCCCAACATTTACCACTTGGGTTTTTTTTACCGGTTCTCAGGACATTATGTGGTAAAATGATTGATGTAATTCAAATTATAACTGGTCCTTCATAAAGCAAGCTTTCTCACGGCTCGGTTGATGGAAAAATAAAAGTTATGGCCCTTGGAAAAAGGGAAGGAAAAAGCTAAAGTGCAAAAACTAAAAATTGCTTGGTCCTGAAGGGTTAACAACCAATAAACAAACAGGTAACAAACAATATTAATGTTAATTACTATCTGCAGATATTACAAATATGGCTATATGCCCAACTATGACTATACTGTTCATGTGGCAAATGGGATCAGAGTTCATAGTCTCATAATACCTACTGTTATATCACTGACACGACTATGATAGAGAATACAGCTGCACACACACTAGCGGGGTATATAGTATATAGTCCCTGCGTTACATGCTTTATATTAGCTTTCTATTACGTAGTATAATGATTTAGATCAATAGTCCACCCCTAATTATCCATTTAACCCCTTAAGGATCAAGTGACTATTCCTCCCCTTATTCCAAGACCCATAACTTTTATTTTTCCGTTGACATAGCCACGTGAGGACTTAGTCTTTTTTATTTATTTATTTATTTTTTTTAAGTGTGATGAAATAGCAAAAGAAAAAGCACAATTCCGCAATTGATTTTTTTGCTTTTCTATTTACAGCATTTTTTTTTTATTTTTATCGACAGCATTTACTAGACATCTGTGATCCGATGTCTTATTCCAGAGAAATCCATATTTTTCTTATATATAAATGTTCTGGACTATGGGAAAACACATTAAAATCGCTTGTTAATAGATCTGGGATGTATCCCAATGATAATCCGCATGTGCTGTGCACATGCTGCATAAATTTCCACTGCAGATTATCATTGCGGAAAAAAACGCAGCACTACCAATTTGGGCGCAATTTCGCAGCAAAATTCACCCACTGAATTGCATTGAACCGTGTATAAATGCGGATGTTATGCGGTTCAATGCGCGTATGGTACCCGGGTCTGGAGAAGAGGAGACTCTCCTCCAACCTGGGTACTCATCACTTGGAAAACTGCTTGACAACTTGGTCACACTATATAAATCCATGCAACTGGCATGGATTTATATAGTGTGACCAAGTTAATAGTTAAAGAAAAGAATAAAAATGGTAAAAAATAAAACATTATACTCACCTTCCGATGGCCCCCGGTCTCCTGTACGGTCGCATGACCTGTCACATGACTAAATGACGTCATGGAAGGTCCTTTTACACCATCGTGAGCCGCCGGGGAGCCAGGACACATCGTACAGGAGACCGGGGGCCATCAGAAGGTGAGTATAATGTATATTTTTTATTTTAAATTCTTTTTTTTATAGGTTCTATGGTACCCGGGTCTGGATGAGAGTCTCCTCTTCTCCAGACCCAGGAACCATCCGCACATTGAATCGCTTAATATGTGCACATGTAGTCATGCGGATATTAAGCGATTCAATGCAAGTCAATGGCGGCGATTACGCTGCGTGTCAACAAACTTAATGGACATGCTGCGGATTTTTCCACAATGATAATCCGCAGCGGAAATTTCCGCAGCATGTGCACAGTACATGCGGATTATCATTGGGGACCATGGGGAACGCATTACCAAGCGTTTAAGCGTTTTCACTGCGGAAATTCCACGGCAAAAATGCTTGAAAAAGGCATAGTGGGCATGATAATCCGCATGTGCTATACACATGCTGCGTAAATTACCGCTGCGGATCATCATTGAGGAAAAATAAGCAGCATGTCAATTAATTTTGCGGACACGCAGCATAATTGCTGCCATTGACTTGCATTGAAACGCTTCATATCCGCATCACTACATGTGCACACGCGGATATGAAGTGATTCAATGTGCAGATGGTACCCAGGCCTGGAGAAGAGGAGACTTTCATCCAGACGTGGGTACCATAGAAACTGTAAAAAAAAAAAAAAAGAATTTAAAATAAAAAATAAAGATTATACTTACCTTCCAATGTCCCCCGGTCTCCATAGTGATGCGTGCGGTGTGTAGGGCGGCTCGCGGTGGTGTGAGGACCCGACATGACGTCATTGAGTCATGTGACAGGTCACGTGACCGCTGACGTCGGCGGTCGCGTGACCTGTCACATGACTCAATGATGTCACCGCAGGTCCTTCACACCACCGCGAGACACCGGGGAGACCGGACGGAGCGGAGAAGGAGACCGGGGGCCATTGGAAGGTTAGTATAATCTTTATTTTTTACCATTCTTATTCTTTTTTTTTTTTTTTTAACTATTACTTGGTCACACTATATAAATCCATGCCGGTTGCATGGATTTATATAGTGTGACCAAGTTGTCAAGCACTTTCCGACTGATGCTCAAATCGCTTGGAAAAGAGCTTGATAACCCGCATGCTGAAATGCATGCAAAAACGCTTGACAAACGCTTCTACCTGGCGGGAAAAACGCATGTAAAATAAGTATGTGTTTTTCCTGCCAGGGAGAAGCGGAAAAAATATGCAGCATTTCTGCATCGTGGGCACATAGCCTAAGACATCAGATCGCAGATATCACAGTACCATTTTATTCCGCTTCCTATGACCTGCATGCTCATATAGACGGCATAGGAGGGATGATCCTACTGACAGATTCCCTTTAAGTGGTGAAAAAAAATTCTGAAATTTTTAAATAAATAAACATAATAAAAATTTGCTTGTGATGTCATTTTCCGTCATCTGTAAAGTTTTCAATTTTGGGGATATGGAGCTGTGTGAGGGCTTGTTTTTTGCACCGAGTCGATTTTTTGTTGATATCATTTTGGGTAAGAAATGATGTTTTGATTGCCGCTTATTACATTTTTTGCGTTGTTGCAGTGGGCAAAAAAACAAACAAACCCCAAAATGCAATGGTTTGATTTTTTTTCTCGTCATGTCGTTTTACGAATCAAATTCATTTCTTTTATATTTTGTTTGATTGGACTTTTATGAACCCAGCGATACCATATATGTGTATTTTTTCAAAACAAAAAAATATTTGGATTTTTTTTCTACTTTAAATTTTTTTTTTTACTTTTCACTATATCTGTGAGGCTTTTTTTAAAGGACATGAACCTGCGATCATCCTATCACTTACACTACACACAGCAATACCATAGTATTGCTATGTAGAGTGAAAATCATGGTTTCCTATGAACGCCAGCCACGGGCTGGCTCACAGGAGTACCATCATGACAAGCACAGGGGTCTTCAGCAGACCCCTGGCTGTCAAAGCAGCCCATTAGCAAAGCAATCACATCACAAGCTCGCCAATGGTTGCATAGAACACCACAGCCTCTGCCGGCATGTTGTAAATGTCGCTGTCACAGATTGACAGCGGCATTTGATAGGTTAACAGCCGTGAGCAGAGCTCCGCTCCACCTGCGGCTGTTACAAGCAAATGATGGCCAATTATTACAGCCATCATCTGCCGAAAAATATGCGGCTTCAGCTTGCAAGCCCACATACGATATAACAATGTGCCATATGTCGCAAAGGCGTTTAAGAGGATGGTGAAGACTGCATGTGTATAATTCTGTGTATATGTGACCTCACTGCAAAATGTAGAAACAGAATTTCTAGACTTGAGCAATTTTTCTACTAGGAAGGACTTCCTACAGGACAGATCTGGGCCAGGAGGCATTCCCATCTTATTGGGTGAATGGTAATCACCGCTCTACAGATTTAAAGGAATAAGGCACGGACAAGAACACACTGTACAGACACATGGAAGATGAGGACCCGATCATACGCACCTCTGGAATCCCTGAGCCACAAGCATATGGAGCAAAGACTTTTACAAGACTGACCGCTAAGAAGGCAAAACTCAGAGCCCAGAAGATGTACATTATGTAGTTCATTATGTATGAGCCCGGACCCTGCAAAGTGAAAGCAACAACATTACAAGCGTTCAACAGCTGAAATAATAATGTGGAAGTCTGTGTGACCCGGTCGATGACCCATCGCAATGTGTGCAACCTGGTCGATGACCCACCGCAATGTGTGCGACCCAGTCGATGACCCATCGCAATGTGTGCGACCCGGTCGATGACCCACCGCAATGTGTGCGACCCGGTCGATGACCCACCGCAATGTGTGCGACCCGGTCGATGACCCACCGCAATGTGTGCGTCCCGGTCGATCAAACACCCCCCCCCCCCCCCGCAATGTGTGATACGGTATGTAATTCTGGTAAAGGACACTTTATATCAGATTTTATCTTTCTATTAGGTAAAATTAAACATCTGCATTTGAAAACGACAGCACAGGGACGCAACATGGATGGATGCCAACTATGTGCTGTCTGTTTGAAATTCAGACTATAAAATTAAAAATTGCAATTGCATTGGTCTGCAATTAATAAAAAAATAAAACAAAAAGAAATGGACTCGACTTTAACAGGTACGTGTTCTATCTGTGAATGAAAAAAATAGATAGAGCACATATGTAAAAATCAGATGTGTGAATAGGACCCAACATAGGGACTTGCACAAAAAAAAACCCCCCAGCTTACTTCTGCCTGGCCTATTATAAGGTCGGCCCATGTATTCCACTGAGGACACTTGTCTCGTTCTTCAAACGTGGCTTCATCTGATCCCCAACAGCACTGTTCATGGTTAAACCAAAATGCAGTCATGCAAATTCCTTCCTTCAAATCTGCCATCCAGTCTGCGGCAATATCTATCAAGCCTGCCAGGGCCCCTGTGGCACAAATCAGATGTGTTAATACCAGATTTAACACTATATTGACATAGAAATGACTAGGGAAAATGTAAGAATAATACAGGACACCATAACTAACAGAAACTATAAAAATTTAAAGTTTAATGATTACTTCTAATAATGATCAATAAATAAGTGTTATTACGTTAGTAGCAGAGGCGAGTATATGTGGAGTATAGATGCTGAAGTCACTACATAGATAATGAAGCACTATTTCTGCCTTCACTCCACTGTCACACATCTTATAAATACAGATACAGAATTTAAAGGATTGTCCAGGCCTTCTTTATATTCAAAATGGCCCAATGTGGAGACGTTTAATAAAAAAAAACAACGAAAAAGACATATATTAATTTAGATATCTCATTTATTAATCTAGCAAGTGACAGCCGCAGCTAACCTCTGCCCAGATTGGTTATAGTTATGGCCAAAGCTTGGTGGCAGTAGTCATGTGCTGTCCCCACGCGAAAAAAAGTGAGGGGACTGGTCTGGGACCCCAGCAGTCGGGACTGGTCTGGGACCCCAGCAGTCGCACAGAGGGGCCACGGTGATTGATGGGCAAAGCCTCTTAATAAAATAAAAAAAGAGGATGACTTCTTTAAAGTGCAAGTATTTAAATCATTACCATTTCAATGGAGACATGATAACAATCCACTCTATTTTCCCTGTTTATAAAAACACATAAGACTTGCACTGGAAATACAATCTTCGTATCCGGTCATCTGAGATTTTTTTCGCCTCCAGCATGCTACAAAAATGCTGGATGGGAACTGTTGTGGGAATTGACAACAGTTTTCTATGGGTTCGTTCATATTAAGCCGCTGCTGGTTGCAGTTTGCGGCCCGGCTCTGTATTTCAGCAGTAGAAACCAGTGAAGTGAGGTCATACACTGACAATATTTTGACATCAGTTGAGGCACAAGAAACTGATCTGGATGCGAAGTACATGGAAGCCCAGCCGCCTTCATTACTAGATGGATTTGCTCTTTCAGGTGACACACACATCTCTGCATACACCCAGGTCTATAAACCTGTATTCCCAAAGTGCAGCAACATTACCTGAGGCTAAACCAGTTAGTGTAACCACCAGCCATCCTGACCAAGCATCGTAGAGACTTTTTGATAATTCCCATGCAGATTCCTTCTTCTTACTGTTAATCTAGTGGACAAAACAACACTTTATGGAGCATATATCAATTTCTACAGCAGACATTTCTTTTTCACATCGGCGACCTACATGAGTAAGTGAACATTATTTTGATAATAAGGTGCCAGGGCGCTACCAGAAAAATGGCCCTGGCCAGAGAAAAAGAAGCTATCATGGGCAATAAAAAAATCACTTTAAAAAAAAAAAAAAAAAAAAAAAAAAAAAAAAGATAAACATTTCCTTCATTTATCATAGGTACTGCAAAATACTGCCGATTGGTGGGGGTCTGGGACCAGAGACCTTCACCGATCGCTCTACCACCACTCTGAAGTAGCCTGCATGCAGTGCATAGAGCGGTTTTTAGAATGATTAGTGGGGACTTGGGACCTGGACCACCACCAATCCACAGCACCTATGAAATTTGAAAAACAATGTGTGAAATGATAATTACCTTCTAAATACTTTTGCTCTTTGTCTGAAAAAGGCAACAAACTAAAAAATCCTATAACGTGAGTTTTCAGATTAACGGAGATAGAATTCATGTGTATTGTCCCTATGCATCAAAACATGGCTGAAGAAAACACTGTCCAACCAGGACAAAAATGTGAAGCAGCAATGCTCAGCAACGACTGTGTAGTTAGGATCCATTATTCTTACTATGCTGTCAGCTGCAGCTTTTTAACCGCAACAGCCCTGTGCTGCTGCTGCTGCAGCCTTTCTAACTTTTCTCTGGACAATCGCTAAATTTTGTTGAGAAACAGCAGTTTCAACTGCAAGACCGCACGGCCCATCATAATAGTCACGTGGCTTTTCAGATCACAGAGCAGTTTCCCTGCAAGATTAAGCGATTCTGCACGGAAAACAAAGTCGGCAGTAGCACAGGGCTGATGTGGTCTATAGCCGCCAAATGACCTCAACGTTTAGAACGCAGCCTATGTAATTGTGCAGGGAAACCTGGAAAAGGACCGCAGTGGTTAAAGGGAATCTGTCACCCTCTGGGACTTATCTGATCTCTAATATGGGCATACAGGTGATAGAAATGTAAATCTATACCTATCCGCATGCCTCATATTAGAGGTCTTGTTGCTGTAAAATGTCTTTTTATTCATACACGCTTCTGATGCTTGTGGGCCCGGGGCCCTGAAGAAATCCCCGCCTGCTGTGTGAATTATAATGTTTCCCCCCTCCCCTGACCGTTACAGTGCCCTGTGACATGCAGTTGCAGCAGCCAAATCCCGCGCATGCGCACTTCACTTTTTACAGAAGCGCACTTGTACTATGTAGTCATAGTACTGCAGGGATCTTGTGCACAAGCGAGTCACTGCGGACAAGACAGGTTCCAGGTTCCACCTATTGTGGTTGGTGGATCCTGTGTCATCAGCTGTGTATAGAGGTGTCACCTGCCATTGTATTCCTGCCCATCATAATGAGTCTCCTAAAAACGCTTTCAGAAATACTTCCTGTCCAGAGTCTAAAAAAGCCCCGGTGGCCAGTGTGAAAATAGCAACAGTAAAAAAAAAAAATAAATTAATAATCATAATAATAATGGTCTAAAAAAAAAATTGCCATTTTCAAAAAAATAATTGTAAATACAAAACCTGATCTAAACAATAAGTCGTTTTCAAATGACACATTCCTTTTAAGAGAAGAAGTACCAATGTCACAGAAAGAGTAAGTGCACAATAATAAAAACTGAATTTGTCATTTAAAGAGGTTGTCAGGTCATACTACAGTATAATCGATATCCATAGGATCATCAATAACTGATCAGTGGGGGCCTAACACCCGGCACACATACTAATCAGAGGTTATGAGCTCTGACACAACCGGACGTGAACATATGGAGCAGCGCTGCACTACACAGATCTATCCCCAGTGTAGTGGCAGCTGACGAGTGCTAGAGAACCACTCGAAATTGGCTCTCATCAGCCAAGTAAAAATCACTCCTATTAACCATAATTGTGGTGTCTGTCAGATCATACAACAAAAATCACAATTTCTATTTAATCAGATTAATATCAATACAAGGCCTAATATACAAGTCCGTGATTCACGTACATCTTCTATTCATTTTTTTTCATGGATAGAACATATACCTGTTATAATCTATGGTGCTAGTCACATATCCATGTTTTTTCATGGACCGTGTGCCCATGCGAAACTCACGGAGACATGTCTGTTTTTGCTCTGGTATAGGCTATGTGCCCCAGAATGCAGAAATGCTGCATATTTTTTACACTTCTCCCTGGCAGGAAAAACGCATGCGGTTTTTACATGAGTTTTTCCCGCCAGGTAGAAGCGTTTTTGCATGCATTTCTGCATGCGGGTTATCAAGCGCTTTTCCAAGCGATTTTAGCATCACTTGGAAAGTGCTTGACAACTTGTTCACACTATATAAATCCATGCAACCGACATGGATTTATAGTAGTGTGACCAAGTTAGTTAAAAAAAAAAAAAAAGAATAAGAATAGTAAAAAATAATTTAAAAAAAAAGATTATACTTACCTTCCAGTGTTATCTCCGCCGCGTCCGATCTCTTGCACTGCTCGCGGTGGCGTGAAGGACCTGCGATGACGTCAGTCAGTCATGTGTCAGGTCACATGACTCAATGACGTCATGGCAGGTCCTTCACAACAGAGCGAGCAGTGCAAGAGACCGGATGGAGCGGACAAAACACCAGGAGGACATCGGAAGGTGAGTAAAATCTTTTTTTTTTTTTTTACAGTTTCTATGGTACCCAGGTCTGGATGAGAGTCTCTTCTCCTCCAGACCTGGGTACCATCCGCACATTGAACCGTGTGATATCCGCTTATCCACATGTAGTGATGCCGATGTCACGCGGTCCAATGCAAGTCAATGGCGGCGATTACGCTGAATGTCCGCAAAATTAATGGACATGCTGCGGATTTTTGAGTGCAGCATAAATGCTGTGGAAAAATCCGCAGCATGGGCATTGACATTGGGGACCATGGGGGACGAACTACCAAGCGTTTACGTTGCGTAAATTGCACAGCATAAACGCTTGGAAAATGCTTCGTGGGCACACAGCCTAACAGATGGAAAGTGCCAATACAAGTCTATAGATCCATGAAAAACAAATACAGCACACGTATGGCATCTGTGTGCTGTCCATATTTAACATTAAAAAGGACAGGAAAAGCTTTGAAAATTGTTTATTTATCTATCCGTGAAAAACATGCTTGACTGATGGTAAAAACCGACACATTGACTGTACACAGATGACACTCGTACTATTTTTTCATGTATGGATATGTGAATGAGGGCTAAGCTTGTGTGTAAATGGATCTTACCAAAATCTGGTAAGGCTGTTGATTGCCATCATGAACCAGACTATCATGTAAGCAACAATTACAGGGAAAATGAAATATTTTCTATATCCCAAAGACCCCTTTACCAAAGATATTTCAAACCACCAACAAGAGCAGAGTAAGTCCTTATTCCCACATCTGTACTTGTGAGCCAAAACCAGCCATGGCTCCAGAAAAGCTGTGACTCTTTCAATGGAGGAGATGTTCAAAAGTGGACAAACCCTTTAAAAGGTGCATAAAACATGTACACAATTTGGATGTTAATGTTTTCAGAAAGTTTTTTTTTTTTTTTTTTGTTAACAGAGGTGGATTTTTACAATCAATCAATGCCCCTTCTTCATCCCCATGCATAAATGCTCCCAGTACCGAAATCCTTGGTATGCAAAGATTGTAAACGAGAGGTCAGCTAAAATGTAATGCTGGACAAATATAATAAAGCAAAATAAATATACAATAGTGTCTACTTACCCTTCTATGGCGCTCTCGGTCTTTACACTTCTCCCGTACCCAATCAATGGTATGGAAATCATCGTATGTGCCAACCCCTGGAATAGGCTCATCCAACAAGTCCAGCAAGTGAGTAGAGCTGCTGATGGATCCTCCGTTTGTCATGGTGTAGTGTGTTCCTAGGAAGCAACAGATATTTTATTAGGATGCTACTTTCATAAACTATATTTAGAAGACTGAAAAAGTAATGTTATGGAACAAGCACAGAACTGTATATCGAGGTAAGAATACCTGTCCTGGTACCAACCGCTGCACTACATGAAATGCATAATACAGGACAGTCTAAGTCAGTCATACATTTGTCTTTTCATACTAAAGGCAATAACATGTATTCATGAAATATCTTAATGTGCAGTTGAATGGATCATATGGTATAAAAACAAGCATAAGCAGGTATTGCTTTGAATATTTGGGTGACCATTTAGATTATAATTGCTAGTCTACTGTCAACTCATTTATCCCATACAAATCTAAAAAGTATCATGCATGGTGAAAGCGGTTTTCTACAAATGGTTATTACTGATGAACCCTGACAAGTAAAGGACAGTCGGCACAAATGACATACTTTAATTAGTTCCATCGTAGCAAACATGAGTAACAAAATGTATTTCTGCCGAATGTCTACTATTTAGGAGACATGCTGGGTCTAATGACATCCACACAGATTAGGAGTCTGGCTGGGTAGGCTGAGAGCATTGTTCATCACACCTAAATACTAATAGGTTCAGAATTGGCGAGATGGTGATAATCATTTGTGTTTCTTTAACGAGGACCTTTCACCAGTTTAGCATTTTAAAATAGCCACATAATGGAATAGTGGATGCAGAGCTGAAAGCCCTTTGCATCTGCAGCTTTCATACCACAGCACTGTCAGTGTGTGGGGAGTGGGAGTAGAGCAGAGCAGACAGTGCCATGAGATTAAAGCTGCAGCTGTTTATAATGACACACAGCTCTGCTCTACTCCACTCCCCACCCCACTCACAGTAGATGCCAGCAGTAAGAAGAACAGGGCTGTGTGCCAATAAATGTCTCACACACAAAAAGCCGGATCTGACACTCAGGGGGGCATTTTTTGCCCTGCATAAAGGTCCTGCTTATGCCTCCTTAATCTTCGTAAAAATTAAAATATAAACTTTACAAACTAATATGTCTGCAACAGAGATGTGAAACTAAAAAAAATATACAACTAATTTTTTTTTTTCAGCTCTTCATCTACTATTCCATGACATGGTCTGTTTAACATACTAAAACTAATGAAGGGTTCTTTAAAGGAGTGATGTTGTATGTTATGCCTGTTAGCGGCACCATCACTGGCCGCTCACAGGCAACACGTGACCCCCGTTTTTTTCTTCCGCTGATGTCACGTCAAGTGACATCAGTGACGCAGTCCCTACGGTGGATGCTGGGCTGTGGGCGAGGTTACCCTGTGCGTCACACCCAGCATCCACTGCGAACTTTCCCAATGAATGAGGAGAGGGAGAGTGCGCGGTGGATGCTGGGTGTGACGTGCGGGGTATCCCTGCCCACAACCCGGCAGCCACCATGGAATGCAGCACTAAGTCAGGCCCGGTTGCAGCCGGAACTTGACGTGACAAAAGTGGATGTCAGAGCTGGCTGCAGCTGGGGTCACGTGATGCCTGTGAGCGGCCAGTGATAGCGCCACTCACAGGCAATACATACAACTAAAGGGTATTGACAAAAAAACTTATGGTCATATGCTAAATACATTGGGGCAATTCAAAAAAGGAGTGGACAACGTCTTCAAGTCAGAAGATACTGGAGGCGACACAAAAAAAAAAAACCTTCAAGACCAAGATGTTCACGCCAGTCTTGATGAGCGGGTGTTTGGGAGTCAGATGCTCCTGATTCATTAAGTAGCCTACACTTCTTAATTAATCACGAGCATCTGACAAGTGGCATGCGCCTCGCCACAAATCTTACTTCATTAAGCTGGACAAAACTGAAACCCCCCTCCCCCCCAAAGCTAAATTTTTTTGCACAACTTCACATTGCACAAAAAGGTTGCGACTTTTCACAGCGATCATCAACACACACACCTTGCATGTGTCTTCCATCTCCTCTCCGCTGCCTGGCCATAGGATCTCTCATCCACTATTCCGTATACGCAGAGTACACATCCTGCCAGGATGTTTAAGTCACGTGAGAATGTCACAAGACAACAAGAACATTTATTCTATTGCACTTTTCTCACAATGAACTCAAAGCTCAACAAAGGGCCCTGGCAGGATCTCCAGTCTCGGACTAGACCAGGGATGTCAATTTCAAATACACAGAGGGATAAAATTAAAAGCTTGGACGAAGTTGAGGGCCAACCTGAATGTTTATTACAAAAAAATGTTTACTATTGAGTGTTTCCTTATCATCAAATATAACGATGAAACGTTTCATATGGAAACAAATTTAGAGGGCTTGTCCCATAAACAAAGTACATTTTAATTAACAGATCTTAGAATAAAATTTAGCACATTATTACAAATGGGGCATACTGGAATAATATAATGTGTTCTGCAAGAGAGGTAAAATGCATGTGGCCCAATGGCCTAATTAAAATACGTAATAAAGGATAAAAAACCTTGAATTAATAAACAATACAGATAAAGTATTATGCCAACAAAAGTGCCCCCCAAACACAGTAGGATACCCCCACAGTGAATTCCTCCACACGCAAAAGTATGATGACCCTACTGTAACCCCCCAGCAAAGTCTGGTGACCCATCACAGTACGATGCAACAACTGTGATCCCCACACAGTCCTCCACGCAGTATAATGCGCCCCACACAGTCCTCCACGCAGTATAATGCGCCCCACACAGTCCTCCACGCAGTATAATGCGCCCCACACAGTCCTCCACGCAGTATAACGCGCCCCACACAGTCCTCCACGCAGTATAACGCGCCCCACACAGTCCTCCACGCAGTATAACGCGCCCCACACAGTCCTCCACGCAGTATAACGCGCCCCACACAGTCCTCCACGCAGTATAACGCGCCCCACACAGTCCTCCACGCAGTATAACGCGCCCCACACAGTCCTCCACGCAGTATAACGCGCCCCACAGTCCTCCACGCAGTATAACGCGCCCCACACAGTCCTCCACGTAGTATAACGCGCCCCACAGTCCTCCACGCAGTATAACGCGCCCCACACAGTCCTCCACGCAGTATAACGCGCCCCACACAGTCCTCCACGCAGTATAACGCGCCCCACACAGTCCTCCACGCAGTATAACGCGCCCCACACAGTCCTCCACGCAGTATAACGCGCCCCACACAGTCCTCCACGCAGTATAACGCGCCCCACAGTCCTCCACGCAGTATAACGCGCCCCACAGTCCTCCACGCAGTATAACGCGCCCCACACAGTCCTCCACGCAGTATAACGCGCCCCACACAGTCCTCCACGCAGTATAACGCGCCCCACACAGTCCTCCACGCAGTATAACGCGCCCCACACAGTCCTCCACGCAGTATAACGCGCCCCACACAGTCCTCCACGCAGAATAACGCGCCCCACATAGTCCTCCACACAGTATAATGCGCCCCACATAGTCCTCCATGCAGTATAATGGTACCACATAGTCCCCGATGTTGCGGGCCAAATATAATCACCCTGAGTGCCAGTTTTGGCCCACATGCCAAAGTCTGACATGTGTGGACTAGACTGAATGGCTGAGGAGGGATCTAATGGTTCACTGCGCCACCATTATATTCAGCAGTATCTCTGTTCTGAGAAGACAGATACAGCGAGAGTGGAGAGTTCCCAAATTCAAGACAGTACTATGGGATCTGGGATGGTTGAGAGGTATGACACATATATGAGGCTGTCAAGTTTAGGTCAAGAGACCTGTGGCCAGTCCGTGCTTTGCAGTCCATGCTAGGACTGCGACTCATTAACATCTGAATTTAGCCTTAGGCAAGATGCACACCATTGTATTTTAGGTCCGAGTGCAATCAAACAAATCATAGGATCACACTCTGACCAATGTTATTCTATGCGGCCGCGCACAGGTCTGATTTTTCCTCGGACCAGGCCAGTCCGAGGAGAAAAATCGCAGTATGTCCGAGTTTTATCCGATATTTGGATCGCACTAGGTCATGCAAGCCAATGAGTGCGTGGAAATCATTGGACTGAACTTGGATGACATCTGAGTGCAGTCCAATTTCCGCACACTGACTCAAAGGAGAAATCTTGTTCTCCAACTGCTCCTCACAGTGTGCTCTGATTCTCTCATCCAAAAGAATCTGATCACAATATACTGACATTCTGATCAGAGTTTGATCAGAGTGTCGTTTGCATAACCGACCTGACAGTCTCAGATGAGAATCTACGGCCGTCTGACCCTAGCCTTAGACAAACAATGCACTATATCAATTACACCCCTGCCCTGAAGCATATAATTAAACGATACAATTTCCCATACAGAAGTGATATACAGATAATAGTATACCGTCACCACTTTCTTAGTACTGCCACTCTTAAACACGGTTGTCTACTTTCAGTACACTGTTCCCCAAAGTGTGTAAAATACATAAAACTAACTTAGCAGATACTCACTTTCAAGTCCAGTGCCAGCTTCCGCTGCTTCTGCAGTCCCAGTGTTGTGGCTGGAGAGGTGATGTGACGTTATGTCATGTCTAGATAGCCTGTTGCTGAGCTCAGCATCGTGTGCTGTTCACCTCTGCACAAGCCCTAAGCACAGTGAGTGGCTGGAGTGGTGAGGAGAAGACGTCACATCACAAAAATAGTCACAACATCGGGACAGCAGCAGCGGAGGGAAGTTGGTTAAGGCTGGGTTTGTACAACTCTGATCGGCGGCATTAAAATACCGCTGATACGCTACATGTCAGCCAGATTTAGCAATTAGGCTATGTGCCCACGATGCAGAAATGAAGCAGAAAATTTCTGCAGCATTTCTGCATCTCCCTGGCAGAAAAAACGCATGCAGATTGTGCATGCGTTTTTCCTGCAGAATACATGCGGATTCACATGCGTTTCCGCATGCAGATTGACAAGCGCTTTCCAGGCGATAGCATCACTTGGAAAGTGCTTGACAACTAGGTCACACTGTATAAATCCATGCAAACAGCATGGATTTATACAGTGTGAACCGTAAAAATTAAAACAAATAAAGCTATACTCACCCCCGAGGCCCCGGCGTGTGCAGCAGCGCTCGTTACTGTCTGGTTCCCGGCTGCCGGCATATCGCGAGACACAGCGGTGAAGGGTCTGCGGTCACATGACTGTGACGTCACCACAGGTCCTCAAGCGATGCCAGCATTCAGAGAGAAGCCGCCGGAAAGGTGAATATAACTTTATTTGTAATTTTATTCTTTTTTTACAGGTACAATGGTACCCAGGTCTGGATGAGAGTCTCCTCTCCTCCAGAACTGGGTACCATCCGCACATAGAAGCCGCTTGTAGAAATGTACAGTCGCGGTTTCTATGCGTTTCAATGCAAGTCAATGGCGGGAGTTCCGCTGCGCTTCCGCAAAATTAAATGACATGCTGCGGATTTTTGTACGCAGCATAAACGCTGCGGATAGAACATGCGGAATCCCCTTGGGGACCATGGGGTGCGGATTACCAAGCGTTTATGCTGCGGAAATTCCGCAGCATAAACGCTTGAAAAACGCTACGTGGGCACACAGCCTTAGGCTATGTGCCCACGTTGCATTTATGAAGCAGAAAATTTCTGCTGCATAAATGCAAGTCCTCTCCCGGAAAAACGCATGCGGAATTCCGCACGCGTTTATCTCGCATTTTTCGCGCGCTTATCTCGCGTTTTCCACATGCGGAATTGCCTTGCGTTTTTTATGCATTGGACAAAGGCAATTCTGCTTGCGGAAACGCAAAATTAAATGACATGCTGCGGATTTTTGAACGCAGCATGTGCATAGAAGTTGCGGAAACCCATTGGGGATCATGGGGTGCGGGTTACCAAGCGTTTCCGCTGCGGAAATTCCGCATCAAAAACGCTTGAAAAACGCTACGTGGGCACACAGCCTTATACTGATTAAATTGATACCTTTGGTGAATCAATCCGATTTGTGGTTCTTGTTTAATCAGAATTTGAAGTTTTCTTCTAATGATATTTCAGTGCAGTGGACTGAAGGGTCTTCTCCTTCTGCCCCTTCTCTTGCCTCCCGTGTTTCTATTACAGGTTACTGATTCTTCAGTGACCGGCCTTCTTTCAAACATTTTGCGCAGCTGCCATCATTGTGTGCGCAGTTTGATTTCATGAACAGTCTTGTGGTCTTCAATAAAATGGCGCCAGAGGCGGCGCATGCGCAGATTGCGATCTCAGCTTAATGAAGACATCATTGAGCAGACAGCTCCATTTTATTGAAGACCACAAGACTGTCCGTGGAATCAAACTGCGCACGCGCCGCCCACACCAATGATGGCATATGTGCAAAATTTTAAAAAAGAATAATTAGTGACCTGTCATAAAAACACAGAAGGAAGGCACAGGGGCCAGAGCGGAAGGAGAAGACTGCACCCCTAGTCTCGCCCCTGTGGACTGAAATATCATAGAAAAAAAATATCAAATTCTAATTAAACAAAAACCACAGATCGGATTGATTCACCAAAGGTAGCAATGTAATCAGTAGAACAGGGGCATTAAAGCCATGGCTTTACTTTATATTGCTAAATCCTGCTGACATTTTACCCGGTCGTCGGGTCATGGGCCATGTATACTTTATCATCATCAGGAAACAAGCAAAATGCACCCTGAATGAACCAGCATAAAATCTGAGATAACAGGAAACAAGTGAGATAACCGGCAAGGGGCAGATAACTTGTCACTGCTCTCCAGACCAGGGCATCTTGTGGCCTTATCTTCACTGAGTCCATGACAATGCGACAACATTATCTGCTGGGAATACTTACAGTGAGTTTATAGGGTAGTGAGCAAATATACAGGGTTAATCATTACCACAGTTAGGAGTAGAGCAAAATTCTGACCGACACATCCACATGCGAGTATACACCTACACTTTAATCTTCCCACAAAACATTCATATTCCAAAGACATACTGATAGGGAATTTAGATTGTGAGCCCCAATGGGGACAGTGATGATAATGTCTGTAAAGCGCTGTGGAATTAATGACGCTATATAAGTGAATATATGCAGTGCTGTACCTGGTAATCGATAAGGAAGACACAGCACTTAATGTTCAACGTTAAAGCTAAAAATCTTTTATCACTTTAAAAAAAAAAAATAAATAAATCGATGACAGGTTTGCTTTGGTTTTCCTCCGATGCGGACACAGATGCAGAGCCGACATCAGATCTGCAGCACAAGGACGCTGCAGCCAGGGATGGTCTTGCGGAGGTAGACAGCGCCCAGTGATTGGCTGAAGCGGTCATGGGCTAAAGTTGTGATGCCACCACTGTATCAACAAAGACTGGAAGCAGCGGCAGAGCTGGGGCAGCACAGGATAAGGGTACAGGTATACAGAGCTAGCCTATGCTTTCATAGAAGAAAAAAAAAAAAGCACTAGGTATCATCATCATCATTATTATTTATTATTATAGCGCCATCCATTCCATGGCGCTTTACATGTGAAAGTGATATACATAGCACAAACAATTACAATACATTTGAACAATACAAGTCGGCGACTGGTACAGGAGGAGCGAGGACCCTGCCCTCGAGGGCTCACAATCTACAGGGGATGGGGGAGGATACAGTAGGGGAGGATACAGTAGGTGAGGGTACAGCTGGTCGTGCAGCGAATGGTGGACTGAGGGTGGTGGTGGACTAACATGAAATTTGATGATCAGGATGAACGGTATGAAATGTTTGAGTAACTTTTTTTTTTTTTTTAAATAGCTAAACAATTTTTTAGTAGAGGAAAAGGAATGAACTAAAACCGCTGATCTAGAAGACTTTCATTTCTGCTTTAATCTGCCCCAATGAAAAAAAAACACCAAAAACAAAAGCATACAGTTCTCCTATAAATGGTGTACACAGGCCACTCTCTGCTTAGTTACCAACTTATTTTGGGCCTAAATGACGAAGCATTTTTTTTCTAGTTTTCTTAGTCACATTTCAAGCGCCACAACTTTTGCTTTCATTAAAAACAGTCACGAGGGCTTTTTTTACTTTTCAGGAGCAGGCCTCATGCACACGTCCGCATTTCATATTCGAGCTAGGTTTTTCGCAAATAGAACATGTACCCAAGACAGGCTACGGCATTATTTCCATAAGAGAAAAATAGATTTCATGCCGATGTGAAAAACTAATGAATACCAAAAATGGGAAAAAACTGAACCCAGGACACTCATGAAAAATAGTTCATTCTTACGTTACATAAAAAAAAAAATTCCTTAATGAGGCCTAAGGTTCAGTTCCCACAATGCGTTTTTGACGCTGTGTATTTTTCCTCCACAAAAAAAAGCAGCGTCTTACAGCTACAGCAAAGTAGATGGGATTTATAGAGATCTCATGCCCACTGCTTTTTTTTTTTTTTTTTTTTTTACACAGTGTAAACTCACCTGCGCTGTGTGTTTAAGTATCACATGTCAACCTCTCCTGCGGGTACGCTGAGTTTTATGTGAAGATTTTCCACATTGAGTTGCATTTGATGAGGAAAATCCGCAAGTAAAACACACATGTAATTCGCATATGAATGGATCACTAAAGCTTAGTCATAGCAAAATACCAGCAAGTATCAAAATCAAAGCAGCTTTATGTAAAACATGACATACTAACAAGAGACAAAAACAGCATTAAAAACACGATAAAAATGCACGTAAAATAACACACTTCGGGTATGTGCAGACTATCCGGAGCCGGCTGCGGCCCCGAGGCTGCGGAGAAGCCGCCTCCAGCTTCCGCTCATTATGCAAATGAGCACCAGCCTCTTTTTTTCCTCACATGCAGACTTTCCTCATAGAGATTAGGCATATGGGGAAAGCACGCATGCGGACCCGCTGGAGAAATTGACATGCCGCGGTCTGGAAAGACGCGCCGCAAGTCAGTTTCCGTGGGTGTGCCGCAGACGCATTTTTCTATAAATCCCATCCACTATGCTGTAACACCTGGCTGCTGCGGATTGCACACACCGCACTTGTGCCGAGTCCAATCCGCAGTGAACACTGATTGTGTGCACATACCCTTACATAATTTACCTAATAGAAATGCTGCAGAAAACCTGCTACATCAAAAATGCACCACATACTCATAGTGGGAACGTAGCCTTAGTCACACTTTGGCATATACAACTTTTGGAAAGCTTTTTATGCACTTTTCTTTATTAGGAAGGGAATGAGAAAAAAAAATTAAACAATTTTGTTACAGGGGTGTTGATGCCAATTATGTGTATTTTTTCCTTTTTGTTTTACAAAGCACTTTATGGGACATTTTTGAGTCCCAGGTAAATAGAACAGACGTTCTACAGTACTTACTAATCACTTTCACAATATAATGCAATACTTCTGAACGGTAATGTAATATGCCAGCTAACCAGACAGGTAGCGCAATCAGGACCAAATAGGTTTCTGTGCCATGGCAGACAAGGCGGCTGATGTTAGGCTTCCAGTTGCCATAGCAACCCACCAGTATCCCTTGGCCATGGACGGGTCGGGGTGACAATCCTTTGTCAAGCTTCTTAAATGCCAAGGTTTATAGTGACCATGATCAAGTACTGGTAGTTAAACAGCAGGGATCAGAGGTGCCATTACCCAGCCGAGCATCCGCTGAACCCTGTGCTGTAATCAATGATATAAAACAGAATATTGCACTGCGGTTCACTAGTGGGTTAAAGAGAAAAATGGCTAAGTCTTAGAAAGTTTACCTAACTAATTAAATGTTTTATAGAATTCATTATTTTTTTCTGGCTTACAGATTCAGACAAACTGCCCAAACCAGTTGTTCAGGCCAGAGCCAGCACAGAAACCTACATGAGGTGAAATGGAAGGAGGCCAGGAACCTGCACAGCAGGACGTATCCACCGCTCAGAACGGGGGTCACACGCAGGCTGCTGCATTTTTTCACAGGTGTGAAGTTATTTTGGATCCTAGCTGAATTAAAGATACAAGCCTACATTCACACAGAGAATACAACAGTAAAATAATGGGCATGAACAAATCTCATCCATATCATGTGGAAATGTATATGCAGAAAATGACCAGCAATGAAAATTTTGAACGGGCAAAGTTTAATCTGTGTGGCATTAGAAGCCTATAGCGTCACTGTATAACATGGATTCACAGCACACAGCATTACTTATCATTAGGTCTGCGCTCCGACCGCATTATTACACCTCGATTGCTGCAGTCTTTCCATACACATCACTTGGTGGGATCATCCTAGGCTCGCTACAGAGCAGGTTATTCCAATTATGGCCGGATGAAGGGATTTGCACATTCCTGCACTTATCACATTCTTATTCCTATGCTTTCTATACTCCACTGCTGCCGGTCTGTCTCCAGGGCATATGCATATACTGGGGATGGGGGCAAAACACTACTGTGGACATTTAATAATCCTCTTTCTTCTTAGACTAGAAAACCTTAGGCCGAGATTAGGCCGTGATCTCGTGTGCAAAAATGCTTCCAATTTTCTGCATCAAAACATGCAATAACAATCTGCTCAGGTTAGTGCGTTTTTGCTGAATTGTCTTGATGTGCAGAAATAAAGTAACTTTAAAAAAATGTGTACTTAACGCAGAAACGCTGGGCGTAAAAAAATATGTTTTTACATGCACATTTTCCGACTCCTCATAGAAGACAATAGGGAAAAAGATGCAACAAAAAAAATGCTAAGTTGAACAAAATGTTTAAGTACACAGAGGGCACGAGGTTTCATGAAATCCATCCACTTTGCTGGAACAGTTAAAAGCAGTTGATCTTCTGCACAAAAAAACGCAGCATTTACTCTATGTAGGAACATGGAGCTAGAATGTGGCAAATTTATCACAGGAGAATATAAAAGAGCATCATAATACACTTGTGTAACTGTGGGTCAAAATGTTGGAGCATTGTCTCTAATTGAGCCTGGAGCGATCCAGCACGTCACAAACTGCAGAACACTGACCGGAGAGGTGCTGAGAACAGATGAAGACGGCAGCTGGAGCAGAGCCGGACTGGTGCTTTTGACATATATATGGCAACCCAATTGTGTCCATCAGAACGCTCTTCTGAACTCTGCTGAATGAGTGACTGGGAGCTTATGGAGGAGTTTGGCTCCTGTGTCCACAGCTTTTCTGCTGCATTACAAATGAGCACTGTAAACACAACAGCCCCTATTTATTAACCGTTTTAGCTACAATTCTGGGTAAAACTGTTTGAAATGCTGTCACATTTTTGAACAACTCATCAATGCCCAACATTTTGTCAACTTTTCACCAACTTTTAGAAAAGTGGGCGAAGCTTAGCTAAGAGGGGGCGAGGCCGACCACAGTCGTCAAATTCATCATAGTTTACACCACAAAAATTATGGCAGAAATACCCTGCGGTGGAGCACAGCAACAGAAATTGCCAAATTCATTAAGAAGCCCCTAATGAGTGTGGCGCATCTTACTCCAGTGCGCTCTCTACCAAGACTGGTGTGTAGCAGACCGGCCCTGATGACCAGGATATGCGTCTTCTTCTTTACATCTCTTCTAGCTCACGTCTTTTTGCTGGTGGCTGAGCTGAATCTTATAGTATCAGGATTGGCAGAGGTCCCAGAAGTCAGGCCCACAGCCAACCTACGAAGGAATAGTAAATCCCCCATAAAGCAGGTCCAGCCCCCCCTTAACGACCACTAATATGGGGCCGGACGCTAACCCCTGTATGGGAGAACTGCTGGATGGTAGACCCTCCTAGCTCTCATACGTGATCATCTGTATCACTACGGACCACCTACATTTACACAGCACAAGATGTCACCTATGGAACAGGCAGAAATGTCTGTGGCACACCTCACCTACAGCACACCATGGTGGCTGGCTTTACTTCTACACACCAAAAGTAACAAAGGGTCAGCTCTAGGTTGTTCAACCCTATGGGCGTATTGGGTGTAGGGTCACAGCCTGCGGCCACTAGGCCTCACCGCACTGTGGCGGATACACCTGTACAACGGTGCTGGGATGTAATGACAGCCAGGATTGGCTCGTCACCTAATGCACAGCCCATACCAGCCAATCACAACACGGCTCACAGTCACTGCACGGCCCGTACATTATACCAGGGCCACTAAGAGACGCCCGGCACCTCCGCCGCCATGTCATCCCCGCTCCGTCCATACCAAGTGTCACACAGGGTTGTACACTGCTGCCTGACAACAAAATGGTCTCTCATGGGAGAGGAGCCGCGGACACACGTACCACACACCGGCCGCGCACACTGTACAGTTGCTACTATATACCTCTCTTATGCAGCTCCCGCAGCGGGATACTGTCTCCTCCGCCGTCATACGGCAGGTACGGATCAGCGGCGGCCTCCATGTTGTGCCCCCCGCAAAATCACCAGTCACAGCCGCGGTGTCAAGAGGAAGAATCCCGAACAGCTGCCATGTTCCGTGGGCGCTCGTCCCGAGTGTGCTGCCTCCCTGCAGTGACTGCTCGGTGACGTCACCACGTGATCGTCCCTCTGCTGAGTGTGAGGGAGCAGCTGGAATCTGTGCAGCCTCTACACCGCCCCTCATACGTGTACACAACCTCCATACACACCGCCCCTCATACACTGTACACAACCTCCATACACACCGCCCCTCATACACTGTACACACAGCCCATTATACACCGCCCCTCATACGTGTACACAACCTCCATACACACCGCCCCTCATACACTGTACACACAGCCCATTATACACCGCCCCTCATACGTGTACACAACCTCCATACACACCGCCCCTCATACACTGTACACACAGCCCATTATACACCGCCCCTCATACGTGTACACAACCTCCATACACACCGCCCCTCATACACTGTACACACAGCCCATTATACACCGCCCCTCATACGTGTACACAACCTCCATACACACCGCCCCTCATACACTGTACACACAGCCCATTATACACCGCCCCTCATACACTGTACACACAGCCCATTATACACCGCCCCTCATACACTGTACACACAGCCCATTATACACCGCCCCTCATACACTGTACACACAGCCCATTATACACCGCCCCTCATACACTGTACACACAGCCCATTATACACCGCCCCTCATACACTGTACACACAGCCCATTATACACCGCCCCTCATACACTGTACACACAGCCCATTATACACCGCCCCTCATACACTGTACACAACCTCCATTATACACCGCCCCTCATACACTGTACACAACCTCCATTATACACCGCCCCTCATACACTGTACACAACCTCCATACACACCGCCCCTCATACACTGTACACACAGCCCATTATACACCGCCCCTCATACACTGTACACACAGCCCATTATACACCGCCCCTCATACACTGTACACACAGCCCATTATACACCGCCCCTCATACACTGTACACACAGCCCATTATACACCGCCCCTCATACACTTACACACAGCCCATTATACACCGCCCCTCATACACTGTACACACAGCCCATTATACACCGCCCCTCATACGTGTACACAACCTCCATACACACCGCCCCTCATACACTGTACACACAGCCCATTATACACCGCCCCTCATACACTGTACACACAGCCCATTATACACCGCCCCTCATACACTGTACACACAGCCTATTATACACCGCCCCTCATACACTGTACACACAGCCCATTATACACCGCCCCTCATACACTGTACACACAGCCCATTATACACCGCCCCTCATACACTGTACACACAGCCCATTATACACCGCCCCTCATACACTGTACACACAGCCCATTATACACCGCCCCTCATACACTGTACACACAGCCCATTATACACCGCCCCTCATACACTGTACACACAGCCCATTATACACCGCCCCTCATACACTGTACACAACCTCCATACACACCGCCCCTCATACACTGTACACACAGCCCATTATACACCGCCCCTCATACACTGTACACACAGCCCATTATACACCGCCCCTCATACACTGTACACACAGCCCATTATACACCGCCCCTCATACACTGTACACACAGCCCATTATACACCGCCCCTCATACACTGTACACACAGCCCATTATACACCGCCCCTCATACACTGTACACACAGCCCATTATACACCGCCCCTCATACACTGTAAACACAGCCCATTATACACCGCCCCTCATACGTGTACACAACCTCCATACACACCGCCTCTCATACACTGTACACACAGCCCATTATACACCGCCCCTCATACACTGTACACACAGCCCATTATACACCGCCCCTCATACACTGTACACACAGCCCATTATACACCGCCCCTCATACACTGTACACACAGCCCATTATACACCGCCCCTCATACGTGTACACAACCTCCATACACACCGCCCCTCATACACTGTACACACAGCCCATTATACACCGCCCCTCATACACTGCCCCTCATACACTGTACACACAGCCCATTATACACCGCCCCTCATACACTGTACACACAGCCCATTATACACCGCCCCTCATATGTGTACACAACCTCCATACACACCGCCCCTCATACACTGTACACACAGCCCATTATACACCGCCCCTCATACGTGTACACAACCTCCATACACACCGCCCCTCATACACTGTACACACAGCCCATTATACACCGCCCCTCATACGTGTACACAACCTCCATACACACCGCCCCTCATACACTGTACACACAGCCCATTATACACCGCCCCTCATACACTGTACACACAGCCCATTATACACCGCCCCTCATACACTGTACACACAGCCCATTATACACCGCCCCTCATACACTGTACACACAGCCCATTATACACCGCCCCTCATACACTGTACACACAGCCCATTATACACCGCCCCTCATACACTGTACACACAGCCCATTATACACCGCCCCTCATACACTGTACACACAGCCCATTATACACCGCCCCTCATACACTGTACACAGCCCATTATACACCGCCCCTCATACACTGTACACACAGCCCATTATACACCGCCCCTCATACACTGTACACACAGCCCATTATACACCGCCCCTCATACACTGTACACACAGCCCATTATACACCGCCCCTCATACACTGTACACAACCTCCATACACACCGCCCCTCATACACTGTACACACAGCCCATTATACACCGCCCCTCATACACTGTACACACAGCCCATTATACACCGCCCCTCATACACTGTACACACAGCCCATTATACACCGCCCCTCATACACTGTACACACAGCCCATTATACACCGCCCCTCATACACTGTACACACAGCCCATTATACACCGCCCCTCATACACTGTACACACAGCCCATTATACACCGCCCCTCATACGTGTACACAACCTCCATACACACCGCCCCTCATACACTGTACACACAGCCCATTATACACCGCCCCTCATACACTGTACACACAGCCCATTATACACCGCCCCTCATACGTATACACAACCTCCATACACACCGCCCCTCATACACTGTACACACAGCCCATTATACACCGCCCCTCATACGTGTACAGAACCTCCATACACACCGCCCCTCATACACTGTACACACAGCCCATTATACACCGCCCCTCATACACTGTACACACAGCCCATTATACACCGCCCCTCATACACTGTACACACAGCCCATTATACACCGCCCCTCATACACTGTACACACAGCCCATTATACACCGCCCCTCATACACTGTACACAACCTCCATTATACACCGCCCCTCATACACTGTACACAACCTCCATTATACACCGCCCCTCATACACTGTACACAACCTCCATACACACCGCCCCTCATACACTGTACACACAGCCCATTATACACCGCCCCTCATACACTGTACACACAGCCCATTATACACCGCCCCTCATACACTGTACACACAGCCCATTATACACCGCCCCTCATACACTGTACACACAGCCCATTATACACCGCCCCTCATACACTGTACACACAGCCCATTATACACCGCCCCTCATACACTGTACACACAGCCCATTATACACCGCCCCTCATACGTGTACACAACCTCCATACACACCGCCCCTCATACACTGTACACACAGCCCATTATACACCGCCCCTCATACACTGTACACACAGCCCATTATACACCGCCCCTCATACACTGTACACACAGCCTATTATACACCGCCCCTCATACACTGTACACACAGCCCATTATACACCGCCCCTCATACACTGTACACACAGCCCATTATACACCGCCCCTCATACACTGTACACACAGCCCATTATACACCGCCCCTCATACACTGTACACACAGCCCATTATATACCGCCCCTCATACACTGTACACACAGCCCATTATACACCGCCCCTCATACACTGTACACACAGCCCATTATACACCGCCCCTCATACACTGTACACACAGCCCATTATACACCGCCCCTCATACACTGTACACACAGCCCATTATACACCGCCCCTCATACACTGTACACACAGCCCATTATACACCGCCCCTCATACACTGTACACAACCTCCATACACACCGCCCCTCATACACTGTACACACAGCCCATTATACACCGCCCCTCATACACTGTACACACAGCCCATTATACACCGCCCCTCATACACTGTACACACAGCCCATTATACACCGCCCCTCATACACTGTACACACAGCCCATTATACACTGCCCCTCATACACTGCCCCTCATACACTGTACACACAGCCCATTATACACCGCCCCTCATACACTGTACACACAGCCCATTATACACCGCCCCTCATACACTGTACACACAGCCCATTATACACTGCCCCTCATACACTGCCCCTCATACACTGTACACACAGCCCATTATACACCGCCCCTCATACACTGTACACACAGCCCATTATACACCGCCCCTCATACACTGTACACACAGCCCATTATACACCGCCCCTCATACACTGTACACACAGCCCATTATACACCGCCCCTCATACACTGTACACACAGCCCATTATACACCGCCCCTCATACACTGTACACACAGCCCATTATACACCGCCCCTCATACACTGTACACACAGCCCATTATACACCGCCCCTCATACACTGTACACACAGCCCATTATACACTGCCCCTCATACACTGCCCCTCATACACTGTACACACAGCCCATTATACACCGCCCCTCATACACTGTACACACAGCCCATTATACACCGCCCCTCATACACTGTACACACAGCCCATTATACACTGCCCCTCATACACTGCCCCTCATACACTGTACACACAGCCCATTATACACCGCCCCTCATACACTGTACACACAGCCCATTATACACCGCCCCTCATACACTGTACACACAGCCCATTATACACCGCCCCTCATACACTGTACACACAGCCCATTATACACCGCCCCTCATACGTGTACACAACCTCCATACACACCGCCTCTCATACACTGTACACACAGCCCATTATACACCGCCCCTCATACACTGTACACACAGCCCATTATACACCGCCCCTCATACACTGTACACACAGCCCATTATACACCGCCCCTCATACACTGTACACACAGCCCATTATACACCGCCCCTCATACGTGTACACAACCTCCATACACACCGCCCCTCATACACTGTACACACAGCCCATTATACACCGCCCCTCATACACTGCCCCTCATACACTGTACACACAGCCCATTATACACCGCCCCTCATACACTGTACACACAGCCCATTATACACCGCCCCTCATATGTGTACACAACCTCCATACACACCGCCCCTCATACACTGTACACACAGCCCATTATACACCGCCCCTCATACGTGTACACAACCTCCATACACACCGCCCCTCATACACTGTACACACAGCCCATTATACACCGCCCCTCATACGTGTACACAACCTCCATACACACCGCCCCTCATACACTGTACACACAGCCCATTATACACCGCCCCTCATACACTGTACACACAGCCCATTATACACCGCCCCTCATACACTGTACACACAGCCCATTATACACCGCCCCTCATACACTGTACACACAGCCCATTATACACCGCCCCTCATACACTGTACACACAGCCCATTATACACCGCCCCTCATACACTGTACACACAGCCCATTATACACCGCCCCTCATACACTGTACACACAGCCCATTATACACCGCCCCTCATACACTGTACACACAGCCCATTATACACCGCCCCTCATACACTGTACACACAGCCCATTATACACCGCCCCTCATACACTGTACACACAGCCCATTATACACCGCCCCTCATACACTGTACACACAGCCCATTATACACCGCCCCTCATACACTGTACACAACCTCCATACACACCGCCCCTCATACACTGTACACACAGCCCATTATACACCGCCCCTCATACACTGTACACACAGCCCATTATACACCGCCCCTCATACACTGTACACACAGCCCATTATACACCGCCCCTCATACACTGTACACACAGCCCATTATACACCGCCCCTCATACACTGTACACACAGCCCATTATACACCGCCCCTCATACACTGTACACACAGCCCATTATACACCGCCCCTCATACACTGTACACACAGCCCATTATACACCGCCCCTCATACGTGTACACAACCTCCATACACACCGCCCCTCATACACTGTACACACAGCCCATTATACACCGCCCCTCATACACTGTACACACAGCCCATTATACACCGCCCCTCATACACTGTACACACAGCCCATTATACACCGCCCCTCATACGTGTACACAACCTCCATACACACCGCCCCTCATACACTGTACACACAGCCCATTATACACCGCCCCTCATACACTGCCCCTCATACACTGTACACACAGCCCATTATACACCGCCCCTCATACACTGTACACAGCCCATTATACACCGCCCCTCATACGTGTACACAACCTCCATACACACCGCCCCTCATACACCGCCCCTCATACGTGTACACAACCTCCATACACACCGCCCCTCATACACTGTACACACAGCCCATTATACACCGCCCCTCATACACTGTACACACAGCCCATTATACACCGCCCCTCATACACTGTACACACAGCCCATTATACACCGCCCCTCATACACTGTACACACAGCCCATTATACACCGCCCCTCATACACTGTACACACAGCCCATTATACACCGCCCCTCATACACTGTACACACAGCCCATTATACACCGCCCCTCATACACTGTACACACAGCCCATTATACACCGCCCCTCATACACTGTACAAACAGCCCATTATACACCGCCCCTCATACACTGTACAAACAGCCCATTATACACCGCCCCTCATACACTGTACACACAGCCCATTATACACCGCCCCTCATACACTGTACACACAGCCCATTATACACCGCCCCTCATACACTGTACACACAGCCCATTATACACCGCCCCTCATACACTGTACACACAGCCCATTATACACCGCCCCTCATACACTGTACACACAGCCCATTATACACCGCCCCTCATACACTGTACACACAGCCCATTATACACCGCCCCTCATACACTGTACACACAGCCCATTATACACCGCCCCTCATACACTGTACACACAGCCCATTATACACCGCCCCTCATACACTGTACACACAGCCCATTATACACCGCCCCTCATACACTGTACACACAGCCCATTATACACCGCCCCTCATACACTGTACACACAGCCCATTATACACCGCCCCTCATACACTGTACACACAGCCCATTATACACCGCCCCTCATACACTGTACACACAGCCCATTATACACCGCCCCTCATACACTGTACACACAGCCCATTATACACCGCCCCTCATACACTGTAAACACAGCCCATTATACACCGCCCCTCATACGTGTACACAACCTCCATACACACCGCCCCTCATACACTGTACACACAGCCCATTATACACTGCCCCTCATACACTGTACACACAGCCCATTATACACCGCCCCTCATACACTGTACACACAGCCCATTATACACCGCCCCTCATACACTGTACACACAGCCCATTATACACCGCCCCTCATACGTGTACACAACCTCCATACACACCGCCCCTCATACACTGTACACACAGCCCATTATACACTGCCCCTCATACACTGCCCCTCATACACTGTACACACAGCCCATTATACACCGCCCCTCATACACTGTACACACAGCCCATTATACACCGCCCCTCATACGTGTACACAACCTCCATACACACCGCCCCTCATACACTGTACACACAGCCCATTATACACCGCCCCTCATACACTGTACACAACCTCCATACACACCGCCCCTCATACACTGTACACACAGCCCATTATACACCGCCCCTCATACGTGTACACAACCTCCATACACACCGCCCCTCATACACTGTACACACAGCCCATTATACACCGCCCCTCATACGTGTACACAACCTCCATACACACCGCCCCTCATACACTGTACACACAGCCCATTATACACCGCCCCTCATACGTGTACACAACCTCCATACACACCGCCCCTCATACACTGTACACACAGCCCATTATACACCGCCCCTCATACACTGTACACACAGCCCATTATACACCGCCCCTCATACACTGTACACACAGCCCATTATACACCGCCCCTCATACGTGTACACAACCTCCATACACACCGCCCCTCATACACTGTACACACAGCCCATTATACACCGCCCCTCATACGTGTACACAACCTCCATACACACCGCCCCTCATACACTGTACACACAGCCCATTATACACCGCCCCTCATACGTGTACACAACCTCCATACACACCGCCCCTCATACACTGTACACACAGCCCATTATACACCGCCCCTCATACGTGTACACAACCTCCATACACAACGCCCCTCATACACTGTACACACAGCCCATTATACACCGCCCCTCATACACTGTACACACAGCCCATTATACACCGCCCCTCATACACTGTACACACAGCCCATTATACACCGCCCCTCATACACTGTACACACAGCCCATTATACACCGCCCCTCATACACTGTACACACAGCCCATTATACACCGCCCCTCATACACTGTACACACAGCCCATTATACACCGCCCCTCATACACTGTACACAACCTCCATACACACCGCCCCTCATACACTGTACACACAGCCCATTATACACCGCCCCTCATACACTGTACACACAGCCCATTATACACCGCCCCTCATACACTGTACACACAGCCCATTATACACCGCCCCTCATACACTGTACACACAGCCCATTATACACCGCCCCTCATACACTGTACACACAGCCCATTATACACCGCCCCTCATACACTGTACACACAGCCCATTATACACCGCCCCTCATACACTGTACACACAGCCCATTATACACCGCCCCTCATACGTGTACACAACCTCCATACACACCGCCCCTCATACACTGTACACACAGCCCATTATACACCGCCCCTCATACACTGTACACACAGCCCATTATACACCGCCCCTCATACACTGTACACACAGCCTATTATACACCGCCCCTCATACACTGTACACACAGCCCATTATACACCGCCCCTCATACACTGTACACACAGCCCATTATACACCGCCCCTCATACACTGTACACACAGCCCATTATACACCGCCCCTCATACACTGTACACACAGCCCATTATACACCGCCCCTCATACACTGTACACACAGCCCATTATACACCGCCCCTCATACACTGTACACACAGCCCATTATACACCGCCCCTCATACACTGTACACACAGCCCATTATACACCGCCCCTCATACACTGTACACACAGCCCATTATACACCGCCCCTCATACACTGTACACACAGCCCATTATACACCGCCCCTCATACACTGTACACAACCTCCATACACACCGCCCCTCATACACTGTACACACAGCCCATTATACACCGCCCCTCATACACTGTACACACAGCCCATTATACACCGCCCCTCATACACTGTACACACAGCCCATTATACATCGCCCCTCATACACTGTACACACAGCCCATTATACACCGCCCCTCATACACTGTACACACAGCCCATTATACACCGCCCCTCATACACTGTACACACAGCCCATTATACACCGCCCCTCATACACTGTACACACAGCCCATTATACACCGCCCCTCATACGTGTACACAACCTCCATACACACCGCCCCTCATACACTGTACACACAGCCCATTATACACCGCCCCTCATACACTGTACACACAGCCCATTATACACCGCCCCTCATACACTGTACACACAGCCCATTATACACCGCCCCTCATACACTGTACACACAGCCCATTATACACCGCCCCTCATACGTGTACACAACCTCTATACACACCGCCCCTCATACACTGTACACACAGCCCATTATACACCGCCCCTCATACACTGCCCCTCATACACTGTACACACAGCCCATTATACACCGCCCCTCATACACTGTACACACAGCCCATTATACACCGCCCCTCATACGTGTACACAACCTCCATACACACCGCCCCTCATACACTGTACACACAGCCCATTATACACCGCCCCTCATACGTGTACACAACCTCCATACACACCGCCCCTCATACACTGTACACACAGCCCATTATACACCGCCCCTCATACGTGTACACAACCTCCATACACACCGCCCCTCATACACTGTACACACAGCCCATTATACACCGCCCCTCATACACTGTACACACAGCCCATTATACACCGCCCCTCATACACTGTACACACAGCCCACTATACACCGCCCCTCATAGGTGTACACAACCTCCATACACACAGCCCATTATACACCGCCCCTCATACACTGTACACACAGCCCATTATACACCGCCCCTCATACACTGTACACACAGCCCATTATACACCGCCCCTCATACGTGTACACAACCTCCATACACACCGCCCCTCATACACTGTACACACAGCCCATTATACACCGCCCCTCATACACTGTACACACAGCCCATTATACACCGCCCCTCATACACTGTACACACAGCCCATTATACACCGCCCCTCATACACTGTACACACAGCCCATTATACACCGCCCCTCATACACTGTACACACAGCCCATTATACACCGCCCCTCATACACTGTACACACAGCCCATTATACACCGCCCCTCATACACTGTACACACAGCCCATTATACACCGCCCCTCATACACTGTACACACAGCCCATTATACACCGCCCCTCATACACTGTACACACAGCCCATTATACACCGCCCCTCATACACTGTACACACAGCCCATTATACACCGCCCCTCATACACTGTACACACAGCCCATTATACACCGCCCCTCATACACTGTACACACAGCCCATTATACACCGCCCCTCATACGTGTACACAACCTCCATACACACCGCCCCTCATACACTGTACACACAGCCCATTATACACCGCCCCTCATACACTGTACACACAGCCCATTATACACCGCCCCTCATACACTGTACACACAGCCCATTATACACCGCCCCTCATACACTGTACACACAGCCCATTATACACCGCCCCTCATACACTGTACACACAGCCCATTATACACCGCCCCTCATACACTGTACACACAGCCCATTATACACCGCCCCTCATACACTGTACACAGCCCATTATACACCGCCCCTCATACACTGTACACAGCCCATTATACACCGCCCCTCATACACTGTACACAGCCCATTATACACCGCCCCTCATACACTGTACACAGCCCATTATACACCGCCCCTCATACACTGTACACACAGCCCATTATACACCGCCCCTCATACACTGTACACACCGCCCCTCATACACCGCCCCTCATACACTGTACACACAGCCCATTATACACCGCCCCTCATACACTGTACACACAGCCCATTATACACCGCCCCTCATACACTGTACACACAGCCCATTATACACCGCCCCTCATACACTGTACACACAGCCCATTATACACCGCCCCTCATAGGTGTACACAACCTCCATACACACCACCCCTCATACACTGTACACACAGCCCATTATACACCGCCCCTCATACACTGTACACACAGCCCATTATACACCGCCCCTCATACACTGTACACACAGCCCATTATACACCGCCCCTCATACATTGTACACACAGCCGATTATACAGCGCCCCTCATACACTGTACACACAGCCCATTATACACGGCCCCTCATACACTGTACACACAGCCCATTATACACCGCCCCTCATACACTGTACACACAGCCCATTATACACCGCCCCTCATACACTGTACACACAGCCCATTATACACCGCCCCTCATACACTGTACACACAGCCCATTATACACCGCCCCTCATACACTGTACACACAGCCCATTATACACCGCCCCTCATACACTGTACACACAGCCCATTATACACCGCCCCTCATACACTGTACACACAGCCCATTATACACCGCCCCTCATACACTGTACACACAGCCCATTATACACCGCCCCTCATACACTGTACACACAGCCCATTATACACCGCCCCTCATACACTGTACACACAGCCCATTATACACCGCCCCTCATACACTGTACACACAGCCCATTACACACCGCCCCTCATACACTGTACACAGCCCATTATACACCGCCCCTCATACACTGTACACAGCCCATTATACACCGCCCCTCATACACTGTACACAGCCCATTATACACCGCCCCTCATACACTGTACACAGCCCATTATACACCGCCCCTCATACACTGTACACAGCCCATTATACACCGCCCCTCATACACTGTACACAGCCCATTATACACCGCCCCTCATACACCGCCCCTCATACACTGTACACACAGCCCATTATACACCGCCCCTCATACACTGTACACACAGCCCATTATACACCGCCCCTCATACACCGCCGCTCATACACGGTACACACAGCCCATTATACACCGCCCCTCATACACTGTACACACAGCCCATTATACACCGCCCCTCATACACTGTACACACAGCCCATTATACACCGCCCCTCATACACTGTACACACAGCCCATTATACACCGCCCCTCATACACTGTACACACAGCCCATTATACACCGCCCCTCATACACTGTACACACAGCCCATTATACACCGCCCCTCATACACTGTACACACAGCCCATTATACACCGCCCCTCATACACTGTACACACAGCCCATTATACACCGCCCCTCATACACTGTACACACAGCCCATTATACACCGCCCCTCATACACTATACACAGCCCATTATACACCGCCCCTCATACACTGTACACAGCCCATTATACACCGCCCCTCATACGTGTACACAACCTCCATACACACCGCCCCTCATACACTGTACACACAGCCCATTATACACCGCCCCTCATACACTATACACAGCCCATTATACACCGCCCCTCATACACTGTACACAGCCCATTATACACCGCCCCTCATACGTGTACACAACCTCCATACACACCGCCCCTCATACACTGTTAACACAGCCCATTATACACCGCCCCTCATACACTGTACACACAGCCCATTATACACCGACCCTCATACACTGTACACACAGCCCATTAAACACCGCCCCTCATACACTGTACACACAGCCCATTATACACCGCCCCTCATACACTGTACACACAGCCCATTATACACCGCCCCTCATACACTGTACACACAGCCCATTATACACCGCCCCTCATACACTGTACACACAGCCTATTATACACCGCCCCTCATACACTGTACACACAGCCCATTATACACCGCCCCTCATACACTGTACACACAGCCCATTATACACCGCCCCTCATACACTGTACACACAGCCCATTATACACCGCCCCTCATACACTGTACACAGCCCATTATACACCGCCCCTCATACACTGTACACAGCCCATTATACACCGCCCCTCATACACTGTACACAGCCCATTATACACCGCCCCTCATACACTGTACACAGCCCATTATACACCGCCCCTCATACACTGTACACAGCCCATTATACACCGCCCCTCATACACTGTACACAGCCCATTATACACCGCCCCTCATACACTGTACACACAGCCCATTATACACCGCCCCTCATACACCGCCCCTCATACACTGTACACACAGCCCATTATACACCGCCCCTCATACACTGTACACACAGCCCATTATACACCGCCCCTCATACACTGTACACACAGCCCATTATACACCGCCCCTCATACACTGTACACACAGCCCATTATACACCGCCCCTCATACACTGTACACACAGCCCATTATACACCGCCCCTCATACACTGTACACACAGCCCATTATACACCGCCCCTCATACACTGTACACACAGCCCATTATACACCGCCCCTCATACACTGTACACACAGCCCATTATACACCGCCCCTCATACACTGTACACACAGCCCATTATACACCGCCCCTCATACACTGTACACACAGCCCACTATACACCGCCCCTCATAGGTGTACACAACCTCCATACACACCGCCCCTCATACACTGTACACACAGCCCATTATACACCGCCCCTCATACACTGTACACAGCCCATTATACACCGCCCCTCATACACTGTACACAGCCCATTATACACCGCCCCTCATACGTGTACACAACCTCCATACACACCGCCCCTCATACACTGTTCACACAGCCCATTATACACCGCCCCTCATACACTGTACACACAGCCCATTATACACCGACCCTCATACACTGTACACACAGCCCATTAAACACCGCCCCTCATACACTGTACACACAGCCCATTATACACCGCCCCTCATACGTGTACACAACCTCCATACACACCGCCCCTCATACACTGTACACACAGCCTCCATACACACCGCCCCTCATACACTGTACACACAGCCCATTATACACCGCCCCTCATACACTGTACACACAGCCCATTATACACCGCCCCTCATACACTGTACACACAGCCCATTATACACCGCCCCTCATACGTGTACACAACCTCCATACACACAGCCCATTATACACCGCCCCTCATACGTGTACACAACCTCCATACACACCGCTCCTCATACACTGTACACACAGCCCATTATACACCGCCCCTCATACACTGTACACAGCCCATTATACACCGCCCCTCATACACTGTACACAGCCCATTATACACCGCCCCTCATACACTGTACACACAGCCCATTATACACCGCCCCTCATACACTGTACACACAGCCCATTATACACCGCCCCTCATACACTGTACACAGCCCATTATACACCGCCCCTCATACACTGTACACACAGCCCATTATACACCGCCCCTCATACACTGTACACACAGCCCATTATACACCGCCCCTCATACACTGTACACACAGCCCATTATACACCGCCCCTCATACACTGTACACACAGCCCATTATACACCGCCCCTCATACACTGTCCACACAGCCCATTATACACCGCCCCTCATACACTGTCCACACAGCCCATTATACACCGCCCCTCATACACTGTACACACAGCCCATTATACACCGCCCCTGATACACTGTACACACAGCCCATTATACACCGCCCCTCATACACTGTACACACAGCCCATTATACACCGCCCCTCATACACTGTACACACAGCCCACTATACACCGCCCCTCATAGGTTTACACAACCTCCATACACACCGCCCCTCATACACTGTACACACAGCCCATTATACACCGCCCCTCATACACTGTACACAGCCCATTATACACCGCCCCTCATACACTGTACACACAGCCCATTATACACCGACCCTCATACACTGTACACACAGCCCATTAAACACCGCCCCTCATACACTGTACACACAGCCCATTATACACCGCCCCTCATACGTGTACACAACCTCCATACACACCGCCCCTCATACACTGTACACACAGCCTCCATACACACCGCCCCTCATACACTGTACACACAGCCCATTATACACCGCCCCTCATACACTGTACACACAGCCCATTATACACCGCCCCTCATACACTGTACACACAGCCCATTATACACCGCCCCTCATACGTGTACACAACCTCCATACACACCGCTCCTCATACACTGTACACAGCCCATTATACACCGCCCCTCATACACTGTACACACAGCCCATTATACACCGCCCCTCATACACTGTACACACAGCCCATTATACACCGCCCCTCATACACTGTACACAGCCCATTATACACCGCCCCTCATACACTATACACAGCCCATTATACACCGCCCCTCATACGTGTACACAACCTCCATACACACCGCTCCTCATACACTGTACACACAGCCTCCATACACACCGCCCCTCATACACTGTACACACAGCCCATTATACACCGCCCCTCATACACTGTACACACAGCCCATTATACACCGCCCCTCATACACTGTACACACAGCCCATTATACACCGCCCCTCATACGTGTACACAACCTCCATACACACAGCCCATTATACACCGCCCCTCATACGTGTACACAACCTCCATACACACCGCTCCTCATACACTGTACACACAGCCCATTATACACCGCCCCTCATACACTGTACATAGCCCATTATACACCGCCCCTCATACACTGTACACAGCCCATTATACACCGCCCCTCATACACTGTACACACAGCCCATTATACACCGCCCCTCATACACTGTACACACAGCCCATTATACACCGCCCCTCATACACTGTACACAGCCCATTATACACCGCCCCTCATACACTGTACACACAGCCCATTATACACCGCCCCTCATACACTGTACACACAGCCCATTATACACCGCCCCTCATACACTGTACACACAGCCCATTATACACCGCCCCTCATACACTGTACACACAGCCCATTATACACCGCCCCTCATACACTGTACACACAGCCCATTATACACCGCCCCTCATACACTGTCCACACAGCCCATTATACACCGCCCCTCATACACTGTACACACAGCCCATTATACACCGCCCCTGATACACTGTACACACAGCCCATTATACACCGCCCCTCATACACTGTACACACAGCCCATTATACACCGCCCCTCATACACTGTACACACAGCCCATTATACACCGCCCCTCATACACTGTACACACAGCCCACTATACACCGCCCCTCATAGGTTTACACAACCTCCATACACACCGCCCCTCATACACTGTACACACAGCCCATTATACACCGCCCCTCATACACTGTACACAGCCCATTATACACCGCCCCTCATACACTGTACACACAGCCCATTATACACCGACCCTCATACACTGTACACACAGCCCATTAAACACCGCCCCTCATACACTGTACACACAGCCCATTATACACCGCCCCTCATACGTGTACACAACCTCCATACACACCGCCCCTCATACACTGTACACACAGCCTCCATACACACCGCCCCTCATACACTGTACACACAGCCCATTATACACCGCCCCTCATACACTGTACACACAGCCCATTATACACCGCCCCTCATACACTGTACACACAGCCCATTATACACCGCCCCTCATACGTGTACACAACCTCCATACACACCGCTCCTCATACACTGTACACAGCCCATTATACACCGCCCCTCATACACTGTACACACAGCCCATTATACACCGCCCCTCATACACTGTACACACAGCCCATTATACACCGCCCCTCATACACTGTACACAGCCCATTATACACCGCCCCTCATACACTATACACAGCCCATTATACACCGCCCCTCATACGTGTACACAACCTCCATACACACCGCTCCTCATACACTGTACACACAGCCCATTATACACCGCCCCTCATACACTGTACACACAGCCCATTATACACCGCCCCTCATACACTGTACACACAGCCCATTATACACCGCCCCTCATACACTGTACACACAGCCCATTATACACCACCCCTCATACACTGTACACACAGCCCATTATACACCGCCCCTCATACACTGTACACACAGCCCATTATACACCGCCCCTCATACACTGTACACACAGCCCATTATACACCGCCCCTCATACACTGTACACACAGCCCATTATACACCGCCCCTCATACACTGTACACACAGCCCATTATACACCGCCCCTCATACACTGTACACACAGCCCATTATACACCGCCCCTCATACACTGTACACACAGCCCATTATACACCGCCCCTCATACACTGTACACACAGCCCATTATACACCGCCCCTCATACACTGTACACACAGCCCATTATACACCGCCCCTCATACACTGTACACACAGCCCATTATACACCGCCCCTCATACACTGTACACACAGCCCATTATACACCGCCCCTCATACACTGTACACACAGCCCATTATACAACGCCCCTCATACACTGTACACACAGCCCATTATACACCGCCCCTCATACACTGTACACACAGCCCATTATACACCGCCCCTCATACACTGTACACACAGCCCATTATACACCGCCCCTCATACACTGTACACACAGCCCACTATACACCGCCCCTCATAGGTGTACACAACCTCCATACACACCGCCCCTCATACACTGTACACACAGCCCATTATACACCGCCCCTCATACACTGTACACAGCCCATTATACACCACCCCTCATACACTGTACACAGCCCATTATACACCGCCCCTCATACGTGTACACAACCTCCATACACACCGCTCCTCATACACTGTACACACAGCCCATTATACACCGCCCCTCATACACTGTACACAGCCCATTATACACCGCTCCTCATACACTGTACACAGCCCATTATACACCGCCCCTCATACACTGTACACACAGCCCATTATACACCGCCCCTCATACTGTACACAGCCCATTATACACACAGCCCATTATACACCGCCCCTCATACACTGTACACACAGCCCATTATACACCGCCCCTCATACACTGTACACAGCCCATTATACACAGTACACACTGCCCCTCATACATTGTACACACAGCCCATTATACACCGTACACACCGCCCCTCATACACTGTACACACAGCCCATTATACACAGTACACACCGCCCCTCATACATTGTACACACAGCCCATTATACACCACCCCTCATACAAGTACATAACCTCCATACACACCGCCCCTCATACACTGTACACACAGCCCATTATACACTGTACACAACCTCCATACGCATATACACTGTACACAACCTCCATACAGTGTACACACCACATATTATACACAACCTCCATACAGTGTACACACCACACATTATACACTGTACACAGCCTCCATACACATGTAGAATGTACACAACCTCCATACAGTGTACACACCGCCCATTATACACTGTAACAGAGTGACGCCCCCAGCCTGTTTTCATGGACCATACTGGACTCGGGCATATATTAGCATTTTCTGTCCTGCATCTAGTGGGGACATGAGTGTCTTTGTTCCTCTCTGCATGGGGTTCTAGAAGATTCCTCATTCTTAGAGTTACCTGTAGTACATGTTTAAGGGGGTGGGGTGTGTGCATCTCGGCCCAACCTGGGGCCAGATCCCAAGAGAAGGAGAACATGGTTTTTAGTTAGTTGATGCTATGCTGTGTGAAGGGCTAGGATCTGTTGTTGAGGCCAAATCCTGGTGCCGCGTATGGACTATTGAAGATTCGTTGGACATTGGAGATCAGTTGCCACGTGGGATTGTGATCTCTCGCCACCCTGTTGGATTTGAGGACTTATTCTGAGACTGTTGTTGCATTGTACTTGGCGTTGGATTACCGGGTGGCGCCCCCCAGATTTGACCCTGTGTTACTGAACCTAAGGAACTATAGCTACGTTTGGTGTTATATGCTCCTAGTCCCAATAAAGGTTGTGGGATTGTTCATCGGCCTGCTGTCTGTGCCTGCTCCGTATCACACCCCGTCACAAACTAGTTGGCAGCGGAAGGATCAGAGCAGAAGGAATGGATAACAGCGGCCCAACAACGAATGGAGCCAGAACCTCAGGATACAGGAATTGGACAGTGTGGAATCTACAAAAAAAGGTCAGTTACAAAGGACTATCCAAGGAGCAACTAATTGAGGCATTGGAAGGAGCCAGCCTTCAAGATGGCACTGAAGGTGGATTCCCAGATCAATTGGAGGTAAATGCCTGGAAAAGTCAGTGGGTTGTGTGGTATGAGGAGGAGATGGCATTGCTTGGAGGTGAAGCCACTATAGAAGATAAACGGGAGGCCATTCGAAGAGCCCATGAAAGGCAGCTCACTGTGGAAGCAGCTAGAAACACCCCAGGCAGACATTATCCACCACACCCACCATGAGGGAAACTTCAAGAGTGTCCCGTAAGGACTTTAAGCCATTTAATGAGGCTTCAGGGGACATGGAGGGATTCTTCCAAGACTTTGAACATCAATGTCAGTTAACGGAAGTTCCAGAAATGGAGCGGGTCAGACATCTAGTGGGGAGCTCTTAGAGGGTGGAGCTGCGGAAGCATATCGAGCTTTGGAACCGTGAGTATGAGGACATTAAGGAAACCATCCCGGAACATTATGCGGTTACTCCAGACACTTACAGGACTCCGTTCCGCTCTTTAGCCTGTAAATGTAAAATGTATGCCCATAGGATCAAACAGGCATGTCAACGCTGGCTGGAAGGAGAGGGTGCCTTAACTTGGGAGACCATCATCCAGGTTATCCTAAAAGAACAGTTCTTTGTCAAATGCCCCGCTGATATCAGGGAATGGATGCGTGAAAGAAAACCAGCGACAGTAGAACAAGCTACCGCTTTAGTTGATTAGGTTCTCACCATCAAGCCTCAGTGGATAAAGCTGCTGGTGGATGGAGAAAAAACTACCAACACTTCAGTCCCCAAGGTTTGCTGTCCAACTAGACCACCACCTCATGTTGATACCCATGTGAATCACTTTCCAGCTAGTCCTACCTCATCCTCTGGAATGCGACAAGGAGGGAATGTAGTAGAGCGCAGGTGTTATGGCTGTGGGCATCCTGAGCATCTGCAGGCCACATATGCCCAGCTACCAAGTGGAGGAATAGTCCTCAATCCCAACAACCACCTTATGTACCTTTACAGGAATATCAGCCTCTAGGTTCCCTTACCTCCTTCCCCAGAATGCAAATGGGAAGGAGTGTGACACAGCACAGATGTTACTTATGTGGGCAGCCTGGGCTTCTGCGAGATGCCTACCCTCATGGTCAATCGAGGAATAACCCTACACCAAATCAGCCTATAAATTATTTAAAGCCAAATATCATGGAGGAAGAGTTGTCACCTCTCCAAGTTGACTCGCCTAATGATTCAGACACCCATGTTCGACCATTAGGGGTTTATGGGGTGCAGGCCACAGCCACGAGTTCCTCTAATAATCAAAGAAAGCTTTTACAAGAGCTCATGCTGGACGGTCAGAGAGTTCTTGGGTTTTGTGACTATGGGGCATTTCTCACCATAGCTGATCCCAGAGTGGTTCAACCGGAAGCAATACACCAAGGAGCTGGGATTACCATTGAATTAGCTGGAGGCCAATGGAGGAATATCTGAAAGCAAATGTAGAACTGGACTTTGGCTTTGGGGTCAAGCAATGTGTGGTTGGGGTGATGAGTGGCCTGCCTGCAGATATTGTCCTAGGAAATGATGTGGGAGATCTAGAGTGCCAATTTGTGGGTGCAGGAATCAGCTTTTAAGTCAGAGGATGCGAAATGAAGCCTGGACCTTCAGCCCAGTAACTTTATTGTATGATATCCAAGAGAACTAGCACCAAAATGCTGATTTATTGTCCAGACAGGAGGAGCCATGAGTCCAGACTCCCATGCCTACGTGTACTTTCAGCCCATGTTGATACAGTACTTGTTTCACTGTGGTTATTGACACAATCTTACCAGCTTCCACCATCATCTTCACAAGGTCTTTTGCCCTTGACCTTGGGTTGATATGCACATTTCGGACCAAAACACATTCATCTCTGGGACACAGAACATGTCTCCTTCCTGAGCGGTATGATGGCTGGATATTCCCATCTTGTTTGTACTTGGGTATAGTTGTTTGTACAGATGAACAAGGCACCTTCAGGTATCTTGAAATTGTACTCCAGGATGAGCCAGACTTGTGCAAGTCCACAATTCTCTTCCCGATATCTTGGCTGATTTCTTTACTTTCCCATGATGCTACACAAAGAAGCAGTGTGTTTCAGGTGTGCATTAAAGTACATCCACAGGTGTGTATGTAATTAACTCAGATGTTGCCAAAAAAAACTATCAGAAGCTTCCAAACACATGACATCATATGGGCAGTCCAGAATTGTTTAAAGGCATAGTAATCTTAGTGTATGTAAACTTTTGACTTTGCAGTAAGTAATAAAAATGCCTTAAAACATTCTCTCTCTCTATATTCTGGCATTTGGCAAATATTAAAAATTATGGTAATCCTAATTGACCTTAAACGGGAAAGGTTTATTCTGATTTCATGTCAGATATTGAGAAACCATGCATGTGTGTCTTTTTATATAAATGTATGTAAACTTGTGGTTTCAACGGTATATATACACTGTACACAAGCTCCATACACTGTGTACACCCCCCCATTATACACTGTACACACCGCTCCATACACATATACAGTGTACACACTGCACATTATACACCGCCCACAACCTCCATACACATACAAGTGCATCTCACTAAATTAGAATATCATCAAAATTAATTTATTTCAGTTCTTCAATACAAAAAGTGAATCCAATTATATAGAGAGTCATTACAAACAGAGTAATCTATTCCAAGTGTTTATTTCCGTTAATGATGATTATGGCTTACAACCAATGAAAACACAAAAGTCATTATCTCAGTAAATTAGAATAATTAACAAAAAACACCTGCAAAGGCTTCCTAAGTGTTTAAAAATGTCCCTTAGTCTGTTTCATTAGGCTCCACAATCATGGGGAAGACTGCTGACTTGAGAGATGTCCAGAAGGCAGTCATTGACACACTCCACAAGGAGGGTAAGCCACAAAAGGTCATTGCTAAAGAAGCTGTTTTTTCACAGAGTCCTGTATCCAAGCATATTAATGGAAAGTTGAGTGTTAGGAAAAAGTGTGGTAGAAAAAGGTGCACAAGCAACCGGGATAACCGCAGCCTTGAAAGGATTGTTAATAAAAGGTCATTCAAAAATTTGGGGGAGATTCACAAGGAGTGGACTGCTGCTGGAGTCATTGCTTCAAGAGCCACCACACACAGACGTATCCAGGACATGGGCTACAAGTGTCGCATTCCTTATGTCAAGCCACTCATGACCAATAGACAACGCCAGAAGAGTCTTACCTAGGCCAAGGAGAAAAAGACCTGGACTGATGCTCAATGGTCCCAGGTGTTGTTTTCAGATGAAAGTAAATTTTGAATTTCATTTGGAAATCAAGGTCCCAGTATCTGGAGGAAGAGTGGAGAGGCACACAATCCAAGCTGCTTGAGGTCTGGTGTGAAGTTTCCACAATCAGTGATGGTTTGGGGAGCCATGTCATCTGCTGGTGTAGGTCCACTGTGTTTTATCAAGACCAAAGTCAGCGCAGCCGTCTACCAGGAAATTTTAGAGCACTTCATTCTTCCCTCTGCCGACATGCTTTTTGGAGATGGAAATTTCATTCTCCAGCAGGACTTGGCACCTGTCCACACTGCCAAAAGTACCAATACCTGGTTTAAAAACAACAGGTTCAATTTCCTTGATTGACCAGCAAATTCGCCTGACCTTATTGTATTGTCAAGAGGAAGATGAGAGACACCAGACCCAACAATGCAGATGAGCTGAAGGCTGCTATCAAAGCAACCTGGGCTTCCATAACACCTCAGCAGTGCCACAGGCTGATCGCCTCCATGCCATGCCGCATTGATGCAAAAGGAGTCCCGACCAAGTATTCAGTGCATTTACTGAACATACATTTCAGTAGGCCAACATTTCAGATTTCAAAAACATTTTTCAAGCTGTTGTTAAAGTATTCTAATTTACTGAGATAATGACTTTTGTGTTTTCATTGGCTGTAAGCCATAATCATCAACATTAACAGAAATAAACACTTGAAATCGATCACTCTGTTTGTAATGACTCTATAGGAGTTTCACTTTTTGTATTGAAGAACTGAAATAAATTAACTTTTAGATGATATTCTAATTTAGTGAGATGCACCTGTATACAGTGTACACACTGCCCCTCATACACTGTACACAACCCCCATATACACCCTACCTGTACACACCGCTCCATACACATATACAATGTACACTGCCCATTATACACCGCCCACAACTTCCATACACACAGTGTACACATAGCACACAACCGCCATACACAGTGTATACACCGCCCATTATATACCGTACACAACCTCCATACACATATACACCGCACTGCCTGTACACACAGTCCCTTACACTGTACACAACCTCCAAACATATATACACTCCCTGACAGAAGTTATGTCGCTTATCCATGTTATGTAAATAAAAGCTTATAACCGGACGTTAAATTCATCCATTGGTTTTATAAATTACTCTTTTGAAAGCTGAAACCCTCCCAAATTTGGTTTCGGTTAAGAAAAAAAATTGGCATCAATGCTGAAATATTGATCATTTAATGAACACAGAATGGTCAGATTTTGGCAAGACAAAAGTTTTGTCGCCTGGTCATATAATGCACCCAATCCTAGTTTACATCCTCACCAGTGTTCAGTAAATGATCGGTTAATTAGTGGGTGTGTATAAAAAAGAAACCCAGCACCCCAGACCTTCACTTGAACTGCAACTTGAGCTCTGACAACATGCCAAAAATCCACTCTGCGACCAAAGCCTTGATATCAAAAGGCTGAAGACCAGATCCACTGCAGAGGTGGCTGCCACCTTTAATGTGTCTCAGCGTCAAGTACAAAGAATTAAAAAAAGATTTGAAGAGACTGGAGATGTGTTTGACAAGCCCAGGTCCGGAAGACCCCGCAAGACAACTGCTCAGGAGGAATGTTTGTTTCTTAGAAAATCCAAAGCAAGCCCCTCTTCCACTGCAGCAGAGCTCCAACAGGCCTGGTCACCTCAAGTCCCTGTGTCAACTAGAACAGTTTGTAGGATTCTGTCTCGAAATGGCCTCCATGGTGGAATCAGTGCCCAGAAGCCAGCACTAAACAAAAGGCAAATAAAAAAACGTGTGGCATTTGCAAAGTTCCACAGCCTGCTAAACAGATGGATGCTGGAAAAGTGGCAGAAGGTGGATTTCTCTGATGAATCTTCAGTAGAATTACACCACAGCTGCCGCAAATACTGCAGGAGACCTACTGGAGCCTGTATGGATCCAAAATACACCCAGAAAACAGTTACATTTGGTGGTGGAAAGATCATGGTCTGGGGTTACATTCAGTATGGGGGTGTGCGAAACATTTGCAAGGTGGAAGGCAATATCAATAGCCTAAAATATCAAGAAGTATTAGCTACCTCTTACATTCCAAATCATAAAAGGGGTCAAATTCTGCAGCAGGATGGTGCTCCATCTCATACATCCATCTCTACAACAAAATTCCTCCAGTCAAAAAAGATGAAGGTGCTCAAGGACTGGCCAGCCCAGTCACCAGACATGAACATCATTGAGCATATCTGGGGTTGGATTTAGGAGGAAGCTTGGAAGACAAAACCAAAGAATCTAGATGAACTCTGGGAGGCATGTAAGACTGCATTCTTTGGTATTCCTGATGACTTCATTAATAAATTGTATGAATCATTGTTGAACCGCACGGATGCAGTCCTTCAAGCTCATGGAAGTCACACAAAATATTAAATATGACTCTAATAGCACCACAACTTCATTCACCAATGTTATGCAACATATATTTGTATTTTAAGATAATTATTTGTTTGAATATCACATTACTTTCTGTGGGCGACAAAACTTTTGTCTTGCCAAAATCTGACCATTCTGTGTTCATTAAATGATCAATATTTCAGCATTGATGCCAATTTTTTTTCTTAACCGAAACCAAATTTGGGAGGGTTTCAGCTTTCAAAAGAGTAATTTATAAAACCAATGAATGAATTTAACGTCAGGTTATAAGCTTTAATTTACATAACATGGATAAGCGACATAACTTCTGTCAGGGAGTGTACAGTGTACACACCGCCCATTATACACCGTACACAACCTCCATATATATACACATGCACTGCCTGTCCACAACCTCCATACAGAGTGCATACACCGTCCACTACACAACCTCCATACACCGCACTGCCTGTACACAACCTCCATATACATAGACAGTATACACACCACCCATTATACACCATACACATACACTGTACTACCTGTACACACCGCTCCTCACACTGTACACAACCTCCATACACACTATACACCGTACACAACCTCCATATACACTATACAGTGTACACACCACTCCTCATACACCGTACACAACCTCCATACACATTATACACACCGCCCATTAAGAACACCTCCCCTCAAAGGCGTATAAAGTGTATAATGTGTGCATAGAGCGGTGTGTGCGGTGTATAATGATACACCGCACACACCGCTCTATGCACACATTATACACCAGCCTTCACACACGGTACACACCGCTCTATACGCCCATTATACACCGTACACACATACACCACCCCTCGCACACACCACTCTATAGACATTCATTATACACCGCCCATTATACATTGTATACACCGCTCTATACACACATTACACACCACTGTATACACCGTACACACACTGCCCATTATACACTGTACACACCGCTCACACACCGCCCATTGTACACTGTACACACCGCTCTATACAAACACATTATACGACACCCATTATACATCATACACACCGCACATACACCGCCCATTATACACCGTACACAACCTCCATATACATACACACTGCACTGCCTCACACACATTATACACACACACATTATACACCACCTATTATACACTGTACACACCACACACACACATAATACACCGCCCATTGTACACACCGCATACACACATTATTCACTGCCCATTATACACTGTACACACCACACATACATTATACACTGTACACACCACACACTATAAACCACCCATTATACACTGTACACAACCTCCCTACACATTATACACTGCACTGCCTGTACACACTGCCCGTCACCGCACATACACTGTACACACCGCTCATTATATACACCACTCCCTCACTGCACATGAAACACCGAACACAAGCTCCATACACATTATATACCCCTCACTACACATTATACACAGCCCATTATACACCGTACACATGCTCCATGCACATTGTACACCGTACGCAACTTCCATACACCGCCCCTCACCGCACATACACTGTACACACTGCCTTTATACACCATACACAACCTCAATTCACCACCCCTCACTGCACATTACACTGTACACAACCGCCATACACATTGTGCACACCGCTCACAATACACCATGCACAAGCTCCTTACACACTGACTATGATACACATCGCACACACACTGTACACACAGCCCATGATACACCGTACACAAGCTCCGTAAACACCGCCCATGATACACCGTACAGAAGATCCTTACACATCGCCCATGATACACTGTACACAAGCTCTATACACACCGCCCAAGATACACCATACACAAGCTCCGTACACCGACCATGAGACACCGTACACAAGCCCCGTACACACAGCCCATGATACACCATACATACTGTACACAGCCCATGATACACTGTACACAAGCTCCATAAACACTGCCTATGATACACCGTATACACCGCCCATGATACAGCGTACACACCACACATACACTGTACACACCGCCCATTATACACTGCACCCCTTACATTGTACCAGAATTGGATCACAGAAGTACATCTCTGTTTAAGCGGTATTATTACGTATAACAGAAAAAGACCCTCTAAAAATTAACCTTTAATTCAGATTATTAAAAATTGACCGATTAAAAATACTAAAGTGCAAAATACACACAGAGAAGCAGACAAAAAATACAATGCTTAAAGTGAAGTCGTGCAAAAAACAGAGAATCATTCGGCTATCTCACAAACAGCCATTTTCTTTGGGGGGATAGCAAGATAATAAACAATGTTCCCATGCCTTGGTTATAAATATCAACCATCCAAATACACTTGATTAATACACGATAAGTCGTCACCACTATAAAGCAAGAGTACAAGGTGAGAGGGTATAGCACAGTCCATGTAAATAATATTCCCAAATATTAAGGCCATATAAAAGACACGTATGGAGGTTTTATTTCAAACAACCACCCCTACTATAGAACATCCCCCCCACAGAGAAAGGCAGTAGAAATCACAAGTCTTTAAGGGGTAATGAACAAAACTATACCCTCAAACAATATAGATACCGTACATATCTGAAAAACACTCCATTCAAAATAATAAGTGATCAGATTCATAAATAAATCCCCATCTGAGGTATGCGAGAAAGGTAACAATAGTATAGTGACACTCAGGAGAACAATTGGTCAAACCACTTCAGTACCATGATCATCATGAAAAAAAGATGTTACTCATCTTTTTGATAGAGATCTCTCGCATCCCCCCAGCATTTCTCGACGCGTTTTCCCGTGTAAAATTGGTTCATCAGGAGAAGATTGGACCTATAGTGGTCAGATATCCTGCTGATAGCCCTGCAGTCCCATTAGGGTCTGCGTGGGAAAAAAACTCACTGCACATGCGCTGACCTCCTTTTCCGGCAATACACTGAGTCAGTGCATTGCTGGAAAATGAACAGAGCAGTCACATACAATGTGGCTGTTCTGTTCATGGCATCTTCGTGGGACCCTTGCTATTTGGATTGTGTCATTAAGGTAAGGATGAGGTTGGTTAATTATTTTATTTTTATTACAGGTGACATTGGCTTCAGCTGGAATGGGCATGACGGTAAGTATGGTTAAATTTAGAACAATAAAAGTGTCTGTTTTATTTCAAATAAAATATTTTATTCTGGGTGTGTGTGTTTTTATTTTACATTTGCCTTACACTATGCGGTTAGTAATGGGGGTGTCTTCTAGACGCCTCTCCATTACTAACCTGGGCTTGATGTCAGCTTATAATGCCAGCTGACATCAACCCCAATCCTATAACCCCACTGCCACAGCTACAGGGCAGTGGGTAGAGCGAGGCTAAGTGCCAAAATTGGCACATCCTATGGATGTGCCATTTCAGGGGCGGCTAAGGGCTCCTGTTTCTAGCCTTAGAGGGGGCCAATATTCATGGCCCCTTCCTACAATATTAATATCAGCCCCCAGCTGTCTGCATAGCCTTTGCTAGCTGTTAAAATAGGGGGACCTCACATCATTTTTGTCTTTTTGGGGGGTCCCCCATTTTAATATCCAGTAAAGGCTAAGTATACAGCTGGGGGTTGATATTAGTAGCCTGGGAAGCTCCATAGGCATTAACCTCTTCCCAGGCTAAAAACATCCACCCCAGCTGTCCACTTTCCCTCTGCTGGATAATAAAATTAAGGGGGACCCCACATCATTTTTTTTTTCCAGAAATTTACTCATTTATTTCTAAATTACATGAACAGTAAGGTACACACGGATTATATATATCACATACAGTGGTGGCCAAAAGTATTGGCACCCCTGCAATTCTGTCAGATAATACTCAGTTTCTTCCTGAAAATGATTGCAATCACAAATTCTTTGGTATTATTATCTTCATGTAATTTGTCTTCAATGAAAAAACACAAAAAGAATTGTCCTAAAGCCAAATTGGATACAATTCCGCACCAAACCTAAAAAAGGAGGTGGACAAAAAGTATTGGCACTGTTTGAAAACTCATGTGATGCTTCTCTAATTCGTGTAATTAACAGCACCTGTAACTTATCTGTGGCACCTAACAGGTGTTGGCAATAACTAAATCACACTTGCAGCCAGTTAACATGGATTAAAGTTGACTCAACCTCTGTCCTGTGTCCTTGTGTGTACCACATTGAGCATGGAGAAAAGAAAGAAGACCAAAGAACTGTCTGAGGACTTGAGAAACCAAATTGTGAGGAAGCATGAGCAATCTCAAGGCTACAAGTCCATCTCCAAAGACCTGAATGTTCCTGTGTCTTCCGTGCGCAGAGTCATCAAGAAGTTTAAAGCCCATGGCACAGTGGCTAACCTCCCTAGATGTGGACGGAAAAGAAAAATTGACGAGAGATTTCAACGCAAGATTGTGTGGATGGTGGATAAAGAACCTCGACTAACATCCAAACAAGTTTAAGCTGCCCTGCAGTCCCGGGGTACAACAGTGTCAACCCGTACTATCCGTCGGCGTCTGAATGAAAAGTGACTGTATGGTTGGATACCCAGGAAGACCCCACTTCTTACCCCGAGACATAAAAAAGCCAGGCTGAAGTTTGCCAAAACTTACCTGAGAAAGCCTAAAACGTTTTGGAAGAATGTTCTCTGGTCAGATGAGACAAAAGTACAGCTTTTTGGGAAAAAACATCAACAAAGAGTGTACAGGAAAAAAAAAGAGGCGTTCAAAGAAAAGAACACGGTCCCTACAGTCAAACATGGCGGAGGTTCCCTGATGTTTTGAGGTGCTTTGCTGCCTCTGGCACTGGACTGCTTGACCGTGTGCATGGCATTATGAAGTCTGAAGACTACCAACAAATTTTGAAGCATAATGTAGGGCCCAGTGTGAGAAAGCTGGGTCTCCCTCAGAGGTCATGGGTCTTCCAGCAGGACAATGACCCAAAACACACTTCCAAAAGCACTATAAAATGGTTTGAGAGAAAGCACTGGAGACTTCTAAGGTGGCCAGCAATGAGTCCAGACCTGAATCCCATAGAACACCTGTGGAGAGATCTCAAAATGGCAGTTTGGAGAAGGCACCCTTCAAATATCAGGGACCTGGAGCAGTTTGCCAAAGAAGAATGGTCTACAATTCCAGCAGAGCATTGTAAAAAACTCATTGATGGTTACCGGAAGCAGTTGTTCGCAGTTATTTTGGCTAAAGGTTGTGCAACCAAGTATTAGGCTGAGGGTGCCAATACTTTTGTCTGGCCCATTTTTGGAGTTTTGTGTGAAATGATCAATGATTTGATTTTTGCTTCATTCTCTTTTGTGTTTTTTCCTTGCAAGCAAATTAAATGAAGATAATAATACCAAAGAATTTGTGATTGCAATCATTTTCAGGAATAAACTGAGTACTATCTGACAGAATTGCAGGGGTGCCAATACTTTTGACCACCACTGTATGTATATCTATCATCTATCTATTTATATATACAGTGCATTGTGAAAGTATTTGGCCCCCTTGAACTTTTCTACCTTTTGCCACATTTCTGGCTTCAAACATAAAGATATAAAATTCTAATTATTTTGGGAAGAATCAACAACAAGTGGGACACAATTGTGAAGTGGAACGAAATTTATTGGATATTTTAAACTTTTTAACAAATTCAAAACTGAAAAGTGGGGCGTGCAATATTATTTGACCCCTTTACTTTCAGTGCAGAAAACTCACTCCAGAAGTTCAGTGAGGATCTCTGAATGATCCAATGTTGTCCTAAATGACTGGTAATGATAAATGCACCTGCTCTGTGATAGTCTCAGGGCTCTGTTTCAAGTGCAGAGAGCATCATGAAGACCAAGGAACACACCAGGCCGGTCCGAGATACTGTTGTGGTGAAGTTTAAAGCTGGATTTGGATACAAAAAGATTTCCCAAGTTTTAAACATCTCAAGGAGCACTGTGCAAGCAATCATATTGAAATGGAAGGAGTATTAGACCACTGCAAATCTACCAAGACCTGGCCGTCCCTCTAAACTTTCATCTCGAACAAGGAGAAGACTGATCAGAGATGCAGCCAAAAGGCCCATGATCACTCTGGATGAACTGCAGAGATCTACAGCTGAGGTGGGAGAGTCTGTCCATAGGACAACAATCAGTCGTACATTGCACAAATCTGGCCTTTATGGAAGAGTGGCAAGAAGAAAGCCATTTCTCAAAGAGATCCATAAAAAGTCTCGTTTGAAGTTTGCCACAAGCCACCTGGGAGACACACCAAACATATGGAATAAGGTGCTCTGGTCAGATGAAACCAAGATCGAACTTTTTGGCCACAATGCAAAATGATATGTTTGGAGTAAAAGCAACACAGCTCATCACCCTCAAAACACCATCCCCACTGTCAAACATGGCAGTGGCAGCATCACGGTCTGGGCCTGCTTTTCTTCAGCAGGGACAGGGAAGATGGTTAAAACTGATGGGAAGATAGACGGAACCAAATACAGGACCATTCTGGAAGAAAACCTGTTGGAGTCTGCAAAAGACCTGAGGCTGGGACGGAGATTTATCTTCCAACAAGACAATGATCCCAAACATAAACCAAAATCTACAATGGAATGGTTCAAAAATAAACGTATCCAGGTGTTAGAATGGCCAAGTCAAAGTCCAGACCTGAATCCAATCGAGAATCTGTGAAAAGAGCTGAAAACTGCTGTTCACAAACGCCCTCCATCCAACCTCAATGAGCTCAAGCTGTTTTGCAAGGAAGAATGGGCAAGAATTTCAGCCTCTCGATGTGCAAAACTGATAGAGACATACCCCAAGCGACTTGCAGCTGTAATCGCAGCAAAAGGTGGCGCTACAAAGTATTAACTCAAAGGGGCCGAATAATATTGCACGCCCCACTTTTCAATTTTTAATTTGTTAAAAAAGTTTAAAATATCCAATAAATTTTGTTCCACTTCACGATTGTGTCCCACTTGTTGTTGATTCTTCCCAAAAAAATTAGAATTTTATATCTTTATGTTTGAAGCCAGAAATGTGGCAAAAGGTAGAAAAGTTCAAGGGGGCCAAATACTTTCACAATGCACTGTATCTCTCTATTATTATAGCGCCATTTATTCCATGGCGCTCTACATGTGAAAAAGGGGGTATACATAGAAAAAACACTTACAATAATCTTAACAAAACGAGTCGGCGACTGGTACAGGAGGAGAGAGGAACCTGCCGGCGAGGGCTCACAATCTACAATGGATGGGTGAGGATACAGTAGGTGGGGGTAGAGCTGGTTATGCAGCGATATGGTGGAGCAGTGGTTATTGCAGGTTGTAGGCTTGTTGGAAGAGGTAGGTCTTCAGGTTTCCTTTGAAGGTTTCCACGGTAGATGAGAGTCTGATATGTTGGGGTAGAGAGTTCCACAGTAGGAGGGATGCACGGGAGAAATCTTGTATGCGATTGTGGGAAGAGGAGAGAAGAGGGGAGTAGAGAAGAAGATCTTGTGAGGATCGGAGGTTGCGTGCAGGTAAGTATCGGGAGACTAGGTCACAGATGTATGGAGGAGACAGGTTGTGGATGGCTTTGTATGCCAGGGTTAGGGTTTTGAACTGGAGTCTCTGGGCAATGGGGAGCCAGTGAAGGGATTGACAGAGGGGAGAGGCTGGGGAATAGCAGGGGATAGGCGGATTAGTCGGGCAGCAGAGTTTAGGATAGATTGGAGGGGAGCAAGAGAGTGTTAGAAGGTAGGCCACAGAGCAGGAGGTTGCAAAAGTCAAGGTGGGAGATGATGAGGGCATGCAATAGTGTTTTTGCAGAGTCTTTGCTGAGGAACGTGCGGATACAGGAGATATTTTTGAGCTGGAGTTGGAAGGAAGTGGAAAGGGCTTGAATATGTGGTTTGATAGAGAGATCGGAGTCCAGGGTTACCCCAAGGCAGCGAGCTTGCGGGACTGGAGAGAATGAAAAGCCATTGATGTTGATGGATAGGTCATATGGGGGGGGGGTGAATAAGAAGGTGGAAAGATGATGAATTCTGTTTTATTCATGTTAAGTTTTAGAAATCTGACAGAAGAAGGATGAGATAGCGGACAGACATTGTGGGATTCTGGTTAGTAGGGAGGAGATATCGGGTCCAGAGAGGTAGATCTGTGTGTCATCAGCATAGAGGTGATACTGAAAACCATGAGACTATGAGCTGTCCCAGGCCAAAGGTGTAGATGGAGAGGAGCAGGGATCCTAGAACTGAACCTTGGGGGACCCCGACAGATAGGGGAGAGATGAGGAGGTGGTGTGTGAGTGGGAGACGCTGAGTGTGCGGTCAATTAGGTATGTAGAGAACCAAGATAAAGCCAAGTCTGTGATGCCAAGAGATGAGAGAGTCTGTAGTAAGAGGGAATGGTCCACTGTGTCGAAGGCAGATGACAGGTCCAGGAGGAGGAGGACGGAGTAGTGTCGCTTGAATTTGGCAGATAGTAGGCAGTTGGTGATTTTAGTCAGGGCAGTTTCAGTGGAGTGATGCGGTTGGAAGCCAGATGGTAAGCGGTCGAAGAGGGAACATGAGGAGAGGTAGGAGGACAGTTCAAGGTGGACATGTTGTTCCAGTAGTTTTGAGGCATATGGGAGAAGTGATATGGGGCGATAGTCGGAGAGGATGGGTCAACAGAGGGCTGTTTGAGGGTGGTTGTGATTGAGGTGTGTTTGAAACATGAGGGGAAGACACCGGTTGTTAGTGACAGGTTGAAGAGGTAGGTTAGGGTTGGGATGAAGACTGTGGTAAGGTTAGGGATGAGGTGGGACGGGATTGGGTCAAGTTTGCAGGTGGTGAGGAGTGATTTGGAGAGTAAAGAGGAGACTTTAAATAATCTATTTATCTATCTATCCATATATCTATTATCTATCCATCTATCTAGTAATCTATTTATCTATCAATATATCTATATATCTAACTAGTATCTATCTATAAATCTATTTATCCATATATCTATCTGTTATCTATTTATCTAATAGATCGATAGATGGCTACTGTAATGCAGCAGGTTGCTAGCATTACTGTAAATGGTCCAGGATGTGCTTACCGGACCATGTACCTTCCCCTTTATTTGACTGGTCACATGACTGTGACATCACCCAGGTCCTGCATGCACAGTAAAGCTCTGTATACATGACTGGGACAGCACACAGGACCTATACACACAGCTGACTGATCACATGACTCTGACATCAGCAAGGTCCTGTCAGTATGTCTGTGCACAGCATATATAAACCTGCTTAATTTGAGACAGGTGTGTTCGGTGTGAGAGGTGTGAGGCCTGTTCCCCATGTGTGTGGGATACCGTGATACCGTGAAGCCTGGCAGCCTGAAGGCAAAGACTAGATCCTGTGCGGATGCTAGTGGCCTTGGAAGGCAGCGGCTTTGAAGTGAAGCCTGGTACCTGAAAGGTTGAGCCTGGATCCTGTGCGGATGTCAGTGGCCTTTGAGGGAGAGCCGGCTTGAGTAAGAGTCCTGGAAGGCAGAGCCTGGATCCTGTGTGGATGTCAGTGGCCTTTGAGGGAACGACGGCTGGAGACCCCTACCTGGGAAGCCGCAGAGCCACAGTGGTGGCAGAGTAACGGACTGAGACAGCTATACCCGGCAAAGGTAATACCCAGTGCTATATGGACATTGTGATATGAACATTGCTACTTTATTACCTTGCCGTAAGCTGTACCCTGGAGCAAGTGGGCCGGTGTGCCACTTGGCTCATGAACTGTTTATGTGTGTAAACCTGCCGGTGGCGGACTAAGATGAACTGTGTGTGAACAGCGGTTTATAAAGTGCCATAATAAACTGCAACATTGTGTGAAAAACGTAAAGACATTGCACGTGTGCATTGATTGACGCAGCGAAGCGAGTTACCCCCAGTATGATGACGAGCGCTGCCTTACACTACATATATAGATAATAGATATATATACACAGATAGATATAAATATGTGATATATATAATCCGTACTTTGCGTGTGTACCTTACTGTTCATGTAAATTATTAATAAATGAGTAACTTTCTGGAAAAAAAATGGCGTGGGGTCCCCCATAATTTTACTAACCAGCAGAAGGAAAGCGGACAGCTGGGGTGCATGTTTTTAGCCTGGGAAGGGGGTAATATCCATGGAGCTTCCCAGGCTACTAATATCAACCCCCAGCTGTATACTTAGCCTTTTATTGGCTATTAAAATGATCTACTGTAATAAAAATAAAATAATAAACCAACCTCATCCTTACCTTTCCGATGCAGTCCAAATAACGAGGATCCCAAGAAGATCCCATTAACAGAACAGCCACATTTTATGTGACTGTTATGTTCATTTGCCGGCAATACATGGAGTCAATGTATTGCCGGCAAATGAACAGTGCGGTCACATTTTACAATGTGGCTGTTCTGTTCATGGGATCTTCGTAGGACCCTCGTTATTTGGACTGCGTCGGAAAGGTAAGGATGAGGTTGGTTTATAAGTTTACTTTCATTACAGGTGATCATGGGCTTCGGGGGCTGGGTGTAAGGTGAGCATAATGTGTTTTATTTTTATTTTAATATTTTTTTTTATTAATTTTAAAAAAATTTTTACATTCAGCACAGCACAGGCGCTGGTGGATGGGAGACTACTGACCCCATCCAGTGGCGCCTGTGTCCACTGTTTCTTATGGCAGGCGGTGCCGGCTGATGGTGGCAGTAATACCATCAGCTGGCGCCTATGACCCGCGGTAAGCTTTTTACCGCCGAGTCACTGCCACAGCGCTCTGATCACGGTAATGCAATTACCGCTGATCAGAGCCTGTGTTTCCTGCGCTGTCACGCAAGTAACAGCGTGGGAAATTAGGTCACTGTCACAGCTGTGGCATCATGCTGACACCTAACAATGCAATTACCACCGAACCGCCGATGAGAGCCTGTGTTTCCTGCGCTGTCAAGCAAGTGACAGTGCGGGAAACCAGGTAAATTTGGGTTTCCCATTCACAAGAATGAGGTCCGTGTTCGAGTTCGGGTACTGTTCTGGTACCCAAACCCGAACTTTTAAAAAACTGTTTGGTGTTCGGCTATATTAGCCAAACCTGAACAGTCATGGGTTCACCCATCATTATTCATTACCCCTTAAGGTCTTGTGATTTCTACTGCCACCCTTTGTGGGGGGGGGGGGGGGGTTCTATTGTAGGGGGGGGTTGTTTGAAATAAAACCTCCATATGTGTCTTTTACATGGTGTTGTAGATCGCTCACTGGGCTGCACCCGGAGGTAGACACAGGTACACAGTCTCTTTAAATCTTTGTTGGTTTATTATAACAAAATAAGCCAACCTTTACTCTGTGAAAATAAACACAGCCCGCTGGGCAAAAACAGGAAAACAAAAGCAAAAATGGTAACGCAAAGAACACAGTCCTTGTAGTAGCAGGGCTTCGCCTGCTGGGAGTTTAGCAACTTCCCAGGGTTCAGGAACAAACACAATCTCCATTCTGGAGCTTGCTTCCCCAGACATTGAACTCTGTATGCCTCAGCTGGCCGAGTATATAAACTCCCCCAGACTACCCCTGAGGCGGGGAGATATGGTGAATGACCTCCCACCCTTCACAATAGTTATTCACAAAAAACACTCCCTTTTACTATAGAGTTAACCCCCTCTCAACAAAATTACATGCTGGAGGAAACAATGGTTTCAGTTCAACAGCCTCAGCGAAACATATCTCCCCTCAAGGACTTTACCAGTGACTGTCACATATCCACCTCCCCTGCCCAAAGCCGGGGCTTTTGGCACCTTCACTCGCTAGACAGGGAAGTCTGGACAGGGCAACTGCGTTTCCATGTAGTTTCCCGGGCCTGTGCTCTACATGAAAATTAAAATCTTGGAGCGCTAGAAACCACCTGGTTACCCGGGCTTTGTTCCCCTTCCTTTCCCTCATCCATCTCAGGGGTGCATGGTCTAACACTAGCCTGAATTTTCAGCCTAACAGATAGTATCTTAGGGTCTCAATGGCCCATTTGATTGCCAGGCACTCCTTCGCTACGATGGCATAGTTCTTTTCACAGGTGGTGAGTTTCCTACTCAGGAATAGGATGTTCGTCCCCACCTAGTTCCTGGGACAACACAGCTCCCAAACCGACCTCTGAGGCGTCAGTCTGAACTACAAACTCCTTAGTGAAGTCAGGTGCTACTAAGACTGGCTTCTTACATAGGGCGAGCTTCAACTCCTGGAATGCCCTCTCAGCTTTAGGGGACCACTAGGCCATCGAGGTCTTCGTGCCCTTAAGAAGATTAGTCAGGGGGGCAGCTATCATGGCGAAATTTGGGATAAATCGCCGATAATACCCCACAATTCCCAGAAACGCACGCACTTGCTTCTTGGAACTCTGTTGCGGGCAGTTTTGGATAGCCTCCACCTTCTTTAATTGCGGTTTTATTTCACCCCTTCCGACAACGTAGCCAAAGTATTTTGCCTCTTCCCTTCCAATAGCACACTTCTTTGGGTTTATTGTAAACCCTGCTTTCCTTAGTGCATCCAGTACCGCCTGGACCTTCTGTAAGTGACTTCTCCCAATCCGGGCTGAAGATTACAATGTCATCCAGGTAAACTGCAGCGTACTTCTTATGAGAGACTAGGATCCGGTCCATGGCCCTCTGGAAGGTAGCTGGGGCTCCCTGCAGACCGAACGGCATCCTGGTGTACTGAAAGCACCCGTCAGGAGTAGAGAAGGCCGTTTTCTCCTTAGTACTTGGGGCTTGGGGTCCAGAGAATCTGCCAGTACCCTTTCGTTAGATCCAGGGTGGTGATATATCTGGCTGTCCCTAGCCTCTCAATAAGCTCATCGACGCGGGACATCGGATACGCGTCGAACTTTGACACCTCATTCAGCTTCCTGTAGCCATTACAGAACCGCCATTCTCCATCTGGCTTCGGCACCAGGACAATGGGGCGGGATCAACCGCTCTGACTCCTCAATAACGCCCAGGCTCAACATTCTCCTCACCTCTTTGGAGATTACCTCACGGCGGGCTTCAGGAATCCGATAAGGCCTATGATTCACCCTCACATGCGGATCTGTCAGGATTTCATGTTCGACCACCTGAGTACAACCTGGCAGCTCTGAAAACAGGTCTCGGTTCCGCTGAAGCAGCTCTTGGCACTGTTGCTTCTGGGCCTGTGACAGTGTCTTCGCCACTGTGACATACTCAACTCGGGCTTCAGGATGGGCCCCAAGGCACATAGCTTCCACTGGCTCCCTGTCTCGCCAAGGTTTGAGCAGGATAACATGGTATACCCAATACGGCTTCCTTCCTCCCATTTGGTGGACCTTGTAGTTGACGTCACTCACATTTTCCACCATCTCATATGGCCCTTGCCATTTTCCCAGGAATTTACTCTCCACCGTTGGGATCAACACCAACACCCGGTCTCCAGGGCTGAACTGTCTCAGTCTCGCCGATCGATTGTAGACCCTTGCCTGGGCCTCTTGTGCTTATAAAAGGCTTTACCTTACAATTGGCATCACCCTCGCGATCCCGTCTTGCATTTGGGCCACATGCTCCATGCAGCTCCGGTGGGGTGTTGCCTCAGCTTCCCAGGTCTCTTTCGCAATGTCCAGAAGACCCCGAGGCTGCCGTCCATATAGTAACTCGAAGGGAGAGAACCCCATAAAGGCCGGTGGGACTTCTCGAATGGAGAAGAGCAGGAAAGGGAGTAGGTAATCCCAGTCTCGGCCATCCTTCTCCACTACCTTTTTAAGCATGGACTTTAGGGTCTTATTGAACCTCTACACCAGGCCATCCGTCTGATGTCCTGAGTTGTGTAATCTGGAGAGCCTTACACAACTCCCACATCACCTTTGACATGATCAGTTCCCTGGTCGGTCAGGAACTCCTTTGGCAGGCCCGTCCGAGAGAAGATATGGACCAGTTCTCGTACTATACTCTGGGCAGAGGAGTTTCTCAGTGGTACCGCCTCCGGGTACTGTTTCGCGTATTCCAGCACCACCAGGATGTATTGGTGTCCCTTGACGGACTTAACTAAGGGCACTACAAGGTCCACAGCAATTCGGTCAAACTGGACCTTTATAATAGGTAACGAGACTAGGGGACTACAGAAGTGGGATTCGGGAGCAGTTAACTGACATATAGGACAGGACCGACAATAGTTGACCACCTCCCGGTGACACCCACGCCAGTAAAATATTGGAAGGGCCCGCTCCTGGGTTTTGTCTACACCCAGATGCCCACCCAAGACACGAGAATGGGCTAGGTCTAGTACCCTACGCCTATATGGACCAGGGACCAACAGCTGTTCTAACACTTCCCCTCTCTGTTTAGTGAGTCGATATAGCAAATCCTCATTCACTGAAAAATAAGGAAACCTTGCGTCAGCCCCCGGCTGTTGGGCAACTCCATTTATCACAGTCACATTGTCCCATGCCCCTTTTAACGTAAGGTTCTCCATTTGAGCAGTCCCAAAATTTCCCCCAGAAACTCCCAACTCAGGAATCTCAGCCTCTTGGGTCACCGCCTCGTCCTTGTCACAGGCAAGGACACACAGGGGGAATTAATTTGCCTCCGACTGCACTGAGTATTCAACATGGCGGAACTGTCTCTTCTCTACGTCACATGGTACGCCCGCTTTCCGCCATAAGTTCCAGAATAGGCTAAAGTCCCGCCCTATTATTACCGGGTGTAGTAGGCCCTCAACCATCCTGACCTCATGAGACTCAGCCCCACAGTCAGTTTTTATTATCACTCACGCCCACATACTTCCCTGGGATCAACTGGTGTGGGGGGGGGGGGGGAGGGAGTGTGGCCTTTACCAGGGTCCCCAAACCTCATGAGTTCAGAAGTCCTGACAAGAACACTCCATTTATGGTCACCGGACATGATTGTGGCCCTTCAGAGGGCTGATAGTCCACACTGCAGGCGGGGTAGGCATAGCAAGAAAAGCGTCTTCCTACGCTACAGTCCATCTGCTAGGAAAGCGGGTGGCTATTTGTCCAGGACCAAGACACCTCCAGCAGATCAAATCTCTCCCAGCAGCTTTTCTGATTAGTGCCCACATTCTCCACCATCTGTGGTAGATCGCTCACTCGGCTGCACCCGGAGGTAGACACAGGTACACCGTCTCTTTAAAGCTTTGGTTGTTTTATTATAACAGCATAAACCAACCTTTAGTCCGTCAAAATAAACAGCTCGCTGGGCAAAAACAGGAAAACAAAAGCAAAAATGGTAACACAAAGAACACATAGAATCATAGAATGGTAGAGTTGGAAGAGACCTCCTGGGTCATCTGGTCCAACCCTCTGCTCAAAGCAGGATTCACTAAATCATCCCAGACAGATATCTGTCCAGCCTCTGTTTGAAGACGTCCATTGTAGGGGAACTCACCAGCTCTCGTGGCCGCCTGTTCCATTCATTGATCACCCTAACTGTCAAAAAGTTTTTTTCTAATATCTAGTCTGTGTCTCCTCCCATTCAGCTTCATCCCATTGCTTCTAGTCTTTCCTTGTGCAAATGAGAATAAAGATGATCCTTCTACAATGTGACAGCCCTTGACATATTTGTAGACAGCTATTAAGTCTCCTCTCAGTCTTCTTTTTTGCAAGCTAAACATTCCCAAATCCTGTAACCGTTCCTCATAGGACATGGTTTGCAGACGGGTCACCATTCTGGTTGCTCTTCTCTGAACTTGCTCTAGTTTGTCGATGTCTTTTTTAAAATGTGGTGCCCAAAACTGGACACAGTACTCCAGATGAGGTCTGACCAAAGAGGAGTAAAAGTGCGATAAAATGACTTCACGTGATCTAGACTGTATGCTTCTGTTAATACATCCCAGAACTGTATTTGCCCTTTTTGCTGCTGCATCACACTGTTGACTCATGTTCAGTCTATGATCTATTAGTATACCCAAGTCTTTTTCACATGTACTGTTGCTTAGCTCTCCCATTCTGTATATGCTTTTCTCATTTTTATTGCCCAGTCCTTGACACAGTGCTTGTAGTAGCAGGGCTTCATCTGCTGGGAGTTCAGCAACTTCCCAGGGTGGACACAAGCTCCCTTCTGGAGCTTACTTCTCCAGACATTTAACTCTGAATGCCTCAGCAGGCCGAGTATAAAAACTCCCCCAGACCACCCCTGAGGCAGGGACATATGGTGAATGACCTCCCACCCTTCACAATAGTTATTCACAAAAAACACTCCCTTTTACTATAGAGTTAACCCCCTCTCAACAAAATTACATGTTGGAGGAAACTTAATGGTTTTAGTTCACTGACACCAACAGCCTCAGCGAAACACATCTCCCCTCCAGCACTTTACCAGTGACTTTGTTACAATGCCCTTAATATTTGTGAATATTATTTATATGGACTGTGCTATACCCTCTCACTTTGTACTCTTGCTTTATAGTGGTGACAACGTATTGTGTATTAATAGTGTATTTGGATAGTTGATACTTCACTCTAGCTTCAAAAAAAATTACGGACATGTCAATTTTTTTTTATGCACAGGGAAAAAAAAGTTCACTATTTTTAAGGACTGTCCAGGAATTTCTGGATGGTTGGCAAATCTCATTATACACTCTGCAAACTACCCCTCATCGTACACATTACTCCTTTATATACCGCCCCTCTCTGGACACCGCTATTTATACACCGCTTCTTACTGGACACTGCACCTCACTGAATATACTGCACACCATTCCTCACACCATACACCCTGCCATTCACCGCACACTGTTCAATATACACTGTACACACTGCCCCTCAACATACACACCACACACACTGTTTGTTATACACTGGACACCACCCCTCTCCATTCTCTGCTCATTATACACAGCATACCTCGCCCGTCAACATGCACAATACTCCCTATACACTGCTAACTGCTCATTATACACTACACGGCCCAGTGACCCCCTCACTACTCATTATACACTGTACAACAAACTTTACGCACTGCACTTTGCTCTTTATACACTGTACGCTCTGCTCCTCACACCCCAGCCCCATACTATACATTGCAACTAACCGTACATATTGCCAGAAATTAAAATATTCAATTTATCAGATTATGTTCTCACATTAAATGAATAGAGTGTCTTGGAGAAGGGTATGTATTTTTGTCCAACAATGTAAATAATTTAACACTTCCATATGTTTATAAGGAAAAGCACTATTAAAAGATATTTTGCACCAAAAAAAATCAAGCAGATTCATATAAAACAACCCAAGAAACAATGGACAGTGTTCTAAGTAATCCATACTACCAAACTTTGGAAAGGGCAAAATCGAAGTTCTACCCCACGGAAAACCAGGAGCACAGTGGCTTTCAATGAGGTTGTGTCAGAGTAACTGAAGAAATTAAATATTGATAAACCAATGAGCAACTACACTGCTCAAAAAAATAAAGGGAACACTCAAATAACACATCCTAGATCTGAATGAATGAAATATTCTCATTGAATACTTTGTTCTGTACAAAGTTGAATGTACTGACAACAAAATCACACAAAAATCATCAATGGAAATCAAATTTATTAACCAATGGAGGCCTGGATTTGGAGTCACCTCCAAAATTAAAGTGGAAAAACACACTACAGGCGGATCCAACTTTGATGTAATGTCCTTAAAACAAGTCAAAATGAGGCTCAGTATTGTGTGTGGCCTCCTCGTGCCTGTATGACCTCCCTACAATGCCTGGGCATGCTCCTGATGAGGTTGCGGATGGTCTCCTGTGGGATCTCCTCCCAGACCTGGACTAAAGCACCCGCCAACTCCTGGACAGTCTGTGGTGCAACGTGACGTTGGTGGATGGAGCGAGACATGATGTCCCAGATGTGCTCAATCAGATTCAGGTCTGGGGAATGGGCGGGCCAGTCCATAGCTTCAATGCCTTCATCTTGCAGGAACAGCTGACACTCCAGCCACATGAGGTCTGGCATTGTCCTGCATTAGGAGGAACCCAGGGCCAACCGCACCAGCATATGGTCTCACAAGGGGTCTGAGGATCTCATCTCAGTACCTAATGGCAGTCAGGCTACCTCTGGCGAGCACATGGAGGGCTGTGCGGCCCTCCAAAGAAACGCCACCTCACACCATTACTGACCCATTGCCAAACCGGTTATGCTGAAAGATGTTGCAGGCAGCAGATCGCTCTACACGATGTCTAAAGACTCTGTCTCATCTGTCACGTGCTCAGTGTGAGCCTGCTTTCATCTGTGAAGAGCACAGGGCGCCAGTGCCGACTTTGCCAATCCTGGTGTTCTGTGGCAAATGCCAAGCGTCCTGCACGGTGTTGGGCTGTGAGCACGACCCCCATCTGTGGAGGTCGGGCTCTCATACCACCCTCATGGAGTCGGTTTCTAACAGTTTGTGCAGACACATGCACATTTGTGGCCTGCTGGAGGTCATTTTGCAGGGCTCTGGCAGTGCTCCTCCTGTTTCTCCTTGCACAAAGGTGGAGGTAGCGGTCCTGCTGCTGGGTTGTTGCCCTCATACGGCCCCCTCCACGTCTCCTGGTGTACTGGCCTGTCTCCTGGTAGCGCCTCTGGACACTACGCTGACAGACACAGCAAACGTTCTTGCCACAGCTCGCATTGATGTGCCATCCTGGATGAGCTGCACTAACTGAGCAACTTCTGTGGGTTGTAGAGTCCGTCCCATGGTACCAAGAGTGTGAAAGCACAACCAACATTCAAAAGTGACCAAAACATCAGCCAGAAAGCATTGGTACCGAGAGGTGGTCTGTGGTCCCCACCCGCAGAACCACTCCTTTATTGATGGTGTCTTGATGATTGCCAATAATTTCCATCTATTGTCTATTCCATTTGCATGCGAAATTGATTGTCAATCAGTGTTGCTTCCTAAGTGGACAGTTTGATTTCACAGAAGTTTGATTTACTTGGAGTTATATTCTGTTGTTTAAGTGTTCCCTTTATTTTTTTGAGTAGTGTATAATCTCAAAAATAAGACAAAAGTCAGTGCCACCACAGGGCGCGTCTAAGTGCAAAACAGTTGGTGTGGTCTCTCTCTTTAAATATTTTGCCTCATGGACTACATCGACAAAACCAAACGAGAACTAAGAAAAAATTTGGGATCACTTAGCGGATATTTCAAGACACTTTAGGGAGATACATGGCAGGGACCTAAAGTGCTTTTAGTTTACAGTCATTGAAGTTATTTTACCCTCACCCAGAGGGGGGGGAATTGGGAAAAAAGAAAATTACAAAAAGAGGTGAAATGGATCCTTCATATGGACTCCATTGCTTCTACAGTGTCTAAATGAACAGTTACATTTTGGTTGTTTTCTATTCGATTTCTGCTCTTCATGTTTTTTTAACTTCCTGGTTTGGAACTTTATTAAAGAAAGAAAGCTAATATATATTGACATTATTGGGCATTTATTACATTTAATCCTTATTTTTGGGATAATTCTCATCTGTTTTACATGTAGGTCAATTCATCACTATGAGGGTCACCTACTATGAAATATAATCTCCTTGCTATGAAGGCCACACAAACCCTTTTTGGGTTTATCTCATGTGCATCTATTGTAACACGCATGGATAGAACACAACTAGTCTCCGATATAGACATGATCTGTGCATACGCTAATGGTGAAACGCAACATGAAATGCAAAGCCATTTCTGCACTTTGTATAATTGATCTATACCTGCGATTGAACGCTCATTGAGGTGCATGCAGTTCATTTTCACATCCAGTATATGACTATATTAGCTGGGCGTACTTCACAGCCTATGCACATGATTTCTGTGGACATAACCCGCATGCGGCGCCTTTTCAATTGGCACGCCTGCATCTTGAATTAATGTTTAATATCTATTACTCCTGATGAACCTGTTAAAAAGGGGAAATGCGTCGAGCTTAGTACACTGATAGCGATTGTGTCTATTCCATGTGTTACCTTCTCCATGTGCAATAATATTTAATACACTGCTCAAAAATATAAAGGGAACACTTAGGCTATGTGCCCAGGATGCAGAAATGCTCAGGATTTTTTCCTGAGCGTTTCTGCATCTCCCTGGCAGAAAAAAACACATGTGGATTGTACATGCGGATTGTACATGCGTTTTCCTGCCAGGGACATGCGGATGTGAAGCGTTCTTCACATGCATTTCCGCATGCGGGTTGACAAGCGCTTTCCAAGAGATTTTAGCATCACTTGGAAAGTGCTTGACAACTTGGTCACACTATATATAGTGTGACATTAAAGAAGGTTTAAAAATAAAAAAATAAATCTATACTTACCTTCTGATGGCCCCAGCAGTCTTGCTTCGCTCCGTCCTGGCTTGCCGGCAGCTCGCGGTACACTACACTAAAGGACCTGCCGTCACATGACTATGACATCAGTGCAGGTCCTTCAGTCCACCGCGGTCTGCCGACAAGTGAAGACAAGCACACCGGGGGCCATCAGAAGTTAAGTATAATATTTATTTTTATTTTATTCTTTTTTTTTTTTTTTTTTTTCCAGGTTCTATGGTACCCGGGTCCGGAGGAGAGTCTCCTCTCCTCCAGACCCGGGTACCAGCCGCACATTGAAACGCTTGGATTCCGCATGCGTTCCAATGCAAGTAAATGGTGGCGAAAACGCAGCGCTTCCGCAAAATAATTGGTAGTGCTGCGTTTTTTTCCACAATGATAACCCACAGCAGAAATTTCCGCAGCATGTGCACAGCACATGCGGATTATCATTGGGGAACATGGCAGGCCTTCTACTATGCGTTTTTTAAACATTTATGCAGCGTTTTTGCCGCTGCGGAAACGCTTAAAAAACGCATCATGGGAACACAGCCTTAAACAACACAATGTAACTCCAAGTCAATCACGTCTCCGTGAAATCAACCTGTCCAGTTATGAAGCAACACTAATTGTTAATCAATTTCTCCTGCTGTTGTGGAAATGGAACAGACAACAGGTAGAAATGACAACAGGTAGCAATTAGCAAGACACCCCCTATAAAGGAGTGGTTCTGCAAGTGGTGACCATAGACCATTTAGCTGTTCTAATCTTTTTTGGAAGTGGTTTCGGTCCCTTTTGCATTTTGTCATTGCTCTCACCCCTAGAGGTAAAGTAGAATGAGGTGGTGTCTACAACCCAGAGAAGTTGTTTAGGTAGTGCAGCTCATCCAGGATGGCACATCCATGAGAGCTGTGGCAAGAAGGGTAGCTGTGTCTGTCAGCATGGAGCAGATACCAGGAGACATGCCAGTACACTAGGAGATGTGGAGGGGGCAGTAGGAGGGCAACAACCCAGCGGCAGGGCCGCTACATCCGCCTTTGTGAAAGAAGAAGCAGGAGGAACAGTGCCAGAGCCCTGCAAAATGACCTCCAGCAGGCCACTAACATCCATGTGTCTGCTCAAACTGCCAGAAAGACACCATGAGGGTGGTATGACGGCCCAACATCCACAAGTGGGTGTTGTGCTTACAGCCAAACACTGTGCAGGGCGATTGGCATTTGCCAGAGAACACCAAGATTGGCAGATTCGACACTGGCGAATTGGCAGATTCACATTGAGCACATATGACAGATGTGACAGAGTCTGGAGATGCCGTTGAGAGCGATCTGCTGCCTGCAATATCCTCCAGCATGACCGGTTTGGCAGTGGGTCAGTAATGGTGTAAGGGGGCATTTTTTGGAGGGCCGCACAGCCCTCCATGTGCTCGCCAGAGATACCCTGACTGCCACTGGGTACTGGGATGAGATACACAGACCCATTGTGAGACCATATGCAGGTACAGTGGGCCCTTTCTGATGCAAGACAATGCTAGGCCTCATGTGGGTGGAGTGTGTCAGCAGTTCCTGCATGATCAAGGCATTAATGCTATGGACTGGCCCGCCCGATCCCCAGACCTGAATCCAATCGAGAACACCTTGGTCATCATGTCTCGTTCCATCCACCAACACACCAGACTGTCCAGGAGTTGACTGATGCTTAAATCCAGGTCTGGGAGAAGATCCCTCAGGAGAACATCTGCCGCCTCATCAGGAGCATGCCCAGGCATTGTACGGCGGTCATGGAGGCCACACACACTACTGATCCTCATTTCCTTGACTTGAGGCATTTCCACTGAAGTTGGATCAGCCTGTAATTTGATTTCCCACTTTGATTTTGATTATCATTCCAAAGTCAGACATTCATGGGATATTAGGATTTTGATTTACACTGATAATTTTTAGATTTTATTGTTCTCAACACATTGCACTATGTAATGAATATAGATTTGCAACTGGAATATTTCATTCAGTGATATCTAGGATGTGGTATTTTAGTGTTCCCTTTATTTTTTGAGCAGTGTATATGTTGCCATCTGGGGAATGTTCTACGGGGTTGTCACTAACCTTATAAGTTTACCAAATCCTATTAATAGAACCTGAATTGACACAGTATTTTATCTGGTGTCCATTTTTTAGATTTGCATATATAGCTTTATTGGTGGCAACTGTATTGTATTGGTGGCAATTGTTCTATCTCTCCCTTTACATGTCCCTGGGATAAAATTACCAAACATATGATGATGTAGGTGGTAATGAGAGTGAACTTATGGAAGGGCCTATCAGGGCACACCAGGGCCAGTCATCAATGAGCTGGGGGCGCCTCTTGCGAATTTAGGGTGCCAACCTCCGTGGCCAGAAAGTGCATTCTTTAAGGATATAATAGGATAACCTAGACTGTAAGTCTTGCTTATATTAATCCCAATAAAAGCATAGGGCAGGGGTGGGGAACTTCAGGCCCTCGATGACCTTTTATCCAGCCCCTGGTCAGATTGCAGGGGACCCCAGTGCTTGGGCCGGCATCTGTATCTCGATATCCGCTTGCCCATTAATTTCTTCTTGCTTTGTGAGCACACACACGCAATATTCACTACTGAACGCTGAGGCGCGTGCAATGAAAGATTACATCCTTACACCAGTGCCAGCGTCAGGACGTACTTTGTGAGCAGAGTTAGAGCGCGATTTGTGCACCCCCGAAGGATGGTATAAATATCCAAATGGCCCGTGGCAGAAATAAGGTTCCCATCCCTTGCATAGGGCATCTACTGTGAATTGCATTCAGTAGATAGTGATTTTCATGTTATCAATAAAATTTAATTCTAATAGTACATTCTTCAGTGATTTCTTTATCAGGAACCTACAGTGAATTGGAGATCTATTATTAACAAATATGAAAAAAATATAACTGTGGATAATATTAGAACTCCATTTTTTTAGCACCTCCCAAAAATACATAAATCATTAAATCAGCACACAGGGCCATCCTATTGTTTCTGGGATACGAGCAATCTCTCATAATATCTTGACAGTATCCTACAAGAACATGTTAGAACATTATATATAAGACTTGGCACAGCTCATCTGGTAATTAAAGGGAGTCAGGCACTCCAAAATACATTTTAAATGGGCTATACAGGGCACTTCGCTTCTATAATACCTATACTAGTACTGTACCTGTTACTGGTACCAGTACAGTGCCTGGGAAAATAACTTAAATGGGTATTCCCACCTCCAAGATCCTATCCCAATATGTAGTAGATGTAATAATAAATAATAATAATAGTGGCTAATCCCTCCAATTAGATTTGTAGTATAGTTTTTCTGATTTGCTACGTCTCTTTCCTCATGTGCAGGCATTGCAAGACCTAAGGTATCCATGATTACGACCACTAGCAACTAGCTAACTAACTGTTCCTATAGCAGTGGTAACCATGGATACCTAAGGTCCTGCAATGCCTGCACGTGAGGAAAGAGACGTAGTGAATCAGAAAAGCTATACTACGTTTCTAATATTATTATTACACCTGCTACATATTGGGATAGATTATTGGAGATGGGAATAACCCTTTAATTCACTTGCAAAAGAGGAGTCTTCGGTGCACCATTATGCCTCCTCATTTGCATATTGGGACCTTTCCCCACTTCTTGGCCAAAGGTCAAGGGAGCAATGAAGCCTTCTCATTCGCATATGAATTAAAAGTTATTTTGTCAGGCACTGTACCAGTAACAAGTACAATGCTAGTATGGTTGTTATAGGGGCAAAACTGTATAGTCCGTTTAAAATGTATTTTGGGTGTGACACACTCCCTTAAGGTGACCTAATGAGGGAGGACTTTACTTTTATCACCTTGAATGCGTAAACCGTATACGTGAATACTGGACGTAAGCAAAACCAAAAAAAGGAGGAGTCAAAACACATGTTGGTTTAAGTGCAATGTGTAGGTGATCATTCACATTGTGGCCATTTAACAGAACCTAGGACAAAAATTAAATGAGCAAATATCCTGCAGTAAGTAAAGAAATAAATAGTAATAGTACATGTAAAAAACATTGGGTACTTAGTTGACACTATTTTGATCAAAAAAAGAGCATAAAAAAGTCATCCCACCTCAACAAGGTGTACCCAATCAAGGTGGACCCTAACTCTTGTAGTTAATCTTGCTATATGTCAGCAGACCTCTTTAGTTGTGCTTTAGTTTTTTCTACTTTGTACATAAAGAGGCATAGCCTCCCCTTTTTGGGCTGGGAATCTGATCTATATAGCTTTCCAAGGGCAGGAACAAAACAGTCAGGTCTGTCCCTGTTTATTTTGAGGTCTGGTGGCACATAGCAAGGTGAACTACAAGAGTTAAGGTTCATCCTGACTGGGTACACCTTGTCGCGATGGGATGGCTTTTACGCTCTTTTGATCCAAATAGTGTTAACTAAGTTCCCTATGTTATTTACATGTACTATTTACTTACTGCAGGGTATTTGCTCATTTTGTAATATTAGACATACTATCACCTCACACTGAATTGATCATTATAGCAAAAGAGACTCCAAGATTCTTGATTAACAAAGAATATTTATATTGAAAAGTCTGGAGTTTATTTTAAAGAATATTTCACATTTAACATTGTCGCATACCATTAGACCACCAGAACCGCAATGGGTACTCAAGTGACACCCAGTCTTGCTGGACTATTTATAAGTTATTTTGAATTAAAATTCATTACAAGTAACCACCCACTCTATGGGGACATATTTTATCAACATTTTATTGATCATTTATCATCTGGAAAGGAACAGAGAAAAGCACTAAAATACAAAAAAAGGAACAAAACATGAACTCTTCAGGTATTTAATTCATGATGCAGATCGATAGAAAGGAAACAGCTCCTTGATGTTCCAATTTCACATGAATCTCCTAAAACTATGACAAAAACATTTCTTGAAACAGTCAACACAAAAAGCTATTTGGAATTCACTTGTGGGTATCACAAAAAAAAATGTCTGCTCCATATTCCATATAGTCAATTCAAAAGAATTAAAGTGAACCTGTCAGCTGATACATGCTGCCCAAATTGTTGTCAGCATGTGACGCGCCCCCTGGGACATATTCCTTTTTGAGGGGAATACCCGGCACCGGATCAGATGGGGGGTTGTAGTCTCCGAGCGGCTGTGACCCGGCCCCGTGCCCAGGGCGTCAAGCTCAGTGTTATGTGGCAGTCCTACAGATGTTATTAAGAGTTCTTTTGTGTCGACTACGCCACCCGTTGTGATGCGGTCACTGTGGCCGCCGCTGCAGCAGGGTCCGCTGAGGCTGATGGTGGGTGCGCAGCTTGGTGGGATAACCCCCAACGGGAGGGGTATAGCCTCAGAGGGGACAGGCGCAGAGGATGGGGGTTGTGGTGGTGTAGTGCAGACGGCAGTGAAGACAGAGTCGGGTTGTGCAGTTAAGGATGTTTACTTACTGCAGATGTTGTACTGGTCACTCCAGCTGCTAGTGACCACCCGAGCCGTGCTGCGTCCACCAGGTCCTGGATCCAGCCAACCCCCAAACAAGTCCGGAGCGTGGCCCTGAGCTCTCTTTCTGTCCCGTTCTCTGGCCGTCCCCACCAGTAATCCACCTAGGTCCAGCTCCCTCGGGCCTTCTGTTGGGACACCCTTGGCCCTGGGTTCCCTGACCCTTCATGTGGTGTGCCTTCGGGGTGGATGTGATGGGTGACCGTGACAAACGCTGCCCACGGTCTCCGGTCTCTGGCTGGGGTGTGTTTTCTGCCCCCACCAGCTTGGGATCCGGTACCCTGTGCCGACTCCTCACCCAGTGCTTTTATTTGGGTTCTTGGGTCCTCTCTGTTTTCCCCTCTGGGTACTCCTTCTTTGCTCCTCTCTCACTCAGGGTCTCTCTCTTGCTGCAGGCTGACTTCCTCTCTGCTTGCTGTCTGCTCCTCTGCAGCTGTCTTGCTGTCTGCTCCTCTGCAGCTGTCTTGTTCTCTGCATCTGACCCTGATCTTAGTTGGTGCCCACCTTATATACACCCTCTATGTGTGAGCTCAGGTGACCAGCACCCAATGAGCTCCTATCTTTACCCAGGCTGCTCCCCCTATCTGCCCCTACACTACTTGGGATGTACCACCCCCCTCCCACTCCAGCCAGGAACAGACTCGGTCGTACCTGCACATTTCTAAGTGGGAGTACCGTCGGCCTGTTCCTCGGAAATGGGATGTGTGTAGTGCATGCAGCCTACCGAGCTCAGTTCCACACTCCATCCTTACCCGGGAGTGGAATATCACACCTCTGGGTTGAGGTGCAATACCCCTGTAGCAGCCGAATCCTCAGGGTGCTACACATGTATCGTCCACTGACCGTATGATCACAGCCTTGTATGTTTGTCTTTGAAACGTTGCAGTATTTCAAAGAAAGATTTACTTTTAATAACCGCTGGGGAAAGAGCCACGCTATTGACTAGTTGGACAGGTGGTCCCCGGCGGACTCTCCCCGCCTGCTTAAAGAGACTGAAAACCTCAGCCTATATGCGCACGTGGGCAGAGACTTGTCAGTCACTGTCAGTGGGCGGGGAGATGCCTCCAAGGACCACCTATCCAACTAGTCACCCGTGTTTTTCTCTGAAATGCTGCAGCATCGTACAGCCAGCGTCTGATACATGCTGCCAAAACCGTGGGTAGCATATATCAGCTGACTAGTACAATTTTTCTTAAAGGGAATCAAAACAGGCAAATTACAGGATTTAAATAAAAAATCCCTAATGGGTGTTTGCCCACCTTTGGGGGCATTTTTTTTCTTCATTAAATACATAAAAATCATTTTTGCAGATGGGTTTGATTAACAATTTTGCATCATTTGTCTCCTCTAGCCACTGTATTACACTGTCTATTGCTGGCTACAGAATGAGTTAACGGAGTTGGCCACATTATCTTTATTTTGACAGATGTTTTGAGGACTGCTGGAACTTCTGGTTACCATTTTTAATCCAAAAGGATCAAGTGGGGTTTGTACTGTGTGTGTGTGTGTAGGGGGGGGGACGACACACTAGAAGGGAGGTAGATCTCATCAACATTATACATACAGAGGGGCGCCTTCTATTTTGTTAAGTGTGGACGCCGAAAATACGTTTGACCACCTTGGCTGGCCATTAATGTTTAGAACATTAAAGACTTTTTGGCTAAGAGGCGCCTTTTTAACAGTTACTAAAGGACTGTATTCTCATCCTTCAGCTACAATAAGACTCCCTCATGTCCAATCTAAATTTAATCCCAATTAAAAATTGCAGTAGGCAGGGATGTCATTTGTCTCCCTTGCTCTCTGAACTCTGCCTCTATATGGGCTCACCCGGATATTAGAGGTGTTAGCGGGAGTTAAATTATCTCTATTTGTAGATGACGTGCTGATCTCTCTGACTACTCCACACATTTCTCTCCCACCCTTCATAACCTCGAGGCATTTTGGCCATCTATATTAAAAGGGCCCCGTATTGCCCTCCACACAGTACAACGGGCCCCGTATTGCCTTCCATACAGTATAATGGGCCCCGTATTGCCCTCCATAGGAGTATAATGGGCCCCGTATTGCCCTCCATAGGAGTATAATGGGCCCCATATTGCCCTCCATAGGAGTATAATGGGCCCCGTATTGCCCTCCATACAGTATAATGGGCCCCATATTGCCCTCCATACAGTATAATGGGCCCCGTATTGCCTTCCATACAGTATAATGGGCCCCGTATTGCCTTCCATACAGTATAATGGGCCCCGAATTGCCTTCCATACAGTATAATGGGCCCCGAATTGCCTTCCACACAGTATAATGGGCCCCGAATTGCCTTCCACACAGTATAATGGGCCCCGAATTGCCTTCCATACAGTATAATGGGCCCCGAATTGCCTTCCATACAGTATAATGGGCCCCGAATTGCCTTCCATACAGTATAATGGGCCCCGAATTGCCTTCCATACAGTATAATGGGCCCCGAATTGCCTTCCATACAGTATAATGGGCCCCGAATTGCCTTCCATACAGTATAATGGGCCCCGAATTGCCTTCCATACAGTATAATGGGCCCCGAATTGCCTTCCATACAGTATAATGGGCCCCGAATTGCCTTCCATACAGTATAATGGGCCCCGAATTGCCTTCCATACAGTATAATGGGCCCCGTATTGCCGTCCATACAGTATAATGGGCCCCGTATTGCCTTCCATACAGTATAATGGGCCCCGTATTGCCTTCCATACAGTATAATGGGCCCCGTATTGCCTTCCATACAGTATAATGGGCCCTGAATTGACTTCCATATAGTATAATGGGCCCTGTATTGCCTTCAATACAGTATAATGGGCCCTGTATTGTCTTCAATACAGTATAATGTGCCCTGTATTGCCTTCAGTACAGTATAATGTGCCCTGTATTGCCTTCAGTACAGTATAATGTGCCCTGTATTGCCTTCAGTACAGTATAACAGCCACACAAACTCCTCCATACAGAATAATGGCCCCGTCTGGCTTTGCGGGCCAAATATACTCAACCTGTGGGCCAGAGTTTGACATGTGTGCTTTGTAGGTATAAAACTTCATTTGTTTAACCCCTTCACACCCGAGACAGTTATCACCTTCCTGACCGGACCAAATTTTCCAATTCTGACAGTGTCTCTTTATGAAGTAGTAACTCTGGAAAGCTTCAACGTATCCCAGTGATTCTGAGAATGTTTTTTGTGACACATTGTACTTTATGGTAGTGGTAAATTCAGGTAGATATTTTCACAAATAAACGCAAAAAAAAAAATTCGTAATTTTGTGAACATTTTTTGAAAATTTTGCACTTTTCAAACTTTCAGTTTTTATGCTCTTAAACCAGATATCACACAAAATAGTTTCCCACATGTCTACTTAACTTCAGAATCATTTTTTTTTATGGACCACATCACATTTGAAGTCACTATGAGGCGTCTATGTGACAGAAGATACCCAAAAGTGACACCATTCAAGGTGCTCAAAACCACATTCAAAAAGTTTATTAACTCTTTAGGTGCTTCACAGGAAGTAAAGCAATGGGGAAGAAAAAAATTTAACAAAATGTTGCTTTAGCCCCCGAATTTTTCATTTTCACAAGGGTAACAGGAGCAAATGTACCATACAATTTGTTATGCAGTTTTTACTGAGTACACAGATACCCCAAATGTGGTGGCAAACTACACTTTGGGCCAGGCACGGACTGATAATCTGCCTCATCGGGCAGATGCCCGGTGGGCTAGTCTGGTAGGTCACATGGGCCGCCTGGCTACAGTGGTCAGTGTACCATTGTGTAGCAGTGACTCCTGCATTCTGTGGAGTCTGAGGTTATCTGGTTATCTACTTTTCTTTATGGTAGGTAAATAAACAAATGACTGGACAACTCAGTGTTTTAAGAGTTTAGGAAGGTTATTCCACAAAGTATTTGGACTCAGATTTGACTTTGACAAGCCAGTCTCCTATATCATGCACTAATTAGTAGCTTCTAATGCTCCAGACTGCAGAGAGTTTATCATCGTCAGAACAGTCATTCACACAGGTACATAGGTGCCAGCGCCCTCCAGTATTCACTGGGAAAATACTAGTGTGGTTACAAAATGACAGTGTTCATGAAGCAGAGCGGGGCTATGTTCAGGCGAGCAGGAGGTACCAGAAGTGACAAGGTGCCGGGCTGAGACGCTCCTATTGATAATTGCTCATGGCAGTTGCCATTTGAGCTGGCCTTTTAATTTTGTGGATGATGGGCTTAGAAATTGGGTATATGTTCACACCAAGCTACTGGACTTCACATAGGTGTTTTTTTTAGAATACAAGCAATCAACCACACTAAATGTATCCATAGGGCCAGTGGTATAACTTGAATTTCAAAGGCCCCAATGCAAAATCTCCAACAGGCTCCCCCTTGTAATCATGGGCCTGTAATCGTATTGGTCTTTTCATATGGGCTTAAAGGACCATTTGAGCCCCTTAGGCTCCATGGCCTGTGTGAGACTGCAACGCCTGAATCAACTGAGTTACACCCCTGCATGGGGCTCCACTCACCAAGCAGAGGCCAAAAAGGATGTACTTTTGTCCCGCTCTTTCTAGTTCACTTTATTCTAGTTTTTCTTTGTGTTTTGTAATAGCATAGTATAGTAGTACTCTATTTCATACACAGAAGTCATTAAGACTGGTGTTTTGTAAGCCAGTCTTAAGGTACCGTCACACTAAGCGACGCTACAGCGATCCCGACAACGATATGACCTGTCAGGGATCGTTGCTGCATCACTATGTGGTCGCTGGTGAGCTGACAAACAGTCAGATCTTCCCAACGACACAGCAACAATACAGCGACCCGTAGCGACCTGTATAATGATGCACGCCTATGTGTCTCAATTCTGAGTGGCCAACGAGGTCATTGGTAAAGTGTCAAACGCACCGATGCATGCTACCCAGCGGGGCCTCAACGATCAAAAAAAGGTCCAGGCCATTCCGACACGACCAGCGATCTCACAGCAGGGGCCTGGTCGCTGTTAAGTGTCAAACATAACGAGATCGCTGCTGAGGTCGCTGTTGCGTCACAAAACTTGTGACTCCGCAGCGATCTCGCTAGCGATCTCTCTTAGTGTGACGGGGGCTTTAATGAAGGAAGAGAAGGAATAAGATGTGCCGAATTCCTTAAGAGGTACACACCACATTTACTGAGGCACCTCTGTGCTCCTTGCCAGAAATGTTACCCCAGTCCGAAACGCTGCCAATTTCGATGATATTTTTGTGTGTTTCCTATAGTCATCTTTAAAAAAAATAACAACCTAGAATCCTAAATGAGAGCTTGTTCACACAGCGTTTTTGCTTCTTTTTTCCATGCATTTTTTGTGTAAAAAAAAAATGCAGCATTTTTCCAGTAGTAGCAAAATAAATGCGATTTCTACAATTTTATTTGCAGTTTTTTTCTTTGCGTTTTTGAGCTACGTGGTCATTTTACAACCACAGCGTTTACATTCTATCAGCGTTTTGCTGTATTTTTTACCCATTCAAATGAATTCATCAAAAACGCATATAATAATAAATAATTTTTATTTATATAGCGCCAACAGTAAAGACAATATAAACAATACAATGAATCACATTTCAACAGTTACAGGAGGGTGGAGGGCATTGCTCGCAAGCTTTACAATCTATATGGAAAAGGGGGGACACAATATGTAAACCATGGTCATCAGCCAGTATCTGTCTGTCTAAGGGCAGTTACCGTGTGGTATTTGGTGCATGGAGGACGTGGAGACAGATTAATCGGCAGGGGCATATTAAGACATTTAGGAGGGAACAAGGAAGAGTTAGGTTGGTGAGTTGAGGTGGTAGGCTAGTCTAAACAGATGTGTTTTTAAATTGCGTTTGAAGGCATGGAGGCTAGATATCAGTCGGATCGTTTGGGGCAGTGCATTCCAGAAAACTGGCGCAACAGCAGAGAAGTCTTGGAGAAGGAGGAGTGAGGTTCGGATTAAGGAGGATGTTAGTTTTAGATCAGTTGCAGCGTTTTTTTCTGTACAAAACACAGTGTTCGCAGGAAAAATGCTGCAAAAAAGCACTGTGTAAACATCCCCCTACAGGCACGCACATGATTCAATAGCTCTGCATTCACATTTATTTTTAGGCCACATTCACACATTCAGTATTTGGTCAGTATTTTACATCAGTATTTGTAAGCCAAAACCTGGAGTGAAGCAAAGGAAAAGTATAGTAGAAACACGTCACCACTTCTGTATTTATCACACACTCCTGGTTTTGGCTTACAAATACTGAGGTAAAATACTGATCAAATACTGAACGTGTGAACAAAGCCTAAAGGTACAAGTGGCATGAAGAAACTGGAGCAAGTTCAGAGAAGAGCGACCAAAATGGTGACTGGTCTGCAATGTCCTATGAGGAACGGTTAGAGGATTTGGGAATGTTTAGCTTGCAAAAGAGAAGACTGAGAGGAGACTTAATAACTGTCTACAAATATCTCAAGGGCTGTCACACTGTAGAGGGATCAGCTTTATTCTCATTTGCACAAAGAAACACTAGAAGCAATGGGATGAAACTGAATGGGAGAAGATAGAGATTAGATATTAGAAACAACTTTTTGACAGTGAAGGTGATTAATGAGTGGAACAGGCTGCCAAGAGAGGTGGTGAGTTCTCCTTCAATGGAAGTCTTCAAAACAGAGGCTGGACAGACATCTGTCTGAGATGGTTTAGTGAATTCAGCATTGAGCAGGGGGTGGACACAATGACCCTGGAGGTCCCCTCCAACTCTAACATTCTATAATTCTATTATTCTAAGTGTAGGTCTGTCCTAATTAAATGGTTTGTTCCATCTGGGACATTTATAGCATATTTATAAATCATCTGTGTTTGATACGTAAAAGGTCCTGCCAGGTTTTTATTAGAAATCAATGGAACCACACATATACAGCCACCTCTGATTTTCTGGAAGACACCACTGGGTCCCCATTCCTTCCATTTAGCAGTGAGAACTGCATTTATTGGGCATACTCTATATGGCATATCCTTTAAATTTGCCATAAATGTCCCAAATGGGACAAACTCTGTATCCCACATGTACTGTTCCACTTGTGGTGATGGTGTGGTTTATATATTTAAAGGGAGTCGATCATCCCCAAAATGCATATTACACTGGTTATACAGGGGACTGATCCCCTATAAAAATCATACTAGCACAATAGTGGTACAGTGCCTGAGAAAATAACTTACTTCAAATGCAAATAAGGGGATTTTGGTGCACCCTTGGAGTGGCTAAGTGCTCAGTGCACCAGTACTTCCCCACCAGAGAGGAGGAGAGGGCGAAGAAGAAATTTTACATATGTGGCTCAAAACTTCATTTGATCACTCTCTCTCACCGTCTTCGGACAAATTAGTTAATCACGAGGAAGTAAGAAGCCAGCTGTTGTTCTTGGTTCATCCAAAGGTGGAGAGAGAGGCCAGAGGGCTCACGAGCCCCAGGAAAGCGAGTGCCAACATCACTGGAATGGCGCTGTAAGGGAGTATAAGTGTTGTTATTTTAAAAGGGGGAAATCACCAAGGTTACTTACCAGTAGCCGTTTTTTCCAGAACCCATGACAGCACACCTTGGGCGAGGGATCCGCCCCATCAAGGACAGGAAACAGTCTGAAATAAAAGGGCGGCACCTCTCCCTCGCTTCAGTTGATTACAGAGCATTGAGAGGACCTCCAGACAAATGTTACGCACATAACCAACACCTACATCACACACAAAGCACCCAACTAGTGCACACCCAAGGCGTGAGAAAACAGGAGGAAGGGGGGGGGGGGTTAGGGGAATAAGGGTGCGGTCATGGGTTCTGGAAAAACCGGCTACCGGTAAGGAACCTTGGTGTTTTCCCTTCACCCATGACAGCACACCTTCAGAGAATTTTGGAGAATGAAAGGCACCCTAGGGAGGGACCCTTCTCCCAAAGGTGAGGTCAGCAGAGGAGGACAGGTCCAATCTATAAAAGGTGGAAGGTGCAGACCAAGTAGCGGCTTTACGTATCTGGTCGATGGAGACCTCCGCACTCTCTGCCCAGGAGGTTGCCACGACCCTGGTGGAGTGGGCTTTGATACCAACCGGGGCTGGAACTCCCGCAGATATGTAGGCTAAACTGATGGCCTCCCTAAGCCACCTGGCAATAGTACTCTTTGACATCCCGTGACCTTTCCTATTTCCTTGGAAGACTAAAAACAGGGAATGATCCTTTCTCCATTGCTTAGTCACGTCTATGTACTGTAATAAGGACCTTCTAACATCTAAATTATGAAACTTAGATTCTCCCGAGTTTTTAGGATTACTGCAAAAAGAAGGCAACACAATCTCTTGGTTACAGTGAAATCTGGACACAACTTTAGGGAGGTATGCCAGGTCTGGGCGTAGGACCATCCTGTCATCAAAAATCTGGGTGTAGGGATGATTAACCGAAAGAGCCTGCAGGTTGCTCACCCTATGGGCCAATGTCAAAGCCACCAAAAGAATAGTTTTAAGGGTGAGTAATTTTGGAGGGATAACCTGCAGGGGTCAAACAGATCGTCAGAGAGAGCGTTCAAGACTAAATTTAGGTTCCAGGGAGGAATTCTAGGGGTTCGGACTGGTCTGGACCTAGCACAGGATCTAATAAACCTATAAACCCATCTGTTTCCGGCTAAATTGCAATTTATATAGTGCTCCTAATGCCGATACCTGAACCTTAAGTGTTCCCGTAGCTAACCCCAAATCGTATCCTCTCTGAAGGAACTCCAAGATCTCATTAACAGGAGGGGTTTTAAGAAAATCCAGGAACTTCCCCCAAATTCTACCATAAATGTTTGGGCTTTCTACTACGTAGGAGAGTGGAAACTACGGCCGGGGAAAACCCTTTACTACTCAATAACGACTTCTCAAATTCCATGCCGCAAGGTGTAATCCCCCGGTCTGCGTGTGGAAAACTGGCCCCTGACTGAGAAGGTTCATCCTGTTTGGCAGGATCCAGAGGTCTGATATTCACATTAGATGGAGAAGGGAAAACCAAGGTTTCTTTGGCCAGAAAAGAGCTATCAGAATTATTCTTGCTTGATCCTCCCATACCTTTCTCACCACCGCCGGAATCATTACTACTGGGGAAAACGCATAAGCCTTCCTGAACCTCCACAGAATATGGAGGGCGTCTACCACATAAGAATCTTCTGACGGGTCTAGGGAGCAGAATCTCTCCACCGTCCTGTTGGCCTTGCGGTCGAACAGATCTATGTCTGGTAAACGCCACAGTTGTACAATTTGCTGAAAAACTACCGAACTCAGGGCCCACTCCCCTTGGCTTAATGTATGGCGGCTCAGAAAGTCTGCTTTTGTATTCTCCACCCCCTTTATGTGTAGCGCACGGAGGGATGGGAGATTCTGTTCCTGCAGCAGTAGGATATTGTTTGCCACTACCAAAAGGGAGCGAGACCTCGTGCCCCCCAGGTGTTTTATATATGCCACTGTTGTCCGGTTGTCTGACCTGACCTGAACGTAGTGACCTTGAACATGGGGGAGAAGGCCTAACAGGGATCTCTCTACTGCCCAAAGCTCCTTTAGGTTGGATGATGCTCCCTTCTCGTGATCTGCCTAGAGCCCCTGAACCGAGTGATCCGCCAGGTGACCCCCCCCAGCCGGACCCGCTTGGCTGTAATAACAAGGTCGACCGGTCTGGACCACTGCATGCCCGAGGAAAATTCTGTCTGTCCACCAAGATAGAGCGGCTACAGTCTCTCGGGAAAGAACCAATTTTCTTTCTAAATGTCCGTTGAAGGATCTCTGTGCTGACAGGACCTCCCACTGCAGAAGTCTCATATGACCTTGGGCTCATGCTACTGCCGGGAGACAGGATGTCATGGATCCCAAGAGTGATATCGCTTCCCTCAAGGACATTACCGGAACCCTGATGGTCCTTGAGGCCAAACTAACTATCTTGCATATTCTCTCTTCCGTGCAAAAAACAGGCCTGGAGCTGAGAATCCAGGGTTAGACCCAGAAAGACCTGAACCCTTGAGGGGGATAACCTTGACTTCTGAAAATTTACCAGCCAACCTAGTTGCTGTAAAAGTGTCGTGATCTCCAACACCTGAGAGGAACAGTAGTTCTCCGATTTCCCTACCACAAGAAAATCGTCAAGGTAGGGGACGATCACCACGTTTCTGATTCGCAGAAATACTGTCACTTCTGCAATGAGCTTCGTGAATATCCTCGGAATTACTGAGAGACCGAAAGGCAGGGCCGTGAATTGAAAGTGTCTCAGGTCCCCTAGTATAAACAAGGCCACCCTTAAGTACTTCTGGTAGACTGGATGGATAGGGACGTGGTAATAAGCGTCCTTCAAATTGACTACCGCCATAAAGCAATTGAGGTGGAGGAGGTTTACTGCAGAGTTCACTGATTCCATCTTGAATATCTGGTTCTCCACTAGCTGGTTTAGGCTTCTGAGGTTGATAATGGTCCTTAAGGACCCATTTGTTTTTTTTATCCAAAAAAGGGGGGAATGAAATCCCCTCCCCTTTTGCGCCTCTGGAACCTCGAGAAGAACTTGTTTTTTTATTAAGCCTAAAATTTCTGCCTCCAAGGCCAATTGCTACTCTACTGACTTCCTCCTGGGGTTGATTGTGAAGGTACGATGAAGGATCTGATGGAAGCGTAGCTTTAGCACCCATGGACTCAAGGTGATGGCCTCCCAAGCTGGAACAAAGTGGGACAGCCTTCCACCTACCCTCAGTCTGGCGTCATTGGGAGGACTTTCTAGCTGTGGCGGAGGGAGGCCCCCTAAACATATAACCTGAATATTTTTTAGCCCTGGAGTTCCATCTCTTATCACCCGGCGGTCGACCCCGGTTAAATTTTCTTCTCCGAAAATAAGATTTTCTTGTATCTCCCAAGAAACCTGGAAATCCTCTTTTCCTGTTGCCTGCCTTTTCGAGCACATCGTCCAATTTTTTGGCCAAAAAGGAATTTGCCATCGCAAACCCTCTATTAAAATTAGGTGACATTTACGAATATCACTCACCACTGAAGTTACTGAAAGGTACCGGATATGGAGGTCGTGGCGGGATATGAGAAAATCCCTTCGGGATTGCACCGAGACATCAGAGACCTTGCACCGAGACATCAGAGACCTTGCTTCTGCGGCTACTGCTGCGGTTGCTCGAGCAACTGTCCATCTGTGGGGCGTTAGCTTGCTTTTTTCGCTGATGCTGCTGCTGAGGTGGGGGTGTCAGCTGCTGCTACTCCTGGCTGTCCTGGTCTGCCATGGCTTTCCAAGACTATGGGGCAGGAGCATGAGCAGCGCTAATCCTCCCGACCCACCTTTAAATAGGGTCTGGTGCCATCCGATTCCTCCACCGGATTTTGGGCCTTCCTTGCACCCTCCGTCCGAGGTTTCATTAACCAGCCGGCGAGCGTTCACAGGGCGCCATCTTGTTTCCGGGACCGCCCCTCTTGCCGACGTCATGCGGCACGCCTCTCCCAGCGTGCCCCGCGCCGTGATGTCAGGGGCCGCGTCATACCCGGAAGATGCCGCTCCACGCATGCGGCCAGCGTGGAGCTCCTGATGGCCGGCAGGGAGAGGGTGGCACAGCGGTCTGCGGGGAGTCGGAGCCCTCCTCGCCGCCTGAGCCCGCATGGACGCAGCATCCAGAGGCTGCGGACGGCGCCTCCGGTCCCTAAAGGGCGGTGCACAGGCCGGAGCCTGCTCTTCTGCAACCGGGATAGAGCCGGGTAAGACAACTTCTTTTCTTCTTTCTTCTTCCCAAAAAACAGACAGGTTCCCATCAAGGACAGGAAACCAACTGAAGCGAGGGAGAGGTGCCGTCCTTTTATTTCAGACGGTTTTCTGTTCTTGATGGGGCGGATCCCTCTCTCAAGGTGTGCTGTCATGGGTGAAGGGAAAAACATGCTGATTGAAAAGGGGTTGTCAGAGTTGTAGACAACCCATTTAAAGGGTGTGGTGTTAGCATTTTTTGTGATGCTGGAGTGGGGGGTAGGGGTATGTGGGCTAGTGGGGTCTGTGTGCCAGGGCTGATTTTCAGTCCCAGTCCGGCCCTGGTTTGGGCAGATGACAGGGCTCAGAAGGGAAGGAGCACCATTTGACTTTTGGAGTGCAAAATTGGCTGGAATAGATAGCAGATGCCATGTTGCGTTTGCAAGAGCCCGTGATGTGCCTCAACAGTGGAAGCCCCCCAAAAGTGACCCATTTTGGAAACTAGACCCCTCAAGGAATTTATCTGAAGGTGTGGTGAGCGCCTTGAGCCCACAGGCGCTTCACAGAATTCTATACCGTTGAGCCGTGAAAGTGAAAAAGTTCATTTTTCCCCCAAAAAATGTTTCTTTAACCCCTTAATAACATCTGACGTACTAATACGCGTCTGTGCCCTGGGACTTAAGAGCCAGACCCGTATTAGTACGTCATCGCGATCGCGCGCGCACACAGGCTGTGCGGGCGCGATCGCCGCCGGGTGTCAGCTGATTGTCACAGCTGACACCCGGTACTATGTGCAGGGAGCGGTCACGCACCGCTCCCAGCACATTAACCCCCGCGATGCTGCGATCGAAGTCGATCGCGGCATTGCGGGGGCAAGGGGAGGTGATCGGCGATACTCACCTCCTCTTCCGGCTTCCAGCGCAGTCTGCAAAGGCTTCCCGGGTGTTGCCATGACGACCCGATGTCGTCATGACAACATCCGGGTCACCAGAGAGCAGGAAGATTGCTTGGACATGCGCAGTGCATCTCCAAGCAATCTTCACACTGTGCACTTCTGACAGCCTTCATGGCATAGGGATGGTGCTCCATTCCTGTGCCATGCAGGCGATCAGAAAAAAAAAAGTGAAAGTCCCAGAGTGGGACAAAGTAATAAAGTGTATAAACTGTGTGAAAGTGGAAAAAAAAAAAAAAAAAAAAAAAATGTGCAAAAATATTATAAAAAAATAAAAAAAATAATACACCAAAAATAAAAATATAATGTACCCATCAATAAATATTATTATAAAAAAAATAAAAAAAAACAATAAAAGTACACATATTTGGTATCGCCGCGTCCGGAACAACCTGACCTATAAAACTGTCCCACTAGTTAACCCCTTCAGTGAACACGGTAAAAAAAAAAAAAACAAGCAAAAAACAATGCTTTATCACCATACCGCCAAACAAAAAGTGGAATAACACGCGATCAAAAAGACGCATATAAATAAAAATGATACCGCTGAAAACGTCATCTCGTCCCGCAAAAAACAAGCCGCCATATAGCTCTATCAGCCGAAAAATAAAAAAGTTATAGCTCTCAGAATAAAGCGATACTAAAAAATATTTTTTTCTATAAAATAGCTTTTATTGTGTATAAGCGCCAAAACATAGAAAAATGATACAAATGTGGTACCGCTGTAAACGTACTGACCCGAAGAGTAAAGCTGCCTCATCAATTTTACCACACGCGGAACAGAATAAAAAACAAAAACAAAAAACAATTCCTGAATTGTTGGTTTTTGTTTATTCTGCCTCCCAAAAATCGGAATAGAAAGCGATCAAAAAATGTCACGTGCCTGAAAATGGCACCAATAACAACGTCAAGTCATCCCGCAAAAAACGAGCCGTCACATGACTGTCTGCCAAAATCTGGAAAAATTATAGCTCTCAAAATATGGCGATGCAAAAACTAGATTTTACAAAAAATGCGTCTTTTAGTGTGTGACAGCTGTCAGTCATAAAAACCCCATATGATTCTGGCATTGCTGTAATCACACCGACCCGAAGAATAAAGTCGTCTAATCACTTATACCGCACAAGGAACGGCGTCAAAAATAAACTCTTGAGTTAGGATTGGGCTAGGGTTAGGGCTGGGTTTGGGGCTAGGGTTGTGCTGGGGCTAGGGTTGTGCTGGGGCTAGGGTTGTGCTAGGGTTAGGGCTGGGGTTGGGATTTTTTTCAAAAGTAAGAAAAAAAGATGACGATATGGCGACTAGTGTTGAGAGCAAGTGCTCGCTACTTGAGTTTGCATCGGGTGCTCTGGTATGCATTTAGTATCGTGGGTATTTGAGTGACATGCTCGAGTCTCTGCCCCATATGCTTCGCGGCCAAAAAACTTTACGGGGATTGCCTGCCATGCACGAGCGATCCCCGCATGTTTTTTTTTGGGTGTATAATAACCGTGAAACATGCGGAGCAGGGACTCGAGCATGTCACTCGAGCACACGCTGTACATGGTGCATACCTGAGTACCCGATGCAAACTCAAGTAGCGAGCACTTGCGCTCAAGAATAATGACAACTTATTCAATATGATGACCTAATGTAAACAAATAATGTGCCGTACCTCTGGGTTCAAAATGTTCACTATACACCTTAATAAAATCTTTGAGGGGTATAGTTTCCAAAATGGGGATACTTGTGGGGGAGCTCCACTGTTTAGGCACATCACGGGCTCTCCAAACGCGACATGGTGTCCGCTAACAAATTGAATGGAAAATCGGCTCAAATTGTTAGCGGACGCCATGTTGCGTTTGGAGAGCCCCTGTGTGCCCAAACATTGGAGCTCCCCCACAAGTGACCCCATTTTGGAAACTAGACCCCCCAAGGCACCTATCTAGATGCATAGTGAGCACTTAGAACCCCCAGGTGCTTCACAAATTGATTCGTAAAAATGAAAAAGTGAAAAAAAAAACACTTTTTCATTTTTATGAATCAATTTGTGAAGCACCTGGGGTTCCAAGTGCTCACTATGAATCTAGATAGGTGCCTTGGGGGGTCTAGTTTCCAAAATGGGGTCACTTGTGGGGGAGCTCCAATGTTTGGGCACACAGGGACTCTCCAAATGCAACATGATATCCGCTAACAAATTGTCGGCTCAAATTGTTAGCGGATATCATGTTGCATTTGGAGAGTCCCTGTGTGCCCAAACATTGGAGCTCCTCCACAAGTGACCCCATTTTGGAAACTAGACCCCCCAAGGCACCTATCTAGATGCATAGTGAGCACTTGGAACCCCTAGGTGCTTCACAAATTAATTCGTAAAAATGAAAAAGTGTTTTTTTTTTCACTTTTTCATTATTACGAATCAATTTGTGAAGCACCTGGGGGTTCCAAGTGCTCACTATGCATCTAGAAAGGTGCCTTGGGGGGTCTAGTTTCCAAAATGGGGTCACTTGTGGGGGAGCTCCAAAGTTTGGGCACAGAGGGGCTCTCCAAACGCAATGTGGCGTCCGCTAACAATTTGAGCCGATTTTCCATTCAATTTGTTAGCGGATACCATGTTGCATTTAGAGAGTCCCTGTGTGCCCAAACATTGGAGCTCTCCCACAAGTGACCCCATTTTGGAAACTAGACCCCCCAAGGCACCTATCTAGATGCATAGTGAGCACTTGGAACCCCTAGGTGCTTCACAAATTAATTCGTAAAAATGAAAAAGTGTTTTTTTTTTCACTTTTTCATTATTACGAATCAATTTGTGAAGCACCTGGGGGTTCCAAGTGCTCACTATGCATCTAGAAAGGTGCCTTGGGGGGTCTAGTTTCCAAAATGGGGTCACTTGTGGGGGAGCTCCAAAGTTTGGGCACAGAGGGGCTCTCCAAACGCAATGTGGTGTCCGCTAACAATTTGAGCCGATTTTCCATTCCATTTGTTAGCGGATACCATGTTGCATTTAGAGAGACCCTGTGTGCCCAAACATTGGAGCTCTCCCACAAGTGACCCCATTTTGGAAACTAGACCCCCCAAGGCACCTATCTAGATGCATAGTGAGCAGTTGGAACCCCCAGGTGCTTCACAAATTGATTCATAAAAATGAAAAAGTGTTTTTTTTTTCACTTTTTCATTGTTACGAATCAATTTGTGAAGCACCTGGGGGTTCCAAGTGCTCACTATGCATCTAGATAGGTGCCTTGGGGGGTCTAGTTTCCAAAATGGGGTCACTTGTGGGGGAGCTCCAATGTTTGGGCACACAGCAGCTCTCCAAACGCAACATGGTGTCGCTAACAATTTGAGCCAATTTTGCGTTAAATTTGTTAGCGGACACCATGTTGCATTTAGAGAGCCGCTGTGTGCCCAAATATTGGAGCTCCCCCACAAGTGACCCCATTTTGGAAACTAGACCACCCAAGGCACCTATCTAGATGCATAGTGAGCACTTGGAACCCTCAGGTGCTTCACAAATTGATTCATACAAATGAAAAAGTGTTTTTTTTTTTCACTTTTTCATTGTTACGAATCAATTTGTGAAGCACCTGGGGGTTCCAAGTGCTCACTATGCATCTAGAAAGGTGCCTTGGGGGGTCTAGTTTCCAAAATGGGGTCACTTGTGGGGGAGCTCCAAAGTTTGGGCACACATGGGCTCTCCAAACACAACATGGCGTCCGCTAATTATTCAAGCAAATTTTACAATCAAAAAGTCAAATGGCGCTCCTTCCCTTCAGAGCCCTGCCGTGCGCCCAAACAGTATTTTTTCCCCAAATATTGGGTATCTGCGTGCCCAGGGGAAATTGCCCAACAAATTTTGGGGTCCATTTTTTCTTGTTACCCCTGCGAAAATAAAAAAAATTGGGTCTAAAGTAACATTTTTGTGAAAAAAGTTAAATGTTCATTTTTTTCTTCCACATTCAAAAAATTCCTGTGAAGCACCTGAAGGGTTAATAAAGTTCTTGAATGTGGTTTTGAGCACCTTGAGGGGTGCAGTTTTTAGAATGGTGTCACTTTTGGGTATTTTCTGTCATAAAGACCTCTCAAAGTGACTTCAAATGTGATGTGGACCCTAAAAAAATGGTTTTGTAAATTTTGTTGGAAAAATGAGAAATCGCTGGTCAACTTTTAACCCTTATAGCTCCCTAACAAAAAAAAATTTTGGTTCCAAAATTGTGGTGATGTAAAGTAGACATGTGGGAAATGTTATTTATTAACTCTTTTGTGTGACATATCGCTCTGATTTCAGGGCTTAAAAATTCAAATTTTGAAAATTGCAAAATTTTCAAAATTTTCGCCAAATTTCCATTTTTTTCACAAATAAACGCAAGTGATATCGAAGAAATTTTTCCACAATCATGAAGTACAATATGTCACGAAAAAACAATCTCAGAATCAGGGGGATCCGTTGAAGCGTTCCAGAGTAATTACCTCATAAAGTGACAGTGGTCAGAATTGTAAAAATTGGCCCGGTCATTAACGTGCAAACCACCCGCGGGGCTTAAGGGGTTAAGCCCAAATTTTTCATTTTCACAAGGGTAACAGAAGAAACTGGACTGCCAATTTGTTCTGCAAATATCTCCTGAGTTCATAGATACCCCAGGTGTGGTGGGAAACTGTTTGGGCACACTGCCAAGCACCAAAAGGAAGAAGCGAAGTTTTTGAGCGTAGACTTTGATGGAATGCTCTGTGGGTGCCATTTTGAGTTTGGAGAGCCCCTGATGTGTCTCAACAGTGAAAATCCCCCACAAGTGACCCCGTTTTGTAAACTACACCAGTCAAGGAATTTTTCTAGTGGTGTGGTGAGCACCTTGAACCCACAGGCGCTTCACAGAATTTTATAAGGTTGAGCCATGAAAATGAAAATTGAGATTTTTCCCACAAAAATGTTGCTTCAGCCCTTAATTTTTCATTTTCACAAGGGTAAAACAGAAGAAAACGAATGGTACAATTTATTACGCAATTTCTCCTGTGTACGCCAATACCCCATATGTGACCAAAAATACTTTTGAGGCACAGTGCAAAGCTCAGAAGGGAAGGGGAGCCATATTATAGTTCAGATTTTGCTCCTATGGTTTGCGGGTGCTATGTCACATTGGCAGAGACCCTGAGGTGCCAGAACAGCAGAAGCCTCCCATAAGGCGCCAAATTTTACAAACTACACCTCTCAATGAATTCCTCTAAGAGTGCAGTTATCATATTGACACCACATGCGTGTCACAGAATCTTATACCATTGGGTAATGAAAAAAATAATAATTACATTACCGCAAAATTTTTGTTTTAGCCCCAGATTTTACATTTTCACATGGGGAAATGGGTAAAAATGGCACCAGAATTTGTCACACAATTTCTGCTGAAGGTGGCAATACCCCATATGTGGCTGTACAGCACTGCTTAGCCACACGGCAAGACTCGGGAGGGACAGAGCGCTATTTGCCTCCTGGAGCGCAGATTTTCCTAGAATAGCTTGCGGACTCCATAAACAGACTAATCCACCCTCAAGTAACCCCATTTTGGAAAATTACACCCCTCTGGGAATTTATCTACAGGTGTAGTGACGATTTTGACTCCATGGATGTTTTCCAGAAAAACAGCAAAAGACGTTGCTATGAGAAAATTGCAAATCTGACATTGTAGTGCCAGTACATTGTAGTGCCCAGCTTGCACTTCTGGAGAAAATCACCCCATAAATTAAGCGGGCTCTCATCACTACAGAAATGCATGCAGAACATGTGGATGCTAAATGTGGTTTAGGAACACTGGGGCTTAGAAGGAGAGGGGGCAATTGGATTTGGGAGTGCAGAATTTGCTGGATTTCTTTTGGGGGGCGTAGGGGGGTGTGAAGGAGCCATTTTGCTTTTCCAGTAATGTGGAAGCCCCCTATATTTGTTAACAGATGACAGACCCGAGTGGGGACTTGCTTTTTTTGTGGATTGACTTGAAGTTTTTATTGAGAACATTTTCTAGAACATTTTGGATCACATTTATCCTGCACTCTACGCTGAGCACTTACATCGGGGTTTCATCTAAATTGCCGAATGATGCAATTCAGATGAATCCCCTGACTGATCCAGTCACTAAAAAGAGGCAGCAGAGTTACTCTGGACTCCGCCTAGCCTCTGTCGTTTTCAGAGGTGCACTAAAAACTGGCTGACCGGGCTTTTATGCACGCCTAAAAAGACGGACCCCGTCGGATCATAAGCCAGACAGAGTAGACGGTGCCTCCATCTGCCTCATTACAGGGAATCTTCTGCAGGGGGTTCTGTCTGAATCAAGTATTTCAGAGATTTACATGGAAACCCTGGTGTAAGCGCTCAGCGCAAAATAAATGTGAGCCGAGCCTTACTGCAATCTGTGGGAGGCAGAATAAATTGGTTTTATTTATTTTTTATACTGTTCCTCGTGCAGTATAAGTGAAAAGCTGACTATTCTTTGGGTTGGTTCAATTACAGAGATAAGACACATGCATTGTTTTTTTATGTTTGGCTGCTGTCACTCCCTAAAATTGTTTTTTTTGTTTTTTTTTATATAAAAACAAGCATTTGTATGGTCATATTTTCGATCGCAATCGCGTTGTGCCAATCGGGGCAGAGAGGGAGCCCTCTCTCAGCCAATCGATGTCGCTGTCACTTTCAAAAGCAGCATCAGAGGGGTTAAACGCTCACGATCTGCACTAGCACCAATCGTGGACGTTTCTGTAGGGTGTCAGCTATAATATTTAACTGACGTGACAAACAGGAGGAAACAGTTTATAGGTATAACGATTCATAATGTTTATTAATAACTGGTTAAAAAACTTTTTAAATGTTAAGATAGATGAACGATATGTCCGCCATAGGTCATCCAAAACCACACATTATATCATATACATGGCATATGCTCTTTAGGCAAGAAGAAACCCACTAAGTCGACCATGATTGGTATTTAATCAATTACAAAAACGTGGTAAAACCCAAGTATGGCAGGGAGAGGTTAATCTTACCGAGGTGGATGTGGAGGCTCAGGCAGACTGTCAAGACGAATACAGGCAGACCCGACGCACGTTTCGCGTGTTCACTGGTAGCTTTCTCAAAGGACTGTATGCCAGCTGATTTAACTGACACCGGCTAATGACAGCGCCAGCCTGCCTTCAATCTGTGATTCCACAGCACCCCCTCCTGCCTTCAATCTGTGACTCCCCGACGCCTCTCCTGCATTCAGCCTTTGAATGACCGGCCTCCTCTCTTTAAAATCTTGGTGCTTTCACAGTGTGTTTGCAGAGTAGTATACCAAAATATACCAGTCCGAGTCCATAGGGATACATTTTGTGTATAAACCTATTTGTGTATAAACCTTATTGGCATATATGGCAAACAGACACTGCACTAGTCACATTTGCAGTATAACAAAAAAAATAGAAGAGAAAGGGAGGTACAAGTATGCTGGCCCAGAAAAAGTTAACAAAATTTTCTTTCTTTTGGTCTTCATTTTGTGAATGGGAACTTCTGGATGCAGCTATATTTAGGCTGGAAGCAATCCAAATGTAAATTATAAACCTGAATGCTTACTGGATGAAGCAGATAAGGTGATGTGTATTTGTGTAATGAGGAGGGTGCGGACCAAGGATAAAACACCCTTAATCCTTCCCGAAATTAACAGGATAATATCCTGCCATCTTCAATGGGTACCCCCTCAATATCTACACTATATTCATCAATGAAACCTAACCTTGTGGAAACACACCCAGATACCTTTTTTAAGTACTGGAAACAACAATTTGATGATGTAGATATCCCCGAGAAGATTAGAACGGGTTGGAGGTTATTCAGGAAACATATTATGAATGAGTCGTGGAGAGAAACTCAGTCCAAAATCATGCATGGTGCAATATACGCCTTTAATCTACCAAAAAAAGACCCACTTTCTAATAGACTAATTTCATGTCCCAAGTGCCAATATCCACACACTGACCTCCTACACGGCCTTTGGTCCTGTCCTGCATTGGTTTCCTATTGGGACCAGGTAGCTGACATGATTAACACCACATGGGGACCAGGATATGTCCTTTCTCCAAGTTTAGCCCTGCTGCATGTTAGGACTAACATAAACAACCCTAACAAATTAATAGGGAGTCGCCCCAAGCTACTACACACTGTAACTGGCTTATATTGGTGAAAAAACAGCTCCTAAAACATTGGCTAGATCCCAATATCCCCGCCATTACGGAACTAATAGCACAAATGAAGCATTATATGGAGGTAGAACAACAAGATGCCCTATGTAATAAAGAGAAGCAAGCCGGAAAATACCTTCTAAAATGGAAACAGTTTATTATAAATTGTTGTTCAATAGAGGACGAAAGGATAATGGTAGAAACCTTTACATCTACAGCATGGTATATACTAGAAGATCTCAAAAATAACTTAGGTGCACTTCGTTTAACTTAAAATGAAGAAGAGAATGGTGAGGAGAACAATCAATGGGCCAGGACTTCTGGCATAGATATAAATGCATTAATTATCAATGATGGCTTCAATGAGACATAAGACATACGGTCAACTAATTCATTTTGTTGTTTGTTATACAGTTATATGAAAAAGTTTGGGCACCCCTATTAATCTTAAGCTTAATGTTTTTTAAAAATTGGTGTTTTTGCAACAGCTATTTCAGTTTGATATATGTAATAACTGTAGGACACAGTACAATAAACCTCATTTCAAGGCAGAAACATTACTAACAGAAAATGTGCAATCTGCATTAAAACAAAATTTGACAGGTGCATAAGTATGGGCACCCTTATTTTCTTGTTTTAAATACTCCTACCTACTTTTTACTGACTTACTAAAGCACTTTTTTTTGGTTTTGTAACCTCATTGAGCTTTGAACTTCATAGCCAGGTGTATGCAATCATGAGAAAAGCTACTTAAAGTGGCCACTTGCAAGTTGTTCTCCTGTTTGAATCTCCTCTGAAGAGTGGCATCATGGGCTCCTCAAAACAACTGTCAAATGATCTGAAAACAAAGATTATTCAACATAGTTGTTCAGGGGAAGGATACAAAAAGCTGTCTCAGAGATTTAACCTGTCAGTTTCCACTGTGAGGAACATAGTAAGGAAATGGAAGAACACAGGGACAGTTCTTGTTAAGGCCAGAAGTGGCAGGCCAAGAAAAACATCAGAAAGGCAGAGAAGAAGAATGGTGAGATCAGTCAAGGACAATCCTCAGACCACCTCCAGAGAGCTGCAGCATCAACTTGCCGCAGATGGTGTCACTGTGCATCGGTCAACTATACAACGCACTTTGCACAAGGAGAAGCTGTGTGGGAGAGTGATGCGAAAGAAGCCGTTTCTGCAAGCACGCCACAAACAGTCGGCTGAGGTATGCAAAAGCACATTTGGAGAAGCCAATTTCTTTTTGGAAGAAGGTCCTGTGGACTGATGAAACCAAGATTGAGTTGTTTGGTCATACAAAAAGGCGTTATGCATGGCGGCAAAAAAACACAGCATTCCAAGAAAAACACTTGCTACCCACAGTAAAATTTGGTGGAGGTTCCATCATGCTTTGGGGCTGTGTGGCCAATGCCGGCACCGGGAATCTTCTTAAAGTTGAGGGACGCATGGATTCCACTCAGTATTAGCAGATTCTTGACAATAATGTTCAAGAATCAGTGATAAAGTTGAAGTTACGCAGGGGATGGATCTTTCAGCAAGACAATGATCCAAAACACCGCTCCAAATCTACTCAGGCATTCATGCAGAGGAACAATTACAATGTTCTGGAATGGCCATCCCAGTCCCCAGACCTGAATATCATTGAACATCTGTGGGATCATTTGAAGAGGGCTGTCCATGCTCAGCGACCATCAAACTTTACTGAACTGGAATTGTTTTGTAAAGAGGAATGGTCAAAAATACCTTCATTCAGGATCCAGGAACTCATTAAAAGCTACAGGAAGCGACTAGAGGCTGTTATTTTTGCAAAAGGAGGATCTACTAAATATTAATGTCACTTTTCTGGTGAGGTGCCCATACTTATGCACCTGTCAAATTTTGTTTGAATGCAGATTGCACATTTTCTGTTAGTACAATAAACCTCATTTCAAGGCAGAAACATTACTGTGTCCAACAGTTATTACATATATCAAACTGAAATAGCTGTTGCAAAAACACCAATTTTTAAAAAAACATTAAGCTTAAGATTAATAGGGGTGCCCAAACTTTTTCATATAACTGTTATACCAATTAAATATGTGAATAGAGTTGTTATAGACCCAGTCTGCGTACAGGCACTCTTACCTCTCTATGTACCAGAATAGATGTATGTTATGTATTTGTGTCTTGAAAAATCAAATAAAAATGATGCTGAGAAAAAAAAAACATCCTCTATCATGGTGTGCCAAATTATTAGGTTGATTTTTTTAGCCTATTTTGCCAAAAAAAACAAAGCGGAAAACAAAAACAAAAATTTATCTGACTCTGAAAAGTCAAAAATTGTTGCAAGTCTCACAGAGGGATGCAGCACACTTGAAATTGCTGAGATATCAGGACGTGTTCACAGAACAATCAAAAGTTTTGTTGCAAATAGTCAACAAGGTCACAAAAAATGTGTTGAGAAAAAAAAAACATGCACATTAACTGCCAAAGATTTGAGAATAATCAGATGTGAGGAGGAGGAGTCCTGAGGAGATAATTTGCATATTCCCACTGCATTTTGGGGTAAGTGAAGAGTCTCCGCGAGCTCAAAGAACACTGGATTTTGGCTGTTGGAGCTGAAAAGAGGACATCGGTAAACCGCGCGCCGGTATTTTGAAGCTTTTTTTTTTTAAGCTTTTTTCACTGTTTTCAGAACATTAACAATAAGAACATGGAAGAGTCCAGGAGCCATTTGGTGAGCTGCATATCCTGCTACATGTTCACAGACTTGCCAGTGGAAAAGCCAAACTTCACATGCCAGAAATGCAAGCTTGTGTCCCTGTTGGAGGAAAAGTTGCGAAATCTAGAAGAGAGGTTAACTACCTTGAAAATCATTAAGGAAGGTGAAGAGTTCTTAGACAGAGCAGAATTATCTCTTCATGATTCAGAAAGAGAAGAAATTCGAACTGCACCTGACGAAACAGAGGAATGGAAGCATGTGACCCACAGAAGCAGGAGGATCGAGAGGCAGTCAGCACCCATACTGCTCAGGAACCAGTACCAGGCTCTCACGCAGGAGAACCATGAAGAAATACAGCAAGATAAGACTTTGCCAACAATGAATAACCTTGTAAGCCCTCAGAATCCTCCTGGATGGAGAAAGAAGAATGTTGTGAAGAAAAAACGGAGAGTGGTGCTCATGGGGGATTCCCTGTTAAGAGGAACAGAGGCTGCTATCTGCAGACCAGACATAACCTCAAGAGAAATGTGCTGTCTTCCAGGAGCAAAAATTAAAGATGTGTCTGACAGGATATCAAGACTCTTCAGACCTACAGATCACTACCCATTCCTGCTAATACATGTGGGGACAAATGACACCGCAAGAAAGGACCTGGAAACCATCTGCAGTGACTTTGAAGACTTAGGCAAGAAAGTGAAAGAATTGGGAGCGCAGGTGGTCTTCTCATCCATCCTCCCAGTGGATGGCCATGGAACAATGAGGTGGAATAAGATTCTACAGGTGAACAACTGGCTACGTCGATGGTGCCGTCAACAAGGATTTGGATTTCTGGATCACGGAATGAATTACCTATACGATGGACTACTTGCTAGAGATGGGGTGCACCTTACGAAGACTGGAAAACATGTATTTGGAAGTCGCCTTGCTACACTCATCAGAAGAGCTTTAAACTAGAACAATGTGGGAAGGGAAGCAAAAGGCCAGAAAAAGCCATACAGCTGACAAATACTATTGAGATCTCTGCTACTGGAAGTGGAAAGGAAGAACAAAGACAAAACAATTTAAATAATAAAAATATGGGAGGAAGAGAAACCAATCACAAACTAAAATGTTTTTATACAAATGCACAAAGCATGGGCAACAAACAAGGAGAATTGGAACTACTAATGCAGGAAAAGGAATATGATGTCATTGGAATCACTGAAACTTGGTGGGACGATACACATGATTGGAATAAAAGGCTAAAAGGCTACAACTTATTTGCAAGAAACAGACTTGATAAACGAGGAGGAGGTGTTGCATTGTATGTTAGAAAAGCGTATATCTGCACAGAGATTGAAGCTTCAGAGACTGGGAGTTCTGTGGAAACTGTTTGGGTAAGAATACAAGGAGAGAACAACGGAAAGGACACCATTGTAGGCATTTACTACAGGCCACCTGGGCAAGCTGAAGATATGGATGAACTCTTTATGTATCAAATGACCAAGTTCTCCAAAAAATATGACGTAGTGGTCATGGGAGATTTCAACTATCCAGACATTTGTTGGGAATCTCTCTCAATTAAAACTAACAGGTCAAGCAAATTCTTATCCTCTCTTGCTGACAACTTTATCTTCCAAAAGGTAGGGGAGAAAACAAGGGGATCTGCTACTTTGGATCTAATCCTTATAAACAGGGAGGAAATGGTTGAGGAGGTAAAGGTGGCTGGGACCCTAGGAGGCAGCGATCATGCTATTATAGAATTTTGGATAACTAGAGGAGGAAGACATGTGAAGACTCAAACTTCAAGGTTAGATTTTAGAAAGGCAGATTTTAAGAGACTCAGAAAGAGAATAGGAGGGATCCAATGGCTGGATGTCCTTAAGGACAAAAATGTCCAGGAAGGATGGGAAATTTTTAAAAATGAGATTCTCAAAGCACAATCGTTAACAATCCCGAAAAGTAGGAAGAATGGGAAGCATTTAAGGAAACCAGGATGGATGAACACAGAACTTAAACACAAGCTAAAAAGAAAGAAAGAAATGTTTATTAAATGGAAAGAGGGAGGCATATCTAAAGAAGATTATAATGCAGTCTGCAGATCCTGCAGGGCACGTATCAGGTTAGCTAAAGCTGACAATGAATTAAGGCTTGCAAGAGATGTCAAAAGCAATAAAAAAGGATTTTGGGGGTATGTCAAAAGTAAAAGAACAGTCAAAGATGCTATAGGATTTTTACAGGATGAAAATGGAGAAATGGTAAGAGAGGATGTTGAGAAGGCCTAACTTTTTAATTCCTATTTTGCATCCGTTTTCTCTCAGAAAGAAAATGTAACATCAACTGATCTTCACTGTCCTTTTAAAGGAATAGAGGAATCCAAGTTATCTGTAAACAGAAAGATTGTGAGGGAATATTTAGCTAACATAAATGAGTTCAAGTCTCCAGGTCCAGATGAATTACACCCCAGAGTACTGAAGGAGATCGTAGAAGAAATTTTAGAACCACTCTCCATAATCTTTGAAAATTCTTGGAGAACAGGAGAAGCCCCAGAAGACTGGAGAAGAGCAAATGTTGTTCCTATCTTCAAAAAGGGGAAGAAGGTGGACCCAGGGAACTATAGGCCGGTGAGTCTGACTTCTATACCAGGAAAGATCTTTGAACAAATTATTAAACAACATGTATGTAAGTACATGGATAAGAATCAAGTGATTAACCAGAGTCAGCATGGGTTTGTAACTAACAAGTCATGTCAGACTAACTTAATTTCCTTCTATGACAGAATCACTGACTGGGTGGATCAGGGAAATGCTGTAGATATAGTATATCTTGACTTCAGCAAAGCATTTGACAAAGTATCTCACACCATCCTTATTGAAAAAATGACCAAGTATGCAATGGACCAGGCAACTGTTAGGTGGATTCATAACTGGCTTAGTGATCGGACTCAAAGGGTGGTTGTAAATGGCTTCACATCCAGCTGGATGAATGTCTCAAGTGGGGTACCACAGGGCTCCGTCCTGGGACCTGTATTGTTCAACATCTTTATCAATGATTTAGATGAAGGAATTGAGGGTAAACTGATTAAATTTGCTGATGACACAAAGCTAGGAGGGATAGCTAATACTAGAGAAGAGAGAGAGAGGATTCAAAAAGACCTAAATAAACTGGAGCAGTGGGCAGCAACCAACAGAATGGTTTTTAACAGGGAAAAATGCAAAGTACTACATCTGGGCAATAAAAATGAAAAAAGCATATACAGAATGGGAGGAATAGAGCTAAGCAACAGTACATGTGAAAAAGACTTAGGTATACTAATAGATCATAGACTGAACATGAGTCAACAGTGTGATGCAGCAGCAAAAAAGGCAAATACAATTCTGGGATGTATTAACAGAAGCATACAGTCTAGATCACGTGAAGTCATTATCGGTCTGTACTCCTCTTTGGTCAGACCTCATCTGGAATACTGTGTACAGTTTTGGGCACCACATTTTAAAAAAGACATAGACAAACTGGAGCAAGTTCAGAGAAGAGCGACCAGAATGGTGACTGGTCTGCAAACCATGTCCTATGAGGAACGGTTGCAGGATTTGGGAATGTTTAGCTTGCAAAAAAGAAGACTGAGAGGAGACTTAATAGCTGTCTACAAATATGTCAAGGGCTGTCACATTGTAGAAGGATCATCTTTATTCTCATTTGCACAAGGAAAGACTAGAAGCAATGGGATGAAACTAAATGGGAGGAGACACAGATTAGATATTAGAAAAAACTTTTTGACAGTTAGGGTGATTAATGAGTGGAAGAGGCTGCCACGAGAGGTGGTGAGTTCCCCTTCAATGGACGTCTTCAAACAGAGGCTGGACAGACATCTGTCTGAGATGATCTAGTGAATCCTGCTTTGAGCAGGGGGTTGGACCAGATGACCCAGGAGGTCCCTTCCAACTCTACCATTCTATGATTCTATGACCAGGCAGCCATTATCCTCAAGTGCTGCCATATTCCAGAAGTATAAGGTGTTCAGTGCTCAGAGACATGGCTGAGGTAAGGAGGCAAAAATATGACCACCACTGATATAGAAGTGGAAAGGTCAACATCGGGCCAAGAAATATCTGAAGACAATTTTTTTCAAAGGTTTTATGTACTGATGAGATGAGAGCAACTTTTGACAAACCACATGGATGGGCTTTTAGCTAGATCATTTTTGGACACAGATCTCCACTTTGACTCAGACACCAGAAAGATGGAGGTGGGGTAGTGCTATGGGCTAATACTATTAAAGATGAGCTTGGTGGACCTTGTCAGATTGAAGATGGACTCAAAATCAACTCCATAAACTGCCTGTTTTTAGAAGACACTTTCTTCAAGCAAGTGGAACAGGAAAAAGGCTGCATCTTTCAAGAAAACCATGACTTATGTAGGATAGTGCTCTATCGCTTGCAGTCTCCACTGCTCGGCAGCCAGTAAGGAACTGAAAGATGACAGAATAATGACATGGCTCCTTCCTCACCTGACCTAAACCCTACTGAGAACTTGTAGGTGCTTCTTAAATGGGAGATTTGCACTTAAGGAAAGCCATCACCTCTCTGAACATTGTCTGGGAGGCTGTGGTTGGAGTTGCCCAAAAAGTTGATAGTCAACAGATTAAGAAATTGGCACAATAATTGTGCACATAGTGTAGAGAGTTGTGAGGCTGTTTAGTCACAGCAGCAGAGTCCTCAAATCGTCCCCTGTGCTGGTCCGGATGTGCAGAGGATGAAGGGAAGGTTGGTTGTGATAAGCAGATCAGTTTCCCATCACAATCAGAAGGAGTCATGGGAGGTACATAATCTTCCGCTGATTGCTATAGATTTGACTCCTTGCATTTTCTGGTGAACATCCACAATTTCTACGTCACAATATGGATGCTGTGAATTCCTCACTGATGGTTTTTTACTACATGTAGATATGGTTTTGAAAATAAATTTATCGTAGTGGACTTCCACTGCAGGATTAATATGTGACTTACTGGATATATCCGCACAGAGACACACTGGAGGCATCATTGTGGATGAGCATGCTACTGTCACTCCAGCAATGAAGGTGAGCCACCCCTCGCATGGGGAAGACAAGAGCCGCACAGGGTAACAAGTGAGGATACAGATGTAGCAAGCGCAAAACTAACGTTTGTGGTGCCAAACATATGTCCGTTTAGCGCAATAACACGCTATACTATGTTTATAGCTCGGTCACTACAAAGCAAAGTTAATAGACAGCCAAACACCAGTACCATAAGCGCAATACAATTATTTATTACCCAAACATTGTTTTGTCACTTGTTATATTGGTATGTGATGTGATAACATACCGATATAACAAGATTTTCTGTTTATAAACTGAGAGGAAAATTAAAAATTAAAGTTTTTAGTCTTCATGCAAAACTATTAGGGAGGAGGCCCTACGAGTCCACAGCAGTACAAATAATGGAGAGGCCGGCACTACAACATGGACTGAAACTTAATTCTGTATGAATCAGAGAATACATCTCCATATTTCTCAGGATATTAAAGCACACATGAGATTAGTCTGTCCCATAGATTGCTATGTGTTGTCTGATGGATGTGTGCTTGAGCATTTAGGATATGTGCTCATGCACGGAGCATTCATATCACAATACAAGCAAAGTGTAAAAAAAGGCTGTAGCAACGGCCTAAGGCAGTGGGGTGGAAGCCGGCATGACAGGGGTGCGACATAGGTGGGGACAGGTATAGGGAGGGGTGGGGTCAGGTGGGAGCCGCTTATAAGGCCACGGGGGGAGTGGCCTGGTCTCTTTCACCATTTAGGTTATGTCCGTTTCCCCCCATATTGACGTCACAGTGTAGTGCACAGTCAGAGGGCGGGCGAGTTAGAGCTAGGGCCAAGGGGAGGAAATTCAGCGGGGACCACCTCCGAAATAGTGGCGCCACAATTAGAGGCGGGTATCCAGGACATGCTTACGTTTCTAAAAAATTGGGTAGCCTTGCTGGAGGCCCAAAAACAACCACCAACTCCAATATCAGCCTGGGTCCCATTGGGGGATATGGGGGTGAGGAACGAAGGGGTAGTGCAGGGGGACCCGCAGACACAAGCAACAAGTCCCAGGAGCGTGGCAGAGCAGACCATGAAGGAAAAAGGGGATAAGATTCACCTGGATGATAGGGCGCGGGGGGAGGTATACGTCTGCTACAAGGGACCCCTAGGTTCCCATTTAAAGGAGGTAAAAGAACAAATTTGGAAGGATGAGTATGTCGAAATATTTTCCCTTCTGCCGTTAGAAAAGTTTAATTTAGACAAGAGCAAGAGAAACAATAATAAAAAAAGAGGATGAGAAAAAACGGAGGTGGCGGTTCATCCCACAAACCTTCACCAATTGGTTGCAAGCTTTCTCTATCCTAGCAAGTGTCAAAGGGGAGAAGGCACAGGAGAACTGTTCAGCCCTATTTTGTTACCAAGATGCTATTGGGGAGGCGTATAGAGTATACAGGGGTGGGGGGGGGGCTGGCTTAGATACGACTAACAATTCCATCAAAGTAAAGCAGTTAGAACATCAATCAAATGGGACCAGAAGGATATAGGGTTGTGGTTGAGAGTATTGGCCCCGGCTAGGTTCCCGCACCCCTTTCCAGGCGGGGCCGGGTCATCTGGTCACCACGGAAGCAGAGGAAGAGATAAGGGACAAGCGGGTGGGCAGAGGTCAGGATTATGCTGGCAGTTCAACGAGAGCCAGTGCAAATTCGGTGCCGAATGTAAATACAAGCACGCCTGCTCTTTTTGTAATGGGTCATTACACGGGGCGGATAGATGTTTTAAAAACGGAAGGGGGGGGGGGGCACGCAAGGTAATTCCCAAAGGAGCGATGCCGGTAAAACTAGCAAAAATGATTGCCTTTCTAAATAGATTCCCAGATAGGGAAATAGCGGAGCTGCAGGCAGCAGGCTTCAAGGCGGATTTTAAGATCCCTTCCACCTCGGTCGAGGTTCCCGTTACCAAAAAACCTTGAAATCGGCCTACCAGTATCCGGCAGTAGTGGCCGGACCATTCAGAGAGTTACCGCTAGAAAAAGTAGTGGTGTCCCCATTTGGGGCCGCACCCAAAAAAGAACCCAATAAATTTAAATTAATCCACCATCTGTCCCGTCCAAGGGGTAAGTCACTGAATGATGGAATTGAGGCGGAATTAAGCTCTGTGGTTTACACCTCTGATGAAGCGGTCAAGTGGGTTACAAAATAGGGAAAAGGTACGCTGATGGCCAAGACGGACATTGAGGGCGTTCAGGCTACTGCCGATGCACCCCAATAGTGTCCGACTGCTGGGTTGCTTCTGGGAGGGAGCATACTTCATAAATAGATGTCTGCCAATGGACTGTTCCATTTCTTGCTCATTGTTCGAAGCGTTCAGCTGCTTCCTTGAATGGGTCATATGGAACGTGCCTGGGGGCGCACCAATCATTCATTACCTAGACGATTTTTTGTGCTTCGGCCCAAAGACCTTACCACGATGTGAGTCTACATTGCACACCATGGAATGGGTAGCGGAGTTGTTCGGAGTCCCCCTGGCACCCGGTAAAACTGAGCCTAGCCGCGCAAATTTGTTTCCTGGGTATCGTTACCGACTCGGAGAAGTGAGAACTCCGGCTACCACAATCGCTGCTAGGAAAACTGAATTTTGCATGTAGGGTGATGCCCATGAGGCGCATCTTCTCCTCTTGGCAGGGGCGATGGCAGGTGTAAAGGCCCCTCATCACTACATCAGATTATCAAAAGAGCATAAGGAGGATCTGGCAGCGTGGGCCACATTCCTTGAGGGTTATAACGGGCGTTCATTGATAATGAAAGAGGTGACCGACAATGTAGACTTAGAACTGTTCACAGACGTGGCAGGTAGCACAGGGTTCAGCGCTTATTTCAAGGGCCAATGGTGCGCTGCAGAATGGCCCAGGGATTGGAGGCAGGCAGGGCTGGTAAAAAAACATTGCATTGCTGGAAATTTTCCCGATAATGGTAGCGGTTACACTGTGGGGTCAACAGTTTCGCAACAAACGGATTAGTTTCCGCTGCGATAACATGGGGGCAGTCCTGGCTGTCAACAATATGTTGGCGTCTTCCCCACCAGTAATCAGAGTATTAAGGCAACTGGTATTGGATAACAGCTTCACACGTATCAGGCGAAAAGAATTCGATTTCCGACGCCCTTTCTCGTTTTCAGTGGGATCGCTTTCGGGTGGTGGCCCCAGAGGCGTAGGAGAAGGGCTCGAGTGCCCGCAAGACTTATGGAAAGTGGCATTTGTGCAGCCCAACCTCTAATAAAATTGTCCCTATCCATTAGCACATGGAAGGCATATCAAACAGCTTGGGGGATGTGGGAGGGTCAAAAAAGGGGTATAGGATATGCTTTGTCCGAAGATGACCAGGTAGGCTTGCTGCTCCTATGGTTAAGCGAAGGAGCTAGGGAGGGTTGGTCAGTTTCCAAGGTAAATAGGTTAATTGTGGGCCTGGGATTCGGCCTTAGGACAAGAGAGGTTAGAGACTTCACAAAGAACCCTCTAGTACGACAGGCAGTTAAAAGGTTTTGCCGGGTCGGGCACAGAGGGATGGTCGGCGCCCGGTGTTGTTTAAGCTACTGGAACGCTTGGGGAAGGAACTGGTAGGAATCTGCAGCTCTGAATATGAGAACGCTCTTACAGCTAGCTTTTTCCTGGGCACTAAGGGTTAGTGAGCTGGTAGCCCCATAAGAAAAAAGCTGGGGGTACCATCAAGGGACGTGTGGGCAGCAAAGGAGGGGGTGGAATTTTGGTTAAGGCACTCAAAAACAGACCATCTGGGAAGAGGGAGAAAGGTATGGTTTGGAGCGGTGCGGGGGCCAGAGATGTGTCCTTTAAAAACCTTCCTGAATTTTAAGGGGCTTGGGGGGTGGATTCAGGAGACCCGCTGTTGCGTCACAAAGATGGAACGTTTCTATAGCAATACCAATTCACCAGCATTTTTAGAAAATGTTTCAACAAAGTGGGATTGGATCCGCTAAGTTTTGCCTCTCACTCTGTCCGGATAGGGGCCGCTACGGAAGCTGCGGCTTGCGAACTAAATGTGGAAACCGTAAAACGCACAGGGAGGTGGGAATCAAAACGTTTTTTATCATACGTAATACCAGAGGTGGTAGTTAACCGGTAAGAAATGCGTATGAGTGTGTTCTAAACATATATGTCTTCTGCTTAGGCTCCCCTCTGCTGGTTCGGGCCACTCCTACGTCCACTGGGGCGCGTTGCGGGCAAAAGCGAGACGAGATGGAAGGCAACTCGGCATCTCAAGGGACAAAGCAGCCATACGCTGGCTAGCTTTTAGAGGGATGGGGTGAAGCAGGGTGCTGCAGGAAGTGAAAAAATTTGTTAGTCTAGATCACCCCCCGGATGTACTGCTGTTAAACGTAGGGGACAACGACTTAGGAGTTAAGCCATGTAGGGAACTAATTAAGGACTTTAGGCACGATTTTTCACGGCTTTGGACATCTTTTCCGGGGAGGGTAACAGTCTGGTCAGAGATGGTTCCCTGCAAGAGGTGGCGAAACGCCAGGTCAGTAGAGAGTCTGCATAGAGCACGGAGGAAGGTGAAGGGCAGTTTCAAAATTTGCTTCCACGAACAGGGGAGTGTCAATTAGACATTGTAGCTTGGAAAATGGTTTGGAAGATATTTGGTTGAGTGATGGAGTTTATTTAAACAATGACGGAATAGACGTATGGTCATCAGCCTTGTGGAGGGGCATCAACCAGGCAATTTTTATGAGAAGAAAGGGGGTCTCGAGTACTTAAGGGGTCAAGTACTCCCATGGTGGCGTGCTTAGGGTCCTTGAAGTTGGTTATAAATTGGTATAGGAGTGTCCACAGGACACAGATCCGTCGGTAATATGTGTGGTATTTGGGTCTGGTGATTTGTGGGACTCACAGCAAAGGAATGTCGAGTTCTGGGTGTGGCAGTTTGAAACCGCTTTTAAGCCCTCCGTTAGAGGCTGGGAGTTGGTGGAGTTGTGTCAGTGGGATCACCAGACCCTTCTTAGCTCACGTATTATTATTGCGTTAATAATAGGCCACTGTGGCCAATTACATCCAAGCCATGGTGTCGTTTTTGGGGATAGAGTTAAAGTGGGGTTGCGGGGGGCCAACCCAACTTAAATTGACGATACCAACGTCATGAGATGTAAAAAAAATCTCCCATCCCCTCTGCAGACAATATCCACAGCATTAAATCAACCAGCGCTGTCAATCTGAAATCTGCAGGACATAAATGTACGCTGCAAAACCTACTGTGGATTCCACCTTTTGCAATGTGCGGCTGAACCACAGCAGTTCAGCACAAAGTCCACAGATGTGGCTTTTCCGCTGTCTTAGGTCCACTGCGAAAAGGATGCAAGTGCATAAGCCCTAAATGTCCATGCCTTGTTTTGTTTTTTTTTGGAAGGAAGGGGGACGTAGAAGCATGAGACCTTGAGCATACTGATCTCTGTTATTTTTTCCAGTTGTTTTTTTAAAACCAGGGTGAGAAACAGAAGAGGCCTAATGGCAATGTAATTTAATGCTGTGAAAATGAGGCAAAGCTGACCCCTTGTGGTGGAAGCAAACAGGAACAGTCTGAAAGAACCCAAACTCAAAGTTTTAGGCCCCCAAACCGCCACCAATCCGTTATTCTCAGTAATAAAGTTGTATTCATAAACTGCAGATTTTGTTCCATTCATCTGAAATCTACAGTACAGACCAAAAGTTTGGACACACCTTCTCATTTAAAGAAATTTCTGTATTTTCATGACTATGAAAATTGTGCATTCACACTGAAGGCATCAAAACTATGAATTAACACATGTGGAATTATATACTTAACAAAAAAGTGTGAAACAACTGAAAATATGTCTTATATTCTAGGTTCTTCAAAGTAGCCACATTTTCCTTTGATGACTGCTTTGCACACTTGGCATTCTCTTGATGAGCTTCAAGATGTAGTCACCGGAAATGGTTTTCACTTCACAGGTGTGCCCTGTCAGGTTTAATAAGTGTCATTTCTTGCCTTATAAATGGGATTGGGACCATCAGTTGTGTTGTGCAGAAGTCAGGTGGATACACAGCTGATAGTCCTACTGAATAGACTGTTAGAATTTGTATTATGGCAAGAAAAAAGCAGCTAAGTAAAGAAAAACGAGTGGCCATCATTACTTTAAGAAATGAAGGTCAGTCAGTGCGAAAAATTGAGCAAACTTTGAAAGTGTCCACAAGTGCAGTTGCAAAAACCATCAAGCGCTACAAAGAAACTGGCTCACATGAGGACAGCTCCAGGAAAGGAAGACCAAGAGTCACCTCTGCTTCTGAGGATAAGTTTATCCGAGTCACCAGCCTCAGAAATCGCAGGTTAACAGCAGCTCATATTAGAGACCAGGTCAATGCCACACAGAGTTCTAGCAGCAGACACATCTCTACAACAACTGTTAAGAGGAGACTTTGTGCAGCAGGCCTTCATGGTAAAATAGCTGCTAGGAAACCACTGCTAAGGACAGGCAACAAGCAGAAGAGACTTGTTTGGGGTAAAGAACACAAGGAATGGACATTAGACCAGTGGAAATCTGTGCTTTGATCTGAGGAGTCCAAATTTGAGATCTTTGGTTCCAACCACCGTGTCTTTGTGCGAATCAGAAAAGGTGAACGAATGGACTCTACATGCCTGGTTCCCACCGTGAAGCATGGAGGAGGAGGTGTGATGGTGTGGTGGTGCTTTGCTGGTGACACTGTTGGTGATTTATTCAAAATTGAAGGCATACTGAACCAGCATGGCTACCACAGCATCTTGCAGCAGCATGCTATTCCATCCGGTTTGCGTTTATTTGGACCATCATTTAGTTTTCAACAGGACAATGACCCCAAACACACCTCCAGGCTGTGTAAGGGCTATTTGACCAAGAAGGAGAGTGATGGGGTGCTACACCAGATGACCTGGCCTCCAATCGAGATGGATTGGGACCGCAGAGTGAAGGCAAAAGGGCCAACAAGTGCTAAGCATCTCTGGGAACTCCTTCAAGATTGTTGGAAGACCATTTCCGGTGACTACCTCTTGAAGCTCATCAAGAGAATGCCAAGAGTGTGCAAAGCAGTCATCAAAGCAAAAGGTAGCTACTTTGAAGAACCTAGAATATAAGACATATTTTCAGTGGTTTCACACTTTTTTAAGTATATAATTCCACATGTGTTAATTCATCGTTTTGATGCCTTCAGTGTGAATGTACAATTTTCATAGTCATGAAAATACAGAAAAATCTTTAAATGAGAAGGTGTGTCCAAACTTTTGGTCTGTACTGTATGTGCCGCTAGTACCACCATATTCAGATGAATAGAAATGATTCTCAGTTGCAGTTAGACTGGCACCTGTCTATATGTCGGCAGCTACAGAATAACATAGAAAAATAGTATAAAAACAGTTCCAGGACTTCTGTTTCGAAAGGGAGGGGAAGGAAGGGGTGGGTTGTTATCTTTTCTGTTTTTGTATATGATTTATTCGGGAAGATGTTTCCCGTGGTTCTAATTTTTTGAAAAATGTTTAATAAAAATAATCTGCTTTACAAAAAAAAAAGAAAAAAAAACTGCTGCAATTTCAGGAAAAAAAAAAAAGAGCCCTCAAGGTATGAACCTAGTCTAATAAACGGAGTGTGCTTTCCTCTATTCACAATTGTGCATTTTGGTCAGTAAGTTGCACCACTATTTGGGAGCCAAAACAGCAATGAAACTTCTAGAAAGGGAAAAGTATCCTGGAAGCATTGGCACCTACTTGTTCTCTCTCTTATCCTGGAAGCATTGGCACTACTAGGTCCAAAAGCAGGATTGGATTACCAATACTGATGCAAATGAAATACGGGAGTGTGCATGAGGCCTAAATCTGTCACAACAACATCTTAAAATTAGAGTATCTATAAAAATTTATGAACACAAGATGTTAAAAATTCTTGAAAATTGGCTTTAGCACTACAGTAGCCGGCTCATCTATACAGACAACGGAGTGACTATATGGTACTACTATATGTGGGGGTCAAAAATTATTCAGGGACTTACCAGGTGAATAGAGATTATTTGCCTTATGACTGTAAACAATATATATTTAATATATATGCATCATTCTCATTTTGGTCTTCTCTTACTGTAAAATTAAAGACTCACCCAAAGAGGCATCACCATCCAGTAAGTGGTCATCTTCCAAGGTATGGAAGTCCATCATCCCTCCAGCTCCATCAAGGAGTTCCTCGTCGCTGCTTGCACTGGTAATACTGTTGTAACTGTTGCGGTAGTAACTTCTCTGAAACAGCTGTTCAGACTCCATTTAGCTGCTTTACAACCTGTGAACACAGATAGTAACTATGAGAAACTTCGACCATACGGCATTTCTTACAAAGGATTCAGGCAGGTCATCAATTGGTTGAAAATCACTTTAGGAAAAGAGTTAGAATGAAATACACCCAATGCATCCATGGCTTAGTCTCCTTAGTGGCAGCTAGGTGGCGCTTGAAAGGAAGTCACCTCTACACTATACAGGGTGGGCCATTTATATGGATACACCTAAATGAAATGGGAATGGTTGTTGATATGAACTTCCTGTTTGTGGCACATTAGTATATGGGAGGGGGAAAACTTTTCCAGATGGGTGGTGACCATGGCGGCCATTTTGAAGTTGGCCATATTGGATCCAACTTTATTTTTTTCAATGGGAAGAGGGTCATGTGACACATCAAACTTATTGAGAATTTCATAAGAAAAACAATGGCGTGCTTGGTTTTAACGTAACTTCATTCTTTCATGAGTTTTTTACAAGTTTATGACCACTTATAAAATGTGTTCAAAGTGCTGACCATTGTGTTGGATTGTCAATGCAGCCCTCTTCTCCCACTGCTGACACACTGATAGCAACACCGCAGAAGAAATGCTAGCACAGGCTTCCCGTATCTGTTGTTTCAGATGCTGCACATGTCACCCAAGGTCATCCTGTTGTATGCACAGTATAAAGCACTGACCCATGACCACCACTTCATATAAACTCCTGGGACAGGGGGCTCAGGATCCCTTTCTAGTGTATGCGGTGGCCCCAATGACCATACATCCGTCCTGTGCATAGGTGATAAATGTTGCACCGCAGGATTGCTCCCGTTACTTGCAGTGCAGCATTCCAAGAACCACAACTTTTTTTTTTTTTTTCCAGTCAACATGGTACAGTTGGATTTCTTGTCTCACATTTTTTTCCTGATAAACTATTTTTTTCAGTCCCACTAGGGGACAACACAATGACAGCTTGATTACTTTGATAGGCCCTTGACTATCATGGCAACCCATTGGGCTTATGATCACATGCGGTCGGCAATGGGACAAAAGAGGGAGCTACACAGCTAGCTAAATGCCACAGTTGCTATATACCACAGCATCCTAGATTTACATTCTACGTTAAAAGGATTTTCTGTCTAATTCAATGGTGATTAGAAAACCAGAGTCTGGAACAGGACACAATCCAGAACTCTGGATGAGGAGTATAAGGTGTCCAGAGCTTCCTATTCCCTTCAGTCCTCACTGAACCTGAAAACCAAACATCAACAAGTGACAAAACGTATACAAATGCCTACCACCGTACATACCATGCAGGTAATCTGGGCACTGCCAGCTTTTCTCCTCTGCCTCATGAGAACACAGATGACTGCTCCTAAGTGAATGACTTGTAGTAAATGAAAGCTGTAATCCAGTCTCATGATCAGTGCTGGACACGCGCTTCAGATCATATGAGAACACATAGATTTGTAGACATGAACTACATCCTTTCAGAACTCTTAGGTGGCAATTACCTAAACATTATTGGCATACGCTCCTATGGCTTCCCCCCTCTGCCCCTGACTAAATGAGAGGCCTACAAGGCCAAATATACAGCTTATTATGTGCAGCAGAATACATCCAGAAAATGAGAAAGAGCAGCGAAGGGAATCGTGTATATGGTGGAGCTGCACAGGGGGCTGTGTACATACAATCCTCTACAGTGCAGCACAAGAGTTTTGTTTCTCAATGTAACTCCTGCGCCAACAGCGACCCTACCGCATATGTGCACTCCTGGTCTGGTGGCATGGCAATCACTTAAACTCGTAAAAACAGCACTTCTTGGAACGCATGTCTATGAACGTAATGTGCTCCATGAAGTCCTTATCTGAAGTGATGCAGAGACAGAAGAGTCACTGGACAGTGAGCCCCACATACATATTCTGGCGGTCACAGATCCCAGTCAAGGTAATAAAGGCCTAATAGGAATGAAAAAAGCAGTCACAGCTTGTCTAAACCTCAAAATGGACCACTAATAGGACTCGTGCACATCATCGTATTATCGGTCCGAGTGCAATTTGACAAAACATCGGATTACACCGGGACCAATGTTATTCTATGGGGACGTGCACAAGTCTGATTTTCTCCTCCGACAGAGCCGGTTCAGGGAGAAAAAAAATTAGCGTGCCTGAGTTTTATCGGATATTTAGATCGCACTCGCCCATGCAAGCCGATGAGTCCATGGAAAAAATCAGAGCGCAGTCCAATTTCCACGGACTGACAGAATGGAGAAAATGGAGTAGTATTTTTCTCCATATCCAGAAGAATGGGGTCACACTATGATCAAACTCTGATTTGATTAGAATGTGCTTTGCAGAATTGATCCTATTATCTCGCATGAGAGAACACACGATTGTGTCCCCTGTGGTAAGACGCCTCACTCGGCTGCTTCCAGAAGTAGACTCAGGAACCGTGTTTTCTCTGCAGGCTTTATTTAGTGGCATAAGGCTGCGTGCACACGATGCGTTTTTCATGCGGAAATTCCGCAGCGGAAACGCATCAAAAACGCATGGTAATCCGCACCCCATGGTCCCCAATGGCATTCGGCAATGTCAATGCACATGCTGCGGATTTTTCTGCAGCGCTCATAAATCCGCAGCATGTTCATTAATTTTGCGGACACGCAGCGGAAGCGCCGCCATTGACTTGCATTGAGACGCATAGAATCTGTGTCTGTACATTTGTACACGCGGATTATATGCGATTCAATGTGCGGATGGTACCCAGTTCTGGAGGAGAGAAGACTCTCATCCAGACCTGGGTACCATTCTACCTGTGAAAAAAAGAATAAAATAACAAATAAAGTTTATATTCACCTGTCCGGCGGCCCCTGCAGCGCTTCTCCTTCCAGGTCCTGAGATGACGTCGCGGTCATGTGACCGCAGGCTGTCTCGCGAGATGCCGGCAAGCCAGGAAGGAACCAGGAAGGAGCGCTGCAGCACACGCGGCGGGGGATCGGGGGTAAGTATAGCTTTATTTTTTTATTTTTACTAGTCACACTGTATAAATCCATGCCGTTTGCATGGATTTATACAGTGTGACCTAGTTGTCAAGCACTTTCCAAGTGATGCTATCGCCTGGAAAGTGCTTGTCAGTCCGCATGCGGAAACACATGCGTTAACGCATGTATTCTGCAAGAAAAACACATGCACAATCTGCATGCGTTTTTTCTGCCAGGGAGATGCAGCAGAAATTTTCTGCTTCATTTCTGCATCGTGGGCACATAGCCTAAAGGCCCCGTCACACTTAGCGATGCTGCAACGATCCTGACAACGATACGACCTGTCAGGGATCGTTGCTGCGTCGCTATGTGGTCGCTGGTGAGCTGTCAAACAGGCAGGCTCACCAACGATCAGGGGAGCAGCGACATCGTGGAAAGAATCTTTCCACGATGTCCTGCTCCTGGTTACCAGCCTGCTGAAGCAGGAGCAGGCTGGTAACTATGGTAAACATCGGGTTACTAGGGGCACACGGGCTCCTAGTAACCCGTTGTTTATCATGGTTACCACTCTGCTACAGTGAGCGGGAGGTTACCGCTCACTTTAGCAGGCTCGTAACCATGATAAACAACGGGTTACTAGGTGCGCGTGTGCCCCTAGTAACCCGATGTTTACCATAGTTACCAGCCTGATCGCTGCTCCCGCTGGTCACACACAGCGATGTGTGCTGACCAGCGGGAGAGCAACGACCAAAAAATGGTCCAGAACACTTTGCAGCGATCAGCGACCTCACAGGGGCCTGATCGTTGCAAAGTGTCACACATAGCGACATGCTGGTGAGGTCGCTGTTGCGTCACCAAAACCGTGACACAGCAGCGATCTCGCTATGTGAGACGGGGGCTTAAAGCTCTGCAGTTCCAGGAAAAGTAAACAAAAACAGCCTTACTGGCAAAACAACAAAACAAAAGGAAAACGATAGCACAGTTCATAACAGTGTGGGATTAGCCACACAGGTTGTAGTCCCAGCATTCAGCTCCACTCTGAGCTGAAGCCTCTCAGTCTGGAGTCTTTGCCACTCCAAACTCAACAACCGATAAAAAAGGTGACTGAGCATTTAACCCTGCTCAGCGACACCCTGAGGGGAGGTATGGGGAAAGACTTCCCTCCCATCTCTACGTCATTCCCATAAAACCACACCCTTTAAAAGAGTTAACCCCCCAGCATATAACATGCTGGCAGAAATCCAGTAGGTCTCAGTTCACACAGTAGAGCATCCTGAGTGACACACTTCCCCTCGCATATAATACCAGTGACTTTGTCACACCCCCTAGCCATACCGGGAATAATTAAGGGAACATGTCAACGAATTCATGCTGTACAAACCAAGAGAAGTATATTTTTCTTTGAAACACTCCGGCAGGCGACAATAGCCGGAGACAAAAGTAGTCTTACACAGTCTCCCCGCACCGCTCCAGATGGTTGAAAGGTCCCTCGCTATGGGACAGACAAGTCAATCACCTCCAGCAGTGCTGGGAAAAGCCAAGGTTCTTCTAACTATATTTTCTCTGAAACGCTGACTGCCATGGCGCGCTCTGATTCATGCTGTCCGTTTCAGCAGCATGAATCGGCTGACAAATTCATGGATACCTTTCAGGGACATTTTGTGGATTTTTTTATTATTTAAATGCTTGTGGGCTTAAAACAATATTTGCAATTGGGTTTCATTTGATATTGTGCACAATTCTTCTTCTATAGCTTATGTGTTGCGATGTTTATTGCTGTATTGCTGGCTGCAGAATTAGCCAAGAATCCATCAGTCAGCCAGTTCTGACAGGGAGTTTATAACTCACTTACCGGTCACTGAAGGGTTAATCCACTACTTTGTCCTACCCTCCAGAACTTTGAAAAATTGCAATTTTTTGGGCATAGAGAAAAACCGATGAGACGGCAAAAACTGACACATCAAGGAAACACTGATGAAAATTCAATCCATCAGTCAATCTATATGCAGACCGGACATAACCGCAAGAGAAGTATGCTGCCTCCCAGGGGCGAAGATCAAGGATGTTACCGATAGGATACCGAAGCTCATCAGTTCCAAGGATGTCCACCCATTTCTTTTGATACATGTTGGCACCAATGACACGGCAAAGAAGGACCTACCGACAATCTGCAAGGACTTTGAAGCATTGGGGAAGAAAGTAAAAGAACTGGATGCGCAGGTAGTTTTTTCTTCTATCCTTCCAGTAGACGGGCATGGCATCAGGAGATGGAACAGGATCCTTGATGTGAACAACTGGCTGAGACGATGATGCAGACAACAAGGATTTGGATTCCTGGACCACGGTGTGAATTACCTCTATGACGGACTCCTTGCCAGAGACGGACTACACCTCAACAAACCCGGGAAACACACATTCACCAGGAGACTCGCAACACTCATCAGGAGGGCGTTAAACTAGAAGAAGAGGGGATGGGAAGAAAAACGCAGAACACGAACATGCAACCAGAGAACATACTAATGAAAGATATGAAGTGCGACAAAGAAGGTCCAAGACAAGATACTTGGAAGGGAGGTAAGAAAATTTCTAATACAATCCACAGGGAGAAGATTGGAACAAAACAAAATCATGTAAACTGCGTGCTAGCAAATACCAGAAGCCTGACAAACAAGATGGATGAACTGGAAGCAGAAATATCTACAGGTAACTATGACATAGTGGGAATAACGGAGACATGGTTAGATGAAAGCTATGACTGGGCAGTTAACTTACAGGGTTACAGTCTGTTTAGAAGGGATCGAAGAAGTCGGAAAGGGGGTGGAGTCTGTCTATATGTAAAGACGTGTCTAAAGCCTACAATACGGGAGGATGTATGGGAGGGAAATGAGGAGGTCGAGTCCTTATGGGTGGAGATACATGGGGCAAAAAACAATAATAAAATTATCATAGGAGTCTGTTATAAACCATCAAATATAGCAGAAGCCACGGAAAGTCTATTAATGAGACAAATAGAAGAAGTAGCAAAAAATAACGAGGTGATTATTATGGGGGACTTCAACTACCCCGATATAGACTGGGAAACCGAAAGCTGTAGATCTCAGAAAGGAAACAGGTTTCTATCAATTATCAAAGACAATTATTTGTCACAACTTGTGCAGGAACCAACTAGAGGGACGGCCCTTTTAGACTTAATATTAACTAACAGGCCAGACAGAATAACTGAGGTGCAGGTCGGGGGGCACCTGGGAAATAGTGACCACAACATTATACAATTCCACATGTGCTTCAGTAGGGTGCCCAGCAAGGGAGTCACAAAAACACTGAACTTCAGGAGGGCAAAGTTTGATCAGCTAAGAGATGCCCTTCACCTTATAGACTGGGATAGAATCTTTAGTAATAGGAGCACGGATAGAAAATGGGAAATGTTCAAAACAGTCCTACATAGTCACTGTAGAAGGTACATACCTTATGGGAATAAAAGGGCTAGGAATAGGAGGAAGCCAATGTGGCTAAATAAGGAAGTCAAGAGGGCAATGAAAAACAAAAAAAGGGCTTTCGGTAAACTTAAACAAGAAGGCAGCGAGGAAGCGCTAATATCTTATAGGGAAAAAACAAAATCTGTAAGAAACAAATAAGAATAGCAAAAGAGGAGACAGAGAGACTAATTGCCAAGGAAAGTAAAACGAATCCCAAACTGTTCTTTAACTATATAAACAGTAAAAGGATTAAAACTGATGGAGTTGGCCCATTGAAAAATAACCTGGGTAAAATCATAGAGGGCGATGAGGGTAAAGCAAACCTACTCAATAGCTTCTTCTCCACTGTTTTCACAAAAGAAAACAATTTATCGGAGGAAATGAAGAGTGATAAAGTAAACCCTCCGCTAAATATCACCCACCTAACCCAGGAGGAAGTTCAGAAACGCCTAAATAATATCAAAATAGACAAGTCACCAGGCCCAGATGGCATACAACCCCGGGTACTAAAAGAATTAAGTAATGTGATAGACAGACTGCTGTATCTTATATTCAAGCACTCTTTATGGACAGGGACTGTCCCACTAGACTGGCGCCAAGCAAATGTGGTACCAATATTCAAAAAGGGGTCTAAAAGTGACCCTGGGAACTATAGACCAGTCAGCTTAACGTCTGTTGTGGGTAAATTGTTTGAAGGATTTCTTAGAGATGCTATTGTAGAATATCTTAATGATAATAACTGTCTAACTCCATATCAACATGGATTCATGAGGGATCGCTCCTGCCAAACAAACCTGATGGCCTTCTACGAGGAGGTGAGCTCACAGCTGGACCGGGGAGAGTCAGTGGATGTTGTATACCTTGACTTCTCCAAAGCGTTTGATACCGTGCCACACAAAAGGTTGGTATATAAAATGAGAATGCTTGGTCTGGGGGATAATGTGTGCAAGTGGGTAAATAGCTGGCTGAGTGATAGAAAGCAGAGGGTGGTTATCAATGGAGTAAGCTCAGGGGATGTCAGGGTTACTAGCGGGGTGCCTCAAGGGTCTGTCTTGGGCCCTATATTATTTAATATATTTATTAATGATCTAGTGGAAGGGTTGCATAGTAAAATAGCAATATTTGCAGATGATACTAAACTTTGTAAAGTAGTTAATACAGATGAGGATAGGGCACAGCTACAGGAGGATTTAGATAAATTGGGGAGTTGGGCCAAAAAATGGCAAATGGGGTTCAATGCCGATAAATGTAAGGTCATGCACATGGGAAAGAAAAACAGCAGTCACCCATACATATTAAATGGGAAACCGTTGGGGAAATCTGACATGGAGAAGGACCTGGGCGTCTTGGTTAATAGCAAATTAAATTGGAGTGCCCAGTGTCAGGCAGCAGCTGCGAAGGCAAATAGAGTCATGGCATGCATCAGAAGAGGAATAGGAGCATGTGATGAGAACATTGTTCTTCCTCTGTATAAAGCACTGGTAAGGCCGCACTTAGAATATTGTGCACAGTTCTGGGCTCCGGTGCTCAGGAAAGACATATTGGAGCTAGAGAGGGTACAAAGGAGGGCGACTAAGGTAATAAAGGGAATGGAGGGACTAGAATACCCAGAGAGGTTGTCAAAATTAGGCCTATTTACGTTGGAAAAGAGAAGGCTTAGGGGAGACCTCATAAACATGTATAAATACATCAGGGGGCAGTACAGAGATCTCTCCCATGACCTGTTTATACCAAGGATGGTGACAAAGACGAGAGGGCACACTATGAGTCTGGAGGAAAGGAGGTTCCTGCACCAGCATAGAAGGGGATTCTTTACGGTCAGAGCCGTGAGACTCTGTAACTCTCTGGGAGAGGAAGTGGTGATGTCCAACTCACTTAACGAGTTCAAGAGAGGCCTGGACGCCTTTCTTGAGAACAATAAAATTACATCTTATGCTTAGTTAATTAATCCAGGGATTTAATCTGACTGCCAGATTGGTGTCGGGAAGTGAATTTTTCCTCAATGATGTAAATTGGCCTATACCGCATGTTTTTTTGTTGCCTTCCCCTGGATCAACGCTGCGTAATAGCTGCAGTGCACAAGAAATAGGCTGAACTGGATGGACGATTGTCTTTTTTCGGCCTTATAAACTATGAAACTATGAAACTAATGAAAATTACTTTTTTCACAGCCAAGAGAAAAAAAAATACCATATATTTTAGATTATAACACACTTTTTTTCCCCAAAATTTGGGAGGAAAGGAGGGGTTTGTCTTATAATCCAAATGGAGCTGAGGTGGAGCAGGGTCCAGGAGGCAGGGTCACTGCTACAGGAGGACGGCGGCAGGAGTGGGGGGATTCTGTGGAAGGAGGGGAGCCCTGGCAGTGCAAGGCTGCGGGCACTGGGCTTTCATAAAATGTCGGTGGTAAGTGGAGTCCTTTCCCTATTGTTTTCCCTGCAAGGGGCTACGGGAAAATGGCTGCCGGAGACGGCGCAGATTGAGATCTCAGCTTTCGAGCCCTTAATTTGCGCATGTACTGCCTCCGGCGACCATTTTCCAGAAGCCCATCGCAGGGAAAACAATAGGGAGGGGACTCTGCTCATCGCTGATCTTTAATGAAAGCCCAGTGCCCGCAGCCTCGCACCGCCAGAACACCCCTCCTCCCAGCACGGGGCCCGCAAAATCGCCCCACTCCTGCAGCAGTGACCCTGCCTCCTGTGACCCCGCTCGACCTCAGCCACCCCTCCCCCGGTAATCTACCGTAAAATCGGACTACAAGACGCACCAACATTTTATTTAAAACCTTCCCCACCCCCACCCCCCATTTTCCTCCCTAAAATTTGGGGTGTGTCTTATGGTCCGGTACGTCTTATACTCTGCAAAATATGGTACTTCTGAGTGAGGCTCCAATCAGCTGATTTATGATCACATGAAACTCCAGCTCTCCTTTGATGTGGCTTGTAGCCATAAATCACCAGAGGCGCTAAGTAATGCCGGATTCATGTATCCGTATTTATGTTGAGGTCAGAGTACAGGCCGGCTAAGGGTGTCATGACCTGAACTTGAAAGCCTCATATATGCCTACAAGGCTGTTGGGTTCGAGTCAGGAGACCCCCGGCCATTCTATGAATTACAGGTCATGAAACGCAGCTGTGTGAATTCAGCTTTTAAGAGTACCTAATGGATCCGCAAGGGCCCAACTTTTTAGCAAAAGTTAGGCATGAAATTATTCCAGGTTGTGGGATCTCGGCATCCAGAGCAGGATCCCACAACCTTCCACATCACCCATCACAGTGGAAGTGAAACATCATTACAGCGGTCACTGGTAATAGTTTAGCATAGTGCGTGATTGGGTTAGTGCAAATAATGAGATCTCACTGTCACTGGGGGCCACGGATGGTCGTAGAATCCTGCTCCTGCTCTGTACGCCGGTATAAATAATGAGATCTCACTGTCACGGGGGGCCACGGATGGTTGTAGAATCCTGCTCCTGCTCTGTACGCTCGGATCTCACAACCTAGAATTTCGGGTGTGACTTTTCCTAGAAATTCTGGTCCTTTAGGCTAAGTCCCCACGAAGCAGAAATGCTCCGGATTTTTTCTGCATCTCCCTGGCAGGAAAAACGCATGCGGATTTTACATGCGTTTTCCCTGCCAGGTAGAAGCGTTCTTCAAGCGTTTTTGCATGCATTTCCGCATGCGAGTTATCAAGCGCTTTTCCAAGCGATTTTAGCATCACTGGGAAAGTGCTTGACAACTTGGTCACACTATATAAATCCATGCAATTTAAAAAAAAAAAAAAAAAAAAAATGGTTAAAAAACAAACAAAAAACCTGTCACATGACTAAATGACATCATGGAAGGTCCTTTAACACCATCGCGAACCGCCGGGGAGCCAGGACGCATTGCTGAGGAGACTGGGGGCCATCGGAAGGTGAGTATAATGTTTTTTTTTTTTTATTCTAATTCTTTTTTAACTACAGGTACTATGGTACCCCGGTCTGGATGAGAGTCTCCTCTTCTCCAGACCCGGGTACCATCTGCGCATTGAATTGCTTAATATCCGCATGTGCACGTGTAGTCATGCGGATATTATGCGATTTAATGCAAGCCAATGGCGGCAATTTCGCCGCGTTTCCGCAAAATTAATGGACATGCTGCAGATTTTTCCGCAATGATAATCCGCAGATGAAATTTCCGCAGCATGTGCACAGCACATGCGGATTATCATTGGGGAACATGGGGCACATATTATCAAGAGTTTTTTAAGCGTTTTTGCTGCGTAAATTCCGCTGCAAAAACGCTTGAAAAACGCATAGTGGGAGATCAAGCACCTGTATATCCACTTTTCTAAATAGGTGATGCTTAAAAAAAAAAACACAATTCTGGCATTGCCCACTCATTTATCGAATAAAAAGTGGGGCCCCAGACTGGTGGCAGGTACTCCTTAAAGACAAAAAGTTGCAAATTCCCATCAAAAGGAGCTCACTGACGGGTTCTTAGTGAGACTACATTCACACATTTGTGTGATATGTCCGAGTGCTATCTGATTGTAGAATGTATTTACACATCCGATAAAACACGGATACATAGGTGAGATCCATGTGGCTCAGAGCAGGTCCTATTCTCATCCGATTTGTGGATCAGACTCAGCTACTCCAGCCTAGGGGGATCAGCGACACTGGGATGCAAATTGGAAAGCTTCTGATTTGCATCCTTGTCTCATGGATATGTTGCTTAAAGATAAATTTGAATAAAAACGCATCCTTCCAAGGGATTGTTATTGGCTTGAAAGCGAGCAAAACCTCTTCAGGTGAAAAAAAAAAAAAAATGGACGCAACTAGGACACGTGAGAGAAAAAAAAAAAAAAAAATCTGTTTCTCTTTGATGGTTCCACTCAAAAGGGATGTGTGAATCTAGCCAAGGCCACATTCACACATGCCGAATTTTACATTCGTATAAGGCCGCGTTTACATTTTCAGTATTTGGTCAGTATTTTACATCAGTATTTATAAGTCAAAACCAGGAGTGGAGCAGTCAGAGGAAAAGCACAAGGCGACGTTCCCACGATCAGATTAGGGTGCGTTTTTGAGGCTGCGTATTCTTGCTGTGTCTAAAACACACCATCTTAGAGCTCCAGCAAAGTGGATGGGATTTATAGAAATCTAACGCCCACTGGGCTTCATGTTAATGCTGCGGAAACTGACCTGCGGAGCGTTCTTTAAATCCACATGTCAATTTCTTCTTCTGTGCGTATTTTCCCTATAAACTTACATTAGATGCAGAAAAAATGCAGCAAAAACACGCACGTGTCTTTAGTGAGTTTCTGCTGCAGAAATGCATCAAAAATGCAAGTAATCCACGCCTAAGTATAGCAATAAAGTTGTCAAAGCAAAAAACCAAGTATCAAAAACAAAGCAGCTTTATTTAAAACATAACAAAAAGAAAAAAAGCGTGAAAATCAATCGCACTCAAAAACGTACAGAAAAAACAAATAATTTACTTATTAGGTGCAGAAATGGTGTAGAAAATCTGCAACATCAAAAACTCATAAATAGCTCATAGCGGGAACATAGTCAAAGGGTATTTGCACACGGTCTGGATTTGCTGCAGTTTCACGCTGCGTTTTTATGCAGCATCAAAACCGCAGCGGCCAGATGTTATAGCATAGTGGATGGGATTTCTAGAAATCCCATGTCCACTATGCGTCTGCGGCACACCCGCAGAAACTGACACGCGGCGCGTCTTTCCAGAAAGCAGCATGTCAATTTCTCTAACGGGGGAAGCATGCGGATTTTCCCCATAGACTTGCATGAGATGAGAAAAATCCGCATGTGTAAAAACCGCATGTGTGTTTCAATAGCGTTTACGCAGCAGAAACGCACACAAAAACGCTACATGATGATCAATAAAGTTTGTTTAAAAAAAACTTTTCTCTGAAACTATGCAAATTTCAACATGAAGACATGAAAAATGCATCAAAAAACGCATGCGGCAAAACCGCATGTAAAAAATGCAATTAACCTAATTTGCATATTAGGTGCGGAAATGGTGCAGAAATTCTGCCGCGTCAAAAGCACATCAAATCCCGACTGTGTGCACATACCCTAAGAATCACATTACCAGAACTCTCTCATATCAGGGGAAAAGTGGCTGAAAACTTGTGATGACTGGAAGACGTCACACGGTTATTTCCCGCAGGTTTGTGCCCAGGATAAGTGATGCCACAGTTTTACCGGGGGGCACATATAGTCGTGGAGACCTCGCTGAAGGATGGGGCTACACGCTGGTATCTTGAAAGCCTGAGAGCTCTGATTACAACATATATAACATAAACTCACCCAAGTTTACTGGGAGTTACCTTATTTTTAATCCCACTTTCTGGGAAAGGAACCTTCAAAAATGTGTTGAAGTAGCAAAAAAATAAAGCATTTATTAAAAAAAAAAAATCAGGCCAGGATGTACAATGTGGACGGTGGACTCACTGTTTTATCGCTGGACAGTGTCAGGACCACTGGGATCCACTGCTGTACATATACAGTTTACATGGCAGCTCCCACACTGTGGGGTCTGGGGCTGCTGAGAATCAGCATGGAGGTAACCACAAGGCCTCTGCCATAACAGAGAGGTAAGGTGCAGCAATATTATATACAGGTGTGTCTCACAAAATTAGAATATCATCAAAAAGGTAATTTATTTCAGTTCCTCAATACAAAAAGTGAAACTCCTATATTATATAGAGTCATTACAGAGTGATCTATTTCAAGTGTTTATTTCTGATAAAGTTGATGATTATGGCTTACAGCCAATGAAAACACAAAAGTCATTATTTCAGCAAATTAAAATAATTAACAAAACACATCTGCAAAGACTTCCTAAGCATTTAAAAAGGTCCCTTAGTCTGTTTCAGTAGGCTCCACAACCATGGGGAAGACTGCTGACTTGACAGATGTCCAGACGGCAGTCATTGACACACTCCACAAGGTCTCAGAGTTCCAATTTTCATTTGGAAATCAGGGTCCCAGAGTCTGGAGGAAGAGTGGAGAGGCACACAATCCAAGCTGCTTGAGGTCTAGTGTGAAGTTTCCACAATCAGTGATGGTTTGGGAAGCCATGTCATCTACTGGTGTAGGTCCACTGTGTTTTATCAAGACCAAAGTCAGCGCAGCCGTCTACCAGGACATTTTAGAGCACTTCATGTTTCCCTCTGTCGACAAGCTTTTTGGAGATGGAAATGTCATTCTCCAGCAGGACTTGGCCCCTGTCCACACTGCCAAAAGTACCAATACCTGGTTTAAAAACAACAGTATCACTGTGCTTGATTGTCCAGCAAACTCGCCTGACCTTAACCCCATAGAGAATATATGGGGTATTGTCAAGAGGAAGATGAGAGACTCCAGACCCAACAATGCAGATGAGCTGAAGGCTGCTATCAAAGCAACCTGGGCTTCCATAACACCTCAGCAGTGCCACAGGCTGATCGCCTCCATGCCACGCCGCATTGATGCAGTAATTGATGCAAAAGGAGCCCCGACCAAGTATTGAGGGCATTTACTGAACGTACATTTCAGTAGGCCAACATTTCAGATTTTAAAAACATTTTTCAAGCTGTTGGTATAAAGTATTCTAATTTACTGAGATAATGACTTTTGTGTTTTCATTGGCTGTAAGCCATAATCATCAACATTAACAGAAATAAACACTTGAAATAGATCACTCTGTTTGTAATGACTCTATATAATATATGAGTTTCACTTTTTGTATTGAAGAACGGAAATAAATTACGGTAACTTTTTGATGATATTCTAATTTAGTGAGATGCATGTGTACATGTCCTTTCCAACCCTTACAGGTTGACTCCAGCGAGCACTAGCAGCAATAGATTTCATGTAGCCTCTTTCCCTCGGAACTCAGTTCAGACGGGCCATAATTAATGGGGTCGCTTGTGACACTATATGGGTCAGACAGCTGCACCCATCATCTCTCTAGCCGACTACATGAAGCCGTTCTCTCACACAAGACACAACATCAGCTGATCATACATGTAGATATGAGGTTTAGCAATCAAGACCATGATTGTGGAAGGGACATTCACATCAATTACTCAAAAAAAAAAAAAAAAAGTCCAAAGCACCAATACCAATAATTTACAGTGCCGAAATATTTATGGGGCTTTGTCTGAGGTCTGATATAAAATTACGGCAATTATAGGTGGCCTTAAACTATTGTGGCGATTGTGTGCTCCTGCTTAATCGACAGTTCGGACCAGCGGCATCCTTGCCCCACTAGCCCAAACTGTGCTCCCAATGCCGCCATATCAGACAGGTTTGCCTTTGCAGCATTGGAGAAGGGCAGTAACACTGAAGACGGCTGGATCAGGAGCCAACAGTGCACAGCAGCTCCTTAAAGTTCTATTGGAAAGAGCTTGTAAGCACGGCACGTTTGGCTATTGCTGATAGACTGCAGTAGTAGCCAGTAATCTAGGAAACAAGCCAAGCAAAAAACGTGAAAATTCCTCCATTCTTGAGAACAGGGGGGATTTTTGATAACAAGTACACTGCAAAGTTAACCGTTTAAAAGCGTTTGCAAAGTTATACAAAACAAAAATATGAAAATAACCCTTTAACCCCATCACGACATATTTAACCCGTTAAATGGCACCGAAGCATGCGGCGGGGCCAGGACGAGCTCGCATCTGTTCCAGCAGATGATGGCTGATATAATCAGCCATCATGTGCCTCTAACAGCCCAGGATGAAGTTGTATTCCGCCCGCGGCTGGTAAACCATTAAATGCCACCGTTAATTTCTGGCATGATTGCGAGAAGTCAATGGGTTGCCATGACAGCCGGGGGTCTGCTGATGACCCCTGTGCTTCTCATGATGATCTTCCTGTGAAAGACAGCATTTATTTGGTGGTCATAGGAGATTAATATTGTTAATGTGATTTTCTCTATACGTGGCAGTGCTGAAGCACGACTATGTATAGTACAAGCAAACAGACTATCGCAGATTCAAGTCCACTAAGGGGACTATTAAATACAGTAAAAGAAAGTGTTTTTAAAAATAAGAAAAAGTAAAAACACAAAGTTAAAATTATGCCACCTTTGCCCCATATAAAATAATGAAAAAAAAAACCACACACATATTTGGTATCGCTGCGTTCATAAAAGTCCGATCCATCAAAATATAAAGTAAATTAATCTGACCAGTAAACGGCATAACGAGAGAAAAAAATCTAAATGACAGAATTTTGCTTTCTTGGTCGCCACAACATTGTATCTTTCCCAGAATGGCATCAGTAAAAACATCAACTAAGGGCATAAAAAATAAGCCCTCACCCGGCCCCATATGCCGAAAAATGAAAACGTTAAGGGTCTTGGAAGATGGCGACAAAAGCATTTTTTTTTTTTTTTTTTTTACAAACTACCACTTAATGAAAAAAGTATATCACATGATAAAAAGAATGAGGTCACTGAAAAGTACAACTGGTCCTGCAAAAAAAACAAGTCCTCAAATGGCTATGGGGACGGGAAAAAAAAAAAGATGGCTTTTGGAAGAAAGTGGGAGGGGGGATAGTAAAAGGCCGGCAGGGTGAGGAAGTGGCCGGCAGGGTGAGGAAGTGGCCGGCAGGGTGAGGAAGTGGCCGGCAGGGTGAGGAAGTGGCCGGCAGGGTGAGGAAGTGGCCGGCAGGGTGAGTAAGAGCCCGGCTGGGTGAGTAAGAGCCCGGCTGGGTGAGTAAGTGGCCGGCTGGGTGAGTAAGAGCCCGGCTGGGTGAGTAAGAGCCCGGCTGGGTGAGTAAGAGCCCGGCTGGGTGAGTAAGAGCCCGGCTGGGTGAGTAAGAGCCCGGCAGGGTATGTAGGTGGCCGGCAGGGTATGTAGGTGGTCGGCAGGGTATGTAGGTGGCCGGCAGGGTGAGTAAGAGCCCGGCTGGGTGAGTAAGTGGCCGGCAGGGTGCAGCCGCAGATCACATGGCACAGCCTGTTATTAGGGGACTGATGACAGCTGCTCCCGGCCACCTGCAGTCATCCCCAGCACTACACCTGATGACAGCCGCTCCGCTAGACTGTAGATGGAAGACGTCCCGGGCCTCCTACCTGCTCTGGGTGTCCGGGGGCGCTGCCTGCTCCCCCGGCCGCAGTATGCCGCATCCTCCCCCTCCTCCGCTTTGTGGTCTATGCACGGAGGGGCGGCAGTGGTCGGCGGCGGAGCGGACGGGCCGTCAGACGGGGGCGGTAGTGCTTCACTCTACCTGCGGGAGGAGGAACTGCACATCCGGCCCCGCTTCCGGGCAGCTGCTGAAGCTGTTGCTAGGGTGGAGTGGGCGTTGCTAGGGAAGACCTCATCCACCAGCTGAGTGCTGGGAGGGGGATGTTATGGAGGCAGACGTGGGGCTAAGCACATACATTGTCCTTAAACATCCACGGGGTGTACACTGTATTGTCCTGAGGGTTTTGTCACAGTCACCACAGAAGCCACATGTGCAAGTGACCAGCCAGTGTTAGCTTAGCGCCAGTGACCCTAAAATTACATACATATATCGACTTTACAAATAGTCCTGAATACATGTCCCATGTCTGTCCCTGCAGCTTGGCTGCTGAGCCATGCATCTCCATGGTAACTGGACAAATGCCCCCCTCTCCTGTGCCCATACCTCTCTATCATATGTAGTTTAGGTTGTGGGCACATGATTGGAACTCGCCTAAGCCCCAAACATAGGGGGCTCCTGGACTTGCAGAAGGTAGGACAAATATTTCAGGGGCTGCAATAGACTCCTGAATCCTTTTACTGTAGACATATACATTTACCATATATGCTATTGACGCGCCCCTGGGCAGGTGTCGCGCTGCGATGCGCACGCAGGAGCTTACCCGGAGCCGGATCTCTTGAGGGTTGTAGTCTCGTGGCGGCGACCCGGTCCGTGCCCAGGGAGTCAAACTGAGCGGCGATGTACTAGCAGTAGATGGTTGATGACTACGCCACCCGTTGAGTGCAGCCAGGAAGCTGCTGCTGCAGGGCAGACCGCTGAGGCCGGTGGTAGGATTGTGCAGCGTGATAGTATAACCCCCAACGGGAGGGGTATGGCCTCAGGGCAGCCGACGTGGATGATGGGGGTAGCAGGAACCACTCAGAGACGGTACGGTGTAGTTCAGGGTCTTTACTGGTAACAACGACAGACCCTCCCGGAGTACTTGCTAGCAAACGGGGCCTGGTCAGTCTTTGAGCAGATGGGATCTCCCCTGGCCAGGCGTAGTTGTAGGCCTCCCAAACTGACTGTACTCTTCTGGCTACCTTGCTAGAAGCTGATGTAAGTAGCCCACGTCCCTGAGTGTACCGTGTGGTGCTCACCCGTATGGCCGGTGACTCGGGGCCTTCTAATGGCTTCCGCTCCACGATGGCGGTGCTGGTCCCACGCGTGTGACCGTGCCTTCGGGCTTCTGGGCCAGAGGACCTGAAATCCCCTGCCTGACGGATTCTGCTGCTGGGTAGGAGTTAGTCCCCACAGCCTCGGACTCCGGGTCCGGTAAAGAATCTTCTTAGTCAGGGCGAGCTCTGTAGCTGCCAGCCCCTGACTCCTTGTAACTCTGCTGTTTCCTATGCTGCTTCTTGTCTCCACTCTCCTTTGTCTGACTCACCCTGCCTCAGCCCCGGGTTTATACAGGGGAAGTTCTTCCCCTCCCAAGACTGGGCAGGAGGTGTGGCATGCACAGGATCCCTGACCAAAGGACCTCCCACCTGCTCTCAGACATAATATCTCTATCACTGTGGCAACCAGACCCCTGGGGTGTCACATTCCCCCCTAGTGAAATTTAGTACTCCGGGACTAAACACATTTAGAAAAACATAACAAAGTATAACAATAACAATACTATAAGAAAAACACATAAGATGGTTACGGCGTGTCCGCAACCGGATGCAGTCTTTGAAGAAAAGCAAAGGTGTCCATTTCACCAACACAGGGAGACGTAACCAGGTAGGGGTCTGTCCTACCCCGAGTCCTTAACAGTCTCTAGTCCATCCTGGGTTACGCTCCAACTATATACAAGGATTCCCGGTAAATCCACCAAGGATCCCTAAAAATAACGCCGGAGAGTTCCACTTGTTGCCGTTGCATCAGTGCCCGGATCTCTTTCTGGAGCACCCGCTGCTCGCCGGAGCTGGCATTCTTGGCAACCTGCTGTAAAAGGAAAATCACCTCTGCAAGACAATTTTCAATTACATTAGTTCCTAGAGTTATTTTTGGGTGACTCTCATGTTTATCGATATCTACAATGATCAGTCCCTGTGCGGCCAGTTCGACTCTACCAATTTTGATGGTCACCTCTTTAAATCCGATCTGTGGCACGGGCTGACCATTGCTGGCGATGATACTCAAGTCGTCGTCGGGGTAGCGGGTAATATCCGAGTCATTCCAGTACTGCTTGAAGAGCACGTACGGGATGGTGGTGACCTGTGACCCGGTGTCCAGTAGGGCACTCATGGGAATGCCATCCAGTACCACAGGCAAGACTGGACGTCCTCCCACATATCTGTCGCGCCAGTTCGATGGGCCTGGTGATCTTTTTCCTGGGGGTTGGCCCTCTACCCCAGGTTGTGCCCGTTTAAAGAACAGTACCTTGCCATATGTCCGGGTTGATTGCAGCGGCGGCAGATGGGTCGTCCGTCCTCACTGTATCGGTCACTGGGTCTTCCTCTGGCCGGTGGGGTCCTCCTTGGTCGACGCCACGGGATGTCCTCCGGTCCGGATGCCAGCTGGATCTTCCCTGGGGTGGAAACCTGTAAAGACTGCACAGTTCGGGTTAGCGCAGCAACGCTCTTAGCTAGCTCTTGGACCTGATGGTGTAGGTCTGGAGCCGGGTCATTGTCCAAAGCCTGCGCATCAGCTCCCACAGGCCCTGCTGACAAGGGCGCCGCCTCCTGGTAGTAAGTGGTAGTGGGGCGTCTGTGGGTCACAACGCCACCTGGTGCCGGTTCTCGGAGCACCCGGATGGCTCTGTCCTTGAACTGTGCAAAGTCCAGATGGGGATCCTGTAAGGCCATTGCCCGCAACTGGGTTCGGTGGGCATTGCAATATAAACCCTCTATAAATTGTTCAGTCAACAGCCTGTCCTCGTTTCCCACCCCATCAGGGTCGGTCTGCTTTATGGCCCTCAGGGCCTCTTGTAGGTTTAGTGCATAGTCCCTTATACTCTCATGCGCTCGCTGCTTGCACCCGTAGAATCTAAGCTTAATCTCGGCTGAGGTGCGGGTATCAAAGGTGTCCTTCAGCCGGGTTAGTATCCCTGCGACAGTCTTCCTCCCAGGTGGCCAGGATTTTACTTCCCTTTTGGCTGCCCCGGTTAGTTGGGCCACCAGGATGCTCACTTTTTGCTCTTCTGTGAGGGGGTACACCTGGAAGAGGCTATCCAGCTTTTCTCTAAAGTCATGCAGGGTATGTGACTCCCCTGAGTACTGGGGTAGCCAAGCTGCTCCCGGGATATAGGGCATGGTGAAGGGCATAACTGCAGCAGCGGTAGCGCTGGCGGGGGTTGAGGCAGTGAAGCTCTCCTCCGTATCCGACATCTTCCTCCCCCCTAGTGGACCGTGGCCTACCTTGCGATGATCCTCTTCCGTAGGCCGCGGCTCCGCAGTGGATCGTCAGGGTTGAGGACCTTCCGTCGCGCTCCTGTGACGTCGGCGTCTGCTGGGCTCCTTCCAGGACCTTACGCAACGTCCGGACGTGAGGCGGGGCTTCAGTTCTCGCGCGCTTTCGGAGTCCACGCCCCTCTTCTTCCCGCGCGGCGTCCCCAAGATGGCGTCCAACGGCGGGAAAACTCCACGGATGGCGGGAAGAAGGCCGAAGATGGCGCCGGATGGCGGGAAACTTCACCGATGGCGGGAAGAAGGTAGAAGATGGCGCCGGATGGCGGGAAACCTCCACGGATAGCGGGAATCTTCACCACTGGTAAGTTTGAACAGTCTTTGCTTTTCAGGCACGCAGTACCCGGTGGTTGCGGGCACGAAATCCTGCCGACTACGCCAAAGTTGACGCGCCCCTGGGCAGGTGTCGCGCTGCGATGCGCACGCAGGAGCTTACCCGGAGCCGGATCTCTTGAGGGTTGTAGTCTCGTGGCAGCGACCCGGTCCGTGCCCAGGGAGTCAAACTGAGCGGCGATGTACTAGCAGTAGATGGTTGATGACTACGCCACCCGTTGAGTGCAGCCAGGAAGCTGCTGTTGCAGGGCAGACCGCTGAGGCCGGTGGTAGGATTGTGCAGCGTGATAGTATAACCCCCAACGGGAGGGGTATGGCCTCAGGGCAGCCGACGTGGATGATGGGGGTAGCAGGAACCACTCAGAGACGGTACGGTGTAGTTCAGGGTCTTTACTGGTAACAACGACAGACCCTCCCGGAGTACTTGCTAGCAAACGGGGCCTGGTCAGTCTTTGAGCAGATGGGATCTCCCCTGGCCAGGCGTAGTTGTAGGCCTCCCAAACTGACTGTACTCTTCTGGCTACCTTGCTAGAAGCTGATGTAAGTAGCCCACGTCCCTGAGTGTACCGTGTGGTGCTCACCCGTATGGCCGGTGACTCGGGGCCTTCTAATGGCTTCCGCTCCACGATGGCGGTCCTGGTCCCACGCGTGTGACCGTGCCTTCGGGCTTCTGGGCCAGAGGACCTGAAATCCCCTGCCTGACGGATTCTGCTGCTGGGTAGGAGTTAGTCCCCACAGCCTCGGACTCCGGGTCCGGTAAAGAATCTTCTTAGTCAGGGCGAGCTCTGTAGCTGCCAGCCCCTGACTCCTTGTAACTCTGCTGTTTCCTATGCTGCTTCTTGTCTCCACTCTCCTTTGTCTGACTCACCCTGCCTCAGCCCCGGGTTTATACAGGGGAAGTTCTTCCCCTCCCAAGACTGGGCAGGAGGTGTGGCATGCACAGGATCCCTGACCAAAGGACCTCCCACCTGCTCTCAGACATAATATCTCTATCACTGTGGCAACCAGACCCCTGGGGTGTCACACTATTTACTGGAGCTGCAGGACGTTATGCCATACCTGCTACTCTATAATATACCGCTACCCTACAACATGCTGCTACCCTACAACATACTGCTACCCTACAACATGCCGCTACGCTACGACATGCCGCTACCCTGCAACATGCCGCTACCCTGCAACATGCCGCTACCCTACAACATGCCGCTACCCTACAACATGCCGCTACCCTGCAACATGCCGCTACCCTGCAACATGCCGCTACCCTGCAACATGCCGCTATCCTGCTGTGGTGCCCCTGAGGGTTCAGTCGCTACAGGGGTACTGCACCTCAGTTTGAGGTGTGGTATCCCTCTTCCAGGTAAGGATGGAGCATCTCTCAGGACCCCACTTTACCACTCAACACTACACCACTCCTGTCCTGTAGGGGGCCTAAATGCACCAGGGTGCTGCCCTTGCCTGGGATAGAGGAGATGGGGGGAACCAAAGATAGGGGGAACCATGTAGTGGGTGAGGGTGGAGGACACACTTTTAGGAAACACTTATTCTTTCATATTTAATCTACGGCCATCTTAGGTTCAAGGTCTTTGATTGTGATCTTCGTCTTTGACTGTGGTCTTCGTCTCTGATTGAGGTCTTCTGCCAGAGTCCAGCAAAAGGCCGCAGCCGACTGAAGATACACGGTCCTCGTTCTCTGGCCTTGAGACGAGGAGCGGGTCAGAGTTAACCACTGTCTCTACCCGGTCAAGATCCTGACCTAAGAAGGCCTTGGAGGGGAGCGGAGGAGATAGGCTCCACAGGCAAAAGGATCCCAGGGGGATACGGACGGAGCGGCCTACGCCACCTGTATTCTTCTGTATTTGGCCTAGCCAGAGGGATTCCTGCTGCAAGAGGGGTGAACCGGCCCCCGATATCTGACTTTGTTATTTCACGTCTCAGTCAGAAAAGCCCGGAGGCTTAGTGGATCCCAGAGGGATACGGACGGAGCGGCCTACGCCACCTGTATCTCTTACACTGCGTTTATCCAGTGGGACCCGGCCTTACACCTCGTTCTAACCACACACAGTCAGGAGAAGACTTAGTGGGAGAACTTACCAAGGAGAGGAACACACACCAGAGGGGTCTCGACAGGTGCTCCTGATCTACCTGGAAAGTGCTGAACCCCCCTTCCCGGTGGCCGCAGTACGCCATGTGTAGCAGAGAGAAGCTTTGCGGCTGAAAGTTCATCCCAAGTGAGTAAAGACCCGGATGACTTCATACACCGTCTCAGCTCGTTATTTCCTGCGCGGCACTGCACCCACCATTCCTCCTCACACTGCCCTGAGGCCTGCTCCGCCTGCGGGGAGCCGTTCCATCTTAGCTGCCCGTAACACCAGCCTCAGTGGACTGAAGTAGCGCTGGTGTCCATCACCGGAAACCGCAGGTGGCATAGTCGAAATACCACTCTTACTTTAAAGCCCATTATTTTTATGTCACGGCCCTGGGCACGGAACGGGTCCAAGCCACGACTGCATCCCCCGCTACCCCTACACCGACCCGGCTCCGAGTAACCCCATTTCCCAGGGAGGGCTGTGAGCGTCACACTGCAACATGCCACTACCCTGCAACATGCCACTACCCTACAAAATGCCGCTACCCTGCAACATGCCACTACCCTGCAACATGCCACTATCCTACAACATGCCGCTACTCTGCAACATGCCGCTACCCTACAAAATGCCACTACCCTGCAACATGCCGCTACCCTGCAACATGCCGCTACCCTGCAACATGCCGCTACCCTGCAACATGCCGCTACCCTGCAACATGCCGCTACCCTGCAACATGCCGCTACCCTACAACATGCCGCTACCCTGCAACATGCCGCTACCTTACAACATGCCGCTACCCTGCAACATGCCGCTACCCTGCAACATGCCGCTACCCTGCAACATGCCACTACCCTACAACATGCCGCTACCCTGCAACATGCCGCTACCCTGCAACATGCCGCTACCTTACAACATGCCGCTACCCTGCAACATGCCGCTACCCTACAACATGCTGCTATGTAGCGGCCAGACGGGGGTCACAGGAACACTAGTATGTCAGGCTGCTATTTGTCATTTTTGCTTTCACACAAAGAACTTTCCTAATAAACAGAAGTCAAAAATATAACGTAAACATGGCCTTATCCAAATGTAGAGCACAGATAGGGGGCAGTATTACTGCAGGTTTGATTACACTGTTTTTTATCTGTTACCATGGAGTCACATGGCACTGCATAGGAAATGCAGACAATAAATGTTGGGACATTTTAATCAAATTCCTTCATTTTCTGTTTAACTTTATTTGGACAATAAAAAAAATGGTTCCAAAAGTGGTCATAAATGTATGGACATATATATATATATATATATATATATATATATATATATATATATATATATATATATATATATATATATATACAGTACAGACCAAAAGTTTGGACACACCTTCTCATTTAAAGATTTTTCTGTATTTTCATGACTATGAAAATTGTACATTCACACTGAAGGCATCAAAACTATGAATTAACACATGTGGAATTATATACTTAACAAAAAAGTGTGAAACAACTGAAAATATGTCTTATATTCTAGGTTCTTCAAAGTAGCCACCTTTTGCTTTGATGACTGCTTTGCACACTCTTGGCATTCTCTTGATGAGCTTCAAGAGGTAGTCACTGGAAATGGTTTTCACTTCACAGGTGTGCCCTGTCCGGTTCAATAAGTGGGATTTCTTGCCTTATAAATGGGGTTGGGACCATCAGTTGTGTTGTGCAGAAGTCTGGTGGATACACAGCTGATATTCCTACTGAATAGACTGTTAGCTGCTTGTTTTCTTGCCATAATACAAATTCTAAGTAAAGAAAAACAAGTGGCCATCATTACTTTAAGAAATGCCCCCATAAATATCATTTTGGTACTCCTGTGAAGGTCAGCCACAGGCTCACCTCCATAGGAGAACTGAGATTCCTCTATATACTGTAATACCGTGGCATTGCAGTAGTATAAGCAATTGAATGATAGCCAGCTCATGTCACCTATAAAAACTACAAAATAAGGTAAAAAATAAATGTTCTAAAAAATATATAAAAAAAAAATTGTAATCACCCCCCTTTTCGCCTATTAAAATAATAATAATACTTGGTATTGCCATCTCCAAAAATGTTCAGTTTATGAAAATAGAAAGCCATACATTAACCGTTAAAAAAAAATTGCGGCTTTTCAGTCATCGCACTCGCCAGATAAAAAAGGGATCAAAACATCACCTGTAACCCAAAAAAGTATCAACCAAAACGTCAGCCCAGCACGCAGAAACCAAGCCCTGACTCAGCTCCATAGACAGAAATATAAAAAAAGTTACTGGTTTCAGAAAATGGCGAAAAATGTTTATTTACAAGTTTCATGAATTGTTTTCACCACTAAATTAATAAAATAACTGGAGAAGTTAGGAATAGCCACAATCATACTGACCTGTGCAATTATGTTTCCAGGTCATTTTTTTACCACATAATGAAAACCCTAAAAACAAAACAAAACAAAAAAAAGGGTGGAATTGGAGCTTTTTTTTTTCACAGTTTCGCTGCACTTTAAATTTATTCCTGGTTTTCAAATGAGGGTGGATCTGCAATACGAAGCTGTGTTGTTCTACTCCACAACTAAGCACATCCGACCGGCACTGGGAACTTTTTCTTTAAAGGGGCTGTCCAGTCAAAACCGATAAGTCTGCAGTCACTCTGTGTGACTGCAGACTTATGAATCCCTCCAGCGCACGTACTGTACAGACCTGGGACCAGAGGGTATGTATGAGTTATACATAGCCCAGGCCATTCAGCGCCGCCTCACTCCATACACTTGTATGGAGCGAGGCCACACCCCATCTAGTGATGCGGATGACAAGTGGGCGTTGTCCGACTAAAGGGTTCAGCCTTGCTCAATACAAGTGTATGGAGAGCGAGGCCGTGCCCACTGTCCGGGTGTATGTATAATCAGAGGCATATCTGGGGGAGACAGGTGGGGCATGTGCCCTGGGCGCAGCCGGCAGGGGGGCATTTTTGGGCTGCCTAATGCGGTGGTCCGAAGTGTCTCTCCCGGCGGCTGCAGCCCCCCCGCACTGAGAGTCGGCAGTTCTGTGAGCCGGCTGACAAGCTGACACCCAGCTCAGAGAAGCTGCAGCACGCCGGCTCCCAGTGTTCAATTGTACTTGCGTCCTTCAGATGCGAGTACAATTGAAGCTCTGACCTCCGGGTCAGAGCAACGCCAGCAGCGTGATCATGTCATGTGATCACGCTGGCAACGTCACTCGCCGGCGCAGCACACAGAGGCGCGAACGGTGGTAAGTGCTCTGTGATCCAGAGCTGAAGACTCTGAAGATGGGGTGGTGGATTCACTGCAGGGGGGTATAATTACTGCAGGGTGGGGTTATTTACTCATTGCAGGGGAGTTGTATTTACTGCAGGGGGGCTGTATTTACTGCAGGGGGGGCTGTATTTACTGTGGTGGTGGAGATTTAGTGTAACGAAATGATTTGAGGACACAAGTTTGGGGAGCAAAGAAGGGGCAGGTGCAGATAATAAGGGGAGCGGGAGAAATTTGAAGACACAATATGAGGAGCAAGGGGTGAGATGAGGGGATGGGTGCAGACACAGTACGGTGAGGGGGGGTATGGGTGCGGACACAGTATGAGGAACAAGGGGAAAATGTATGCGGACGCAGTATGGGGAGCGAGGGTGATGGGATGAGTGCAGACACAGTATGGGGAGTCGGGGGGGGATGTGTGAGGAGGCAGTATGGAAAGTGAGAGGGTAAATGTGTGAGGAGACTATTTAGGGGAATAGTGTGAGGAAACAGTATGGGGGAAGAAAAGTGTGAGTGGGCACAGAATAAAGACTGCGTAGTGGGGGGGTAGCATGGGGGGACAGTGTAAGGGTACAGACCGGAAGTGACAGTATAAAAAGAAGGAAGGGTGTGAGGAGGGGGCACAGTATAGAGACTGGGCCCTATTGGGGGTATCCAGTGTGAGAGGACAGTTTAAAGAGGAGGCCCAGTATGGTAAAGAGAGGGCAGTGTGAAGGGCATGTACCATAACAGGGACAGTTTGGGGGTAATATTTTGTGCAGGGAATATGGTGAGGGGCAATTATTTAGTCAGGGGCTCAGTGTATGGCAGATATTTGTATTCAGGAGCATTATAATGACACTGCTATCTTTAAGGGTGTCGTGTTGGGATGTGCTGCACAAGACCGGAGAAGATGGAAGTCTGCAGAGACGAGCTGTAGATGAGAAAACTCATCATGGCGTTTGGACAAGATGAAGAAAAGAAAGGGAACGACTCCAGAGACAATGTCATCCATCAGGTACCTTGATGGAAATGTATTTTGTGATACTGACTAATTCTCAGATTTTTATTTATGTTAGGAGCATTAAAGGGGTTGTCCAAGTTTGTGATGAGTCTGCAGTCATTCTATGTGACTGCAGACTTCTGAATTCTCACAGTGCGCACTGCACGCTGTCAGGATTCTCTGGTGCCAGCGATTTGCATACATGCCGACACATGCCGACTAAACATGCATGGTGTCACTCAATGAAAATTAATTCTGTGAGGCTAGACACGTCTAGTCAGAATGTGGCCAGAAGTATACAAATTGCATACTTGTACAAGGGAGAATCCTAAAAGTGTGCAGTGCATGCGCTGTGATAATTCAGAAGCCTACAGTCACATAGAGTGACTGCAGACTTTCATCTCAAACCTGGACAAGCCCTTTAATTATAAAATGAAGCCCTGTAGCATGCCAATCCTAACAGCGTGTAATATTCTCACTGTCAGGATTCAGCTCTGCTTGACGGTTCCAGAAGTCATCACATGGCCACTTCACTTATATGTAATTTTCAATCTTACAGTCACGTGACAACCAGCTTCTCTTTCTGCTTCTCTGTTTTTCACTGAACATTGAGAGAATTAGGGAGAGCAGCTCGTCAGCACGTGACTAAGTGTGCAAATCGCATATGTGCTTGGGGAGGGGGCCAAACTGAATTCTTGCCCCGGGTGCCAGAAAGCCTAGATACTGGTATAACTCATACATACCCTCCTTTATCGGGTCTGAAACCGGCAGCGAATCCCCGCAGCGCACAGTGTCTATGCTGGGGTGATTCATAAGTCTGCAGTCACACAGAGTGTGCGATTTATCAGGCAGTGACCCAAGAATGTCCAACTTAAAGTTTTATTGTCCAAAAAACTCACAAATTAAAGGCAGCTTTATCCTCCGGATCGCAGCCGGGACCTCCAATACAGTCAGTATAATAAACCTCATTGCCGTGAACGACTGCACCGCCGTGATACTCAAGGTGCATCAGATACGTTGCCTATGCCTGTGTTCAGCCTTCATACAGGCCAGCAGTGCAGAGCCTCCTGCTCTGCTGCTAGCAAACATAACACTGACACCACCCAACCTTTGCTGCAATTTTTTAAATGAAAACTGTGGACATGAGCCACATGCAAGACCCAGCTGGAGGGAGTGAACCGCCCCACTGCCATCACTCCAAAAATAAAAGCCCATGCTGGGTTTTCTTAAATCCGACTTGGTCAAATAGCTTGACCAAGTCCAAACTTACTTTTATTTTGCACTGCAAGCACAGCTGTGTCTGTGACTGCAATGCACTCCAGCGGGTTCAATATGACTCTATTTACATCTTGGGGGATTCATACCGTCCCTCGCATGTGATCCCTCTCACTGCCTCACACCAGGCAACCCCTTTAATGAGAGGTCTGTTTCCAGATCCACTTTCCATTTTGGCTTTTTTCAATAGGTCTCCATTTTCTTCCGACCTCAAAACACTATATACTTTCAATATGGATTGAGTTTCAGAATTCTCAAATACGTTATCCATACTAGCATTTTCTATTGGGTTCTGCATGGAGTGGCTACAGTGTTCTTACAGCCACCACTCTCTACTACGCGGTGACTGTAGCTGCTCTGGCACCCCTCCTTAACTGAAAGGCGACTGTTCACGGCAGGAATAATGGTAATTTTCTCTCTTAAAGTGTTTGTCACTCTGTGACTGAAGACTTGCGAATCCTCACAGCGTATGCAGTGCGCACTGTGACTATGCTCTGGAGTGAGCGTTGGTGTTATGATTGTGTAACAACTGACACGGGAAAATAGGTAAAGCACTAGAAACTGCAACTGAGCCAGCCGGCTCCTGTACAGACTAGAGACCCCGCAGTCCATAGTGGTTCCTACGTGGGCTGGAGTTGCCCTAACAACAGACTAAACAATGGCAACTCTGACCTATGCTGCCTGAAAGGCCGTTCAGCGCTTCACGTTCCTCCTAAGAAACTGGAGGCCAGAGCAGAGTGCAAATTACAAACACAAGGGAAGGTGTGCTGATATACAAAGAGATCCCAGAGTAAGTTAAAACAAACCACTAAATACAAAATGAGAAGATAAGGTATGTACTGCTAGAGAGTATATTGCCTACTTCCTAAACAAGAAACAGAAGACAGGTGCAGGGTGAAAAGCATAATTAGCAGAGAGATAAACCCTAGATGGTCTTTCAATGACTGGCATAAACAACTGCAGTATGGCAGGACATCCAAATAAGAATATTGCAAGCAGGGGGAGAGTATATTCCTGCACCCGAAAGGTGATAGGACAGACAAATGAAAACACCTGTTAACCTAAAAAGATAAGGATAACAGGCAATAAACATCCAGAGAAAAGGTGTAAGTGCTCTTGCTCAGTGGATAGGGAAACCGACCACAAAACACAGGATCAAGGGTTCAAACCCAGACGCATGACAGTTGGGAACGGAGTATGTGATATGCATACTCCCAGCCAGAATTCGACTAGACAGATTCCAGCCTCACACAATACGTTTGCATTGAGAGGGATTCAGGCCAGGAGTATGCATATCACATACTCCGTTCCCAACTGTCATGCGTCTGGGTTCGAACCTTACACAGATACCAGAGAATCCTCACAGCACACAGTGGGGATTTACAAGTCTGCAGTCACATTAAGTGACTGAAGATTTGTATTTTTAGACCAGAAAACCCCTTTGATCCGCACTTTTAGTAAGGCATACGGACAGCGTTGTAAAACTATTAACCTGCAGATTAACCTTATAACTGCAAGCTAATTGTGTTTGGGGACATGACAGGTTCATTTTAAGGACCTAAAGTCACTATCTTTAAGGTTTACCACCTTGATCAAAGAGTATAAGAGGTAACATTTATCCTAATGAAGAGTTTCAAGCTGGTGTATGGAAACTTATAGGCCATGCAATGCTCCTCTGAGAATTTAAATATGCAAATAGCCTCTTCAGAGAGAAAGAGGACTTGAACAGCCATACAGTCTATCATTATAAAACACAGTGGGCAGTCAGGAGATGTATAGCTCAGCAGTGGCAGCATAGTAGAAAATTAGGATAGGAATAGGCACGGAGATGTGAGGCAGTGTAAGGTCAGCAACTCATAGTAAGCTGTGTTACGTCTTTCTACTGGACCAATCTGCCAGAAGCTCATGGTATCTGCAAGAACAGAGGTCCCCCACCTTTCTGATCTTGAGAGCCACATTCAGCTCTGAGAGGGTCGCGAGCAACATCCAGCTCTGAGAGGGTCGCCAGCCATATCTAGCTCCTGCCCCACTAACAGTAGTGACAACTAGAGCCCCCTGTTACTGGTATAATGTACGCCAAGGCTTTTCCACTGAATTCACACCAAGGCAGTATGCCAAGCTCCAGGATTTCCCATCTTACCCCCATTCAGATCTGCTCTTCTGTGCAGGGCTACACACAAAAGTCACTATCTAGAGATCTACTCTAAGGCTATGTGCCCACGAAGCAGAAATGAAGCAGAAAATTTCTGCTTCATTTCTGCAAGTAAAAACGCATGCGGAATTCCGCACGCGTTTATCGCGCTATTTCCACATGCGGAATTGCCTTGCGTTTTTTAATGCATTGCAAAAGGCAATTCCGCTTGCGGAAACGCAAAATTAATGAACATGCTGCGGATTTTTGAACGCAGCATAAACGCTGCGGAAAAATCCGCAGCATGGGCATAGAACTTGCGGAATCCCCTTGGGGACCATGGGGTGCGGATTACCTAGCGTTTAACAAACGTTTACGCTGCGGAAATTCCGCAGCATAAACGCTTGAAAAACGCTACGTGGGCACGCAGCCTTAATAGCTGTTTTCTACACCTGGTGTTAATGCACAAAGATGGCAGACAGCCACTAGCCACACATCACGGGCTTGCGAGGAATGACACAGTGCCAGTACAACTGAATTTTGCTGCAGGTGGTGCAATTGGAAAATTACACTTATGAAATTTCAAGTATTTTTGTTTGATTGAAACAATTTTGCTCTATCTGCCCTGCACACTGGCCTGATCCTGTGCAGCGTGCTACCAGGCCTAGATTGAGGCACAATAACATTTAATTTCACCAAAAATTACAAAGAAGTTGAGTTGTATGTAAATATTTATGCACAGAACACGATAAATTTTATTGTAAAAATTTTGCCCTTTGTACCCAAATCTAGTTATATTCCATTGAGCCTGAGCACATGTGATTATTTTGCAAAAGGCAATACAATGCACGTGATCTGGCATCAATTGTGGTGATCTTGGACTTGTGGGAGTACAATCTCCACATAATTGGATGACTGAACGCATGTTTCTTGGGCACACAAAAGGAGACCTGTCGATGAAATAGAGGTAAATGATGAATAGAAAGCAGTAATTGAGGATGGTGATGGGGCTAATGACAAGGTACTACTTGCAGGTGCAGACTAGTTACCAGAAAGATGATCATGAGGTGAGTGTGGCGCCCCTGAGGGTTCGACCGCCACAGGGATACTGCACTTCTCTAATGGAGTGTGGTGTTCCTCCTCTGAGGTAAGAACAGTGCGATGGTCAGGACCCTTCCTTTACATCCAACACCACACTTCTCCCACCAGAGGGGGCTAGAATGCACTAGGTGCTGCCCCCCTGGTTACAGGGAGACTGGGGACCCAAGAGCTAGGGGAACCATTTAGTGGGTGAGGGTGGAGGACTCACATTTTAGTGACACTTAATAATTCATATTTAATAAAAAGCCATCTTGGTTCATGGTCTTTTGATGGTTCGTTTGACTGTCTTGGTATTGTGATCTCCCTCCCTGAGCGTGGATCCTGTGTGGACCTGCAGCGGATGGAGACACAGCCCTCATACCTTGGCCTTGGGTCGAGGGGCAGGTTGTAGACAACGAATGTCTCAACCCGGTCAAGGACCACGACCAAGAAGGCCCGGAGCTTAGGAGTGTAGCTCCACCGCAAATGGATCCCTGGGAGGATGCAGACGGAGCGGTATACGCCACCTGTCCTCGCCAACCTGATCTATTCAGAGGGATTCCGGCTGCAAGAGGGGTACCGACACCCGACCCTGCTACTCCATGTCCTGGTCGGGGAAGCCCGGTAGGCCCTGAAACTCGGAAGGAGTGGAGTTGCCACCCGTGCCCTTTTTCTGAGAGGAGTTCAGAGGGAGAACCGGCCTATTTACACACACAGACAGGAAAGCACTTGGTCTGTAGTTTAGGAACACTGTGGTGCAGGGTCCTGATTGAACACTGGACTTACTCGGAGGTTGTCGGACCCCCTTCGTCTCTGGTGGCCGCAGAACTCCGCGAGGAGCAGGGAGTCGCCTTCCTTCTGCCATCTCTGGTGTGAGTAAAGCCTTGGAAGTTCACCCCTATGGCCTCCGGACTTTTTATTCTGCGCTACACCGCACGACACAGACTTTCTAGACTACTACCCCTGTCATTCCTGTCCCTCTGCCCTGAGGCCTTGCTCTGCCTGTGGGGAGTAGTAACAACGACGGCTGCCATAACACCATGCCTCGGCGGACTGCAGCAGCGCTGGTGGCCTTCACCAGGTGCCACAGGTGGCGTAGTCTAAATCAGCCACTCAACCCGGATAAGCCCGTACCATCCTTCTTTTAATGTGACGGCCCTGGGCACGGAGCGGGTCCGGGCCACGGCTGCACCCCATCTCTCCATCACAGGACCCGACTCCGAGTCCCCCATCTCCCAGGGTAAAGAAAAGGGCTTCCGAGTAGAGGCGTCACATGAGGAAGGAGGACAGCTTGAGCCTTGCTCATCTTATTTTTCAGTTTCATTTCCCCACATGAGCAGGAGATATCATTTCATGTGCTAACGGATTCAAATAGTTCTTAGTCAATGTGTGCCAGAATTCACCTGGCTTAATTTACATCAGCAGCACAGCCTGCACATTGTAATGGTTTGGTTGTCTGGCAATGTGGAAAAGAATTCCCACCACGCAAAAGATGCCTGCAAATAGTAATCGCCATCACCACGACCATCATAACAACTTTAAGGCACTGTTGAGTCTACTACACCAACAACAGTTGTGACATCACCTGCTCCAGAGCTGACGACAGAATGAACAGATTTTGCTCCAAAAGAGCTTTACGCCAAACAGCATATGTGCTGGGTATCACCAAGGCCAACACCCTCTGATAAGGATGAGAGCACCTCTTCTACACCTCTGTCTGGTTCCCAGGCCTTGTCCACCACAGAATCATCATCAACCACAATTTGTTTGACAGTTGCCTCTTACGGAAAATGGCATGAGCTCCTTGTTCCCCTGCCTGATTTCCCACCTCAAGATTTTTCCTGGCTCAGAGTGCTATTATTGCTGCCAGTGCCCTTAACAACCCCACCACCAAAGCCAGCACAGCAACACAGCTTGGCTTTAGAAATGGGTCCTCCTTTTTTGGCCCCATGTCTTTTGAGTACAAAGGTTGACTGTTCATCTTTTCCAATAAATCAACTACAAACAGTTGTTCTGGTGTAGTATCTTCCTTAGCCATTGGTGTTCTGTGGGTTACTAGACTAAGGGGCAGAACAGAAACAGATGTAATTGACGAATTGGAAATTCCGCTCTGTATAACATTTTGTGTTTTAGCAGCAGAGGAAGTGGACTGAGCAGAACAGTGACTCCAGCTGATGGTGTTGCTCTCAGAGGCTACATCATCCTGCATTGATTACGACAACCGGTGTGACATATATTCCATTACGCACTCGGACTCCACTTTTTCTCCACTGATATGCTTGCCAGAGGCAAAGTGAGCCAATCGTGACCTGTCTTTCATAGTACTAATGATGAAGCGGTTGTGGCTAGAAGTGCCTGTGATGCTGCTGCTAACAGCTCCCATATTTTTTGCTTTCATATGAGTTTTTTTTTCTGTCTCACAGTACCATGTTGTAACGCTGGTGGGTGTGGACCCACTGCACCACAGGCAGGGCTTACACTAAAGTAGTTTGACTAAGTGTCTACTGGGTAATCACTAGAGCCTCTGAAGGTGAGGATATGCTGTGCCACCGGTAGACACCAGGTGTCACTCCAGGACAGTCCCCAGGACTGCAGCAGCTTACCGGAGGGTCAGAGACTCGGGTACGGGGACAAGTGGGCGAGACAAAAACATAGCCAGACGGTCCGAGGTTGGGGCAGGCAGCACAGGTTCAGAATTCGTAGCCGAGGTCAGGAGAGATCAGGATAAACGAGAAGGCTAGCTGGGTCGATAACAGGTGAGACAAAACAGGAATACGCCAATACAGGATGCTAGAGACTGAGCTACTAGAACATAAGTTCAGGTGAGGAATGAAGGGTGGAGTCAACTGACTGATATATCACCTGCTGGCAGGTGATAGGCCGGGGAAGCAAATATCTGCAGGACAGAATGATACAAATTCTTGCAAAGTTCATCCACACCGCCCTATGACTCACACACAGCAGAACTGGAGAGAAGCACAAGGCAGCTCAGAGCGATGGTCAGGTACTGGGTGGAGCAGAGTGAAAAGTCGGCGCTTAGAAGGCGTGCGAGTGGCCAGCCTAACACATGTTTATTGACAGTGCCACATTTTGCTTTAATATACATTTTGGATACAAGCATAACATTTGAGTCCTTTACCAATACAGTCATGGCCGAAAGTGTTGGCACTAGTGATGAGCGAGTACCGTAATATTCGTAATCGCTATACTCGTAACGAGTACTTTGTAATAATCGCGTATTCGTTCCGAATAGCGAGTACAATGTAAGTCAATGGGAAATGCGAGTAATTTTCTGCTGGACCCTACAAAGTGGTCTGGGGGCCTGAGGAAAAGGCTGAAATGGATGGGAAAGTGATGAAACAGAATGGGAAGAGCCTTGCCTGCATGCATTTCTGACTCGCATATGGTTTCTGGGAATAAGTTTGTCGCAGTATTATATGACGCGCCCCCTGGGCCGTGGGGTACTCGGTAGCCGGGCCGGTCGAAGCTGGGGGATGTCACAGTGGCAGTGACCCGGTCCGTGACCCAGGGCGGTCAATAAAAGGGGAAAAGTAAAAGGGAATAAAGTTTTTATAGAGATAATGTTTGTGACGCCACCTGTGGTATGCGGCTATATGGGGCTGCCGCTGCGGTGCAGATCCTCTGGAGCTGATGGTGATGCAGCAGAGTTGGTTCAGCTCTCCACAGGCAGAGCTTAGCTCCAGGGCAGGATATAGTGATGCTATGAGGTAGATGTTGTTGGTGCGGTGTAGTGCAAGTGATAGCGCAGATAATGACCAGTCCACAGCTTAATGGCGGTTTCCTCTTATCTTTACTTGCAGTTTTTTAAGCAGCCTGAGGCACGGGTACTAGCTGATAGTAGAGGTCCGGGCGGCCTGGAAGCAAGTTGGGGATCCACCTCGCCAAGTGGAGTTGGCCCTGCTGCTTGAAGCTACAGTGGTGGCCAAAAGTATTGGCACCCCTGCAATTCTGTCAGATAATACTCAGTTTCTTCCTGAAAATGATTGCAATCACAAATTCTTTGGTATTATTATCTTCATTTAATTTGTCTTCAATGAAAAAACACAAAAAGAATTGTCCTAAAGCCAAATTGGATACAATTCCACACCAAACCTAAAAAAGGGGGTGGACAAAAGTATTGGCACTGTTTGAAAAATCATGTGATGCTTCTCTAATTCGTGTAATTAACAGCACCTGTAACTTACCTGTGGCTCCTAACAGGTGTTGGCAATAACTAAATCACACTTGCAGCCAGTTAACATGGATTAAAGTTGACTCAACCTCTGTCCTGTGTCCTTGTGTGTACCACATTGAGCATGGAGAAAAGAAAGAAGACCAAAGAACTGTCTGAGGACTTGAGAAACCAAATTGTGAGGAAGCATGAGCAATCTCAAGGCTACAAGTCCATCTCCAAAGACCTGAATGTTCCTGTGTCTTCCGTGCGCATTGTCATCAAGAAGTTTAAAGCCCATGGCACTGTGGCTAACCTCTCTAGATGTGAACGGAAAAGAAAAATTGACGAGAGATTTCAACGCAAGATTGTGCGGATGGTGGATAAAGAACCTCGACTAACATCCAAACAAGTTCAAGCTGCCCTGCAGTCCGAGGGTACAACAGTGTCAACCCGTACTATCCGTTGGCGTCTGAATGAAAAGGGACTGTATGGTAGGATACCCAGGAAGACCCCACTTCTTACCCCGAGACATAAAAAAGTCAGGCTGGAGTTTGCCAAAACTTACCTGAGAAAGCCTAAAACGTTTTGGAAGAATGTTCTCTGGTCAGATGAGACAAAAGTACAGCTTTTTGGGAAAAAGCATCAACATAGAGTGTACAGGAAAAAAAAAGAGGCATTCAAAGAAAAGAACACGGTCCCTACAGTCAAACATGGCGGAGGTTCCCTGATGTTTTGGGGTTGCTTTGCTGCCTCTGGCACTGGACTGCTTGACCGTGTGCATGGCATTATGAAGTCTGAAGACTACCAACAAATTTTGCAGCATAATGTAGTGCCCAGTGTGAGAAAGCTGGATCTCCCTCAGAGGTCATGGGTCTTCCAGCAGGACAATGACCCAAAACACACTTCCAGAAGCACTATAAAATGGTTTGAGAGAAAGCACTGGAGACTTCTAAGGTGGCCAGCAATGAGTCCAGACCTGAATCCCATAGAACACCTGTGGAGAGATCAAAAAATGGCAGTTTGGAAAAGGCACCCTTCAAATATCAGGGACCTGGAGCAGTTTGCCAAAGAAGAATGGTCTACAATTCCAGCAGAGCATTGTAAGAAACTCATTGATGGTTACCGGAAGCGGTTGTTCGCAGTTATTTTGGCTAAAGGTTGTGCAACCAAGTATTAGGCTGAGGGTGCCAATACTTTTGTCTGGCCCATTTTTGGAGTTTTGTGTGAAATGATCAATGATTTGAGTTTTGCTTCATTCTCTTTTGTGTTTTTTCCTTGCAAGCAAATTAAATGAAGATAATAATACCAAAGAATTTGTGATTGCAATCATTTTCAGGAAGAAACTGAGTATTATCTGACAGAATTGCAGGGGTGCCAATACTTTTGGCCACCACTGTATGCTGCGGCCCTCGTCCCTGAATAAAACGTCTTTTCCTCCCCCGTATGGCAGGCAGCTCGGGCCTTCCTCAATTGTCGCTCCCACGTGGCAGTGCTGGGCCCTATGGTGCTGCTGTGTCGCCGGGCATCTGATGGGGCCAGGAGACCTGCAGTCTCCTGCCCTCCGGATTCTGCTGCTGGGCCTTCAGTGCCCCACAACCTCGGACTCCGGTGTCCGGTTCTTCTGCGCTTCTCTCCTCTGGCTTGAGCTTGTACACAGCTCCCTTCCCCAGGTCCTTCCTCGTCGCTGTCCTGTCTTCAACTCCTCTCCACTCACTCTTACTAACCCCGCCTCCAGATTCCAGCTGTCAAGGGGAGTAGCTCCCCTTTATGATCTGGAGCCAGGAAAGTGTTGTATGCTGGTAAACCTGATTAGGGGACCCCTCCTTGATTCCAGGCATGGCATCACCCCTTGTGAGGGAGGCAATGCCACTGTGGCAACCAGACCCCTGGGGTGCCACAATTACGCCACTTTTACAGACACACAAGAACAACTACCAAACCTAACATAAATTGCATTTAACAGGCCAAAAAGGTTAAGAAACGGTTTTTCCTACATAATCACTTGTATATAAGGCTAAATAAACCAGAGTAACCAACAAATATCCCTTTTTAGCGTTTGTTCACACATACTGTTGTGGCTTTTTTTCGCCTTTTACAATTGGGAGGACCCTGACTTATACATTTTGTAAGTCCCTCTGTCATACATCATTTTAGTTCACTATTCCCCAGCACTTTACAAGCACAGCTAGAACGCACCAGTAGGTATGTTGATCTTTGACCTGAGAGGCCTCAGGTGGCTCTGTAACATGTGTTTTGGAGGGACAGCTGTTACTTAGACATTTGGGCGGTCCCTCCATCATTGACACTCAGATAGTGAAATACATATACCATAGCAGTTTACAATTTGCCCATTGTAGCGTTGTGCTTGACCCTCCTCCTCCATCACCATGTGATACTGTGGCCCTAAATTTAAATGTTCAGAGGGCCTGCAGTAGGCAGGAAAGCTGAGTTTTGTGAGAGCCCTCGTGTCGCCCTGTAACAGACATTTTGAAGTGCCCTCCTCTTGAAATTTTTGGAGGTGCCTCTTGTGTACATTTGAGAGTGCCCTCACTTATTCATATTGTAGGGCCCTCACTCTATTATTTAACTCATTTAATGGCAGAGACTACAGAGAAAAAGGCCAAGAGACATGGAGTACTAGAAGGTAGCAGTGAGTGCGGCCTGCAATCCTCAGGTATGGCTGAACTCTGTGAACCGGAAAAATAAAGCTGCACTAGTCAACTGGATGACGAGCTCAAATATATCACTTGTGAAAGTCAAAGGACAAAGGATATATGGTGCCACCCTCCCAGATGGGTTGGAGAAGCTTCTCCAAATGGCTCAGAGATTTTGATTGTCAATATTCCCCAGATTATATAGGAAGAGAAGACTTCTATATACTGTACTACTTGGTCCAGTGCAGAATGTGCATCGTATTTCAAAAAAATTACTCCTGGGGGCTGTGTGATAGGTGCAGGAAGATTCCATGACAAGGGCCTCAGTCAGTCATCAACAGTCAGTGTAAATTTCTATTGAATATGTATCCCCTATCTCAGTAACAATGTGGCACAACCGGTGACAAGGGCCTCCAATGACAAATATTAGTTTGGTAGGACCACTGTACATTCCAGATTTGTCCACTGCACAATGTGCATAGGGTTTGCAATAATGAGCCCTATGGGCTGAGTCATGGTTGACTTAGGTAGCCACCATCCCAAGGGCCTCCAATCACAAATAATAGTTAGACTGGAGTAGGAATACAGTCCTGGTTTGTTCACTGCACAATTTGCATAGGGTTTGTAAAAATAAGTCCTATGGGCTGAGTCATGGTTGACGTAGGTAGCCACCATCCCAAGGGCCTCCAATCATAAATAGTAGTTAGGCTGGAGTAGGAATACTGTCCTGGTTTGTCCACTGCACAATGTTTATAGGGTTTGTAAAAATTAGCCCTATGACCATGACCATGTTCTGCAACTTATCCCTTGGCATTATTACAGGCACAGATAGCCCTTGCTGTTGTGCTGGTTTATTGAAAATTGCCCAATTTGTGCACATTTTCCCCCCACCTCTGTTGGAGCTGGTGTTCGTGTCTCTCCCCGTTATCCCTTGGTGTTGAAAAGAACCGGTACCTCTGCCACCAGCATTGTCTGAGGGTGATGTTTTCAGCAACTGATCTACAACGGCCCTTTTGAACGATTCCATTGTAAAACTCTTTGGTGACTCCAAAAGGAGAGAAGGAAATTTCTCCTTGTACCGTGGATTGAGAAAGTTGGCCAACCAGCATAGATTGTTGGATAAAATGTGCCACAGACACATACACATGAACTGTGCCATGTGGGCCAAGCTGCAAAAAGGCAAATGTTCTGTGTCCCCAACAGTAGAAAAAGTAACCATCTTCTCCTCACACTGACTCACCGCCTCCTCCTCCTTCACCTCCTCATCCTCCTCTTCAGCCCATCCTGCCTGGACAGACATGAAGCTTGAGTTGGGTGTCCCCTCTGTAGCATTACAAGTCCCCTGGGAAGCACAGAAAAACAAGTTCTCTCCCTCCTCATCCTCCTCATCTTCATCCTCATCACCCATTGTTGCCTCAGAATATTGGCTGGGCTGGGTAGTAACACCCATTGGGAAATCTGGCTCCATACCAACAACACTCAAAGCTTCCTCTTTGAGATTATGCAGTGATTGTTTCAAGAGACACAGCAGCGGGATGGTTACGCTGATAATAGCCAGATTACCACTCACGAGGTTGGTGCAGTACTCAAAGTTCTCAAGAACCTCACAAATGTCAGCGATCCACACCCACTCGACAGTCATTATGTGTGGTGGCTGACTTTCAGTCTGACGGGCATGCTGAAGCTGGTATTCAGCTACTGCCCTCTGCTGTTCACTAATCCTCGCCAACATATGATAGGTGGAGTTCCATCGCGTCGGCAGGTCGCAAATGAGTCAGTGACTTGGCAAATTCAAGCTCTTTTGGAGCGTTGTAAGAGTAGCAAAAGCGGTAGAGGAATTGCGGAAATGGGCGCTAATACGGCGCACCTCCTCAAGTAGGTACGGCACGTCACGGTAAGTTTTCAGAAATTTCTGAACAACTAGGTCAGCACGTGAGCCATGCATGGCATGTGTACCAGATTGCAGACCTTTAAAGCCGCCACCAGGTTACGCCCATTATTGCAGATGACCAGATCATGTTGGAGGTTCAGCAGCGGGGAGAGCCACTAATCGGTCTGTTGTTTTAAAGCTTGCCACAGCTCTGCTGCAGTGTGTGCTTTCTGACCTAAACAGATCAGCTTCAGCAGTGCGTGTTGACGCTTTGCCGATGCGCTGCTGCACAGGTCCCAGCTTGGCAGTGATGGGGAGGGTAATTCAGCAGAGGATGAAGAGCAGAAGGAGGGGAGAGAGGAAGTGGAATATGAAGAGGCGGAAACCCTGACAGAAGTTGGGCCCGCTATTCTTGGGTTGGGTAGCATGTGTGATGTTCCCGTTTGCACCTTTGTCCCACCCTCCACCAGGTTCACCCAGTGTGCCGTAACAGAAATAAATCGTCCCTGTCAACAACAACTTGTCTGGGTGTCTCTTGTTAGGTGGACCTTCCCGGTTACGGCATTGGTGAGAGCATGGTTCAGATTGTTTAACACGTGTTTGTGTAACGCAGGGATGGCACACCGGGCAAAATAGTGGTGGCTGGGAACACTGTATCGTGGGCCAGCCACAGCCAAGAGATCACGGAAAGACTGTGTTCCCACAAGCCTAAACGGCAACATCTCCACAGCTAGCAATTTGGCAATCTGCGAGTTTAGTATTTGTATCTGTGGGTGCGTGGCTGGGTATTTACGCTTTCTTTCCAAGCTCTCAGGCACGGACAATTGGACGCTTTGTTGGTACAAGGAAGTGGATGTGGTTGATGTTTGTTGTGTGTGAGCAACCGCAGCTTGTGGGCAGAAGGTATGAGCGCCTGCTTCCTGAACAGAAGTTTCTGAAGGACATAGCCCAGGCGACATGGCATTGGTTTGACCCGCAGAAGCAGATTTGGCACCCTGGTGTTCCGTCCACATACTGGGGTGCTTGGCTGCCATGTGGTTTCGCATACTGGTGGTGCTCAGGTTGCCTTTGTCCTGGCCTCTGCTCAACTTGGTATGGCAGATGCTACAGACTACAATGTTTTTCTCTGAAGGACTTTCATAAAAAAAATTCCACACAGCAGCTGAACGCCCCCTTGCCCTGACTTGGCGCACAGAGGGGGTGCTATTGGGAACAGTTGACCCACTTCTCACTCTGGTCAAACCACAACCCCTTGGTGCCTGTGTTGGTGCTACATATCCATCTTCCTCTGTGTTGCTGTCATGGCTAGGCATGCCAACGGTCCAGGTCGGATCAGTGGACTCATCATCGACCACCTCATCTTCCATCTCATCCTTCTTCCCAGTTGACATTGTAGGCTGACCTGCTGGCAACTGTGTCTCATCATCATCAGCCTCCACCTCTGGAGACAGTAAATGACGTTCTGCCAAGTGGCTTTCTTCTGGCCGTAGGTGCTCAAATACTTGAGCATCAACGTACGCCACCTCCTCTTGTCCCTCTACAATGCTGCATGGTGATAACCCAGAGCCAACCAAAGGATACGTACCAAACAGATCCTCGGAGTGGCCAAGCTTGGGGTCATATGTCTCCTGTGACTAATACTGGGGGGAGGAAGGAGAACTAGCTTCAGGATTTGATGGGCCAGCCTTCTATGTATCCACAGTAGACTGTGTGGTCGTGGAAGATTTGTTGCTGCTCGACAAATGCGTGGAGGCCTTGTCTGCTATCCAAGACAGAATCTGCTCTTAATCTTCTGGCTTCCACACACGTTTACGTTCCAGACCGGGAAATTTTTCCAGGAACATAGTGGATGCATCAAGCTTCTTCTGACCTGACACAGACTGAGTGCCTTCTCACACACCACTGACAACACCACGTCCCTTAACAACAGTCTTTTTTGACATTTTGGCTTTTGTTGACATATTTTCAGATGTTGATGGCACAAGCCAAGCTAGCTGTCTTAGCCAAAATAGTGGTTAAAATGGGCTGGTGCGTGCTTTGTAGCAGACAGTAGGAAATGTTTGGATTTCTACTTTGTGCAGGGCACTTAATTAATTTTCAAGTGGACTAATATGGACAGAAGGCAGACTGACACCCCAAAATAGTGGTTAAAATGGGCTTGTGCGTGCTTTGTAGAAGGCAGTAGGAAATGTTTGGACTACTACTTTGCATAGGGCACCAAACGCCTTTTTAAGTGGACTAATGTGGATAGCAGAAGCCAGGCTCTGACCCCTAAAACAGCAGGGAAAATAGACAGGTGTTAAAAAAAAAGGCAGCACAAAATGCTACTACTCTGTGTGCTGGAAAAATATTGCTTTGCCTCTGACAAGCTGTTTTAAGATGGACACTGGAAGAACACTACCTAATACACTCCCTACATAATACACAATCTCTACTCTGACTTTGTTGTGTGCCTTCAGCTCTGAAAATACCTATTTTTTGGTGGTATTATGGAGCTAGTGAGCGGCTCCTTTAAACACAGAACTAGTATACACTTCAGGTAGCCCTTAAAATGGCTTTTGTTTTATCAAGAGGCCTAAACACTCTCCCTAGCAGCTCAGCGATCTCTCCCTAGGCTATTACAACACAGGCTCCAGATGCAATGTGCACAAAATGGCGGTGGCGGGGCTTAAATAGACCCTATGACGCTGGGCGGCCAGCCAATCACAGTAATGCCACAACCAAGATGTCTGCGGCATTACTGTTATTGGTTAAGAAGCCCAGCATTTTTAGTGGCTGCAAAGAAGGCGCCAAAACTGCAGGGCGGGACATCCGAATATAGCGAGATGAGTACACAAATACTCGCCGAATAACGATTAACCCGAATACCGTACTATCCGTGCGAATAGCGAATAGTAACGAATACACTCGCTCATCACTAGTTGGCACACTTGAAATTGTTCCAAAATATGAAGTAGTTCTCCCAGAAAATTATTGCAATTATACGTTTTGTTATAAACATGTTTACTTCCTTTGTGTGTATTAGAACAACACAAAAAAAAACTGAAAAAAAGGCAAATTGGACATAATTTCACACAAAACCCCAAAAATAAGCCAGACAAAATTGTTAGCACCATTCCAAAATTGTAGGTAAACAACTTTGTTTCAAGCATGTGATTCTCATTCGAACTCACCTGTTCCAAAGAAATTCAAGCTGTCCTGCAGGCTCAGGGTGCATCAGTGTCAGCATGAATTATCCATCGACATTTTAATGAAATTAAACACTATGGCAGGAGACCCAGGAGGACCCCACTGCTGACAGAGACATAAAAAAGCTAGACTGTAGTTTGCCAAAATGTAAGTGAGTAATCCAAAATCCTTCTGGGAAAGTGTCTTCTGGATAAATGAGACCAAGATAGAGTTTTTTTGTAAAGAACATCATTCTGCTGTTTACCGAAAATGGAATGAAGCCTACAAAGAAAAAAACACAGTACCTACTGTAATGCAGCGGATTGCTGCATTGCTAAAATGTCCAGGGGGTGTGTTCTGGCTGACCATGTACCTCCCCTCAGGTGACTGATCACATGACTGTGACATCATCAAAGGTCCTGTGTGCACAGACTGATATATAAACCCTGGTAGTTTTGAAACAGGTATGAAAGGCGTGAGGCCTGATTTCTGTGTGTGGAACACCATTAGCCTGAAGAGGCTGGAAGAGAGAGGCCTGGTGAGGCAAGAGGCTAGATCCCTGTGTTTGGGACGCAGTAGCCCTGGAAGGCACGTGGCTTGGAGACCACGGCTGGGGAGCCTTAAACCCACAGCTGTGGCAGAACAGAGCTGAGAGAAGCAGCTAAGACCCGGCAAAGGTAAAAATAGTTCTCTATATGGACATTGATGCTGTACCTTGCTGAAGTCTGTATCTAAAGCCAAGCGGGCATAGCTGCCACTGAAAAGGCTCTAGGACATTACATGTGTAACATGCCTGCGAGCCACTGAGATGGACTATGTTATAAGCAGTTTATGACGTGTAATAAACTGCTGGACTTTAGTTTACTGGAAAACGTGGCTTGTGTGCTTTAATTGACCCGGTGAAGTGAGTGCCCCCCAACATGATCAATACCGCTACCTTACAATTGGTTAGAGAATGCGGGCAACTGCAGCCTGGTTGCTAGGGGTAACGGCACAGGACGACGAACGTGGATGCAAGCATCTTGCTGTGGCTCGGTGGGGTCACAAAGATTAAAGCATCTGGCTGTAACTCGGCGGGGTTACGAAAATTGTCGTCGCACTCAAACCTGGTTTGCTGTGGCTCGGCGGGGCCACGAAGATTAAAGCATCTAGCTGTAACTCGGCGGGGTTACGAAAATTGTCGTCGCACTCAAACCTGGTTTGCTGTGGCTTGGTGGGGCCACGAAAATTTTTCCGGGGAGAGCGGTGTGAGCAATATCCCCAGACGGAATGAATGACCGGCTGCAAATGCTCTTCAACAAAATAGAGTATCCTGAAGAAATGCAGGAGCTGATAAAGATGGCTGTGAATGGAGCAGTAAATGAGACTGAAGCTGTTGAGCGATTAAAGTGCCTGCAGCAGGTATTTGAAAAACAACAGCAGGTATTTGAGAAACGACAGCAGGACTTGCAGCAGGTATTTGAGAAACAACAGCAGGTATTTGAGAAACGACAACAGGACTTGGAGCAGGAACGGCAGGAGCTGTTGGCACCTTACAGAATGGTGGCAGCGGACCATTCCTTGAGTTCTCCTGTGGCACTGGTACTATCCCAGAGTGCCCAGGGAGGTAGTAAGAGATGTTGTGAACTGAGTCCTAAGACTGTTGCGGGGTTTTTTGTTAAAGTACCCCCTTTAGGTGTGGTTGCCCAAAAGGGGGCGGAGTCTAAAAAGGGGGCGGATTCTCAAAAGAGCGTGGAGTATAGAAAACCAAAATTTGTTACTGATTGTGGGTTGGTACGGCCTAAAAATGACAATTTGACCGTTGATAATGGGGTAGCTCCACTAGAAGGGGTTGACGTCAAGGTGGGAGGTGACTTGCTGGTCCACGACACCATTTGGAGTGACACAGACCCCACAACTGACGGTGACGCTATGAAAGTAGAAAGAGAGTTCAGTCAGGAGGGGCTAGACGAGGAGAGAAAGTTCCCCTCTCGTCGTCGACGACGTCGTAAGGGCCACAAAAAGGTTGCTCCTGTAGTCTTTGCTGAAAGTGAAAATAAAGAAAATGTAATGCTGTGTGCCTTTGTTCCAAGTGTGGATCGTCCTTCAGAGGCAGAAGAGGAGGTGACATTGCCAGTAGCAACCTCCGGTACAGTACTGAGACAGAAGGATCAGGATCTGACAGCCCTGAAAGAGGAGGTGGCCAGTCATGACCAAGAGCTGGAGCCTATCTGGCAGCAGTGTCAGAGTGATGGGCAGCAAAAACTGGAGGAAAGCAGCGAGGAAATCAACAAATGGAAGGAGATGTTCCAGAAAATTAAAGAGGACCTCCGCAGAACCCAAGAGGAGGTTGTTCGGTTGCAGTTTGACAAAGCGATGTCTGAAGATGAGCTCTGCGAGATGAAAGATCATTTCTCCCTGGTACAGTTAGAGCTGATGCAGGAGAAGCAAAGGCTGGATGAGGGTCTACTCCAGAGGGATAGGGAGCAATCTGCCTTAAAACGGGCGCTGCAGGATGAAGTTTCTAGACGTGATCAAGACCTAGAACGACTGTGCGAACAGTTCAACCGGGAGCTGTGTGAATCCAAGAAGGAGCATGGTGAACTAATGAGGGAGCTGCAGCAATTCCAGGACCAAGTAAAGCCTCTAATGCAGGAGAAGGAGCGGCTGGTGGACTCTCTGTACCAGTGAGACCGGGAGCTATCCACCCTGAAAGAGGCAGAAATGAGGCATGAAAAGTTCAATAGGGAACCGCAACAAACTAAGAGAGACTATGAGGATCTCCTCAAGGTTAAGGAAAAACTAGAGGATGATAAGGCTGATGCAGAGCACAGGCGCCAAGTTATTGAGACCACTCTGCAGGACACCCGTGATGTAAATGATGATCTCCGCAGAAAGACCCTAGGTCAGGAAGCTCAGGTGAAGGAGCTGCAGACGTTCTGTGATAATCTCCAGAGGGCAGAGACGTGCCTTAAGGAAAGAATCAGCAAGATGGAAGCTGAGCGGAAAAAGATGAAGGAGTCTATCGGAGAAGCCACTGACCAGGGCCAGGAGTTGGCCACTGGAGATGGGAGGTATGAAGCAAATACCTCCTCGAATAAGGCGAGCTCGGATGATTCGATGGATGTTAGAGCCGAGATCAAGGAGCTCAAGGAGACGCTACAAGCCCATTTGAAGCAAGAGAAGTTTGAGAGACTGGCTGTTGAGAGCCGAGTGGGCGCATTGGAGACAGAGAGGTCTGAGAGAACTCTATGTAACGGGTCTGGGAGGCGGAACCTCTGAGCTACTATACAAGGGGGCGGTCCTTGTAAGGGAGCGGGTGGCGACCAGGGAAGACGGGCAGGAAGTCACAGCAGGTGACCGGGACAGTCTCTGAGTGAACGGGCTGGAGGTCACGGCAAGTGACCGGGGCAGTCTCTGGATGAACGGGCAGATGGTCACGGCAAGTGACCGGGGCAGTCTCTGAATGAACGGGCAGATGGTCACGGCAAGTGACCGGGGCAGTCTCTGGATGAACGGGCAGATGGTCACGGCAAGTGACCGGGGCAGTCTCTGGGTAAAGGGTTGGTACGACCTGTGGCGGCTGATGATAGACGTGAGCTCCCAGGTGAGCAGGCGAGAGTCTCTGGATGAACGGGTGGTCACAGCATGTGACGGCGGAGCCTCCAGGAAGACCAACAGACAGGCGGCAGATGAGCGCTCCCAGGTGAGCGGGCAGAAGTCTCTGGACAGGCGGGTGGTCACAGCACGTGACGGCAGAGCCTCCAGGTAGGCTAGCAGACAGGCAGCAGATGAGCGCTCCCAGGTGAGCGGGCAGGAGTCACTGGACAGGCAGGTGGTCACAGCACGTGACGGCGGAGCCTCCAGGTAGGCTAGCAGGCAGGTAGCAGATGTGTGCTCCCAGGTGAGCAGGCAAGCTGGTCCATAGACAGACTGACAGGAGTTGGAAGGCAGACCGTCGGACCTCAGGCAAGCAGGCAGGTGGCTGAAGTGCGCTCCCAGGTGAGCGGACAGGCTGGTCCTTAGACAGACTGACAGGAGTAGTAAGGCAGACCGTCGGACCTCAGACTAGCAGGCAGGTAGCAGATAATCAGGCAGGAATAAGACAGCAAGCTGGCAGGAATCTGGCAGGTATCTGGCAGGTAACTGGCAACGGGACCTGAGGGCTGAAGCAGAGTAGTGAACAGTGCAACAACATTGCTCGGGCACCTCCATTTTGGAGGAGGTGCCTTATATATGGTGAAGTCCTCCGGCCATTGGCCGGGGACTCCTTAGGACGACGCGCGCGGCCCCTTTAAGAGGGAGGGAGAGCGCGCGCGCCCTAAGCACAGTGGCCGGGAAGGAGCGCGCGCTGCCAGCAGAGCGGGAGGAGGACGCCGGGCACGGAGCAGAGAGGTGAGGGGAACAGCGTCCCTGCCTAGCAGAGGGCAGGGACGCCGGCGCTACAGTACCCCCCCCTTTAGGCCCCCCTTTTTTAGGCCAGACAGAAATTTAGCTAGGATAAGAGGGGCATGGATGTTCTCCCGGGGCTCCCACGTTCTCTCCTCAGGACCAAACCCCTTCCAATCTACTAGAAAAAAGGTCTTTCCTCTTACCCTTTTGGTGGCAAGAATGTTCTCTACCTCAAACTCGTCCTCAGCAGAAACCGGAGCAGGAGGCGTACCTGTAGACTTGGAAAAAGAGTTAAGTACCACAGGTTTGAGGAGAGATACATGGAAGGAGTTAGGGATCCGTAAGTTGGCCGGGAGTTTCAATTTATAGGCCACCGGGTTGATCTGACTGATGACCTCCAGAGGACCGATGAACCGAGGCCCTAACTTGTAAGAAGGTATCTTGAGTCGGACATATTTAGATGAGAGCCAGACTTTATCTCCAGGACGAAATTGTGGAGGATCCAGGCGTTTTTTGTCAGCGTGTCTTTTCATCCGTTCGGACGACTGAAGGAGTGCGGATCGGGTACTCTCCCAAATGGAGGAAAATTTGCTAACGAGAGATTCCGCAGCCGGGTTGTCCACAGAGGTGGAGACAGGAAAAGGAATCCGAGGATGCTGACCGAAGACTACAAAAAACGGGGATTTGGAGGAGGATTCGCTCTCGTGATTGTTATAAGAGAACTCGGCCCATGGTAGGAGATCCACCCAGTCTGAATGATGGGCATTAACGAAGTGCCGGAGGTAACTGGTCAGGTTCTGATTGATCCGCTCCACTTGACCATTGGACTGTGGGTGGTAAACGGAAGAGAAGTCCAGGGTGACGTCTAGCAGTTTACAAGTGGCTCTCCAGAAACGTGAGGTGAACTGTACCCCACGATCCGACACGATGTGGAGGGGCAGGCCATGAAGACGGAAGATGTGGCGGATAAAGTCTTTAGCCAGCTCGGGTGCAGGACACACAGGCAGAAACAAAGTCTATTACGTCCTTGTGCAGGGTAGGCCACCAGTAGTGCCGGGCAATAAGCTGGAGGGTCTTTTTCTGACCGGCGTGGCCAGCTAGTTTAGACGAATGGCCCCAGTGTAGGATCTTCTTCCGATCAGGTACTGAAACAAACGTCTTACCGGGAGGGAGACGATTTAAACTCACGGGAGCCACCTGCATTACTCTGGCGGGATCGATGATATGTTTAGGTTCTTCCTCGAGATCGGACACCAGAAAGGATCGGGACAAGGCGTCTGCTTTGACGTTTTTGTCAGCCGGGCGAAAATGAAGAACAAAATCAAAGCGAGCAAAAAGCAAGGACCACCGGGCTTGGCGCGGGTTAAGTCTCTGGGCATGCTGGAGGTAAGCCAAGTTCTTGTGGTCAGTGTAAATTATTACCGGGTGAAGAGCCCCCTCGAGTAGGTAACGCCACTCCTCCAACGCCAGCTTGATGGCCAATAACTCTCGGTCTCCTATGGAATAGTTGCGCTCAGAAGAGGAGAAGAGTTTGGAGAAGAAGCCACAAGTTACCATTCTCCCGGAAGATGATTTTTGAGTAAGTACCGCTCCGGCTCCAGAGGAGGAGGCGTCAACTTCCAGGAAGAACTGCTTGTTGCCGTCCGGGCGATGCAGCACCGGGGCGGAAGAGAAGGCCTGTTTTTGAGAAAGAAAGGCCTCCTCTGCTTCGGGCGGCCACTCTTTGGGATTAGTACCCTTACGGGTGAGCGCGGAAATTGGGGCAGTCCGGGAAGAGAAGTGTGGTATGAAGAGGCGGTAGTAGTTAGCGAAGCCCAGGAATCGCTGAATGGCCTTCAACCCCTCCGGTCGAGGCCATTTCTCGATGGCAGACAGTTTCTCTGGATCCATTCATAGGCCGGTCTGAGAAATAATGTAGCCCAAAAACGGAAGCGAGGTCTGCTCAAAGAGGCACTTCTCGTATTTAGCGAAGAGGTGATTCTGCCTGAGCCTGAGCAGGACCTGACGAACGTCCCTCCGGTGAGTCTGGAGATCCGGAGAGAAGACCAAGATGTCGTCCAAGTACACCACTACGCAGGAGTAGAGAAGGTCCCGGAAGATGTCATTGACCAACTCTTGAAAGACGGCAGGAGCGTTACAGAGACCAAAGGGCATAACCAGATATTCATAGTGGCCGTCCCGGGTGTTGAATGCCGTCTTCCATTCATCCCCCTGACGGATACGAACCAGGTTGTACGCCCCACGGAGGTCCAGTTTGGTGAAGATTCTAGCCCCCCTCAGACGATCAAATAACTCCGGAATGAGCGGAAGGGGGTACTTATTCTTCACCGTGATCTGGTTAAGGCCTCTATAGTCTATACAGGGATGGAGAGAGCCGTCCTTCTTTTTGACGAAAAAGAAACCTGCTCCCGCCGGGGAGGTAGATTTCCGGATGAATCCCCTGGCCAGATTCTCCTCAATATATTCGGACATCGACCGGGTCTCAGCAGCGGATAATGGATAAATACGCCCACGGGGAGGAGTAGTACCAGGTAACAGGTCGATAGGGCAGTCGTATGGTCTATGACGGGGTAGTGTCTCTGCTTCCTTTTTATTAAAGACATCAGCATAAGACCAATAAGGAATCGGAAGTCCAGGTAGATTAGCTGGGGTAGGAGAAGGACGGACGGGATGGACGGGAACCAGACAGGTCTTATGGCAGTCCTGTCCCCAGCGAAGGACTTCTCCGGTCTGCCAGTCAAGCACGGGTGCATGTCTCTGGAGCCAAGGTAGGCCTAGCAAGAGGGCGTGGGAGAGTCCAGGCAGAACATGAAAGGAAATACTCTCAGAATGCAGCATTCCCACCTGCAGAGTAATGGATTCGGTGATGAGTTGGATGGGGCGTGGTAAGAGACCCCCATCCACGGCAGCAACAGACAAGGGTACAGCCAGAGGTTTGGTGGGGATGCGGTATCTCTCTACCAGGGACTGTGAAATAAGATTCCCGGCTGCTCCAGAGTCAAGTTGGGCTAGTTCGAAATAACGGTTCTCCCCACAGACGATTGAGACTGACAACAGCAGAGATGGAGAGGATTTATTCTTGTCTAGGTCGACCTCTCTGAGCGAACCTAGACACAGGCGTTTCCCGACCTCTCCGGGCAGGTACGGATCCGGTGCTCCTTACTGCCACAGTAGAAGTAGCTCCCCTCGGCACGGCGTAAGTCCTGATGGGTTTTGACCATCTTGGTCTGGTCGACCTGCATAGGCTCAGGAGAGTGTACCTGGGTAGAGACGGAGGGAGTGACGGGTTTCTGAAAAGTAGGAGCTAGACGTGGTAACCTCCTCTCACAGGTGACCTCTTTGGCACGCTCCTGGAACCGTAGGTCAATCCGGGTGGCAAGAGTTATTAGGTCATCGAGAGTGGTAGGGATGTCCCGACCGGCAAGTTCATCTTTAATACGGCCGGACAGACCTTCCCAGAAGACGGATACCAGAGCGTCGTTATCCCAGGCCAGCTCCGAGGCAAGGGTACGGAACCGTATGGCATATTGGCCCACGGTGAGACTTCCCTGACGGAGGCGTAGCAGTGATGATGCGGATGAGGTCTTCCGTCCGGGTTCGTCGAAGACTTTCCGGAAAGCCGTGAGAAAAGCAGGCAAGTTGGACACCAGGGGGTCTCCTCTCTCCCATAGAGGATTTAGCCAGGCCAGGGCCTCCCCGGTGAGATGGGACATGATGAATGCAATTTTGGCTTGATCGTAGTTAAACTGGTGGGACAATAGTTCAAAGTGCAGGGTGCACTGATTTATGAAGCCCCGAGCCTGGGCGGAGTCGCCTCCGAAGCGAGGAGATGCAGAAAGCCGGGGTCCGGGGTAGGATACCATGGTATTAGTGGGCAGCGGAGCTGCCGGATTGCGAGACATGGCACTGGCGGAGGTTGCTGGTGGAGCAGTCAGAGTGTCCAGGCGAGTATTGACATTCCGCAGGTGACCCAGGATGGACTCCTGTTGGGACCTTTGACGGGACAGTTCATGACACAGGTCCGAGAGCGAGGGAGCTTGGGTGCCACCGGGTTCCATGGCCCGAGCAAACTGTAACGGGTCTGGGAGGCGGAACCTCTGAGCTACTATACAAGGGGGCGGTCCTTGTAAGGGAGCGGGTGGCGACCAGGGAAGACGGGCAGGAAGTCACAGCAGGTGACCGGGACAGTCTCTGAGTGAACGGGCTGGAGGTCACGGCAAGTGACCGGGGCAGTCTCTGGATGAACGGGCAGATGGTCACGGCAAGTGACCGGGGCAGTCTCTGAATGAACGGGCAGATGGTCACGGCAAGTGACCGGGGCAGTCTCTGAATGAACGGGCAGATGGTCACGGCAAGTGACCGGGGCAGTCTCTGGATGAACGGGCAGATGGTCACGGCAAGTGACCGGGGCAGTCTCTGGGTAAAGGGTTGGTACGACCTGTGGCGGCTGATGATAGACGTGAGCTCCCAGGTGAGCAGGCGAGAGTCTCTGGGTGAACGGGTGGTCACAGCATGTGACGGCGGAGCCTCCAGGAAGACCAACAGACAGGCGGCAGATGAGCGCTCCCAGGTGAGCGGGCAGAAGTCTCTGGACAGGCGGGTGGTCACAGCACGTGACGGCAGAGCCTCCAGGTAGGCTAGCAGACAGGCAGCAGATGAGCGCTCCCAGGTGAGCGGGCAGGAGTCACTGGACAGGCAGGTGGTCACAGCACGTGATGGCGGAGCCTCCAGGTAGGCTAGCAGGCAGGTAGCAGATGTGTGCTCCCAGGTGAGCAGGCAAGCTGGTCCATAGACAGACTGACAGGAGTTGGAAGGCAGACCGTCGGACCTCAGGCAAGCAGGCAGGTGGCTGAAGTGCGCTCCCAGGTGAGCGGACAGGCTGGTCCTTAGACAGACTGACAGGAGTAGTAAGGCAGACCGTCGGACCTCAGACTAGCAGGCAGGTAGCAGATAATCAGGCAGGAATAAGACAGCAAGCTGGCAGGAATCTGGCAGGTATCTGGCAGGTAACTGGCAACGGGACCTGAGGGCTGAAGCAGAGTAGTGAACAGTGCAACAACATTGCTCGGGCACCTCCATTTTGGAGGAGGTGCCTTATATATGGTGAAGTCCTCCGGCCATTGGCCGGGGACTCCTTAGGACGACGCGCGCGGCCCCTTTAAGAGGGAGGGAGAGCGCGCGCGCGCGCCCTAAGCACAGTGGCCGGGAAGGAGCGCGCGCTGCCAGCAGAGTGGGAGGAGGACGCCGGGCACGGAGCAGAGAGGTGAGGGGAACAGCGTCCCTGCCTAGCAGAGGGCAGGGACGCCGGCGCTACACTCTACTGTTAAAGGAGCAGTTGAAGCAGGAAGAGCTTCAGAGATGGGCTGCTGAGAGGCAAGTAGCTGAGCTAGAGGAAGAAGTTTTCGAGCTCAAAGGTCGCCTGGCAAAGTATCACTCAGTGAACGAGGCCTCCTTGGAGAAGGAAAAGGGCAAACAAGTTACACTTACTCCTTTATACCATGAGAAGGTGGACCTGAGGAGAGCTAAGAGAGTGTTAACAGAAGATAAGTATGAAATGGAAGTGGTCAAGATGAAAATTCTTGAAGTTGCAGCTGTGAGTCAGCTCAGGGGAAGCATATAGGGTGAAGAAGCTGAGAGTCAGTTGCCCCTGAAACCTGAGCCAGATGATCATTTGGAGACCACTGGTGAGACAGAAACCTCTCGGTACAAGTGCCTCATAGATGTACCCGAAGATTTGAGAGAAGAATGCAGCAGAGAGTCAGTGCATGAAGAGTTTAAGAAGGCTGTGGGAGCCTGTAAGGTGTACTTAACCTCAGAAGCTAAACAGCTGGTGGTCCTGTCCACGACCGAAGTCACAGTGAAGAGGGTGGCGATCCTAAGTGACATGCACTGACGATGTATTCGCACAAAGCGGTTTCTCCGGTTGAAGACGGAACAAGCCGTTAGACAACTGGAGCTTATGAGAAAAGCTCACAGTCTGCGGGAAGAAGTCATCCGGGTGCCTCATGTTCTGGTGAGAAAGCTCATTGGGAGAAATGGCCAAGCCATGCAAATGATGGTAAAGAAGTCTGGTGTGATGAAAGTAAGCAGTCCACGTGATCGTCAGGACTGGATACCAGATGAAGACGGCATGGTGTCTTTCTCCGCTGTAGGAATGGAAGAAAATCTTGCATATATACGCATGCTGATGGAGTACCGAGTGACCTACCTGCAAGAGGTAGAACAGTTGAATCTCGCCAGACTGCGAGTGGAAAGACAGCATCGCCTGTGCGGCAGAAGGTGGCAGCCGTCTAGAAATTGTGAGACCAGACAGAGAAAGGGCCCCCTAAATAACAGAACAGCTACAGCTGAAGTTAGGGACCTTTCAAGATGTCCTGAGGATAGTGGGTGTGGGTTTAGAGGTAGTGAGACCTCCAGTAACTCAGGTCTGAGAGGCCCATACAAATGACCCAATAGAGTACTAGACCGTACGGAGTCGGACCGGACCTTAGATACAAGGGCAAGTGAGTCACACTGTTGTATTGACCGCTGGGAGCGGGGGAGGTCTGACAAGGTTACGACTGACCACTGGGAGCGGGGGAGGTCTGACAAGGTTACGGCTCGGAAATGTGACTTGATGAAGTTAGTGACAATGACAGATGGTAGGTTCCTAAGGAATGGGCTAATGTTGATGACTAATGTTCCAGGGGCTGAGCAGCGCAATTGTCAAGTACATGGTCTCTGTGTGAACCGTGGGTTACAATGTGATTGTGTATATTATGTGTTCAATCCCACAAGTTTGAACAGAGGGGGGGATATGTAATGCAGCGGATTGCTGCATTGCTAAAATGTCCAGGGGGTGTGTTCTGGCTGACCATGTACCTCCCCTCAGGTGACTGATCACATGACTGTGACATCATCACAGGTCCTGTGTGCACAGACTGATATATAAACCCTGGTAGTTTTGAAACAGGTGTGAAAGGCGTGAGGCCTGATCCCTGTGTGTGGGACACCATTAGCCTGGAGAGGCTGGAAGAGAGAGGCCTGGAGAGGCCTGGTGAGGCAAGAGGCTAGATCCCTGTGTTTGGGACGCAGTAGCCCTGGAAGGCACGTGGCTTGGAGACCACGGCTGGGGAGCCTTAAAGCCACAGCTGTGGCAGAACAGAGCTGAGAGAAGCAGCTAAGACCTGGCAAAGGTAAAAATGGTTCTTTATATGGACATTGATGCTGTACCTTGCTGAAGTCTGTATCTAAAGCCAAGCGGGCATAGCTGCCACTGAAAAGTCTCTAGGACATTACATGTGTAACATGCCTGCGAGCCACTGAGATGGACTATGTTATAAGCAGTTTATGACGTGTAATAAACTGCTGGACTTTAGTTTACTGGAAAACGTGGCTTGTGTGCTTTAATTGACCTGGTGAAGTGAGTGCCCCCCAACATGATCAATACCGCTACCTTACACTACATTTGGTAGAGGTTCAAAGATGTTTTGGGGTAGTTTTGAAGATTACCAAAGGATTTTGGGTCGCAATGTAGTGCCCAGTGTCAAAAAGCTGGCTTTGCATCCTAGGTCATGGGTCTTCCAGCAGGACAATGACCCCAAACATACAAGAAGCACCCAGAAATGGATGGATGGAAACAAAGCATAGGAGAGTTCTGAGTGGCCAGAAATTAGTCCGGATCGAAATCCAATTGAACACCTGTGGAGAGATCTTAAAATTGCTGTTGGGAGAAGACACCCTCCAAATATGAGAGACCTGGAGCAGTTTACAAAAGAAGAGTGGTCCAAAATTCCAGTTAAGAGGTGTAATAAGCTTGTTGGTGGTTATAGGAAACGATTGATTGCAGTTATTTATTCCAAAGTGTGTACAACCAAATATTACGTTGAGGGTGACAACAATTTTGTCTGGCCCATTTTTGGGGTTTAGTGTGAAATTATGTCCAATTTGCCTTTTTTTCCCCTGTTTTTTTTTTCAAATACACACAAAGGAAAGAAACGTGTATAACAAAACATGTGCAATTGAAATAATTTTCTGGGAGAAATACTTTACTTTCTGGAACAATTTCAAGGGTACCAACACTTTCGGCCATGACTGTAATTGTTACCAGCCATAGATAAACAACCCTAGAAAACTATGGAATCAACCAGGCTGCCCGTAATATTGGTGCAGCGTGTACGTGTCTCCAATTTGACACTTTAAATAGGTTTGTCAAAACAATGAGCATATACTCTGCAGTAATTCAATAGTAAATGTAAATAACATTGGGTACTTAGTTGACACTATTTTAATCAAAAAAAGCTTAAAAGCTATCTCACTGCAACAAGGTGTACCCAATCAGGCTTGTCCTATTTCTAGTAATAAACCTCGCATATGTACCAACAGGCCTCCATAGACAGGGGCAGGGCAGGGCCAAGATGTCACTACTCACGGACAAGCCGTGAGACTTGAGTAGTCAAGAGATCCGGGGTCAGATACGTAGATGGCTTGTCATTGAGTAAGACAAAAGATGTGATCAGGTCACAGTTCAGAGTCAGAATTCCAAGGTGAGAGTTCGTCAAGACAAAAGGGGTAATACAAATGGGTAGTCAATAAGCGAATCCAGGGTCCGGCAACAAAAAGTCAGAATTAGTGATGAGCGAATGTGCTCGTCACTGATCGGTATTCACCCGAGCATCACTGCGCTCGACAAGCTCAGTGCTCTGCGATTATTTCCAGGTTGCTCGGGCGGGAACTCGGGTCCCCTCCCTGCATGTTTGGCACTCTTTAGAGAGCCAATGAACATGCAGGGATTGCCTGCCACGCACTGTAATGCCGTAGCCATGTTGGTTGTGGCATTACTCTGAATGGCTGGCCGCACAGCGTCATCAGGTCTATATAAGACCTAGTGCCGCTATGCTCGTCACAGTTTACCCCAGAATCAGGCAGAGTAGGGAGAGCTGCTGCTGAGCTAGGGAGAGATTTGCTTCTTTTTTAGTATGTGTAGGTATACCACAACATCTATATATATTCATCTGAACTAACAGTCCTTCTGAGGACTAATCCAGCTGCATCTATTCAGTGGTGACAGCAGGAGTTAGGCAGGCAGGCAGTGTATGTGGCAGACTGCAGTGCATATAGCAAGAGGGTGCATTGAACGTCCTGTTAGTCTAGGTATTCCACAACATATATATCAGAGCTAGGCAGGCAGGCAGTTTATATAGCAGACTGCAGTTCATACAGCACAAGAGGCTCCATTCCAGTTCTGTCTGCTGCTGCTGCTGCTGTTACAGATATTTCTAGAAATAGCAGGTTAATAACAGGTATCAGGGGCCAGGGATATTTTTTTTTTATCTTAATCCTGATTATTTGCTTAAAAAGCAATCCAGAGAACACCGTTTTTCTGCTCCATTTCCTTGTTGACACTGCAGAATACAGCCAGCTCCTTTCCATACTACAGCGATTAAAATCCAGAAATTTGTAGTGAACGTGGAAAATATTGGCCTCCATTTAAATTTTGTTGCAGTGTGTCAGTGAAGTTATTGACACCAGGTCGCTGTGAAAAATAGTAACCTACAGGCCAGCTATTTAAAACTGTGGTTTTCCGTCACACGTATCACATATCACTGCGATACAAATCCAGCCATTTGTAGTGAACGTGGAAAATATTGTCCTCCATTTAAAATAGGCAAGGCGCGTGGCAAGGGACAGAGAAGTGGACGTGATGGTGATGGTGCATGCAGAGGACGAGGCCGTGGGCAAGCTGAAATTGTGCCACAACAAACACCCACATCTTGTCGCTCGACTGTACCAATTAATAGGGGACCGCAGAACACCACTATTGAACACAGAGCAGTGTGAAAAGGTTATTGGTTGGATAGCAGATAATGCTTCCAGCCACCACCATCACCCTGTCATCCACATGGTCAAGTCTCAGTAGCCGTGAGTCTGGACTGCATATTCCTCACCCTGATCCTCCTTTCTTCCATCATGCCGAGCGCCCGGAGACAACTGATCCCACACTTGGACCCTCCGAAGAGCTGTTCGCTTTTCCATTTATAGATTCTGGCCTCTTGCCCGGTCCACTTGAAGAAGGGCAAGAGGAGATCACATGTAGCGATGCCCAAATATTTGAGCAGCCACGGTCACACGAAGGTGATGGTGGGAAACTGTCACAAGAGGTGGATGATGATGAGACACAATTGCCAGAAACTCAGGAGGATGACCTGGGTGCGGAAGTGGAAGATGAGGTGGTGGACAATGAAGACACTGATGCAGCCTGGCAAGGTGATCTGCAGAGTGAGGACAGCAGCACACAGGGGGAGGGAGGCGTAGCACCACCACAGGCAAGAACAAGCAGTGTGGTGGCCGCAGACAGAAGGCAGGCAACAATTCCCCGTAATATCAACACGACGGAAGTTGCCAGTACAACTGTTAGGTCTTCCAGAGTCTGGTTGTTTTTTAGACTCTGCCAATAACCCCAAAAAGGCCATTTGCACCACCTGCCAGGCCAGCATCAGCAGGGGTAGCAAAACTACCAGCCTGACCACCACCAGCATGATCAGGCACATGGCAGAAAAGCACGCGACTAAGTGGGCAGAACCCCAGGGTCCAGCAACAGTGTCTGCGGGTGACACCACTGCTTGTTCCGCTGTTGTGCGTGCACGCCAATAACCTGTCCGTGGCGCATGCCAAGATGCCTCCTGCCCTGCACCTGTCGTTGAACACTCTCAACTAGCACCATCAGCAAGCATGTCCACATCCTTGTCCCAGCGCAGCGTTCAGTTGTCCCTACCCCAGTCTTTGGAATGCAAGCGCAAATACGCAGCTAACGTCCCACAGGCCACACTACTAAATTCACACATTTCGCGAATGCTTGCGCTTGAAATGTTGTCTTTTAGGCTCGTGGAGACGGAAGCTTTCCGCAATCTGATGGCGGCCGTCCCTCGGTACTCGGTCCCCAGCCACCACTATTTCTCCCGGTGTGCCATCGTCGCATTACACAAGTACGTGTCCCACATCATTAGCCGTGCCCTCAACAATGCAGTTACTGGGAAAGTCCACCTAACCACGGACACGTGGACAAGTGCTTGTGGGCAGGGATGGTACATCTCACTGACGGCACATTGGGTTAACATAGTGGAAGCTGGGACCCAGTTAGAACTTGGGACGGAAAACGTCTTCAAGACGCCGAGGATTGCGGGCCCTGGGTCAATCTGGGTTGCCCCCACATTCTACAACTCCTGCACCTCCTCCTCTTCAGCATCCATCTCCGAAATTACCACATCAATCGCAAGCTGGAACCACTGCAGCACTGCCTCAGCCAAGCGGCAACAGGCTGTGCTGAAGCTAATATGCATAGGTGACAAACCACACAACGCTGAAGAGTTGTGGACAGCTCTGAAAGAGCAGGCAGATCTGTGGCTGACACTGCTGACCCTACAGCCAGGCATGGTCGTGTGTGACAATGGCCGGAATCTGGTGGCAGCTCTGAGGCGAGGCGAGCTCACACACATACCATGCCTGGCCCATGTGCTTAACCTCGTGGTTCAGCGGTTTCTCAAAACCTACCCGGATCTGTCGGATCTGCTTGTCAAAGTACACTGCTTGTGTGCCCATTTTAGAAAGTCAGCTGCAGCTTCCGCTGCCCTTGCCGTGCTTCAGCAGCATTTGCAGCTTCCGGCTCACCGACTGGTGTGTGATGTTCCCACGTGTTGGAACTCTACATTGCAGATGTTGGGAAGGATTTGTGAGCAGCAGAGGGCATTTGTTGACTACCTGCATCAACAAGGCCATCGGTATTCAGGTCAGACTCCACATGTAAGACCTCAGGAGTGGACATGGATGTCAGACATCTGTACCATCCTCCAAAACTTTGAGGACTCCACCGAAAGGGTGAGCGGCGATGACACCATAATTAGCGTCACCATCCCGCTTCTCTGTCTTCTGACACGCTCTCTACTCTCAATTAAAGAGGATGCATTGCAGGCGGAGCACGATGAGATGGAGCAAGGAACCATACAGAGTGATTACACACAGCCCAGCCTCATCTCATCCCAATGTGGATTGGGTGACAATGAGGAGGAAGAGGAACAGGAGCTAGTTTCCTGCACTATAGATGGTACTACCTGCACAACTGTTGTACCGTCTGTTCAGCATGGATGGTATGAGGACAGGGAGGAGGAGGATGAGGAGGAGAGTCCTCTTGGTGACGACACGGAAGTCTTGCCTCTTTGCCTTCTGGCACACATGGCTTAGTTTATGTTACACTGCCCTTCCCGTGACTCTCGCATTGTCCAAATTTTGGGTGACAGTCATTACTGGTTGGTGACGCTTGTAAACCCACGCTACAGGGAGAACTTTGTCTCTTATTCCCTTGCAGGACAGCCCTAATAAAATGGTGCAGTACGAGAAGGCCCTTGTTGCGGAATTATTCAAAAAATTCCCATCTGAAAACGGCAGCAGAGGTCACAGTTCGTTGGACAACCAAGGAGTACAGACGAGAGAGACACAAACGCAATCCAGCAGAGGCAGGGGAACACTGTCAAAGTTCTGGTACAGTTTTCTCAGACCCTCCCATCGTACAGGCCCTGAGGCGCAGGGAACTCTCACAAGGAGTGCAAAGTTTCGGAAGATGGTGAGGGAGTACATAGGCGGATTATAATGAGGGCAATCTGGGCTACCGCCCGGGGCCCCGGGGCTCCGGGGGGCCCATAGCCCGACCGCCCTCATATAATCCTTTGTGCATCGACATCTGCAGCTTGGTAGCGTCTAGAGTGGAGTTGATTTTTTGAGGGGATGATGTCACCGGGGCGGGGCTTCCTTCAATCCAGTGAAGACCCGACAGCAGGAAGCAGCGTGGAGCTGGAGCTGTGGCTGATGAAGCGGACAGAGAGGCTGCATGATGGAGCTGTGTGCAGGTGGGATTGAGGACACAGGGCTCAGTGTTAGTGGGCTGAGGATGAATTTTGGGTGCAAAGAAGTGTGGATGATGGTATTGTATGGGGGCTGCATGATGGAGGGTTGTATAGGAAAATGGCCACTTCTACTTGTATAGGGCTGCTTATGGGGGGCTTTCACAGGAAAAGGGTTTATGTTATATGCGTGAGGCTGCATGGGGAAGGTGATGATAGGCTGTATAGAGAAGAGGGGGATGATGAGGGTCTGTGTGGAGAGGGGGGATGATGATGGGGGCTGTGAGGAGGGGGATGATGATGATGATGAGGGTCTGTGAGGAGAGGGGGGATGATGATGGGGGCTGTGAGGAGGGGGATGATGATGATGATGAGGGTCTGTGAGGAGGGGGGATGATGATGATGGGGGCTGTGAGGAGGGGGTATGATGATGATGGGGGCTGTAAGGAGGGTGGATGATGATGATGGGGGCTGTGAGGAGGGGGATGATGAACAGGGCTGTGAGGAGGGGGATGATGATGATGATGTGGCTGTGATGAGGGGATGATGATGGGGGCTGTGAGGAGGGATGATGATAATGGGGGCTGTGAGGAGGGGGATGATGATGGGGCTGTGAGGAGGGGGGATGATGATGATGGGGCTGTGAGGAGGGGGATGATGATGATGGGGGCTAGGAGGGGGGATGATGATGATGGGGGCTGTGAGGGGGGATGATGATGATGGGGGCTGTGAGGGGGGAATGATGATGGGGGCTGTGAGGGGGGAATGATGATGATGATGATGGGGACTGTGAGGGGGGATGATGATGGGGCTGTGAAGAGGGGGGATGATGATGATGGGGGCTGTGAAGAGGGGGGATGATGATGATGATGGGGGCTGTGAGGAGGGGGATGATGATGATGGGGGCTGTGAGGAGGGGAGGATGATGATGATGGGGGCTGTGAGGAGGGTGGATGAGGGGGGATGATGGTGAGGAGGGTGATAATGATGGGAGCTGTGAGGAGGAGGGATGATGATGAGGGGCTAGGAGGGGGGATGATGATGGGGCTAGTAGGGGGGGTGATAATGGGGCTGTGACGGGGGGATGATGATGATGGGGGCTATGAGGAGGGGGAATGATGATGATGATGGGGCTGTGAGGAGGGGGGATGATGATGATGATGAGGGTCTGCGTGGAGAGGGGGGATGATGATGAAGGGTGTGAGGAGGGGGGATGATGATGATGGGGGCTGTGAGGGGGGTATGATGATGATGATGGGGGCTGTGAGGAGGGGGGATGATGATTAGGGTCTGTGTGGAGAGGGGGATGATGATGGGGACTGTGAAGAGGGGGATGATGATGATGATGGGCTGTGAGGAGGGGGAATGATGATAATGGGAGCTGTGAGGAGGGGGAATGATGATGATGGGGGCTGTGAGGAGGGGGGATGATGATGGGGGCTGTGTAGAGGGGGATGATGATTGTAATGCACACGCCCGGACTGACTGGCGTGTGCGTGTTTATGTAGTGATTCCACTGTGCCATGAACCGGAGAGTGCCTGGAGGGGCGTAACTAAGTATCTGCCCGATCCGACCAAGGTCGCACGACGGCATACGACGCCAGTGCACCAGGGAGGAACCGAGCAGAGGAACCAGGGTCTACTCCAGGTCAGACTCCGGACACGGCTGTCGACCCACACCGGGGAATACAGGAACAGGCAGACTAGAGCACAAGCTGGGTAGAGTCCAGTACAGACTGGGAGACAAATTCGAAACCGCAGACGCGGTAGACAGAGCTGAGCAAAGCGAAAACCGCAGACGCGGTGGACAGAGCTGAGCAAAGCGAAAACCGCAGACGCGGTGGACAGAGCTGAGCAAAGCGAAAACCTTAGATGCGGTGGACAGAGCTGAGCAAAGCGAAAACCGCAGACGCGGTGAACAGAGCTGAGCAAAGCGAAAACCGCAGACGCGGTGGACAGAGCTGAGCAAAGCGAAAACCGCAGACGCGGTGGACAGAGCTGAGCAAAGCGAAAACCGCAGACGCGGTGGACAGAGCTGAGCAAAGCGAAAACCGCAGACACGGTGGACAGAGCTGAGCAAAGCGAAAACCGCAGACGCGGTGGACAGAGCTGAGCAAAGCGAAAACCGCAGACGCGGCGGACAGAGCTGAGCAAAGCGAAAACCGCAGACGCGGCGGACAGAGCTGAGCAAAGCGAAAACCGCAGACGCGGCGGACAGAGCTGAGCAAAGCGAAAACCGCAGACGCGGCGGACAGAGCTGAGCAAAGCGAAAACCGCGAAAACCGCAGACGCGGCGGACAGAGCTGAGCAAAGCGAAAACCGCAGACGCGGCGGACAGAGCTGAGCAAAGCGAAAACCGCAGACGCGGCGGACAGAGCTGAGCAAAGCGAAAACCGCAGACGCGGCGGACAGAGCTGAGCAAAGCGAAAACCGCAGACGCGGCGGACAGAGCTGAGCAAAGCGAAAACCGCAGACGCGGCGGACAGAGCTGAGCAAAGCGAAAACCGCAGACGCGGCGGACAGAGTTGAGCAAAGCGAAAACCGCAGACGCGGCGGACAGAGCTGAGCAAAGCGAAAACCGCAGACGCGGAAGGAACAGGGCTCTGTTCACAGGGAACAGACTAGAAGGGAAAGGCAGAACCAGATACCCACAGGGTACTTGCAGAGAAGTAGCGAGTGGACCACAAACTCACAAACGGAAGTACAGTGACAACGAGCAGGAGTAGGTACGAGTTCAGACTCTGCAGAAAAAGGAAAGGAACGGACATAGAGAAAAAACAGGTAAAAGATAGGAGAGAGTTCAGACTGGAACTGAGTGTACGGAGGAGACCGACACTGCAGCGGGATACAGGAGCGGGTCTGGGAATACGGCCCCCAGAGAGGCGGGACGAACAGGCAAGGAGCGTGTTCAGACTGGCCTGGAAATACAGCCTCCAGGAAGGCGGAACGAACAGGCAAGGAACGAGTACAGACTGCAGGTTAAGGTACACAGATAGGACACAGTACAGACATGGGAACAGATACTGCAAGACAGGTAACATAGACAGGACCTGGCATGTCAGAGACAAAAGCCAACTGACAGGGCAAGATGCTCAGGCATGGGTTAATGGGGCAGCTGGTTTAAATACCAGGTGACAGACAGCAATAGGCTGAGGACGCACAAAGGGTGTGCCTGCAGCAGGTACAAAAAGCAGGAAGTGATCGGGCGCCGCCCATAAGCAGCAGACACAGAAGCAAACAGACAGCATGGAGGGAAGCCAGAGAGACACCCTGGACTGGAGATCAAGTGCGCGCTCTTGCACAGTGGGAGATGGACCACTATGCAAGGACGCCGCCAGGTATGTTACAGTACCCCCCCCCCTTACGCCCCCTCTTCTTCAGGCCTGCCAGAATGTTCCGCAGGGAATTCGAGGGCCAATCCTTTACTTCAAGTAGATCACTTCCACTGTCCACTGGAGAAACTGGTCTCATCTGGGTAGCTAGGATGCTACCTCCTATCCAGCCATCCTCAGCAACAGACGAAACAGGTGGAGTACCAGGAACAGCACACAGGGAAGTCTCTCTCCACTTATTATCAGGTAGCACCCCAGAGGGTTCAGGAGACAACTGGAAGTCCTCCGCCGGGTTGAAGGAGTGCAGAGACTCGGGGGTAACCTCTGCTTCGGGGTACATCTTGTCAAATTCACAGGAAGAAATAGACAGGTTAACAGGTACAGGGTGAAAAAAAGTCACTGTCTCTTTGTTATCTGGTGGTACCCCGGAGGAGTCAGGAAACAACTGGAGGTCCTCTGCCGGGTCAGAAGAGTGCAGAGGCTCGGGGAAAACAACTGCTTCAGAGTACACTAGGTCGGACTCACTGGACGATGCAGGTGAGGTATCGGGTACCGAGTATTGGAAAGTCTCTGTCCATTCACCACCAGGTGGCACCCCGAAGGGTTCTGGAGACAACTGGAGGTCCTCCGCCTGGTCAGAGGGGTGTAGAGACTCATGGGTAACCTCTGCTTCAGAGTACACTAGGTCGGACTCACTGGACGAAGCAAGCGAGGTATCAGATCCAGGATATAGGAAAGTCTCTATCCATTCACCACCAGGTGGCACCCCGAAGGGTTCTGGAGACAACTGGAGGTCCTCCGCCTGGTCGGAGGGGTGTGGAGACTCGGGAGTAACCTCTGCTTCGGAGTACACTAGGTTGGACTCACTGGACGAAGCGAGCGAGGTATCAGGTACAGAGTATAGGAGAGTCTCTGTCCTTTCGCTACCAGGTAGCACCCCGAAGGGTTCTGGAGACAACTGGAGGTCCTCCGCCTGGTCGGAGGGGTGTAGAGACTCAGAGGTAACTACCACTTTGGGGTACCCATTGTCAGGCTCACAGGACGAAGCGGACAAAGTATCGAGTACTGGGTGTAGAGAAGTCTCTCTCCATTTGTCATCGAGTGGTATCCCGGAGGATTCAGGAGGCAACAGGGGGTCCTCCGCCAGGTAGTAGAGGTGCACAGACTCTGAGGTAACCACAGCTTTGTAGCATCCTTGGACATGCACACCGGTTAAAGTGGGTGAAGCATCTGATGCCGGGTGCAGGAAGTTCTCCTGTGTGGAGTCTGGATGGGCAGAAGTCTCTTCGGGCAGGAGAACTGGTGCACTACCCACGCACATTACCCGTTGGGGCTTCTCCGGGATACAGGGAGATGAAGCTTCAGTAGGGACTTCAAGGTTGGGGTCAGGAGGTCTCAGGGAGGACAGACCCTGGCGTGACGGCTTGCCTCTACGCCTAGCACGTCTGGACTGCCTCTTGAGGTTGGGAGAAGTATTCCGGAAAGCGTAGTCACCCTGTGAGGATTCTGGGTGGGCAGTAGTCTCATTGGGCTGGAGGACTATTGCGCTACCCACACACATTACCCATTGGGGCTGCTCCGGGATATTGGGAAGTGAAGCTTCAGCAGGAGCCTCCGGGTTAGGATCATCAAAGACCATTAGAAAGGCCACCAGGAAGGCCATTAGGTCCAGGAGGATCGGATCCTGTGTTTCATATAGGGGGTTGATCCATTCCAAGGCATCACCCGCCAGGTAAGACATAATGAATGCCACCTTAACCCGATCTGTGGGAAAACATAGAGGGTAGAACTTGAAGTGTAGCATGCATTGCTCCACAAATGCATGACTTTGTCTTGGATCCCCATAATAACGTAGCGGATCCGCAGGAACGAGAGCAGATAGATCCATCTGGACGGGTGCGTAATTCGCCTGGAACTCAGCTAAAGGGAAAAAAAAAAATTTATTTATTTATTTTAATGCATGTATTCGCTGGAAAACTTCTCAGAGAGCGAAGGCCGTGGGGCTCAACGGGAACCATGGCCTGAGCATGCTGTAATGCACACGCCCGGACTGACTGGCGTGTGCGTGTTTATGTAGTGATTCCACTGTGCCATGAACCGGAGAGTGCCTGGAGGGGCGTAACTAAGTATCTGCCCGATCCGACCAAGGTCGCACGACGGCATACAACGCCAGTGCACCAGGGAGGAACCGAGCAGAGGAACCAGGGTCTACTCCAGGTCAGACTCCGGACACGGCTGTCGACCCACACCGGGGAATACAGGAACAGGCAGACTAGAGCACAAGCTGGGTAGGGTCCAGTACAGACTGGGAGACAAATTCGAAACCGCAGACGCGGTAGACAGAGCTGAGCAAAGCGAAAACCGCAGACGCGGTGGACAGAGCTGAGCAAAGCGAAAACCGCAGACGCGGTGGACAGAGCTGAGCAAAGCGAAAACCGCAGACGCGGTGGACAGAGCTGAGCAAAGCGAAAACCGCAGACGCGGTGGACAGAGCTGAGCAAAGCGAAAACCGCAGACGCGGTGGACAGAGCTGAGCAAAGCGAAAACCGCAGACGCGGTGGACAGAGCTGAGCAAAGCGAAAACCGTAGACGCGGTGGACAGAGCTGAGCAAAGCGAAAACCGCAGATGCGGCGGACAGAGCTGAGCAAAGCGAAAACCGCAGACGCGGCGGACAGAGCTGAGCAAAGCGAAAACCGCAGACGCGGCGGACAGAGCTGAGCAAAGCGAAAACCGCAGACGCGGCGGACAGAGCTGAGCAAAGCGAAAACCGCAGACGCGGCGGACAGAGCTGAGCAAAGCGAAAACCGCAGACGCGGCGGACAGAGCTGAGCAAAGCGAAAACCGCAGACGCGGCGGACAGAGCTGAGCAAAGCGAAAACCGCAGACGCGGCGGACAGAGCTGAGCAAAGCGAAAACCGCAGACGCGGAAGGAACAGGGCTCTGTTCACAGGGAACAGACTAGAAGGGAAAGGCAGAACCAGATACCCACAGGGTACTTGCAGAGAAGTAGCGAGTGGACCACAAACTCACAAACGGAAGTACAGTGACAACGAGCAGGAGTAGGTACGAGTTCAGACTCTGCAGAAAAAGGAAAGGAACGGACATAGAGAAAAAACAGGTAAAAGATAGGAGAGAGTTCAGACTGGAACTGAGTGTACGGAGGAGACCGACACTGCAGCGGGATACAGGAGCGGGTCTGGGAATACGGCCCCCAGAGAGGCGGGACGAACAGGCAAGGAGCGTGTTCAGACTGGCCTGGAAATACAGCCTCCAGGAAGGCGGAACGAACAGGCAAGGAATGAGTACAGACTGCAGTTAAGGTACACAGATAGGACACAGTACAGACATGGGAACAGATACTGCAAGACAGGTAACATAGACAGGACCTGGCATGTCAGAGACAAAAGCCAACTGACAGGGCAAGATGCTCAGGCATGGGTTAATGGGGCAGCTGGTTTAAATACCAGGTGACAGACAGCAATAGGCTGAGGACGCACAAAGGGTGTGCCTGCAGCAGGTACAAAAAGCAGGAAGTGATCGGGCGCCGCCCATAAGCAGCAGACACAGAAGCAAACAGACAGCATGGAGGGAAGCCAGAGAGACACCCTGGACTGGAGATCAAGTGCGCGCTCTTGCACAGTGGGAGATGGACCACTATGCAAGGACGCCGCCAGGTATGTTACAATGATGATGATGAAGGGGGCTGTGAGGAGGGGGATGATGATGATGGGGGCTGTAAGGAGGGTGGATGATGATGATGGGGGCTGTGAGGAGGGGGGATGATGAACAGGGCTGTGAGGAGGGGGATGATGATGGGGCTGTGATGAGGGGATGATGATGGGGGCTGTGAGGAGGGATGATGATGATAATGGGGGCTGTGAGGAGGGGGATGATGATGGGGCTGTGAGGAGGGGGGATGATGATGATGGGGCTGTGAGGAGGGGGAATGATGATGATGATGGGGCTGTGAGGGGGGTATGATGATGATAATGGGGGCTGTGAGGAGGGGGGATGATGATGATGAGGGTCTGCGTGGAGAGGGGGGATGATGATGAAGGGTGTGAGGAGGGGGGATGATGATGATGGGGGGCTAGGAGGGGAGATGATGATGGAGGTTGTGAGGGGGGTGATAATGATGGGGGCTGTGAGGAGGGGGAATGATGATGATGGGGGCTGTGAGCGGGGTATGATGATGATGATGGGGGCTGTGAGGAGGGGGGATGATGATGAGGGTCTGTGTGGAGAGGGGGGATGATGATGGGGGCTGTGAGGAGGGGGGATGATGATCATGATTGGGGCTGTGAGGAGGGGAGATGATGATCATGATGGGGGCTGTGAGGAGGGATGATGATGATGGGGGCTGTGAGGAGGGGGGATGATGATGAGGGCCTGTGTGGAGAGGGGGATGATGATGGGGGCTGTGAGGAGGGGGGATGATGATCGGGACTATGAGGAGGGGGATGATGATGATGGGGGCTATGAGGAGGAGGGGGGATGATGATGATGGGGGCTGTGAGGAGGGGGGATGATGATGATGGGGGCTGTGAGGGGGAATGATGATCATGGGGGCTGTGAGGAGGGGGAATGATGATGGAAGCTGTGAGGAGGGGGAATGATGATGATGGGGCTGTGAGGAGGGGGAATTATTATGGGGGCTGTGAGGAGGGGGCGTGGTGAGGAGGGGGGATGATGATGATGGGGGCTGTGAGGAGGGGGATGATGATGATGGGGGCTGTTAGGTGGGGATGATGATGATGGGGCTGTGAGGAGGGGGATGATGATGATGGGGGCTGTGAGGAGGGGGGATGATGATGATGGGGGCTGTGAGGAGGGGGGATGATGATGGGGGCTGTGAGGAGGGGGGATGATGAACGGGGCTGTGAGGAGGGGGATGATGATGATGATGATGATGATGATGATGGGGCTGTGAGAAGGGGGATGATGATGATGGGGGCTGTGAGGAGGGGGGATGATGATGATGGGGGCTAGGAGGAGGGGGGATGATGATGGAGGCTGTTAGGAGGGGGGATAATGATGATAGGGGCTGTGAGGAGGGGGGATGATGATGATGGGGGCTGTGAGGAGGGGGGATGATGGAGGCTGTTAGGAGGGGGGATAATGATGATAGGGGCTCTGAGGAGGGGGGATGATAATGATAGGGGCTGTGAGGAGGGGGGATGATAATGATGGAGGCTGTGAGGAGGGGGGATGATAATTATGGGGCTGTGAGGAGGGGAAATGATGATGATGGGGCTGTGAGGAGAGGGAATGATGATGATGATGGGGCTGTGAGGAGAGGGAATGATGATGATGATGGGGGCTGTGAGGAAGGGGAATGATGATGATGATGGGGCTGTGAGGAGGGGGGATGATGATGATGATAGGGGCTGTGAGGAGGGGGGATGATGATGATGGGGGATGAAGATGATGGGGGCTGTGAGGAGAGTGGATGATGATGATGATGATAAGGGGCATTGTGGAGAAGAGGGCTGTGGAGGGGGAGTGATGTGGGGCTGTGCGGGGAAGGGTGGTTGATGCTAGATGGCTGCAAGGGAAAATGGGTAATGTCACCCTTGTGAGGCTGCATGCAAGGTGGCTGTGTGGGGCTGTGGGATGTGTTGTGAAGTGAGTGATGCTACTCACATGGGGCTGCATAGTGAAGGGGATAATGTCACTCATGTAGGGTGTAACGGGTCTGGGAGGCGGAACCTCTGAGCAACTTTTACAAGGGGGCGGTCCTTGTAAGGAAGCGGGTGGCGACCAGGGAAGACAGGCAGGCAGTCACAGCAGGTGACCGGGACAGTCTCTGGGTAAACGGGCAGGAGGTCACGGCAAGTGACTGGGACAGTCTCTGGGTAAACGGGCAGGAGGTCACGGCAAGTGACCGGGACAGTCTCTGGGTGAACGGGCAGGAGGTCACGGCAAGTGACCGGGACAGTCTCTGGGTGAACGGGCAGGAGGTCACGGCAAGTGACCGGGACAGTCTCTGGGTGAACGGGCAGGAGGTCACAGCAAGTGACCGGGACAGTCTCTGGGTGAACGGGCAGGAGGTCACAGCAAGTGACCGGGACAGTCTCTGGGTAAACGGGCAGGAGGTCACAGCAAGTGACCGGGACAGTCTCTGGGTAAACGGGCAGGAGGTCACAGCAAGTGACCGGGACAGTCTCTGAGTAAACGGGCAGGAGGTCACAGCAAGTGACCGGGACAGTCTCTGGGTAAACGGGCAGGAGGTCACAGCAAGTGACCGGGACAGTCTCTGGGTAAAGGGTAGGTACAACCTGTGACGGCTGAGCCTCCAGGTAGGCTAGCAGGCAGATGGCAGATGAGTGCTCCCAGGTGAGCAGGCGAGAATCTCTGGATAAGCAGGTGGTCACAGCATGTGACGGCGGAGCCTCCAGGTAGGCTAACAGGCAGGTAGCAGATGAGCGCTCCCAGGTGAGCGGGCAAGAGTCTCTGGACTGGCAGGTGGTCACGGCACGTGACGGCGGAGCCTCCAGGCAGGCTAACAGGCAGGTAGCAGATGAGCGCTCCCAGGTGAGCGGGCAAGAGTCTCTGGACTGGCAGGTGGTCACGGCACGTGACGGCGGATCCTCCAGGTAGGCTAACAGGCAGGCAGCAGATGAGCGCTCCCAGGTGAGCGGGCAAGAGTCTCTGGACTGGCAGGTGGTCACAGCACGTGACGGCGGAGCCTCCAGGTAGGCTAACAGGCAGGTAGCAGATGAGCGCTCCCAGGTGAGCGGGTTAGCTGGTCCATAGACAGACTGACAGGAGTCGGAAGGCAGACCGTCGGACCTCAGGCTAGCAAACAGGTAAGCGGATAACAGGCAGGAAACTGGCAGGAAACTGGCAGGAAACTGGCAGGTAACTGGCAGGTAACTGGCAGGTAACTGGCAGGTAACTGGTAGGTAACTGGAACCGGGACCTGAGGGCTGAAGCAGAGTAGTGAACAGTGCAACAACATTGTTCGGGCACCTCCATTTTGGAGGAGGTGCCTTAAATATGGAGGGATCCTCCGGCCATTGGCCGGGGACTCCTTAGGGCGACGCGCGCGGCCCCTTTAAGAGAGGGGAAGCGCGCGCGCCCTAAGCATAGTGACCGGGGGAGAGCGGGCGCTGCAAGCAGAGCGGGAGGAAGCCTCCGGGCACGGAGCAGAGAGGTGAGGGGAACAGCGTCCCTGCCTAGCAGGAGGCCGGGACGCCGACGCTACAGTACCCCCCCTTTAGGCCCCCCCTTTTTTAGGCCAGACAGAAATTTAGCAAGGATGAGAGGGGCATGGATGTTCTCCCGGGGCTCCCATGTTCTCTCCTCAGGACCAAACCCCTTCCAATCCACTAGAAAAAAGGTCTTTCCTCTTACCCTTTTAGTGGCCAGAATGTTCTCTACCTCAAACTCGTCTTCAGCAGAAACCGGAGCAGGAGGCGTACCTGTAGACTTGGAAAAGGAGTTAAGTACCACGGGTTTGAGAAGAGATACATGGAAGGAGTTAGGGATCCGTAAGTTGGCCGGGAGTTTCAATTTATAGGCCACCGGGTTGATCTGTTTGATAACCTCCAGTGGGCCGATGAACCGAGGCCCTAACTTATAGGAAGGAATCTTGAGCCGGACATATTTGGATGAGAGCCAGACTTTATCTCCGGGACGAAATTGTGGGGAATCCAGGCGTTTTTTGTCGGCGTGTCTCTTCATCCGCTCGGACGACTGAAGGAGTGCGGATCGGGTACTCTCCCAAATGGAGGAAAATTTTCTAACGAGAGATTCCGCGGCCGGGTTGTCCACAGAGGTGGAGACAGGGAAAGGGATCCGAGGATGCTGACCGAAGACTACAGAAAACGGGGATTTAGAAGAAGATTCGCTCTCGTGATTGTTGTAAGAGAACTCGGCCCATGGTAGGAGATCCACCCAGTCTGAATGGTGGGCATTAACGAAGTGCCGGAGGTAACTGGTCAAATTCTGATTGATCCGCTCCACTTGACCATTGGACTGTGGGTGGTAAGCGGAGGAGAAGTCCAGGGTGACGTCGAGCAGTTTACATGTGGCTCTCCAGAAGCGTGAGGTGAACTGAACCCCACGATCCGACACGATGTGGAGAGGCAGACCATGGAGACGGAAGATGTGGCGGATAAAGTCTTTAGCTAGCTCGGGAGCAGACGGGAGGCCTGGCAGGGGAATAAAATGAGCCATTTTGGAAAAGCGGTCAGCGACCACCCAAATGACCGTACAACCGGCAGAGACGGGGAGATCTGTTATGATGTCCATAGCTATATGTTGCCACGGGGCAGCAGGCACTGGCAGAGGAAGAAGGCGGCCGGCAGGCAGGTGTCTCGGAACTTTGTTGCGGGCGCAGGACACACAGGCAGAAACAAAGTCAATTACATCCTTGTGCAGGGTAGGCCACCAGTAGTGCCGGGTAATAAGCTGGAGGGTCTTTTTCTGACCGGCGTGCCCAGCTAGCTTAGACGAGTGACCCCAGTGTAGAATCTTCTCCCGATCGGACTCCGTTATGAACGTCTTACCGGGAGGGAGACGATTTAGGCCCATGGGGGCTACCTGCATTACTCTGGCGGGATCGATGATGTGTTTAGGCTCCTCCTCAAGATCAGACACCAGAAAGGATCGGGACAGGGCGTCAGCTTTGATGTTTTTGTCAGCCAGACGAAAATGAAGAATGAAATCAAAGCGGGCAAAAAACAAAGACCACCGGGCTTGGCGCGGGTTAAGTCTCTGGGCGCTCTGGAGATAAGCCAAGTTCTTGTGGTCAGTGTAAATTATTACCGGGTGGAGAGCCCCCTCGAGCAGGTAACGCCACTCCTCCAGTGCCATCTTAATGGCCAACAATTCTCGGTCTCCTATAGAATAGTTGCGCTCAGAAGAGGAGAAAAGTTTGGAGAAAAAGCCGCAGGTTACCTTTCTTCCGGAAGAAGATTTTTGGGTAAGTACCGCCCCAGCTCCGGAGGAGGAGGCGTCAACTTCTAGGAAGAATTGTTTGTTGCCGTCCGGACGATGCAGCACCGAGGCGGAGAGGAAGGCCTGTTTTAAGGAAAGAAATGCCTCCTGTGCTTCGGGCGGCCATTCTCTGGGGTTCGTACCTTTATGGGTGAGAGCAGAGATAGGGGCGGTCCGGGAAGAGAAGTGCGGTATGAACAGGCGGTAATAGTTGGCGAAGCCCAGGAACCGCTGAATAGCCTTCAACCCCTCTGGTCGGGGCCACTTCTGGATGGCAGACAGTTTCTCAGGATCCATTTGTAGACCTGTCTGAGAGATTATGTAGCCCAGAAATGGAAGAGAGGTCTGCTCAAAGATGCACTTCTCATATTTAGCGTAGAGGTGGTTCTGCCTGAGCCTGAGCAGGACCTGACGAACGTCCCTCCGGTGAGTAGGAAGATCCGGAGAGAAGACCAAGATATCGTCCAGGTACACCACCACGCAGGAGTAGAGAAGATCACGGAAGATGTCATTGACCAACTCTTGAAAGACGGCAGGAGCGTTACAGAGACCGAAGGGCATCACAAGGTACTCATAGTGGCCGTCCCGGGTATTGAATGCCGTCTTCCACTCATCCCCCTGACGGATACGGACCAGGTTATACGCCCCACGGAGATCCAGTTTGGTGAAGATTCTAGCCCCCCTCAGACGGTCAAATAATTCAGGAATAAGCGGAAGGGGGTATTTATTGTTCACAGTAATCTGGTTTAGGCCTCTATAGTCTATACATGGACGGAGTGAGCCGTCCTTCTTTTTGACAAAGAAGAAGCCTGCTCCCGCCGGGGAGGTAGATTTCCGGATAAATCCCCGGGCCAGGTTCTCCTCAATATATTCAGACATGGACCGGGTTTCAGCAGCGGCCAAAGGGTAGATTCGCCCACGGGGAGGAGTAGAGCCGGGCATCAGGTCGATTGGGCAGTCGTATGGTCTATGAGGAGGTAAAGTCTCTGCCTCTTTTTTATTGAAGACATCCGCATAAGACCAATAGGGAACCGGAACACCGGGCAGATTGGCTGGGGTAGGAGAAGGACGGGCAGGACGAACGGGAACTAGACAAGTCTTATGGCAGTCCTGTCCCCAGCGAAGGACCTCTCCGGTCTGCCAGTCAAGCATGGGTGCATGTTTCTGGAGCCAAGGCAGGCCAAGCAATAGTGCGTGAGAGAGTCCAGGCAGAACATGAAAGGAGATGCTCTCAGAATGCAGCATTCCCACCTGTAGAGTCAGAGATTCGGTGATGAGTTGGATGGGATGTGGTAAGAGACCCCCATCCACGGCGGCGACAGATAAAGGTACGGCCAGAGGTTTGGTGGGAATGCGGTATTTTTCTACCAGGGATTGAGAGATGAGATTTCCAGCAGCTCCAGAGTCAAGTTGAGCCAGTTCAAAATAGCGGTTCTCTCCGCAGAAGATAGAAACAGACAGCATCAGGGATGGAGAGGGTTTACTTTTGTCTAGGGCGACCTCTCTGAGCGATCCTAGACACAGGCGTTTCCCGACCTCTCAGGGCAGGAACGGATCCGGTGCTCCTTACTGCCACAGTAGAAACAGCTCCCCTCGGCACGACGTAAGTCTTGACGGGTCTTGACCATCTTGGTCTGGTCGACCTGCATAGGTGTTATGCACACGCCCGGGCTGAGCGGCGTGTGCGTGTGATTGTAGTGATTCCACTGGACCATGAACCGGAGAGTGCCTGGAGGGGCGTGACTAAGTATCTGGCCGATCCGACCAAGATGGCACGACAGCATACGACGACAGTGCACCAGGGAGAAACCGGGCAGAGGAACCAGGTGCTACTCCAGGTCAAACTCCGGACACGGGGGTTGACCCACACAGGGATTACTGGATCAGGCTGGTTAGGCTGGCACACAGACTGGAGGGTATAGGCAGGCACGACTGGTATGCAGGCAGGCGGGTAAAGGCAAGCGCAGCTAGAGTGCAGACAGGGAGGCACTAGCAGGTAGGAACACAGGCGGGATAGGACCCAGTACACACTGGGACTCAGGAACAATACAGGTAGAGGGGTACAGGCAAGCACAGCTAGAGTGCAGACAGGGAGGCACTAGCAGGTAGGAACACAGGCGGGATAGGACCCAGTACACACTGGGACTCAGGAACAGGCAGGTTAGGCTGGCACAGACTGGTGGATATAAGCAAACACGGCAGGTATGCAGATGGGTGGATACAGGCGAGTATGCAGGGAGGGAGGTACTGGCCGAAAGGACGGGCTGGAGCACAGAAAGGTTAAGACCCAGTACAGACTGGGTCACAGAACCGCAGATGCGGTAGACAACCACAGTAGAGAGGGAACGCCCGAAGCGGTGGGCAAGAACAGAGCAGGACGGGGCTGCAGGAGCAGCGAGCACAAGCAGGGCAGGACAGGACTGCCGGAGCAGCGGGCAGAAGCAGGGCAGGACAGGACTGCCGGAGCAGCGGGCAGAAGCAGGGCAGGACAGGACTGCCGGAGCAGCGGGCAGAAGCAGGGCAGGACAGGACTGCCGGAGCAGCGGGCAGAAGCAGGGCAGGACAGGACTGCCGGAGCAGCGGGCAGAAGCAGGGCAGGACAGGACTGCCGGAGCAGCGGGCAGAAGCAGGGCAGGACAGGACTGCCGGAGCAGCGGGCAGAAGCAGGGCAGGCTAGAACCGCCGGAGCGGTGAGCAAGGCAGAGCAGGGGGGACAGGGCTCTGTTCACACGGAACAGACAGGAAGAGAAAGGCAGAGCCAGATACCAACAGGGTACTTGCAGTGAAGTAGCGAGTGGACCACAAACTCACAAACGGGAGTACAGAGACAACAAGCAGGAGTTAGGTACGAGTTCAGACTCTGCAGAAAAAGGAAGGGAACGGACATCGGACATAGAGGCAAAACAGGTAAAGGATAGGAGAGAGTTCAGACTGGAACTGAGTGTACGGAGGAGACCGACACTGCAGAGGGATACAGGAGCGGGTCTGGGAATACGGCCCCCAGAGAGGCGGGACGAACAGGCAAGGAGCGTGTTCAGACAGGACAGACAAGATACAGGAGCGGGTCTAGGTAATCGGCCCCTAGAAGGCGGGAGGAACAGGCTAGGAGCGTGTTCAGACAGGACAGACAAGATACAGGAGCGGGTCTAGGTAATCGGCCCCTAGAAGGCGGGAGGAACAGGCTAGGAGCGTGTTCAGACAGGCCTGGAAATACAGCCTCCAGGAAAGGCAGACAAGAGAACACAGAACGGGACCTGGCACCTTCAGAGTGCAAGCACACACTGAATGAAACACTATGCTCAGGCAGGAATAAATGGGAGCAGCTGAGCTATATACCAGGTGACAGACAGCAATAGGCTGAGGACGCACAAGGGGTGTGACCCACAGCAGGTACAAAAAGCAGGAAGTGATCGGGCGCCGCCCTTAAGCAGCAGAAACAGACACAAACAGACAGCATGGAGGGAAGCCAGAGAGACATTCTGGACAGGAGATCAAGTGCGCGCTCTTGCACAGTGGGAGATGGACCACTATGCAAGGACGCTGCCAGGTATGTTACAGTACCCCCCCCCTTACGCCCCCTCTTCTTCAGGCCTGCCAGAATCTTCCGCAGGGAATTCGAGGGCCAATTCTTCACTTCGAAGAGATCACTTCCCCTGTCCACCGGAAAAACTGGTCTCTTCTGGGTAGCTAGGATGCTACCTCCCATCCAGCCACCCTTAGCAACAGACGAAACGGGTGGAGTACCAGGAACAGCACACAAGGAAGTCTCTCTCCACATATTTTCAGGTGGCACCCCAGAGGGTACAGGAGACAACTGGAAGTCCTTCACCGGGTTGGAGGGGGACAGAGACTTGGGGGTAATCTCTGCTTCGAGGTACATCTTGTCAAGCTCACAGGAAGAAATAGATGGGTTATCAGGTACATAATGAGGAAAAGTCACTGTCTCTTTGTTTTCTGGTGGTACCCCGGAGGATTCAGGAAACAACTGGAGGTCCTCCGCCGGGTCAGAAGAGTGCAGAGGCTCAGAGAAAACATCTGCTTCAGAGTACACTAGGTCGGACTCACTGGACGAAGCAGGCGAGGTATCGGGTACCGAGTATAGGAAAGTCTCTGTCCATTCTCCACCAGGTGGCACCCCGAAGGGTTCTGGAGACAACTGGCGGTCCTCCGCCTGGTCAGAGGGGTGTAGAGACTCACGGGTAACCTCTGCTTCAGAGTACACTAGGTCGGACTCACTGGACGAAGCAAGCGAGGTATCAGATCCAGGATATAGGAAAGTTTCTGTCCATTTACCACCAGGTGGCGCCCCGAAGGGTTCTGGAGACAACTGGAGGTCCTCCGCCTGGTCAGAGGAGTGTAGAGACTCGGGAGTAACCACTGCTTCAGAGTACACTAGGTTGGACTCACTGGACGAAGCGAGCGAGGTATCAGGTACAGAGTATAGGAGAGTCTCTGTCCTTTCGCTACCAGGTAGCACCCCGAAGGGTTCAGGAGACAACTGGAGGTCCTCCGCCTGGTCGGAGGGGTGTAGAGACTCGGGAGTAACCTCTGCTTCGGAGTACACTAGGTTGGACTCACTGGACGAAGCGAGCGAGGTATCAGGTACAGAGTATAGGAGAGTCTCTGTCCTTTCGCTACCAGGTAGCACCCCGAAGGGTTCAGGAGACAACTGGAGGTCCTCCGCCTGGTCGGAGGGGTGTAGAGACTCGGGGGTAACTACCACTTTGGGGTACCCATTGTCAGGCTCACAGGACGAAGCGGACAAAGTATCGAGTACCGGGTGTAGAGAATTCTCTCTCCATTTGTCATCGAGTGGTATCCCGGAGGATTCAGGAGGCAACAGGGGGTCCTCCGCCAGGTAGTAGAGGTGCACAGACTCTGAGGTAACCACAGCTTTGGAGCATCCTTGGACATGCACACCGGTTAAAGTGGGTGAAGCATCTGATGCCGGGTGCAGGAAGTTCTCCTGTGTGGAGTCTGGATGGGCAGAAGTCTCTTCGGGCAGGAGAACTGGTGCACTACCCACGCACATTACCCGTTGGGGCTTCTCCGGGATACAGGGAGATGAAGCTTCAGTAGGGACTTCAAGGTTGGGGTCAGGAGGTCTCAGGGAGGACAGACCCTGGTGAGACGGCTTGCCTCTACGTCTAGCACGTCTGGACTGCCTCTTGAGGTTGGGAGAAGTATTCCGGAAAGCGTAGTCACCCTGTGAGGATTCTGGGTGGGCAGTAGTCTCATTGGGCTGGAGGACTATTGCGCTACCCACACACATTACCCATTGGGGCTGCTCCGGGATATTGGGAAGTGAAGCTTCAGCAGGAGCCTCCGGGTTAGGATCATCGAAGACCATTAGAAAGGCCACCAGGAAGGCCATTAGGTCCAGGAGGATCGGATCCTGTGTTTCATATAGGGGGTTGATCCATTCCAAGGCATCACCCGCCAGGTAAGACATAATGAATGCCACCTTAACCCGATCGGTGGGAAAACATAGAGGGTAGAACTTGAAGTGTAGCATGCATTGCTCCACAAATGCACGACTTTGTCTAGGATCCCCATAATAACGTAGCGGATCCGCGGGAACGAGAGCAGATAGATCCATCTGGACGGGTGCGTAATTCGCCTGGAACTCAGCTAAAGGAAAAAAAAAATATTTATTTATTTATTTTAATGCATGTATTCGCTGGAAAACTTCTCAGAGAGCGAAGGCCGAGGGGCTCAACGGGAACCATGGCCTGAGCATGCTGTTATGCACACGCCCGGGCTGAGCGGCGTGTGCGTGTGATTGTAGTGATTCCACTGGACCATGAACCGGAGAGTGCCTGGAGGGGCGTGACTAAGTATCTGGCCGATCCGACCAAGATGGCACGACAGCATACGACGACAGTGCACCAGGGAGAAACCGGGCAGAGGAACCAGGTGCTACTCCAGGTCAAACTCCGGACACGGGGGTTGACCCACACAGGGATTACTGGATCAGGCTGGTTAGGCTGGCACACAGACTGGAGGGTATAGGCAGGCACGACTGGTATGCAGGCAGGCGGGTAAAGGCAAGCGCAGCTAGAGTGCAGACAGGGAGGCACTAGCAGGTAGGAACACAGGCGGGATAGGACCCAGTACACACTGGGACTCAGGAACAATACAGGTAGAGGGGTACAGGCAAGCACAGCTAGAGTGCAGACAGGGAGGCACTAGCAGGTAGGAACACAGGCGGGATAGGACCCAGTACACACTGGGACTCAGGAACAGGCAGGTTAGGCTGGCACAGACTGGTGGATATAAGCAAACACGGCAGGTATGCAGATGGGTGGATACAGGCGAGTATGCAGGCAGGGAGGTACTGGCCGAAAGGACGGGCTGGAGCACAGAAAGGTTAAGACCCAGTACAGACTGGGTCACAGAACCGCAGATGCGGTAGACAACCACAGTAGAGAGGGAACGCCCGAAGCGGTGGGCAAGAACAGAGCAGGACGGGGCTGCAGGAGCAGCGAGCACAAGCAGGGCAGGACAGGACTGCCGGAGCAGCGGGCAGAAGCAGGGCAGGACAGGACTGCCGGAGCAGCGGGCAGAAGCAGGGCAGGACAGGACTGCCGGAGCAGCGGGCAGAAGCAGGGCAGGACAGGACTGCCGGAGCAGCGGGCAGAAGCAGGGCAGGACAGGACTGCCGGAGCAGCGGGCAGAAGCAGGGCAGGACAGGACTGCCGGAGCAGCGGGCAGAAGCAGGGCAGGACAGGACTGCCGGAGCAGCGGGCAGAAGCAGGGCAGGACAGGACTGCCGGAGCAGCGGGCAGAAGCAGGGCAGGCTAGAACCGCCGGAGCGGTGAGCAAGGCAGAGCAGGGGGGACAGGGCTCTGTTCACACGGAACAGACAGGAAGAGAAAGGCAGAGCCAGATACCAACAGGGTACTTGCAGTGAAGTAGCGAGTGGACCACAAACTCACAAACGGGAGTACAGAGACAACAAGCAGGAGTTAGGTACGAGTTCAGACTCTGCAGAAAAAGGAAGGGAACGGACATCGGACATAGAGGCAAAACAGGTAAAGGATAGGAGAGAGTTCAGACTGGAACTGAGTGTACGGAGGAGACCGACACTGCAGAGGGATACAGGAGCGGGTCTGGGAATACGGCCCCCAGAGAGGCGGGACGAACAGGCAAGGAGCGTGTTCAGACAGGACAGACAAGATACAGGAGCGGGTCTAGGTAATCGGCCCCTAGAAGGCGGGAGGAACAGGCTAGGAGCGTGTTCAGACAGGACAGACAAGATACAGGAGCGGGTCTAGGTAATTGGCCCCTAGAAGGCGGGAGGAACAGGCTAGGAGCGTGTTCAGACAGGCCTGGAAATACAGCCTCCAGGAAAGGCAGACAAGAGAACACAGAACGGGACCTGGCACCTTCAGAGTGCAAGCACACACTGAATGAAACACTATGCTCAGGCAGGAATAGATGGGAGCAGCTGAGCTATATACCAGGTGACAGACAGCAATAGGCTGAGGACGCACAAGGGGTGTGACCCACAGCAGGTACAAAAAGCAGGAAGTGATCGGGCGCCGCCCTTAAGCAGCAGAAACAGACACAAACAGACAGCATGGAGGGAAGCCAGAGAGACATTCTGGACAGGAGATCAAGTGCGCGCTCTTGCACAGTGGGAGATGGACCACTATGCAAGGACGCTGCCAGGTATGTTACAATAGGTTCAGGTGAGTGTGCCTGGGGAGTAACAGAGGGAGTGACGGGTCTCTGGAAGGTAGGGACTAGACGTGGAATCCTCCTCTCACGGGTGACCTCCCTAGCGCGCTCCTGGAACCGGATGTCAATCCGGGTGGCAAGTGTAATCAAGTCGTCGAGAGTGGTAGGAATGTCCCGACCGGCGAGTTCATCTTTAATACGGCCGGACAGACCCTCCCAGAAGACGGACACCAGGGCGTCGTTATCCCAGGCCAGCTCCGAAGCAAGGGTACGGAACCGTATGGCATATTGGCCCACGGTGAGACTCCCTTGACGGAGGCGTAGCAGAGATGAGGCGGATGACGTCTTCCGTCCGGGTTCGTCGAAGACCTTCCGGAAAGCCGTGAGAAAGGCTGGCAGGTCGGACACCAGAGGGTCTCCTCTCTCCCATAGAGGATTTAGCCAAGCCAGTGCCTCCCCCGTGAGATGGGACATGATGAAGGCTATTTTGGCCCGGTCGGAATTAAACTGGTGGGACTGGTGTTCAAAGTGCAGGGTGCACTGGATAATGAAGCCCCGAGCTTGAGCGGGGTCGCCTCCGAAGCGAGGAGGTGCAGAAAGCCGGATTCCAGAGCAGGATACTATGGTATTGGTGGGCAGCGGAGCAGCCGGGCTGCGAGTCATGACACTAGCGGTGGTTGCTGGTGGGGCAGTCAAAGTGTCCATGCGAGTATTGACATTCCGCAGGTGACCCAGGATGGACTCCTGTTGGGACCTCTGTCGGGACAGTTCATGACAAAGGTCCGAGAGCGAGGGAGCTTGGGTGCCACCGGGTTCCATGGCCCGAGCAAACTGTAACGGGTCTGGGAGGCGGAACCTCTGAGCAACTTATACAAGGGGGCGGTCCTTGTAAGGAAGCGGGTGACGACCAGGGAAGACAGGCAGGCAGTCACAGCAGGTGACCGGGACAGTCTCTGGGTAAACGGGCAGGAGGTCACGGCAAGTGACCGGGACAGTCTCTGGGTGAACGGGCAGGAGGTCACGGCAAGTGACCGGGACAGTCTCTGGGTGAACGGGCAGGAGGTCACGGCAAGTGACCGGGACAGTCTCTGGGTAAACGGGCAGGAGGTCACGGCAAGTGACCGGGACAGTCTCTGGGTAAACGGGCAGGAGGTCACGGCAAGTGACCGGGACAGTCTCTGGGTAAAGGGTAGGTACGACCTGTGACGGCTGAGCCTCCAGGTAGGCTAGCAGGCAGATGGCAGATGAGTGCTCCCAGGTGAGCAGGCGAGAGTCTCTGGATAAGCAGGTGGTCACAGCATGTGACGGCGGAGCCTCCAGGTAGGCTAACAGGCAGGTAGCAGATGAGCGCTCCCAGGTGAGCGGGCAAGAGTCTCTGGACTGGCAGGTGGTCACGGCACGTGACGGCGGAGCCTCCAGGTAGGCTAACAGGCAGGTAGCAGATGAGCGCTCCCAGGTGAGCGGGCAAGAGTCTCTGGACTGGCAGGTGGTCACGGCACGTGACGCCGGAGCCTCCAGGTAGGCTAACAGGCAGGCAGCAGATGAGCGCTCTCAGGTGAGCGGGCAAGAGTCTCTGGACTGGCAGGTGGTCACAGCACGTGACGGCGGAGCCTCCAGGTAGGATAACAGGCAGGTAGCAGATGAGCGCTCCCAGGTGAGCGGGCAAGAGTCTCTGGACTGGCAGGTGGTCACAGCACGTGATGGCGGAGCCTCCAGGTAGGCTAACAGGCAGGTAGCAGATGAGCGCTCCCAGGTGAGCGGGTTAGCTGGTCCATAGACAGACTGACAGGAGTCGGAAGGCAGACCGTCGGACCTCAGGCTAGCAAACAGGTAAGCGGATAACAGGCAGGAATCAGACAGGAAACTGGCAGGAAACTGGCAGGAAACTGGCAGGTAACTGGCAGGTAACTGGCAGGTAACTGGAACCGGGACTTGAGGGCTGAAGCAGAGTAGTGAACAGTGCAACAACATTGCTCGGGCACCTCCATTTTGGAGGAGGTGCCTTAAATATGGAGGGATCCTCCGGCCATTGGCCGGGGACTCCTTAGGGTGACGCACGCGGCCCCTTCAAGAGAGGGGAAGCGCGCGCGCCCTAAGCACAGTGACCGGGGGAGAGCGGGCGCTGCAAGCAGAGCGGGAGGAAGCCGCCGGGCACGGAGCAGAGAGGTGAGGGGAACAGCGTCCCTGCCTAGCAGGAGGCCGGGACGCCGACGCTACATAGGGCTGCATGCTGAGTGCCTGTGTGGAGAAGGGGGTGATGTTACTTGTGTGAGGATGCATGCTGGGGCTGTGCAGGGAGCTATGTGGGGCTTATACTGTATATAGGTAGTTAGAAGACCCACTTCCTAATAATGGGAACATTGCTTTTAGGAGGCTCTCTGACCTCTGTGTCTCTTGCAATGGGCATTGGAGTGCCTAAAAATTTTTGGCAGCCGTTTCTTCACTGCATACGCAATAACAGTATAGGAGACCCACTCGTTAATAATGGGAACAAAAAAGTATAGCTGGCTGATAGTTCTCTAACAATAGCGAGGGCCGACTGCTGGCCCTTTAAGAATAATAAGGGCCGCCTGATGGCCCTATAAAAATAGGCTTTGTGACTTTTAGAGCCCCTCCATCATAAATGAAACAGGATGTGTCTGATGATGTGTCACACACCACATGGCCAGATAAGGTTGTAAAATGTTAAAATGACATTTCTTAGTGAATGCATTTGTCTTGGTTGAAAGCAATGCAAAAGTAGAAAAACGCTACATGTGAACATAGCCCAAGGTGTGGAGGAGCATTTTTGTTTTTGGTTATTTATTTTGCCTTATATACAAGTCATTACCCTGGAAAGGATGTTCCTTAACATATTTCCCAGGAAAATCCATTTTGGTTTCGCTTTTGTATGTTTTATTGTGAGTCCGTAAAAGTGGCGTAATACCTCTGACAACATCGTTGACAGCAGTGACCTGGGAGTCAGAAATGCTTCCAGAGGTCTTCCCTATCTGTTTTTCCCATGTCATTTGAGCACTGTTCCCATTGATTTGGGCAATTTTTAGGCCCTCTGCAGACCGCCAGGGGAAGCCGCCTGAAAATGTTCGATTTTCCCATAGCCTTACATTGGGCTCGTTACTCGGACCAAGCACTGGAGCATTCCAATTTGCTTGACTCGAACAGCAAGTACCCGAGCATTTTAGTGCTCGCTCATCACTAGTCAGAATGTCAGAAGTCAGAGCAAATGGCAGCCATCTGGGACAGACAGATTAAGTAGCTTGGCAATCACCTGTAACAGGAAACACCTGAAGAAGCTCAGCACGTCCTAGTCCTAGATTTGAAGTCCGAGCTGTCATTCACAACCCTGACAGCTCAGAATGCCCCCGTACTGATTGGACAAACGAACTGTCAATCAAAATACCGACAGCTCAGTGTAATGCACACGCCCGGACTGGCTGGCGTGTGCTTGCTTATGTAGTGATTCCACTGTGCCATGAACCGGAGAGTGCCTGGAGGGGCGTAACTAAGTATCTGCCCGATCCGACCAAGGTCGCACGACGGCATACGACGCCAGTGCACCAGGGAGGAACCGAGCAGAGGAACCAGGGTCTACTCCAGGTCAGACTCCGGACACGGATGTTGACCCACACCGGGGAATACAGGGACAGGCAGACTAGAGCGCAGGCTGGGTAGGGTCCAGTACAGACTGGGAGACAAATTCGAAACCGCAGACGCGGTGGACAGGGCCGAGGAAAGCAAAAACCGCAGACGCGGTGGACAGAGCTGAGAAAAGCGAAAACCGCAGACGCGGTGGACAGAGCTGAGAAAAGCGAAAACCGCAGACGCGGTGGACAAAGCTGGGCAAAGCGAAAACCGCAGACGCGGTGGACAGAGCTGAGCAAAGCGAAAACCGCAGACGCGGTGGACAGAGCTGAGCAAAGCGAAAACCGCAGACGCGGTGGACAGAGCTGAGAAAAGCGAAAACCGCAGACGCGGTGGACAGAGCTGAGAAAAGCGAAAACCGCAGACGCGGTGGACAGAGCTGAGCAAAGCGAAAACCGCAGACGCGGTGGACAGAGCTGAGCAAAGCGAAAACCGCAGACACGGTGGACAAAGCTGGGCAAAGCGAAAACCGCAGACGCGGTGGACAGAGCTGAGCAAAGCGAAAACCGCAGACGCGGTGGACAGAGCTGAGCAAAGCGAAAACCGCAGACGCGGTGGACAAGGCTCTGTTCACACAGAACAGACTAGAAGGGAAAGGCAGAACCAGATACCCACAGGGTACTTGCAGAGAAGTAGCGAGTGGACCACAAACTCACAAACGGAAGTACAGTGACAACGAGCAGGAGTTAGGTACGAGTACAGACTCTGCAGAAAAAGGAAAGGACATAGAGAAAAAACAGGTAAAAGATAGGAGAGAGTTCAGACTGGAACTGAGTGTACGGAAGAGACCGACACTGCAGCGGGATACAGGAGCGGGTCTGGGAATACGGCTCCCAGAGTGGCGGGACGAACAGGCAAGGAGCGTGTTCAGACTGGCCTGGAAATACAGCCTCCAGGAAGGCGGGACGAACAGGCAAGGAACGAGTACAGACTGCAGGTTAAGGTACACAGATAGGACACAGTACAGACATGGAAACAGATACTGCAAGACAGGTAACATAGACAGGACCTGGCATGTCAAGAGACAAAAGCCAACTGACAGGGCAAGATGCTCAGGCATCAGTTAATTGGGGCAGCTGGTTTAAATACCAGGTGATAGACAGCAATAGGCTGAGGACGCACAAGGGGTGTGCCTGCAGCAGGTACAAAAAGCAGGAAGTGATCGGGCGCCGCCCTTAAGCAGCAAACACAGAAGCAAACAGACAGCATGGAGGGAAGCCAGAGAGACACCCTGGACTGGAGATCAAGTGCGCGCTCTTGCACAGTGGGAGATGGACCACTATGCAAGGACGCCGCCAGGTATGTTACAGTACCCCCACTCTTACGCCCCCTCTTCTTCAGGCCTGCCAGAATGTTCCGCAGGGAATTCGAGGGCCAATCCTTTACTTCAAGGAGATCACTTCCACTGTCCACTGGAGAAACTGGTCTCATCTGGGTAGCTAGGATGCTACCTCCTATCCAGCCATCCTCAGCAACAGACGAAACGGGTGGAGTACCAGGAACAGCACACAAGGAAGTCTCTCTCCACTTATTATCAGGTAGCACCCCAGAGGGTTCAGGAGACAACTGGAAGTCCTCCGCCGGGTTGGAGGAGTGCAGAGACTCGGGGGTAACCTCTGCTTCGGGGTACATCTTGTCAAACTCACAGGATGAAATGGGCGAGGTATCAGGTACAAGGTGTAGAAAAGTCCCTGTTACCTTGTTATCTGGTGGTACCCAGGAGGATTCAGAAAACAACTGGGGGTCCTCCGCCGGGTCGGAATAGTGCAGAGACTCGGGGGTAACCTCTGCTTCGGAGTACACTAGGTCGGACTCGCTGGATGAAGCGGGCGAGGTATCAGGTACCGAATATAGAAGAGTACCTGTCCATTCGTTATCAGGTAGCACCCCGAAGGGTTCAGGAGACAACTGGAGCTCCTCCGCCTGGTCGGAGGGGTATAGAGACTCGGGGAGAACCTCTGCTTCGGAGTACACTAGGTCGGACTCACTGGAAGAAGCGGCCGAGGTATCAGGTACCGAGTATAGGAGAGTCTCTGTCCATTCGCTATCAGGTAGCACCCCGAAGAGTTCTGGAGCCAACTGGAGGTCCTCCGCCTGGTCAGAGGGGTGTAGAGACTCGGGAGTAACCACTGCTTCGGAGTACACTAGGTTGGACTCAGTGGACGAAGCGAGCGAGGTATCAGGTACAGAGTATAGGAGAGTATCTGTCCTTTCGCTACCAGGTAGCACCCCGAAGGGTTCTGGAGACAACTGGAAGTCCTCCGCCTGGTCGGAGGGGTGTAGAGACTCGGGAGTAACCTCTGCTTCGGAGTACACTAGGTTGGACTCACTGGACGAAGCGAGCGAGGTATCAGGTACAGAGTATAGGAGAGTCTCTGTCCTTTCGCTACCAGGTAGCACCCCGAAGAGTTCTGGAGACAACTGGAGGTCCTCCGCCTGGTCAGAGGGGTGTAGAGACTCGGGAGTAACCTCTGCTTCGGAGTACACTAGGTTGGACTCACTGGACGAAGCAAGCGAGGTATCAGGTACCGAATATAGAAGAGTACCTGTCCATTCGTTATCAGGTAGCACCCCGAAGGGTTCAAGAGACAACTGGAGGTCCTCCGCCTGGTCGGAGGGGTGTAGAGACTCGGGGGTAACCTCTGCTTCAGAGTACACAAGGTCGGACTCGCTGGATGAAGCGGACGAGGTATCAGGTACTGAGTATAGGAGAGTACCTGTCCATTCGTTATCAGGTAGCACCCCGAAGGGTTCAGGAGACAACTGGAGCTCTTCCGCCTGGTCGGAGGGGTATAGAGACTCGGGGATAACCTCTGCTTCGGAGTACACTAGGTCGGACTCACTGGAAGAAGCGGCCGAGGTATCAGGTACCGAGTATAGGAGAGTCTCTGTCCATTCGCTATCAGGTAGCACCCCGAAGAGTTCTGGAGCCAACTGGAGGTCCTCCGCCTGGTCAGAGGGGTGTAGAGACTCGGGAGTAACCACTGCTTCGGAGTACACTAGGTTGGACTCAGTGGACGAAGCGAGCGAGGTATCAGGTACAGAGTATAGGAGAGTCTCTGTCCTTTCGCTACCAGGTAGCACCCCGAAGGGTTCTGGAGACAACTGGAGGTCCTCCGCCTGGTCGGAGGAGTGTAGAGACTCGGGAGTAACCTCTGCTTCGGAGTACACTAGGTTGGACTCACTGGACGAAGCGAGCGAGGTATCAGGTACAGAGTATAGGAGAGTCTCTGTCCTTTCGCTACCAGGTAGCACCCCGAAGAGTTCAGGAGACAACTGGAGGTCCTCCGCCTGGTCGGAGGGGTGTAGAGACTCGGGGGTAACTACCACTTTGGGGTACCAATTGTCAGGCTCACAGGACGAAGCGGACAAAGTATCAAGTACCGGGTGTAGAGAAGTCTCTCTCCATTTGTCATTGAGTGGTATCCCGGAGGATTCAGGAGGCAACTGGGGGTCCTCCGCCAGGTAGTAGAGGTGCACAGACTCTGAGGTAACCACAGCTTTGGAGCATCCTTGGACATGCACACCGGTTAAAGTGAGTGAAGCATCTGATGCCGGGTGCAGGAAGTTCTCCTGTGTGGAGTCTGGATGGGCAGAAGTCTCTTCGGGCAGGAGAACTGGTGCACTACCCACGCACATTACCCGTTGGGGCTTCTCCGGGATACAGGGAGATGAAGCTTCAGTAGGGACTTCAAGGTTGGGGTCAGGAGGTCTCAGGGAGGACAGATCCTGGCGTGACGGCTTGCCTCTACGTCTAGCACGTCTGGACTGCCTCTTGAGGTTGGGAGAAGAATTCCGGAAAGCGTAGTCACCCTGTGAGGATTCTGGGTGGGCAGTAGTCTCATTGGGCTGGAGGACTATTGCGCTACCCACACACATTACCCATTGGGGCTGCTCCGGGATATTGGGAAGTGAAGCTTCAGCAGGAGCCTCCGGGTTAGGATCATCGAAGACCATTAGAAAGGCCACCAGGAAGGCCATTAGGTCCAGGAGGATCGGATCCTGTGTTTCATATAGGGGGTTGATCCATTCCAAGGCATCACCCGCCAGGTAAGACATAATGAATGCCACCTTAACCCGATCGGTGGGAAAACATAGAGGGTAGAACTTGAAGTGTAGCATGCATTGCTCCACAAATGCACGACTTTGTCTTGGATCCCCATAATAACGTAGCGGATCCGCAGGAACGAGAGCAGATAGATCCATCTGGACGGGTGCGTAATTCGCCTGCAACTCAGCTAAAGGGAAAAAAAAAAAAATTATTTATTTATTTTAATGCATGTATTCGCTGGAAAACTTCTCAGAGAGCGAAGGCCGTGGGGCTCAACGGGAACCATGGCCTGAGCATGCTGTAATGCACACGCCCGGACTGGCTAGCGTGTGCTTGTTTATGTAGTGATTTCACTGTGCCATGAACCGGAGAGTGCCTGGAGGGGCGTAACTAAGTATCTGCCCGATCCGACCAAGGTCGCACGACGGCATACGACGCCAGTGCACCAGGGAGGAACCGAGCAGAGGAACCAGGGTCTACTCCAGGTCAGACTCCGGACACGGCTGTTGACCCACACCGGGGAATACAGGGACAGGCAGACTAGAGCGCAGGCTGGGTAGGGTCCAGTACAGACTGGGAGACAAATTCGAAACCGCAGACGCGGTGGACAGGGCCGAGCAAAGCGAAACCGCAGACGCGGTGGACAGGGCCGAGCAAAGCGAAACCGCAGACGCGGTGTACAGAGCCGAGCAAAGCGAAAACCGCAGACGCGGCGGACAGAGCAGAGCAAAGCGAAAACCGCAGACGCGGCGGACAGAGCAGAGCAAAGCGAAAACCGCAGACGCGGCGGACAGAGCAGAGCAAAGCAAAAACCGCAGACGCGGCGGACAGAGCTGAGTAAAGCGAAAACCGCAGACGCGGCGGACAGAGCTGAGCAAAGCGAAAACCGCAGACGCGGCGGACAGAGCTGAGCAAAGCGAAAACCGCAGACGCGGTTGACAGAGCTGAGCAAAGCGAAAACCGGAGACGCGGTGGACAGAGCTGGGCAAAGCGAAAACCGCAGACGCGGTGGACAGAGCTGAGCAAAGCGAAAACCGCAGACGCGGTGGACAGAGCTGAGCAAAGCGAAAACCGCAGACGCGGTGGACAGAGCTGAGCAAAGCGAAAACCGCAGAAGCGGTGGACAGAGCTGAGCAAAGCGAAAACCGCAGACGCGGTGGACAGAGCTGAGCAAAGCGAAAACCGCAGACGCGGTGGACAAGGCTCTGTTCACACAGAACAGACTAGAAGGGAAAGGCAGAACCAGATACCCACAGGGTACTTGCAGAGAAGTAGCGAGTGGACCACAAACTCACAAACGGAAGTACAGTGACAACGAGCAGGAGTTAGGTACGAGTACAGACTCTGCAGAAAAAGGAAAGGAAAGGACATAGAGAAAAAACAGGTAAAAGATAGGAGAGAGTTCAGACTGGAACTCAGTGTACGGAAGAGACCGACACTGCAGCGGGATACAGGAGCGGGTCTGGGAATACGGCTCCCAGAGAGGCGGGATGAACAGGCAAGGAGCGTGTTCAGACTGGCCTGGAAATACAGCCTCCAGGAAGGCGGAACGAACAGGCAAGGAACGAGTACAGACTGCAGGTTAAGGTACACAGATAGGACACAGTACAGACATGGAAACAGATACTGCAAGACAGGTAACATAGACAGGACCTGGCATGTCAGAGACAAAAGCCAACTGACAGGGCAAGATGCTCAGGCATCAGTTAATTGGGGCAGCTGGTTTAAATACCAGGTGATAGACAGCAATAGGCTGAGGACGCACAAGGGGTGTGCCTGCAGCAGGTACAAAAAGCAGGAAGTGATCGGGCGCCGCCCTTAAGCAGCAGACACAGAAGCAAACAGACAGCATGGAGGGAAGCCAGAGAGACACCCTGACTGGAGATCAAGTGCGCGCTCTTGCACAGAGGGAGATGGACCACTATGCAAGGACGCCGCCAGGTATGTTACACTCAGCACACGTCTGCACTAGCTTGGACAACTGAGCTATCAGCCACTGACAACAGGTCTGTTTTGCCCAAGCCTGTAAAAAAATATATAGATAGGATGCACTGCCCAAAAAGGAGGGGACCTATATGTACGAAGTATAAGGTGCTAAAGAAAGAGTGAAGAAATCGGCCAGTACATCTGTTTGCTAAGTGTAATGTGTAGGTCAACGTTCACAATGTGGCCATAAACAGACAAGACCTAGGATAAAAACAATGAGCAAATACCTGCGGTGGAATGAATTTTATGCTTTTTTCATCAAAATAGTGAAATAGTTCCTATGTTATTTACATGTATTATTACTATTTACTTACTGCAGGGTATTTGCTCATTGTTTTTATCCTAAGGTTTGCTTGTTTATGGTCCCAGTGTAAATGTGCACCTATGCATTGCACTTACTTATACCAACAGGTGTGCTGGCTCATTTCTTCGGTTTTGCCCCACTGTAAAACTATTCAAATGTTAGGTTTATTTTTTAATTGATTTCCTTCTTGCAAAATTAATTCAGTTTTTTTTTTAGTTATCCCCACATTTTTCACATTTTCCACTGTGCTCTAACACTAGTGCAGTAGTATTAGGGTATGTGCACACGATGCAGAAATGAAGCAGAAAATTTCTGCATCATTTCTGCATCTCCCTGGCAGAAAAAACGCATGCAGATTGTGCATGCGTTTTTCCTGCAGAATACATGCGGATCCACATGCAGATTGACATGCGTTTCCGCATGCAGATTGACAAGCGCTTTCCAGGCGATTTTAGCATCACCTGGAAAGTGCTTGACAACTAGGTCACACTATATAAATCCATGCAAACAGCATGGATTTATATAGTGTGACCCGAGAGAGTGTATATACTTACCTCTGATGGCCCGCGCTGTCCTGCTTTGCAAAGTTCCCGGCTGCCGGCAACTTTGAATTGAAAGACCTGCTGACGTCAGCGTCACGTGACCCGTCACATGACTCTGACGTCACCGCAGGTCCTACAACTCACTGCAAGTGCCGGGAACCAAGCGGGAGCGCTGCGCGGGCCGACAGAAGGTAAGAATACATTTATTTTTTATTTTATTCTTTTTTTACAGCTTTTTTAATGGTACCTGGGTGTGGATGAGACTCTCCTCTCCTCCACACCCGGGTACCATCCGCATATTAGAACGCGCCAATAACGCAAGTACAAATGCTGTCTTGCGGAATTGGCGCGTTCTAATGCAAGTCAATGGCGGCGAAATCGCCGCGTTTCCGCAAAATTAATTGACATGCTGCGGATTTTTGACCGCAGCGTTAACGCTGCGGAAAAATCCGCATCATGGGCACAGCACATGCGGATTTCCATTGGGGAACATTGCTTCCCTTCTACCATGCGTTTTTCATGCGTTTCCGCGGCGTTTACGCAACTGCAAAAACGCCGCGGAAACGCATGAAATACGCATCGTGTGAACTCAGCCTTACACAATCCAATTTGGGCCTTTTTCTGTGCCTGTTTGAATAAGTTGGGCGTGCTGACCTCCTATCCCAACACTGTAAAAACATTCTTTTATACTGGCTATGATAGTCCCCTCGATTGACTGCCCTAAACCATGTGATATGATAGCTGCATGGCATTATGGGGAATTCCGCCTGGCCTTGCCTGATGTCGTTTAGCCCACTTTGTGACTCTTCTGCAGTATGTTTGAATTTGCAGGAACCTGGGAATTTCAGGAAATTCAAATTTGATTCTCCGCAGATTGATGCAATCATCCCTAGTCTTAATGTCTCGAAGAGCCAAACTGAAAAATGGAATCATATCGACAGTGAAAAAACTAGTACACTCATCCCATTCTGTAATTCCGATTTTATCCTGAAGAGTTTCCAATGCTTCATCAAACAGCAGCGGCGACAGAAGGCGTCCTTGCCTCATACCCTTCTTTAATTTAAGGACCTCAGACAACGAAACTTGTAAAACCAACTGTGCTCTAGGGGAGTGATACATAGATTTTAAGAATAAAATTCCCTGAAAAAAGCCATTTTTCCCTGAACCTCAATCAACCATGACTCTTCTAGGCTGTCAAGTGCCTTTTTGGCTTCAACCAAAGTTGAGTGTAACCTTGCCCAACCCAGAATCATCAATATACATAGTTGCGCAGTATTCACCTCCTTCACAGCTTTTTTTTGAGGGTTTGCATCAGTTCATGTAAAGATCATGCCTACAACTGTGAACATTTGGTTTTCTTTTCATTGTGAAGAAAACAACATATAGGGCAAAATAACTGTAAACGTCAGTGTGCATAACTATTTACCTCCCCCGAAAGTCAGTACTTTGTAGAGCCTCTTTTGCGGCAATTACAGCTGCAAGTCACTTTGAATAAGTCTCTATGAGCTTTCCACATCTAACCACTGGGATTTTTGCCCATTCCTCAAGGCACAACTGCTCCAGCTCCGTCAAGTTAGATGGTTTCCTCTCATGAACAGCAATCAAGTCTGACCACAGATTCTCAATTGGAATAAGATCTGGGCTTTGACTAGGCCAAACATTTACATGTTTCCCCTTAAACCACTTGAGTGTTGCTTTAGCAGTATGCTTTGGGTCATTGTCTTGTTGGAAGGTGATCCCCCGTCCCAGTCTCAAATCACTGACAGACTGAAACAGATTTTGCTCAAGAATATCCCTGTATTTTGCACCATCCATCTTCCCCAGGTCTCTAATAATTTTTCCTGTCCCTGCTGCCGAAAAACATCCCCACAGCATGATGCTGCCACCACCATGTTTCACTGTGGGGACGGTGTTCTAGGGGTGATGTGTTGGTTTGGTGCCAGATATAGCATTTACCTTGGTAGCCAAAAAGTTCAATTTTGGTCTCATCTGATCACAGCACCTTCCTCCATACATTTGGGGAGTCTCCCAGATGACTTTTGGCAAACTCAAAATTAGCCTTACAATTTCTGTATGTAATTAAAGGCTTTTTTCTGCCCACTCTTCCATAAAGTTCACCTCAATGGAGTGTCCCGCTTATCGTGGTCATATGGACAGATACTTCAGTCTCTGCTTGGGAACTCTGCAGCTCCTTCAGGGTTACCTTTGGTCTCTATGCTGCCTCTCTGATTAATGCCCTCCTTGTCCGGGCTGAGATTTTTGGTGAGTGTCCCTCTCTTGGCAGGTTTGTTGTGGTACCATGTTCTTTCCATTTGATGATAATGAATTTGATGGTGCTCCGGTGGATCATCATCCGGTGGATATTTTTTTATAACCTTACCCTGACTTGAACTTCTCAACAACTTTGTCCCTGACTTGTTTGGAGTTCTCCTTGGTCTTCATGGTGTTGTTTGGTTAGTGGTGCCTCTTGCTTAATGGTGTTGCATCCTCTGTGGCCTTTCAGAAAAGTTGTGAATGTTACGCTCCCACCTGGATCTTCTGGCGTGAGCGTGGTTAGTGGTCCCACTGGGCCATGGACTGAGGAGTGCCTGGAGGGGCGTAACTAGAGGCCTCGCCCAATCCGATCTCGGACCCACGGCGGCTTAACGACTCCGCAATGCGAGGACGAGGTGGCCCAAGTGTTACTCCAGGGCAGACCTCGGTCACACAGCTGTTGACCCACACCGGGGTATGCAGGAACGGGCAGGTTCGGCTGGTGTGTAGACAGCCAGGTAGGTACTGACGGGCACAGCTGGTACACAGACAGGAGGAGGGGGGATGATGATGATGGGGGGCTAGGAGGGGGAAGATGATGGGGGCTAGGAGGGGAGATGATGATGGAGGCTGTGAGGGGGGTGATAATGATGGGGGCTGTGAGGAGGGGGAATGATGATGATGGGGGCTGTGTGGGGGGTATGATGATGATGATGGGGGCTGTGAGGAGGGGGGATGATGATGAGGGTTTGTGTGGAGAGGGGGGATGATGATGGGGGCTTTGAGGAGGGGGGATGATGATCATGATGGGGCTGTGAGGAGGGGAGATGATGATCATGATGGGGGCTGTGAGGAGGGATGATGATGATGGGGGCTGTGAGGAGGGGGGATGATGATGAGGGTCTGTGGAGAGGGGGATGATGATGGGGGCTGTGAGCAGGGGGGATGATGATCGGGACTATGAGGAGGGGGATGATGATGATGGCGGCTATGAGGAGGAGGTGGGATGATGATGATGGGGGCTGTGAGGAGGGGGGATGATGATGGGGGCTGTGAGGGGGAATGATGATCATGGGGGCTGTGAGGAGGGGGAATGATGATGATGGAAGCTGTGAGGAGGGGGAATGATGATGATGGGGCTGTGAGGAGGGGAAATTATTATGGGGGCTGTGAGGAGGGGGCGTGGTGAGGGGGGGGGTGATGATGATGGGGCTGTGAGGAGGGGGATGATGATGATGATGGGGGCTGTTAGGTGGGGATGATGATGATGGGGCTGTGAGGAGGGGGATGATGATGATGGGGGCTGTGAGGAGGGGGGATGATGATGATGGGGGCTGTGAGGAGGGGGGATGTTGAACGGGGCTGTGAGGAGGGGGATGATGATGAATGGGGCTGTGAGGAGGGGGATGATGATGATGATGGGGCTGTGAGAAGGGGGATGATGATGATGGGGGCTGTGAGGAGGGGGGATGATGATGATGGGGGCTAGGAGGAGGGGAGATGATGATGGAGGCTGTTAGGAGGGGGGATAATGATGATAGGGGCTGTGAGGAGAGGGGATGATGATGATGGGGGCTGTGAAGAGGGGGGATGATGATGATGGGGGCTAGGAGGAGGGCGGGATGATGATGGAGGCTGTTAGGAGGGGGATAATGATGATAGGGGCTGTGAGGAGGGGGGATGATAATGATGGAGGCTGTGAGGAGGGGGATGATAATTATGGGGCTGTGAGGAGGGGAAATGATGATGATGGGGCTGTGAGGAGAGGGAATGATGATGATGATGGGGGCCATGAGGAGGAATGATGATGATGATGGGGGCTGTGAGGAAGGGGAATGATGATGATGATGGGGCTGTGAGGAGGGGGGATGATGATGATGATAGGGGCTGTGAGGAGGGGGGATGATGATAATGGGGGATGAAGATGATGGGGGCTGTGAGGAGAGTGGATGATGATGATGATGATAAGGGGCATTGTGGAGAAGAGGGCTGTGGAGGGGGAGTGATGTGGGGCTGTGCGGGAAAGGGTGGTTGATGCTAGATGGCTGCAAGGGAAAATGGGTAATGTCACCCTTGTGAGGCTGCATGCAAGGTGGCTGTGTGGGGCTGCGGGATGTGTTGTGAAGGGAGTGATGCTACTCACATGGGGCTGCATAGTGAAGGGGATAATGTCACTCATGTAGGGCTGCATGCTGAGTGCCTGTGTGGAGAAGGGGGTGATGTTACTTGTGTGAGGATGCATGCTGGGGCTGTGCAGGGAGCTATGTGGGGCTTATACTGTATATAGGTAGTTAGAAGACCCACTTCCTAATAATGGGAACATTGCTTTTAGGAGGCTCTCTGACCTCTACGTCTCTTGCAAGGGGCATTGGAGTGCCTTCAAATTTTTGGCAGCCGCTGCTTCACTGCATAGGCAAACACTATGGGAGACCCACTTCCTAATAATGGGAACATTGTTTTTAGGAGGCTCTCTGACCTCTATGTCTCTTGCAAGGGGCATTGGAGTGCCTCAAAATTTTTGGCAGCCGTTTCTTCACTGCATACGCAATAACAGTATAGGAGACCCACTCGTTAATAATGGGAACAACAAAGTATAGCTGGCTGATGGTTCTCTAACAATAGCGAGGGCCGACTGCTGGCCCTTTAAGAATAATAAGGGCCGCCTGATGGCCCTATAAAAATAGGCTTTGTGACTTTTAGAGCCCCTCCATCATAAATGAAACAGGATGTGTCTGATGATGTGTCACACACCACATGGCCAGATAAGGTTGTAAAATGTTAAAATGACATTTCTTAGTGAATGCATTTGTCTTGGTTGAAAGCAATGCAAAAGTAGAAAAACGCTACGTGTGAACATAGCCCAAGGTGTGGAGGAGCATTTTTGTTTTTGGTTATTTATTTTGCCTTATATACAAGTCATTACCCTGGAAAGGATGTTCCTTAACATATTTCCCAGGAAAATCCATTTTGGTTTCGCTTTTGTATGTTTTATTGTGAGTCCGTAAAAGTGGCGTAATACCTCTGACAACATCGTTGACAGCAGTGACCTGGGAGTCAGAAATGCTTCCAGAGGTCTTCCCTATCTGTTTTTCCCATGTCATTTGAGCACTGTTCCCATCGATTTGGGCAATTTTTAGGCCCTCTGCAGACCGCCAGGGGGAGCCGCCGGAAAATGTTCGAGTTTCCCATAGACTTACATTGGGCTCGTTACTCGGACCAAGCACTGGAGCATTCCAATTTGCTTGACTCGAACAGCAAGTACCCGAGCATTTTAGTGCTCGCTCATCACTAGTCAGAATGTCAGAAGTCAGAGCAAATGGCAGCCATCTGGGACAGACAGATTAAGTAGCTTGGCAATCACCTGTAACAGGAAACACCTGAAGGAGCTCAGCACCTCCTAGTCCTAGATTTGAAGTCCGAGCTGTCATTCACAACCCTGACAGCTCAGAATGCCCCCGTACTAGATTGGACAAATGAACTGTCAATCAAAATACCGACAGCTCAGCACACGTCTGCACTAGCTTGGACAACTGAGCTATCAGCCACTGACAACAGGTCTGTTTTGCCCAAGCCTGTAAAAAATTATATAGATAGGATGCACTGCCCAAAAAGGAGGGGACCTATATGTACGAAGTATAAGGTGCTAAAGAAAGAGTGAAGAAATCGGCCAGTACATCTGTTTGCTAAGTGTAATGTGTAGGTCAACGTTCACAATGTGGCCATAAACAGACAAGACCTAGGATAAAAACAATGAGCAAATACCTGCGGTGGAATGAATTTTATGCTTTTTTCATCAAAATAGTGAAATAGTTCCTATGTTATTTACATGTATTATTACTATTTACTTACTGCAGGGTATTTGCTCATTGTTTTTATCCTAAGGTTTGCTTGTTTATGGTCCCAGTGTAAATGTGCACCTATGCATTGCACTTACTTATACCAACAGGTGTGCTGGCTCATTTCTTCGGTTTTGCCCCACTGTAAAACTATTCAAATGTTAGGTTTATTTTTTAATTGATTTCCTTCTTGCAAAAATAATTCAGTTTTTTTTTAGTTATCCCCACATTTTTCACATTTTCCACTGTGCTCTAACACTAGTGCAGTAGTATTACACAATCCAATTTGGGCCTTTTTCTGTGCCTGTTTGAATAAGTTGGGCGTGCTGACCTCCTATCCCAACACTGTAAAAACATTCTTTTATACTGGCTATGATAGTCCCCTCGATTGACTGCCCTAAACCAGTGGTCCCCAACCTTTTTTGCACCAGGGACCGGCTTGAAGCAAGATCATTTTTCCATGGCCCAGCAAGGAGGGGTTGGGGTGGGCGGGGCTTTGGTCATATGGGGGCGGGGTAATGGAGGGATTTGGAGTTTAGTGCATACTTATCATATAGTGTAGACCAGGTCCCCGCCAGGAGCTATGCCAGGAGCCCCACATAATGTGCTGTGCCAGGAGCCGCATCACTGAGGCCCCATCACGCCCTGCAGCAGGACAGGGCAGCTGTCCTGACAGCTGCTGTTCAGCTGCATTTACTTCATCCCAGGGGCGGACACAGACTGTAGTGGGCCCCTGTGCAAGAAATTTTTGGGGCCCCCCCCGCCCTTCATAAGGCAACAAAGTTATGTAAACATAACCCCCCCATGTGCATCTCTCACCCCCCCATGTGCAGCTCACCCCCGTGCATCTCTCATCCCCCTCCGTGCATCTCTCATCCCCCTCCATGCATCTCTCATCCCCCTCCGTGCATCTCTCATCCACCCCCCGTGCATCTCTCATGCCCTCCGTGCATCTCTCATCCCCTCCGTGCATCTCTCACCCCCCTGTGCATCTCTCACCCCCCCGTGCATCTCTCATCCCCCTCCGTGCATCTCTCATCCCCCTCCGTGCATCTCTCACCCCCCTGTGCATCTCTCATCCCCTCCGTGCATCTCTCATCCCCCTCCGTGCATCTCTCATCCCCCTCCGTGCATCTCTTATCCACCCCCCGTGAATCTCTCATCCACCCCCCGTGCATCTCTCACCCCCCCGTGCATCTCTCACCCCCCCGTGCATCTCTCATCCACCCCCCGTGCATCTCTCATCCCCCCCGTGCATCTCTCACCCCCCCGTGCATCTCTCACCCCCCGTGCATCTCTCATCTCTCCCCTCCCTCCCATGTGCATCTCTCATCTCTCCCCTCCCCCATGTGCATCTCTCATCTCTCCCCTCCCTCCCATGTGCATCTCTCATCTCTCCCCTCCCCCCCATGTGGATCTCTCATCTCTCCCCTCCCCCCCATGTGGATCTCTCATCTCTCCCCTCCCCCATGTGCATCTCTCATCTCTCCCCTCCCCCCCATGTGGATCTCTCATCTCTCCCCTCCCCCATGTGCATCTCTCATCTCTCCCCTCCCCCCATGTGCATCTCCCATTCCCCCCACTCCTAGTTAATTGTATTTAAAAAAAAATAAAACTTGTTATACTTACCCCCATGCGATCCCTGCAGAATCCTGGCGCTCGTCCAAATCGCTGACACCAGGTTCTCCTGACTTCCGGCCATGTGACGGCGCCGTCACATGACCGGAAGTCAGGGGAATCATGAAGGTGCTGCCGCAGCAGCGCAGCGCTAAGATGTCCCGGACCCGGCGCTTAGCATGCGGCCGGGGGCCCCATGAGGAGAGAGACGCACAAGAGGGGGGCTCCGAGGGGGCTCCTACCGGCCGGGCCCCATACTGGAGTCAGGGCAGTCATGCCCTGATGGCGGCCCTGCTGGAGGCTGGAGGGGCCCCCTCTCCCCGCGGACCGGCTGAAAAACCCCAACGGCCCGGTCCTGGTCCGCGGACCGGCGGTTGGAGACCTCTGCCCTAAACCATGTGATATGATAGCTGCATGGCATTTTGGGGAATTCCGCCTGGCCTTGCCTGATGTCGTTTAGCCCACTTTGTGACTCTTCTGCAGTATGTTTGAATTTGCAGGAACCTGGGAATTTCAGGAAATTCAAATTTGATTCTCCGCAGATTGATGCAATCATCCCTAGTCTTAATGTCTCGAAGAGCCAAACTGAAAAATGGAATCATATCGACAGTGAAAAAACTAGTACACTCATCCCATTCTGTAATTCCGATTTTATCCTGAAGAGTTTCCAATGCTTCATCAAACAGCAGCGGCGACAGAAGGCGTCCTTGCCTCATACCCTTCTTTAATTTAAGGACCTCAGACAACGAAACTTGTAAAACCAACTGTGCTCTAGGGGAGTGATACATAGATTTTAAGAATAAAATTCCCTGAAAAAAGCCATTTTTCCCTGAACCTCAATCAACCATGACTCTTCTAGGCTGTCAAGTGCCTTTTTGGCTTCAACCAAAGTTGAGTGTAACCTTGCCCAACCCAGAATCATCAATATACATAGTTGCGGAGTATTCACCTCCTTCACAGTTTTTTCTTGAGGGTTTGCATCAGTTCATGTAAAGATCATGCCTACAACTGTGAACATTTGGTTTTCTTTTCATTGTGAAGAAAACAACAAATAGGGCAAAATAACTGTAAACGTCAGTGTGCATAACTATTTACCTCCCCCGAAAGTCAGTACTTTGTAGAGCCTCTTTTGCGGCAATTACAGCTGCAAGTCACTTTGAATAAGTCTCTATGAGCTTTCCACATCTAACCACTGGGATTTTTGCCCATTCCTCAAGGCACAACTGCTCCAGCTCCGTCAAGTTAGATGGTTTCCTCTCATGAACAGCAATCAAGTCTGACCACAGATTCTCAATTGGAATAAGGTCTGGGCTTTGACTAGGCCAAACATTTACATGTTTCCCCTTAAACCACTTGAGTGTTGCTTTAGCAGTATGCTTTGGGTCATTGTCTTGTTGGAAGGTGATCCCCCGTCCCAGTCTCAAATCACTGACAGACTGAAACAGATTTTGCTCAAGAATATCCCTGTATTTTGCACCAACCATCTTCCCCAGGACTCTAATAATTTTTCCTGTCCCTGCTGCCGAAAAACATCCCCACAGCATGATGCTGCCACCACCATGTTTCACTGTGGGGACGGTGTTCTAGGGGTGATGTGTTGGTTTGGTGCCAGATATAGCATTTACCTTGGTAGCCAAAAAGTTCAATTTTGGTCTCATCTGATCACAGCACCTTCCTCCATACATTTGGGGAGTCTCCCAGATGACTTTTGGCAAACTCAAAATTAGCCTTACAATTTCTGTATGTAATTAAAGGCTTTTTTCTGCCCACTCTTCCATAAAGTTCACCTTGGTCATATGGACAGATACTTCAGTCTCTGCTTGGGAACTCTGCAGCTCCTTCAGGGTTACCTTTGGTCTCTATGCTGCCTCTCTGATTAATGCCCTCCTTGTCCGGGCTGAGATTTTTGGTGAGTGTCCCTCTCTTGGCAGGTTTGTTGTGGTACCATGTTCTTTCCATTTGATGATAATGAATTTGATAGTGCTCCGGTGGATCATCATCCGGTGGATATTTTTTTATAACCTTACCCTGACTTGAACTTCTCAACAACTTTGTCCCTGACTTGTTTGGAGTTCTCCTTGGTCTTCATGGTGTTGTTTGGTTAGTGGTGCCTCTTGCTTAATGGTGTTGCATCCTCTGTGGCCTTTCAGAAAAGTTGTGAATGTTACGCTCCCACCTGGATCTTCTGGCGTGAGTGTGGTTAGTGGTCCCACTGGGCCATGGACCGAGGAGTGCCTGGAGGGGCGTAATTAGACGCCTCGCCCAATCCGATCCCGGACCCACGGCGGCTTAACGACTCCGCGATGCGAGGACGAGGTGGCCCAAGTGTTACTCCAGGGCAGACCTCGGTCACACAGCTGTTGACCCACACCGGGGTATGCAGGAACGGGCAGGTTCGGCTGGTGTGTAGACAGCCAAGTAGGTACTGACGGGCACAGCTGGTACACAGACAGGCAGGCAGGTACTGGGGGGCATGGCTGGTATACAGACAGGCAGGTACTGGCAGGCATGGCTGGTATGCAGACAGACTGGTAGACAGGCTGGATAGGGACCAGTACAGACTGGGAACCGCAGGTGCGGACAGAAAGTGGAGCGGAACCGCAGGAGCAGACAGGAAGCGGATTGGAGCTGCAGGTGCGGACAGGAAACGCAGCAGAGCCGCAGGTGCAGACAGGAAGTGGAGTGGATCCACAGAGCGCGGCCAGGTTGGAATGCCGCAGAGCGCGGCATGACGGGAATGAAGCAGAGTGCGGCCAGGCAGGACAGGGCTCTGTTCACATGGAACAGACATGGTCAGAAAAGCACAGGAAGATAGCTAAAACACAGAAGGTAGATACAGGGGCAGGGAAATGGGACAAGCAGAGCCAGACACACACAAGGTACTTGCTATGAACTAGCGGGTTGGCACACTCACAAGCTGAAGTACAGAGACAACAGGTAGGAGATAGGTGCTGGTACAGACACTGAAGGATATGAGAAAGGTACTGGAACGGGCACAAGAGGTAACGGGCAGGATCAGACATAGAGAGAAACAGGTAACGGGCTAGGACACAGTTCAGAAAGGAACTGGCACATGAACGAGACACGGGTACATGTAATAAGCCTGGGTATACAGCTCCTAGGGTGGCAGAACAAGACTAGAAGTCACAGGTACAGGTAAAAGGCCTGGGTATACAACCCCCAGGGTGGCAGTACAGGATTGATACAGAACAGGACCTGGCAACTCAGCGGTTGCACAAAACATACTCAGAGAAAGTGTTGGTCAGTCACCTCAGACTGGGAGGAGGTGCCTTAATTACCCAGTGACTCACAGCAATAGGATGGGGACAGATTAGGACTGCGCGCACTGTTCCTATAAGACTCAGGAAATTCTGGTGCCGCCGCCACCCTAGGCCTGCAGACAAGAGACATGCACACAGCAAGTAGAGGAACACAGTGCACAGCGGTGGTCTTGCATGGTGGGAACCAGCACGCCGCCAGGGATGTTACAGTGTATATACTGATAGACCATGTGACACTTAGATTGCACATAGGTGAACTTCCTTTCATCATGCACATGCCAATTTTTATTTATTTAATCCCATAAATGTAATTTATTCCTATATTTTTCAATTTAGGGCTGATGTATCACAAACAAAATGGACTACAAAAATATTTAAGCACAGGTTGTAATGTAACAAAAACATTTATTTTTGCAAGGGTAACAGGAAAAAATGGACCCTAAAATTTGTTGTGTTCTCCTGAGCATGCCGATACCCCATATGTGGGGGAAAACCACTGTTTGGGTGCATGGCAGGGCTTGGAAGGAAATGAGTGCCATTTGACTTTTTGAATGTAAAATTTGCTTGAATAATTAGCAGACGCCATGTCGCGTTTGGAGAGCCCCTGATGTGCCTAAACAGTGGAAAACTCTCACAAGGGACACCATTTTGGAAACTAGGCCCCTCAAGGAATTTATTTAGATGTGTGGTGAGCACCTTGAACCCCCAGGTGCTTCACAGAAATTACAACGTGGATCTGTAAAAATGAAAAAAAAATATTTTATATTTTTCACACAAAAATGTTGTTTTAGCCCCAATTTTTTTCATTTTCACAAGGATAGCGGAGAAAGTGGACCCCAAAATTTGTTGTGCAATTTTTCCTATCTATGCTGATACCCCATATGTGGTCGAAAACTACTTTTGATGCACAGTAATATAAGAGAACCACCGAATGATAGGTCCAATACAACAAAAGCAATTCAAAAATACCTTTATTCAAATTATGGTAAAAGTGACACTACATACACAAGGAAAGCCGCATTATAATAGTCATACAGCAATGTTATAATATATACTAGACTCTAAAATATATAGATGAATAAGAATAGATAAACATCAAGCAGGTTAGTACATGGAAGGAAGGGGACAAACGGAAAGGGGTTATATCACCGAAATGGCAACTAAGAAAACATGTGAATGGCCAAATCATAAATGTATATATATGTACCTGGCAGTATGGAGAGGAAAATTCCCGTGTACTCCATGTCATTTAATAGTACATATACCCCATGCTTATCCATACAGTCCAAAGTAATCAGTGTGTAAGCCCAAATATAAAGTGTATCTACCTGCACAGAAGTCCAGTGTGTATAAATGGCATCAAGCGGCGCAGCCCCGACGCGCGTTTCAGACACACGTCCTTCGTCAGGGGGTAGCGTCCATATGAACCAGCACGTATAAAAGTACTAATGTGACCAATCGGTAAGCACCGGGTGTCCTACATAATTAGGATCGCCCGCAATTAAGCTCCAAATTGAGGCGGGCGCATACAGCTGGTTATCCGCCGATGTATACAGGCAGCGCTTGATGTGCACGCATGCGGCGGCCGGAGGGACCGGAAGTCGCGGGCACCGCGTCATGCATCAGCCGACGACGGGAACACACGTGACCCGGGTCACCTGATGCATATAGACACGTGACCGCAGCCTCACGGAGCACAGACGGCGCATGCGCGCAGCGCTTACCCGTAGAATGGGCGTCAAATTGTCCTCTGTATCCAAGCAACCACGGGAGATCAGGAAGCCAGAGTGGAGAAAGGAACACAAGAGGAATAAAGATCACGCAGATAGAGACAACTCGGGGAATCAGAGTGACAATAAGTAAGTGTGAGACTAGTGAAGTGACTGTGCAATACATACAAATATAATCATATGTTATGTATATACACATCGACCACAATGGGAGATATGCATAGAGAGGAAGAAGGATAAAGTGAACATGTGCAATATATCAAAGACCTATAATGGCCAGTTAAAACATTAAGGTGTGTGTATATAGAGTATAACACAGTGTATATATCCATATTTGAATATATTTGCGTATACATACATATCAAATATAAAGTGTTTACGTGCAATAAATAGAGTAACATGAAAAAAAAAAAAAAAAGGGGGGAAGAAAAAAAAAAAAAAAATATATATATATATATATATACTGTATATATATATATATATATATATATATATATATATATATATATATATATAAAAGATATATATTAAAAATAAAATAAGAAATATAAATATATAAATATATAGATAGTAGAAACAATCAGATAATACATCATCATACGTATGGAAATAATATACAGGTGAGACATTCTATCCCATCAAGAAAAAATTATATTTTTATATATAAAATATATAAAGAAAGAAAAAAGGGGGGAGAGGGGAGGGGGGAAGAGAAGAACAATATAATAACGGCTTCCAATCTTCAATCCCGAAATATGTCATGACACTAGGATCCCACTCCGATGCTAGATCAAAGGCCACATCAGAAATAAACTATAAGAGGGGAGAGAGAGTTAAAATTACTATCATGTAGAAAATAAATAAAAACATGTTAAAAACAAATTAAAAACAAACAGGCAGGTTCAAGGACTAGATTGGTCACAGAAATGGAACGTAACTCATGTTCTCATTGAGTCCCAAAGGACAGACAGTTTTCAATGTCCAGATCCATCTTGTTTCTAATTGGGCCAGACGTTTACTTATCTTACCTCCTCTAATGTTAGGTGGAACCATATCAATCCCAATTACTCTAAGTAATGAGGCGTCACATCCGTGAAATGTCTTGAAGTGTCTCGGTATTGTCTTCAAGAGCGATGGATCATTGATTTCTTTTGCTGCTATAATACCAAGAACATGCTCGCGTATCCTAACCTTTAATTGGCGGGTAGTTAATCCCACATAGATTAATGAGCATGGGCAAGTGGCATAATAGATCACTGCAGTTGTGGTACATGTAATGAGGTGTTGGATATTATATATTGTAAGTCCGTCCGAGCTTTGAAATGTGTCGGATCGCACCACATTTGAACATGCCACACATTTACCACAGGGTCTACAGCCTTTGAGTGGTTTCACTTTAGACATAAAAGTTGTTCTTTCATTGGTATAGTGACTTTTCACTAGATCGTCCCGTAAATTACGTGACCGACGAAAAGTGATATTGGGTTTGGGGCTCAAATATCTCGAGAGCACAGGGTCAGATTGTAGGATGGGCCAAGATTTGTTTAGAAAATAGCGCATCAGATTAGTTTGACCATGATACTGTGTGATGAATCTAACAGTTCTGTTCGTTGGCTGTGTCTTATTTGAATATAATTCATTGTGTCTAGAGGTATGTTTAGCCCTATTAAATGCTCTTTTGACGGAGCGACGGCTGTAGCCTCTCTCCAAGAATCGCATCTTTAGTATATCGGCCTGTTGTATAAAATCCGCATCACTGGAGCAGATTCTCCTTAATCTGAGGAACTGGCCTACCGGTATTGACCGAATCATTGCTGGAGGATGTGACGAAGATGCCAGCAGTAGAGAATTCACCGCTGTATCTTTACGGAATAGAGTGGATTGTAAACAGTTATGAGCATCCCTATATATCTTCACATCCAGGAAATCGATGGAGTCCGTGTCGTATTGATATGTAAGGTGAATGTTTAAATGATTCTGATTCAAATCATTCATAAATTGATGTAATTCTTTAATAGTCCCCTGCCAGATCAAGAATATATCATCTATGTATCGCGTCCAAAAAAGAACGCTGTCCATAGATGGATACTGATCTGACAGGAATAGGTCCCTCTCCCACAGCCCCAGGAATAAATTAGCATATGCCGGTGCAAATGCCGCACCCATTGCGGTACCCCGGAGCTGTAGGTAGAAGGACCCATTGAATAGAAAAAAGTTATGAGATAGGGTGAACTCTAGTAGTTGGATAATGAGATCACTCATATCCGTTGTGTTGGATGAAGACTGCAGAAAGAATTGGGTAGCCCGTATTCCATCTGCATGGGGAATATTGGTATACAATGATTCTACATCACCTGTTACGAGAATGGTATCCCCATCTATGTGAAGCCCATCTATTTTCCTCAAAAACTCAGAGGTGTCTTTGGTAAAAGAAGGTAGTGATTCTACCAGCGGCTGCAGTTTGGTGTCAATGAATCGAATTACATTTTCCAGGTAATTCCCTTTCCCTGAGATAATTGGTCTCCCTGGTGGTGTTTGGCAGTTTTTATGTATTTTTTGGTAAAAGATGCAGGGTGGGAATGGAGGGTTCACTGACCTGGAGTGCTAGATGTAGTTCTTTTGAAATGACTCCATTGTCCCTAGCTATTTGTAAGATAGAGGAGAGTTCCGTCTGATATTTTATTATGGGATTAAAGGTTAGTTTCTTATAGCATTCCACACTTCTCAATTGGCGGAAGGCTTCATCCTCATACATTGATTTAGGCCAGATCACCACATTCCCACCCTTATCAGCTGGTTTAAACACCACATCTGGCAACTTACGCAGCCGCTGGAGACACTGTCTCCCATTTCTAGTCAAATTATCTAATGTTGGATAACGTGGAATTTTCTCAAAGTCTTTGCTCACCATTTTAACAAATACATCAATGGTGGGAGACGTAGATAGGGGTGGGAATTTCTGAGAGCGTGGCCTAATAGAGGAAGGGATCTTACCCCCTATCGGACTGTTATGTTCCTCCGCCAGTTCTTCCAGGTTGGCTAACGCCTCCTGTTCCGTCTCTGTGGGAAATAAACAAAAGGCGGCCTCATCATGGAAGTATCTTTTAAATAGTAATTTCCGTGCAAAAAGATGGAGATCTTTAATGGCCGTAAACCTATCGAATTGTGCTGAAGGGCAAAACATCAAACCTTTATTCAACAACGAAATCTCCTGCTGGGAAAAAGAGTGAGAACTTAGGTTAATTACCTTCAAGCTGCCTCTAGATTCTGGTGAGTAGTTATAGTTGCGCTTGTTAGGAGGGAACCGTAACTCGCGTTTCCGTTTTGGAGTAGATACAGAGACGGAAGAGGAGGCGTCAGATGCCTCGCTGGTCGGCGGGTTTGATGAAATAGATGGGGTGCGATCCCTAGTTAGGCCCGAGGGAGTAAGTTTCTTCCACCTATATACTCTGCCCATCGAAAAATCCCTCTGGTCTCTAGTTAGTTTTTTGGCATGGTTCGCCTGGATGTCCTTTACCCACAAGTCCATGGACTTATTCATCTGTGCATCAATGGAGTTAATTTGATCCACAGATAAATCCACTTTTGCATTGGAGACCGTCTTTTCAAGGGATTTATCAATCTCATTGATGGACTTGAGATTGAGTTGTATCAATAACTCCATAAATCTCTTAGATGTGTCATTACACACTTGCTCCCAATCCCTAATAAAGTCCTTATCTTCAATCAGAAAGGATGGTATGACCCGTACCCTAAGGCCTCTAGGGATCAACTGTTTCAGAATGTAATTTTCGAGGAAAGCTTTATTCCACCAAAGGCGTGTCCTTTTTAACAATAGGTTCCTAATTACGTTAGTAGCTATATCAACCTGTGAACCAATAGAATCCAAAGCTGCAGCACCACTGTTACCAAAAACTTCATTAATTTGTCCCTGCCAGGATAGTTCCCTGGCTTTTAGGTCCATATTCAGAGTAGACGGAGCCTGTGCAAAACACAGTAAAATTATCAGATATATACAACACTGAATATAACAGTATAAGACACTGATCATATTCAGACCCGCAAATCAACGGGCCGGTAAGTAATCGTGTACTTATTATATGGACCAACGTGAAATGGCAGACCATTCGGTAAGACACATAATATAAGAGAACCACCGAATGATAGGTCCAATACAACAAAAGCAATTCAAAAATACCTTTATTCAAATTATGGTAAAAGTGACACTACATACACAAGGAAAGCCGCATTATAATAGTCATACAGCAATGTTATAATATATACTAGACTCTAAAATATATAGATGAATAAGAATAGATAAACATCAAGCAGGTTAGTACATGGAAGGAAGGGGACAAACGGAAAGGGGTTATATCACCGAAATGGCAACTAAGAAAACATGTGAATGGCCAAATCATAAATGTATATATATGTACCTGGCAGTATGGAGAGGAAAATTCCCGTGTACTCCATGTCATTTAATAGTACATATACCCCATGCTTATCCATACAGTCCAAAGTAATCAGTGTGTAAGCCCAAATATAAAGTGTATCTACCTGCACAGAAGTCCAGTGTGTATAAATGGCATCAAGCGGCGCAGCCCCGACGCGCGTTTCGGACACACGTCCTTCGTCAGGGGGTAGCGTCCATATGAACCAGCACGTATAAAAGTACTAATGTGACCAATCGGTAAGCACCGGGTGTCCTACATAATTAGGATCACCCGCAATTAAGCTCCAAATTGAGGCGGGCGCATACAGCTGGTTATCCGCCGATGTATTCAGGCAGCGCTTGATGTGCACGCATGCGGCGGCCAGAGGGACCGGAAGTCGCGGGCACCGCGTCATGCATCAGCCGACGACGGGAACACACGTGACCCGGGTCACCTGATGCATATAGACACGTGACCGCAGCCTCACGGAGCACAGACGGCGCATGCGCGCAGCGCTTACCCGTAGAATGGGCGTCAAATTGTCCTCTGTATCCAAGCAACCACGGGAGATCAGGAAGCCAGAGTGGAGAAAGGAACACAAGAGGAATAAAGATCACGCAGATAGAGACAACTCGGGGAATCAGAGTGACAATAAGTAAGTGTGAGACTAGTGAAGTGACTGTGCAATACATACAAATATAATCATATGTTATGTATATACACATCGACCTCAATGGGAGATATGCATAGAGAGGAAGAAGGATAAAGTGAACATGTGCAATATATCAAAGACCTATAATGGCCAGTTAAAACATTAAGGTGTGTGTATATAGAGTATAACACAGTGTATATATCCATATTTGAATATATTTGCGTATACATACATATCAAATATAAAGTGTTTACGTGCAATAAATAGAGTAACATGAAAAAAGAAAAAAAAAGGGGGGAAGAAAAAAAAGAGAGAAGAAAAAAAAAAAAATATATATATATATATATATATATATATTTTTTTAATATATATCTTTTATATATATATATATATATATATATATATATATATATTTTTTTTTTTTTCATGTTACTCTATTTATTGCACGTAAACACTTTATATTTGATATGTATGTATACGCAAATATATTCAAATATGGATATATACACTGTGTTATACTCTATATACACACACCTTAATGTTTTAACTGGCCATTATAGGTCTTTGATATATTGCACATGTTCACTTTATCCTTCTTCCTCTCTATGCATATCTCCCATTGTGGTCGATGTGTATATACATAACATATGATTATATTTGTATGTATTGCACAGTCACTTCACTAGTCTCACACTTACTTATTGTCACTCTGATTCCCCGAGTTGTCTCTATCTGCGTGATCTTTATTCCTCTTGTGTTCCTTTCTCCACTCTGGCTTCCTGATCTCCCGTGGTTGCTTGGATACAGAGGACAATTTGACGCCCATTCTACGGGTAAGCGCTGCGCGCATGCGCCGTCTGTGCTCCGTGAGGCTGCGGTCACGTGTCTATATGCATCAGGTGACCCGGGTCACGTGTGTTCCCGTCGTCGGCTGATGCATGACGCGGTGCCCGCGACTTCCGGTCCCTCTGGCCGCCGCATGCGTGCACATCAAGCGCTGCCTGTATACATCGGCGGATAACCAGCTGTATGCGCCCGCCTCAATTTGGAGCTTAATTGCGGGTGATCCTAATTATGTAGGACACCCGGTGCTTACCGATTGGTCACATTAGTACTTTTATACGTGCTGGTTCATATGGACGCTACCCCCTGACGAAGGACGTGTGTCCGAAACGCGCGTCGGGGCTGCGCCGCTTGATGCCATTTATACACACTGGACTTCTGTGCAGGTAGATACACTTTATATTTGGGCTTACACACTGATTACTTTGGACTGTATGGATAAGCATGAGGTATATGTACTATTAAATGACATGGAGTACACGGGAATTTTCCTCTCCATACTGCCAGGTACATATATATACATTTATGATTTGGCCATTCACATGTTTTCTTAGTTGCCATTTCGGTGATATAACCCCTTTCCGTTTGTCCCCTTCCTTCCATGTACTAACCTGCTTGATGTTTATCTATTCTTATTCATCTATATATTTTAGAGTCTAGTATATATTATAACATTGCTGTATGACTATTATAATGCGGCTTTCCTTGTGTATGTAGTGTCACTTTTACCATAATTTGAATAAAGGTATTTTTGAATTGCTTTTGTTGTATTGGACCTATCATTCGGTGGTTCTCTTATATTATGTGTCTTACCGAATGGTCTGCCATTTCACGTTGGTCCATATAATAAGTACACGATTACTTACCGGCCCGTTGATTTGCGGGTCTGAATATGATCAGTGTCTTATACTGTTATATTCAGTGTTGTATATATCTGATAATTTTACTGTGTTTTGCACAGGCTCCGTCTACTCTGAATATGGACCTAAAAGCCAGGGAACTATCCTGGCAGGGACAAATTAATGAAGTTTTTGGTAACAGTGGTGCTGCAGCTTTGGATTCTATTGGTTCACAGGTTGATATAGCTACTAACGTAATTAGGAACCTATTGTTAAAAAGGACACGCCTTTGGTGGAATAAAGCTTTCCTCGAAAATTACATTCTGAAACAGTTGATCCCTAGAGGCCTTAGGGTACGGGTCATACCATCCTTTCTGATTGAAGATAAGGACTTTATTAGGGATTGGGAGCAAGTGTGTAATGACACATCTAAGAGATTTATGGAGTTATTGATACAACTCAATCTCAAGTCCATCAATGAGATTGATAAATCCCTTGAAAAGACGGTCTCCAATGCAAAAGTGGATTTATCTGTGGATCAAATTAACTCCATTGATGCACAGATGAATAAGTCCATGGACTTGTGGGTAAAGGACATCCAGGCGAACCATGCCAAAAAACTAACTAGAGACCAGAGGGATTTTTCGATGGGCAGAGTATATAGGTGGAAGAAACTTACTCCCTCGGGCCTAACTAGGGATCGCACCCCATCTATTTCATCAAACCCGCCGACCAGCGAGGCATCTGACGCCTCCTCTTCCGTCTCTGTATCTACTCCAAAACGGAAACGCGAGTTACGGTTCCCTCCTAACAAGCGCAACTATAACTACTCACCAGAATCTAGAGGCAGCTTGAAGGTAATTAACCTAAGTTCTCACTCTTTTTCCCAGCAGGAGATTTCGTTGTTGAATAAAGGTTTGATGTTTTGCCCTTCAGCACAATTCGATAGGTTTACGGCCATTAAAGATCTCCATCTTTTTGCACGGAAATTACTATTTAAAAGATACTTCCATGATGAGGCCGCCTTTTGTTTATTTCCCACAGAGACGGAACAGGAGGCGTTAGCCAACCTGGAAGAACTGGCGGAGGAACATAACAGTCCGATAGGGGGTAAGATCCCTTCCTCTATTAGGCCACGCTCTCAGAAATTCCCACCCCTATCTACGTCTCCCACCATTGATGTATTTGTTAAAATGGTGAGCAAAGACTTTGAGAAAATTCCACGTTATCCAACATTAGATAATTTGACTAGAGATGGGAGACAGTGTCTCCAGCGGCTGCGTAAGTTGCCAGATGTGGTGTTTAAACCAGCTGATAAGGGTGGGAATGTGGTGATCTGGCCTAAATCAATGTATGAGGATGAAGCCTTCCGCCAATTGAGAAGTGTGGAATGCTATAAGAAACTAACCTTTAATCCCATAATAAAATATCAGACGGAACTCTCCTCTATCTTACAAATAGCTAGGGACAATGGAGTCATTTCAAAAGAACTACATCTAGCACTCCAGGTCAGTGAACCCTCCATTCTCACCCTGTATCTTTTACCAAAAATACATAAAAACTGCCAAACACCACCAGGGAGACCAATTATCTCAGGGAAAGGGAATTACCTGGAAAATGTAAATCGATTCATTGACACCAAACTGCAGCCGCTGGTAGAATCACTACCTTCTTTTACCAAAGACACCTCTGAGTTTTTGAGGAAAATAGATGGGCTTCACATAGATGGGGATACCATTCTCGTAACAGGTGATGTAGAATCATTGTATACCAATATTCCCCATGCAGATGGAATACGGGCTACCCAATTCTTTCTGCAGTCTTCATCCAACACAACGGATATGAGTGATCTCATTATCCAACTACTAGAGTTCACCCTATCTCATAACTTTTTTCTATTCAATGGGTCCTTCTACCTACAGCTCCGGGGTACCGCAATGGGTGCGGCATTTGCACCGGCATATGCTAATTTATTCCTGGGGCTGTGGGAGAGGGACCTATTCCTGTCAGATCAGTATCCATCTATGGACAGCGTTCTTTTTTGGACGCGATACATAGATGATATATTCTTGATCTGGCAGGGGACTATTAAAGAATTACATCAATTTATGAATGATTTGAATCAGAATCATTTAAACATTCACCTTACATATCAATACGACACGGACTCCATCGATTTCCTGGATGTGAAGATATATAGGGATGCTCATAACTGTTTACAATCCACTCTATTCCGTAAAGATGCAGCGGTGAATTCTCTACTGCTGGCATCTTCGTCACATCCTCCAGCAATGATTCGGTCAATACCGGTAGGCCAGTTCCTCAGATTAAGGAGAATCTGCTCCAGTGATGCGGATTTTATACAACAGGCCGATATACTAAAGATGCGATTCTTGGAGAGAGGCTACAGCCGTCGCTCCGTCAAAAGAGCATTTAATAGGGCTAAACATACCTCTAGACACAATGAATTATATTCAAATAAGACACAGCCAACGAACAGAACTGTTAGATTCATCACACAGTATCATGGTCAAACTAATCTGATGCGCTATTTTCTAAACAAATCTTGGCCCATCCTACAATCTGACCCTGTGCTCTCGAGATATTTGAGCCCCAAACCCAATATCACTTTTCGTCGGTCACGTAATTTACGGGACGATCTAGTGAAAAGTCACTATACCAATGAAAGAACAACTTTTATGTCTAAAGTGAAACCACTCAAAGGCTGTAGACCCTGTGGTAAATGTGTGGCATGTTCAAATGTGGTGCGATCCGACACATTTCAAAGCTCGGACGGACTTACAATATATAATATCCAACACCTCATTACATGTACCACAACTGCAGTGATCTATTATGCCACTTGCCCATGCTCATTAATCTATGTGGGATTAACTACCCGCCAATTAAAGGTTAGGATACGCGAGCATGTTCTTGGTATTATAGCAGCAAAAGAAATCAATGATCCATCGCTCTTGAAGACAATACCGAGACACTTCAAGACATTTCACGGATGTGACGCCTCATTACTTAGAGTAATTGGGATTGATATGGTTCCACCTAACATTAGAGGAGGTAAGATAAGTAAACGTCTGGCCCAATTAGAAACAGGATGGATCTGGACATTGAAAACTGTCTGTCCTTTGGGACTCAATGAGAACATGAGTTACGTTCCATTTCTGTGACCAATCTAGTCCTTGAACCTGCCTGTTTGTTTTTAATTTGTTTTTAACATGTTTTTATTTATTTTCTACATGATAGTAATTTTAACTCTCTCTCCCCTCTTATAGTTTATTTCTGATGTGGCCTTTGATCTAGCATCGGAGTGGGATCCTAGTGTCATGACATATTTCGGGATTGAAGATTGGAAGCCGTTATTATATTGTTCTTCTCTTCCCCCCTCCCCTCTCCCCCCTTTTTTCTTTCTTTATATATTTTATATATAAAAATATAATTTTTTCTTGATGGGATAGAATGTCTCACCTGTATATTATTTCCATACGTATGATGATGTATTATCTGATTGTTTCTACTATCTATATATTTATATATTTATATTTCTTATTTTATTTTTAATATATATCTTTTATATATATATATACATATATATATATATATATATACAGTATATATATATATATATATATATATATATATATATATATTTTTTTTTTTTTCTTCCCCCCTTTTTTTTTTTTTTTTCATGTTACTCTATTTATTGCACGTAAACACTTTATATTTGATATGTATGTATACGCAAATATATTCAAATATGGATATATACACTGTGTTATACTCTATATACACACACCTTAATGTTTTAACTGGCCATTATAGGTCTTTGATATATTGCACATGTTCACTTTATCCTTCTTCCTCTCTATGCATATCTCCCATTGTGGTCGATGTGTATATACATAACATATGATTATATTTGTATGTATTGCACAGTCACTTCACTAGTCTCACACTTACTTATTGTCACTCTGATTCCCCGAGTTGTCTCTATCTGCGTGATCTTTATTCCTCTTGTGTTCCTTTCTCCACTCTGGCTTCCTGATCTCCCGTGGTTGCTTGGATACAGAGGACAATTTGACGCCCATTCTACGGGTAAGCGCTGCGCGCATGCGCCGTCTGTGCTCCGTGAGGCTGCGGTCACGTGTCTATATGCATCAGGTGACCCGGGTCACGTGTGTTCCCGTCGTCGGCTGATGCATGACGCGGTGCCCGCGACTTCCGGTCCCTCCGGCCGCCGCATGCGTGCACATCAAGCGCTGCCTGTATACATCGGCGGATAACCAGCTGTATGCGCCCGCCTCAATTTGGAGCTTAATTGCGGGCGATCCTAATTATGTAGGACACCCGGTGCTTACCGATTGGTCACATTAGTACTTTTATACGTGCTGGTTCATATGGACGCTACCCCCTGACGAAGGACGTGTGTCCGAAACGCGCGTCGGGGCTGCGCCGCTTGATGCCATTTATACACACTGGACTTCTGTGCAGGTAGATACACTTTATATTTGGGCTTACACACTGATTACTTTGGACTGTATGGATAAGCATGGGGTATATGTACTATTAAATGACATGGAGTACACGGGAATTTTCCTCTCCATACTGCCAGGTACATATATATACATTTATGATTTGGCCATTCACATGTTTTCTTAGTTGCCATTTCGGTGATATAACCCCTTTCCGTTTGTCCCCTTCCTTCCATGTACTAACCTGCTTGATGTTTATCTATTCTTATTCATCTATATATTTTAGAGTCTAGTATATATTATAACATTGCTGTATGACTATTATAATGCGGCTTTCCTTGTGTATGTAGTGTCACTTTTACCATAATTTGAATAAAGGTATTTTTGAATTGCTTTTGTTGTATTGGACCTATCATTCGGTGGTTCTCTTATATTATGTGTCTTACCGAATGGTCTGCCATTTCACGTTGGTCCATATAATAAGTACACGATTACTTACCGGCCCGTTGATTTGCGGGTCTGAATATGATCAGTGTCTTATACTGTTATATTCAGTGTTGTATATTTTTGATGCACAGTATAAAGCTCAGAATCAAGAAGCACCATATTGGAGTTCAGATTTTACTGGACTGGTTTGAGGGTGACATGTCACATTCGCAGAGCCCTTGAGGTGCAAGAACAGCAGACCCCCCATAAGAGACCCCATTTTACAAACTACACCTCTCAATTAATTAATCTAGGGGTGAAGTAAGCATATTGACACCACAGGTGGATCACAGAATTTTATACCATTGGGCAGTGAAGAAAAAAATAATTTCATTTTTACCACCAAAATTTTGTTTTAGCCCCAGATTTTATATTTTCACACTGGGAAAATGGGTAAAAATGGCACCAAAATGTGTCCCGCAATTTCTCCTGAATGTAGAAATCCCCCATATGTGGCTGTACAGTACTACTTAGCCATACGCCAAGACTCGGGAGGGACGGAGCGCTATTTGGCTCCTGGAGTTCAGATTTTTCTAGAATAGTATGCGGACTCCATATACTGAGCCCCTAAGTGCTAGAATAGCAGAATCCCCCCTCAAATGATCCCATTTTGGAAACTATACCCCTTTGAGAATGTATCTACATGTGTACTGACAATTTTGACTTCATGGGTCTTTTCCAGAAGAAAGCAGACGCGTTTGTTGCTGAGTGAAAATTGCAAACTGACGTTGTAGTGACCAGTAGGTTGTAGTGGCCAGTACATTGTAGTGACCAGTACATTGTGCCCAGCTCATGGTTCTGGAGACATGCACCCATAAATTAGGTGGGCTCTCGTCGCTACAGAAATGCCAAACATGTACTGGTACTGCGGTTTAGGCACACCGTGGAGCTCAAAGGAAGGGGGGCATTTGGACTTGGGAGCACAGAATTTCCTGAATTTCTTTTGGGGGGCAAGGGCCATTTCGCTTTTCCAGAACCTTTGTGCTACTATTAACGTGGAGGCCTCCTATATTTCCGTTAACAGATGACGGACCTGAGTGGGGACTTGCTTTTTTTGTGGATTGAGTCAAAGCTTTTATTGTGATCCAAAATGTTATGTAAAATGTTCCCATTAATCCTGTGCTCAACGCTAAGCACTAATATCAGGGTTTCCATTTAAATCTCTGAGTGACGTAATTCAGATGAAACCCCCGAGGGATCCATTCACTATAATGAGGCAGCAGAGTTACTCTGGACTTTTTTTCAGTGGTTCTCAAAACTATGGCACTTTTATGCATGCCTAATAAAAAGATGGACACCGTGGGATCACAGGCCAGACGGCGTCCACAGTGTCTCCATCTGCCTCATTTTAGGAAATCTTCAGCCGGGGGTTCCGTCTGAATCACGTATATCAGAGATTTACATGGAAAGCCCGATGTAAGCGCTCAGCGCAGTGTGCAGGTTAAATGTGAGCCGAGCCATACTTCAATCTCTGGGAGGCAGCATGAACAAATCAGCAGCAAGTGAAGAATTGGATTTATTTATTTTTTACACCGTTCCTCGTGCAGTATAATTGATTAGATGACGTTATTCTTCGGGTCGGTGCGATACCAGATTTATATCGGGCTTTTATGTTTGGCTGCTGTCACACACTAAAAAACGCTTTTTTTTCAAAAACTATTTTTTGCATCGCCATATTTTGAGAGCTATAATTTATAATTTTTCCGCCGTCGTGGAGCGGAAGCTACTAGAAGGCCCCGAGTCACCGACCATACGGGTGAGCACCACACGGTACACTCAGGGACGTGGGCTACTTATACCCGCCTCTAGCAAGGTAGCCAGAAGAGTACAGTTAGTTTGGGAGGCCTACAACTCCGCCTGGCCTGGGGAGATCCCATCTGCTCAAGGACTGACCAGGCCCCAATCGCTAGCCAGTACTCCGGGAGGGTCTATCTTGGTCACCAGTAAAGACCCTGAACTACACCGTACCGTCTCCGAGTGGTTCCTGCTACCCCCATCATCCACGTCGGCTGCCCTGAGGCCATACCCCTCCCGTTGGGGGTGATACTATCACGCTGCACAATCCTACCACCGGCCTCAGCGGTCTGCCCTGCAGCGGCAGCTCCTTCGCTGCATTCAACGGGTGGCGTAGTCGTACAACATCTACCGCTAATACAGCGCCACTTAGTCTGACTCCCTGGGCACGGACCGGGTCACCGCCACGAGACTACAACCCTCAACAGATCCGGCTCCGGGTAAGCTCCCGCGTGCGCAACGCTGCGCGACACAGGCCCAGGGGTGCGTCATATATTATTCTGCATGCCCTCAGGAGCAGTCTGTATACTGTATATTAGATTGCAAGCTCCTAGGACAGGGTGTGCATTATTCTGCATGACCTCAGGAGCAGCCTCTATACTGTATATTAGATTGTAAACTCCTAGGACAGGGTGTGCATTATTCTGCATGCCCTCAGGAGCAGTCTGTATATTATATATTAGATTGTAAGCTCCTAGGACAGGGTGTACATTATTCTGCATGCCCTCAGGAGCAGCCTGTATATTATATATTAGATTGTAAGCTCCTAGGACAGGGTGTACATTATTCTGCATGCCCTCAGGAGCAGTCTGTATACTGTATATTAGATTGTAAGCTCCTAGGACAGGATGTACATTATTCTGCATGCCCTCAGGAGCAGCCTGTATACTGTATATTAGATTGTAAGCTCCTAGGACAGGGTATGCATTATTCTGCATGCCCTCAGGAGCAGTCTGTATATTATATATTAGATTGTAAGCTCCTAGGAGCAGGGTGTTCATTATTCTGCATGCCCTCAGGAGCAGTCTGTATATTATATATTAGATTGTATGCTCCTAGAAGCAAGGTGTGCATTATTCTGCATGCCCTCAGGAACAGTCTGTATATTATATATTAGATTGTATGCTCCTAGAAGCAGGGTGTGCATTATTCAAAATGCCCTCAGGAGCAGTCTGTATATTATATATTAGATTGTAAGCTCCTAGGACAGTGTGTGCATTATTCTGTATGCCCTCAGGAGCAGTCTGTATATTATATATTAGATTGTATGCTCCTAGAAGCAAGGTGTGCATTATTCTGCATGCCCTCAGGAACAGTCTGTATATTATATATTAGATTGTATGCTCCTAGAAGCAGGGTGTGCATTATTCAAAATGCCCTCAGGAGCAGTCTGTATATTATATATTAGATGGTAAGCTCTTAGAAGCAAGGTGTGCATTATTCTGCATGCAATCAGGAGCAGCCTGTATGTTGTATATTAGATTGTAAGCTCCAAGGACAGGGTGTGCATTATTCTGCATGCCCTCAGGAGCAGCCTGTATATTGTATATTAGATTGTAAGCTCCTAGGACAGGGTTTACATTATTCTGCATGCCCTCAGGAGCAGTTTGTATAGTGTATATTAGATTGTAAGCTCCTAGGACAGGGTGTGCATTATTCTGCATGCCCTCAGGAGCAGCCTGTATATTGTATATTAGATTGTAAGCTCCTAGGACAGGGTGTGCATTATTCTGCATTTCCTCAGGAGCAGCCTGTATATTATATATTCGATTGTAAGCTCCTAGGACAGAGTGTGCATTATTCTGCATTCCCTCAGGAGCAGCCTGTATATTATATATTAGATTGTAAGCTCCTAGGACAGGGTGTGCATTATTCTGCATTCCCTCAGGAGCAGCCTGTATGTTGTATATTAGATTGTAAGCTCCTAGGACAGGGTGTGCATTATTCTGCATTCCCTCAGGAGCAGCCTGTATATTATATATTAGATTGTAAGCTCCTAGGACAGGGTGTACATTATTCTGCATGCCCTCAGGAGCAGCCTGTATATTGTATACTAGATTGTAAGCTCCTAGGAGCAGGGTGTGCATTATTCTCCATGCCCTCAGGAGCAGTCTGTATATTGTATATTAGATTGTAAGCTCCTAGGACAGGGTGTGCATTATTCTTCATGCCCTCAGGAGTAGTCTGTATATTATATATTAGATTGTAAGCTCCTAGGACCAGGGTGTGCATTATTCTGCATGCCCTCAGGAGCAGCCTGCATATTGTATATTAGATTGTAAGCTCCAAGGACAGGGTGTGCATTATTCTGCATGCCCTCAGGAGCAGCCCGTATACTGTATATTAAATTGTAAGCTCCTAGGACAGGGTGTGCATTATTCTGCATGCCCTCAGGAGCAGCCTGTATATTAGATTGTAAGCTCCAAGGACAGGGTGTACACTATTCTGCATGCCCTCAGAAGCAGCCTGTATATTGTAAATTAGATTGTAATCTCCTAGGACAGGGTGTGCATTATTCTGCATGCCCTCAGGAGCAGCCTGTATATTATATATTAGATTGTAAACTCCTAGGACAGGGTGTGCATTATTCTGCATGCCCTCAGGAGCAGCCTGTATATTGTATATTAGATTGTAAGCTCCTAGGACAGGGTGTGCATTATTCTGCATGCCCTCAGGAGCAGCCTGTATATTAGATTGTAAGCTCCTAGGACAGGGTGTGCATTATTCTGCATGCCCTCAGGAGCAGCCTGAATATTGTATATTAGATTGTAAGCTCCTAGGACAGGGTGTGCATTATTCTGCATGCCCTCAGGAGCAGCCTGTATATTAGATTGTAAGCTCCTAGGACAGAGTGTGCATTATTCTGCATGCCCTCGGGAGCAGCCTGCATATTAGATTGTAAGCTCCTAGGACAGGGTGTGCATTATTCTGCATGCCCTCAGGAGCAGCCTCTTTTGCAGGGTGTATTTCTCTTTTCCTTCCCAGGGTCGGCTCTCCTGAGCTTATAATACATGCAGATTTACAGCAATATGCAGCAGGACAGACGTGATCCAGGGAAATATCCGATCGCCACCACTGGGGTCAGGAAGGATCCCCCCCCCCGCGCCCGAGGCAGAACTCTGGGGGGTTTCTTCGCCTTCCTCTGGATCTTTGGGTAAGTGTCTCTCAGCCGGTCCTCAATGACCACGGCCAGTTCTGTGGTCTCTATGGGGCCTGACCTGAGAGTCATTGTGATCATGGTTTAATTTCTTAAAGGGCCAGTAATATTTTTATTACAATGTTGCTTATTGCTATTCCAATAAAAAAATAAAAAGAAAGAAAATAGAAGTGTCATGTGAGGTTTTTTTTTTTTACACAGTTACAATGATGGGAGTGAACATTACTAGCTTCAATACTCCACAAGTAGAACCAGGAATGATGGGGGGGCCCATTTACAGACGGCAGACCACATATATCTCCACCCATTGTGGTATCATAATGTCAGCTCCTGTCCCAAGTTACATTACAAGTGTTATGAGGGCCGATCTCTGTGATGAGGGCAGGGCACTAAAATAGTGTATGTGTGGCACCCCAGAGGGTCTGGTTGCCACAGTGGTAGTAATACCATGTCTGGGGGCAAAACAGGAGTTTCCTGGTCAGGAACACATTACATGCATCACTTCCTGCCCCAGACCAGAAAGGGGAGGATCCTGCCCTATATAACTGGAACTGAAGGCGGGGTTAGTCAGACTAGTGTGTGGCGCCAAGTAGGACACGAAGGAGTAAAGAGCCAGGGACTGGAGCTGGAGCTAGCTCGTCCTGGACAGTATCCACAGAGGACCAGACGCCGGAGTCCGAGGCTGTGGGGATTGCATACCCAGCAGCAGATACCGCAGGGCAGGAGATTGCAGGTCTCCTGGCCCAACAGAAGCCCGGAGGCTCAGCCACACGAAAGGACCCGTACCGCCACAGAGGAGCGAGGAATACACAAGGTTCGAGTCGCCAGCCATACGGGTGAGCGCAGCACGTTACACTCAGGGACGTGGGCTACAACACGACTATAAGCGGGATAGCCAAAGAGTCTAGTCAGAACGGCAGGCCTACAACTTCACCTGGCCAGGAGGACTCTAGGATTGTTCCCAGACTGATCAGGCCCTCATCACTAGCCGGTACTCCTGTTGGGGCCCATATAATTGCCAACAGTAAAGACCCTGGGACTGCACTGCAAAGACTCCGTGTTGTCATTACTGATACCTTGCACTACCACCACCATCATCCATACACGCTGCCCTGAAGCTCCACTCTTCCTGTGGGGAGTTACATCACCTTGCTGCACATACCACCAGCTTCAGCGGACTGCTCCGCAGCGGCGGTTCCTAATAACCGCATTCCACAGGTGACGTAGTCGGACTATACATAACAGATATAAACTACCCTTAGATTGACCACCGCCACGGTGACTACAACCCCCAGCATCTACAGGCCGGCTCCGGGTACCCCACGGCCCAGGGGGCGCGTCATATGTCCTACACAACAAACTACCTGATAGAAGACTGAAGACCAGGATACAGAGCCGCCGTATGCAAGAGACACAAGCAGTGACGGACTGGGGTGCGAAGGGCCCACCAGTAACCAACTCCAGGGCCCCATTTTCAGCTCCATGCAAATGTGACATTATCATCAATCACAAATGTATATAACAATGAACTGGGTAGATTGTTACATGAATAAGATGCCGCCTTAGTCTGTACATAGTGATTCAAGTGTATTGTGCCAAGTACTGCTCATATAAGAGGGTGGTGGCCCACCGGAGGATTCTCCTGTTCTCCTGTGGGCCAGTCCAAGCCTGCCATGTATAGCAGACTTGATCAGAACATCGCAGCTATATATATATATATATATATATATATACATATATATACATACATACAGTATATATTGTAATGCAGCGGCTTGCAGCATTGCCAAAATGTCTGAGGGGGTGTGTTCTGGCTGACCACGTACCTCCCCTTCAGGTGACTGATCACATGACTGTGACATCATCACAGGTCCTGTGCGCACAGAGGGATATACACTGCTCAAAAAAATAAAGGGAACACTTAAACAACAGAATATAACTCCAAGTAAATCATACTTCTGTGAAATCAAACTGTCCACTTAGGAAGCAACACTAATTGACAATCAATTTCACATGCTGTTGTGCAAATGGAATAGACAATAGATGGAAATTATTGGCAATTATCAAGACACCCTCAATAAAGGAGTGGTTCTGCAGGTGAGGACCACAGACCACATCTCAGTACCAATGCTTTCTGGCTGATGTTTTGGTCACTTTTGAATGTTGGTTGTGCTTTCACACTCGTGATAGCATGAGACGGACTCTACAACCCACAGAAGTTGCTCAGGTAGTGCAGTTCATCCAGGATGGCACATCAATGAGAGCTGTGGGAAGAAGGTTTGCTGTGTCTGTCAGCGTAGTGTCCAGAGGCTGGAGGCGCTACCAGGAGACAGGCCAGTACACCTGGAGACGTGGTGGGGGCTGTAGCAAGGCAACAACACAGCAGCAGGACCGCTACCTCCACCTTTGTGAAAGGAGGAACAGGAGGAGCACTGCCAGAGCCCTGCAAAATGACCTCCAGCAGGCCACAAATGTGCATGTGTCTGCACAAACGGTTAGAAACCGACTCCATGAGGGTGGTATGAGGGCCCGATGTCCACAGATGGGGGTTGTGCTCACAGCCCAACACCGTGCAGGACGCTTGGCATTTGCCACAAAACACCAGGATTGGCAAAGTCGCCACTGGTGCCCTGTGCTCTTCACAGATGAAAGCAGGTTCACACTGAGCACATGTGACAGACGTGACAGAGTCTGGAGACGCCGTGGAGAGCGATCTGCTGCCTGCAACATCCTTCAGCATGACCAGTTTGGCAGTGGGTCAGTAATGGTGTGGGGTGGCATTTCTTTGGAGGGCCGCACAGCCCTCCATGTGCTCGCCAGATGTAGCCTGACTGCCATTAGGTACCGAGATGAGATCCTCTGTCCCCTTGTGAGACCATATGCTGGTGTGGTTAGCCCTGGGTTCCTCCTAATGGAGTACAATGCCAGACCTCATGTGGCTGGAGTGTATCAGCAGTTCCTGCAAGATGAAGGCATTGAAGCTATGGACTGGCCCGCCCGTTCTCCAGACCTGAATCCAATTGAGCACATCTGGGACATCATGTCTCGCTCCATCCACCAACGTCACGTTGCACCACAGACAGTCCAGGAGTTGGCGGATGCTTTAGTCCAGGTCTGGGAGGAGATCCCACAGGAGACCATCCGCAACCTCGTCAGGAGCATACCCAGGCGTTGTAGGGAGGTCATACAGGCACATGGAGGCCACACACAATACTGAGCCTCATTTTGACTTGTTTTAAGGACATTACATCAAAGTTGGATCAGCCTGTAGTGTGTTTTTCACTTTAATTTTGGGGGTGACTCCAAATCCAGGCCTCCATTGGTTAATAAATTTGATTTCCATTGATGATTTTTGTGTGATTTTGTTGTCAGCACATTCAACTTTGTACAGAACAAAGTATTCAATGAGAATATTTCATTCATTCAGATCTAGGATGTGTTATTTGAGTGTTCCCTTTATTTTTTTGAGCAGTGTATATATATCCGGGTGGTTTTGAAACACAGGGGGTCAAGAGACCTGATCCCTGTGTCTGGGACCATTAACTCTGGAAGGCACGAGGCCTGGAGGCCACACCTGGTGAGCCTTGAGCCACAGCTTTTGGCAGAACAGAGCCGATGGAAGCCGCTAGACCCGGCAAAGGTAAAACCGGTGCTTGAAATGGACATTGATGTTGTTACCTTGCTGAAGGCTGTATCTGAACCCAAGCAGGCATAGCTGCCACTGAAAAGGCTCTAGGATATTACATGTGTACCATGCCTGTGAGCCACTGAGATGGACTATGTTATAGGCAGTTTATGATGTGTAATAAACTGCTGGACTTTAGATTACCAGAAAACGTTGCATGTGTGCTTTAATTGACCTGGTAAAGTGAGTGCCCCTCAACATGATGAATAGCGCTACCTTACAAGTTGGTTAGAGAATGCGGGCTACTGCAGCCTAGTTGCAAGGGGTAACGGCACAGGATGACGAATGTGGATGCAAGCATCTGGCTGTGGCTCAGCAGGGCCATGAAGATTAAAGCATCTGGCTGTAACTCGGCAGGGTTGCGAAAATTGTCATCGCACTCAAACCTGGTTTTCTGTGGCTCGGCGGGGCCACGAAGATTAAAGCATCTAGCTGTAACTAGGCGGGATTACAAAAATTGTCGTCGCACTCAAACCTGGTTTGCTGTGGCTTGGTGGGGCCACGAAAACTTTTCCGGGGAGAGCGGTGTGAAGTGTCTAGTGTGAACAGCGCACCACGATGACTATGAATGGAGCAGTATCCCCAGATGGAACGGAGAAGTGGTTAGATGATCGGCTGCAAACGTCCTTCAGCAAAATAGAGTGTTCTGAAGAAATGCAGGAGCTGATGAAGATGGCTCTGAAGGGAGCAGAAAATGAGACTGAAGCTATTGAGCGATTAAAGTGCGTGTCAAAATCGCAGCAGGTATTTGGGAAACGACAACAGAACATGGTGCAGGAACGGCAGGAGCTGTTGGCACGTTACAGAATGGCAGCAGCGGACCATTCCTTGAGTTCTCCTGTGGTGCTGCACTATCCCAGAGGGCCCAGGGAGGTAGTAAGATATGTTGTGAACTGGGTCCTAAGACTATCGCGTTTTTGTTTTTTAAAGTACCCCTTACACGTGTGGTTGTCCAAAGGGGGGGGGGGAGTCTCAAAAAGGGATGGAGCATACAAAACCAGAATTGGTTACTGGTCGTGTGTTGATACTGCCTAAAAATGACAATTCGACCGTTGATAATGGGGTAGCTCCACTAGAAGGGGTTGACGTCAAGGTGGGAGGTGACTTGCTGGTCCACGACACCATTTGGAGTGACACAGACCCCACAACTGACGGTGACGCTATGAAAGTAGAAAGAGAGTTCAGTCAGGAGGGGCTAGACGAGGGGAGAAAGTTCCTCTCTCGTTGTCAAAGGCGCAAGGGCCACAAAAAAGTTTCTCCTGTAGCCTTTGCTGAAAGGGTAAATAAAGAAAATACAATGCTGTGTGCCTTTATTCCAAGTGTGGATCCTCCTTTAGAAGCAGAGGAGAACAGGAGGGAAAAGGAGGTGACGTTGCCAGTAGCAACCTCCGGTACAGTACCAGACAACAATGAAGATCAGGTGGAAGAGTTGGATGCAGTTCTGCAGATTCGTTACAAGCAGGATGATCTACTGAGACAAAAGGATCAGGAACCGACAGCCCTGAAAGGGGTGTTGAAAGAGGAGGTGGCAAATCATGACCAAGAGCTGGAGCCTATCAGGCAGCAGTATCAGAGTGACGTGCAGCAACTAAGGAAAAACATGGAGAACGTCTCCCAGGACCAGCTGAGCCTGGAGTCTGAACGGCAGAAAATAAACCAGGTTGTGAGGAACCTGCAGCGAGAAATGGAGGAAAGCAGCGAGGAAATCAACAAATGGAAGGAAATGTTCCAGAAAAATAAAGAGGACCTCCGCAAAACCAAAGAGGAGGTTTTGAGGTTGAAGCTTGAGAAAGTGGAGTCTGAAGATGAGCTGTACGAGATGAAAAATCGTTTCTCCCTGGTGCAGTCAGAGCTGAACCAAGTGAAGAAAGGCTCTAAGGATGCGGAAGAAGCAGAGGTCACAAGAAAGGAAGTGCAGATATTTCAGGAGCAGGTGAAACAGCTGATGCAGGAAAAGCAAAGGCTGGATGAGGGTCTACACCAGAGGGATAGGGAGCTATCTGCCTTAAAAGGGGCGCTGAAGGATGAAGTTTCTGGACGTGATCAAGACCTAGAACAACTGCGCGAACAATTCAATAGGGAACTGCAACAAACCAAGAGAGAGTATGAGGATCTCCTCAAGGTTAAGAAAAAACTAGAGGATGATAAGGCTGATGCAGAGCGCATGTGCCAAGTGATTGAGACCACTCTATAGGACACCCGTGATGAGAATGATGATCTCCGCAGAAAGATCCTAGGACTGGAAGCTCAGGTGAAGGAGCTGAAGACGTTCTGTGATGATCTCCAGAGGGGAGAGATGTGCCTTAAGTATATAATCGGCAGGATGGAAGCTGAGCGGAAAAAGATGGAGGAGTCTATCGGAGAAGCCACAGACCAGGGTCAGGCGTTTGCTACTGGAGAAGGGAGGTATGAAGCAAATACCACCTTGAATTATGCGAGCTTGGATGATTCTGATGCGCCCCCTGGGCCAGTGTTGTTTGGGGGATACCCGGAGCCGGATCAGATGGGGGTTGTAGTCTCCGAGTGGCGGTGACCCGGTCCGTGCCCAGGGTGTCAAGCTCAGTGTGTGGCAGTCCTTATAGATGTTACTAGATGTTCTTTTATGTCGACTACGCCACCCGTTGAATTGCGGTCAATACGGCCGCCGCTGCAGCAGGGTCCGCTGAGGCTGGTGATGAATTGTGCAGCTCAGGTAGTATAACCCCCAACGGGAGGGGTATAGCCTCAGCGGGTCAGGTGTAGAGGATGGTGGTTGTGGAGGTGCAGTGAGGATGGTAATGAGACTCAGAGTCGGGCTGTGCAGTTCAGGGTTTTACTTACTGCTGTTGTTCTGGTCACTCCGGCCTTGAGTGACCGCCCGAGCCGTGCTGCGTCCACCAGGTCCTGGACTCGGCCAACCCCCAGGTAATTCTGGAGCGTGGTCCTGAGCTCCCTTTCTGACTTGTCCTTCTCTCTGGCCTTCCCCACCAGGGATCCACCTATGTCCGGCTCCCTCGGGCCTCTTGTTGGTAAAACCCTTGTCCCTGGGTTCCCTGACCCTATTCACGGTTTGCCTTTCGGGTGGATTTAGTGGGTGGTCGTGGCAGATCCTGCCCACGACCTCCGGTCTCTGGCTAAGGATTAGGGCCCTCCACCAGCTTGGGATCCGGTACCCTTGTGCCAACTCTTCACCCTCTGATCTAATCTTGGGTTCTTGGAGTTCTCTCTTCTCCCCCTCTGGGTCCTTCTTTCTCCTCTCTCTCTCTGGGCCTTGGAGCTGGCTGAGCTGCTCTGCTTCTCTGACTAAACTCTGGCAGACTGACCCTGATCTAAGATGGTTCCCACCTTATATACTCCCTCTATGTGTGAGCTCAGGTGACCAGCACCCAATGAGCTCCTAGCACTACCCAGACTGCTCCCCCTATCTGCCCCTACACTACTGGGATGTTCCACCCCCCTCCCACTCCAGCCAGGGACAGACACTGTCGTACCTGCACATTTCTCTAGTGGGAGTACCATTGGTCTGTCCCCCGGAAATGGGATGTATGTAGTACATGCAGCCTACTGAGCTCAGTTCCACACTCCATCCTTACCCGGGAGTGGAATATCACACCTCTGGCTGAGGTGCAATACCCCTGTAGCAGCCGAATCCTCAGGGTGCTACATTCCCCCCTGGTAAATCACAGCACGTCCTCGGGCTGTAAGAGAATAAACATCCAAAACATACAATTTTTTTTTCATAAACATCAACATATAAACATATAAAACATCACATATATTATCAGCAATAAAACGTTTTCACAAATAACATTCTGGTAAACATTCCTGTCTCTGGTTCCTCCGGTCACGGTGCAACTTGTGACCGGGTAAAGTGCGACAGTCTCTTGAAAAAACACGGTTTTCCTATAAAACCAGTAGGGGGCGCTTTAGGAAGCGCAACTATATACAAAGGGGATATGGCCGCTCTCAGTCCTCGGCCAGGTATTAGGAACTAGGGACACACGGGCATCAGTTCACACTTTGTCCCAACGGGGAACATATTTTAAATAAGTAACAGTTCTTGGTACCCCGACGGGCAACTTTATACAGTCTCTCTCTACCGTACTTCAACGACGGCGTCCTCCTGCTCTTTCTTGTTGGTTGGTTTCAGTTTCAGACCCGTCCGGGTCCTCTTGCTCCTCCTCACACCGCAGCTCCTCCTCCGTCAGGCGATGTACATGGAGGGCGTAGGGTCCTTTGGCACACTTGTGCCGGGTGAAGGTGACCTCGTCCCCTACATACAGGTCACGACCTCTGTGTCCCTCCGGCAGATGGCTTTCTACGTCTCTGCGGGTCACAAAGACGTCGCCGGGGGTATGATGGTCTCTAATGAAGCCCCACCCATGCTGCATGTTGAATTTTATCACAGTCCCGGTGGAAGGGGGACCATGAGCTGCACGGGGATCTCTCCTGGTCCGGCTCTTCTGCTCCGCGCTCCTTATCTGTGCTTGCTGTTCCCGGACCCGCCTCTCTCTCCGCTCCTTCTCGAAGACCTCGAGCTGCTGGCGGCAGCACTCTGCACGCTCCGCTGCGGCCGCCCGAGTCTCCTGAGTGAACCCCATGAGGTCTTCTCCGGTGGGGTCCCACTCAAACTGTGCCTCCTCCAGCGGGGGTGAGGTCCTCTTTACAGGCTTCGGAGCCGGAATTAGGGGCTCGCACATGGGCCTTGCTCTCTGGAGTTCCAGCTGAATGTACTCCTGGGGCCATACAAAGGGCTGCCCATCCGGGCACGTATGCTGGGCAAATAGATTTTCACCCAGGTGCGGCACTCTAGATGTTGAGGGCGCGTTGATGGTAGCGGCGCCCGGGTTGACCAGGCCTTGCGACCAGGCTTGGGGCACCCTAAAGGCAAAGGGCACCGTAAGAACGGCGGCGCCCTGGGTTACTCGGCCCTGCGACCAGGCCGGTGGCTCCGCGGAGGTAGGGGGCGCTGTTGGAATGGCGGCGCCCGGGTGTACTAGGCCTTGCGACCAGGCCGATGGTATTTCCTGCTTTGCCGCGCTCAGGGTCGAAGCGCGTGACGTCACAGGGGTCGCGGCCGCGGTTTCCGGTTGAGGCCTAGTCTGCGGCGGTGACGATGCAGCGACGGGCACGGCAGGGGGAATTTCGGGCTCTGCGACGGGGAGCTGGGGCAGGCACGCGGTTTCCCGGCTTGGGGTAGAGACGTCCCCTTTACCTGCCTCCGTTCGTTCAGCTCCCTTCTCGGCGCCGTCTCCGGCCTTCAGTCCTCCTGCACCATCCTCAGAGGCGGTCTGTCTCCTCGTCTCGAGTGGCGTGCTCCGCTGACGGGTTCCGGTCTGCTGGGCCATCTCTCGGCTCCACTCCGCCAACGTCTCTCGCTGCACCCGGGCCATCCTCCGTGCGAGGCTCTCCAGCGCAGTCTGTGCACACTCCCGGTCTCGGGGGAGCTGTGCCAGGACCTCCACTAAGCCTAGTGGGGTCGTTGCTTGCAGCAGGCTCCTGACCACTGGGTCGGTGCTGCCTGACTCTCCCTCCATCTCCGGGTAGGCTTTCTCTGGACTCCTCTCCAGACTTCTTGTCTCCGGGTGAGCTCTCTCCAGACTGCTCCAGGCGACACCCATCTTTGCTCTCTTGTTCTGTCTCCGCCCACATTGAGGGTGGTCCCGGGGCAACTTCAGTTCCAGGGGCAGTTCTCTCACGCTGATGGACACTTCGAGCATCACAGTCTCTGTTCGTGGGCGCGGTTTCCGCTTTTGGCGCCATTCTTCGACCTGGCCCACGATGGGAGGTGGCCTCTTGCCACCCTCTGGCACGCCCATAATGGCGTCCGCTCTTCCATGGCGGGAAATCTTTGGAAATGGCGGGAATCGTCTCCCAGTGGCGGGAAACTCCATGGATGGCGGGAAAAAGCTGCAAATGGCGGACAACCGGCGGGAAACGAGCTGTGATGGGGTCCGTTGGCGGGGACCCTCCGGAACCGGCGGGAGACTTCTTTTTAAGGTAACGGTGAACTTCTCTTCAGGCACGCAGTACCCGGTTGTTGCGGGCACGTAATCCTGCCGACTACGCCAAAGTTGACGCGCCCCCTGGGCCAGTGTTGTTTGGGGGATACCCGGAGCCGGATCAGATGGGGGTTGTAGTCTCCGAGTGGCGGTGACCCGGTCCGTGCCCAGGGTGTCAAGCTCAGTGTGTGGCAGTCCTTATAGATGTTACTAGATGTTCTTTTATGTCGACTACGCCACCCGTTGAATTGCGGTCAATACGGCCGCCGCTGCAGCAGGGTCCGCTGAGGCTGGTGATGAATTGTGCAGCTCAGGTAGTATAACCCCCAACGGGAGGGGTATAGCCTCAGGGGGTCAGGTGTAGAGGATGGTGGTTGTGGAGGTGCAGTGAGGATGGTAATGAGACTCAGAGTCGGGCTGTGCAGTTCAGGGTTTTACTTACTGCTGTTGTTCTGGTCACTCCGGCCTTGAGTGACCGCCCGAGCCGTGCTGCGTCCACCAGGTCCTGGACTCGGCCAACCCCCAGGTAATTCTGGAGCGTGGTCCTGAGCTCCCTTTCTGACTTGTCCTTCTCTCTGGCCTTCCCCACCAGGGATCCACCTATGTCCGGCTCCCTCGGGCCTCTTGTTGGTAAAACCCTTGTCTCTGGGTTCCCTGACCCTATTCACGGTTTGCCTTTCGGGTGGATTTAGTGGGTGGTCGTGGCAGATCCTGCCCACGACCTCCGGTCTCTGGCTAAGGATTAGGGCCCTCCACCAGCTTGGGATCCGGTACCCTTGTGCCAACTCTTCACCCTCTGATCTAATCTTGGGTTCTTGGAGTTCTCTCTTCTCCCCCTCTGGGTCCTTCTTTCTCCTCTCTCTCTCTGGGCCTTGGAGCTGGCTGAGCTGCTCTGCTTCTCTGACTAAACTCTGACAGACTGACCCTGATCTAAGATGGTTCCCACCTTATATACTCCCTCTATGTGTGAGCTCAGGTGACCAGCACCCAATGAGCTCCTAGCACTACCCAGACTGCTCCCCCTATCTGCCCCTACACTACTGGGATGTTCCACCCCCCTCCCACTCCAGCCAGGGACAGACACTGTCGTACCTGCACATTTCTCTAGTGGGAGTACCATTGGTCTGTCCCCCGGAAATGGGATGTATGTAGTGCATGCAGCCTACTGAGCTCAGTTCCACACTCCATCCTTACCCGGGAGTGGAATATCACACCTCTGGCTGAGGTGCAATACCCCTGTAGCAGCCGAATCCTCAGGGTGCTACAATTCCATGGATGTAAGAGCCGAGATCAAGGGGCTCAAGGAGATGCTACAAGCCCATTTGAAGAGACTGGCTGTCGAGAGCCAAGTGGGCACATTGGAGACAGAGAGAATTCTGCTGATAAACGAGCAGTTAAAGCAGGAAGAGCTTCAGAGATCGGCTGCTGAGAGGCGAGTAGCTGAGCTAGAGGAAGAAGTTTTCAAGCTCAAAGTACCAATCAGTGAACGAGGCCTCCTTGGAGAAGGAAAAGGGCAAACAAGTTGCGTTTAATCCTTTATACCATGAGAAAGTGGACCTGAGGAGAGCTGAGAGAGTGTTAAAAGAAGATAAGTATGGAATGGAAGATGTCAAGAGGAGAATTCTTGAGTTCATAGCTGTGAGTCAGCTCAGGGGAAGCATACAGGGTGAAGAAGCTGAAAGTCAGTTGTTCCTGAAACCTGAGCCAGATGATCGTTTGGGGACCACTGGTGAGGCAGAAACTTCTCGGTACAAGTGCCTAATGGATGTACCCGAAGATTTGAGAGAAGAATGCACCAGAGAGTCAGTGCATGAAGAGTTTAAGAAGGCCGTGGGAGCCTGTAAGATGTACTCAACCTCAAACGCTAAACAGCTGGTGGTCCTGTCCACAACCGAAGTCACAGTGAAGAGGGTGGCTATCCTAAGTGACATGCACTGACGATGTGTTCGCACAAAGCGGATTGTCCGGTTGAAGACGGAACATGCCATTAGACAACTGGAGCTTATGAGAAAAGCTCAAAGTCTGCGGGAAGAAGTCATCCGGGTGCCTCATGATCTTGTAAGAAAGCTCATTGGGAGAAATGGCCAAGCCATGCTAATGATGGTAAAAAAGTCTGGTGTGATGAAAGTAAGCAGTTCACGTGATCATCAGGACTGGATACCGGATGAAGATGGCATGGTGCCATTCTCTGCTGTAGGAATGGAAGAAAATCTTGCATATATACTAATGCTGATGGAGTACCGAGTGACCTATCTGTGAGAGGTAGAAGAGTTTAATCACTCTCGCCAGACTGCAAATGGAAAGACATAGTCGCCTGAGCAGCAGAAGAGGGCAGCCGTCCATAAATTGTGAGACCCGACAGAGAAAGGGCCCTCTAAATAATAGAACGGCTACAGCAGAAGTTAGAGACCTTTCAAGATGTCCTGAGGATAGTGGGCGTGGGTTTAGAGGTAGTGAGTCCTCCAGTAAATCAGGTCTGAGAGACTCATGCAAACGACCCAATAGAGTACGGAACAGTACGGAGTCAGACCTGACCTTAGATACAAGGGCAAGTGAGTCGCACTGCTGTATCAACCGCTGGGAGCGGGGGAGGTCTGACAAGGATACGACTCGGATATGTGACTTGACGAAGTTAGTGACAATGACGGATGGTAGGTCCCTAAGGAATGGGCTAATGTTGATGACTAATGTTCCAGGGTCTGAGCAGCGCAAATGTCAAGTACATGGTCTCTGTGTGAACCGTGGGTTATAATGTGATTGTGCATATTATGTGTTCAATACCATGGGCTTGTACAAGAGGGGGAGGATATGTAATGCAGAGGCTTTCTGCATTGCCAAAATGTCTGAGGGGGTGTGTTCTGGCTGACCACGTACCTCCCCTTCAGGTGACTGATCACATGACTGTGACATCATCACAGGTCCTGTGCGCACAGAGGGATATATATATATCTGGGTGGTTTTGAAACACAGGGGGTCAAGAGACCTGATCCCTGTGTCTGGGACCATTAGCCCTGGAAGGCACGAGGCCTGGAGGCCACACCTGGTGAGCCTTAAGCCACAGCTTTGGCAGAACAGAGCTGATGAAAGTCGCTAGACCCGGCAAAGGTAAAACCGGTGCTTGAAATGGACATTGATGTTGTTACCTTGCTGAAGGCTGTATCTGAAGCCAAGCGGGCATAGCTGCCACTGAAAAGGCTCTAGGATATTACATGTGCAACATGCCTGCGAACCACTGTGATGGACTATGTTATAGGCAGTTTATGATGTTTAATAAACTGCTGGACTTTAGATTACCGGAAAACGTTGCATGTGTGCTTTAATTGACTTGGTGAAGTGAGTGTCCCTCAACATGATGAATAGCGCTACCTTACTATATATATATATATATATATATATATATATATATATATACAGGTGTATCTCACAAAATTAGAATATCATCAAAAACTTCATTTATTTCAGTTCTTCAATACAAAAAGTGAAACTCATATATTATATAGAGTCATTACAAACAGGGTGGTCTATTTCAAGTGTTATATCTGTTAATGTTGATGATTATAGCTTACAGCCAATGAAAACACAAAAGTCATTATCTCAGTAAATTAAAATAATTAACAAAAAACACCTGCAAAGTGTAATGCACGCGCCCGGACTGACTGGCGTGTGCGTGTATATGTAGTGATTCCACTGGACCGTACCGGAGAGTGAATGCCTGGAGGGGCGTAACTAAGTATCCACCCGATCCGACCAAGGTCGCACGACGGCATACGACGCAAGTGAACCAAGGAGGAACCGAGCAGAGGGACCAGGTGCTACTCCAGGTCAGACCCCGGACACGGCTGTTGACCCACACCGAGGAATACAGGAACAGGCAGGTTAGGCTGGCACACAGACGGGTGGATGCTGGCAAGCACGACAGGTATGCAAACAGGGAGGTACTGACAGGTACGGCCGGTATGCAGGCAGGTGGATGCTGGTAAGCACGACTAGTATGCAGGCAGGGAGGTACTGGCAGGTACGACAGGTTGGAGTACAGAGTGGATAGGTCCCAGTACAGACTGGGACTCAGGAACAGAACCGCAGATGCGGTGGACAAACACAGCAGAGTGAGGCCGCCCGGAGCGGCGAGCAAGAGCAGAGCGAGACGAGACCGCCTGGAGCTGTGAGCGAGAGTAGAACTGGACGAGGCCGCCTGGAGCGGTGAGCGAGAGTGGAGCAGGACGAGACTGCCGGAGCAGTGAGCAAAGGGTCAGAGCAGAGCGAGACTGCCGGAGCAGTGAGCAAAGGGTCAGAGCAGAGCGAGACTGCCGGAGTAGTGAGCAAAGGGTCAGAGCAGAGCGAGACTGCCGGAGCAGTGAGCAAAGGGTCAGAGCAGAGCGAGACTACTGGAGCAGTGAGCAAACGGTCAGAGCAGAGCGAGACTGCCGGAGCAGTGAGCAAAGGGTCAGAGCAGAACGAGACTGACGGATCAGTGAGCAAAGGGTCAGAGCAGAGAGAGACTGCCGGAGCAGTGAGCAAAGGGTCAGAGCAGAGCAAGACTGCCGGAGCAGTGAGCAAATGGTCAGAGCAGAGCGAGACTGCCGTAGCGGTGAGCAAAGGGTCAGAGCAGAGCGAGACTGCCGGAGCGGTGAGCAAAGGGTCAGAGCAGAGCGAGATCACCTGGAGCGGTGAGCAAAGGCAGAGCAGAGCGAGACCGTCTGGAGCGGTGAGCAAAGGCAGAGCAGGCAAGAACCGCCGGAGCGGTGAGCAAGGCAGAGCAGGCAAGAACCGCCGGAGTGGTGAGCAAGGCAAAGCAGGCAGAAACCGCCGGAGCGGCGAGCAAGGCAGAGCAGAGGGGACAGGGCTCTGTTCACACGGAACAGACAGGAAGGGAAAGGCAGAACCAGATACCCACAGGGTACTTGCAGTGAAGTAGCGAGTGGACCACAAACTCACAAACGGAAGTACAGTGACAACGAGCAGGAGTTAGGTACGAGTTCAGACTCTGCAGAAAAAGGGAAGATATGGGCGTAGAGAGAAACGGGACACAGGCTGGAAGATGGTTAGGGCAGGAACAGACACTGGGAAAAGACACAGACAACAGATCTAGGTATGCGGCCCCTAGAGGGCGGAAGGAACAGGCTAAGAGCGTTTTCACACGGGCCTGGAAATACAGCCTCCAGGAAAGGCAGAAAGACAGCTGGCTAGAGTACACAGACAGGACACAGTTCAGACATGGGAACTGATACTGCAAGGCAGGAAACATAGACAGGACCTGGCACATCAGTGACAAGAAGCCAACTGACAGAACAAGATGCTCAGGCATGGATTCCAAGGAGGAGCTGGTTTAAATACCAGGTGACAGACAGCAATAGGCTGAGGACGCATTAGGGGTGTGTCTGCAGCAGCTACAAGAAACAGGAAGTTCAGCGGGCATCGCCCTAAGCAGCCAGAGCAGAGCAAAGCAGACAGTATGGAAAGAAGCCAGAGTGGCAGTCTGGACTGGAAATCAAGTGCGCGCTCTTGCACAGTGGGAGATGGACCACAATGCAAGGACACCGCCAGGTATGTTACAGTACCCCCCCTTACGCTCCCTCTTCTTCAGGCCTGCCAGAATCTTCCGCAGGGAATTTGAGGGCCAATCCTTCTCTTCAAGGAGATTACTTCTACTGTCCACAGGAAGAGACAAAACTGGTCTCATCTGGGTAGCTAGGATGCTACCTCCTATCCAGCCATCCTCAGCAACAGACAAAACGGGTGGAGTACCAGGAACAGCACACAAGGAAGTCTCTCTCCACTTATTATCAGGTAGCACCCCAGAGGGTTCAGGAGACAACTGGAAGTCCTCTGCCGGGTTGGAGGGGTGTAGAGACTCGGGGGTAACCTCCGCTTCGGAGTACACTTGTTCAGACTCACTGGATGAAGCAGGCGAGGTATTAGGTACCGGGTATAGGAAGATCTTGGTCCATTCGCTATCAGGTAGCACCCCGAAGGGTTCAGGAGACACCTGGAGGTCCTCCGCCGGGTCAGAGGAGTGCAGAGACTCGGGGGTAACCTCTGCTTCGGAGTACACTAGGTCGGACTCACTGGAAGAAGCGGGCAAGGTATCAGGTACTGAGTAGAGGAGAGTCTCTGTCCATTCGCCATCAGGTAGCACCCCGAAGGGTTCAGGAGACAACTGGAGGTCCTCCGCCGAGTCAGAGGAGTGCAGAGACTCGGGGGTAACCTCTGCTTCAGAGTACACTAGGTCGGACTCACTGGATGAAGCGGGCGAGGTATCAGGTGCAGAGTATAAGAAAGTCTCTGTCCATTCGCTACCAGGTAGCACCCCGAAGGGTTCAGGAGACAACTGGAGGTCCTCCGCCTGGTCGGAGGGGTGTAGAGACTCGGGGGTAACCTCTGCTTCGGAGTACACTAGGTTGGACTCACTGGACGAAGCGGGCGAGGTATCAGGTACCGGGTATAGGGAGGTCTCTCTCCATTTGTCATCAAGTGGTATCCCGGAGGATTCAGGAGGCAACAGGGGGTCCTCCGCCAGGTTGTAGAGGTGCACGGACTCGGAGGTAATCACTGCTTCGGAGTACCCTTGGACAGGCTCACCGGTTAAAGTGGGTGAAGTATCAGATACCGTGTGCAGGAAGTCCTCCTGTGTGGATTCTGGGTGGGCAGCAGTCTCTTCGGGCAGGAGAACTGGTGCACTACCCACGCACATTACCCGTCGGGGCTGATCCGGGATACTGGGAAGTGAAGCTTCAGCAGGGACTTCAAGGTTGGGGTCAGGAGGTCTTTGGGAGGACAGACCCTGGCGTGACGGCTTGCCTCTACGCCTAGCACGTCTGGACTGCCTCTTGAGGTTGGGAGAAGTATTCTGGAGAGCGTAGTCATCCTGTATGGATTCTGGGTGGGCAGTAGTCTCTTCGGGCAGGAGGAATAGTGCGCTACCCACACACATTACGCATCGGGGCAGCTCCGGGATATTGGGAAGTGAAGTTTCAGCAGGGGCTTCCGGGTTAGGGTCATTGAAGACCATTAGAAAGTCCACCGGGAAGGCCTGCAGGTCCAGGACGATAGGATCCTGTGCGTCCCATAGGGGGGTGATCCATTTCAAGGCATCACCCGCTAGGTAAGACTTCATGAATCCCACCTTAACCCGATCGGTGGGAAAATAAAGAGGGTAGAACTTGAAGCGTAGCATGCATTGCTCCACAAATGCACGACTCTGTCTTAGATCCCCATAGTACCGTGGCGGTTCCGCAGGAACGGGTGCAGAAAGCTCCATTTGGACGGGTGCGTAATTCGCCTGGAACTCAGCTAGTAGCAAAAAATAAATAAATTTCTTCTAGATGCACGTATTCGCTGGAAAACGTCTCAGAGAGCGAAGGCCGTGGGGCTCAACGGGAACCATGGCCTGAGCATACTGTAATGCACGCGCCCGGACTGACTGGCGTGTGCGTGTATATGTAGTGATTCCACTGGACCGTACCGGAGAGTGAATGCCTGGAGGGACGTAACTAAGTATCCACCCGATCATACCAAGGTCGCACGACGGCATACGACGCCAGTGCACCAAGGAGGAACCGAGCAGAGGGACCAGGTGCTACTCCAGGTCAGACCCCGGACATGGCTGTTGACCCACACCGGGGAATACAGGAACAGGCAGGTTAGTCTGGCACACAGACGGGTGGATGCTGGCAAGCACGACTGGTATGCAAACAGGGAGGTACTGACAGGTACAGCCGGTATGCAGGCAGGTGGATGCTGGTAAGCATGACTAGTATGCAGGCAGGGAGGTACTGGCAGGTACACCAGGTTGGAGCATAGAGTGGATAGGTTCCAGTACAGACTGGGACTCAGGAACAGAACCGCAGATGCGATGGACAAACACAGCAGAGTGAGGCCTCCCGGAGCGGCGAGCAAGAGCAGAGCGAGACGAGACCGCCTGGAGCGGTGAGCGAAAGTAGAGCAGGACGAGGCCACCTGGAGCGGTGAGAGAGAGTGGAGCAGGACGAGACTGCCGGAGCAGTGAGCAAAGGGTCAGAGCAGAGCGAGACTGCCGGAGCAGTGAGCAAAGGGTCAGAGCAGAGCGAGACCGCCTGGAGGGGCGAGCAAAGGCAGAGCAGAGCGAGACCGTCTGGAGCGGTGAGCAAAGGCAGAGCAGGCAAGAACCGCCAGAGCGGTGAGCAAGGCAGAACAGGCATGAACCGCCGAAGCGGTGAGCAAGGCAGAGCAGGCAAGAACCGCCTGAGCGGTGAGCAAGGCAGAGCAGGCAGAAACCGCCGGAGAGGCGAGCAAGGCAGAGCAGAGGGTACAGGGCTCTGTTCACATGGAACAGACAGGAAGGGAAAGGCAGAACCAGATACCCACAGGGTACTTGCAGTGAAGTAGCGAGTGGACCACAAACTCACAAACGGAAGTACAGTGACAACGAGCAGGAGTTAGGTATGAGTTCAGACTCTGCAGAAAAAGGGAAGATATGGGCGTAGAGAGAAATGGGAAACAGGCTGGAAGATGGTTAGGGCAGGAACAGACACTGGGAAAAGACACAGACAACAGATCTAGGTATGCGGCCCCTAGAGGGCGGAAGGAACAGGCTAAGAGCGTGTTCACACGGGCCTGGAAATACAGCCTCCAGGAAAGGCAGAAAGACAGCTGGCTAGAGTACACAGACAGGACACAGTTCAGACACGGGAACTGATACCGCAAGGCAGGAAACATAGACAGGACCTGGCACATCAGTGACAAGAAGCCAACTGACAGAACAAGATGCTCAGGCATGGATTCCAAGGAGGAGCTGGTTTAAATACCAGGTGACAGACAGCAATAGGCTGAGGACGCATTAGGGGTGTGTCTGCAGCAGCTACAAGAAACAGGAAGTTCAGCGGGCGTCGCCGTAAGCAGCCAGAGCAGAGCAAAGCAGACAGTATGGAAAGAAGCCAGAGTGGCAGTCTGGACTGGAAATCAAGTGCGCGCTCTTGCACAGTTGGAGATGGACCACAAAGCAAGGACGCCGCCAGGTATGTTACACAAAAGCTTCCTAAGCATTTAAAAAGGTTCTTTAGTCTGTTTCAGTAGGTTCCAGAATCATGAGGAAGACTGCTGACTTGACAGATGTCCAGAAGGCAGTAATTGACACACACCACAAGTAATTATTAATGTCAGGCTTGGCTATCAATAACCAATATGCGGTGTGAGGCAGTGACCGGGACCGTATATGAGAGACGTTATATACCCCCCAGAATGTGTACAGGGACCTATTAAATCCATTGTAGTGCATTGCAGTCACAAACTCACTTGCGGCTGCAATGCAGGAATGAAGGTGAGCATTGACCTGGTCATGCTATCTGGCTAAGGCAGATTAGTAAAACCCGGCATGGCCTTCATTTCTTGGAGGAAGCTACAGGAAGGCAGTGGGGCGGCCTCCTCCTTCCAACCCGGGTTTTCCAGTGGCTCTTGCCACAGGTCCTTTAAAAACCCTGCATTAAGGATTAGTGTTGTTCAGTGTTGAGACCTGCTAGGAACATAGCAGGAAAGCTTGGCGGGCCTGTATGTAGCTGAACCTATGCCTGGGAAGGTTTTGAGCGGCCCGGCGCGGCCGTTGCCCACGGCAACCGTTGTTATGGACTGATGTTAACCCGGCTGCGAACCGGAGGACTTTCTGTTTTACCCGTAAGTTGCTGAATAAAAGCTGCTTATGTTGGACTTGCTTGGGTCACTGCCTCAGTTAATGCACGGTGTGAACACAGCCGCCTTACAGCTTGGTGGAGAAAGCGGGCATTGTGGCTGAGGCATACCCCACCGACAGCTGCATGACCACAATCCGGCCAGCCACCTTTCCTACCCAACCCCGTGGACAAAATGGAGGAGCTGTTAAGGCAATTAGTCCTCACACAGCGGCAGCAACAGGAGCAGTTCAAGCAGCAGCACCAGCACACCAATGAGCTGATCGTGTAGCAGCTCACAGCCCTGCGGGAGACGCACCAGCCCTGGAACGTCGAGAGGTCCGAGACAAGCTTCGCTCAGCATTGAGGAAAATGGGACCAGAGGACGACATGGAAGCCTTCCTGTCCATCTACGAACGTACAGCAGAGCGGGAAAAGCTACCAGCTGGCCAGTGGGCGGAAGTGGTGGCCCTGTTTTTTGTCGGCGATGCCCAGAAGGCCTACTTCGACCTCAGTAGGGAGGACGCCCCGGACTACCAGAGGCTCAAAGGTGAGATCCTTGCCCGACTGGGGGTCAATACATACGTGAGGGCTCAGCGCGTATTTTCATGGGACTATTTGGAGACCCAACCCGCCCGGTCTCAGGCTTATGACCTTTTGCAGCTGGTAAAGAGGTGGCTCCAGCCTGAGTCTTTGAATCCAGCCCAGATGGTGGAGAGGGTGGTGGTCGAACGGCTGGTGAGGACTCTGCCGGCTGCTATTCAACGTTGGGTGGGGCAAGGGGACCCCGGCACCCTCAACCAGGTGGTCAGCCTGATCGAGCGCTACTCGGCCACTCAGGACTTTATCTGGGACTCTGCCCCCTCGCGGCTGTCACGCCGATCCCTGCCAACCCAGGAACTGGGAAAGTGGTCGCGTACCTCTGCTGAGGACAGTCAGCACCGTACCCGTGCTGAAGGGGTACCCCGGAGTGAGAGTGGCAGGAGACCGGTTCCCTCTCAAACGGTCATAAGACCTAACAGTACCTCCACCATTAGTTGCTGGCAGTGTCAGGGGCTGGGACATATGGTTGCTAACTGCCCCCTGACTACGGAACCCATGGACTGCGGGTATAACCGCCGGGTCTCAATGTACGCCCAGACCGTCTGCACTGCGAGTGCCGACCCCTCGGACATTAAACCTCAACTGTGCCAGGTACTGGTTAATGGGTACCCCACGGAGGCCCTCCTAGACTCGGGGAGCCTAGTGACTTTGGTACATGGGTCACTGGTGGAAGGAAACAACCCCAGTGGACGGACAGTCGGGGTTGTGTGTATCTATCCATGGGGACCTCCGAGAGTACCCAACTGCAGAGGTAGTTTTGTCCACGCCATGTGGCGACATAAAACATGTGGTGCAGGTGGTAAAAACTCTTCTCTATGGGACTGTGTTGGGAAGAGACTTGCCCCTGTCCTGGACTCTGTGGAAAAACAAAATCCACTCTCCCCAGGTAAAATTTGTTACAGGCGCTGTACCCGATGAACCCGAGTCAGGGGTACCTGCCGTAGGGGTGTCCAACCTAGGGACAGAGTGTGACCCCGATAGATCTCCCCTAGAGGTGCTGGCAGGAGAGGTCGAAGAGACCCCATCGATCCCCGAGCTGGAAGTGTCCCGGGACACGTTTGGGACAGCTCAGCTACAGGATCCCACCCTGACTCGGGCGCGGGAAAGGGTGTTAGAGGTAAATGGCGTAGCTCAATAGCCTGGTGGCGATACTGTATTTCCACGCATGGTAGTCAGCGGTGAGTTGCTCTATAGGGTAGACAAAATCAGGGACGAGGTCATGGAACAGTTAGTGGTACCCCAGTTGTACGTTGGGCGGTTCTGGAGATGGCACACACACATCTGCTGGGTGGACACTTAGGGGTTAAAAAGACGCAAGAACGTATCTTGCAGCGGTTCTTTTGGCCTGGGATTTACGCGGAGGTCCAAAAATACTGCGAATCCTGCCCCGAATGTCAACTGACCACACCCACCGCCAGTTTCCGTAGCCCATTGGTACCTCTGCCAGTGATAGAGGTACCTTTTGAACGGATTGCAATAGACTTGCTAGGGCCCATTGTAAAATCCGCTCGTGGCCACCAACATATACTTGTGGTCGTCGACTATGCCACCCGGTACCCGGAGGCTGTACCGCTATGCCACACCTCGGCAAAACTGATTGCACGGGAGCTGTTTGCCATGTTCCGTCGCCTTGGGTTACCTAAGGAGATCCTGACGGATCAAGGGACCCCTTTTGTGTCCAAGGTGACGAGGGAACTGTGCAAACTGCTAAAAATAAAATAATTGTGCACCTCGGTGTACCACCCTCAAACCGACGGGCTAGTAGAACGGTTCAATAAAACCCTCAAGTCCATGTTAAAAAAGGTGGTTTGTAAGGACGGAAGGGATTGGGACATGTTGCTACCCTATTTAATCTTCGCCGTCTGTGAGGTACCCCAGGCTTCCACAGTGTTCTCTCTCTTTGAGTTATTGTACGGCAGACCTAGGGGTCTGTTGGACATAGCGAAAGAGACGTGGGAACAAGAGCCGACTCCACATAGGAGTATAATTGAACACGTGGCTAGTATGCAGGACCGAATCGCGGCGGTCATGCTCATCGTGAAAGAACATCTGTTAGATGCCCAGGCAGCACAGAAGCGTACATATAATCAAAGAGCCATGGTCAGGTCTTTTAACAAGGGCGATCAGGTGTTAGTACGGTTACCCACAGCCGAGAGTAAGCTCATGGCCAAGTGTCAAGGGCCATATGAGGTTCGAGAAAAGGTGGGGAGGTAAATTATGGGGTGTATCAGCCAGGAAGGAGGAAACCTGAGCAGTTTTATCATGTAAACCTGCTAAAACCTTGGAAAGATCGAGAGTGTTTAGTTACAGACGTCACTCCGGGCATATCGCCAGAGAGTTCTCTACCTTCAGTCCGGGGGAGAGGTCAGGATAAGTGATGCTCTCACTAAACAGCAGCGAGGGGAGGCTCATTCGCTGGTGCAGCAGAATACCGACATATTCTCAGAGCTACCGGGTAGGACTATAGTTCTCCAACATGACATTGTCACCGAACCTGGGGTAAGGGTACAAATGAGACTGTACCGGGTACCCGAAGCCCGGAGGCAAGCCATCACGGCTGAGGTAAAACAAATGCTCCAATTAGGCGTCATCGAGGAATCACGGAGTGAGTGGGATAGCCCCATCGTACTGATTCCGAAACCAGACGGATTGTTACGCTTCTGTAACGATTTCTGGAAATTAAATAAAGTGTCGAAGTTTGATCTTTATCCAATGCCCAGGGTGGATGAGCTGATTGAGAGACTGGGGCAGGCCCAGTACTTTACCACGCACATCCTTGGGTATTACCGCCGGTTTATACCTAATTTTGCAGGGAGAACGGCGGCCCTGACCGATCTCTTGAAAGGAAAAAAATCGGTAATGGTTCGGTGGAACCCTCAGGCAGAAGAAGCCTTTCAGTCCATGAAATTAGCCCTGTGTGATCAGCCAGTCCTCATCAGCCCCAACTTCAAGGAAACCTTCATTGTACAGACAGATGCCTCGGAGGTAGGCCTCGGGGCAGTATTGTCACAAAAAGTGAATGGTGAAGAGAAAAACTATAGCGTGGTAGAGAAGGAGTGTTTGGCTATTAAGTGGGCCTTGGAATCGCTACGTTATTATTTACTCGGGCGTCAGTTCCGCTTTGTGATGGACCACTCACCCTTGGTATGGATGAGGAACGCCAAGGAGAGGAATGCGCGAGTCACCAGGTGGTTCCTGTTACTGCAAAATTTCAGTTTCTCTATATAACATCGCCCTGGGAAGTCACAGGCAGACGCAGATGCCCTGTCCCGGGCACCCTGTATGGTGACAAATGTTCAACCCCACAAGTTTGAACAGAGGAGGGGGATATGTGAGGCAGTGACCGGGATCGTATACAAGGGACGTTATATATCCCCCAGAATGTGTACAGAGACCTATTAAATCCATTGGAGTGCATTGCAGTCACAAACTCACCTGCGGCTGCAATGCAGGAATGAAGGTGAGCATTGACCTGGTCAGGCTATCTGGCTAAGACAGATTAGTAAAACCCGGCAGGGCCTTCATTTCTTGGAGGAGGCTACAGGAAGGCAGTGGGGCGGCCTTCTCCCTCCAACCCGGGTTTTCCAGTGGCTCTTGCCACAGGTCCTTTAAAAACCCTGCATTAAGGATTAGTGTTGTTCAGTGTTGAGACCTGCTAGGAACATAGCAGGAAAGCTTGGCGGGCCTGTGTGTAGCTGAACCTACGCCTGGGAAGGCTCTGAGCGGCCCGGCGCGGCCATTGCCCACGGCAACCGTTGTTATGGACTGATGTTAACCCGGCTGCGAACCAGAGGACTTTCTGTTTAACCTGTAAGTTGCTGAATAAAAGCTGCTTATGTTGGACTTTCTTGGGTTACTGCACGGTGTGAACACCGCGGCCTTACAGCGGCTAATACCTCACCTGTTACTTACTCCGTTTCCTTGCTATACACTATATTAAATGGCGACTAACTGAGACGAAAGTGTTATCAATAAAAGCTATTTATTACACAAGTCTACAGTTAATATACTACTATTTATCACACTAACACAGTACACAATAATAATAACAATAGCACACAAGACGGATATACAATTCACAATTACCTAATATATTTTCCACCCACGTTTATCTGCCCACCCGACTATACTAACTAACTAGGGGATACAGGGGAAGATACTTAGCCAGATCAGCCCATCATGGTCGTCAGTAAGAGAGAGCACCATGTGTCTCATGGTGGTCCAGTATCAGAAAGCGGGCTATGTGGCAGGCTCTGGGGCCTTTAAGTCCTCCACACAAGAGGGAGTTTCCAGTTTCATGTGACAGGAAATGATGTCTGATTCCCTGCCCACTGGCGAAGGTCCTTTGCTTATTTCCAGCCACCCTAGCAAAACCTGTTTAGCACATGGCTGGATATTCTATTGAATCCTCTCCTCCCCCTACAGTAACGACACTGTGACACTATGAGGGGAATTATATCATTGGGATATATATATATATATATATATATATATATATATATATATATATATATATATATAGGCAGATATATACTGGCATGCATGGGCTAACATGCAATATATACAGTGCCTACAAGTAGTATTCAACCCCCTGCAGATTTAGCTGGTTTGATAAGATGCAAATAAGTTAGAGCCTTCAAACTGCAAACGAGAGTAGGTTTTATGAACAGAAGCATAAATCTTACAAACCAAAAAGTTATGTTACTCAGTTGAATTTTATTAAATTTTAAACATAAAAGTGTGGGTCAATTATTATACAACCCCTATGTTTAATATTTTGTGGAATAACCCTTGTTTGCAATTACAGCTAATAATCGTCTTTTATAAGACCTGATCAGGCCGGCACAGGTCTGTGGAGTTATCTTGGCCCACTCCTCCAAGTTATCTAGGTTCTTTGGGTGTCTCATGTGGACTTTATTCTTGAGCTCCTTCCACAAGTTTTCAATTGGGTTAAGGTCAGGAGACTGACTAGGCCACTCCAACACCTTGACTTTTTCCCTCTTGAACCAGGCCTTGGTTTTCTTGGCTGTGTGCTTTGGGTCGTTGTCTTGTTGGAAGATGAAATTACGACCCATCTTAAGATCCTTGATGGAGGAGCGGAGGTTCTTGGCCAAAATCTCCAGGTAGGCTGTGCTATCCATCTTCCCATGGATGCGGACCAGATGGCCAGGCCCCTTGGCAGAGAAACAGCCCCACAGCATGATGCTGCCACCACCATGCTTGACTGTAGGGATGGTATTCTTGGGGTCGTATGCAGTGCCATCCAGTCTCCAAACGTCACGTGTGTGGTTGGCACCAAAGATCTCGATCTTGGTCTCATCAGACCATAGAACCTTGAACCAGTCTGTCTCAGAGTCCTCCAAGTGATCATGAGCAAACTGTAGACGAGCCTTGACATGACGCTTTGAAAGTAAAGGTACCTTACGGGCTCGTCTGAAACGGAGACCATTGCGGTGGAGTACGTTACTTATGGTATTGACTGAAACCAATGTCCCCACTGCCATGAGATCTTCCCGGAGCTCCTTCCTTGTTGTCCTTGGGTTAGCCTTGACTCTTCGGACAAGCCTGGCCTCGGCACGGGAGGACACTTTCAAAGGCTGTCCTGCCCGTGGAAGGCTAACAGTAGTTCCATAAGCCTTCCACTTACGGATGATGCTCCCAACAGTGGAGACAGGTAGGCCCAACTCCTTGGAAAGGGTTTTGTACCCCTTGCCAGCCTTGTGAACCTCCACGATCTTGTCTCTGATGGCCTTGGAATGCTCCTTTGTCTTTCCCATGTTGACCATGTCTGAGTGCTGTTCACAAGTTTGGGGAGGGTCTTAAATAGTCAGAAAAGGCTGGCAAAAGAGATCTTTAATCCACACATGTGAAGCTCATTATTCTTGGTGCCTGAACTACTTCTTAATACTTTAGGGGGACCAAACAGAATTCTTGTGGTTTGAGGGGTTGAATAATAAATGACACTCTGAATTAACTTTTTACGTTTTAAAAAAAAAAAAAAAAATTTGCTGCAGTGCATTTCCCACTTCCAGGCTGATCTACAGTACAAATGTCACAATGCCAAGTTAATTCCGCATGTGTCAACCAGCTAAATCTGCAGGGGGTTGAATACTACTTGTAGGCACTGTATATATATATATATATATATATATATATATATATATATATAATATATATATATACAGTACAGACCAAAAGTTTGGACACACCTTCTCATTTAAAGATTTTTCTGTATTTTCTTGACTATGAAAATTGGACATTCACACTGAAGGCATCAAAACTATGAATTAACACATGTGGAATTATATGCTTAACAAAAAAAGTGTGAAACAACTGAAAATATGTCTTATATTCTAGGTTCTTCAAAGTAGCCACCTTTTACTTTGATGACTGCTTTGGACACTCTTGGCGTTCTCTTGATGAGCTTCAAGAGGTAGTCACCGGAAATGGTCTTCCAACAATCTTGAAGGAGTTCCCAGAGATGCTTAGCACTTGTTGGCCCTTTTGCCTTCACTCTGCGGTCCAGCTCACCCCAAACCATCTCGATTGGGTTCAGGTCTGGTGACTGTGGAGGCCAGGTCATCTGGTGTAGCACCCCATCACTCTCCTTCTTGGTCAAATAGCCCTTACACAGCCTGGAGGTTTGTTTGGGGTCATTGTCCTGTTGAAAAATAAATGATGGTCCAAATAAATGCAAACCGGATGGAATAGCATGCCGCTGCAAGATTCTGTGGTAGCCATGCTGGTTCAGTATGCCTTCAATTTTGAATAAATCCCCAACAGTGTCACCAGCAAAGCACCCCCACACCATCACACCTTCTCCTCCATGCTTCACGGTGGGAACCAGGCATGTAGAGTCCATCAGTTCACCTTTTCTGCGTCGCAGAAAGACACGGTGGTTGGAACCAAAGATCTCAAATTTGGACTCATCAGACCAAAGCACAGATTTCCACTGGTCTAATGTCCATTCCTTGTGTTCTTTAGCCCAAACAAGTCTCTTATGCTTGTTGCCTGTCCTTAGCAGTGGTTTCCTAGCAGCTATTTTACCATGAAGGCCTGCTGCAAAAAGTCTCCTCTTAAGAGTTGTTGAAGAGATGTGTCTGCTGCTAGAACTCTGTGTGGCATTGACCTGGTCTCTAATCTGAGCTGCTGTTAACCTGCGATTTCTGAGGCTGGTGACTCGGATAAACTTATCCTCAGAAGCAGAGGTGACTCTTGGTCTTCCTTTCCTGGGGCAGTCCTCATGTGAGCCAGTTTCTTTGTAGCGTTTGATGGTTTTTGCAACTGCACTTGGGGACACTTTCAAAGTTTTCCAAATTTTTCGCACTGACTGACCTTCATTTCTTAAAGTAATGATGGCCACTCGTTTTTCTTTACTTAGCTGTTTTTTTCTTGCCATAATACAAATTCTAACAGTCTATTCAGTAGGACTATCAGCTGTGTATCCACCTGACTTCTGCACAACACAACTGATGGTCCCAACCCCATTTATAAGGCAAGAAATCCCACTTACTAAACCTTACAGGGCACACCTGTGAAGTGAAAACCATTTCCGGTGACTACCTCTTGAAGCTCATCAAGAGAATGCCAAGAGTGTGCAAAGCAGTCATCAAAGCAAAAGGTGGCTACTTTGAAGAACCTAGAATATAAGATATATTTTCAGTTGTTTCACACTTTTTTGTTAAGTACATAATTCCACATGTGTTAATTCATAGTTTTGATGCCTTCAGTGTGAATGTACAATTTTCATAGTCATGAAAATACAGAAAAATCTTTAAAGGAGAAGCCGTGTCCAAACTTTTGGTCTGTACTGTATATATATATATATAATATATATTTAGATTTATATACATATATATATATCTATAGAAGGTATATCAAAAGGCAGCACTCCAAGAATTCTTTAGAAAAAATGGACTTTAATGAGCCCAAAAAGCTTTTTGGACTCATTAACCCCTTAATAACATCTGACGTACTAATACGCGTCTGTGCCCTGGGACTTAAGAGCCAGACCCGTATTAGTACGTCATCGCGATCGCGCGCGCACACAGGCTGTGCGGGCGCGATCGCCGCCGGGTGTCAGCTGATTGTCACAGCTGACACCCGATACTATGTGTAGGGAGCGGTCCTGCACCGCTCCCAGCACATTAACCCCTGCGATGCTGCGATCGAAGTCGATCGCAGCCGATCGCAGCATTGCGGGGGCAAGGGGAGGTGATCGCAGATACTCACCTCCTCTTCCGGCTTCCAGCGCTGTCTGCAAAGGCTTCCCGGGTGTTGCCATGACGACCCGATGTCGTCATGACAACATCAGGGTCACCAGACAGCAGGAAGATTGTTTGGACATGCGCAGTGCATCTCCAAACAATCTTCTCACTGCAGCGCTGATAGCCTGTATGACACAGGGATGGTGCTGCATTCCTGTGCCATGCAGGCGATCAGAGAAAAAAAAGTGAAAGTCCCATAGTGGGACAAAGTAATAAAGTATAAAAACACCCAGAAAGTGAAAAAAAAAAATTGCAAAAATATAAAAAAAAATTAAATAAAATAATCCACCAAAAATAAAAATATAATGTACCCATCAATAAATATTATTATAAAAAAAAACAAAAAAAACAATAAAAGTACACATATTTGGTATCGCCGCGTCCGGAACAACCTGACCTATAAAACTGTCCCACTAGTTAACCCCTTCAGTGAACACGGTAAAAAAAAAAAAAAAAGAAAACGAAGCAAAAAACAATGCTTTATCACCATACCGCCAAATAAAAAATGGAATAACACACGATCAAAAAGACGAATATAAATAAAAATGGTACCGCTGAAAACATCATCTCGTTCCGCAAAAAACAAGCTGACATACAGCTCCATCAGCTGAAAAATAAAAAAGTTATAGCTCTCAGAATAAAGCTATGCTAAAAAATATTTTTTTCTATAAAATTGCTTTTATTATGTAAAAGTGCAAAACATAGAAAAACGATATAAATGTGGTACCGCTGTAAACGTACTGACCCGAAGAATAAAGCTGCCTTATCACTTTTACCACACGTGGAACAGAATAATAAAAAAAAAAACCAATTCCTGAATTGTTGGTTTTTGTTTATTCTGCCTCCCAAAAATCAGAATAGAAAGCGATCAAAAAATGTCACGTGGCTGAAAATGGCACCAATAACAACGTCAACTCATACCGCAAAAAACGAGCTGTCACATGACTGTCTGCCAAAATCTGGAAAAATTATAGCTCTCAAAATATGGCGATGCAAAAACTAGATTTTACAAAAAATGCGTCTTTTTGTGTGTGACAGCTGTCAGTCATAAAAACCCCATATGATTCTGGTATTGCTGTAATCACACCGACCCGAAGAATAAAGTCGTCTAATCACTTATACCGCACGAGGAACGGCGTCAAAAATAAACTCTTGGGTTAGGATTGGGCTAGGGTTAGGGCTGGGTTTGGGGTTAGGGTTGTGCTAGGGTTAGGGTTGTGCTATGGTTAGGGTTGTGCTACGGTTAGGGTTGTGCTACGGTTAGGGCTGGGGTTGGGGTTAGGGTTGGGGTTAGGGTTGTGATGGGGTTGGGATTTTTTTCAAAAGTAAGAAAAAAGATGACGATATGGCGACTAGTGTTGAGCGCAAGTGCTCGCTACTTGAGTTTGCATCGGGTACTCTGGTATGCATTGAGTATCGTGGGTATTTGAGTGACATGCTCGAGTCTCTGCCCCATATGCTTCGCGGCCAAAAAAACTTTATGGGGATTGCCTGCCATGCACGAGCGATCCCCGCATGGTTTTTTTTGGGTGTCTAATAACCGTGAAACATGCGGAACAGGGACTCGAGCATGTCACTCGAGCACACGCTGTACATGGTGCATACCTGAGTACCCGATGCAAACTCAAGTAGCGAGCACTTGCGCTCAAGACTAATGATAACTTATTCAATATGATGACCTAATGTAAACAAATTCTGTGTCGTACCTCTGGGTTCAAAATGTTCACTATACACCTTAATAAAATCCTTGAGGGGTATAGTTTCCAAAATGGGGTCACTTGTGGGGGAGCTCCACTGTTTAGGCACATCACGGGCTCTCCAAACGCGACATGGTGTCCGCTAACAAATTGAATGGAAAATCGGCTCAAATTGTTAGCGGACGCCATGTTGCGTTTGGAGAGCTACTGCGTGCACAAACATTGGAGCTCCCCCACAAGTGACCCCATTTTGGAAACTAGACCCCCCAAGGCACCTATCTAGATGCATAGTGAGCACTTGGAACCCCCAGGTGCTTCACAAATTGATTCGTAAAAATGAAAAAGTGAAAAAAAAAACACTTTTTCATTTTTACGAATCAATTTGTGAAGCACCTGGGGGTTCCAAGTGCTCACTATGCATCTAGATAGGTGCCTTGGGGTGTCTAGTTTCCAAAATGGGGTCACTTGTGGGGGAGCTCCAATGTTTGGGCATACAGGGGCTCTCCAAACGCGACATGGTGTCCGCTAGCAAATTGAATGGAAAATCGGCTCAAATTGTTAGCGGACGCCAAGTTGCGTTTGGAGAGCTACTGCGTGCACAAACATTGGAGCTCCCCCACAAGTGACCCCATTTTGGAAACTAGACCCCCCAAGGCACCTATCTAGATGCATAGTGAGCACTTGGAACCCCCAGGTGCTTCACAAATTGATTCGTAAAAATGAAAAAGTGAAAAAAAAACCACTTTTTCATATTTATGAATCAATTTGTGAAACACCTGGGGGTTCCAAGTGCTCACTATGCATCTAGATAGGTGCCTTGGGGGGTCTAGTTTCCAAAATGGGGTCACTTGTGTGGAGCGCCAATGTTTGGGCACACAGGGACTCTCCAAATGCAACATGGTATCCGCTAACAAATTGTCGGCTCAAATTGTTAGCGGACATCGTGTTGCGTTTGGAGAGCCCCTGTGTGCCCAAACATTGGAGCTCCCCCACAAGTGTCCCCATTTTGGAAACTAGACCCCCCAAGGCACCTATCTAGATGCATAGTGAGCACTTGGAACCCCCAGGTGTTTCACAAATTGATTCGTAAATATGAAAAAGTGGTTTTTTTTTCACTTTTTCATTTTTACGAATCAATTTGTGAAGCACCTGGGGGTTCCAAGTGCTCACTATGCATCTAGATAGGTGCCTTTGGGGGTCTAGTTTCCAAAATGGGGTCACTTGTGGGGGAGCTCCAAAGTTTGGGCACACAGGGGCTCTCCAAACGCAACTTGGTGTCTGCTAACAATTTGAGCCGATTTTCCATTCAATTTGTTAGCGGATACCATGTTGCATTTGGAGAGTCCCTGTGTGCCCAAACATTGGAGCCCTCCCACAAGTGACCCCATTTTGGAAACTAGACCCCCCAAGGCACCTATCTAGATGCATAGTGAGCACTTGGAACCCCCAGGTGCTTCACAAATTGATTAATAAAAATGAAAAAGTGTTTTTTTTTTCACTTTTTAATTTTTACGAATCAATTTGTGAAGCACCTGGGGGTTCCAAGTGCTCACTATGCATCTAGATAGGTGCCTTGGGGGATCTAGTTTCCAAAATGGGGTCACTTGTGGGGAGCTCTAATGTTTGGGCACACAGGGGCTCTCCAAACACAACATGGCGTCCGCTAATTATTCAAGCAAATTTTACAATCAAAAAGTCAAATGGCGCTCCTTCCCTTCCGAGCCCTGCCATGCGCCCAAACAGTGTTTTTTCCCCACATATTGGGTATCTGCGTGCCCAGGGGAAATTGCACAACAAATTTTGGGGTCCATTTTTTCTTGTTACCTCTGTGAAAATAAAAAAAATTGCGTCTAAAGTAACATTTTTGTGAAAAAAGTTAAATGTTCATTTTTTTCTTCCACATTCAAAAAATTCCTGTGAAGCACCTGAAGGGTTAATAAAGTTCTTGAATGTGGTTTTGAGCACCTTGAGGGGTGCAGTTTTTAGAATGGTGTCACTTTTGGGTATTTTCTGTCATAAAGACCTCTCAAAGTGACTTCAAATGTGATGTGGTCCCTAAAAAAATGGTTTTGTAAATTTTGTTGGAAAAATTAGAAATCGCTGGTCAACTTTTAACCCTTATAGCTCCCTAACAAAAAAAAATTTTGATTCCAAAATTGTGCTGATGTAAAGTAGACATGTGGGAAATGTTATTTATTAACTCTTTTGTGTGACATATCTCTCTGATTTAAGGGCATAAAAATTCAAATTTTGAAAATTGCAAAATTTTCAAAATTTTCACCAAATTTCCGTTTTTTTCACAAATAAACACAAGTGATATCGAAGAAATTTTACCACAATCATGAAGTACAATATGTCACGAAAAAACAATCTCAGAATCAGGGGGATCCGTTGAAGCGTTCCAGAGTAATTACCTCATAAAGTGACAGTGGTCAGAATTGTAAAAATTGGCCTGGTCATTAACGTGCAAACCACCCTCGGGGCTTAAGGGGTTAAAGTCCATTTTTTCTAAAGAATTCTTGGAGTGCTGCCTTTTGATATACCTTCTATTGATATGCAACAGTTTGGACAGACTGTTTGGAGGCCTGGCACCCACTAGTGAGTAATGATTAAATGGTGCTGTCTTTAATATATTTTTTTTTCATATATATACAGTACAGACCAAAAGTTTGGACACACCTTCTCATTTAAAGATTTTTCTGTATTTTCATGACTATGAAAATTAGACATTCACACTGAAGGCATCAAAACTATGAATTAACACATGTGGAATTATATACTTAACAAAAAACTGTGAAATAACTGAAAATATGTCTTATATTCTAGGTTCTTCAAAGTGGCCACCTTTTGCTTTGATGACTGCTTTGCACACTCTTGGCATTCTCTTGATGAGTTTCAAGAGGTAGTCACCGGAAATGGTTTTCACTTCACAGGTGTGCCCTGTCAGGTTTAATAAGTGGGATTTCTTGCCTTATAAATGGGGTTGGGACCATCAGTTGTGTTGTGCAGAACTCTGGTGGATACACAGCTGATAGTCCTACTGAATAGGCTGTTAAAATTTGTATTATGGCAAGAAAAAAGCAGCTAAGTAAAGAAAAATGAGTGGCCATCATTACTTTAAGAAATGAAGGTCAGTCAGTGCGAAAAATTGGGAAAACTTTGAAAGTGTCCCCAAGTGCAGTTGCAAAAACCATCAATCGCTACAAAGAAACTGGCTCACATGAGGACCGCCCCAGGAAAGCAAGACCAAGAGTCACCTCTGCTTCTGAGGATAAGTTTATCCGAGTCACCAGCCACAGAAATCGCAGGTTAACAGCAGCTCAGATTAGAGACCAGCTCAATGCCACACAGAGTTTTACCAGCAGACACATCTCTTCAAAAACTATTAAAAGGAGACTTTGTGCAGCAGGCCTTCATGGTAAAATAGCTGCTAGGAAACCACTGCTAAGGACAGGCAACAAGCAGAAGAGACTTGTTTGGGCTAAAGAACACAAGAAATGGACATTAGACCAGTGGAAATCTGTGCTTTGGTCTGATGAGTCCAAATTTGAGATCTTTGGTTCCAACCACCGTGTCTTTGTGCGACGCAGAAAAGTTAACGGATGGACTCTACTTGCCTGGTTCCCACCATGAGGCATGGAGGAGGAGGTGTGATGGTGTGGGGGTGCTTTGCTGGTGACACTGTTGGGGATTTATTCAAAATTGAAGGCATACTTAACCAGCATGGCTACCACAGCATCTTGCAGCGGCATGCTATTCCATCCGGTTTGCGTTTAGTTGGACCATCATTTATTTTTCAACAGGACAATGACCCCAAACACACCTCCAGGCTGTGTAAGGGCTATCTGACCAAGAGGGAGAGTGATGGGGTGCTACGTCAGATGACCTGGCCTCCACAGTCACCAGACCTGATCCCAATTGAGATGGTTTGGGGTGAGCTGTACCGCAGAGTGAAGGCAAAAGGGCCAACAAGTGCTAAGCATCTCTGGGAACTCCTTCAAGATTGTTGGAAGACCATTTCCGGTGACAACCTCTTGAAGCTCATCAAGAGAATGCCAAGAGTGTGCAAAGCAGTCATCAAAGCAAAAGGTGGCTACTTTGAAGAACCTAGAATATAAGACATATTTTCAGTTGTTTCACACTTTTTTGTTAAGTATATAATTCCACATGTGTTAATTCATAGTTTGGATGCCTTCAGTGTGAATGTCCAATTTCCATAGTCAAGAAAATACAGAAAAATCTTTAAATGAGAAGGTGTGTCCAAACTTTTGGTCCGTACTGTATCTATATATCTATATGTACATATTGGGGCACTTCCCTTCTATACCTTCCCTTCACACATACTTGTGTGAAGCAGGTGGGAGGGTGCACTTAAAAGTTTGGCCACACTAAAGGTGCACCGAGTGCTGAGTATTTGGTTAAAACAGTCATTCTGTGCAGACACAGTCAGTGGAGTACTGCCAATGGTGGCAGGCCACGCGGCTGCTACGGGGCTCATGAGGCGGAGGAGGCCTGATGCCAGCCCCCCCGCCAGTCATTGAGTATTCACCTGTTTTGGCATCCTGGATATCGATACAGTTGAAAGTAATGATGAAAAAGGGAGCATCAGCTGGCACTTCCTCCTCCATCATTCTTCCTTTGTGTAATGCACACGCCCGGGCTGAGCGGCATGTGCGTGTATATGTAGTGATTCCACTGGACCGTGTCGGAGAGTGAATGCCTGGAGGGGCGTAACTAAGTATTCACCCGATCCGACCAGGGTCGCACGACGGCATACGACGCCAGTGCACCAAGGAGGAACCGAGCAGAGGGACCAGGTGCTACTCCAGGACAGACCCCGGACACGGCTGTTGACCCACACCGGGGAATACAGGGACAGGTTAGGCTGGCACACAGACTGGTGGGTATAGGCAGGCACGACTGGTATGCAGGCAGGCGGGTATGCAGGCAGGGGGGTACAGGCAAGCACGGCTAGAGTGCAGACAGGGAGGCACTAGCAGGTTGGAACACAGGCGGGATAGGACCCAGTACACACTGGGACTCAGGAACAGAACCACAGATGTGGCGGACAAACACAGTAGAGTGAGGCCGCCCAGAGTGGTGAGCGAGAGCAGGGCAAGACGAGACCGCCTAGAGCGGTGAGTGAGAGAAGAGCAGGACGAGGCCGCCTGGAGCGGTGAGCGAGAGTAGAGCAGGACAAGGCCGCCTGGAGCGGTGAGCGAGAGTAGAGCAGGACGAGACCGCCTGGAGCGGTGAGCAAGAGTAGAGCAGGACGAGACCGCCTGGAGCGGTGAGCAAGAGTAGAGCAGGACGAGGCCGCCTGGAGCGGTGAGGAAGAGTAGAGCAGGACGAGACCGCCTGGAGCGGTGAGAAAGAGTAGAGCAGGACGAGACCGCCTGGAGCGGTGAGCAAGAGTAGAGCAGGACGAGACCGCCTGGAGCAGCGAGCAAGAGTCAGAGCAGAGCGAGACTGCCGGAGCAGCGAGCAAAGGGTCAGAGCAGAGCGAGACTGCCGGAGCAGCGAGCAAAGGGTCAGAGCAGAGCGAGACTGCCGGAGCAGCGAGCAAAGGGTCAGAGCAGAGCGAGACTGTCGGAGCAGCGAGCAAAGGCTCAGAGCAGAGCGAGACTGCCAGAGCAGCGAGCAAAGGGTCAGAGCAGAGCGAGACTGCCGGAGCAGCGAGCAAAGGGTCAGAGCAGAGCGAGACTGCCGGAGCAGCGAGCAAAGGGTCAGAGCAGAGCGAGACTGCCGGAGCAGCGAGCAAAGGCTCAGAGCAGAGCGAGACTGCCGGAGCAGCGAGCAAAGGGTCAGAGCAGAGCGAGACTGCCGGAGCAGCGAGCAAAGGGTCAGAGCAGAGCGAGACTGCCGGAGCAGCGAGCAAAGGGTCAGAGCAGAGCGAGACTGCCGGAACAGGGAGCAAAGGGTCAGAGCAGAGCGGAAACCGCAGGAGCAGAGAGCAAAGGGTCAGAGCAGAGCGAGACTGCCGGAGCAGCGAGCAAAGGGTCAGAGCAGAGCGGAAACCGCAGGAGCAGAGAGCGAGGCAGGGCAGAGGGGACAGGGCTCTGTTCACACGGAACAGACAGGAAGGGAAAGGCAGAACCAGATACCCACAGGGTACTTGCAGTGAAGTAGCGAGTGGACCACAAACTCACAAACGGAAGTACAGTGACAACGAGCAGGAGTTAGGTACGAGTTCAGACTCTGCAGAAAAAGGAAAGGTACGGACATAGAGAAAAACAGGAAACAGGCTAGAAGAGTATTCAGACAAGAACATACACAGTAGCAAGATACAGGAGCGGGTCTAGGTATGCAGCCCCTAGAAGGCGGAAGGAACAGGCTAGGAGCGTGTTCAGACAGGACAGACGAGATACAGGAGCGGGTCTAGGTATGCAGCCCCTAGAAGGCGGAAGGAACAGGCTAGGAGCGTGTTCAGACAGGACAGACGAGATACAGGAGCGGGTCTAGGTATGCAGCCCCTAGAAGGAGGAAGGAACAGGCTAGGAGCGTGTTCAGACAGGCCTGGAAATACAGCCTCCAGGAAAGGCAGGCAATCAAACACAGAAAGGGACCTGGCACATTCAGAGTGCAAGAGCACACTGAATGAAACACAATGCTCAGGCCGGGTTTCTTGGGAGGAGCTGGGTTAAATACCAGATGACAGACAGCAATAGGCTGAGGACGCACAAGGGGTGTACCCGCAGCAGGTACAAGAAACAGGAAGTGATCGGGCGCCGCCCTTAAGCAGCAGATACAGAGGAAAATAGACAGCATGGAGGGAAGCCAGGCTAGCAGACTGGACTGGAGATCAAGTGCGCGCTCTTGCACAGTGGGAGATGGACCACTATGCAAGTACGCCACCAGGTATGTTACAGTAACCCCCCCCCTTACGCCCCCTCTTCTTCAGGCCTGCCAGAATGTTCCGCAGGGAATTCGAGGGCCAATCCTTCACTTAAAGGAGATCACTTCCACTGTCCGCAGGAAAAACTGGTCTCATCTGGGTAGCTAGGATGCTACCTCCTATCCAGCCATCCTCAGCAACAGACGAAACGGGTGGAGTACCAGGAACAGCACACAAGGAAGTCTCTCTCCACTTATTATCAGGTAGCACCCCAGAGGGTTCAGGAGACAACTGGAAGTCCTCCGCCGGGTTGGAGGGGTGTAGAGACCCGGGGATAACCTCTGCTTCGGAGTACACTAGCTCGGACTCACTGGAAGAAGCGGCCGAGGTATCAGGTACCGAGTATAGGAGAGTGTCTGTCCATTCGCTATCAGGTAGCACCCCGAAGGGTTCAGGAGACGACTGGAGGTCCTCCGCCTGGTCGGAGGGGTGTAGAGACCCGGGGATAATCTCTGCTTCGGAGTACACTAGGTCGGACTCACTGGAAGAAGCGGCCGAGGTATCAGGTAGCGAGTATAGGAGAGTCTCTGTCCATTCGCTATCAGGTAGCACCCCGAAGGGTTCAGGAGACAACTGGAGGTCCTCCGCCTGGTCGGTGGGGTGTAGAGACTCGGGGATAACCTCTGCTTCGGAGTACACTAGGTCGGACTCACTGGACGAAGCGGCCGAGGTATCAGGTACAGAGTATAGGGAAGACTCTGTCCATTCACTACCAGGTAGCACCCCAAAGGGTTCTGGAGACAACTGGAGGTTCTCCGCCTGATCGGAGGAGTGTAGAGACTCGGGGGTAACTACCGCTTTAAGGTACCCATTGTCAAGCTCACAGGACGGAGCGGACAAAGTATCGGGTACCGGGTGTAGGGAAGTCTCTCTCCATTTGTCATCAAGTGGTATCCCGGAGGATTCAGGAGGTAACAGGGGGTCCTCCGCCAGGTAGAAGAGGTGCACAGACTCGGAGGTAATCACTGCTTCGGAGCACCATTGGACAGGCTCACCGGTTAAAGTGGGTGAAGTATCAGATACCGGGTGCAGGCAGTCCTCCTGTGTGGATTCTGGGTGGGCAGTAGTCTCTTCGGGCAGGAGAACTGGTGCGCTACCCATGCACATTACCCGTCGGGGCTGCTCCGGGATACCGGAAAATGAAGCTTCAGCAGAAACCTCAAGGTTGGGATCAGGAGGTCTTTGGGAGGACAGACCCTGGCGTGACGGCTTGCCTCTACGCCTAGCACGTCTGGACTGCCTCTTGAGGTTGGGAGTATTCCGGAGAGCGTAGTCATCCTGTGTGGATTCTGGGTGGGCAGTAGTCTCTTCGGGCAGGAGGACTAGTGCGCTATCCACACACATTACCCATGGGGGCTGCTCCGGGATTTTGGGAAGTGAAGCTTCAGCAGGGGTCTCCGGGTTAGGGTCATCGAAGACCATTAGAAAGGCCACCAGGAAGGCCTGAAGGTCCAGGAGGATAGGATCCTGTGTTTCCCATAGGGGGTTGATCCATTCCAAGGCATCACACGCTAGGTTAGACATAATGAATCCCACCTTAACCCGATCGGTGGGAAAACAAAGAGGGTAGAACTTGAAGTGTAGCAAGCATTGCTCCACAAATGCACGGCTTTGTTTTGGATCCCCATAATACCGTGGCGGATCCGCAGGAACGAGTGCTGATAGATCCATCAGGACGGTTGCGTAATTCGCCTGGAACTCAGCTGATAGCAAAAAAAAATAAATTTCCTCTAGATGCACGTATTCGCAGGATAAAGTCTCAGAGAGCGAAGGCCGTGGGCCTCAACGGGAACCATGGCCTGAGCATGCTGTAATGCACACGCCCGGGCTGAGTGGCGTGTGCGTGTGTATGTAGTGATTCCATTGTGCCATGAACCGGAGAGTGCCTGGAGGGGCGTAACTAAGTATCTGCCCGATCCGACCAAGGTCGCACGACGGCATACGACGCCAGTGCACCAGGGAGGAACCCAGCAGAGGGACCAGGTGCTACTCCAGGACAGACCCCGGACACGGCTGTTGACCCACACCGGGGAATACAGGAACAGACAGGTTAGGCTGGCACACAGACTGGTGGGTATAGGCAGGCACGACTGGTATGCAGGCAGGCGGGTATGCAGGCAGGGGGATACAGGCAAGCACGGCTAGAGTGCAAACAGGGAGGCACTAGCAGGTTGGAACACAGGCGGGATAGGACCCAGTACACACTGGGACTCAGGAACAGAACCACAGATGTGGCGGACAAACACAGTAGAGTGAGGCCGCCCAGAGTGGTGAGCGAGAGCAGGGCAAGACGAGACCGCCTAGAGCGGTGAGCGAGAGAAGAGCAGGACGAGGCCGCCTGGAGCGGTGAGCGAGAGTAGAGCAGGACGAGGCCGCCTGGAGCGGTGAGCGAGAGTAGAGCAGGACGAGACCGCCTGGCGCGGTGAGCAAGAGTAGAGCAGGACGAGACCGCCTGGAGTGGTGAGCAAGAGTAGAGCAGGTCGAGACCGCCTGGAGCGGTGAGCAAGAGTAGAGCAGGACGAGGCCGTCTGGAGCGGTGAGCAAGAGTAGAGCAGGACGAGGCCGCCTGGAGCGGTGAGCAAGAGTAGAGCAGGACAAGACCGCCTGGAGCGGTGAGCAAGAGTAGAGCAGGACGAGACCGCCTGGAGTGGTGAGCAAGAGTCAGAGCAGAGCGAGACTGCCGGAGCAGCGAGCAAAGGGTCAAAGCAGAGCGAGACTGCCGGAGCAGTGAGCAAAGGGTCAGAGCAGAGCGAGACTGCCAGAGCAGCGAGCAAAGGGTCAGAGCAGAGCGAGACTGCCGGAGCAGCGAGCAAAGGGTCAGAGCAGAGCGAGACTGCGGGAGCAGCGAGCAAAGGGTCAGAGTACAGCGAGACTGCCGGAGCAGCGAGCAAAGGGTCAGAGCAGAGCGAGACTGCCGGAGCAGCGAGCAAAGGGTCAGAGCAGAGCGAGACTGCCGGAGCAGCGAGCAAAGGGTCAGAGCAGAGAAAGACTTCCGGAGCAGCGAGCAAAGGGTCAGAGCAGAGAGAGACTGCCAGAGCAGCGAGCAAAGGGTCAGAGCAGAGCGAGACTGCCGGAGCAGTGAGCAAAGGGTCAGAGCAGAGCGAGACTGCCGGAGCAGCGAGCAAAGGGTCAGAGCAGAGCGAGACTGCCGGAGCAGCGAGCAAAGGGTCAGAGCAGAGCGAGACTGCCGGAGCAGCGAGCAAAGGGTCAGAGCAGAGCGAGACTGCCGGAGCAGCGAGCAAAGGGTCAGAGCAGAGAAAGACTTCCGGAGCAGCGAGCAAAGGGTCAGAGCAGAGAGAGACTGCCGGAGCAGCGAGCAAAGGGTCAGAGCAGAGCGAGACTACCGGAGCAGTGAGCAAAGGGTCAGAGCAGAGCGAGACTGCCGGAGCAGCGAGCAAAGGGTCAGAGCAGAGCGAGACTGCCGGAGCAGCGAGCAAAGGGTCAGAGCAGAGCGAGACTGCCGGAGCAGCGGGCAAAGGGTCAGAGCAGAGCGGAAACCGCAGGAGCAGAGAGCGAGGCAGGGCAGAGGGGACAGGGCTCTGTTCACACGGAACAGACAGGAAGGGAAAGGCAGAACCAGATACCCACAGGGTACTTGCAGTGAAGTAGCGAGTGGACCACAAACTCACAAACGGAAGTACAGTGACAACGAGCAGGAGTTAGGTACGAGTTCAGACTCTGCAGAAAAAGGAAAGGTACGGACATAGAGAAAAACAGGAAACAGGCTAGAAGAGTATTCAGACAAGAACAGACACAGTAGCAAGATACAGGAGCGGGTCTAGGTATGCAGCCCCTAGAAGGCGGAAGGAACAGGCTAGGAGCTTGTTCAGACAGGACAGATGAGATACAGGAGCGGGTCTAGGTATGCAGCCCCTAGAAGGCGGAAGGAACAGGCTAGGAGCGTGTTCAGACAGGACAGACGAGATACAGGAGCGGGTCTAGGTATGCAGCCCCTAGAAGGCGGAAGGAACAGGCTAGGAGCGTGTTCAGACAGGCCTGGAAATACAGCCTCCAGGAAAGGCAGGCAAGCAAACACAGAAAGGGACCTGGCACATTCAGAGTGCAAGAGCACACTGAATGAAACACAATGCTCAGGCTGGGTTTCTTGGGAGGAGCTGGGTTAAATACCAGATGACAGACAGCAATAGGCTGAGGACGCACAAGGGGTGTGCCCGCAGCAGGTACAAGAAACAGGAAGTGATCGGGCGCCGCCCTTAAGCAGCAGAAACAGAGGCAAACAGACAGCATGGAGGGAAGCCAGGCTAGCAGACTGGACTGGAGATCAAGTGCGCGCTCTTGCACAGTGGGAGATGGACCACTATGCAAGGACGCCGCCAGGTATGTTGCACTTTGCATCTGACGTCTCAGCGCAGCGGGCGCTACTGCGCTGAGATGTGCGGCACTACAGAATGCTTACTGCATGAGGAATGAGGAGGAGACAATTGTTAATTTTTTTCCTTTAAATCAGTGAGTACATAGTGGTGGCCATAATATTGAATGGAGGACTATAGGGAGTGCATTATACTATATGGAGGACTATGGGGAGTGCATTATACTATATGGAGGACTATGGGGAGTGCATTATGCTATATGTAGGACTATGGGGAGTGCATTATACTATATGGAGGACAAAGGGGAGTGCATTATACTATATGGAGAACTATGGGGAGTGCATTATACTATATGGAGGACTACAAGGAGTGCATTATGCTATATGGAGGACTATGGGGAGTGCATTATACTATATGGAGGACAAAGGGGAGTGCATTATACTATATGGAGGACTATGGGGAGTGCATTATGCTATATGGAGGACTATGGGGAGTGCATTATACTATATGGAAGACTATGGGGAATGGATTATACTATATGGAGGACTATGGGGAGTGGATTATACTGTATGGAGGACTATGGGGAGTGTATTATACTATAGGAGGACAATGGGGAGTGCATTATACTATATGGAGGACTATGGGGAGTGCATTATACTATATGGAGGACAAAGGGGAATGTATTATACTATATGGAGGACTATGCGAAGCGCATTATACTATATGGAGGACTATGCGGAGTGCATTATACTATATGGAGGACTATGAGGTGCATTATACTATATGGAAAACTATGGGGAGTGGATTATACTATATGGAGGACTATGGGGAGTGGATTATACTGTATGGAGGACTATGGGGAGTGTATTATACTATAGGAGGACAATGGGGAGTGCATTATACTATATGGAGGACTATGGGGAGTGCGTTATACTATATGGAGGACTATGCGGAGTGCATTATACTATATGGATATGCATTATACTATATGGAGGACTATGCGGAGTGCATTATGCTATATGGAGGACTATGCGGAGTGCATTAAACTATATGGAGGACTATGCAGAGTGCATTATACTATATGGAGGACTATGGGGAGTGCATTATACTATATGGAGGACTATGAAGAGTGCACTATACTATATGGAGGAATATGAGGAGTGCATTATACTATACGGAGGAATATGGGGAGTGCATTATACTATACGGAGGACTATGGGGAGTGCATTATACTATATGGAGGTCTATGCAGAGTGCATGATACTGTATGGAGGACTATGCAGAGTTCATTATACTATATGGAGGACTATGGGGAGTGCATTATACTATATGGAGGACTATGCGGAGCGCATTATACTATATGGAGGACTATGGGGAGTGCATTATACTATATGGAGGACTATGCGGAGTGCATTATAGTATATGGAGGACTATGCTGAGTGCATTATAGTGTATGGAGGACTATGGGGAGTGCATGATACTATATGGGGGCCTATGGGGAGGGCATTATACTATATGGAGGACTATGGGGAGGGCATTATACTATATGGAGGACTATGGGGAGTGCATTATACTATATGGAGGACTATGGCGAGTGCATTATACTATATGGAGGACTATGGGGAGTGCATTATACTATTTAGAGGATTATGGTGTGCGCATTATACTATATGGAGGATTATGGTGTGCGCATTATACTATATGGAGGATTATGGGGTGCGCATTATACTATATGGAGGACTATGGGGACTGCATTACACTATATGGAGGACTATACGGAGTGCATTATACTATATGGAGGACTATGGGGAGTGCAGTATACTATATGGAGGACAATGGGGAGTGCATTATGCTATATGGAGGACTATGGGGAACGCATTATTCTATATGGAAGACTATACAGAGTGCATTATACTATATGGAGGAATATGGGGAGTGCATTATACTATATGGAGGACTATTGGGAGTGCATTATACTATATACACAGATCTACCTCTCTGGACCCGAAATCTCCTCCCTACTAACCAAAATCCCACTATGTCTGTCCGCTATTTCATCCTTCTTCTCTGCTAGATTTCTAAAACATAACATGGATAAAACAGAATTCATCATCTTTCTGCCATCTCACTCAACCCCCCCAACTGACCTATCTATCAATGTCAATGGCTGACCACTCTCCCCAGTCCCGCAAGCTTGCTGCCTTGGGGTAACTCTGGACTCTGACCTCTCCTTCAAACCACATATCCAAGCCCTTTCTACTTCCTGACGACTCCAACTTAAAAATATCTCCCTGATCTGCACATTCCTCAACCATGAATCTGCAAAAACACTAGTGCATGCCCTCATCATCTCCCGCCTCGACTACTGCAACATCCTGCTCTGTGGCCTCCCTTCCAACACTCTCGCACCACTCCAATCTATCCTAAACTCCGCTGCCCGACTAATGCACCTGTCCCCCCGCTATTCCCCGGCCTCTCCTCTCTGTGAATCTCTTCACTGGCTCCCCATTGCCCAGAGACTCCAGTTCAAAACCCTAACCATGGCATACAAAGCCATTCACAACCTGCCTCCTTCATATATCTCTGACCTAGTCTCCCGGTACTTACCGGCATGCAACCTCTGATCCTCACAAGATCTCCTTCTCTGCTCTCCTCTTATCTCTTCTTCCCACAATCGCATACAAGATTTCTCCCGTGCATCCCCCCTACTCTGGAACTCTCTACCCCAACATATCAGACTATCTCCTACCGTGGAAACCTTCAAAAGGAACCTGAAGACCTATCTTTTCCTACAAGTGTACAACCTGCAGTAACCACAGCTCCACGACCAGTCCTACCGACACCTACTGTATCGTCACCCATCCCTTGTAGACTGTGAGCCCTAGCGGGTAGGGTCCTCTCTCCTCCTGAACCAGTCGCCGTCATGTTTTGTTCAAGATTATTATAATTGTTTTCGCTATGTATACCCCTTTCTCACATGTAAAGCGCCATGGAATAAATGTCACTATAATAATAATAATTAAATATAATATTTTTTTTATTTATATAGCGCCAACAAATTCTGCAGCACTTTACAATTAACCACTTCGCGCCAGAGCCTGTTTTTGCCTTCGTGACCGGGCCAATTTTTTCAATTCTGACCACTGTCACTTTATGAGGTAATTACTCTGGAACGCTTCAACGGATCCCCCTGATTCTGAGAATGTTTTTTTGTGACATATTGTACTTCATGATAGTGGTAAAATTTCTTTGATATCACTTGCGTTTGATTGTGAAAAAATCGGAAATTTGGCGAAAATTTTGAAAATTTTGCAATTTTCAAACTTTGAATTTTCATGCCCTTTAATCAGAGAGATATATCACACAAAATAGTTAATACATAACATTGCCCACATGTCTACTTCACATCAGCACAATTTTGGAACCAAAATTTTTTTTTGTTAGGAACCTATAAGGGTTAAAAGTTGACCAGCGATTTCTCATTTTTACAACAAAATTTACAAAAACATTTTTTTTAGGGACCACATCTTATTTGAAGTGACTTTGAGGAGCCTTTATGACAGAAAATACCCAAAAGTGATACCATTCTAAAAACTGCACCCCTCAAGGTGCTCAAAACCACATTCAAGAAGTTTATTAACCCTTCGGGTGCTTCACAGGAATTTTTGGAATGTGGAAGAAAACAATGAACATTTAACTTTTTTTCACAAAACTGCTACTTTAACCTCAAATTTTTAATTTTCACAAGGGCAGCCAGAAAAAATGGACCCCAAAATGTGTTGTGTAATTTCTCCTGAGCACGCTGATACCCCATATGTGGTGCAAAGCCACTGTTTGGGTGCACGGCATGGCTTGGAAGGTAAGGAGCGCCATTTGACTTTTGGAATGGAAATTTGACTGGAATGGATAGCGGACGCCATGTTGCATTTGGAGAGCCCCAGAGGTGTCTAAACAGAGGAAACCCCCAACAAGTGACCCCATTTTGGAAACTAGACCCCTCAAGGAACTTATCTAGATGTGTGGTGAGCACCTTGAACCCCCAGGGGCTTCACAGAATTTTATAATGTTGAAGTGTGAAAATAAAAAAACACATTTTTAACACAAAACTGCTACTTTAGCCTCAAATTTTTAATTTTCACAAGGGCAGCCAGAAAAAATGGACCCCAAAATGTGTTGTGCAATTTCTCCTGAGCACGCTGATACCCCATATGTGGTGCAAAGCCACTGTTTGGGCGCACGGCATGGCTTGGAAGGTAAGGAGCGCCATTTGACTTTTGGAATGGAAATTTGACTGGAATGGATAGCGGACGCCATGTTGCATTTGGAGAGCCCCTGAGGTGCCTAAACAGAGGAAACCCCCAACAAGTGACCCCATTTTGGAAACTAGACCCCTCAAGGAACTTATCTAGATGTGTGGTGAGCACCTTGAACCCCCAGGGGCTTCACAGAATTTTATAATGTTGAAGTGTGAAAATAAAAAAACACATTTTTAACACAAAACTGCTACTTTAGCCTCAAATTTTTAATTTTCACAAGGGCAGCCAGAAAAAATGGACCCCAAAATGTGTTGTGCAATTTCTCCTGAGCACGCTGATACCCCATATGTGGTGCAAAGCCACTGTTTGGGCGCACGGCATGGCTTGGAAGGTAAGGAGCGCCATTTGACTTTTGGAATGGAAATTTGACTGGAATGGATAGCGGACGCCATGTTGCATTTGGAGAGCCCCTGAGGTGCCTAAACAGAGGAAACCCACAACAAGTGACCGAATTTTACAATCTACTCCTCTGTTTAAATTAATCTAGTGGTGGGAAAATAAGTAGATAGGTAAATGGTCACTAAACCCATAAATGAATTCCCACAGAGGTGTCATTTCTATAATGGGGTCACTTCAGGGGGGATTATGCTGTTCTGGCACTTTTCAGAGTACCAGAGCTAAAGAATCCCCCCTGAAGTGACCCCATTTTGGAAATGAAACCCCTCTGGGAATTCATCTATGGGTTTAGTGACCATTTTAACTCAATGGATGATTTCCAGAAACAAGCACGCAATGGAAGGTTTAGATTCTGGAGAACCCCCCCTGGAAATTAAGTGAGCTCTACTCGAATATGTCATTCACTAAATGAACCAAATGTTTGAATGACAAATTGGGATACATTTTTACAGTTTAAAAACGTGGTTCTGTGTGGAAGATTTTAAAGCAGTCAGTGACGCATAAGGCTGGCAATGATGGGCATTGTGGGCAATAGTAGCGGGTATCACGCCTCATTCCTCTCTTAGTACATACACGACATCTTTTCTGGGGGTTCCTTCTTGTTTCCGTTGCTGGAATAAGTGCAATAAAATGTCGCTCAGTGAGTCTTTTCACATCCTCAGATTCTAATGGATGAGCGGGGCTAACACTTTGAAAGACAAGATTTTCAATTACCTTTTCTTGATAATCAAGAAAAGGATCTGAATTTCCTGCTTTTTTGTACAACACAAAAGAATTGTATGTGGCCACCTGAAACAAATAAATAACCAACTTTTTATACCAGGTATAGGACTTTCTTGATACCTGGTATGGCTGTAGAACCTGGTCTGCAAGGTCCACACCCCCCATGTGTTTGTTGTAGTCAATGACTGACACAGGTTTTTGCTTCGGAGTGGTGGATCCTAGTTCTACAGTGGCCCTTGTGGCATCTGTGTGGATCGAGCTGAGGACAAAAATATCCCTCTTATCCCGATATTTCAGGGCAAGCAGCTCTCCGTTGCGTACAGCCCCTGACTGCCCCTTTTGAAACTTTTGGTTGACCAATGGTTGTGGAAACCCCTGACGGTTTTTACGGATGGTCCCACAAGCCCCGATGTTGTGTTCAACCAGACTTTTAAATAGGGGTATGCTGGTGTAATAATTGTCCACATATAGATTGTAGCCTTTTTGAAAAAATGGACTTATCAGCTCCTAAACAATTTTTCCAGATGTCCCCAGATAAGTAGGGCATCCTGGTGGGTTTAGTTGGCTATCTTTCCCCTCATATATGCGAAAAGCGGATATGTATCCGGTTGAACTTTCGCACATTTTATAGAGCTTTATTCCAAACCTTGCCCTTTTAGATGGGATAAATTGCTTGAGGTGCAGTCTTCCTTTGAATTTTACAAGGGACTCGTCTATAGAAATATTTTTTGTTGGGGTGTAGAGGCTTAAGAATTTTTCTGACAAATTTTCAATGATGGGTCTAATTTTATATAACCTGTCATGTTCTGGGGCATTTCTGGGCAGGCATTGACTATTGTCGTTAAAATGCCAAAACCGCATGAGCATTTCATAACGGGTCCTAGGCAGAATGACTGAAAACATAGGGGTGGCTTGAACAGGGTGGTTGGACCAGTAGGATCGAATGCTCGGTTTTTTAACAAGCCCCATGGCAAATGTAAGTCCTAAAAATTTTTTTATTTCCGGGACATTAGTTGGTGTCCATAAATTTGCCCTAGCATAGTAAGATCGGGGATTCTGGCTTATGAATTGGGACGCGTATAAATTTGTTTGCACGACAATATGCTCTAGCAAGCTGTCTGTAAAAAACAAATTAAAAAAATGAATTGGTCCAAAATCTTCCACCTCCACATTTATACCAGGAATGGCGTTGAAATCAGGGCTGAATGGAGCAGCCGAATCTGAAGCCTCCCATCTGGGAAATGCTAGATCATGTGGCAACGCCCCTTGTACACTGGCGTGCGCCAATTCACTAGTAGCAGGGACAGCGCTTGTACTGGGCAGTGTTCCCTGATTTGGAGACGTTTCTCCAGTAGCGCTATTTGCCCCTATTGCTGTACTGGTCCTTGGGCTTGAGGATGGAACAGAATCACTGCTCATTTCTGGGCTCTCAGTGTCGCCGCTACTAAAGCCCTCAAAATCCATATCTCCATCTGAGATTGCGCTGTCATCAGTGTCAGAACACAGCAGGGCATACACCTCCTCTGCGGTATAAGTCTGACGGGCCATTTTATTTTTATATTTTTTGACTGGACTGAACGGACCGGACTGAAAGGACGGGACCGGACTGGACTGACCGGACTGATCTGACAGGACTGACTGACTGACTGATGTGACAGGACTGACTGACTGATCTGACAGGACTGACTTACTGACAGATCTGACAGGACTGACTGACTGATCTGACTGACTGACAGATCTGACAGGACTGACTGACTGACAGATCTGACAGGACTGACTGACTGACAGATCTGACAGGACTGACTGACAGATCTGACAGGACTGACTGACAGATCTGACAGGACTGACTGACTGACAGGACTGACAGATCTGACTGACACATCTGACAGGACTGACAGATCTGACTGGACTGATCTGACAGGACTGACTGACTGACAGATCTGACTGGACTGATCTGACAGGACTGACTGATCTGACAGACTCACTAACCCTAACTCTTACTTTCTTTTTTATTTTTTTTTACTTTCACAGTGGCAAGGCTGACAGCTCTTGTCACACTGTTTCTCCTCTGCTCTCTCACTGAGATCGGAAGAGAAACTGCATTTATCAGGCAGATCGCCCGGGAAAGTTTGTTGCTAAAACAAACTTCCCTGGTGATCTCTCTGATTGGCTGGTGTGACGCTGAAATCATCGAGACCTGAGCCAATCAGGTCTCGATGATGTCAGAGGTCACAGCACCGGGATCCCCGCCGCTGACAGGTATGTGGGGGGTCCCGATCGCCGACCACCGGCTGTCCCTATCTTTTAAATGCCGCGATCGCTAAGGATCGCGGCATCTAGAAGATAGGAACAGGTTAACATCATGGGGACCTGATCCAATCAGGTCCCCATGATGCCACATGTCAGAGCTATCGCTCTGAACCGGTACCGCAGCGCTAGCAGGACCCTGGGGGTCCTGAGCGCTGCGGGACCACCCACCGTTTTTAAACGTCGGCGCTGCACAGAGCCCAGGCAGCGCCGACGTTTATGTACAGTCGGCGGTCCTGAACCGGTTAAGCAGGGACATGTACAGACAATAAATTCAATACAATTTAAGGACAATTTAAACAGTTACATTAGGAGTGAGGGTCCTGCTCGCAAGCTTGCATTCTACAAGGAAATAGGGGGACACAATAGGTGAAAAGTGCTTGTTATTTCAGGTCTGGCAATTATAATAAATAGGGATTTTCATATAAAGCTGTATGATCCAGTCATCAGCCAGTATGTTTAAGTGCAATACTCGAGTACCGAGTGCAGTTATCTTGTGCATGGAGGGTGTGGAGACAGATGAAGAGAAGGGAACAGATTCTGAATGATATTTAGAAGGAGGGAACAGGGGAAAGTTAATTTACTGAGTAGTTAAGGTGGTAGGCTTATAATAATAATAAATTATAATAAGTAAAAATAATATGGAGGACTATGGGGAGGGCAGTATACTATATGGAGGACAATGGGGAGGGCAGTATACTATATGGAGGACAATGGGGAGGGCAGTAGACTATATGGAGGACAATGGGGAGGGCAGTAGACTATTGGAGGACAATGGGGAGGGCAGTAGACTATATGGAGGACAATGGAGAGGGCAGTATACTATATGGAGGACAATGGGGAGGGCAGTAGACTATATGGAGGACAATGGGGAGGGCAGTAGACTATATGGAGGACAATGGGGAGGGCAGTAGACTATTGGAGGACAATGGGGAGGGCAGTAGACTATATGGAGGACAATGGGGAGGGCAGTATACTAAATGGAGGACAATGGGGAGGGCAGTAGACTATATGGAGGACAATGGGGAGGGCAGTAGACTATATGGAGGACAATGGGGCGGGCAGTAGACTATATGGAAGACAATGGGGAGGGCAGTAGACTATATGGAGGACAATGGGGAGGGCAGTAGACTATATGGAGGACAATGGGGAGGGCAGTAGACTATATGGAGGACTATGGGGAGGGCAGTATGCTATATGGAGGACTATGGGGAGTGCATTATACTATTTGGAGGATTATGGGGGTACATTATACTATATTGGACTATGGGGTGCGCATTATAATTTACTGAGTAGTTATGCTGGTAGGCTTATAATAATAATAATAAATTATAATAAATAATAATAATATGGAGGACTATGGGGAGGGCAGTATACTATATGGAGGACTATGGGGAGGGCAGTATACTATATGGAGGACAATGGGGAGGGCAGTATACTATATGGAGGACAATGGGGAGGGCAGTAGACTATATGGAGGACAATGGGGAGGGCAGTAGACTATATGGAGGACTATGGGGATTGCAGTATACTATATGGAGGACTATGAGGAGTGCATTATACTGATGGGAAAGCTAGTGCGTGCTATTATACAGTGTAGAGAGGTGTGGAGCCACTATACTGTATGTAGGTCCATTATACTGCATGGAGGGCTGTGTGGGGGTCACAGTTGGGGGGATTATATTGTGTTGGGGGTCAGTATACTCTGCTGGGGGAGTTGAGGTGGGGTACAGTATGGTCATCATACTGTGTGTGTAGAGGGTACTGTGGAGAAATTCACTGTGGGTGTATCATACTGTGTTAGGGGGCACTTTTGTTGGCATTATACTTTATGGGTGCAATGAAAGGGGAATCTAGGACTTCAGCAGGTGGAAAATACTCCTAGAATACTTTAGTCATTTTTGGCCATAAAAGTATTTACATGGATTTGTAAAGGCTGAAAAGTTGTAAGCTATGCTCTTCTGTCATCCCGCGAATATTATCTGTTGTTGTTGTGGGGTCTTATTAGAACGTCTGCTAGGCGCCCCATGATTTCTTTGCCCGCCGCTGACTGACAGCGTCCGTTTAAGTCCAGATGAACTCTGGTGGTTCCATAGACAATGAATGGAGCAGCAGTGTAAATAATCGACCACCACTCCCGATTCTCAGGATCTGTGGGATTCCAGAAGCCGGGAAGTTATTCCCATCCCATAAATAAGGATAATTTACAGACCTGGGACAGCCCCTTAACACTGGACCTAAGAAACACGTGACGTGGTTCCCATAGCAACCATAGTAAAATTAAACCGTGACTATTTTGCAGGTGAGCTTTGATACCGGCAGTCACTGTCTACCACAGGGATTCCAGTCACAGACATGGCGGCCCGCGCCTCCCCCAACATTCTGCCAGTAGAAGAAGGGTCGGGCAGAGCCGCACAGCGAGTGACGTCATCTGTGCGACGCACGCTGGCTGCCCGCTGCCCAGCAACCGCTAACATCACAGATCGGGCCGGCCATAGTGTGCGCTGCATTCCTCTGACCTACGCAGAGCTGTGCCCACCCCGCGCCGGACAGTCATGTCGTAGTGACAGGCAGCATGGACAAGTACGCGAGGGTGAGCAAGATCGGCGAGGGCTCCTTCGGGAAGGCCATCCTGGTGAAAGCCAAGGAAGATGGCAAGCAGTATGTCATCAAGGAGATCGGCATCTCTAAGGTGGGTGCCGGCCATAGTGTATAGTGACAGCGTGTAATAACGGGGAGTGCTGGGTGATGGCCTCCATGGTGTTTATAGCCCTGCTACTCCCATCATCACACTCCACAGTCCAGGCACTCCCATCATCAGGCTCCCATAGTAGGGGCACTCCCATCATCACACTCCATAGTACGAGCACTCCCATCATCAGGCTCCCATAGTACGGGCACTCCCATCATCACACTCCATAGTACGGGCACTCCCATCATCAGGCTCCCATAGTACGGGCACTCCCATCATCACACTCCATAGTACAGGCACTCCCATCATCACACTCCATAGTACGGGCACTCCCATCATCGCGATCCCATAGTACGGGCACTCCCATCATCACACTCCATAGTACAGGCACTCCCATCATCACACTCCATAGTACGGGCACTCCCATCATCAGGATCCCATAGTACGGGCACTCCCATCATCAGGATCCCATAGTACGGGCACTCCCATCATCAGGCTCCCATAGTACGGGCACTCCCATCATCAGGCTCCCATAGTACGGGCACTCCCATTATCAGGCTCCCATAGTACGGGCACTCCCATCATCAGGCTCCCATAGTACGGGCACTCCCATCATCAGGCTCCCATAGTACGGGCACTCCCATCATCAGGCTCCCATAGTACGGGCACTCCCATCATCAGGCTCCCATAGTACGGGCACTCCCATCATCAGGCTCCCATAGTACGGGCACTCCCATCATCAGGCTCCCATAGTACGGGCACTCCCATCATCAGGCTCCCATAGTACGGGCACTCCCATCATCAGGCTCCCATAGTACGGGCACTCCCATCATCAGGCTCCCATAGTACGGGCACTCCCATCATCAGGCTCCCATAGTACGGGCACTCCCATCATCAGGCTCCCATAGTACGGGCACTCCCATCATCAGGCTCCCATAGTACGGGCACTCCCATCATCAGGCTCCCATAGTACGGGCACTCCCATCATCAGGCTCCCATAGTACGGGCACTCCCATCATCAGGCCCCCATAGTACGGGCACTCCCATCATCGCGCCCCCATAGTACGGGCACTCCCATCATCGCGCCCCCATAGTACGGGCACTCCCATCATCGCGCCCCCATAGTACGGGCACTCCCATCATCGCGCCCCCATAGTACGGGCACTCCCATCATCGCGCTCCCATAGTACGGGCACTCCCATCATCGCGCTCCCATAGTACGGGCACTCCCATCATCGCGCTCCCATAGTACGGGCACTCCCATCATCGCGCTCCCATAGTACGGGCACTCCCATCATCGCGCTCCCATAGTACGGGCACTCCCATCATCGCGCTCCCATAGTACGGGCACTCCCATCATCGCGCTCCCATAGTACGGGCACTCCCATCATCGCGCTCCCATAGTACGGGCACTCCCATCATCGCGCTCCCATAGTACGGGCACTCCCATCATCGCGCTCCCATAGTACGGGCACTCCCATCATCGCGCTCCCATAGTACGGGCACTCCCATCATCGCGCTCCCATAGTACGGGCACTCCCATCATCGCGCTCCCATAGTACGGGCACTCCCATCATCGCGCTCCCATAGTACGGGCACTCCCATCATCGCGCTCCCATAGTACGGGCACTCCCATCATCGCGCTCCCATAGTACGGGCACTCCCATCATCGCGCTCCCATAGTACGGGCACTCCCATCATCGCGCTCCCATAGTACGGGCACTCCCATCATCGCGCTCCCATAGTACGGGCACTCCCATCATCGCGCTCCCATAGTACGGGCACTCCCATCATCGCGCTCCCATAGTACGGGCACTCCCATCATCGCGCTCCCATAGTACGGGCACTCCCATCATCGCGCTCCCATAGTACGGGCACTCCCATCATCGCGCTCCCATAGTACGGGCACTCCCATCATCGCGCTCCCATAGTACGGGCACTCCCATCATCGCGCTCCCATAGTACGGGCACTCCCATCATCGCGCTCCCATAGTACGGGCACTCCCATCATCGCGCTCCCATAGTACGGGCACTCCCATCATCGCGCTCCCATAGTACGGGCACTCCCATCATCGCGCTCCCATAGTACGGGCACTCCCATCATCGCGCTCCCATAGTACGGGCACTCCCATCATCGCGCTCCCATAGTACGGGCACTCCCATCATCGCGCTCCCATAGTACGGGCACTCCCATCATCGCGCTCCCATAGTACGGGCACTCCCATCATCGCGCTCCCATAGTACGGGCACTCCCATCATCGCGCTCCCATAGTACGGGCACTCCCATCATCGCGCTCCCATAGTACGGGCACTCCCATCATCGCGCTCCCATAGTACGGGCACTCCCATCATCGCGCTCCCATAGTACGGGCACTCCCATCATCGCGCTCCCATAGTACGGGCACTCCCATCATCGCGCTCCCATAGTACGGGCACTCCCATCATCGCGCTCCCATAGTACGGGCACTCCCATCATCGCGCTCCCATAGTACGGGCACTCCCATCATCGCGCTCCCATAGTACGGGCACTCCCATCATCGCGCTCCCATAGTACGGGCACTCCCATCATCGCGCTCCCATAGTACGGGCACTCCCATCATCGCGCTCCCATAGTACGGGCACTCCCATCATCGCGCTCCCATAGTACGGGCACTCCCATCATCGCGCTCCCATAGTACGGGCACTCCCATCATCGCGCTCCCATAGTACGGGCACTCCCATCATCGCGCTCCCATAGTACGGGCACTCCCATCATCGCGCTCCCATAGTACGGGCACTCCCATCATCGCGCTCCCATAGTACGGGCACTCCCATCATCGCGCTCCCATAGTACGGGCACTCCCATCATCGCGCTCCCATAGTACGGGCACTCCCATCATCGCGCTCCCATAGTACGGGCACTCCCATCATCGCGCTCCCATAGTACGGGCACTCCCATCATCGCGCTCCCATAGTACGGGCACTCCCATCATCGCGCTCCCATAGTACGGGCACTCCCATCATCGCGCTCCCATAGTACGGGCACTCCCATCATCGCGCTCCCATAGTACGGGCACTCCCATCATCGCGCTCCCATAGTACGGGCACTCCCATCATCGCGCTCCCATAGTACGGGCACTCCCATCATCGCGCTCCCATAGTACGGGCACTCCCATCATCGCGCTCCCATAGTACGGGCACTCCCATCATCGCGCTCCCATAGTACGGGCACTCCCATCATCGCGCTCCCATAGTACGGGCACTCCCATCATCGCGCTCCCATAGTACGGGCACTCCCATCATCGCGCTCCCATAGTACGGGCACTCCCATCATCGCGCTCCCATAGTACGGGCACTCCCATCATCGCGCTCCCATAGTACGGGCACTCCCATCATCGCGCTCCCATAGTACGGGCACTCCCATCATCGCGCTCCCATAGTACGGGCACTCCCATCATCGCGCTCCCATAGTACGGGCACTCCCATCATCGCGCTCCCATAGTACGGGCACTCCCATCATCGCGCTCCCATAGTACGGGCACTCCCATCATCGCGCTCCCATAGTACGGGCACGCCCATCATCGCGCTCCCATAGTACGGGCACGCCCATCATCGCGCTCCCATAGTACGGGCACGCCCATCATCGCGCTCCCATAGTACGGGCACGCCCATCATCGCGCTCCCATAGTACGGACACGCCCATCATCGCGCTCCCATAGTACGGGCACGCCCATCATCGCGCTCCCATAGTACGGGCACGCCCATCATCGCGCTCCCATAGTACGGGCACGCCCATCATCGCGCTCCCATAGTACGGGCACGCCCATCATCGCGCTCCCATAGTACGGGCACGCCCATCATCGCGCTCCCATAGTACGGGCACGCCCATCATCGCGCTCCCATAGTACGGGCACGCCCATCATCGCGCTCCCATAGTACGGGCACGCCCATCATCGCGCTCCCATAGTACGGGCACGCCCATCATCGCGCTCCCATAGTACGGGCACGCCCATCATCGCGCTCCCATAGTACGGGCACGCCCATCATCGCGCTCCCATAGTACGGGCACGCCCATCTTCGCGCTCCCATAGTACGGGCACTCCCATCTTCGCGCTCCCATAGTACGGGCACTCCCATCATCGCGCTCCCATAGTACGGGCACTCCCATCATCGCGCTCCCATAGTACGGGCAGCCCCCATCATCAGTCTTCACATCCGCTGCACAATCATCTGTATTGTGTTATACATGGATGTGATGGCTCCAGCACTGCATCTGATCAGACTTGGGTGCGCCCTCCCCTTCGCCCTCTCCTGCGCCCTCTCCTGCGCCCTCTCCTGCGCCCTCTCCTGCGCCCTCTCCTGCGCCCTCTCCTGCTCCCTCCCCTGCGCCCTCCCCTGGTCTCCGGGATCTCACGTGCAGGACTGCTCTGCTCAGAATGTCGCCCTGGTAATCGCTGCCCTGATGGTTATGTGGAGTCGGGTCTGTACTCAAGCCTTTAACCCTGCTGTGCCAGAAAGTAGCGCACAGGGACATTGCTCTCATCCTTCATCAGTACAGGCTGATCAGAAAACTACATGTAGAAGTGGAAGTTTAAGGAGCAATCAGCACTATGCTTTTAACTCTTTAATGACTCACACGATCGTTGTTTAGGTCCGAGTGCTATCCATGAAAAAAACGGACAGCACTGTGTTATTCAATGGGGCAGATGAGTGTTTTTTATTATTTTTCACTGACTAAATCTGTGTATGAAAAAAATCCAAGCATACACTCGTTTCTTCGGATGAGACTCGCCCATTCAAGTCTATGTGTGCAAAATAAAATTTGGATGCTATACGGAGCCACAGTATAGTGCCTGATGTTTACGGATACATTGTAGTTCTGTAATATAGGAAGCTGTAAATGATTAATAGCTGCTGCTGTAAAGAAACAAAACGGATTATAAACAGATTGCATACGGATGACAAGGGAGAAAAAATTCTTCCCACTTTTCTGGATGAAACTGAACGATTTTCGTTTCTTTTTTTTTGCACTTTAAATTTTTCTTATCTTTCTTCCACGAGCCATATCATTTATTTATTTTATTTTTTTTTTTTTTCCGTCGCGGTCTGTTTTTTTGTAGGACAAGTTGTAGTTTTGATTGACACTATTAATTTTACCATATAATGTACTATAAAATCAGAAAAAAATGATGTAGGGCAGAAATGGGGGAAAAAACAGCAATTCTACTTTGTTTTTCATTTTATTATTTTTTTTTTAATTTTTTTACTTTAAAGACTTCAAAAATGGCTTGGTGGTAACTGTGTTCTAGGGGTCAGTACTATTATGGTGATGGCAAATCTGTATGGATTTTTTTTTCTTTTACTACCTAAAAAAAAACAAAAAAAAAAACAACAAAAATAAACTAATTGATTTCAGTCACCATGCTGTGAGAGCCATAACCTTTTTTACTTTTGGATGAGAGTTGTATGAGGGATTGTCTTTTGTTTTTTGTCTTAGGATAAGCTGTATTTTTATTTGTACTATTTTGGGGCTCCACGTGACTTTTTAAGCGATTTAAATCTATTAGAGTCATAAAACTTTATTTTTTTTCCTCTTTTTAATGTTTTTTTTTTACATGTCTTTTGTATGATTATCCTTAGGGCTCATATAAATAAGCATATTAAACATCTGTGTGCTGTTCTTATACAAAACGGGTAGCATACGGTCAGTACAAAGACTGGTGCATGCCAGTATGATCATTCTCATGATCGTTTTTTAAGCGTTTGGTCCTCGTGTAAAAAATCGCCGCATGCGCTACTGTGATCAGAATTCTGGATCAGGCTCAGCCATTATAAGTCAATGGGTGCTTAACAAACGGATCACATATGGTTTAACATCCGTATGTCAAGCATTTTTCACAGATCCATAGCAATCATTAAGATAGGAAACCGTATTTGGTCTTTTCTTATTGATTAGATTGTACATATGCATAGTTTCTAAGCATACTGCTTTGTGGCTTCTTCGGCAGCAGGACATTGCACGATGAGGCGGTTTGTATTGACAACATACAACTCTGATTCCGAGTGGCTCCTTCACATTACTGCGCAGAAGGAAGGCCTGGAAATCTACTTCTGTATTATGCCAAGAAAACTTGATGGAAAGTACAATTAGTGGAATTCAGTATAATTGGCTGAATGTGTCCTGGGGTTTTTACCTTCTTCTGGATCAACAGAGTTAGGCATAGGGATTTTAGTAATATCATTATTGGAATCACAAGAGTAATACAAAATATAAAACTGATTAAAAAAATAATAACCTTGTTCATTTTTAATTGTAATAGTGCATCAGTAATAAAAATGGTAATACACTTGTGAGGCCAAGTCCCAGTAATTTAGTGTAGGGAGTACAATTGGGGGAGAAAGGTTGAACTGGATGGACCTAGATCTTTATTCAACCTATGTTACTATAGTGCTGGACGATGCACCTCTAGGTTGGAAGGCATTCGACAAGCTACTGGGGAAAAGCCGATGGTCGACCTGAGTATGATCTCAGTAGCTGGAGATTTAACTTCTCCAGCCACACCCTTGAGGTGGAGATATGGTGAGTGGCCGTCCCACCCATCTCTTACAACCCAAAAAAACCAACCCAAACATGGCTGCTTAACCTCTTCACCACCAACATGCTGGAGACAAGCTTCTGGGTTTCACACCACAGACGATGGCAACCTCTGTGACACATATCTCCCTTCACATATATCGCCAGTGACCCTGTTACACTGTGCATGCAGATAGCTGTCACTGGTAGGACCGCCCACTGGACTCCTATCTATACAGACACCAGGAATTTCACTAAACAAAATGCAAGTTATGCAGAATCTTTTCCCACAAACCTGTGTCATTCTGCGCCACTTCTCTCTATACCCTGCTATCCATAGATCAGACAGCGCAATGTGACAAGTTCCCTGGGGCTCCTTTAACTTGTTTAGGTTAATATTACACCACCTATTAGGCTATGTGCCCACGATGCAGAAATGAAGCAGAAAATTTCTGCAGCATTTCTGCATCTCCCTGGCAGAAAAAACGCATGCAGACTGTGCATGCGTTTTTCCTGCAGAATACACGCGGATTCACATGCGTTTCCACATGCGTCAACGCATGCGTTTCCGCATGTGGACTAACAAGCACTTTCCAGGCGATAGCATCACTTGGAAAGTGCTTGACAACTAGGTCACACTATAAAAATCCATGCAAACAGCATGGATTTATATAGTGTGACCGTAAAAATAAAAAAATAAAGCTATACTTACCTCCGATGCCGCCGCGTGTGCTGTCGCGCTCCTTCCTGGTTCCTTCCTGGCTTGCCGGCACATCGCGATACAGCCTGCGGTCACATGACCGCGACGTCATCTCAGGTCCTGGAAGGAGAAGCGATGCAGGGGCCGCCGGACAGGTGAATATAAACTTTATTTATTATTTTATTTATTTTTTCACAGGTACAATGGTACCCAGGTCTGGATGAGAGCCTCCTCTCCTCCAGAACTGGGTACCATCCGCACATTGAAACGCATATTATCTGCGTGTACAAATGTACAGACACGGATATTATGTGTCTCAATGCAAGTCAATGGCGGCCCTTCCGCTGCACTTCCGCAAAATTAATGAACATGCTGCGGATTTATGAGCGCTGCAGAAACGCTGCGGAAAAATCCGCAGCATGTGCATTGACATTGCGGAATGCCATTGGGGACCATGGGGTGCGGATTACCAAGCTTTTTTGATGCGTTTCCGCTGCGGAAATGCATGAAAAACGCATCGTGGGCACGCAGCCTTAGTTGTCTTATTTGTGCCAGAAACATGCGCCATTATGTTGGTGCACGGTGTCTGACGTGAAGCCACACCCTTTCTGCCAAACCTTTTAAACCCCTTTAAGCAAGCTATTGCTACCTTGTTGGACAAGAAGAAAGTGTATAAAACGCATAATAAATATGGTGCAGGTCATGCAAGACAGTTTTTTTTCTGGCGCAAAAATTTCTCCCACTTCTGCCCGTGCCCTGACACTCTGTACCCAGTACAGTCCACATAGACTAAGTGCACACAGCATTAATGCACTTAGCCAAAAGTACACATCCAGAGTCTATCCCGGTGTAGGTTTAGCCACCATAGGGTCCAACCTCACAGATGGAGGCCATAATTGTGTCCTTTTGGCCTCTATCTGGCTTCCTTTTAGATGTTGTTTAGCAGTATAGGAAAAAGTAGCAGACTTTTCTATGTGAAGGGCCACAACAAAAGATTTACACCATTTTTAGTACTTTTTTTTTTTTTTTTTTTTTTTTTTTTGCATTGGTCCCTATAGTGGACTGGTGCCATAGTATCTATCCATACTGTGGCTACAGTCGGCTGTACATCTCCTTTGTATATGATTTGGACAGCGGCGACAGGCGCAGTGTGAGCTTAGTTTATACTCCCAATTCACATTAAATCAGATGAGCACAATTGTTTGGCCGATGGTCATCTCTTCCGACACCTCGAACGCCGGAGTGCTCCATTCAGCCGGCCGTTCTTGTGTTCTCTATGGGATAATAGTCACCAGACTCCTCTAGTAGCGGCTTATCTCTACGCTGAACTAAGGGATTGGCTCCTGAACTTTATCGACCGGGTCCTTCTTTCCGCCAACATCCTCTGTTGGGGAAAGTCGGGAGGCCCCATACTCATTAGATGGCCTTCTGAGCTCCCCGATGAGATTGGCAGGTTCGGCTGACTTTCATCTAGTATGTATGGAGGCCCTTCCACTTGCTTTTCAATCTGTGGGCTAGTTGAAGCTTCCAGCATTGATCGATATGTTATATTTTTTACTTTAAGATGTCAAGCAAAGAAAGAGCGGAATCGAGGAGAGAGGTTGCTGTTCTGGCAAACATGAAGCATCCAAATATCGTCCAGTACAGAGAATCATTTGAAGGTTAGAAAGCTGTATGTTGTCACTGTGCTCCACGTGTTCTTCCCAAAGCCATGTAGGGAGTGAAGCTCTGGCGGTCCTGATTGGCAGTTCTGGTAGGGTAAGTGCACACAGCGTCTTTTGAAGAAGAAGATGGTTCAGGAACATATCGGCTGTGTTTTTACGTGAAGCATCTTCATACAATGTAATGTTTGAAGCCCCCTGAAGAACGGCGGCTTCCAACATCCTTCTTGTAGCCACTTTATGGCTTTCTAAGCTTGAAGCGGTTAAAAGAAGTGACAGAAGACAGATCATGTGTGCTGCAATGTCGTTTTTCCATTTCTGTGTCTATGGTCCCGTTCTTTTAGCGCTTTTTCAGGTATTTTCCAGACGTTGCGTGCACGTACCCTTCAGCGGTTTTGATGTCTTATTTTGTGGGTTGTCGCCGGCAGACTTTTATGGTAAATACAACAATCTGGCTTCTCTTGTAGAAAGCGGCTGCCTTTACATTGTGATGGATTATTGTGAAGGAGGGGATTTGTACAAACGAATAAATGCACAGAAAGGAGTTTTATTCTCGGAAGATCAGGTAAATATCCTTCCTAAAATATATGTCTGACTTACCCCCTACAGGAGGAGGGCGACAGTCCTGACCTGCGCTCTCCCATGGTGCCTCATTAGTTGTGGAGGGGCCCACCACCTTTACCCAACACTCTTATTTTTGAATAGGGGTGCGGAGTGGCGGATTACTAGTTTTGCAATATATTATTACTCTATCCTGTCTTATTATCATGGGGATTTGAAAAGTTGATAATGATATTGGAGTTACTGTTAGTAAATCTAAAATACACTATATTCTTCAGTGAATTTAAAAGGATTTTCCAATACTTTTTCAAACACACTATGTTACTAAAAATCCCTGATGATCTTTGTTTTCTAGGCTGAAGCAATGACGTGTTTCCCATACTGACATGACTGCCAGAGGTGGGCATCTGTCAGCAAGTTTTTGCAATCTAATCTGACAGCAACATGAAGTAGGGGCAGAGAGCCTGATTCCAGCGATGTATCACTACTGGGTGCAGCAGTTATGATAGGATCACAGCTTTCTGTCTACATTGTATAGTGACAGAAAGCTCCTCATCAGTGGTGGGGGCATGGCATGGTTGGATGATCAGGCACTAGGCAGTTTGCCCTCTAGTGATGATCTCCTGCTGATAAAATACTGATTGTATTGAAATAGCTAAACACAGGCCAGTAAGTGACACATCACTGTAGTCAGGCTCTCTTCCCCAACATCATGGTGCTCTCTGATTACATAGCAAAATCCTGCTGGCAGATTCCCTTAATACGGTTTAAAAAATAAAGATAAATGTCCATTTTCAGTTCAACCAAGGAATGCGAAAGGACAGAGGAAAGGGGCACATACATAACCACAATGCATGATCCAGACTGCCCCAGACAGTCTAATCTTTTTCTCCTGACCCCAGTTGCCATTTCACTGGATTAAGCATTCAGAACATAATTATTTTAAACATTTACGTGATTATTTTGTTATTTTCTTCAAGAAAAATATTTTTTTCAAACTATCAATGGATCCCGCTTTAACTAACTTTTGAGGTAAACTATTTCACAGATTAATTGTTCTTATGGTAAAGAAGGCCTGTGTCCTCTGGAGATTGAACCTGTCTTTCTCCAGAGATGGAGGGAGTGGCCCTTTGTCTTTTGAGGGATTTTTACATGAAACTGCTTTTCAGCATAGTTTTGTATTGGCCATTTATGTAATTGTACAAGTTAATCGTGTCTTCTCTTAGACTTCTCTTCTTCAGACTCAATACTTTTAATTGTTTTAATCATTCCTTATAGCTAAGATCCTCTATGACTCTTATCAGTTTTATGGCTCTTTTTGTATCTTTTCTAACTCTAGAGCAGGGGTGTCAAACTTAAACACACAAAGGGCAAACATTAAAAACCTGGACAAAGTCACAGGCCAACCAGTATACACTATAATAGGCCTCATATAGTCCTCTATACAGTATAATGGGCCCCACATAGTCCTCCATACAGAATAATGGGCCCCACATAGTCCTCCATACAGTATACTGGGCCTCACCTAGTCCTCCATACAGTATACTGGGCCTCACCTAGTCCTCCATACAGTATAATGGGCCTCACCTAGTCCTCCATACAGTATAATGGGCCTCACCTAGTCCTAAATACAGTATAATGGGCCCCACATAGTCCTCCATACAGTATAATGGGCCTCACCTAGTCCTCCATACAGTATAATGGGCCTCACCTAGTCCTCCATACAGTATAATGGGCCTCACCTAGTCCTCCATACAGTATAATGGGCCTCACCTAGTCCTCCATACAGTATAATGGGCCTCACATAGTCCTCCATACAGAATAATGGCCCCGCATTGGGGTGGTGGTTCTGGTGTTGGGGGCCAAATACAACCACCCTGCGAGCCAGATTTGGCCCACGGGCCGGAATCTGACATGTGAGCTCTAGAGTATCCTTTCTATGGACTGATGCCCAGAACTGAGGCACATATTCAAGATGAGGTTGCATTAATGCTTTGTAATATATGACAATAAACTGTTGCGTAACATTGCATGCTGTTGTTTAGTCTGTGATTTACAAGTACACCCAGATCCTTCTTTACAAGTGACTCTCCTAGTTTTACTCCCCCTAGATCATATGATGCTTTCACATTATTCGTGCCCAGGTAATTGCCTTTGTTCTCCACATCTAATCTAATCTACCACGTGGATGCCCAACCACTCCGTTTGTTCAAGTCAACTTGATGTCATCTGCAAAAATAGAAACAACACTGTTAATCTCGTCTTCTATACCATTAATAAAGTATTTGAAAAATGGTGGAGCCTGCCCTGAACCTTGGGGTACACCACCTATAATCAGGGTAGCAGTCATTCACCAGAACTCTTTAGGTGTGGTCTTTTGATCCAATTACAAATCTTACTTTCCAAACCTATAGACCTTAATTTACCCATTAGGTGTCTGTGTGTGACAGTGTCAAATGCCTTTGCTAATTCCTAAAACGCTATATCCACAGCTTCTCTGTGCAGGTTTAAATCGTCTCTTCATAAAAAAAATGATCAGGTTGGTTTCTTTAGTAGAACCATGCCGGCTATCATATAATATTATTTTCTATCACATACTCCTGATAAAAGCCCCTGGTCAATAAAATGATCCTGTAACAAGCTGAGGATTTTTTCCCATTTGCAGTTGAAGAACCATGACCCCAGTCAATAATATTTAGTAAAAGCTCCCATCATCACTATTGTAGCCGCCTGTGCAGTCCTCGCCTTCAGATTATACAGACAACTCTCCAACTCCTCATAGTTGGGGGGCGTTTATAGGTAACACCAGTTTTTTAAAATATTTTCTTCTCTTTGTAATTCTACCCCCAAAGTTTCATCCTCCCCACCGTCTTTCTACCTCATTGCCTCTGTCACATCACTCCTAACATACAGATCTACTTCTTCTCTTTTCCTATTTGACCGGTCTTTCTGAAAGGGCGTAAAACCAGGAAGATTTACAGCCCAATATTGAAGAGACCGACCATGTCTCCTCCAAGGCCTCGGCCCTCCCATCTGGTTGTAAGACTTCTGGCATTTGTGAATATAAAGATTACGTTTTTGCCCAGTTTCCAGATTCAATTACAGAGACTTTTAATTTCTTGTGGGCACATTTGTCTTCACTGTTTTTTCTTTTTTTTACACCTGGATATCTCCCTATCCACTGACCTAATCCTCCACCACCCCCGCAGTCCACGTCTCCACCCTCCAAGATAGTCCTACCCTCTCTAATCTATCTACCCCTTTATTTTCTGCCTTGTGCTACCCCTTTATTCCTCCGTTTAAATGCTCTCCCCCAGCACAGCGGACCCCCTTTCATTTGCAGAATACAGATTGTACCCCAATGTAAATTCAGCCCAGTACTCTAGAAACTGGGAATTTGTTTATGATCCCAGGGGAGCAGAATTGCCGGGTTTATGTTACAGCCACGTGGGTTTATTATTATGCTACAGGTTGTGTGATTATTATCTGGGTGAGGGGCTGATTACTGCAAGGAGACATGTTATTATCTGCGTGGGGGAGGGGGATATTTATTATTCTACTATGGTGATCATTTCAAGGGTATATGATCTAATCGGGAGTGGGGGGAATGATTTATTATTCTGCAAGGGGGTAGTGATTATGTTGGTTAGAGCGATTCAATTTGCAGCATCTTTACACTGTACAATTAGAAACGAAGTACAGATTACTTACTTATTGTTAATGGTTCCACGGTTTTGCAGCCACTAATGATAAGGAAAACATTTGTGATTAATTTTTAATGATACAGCATGAGTTTTATTAAGCGATCTGTTAGTAGCCGCACCTCGGACACGCACTGTTCTACATGAGACCCAAGCCTAAGGATGGGCCATGCCACTCATGGGCCAGTGCTTTATGCTTGTGTAAGGAGATGGACATGCTGCCCATGTTTCCCTCTTGAAGAAACAAGTATATTGTTGTAAAATGTTATGTGATGCTGTGTGAACTGTGATGTATAGTGTGTGTTAATGGTGTTAGCAATACTGATAATGTGTAGTGTGTGTGTAGTTTGACATTAGGGATAGTAAGAGTTAATGGTTGGGACTAGCCCAGAGTGGGAGGAGCTGAGTTGCAGTGACAATTTCTTGTCAGACAGGGCCTGGAGTGCATAGTGAATGGACCTGAGGCTCATTGTGAGCAGTGGCGCTGTTTGCGTGTCCCTAAGTGAGAGGAGGCTGAGAGAAAAGAGATAGCGAGATCCGGAGCAGAAAAGAGGAAAGTGACTGAGAGACAAATTGAAGGGTCCTGGGAGAGGATGCTTAGCGGAAAGGCTCAGAGTTTATACCTCCAGAAGGTAATGGGCCTAGACTGGAAGGATACGAGAGGCGAGCATATTGTTCCGGGTGGGAGTTCCAGAGCGTCAGAGAGCTTGAAGCTAGGTTCGTGCATGCTGGCACCTTAAGGGAAAAGGGGACGCGGAACTGCGGTGCAAGTAAAGGACTCTTGCTAAGCAGGACTGTAGTGTTAATGCTGGGTTGTTTTTAAGTAGTGAGAAACCGAGGAACCAGAGCAGAAGTAGAAGGAGGAAAGGGGGAGAGAAGGAAGGAAAGTGTGTGGAAAATACTTTGAGTTGTAAATGAAACGTTGATAAGACTGTGTACCCACTATCTTCTGTATATATTCCCTACGAAGTTCCCTTTCAATAAAAAGTTTATTTTTGAATGGTGGTCTCCCTCATTAAACTATAAATCATGTGATCCTGGCAAACCAGCAACATGTATTACATGCAGCCTGCACGGGCATAGCCCCTTCACAGCTCCCAGCCAGGACCCCCACTTTCATGTAACGTGTTGGGGCGCAATAGACAAGTGCCACAACAACGACTACTGCCACGTGCCACGTTACACTTTTTACTCCACCCCCCGGGCTAAAATTTGCAAGCCAACCCCTCATGATTTTTATGGGCATTCATTGATTGTCATGGTCACATGATCAGTATAGCATGTGAGAACAATATGGCCTAGTAAAAAAAACAAACAAAAAACAACAACTGAGGACCAGAGATTTTTAGGCATAAGAGCAGTTTAAGGTGGTATTTTAAGATGTGGTATGACTATTTGTTACTTTTAGCAATATGCATCTTATACTGAGGATTTTGGAAGCTGTAGAAAACCCCTTTAATGGGGTTGTCTTAAGTTAGGTTTTCAGGATACCTCAAGCTCCTGCTTACTAGATTGACAGCGGTGTGGAGTTGTCACACCGCTGGCCTGAGCTGTTACCTGTTTGCCTCTGCAATATCGGAGGATCGCAGGGACACTGGCTGACCGAAGCTGGCTGGATTCCGTTGGCTTCTTTTGGAAAGAGCTAGAAAGCATTGACTGGCCACTGCTGATAGACTGCAGAGGTGGTTGGTATCCTAGGCTACAAACAGTCATCTATAAAATTATTAAAACACTCCATTCTAAGTAAGTAAATTGCAAAGTTGCCTGATTTTTTTTTTTAAGCAGTTTGTGTTTTTGCCCAATAAAGAATGTGAGACCAAGTTATTTGCGTTTACTAAATACAATGATCTAGAACGGTCTGTTCATTTCTTTTCACTAGATTCTAGATTGGTTTGTTCAGCTTTGTTTGGCTCTGAAGCATGTTCATCATCGAAAAATTCTCCACAGAGATATCAAGTCTCAGGTAAGACGGGATTCTAGATCTCCACTGGAATTATTATTGGTGGTCTTCGGATGGTTCTTCCAGGAACTAATAAATGATTTCTCACTATTCTAGAATATCTTTTTGACCAAGAGTGGGACCATCCAGCTGGGTGACTTTGGAATAGCGAGAGTACTGAATAGGTAGGCTTGGTGGTACAGTACCTGAATGCTTGAAGTGAACGCTTCACTTTTTTATCTAATGACGCATGATTTGTTCTTATACAGCACCATAGAACTGGCTCGAACATGTATAGGAACGCCATATTACCTGTCTCCTGAAATATGTGAGAACCGGCCCTACAATAATAAAAGGTAAATAATACATCACATCGTCTCTTCCTGATCAGCCTTAGTATTGATTTCCTAGGCAGTAATTCCATTATTGGCCATCTCTTATAGGGACATTCCAGGAATAGAAAAAAAAATAAGTAAAGGAAATGTTACCAACACCTGTCCTATTTAAAATTGTAGGTTTCCGTCAGTATAACAAGACAGCGGCCATTTTAATTTAATTGTGATTACCTCCGTAGGCAAAACTCAAATAATTTGCTAATTTTTAAAGGTACATAGGTATTTATTTATAATGAAATTTCCTTTAATTATTATTTTCTGTTCTCAGAGAATCCCTTTAAGCTGACGATAGATTTTCTTTAATGCTTTTCCTTGTACATTTGGAATTCTATTTAATAAAGTGGCATAAAAACGGAATATTTCATACTTAGTATCATTTGTTTTGTTTGTTTTGTTAGGGAGGAAATATTGTGCTTTTCTATATTGCCCCAAATTTTGACGTTCATCTATTTCCTTCTATCCTGTTTAGCACCATAGACGCAACAGCAGATTAGATCATCAATTTTTACCACTACTGGCTTTAAAAAATCTCAAAATGTTGAGAGTCATGTTAAGTTTGGATAGTGGTACCCCTAATGATCGCTAGAGCATAGTGGCTGAGATGCTCTAACAATCGCTGTTGCACAGAGTTGAATATTTAAGAGATGACTTTGTCACTTTCTCAAAAACAATTTTGTAACATACCTTTTTAAAATCTCTGAGCACTGCTGATTGTGTCGCTTCTCAGAGTAATTTAATTTAGGATTAGACGGAAATCATCTGGCCCATGATTTCATCAGGTTTCTATTAGATAAAACAGCGTGCCGGAGAGAAAGACACAGACATGAAGTATCTTTGTATTCAGCAGCTCCCTCTCTAATTATTTATTACTATGTGATTACACTAGTAGTTCGGCGTCACTGCAGGGAACTAAGCCAATCATGATTATTCAGCATTATTTAGCACTTATATATATATATTGATTTATGACATTATTCTGAGGAACAAAACTTGGATATATACTTATGTGTAATATAAATTTGCATTGCCCTTGTATACAACCGTTAACATAAAAAACATTGACCCAATATACTCACAAAGGCCCCTCTTTAAATTCTTATTTTAACCTTCTGATTATTGGGGCATGACCTTTGTGGTTATCTAGAGAGAATGCCTTCTTTTCCAGGTGGGGTTTTCATGGGTTGCTGTTATTTTTAAGTAGGACTTTATGATGTTTGACCAACTTATTGTCTCAGGCCTTCTTCAAGACCTTATTAAGGGAGTAAGTCAGTTGCAATAAACTTAGGAGACAGATGAGCATTCTGACTCCAGAAGCCAGGCAAGTGGTCGGAGCTTTTGCAGTGGTTTGCATGCACCCTTGTTGATTTGCCTTCTAGTTTGACCAACGTGGTAGTCGGACTCTTCGTGCTGCTCAAATCAAGGTTCCAGGCTTTTCCTGACATTTCTTTTTAAGGATGATCCAATCACTAGGCTGCAAGGATCAGGTTTAGTTTTTGAGTCCGGATCTGGAATGGAGATAAAATCATACTTATGAGTGTGAGTTAATTGTTGCTGCTACAATGTCACATACCTAGTGAGAATTACTATTCAGGGCTTGTACTGGCTGGGGAAAGTATATCCATATATTTAGGGGCTGACCTCATAAGGAAAGAAAGCTGTTTTTCTTTGTTGGGGTTGTGTGCGCGGAGTTCAATTCTAAGAGAAGCCACTCTGTCCAGGGCTTCCCTGTCTCCTCCATGGTCTCCTGAATCTTTAAATTCAGTATGGCATTTAGTCTCTCCACATTGCCACTGCTTTGTGGGTGCTATGGGGTATGGAAAGCTTGTATGAGGACCAGGTCACCAAATATGCTTTGAAGTATTTTCTCAGTGAAATGTGTTCACCTGTCACTTTCTATCACTTCAGGGTCACCATACTGGCGGATGACTTCCTGCCTGAGCTTTTTAGCAATGTTTTTTGCTGTTGCACTTTTCACAAGATAAGGCAAAGGTCACTGCACACCAGTACGTGCTCATATACATCCACCTTAGATAACCTGTATCATCGACTGCAGATTGACTATATAGTTGTCTGGTCTCGTGGTGCACATGGCAGATACCTTTACTATTTTACCTGGGTTATGACCAGCACAAATGTTGCAGCTCTGTACAAACCTGGTCATAACATTGTTGAATCCTGGGGCATCCCATGACATGGAGATGGTAGCAAACATACCCTCGTTAGAAGTTTGCGTGTTTCTTGTGGGACAGATGAGCCATCATTGAGTACAAGACTTTGGGTAGATACATTTTCCTCTTTCATTGCCAGACCACATCTCTTCCCTGGGTTTCTCCTTTCCACCTCAGGAACTTGGGCATTTAGGGCCATTAGAGCAACCATTAACAGGAATAAGAGATGACATAAGATCTTGCAGTAGGACTCATACCTAGTTAAAATACATCTTCTTTATTGTAGATCAGTAAAACAACTCGGAATAAATCATACAAAAATTAAATTTTACTGATCTACAATAAAGAGGATGCATTTTAACAAGGTATGAGTCCTACTACTGTATTTCATCTAATTTCTTCCTACATTTGTCTTTCCGTGCTTAAAGTGTTCCATGGGATGTGGCTGACCTGCAGGATATGGAAATTAAGTGAGCTGTCTTTGTTTTATAGCTTACTTTTAATAGGAAGAGGGCCAACTGTTTGGCAGCAGGATTAGACTTTTGGTTGCCATTTGCCTTGGGTGTTGTCTCTTTGCTATGAGCCTGCACCTTTACAATGGCCACCTTTTTAGATTAGACAAGTGCATCCAAAAGGTTGGCAACTGCCTCTGCGTTAGTGATTAGTTTGCCAGAGGATCCTATAAAGTTCCTGCTACACCAATTAGACCCTTGATGGGCGATTCCAAAAGCGTACCTTGAATCAGTGTACACATTAGCTGTTCTACCTTTCGCCAGTCTACACACCTGTGAGTGCCATCAGCTCAGTTGTTTTTGCACAATTGCCTCATGGTTTGTGACTAACACATATTAGTTCTGAATTGACCATTTTCACAAAATCTGCTGCCTTCTAGGAAAAACTGAAAATGTGGATTAGTAAGAGTAACGCTGATAACATTTTCAAGATCTTGGCATTCACTTTTCATCAATTCATGGCAATCTTGTGCTTCGTGTAGTTCTGATTCTGTCCCCTCTCCCATAGGAAATAGTGTCTGGGTTCAAAACTGTGCATATTTTGCTGGCAATATGTGGAGATGAGAGAAGGGAAGCCTTGTACTTAGCGAGTCTGGGAGCTGAGAGATGCTTGATCTCTACTCTCTTTTGAATTTCACTAACTGTGTGTGGGGCTACTATGGTGGGTTGTCTAATATAATGTCAGTGCCCCTTTCCTTTAAAAGTAGCTGCAGTTGTTACTGCTCGGACACTTGACGGTGCCTCTTGGATGACAGGGTCTAGGTGTAATGAGTAGTAAGCAAGGCACACTTGCTTTCCCCCATCGGATTCTGACAGCACTCCTTGGGCATGGCTTTTGGTCTCCTAGCAGACCAAAGTGAAAGGCGGACCATAATTTGATATGCCATTGGCTGGTCCACTGGATACTGCTTGTTTGAGTGCACTGAAATGGAATTTTTCTTCTTTAGTGAGTGTGAGTGGATCTTTTCTTAGTGCATCATAGAGTGATTAGTGATGTACAGAGTATCCATTCCCTACAGTAGTCCTCAAGGCCTAGAAAGGCACAAAAGGTCCTTTAGTGATTTGGGCAGGTGAATATTCTGTATAGCAGTGACCCTGTCTTGTTTTATCAGGCTTTGCATCCTGCTTGCTCTAGGAATTGTAGGAGCGAGACAGTGTAATCATTGCCGCTTTGTTCAGTCTCACAAACAAATCTTTTTTGTTTTGCACTGCGTTGCTCCATTTCAGAGATATTCACACTTGTTGCTTTTGGAACGCACTATGTGACATTTCTGTTTGTTATTCAACTTTGTTTCTTCGAGTCTTTTCTGGGGGCATGCACTTGAACCCACCTCCCAGAAGCTGCCAATCATAGCAACATCAGAGATTAATAATCTGCCAAGCTATTTTTTGGCAGCGACTGTGAGGAAAGGAGAAAGTGCCGACCCCGAGAGAAGACTCTGAAGAAACATCCAGTTGAACTGTAAGCAGAGATTTCACATACTTCACTCTGAAAGCAACAAATGTGAACATCTCCTCAATGGAGCGATGCAGTGCAAAACCTAAGAGTGGCAGAATCAGGGAAAGTTAGGGATTTTGACCAGGTATTTAGCTCAATTTTTTTTTTTTAATTCTTTTTTAAAGTGGTGTGCATGGCTCACTATCTGATATACATGTATGAGAAAACTGGCTGAGTGTCTCTTCTCAGTGAACAGGGAAGAAAAGATGGTTTTGTTGTTTGCCCCACCCTATGTAAATGGAGTACAGAGCTTCTACATAGACTTCAATGTTACAGCTTTCAACACACAGCTGCTCATGGGGTGAAACTGTTCCCTACTTCTGCCCTGATTGTGTATCCACCTCTACGGGCTGCACGGCCCAATAATATATTTTTGTTCTCACTATCCAGTATACTTTCTTTTTCTTTTTCAGTGACATTTGGGCACTGGGATGTGTCCTGTATGAGATGTGCACTCTCAAACATGCGGTAAGTAACAATAAAGGGTCAATGGGAAGCTTTTATGCCAGCTATACTCAAGAATTTTTTCCTCCATTGTTTTTGGTACTAAGGATAAGTTTGTAATCCGTTGTCATCATTAGCGCCACACTGTCACTGTTTCTGGCTTGATCCAATTATGTGGTGTAAATTAATTAAATGTCCGAAAATGATTTGGACAATTCTGCCCATCATTTATTTATTTTATTTCTTGTTCTCTTTTATGATATATTTCTCATTAACTTTCAGTTTGAAGCCGGTAACATGAAGAACCTAGTTTTGAAGATCATTCGAGGATCTTATCCTCCTGTGTCAGTGCATTATTCCTATGATCTTCGCAACCTGTTAGCTATGCTATTTAAGAGGAATCCCAGGGATCGTCCATCTGTCAACTCCATATTGGAGAAGCCTTTTATATTTAAGCGCATTGAAAAGCTTTTATCTCCACAGGTAAATATGACCAACGTGTACACACACACATATATGCATAATAAAAATATATATATTTACAACCTTATATATTTTTATATTAAATATACAGTACAGACCAAAAGTTTGGACACACCTTCTCATTTAAAGATTTTTCTGTATTTTCATGACTATGAAAATTGTATATTCACACTGAAGGCATCAAAACTATGAATTAACACATGTGGAATTATATACTTAACAAAAAAGTGTGAAACAACTGAAAATATATCTTATATTCTAGGTTCTTCAAAGTAGCCACCTTTTGCTTTGATGACTGCTTTGCACACTCTTGGCATTCTCTTGATGAGCTTCAAGAGGTAGTCACCGGAAATGGTTTTCACTTCACAGGTGTGCCCTGTCAGGTTTAATAAGTGGGATTTCTTGCCTTATAAATGGGGTTGGGACCATCAGTCCTGTTGTGCAGAAGTCTGGTGGATACACAGCTGATAGTCCTACTGAATAGACTGTTAGCTGCTTTTTTCTTGCCATAATACAAATTCTAAGTAAAGAAAAACGAGTGGCCATCATTACTTTAAGAAATGAAGGCCAGTTAGTGCGAAAATTTGGGAAAACTTTGAAAGTGTCCCCAAGTGCAGTTGCAAAAACTATCAAGCTCTTCAAAGAAACTGGTTCACATGAGGACCGCCCCAGGAAAGGAAGACCAAGAGTCCCCTCTGCTTCTGAGGATAAGTTTATCCGAGTCACCAGCCTCAGAAATAGCAGGTTAACAGCAGCTCAGATTAGAGACCAGGTCCATGCCACACAGAGTTCTAGCAGCAGACACATCTCTTCTACAACTGTTAAGAAGAGACTTTGTGCAACAGGCCTTCATGGTAAAATAGCTGCTAGGAATCCACTGCTAAGGACAAGCAACAAGCAGAAGAGACTTGTTTGGGCTAAAGAACACAAGGAATGGACATTAGACCAGTGGAAATCTGTGCTTTGGTCTGAGGAGTCCAAATTTGAGATCTTTGGTTCCAACCACCGTGTCTTTGTGCGACGCAGAAAAGGTGAATGGATGGACTCTACATGCCTGGTTCCCACTGTGAAGCATGGAGGAGGTGGTGTGATGGTGTGGAGGTGCTTTGCTGGTGACACTGTTGGGGATTTATTCAAAATTGAAGGCATACTGAACCAGCATGGCTACCACAGCATCTGGCAGCGGCATGCTATTCCATCCGGTTTGAGTTTAGTTGGACCATCATTTATTTTTCAACAGGACAATGACCCCAAACACACCTCCAGGCTGTGTAAGGGCTATTTGACCAAGAAGGAGAGTGATGGGGTGCTACGCCAGATGACCTGGCCTCCACAGTCACCAGACCTGAACCCAATCGAGATGGTTTGGGGTGAGCTGGACCGCAGAGTGAAGGCAAAAGGGCCAACAAGTGCTAAGCATCTCTGTGAACTCCTTCAAGATTGTTGGAAGACCATTTCCGGTGACTACCTCTTGAAGCTCATCAAGAGAATGCCAAGAGTGTGCAAAGCAGTCATCAAAGCAAAAGGTGGCTACTTTGAAGAACCTAGAATATAAGACATATTTTCAGTTGTTTCACACTTTTTTGTTAAATATATAATTCCACATGTATTAATTCATAGTTTTGATGCCTTCAGTGTGAATGTACAATTTCCATAGTCATGAAAAAAAATAAAAATAAAATAAATAAAAAAAAATATATATATATATAGTTGTAAATATTTATATTTACAAAGTAGGTAGAAAAAAACGCCTCAGACCAAGGTGGCTGTGAAGTCTGTAAAGGAATTAGTTTCTCTGTGAATTGAACATTGGGAAGAGTGTTTCCGTGTGGTTTTTATACTCTGGCCGGAACTATTGCAAACCTGTATGATTGCTGAAGTGTCTAAGAGTGTAAGCTTCAATCTCTTGGGGTGGGTGATCCCTCTAGGCAAGGAATAGAGCCAACGTCTCTATAACAGACAAATGTTCCATTTTAGGTTATGAATCCCAATGCGAATGTGAGTTATCCTCCACTACAGGAGTGTCTTTGGGATGAAGAAGGCACTATGGGAGTCTAGGACACATAGCAACCTAAAATAAAAGCAGGAACAAGGTTACCTGATTCTTTACGGGCTATGCCATGCCAAGAGCTGGTGGGTCTGAGTGTGAGTGCCACCTGGTATGCTTGCGGGATTCCAATGCTCAGAAGCCTTTGGTGGATCTGACTTGCCCTAGGGGAAAAAGGAGTCTGAGTACTGCCCGATTCCCAGTGGGAAAGAGAAGCCCTTAAAGAATACATGCGCAGTGCTTTATATAAGCAGCAGGACTAAGTCTCTATGTAGCAGGCTGCAAGCCGGAGGCTAAATTAGCGGGTGAAGCCCAACTTTTTGGACAAGTTCTTCCTGCCACAGCCAATTTTCATTGTTTCTTCCAAGAATTCACTTTTTTTTACCATAGACATAGCCAAATGAGGGTTTGTTATTTTGCATGACAAACTGGTATCACTCGAAACTACAATAATTCTACCATATAAAATACTGAAACTTCAAACTTTTTGAGACTCGTAATTTTTTTTTATTTTTCCATCAAAGGAGCTGCAGTTTTTATTAATAACATTTTGGGGAACATACAATCTTTTGATCACTTCTTAGTGCGCTTTTGGATTGAGGTGCGGTCACCAAAAACCGTCAGATATTGTGTCTTTGTTTTTTCTTTTCTTGCTTAACAACATTTACCGTATAGGTTAATTGGACTTTTACAGACTAGACGATACTGGATATGTTTATTTTTTTTTTTGATGGCTTTATTTTTCATGGGGGAAAAAGGAGGGTGATTCAAATGCTGAATTATTATTATTATTATTATTATTATTATTATGTTTTTTCATATTCTAATAGCTGGTTTGAGTGTGTACTGTTATAATGTATTACAGTATATAGCTAATGTCATGTCTGAGGTTAGTCTTCACGGGTTTATCGAAAAGGCAGGCTAGAAGGTTTCTGACTGTCCCTGGCAACTTATCTGCTCCCTGCAGTCATGTTGCTTTGGGGTCATGGGGTGTCTGGTGTACCCCAGGACTGTGTGCATGCTGTTGTCAGAGATTGATAGCGGCATTTAAGGGTTTAATGGCTTCTGTTACATTCAGACGCTAGCTGTATAACCCCATATCTGCTGGGTATGGTGGGTGCCTAGTTCTGAGCCCACTCAATACACCTGCTCCAACCTGTGAACTACCATATATCTACGTCACTTGTTGGGAAGCGTTTAAGAAGAGCCTAGATTACTTTTTTGAATGTTATAATACTAAAATTTACATGTACCAGATCTCAGAAGATGGGATGTTGATCCAGGATTACTATAATTGAAAATGTATGTTAGGACATGCTTCACTGACGGTGGGAATTGGAACCTTTCCAAGAGGAATGGCAAAATGCAGAAGACGTGGCACAGAATTTTTATTTTATGCGAAATACTGATGTCTACCAAAAAAGGCTTGTCCGAAGAGCTGCTTTCATGCATATGTTGTAGTCAGTAAAAAGACTGAGGTCTTGATTCTTGGACACAGGCTTTTTGTTCTCCAGTCTTAATGATGGACTTGCAGCAGTAAGATGTGCGGAGTTCATTAAGAAGCACACAGCGCTTAATGAACTCGGCACATCTTTTCAGTGGCATGCGCCTCCGAGTTCCTCACCAGAAATGTTACTCCAGTCATGAGACTGGAGTAACAAATGTTACTTCAATTTGGCAGAAGTGCCCGAATCTAGTTAAAAAATTGTAGAAATGTTATGCATCTTTGCGGTTCTGCTGCATTTTTTACTTTTCTAACAGTTTTACGTCAGTTTTCTGGTGTAAACACTTGTGTGAATCAGGGCGTAAGTGTTTCTTCTAGATTTGTTATTTCAGTACATGAAAACTTATTTCTATTGAGTTTTCCTTAAAGTCATTAGGAAAAAACACTAAATCGTGCCATAAATGGGATTATTAATAATCACAGCAGGCACAAATGATGAGTGATTTGTTTTTTCCTTTGTATACCTTGTTTGCTTTCTTATGCACACGATCATTCATCTTTTTCAGCTTATTGCTGAGGAGTTTGGCATGGGAGCAGTTTTGAATCCCCCTAAACCTACGGGCCCCCCTGCAGCTGGTAAGTAAGGCATTTCAGATACAGGTCTTCCTCGTTATGTTGTATTCTTTATTTTAATCACTATTCATGTTGACTTTTTATTTTAATTTCTTATTACATACATAGATTAACTTTTTCATCATTGACCATGTATTTTTCTGAAATAAGCCAAAAGACCAGCACAAGTCACACCGTCAGCCTCCCCTCCTGCTCAGAAAATCACAAAACCAGCTGCTAAGTACGGAGTGCCTTTATCTGTCAAAAAGCCTGTAGACGCTACCAAGAAGCATTACGAGAGGAAGCCACAGATCAAACTCAAGCAGGTGGGAACACAACAATGGATATTTAACGTCTCCTGTGGTGATGAAACGTTACTGGGTCTCTATCATAATAGAAAACTTCTTCCCTGAGGTCCCTAAAGCTTCTAAGACGGGGCTGCACAGGGTGCCTCTACTCTCATGAGTGATTTGTCTAGGCCTCTTCTTTACATCTCCCCAACCTCCCATCCTGCCTAAATGATCTATTTATTAATCTAGTTCAATTAGGCTAGGTGCCCCCATCTTCCGGGAGCTGTTCCGTCCTGGGTCCTGACTGATTTGCTTCTGGTCCAGCGTCTGACACCTGACATATTCATGTGTTGGCGTGTGAAGGACATCCGGCTGCTCTTTGTGCATTTTGCCATGCCACAGCCAATGCATATCCAGGGAAAGAGACGCTCAGGTCACTTACTGTTCAATCCCAAGCACGTGATTGGAAATAAAGGGCCTGGGACCTGAGGAGGAGGAGGAGGAGATGACACTACCGGACAATAGTGGACCTTGTTTCAGTTGACCTATAACTTGTATCACTTACAAAGATCACTTATGTATATGTTCTTTTGGGTGGAAAACCCCTTTAAGATATGATGGTTGTCCACTACTTTTTATCTTTTTATAAGGCCACGGCCCCACTATCAGTGTTTGGTCTGTATTCGGTCAGTATTTTTTCTTAGGAGTTGAAGCCAAAACCAGGAGTGGGTGATAAATGCAAAATTGGTGACTTGTTTCTATTATACCTTTTCTCTGATTGTTTGTCACCTGGTTTTGGCTCCCACTCCTGAGAAAAAATACTGACCAAATACTGATAGTGGGGCCATGGCCATAGTGTAAAAATGGTCCATGTTGTTCATTACATTAAAAAAAAACACAAAACCCTGTTGCTCAGTATTTCTGCTGTTATCCTTACTGGTTCCCTGGCTACCCTTTCTGTTGAAGGGGAACAGGTGACTGCTGCAGCCAATCTGATTAACAGCAGTTTTCACCTGCACACACACATACCCAGAAGACCGCGAGGACACCTGCAGCAGTAGAAAGGAGCAGCTGAGGGTCCAGTAGGTCAGTATGCTTTTTAGTATCATCACGGGCCATTTTTACACTAATAAAAAGTAGCAGCGATCCCCTTTAAGTTTCAGTATCTGTACATAATCGTACTATTAACTACTGTACACCTCTCCACTTCCCGCCTGGCCGCACACCACGGGTGTCCGCCGGCTCTGCTGTTTGAGTCTTCTAATTTGCAGTTTCACTCTTTGTCCAGGCCCCAGCAGTGCCCATGAAGAAAATGAATCCAGTAGAAGACAGGAGGAAAATGTTAGAGGTATAGAGCTGCCCCTCCTGCTTTCTTAAAAATCCACCACAAAGCATCTCCCACAGAGCTGGAGGGATCAGCAGTGCGGCTCGGTGCAGGCTGCGCCATTGCTCGTGCTCTAGTAAATCAACCTACTGAGAAGCTCACAACCTTTCCTCCTAGTTTCTTCCCACTCTCACCCACTAACCATGTTCTCCTTGTTCTTCTTCCTAGTTTTGATGACCCTAACTTTTTTTTACAAGGAACACAAGGCGCCCGAGTGCGGAAGAAGTAATTGTACTTTTGCGTTTTGCAGGAAGAAAATAAAGGGAAGAAAAAAAGACTGGAGAAGAGACAGAGAGAAGAGGTACGGACTGCTCGTGCAGAGTAATATGGAATCGGTCTAAATTACAAAAAAAAAATCTGATAAAAAATGTTTAGTTTTAGGCTGTCTCCATGTTTTATTCTTCCTTGTTGTTATTACGATATTCTCAGGTTGTAAAGCAATGTGCCATCACTTTCTGATTGCCAGGGGCCGACTGATCTGAGTATGGTTTAATTATTTTTATTTAATACCATTATTTGAGTTTTCTAAAGTCACTACATTTTTGCGCAACTTTTTTTTTTTTTTTTTTCCCTGCCAATTGACCTCTGCTCCACTAAAATGGAAGGAGCACAAGCGGTACCACGTCACTCCAATCAGTCCATCATATTAATAAAAAATGCAGTATACCTTTATCTACCCACTCCACGAGAAAAAGTACCTGCAAGGTCTTTTAATGGCGTGGGAAAACTAAATGAGAGGCTTGTATGAAGAAATGCATTAGACCTTTCTTCACAGAAGAGAGTGAGCCCGGTATAATAGATGAAATCTGTAGCCACTAGATTATAAAGATCATTAATAGCTGGCCAGAAGGGAACAATATTTTCACATCTTCATCAGAGATCACAACACTGAGGATAAGAGAAGTGAAGCCGGGCCGGGGTTCTGGACCACCTAGAGAGAATTTGATCATTCGCTTGCAGTTCACAAGATATGGAGAATTTGTGACAGAGGGTGAAAACTTTACACCAATCTTCTAGGGAGAATGGCTGTTGTAATTCAGTTTCCCACCCAGTTGGAAAAGGAAATTAAGCTTCAGTCCCCCTCTCTCTTAAGGCCCCATCACACTAAGAGAGATCGCTAGTGAGATCGCTGCTGAGTCACAAATTTTGTGACGCAACAGCGACCTCAGCAGCGATCTCGCTACGTTTGAGACGTAGCAGCGACCAGGCCCCTGCTGTGAGATCGCTGGTCGTGTTGGAATGGTCTGGACATTTCTTTGATCGTTGAGGCCCCGCTGGGTAGCATGCATCGGTGTGTTTGACACCTTACCAACGACCTTGTTGACGACTCAGACACAAACACATAGACGTGCATCGTTATACAGGTCGTTACGGGTCGCCGCATCGTTGCTGCGTCGTTGGGAAGATCTGACTGTTTGACATCTCACCAGCGACCACATAGCGACGCAGCAACGATCCCTGACAGGTCGTATCGTTGTCGTGATCACTGTAGTGTCGCTAAGTGTGACGGGGCCTTTAGTCTAGGGTCGCTCGGCCGTGTATTCTCCATCTGATTGTGTCCGATTGTGATCATTGGATCAGAGTCTGCGTTTGATCACAGTTGGATCAGGTTAAGTGTTCTGTTTACACCTAACGACCGGCGGCACTAAGTGACCATCAGCTACTTGTTTGCTGATTGACAGTCATTTATTAGTCTATTTCCAGACAGAACACAGTGAACAATGCTCACTGAACAGTCTCTACTAGATAATTCGGTTCACAAAGGCCACCATTGTTCTCGGCAGCACATAGCCTTATTTACACTGGACTATGTGCTGCCGAGAACATTTCTCTTTTGTGTGGCAAAAAAGATCATTTCACTTTTATGAAGGAGTGTTTTGCTCGTTCGTTGGTTGACCACATCCGCATAAAATTAGAGCTAGTGCGAGAACGGGGGAAAACTTTAATAATAAGTGATTTGAAAGGTTGCTTGTTTTTGCAAAATTACTCATCTTAGAAAATTGGAATAACCCTTGAACCTGCTTCCAAATTTCAGAATTTGGCCACATTCACACGTTCAGTATTTGGTCAGTATTTTACATCAGTATTTGTGTTTCAATAATTTTTTATTGCATTTTTAAGAATCATTTAAAAAGGGGGGGAAAGGAGAAAAAAGGAGGGGGAAAATAAAGGAAAAAGAGGTATGGGAGTAAATATTGATGAGGGAGGGAAAAACTAGGAATGAATAGGTAAAAAGAGAAAAGGAAATCAGAACTCAGATTAGAGTCATAAATAATATAGTATTAAATGTGATACATAGAGGAGAATATAAAACTCTTAATAAAAACATGTAAAGTAGTCATAAATAATCAGCTATTTCACGGTATTATGAACAAAAGTAATAGTACAATACTTATACCGTTTACAATTATTATACCATCTTGGGAGAAATAAGATCCCAAGGTTTCCATTTTCTTTGGAGTTTTTTAAGAGTCACTTGCTATAGCAAATCTAAATTCGTAAGACCTATGTGTAGCAATTCTATCAAGAATATCTGAAAAATTAGGGGAAATTGTTTGTTTTCTTCCAAAAAAATGCAATCTTAATTTTTACCACCAGAAAAATGTGAATCAGAATGGACCTAGTTGGAGGATCTAAGTTTTCCATATTAAGTGATAGGAGAGCCATCTGTGGGGTAATTATTAATTCTCGTTCAAGCATTTTGTTAATGAACTCTGAAGTTTGGCTCCATAGTTTTTTAATTATTAGACACTTCCAGTAAATATGAAATAAGTCGCCCGTATGCCAACAGTTTCTCCAACACAAAGGAGAATGGCTCAAATCTATGTAAGCAAGTCTTATGGGGGTATAGTACCACCTAGTAAATAATTTATAGTAGGATTCATGTAGGGCCATGGAAATATTTGAAGCGTAAGTAAATTTCAAACTATTTTCCCAGAGATAAGGAAAAGGATAAAAATTTTCACATGATTAAATGAGAATCTGATCTCAATGAATCTTAGAAATTGTTACTGTTAAAACAGTTATAAAGATTTTTAGTGTTCCAAAACATTTTTGGGTTGACCTTACTTAAGAGAAGGCAAACTTTGTTAGACAAAAGAGATTTACTAAGCAGTAGTCTCTGTATAGCATTTTTAACAAGTAAAAATTCCATAAAGTCCAAATCTAGTGACTCAAATTGGAATTGGCAGAGGTAGGGATCTAAAGATGTATAACATTTTTGGAAGAGTAATCATTTTGACTGCTAAAATCTTTCCCAAACGTGACAGTTCTGATTTACCGAAATGATTGCGATCTTTGGAAGTAGTATTTATAATGGTTCCCATATTAGAGGAAATTTGTTGATTTTACAGCTTTTTGTTAATACAATCCCCAGGTAGGTAATTGCTACATCTTCCCAACTAAAAGAAGAAATATTTTGCATGCCATTTTGCAAGGTGTCATCAATGTTAAAATGTAGGACTTTAGATTTGTCTGGATTCACCTTGAAATAGGAAATCTTGGAAAAGTTGTCCAGAATAATTTGGAGTTAAGAGGATCGGTTAAGGAGAGTAGGACGTCATCGGCGAATAAGCTGATTTTAATGTGTCGGGATGGGATTTAAATTCCACTTGGAAAACCATATAGAATATAGTCTAACCGAATGGATATGTCCAGTAAACCTGATGATAAAAGCCTAAGCTTCTACATAGGATCAGAGCATCATTCATATGAGCATTTTGTAGAATATTCTGTCGCTGCTGTCCATCCCAGCTGTAAGGGAAAATGTTCCTACATGTTTCGTACTATAGCTATGGCTGGCAGTGCTTTTTCTCTTGCATGATCAATGCTAACTGTGCGTTTTTACTTCTTTTCAGTTGAACTTAATGAAAGCTGAACAGATGAGAAGACTGGAGAAGGAAAGGGTGAGTTAGACCCCCATGCAGTAAGTCTGCTTCTGTCCATGTACTTTTCCCTTCTTTTATTCACGTCAGTAAGCATGCGTTTTCATTTGCAAATTATAGCATATTCTCTTGTTTGATCATTCGATCAAAGGATGCATTGGTAAGTTTTGTAAATCCCTATAGGAGCGGTTCTTTACACTGTATGATCCTACTTCATCATGGTCTCACGTGCATTTCTATAGAATTGATTACATAAAGATCCACTAGGGGGCAGCAAAATACCAGCATTTACTAACAGATCAGTTGAAGATCTAGGGCAACACTGTTATTACCAAGGCTCACCCTAATTGACAGTCAATGGGTGTTTTACTATGGCAGAGGGCGTGGACTGCAGGTGGCGGTGTTACTATTTGCAGGCTAAATGTGAATTCAGATCCGCACCACATATTCACAGTCATTTATAGTAAGATACAAGTTGATGGTATTTTCAAAATGCCATCCTAATGAAAAGAAATCTGCACTAGAATCAGGATGTTGTGGACCTTGGATTTCCACATCTGGACTTGCCTAAGAATAAGATCACCAGTTCACATTTGTACTGTGTGTCAGGTTTTCTTTCCTTTTTCACAATCAGAATAGTCTATGTAGTGAAAAGGAAAATAAAATGATCTGTTATAATCCATGGATCCTGTAAAGACAAAGGACCTGCTAGTGTACACAGAACCTTACAGTAATCTTACGCTGGTGTCCTAATTCCCAAACAATCATGCAGGATCTTAGCATGCTATGCTAGAATTTCCAAGAATCCTCCTAAATCTTTAGGCTGGGACTACATGGCAATTTTATCTGTGACACAGGACATATGACCCAAAATCACTGTAAGCCGCTGTTAGATCACTGCGTATTGCAGTTCATTATCACCCTAGCGTTCTGCAACCACGACCAGCTAGTAGCAAAATATCCAACGTGTTCCGACTTCTTGCAGCTTGTCTCAGTCACGGTATTCTTGGCATTACAATGCGACCCTTATCGCTATATCATGGGGTGATTTAGCAGCTGCACACAGCAATCTTTAGATGTGTGGCCCTCATCGCAGCCAAAGTCTCTGTGTAGCTCCAGCCATAAAGCTTCTAAAAACAGTGATTGCTAAACAGGATTGTTTTTGCAGTTGGAGCGGATAAATCGCGCAAGGGAGCAAGGCTGGAAGAATGTGATTGGCTCAGGAGGAAGTGGAGACATGAAGGTGAATATGTCTACGAGTCCCTATAAGGGTTGATCATTAATTAAAGAAACAAAACTAAAGCAAATTGTTATAAAATAATAAAAACAAACATCACTAAATTGCTGCTGCACCAGCGCTGCTCCTCATGTGGTCACGGACTTCAGCTTTCACATCTGTACATGAGTCAATGTGTCATTGATCGACAGGAATAATCAAACACCAGTATACAACCCCTGGCAAAAATTATGGAATCACCGGGCTCGGAGGATGTTCATTCAGTTGTTTAATGTTGTTGAAAAAAAGCAGATCACAGACATGGCACAAAACTAAAGTCATTTCAAATGGCAACTTTAGTGCTTTAAGAAACACTAAAAGAAATCAAGATAAAAAATGTGGTACTCAGTAAGGGTAATTTTTTCAGACCAAGCAGAGGGAAAAATTATGGAATCACTCAATTCTGAGGAAAAAACTATGGAATCATGAAAAACAAACACACAAAAGAACACTCCAATACATCACTAGTATTTTGTTGCACCACCTCTGGCTTTAATAACAGCTTGCAATCTCTGAGGCATGGACTTAATGAGTGACAAACAGTACTCTTCATCAATCTGGCTCCAACTTTCTCTGATTGCTGTTGCCAGATCAGCTTTGCAGGTTAGAGCCTTGTCATGGGCCATTTTCTTCAACTTCCACCAAAGATTTTCAATTGGATTGAGATCCGGACTATTTGCAGGCCATGACATTGACCTTATGTGTCTTCTTTCAAGGAATGTTTTCACAGTTTTTGCTCTATGGCAGGATGCATTATCATCTTGAAAAATGATGCCATCATCCCCAAACATCCTTTCAATTGATGGGATAAGAAAACTGTCCAAAATATCAATGTAAACTTGAGCATTTATTGAAGATGTAATGACAGCCATCTCCCCAGTGCCTTTACCTGACATGCAGCCCCATATCATCAATGACTGTGGAAATTTGCATGTTCTCTTCATGTAGTCATCTTTATAAATCTCATTGGAACGGCTCCAAACAAAAGTTCCAGCATCATCACCTTGCCCAATGCAGATTCGCGATTCATCACTGAATATGACTTTCATCCAGTCATCCACAGTCCGCGATTGCTTTTCCTTAGCCCATTGTAACCTTGTTTTTTTCTGTTTAGGTGTTAATGATGGCTTATATTCAGCTTTTCTGTATGTAAATCCCATTTCCTTTAGGCGGTTTCTTAAAGTTCGGTCACAGACATTAACTCCAGTTTCCTTCCTTTTGTTCCTCATTTGTTTTGTTGTGCATTTTCTGTTTTGGAGACATATTGCTTTGATGTCTTCCTTGGTCTACCAGTATGTTTACCTTTAACAACCTTCCCATGTTGTTTGTATTTGGTCCAGATTTTAGACACAGCTGACTGTGAACAACCAACATCTTTTGCAACATGGCGTGATGATTTACCTTATTTGAAGAGTTTAATAATCCTCTCCTTTGTTTCAATTGACATCTCTCGTGTTGGAGCAATGATTCATGTCAGTCCACTTGGTGCAACAGCTCTCCAAGGTGTGATCACTCCTTTTTAGATGCCGACTAACGAGCAGATCTAATTTGATGCAGGTGTTAGTTTTGGAAATGAAAATTTACAGGTTGATTCCATAATTTTTTCCTCAGAATTGAGTGATTCCATAATTTTTGCCCTCTGCTTGGTCTGAAAAAAATTACCCTTACTGAGTACCACCTTTTTCATCTTGATTTCTTTTAGTGTTTCTTAAAGCCCTAAATGAAAACAGGGTGGATTTGATTTAAATCACTAGTCAGTAAGTCTTGATTTAAATCAGTGATTTAAATCAAAGTTTCTACCTAAACTAGTTCTTGCTACTTTAACATGCAAGTAGATGAAGATTTTTAGAATCACTTTTTATATTACTTTTTTCTCCCCAGTTTAATGGGTTAATCATTCATATTTGGACACCACTGTTCTGTTGTACTTAGGAAGGAGAAAAATAATCCTGACCTTAATAACAATTTAAATAGATTTATTCAACTGAAACAATAACAACATTACAGCATAAGTTATTTGCTTAAACAAACATCCATGTTTGTTAACTAATTTGGCTAAACAAAATATATATATATATATATATTTTAAGAAACTTAGACTGTCAGCCCAGCCGACACATGAAAAACTTAAATACTACTGTCCCTGCTGTCCTCTGTAGCTCACTCGTCGTCATCTTCATCATCATCATCTTCTTCTTTGTTCCTATTCATAATCTGGAAAAGAAAAACAAGCTTTCCTGCTTTATTGGGTCCCAACCGATTTCTCAATTTAGAATGAATGAGTCCAAAGGAAGAGAATATTCTTTCAACGCCTGCAGAAGAAGCTACTGCTGTTAAAAGTGAAATCATTACTTGAACAGTCTCTAAATCCAAGCGCTTAAGTGACTTCCACCAGTTTACTGGTGTGACCTTCCTTAAAATATCTTCAGCAAACATATATTTCTTGAATGGTTCCCCCTTAGCTCTGAAGTTTATTATAGTTGGCATTAAAGATGGATGATTGCTGGATACCCATGTCATAGCTAACTCCTCTTCCTCAGCACTTAGGTTTTGACCCTGATATTGGATATTGACAATATTTGCCAAAAAATGAGCTGGAGTCAGTGCTTGTCCCATTCGTTTGTTTACTGCTTGTAATTTAATTCTGTCCATGTGTAGTTCTGTTTTTAAGTGTTCACTCAGTTCCTTCCAAATTTCAACAGCATCCGCAATAAAACAGCTATTTTTCTGTATTTTGTTTAACCACTTCGCACCAGAGCCTGTTTTTGCCTTCGTGACCGGGCCAATTTTTTCAATTCTGACCACTGTCACTTTATGAAGCAATTACTCTGGAACGCTTCAACGGATCCCCCTGATTCTGAGATTGTTTTTTCGTGACATATTGTACTTCATGATAGTGGTAAAATTTCTTTGATATCACATGCGTTTATTTGTGAAAAAATTGGAAATTTGGCGAAAATTTAGAAAATTTTGCAATTTTCAAACTTTGAATTTTTAAGCCCTTAAATCAGAGAAATATGTCACACAAAATACTTAATAAATAACATTTCCCACATGTCTACTTTACATCAGCACAATTTTGGAACCAACATTTTTTTTTGTTAGGGAGCTATAAGGGTTAAAAGTTGACCAGCGATTTCTCATTTTTCCAACAAAATTTACAAAAACATTTTTTTAGGGACCACATCATATTTGAAGTCACTTTGAGGGGTCTTTATGACAGAAAATACCCAAAAGTGACACAGTTCTAAAAACTGCACCCCTCAAGGTGCTCAAAACCACATTCAAGAACTTTATTAACCCTTCAGGTGCTTCACAGAAATTTTTGGAATGTGGAAGAAAAAAATTAACATTTAACTTTTTTCACAAAAATGTTACTTTAGACCCAATTTTTTTTATTTTCACAGGGGTAACAGGAAAAAATGGACCCCAAAATTTTTTGTGCAATTTCTCTTGAGCGTGCTGATACCCCATATGTGAGGGAAAACCACTGTTTGGGCGCACGGCAGGGCTCGGAAAGGAAGGAGCACCATTAGACTTTTTGAATGTAAAATTTGTCTGAATAATTAGCAGACGCCATGTTGCGTTTGGAGAGCCCCTGATGTTCCTAAACAGTGGAAACCCCCCACAAGTGACACCATTTTGGAAACTAGACCCCTTAGGGAACTTATCTAGATGTGTGGTGAGCACCTTGAACCCCAAGGTGCTTCACAGAAGTTTATAATAATCAGCTGTAAAAATAAAATTTTCACATTTTTCCCGCAAAAACGTTTTTCATCCCTTAATTTTGCATTATCATAAGGGTAATAGGATAAATTGCACCATGAAATTTGTTGTGCAATTTCTCCTGAACACGCCGATACCCCATATGTGGGGGAAAACCACTGCTTTGGTGTACGGCAGGGTTCGGAAGAGAAAGGAGCGCTATGTTGGCTGGGATAGGCAGCAGACACCATGTCACATTTGAAGAGTCGCTGACATGCAGAAACAGCAGAAACCCCCACAAGTGACCCCATTTTGTAAACTACACCTCTCAAGGAATTCATCTAGGGAAGTAGTGAGTATTTTTTAATTTTTAAATTTATACCATTGGGCAGTGAAGAAAACATAATTGTATTTTTACCACAAAAAAATGTTTTACCCTCAGATTTTACATTTTCACACAGGGCAATGGGTAAAAATGGTGCCGAAATGTGTCACACAATTTCTTCTAAAAGTGCCAATACCCCATATGTGGCTGTATCGTACCGCTCAGCCATACGGCGAGATCTGGGGGGGACGGAGTGCTATTTGACAATTGGAGAACAAATTATTGTAGAATAGGCATTTGGATTTGGGAGCACAAAATTTTCTGAATTTCTTTTGGGGGGCAAGGGCCATTTTGCTTTTCCAGAGCCTTTCTGCTACCAGTAACTTGGAAGTCCCTTATATTTTTAACAGATGACGGACCTGAGTGGGGACTAGCTTTTTTTGAGGACTGAGTTGAAGCTTTTATTGGGAACATTTTACGTAACATTTATCCGGCGCTCTAGGCTGAGCACTTACATCGGGGTTTCCATCTAAATTTCCAAGTGATGTAATTCAGATGAAACCCCTGCGGGATCCATTCACTGTAATGAGGCAGCAGAGTTACTCTGGACTCCGTCTGGCCTCTGTTTAGCGGTGTCCTTTTTTTCAGAAGTGCACAAAACTGTGGCCAACCGCACTTTTATGCACGCCTAAAACAAATGACACCGTGGGATCACAGGCCAGACGGCATCCACAGTGGCCTATATCTGCCTCATTACAGGGAATCTTCCGTCATGGATTCCGGCTGAATCACATATTTCAGAGATTTACATGGAAACTCTGGCGTAAGTGCTCAGCGCAGAGCGCAGGATAAATGTGTGCCGAGCCTTACTGCGATCTTTGGGAGACATAATAAACAAATCAGTAACAGGTGAAGAATTGGTTTTATTTATTTTTTATGCCGTTCCTAGTGTGATATAACGGATTAGATTACTTTATTCTTCGGGTCGGTGCGATTACAGAGATACCAGATTTATATCGGGTTTTTATGACTGACAGCTGTCACACACTAAGAGACGCTTTTTTTTTGCAAAATCTAGTTTTTGCATCGCCATATTTTGAGAGCTATAATTTTTCCATATTTCGGCCGACAGAGTCATGTGATGGCTTGTTTTTTGCGGGACGAGTTGACATTTTTATTGGTACCATTTGTGGGTACGTGACATTTTTTGATCGCTTTCTATTCCGTTTTTTTGGGAGGTAAAATTAACAAAAACCAACAATTCAGGAATTGTTTTTTGAGGTTTTTTTTTATGCCGTTCTGCGTGTGGTAAAAGTGATCAGGCAGCGTTATTCTTCGGGTCAGTACATTTACAGCGATACTACACTTACTGTATATTTTTTTTATGTTTTGGCGCTTTTACACAATAAAACAAATTTAAAGAAAAAATATTTTTTTTGCATTGCTTTATTCTGAGAGGTATAACTTTTTTATTTTTTGGCTGATGGAGCTGTATAGTGGCTTGATTTTTGCAGAACAAGATGACGTTTTCAGCGGTACCATTTCTATTTCCATTTTGCTTTTTGATCGCATTCTTTTCCACTTTTTGTTTGGCGATATGAGGAAAAAGCATAGTTTTTTGCTCTGTTTTTTATTTATTTTTATTACGGTGTACACATAAGGAGTTAATTAGTGTGACAGTTTTATAGCTCGGGTTGTTTCGAACGCGGCAATACCAAATATGTGTACTTTTTTTATTTTTGCATAACTATATGGATTTATCGGTTTAATATTTTATTTATTTATTTATTTTTATTTATTTTGTATTTTTTTTTTTACTTTTTTTACATTTTTACTTAGTCCCTGTATGGGACATTAATTTTTATTTTTCTGATCCCTGATCTCATGTAATGTAATAGACATATATTACATTACATGAGATCTTCACTGACTCTTTCAGTCAGTTTCCTGTCTGGCATCAGCTACATACAGGCTGAAGTCAGACAGGAAGGACAACATATATGGCAGAGCTGGAGGCGGTCATGTGACCTCCAGCTGCCATAGCAACGCCAGGTCCTGAAAGCAATCAAGGGGTCGTCAGAGAGGTAAGTGGACGACCCCCTCTCCTCCTGCTGTCTCCTATATGCCGCGATCACTATAGATCACAGCATATAGAAGACAGCAAAGGGTTAACATCACTGGGACCTGATCTAATCAGGTCCCGATGATGTTCCCTGTCAGAGCTAACGCTCTGCACCTCTCTCACAGCGCTTGCAGGACCCAGGGGGTCCTGAGCACTGCGAGACCACCCACCGTTTTTAAACGTCCGCGCTGCACAGAGCCCAGGCAGCGTGGACGTTTATCTACAGTGGGCGGTCGGGAAGCGGTTAACGCTTGAGAGATGGGTTTCAGGAAGCTCAGCATATGTTCAACATTTCTCTTAAGCCCAATGTTGAGGACTTTGGCCGTGACAGTGCCATCTATTTTATCTCGATTTTCTTCACAAAGTGTCATCAGAATAGGCCAGTTTTTGATATACTGCTCAAAACAGTCCACCACAGAGTTCCATCTAACATCTTGTGGGAGCGTTAGCTTGGTTCCACCCATCCTTTTCAGAGCTGCTGCAGCAAAATGATTATTACGGAAGTATTTAGCAATTTCAACAACATTAGCCTTTATTTCTGGAACACTTAAGTCTTTGGCTAAGATGTGCAGCAAATGAGCACTGCAACCATATGTTATTAGCAGCTTTGTATTCCCTCCCTGCTCTTCTAAATTTCTTCTCATCTTGGATACGTTTGCAGCATTGTCAGTGACCAAACTGCGTACTAGACATTTGAATTTTTGTTCACATGTTGTTATAGCTTTTACTGCCACTTCTTGTAAGTATTCTGCTGTGTGTGCATTTCCTGACGTATCAGTTGTTTGTGCAAGGAAGACTTTACCTTCTTCTGTTGTTATACAAGCACATACAATAGGATCATTGTGGACATTACTCCACCCATCAATACTTAGGTTAACAATTTTACCCTCCAGAGCTGTTGCACATTGCTCCATTTCTCTGTCATACACTTGATCCAGCAGTTTCCCTGCAACATCAGCTCTGCTGGGTGGACTGTATCCTGGTCTCAGTGACTGAACCATATTAATGAAATGTGGGTTGTCAGTCAGACGGAAAGAAGAGTTCGTTGCATAAATAAACTGGGCAATTTTTTCATCAATCAACTCTTTTTCTAATCTGCTAGTTCTTATCACAAACCTATCTATGGTGGTTCCAGGAGGTAAAGTTTTTTTCTTCCTTTTGGGTGATGGTGATATGTGGCTGTGGGTGTCTGATGATGATGATGCTGCTGCTAATGAAGCACTATCCTGGATGGATAACTCTGAAACTGTAGAACAGGATGATGGTGATCTTGGAGGTGGATAGTTTCCAGAATCCATGAATTCCCCTAAACAAAAAAAGTCAATGCTGTTATTTTATTGTTTATACAATTTCTGCTTATTGTACACAACACATCACTGCCCCTGCCCCAAAAGGAATATTTGTTTTTCTTCATAACTGTACCAAATGACAGTAACATGCAGTAATAATAAGAAATATAATTTTTCTCACACATGACAGTTCAGTCTTTAGAAATAGGATTCAATAAAAATGTTTACCAACAGATCCTGCCTGTTCAGAAGTGTTTCTTTGGTCATCTTCATCACCGCACTTCTCATGATGTTGCCTCATTCGCGCCACCAGGCCTTGCATCTCTTTGTTGCATCGTTTGCATTTTGCACGCATGCCTGCCTTACCGATACGCGAAGGAGCTTCATTAAAATATTCCCAAACTGGGTCTCTTTTACGGCCTGCTACCATTATAAGGAAAGAATGTAATAAACCTCAGATCGTACACACAAACAGATCCAGACTTGTCTGTCTGTGGCTATGCTGCAGTATTGTGCTCAAAGTTTCACTTTCATTTTCTTGTCTGCTTGCCCTTCCTCCTCCTCACACTTAGATTCACATTCTTCTTGTGTTGTGCAGATCTATTCCACTCCAAACAACAAGAAACATATTGTCTAACTTCTTGGACTTGGCACTGAAAGGGTTGATTCTGTATTCATAGGTTTGTAGAACAATAGGATTAAGGTCTTTTTCTCAACTCTGTTCATGTTGTAACATTTTTGCCGTGAAGAAGAGGCTGGGACCTCTGCGGAGTCAAATTCAGTTTTGAGAACTGCGTAAGTAAAGCGAGCGTCTGTGATAATATAGGAGAGAAACTGCCCACTAATCCTACAGAAACCTCTGGAAGAGCATGGCATTGTGAGTGTTACACATATACAGCCTTTATTCTACTGAGTTAAACAACTCAGCTTTATCTCATGATGGAAGAACCTTTGGATGGTAAAATATTTTCCTCAAAAAGCAGTTTATTGAAAAAAATCCGATTTTTTTTTTTTTTTTTTTTTTTTTTTTTTTTTTTTTTTTTTTTTTTTTTTTTGATTTTTTTAAAAAAAAACATTGATTTTTATCCACCCTGAATGAAAATGACTTTAGTTTTGTACCATGTCTGTGATCTGCTTTTTTTTCAACAACATTAAACAACTGAATGAACATCCTCCGAGCCCGGTGATTCCATAATTTTTGCCAGGGGTTGTAGAATCATAGAACGTTAGAGTTGGAGGGAACCTCCAGGGTCATCTGGTCCAACCCCCTGCTCAATGCAGGATTCACTAAACCATCGCATGTCTGTCCAGCCTCTGTTTGAATACTTCCATTGAAGGGGAACTCACCACCTCTCGTGGCAGCCTGTTCCACTCATTGATCGCCTTCACTGTCAAAAAGTTTTTTCTAATATCTAATCTGTATCTTCTCCTATTCAGTTGTTTCCCATTGCTTCTAGTCTTTCTTTGTGCAAATGAGAATAAAGCTGATCCCTCTACAGTGTGACAGCCCTTGAGATATTTGTAGACAGTTATTAAGTCTCCTCTCGGTCTTCTCTTTTGCAAGCTAAACGTTCCCAAATCCTGTAACCGTTCCTCATAGGACATTGTTTGCAGACCGGTCACCATTTTGGTTTCTCTTCTCTGAACTTGCTCCAGTTCCTTCATGTCTTTTTTAAGATGTGGATACAGTATTTCAGATGAGGTCTGACCAAACAGGAGTAGAGGGGGATAATTACATCACGTGATCTAGACTACATGCTTCTGTTAATAAAAAAGAAGCAAGACAAAAATATATCTCATACCCTACCATAATTATATATAAATGTAAAGCAAAATTGCATAATAAATATAGGGTACTTAGTGAACTATTTTTGATCAAAAAAAGTATACAAGCCGTCCCACCAGCGGCAAGGTGACCCTAAATTGGGACGGTACCTATACTGCCTATATTAAAAACCTTACTGTATATCAAAGTTGAAGTAATGCATATAAAAGGGTAGACAAATAGGACCGGGTCCCAACTCCAGACCACCTAGGCCCGTGGTAAGCTACATATATACCAATCAGCTCAACAAAGGGCATGCCACACCCTTAAATTGCACAGAATGCAAACAAGTCAAAAAACCAGACAATGTGAACTGAGGTCTAAGATGGCAGACATACAAGAAACAGAGGCATGTTCACACTAGCAAAAAAGAAGCAAGACAAAAATATATCTCATACCCTACCATAATTATATATAAATGTAAAGCAAAATTGCATAATAAATATAGGGTACTTAGTGAACTATTTTTGATCAAAAAAAGTATACAAGCCGTCCCACCAGCGGCAAGGTGACATATATACCAATCAGCTCAACAAAGGGCATGCCACACCCTTAAATTGCACAGAACTCCAGACCACCTAGGCCCGTGTTCACACTAGCAAAAAAGAAGCAAGACAAAAATATATCTCATACCCTTTGTTGAGCTGATTGGTATATATGTAGCTTACCACGGGCCTAGGTGGTCTGGAGTTGGGACCCGGTACTATTTGTCTACCCTTTTATATGCATTACTTCAACTTTGATATACAGTAAGGTTTTTAATATAGGCAGTATAGGTACCGTCCCAATTTAGGGTCACCTTGCCGCTGGTGGGACGGCTTGTATACTTTTTTTGATCAAAAATAGTTCACTAAGTACCCTATATTTATTATGCAATTTTGCTTTACATTTATATATAATTATGGTAGGGTATGAGATATATTTTTGTCTTGCTTCTTTTTTGCTAGTGTGAACATGCCTCTGTTTCTTGTATGTCTGCCATCTTAGACCTCAGTTCACATTGTCTGTTTTTTTGACTTGTTTGCATTCTGTGCAATTTAAGGGTGTGGCATGCCCTTTGTTGAGCTGATTGGTATATATGTAGCTTACCACGGGCCTAGGTGGTCTGGAGTTGGGACCCGGTCCTATTTGTCTACCCTTTTATATGCATTACTTCAACTTTGATATACAGTAAGGTTTTTAATATAGGCAGTATAGGTACCGTCCCAATTTAGGGTCACCTTGCCGCTGGTGGGACGGCTTGTATACTTTTTTTGATCAAAAATAGTTCACTAAGTACCCTATATTTATTATGCAATTTTGCTTTACATTTAGATATAATTATGGTAGGGTATGAGATATATTTTTGTCTTGCTTCTTTTTTGCTAGTGTGAACATGCCTCTGTTTCTTGTATGTCTGCCATCTTAGACCTCAGTTCACATTGTCTATGCTTCTGTTAATGCAACAGAGAATTGTTTGCCATTTTTGCTGCTGCATCACACTGTTGACTCATGTTCAGTCTATGATCTATTAGTATACCCAAGTCTTTTTCACCTGTGCTGTTGCTTAGCCCTATTCCTCCCATTCTGTATAGGTTTTTTTTTCATTTTTCTTGCCCAGATGTAGGACTTTGTATTCCTCCTTGTTAAAAACCATTCTGTTAGTTGCTGCCCACAGTTCCAGTTTGTTTAGATCTTTTTGAATCCTCTCTCTATCTCCTCTAGTTTTTGCTATCTCTCCTAGATTTGTGTAATCAGCAATTTTAATCAGTTTACCCTCAATTCCTTCATCTAAATCATTGATAAAGATGTTGAGCAACACAGGGCCCAGGACACAGCCTTGTGGTACCCTACTTGAGACATTCTTCTAACTGGATGTGCAACCACTTATGACCACTCTTTGGGTCTGATCACTAAGCAAGTTAGGAATCCACCTAACAGTTGCCTTGTTCATTCTATAGTTGGTCATGGTTTCAATAAGAATGATGTGAGATACTTTGTCAAATGCTTTGCTGAAGTCAAGATATACTATTATCTGCTGCGTTTTCTTGATCCACCCAGTCAGTGATTCTGTCATAGAAAGAAATTAAGTTAGTCTGACATGACTTATTAGTTGCATACCCATGCTAGCTCTGGTTGATCACTTCATTTTTATAAAGGTACTTGCATACATGGTGTTTAATAATTTGCTCAAAGCTCTTTCCTGGTATAGAAGTAAGGCTCACAGGCCTATAATTCCCTGGGTCCATCTTCTTCCCCTTTTTGAAGGTATGGACAACATTGGCTCTTCTCCAGGCTTCTGAGACCTCTCCTGTTCTCCAAAAATTTTCAAAGATTATGGAGAGTGGTTCAATCATTTCCTCTGCTATCTCCTTCAGTATCATAGGCTGTAATTCATCTGGACCTGGAGACTTGAATTAATTTATGTTAGCTAAGTATTCCCTCCCTATCTCTTTCTTTATAGATAGTATGGATTCTTCTATTCATTCAATAGTACAGTGAAGATCAGTTGCTGTTACCTTTTACTTTCTTAGAGAACACAGAAGCAAAATAGGAATTTAAAACACAATAGATGGCTGTCGGCTATCTTGGCCGCCTTTCCCAAAGACTGGAGCCGCGTGCTCCTGTGTTCTCGGTCGAACGTTCTGAGATCAGACATGTCGGATCCTTTAAGGCTAAGTGCCCACGATGCCGAAATGCTGCATATTTTTTCTGCTTCTCCCTGGCAGGAAAAACGCATGCGGATTTTACATGCTTTTTTCCCGCCAGGTAGAAGCGTTTGTCAAGCGTCTTTGCATGCATTTCTGCATGCGGGTTATCAAGCGCTTTTCCAAGCGATTTTAGCATCACTTGGAAAAGTGCTTGACAACTCGTTCACACTATATAAATCCATGCAACCGGCATGGATTTATATAGTGTGACCAAGTAATAGTTAAAAAAAAAAAAAAAAAAAGAAGCGTATACTCACCTTCCGATGTCCTCCCGGTGTTTTCTCCGCCGCGTCCGGTCTCTTGCACTGCTCGCGGTGGTGTGAAGGACCTGTGGTGACGTCATTCAGTCATGTGTCAGGTCACATGACTCCATGACGTCATGGCAGGTCCTTCACAACACCGCGACCCATAGAGCAGACCAGACGAAGGGGAGAAAACACCAGGAGGACATCGGAAGGTAAGTATAATCTTTATTTTTTATTTTACTTTTTTTTTTTAACAGGTTCTATGGTACCCAGGTCTGGATGAGAGTCTCCTCTTCTCCAAACCCGGGTACCATCCGCAATTAGAAACGCATAATATCCGTGTGTACAAATGTACTGACACGGATATTATGCGGTTCAATGCAAGTCAATGGCGGCGATTACGCTGCGTGTCCGCAAAATTAATGGACATGCTGCGTATTTTTCCGCAATGATAATCCACAGCGGAAATTTCCGCAGCATGTGCACAGCACATGCGGATTATCATTGGGGACCATGGGGCACGTATTACCAAGCGTTTTTTAAGCGTTTTCGCTGCGGAAATTCCGCGGCAAAAACGCTTGAAAAACGCATAGTGGGCACGCAGCCTAACTCTCGTGACAATCAATTGTCCGAAGCTTCCATACACATTAGACTAACTGGTTCAGACAACATTAGTAATTAGTCTAAGTTATATGGGAGCTTTATACTCTCAGACAACCCCTTTTGGCAGTCAATTTTAAGGGGTTATCCTGGAGCTTCCTAGATATTCAGCACTATGTTATCTATATAGTCCAATAGGTCAATAATAGAAGTTGTCCTCTCTAAAGAGATGCGGGTTGTCTGACTTTTTAAATGATTCATATAAATTGATGGCTTACTTCTCTCTTCCTTCCCAGGCTCCATGCTTTGGGGGTGGAGGAGGAGCAGCGCCTCCACTGGCCGCTGTCCGAGCATCCTATGAGCATTACCATTCTATACTGGACCAGCTGCAGAAACAGAAGCCATCAGATGACCGAGAAGTGAAGCACAGAGCAGAACTGCAGAACCTTGAAGCAGCACCTAAGTATGTGATCCAGTGATGGGATACTGAGCATATTAGCCCCTAGAACAGTGCAACACAACAATATCTGAATGGTGACTGACCGCAGATCATTCTGGTGCTATGTCACTTGTTGGTCACTAGATGAACAATGTTTTTTGTTTTTTCTTTTACAGTTCTTGGCACCACTGTAAATTACAGGGGGAATCTGTAACGTTGTACAGTCAGATCTGTGGACAGAAGGGTATAGAGCAGGAGAAGCCGAGCAGGATGATATATAGGGTTTTGGTAAAGGATTCAGTATAATTTTGTATTATAAGAAATCCTATAAAGAGAAGGAAATACCACAAATTTCAAAAGATAAATCCAAGATACCTCAAACTCTGAATACCAACCTCAAAAGAAAGGTATAAAGGAACAACACAATAACAATTATAATTCATATATTTTATTTTATTCAATTTAAACACCAAAAAATCAAAAAGCAGGATTAAAAAATAATTAAAACATAATTAAAATACAGCTCAGGAGGGGGGGGAAGGGGATGCTCCCAATAAATATAACATTAATCTCCTCTATAGAGCTGTGTATAATCGTACACCAACCCAATTTGATTCCCAATAATTATTAACAGTAATTAAATATACATGATTACCTCTAATGACAGCAACAGATGAAAAATGGGTATTTTTTTATAAAAAACGCCAAAATTTGACAAAATCAGTATATATAAATTCACATAATCTGCAATTTCCTCTGGGATAAAATAAAGTATATCTTATCTTATCTTTATAAAGTGCCTGTGCAATAAAACTATATATATATGTATGAATTAATTATCAGGTGTATAGATACCCAAAAAATGAAGAAAAAAAACAAGCAATATGATAATGTATACTGTTAGATGGAGCAAGAATCCTTCAGAGTATTTCAAGCTGCCAGCATGGAAATCATGGCCATACCCCAAAGCAGGCGGCTACAGCAATGATTAAATAACCCAGGGAGATCATGATAGTGAAAATGCAATTGGAGACATACCCCAGCCCCCATATATATACAGGGCATACAGCTGTTGGCCATAATTTGTATTATATTCATTAAAATCCCTGGTATTTCTGTGCATATGAGTCCATTGGGCTGTTTTATTAAGTGACTAACACCTACCACTCCATGTACAGTCATACAGAGAAGACTGTCAATCACTGATTAGAACCGCCCACTGGATTCGCATGCTTACAAACACCACAGATTTCAATGAATAAATTGCAAAGTTTACTGAAAGTTGTCCCACAAAAATGTGTATCAACCTGATCAGCTCCTCCGGCTCTATAACACCCCACCTGCAGATCAGATACTATTTTCAACATGACTGGTTCCCTTTAAGTAAACCATGATAAATAAAGAGTTTTGTGAAATTGATATAGATGTTATATACACACATATACCCCCTTATGTTTCGCACAGAAAAACTCAAGATCTAAAAACTTGGCATGATGCAAAATTGAAAACAGTGGCATCCTTTGTTCAAAAGCAGACTAAAAAACTCCTGTTCCCACCTTGTCAGTGCTCACATGACTTTAGTTACCCTACGTATGATGGCTTTAAGGGGGTAAAAAGGTTCTATTCCCTGTCCCTTGTTCTCAATGGCAAAGGCAAGAAAAATGTCTGAACAGAACAAAAATGCTATTATCACCAAGCACAAGCAGTCTAAAGAGTACAATACTACCTCCAAAGACTTTGCTTCCTGACTTAAACAATTCCAAATGTTATCAAGACGTTTGCTACTCATGGAATCTTTCCAGGACGTGGGGGAAAGTGGATAATGTAAACGAGAACTCTATGAAAGTTGTTTAGAAATTTCGCAAAGAAGCTATGTATGACACCCAAAGTACTTCAGGCTGAGCTGGAGACCTCTGGACTGATGCTTTCAACCCTTACCATATACCACACACTGGAGAAAACAGGGCTCTATGGACAAATGCTAAATGGTCGAAGAAAGGAAACCACAATCCTGGGAAAATGGTCTATGGACAGATGAAACCATACTAGAAATTGTTGGCAGTGCGTACTAGCGTTATGTTTGTAGACAAGGAAATGAAACCAATAAAGAAAAATGCACCCTACCGACAATGATGCCTCGTGGAGGAGCCATGATGTTGTGGGGCTGCTTTACAATCTCTGGGGGTGGGGGTCTTAGTCATGTTATAGGAACAATGAAAGCAGAGGATTATTAGAGCATTTTACAGTGAAATGTGTCCCTTCATGTAAGAAAACCAGGTTATCCCTACAAGCATTCAAGAGCTTGAGAAAATAGCAGTGATACTACCCGCACACAGGAGCAAGAAGCTCAGATGGCTACAGTAATGGATGGTGGCTGTGCAACCAAATAATAGGGAATTGCCTGTAATTCTGTCCATGTCATATACTATATTCCTTCTTTCTTTTCTCTGATTGCTCCCTGTATGGTTGACAGGTTAACTTTTTTTGTTGAATGTATTTGGACATGTTAGTAAAATTGTAGAATGATCCACAGTTCCTGCAAGTCCACTTCTAGCTGAAGATATTGGCTCCTTATAATAAACCATGGCGGGTGTTAATAATGTTGCCCACAACTGTATAAAGAAGGCAACGCTGCCTGGTACTAACTCTACTTTCTTCCTGACGCCTACAGAGCTGCAGTCCAGGCACAGCCATCCAATGGCCCCATTTCTCAGACCCCACTCCCCGATGGAGATGCAGTAAGGAAGGAATTAAAGCGGCTGGAAGAGGTGTCCAAGCAAGCCTTTGTGGACCGGTGCGTCATGTAAACCTGTATAATTACCCTGTTATGTGCAATGGGTATAGTGATTGCTTCTCACCATCCATCCTGTGCATGTAGAGTCCAAAAAGGGGACAGACGGTACTCCAAAATACATCTCAAAAAGGCAAAGTGAAGGCTCTTATTGGCCCATGTGAACAGGGGGCAACTTTTTTCTCAAGCTTTTTCAATCTTTCTTTCTCTCACTATCATTCTCTCTCGCTTTCATTCTCTTTTTCCCTCTTTCTCTCTTTTTTCATTCTTTTTCTTATGTTTTTCTTTCCTTCTCTCTTTCTCTTTCCTTCTCTCTTTTTCTCTTTCTCTTTTTTTTTCTCTCCAGACAGAGAAAGCAGTGTAGTAGCCTTCTAACATTATTAGAGTTGGTCTGAATCGATCTGGTAGCCAGATCAGTAATCTGTGGCCCCTGGACTAGATCCCTGAGATCAGCCTCTTGCCTCCCGGCATCCTCGGCTGTGTGTGATTAGCCAGCCTGATGTGACATCATCATTGCGATTTGACACACATGTAACGTTTGCTAATCCAAAGATTTTGCCGGAGGCACAAGGTAGCTCTCAGGTCTCTTGCTCAGCCACCACAGATTACTGGCATGGCCACTAGTCTGGGTCCTGCAAAACGATTCGCCAAAACTCTAACATTATCCACGTCTTTAACATCAAACTGTTTTCGTTTACATAGCACAACGTGTTAGCGAGCAGTGATCAGCTTTACTTTCATATAATGATTTCGTGTCCCCAAAAAAATGCTTGTTCATTGAGCATATGATTTGGTCTAAACCCATATACATTAGTTATTGATGATACCGAGTTGTTAAATAATTTACTCCTCTAAAGGAGGCATTACTCTCGCCCTGTAGACCCTCGTCGGTAACACAGCATCTGCCCCTATAGGATCCTATCCCGTTTGCAACCTCCAAAATCTTTAATCTAAGACAACTCATTTTCCTGGTCTGTCACTATTCATCTGAAGACAAACTGAGAGATATGGAAAATTAGATAATTGAAATAAAAGTTCATAAACTTGGCATAAACTCTGCAATTATAATAACGATAATAATCTGGCCCACCAGGGAATGTATGCTTCTGGCCCTGGCATCCCAGCCAGCAGACATACCTGTAACTTAGATCTCATGGGTATGGTCTCTGTACCTCCTAGATCAGGGGCTCAGAGTGGCCGTTATACACAGTCTTGAAATACTCTGATCCTCGCAGTTAACCCTGTCAGCGCTCCTGTCCCTACACGGGAGATGGACTACTTGTATCTATGGTCCCCAGGAAAGAATATGCCAGCTTGTTGTGAATAGACAATAAATGGTCGGGTATGAAAAGATATAAGGTTACAGGCAGAAAATTATTATTTCTATGTTACTTCTTGATTACTAATAAGCATATGTACGTAATAAGTGAGCAATTTTCTATAATAGATTATACAATATGTTTGACTTATCACAATTTCATTATACACTGCAATGCTACATTATTGATCACAGGTTCAAGCCTATTTACAAATGGGAAAAAAAAACATATAAAAGCTTAAATCACTCCCATTTTTTCATAAATGTAAATAGTGACATGTAAAAAAAGAAAAAAAAAGTTTAGCATATTTGGTATTTTTGTGTGCATATTTGTCTCAAATAATAAAATATATAAAAATATTTATCCCACATAGCCGAAATGGGGAACAAGATCAAAATGCGAGAATTGGTGTTTTTTTTGTACACCACAATCCCCCCCCCCCATAAAAAAATAAAATAAATAAATAAAAAATAAAAAAAAGCAATTGAAATGTCATGGCCACCTTAAAATGGTTTCTATGAAAACATCAGCTCAGCCTGCATTTTTACCACACAATAAATGCCATAAAAACAATGGTGGAATTCCTTAATTTTTTTTGTTTTGTACCATTTAACCTCACTTGGAATTTTTTTCCCCTTTTTCTAGTAGATTATATGCTGTCCTGTCTGTATACTCTTTTGCTCCCCCCCTGCCCAGGAGCTGTGGTATGATCAGACCATGTTCCTGCACGGTCGGACACAGCCATTACACAGTACACAGCAGGGGCACATTTATAAGATTATCTCAGCACAGGAACATTTTATTTAAACACATCCAATTGTGGAAATCATTATTATTACAAGATCTATTGATTAAAATGTACTTTTGTTCATGGGAAAACCCCTTTAGATGTCTCGCCCCTTCCCATGTGATATTGATGACCTATCCTAGGGACAGGTATCGATACTATATGCCTGGACATATAGTTTGGTGTCAACATTTGGACCTATTTTAGATAAAAAAAATAAAAAAGCAAGAAATGAGTTACAATATTTAGGTAAATCGGTATACATTGTTTCTTACTTTTTCAGCCATCGAGGACATGAAGCTGCTGAACGAGCAAGACAAGTAGAGGAATTCTGGCAGAGGAAGCAGGAAGCCATGCAAAACAAAGCGCGTGCGGAGGGACACATGGTATGGACCGCCGGTTACTTAGCACGTCCTGTTAATATCTGTCAGGCGTAGAAGTTCATGAAGAGAATTTACTGCAATTTCATATTAGTCCTTCGCAAAATAAGATTTAATTTTAATTCTTTTGTTTGGGTTTATAGAGGTTTCCACTACTTGGATAACCCCTTCTTAAATAAATGTGTAAAATTTAAAAAAGCAAAAACCACTATATTGGATGTAAGCTATGCTCCATAAATAGGCCGATGTGCCTCTGAGATACCCGTCTGTTTATTGGCCATTTATGCGGACTGATCCCTAGCTCTAAACGAGTGCTACGGAACTATATACAAGTCGATTGGCGCTCATATAAACAAACCCTAACATGGGCTGATCGTTTTTTTTATGGGGACAGAGTGATGGTTGATTCGATCGTTCTGTCCCCATGCAGTATGTATATTCTCTGCAGCACGTCTTCTATTTACTCTATTTCTGGGTAATATGTGTATTCAGAAATTGTAGATGACAGCTGGTGCTTATAAGGTTCTATGGAGAGAGAGGAGCTGGAGGCAGATGCAGACGTCTGTATAAATTGATAATAATGTTTGTAAAGACAGCAGGACTGACTATATGATTAATGATTTTAATGCTTCTTGTGTATTTTTTATTGTTCATGTTTCTAATAAGTAATAATATTGCACCTCTTGAAGCTTCTATCACTCAGGGCAGGGTCCTCATAGTGGCTGCGATGCCGTAGAGCACCGCAGAGACGTGCATGTCCATATGGTTATAAAACGGAGCGCCGCGCGTCCAATGTCGCTCCACACTGCATCTACAATGAATCTGAATACCCGTCTGTGCGGTGTACTGCTGTATGGAAGCTGCGTCACTAATGTGCCTCGCCCACCCACTCCTGCCCCACTAACAGATCACAGCCATTCTCACTCCGTGTTAGCTTTGCTGCTCACGTTCAGAATTAACCCCCATATTACCCCCAGGATGTATAATTAAAGGGATCCTGTCACATTGTATATACAGTCTGATCTGTGGATAGGATGGCATAGAGAAGGAGAAGCCGAGCAGAAATATATGTAGGTTTGTTGGAAAAGATACATTATAGCTTGTATTGTATTCCTTTGAGCAATCTCTGCATGTACAGTAATACAGGGAAGACTGTCAATGACTTTGTAGGATCGCCCACTGGACTTAGAAGTGTGTGTATAATATACAGTACAGACCAAAAGTTTGGACACACCTTCTTATTTAAAGATTTTTCTGTATTTTCATGACTATGAAAATTGTACATTCACACTGAGGGCATCAAAACTATGAATTAACACATGTGGAATTATATACTTAACAAAAAAGTGTGAAACAACTGAAAATATGTCTTATATTCTAGGTTCTTCAAAGTAGCCACCTTTTGCTTTGATGACTGCTTTGCACACTCTTGGCATTCTCTTGTTGTTTCACACTTTTTTGTTAAGTATATAATTCCACATGTGTTAATTCATAGTTTTGATGCCTTCAGTGTGAATGTACAATTTTCATAGTCATGAAAATACAGAAAAATCTTTAAATGAGAAGATGTGTCCAAACTTTTGGTCTGTACTGTACCTATATACTAGCAGAAGGGATTTCAGTGAATAAAATGCAAGTTTTACTGAACTTTTTCCACAAATATGAATATCAGGTTGATCAGCTCCTCTGGCTCTATAACATCCCGCCTGCAGATCAGATGATATTTTCAATATGACGGGTTCCCGTTAAACGCATACATTCACGGTGCTACATAATGTAAGGATTACTTGATGTGTGCTATTCCTCTCATAGATGTAGCACTGGACATTGTATTCATCCTCCGATCCCTTGTGTCATTGCTCATCTGCCATCACCCGTGTGTATGCCAGAATCTGACAGATCTATTCAGGCTATCCTTTTATAAAGAACAACCCTGCTTTTAAAGAACAGCTTCCAGGACTCTGAAGATTATAAACTGCATAAATGGTTGAGTTTCTTTGTACATAATCTTTTGTACTGATTTTGATTTACTATTCACGTCTAAAGGAAAGTTTTGCTGCTTTTTATTGACCTGGGTATTGTATGAGCTCAGGGGAGTTGTATACATAGAGCTGTTGCATGTCTGACAGCGGAGGAAAGCTGAGCTGCTGTCTGATCCCAAAGAGAACCAGCAGAAAACCACTTTGTCCCATTTAATTTACTGAATCATGAGACACTTGGGGGATCTGACATATTTCATAATACAAATTAGATACATTATTACATCATAGATGTTAGATCTGATGAAGCTGGTGTAATTACTGTGAAAACACTTGACTTGCCTGTATAAACCTTTTCTTGCCTAGTATTAAAATGAGAATTACACTCTAGTTGTACTCTTAAAATGCTCATCTTAATATCCAGGTTATGCAGCAATTCTGACATAGATTTTTAATGTCAGTACCCCGGCCTCATCCTTCCAAAGAGATCTACGTAATAATGAATGCAGATTGTATTATGAAGTCTGGTGACACCTGCTTTTAAAATAGTACAGAAACCGCAAAGTTCCTCCACATTTCATGTCTCCATAGACCGTGGAGTCGCATTAACAGCGGAGTTACACGTTCAACCTGATGACAGATCCTCTTTAAAGTGTTCAGTTTTTCCTCTTTATTACTGCTAGATATTCTTTCTTTTTTTCTCCATTTTTTTTTTTAATCCACCATATGGGCCCTCCTTATTTAGTGCTAATTTTCATGTTCTTTTACAAGGGGGTGTGGCTTACAGGAGTCTGGGGGGGAATGTCTTTAAGCCCTTCTGTATTATTAACCTGTGCGCTTCGCCCTTTTGGTAAGGACCATAAAATTAGCGGTAAATTGGAATTATATGGCAATTAAAAGGAAATGTGATCCTCAGGGGAGCAATCAGAAAAATAATATGAGAAAAATCTGGCCACTTTTGACCTGGAGACGGGTCCTCTTTACGAGTTGTAGCTGTAATGTGGAGATGGAGTGAATGAGTAGTAGAGAGGACCCCATTCTAGCGAGGAACATGTTTTTCCGCCCTGTGATGTGGCCCAGCCATTCTTACACTTCATACGTTGGATGGTGCACAGGACGCTCTGTACAGCCTGGCAGCTATATATGGAGGCAGACCAAGCTCTGCTGGAGGAGGGAAGGCCCGGCACAAAGAAGAACAGGTAGGCCTCCCGCATGCCTGAGCCTCTTTGCAGTACCCTTGTGTCACCCGCCATGATCATGTGTCGTCCGTGCATGTTTCCTGGGTCATATACATTACACATAGGGGGACCCCCAACCTGACGCTGCTTGAGGCCTGCAGACCATGCTGGCTGTGGTTAATATCCCATCACTAACCAAAACTTCATGTATGTCTTGTGTTTGTCCTTTGTAAATCCTCTCCATGTTGGACCATTATATCATGCACATTTCTAATGTAATTCAAGAGTTATTCCCAAAATAGTAAGTTAACCCCTATTTCATGGGGTAGATAGTAAATTACTGATCAATGAAAGTCTGCCCAGCAGGACCCCCTGTGATTTTGAGAACGGGCTCGGGAACCCAAGAACCCTGCAGCCCGTCTTGAATGGAGTAGAGGTTGTCATGCTCGACCTCCGCTCTATTCATGGTCTATAGGACTGCTAGAGAGACTAGAGTGCAGCACTCTGTTTCCGGCAGTCCCATACACCATGAATGGAGTGGAGGTCGAGCAGGCTCTTTTATAGAGCGCTTACTGGGTTTCTGAGCCTTGTGGTGTCCAGCGTTCAGACTTTTTGCCATAAATAAGTTATCCCATATCATGTAGATGATGGATGACTTACTATTTTTGGAATAACCCTTTAAGTCTTTGCCTGTGAATGACTCTTGCATCTGGTCTCGAGATACTGCTAAATTGCTGTACTAATAATTCAACAATGGGTGGTGAAGCGCAGAAAGATCATGGTTTATACTGTGCTACTAAAAATGGTCAAAATGGTTTCTACTGTTCTTCATTCTTTACGTCATGCCTCTGTTATAGGGCGCTGGCCATTATTTCATAGTTTGGTAGTATAGGGTTTGCCACCCACCTGCAGTTTGTGGAACGGTGGTTTTGGAAGTTACCACTTCATTTTTGCTTTGCCAGGATTATACTTCTGCATGGTTTTCTCTGCTTGGATTATTATATGTAAGTCTGAGATGTACGCCATTGTACAGGTGCTGGGTAACCTGTGAAAGTAGATAAACCTTAATACTCATCCAGGGGCTATAACCTTGGTTATGATGGTAATAATGGTGGATGATGACTCCCTCTATAAGGCTCCTTCACACATCGTGTTTCCAGTACTTGTGGTATCTGTTTTTTCACAGATCCCACACATACCCATTATAGCCTGTGCTGCTATGCACATGTCCGTGTTTTTCCGGCTGCACGGATGACAAGAGCCAGTACAAGTCTATGGAAAACATGTACAGCACACGGATGGCGGCAGTGTATGTGTGTGCTGTCTGCGTATGACATTGCAAAGTATAGGAGAAGCTTTGTCATTTATTTCCTTCTTTATCTATACCGGAAAAACACTGATGGTAAAAACAGACACATGGATGACCCACTGATGGTAAAAACGGACACACGAATGACCCACTGATGGTAAAAACGGACACACGAATGACCCACTGATGGTAAAAACGGACACACGGGTGACCCACTGATGGTAAAAACGGACACACGAATGGCCCACTGATGGTAAAAACGGACACACGAATGACCCACTGATGGTAAAAACAGACACACGGGTGACCCACTGATGGTAAAAACAGACACACGGATGACCCACTGATGGTAAAAACGGACACACGGGTGACCCACTGATGGTAAAAACGGACACACGGGTGACCCACCGATGGTTAAAACGGACACACGAATGACCCACTGATGGTAAAAACGGACACACGGGTGACCCACTGATGGTAAAAACGGACACACGAATGGCCCACTGATGGTAAAAACGGACACACGAATGACCCACTGATGGTAAAAACAGACACACGGGTGACCCACTGATGGTAAAAACGGACACACGGGTGACCCACTGATGGTAAAAACGGACACACGGGTGACCCACTGATGGTAAAAACGGACACACGGGTGACCCACCGATGGTAAAAACGGACACACGGGTGACCCACTGATGGTAAAAACGGACACACGGGTGACAGACTGATCCAAAATACTGTTGACACCGGTACCATTTATTTTCATGGACGTTTTTAAACATGGAGGTGTGAAGGAGGCCTTAGACTGAGTAGGGAGATTAGTATGGCTAGTCCTAATATGGATCCAATTCTTCCATTCTTCCATGTAATACTGCATTTTCCTGTGAGAACCACTACAGGGAATGTGAGCCGTCAGTGGCATCTTTCCTGCTGATGGCAGCTGATTTCCAGGGGTCTCGGAAGTTGCTTTGGATTATTCCTATATGATGTTGTGGTGAGACTGTCTGGATGCAATATTAGGGGATGAGAGGCACAAGGAATCCCAATTGAGCATATTTTGTCTATCTGGATTATCTTGCTGGAAGATCACGGTACATAGAATATCTATTTGTTTCCTGTGTAGGAATATTTGGCACGGCTCCGACAAATCCGGCTTCAGAATTTCAATGAACGTCAGCAAATCAAAGCTAAATTGCGCGGGGAGAAGGTAAGTTACTTTCCACAGACTGTGCTTTCAGAAACGGATTGGTGTTCTTTTTAACACATTTTGGTGAATTACACACGAGATAAAGCTAGTCTTCCTAAAACTATTGTAAGTTTTGTATCTACAAAAAAAAGTTGTTTTTTTTTCCATAGGAGACACTGAACTCAAGTGAGGTAACTTTTAAATAGGATATGTTTTCAGATTTCACAATAAAAACTGCATACATTATCATATAGATCTCATAGACCTGATGAGGCTGCTGTTCTGACTTTGTTAATCAATTTCAGAAAGGCTGTATAATCTGTAGGAAAGCTGGAGGTAAGGTCCTGAATGGTAGATGTCGGTAGTGTCAGCTGTACCAGTAACACTGGGTTACTGAGCGGGTTTAATGTGGCTGTGTTTTGGGTCTGGGTTTTTAGCGTAACCGAAAGAACTTAATTGGGAAAAGTCGATCCTATAATCCAATCTGGGGTTTACAGGCCTATTAACATCAGATCGTTTAGCTCAGCAGTGTGGAGTGTGTTGAGATTGGAGAAAGGCAGAGCTGCTATTTTAGTCTGCAAAGAGAGCTGTGATGGAGCCCAGCAGAGAGGTGTTTGTTTGGTGAACACGTTTAATACAAGTGTGAGCTGCTGCTGGGAATACCGATGTTGGTGAGGCTGCTGCATTTATGTTTCATTCTGCCTGAAGAAAAGGAATGTTTGTGTTCTCCATTGATACTGAAGGAAGGTTTTTTTTTTTCATTTTGAAGCTTTAAAGTTTATTATAGACCATAAACTACATGCTGTTTTGATATTAAACCCTGTGCCACGTGTGTCCAAGCAGCTACCAGAAAGCGTGAACCCCTTTAATTCCTTTATGAAAGTTTAAACACAGTCTTCCCCCACCTAGTCTGGTTCACGACTCCTCAATGTCTCTTCTTCCTGATGCTGAGATCTCACACTATTCAGTGCAAGCCGCAGCTGTCAGTCAGGCTGGGTGGGTGAGCCGCAGCTGTCAGTCAGGCTGGGTGGGTGAGCCGCAGCTGTCAGTCAGGCTGGGTGGGTGAGCAGAGACTTAGACTTGGAGATGAAACACTCTAGCTGGTTTGATAATAAAATGTTATCATGATTATACCGACATTCTGACAGATTTTCAATGGGATGCTACTTTATTTATGCAATTCCCATTAATTTCTATGGAAGCTACAGAAAAAGCATGGCTCAGCCACTCTCAGCCCTGAAATAACTCTGTCCAGGCACCAAGCAATGGAAAAGCAAAATTAGCTAAGATGGAATACCCCTTTAGGTCAACACAATGTGGTGTGATCCTAAGGATACTAAATATGTGATGCAAGGTAGGTCAGGCAAGTCCATACAGTATTCTGTTGGCATGATTTTCTTTTACATATCATCATGAAGGAAATTATATTAAAGAAGGCTTCTATTAAAGGTTTTATTCCCTATACCTGTGTAAATGTTAGTGTAATGTAAGTGTCTTAATATTCTCCCCGATCGCCGTCTTCCACAGTTCTCAGCGCCGCTCCGGTCCTCTTCTGTGTCACTTGACGGCTAATTCTGCTTTGCCAGGTCACACTGCACTCTGTGTGAGCCGGAAGTCTCTTTTACAATATAAGTCTATGGAGCCTCCTTCTGACACTCCATAGGCATACATTGTAAAAGCCACTTTGGTCTCCTATATAAACCCCAATATGATCCGGTAAGACGGTATAGTCATCACTTGACCCAGAAGAGGACCGGAGCAGCGCTGCAAACTGGGGAAGACTAAGATTGGTGAGGATTTTACACAGGTATAGCCAATAAAAAATTAGAATGGGAGTGCTTCTTTAATGACAGTTTATAGTGAGATTTTGGTCTATTACATTTTTTTTCCATGGCCATTAAAGGGAACCTGTCACCTGTTTTTTCCCATATAAAGTAGGGCCAACACCTGTAACCCCTATGTGACAGCATTGTAGAATGCTGTATATATGTCCCAATGTACTCTCCGTCAAACTAAAAATAGCTTTTATTATACTCCCCCCAGGGGGGCGACCTGGTCCGATGTGCATCGGTGTTCTTGATCCAGTGCCTCCTCTCTTCTTGCTTTCGGTGGATGACTCATTCTACATCCTCCACCCGGTGTCCTCAGCATTGCGCTCCTGCCCAGGCGCATTTCTCTGCTTTTGGCAGGAGCACGATGCTGAGGACACCGGGTGGAGGATGTAGAAGGAGTCATCCACCGAAAGCAAGAAGAGAGGAGGCACTGGATCAAGTAGAGCGACACCCATCGGAGCGGACCACCCCGTAGGTGAGTATAATAAAAGCTATTTTTAGTTTGATGGAGAGCGTATTGGGGACATATAGACATTTTAGAACGCTGTCACTTATGGCTTATAGGTGCTGGCCCTACTTTATATGGGAAAAACCTGGTGACAGGTTCCCTTTTATTCAAAAAAAAATATGTATGTATTTTTATTTATGGGGGAGGATGGCACTAAATATGACTCTTACATATGGAGATGTAACACTCCTGTCTGAATAAAGTCTTCTAGACGTTTATTCTAACTTTTCTTTTGATACCATTGGAATTAATGTATTTTTAGCAATAGAAATGCAGTAAGTAAAAAAAAAAATGCATTTGTAGGATTAGTCACATGAAAGAATAGGGAAATAGTAATGAGGGTGTTAGAGTGAGAATTTCCATATAATGGCTAGCTGAAAAGAACGATCAGTATTCCACAGATCCTAAAGACAGATAATTAAGGGTCGGAGTAGGAAACGTGGGTAGAAAATGTGAATAGTGCATTAATTTCTTCCACCGGCTGGCATGTGTTCAGAACTGATGCTTTTCAGCACAGCCGTAGCCAGAGATGGAGAGCTATTAATCTAAGCTGCAGACGGCGCTTTCTGGGTGATTAGCTCTCATCAGTGCAAAATATGGATTGATGACAATGCGAGTGCTCCGACTAGACACCTTTTTGAGATGTATTGAGTTGTGCGAGATAGGAGCTTTTTGCCGGATATATTGACATAACGGTGAAATGTCAAATGTCAAAATGTGTAAAACTATCCGCACATGCGATATATACTAAAAAAGATGCGTGTGAATATGTTTGACTCTTATGAAAGAAAAAAAAAAAAAAGTTTACCCTTTTTGAAAAATCAATCGCTCACATGAAAATAAGAAACTTTGTAATGTATCTTATCAGAGAAATCTGCTTCTTTCTTATTCTGGACTGATCATTCATTCTTAAAATTCTCAACTCAAGGTTAAAATCTGTCTTTTGTGAACATAAATTTTCCCATTGTTGAGATAAGAGATGACAGTTGGTGCTCATAAAGTTCTAGGAAGAATTGTAACAGTCTTTTCTGGAGGACTTGCAGCAGAATGTCTGTAACTGCCTCTAGATTGTCCCTTTCCATAGAATTTTAAGAGCACCAATTGTTATCTTCTGTCTGTGTCAAGGGAAAATCTGTCTTCACTGAAAACAGATTTTACTTATGAATTGAGAGTGAAATATTAATCCAGGAGGAGAAAGAAGCCAATTACTCTAATAATGTGTGTTACCACGTTTCCTATCTTCATTCAATAATTTGTTAATAACGGTCATTTTAATACAAGTTAAAATGACGGCTACTCTTTTAAATCAAACATCCCAGTATGTGATCTTTTATTTCCCCAATATCTGCCGTCATTGGACAAACAGGACAAGTTTAAAAGTATTGAAGGAGGCAGCCCGTGGTGTCGACATTTGGCTAAGACCCCCTTCACACGTCCGTGTGAAAAACCTGCAGACATGTCTGTTTGTGCTCGCTGATGACACAGGGATGACATCTGTGAACCCTATTACCCCATACCGGCGCCTGGGAATCAGCGGTACAGTTCGTGCTGTTTCCCGACGCCGGCTGCTGAAGGCAGCTCTCATCATGGTCCCCTGCTGAGATGAGCGCGAGCAGGAGACAATGATGGGAGATGTATCCAGCACCCGCTGTGTAAAATGAAGATTTAAATAAAATAGATGGCATGGGCTCCCGCCCGATAATTCATTACCAGCAGAGGGAAAGCCGTCCGCTGAGGGCTGATGTTACTGTCCAGGCAAGGGTCCATTGCCAAAAATGTTCCCTGGCTGTTAATAACTTCTCACAGCTGTTTGATTAGCATTTACTGGCTAGATTACAGGGGACCCCAGAAAAAGTTTGACTTGGAATCCCCCTATAAATTCTACCTAGCAAAGGTTAAACAGACAGCTGTGGGCTGATGAAAGCCAGGGAAGGGATCATGGATACTAGCCCCCTCCGAGGCTAATAACATCAGCCCTCAGCGGTCCCAGAAATTGCGCATCAATAAGATGCACCAAATTTGGCGCTTAGCCTTGGCTCTCCCCACTTGCCACTGCCCTGGTTGGGATTCATGTCAGCCTTGCATTGGCAGCTGACATGAAGCCCAGGGGTTAGTAATGGAGAGGAGTCTATAATACTCCCCCATTTCTAGCCCCATAGTAAATGTTTGGAAAAAAAACACAGCCTGAATACAATCCTTTATTTGAAATAAAAGTTCACACCCTGTTTTACACACTTATGTTTCACCAGCTGCTTTCCCTTTGCTGGTAATGAATTATCAACGGGAGCCCATGCCATTTATTTTATTTAATTCTTCATTTTACACAGCATGTAAACAGTGGATGCTGAAAACAACTCCCATCTCTGTCTCCTGCTCTCGCTGATCTCAGCGCAACCAGGAGACAATGATGAGAGCTGCCTTCAGCAGCTGGCGCCTGTGATCAGCACGAACTGTACTGCTCTTCCCAGGCGCCGGTACATATCACACAGACGGCACATGGATGTGTCACACGGATTCATGGATGACATACGTACATGCAGGTGGCACACAGATATGGACCACGGATCTCACCAGTACTGTGCTTTTTTTTTTCTTGTACTGGAATCTCCAGGATGTGTGAAGGGGGCCTATTGTGTATGGCCATCATAAGAATTAACTGATCATTTATTGGTTATTATTGCTTAGGTCAGCCAAATCCTTTTTGCCAATAGGTATAGGGATAACATTTATTATGGTCTTATTATGGTTAGAGTTTTCCTATTTCAATGGTTGTCTGGTATTGGAAGGTGGAGGGGGTCTATGATTTTCCCACAAATGGCATTCATGGCTTGTGTTAGATGCTTCAGCTCAGCATCATTTACTTTATGGGATTGTCTCATAGTTAACATTTATCACCTATGTAAAGGAAAGCTGATAACTATCTGATTGGTGAGGGTCCGACTACTGGTACCCCAATGATCCAGAATATAGGCTCCTAAAGTCCTCTAGTATGGAATGGCACTGAGCGTGTGCGAGCACCACTTGTATAAACCACGGATGGAAGAGTGTGTGCACATGCTCAATACCTGTTCTCATGATTGATTGGTGCCAGCAGTCTAATTGCTTGCGGGATAGAAAAATATTAAGATTTGAGAGTCCTCAGTGGTTTATACTATTTAATGGCTAACTGAAAAGATGGTAACAAATGGCAAGCTTTCGAGACTACTGAGGTCTCTACATCAAGCATAGAAAAACACAAAATCTGAGAAGTCACATATTTATACACAACAGGACATAGGAATAATGCAGAAATAAGATAAGTGAATTGAAGCAGAACAATCATTGTGGGATGGGGAGAAAACAGTTGTGTCAGTAAATATTGGAGGAGTTCATAGATAAGGAGTGTGAAAGTTTTATTGTTCTCTGACTGAGGCCTGGTCCATGGTTGTGATGCCTCTATGAGGTCTTAGGAGCACTTTCCTTAATTGAAGTAAAAAATCCTAAATCCATGCAACACATTCATTCCTGCACTGAATCTGTGAAAGGTCATCATAAGTTTGTACTCCCAGACTATTCTGTCTCTCTGGGATGTGAAGTTACCTTTCAATAGCAGCAATGTCATGTCCATGATGCTGTGATCAGGGCTGCAAAAATGTTTGGCCACAGGCAAAACAAGGATGAATTCTCATTGCCACACAATAAAAGAAAAAAGAATAGATGTAAGTTTTTGTCCTGTCTCCCCCCACTTACAGACCCCCAGTTGGACGTTTTGTTGCATATAAATAAGTACACTACATTAGTTGTGGTGCAACTGAAACTACCTTGGATAGTCCTGATGTGAGCTGGGGATCTTTATGTAAATATGTGACTCTTCAGATTTAGTGTTATTCTATGCCTGTTTAAGAGACCCGAGTAGTCTTGAAAGCTTGCAATTTGTTACCATCTTTTCAGTTAGCCATTAAAAGGTATCAACCACTGAGGACTCTCAAATTGTAATATTTTTCTATCTACTGGCTAACATGGTACAAAGATATATTTTTATGCTTATGTGATAACCGTTTTAAATTTGGATAAGCATCTACGCCAGATACAGAACACGGACAAGAGTGGGGCTGATTATTGGGAGTCCTACTTTTTATTCCCCGACCATCCCTTTAATGAGAGTGCCTTCATTTATCACCACATGTACATATGTACTTTATGTGCACCACTGTATTTTACTGATCTTAAATAGGAAGAAGGCGGGCAGCGTGAAAGGGATAATGATGATGAAGCCGAGCTAAGAAGAAAGAAAATCGAAGCTTTAAAGGTATGATGGAGGCCACAAGCCAGTCACTGTTTCCTGAAGAATTTCCCGTGTTCTAGGCCTGCAGTTTATAGGATTAGTGGCCTGAACCACGCGAGGACCGAGCACGAACTCCAGGGTCTGATTTACTGGGATCTCCATCTCTGTTGCCTCATTCATTAAAATTGCAATTCTTCTAGACTATGATTCACTGTCTCTGAAATTGAGTTGTGTGTACATAAGATTTGCCTCTAAGCAGGTAATCCTCTTGTTATCCATTACATCTGCTCCAGCTGAAGTCTAGGTGCCTGTTCCTGACATAGCCGCTCAGTATGTATGACATATGAATTGAGGTAGTGCGCGCTCACCGCCAGGTTATGGCTGGATTTGAAGCATCATATCCTGTCTAGCTTTGCAATCCATCCCCTCTCATAAACACTTAACATTGCATTTTCTATACCCATGTTGTCTTTGTACATATGTTATTCATCAAGAGCTGACTCTAGACTAAGTTCATGATCGGCTTTGTATGACCTCTGTTTTTTTTTTCTTTGGAGGCCCAAGCAAACGCTCGAGCGGCTGTAATAAAAGAGGAACTTGATCGAAAGAGGAGGGAAGCGGATGAGAGGGAAAAAAGAGCCTGGGAGGAACATGTAAGCAATGAGCACTGTGAAATATGCGGTATAAAAGTCCCAAATTCTTCAGTACTATGTTCACCAATCCACCCTCACTTTTCCTTTTTTCTTTGCATCATTCATGTTCTTATGTAAAAAACAATCTGACTTTTTGACAGTAATCAAAAGAAAAATGCTTTACTAGTTGCCGCTTGCTGGGGGGTAAAGAGAATGCCACAATCAAGCATGAAAAGAAATGATATTTCCTCCAAAGCTGATAGACATGGCAATAGATGTGGAGACCCCTTCAGACAGGTTAGTGGTTAAGGGGAATCTGTCTGCAGGTTTTGCTATACATTCTGATAGCATATCATAGGGCTAGAAAGCCTGATGCAAGAGATGTATCACTTTTTGGGCTGCTTGGTCTGATTAAGATGTAGCAGAGCAAAGAGTTAAGCTGTATAACCCCGCCCACACCCCTGACTGACAGCTTTCTATGTACACTGCATTGTGAACAGCTGCTAATCAGTGGTGGGGGAGGGGTTACACAGATTAGCCTGACTGCTGAGCATGTGAGCTGTAGTCCAGGCAGTGTTTATCTCCTGCTGATAAAGTGCTGATTGAATTAGAACTACAACACACAGTCTAATAAGTGACACATCCCTGGAATCAGGGTCTCATACCCTATATTATTGCGTTCTCAGATTAAATATCAAAAAACTGCTGACAAATTCCCTTTAACCTCTAGGGATATAGAAAAATCCCACTCGCATACATATGATGTAGAATATTTGAGCTAATTAGGACTTGGGAACGGAACAAAGACATATGAACATGGCCTTCATGGCGATGTGACAAGGGCGCGCTGTGAAAGGGAGAGGTGATTTACAACCTGAACCTCTGCTACATTGATTATACCGTAGGGCTCCTAATTTTTCTTATAGACGGCCGAATTTTTAATTCCAGTGTCTTATAAAGACTTGAGCTGATTTGATACAAAGCAAGTAAAACACAGTAACAAACCAGCTGAGGAGTCATTTTTTATTTTATTCAATTCCAATTTCGTTTTCTACAAAAACTTGAAGATTTTTGTTCACCAAGTTGCAGATAGAAAGGTTAAAGTGCCTCGTTTCCTTGTAGTGTGTGTGTGTGTGTGTGTGTGTGTGTTTTTTTTTACAGATGACATTTATACCGCTATAATGCGTTTCTGTTTGCTACACTGACACAACGTAAATGTGTCTGATGGTGTTTTTTCCAGCACAGCAGTATCGCCACCTTTTGATTTCCCCAGAGATTCTTCTGGTAGTGTTTGTGTTATAGTCCGCAGTAAAGTATGGGGCACTGACACTCCGACTTCATATTATGTACCCAAAGCAGACCGAAATAAAGCTGTCAGCTCCAGCGGCTTACATTCCTGTTCTGTACACTACAATAGACTCATTGACATAAGAGTAGTCTTGGTGCTTTTATTACTCTCCAGATAGCCATTAATTAAAGGCCAAAAGAAGCACTTCATAAAAAACACCTTATAAGCTGTGTATTTGTCCTGACCTTTTGCACAGCTCATAGTGTCCCTCCCTTCCATTGCTACAAAAGAAAATGTACAAGTTAATGGCAACAAAAAGTTGAATGGCATAAAGAAAATAACACCTTGTAGTATTTTTAGGTACAAAATCTGCAAATCGAACATTTTAAGTACAGAAGGAAAGATGAGCTATTAATGATTTATTAGCCAGCTACAAGAAGCTAATGTTACTCTTTTTTTTTTTTTTGGAACATTCATATAGCCATGGAATAAATGGCGCTATAATAATAAATAATAATAATACCGTAGAAGGGGATCTGGAAAGTGGTCTGTTCTCACCTAATTCTTTTCAGTTGATTTATGAGTCATCAAAATTGGTTTGTCAGTTTAAATTTGTACTTTAAATGGATTTTCCACGCTTCTGGAGATGAATACAGAGAAGTACATGTATATTTCTGAATGCTCTGAATTATTTTTTATTTTCATCATCTTGCCCAGCTCTGTGCTGCACCTTTGTTTTGATGCCGCCAGGGCTTCCTGTTAATTGTATTACCATATAAATAACATTTCCCTCTCCCTTCTCACAAACATTGCCTCTAAGGGTCTACTTGCCCCTTCATTACTAGGCCTGAGGTAATTCTATGAATACTTGCTGTCTGTACACACAACACAGATTTGCTACTGACATTGCAAAATCTGCTACCAAGTATGTGAAACATGATCCCCATAGAGATAGGGTTGAAGGGTGAAAAGAAGTAAGCAGTGGAGATTCAAGGCTTTTGAGGTGTAACATCTTGTACTCCATGGTTGGGGCGATGACCACATGTATAGATGGTGGGACTTTACATGAGCAGGAGAATAACCCCAAGAGCTTATGTTATTCTATAGCTTACAAAGTAATCTCAGCTACAATTACTAAATTAGTAAGTGATTAATCTTACTCCATTTAAACCATTTCCACACAATGGTATAAACGTCTACTCTCATTAATAAGCAAATTTTAGTGTTAGTCACTACTATTATTGTTATTAATCCAAATGGGTTTTCCATCAATCCACCCTAATGGCCCACCTATACTGGAGAATAACAGGCTTTGATACATCCACTTTCTCGATCACCCATGATGGCACCACGAGAGAGGGGATCCACCCTTCAAGGACTGGAAACCTACAGGGTAAAAAGGGCGGTACTTCTCCCTCGCATCAGTTGGTTTCCTGTCCTTGATGGGGGAACCTGTTAGCATGGTCGGCATACCTGAAGATAGAAGAACTGAAGATTGGATTCTTGACCGGTCGACTCAGGCAGTGATCCCTTACGTGCCTCAGCTGGCGCAGGATCCCTGGAAGCTCCACTGTGGGTCCATGGGGATTTTCACTTGTGTTCGGGCTCACGCAAGCAGCATCACGTTGGCGGTGATGGCCTTAGGTGGCGCTCGATCTGCGCAGGTGCGCTTGAAATGAGGCGCGTCAGGGGCATGCCTGGATGACGCACACACCGGCAGGAGCGCCAGAATGACACGCAGGAGTCATTTGACCCTACCCTGAACTTCCGGGGGGACCGAAAGAGGCCTGGAGAGGCAGGCTGTAGTGCAAGTCCCGTATTTAAGTTGCAGAATGACCGCCAGATGAGCTCTTTCTGTGCTCCAGCTGTCCCCTCCAGGAAAATGGAGACAGACACTGAGCAGCAGTCTGAAGGGAAGCCCCATGAGCAGGTGGAGCATAGTCATCCCTTTGGCAGCCTCGTCGGTGAGAGACGGAGTACTGCAAAGAGTAGTCCAGTCAGTGGAGCTCCAGTATTGGCTGATATGTGTCCTCCTCTTAATTCGGTACCATTTGATTGCCTGAGAGTGGTAAGTGATCTTCGTGAAAGTTCACTCGGTAATGAGGTTTTTTCGTTCTTGTCATTCAGTGCCAGGGAAAGAAATCTAATCTAAGCACATGGAGTGTGCGCTTTGTAAAATGTTGTTGCCAAATTCCTACCAGAAAAGACTTTGCCAGTCCTGTATAAAGCAGATGGTAACAGAAGAGTCCCCTAACTTTGCCATTGATCTAGGGCCCATCATCAGATTAGAAATAAAAGAGTCCCTGAGATCCCTCACTCAGAAAGAACATCAGAATGAAAAGAGAGCTAGAAGAGCTAGGCAGTTATCCCATGTCAGATGCTTCTAGTAGGTCAGATAATGATGACGACTCCCTAGATTCCTCCTCGTCAGCTTCCTGATCAGACATCAATATGGAACATCACTGTTTCCTATTAGAGGAGACTGTTAAAAGCGGTGTCAAAGATCACAGCCAGGGGAGTCGTCGCTGAACCACCCACGCCGTGATCTCTTGAGCGAACAGCTCTCTGTTGCCCCCTATCGTCCGGACAGTTACACGATTGGCCGACGATTAACGGAGGAGGCCGCTGGCTGTTTGCACTAGCAGGCCGGTTATCGGAAAACTAACAGTGAGTCTGTGATATATATACCTCCGGGTTCCAGCACATGGAATATGTGTATGTACCCCCTGTGACAAAGTCACTGGCATAGTGCTGGAGGGGAGGCATGTTTCACTGAGACTATTAGGTTCAGTGATTTGAAACCCAGAAGTTTTGCGCCAACACACTAAGTGTTGAGAGGGGTTAAACAACCATTTTAAGGGCTGGGTTTTTGAGAACAACCATAGAGCTAGTGGGAGGTTGTTATCCATATCTCCACCCCATGTTGTGGTCTGGGATTTAAATAGACTGCCTGCTCAGTGTGTCTGGAGAGGTTAACTCCAGAGAGGTGGTCCTGGTTATTGCTAACCTGAACCGTTTGTTTGCTAAACCCAGAGTGGGGGGATCACCGCTACCACAAGGATTGTGCTTTGTGTTACCACTATGTTTTCCTATTTTGCCCAAAGGGCCGTGTTTACTTTGATGAACTCTATGTTGGTTTATGACTCATTCTAAAAAATCAACAATTTATCTAAAGAGACAGGGTACCCATGTCTACCTCCCTGTGCAGTTGAGTGAACCACTCTACCACACCCCGTACAATCACCGCTAACTCCACAATAACTCCAGACTACTCGCCGACACCACCACCAGTCGTTTTTACAGGCTGATTGGAGGCCTGGTTCTGTTAGAGTATGGCTTCAGGGCGCAGTTTACAGAACAAAAGGAATCCAAAGGGAGGCAGTATTTATAAAAAATATACAAGAGATTTTACAAAGGGGACAAAACAAAGCATAGATAGTTATATAAAAGGGATAAAACAAAAGAAACTTACTACACCGATCACAGATATGAAGTGAAGGAGAGTGCTTCGTTTGAAGAATGTCCAGCGGATGGGAATCATGCATGCACCGAAATATATCTTTCTACAAGAACCCAGATCATAATTTGGCTTTATCTTTTATCAGCCCTTTAGTTCCACCCACACACTCTCCCCGTGATGACCTTCAGGATTTTATGAAATCCTAACTTCACTCCAGATGGTCACAGAAGTTTGAGATTGCTGCCACATTTTCCATCGGGATTTTACCATTCCATAGATGTTAAACATGGCATAGCTGTTGCAAGGTATCTGGCCACTGTGGATTTGTGGCTCATAGGCAGGGGTCACAGTTATGAAAAATGATGCGTCTTCTTCCCCTGTTAGCCCTGCCACTAAAAATATGTCTTATCACAATCAGATTGATAGATCACAAATTTGGATATTCAATATTTCCTTTCGGAGACATTAAGTCTGTTGCAGGTGCAACACTTCTCTTACAGGGACAAAGGTGTCTAGTGTAAATGCAAAATATTTCCCTTGAAAGGGCAATGTATTTCCTGCGGACAAAAGGTTTCTTCCACTTCTCTATCTATGCGTCCACACATGTCTCTATTGTTGTCTGAAAAGACCTTTTGCCTACTTGAGATTCAGAATGGACAGGTAATCTTTCTCACAAAAGGCATCTTCTTTCAGTCATTTGGGCATCAAAAGGACTTCATGATTTTTTTTTGTTTTTTTTTAATATATAATTTTTATTAACTTTTTCAAAAAGAAGCAGAACATACCAGATTAAGGTGATAATCAGATACCTGTTCGCAGACACGGTATGAAGAGAGAGTTCTTACATATTTGATTGGTAAAGCAAAAGAATAGAAAAGAATAAGAACTTAATAACAATGTAACTTACATCAGTGTAATTAACATGCAATCCAGTTGATACTCTGATTTATTGAAGCCATCTTGTTAGATTAGACCACCTATGCTAGTATTATAGACCTTCACCAAATGATCCCTCCATTCCACTCTTTCCCCCTTCTCCCCCTCAATCCAGGCGTAATGGACCTAGGCTATCCCCAAGATCTTCCAGAATGTACCACGCTGTGGAAGTGAAGGGTTCCACCATTTTCTTTTTTTCATTTAATGACCAGCAATTTACAATAAACTGTTTCAATTTCGGAAGAAATTTGCCAGCTTGCGTTTCCTTATTGCTAAGGGCGTCTTGTTGCTCTATTCCCATAAAATGTTTCATTTGAGCTGTTAAGTCTTCAATGGTGGGGGGGGGGTGTTGGGTGTTGGCGTTTTAACTAAGATGGTTCACATCTAAGAGACTTAAGCCTGTCAGCTATTGTGTGGTGAGAGGGGGTATGTGAGTCACAGTGACTCCCGGTGCCTGCACACTGGAGCGGACAAGTAAAATAGCACAGGGAGAAAAAAAAAGCGCCTTCAGCTATAGACGCATTGCGCATGTGCAGGGTGTTCAGCTCTAGACTGTACGTCACAGGGCCCTGTGACGTGCAGGGGAGGGAGGGAAAATATTTAAATTAAGCATGTAGGCAGGCATTTCTTGGCGTCCCCCGGACGCCAAGCCTAGAAATACGGTTTGAATAAATAGAGATTTCTCTGCAATCAAACCTCAACTATGGGCCATACAGGTAAGTATAGATTTACATTTCTATAACCTGTATGCCCATATTAGAGATCTGATAACTCCAAAGGGGTGACAGATTCCCTTTAAAGTCCAAGTGTCAGCATTGGGGGCTCTGTACAATTTTAACTTTGCAAGGAACCATTGGGTCTCGAGATTTGTTAGAGCTTCATCTAGATCTAGACCCATTTTAAGAGAGAAGTTGGCACCATGGGATTTAGATCTGGTCCTAACAGCCATGACGGATGGACGGATGTGCCATTTGAGCCTATAGCGTCAGTATCACTTAAGATTCTTAGACTTAAGACTGACCTCCTAGTAGCTTTAACATATGCTCGTAAGGTCAGTGATATTCAGGTCCTTTCTGTAGGTCCACCATTTATACAAATCTTAGAAGACAGAGTCATTTAAAAGCCTGATCCAGCCTACTTACCTAAGGTTTCAAGGAGTGTAATTAGCAACAATTCCGGGGTGAATTTCAATTAATTAAAAACGACCTTTTATTTGAAAAAATTATTTAAAAAAAAAAAAAATCATGATGGTTAAAACAAATTTCAGTTCATCAGGGCATGCACAGACTTAGGTGTTTTGAACTTAATGTTCTTAATCATAGTATATCATAGCTATAACGTTGCTATACTATGATTAAGAACATTATGTTCTAAACGTGTAAGTTTGTGGATGTCCTGATTAACTGAATTTTTTTTTTTTTTTTTAACAATCATGAATTTTTTAGAATAATTTTTTCAAATAAAATGTTTTTAATTAATTGAAATTAACCCCGGAATTGTTGCTGGATACACTCCTTTAAACCATATCTTACCTTGTTGCCAACTCAAGCTTCACATCCTTGCACTACTGGTGGAACAGAAGATTTTTCTGGTGAGCTGGATAAATACTGTTTTCCTACCTACCTAAGGTAGCTTCCCGATTTCATGGATCACAGGAGGTAGTCCTTCCTTCTTTTTGATCTAGCCCAAAAATTCAGAAAGGAAAAAAAAACTTCATACTCCTAGATGTTAAAAAATGTCTGGTTAGATACCTATCAGTTACGGAAGCTTGGAGGAGGGATAGTTTATTATTTGTGTCCTTCCAGGGACCCAGGAAAGGGCTTAAAGCGCACCTGTCAACAGGATTGTGCACAGTAAACCGTATACACTGTCAGGTGGGCGCCGTTACACTGATTAATATGATACCTTGCTTGATGATATCCGTCCTGTGGTTCTCGTTATAATCTTTATTTTGTTTTCAATTAATGAGATGCTCGTGCTTCGGGGCGGCCTGTGGGGAGGGGCTGTAACTGGCGCTCTGCTTATGTATTCCTATGTCTGCCTTCTGACAGGTCACTGTGCTTTCAGTAACCTGCCTACTATTTTAAATGCTGCATGTGTAATTGTGTTCCAAACCTGAAATTTACATGCAGCAAAATGGCCCCCGCCACCAGCACGTGTGCAGTAGCATCTAATGCTTGATGATAGATGCTACTGCACAAGCACCGCTAGTGACGCCATTTTGATGGAGGTAAAATAAATTTGCCTGCAGCAATATAGCACCGCCGGCCGCGCTTGCGCAGTAGCATATCTCAGCAAACAAGAGATGCTACTGTGCATGCGCGGGCTCCTTTGCTGTTTCCATCAGAATCTCTGAAGCCCTGAAAAAAGGGGTTCACAAGGAGCCACAACTGAGCCTTTAAATTTGTAATGAGTTCAGCAAAAAGATGGCCAAAATGAAACTGAGTCCAAATGTTTCAGACTTCTTAGTCCACTTGCCTCATTATTCTCAGTGGCTCCGTTGGGGTGGTTCCATCTGACCTCCTTTTTACGAGAGAGTCTCACACATAGAAACTAGCCTCAAGTGCCAGCTGGGTGTTACCAGACACCTGGTCAAAGGGATGTGTCCATTGCAAGCACTGATTGGACAGTGTGACTGTGTACACCCCCCCCCCCCCCCAAGGAGGAACAGCACAATGCAGAGTTCTAAAGAGGAACGCTTCTGGATTTTTTTTATGGAGATACAAGTATTGCCTAAATAGATGTGAAGCTGACAGCTCCTCCCGTTACTGTGATAACTCCCTAGAGGTTACATCAGTGCACAGTTCATAGACCTGGAGTCTCCCATTGCGATCACTTACCCCTGCAGTAACACTTAGCTATATCGCGTCTTCTGTTTGGACCCCCAGGGGAGCTTTGTTCTGAGAGATACCCAGTATTTCGTTTTCAGGCCTCTCCATTTTACACTTTCCAAGTGTTTTAACCATTAACATGCCAAATAATGTAGTTGGTGTAATATCATGTGATGCGAGGCCGTCTCCGCACAGCCCTACTATATTAATAGATCTGGATTGTAGAGGTGCCTGGCGTTCAATACGATTCTCATAAACTGATCTAACCTGAATATCTGCTGGACAACCCATGTCTTCTGTCTACAAGCCAGGTGAAAGGATCTGAACCTTTCTGGTTGGAATGTCACCAATTACAAGTATGCAGTGTGTGATGAGACGGCATTAGTCGTCAGGAGGGAATACACCCTATCACCTGCAGTCGCAATGCTCATCCCCGGTGAAAGGTTAATTGCAGCCAAAGCGGAGTGTCAGGAGCATCTCCTGTGTGGTCTCCAGGTGCAGGCCTTGTTTGTTTGACACGTGGAGATGAGGAGCACATAACTTCTCCTCTCCGCACATACACCCATCATCTCTGCTTACAACTTTACATTATGTGCACTTTTTACCTAGCTTCTAGACCGTGTCTATTGGAAAACGGGTTCAAGGGAAGTTAATAACAAAAAGTCTAATGTCCAAAAATACAAATGATCTAACAAGAAATATTCAATAACCTCAGCCTTGTAAAAAATACACATTCTCTTATTTTTCCTTTCAGGACTTTTACGCTCATAAAGTCCTTTTTACATTGTTCTGTATAATAGAAATGCAGACGTGAGAGCAGATAATGCCAACATTTTCCATACCATAAGATTTCTACATGGTATTTCATCCATCCCTCCGTTTGTGTGCTGTCTGGGTGTGAACAAAGTCATATTCTAGCAAGATTTCTACATGGTATTTCATCCATTGCTGCTGTGGTTTTTCTTTTTTTCTTTTTTTTTCTTTTGTTCTGTTTTAGGCTGTGTGCCCACGATGCGTTTAAGCGTTTCCGCAGTGGCAATTCTGCTGCAGAAACGCTTAAAAAACACTTGGTAGAAGGTCTGCCATGTTCCCCAATGATAATCCGCATGTGCTGTGCACATGCTGCCGAAATTTCCGCTGTGGATTATCATTGCGGAAAAAAACCGCAGCACTACCAATTATTTTGCGGAAGCGCTGCGTTTTCGCCGCCATTGACTTGCATTGGAACGCATGTAATCCGCATCACTGGATCTGTACATGCGGATTACATGCGTTTAAATGTGTGGATGGTACCCGGGTCTGGAGAAGAGGAACCTGTAAAAAAAAGAATAAAATAAAAAATAAATATTATACTTACCTTCTGATGGCCCCCGGTGTCTTTGTCCTGGCTTGTCGGCAGATCGCGGTGGACTCAAAGACCTGCCATGAATTCATTTAGTCATGTGACTGGTCACGCGTCCGCTGACGTCGGCAGGTCCTTTCAGTGTACTGCGAGCTGCCGGCAAGCCGAGACTCATCGAATAAAGACTCCGGGGGCCTTCAGAAGGTAAGTATAGATTTATTTTTTAACATTCTTTCGGTCACACTATATAAATCCATGCCGTTTGCATGGATTTATATAGTGTGATCAAGTTGTCTAGCACTTTCCAAGTGAAAGCGCTTGTCAACCCACATGCGGAAATGCATGTGAAGAACGCTTCATTCGCTTGTCCCTGGCAGGAAAAACGCATGTACAATCCGCATGCGTTTTTTCTGGCAGGGAGATGCAGAAACGCTCAGGAAAAAATCCGGAGCATTTCTGCATCGTGGGCACATAGCTTTGAACACTTTAAGGCTATCTATTTCACTGTTTTATGGCCCTGTGTTGTCTATTGATTTGTTTATACTGCATAGCATTGCCTGCTCTGGCCTTGTGTTAATTGGCTAATTACTCAGTTTGGCCAACTGGTGCTGCATGTTAGCAGACAGTTCAATTCATATATATTCAGCTCTGGCTCAGGATAGCACGCGTGCTGTGTCACACGTGCAACAGACTTTGAGTGCAATAGCTTAAAGTGCTTTTAATAAGCAGTTATACAACGGCAGTTAGACAGGGCAGGAGACAGGTAAGGTGCATAAGATATTCATACAAACATGCTGCTTCTTGATCAGTTGTATTGCATTATTCATTGGTCGTAGCAATCTGCTTCTAACTTGTTTTAACCTCTGCTTTCTCACATCTCGCCCGCCCTTTAACACATTCTGTGCACTTTCTCCATATCAACCCCTCCTCTCTCCCCTCTCCCATGTATAACTCTGAGGCTCTACTGACCTTTCTCACCCACTCCAACCATCCACTACCTCCATACAGCACTCAAAACGTTCATACAAATCATTGCACCACCTGCTCTCTCTCTTTTTTTTCTCCTTCTCCTAGTCACTGGCGACATCTCCCCCAATCCTGGGCCTCCCTCCACTAGCATACACCACTCTTCTCCAGCTGCCTATAGAAACCCTGCTGATCTTATTAACATTCAGTGCATGCCCTCTCCTATTGCTTTGCACTGTGCTCTCTGGAACGCACGGTCTGTGTGTAACAAATTAACTTACACTCACGATTTTTGCCCCTCTAATTCCCTTAACCTTCTGGCTATTACTGAAACCTGGATCCAGCATTCAGACACCACCGCAGCTGCTGCTTTCTCACTTGGTGGGCTGAAATTTTCACATACCGCCAGATCTGAGAATAGACAGGGTGGAGGTGTTGGTTTGCTCCTTTCACCACAATGTGCTTTCCAGGTAATCCCCCCAGTTCCCTCACTTATGTTTCCTTCTTATGAAGTGCACACCATCAGACTCTTCAAACCCTTCTCCCTGCGAGTGGCGGTTGTGTATCGCCCTCCAGGCTCCTCCCGCCAGTTCCCGGATCACTTTGCCACCTGGCTTCCTCACTTTCTATCCTGTGACATCCCCACCATCATCATGGGAGACTTTAACATCCCCATCAATGATCCCCTCTCCCAATTTGCCTCTCATCTACTTTCTCTAACCTCCTCATTCGGCCTCTCACAATTTACTAATTCTCCTACGCACGAAGACAGGAATACTCTGGACCTTGTCTTCTCCCGTCTCTGCTCGCTGCATGACTTTACTAACTCCCCTCTCCCGCTCTCGGACCTCAACCTTCTTTCCTTCTCTGTCAAGAACAGTCTCCTCACCCGGGACACCCCCACTTACCACACTTCTAGGAATACACGTACCATTAATACCCAGCAGCTTATGGACAATCTGCACACATCTTTAGCCCCCATCTCCTCCCTCTCCTGTCCGGACTTAGCATTGTCACACTACAATAATACACTGAAGAGCGCCCTAGATGAAGCAGCACATTCTACACGAAGAAAGACCCGACACAGACAATGGCAGCCCTGGCACACAATGCAAACACGCTTTCTTCAGCGTTGCTCAAGGTGTGCTGAGCATCAGTGGAGAAAATCTCTTTTAGCAGAGGACTTCATCCACTATAAATTCATGCTCAAAACCTATAACTCTGCCCTTCATCTGGCCAAACAATCCTACTTCACCACTCTCATCACTTCACTGTCCAACAATCCAAAATGACTTTTTGAAACCTTAAACTCCCTGCTGAAACCGAAAGCACAGGCCCCCACCACCAACCTCAGCGGGGAGGACCTGGCCACTTATTTCCTAGAAAAAATCAACCACATCCATCAGGACATCTCAGCCCAATCTCCTCAGTGCCTGGATCCCCTTCCCTGCCGCACTTCAAGCTCGCTTCTACTCGGCGTACAACCTGCAACAGTGATCCCATTCCTTCACATCTCCTGCAGTCTCTCTCACCGGTGGTCACCACTCACCTGACTAAAATATTTAACCTCTCTCTTTCTTCAGGTATCTTTCCCTCCTCATTTAAACATGCTATCATAACCCCTTTTACTTAAAAAGCCATCCCTGGACCCGAACTGCACTGCTAACTACAGACCTGTCTCTAACCTTTCTTTCATAACTAAACTCCTGGAAAGCTTGGTCCACTCCCGTCTAATTCGCTATCTCTCAGATAACTCTCTCCTCGACCCTCTACAATCTGGTTTCCGCTCCTTACACTCCACTGAAACTGCCCTCACTAAAGTCTCTAATGATCTACTAACAGCTAAATCCAAAGGTCACTGCTCCCTGCTGATACTCCTGGATCTCTCTGCCGCATTTGACACTGTGGATCACCAGCTCCTCCTCACTATGCTCCGCTCTATAGGCCTCAAGGACACCGTTCTCTCCTGGTTCTCCTCCTACTTCTCTGACCGCTCCTTCACGGTATCCTTTGCCGGATCTTCTTCCTCTCCTCGTTCCCTTACTATCGGGGTCCCACAGGGCTCAGTCCTAGGCCCCCTCCTCTTCTCTCTATACACTGTCCCTATTGGACAAACAATCAGCAGATTTGGGTTCCAGTATCATCTCTATGCTGACGACACCCAACTATACACCTCTTCACCTGATATCACCCCTACCCTAATACAAAATACCAAGGATTGTCTGTCCGCTGTCTCTAACGTCATGTCCTCCCTCTATCTTAAACTGAATCTCTCTAAAACTGAACTTCTTGTGTTTCTCACCTCTACTAACCCAACTCTACCTAACATCGAAATTACCTTGGAGGGTTCAACCATAACTCCCAAGCAGCACACCCGCTGCCTTGGGGTCATATTCGACACTAACCTTTCCTTTACTCCCCATATCCGATCACTCACTCACTCATGTCACCTGCATCTTAAAAACGTCTCCAGAATCCGACCTTTTCTCACCTTTTGAAACTGCTAAAATTCTGACTGTCGCTCTTATTCACTCTCATCTGGACTACTGCAACTCTATTCTGATCGGTCTCCCTCTTACCAAACTTTCGCCTCTCCAATCTGTCCTGAATGGGGCAGCCAGGGTCGTATTTCTGTCCAGCCGCTTCACCGATGCCTCCATCTTGTGCTAGTCTTTACACTGGTTGCCCATCCGCTACAGGGTCCAATATAAACTCATCGCTCTCACCCACAAAGCTCTCCACAGTTCTGCACCACCTTATATCTCCTCTCTCATCTCTGCATATCGCCCTACACGTGCCCTCCGTTCTACAAATGACCTAAGACTAGCATCCCCCATATTCCGAGCCTCGCACCTCCGTCTCTAAGACTTCTCTCGTGCTGCGCCAGTTCTCTGGAATGCACTACCCCAGGCCATCCGACTGATGCCTAGCCCCCATGTCTTCAAGCGCACTTTTAAAACCCATCTCTTTAAACAAGCCTACCACCTTAGCTACTCAGTAAATTAACTTTCCCCTGTTCCCTCTTAAATATTATTGAGAATCTGTTCCCTTCTCTTCATCTGTCTCCACACCCTCCATGCACAAGATAACTGCACTCGGTACTTGAGTATTGCAATTAAACATACTGGCTGATGACCGGATCATACAGCTTTATATGAAAATCCCTATTTATTATAATTGCCAGACCTGGAATAGCAAGCACTTTTCACCTATTGTGTCCCCCCATTTCCTTGTAGAATGTAAGATTGTGAGCAGGGACCTCACTCCTAATGTAACTGTTTAAACTGTCTTAAAATTGTATTGAATTGATTGTCTGCATATGACCCCGCTTAATTGTAAAGTGCTGCGGAATATGTTGCCGCTATATAAATAAAAATTATTATTATTATACCTGCTCATAAAGCCTTATCCAGGTTGAGCCCAATTTTATTTGAAATACCAGCATTTTTACGCACCAAATGAAGAGTTGGAATTGCTCCCCAAAGTGTCTGAAGGAAAGAATTACTTTTTCTTCTATAAGCCTTTCCCCGAGGAGATCCCTAATTTCATCTCTAGTGCTTAAATGACCATTAGGAGCTCCCATGTACTATGTGGTTTCCTGGACTGTATCTAGATCATAATCTGGCCAGGAGTATATATCATCCATGCTTGGGTACCGCCAGCTGTTCATGTTATATATAAAAGCCTGCTTTATTTCCTGAACAACTGGGAGAAGACCTACGTTAATATAATAATAACATGATAAATGCATTAGACCTACACTACTGTTCAAACGTTTGGGGTCATTTAGAAATTTCATTATTTTTGATAGAAAAGCACTTTTTTTTTTTCAATGAAGCTAACATTAAATGAATCAGAAATACACTCTATACATTGTTAATGTGGTAAATGACTATTCTAGCTGCAAACATCTTGTTTTTATTGCAATACCTACATATGTGTATAGAGGCCCATTTCCAAAAACCACCACTCCAGTGTTTTAATGGTACATTGTGTTTGCTAACTGTGTAAGAAGGCTAATGGATGTTTAGAAAACACTTGCACAAGTATGTTAGCCCAGCTGAAAACGGTTTGGCTGATTTGAGAAGCTATAAAATTGACCTTCCTTTGAGCTAGTTGAGAATCTGGAGCATTACATTTGTTTGTTCTATAAACTCTCAAAATGGCCAGAAAACGAGAACTTTCATGTGAAACTCGACAGTCTATTCTTGGTCTTAGAAATGAAGGCTATTCCATGCGAGAAATTGCCAAGAAACTGAAGATTTCCTACAACGGTGTGTACTACTCCTTTCAGAGGAGAGCACAAACAGGCTCTAACCAGAGTAGAAAGAAAAGTGGGAGGCCCCGCTGCACAACTGAGCAGCAAGACAAGTACATTAGTCTCTAGTTTGAGAAATCAACGCCTCACAGCTCCTCAACTGGCCGCTTCATTAAATAGTACACGCAAAACGCCAGTGTCAATGTCTACAGTGAAGAGGCGACTCCGGGATGCTGGCCTTCAGGGAAAAGTGCAAAGAAAAAGCCATATCTGAGACTGGCTAATAAAAGGAAAAGATTAATATGGGCAAAAGAACACAGACATTGGACAGAGGAAGATTGGAAAAAAGTTTTATGGACAGACGAATCAAAGTTTGAGGTGTTTGGATTACACAGAAGAACATTTGTGAGACGCAGAACAACTGAAAAGATGCTGGAAGAGTGCCTGACACCATCTGTCAAGCATGGTGGAGGTAATGTGATGATCTGGGGTTGCTTTGGTGCCGGTAAAGTGGGAGATTTGTACAAGGTAAATGGGATTTTGAATAAGGAAGGCTATCACTCAATTTGGCAACGCCATGCCATACCCTGTGGACAGCGCTTGATTGGAGCCAATTTCATCCTACAACAGGACAATGACCCAAAGCACACCTCCAAATTATGCATGAACTATTTAGGGAAGAAGCAGGCAGCTGGTATTCTATCTGTAATGGAGTGGCCAGCGCAGTTACCAGATCTCAACCCCATTGAGGTGTTGTGGGAGCAGCTTGACCGTATGGTACGCAAAAAGTGCCCATCAAGCCAATCCAACTTGTGGGAGGGGCTTCAGGAAGCATGGGGGGAAATTTCTCAAGATTACCTCAGTAAATTAACAGCTAGAATACCAAAGGTCTGCAATGCTGGAATTTCTGCAAAGGGAGCATTCTGTGACGAAAGCAAAGTTTGAAGGAGAAATCATTATTTCTAACCTTGTCAATGTCTGGACTATATTTTCTAATCATTTTGCAACTCATTTGATAAATAAAAGTATGAGTTTTCATGGAAAACACAAAATTGTCTGGGTGACCGCAAACTTTTGAACGGTAGTGTATTAGATAATTTATCTTTCTCAAATATTAATTTGATACAGCTTACAAAATACCTACCTTTAAAGTGAATGCCCAATTACAAAATAAACCATATTGAAGGGGTTGTCGCCAAGTTTTTCTAAACTCCTGAAGGACACATCTGCCTTACTGTGCCATCATGAAGGATAAGGATGCATCATTGTACAATTCTATGCGGATGGGATCTACTCTCTGTGGAGGGTAGGTGACCACTCGTTTCTGTGCTGTAATTCATATTAAAGGGATTTTCATCTACATTGATTTCTATGACCTATGTAAGACAGCACTAGTCATCATAATGGGGGATACTCGCTGCACCGGGTAAATTAGGCACACGTGCAATGTCCTTCCAGTATTTTCTCAATACAGCAGTTTATTATCTTATCATAAACCGCATATCACACAGTCCTTCTTAGTATATCACCGGCATGTTTACACACTTCACATCCGGGAGTCTCTCAAGTGGCAGACAGGCCCAATTGGCCCAAGTTACAGCCTTCAGCAAGGTAACACTATAGCAATGTCTATATAAGTGTCCATATAACAAAGTGTATTACCTTTGCCGGGTTTAATTGCTGCAGTCCATTTATTCCGTCACCACTGTGGCTTTGCGGCTTTCCCAGGTGGGGGTCTCTAGCCGTCGTCCCCTCGTAGGCTACTGGTATGTCTTCCACACTTGACATCCAGCCTGCGCCTTTCAGCGTTCTGCACCAAGCCGGCTCTCCCTCAAAGGCCACTGACATCCACGCACCGGATCCAGGCTCGGCCTTCCAGGCTGCCAGGCTTCACTCTCGGCCTCCCTAGGCCTCTCACCAAGGGTGTCCCACACACACGGAGCACAGGCCTCACACTGAACACCGAACACACCTGTCTCAAATTACCAGGGTTTTTATATCCTGTGCACACACACACACATACTGACAGGACCTTGCTGATGTCACAGTCATGTGATCAGTCAGCTGTGTGTATAGGTCCTGTGTGCTGTCCCAGTCATGTGTACAGACCTTTACTGTGCATACAGGACCTGTGTGATGTCACAGTCATGTGACCAGTCACCTGAGGGGGGAGGTATATGGTCAGGTAAAACACATCCTAGACCATTACCGTAATGCCAGCAAGTCGCTGCATTACATATCCCCCCCTCTGTTCAAACTTGTGGGGTTGAACACATAATATACACAATCACCTCATATCCCACAGCTCATACCGAGACCATGTACTTGTCAATTGCGCTGTTCAGCCCCTGGAATATTAGTCAATGACATTAGCCCATTCCTTAGGGACCTACCATTTGTCACTGTCACTGACTTCGTCGGGTCACCTTTCCGGGTCGTAACCTTGTCAGAGCTCCCCCGCTCCCAGTGGTCAGTCATACAGCGGTGTGACTCACATGCCCTGGTATCTAAGGTCCGGTTCGACTCCGTACTGTCCCATCCTCTATGGGGTCGTTTGTATGGGCTGCTCAAACCTGAGTTACTGGAGGTCTCCCTACCTCTAAACCCACGCCCACTACTCTCAGGACATCTTGAAAGGTCCCTAACTCCAGCTGTAGCTGTTCTGTTATTTAGGGGGCCCTTTCTCTGTCGGGTCTCACGATTTCTAGACGGCTTCCATCTTCTGCTGCTCAGATGATGCTGTCTATCTACTCGCAGTCTAGCGAGATTCAATTGTTCTACCTCTTGCAGGTAGGTCACTCAGTACTCAATCAGCATGCGTATATATTCTAGGCTTTCTTCTGTTCCTACAGCGGAGAAGGACACCATGCTGTCTTCGTCTGGTATCCAGTCCTGATGATCACGTGGACTGCTTACTTTCACCACACCAGACTTCTTGACCGTCATCTGCATGGCTCGACCGCTTCTCCCAATGAGCTTTCTCACCAGAACATGAGGCACCCGGATGACCTCTTCACGCATACTGTGAGCTTTCCTCATCAGCTCCAGTTGTCTAGCGGCTTGTTCCGTCTTCAACCGGAGAAACCGCTTCGTGCGAATACATCGCCAATGCATATCACTTAGGATCGCCACCCTCTTCACTGTGACTTCGGTCATGGACAGAACCACCAGCTGTTTAGCTTCGGAGGTCAAGTACACCTTACAGGCTCCCACAGCCTTCTTAAACTCTTCATGCACGGACTCACGGGTGCATTCTTCCCTCAAATCCTCGGGTACATCTACGAGGCATTTGTACCAAGACGTTTCGGTCTCACCAGTAGTTTCCAGACGATCAACCAGCTCAGGGTTCAGGGACAACTGACTTTCAGCTTCTTCCCCCTGTATGCTTACCCTGAGCTGACTCACAGCTACAAATTCACAAATTTTCGTCTTGACCACTTCCACTTCATATTTATCTTCTGTTACCATGCTCTTAGCTCTCCTCAGGTCCACCTTCTCATGGTATAAGGGAGTGAGTGCAACGTGTTTTCCCTTTTCCTTCTCCAAGGAGGCCTCGTTCACCGAGTGATACTTTGTCAGGCGACTTTTGAGCCCGGAAACCTCTTCCTCTAGTTCCGTCACTCACCTCTCAGCGGCCCGTCTCTGAAGCTCTTCCTGCTTCAACTGCTCTTTTAACAGTAGAGTTCTCTCAGACCTCTCTTGCTTCAAATGGGCCTGAAGCAATTCCTTGAGCTCCCTGATCTCGACTCTTACTTCCACCGAATCATCCAAGCTCGCATCACTCGAGGAGGTATCTGCTTCATACCTCCCATCACCAGTGGCCAACTCCTGGCCCTGGTCTGTGGCTTCTCCGATGGACTCCTCCATCTTTTTCCGCTCAGCTTCCATCTTGCTGACTGTTTCTTTAAGGCATGTCTCCGCCCTCTGGAGAGTTTCACAGGACATCTGTAGCTTCTTCACCTGAGCTTCCAGACCTAGGGTCTTTCCACGGAGATCATCATTCTCCTCACGGGTCTCTTGCAGAGTGGTCTCACCCACTTGGCGCACTTGCTCTGCACCCGCCTTATCCTCCTCTAGTTTTTCTTTTACCTTGAGGAGATCCTCATAATCTCTTTTAAGTTGTTGCCGTTCCATACCGAACTTTTCATCACACTCCTTCTTGGAGTCACACAGCTCCTGGTTGAACTGTTCGCGCAAACGTTCTAGGTTTTGTTCACGCCCAGCAACTTCATGCTGCAGCGCCTCTTTGAGGGCAGACAGCTCTAACTGTACCAGGGAGAAGCGATCTTTCACCTCGCATAACTCATCTTCACACACCGCTTTGTCAATCTGTAATTGAAAAACCTCCTTGATTTTGCGACGGTCCTCATTAATTCCGTAGAACATTTCCTTCCAATGGTTAATTTCCGCGTTGCTTCCCTCCATGTCTCGCTGCCAGTTCCTCATAACCTGGTAGATTTTCTGCTGCTCAGACTCCAGGTTCAGCTGGTCTGAAGACACGTTCCCCAGGTTTTCACATAACTGCTGCACGTCAATCTGACACTGCGGCCTGATAGGCTCCAGCTCTTGGTCATGACTGGCCGCCTCCCCTTTCAGGGCTGTCTGATCCTGATCCGTCAGTCTCAGTACCGTACCGGAGGTTGCTACTGGCAACGTCATCTCCTCTTCTACCTCTAAAGGAGGATCCACACTTGAAACATAGGCACACAGTACTATATTCGCTTTATTTTCATTTTCAGGGAGTACTACCGGAGCAACCTTTTTGTGGCCCTTGCGCCGTCGACGACGAGAGGGGGACTCTCTCCCCTCGTCTAGCCCCTCCTGACCGAACTCACTTTTTACTTTCATAGTGTCACAGTCAGCTACGGGGTCTGTGTCACTCCCCATGGTGTTGTGGACTAACAGGTCACCTCCCACTTTGACGTCACCCCCTTCTACTGGAGTTACCCCATTATCAATGGTCACATTGTCATTTTTAGGAGGTACCAACCCACAACCGGTAGCAATTTCCAGTTTTCTGCAGTCCACACTCTTGTGAAGATCCGCCCCTTTTTAGACTCCGCCCCCTTTTTAACAACCACACCGGCAGGGTAATTTTTACACAAAAAATCAGCAGTAGTCTTAGTACTCAGTTCACAACATCTCTTACCACCTCCCCGGGCACTCTGGGACAACACTGGCGCCCCCGGAGAGTCCATAGAATGGTCCACTGCCGCCATTCCATATGGTGCCCACAGCTCCTGCGGTTCCTGCACCATGTCCAGTAAAAGTTTCCCAAATACCTGCTCCGGTCCCAACCGGCCCTTCAACCGCTCAATAGCTCCAGACAGATCTGCTGCTTTGCTCACAGCCATCGCGGTACGCTGTTCAGACTAGAACTTCACCGCTCTCCCGGAAAAAATATTTGTGGCCCCGCCAAGCCACAGCAAACCAGGTTTGAGTGCGACGCCAATCTTCGCAACCCCGCCGAGTTGCAGCAAGATGCTTTATCTACACTCGTTGTCCTGTGTCGTTGCCCCTAGCAACCGGGTTGTCGTTGCCGCTAGCAACCGAGCTGCCGTTGCCCGCATTCTCTAACCATATGTAAGGCAGCACTAGTCATCATAATGGGGGATACTCGCTGCACCGGGTAAATTAGGCACACGTGCAATGTCCTTCCAGTATTTTCTCAATACAGCAGTTTATTATCTTATCATAAACCGCATATCACACAGTCCTTCTTAGTATATCACCGGCATGTTTACACACTTCACATCCGGGAGTCTCTCAAGTGGCAGACAGGCCCAATTGGCCCAAGTTACAGCCTTCAGCAAGGTAACACTATAGCAATGTCTATATAAGTGTCCATATAACAAAGTGTATTACCTTTGCCGGGTTTAATTGCTGCAGTCCATTTATTCCGTCACCACTGTGGCTTTGCGGCTTTCCCAGGTGGGGGTCTCTAGCCGTCGTCTCCTCGTAGGCTACTGGTATGTCTTCCACACTTGACATCCAGCCTGCGCCTTTCAGCGTTCTGCACCAAGCCGGCTCTCCCTCAAAGGCCACTGACATCCACGCACCGGATCCAGGCTCGGCCTTCCAGGCTGCCAGGCTTCACTCTCGGCCTCCCTAGGCCTCTCACCAACGGTGTCCCACACACACGGAGCACAGGTCTCACACTGAACACCGAACACACCTGTCTCAAATTACCAGGGTTTTTATATCCTGTGCACACACACACACATACTGACAGGACCTTGCTGATGTCACAGTCATGTGATCAGTCAGCTGTGTGTATAGGTCCTGTGTGCTGTCCCAGTCATGTGTACAGACCTTTACTGTGCATACAGGACCTGTGTGATGTCACAGTCATGTGAACAGTCACCTGAGGGGGAAGGTATATGGTCAGGTAAAACACATCCTAGACCATTACCGTAATGCCAGCAAGTCGCTGCATTACACCTGCTTATATTAGACAGTGGCTGTATAGGTTATATGAAGCAGAACACCACCTCTCCGTCATAAACCCCGGTACTGCACATCAGCTCCATTCAGATGAATAGGAACTAATGTACAGTATCTAGGAGCAGCCACTAAATGGTGTGAGGAAGTGGCGGCGCCCCCTTTTTACACTATATTTGTTACTGGAGCTGCTAGCAGCTAATCGGTGGGAGTGCCAGGTGTTGGACCACCACTGATCTGATATTGATGACTTATTCTATGGATGGGTCTTCAGTAGAAGTGTAGTGGAAAACCTCTTTGTTTTCTAACATATCGCTTTGACTGTGATATGTAATAATCCCAAAGCTATATAAAGTGCCAAAATAGCAAACATTGATACCTCTGCAGAACTATGACCGCTGCAGCTTATAGGTGTTTTCTGCCCTCAAACATGAGCGAAAGCCATCCACTTAGTAATGCACTTACATGCTCAAATATTTCTATTTTCTCAAGGCTCATGTGGTCAGGCCCTCATAACATTTTCAGGCATCACCTGATACCCGACTGGTTGGACGCATGACCGAGTATGTGTCCTCAGAATAAGGATATAATTATGTAAAAGGTTATTTTGGGAGTTTTGTTGCATCTTTTATACTGCCTGTTTTTGTTTTTAAAGCGAACCTGTCAGTAGGATCAACCCCCCTCCTTAAAGGAAATCTGTCACCACTTTGGAGTTATCAGACCTCTACTATGGCCATACAGGGTATAGAAAAGTAAATCTATACATACCTGTATGGCCCATAGCAGAGGTCTGAATGCAGAGAAATGTAGTTTCATCTCCTTTGGTTTTTCACAAGCTATCCCCTGCCCATCTGCTTATTATTCCACCAATTCCCTGCCTATGTCCACGTTTACCATTTCCCCCTCTCCCTGCGCGTCACAGGTCCCTGTGAGGTGCACTTTTTTCCCTCACCTTCCGGCGCATGCGCAGAGCGTGGCTCACAGGGAGCGCGCTTTGTTTCCTCAACTTATTATGACTTTTGTGTTTCCATATAGACGGCTTAGGAGGGTTGATCCTACTGACCGATTCCCTTTAAATTTCTGAAAAGTGTCAGCCAACTCCTTAAATTCTGGATCTTAGCATAAGTATTTGCCTCCTGGGTTTGATGATATTACTCGTCTGCCACTACAGCCCGCAGCTTTAGATCTGGACGTTGCAGAATACGTCATTACGGCCACTTGGTGGTTTTGGATTAGACATTTTCTGCTTCTTTGTTCCTGTCCGTGGCTGGTTGTCAGTTCTTTCTTCAGCATTTATTGTCAATCTCTCTTGAATTGCTTGAATATTCTTTAATATGTAATATATCGCCACTCTGAATACACCATTTTAATTATGTCTGGAACAGTTTTTGTATAAAGTATGTATTTAGGTTGTACGTATGTTATTTTGCTGTGCTCCTTACTCTTTACTTCTGTGAATTTCCAGTATTGCTATATTTGTGCCAGGTGTTTTAGCCTTTAAAGTGTCATGATTGTATCTGCGTCCTGCATTTGTACAAATTGTACAAATATAAACATATGTGTTATTTACATTTAGATATAATTTTTTGCTTTATTAAATGTCCTTTTTTAATCTTTAATGGAATTGTTTCTTTTATATTGTTCTTTTGTGTTTATTTTTTCAGTTGGCTGCCCGGGGGTTCAAGAATCCTAATGTGCCTTATAATGCTGCAGGATCATCGTCAGGCTCCCCTAGCCATGCAGCTCATGCAGATGTTGGGGGCTCCCCTGTCAGAGGACAGTCTCACATGAAGCCTTCTACCCCAGCCATCTCTATGACCTCTGCACTGAAGAATGTTGGAGCGGTAGGTTCACTTTCAGAGCCAGTAGGATGGGATACCAAAAAAATAAAATCCTTTTCATTGTCAGGACTACATACAGTACAGACCAAAAGTTTGGACACACCTTCTCATTTAAAGATTTTTCTGTATTTTCATGACTCTGAAAATTGTACATTCACACTGAAGGCATCAAAACTATGAATTAACACATGTGGAATTATATACTTGACAAAAAAGTGTGAAACAACTGAAAATATGTCACCTTTTGCTTTGATGACTGCTTTGCACACTCTTGGCATTCCCTTGATGAGCTTCAAGAGGTAGTCACCGGAAATGGTCTTCCAGTTCCCAGAGATGCTTAGCACTTGTTGGCCCTTTTGCCTTCACTCTGCGGTCCAGCTCACCCCAAACCATCTCGATTGGGTTCAGGTCTGGTGACTGTGGAGGCCAGATCATCTGGCGTAGCACCCCATCACTCTCCGTCTTTGTCAAATAGCCCTTACACAGCCTGGAGGTGTGTTTGGGGTCATGGTCCTGTTGAAAAATAAATAATGGTCCAACTAAACGCAAACCAGATGGAATAGCATGCTGCGGCAAGATGCTGTGGTAGCCATGCTGGTTCAGTATGCCTTCAATTTTGAATAAATCTCCAACAGTGTCACCAGCAAAGCACCCCCACACCATCACACCTCCTCCTCCATGCTTCACGGTGGGAAGCAGGCATGTAGAGTCCATCCGTTCACCTTTTCTGCGTCGCACAAAGACACGGTGGTTGGAACCAAAGATCTCAAATTTGGACTCATCAGACCAAAGCACAGATTTCCACTGGTCTAATGTCCATTCCTTGTGTTCTTTAGCCCAAACAAGTCTCTTCTGCTTGTTGCCTGTCCTTAGCAGTGGTTTCCTAGCAGCTATTTTACCATGAAGGCCTGCTTCACAAAGTCTCATCTTAACAGTTGTTGCAGAGATGTGTCTGCTGCTAGAACTCTGTGTGGCATTGACCTGGTCTCTAATCTGAGCTGCTGTTAACCTGCGATTTCTGAGGCTGGTGACTCGGATAAACTTATCCTCAGAAGCAGAGGTGACTCTTGGTCTTCCTTTCCTGGGGCGGTCCTCATGTGAGCCAATTTCTTTGTAGCACTTGATGGTTTTTGCAACTGCACTTGTGGACACTTTCAAAGTTTTCCCAATTTTTCGGACTGACTGACCTTCATTTCTTAAAGTAATGATGGCCACTCGTTTTTCTTTACTTGGCCGCTTTTTTCTTGCCATAATACAAATTCTAACAGTCTATTCAGTAGGACTATCAGCTGTGTATCCACCAGACTTCTGCACAACAGGACTGATGGTCCCAACCCCATTTATAAGGCAAGAAATCCCACTTATTAAACCTGACAGGGCACACCTGTGAAGTGAAAGCCATTTCCGGTGACTACCTCTTGAAGCTCATCAAGAGAATGCCAAGAGTGTGCAAAGCAGTCATCAAAGCAAAAGGTGGCTACTTTGAAGAACCTAGAATATAAGACATATTTTCAGTTGTTTCACACTTTTTTGTTAAGTATATAATTCCACATGTGTTAATTTATAGTTTTGATTCCTTCAGTGTGAACGTACAATTTTCATAGTCATGAAAATACAGAAAAATCTTTAAATGAGAAGGTGTGTCCAAACTTTGGTCTGTACTGTACATCTTACAAATTGCAGTGTTGATATTTCAGATGGTCACAATAGCATGGTAGACTACCGTCCCATGGAGACTTAATGGAACGGTGGCATGTGTGCCCTTTGCTTCATATTAAAGGGCATTTGAAAGCTTTGTTATTGGGATCAGTGGGGTTCCTACAAGTCAGACCCTATGTATCTACAAATTGTTACCTATCTCTCTGCTTTGTCGATGGGGTGTCCCTTCCAACATCATACTGATTGACAGCCGGCTCCCCACTGCCTAACTGCGGGGAGTCTTCTGTCAATCAACATGGCTTTGGAAGAGAAAGATCTGTTCTGTTGATGTGGGGTTGAATGAAGCCGGAGAATCGCCACCTGAGCTGGCAGATCGTCACCTGGCTGAATGGACAGGTAGCTAGCAACTACCTGCCAGTAGGTTCTTAGCCCAATAGCCCCAAAAAAAAAAACAAAGTTCCAGATAACTCTTTTAAGCCAATATTAAAAATCCACCCATATGTTAAATTACTGAATACCATTTAAAAGGTTTTCCAGCCTATCAAAATTATTGTTAACAGGGCTCAGATTGGTTTATTTTTGTTTCTTCTGGTTACAGGTTGAAGTAACAGAAATCAGGGACAACACAGAAGACTCCAAAAAAATAGACACTTCAGTCCAAGTTAGTATCCATTATTTTTCTTTGCGTGTTATCATGCGTCATAGCTGTCTTGGGGAATACTTGTTCAGGAGTTGTTGCTGGGAATAATATACGATCACCTTCCATTAACCTGAATGCTCTCTATAATGCCGCTCATGTGCAGCTTTATTATATGCAGATCTATCGCCCCACTGCTGGTGATCACCCGCTGTACTGAAGTCTTAGAAGTGTATAAGCAGATGTGCATACATATCCATATATTCTATAAAAATGCCTGTATGAATAGATTACTACACTATATGTATCATCTTATCATTGTAATTAAATAGTGAAAATAACAAAGCTACATCACATTTCTGTATTTAAAGGGGACCTATCGCCATGGCAAAAGTGACCAATTTTTACTTGCATTTTATTCCTGCAGCTCCCCTGTGTTTTTTTTTTTTTTTTTTTAAATCCACGATACAGCTCCAAAGACATGAGGCTTATTACTTCGTGCTAATTTTTATGGTCTTTACTAAGGGGGGGTGGCTTAAGGGTAATAACGTAGAGCAGCCTGAAGTCACGCCCCCAGAGACTCTGCAAGCCACAGCCCCTTGATAAAGACCATAAAAATTACATATCTCTGGAACAGTTTGGCAGATGTAAAAGAAAAAAAATTGCATACTAAAAGGAGTAATGGAAATAAAAGCTAAACTGGCCACTCTTGAGCTGCACATAAGTTTTCTAGAAGTTCACACTAGTTTCTTTTTTTTCCTTGTGATTTCTAGTGATATTGATGGTGGTTAGCGCTTTGCGTCCATTTCTGTTTGCCCAGAGTAACTAGAGAGAGCTCATGATCTCCGTTATATTTATGGCTTTCAGCTCAGGATTTACGCCCCTGTATTCGGCAGTGGTATTTGGTGGACTTGGATTTACTGACTGTTTTTATTATTTTTAGAATGAAAAACGTCAAATACTCAAAAGATTGAATCAGAACCTTAAAGCTCAGGAAGAGGTGGCATCGACAAACGAAGACATCGCAGCAAAGACTGATAATGGTGATGACGAGCGCCAGCAAGAAAACAATGTAGCTGATCGCAAGAAGTGGCAAGCAGAAGGGCCAGTCATTCCCCTTTCTGAGCTCGCCCTTATCGAGGACACTTTATGTGCTGCTAACAGTAAGTACATGGGATGTGCCTGACATTTCAGAAATACCATTCTCTTTGCAGGAACTGGAAAGTGCAACGTTTTCTGCCCTTGAAAAACAAATGGGAAAACCATGAAAAAAAATGCAGCGTGTGAACAAGCACTTAGGCTGCACTGTTACTAGACCACAGTAAATATTAAAATATTAAATCAGTTGTCCAAGTCTTTAAAATCCATGGCCTACCCTTGTGATATACCGTCAATATCAAATTGGTGAGAATCTGACTCCAGGTATCCCCCCTTACAGTCAGCTGATTAGTGGGGATGCCGGTAGTCAGACCCCCTATTGATCAGGTATTGATGACCTAGAAGTCCAGAGAATCCCTTTATGATGGCTTCCTTGGCTGTCATGACAAGACTAGCTACACGCTATACAGCTACTGATTGGTATGAGATGTGTACTGTGACATGCTGCTGGATCTTTGACCGTATGGCCACAGTGCTGCTCACATGGCTACTACAGAAAATGCTCACAAATACTGAATAATAACAGGAACTTGGTAGAGATGGGTGAAGCAATCCGCAGGAGGTCCAGGTTCAGCATGGAGCCCTGTTAACCGCCTCTACTGATTATAATGCCCTGCGAGACGCCATGTGTGCATCACACCACAACAATGAGGTGACAACGGGCTAGTAATGGGAAGAAGCATCGGCGATGTGGCTGGTAGGAGGCGGGTAACAGGGCTTGACCCCTGGTTCTTGCTAATTTATTCGCTCATCTCTAGAACTTGCTGATTGTTAACTGAATTAAGTTTACTTTCCGTGTATAGGTATAGTTTTTTGTTTTACCAACATAATTTTTATGTTTGATTATTATGGGTCATTACTGGCCATATGAATGAAATCTCCTATGATGTGAGCTCCCTTATGGTGAGGACTAATGATTTATGTTAGAATATTTTGCTTTACATCCACAATATTCTATTGGTGTCGAGATGGATAAAGCCATGCTTTGTTACTTATAATGAGATAGCAATACTACATTAAAGGGATATTCCCAGAATCAAAATGTATCCCATATATTTGGGATATAGGTTATCTTACTGAATGCTGGGGGTCTGACCTCCGGGATCCCCAACAATCCCCGGCAGGTGCATGTTTGCTTTCCGCTCCATTCATTCTTTTTGAGACTGGCAGAGTACAGTACTCAGCAGCTTCTTGCACTCCCATATTTAAAGGATCACACCCAAAAAATCAAGTAATTCTTCATCTGTAGAATAAGACATAGCTTGCTGAGTGCTCGAGATCCAACGGCTGGGACCCCCAGCGATTCTAAGATCGAGGCACTGGAACCATGTGATCCCGAGTTCAGTGCTCTGACACTCCACAAATGGGATTCTGTAGCTCTGTGTGACATGGGTTACAGCCGGAGCAGTCAGAGTATAGCACTCCACTATTTCTGGCAGTCCCCTGACTGTAGCAGAGGTTGAACACGTGCACCGCCACATTTTTTCAAGACGGGGCTGCGGAGTCCCAGTCCCAGAGTTCCAGCGCGGCGAACTTTGAATCAGATGGTTCCAGAACCCCGATCTTGGGTTCGCTGGGGGTCCCAGCAGTTGGAACACCCCGTGGTCAGCCAGCTTTCCCCTATCTTATGGATAGTGGATAACTTTTTTTGTTTTGATGGTAACCCTTTAATGATAGGAGCAGACGACAAGTGAGCACTGCTATTCAAAGCTGTGCTCTGCAAGCCCTATTCTCTTGGCTCCAGACGTTCATAAGACCCCCATTGAGCAGTAAGAACCCCTATCCATAAAATAGGGAATAACTTGCAATTCTGGCAATAACCCTTTAAGTTGGTTGCCCAGGTTCCCATAGCCTGCCTGTACATTAGGCAGAATACTTTAAGTTTCTGCTGATCACTTACTGGAACGCTCTGATGTGTAAGTATATATACAGATGGGATTTATTTTTCACTATACTCTGGATCTATTTGTTAATCTCCTTTAAACATTTTATTGGAGCAGCCACTAGTTCAGATTCTGTAGTTATATTTCTCCGAATGACAGAAGTGCACCTGTGCAGGAAAGCATGGTGAGATGGGGCTCGTAAAGAAAGTAATGTGTTCCATTAAAGTGCATTATGCTACCTATTGTCACTACCTGATTTTATTTACGGTATGGGAAGGAGCGTAATCCTGCCCAATAGTAAAATGCTCTGTGACTGCTCCATGTGGGGTTTCCGCATTGCTGAAAATGTATTAACAGAACCACATGGGCTCATATTAAAAAAAAAAAAAAAAAAAAAAGAAAGAAATCTGAAATCGAAAACACCTCTGTACAGATGTATGGAGCTATAGAGCGATTATACAGGTTTTCTGTAAGATCTAGTTTCACATTAGCAGCATATTTCTGCTGTTTGGCTTTTGGCTGAAGGGAGGCTTAATCTCCTACCAAGCGGTCAGACCTGCGTGGTGGTTCAGCTCATACAGTATGAATGGGGCCCGTGCTGAAGATCTCAGACCAAAATGTGCACTGTGTAGTTGTTACTACTCTGCCACGCTTCATCCCAAATAGTGGCCCTATAAGAAGATAGGTGAAGGCCACAGAGATGGATAATATAGGATAAAAGCTTAGCTCAAAATAGTACTGAAGGTATTGTCATCTGGATTGTCCCGGTTTAGAAGGAATAAAATAAAAGTAAATGTAAAAAGAGTCCTTGATAATATATATATGTTATTTCAGAAGAGCAGTGTAGCCTTGCTCTATAAATGCAAATTATCCATATAGATATAAGATATAGTGGGCAGTTCAATTATCATATGAGGGGGAGCAGGCTCTTCTGTGGCTGTACTGAAAATAGAAGTAGCGCTGGATTCTGTGCCCTTTAAATCGAATGATGGCAATTGCGGTGCTTGCGGCAGCAAAAAAAAAGAATTCTGTAGGTGTCAATAATTGACCTTATCAGTCCTTTTGGAAATACATCGGTGGATGGACTTGGTGCTTTATCAGGACGTGCTCCACGCTGTTGCTTCGTGGCTCTATACCTCAGGCGGCACTCCTGCCGGCAGCGCTCATCCGAGATTAGGTCAGACAGGGTAGTATGTCCGGATGATACCCAGATGCTCCGTGACCTGCTGAGCCTGGTAAGTAACGTCACAATGTGAGGATGTAAGATCAAAATCCAACGCGTTTCGAAAGCGATTACCAGCTTTCTTCATCAGGTAGTCTATAAATAGGTGCTCGGTGCTGTAATGGATCATCCCTGATGAAGAAAGCCAGTAATAGCTTTCGAAACGTGTTGGATTTGATCTTACAGCCACAAGGCAACAGCGTGGAGCACGTCCTGATACAGCACCAAGTCCATCCACCGAAGTATTTCCAAAAGGAAGATTACCTCCATCACCACTGATAAGGTCAGTTATTGACACCTACGGAATTCTTTCTGGAGCGACTGAAGGTATTTAAACATCCAGCAAGGGTGCGTCAATTAGCAGCAGAATGTGGAGGTCACTGCTAGGTCATAGAGGGAGAAGGATATCACTACACTCCAGAGATGAAAAGATCAAGAAGGTGCCTGCAGAGCCTAGCACAATGACTTTCTACAGTTTTATCCAGAACCGACTGTTTGTCACACCTGACACACTTGTGACATATATATAATATACCCTTTTCTTAGCACCATGTGGTAGTTGCAGGCTCATTCCAGCAGTGTGGGGGATCGTTCCTCTGTGTTTATAAACACAATCTAATTAACCAAGCACCAGCTCTAATTGTATTTCTACTAGAGATGGATAATACTCTCTGTAGACCCATGGGGTCACAAAATATGTTGTGTACAGCTGTCCCATTGACATATTGAAAGATCACCACTGTATAAGATACCATTGCAGGGGGGAAAGGGGGGGGAAGGAGGAGAGTCGCCCAACTGCAGGTCAGTGATGTTCTTGTGTGGCACAAGTAGCTCTTTAACCCTTGACTTTTTTGGTTTACTATTCATTCCAGATAAGACTGTTGGTGGAGTTATAAAGCTGGATTTGGAGGAAAGACAAAGACGTGAATGGGGGAAGAGTCCGGCTGAGTCGGTTATGAAGATCTTGGGGGAAGCACAGCTCCAACTCCAGACGGAACTGCTGCAAAACAACAGCGGTGAGAATTGTGTAGATCATCCTCTTTATTAAAGTGCGTAAACTCACCTGATAAATTCCCTACCAGACCTTGTTTAATGGGCGATGTTGTCCCCGTCTAGCCACATGACCGCTGCATCTAATCACTGACTGCAGCAGTTTTGCATCACAGCTTCTTGAGATCAATAATTGGCTGCAGTGATCGCATGGGTAGGCTGGGATGTCCTCTTCCAGCCAGTCACCAAAGACTGGCAGGGAACATGAGAACAGCGACATTACCTCGTGGCACATTTAACATGTGTTTTTAGGTTCTCGCTTATGTTTGAACCTTCCTTGCCTTTGGCTACAGTTTTTGTTATCTTGGCAAACCCCTTTCACAGTGTTGTGAAGCACCAGACCTGTCCAAGGGTTTGTAAGCTCAGCCCAATTCACTTCAATGAAACTCAGTTGCCATTTACAGGAGTGATGTTGTTCGATACAAGAAAGTAGACTTTTATTTTTCAAACTCCTGGACAAGTGGAGTTGGGCGAAATGATTTGCAGCACAATGTCGGTACTCCGTGACAGCCGGATCAGAGCACAACAAGCTTCTGAATACTTTACAGCCTCCCGGGGGCCTCTTCTCATCAGCAGGCCCTGCCATGTGATGACTGCTGATGATGATGTGGGGCCTACTATCCAGAGGTGGCGCCCAGGATGCCGTCGGGTAATGGAAAGTTTACAGCTCTCTGGTCTGACTGCCGCGGACTGCTGACATGACCGCTGGACCAGAGTCTTGTGAATCCTCTGTCCTCAACTATGTGGTCAGTCCTTCCAGCGCATTAATTATTATGGAAAAATATGAAATCTACAGCAAGAAAGGACAGCGAGAGCTCAAGAGGCCGTGGTGGCGTCACAATGGGCCACACTTCTGGCCCACAGGCACATTACTATGGCTCCTGTGCCACAATAAAGTCATGAATCTTTTGCACTATGACACACAGATCCAGGTGATATAATGACCACTGAGCCGACCCAGCTACATGAGGAAGAAATATGCAAAGATCTCGCTGCAGATATGGATTCGCTAATCTCCCCCGACATGCAGAATGTGCCTATGGTGGAAGAGGCCATGTCCTCTGTGAATGTTGCCACAATATCTGAATCAGAAATGCCTCCGGCTGCCCCAGTTGGTAAGCGGACACTTTATGATCAGCTTTATGTTTTGATTTTCTTTATTGATTCTCTTTTCCTTGGTTTTGTAGTGTGGGAGGTTACAGCATATTACACATATTGTACAAATGGAGTTCTAATGGTAGAAATGAGTTTGCAAAAAAAATAAACTCACGTCCGTCAGCCTAGACCTAGGAATTACTTTTGTGGGGCTCGCTGATTTAAAAACGACGGAAAAAAACAACCTAGAACTAGCAATGGCAAAAAATTTTATTGAAAGATTGCTGCTCATGGATTATTGTCACTTCTACAAATGAATATATTATAATTAAAAGGATTTTCTTTAAGATAAGTGCACTCCACAAATGCTCTTATAGATCGGCCTCCCCCCTGGTCCAGCTCAAGCCTTCCACTGCAGTTCTGGTCTCGTGTTTTGGTTGCAGCGGTAATGTCACATTGATAGCATACATCACCGCTGCAGTCAATCACGGAGTTCAGTGGCTTTGCCAATGTCAGATCATTGACGTAACCAAATCACTGGGGCCCAAACAGCCGGTGCTGGAATGGGAATAATGGGCACCAGCTCTGTTGTTTTAGGTATGAAAGCGTGTTTGGGACCCACTTTCCATAAAGTGGAAAACCTTTATAACCCCTTCAGAGCAAACATACCTGTATTTGGTCATTAGTTGCAACCGGTATAAACATGGCTGAGGGTCTGCTCTCCCGTAGTAACGCAGCCTAATATATGTGTAGCTCTCTGTAGGAGAAGTGTAATACGTAGGTGCTCATCACCTTCTATCCTAAACTCACATTTCTTTTATACTGCATGTACACTGCCGCCAGCATATGCTTAAGTGTCTTTTCTGTAAAAGTGGGACTGTTGCTGACAGCCATGGACGTAACTTTTTATATACTTTGTAGGAAAGCGTAATCTTGTAGGTTTTTGTCTGCAGATGAACACTAAAGACTTACCAATATATAGCGATGGGCGTCCATGGCCGACGTTTGCCCCTGTAAGCTTATACAGTGACATATGCTGGAGGCTTCCGTCTGAGCTATGTATCGGAGAAGCAATGTGAACATAGTCTTACAATGTAAGGAAAATGGTTGATCAAAAATAAATACATTATACCTTCCCTTTTCATACGGGTGGGTAGAGTTACCCAGTGGTGCTTACATCTAGCCTAGTACGTATCATTTTACTACCAGACTCCTTTGGTACAGCTATACGGTCATTTCTTTTTATCCTTTTATCATGGGCGTATGTTGTTCTCGCACCTATTCTGTCTTTGCTCATTTGCTGTCTTACACTATGACATTTGAAACCATTTTTTTTTCAGTGCAAAAATGTGGCAACATATTGACTAATGTTTTACAGGTGAGCTCTATGTCCCCAATGATGGAGATCATCCAGCACAGACCCCAACTCAGGATGAAGAGACAGATAAAGGATTTCTTTCTATCGTTATGGACCCATTGGAAAGATCAACTGCACCCGAACCAAAAGAGTGTCTTTCTCCCATTCAGGAACGGGTAGATCCAGTCTCTGATCCTGACCACGTTGAGGACCGATCCTGTGGTAAGCGGCCATTTTTGTCTTGTTTTCTGTTTACTCATTCCTATTTTATCTTATCCTTTGAAAATAACATCCAAACAGAAACACTTGTTAGTGTATCTTTAAAGGGGTTGTCCGATACATAAAATGTGTATTTTTACACCCTAACCCTTCCGTAATCCATGGTAGCCACGTTAAGACGTCTCTCAAAATACCAGGACGCTATCAATGTGAATACCTCTCTAAGAGACAAATGTCTGCTCTTGTGTGGGATAATAAGCTCCTGCTGCAATTAAAACCGCCTGTATCATAGAGGCGCCTCATAGTCTCTTAGAGAGGAGTTCACATTGATAGGGTCCTGGTATTTTGAGAGACGCCTTACCGCGGCTACCAGGTACACATGAATTGGCCAATTTATGCGCTAAGATTTCTCATTTATTTATTTTTTCTACAGCAGTAATGCTATTCAAATTTCATATATTTCATGTTCGTATACTTAGCGTTGCAGTGTGCTGCTTTGTTTTTTAGTTGTTTATGGAGGTAGCTGCTCCTAAGTAAGCACCTGTTCACACCTATTTCTTGTTTTGGAAGTGCTGACCAGTTCTTTCTGTTTAAACGTGACATCATCAGGAGTATGATCCTGCAGTCACTTCCTCGCAGCTTCGATTTCCTCTCTGAAAGAGGACGCCGTCATGGAACGGCGTTCACGTACCACTGCTTTTTCAACGCTGCCCTTTGATGACATCCCGAATCACTTGTAGTCAAAAAAGCAATGAAAAGTGATCGCAGCACAGCCCCAAAGCTTCTGTTACCATCCTGAAATGGATCATCATAAGGGTGCGGCGCTGCGGTCACTCCTCCTGCTTTTATCACCACCGATCCCTGGTGACATCCTATTTCAGAGGGTTGATTGAAGCTGCAGGAAATTGACCACAAGGCCATCTTCCTATATCACAGGAAGTAAGAAAACAGATATGTGGATTAGCTGTATAGGGAGAACAGTAGGGACCTTTCAAATAAGTTACAAAACTAGAGTGAATTTGTAAATTCGTGCTGATGGTAGTGGGTTTGGAGAAAGAAAAACAGAGGTGGATAATTAAAATGCTTTAGGCTTTTATTAAGACGATATAAAATACATAGGGGTGGGGAAGAGGTTTAAAACGGTGATACATATCACCAGGATTAGTGCATAATTTTCTTTAAAATAGATATATAGAATATATGAATACACCAAGCTAATTAGATAAAAACATAAATAATTAATTAAATTGATGATTGGATTTCGTCTTCCCTCTCAGATGCGAAGGGTTGGTTTTGAGAGAGATCAGCTGGGCCTGTTGTTGAGCGCTTGTAGGATATGGATAGGGACTCTCGTGGTGCCTACGGTAGAAGAAGGGGAGAGAGGGTATTGGCTTAGTGATTGATGTTGTCCCGTAATGTCCCGCTCAGTCAATGGGTTGTATGATTACCTGCTATTGGTGTGACAATCAGCAGGTAGTAGAGGGTACGGAGGGTATCCTGTGGGGCTGTTTCCAGAGATGGGTCTAGGAGGGACAATGAATGAGGTGTCCAAATTAAAGAATAATGGATAATACACGGTTATCTGATAGGTTTAGTAGGTGTACCTGCGGAGGTTAAGTAGGAGGTAGACTTCGTTGTATTGTTGCAGGTGGGGTTAAACCTTTTTGGGTGGTGGTACCAGTAGGATAGGAATGATTTTTTCTAGATGGTTCTGGAGAAAAAAATAGTATGTTAGGAATATTAGTACAATGGTACAAGATTCTGCCCGGGTTTAAATAGAGTTGGTACCTAGTGACGAGCTGATAGCGCCTCCTACACTCACTATTACTAAGTTACAAAACTAGTTGGGGTTTAAAAATATTTGTATAGGAAATTTTATTCATCGGACAGTGACTATAAGACAGCCATACACTTTATATAGCAGTGAACAGATCGATTTCCCCCTGGACAACAGCTATGTGTGGGAGCATGCTCTCGTCTGATGCAGAGGTCAAGGGTTAGGCTTGCTGACCCTGTTCTTTTTCCTGGTGGCAGATAATGGTTAGTAGGCCGACATACACATTAGATCCTCACTCAAAATTGATGACCCTTCTCTAAGGATGTATGGCCAGGTTAGAGATCTTCCTAGAGGTACGTGCTGCATTCTAAAGTGATGCAGGAATAAACCTGTAGAAAAGCAGCCATTGAGCAGGATGCCCTGTGTACAGTAGTGCCCCGTCCTGCTCCATGCCACAAAGCACATAGCACACATATGGGGGCCTCTACATTCTTTGTCCTGCAATCTTTCTATTACACAGATGCATGCGTTAAAATATAGACTTGTAGCAAGCATTTTCTCTTTCCCCCATGACGGCACCATGGAGAGAGGGGATCCGCCCTTCAAGGACAGGAAACCTACAGATAAAAAGGGCGGCACCTCTCTCCCGCATCATTTGGTTTCCTGTCCTTGACTGGGACCTACAAAAAGAATGAAAGAAGGAGGAAAGAAAGGAAGAAAAAAGAAAAAAATCAGAAAGAAGAATATGGACTTACCAGGCCTTGCCAGACCGGTTCAGGCAGCGGGGGTTCCCTGCCTCGGCTAGTGCGATGCCCTGTAGCGCCAACGCTGAGGTCATTGGGCCTCCAGGGTGGCAAGGAGACGCAGCGCAGGAGAAGACCGAAGCCGCTGCGTTCTCCAGTGGTGTCTGGGTCCAGGTCGGTGAATATGCCTGGGCTTCTGGGGCCATTGCGGAAGCGCGCCCACCGAATGCCTCCCTGTGTCTGGGGAGTCGGCGTGACTGGGTGCACCGGAAGTGCCGCGTGCCCTCTGGGAGCGGCGCGTTTGAATGCGCACGCGGGAATCCGGAGTATCTTATGCCCAGCAAGAGGAAGCGTTGGGGAGAGGGATGGACTCCCCTGTGTGGGGGGGGCCCAATGCTGAAGGTGCACAGCCGAGTAGACAAGCCAGGTGAGGGGGGTGGAGCCCTGTAGGGGTTAAAATGCCGGGAATACACCAGGGAAGTGCTACCTGGCACGCTCTGGCACCGGCTATGAGCGAGCAGGAGGTGCAGTCCCTGCACCCCCACTCACCACCACCTCCGCAACACGGGAAACGTGGAAAAGGACCCCCCAGTGACCCTTCACGCCAGCACAGCCAAGGTGACGGTGGAAGCAGGCGGTCCTTTGGGTCTTCGCAACCCGGCAAGGACTCCAGTGTGGCGTCAACCTCCAGGAAAGGCCCATCTACTGGAACAGGTTCCTCTTCAAATCCGGTATTCCCTCTTACAACGGGACGGTAAGTGATCTTCGTGAAAGCTCACTTGTAACTTGGTACCCCTCCCTCTCTTTTCTTCTCTCATCAGGGAAGGAAGAGTACGGGCAAGTCCAAACACAGGACCTGCGCTCTTTGCGCAGAGGATCTGCCCACCACGTGGCAAAAAAGACTATGCAACTCGTGTGTATTGAACAAACAATTTGCGAGGAGACCCCTAAGTTCGCCTCCGAGCTCAGATTCCTGATTAAATCCCAGGTTGAGGATACCTTCAAGTCCCTGCAGAAGGGGAGGAAGAAACGAGAAAAAAACAGGAACCTATCCCCTGTATCAGGATCTAGCAGTTCGGACGGGGAGGTGATAGTCTCAGATTCGTTCTGCTTATCTTTTTCCTAGTCATCTTCTGAGGGTGGGGGTCATAGCTGTTTCCCTATAGAGGGTACGGATAATTTAATTAAGGCAGTTAGGTCTACTATGGGGTTGGTAGATCCTCGCCCCAAGAAATCAGTACAGGATATGATGTTCAGTGGCCTGGAGCAAAAGAAAAGAAGATCTTTCCCTCTCAATGATAAAGTCCACTCCCTGATTAAGAGGGAATGGAAAAAGCTGGAAAGGAAGGGCTTGTTGTCACGTAAGAGAAAATACCCCTTTGAGGACCCGGTATGCTCCTTCTGGGGAAAGGCACCAAAGTTAGACGTAGCAATAGCTAAAGCCTCTAAAAAAAATTTCCATGCCATTTGAAGACATGGGGGTGCTAAAGGACCCAATGGACAAAAAGGCGGACACCTTCCTAAAAGGAGGCTGGGAGGCCGCAGGGGGAGGGTTAAAACCCGCAGTGGCTGCCACATGTACAGCCAGATCTTTAATGGTCTGGCTTGATCAGCTAGAGGCGCAACTTAAGAAAAAAACATCAAGGGATAACATACTAAGCTCCATCCCAGTAATGAAGGACGCAGCAGCTTTTTTGGCTGACGCATCAGCTGATTCCGTGAAGCTGGCAGCCAGGGCTGCGAGCTTCTCTAACGCGGCCAGGCGGGCCCTCTGGCTTAAATGCTGGCTGGGTAACCACCAAGCAAAATCTAGGCTGTGTTCCATTCTTTGCGAGGGTGAGTTCCTATTCGGATCTACTCTGGATGATATCCTTGACAAGGCTGGGGATAACAAGAAACGCTTCCCGGTCCTGTCCGGTACTTCATACAGGAAGTCCTTTCGGAGCCGAAAATTTATGCGTAGAAAACCCCCCAAAGACCAGGATAGGTGGGAGGATAGGAAGAAAAAGGCCAAAGGGTTTATGTTTAACAGCCCCCCCCCAGCGACAACAGGAAACCCGCCCAATGACAGTCAGCCCCAGGTGGGGGCGGGGGGGATGGACTTCTTCATTTCCTCCCAGCCTGGGAAAAAATATCAAACAGCTCTTGGATTTTAGACCTGATAAAAACAGGGCTAAAATTCCAGTTTCACTCTATCCCCCTTCCGAACTTCGTTATAACCCCAATGAGATCATCAGGGGTAGAACAACTAGCACTAGAACAAGAAGTTCTAGGCCTAATAGGGAAAGCAGTCCTTCAGGAAGTCCCTGCACAGGAGGAAGGCGAAGGATTCTACTCCCCTCTGTTCCTCAGGAAAAAAACAGACGGGACATTCAGGACAATTGTAAACCTAAAAAAATTGAACAAATTTCTAAAGGTGCAAACCTTCAAGATGGAGTCAATAAAATCATCAGTGAAATTGTTGTTCCCAGATTGTTTTATGGCTGTCCTGGATCTCAAGGATGCCTATTATCACGTCCCTATACACAGAGACCACCAGAAATTCCTGAGAGTAGCAATATCGCTAAAAGGAACAGTCAAACACTACCAATATACGGCCCTCCCCTTCGGTCTAGCAATAGCCCCAAGGGTTTTCACAAAAATAGTGGCAGAGGTAATGACCCATCTGAGGGAGCAAAACATCCTGATCACCCCGTACCTGGATGATCTGCTAATAATAGGCCACTCTTTCAACCATTGCAAGGACCATCTAGCAGGGGTCATGGATTCCTTGACGAATTTAGGCTGGCTCCTAAACCTAAAAAAGTCCTGGTTGGAGACTGATCAAGTACAAGAGTATCTAGGCATCTTATTAGATTAGAGGAATCAGGAATGCCATCTTCCGGCAGGGAAAATCCAGAATATGATAGCCCGGATATCTCGTGTGAAAGACCATCCCTCTATGACTCTGCGGGGAGCAATGTCCCTTCTAGGTTCCCTGACTGCTTGTATCCCAGGGGTCCGCTGGGCTCAGTTGCATACCAGGGACTTGCAATGGGAAATCTTGGGGGCAGAAAAGTCACTAAAAGGGCGCTTAGAAGGTCGGCTAATTTTGTCATCAAAAACCTTGCTTTCCCTAACATGGTAGACGGAGGTGGACAGTTTAACCAGAGGTGTTCCATGGGCAATCTCAGTGTTTCAGGTCCTAACTACAGATGCAAGCCCCAGGGGGTGGGAGGCTCACCTAAATGACCAAATAGCTCAGGGGGTCTGGTCAGAGGATTTGGAACAGGTATCTTCCAACATGAAGGAACTTCTGGCAGTAAAATTCGCGCTCTCAAAATTCCTAAACACCCTATGGGGACACCATGTAAGAGTTTTTTGCCCAAATCCTAAAAACAGGGGGGAACAAGACCTACATACCTTAGACGTCAGAAGGTGCATTATCCAGTACTTAGAGGCCACACGGGAGTATATAAAGGACAGGTCTCTCTCTGTGTGCTTCCAGGGTCCTCTGAAGGGACAGAAAGCTTCCAAGGTGACACTGGCAAGGTGGATAAGAGACGCCATCTCCTTGCCATACTCGTCAAGCGGGGAGCCCGCCCCGGAGGATTTAAAGGCTCACTCGACTAAGGCAGTGGCAGCCTCCTGGGCGGAGAAAGCCAGCGCTTCAATTGAACAGATATGTAGAGCTGCAACCTGGTCTTCCCCTTCTACATTCTTTAAGCACTGCCGGCTGGATCTAACCTCTTCTTCGGACCTTCCCTTTGGTAGAAGGGTTCTGGAAGCGGTGGTCCCTCCCTAAACGACACTTCTCTGCAATTCTCTCCGTGGTGCCGTCATGGGGGAAGGAGAAAGACGTAGTTACTCACCGGTAACGGGATTTCTCAGAGCGCATGACGGCACCCGTACATTCCCTCCCTTCACGCATGGGTGTGCACATTTATTTGATACCTATATTTAGTCACGAGGTGTGTCTGGTAAACTCCTTAAAATGTTAAAATTTGTGTTACTAACCTGGCGGTCCTCTCATGCTCTGTAAACAACTGATGCGGGAGAGAGGTGCCGCCCTTTTTATCTGTAGGTTCCCTGTCCTTGAAGGGCGGATCCCCTCTCTCCGTGGTGCCGTCATGGGCTCTGAGAAATCCTGTTACCGGTAAGTAATTACGTCTTTTAATGTAATAATTTTGTAGATAATTTCCAGCACTGGCTATTATCTGTAACATACACAGACCCCCATACGTTCTAATACTTCAGGATGCCAGCCTTCTATCAGTTAATAATTCCCGCATTCGTGGAGATGATGGGATTTCGTCTTTGCACATGGCCATCCCTCAGTCTGAATATTTCCATTGACTTCTCGTACGATCAGCGGATCATCATCTCGGAGCTAGGACTTTCCCGCTGCTGTATTGACTATGTATGGCATGCTATGATAGGTTTCTTTCTAGTTCTATGAGTGCCACTTATCTGGGCACTTTGTGGACATGCTGAAGTGCAGTGCAGATAAGGGACCACCGGGGGATTGGTGTGTCAGGCCGCCGTGTGTTTTTTCACCCCTTTAATTCTCACTTGGGATTTTCTGCTCTCGTCCCTTTTCATCTTTATCACTCCGTATCAGGCAATGTCCTTTTAAGCTGGTAATGAGCCCGGTCTGGTTAATGTCCGTTCTTCATTTTGTTTATCCATGTGTACAAAGGAGAAGGGAATCAATATGTTTTAAGTGATAATGTCCAATTTTATCCAGATGCCTTTCAAGTTGGCCTGCGAAGCATCCTCATGAGATGTGACGTAATCGCCCCGGCTCCGAGCCGCACAGAAAATGACCTTTCAGAACATTACCCAGGTTTCCATCTGATTCAGCTCAGACACGTTGGGGTGACGTTCTATGGTGCAAATGTATTTGTAGTTGCTTTTTGTATAGCTTGGGCCATTACTATGTCAAGCTGTCAGGAAACAAAAGCAACTATTAGTGCTCCTCGCCTGAAGGGTTAATCTAGGGCTTAGAATACATCAAGCTGCTTTTATTGATGGGCGCTGGGTGGTGGGAGTGATCAGCCACTTTATCCATAGACTGACTTCTAAAGGAGCTGATAGTGATGTGCCCCCGGGACCAGGCACGATGCCATTCATAGCGCCAGGGCTGCTCTGGGGAGAGATGTCTTTGTACTAACGGTAATGAAGGCGGAGGACAGAAATATTATTAGACGTGATCAGTTCTCTCTTCTTTACCAGTTCAGTATCTTTTTTAATTAGTGGATAAAAATCTAGCTTAATAAATACATAATAAGATTGATTACTTTAAAGGTTTCGGTTTTGGTTTTGGAAAACCCCTATCCTCCAGTTGCATTTTTTTTCAAATGAACTGCGCTTCACTCACTTTACCCAGGTCCAGAATGAAGTTGCTGCCGATTTCTGTTATTTTCTGCAGTGCTGACATCATGCCGACAGCTTCTGCCAATCACTGAGCTCAGCGGCCCATGGCCTATCTCTGCATGAATTCGTGCTAAGCTGCTGATTGGCTACGATGCTGTCAACTGTATCCCCTGCTGTCCTGTCTGTATACTCTTTTGCTTCCCCCCCTGCCCAGGAGATGTGGTATTATCAGACCATGTTCCTGTACAGTCAGACACAGCCATTACACAGTACACAGCAGGGGCACATTTATAAGATTATCTCAGCACAGGAAAAAAAATTCACACAGCCAATTGTGTAAGTTATTATTATTCCAAGATCTATTAATTAAAAGGTACTTCATTCATGGGGAAAACCTATTTAAGGCTCTGTTCACATCTGTGAGTTTAAGGGGCCCCATTGACTATAATAAGGGTCGATTTGATTTCTATTTTTGTTCTGTTAAATAAAAAAAAAAAGTACAGCCTAAGGATTGTGTGTTTCAGTCAAACATTTTCACAAATGAGAATGAAGATGAACTCCATTATAGTTAGTGGGGCCCTCCTGCTTCAGTTTCATCCATTCTGTAGAGGATTTCTATTTTATGTTAGTTCTGTTTCTCCGTTTCTAGAACAGAAGAGCGAAATGGGACAGGACTGAACAGAGCCTTAAAGATGTCTTTTTTTACTTGACATATATTATATAGGCATAGCCTTTATTTTCTGTCAATAATATTTCTGTAAATCAATATCATTGTCATAACTAGAAAGCATCCTCTTACAAATACTTAAAATCGATAGTTTTTCTCTTTTTTTAGTTTCAAAACTATTTAGTTTGTCAAGAAATTAAAAGCTCTCTGGATCTCTTCCTGGTTTTATGTGATCTCAAGTTTTGTTATAATGTGATAACATGTTAGGGAGTTCTCTAGGACAGCGTTTCCCTGTCATTACCTATATATTGGTTTTTCTAGTAATTAATGATGCATTTAGAGGTGGCGATTTCAGCATAAAAGCTTTTCCTTGCTGGTTGTTGTCCTATTTGCACAGGCAGACGAATAATGCATCAGCCTTTCAACAAGCTTTATTAACACTAACACGGATGTACAGTACAGTAAGAAGTCCGTGTTTGGGGTTCAGCACTAACTTTACCGTTGGGGTTCCCTCATTCATAATGGTGAGGGCATCTCCTGTGCAGCTCCCTCTTCAGGTCAACCCACAGATTTTTAATTGGATTCATGTCTGGCTTTTTGCTTCACCATTCCTAAACTTTGATTTTCTTCTGGCATAGCCAATTTTTTTTTTTTTTTAAGGCATGCTTAGGATCATTGTCAGGCTGAAAGTTGAAATTCTTCTTCATCTTCAGCTTTTTAGCAAAGGCCTAAAGGTTTTGTTGTAACATTGACTGACTGATATTTGGAGCTGTTCATAATTCCCTCTACCTTGACTAAATTCCCAGTTCCCCCAAAAAAAGCGCCCCAAAGCAAAATGCCTCCACCATGCTTCACTGTGGGTATAGTGTTCTTTTGGTGATGACTTTGCACCAAACATATCTTTTGGAATTATGGCCAAAAAGTTTAACCCTGGTCTCATCAACCCAGAACACTTTTTTCCCACATGCTTTTTGCAGACTTGATGCAGGTTTTGGCAAAACATAGCCAGGTTTGGATGTTTTTCTTTGAAAAATGCAGGATTGTTGTCATATGCTGTGTACAACATGTAGATACATTTCTACAGCTCTTTTAATGTTGCTTTAAGACTCTTGACCGCTTCCCACACAATTTTCTTGTTGTCTTTTCATAAATTTTTGAGCGATGTCAAGTTTTAGATAATGTCACTGTTGTGCCAAATTTCAGCCACTTCTTGATAACCGTCTTAATAGTGTTCCATGCTATATCTTATGCCTTGGAAATGTTTTTCTACTTTTCTTCTTACTGATCACATTCAACAGTGAGATCCCTTTGCTGTGTTGAAAGCTGTTTACGCACCATGCCTTTTGCTGTAAAATGCAAGTAAGAAAATGTCAGGAAAATTCAAGTAGAACAAAAAAACTTGATGTGAGGTCAGTCAGAATCCCTTCTAAATAATGTCAGCCATTTACTATCTACTATTTAACATGAGTTTAAATGTGATTGAATAATTCTGAACACAACAACACCCCCAATTATAAGAGGGTGCTCACATTTATGCAAGCACATTATCTTAGTTTTGTTTTTTAATTATCCCCCTCAAACTGATTTCAGTTTTTCTCAGTGGATTTGTACAGATTATAGGTGACATTAAAGGTGGAAACATTTCTGAAATTATTCTTCTTGGTATGATTTTTTTTTTTTTTTTTTTTTTTTTTAATTCTAAAAACCTGGCATTTTAACATGGGTGTGCAGACTTTTTTTATATTCACTTTACATCTGTGCATGCTAACATTTCACAGTACTGTCTGTGGTTTTATAGGTTTCAATTCCATGTAAAATAATAGACAATACTGTAGAGTCAGAGGGCACAGATGTAGCAGAGTTGAGTCCCGGACACAGCGGGACAGTCCAGAAGGGCTATCAAATGTCTGTTGGACCACTGTGAGCTTCTCAGCTTTCCACCCCCATGGTCAGATGCAAGTATTCTCCCTTTCTCAGTATGGGAGAGGGCAATGGAGATGCTCACACAAGAGTACAGATATTTTCTGCTGGTCAAAACAGTTACTCTAAGTGCATGAATACGGCAGATGAAACAGCCCTCAGCATGGAGTTTGGAAGAAAAGGAAGCAAGATAAGGTAATGGAGTGGATCACAAAGATTGATCTATAATAAAATAAGAAAAGTTTAGTTACTCTAAGGCCAGTATTATATCTAAGTACCCTGTGCCATAACCACTGTGCTGCATCTTAAAAACTCCTCATCAGGGCACTTAAGGAGATTCTTATGCCACAGGTTAAAAATAAAGACATAGGTGTTAGGGAGTTTGTCACAAGTGACCAATGAGAACTACTTCTTTCTTATAGGTAAAAGATTTTTAAGATATTTCACTTCTGATAAATTGCACAGTAGTTTTTGCGCATTAAGCCTACCATAAGACTGTTCATTCATTCCTCTGAATACAGAGTGCCATTATGTACCAGCAGGCGGGCTGGCACTTCCAAGTCACTGCTCTGTTCCCATTCTCTTTTTACAATAAGGCAGATCTAAAATATCCTTCCAGTATAAACGGAGTTCTTAAACTAACCGTGCACATTACAGTAATCTTCAGGGGATTACGTGTAATGACATTTGTATCAGGCTGTAAAAGAAAATCAAAAAATCTTAAAGAAGCACTTCCTTCAACATTTTTATCCTCTTAATATATTGCAATCCTCCTATTATATAGCACTGTGTTCTTAAAATTGCTCATTTTGCCTTTCTACCCAGCTAATTCTTCTGTTTTCCATTAGGTCTATGACATCACGTGATTAAAAGCCGACTAGCTGAATCCTTCTAAGCTCTATGTAGAAACAGGAGGTCAGTTTTCCCTGTATGAGTCATCAGTCACTGCAAAAGTCCAGGGAAGGGGGGAGGAGGGAGCAGCAGGGTCAGGAGTTGAAGAGGGGAATGATTACTGCAGGGACCAGACACTTCCTATTTCTACATAGAACAGTGAAAAGAGAAGAAGAAGCTGGGTAGAAAGGTAAAATGAGCAATTGTACACAGTGCTATATAACATATTCTGACTGCAATATATTAAGAGGATAAAAACTTTGATGGTAGTGCTTCATTAAGGACAAAATTGAGAAACTGTGTTGGGGAGAGAAGGATATGTTCCAAGCACCGTTGGAGGTGCTGCACGGTGCTGTGCATCCTTGCTCCGACAGGTTTTTCTGGCTAGCTTTGCCCCATTGCATTAATTGACAGAGCTGGTAAGTCTAAATGTGGAAGTGCTCTGGACATCGCAGGCTCATCCAAGGGGCTCTGAGCATCTCATTTGCATATGTGCATAAAGAATGTTTTTTCTCAAACTATCAGGTTGATGTTTACACTAAAGTTACAGCTACCTCTTGGCGCAAGGACCTGAACTTAGGAATTAGCACTCGCCCTGTAATTTAGGACTTGCAGCCTTCCATCCCTGATCAAAGGCCATGGGATTCCTTCTCATGGAGAACCAATTCATCAATTTTCTACAGAAATTGGGCATAAAACTGCATAAAATGTTGAACATTTTTGTACAATGAATAGTTACTCAAAAAATGTATGAGTTTTGGCCCTTTAAAAGTAGATGGAGCTTTGTGTGAGGAGCGTAGTCAATCACTGCCCAACAATTCACCATAAGTGGTGTAAATTGCCATAGAAATACTGCACTCCATGACTTAGGACGGCAGCTGGAAGATACAAAAATTCATTAAGAGGCACAAACCTACTAATGACATTGTGTCCTCTTACTCCGGCACACTATTGATGAAGATTGGAGTGATAAATCTGCCCCAAAGTGTTTTCAGATCGGACATTACGCCAAGGAAATTTATACCCCAATACTCCACTGCTCTGATATTTGTGAAAATGATATTTAGATGCCAGAGCCGTATGATTGATTCCACCTTTCTGCTGCAAAAATTCAGAATGCACTTTCCTGCCCTCGCCTCCAAATATAGGCTGTCCTAAATCTGCCAGAGAGGGGGCTTGTATAGAAACGGACATAAGGTCTTTCCAGCAGAAAGACCATATCGGACGCATTGCTTTTGTGCAAAACAAAATGTGTTTGGCAAATGACGTAGAAAATGCATTGCAAGAAATATTCTGCTTAGAAAAAAGGTAATGTCTGTATGTTCAATAAGGCAGGACGATGCTGGAATGGTGGCCTCTTATGGGTATGGTATAGGATTATTCACACCTTTTTGGATATAGCGTTTTTTTTTATATATTTAATTAGAAGGAAAGAGTGGAATGAAAAAAAAAGAGTCTCTATAGTCTATTCATTATCTCCTTTGCAACTTTTTTTTTTGAATAAAAATTGTTCTAGTAGTTACAAATTAAATAATGAATAAGACACTAATGAAAAAAAAAAAAAGTTAATTTACATTTTAATTCATGTTCGGCATTATCGGAGTGGTTTTTGTTATAAAATATTTAAACCTGATTTATCACTTGCAAAGTTTCAAAATCTCACAATATTTTTGCTCAGTTTTTTACTCCGGTAACATGATCAAATGCAAAACATGTAGAATTATTTTTTGCGCAAAAATAACGTGCAACATTTCAAAGCTTATTGAAAGGGCTGTATTATCTAAGAGACCAAAAAGAGCTAAAGAAATAAGCTTCTTTGAATTTTTCCAATTTGTCAAAAATTGTTCAGACATTCTGAGGGATTTTTCACAAAAAAAAGTGGTTATTGTAACTGTTTTTTATTATTTTTTTATTACTTTTGTTCGAAAGCTGACTACATTGCAGGTATATAAAAATGCACTGGTATATGGAGATGTGTTTCTATGTACCAGTACAATTTGTTGGCACGAAAAGAAAGATGAGAAAAAAAAAAAGCAAATGAGGATTTCAGAGCTGTAGTCTTTGTACCGGTGACCGCCTATCAGGATCTATTTCTGATTTTGGCTTCCAAAACTGTATTTTAAACTGTGAAAACATACGGCATATACACACTGAGTTTTCTATGTGGATTTTTCAGCTTAAACAAAAAATGGTTAAAAGTAAAAAGTTGGTGTTTTTTATACTTTTTTTGTGTATTGATTGGTTTTTTTATGCTTCAATTGATTCAAAAGTCAAATTTGAAACCTTTTTCATGCAGAAATGCCTCCAGAATTGACATGTTGCTTTTTTCCAAATGGAAAATACTCATTATAGGCATATTTAGCCATTGAAATGAATAAAGCAAAACCAAAGAATTGAGCCAGAACACATGTTAGTATAAGTGCAATGTGTAGGTGCATTCACCCGGTGGCCATTTAACAGACAACCTGGAATAAAAACAAAAAGAGCAAATACCCTGCAGTAAAGAAGTATAGGACATGTAAATAACATGGGGGACTAACTTGACACTGTTTTGATCAAAATGGCGTAAGTCATCCCACTGCGACAAGGTGACCCAATAAGGACGGTCCCTAACTCTTGTAGTTCACCTCACTATGTCCCAGCTGGTATCAAAATCGTCAGAGGCAAAATAGTCTCAACTAAGTACCCTATGTTCTTTACATGTACTATTACTATTTATTTGCTTACTGCAGGGTATTTGCTCATTTTATTTTTATCTAGGTTCTGCATTGAAATGAATAGGAAATGTATATGTCGTTGAAGCAGTGTTTTATGTGAATTTTGTAGCAGAATTCTCTCCGAAATCTACATAAAAAGTCTGTGTGAACATACTCTTACCCTTATACATATATGAATTCTACTCCATTATCACACTCTGGTTTTGGCTTTTTTTTTTGCAGAAGAACCTGAGGACCTAGAAACTGAAATATTGGAAGATACCAAAGCAAATAAATGTGATGAGTGTCCTGTCAAAATTGCAAGTGTTTGGAGTGAGCAAAGCCAGGAAAACAGGTATCCTAATTGCACGGTCAGCCATAACGATTCTGCAGCGATTGGTAATCTAATCCATAGAGAATACGTGGATTCTTATACACACAGTATTTACGTGGTGCTGACTGTTGGCACATACTGGGCGGGGGTCACAGATAATCCTGCGTTTGTTTCCTCAATGTCGTTCATTACATCCCTTTGTATTGTACATCTCAGTGTGTAAGTCACTTGTAGGAAGTGGAGATGGACGGCCGCTGGTAAGGCTGTGTGCCCACGTAGCGTTTTTCAAGCGTTTATGCTGCGGAATTTCCGCAGCGGAAACGCTTGAAAAACGCTAGGTAATCCGCCCCCCATGGTCCCCAAGGGGATTCCGCATGTTCTATACACATGCTGCGGATTTTTCCGCAGCGTTTATGCTACGTACAAAAATCCGCAGCATGTCATTTAATTTTGCGGAAGTGCAGCGGAACTCCCGCCATTGACTTGCATTGAGACGCACAGAAACCGCGACTGTACATTTGTACAAGCGGCTTCTATGCGTCTCTATGTGCGGATGGTACCCAGTTCTGGAGGAGAGGAGACTCTCATCCAGACCTGGGTACCATTGTACCTGTAAAAAAAGTATAAAATAACAAATAAAGTTTATACTCACCTGTCCGGCGGCTTCTCTCTGAATGCCGGCATCGCTTGAGGACCTGCGGTGACGTCACAGTCATGTGACCGCAGGCCCTTCACCGCTCTGTCTCGCGATATGCCGGCAGCCGGGAACCAGACAGGAAGCAGCGCTGCAGCCACGCCGGGGCCTCGGGGGTGAGTATAGCTTTATTTGTTTTAATTTTTACGGTTCACACTGTATAAATCCATGCTGTTTGCATGGATTTATACAGTGTGACCTAGTTGTCAAGCACTTTCCAAGTGATGCTATCGCCTGGAAAGTGCTTGTCAATCTGCATGCGGAAACGCATGTGAACCCGCATGTGGATCCGCATGTATTCTGCAGGAAAAACGCATGCACAATCTGCATGCGTTTTTTTCTGCCAGGGAGATGCAGAAATGCTGCAGAAATTTTCTGCTTCATTTCTGCATCGTGTGCACATACCCTAATACAGCAGGAGACAGATGATCACAGGGAGAGCAGCCATATAGGTTGGCACATTAGAAACGGTAATATAAGCATCGTCTATAGACATAGAAGTGACCTTCAGGTACTGAGAAATTACGTCAAAAGTAGCAACCAATGAGTTACCGTCTGTAAATGTAAAAGCTCTGGGAAATATGCAAATTGTCTCTTCAGAGAGGAAGAGGACCAGAACTCTAGTGCCACCTACAGGAAGTAGGAATCCTAAAAGTCTATAGTGACCCTTTAACAAGCCTTATCACATGACTTAGGATATACAGTACAGACCAAAAGTTTGGACACACCTTCTCATTTAAAGATTTTTCTGTATTTTCATGACTTTGAAAATTGTACGTTCACACTGAAGGCATCAAAACTATGAATTAACACATGTGGAATTATATACTTAACAAAAAAGTGTGAAACAACTGAAAATATGTCTTATATTCTAGGTTCTTCAAAGTAGCCACCTTTTGCTTTGATGACTGCTTTGCACACTCTTGGCATTCTCTTGATGAGCTTCAAGAGGTAGTCACCGGAAATGGTTTTCACTTCACAGGTGTGCCCTGTCAGGTTTAATAAGTGGGATTTCTTGCCTTATAAATGAGGTTGGGACCATCAGTTGTGTTGTGCAGAAGTCTGGTGGATACACAGCTGATAGTCCTATTGAATAGACTGTTAGAATTTGTATTATGGCAAGAAAAAAGCAGCTAAGTAAAGAAAAACGAGTGGCCATCATTACTTTAAGAAATGAAGGTCAGTCAGTCCGAAAAATTGGGAAAACTTTGAAAGTGTCCCCAAGCGCAGTTGCAAAAACCATCAAGTGCTACAAAGAAACTGGCTCACATGAGGACCGCCCCAGGAAAGGAAGACCAAGAGTCGCCTCTGCTTCTGAGGATAAGTTTATCCGAGTCACCAGCCTCAGAAATCGGAGGTTAGCAGCAGCTCAGATTAGAGACCAGGTCAATGCCACACATAGTTCTAGCAGCAGACACATCTCTACAACAACTGTTAAGAGGAGACTTTGTGCAGCAGGCCTTCATGGTAAAATAGCTGCTAGGAAACCACTGCTAAGGACAGGCAACAAGCAGAAGAGACTTGTTTGGGATAAAGAACACAAGGAATGGACATTAGACCAGTGGAAATCTGTGCTTTGGTCTGATGAGTCCAAATTTGAGATCTTTGGTTCCAACCACCATGTCTTTGTGCGACGCAGAAAAGGTGAACGGATGGACTCTACATGCCTGGTTCCCACCGTGAAGCATGGAAGAGATGGTGTGGGGGTGCTTTGCTGGTGACACTGTTGGGGATTTATTCAAAATTGAAGGCATACTGAACCAGCATGGCTACCACAGCATCTTGCAGCGGCATGCTATTCCATCCGGTTTGCGTTTAGTTGGACCATCATTTATTTTTCAACAGGACAATGGCCCCAAACACACCTCCAGGCTGTGTAAGGGCTATTTGACCAAGAAGGAGAGTGATGGGGTGCTACGCCAGATGACCTAGCCTCCACAGTCACCAGACCTGAACCCAATCGAGATGGTTTGGGGTGAGATGGACCGCAGAGTGAAGGCAAAAGGGCCAACAAGTGCTAAGCATCTCTGGGAACTCCTTCAAGATTGTTGGAAGACCATTTCTGGTGACTACCTCTTGAAGCTCATCAAGAGAATGCGAAGAGTGTGCAAAGCAGTCATCAAAGCAAAAGGTGGCTACTTTGAAGAACCTAGAATATAAGACATATTTTCAGTTGTTTCACACTTTTTTGTTAAGTATATAATTCCACATGTGTTAATTCATAGTTTTTATGCCTTCAGTGTGAATGTACAATTTTCGTAGTCATGAAAATACAGAAAAATCTTTAAATGAGAAGGTGTGTCCAAACTTTTGGTCTGTACTGTAAGCCAGAACCAGAAATTCAATTTGCAGACACTGTGTTTCAGGGTACTGCACCTTGTCAGTGCAAAGTGTGCGTTCTGGTTTGGCTGGGTGAGAGGCGTCAAACCGGTATCTAAGGGGTAACATTTCTCCTTGCAGAGAGCGACATATTAAGCATGTCAGGGTGAGGAGACTTTTTAAAGCCGCAATGCTCTGGGTCACTATTGACTTTTAGGAATGCTACTTCCTGAAGGTGACACTAGAGTTCTGGTCCTCTTCCTCTCTGAAGAGACAATTTGCATATTTCCCAGATGAGCATTGCAGCTTTAAAAGTCTCCTCACCTAACGTGCTTAGCATGTCACTCCCCGCAAGGAGAAATGTTACCCCTTAGATAAAGCTCCGGGAGGGATTTATAAAGGCCCATTCTGTTTTCAGACATACTGTATATAAAAATGTTTATGAATGGCACATACCATTTTTTTTGTGCAACACTGTGCGGCTTCTTGTGGTTTTCTCCTCTTTTTGTATTTGTGTTCATTACATTTACATGTTCATATCTAAATTACAGTGAGGAAGAAGAACGTCCCGTACAAGAACATGACTCCTGTAAGGAGGGCAATGATATGGAGACAGAATTCTCAGGAACTGAAGACGATACCGGTCAGTTTGGAATTTGCACATGGCGGGTATAAGGCTTATCCATTTTTTAGTGTCCTAACTCTAATATCTCTTCCTATTTCCCCATATGCCTGGACGCTCGGCTCAACCAAGCACTTCTGTGTGAGAGCCGCTGACCGACTCCTCTGGCAGCAGATTATTTTCTGGGAGAACAAAAGGATTGGCAACTTTAATCTGCTGGCCTAATCCTTCTTACCCCCGACAACCTCATCTGTCGGGAAACCCCCATACACATTAGACTGTTGGCCGATCCCATTGATATTGACAGGTTGGGCCGACATCAGAATGGTGCCATCTGATCCCCACCAGTCACCTGGTTGTGCCTGGTATGGCTGCTCAGACCCATTCACTTGCATAGGGTGAAGCTGTAGTGCATAGGAACACTAGCCACAATTGGTACTAAAAGTGCAGAATATTTAAACAGCTGGGATGTCAAGAGTCAGCTCCCACAATATAATATGGCCGGTATATCCTAAGGATAGGCGTCAGCTATAAAGAAGCAGATAACCCCTTTAAGCAGTGCTCCTAGGGAAGAATTTTCTTGCTTGTCAGTATTGTCTTCTCCTACCTGTCTCTGCAGAGCTTTGTGCAGGCGATGCACCCAGAGTATTGTTTCAGAAGGTTCCTCTACCCTACAACGTTGTCACACCGAATGTGTCTGCCCAGTCATCTTTTGATGACTCCTTGCCTCCTCGTTCTCGCTCTGCTTCTCCAGCTAAGACCAAAGGCAAGACCGCATTGTTGATTGGACTCTCAACTGGTCTGTTTGATGCAAATAATCCAAAGGTATGTTTAGTCTGTTATTCTTCTCGCCCACATCCATGTTTTTCAGTGTTTTTTCTGTAGAAAGTGGCTTGATTGTCTGTTCACAGCCCAGGAGCTGCAGAACACAGTTCTAGGAAGGATTGTTGAGCGCAGTATGGACATTGTTGCCTGCCTCCGTATTATGGAGTGTGCTCACTAGTGTGCAGAGAGAACAGGGAAAATACAGTTATATGAAAAAGTTTGAGCACCTCTATTAATCTTAAGCTTAATGTTTTATAAAAATTGGTGTTTTTGCAACAGCTATTTCAGTTTGATATATGTAATAACTGTTGGACACAGTAATGTTTCTGCCTTGAAATGAGGTTTATTGTACTAACAGAAAATGTGCAATCTGCATTCAAACAAAATTTGACAGGTGCATAAGTATGGGCACCTCACCAGAAAAGTGACATAAATATTTAGTAGATCCTCCTTTTGCAAAAATAACAGCCTCTAGTCACTTCCTGTAGCTTTTAATGATTTCCTGGATCCTGGATGAAGGTATTTTTGACCATTCCTCTTTACAAAACAATTCCAGTTCAGTTAAGTTTGATGGTCGCCGAGCATGGACAGCCCTCTTCAAATGATCCCACAGATGTTCAATGATATTCATGTCTGGGGACTGGGATGGCCATTCCAGAACATTGTAATTGTTCCTCTGCATGAATGCCTGAGTAGATTTGGAGCGGTGTTTTGGATCATTGTCTTGCTGAAAGATCCATCCCCTTCGTAACTTCAACTTTGTCACTGATTCTTGAACATTATTGTCAAGAATCTGCTGATACTGAGTGGAATCCATGCGTCCCTCATCTTTAACAAGATTCCCGGTGCTGGCATTGGCCACACAGCCCCAAAGCATGATGGAACCTCCACCAAATTTTACTGTGGGAAGCAAGTGTTTTTCTTGGAATGCTGTGTTTTTTTTCCGCCATGCATAACGCCTTTTTGTATGACCAAACAACTCAATCTTGGTTTCATCAGTCCACAGGACCTTCTTCCAAAAATAAATTGGCTTCTCCAAATGTGCTTTTGCATACCTCAGCCGACTCTTGTTTGTGGCGTGCTTGCAGAAACGGCTTCTTTTGCATCACTCTCCCATACAGCTTCTCCTTGCGCAAAGTGCGTTGTATAGTTGACCGATGCACAGTGATACCATCTGCAGCAAGTTGATGCTGCAGCTCTCTGGAGGTGGTCTGAGGATTGTCCTTGACTGATCTCACCATTCTTCTTCTCTGCCTTTCTGATGTTTTTCTTGGCCTGCCACTTCTGGCCTTAACAAGAACTGTCCCTGTGTTCTTCCATTTCCTTACTATGTTCCTCACAGTGGAAACTGACAGGTTAAATCTCTGAGACAGCTTTTTGTATCCTTCCCCTGAACAACTATGTTGAATAATCTTTGTTTTCAGATCATTTGACAGTTGTTTTGAGGAGCCCATGATGCCACTCTTCAGAGGAGATTCAAACAGGAGAACAACTTACAAGTGGCCACTTTAAGTAGCTTTTCTCATGATTGCATACACCTGGCTATGAAGTTCAAAGCTCAATGAGGTTACAAAACCAAAAAAAGTGCTTTAGTAAGTCAGTAAAAAGTAGGTAGGAGTATTTAAAACAAGAAAATGATAAGGGTGCCCATACTTATGCACCTGTCAAATTTTGTTTGAATGCGGACTGCACATTTTCTGTTAGTACAATAAACCTCATTTCAAGGCAGAAACATTACTGTGTCCAACAGTTATTACATATATCAAACTGAAATAGCTGTTGCAAAAACACCAATTTTTATAAAACATTAAGCTTAAGATTAATAGGGGTGCCCAAATTTTTTCATATAACTGTAAAGTGTAAACTGTGATTACCAACTGTACATGCCAACATCTTCTGCTGATATTCTTTCCCTGGCATCCATATGTCGGCTTCCTCTTATTTTTTCCCTTTCTTTATTCCCTCCTACCTTCTGTCCTTCCTTTCTGCCCGCTCTTCTTCCTGTCCTACCATAAATTTCTTTAAAGAGGTTTTCTTATCTCATAAAATGATCTGGCTCTATGCAAGTGGATCGGGTCAGTTACAGTATCCTGCCCAGCCGGATGGCCGGTAGAGCGCCACTGTGCAGAGAAAGACTATCTCCCTTTAATTCTTGTAATCAGTGGTGTCTCAGAAGTCGATCCCCCATGGATCATAAAGTCAGGTCTTATCCTAATGACATGACATCATTTTATGAGATTAGACCCTTTTTAGACCAAGACCTTTGAATGCATGAATGTCTTTTTAAAAGATCAGAATGCCATTGTCAAAGGATGAATACTTTGTGCATGGGAGGGATCAGGTCACAGGTAAGGGCTTTAATGTATCAAAACAGAGCCACTATATATACTTACAGCTTATGAACCCATGTAAAATGTATCCATGTCACTGAGGATGGTCCCTGATGATGTGTTGGGGAGATTTTTTCTTTTATTTTACAGGCTTTTTTTGTTTTGTTTTTTTCTTTTTACTTTATTTTTTGGGGTGAGGTGGGAGAGGGGGTCGGAATACCTATGTATATAGCTGATAATAATGATGTAATGTCATCTGGCCATTACATCCATACACACGAATGCTGGGAGGTCAAAAGTTTGTGTCCTCCCAGCCTGGACCTCTCCTCGCTGTGAAGATATATATACTCTCGCTCACAATAGTCATACTGTCTAAACAGACTGCCTGTCTCCAAGCAGAATGATCTTTTGGGCAACATATAACATCTTTGTTCTCAACAGCACATTGTGCTGAATAGACAGACTATCAAACAACTGCCGATCGGCAGGCATGTTGCGAGTCGGCAGTCGTTTATCACTGAGCATGTGTCATAGGTTTCCATGTCAGTGACCCAAATGTAGTAAAGGAGCTTTCTGCAGTCAGGTCTGGCTCCTCTTGCCCAGCACCTGCAGTCTGCATACAAGGTTGTCATCGGGAGAACTTTACCAGATTGTATCTGTATGACATACGATTTCATTATAGCAAGAAAAAAACATAGTTTACTACCTCTACATGTAGTTAGTCTGCCGCGCTATTCAATACAGCCAAAAAAAAGAAAACCGCCATGTATACCAGCCACGTGACGGCGCCTCCTCTTGCCTCTCTGATGAATTTGACTTGTGGATTTGTCTAATTTATAAGACAGTAAGCACACTACACTGCCGGCCTGGTGTGATAGGGTTAGGGTGCTATTTTAGATGTTTGGGTTTTTTTTTATCAGTGGTCTTTGCCAGGACTGAAAACCATCTCTTGGAAAAATATACTGCACTCTCTGCCTTTTATGGAGGACTATGGACATTTACTTCTAGTGGCACAGTCATCCGCAACTGTAATGTAAATGTTTCTATTGTGGTCGTCTTGGGTTTCAATACGTTTACGACTTTTTAATAAAAAGTATAAAATTACCCAGAATGCGAAGTTCACATTTCTAAAGCCCACTATGCCCATGCTGTGTCCCCGCCGGCTCTGGTTCACCACTGTGATGATTCGCATCCTTCTGCCTTTATTAGGGGTTGGTGACTTATTTACAGCCCCAGTCCACTGACTTTTTTATTTGCCCCTTTGTTAGAGATCGTGTGTAAGTGTATTGACGGTAGTAATGTTGCCGTCTTCTGCCATTTCCAGGGTCACGTGACAGCATTCGTCACCTGCCGAATCACACAGTGTTTGCTATGCGGAGCTGGAGGTCACTTTTTGAATTTTCTCAACGCAAGTCTCCAGCTTCATTCTGAGTCTCATTGATCCACATAGAGAAAGTCACCACTTCTCCACATACTGATCCAGCAGGTTACCGATGTGGTGATTCGATTCCGGAAGGGACCAAAGTGCCGCTGAAATCGGGAGAAGTATATTACTTCCATCATTACATTTGCACAAATGATCCCTAACAAACGGGCAAATAAAAACAAATCAGCGGCTTGAGGCTTTAACAAGAGGGCGTCATCTTTATTTCTTTTTTATTTATTACTAATGAAATATAAGTTTTAACATAATTCTGTATTATTACAGCTATACATTCTAAAGACTAATTCCTTGCTAACCGTGAATTGAGCATTTTCAGAGTTATTATGGTTACAGCGCTAAATTGTCGGGTAGTGTTTCTATGCCTGGCTCCTAGGGATCCAGAAAATGGGCTCAAGAACCTGAGATTGGAATGAGCTGTTCACTTCCAACAAGGCTTTTTATTAACAAAACCAACCTTTAAATACTTCATGTTTAGCCTTTGTAGAAATCCGCTATGTATGATATGAAGATCTGACGGTAGGGTCTAGCCCCGCTGACTCATACAGCTTCATAAAGCCACAATAAGGTTACAGGCAGAGTTATTCCTCCAGTCATTATCCTCCCAGAAACATGAACTGTCAACCACATATAATATTACAGGCCTAATCGTCACTGATGGCGTGTTGGATGTCTCGCATATCAATTTTTTTTATTATTTTGGATTCATTAGATCTTAAGTGTCAGTACAAAATGAAGACCAATAACATGCAAACATTTGTGTGGTGAGCAATCACTGATTTCTAAACCTTTTTTTTGCCTCGTTTCTACTTAACCTGCATTTATAGTGGTCGACTATCGGAATCAAACAATTCTAGTAGCCCCCATTTCCCGATTATTAGCCCATCTAAACAGTCTGCCAATCACCTGATGAATGAGCAAAACTTTCATTCATTGGTTGAAATGATTTTTAATGTTGCTTATAAATCATTGTTCTTGGTAATTCATTGTCCTGTGTAGACAGGACTTGTACTGCCTGGACCTGGAGCGGTGATATTCTATGCGCACAAATAATAAGTGTAGTCGGCAGGTACCACTGGAGTAACGGCACTATAGTGGCTGTGGATTCATGGTTATTTCTTTATTTTATAACATTCCCTACTCTAGGACAACTTTTGTGTAATTCTGAAAATCCTATAAAGAGGTTGTCGAGGCTTAGGTAAATTAATTACCTATCCTTAAGGTAGTTCTAATATTGGACGAAGCCACCGGTATCGACGGGTTTGGCCAACAGTCTAATATAAATGAGGGCCTCCCCACTGTCCCCGACAGATTATGTTGGGGGACATAAGAATTTGGCATGTCCGATCTTGGCCTCCTGATCCTTTTGCTATATAAGAGAATGGCTGCCAACAGAGATGTTTGGCAGCAGCCTTCTTATGGAGAACACTGGAGCACTCAGCTAGCTGAGAACTTCTGTGTATGAAGAGGAGGTAACGGTCTGCTAACATGTATGGGGGGGTTTAGACTAGGTCATTAATATCGGAGCAGGTAATGCTGTTCACCTTGATATTGTGAAATGGCCACTAATTGATGTATAGGACTGTGTAGTTTAGCCCTGTTCACTGTTTTCATCCGAACGCCACCAGCACCAGTTGATCATGTGGATGTTGGGTGTCAGACCACTACCAGTCTGATACTGATTAACCCCTTCTAAGGGTAGGACACCAATATAAGTCTGGAATACCCCTTTAATCTCTCTATAAATGGATGGTCAGACCAATCTTTTTATTGGAGACCATCACTAGAATATTATGAGTTTTTAGTCTTTTTTGTGTTGCTTCCATATATTCACTAATCATGTATGATATAGGATATGTGTTGCCCGCTGACCTTCTCACTTTGAACACTGCAATATTAATGACATGGTCAGCCGTAGTATTGGACGCTCAGACTGCACAAGAACCGAGAGCGATAACTACTTACGTTAAACAGTGATGTTTGGCACATAGACCGCTACCAAATCGCTCTCGATGAATGTCTAAGAAAGATGAGAAAAATCTCCTTATATGAAGTGATTAGCACTATTCTATTATGGATATAAGTTACTGCTTGAAGTTCATAATAAGTGATTAGGACGAAGCATGGAGTAATCAAAGTCAATGATCGCTCTACAAAGGGAGTCCTAACAAGCTGCACAGCATGGGTAATAGAAATCAGAAATCTGTGTGATGCAAATGAGACAGATTCTATCAGAAGATTATTCCGAAGTACACACAAAGACCCTTGTGCTGTCTGATTCAGAAATACAGAAACTCCCTGCATATTCCCCAAGTGTGCTCACCATGAAGATGAGTCCAAGAAAACATCAACTATTTGCTGAACTGCATCTTTAACCGCTGAGTAGATGCTCAGGATCACAGTCTGCCTTCTTTTCTACAGACTCTTCATTCCTAGTGACCTTGGACTGCTTCTTTTCTGTGCACTTGTGGAATTAAAACTCTTGGGATTTATATCACTGACGTTCTCAAGAATCTTTTGTAGGTTCATTAATGTTTCAAGTCTATGATCCTGTGTATGCGGAGGGCTTTATAGTCTGCAGTGAAGCTGCTTGCTATGGAGCGCTTGATGTTTTATTCTAGTTCTTACGTGTATTTTTAATGAACTGTGGCGATGTTCAACGTTTTCTGTATTTGTATGCCTAGAGCATCTGTATATTGTAATACTGAGCACATAGATATCGGTGGAAAGAAAAACTTGTATTTGTAGTCTTGTACAGAAAGTCAACAGCACAGTAGCTTGATGGTAAGACATCAGAAGCACCTTCCCCACCGAGTCCTTCACTGAGGCTTACTATATGTGTAGCAGGTTTATTTTCTCCAATAACCCCCCACGACAGCACCAAAGGAGGAGGATGTCACCCCACCCTAATAGGGACAGGAAACACAAAGAGGTCAAATAGCCCCTCCCTCATCCTCCCTCTAGTGTTTTTTCCTGTCCCTATTGGGATGAAGAGGTCATCCAGGGTGCTCTGTGCCGGCGGCAGACACCCAGCATACATTTAAGCCGGGCAGCTGGGACCGGGCAGTTTTCCTCCTCCTCCCCTTATGCTGCTCCCGTCTCCTCCGGGACTCGGGACCCCCATCCCCACCGAGTCCGCGCTTGCGGGTAAGGTCCGGTGGGTGTCGGGCTGGAGGCCTCCTCGAGCTCTCCAGCCCAGCTCCTCCCCCTCTCAAGGCGGTCTCCGGCGGTCTCCATAGTGGAGAGATGCGCGCTGGATCCCGGAAGTGACGCGGACCGCTGATGACGTCACTTCTGGTGTGCGTTCCACCCTGGAACGCAGTAACCTGAAAACGGCTGGAAAGTGACGTGGGACACCGAAACAGGGTCCCTTAGGTCACTTCCGGTCCGTTTAGGGACATCCTCTGCACACACACACAAAAAAATATATATATAAATAAATAATCAAATAATCCCGCAGGTGATCGCAGGTGTTCCTGCTTCACCAATTGGACCAAGGGGGAGGAGCCTTCCCACCCCCCTCCCCAGGGAAAGAGGGAGAGCGCTGAGTCTAGTCGCCTATATAAGAGCCCTGGACAGAAGACATCTAAGGTAGGACCTAATCCGTTTTTGTATTTTTATACACTGGATGGTCAGGAATCTATCTTCTCCATGTCTGCGGAGCCCAGCGCAGTTCCAGTCCCAGTAAGTCTGGCACTGGGGGTCCTTTCCTAGGTGCAGGTTAGAATTGATACATTTATTACCCTTCTCCCTCTTTTTTAGGGGGACAAGGATCCTGCACCAGGAAATAAATCTAGCCGGAAGTGTGCTATATGTTCAAAAAAACTATCTTCTTCAAACAAAAAATATTTATGCCAGAAATGCACGGAGAAAATTATTAGGGAAGAGCAGCAGTCCCTCATAGACGAGATCAAGGGGATAGTCCGTCAGGAGGTTCAGTCTTCATTGGCCTCCTTTTCCCGATCCACTTCTGATTCGCCTCCAAAGGCTAAAAAGAGGAAGATTTCCCTGGAAGAAAAAAAGAGACTTGGATTCGCAGGACGAAATATCCCTTCCAGAAGACCTTATAGAGGAAGGTGAACTTAGCCCAGCAGAGGAAGGTCTGGGAAATAAGAAATATTATTTCTCAATGGAATTTATGGAAGATCTCCTCACAGCAGTAAGAAGAACGATGGAAGTGGAAGAAGAGAAGCCCACTAGATCAGCCCAGGAAGAGATGTTCGGTGGTCTCCGCTCAAAGAAAAAGATGGTGTTCCTGATACTTGTAGATTGTGAGCCCTCGCGGGCAGGGTCCTCGCTCCTCCTGTACCAGTCGCTGTCACATTGTATTCAGGATTATTGTAATTGTTCTTGTATTATACCCCTTTTTCACATGTAAAGCGCCATGGAATAAATGGCGCTCTAATAATAATAATACATAAAACATTCAGGATCTAGTCCTGGACGAATGGGAAAATCCTGAAAGGCGACTGAATACACCAGCAGAATTGAAGGACAGGTTTCCGATAGATGAAGAAACCTCAAAATGTTGGACGGAGATACCTAAGGTCGATATTCAAGTGGCAAGAGTCGCTAAAAAGACAGTATTGCCATTCGAGGATTCGTCGCAACTAAAGGATCCTCTGGACCACAAGATGGACAGCCTTCTCAGAAAATCCTGGGAAACATCAGCAGTCCTTTTGACCACAAACGTAGTCTCCACGTGTGTTGCACGATCCATGTCAACGTGACTCAACCAGCTTGAAGAGCATCTGGCTATGGGCACATCCAGAGAGGAGATACAAGCTTCCCTTCCTTTACTGCAGAAGGCTACTGACTTTCTGGCGGATGCTTCAGAAGAATCTATGAGGGTAACTGCCAGGGCAGTAGTCCTATCGAACTCCACAAGGCGAGCATTATGGCTGAAATCGTGGAACGGTGGTGTGGCCTCTAAAATAAAACTTTGTTCCATTCCCTTCAGGGGAGAATATATGTTTGGCCTGGCCCTCGACGACCTACTCGTGAAGGCGGCTGATGAAAAGAAATCCCTGCCTGAACCCAGACACTACAGGAAGACCCCCTTTCGCCCCCCTCGGGAGCAGAATCCCCAGTACAAGGGGAAAGGGAAGTCCGGTCGATGGAGCTACCATAAAGGGGGGAAAGATAGGAATATTTTTTTCCCAAAAGGACAGCGACAACCGAAGCAGTGACGCCAGAGCAGTAGGGGGACGAGTCATGAGATACCTTCCCCAATGGCAAAAGATTTGCTCCAGTCAATGAGTCTTGAAAACAATTCAAGAGGGGGTGAAGATCGAATTCTCCTCATATCCACCAAAGAAAGTGATAATAACCCATCTAGCCTCCCCGAGATTAAAAACCGCTCTGATGTCCGACCTAAGAAACCTGTTATCATTGGGGGCTATTTCACCGGTCCCAAAAACAGAAAGACAAACAGGCCACTATTCATTCCTGTTTATGATAAGAAAAACAAACGGCACTTACAGAATAATAATAAATCTGAAACCCTTAAACCAATAAATCCTCTACCGAAGATTCAAAATGGAGTCCATCAGATCAGCAGTTCCCTTGATAGGACAAGGATATGTAATGGCAACCATCGACTTACAGGACGCATACTGCCACATCCCTATACATCCAACATACCGGAAATTCCTAAGGTTTGCGGTGGTTCAAGAGGATCAAACGTTACATTTTCAATTCAACGTATTGCCGTTCGGAATATCCTCAGCACCAAGAATATTTACCAAAATTTTGTCCGAGGTAGTGGCTTCTATAAGAAAGGAGAAAATCTGCATCATTCCCTACCTCGATGACTTCTTGCTAGTAAATCCCTCGGTGGCATCACTCTAGGAAGATCTGCAAAGAACAATCCAAATCCTGACCACCCTAGGGTGGTTGATAAATCATCAAAAATCAGACCTGGTCCCTGCCACAGAAAAAACGTTCCTGGGTGTTCTATTAGACTCCGCCAGACAAACCTCCTTCTTACCAAAGGACAAGCAGATACTTTTGAGATCCAAGATATCGAAGCTGAAGACCCTGAACAAGGTGTCCCTAAGATTTGCCATGTCAGCCCTTGGCTCCATGACACCCTGCATCCAATCAGTAGCCTGGGCTCAAGCTCACACCAGGGTATTGCAAACCCATATTCTCGCACAGTGGGACGGATCCCCAGACTCCCTCAACAAGAAGATCCCCATCCCTCATTATGTGAAAGCATCCCTATCATGGTGGCTCAGCCCAAGAAACCTAAGAACAGGGGTTCCATGGTCTCCGTCCCCTCTGATAACAGTCACGGTAGACGCCAGCAAGACGGGATGGGGAGCCGTCGTCGCCCAAACCCCCTTCCAGGGGGTCTGGACAGAAGAGATCAACAGGAGATCCTCCAACTTCCGCGAATTAAAGGCGGTGGAGGAGGCACTCAAAACATCGGCTCCAATCATTGCGGGCAAACACGTAAAAGTCTATTCAGACAACATGACTACCGTAGCTCACCTGTCCCATCAAGGGAGTACAAGGTACGAGAATCTAAAAAGTATCTCAGCAAGAATATTCTTCTGGGCAGAAAGACATCTTCGTTCCTTATCAGGTCTGCACATAAAAGGCTCAGACAACATCCAGGCTGATTTTCTGAGCAGAAGGAATATCCATCCCGGGGAATGGGAACTGGACTCAGACATTTTCCACATGCTGACCAGACAATGGGGTCATCCGGAGGTGGACCTCTTTGTAAGACGCCAAAACACCAAAGCAGAAGAATACTTCTCCCTAGATCTAGACGACGTATGCCTGGAGATAGATGCATTCGCTCACCCGTGGCGTTTCCATCTAGCTTATCCTTTTCCCCCAATTCCATTGCTACCCAGGACCTTACAGAAAGTAAGGACCGAGGAGGTCAAGGTAATCTTGATAGCCCCACTTTGGCCCAAAAGGAGCTGGTTCTGTGCACTAAACAGTCTAAGCACAGAAGGCCCCCTCATTCTACCAGCAATCAAAAACCTTCTCCATCAGGGTCCAATACTCCATCCAGATCCAGAGAACCTTCATCTAGCGGCCTGGCTTCTGAGTTCACAATCCTGAAAGCCAAGGGACTCTCAGACCGAGTAATTCATACCAGCAAAGAAGTAGGAAACAAATAACAAACTTCATATACAGCAAGATATGGAAGACCTTCCTAATATGGTATAAACCAAATATGCCAGATCTTCGGCATCCTGACATGACCCAGATCTTGGATTTTCTACAGGAGGGGCTGGAAAAAGGCCTTAGGCCCAGCACCCTCAAGGTACAGATCGCAGCGCTGAGTGCCTATTTCGACCAAAGCCTAGCCGAACATCAATGGGTAAAAAGGTTCATGACAGCAGCTACTCGTCTGCGTCCCAGAATAATCAACCACGTTCCCTCCTGGGATCTTAATATCGTCCTTAAAGGTCTGACACTACCACCTTTTGAACCTTTGGCCTCAATAGAGCTGGATAAGTTAGCCTGGAAAACAACTTTTCTAGTAGCAATTACCACTGCCAGGAGAGTGGGAGAAATCCAGGCCTTCTCGGTGAATGACCCATATTTGAGAATCCTGGATGATAGGATTATTCTACAACTGGACCAATCTTTCTTACCAAAAGTGGTCTCAGACTTTCATAGATCACAGGAGATAATTCTGCCCTCCTTCTGTCAGAACCCAAAAAATAAAAGAGAAGAAGAATTCCATTCTTTGGACGTAAGACGGGTCGTTTTTCACTTCCTCCAAAAGACAGAGGCCTGGAGGAAGGATCAGAACCTCTTCAGTCAGCCATCTAGTCAAAACAGAGGAAAGAAAGTCTCAAAAGTTACCATCGCTACTTGGATCAAGAAGGCAATTGTGGAGTCATATCAGATCCAGGATATCTCACCACCAGAAAAGCTGAAAGCACACTCTACTAGAGCCATGTCCGTCTCCTGGGCAGAGAAGGCTAACGCTTCCCTCGAGCAGATATGTAGAGCGGCTACATAGTCCTCGGTCCATACCTTCACCAAACATTACAAACTTAATTTAATGTCCATTAAGGACTTGGCCTTTGGGCGGAAAGTGCTTCAGGACATTGTCCCTCCCTGAGCACGAGTCTTTGGTACTCTTCCTTTGGTGCTGTCGTGGGGGGTTATTGGAGAAAATAGAATTAGACTTACCGGTAATTCGGTTTCTAATAACCCTCCATGACAGCACTGGTAATTCCCTCCCAGGCTTGGTTAGCCAATCATTTAATTTGAATAAGAATAAATATAATTTGAAGCATCCATACTTGTGTGGTCCTTTATAAAAACACTGGAGGGAGGATGAGGGAGGGGCTATTTGACCTCTTTGTGTTTCCTGTCCCTATTGGAGTGGGGTAACATCCTTCACCTTTGGTGCTGTCGTGGAGGGTTATTAGAAACCGAATTACCAGTAAGTCTAATTCTATTTTTCTGATGCTATTCTTATTTCTAGCTCTTTAGTCTCTTAATTTTGTGTTCTTTCTTAAAGGGAAATTGTTGGTTGACACACACAACTGCATTGTAAAGATGAGGTTAGACTTCTAACTTTATATATGCATATTTTCTGCCCAAATTGGGCTCTGATTGACAATACAGAAAGGTGTTCAGTGCTCATTTAGCTCCATTTACATGGAGCAATATTCAACTGTATATGGACCTAAATTGATATTTGTCCACATTATTATATTACCTTCTGATAGCCCCCAGTGTCCTTAGTTATGCATCCTGGCTTGCCGGCAACTCGCGATGGTCTAAAAAGGACCTGCCATGATGTCATTTAGTCATGTGACGGGTCACGCGACCGCTGACGTCCGCGGTCGCGTGACCCTTCACATGACTAAATGACGTCATGGCAGGTCCTTTTAGTCCACTGTGAGCTGCTGGCAAGCCAAGACGGATCGCTAAGGACACCGGGGGCCATCAGAAGGTAAGTATAATTTATATTTTTTATTTTATTCTTTTTTTTACAGGTACTATGGTACCCGGGTCCGGAGGAGAGTCTCCTCTTCTCCAAACCCGGGTACCATTCTTTTACGGTCACACTGTATAAATCCATGCCGGTTGCATGGATTTATATAGTGTGATCAAGTTGTCAAGCACTTTCCAAGTGATGCTAAAATCGCTTGGAAAGCGCTTGACAACCCGCATGCGGAAATGCATGCAAAAACGCTTCACTTCCGCTTGTCCCTGGCAGGAAAAATGCATGTAAAATCCGCATGCGTTTTTTCTGCCAGGGACATGCAGAAACGCTCAGGAAAAATTCTCAGCATTTCTGCATCGTGGGCACATAGCCTGAGTGTTCCTGTGTGTGGGGGAGTCGGGAGAGATAGCTGGTGGCCATCGTTTGGCTAAATCATTGTTCGACAGCTGTCTATTGTGTGTATAGGGGCTTAATAGTAATTTATCATGTTGCACATGCATCCGATCGCCAAGACCCTTGGGAAGAATACTCTGTGGACTGACGAGACAAAAGTTGAACTTTTTGGAAGGTGTATGTCCCATTACATCTGGCGTAGAAGTAACACAGCATTTCAGAAAAGGAGCATCATACCAACAGTAAAATGTGGTAGTAGTGTGATGGTCTGGGGCTGTTTTGCTGCTTCAGGACCTGGAAGACTTTCTGTGGTAAATGGAACCATGAAATATGTCTACCAAAAAATCCCAAAGGAGAATCTATTCTTGACCTCAAGCTGAAGTGCCCTTGGGTTATGCAGCAGGGCAATGATCCAAAACACACCAACAAGTCACCTCTGAATGGCTTAAGAAAAACAAAATTAAGACTTTGGAGTGGCTGACCTTAATCCGATTGAGATGCAGTGGCTTGACCTTTAAAAAGGCGGTTTATGCTCGGAAACCCTCCAGTGTGGCTGAATTACAACAATTTTGCAAAGATGACTAGGCCAAAATTCCTCCAGAGCGTTGTAAAAGACTCATTTCCAGATATCGCAAACGCTTGATTTCAGTTGTTGCTGCTAAGGGTGGCCCAACCAGTTTTTAGGTTTAGGGGGCAATCACTTTTTCACACAGGGCTCCACAGGTTTGGATTTCTTTTTCCCTTAATAATAAAGACCTTTTTTTAAAAAAACTGCATCTTTTTTTACGAGTTATCTTTGTCTAATATTTAAATTTGTTTTGCGATCTGAAACGTTTAAGTGTGACAAAAGAATAAGAAATCAGGAAGGGGGCAAACACTTTTTCACACCACTGTATCTCTGCATGCACATTCATACGGGGAAGACTGTCAATCACTGAATAGGACCGCCCACTGGGCTCGCATGCTTACAAACACCAGGGATTTCAGTTAAAAAAGTGCAAGTTTTACTGAAACTTTTCCTACAAAAATGTATATCAATCTAATCAGCTCCTTCTGCTCTATAACATTTTGCCTGCTGATCAGATACCATTTTCTACTTGACAGGTTCCCTTTAAGACTGTCGTGACTTACATCTGAGTAAAGGAGGTAGTTGATTAATACACTTGGTGCATTTTGACCGGCAGTAATTTGCTGTGGATTTTATTTTTTTTAAAAGTTCTACAACTGTCCGATTCATCTGAAACAACCCGATCCAGATAACTGGCACCAATTTAGTCTCTGAAATGTCTTGCCACTTACCAGATTTAGACAGCAAGAAGAGAAATTGCAACTGTTATCACTAAAATACAGGTGTGCACCATTAGGTGTATAGAGGCGAAATTCTCAAACTTCCGTCACTGTGCAAATAGAGAATACCATCATAAATCTTAAATAATCATAAATATGACTCCCATCCTAAATATCATAAATATAATCCTAAATCATCATAAACATTACTCCTATCCCAAGGATGCAAATTACAGCCGTGAAGGAGTTAAGTGATGAATGTGAGCCGTATTGGCTGCAATATATACTCAAATAGGAATGAATAAAAAAAAAATTCCAAAATAAATCATCCAAATTCGTATGCGCTTGCTTAGACCTAATTGGAGAGCTGAGGGATGGTCATGGGTCAGTAGATAGAATAGATGTTGTTATGTCTTCAAACCAAATGTTATTTCAGGATTTTACATGCCTATTATTTTTGGTGGGATTTTTTTTTTTCCTTTTTTTTTTCAGATGGAAACTGAGTTGAGAACTCTTTTTTTTTTTGCCTAAGTCAGTGTCTGGAAGTGTTTTTACAATGGAGCAGGATTAAGTGTGAGAAAACGGGTGTGATATTTCACAGCTTTCTAGATGCCTAAACATATACTATACTTTCTTTTTAAGTATAAGATGAAAATCTTCCTTATACAACTGTCCTCTAATTACTTCCATATTTTCTTAATGTCTGCATTCAACATTACGGGAAAACTCTGCTCACTTCCATCATGACTTTATGTAAAGGGCGGCGTGTAAAAAGCCTTTTCCATAAACCTATATGTGCAGCAAGCTACAAAGTATCAACCTATATAAAATATATTTATTGATTTCTGTTACTTGTATAGCGCCATCATATTCCACAGCGCTGCCATGATATCATCATCACTGTCCCTGCTATCTAAATTCCCTATTGGTATGTTTTTGGATTGTGGGAGGAAACCTACACAAACATGGAGGGAACATACAAACTCCTTGCAAATGTCCTTGGTGGGATTTGAACCCAGGACCCCATCTCTGCACAGTAACCGTGCTAACCACTGAGCTGTCCACAGTCATTGATATTCACATAAATATGGAAAGTAGTAAAAAATGACCCACCGATCAGATCAGTTATCTTTAATGCTTTAAAAGTCAGTTATGAGTCAAGAAACATATATTTTATTTTTTTAAACTATGTCTTTAGATGCTGAGGACCTGCTCTCTGCCTGATCTATCAAAGTTGTTTAAGACGTTGGTGGACGTGCCTAGTGTGGCTGACTTGCAGGGAGAAGAGAACCTGGAAATAGAGGATATTGAAGACGAGCCTGTACGAGATGTTGAGCATTCAGATTCTGAAGACACGTGAGTACCTTGCCATTTATTAGCTGAGCGGGCCTCTCTGAACACAATAGGCTTTCCATTACAACTATGTGGTCTTCCAGCTCCATTGGGCTCCTGACCTAATGGCTGGAAATCGCACATGTAAAGTTGTGAACAATTTCCCAAAGTGTAAATAGAAGATGGGAAACAGTTTTTGAGTTAGTGAAATAATAGATAATTTTTTTCAGGTATCTCTCCCAACCTGCCAAAAAAAAAATATCTTAATTCATATATTGCAGCAGTGTTTAACCCATTAAGAACATGGAAATTTCTGGGGTCTCCACCGATAACTGGTGCTATTACCTATTTGTATGGAAGGGTGGTCAATATCATGGGCTGACACCGGTACAGCTGTGGATGTGGACTTCTCTCCCACTGCTTTCCCTCTGCAGTATTAATGTGCTGTCTGGAGGACTCTTGATGTAATTACCATTGGAAAGGCTTCCATGTAATATAGTGTGAAAAGTCTATGTATTCGAGCAAAAAAGCCAGTGTAAATGGACCAGGACAAAGTGATAGATTGCAATTACTTCCTTAAGGGGTATATAGTATGTCACTGTTATTCAGGGTGTGATCAGTATTATAGTCCCCATACACATTGGATTGTTGGTGGCCGAACAATCGTTCAGCCAACAGCTATCTCTCCCGACTCCTTCATACACTCGAATGCTCCTCCACGTGCTCCTGTGTTCTATATGAGAGAGCCACTGCAGACTCCTGGCAGCGGCTTATGTCTGCTCCAAACAGAAGGATCGCCAGTTCTTTATCTTCACCAACTTCATCCATCTGTCAGGGGAGAAAATACAAGCAGCTAACATGTGACCTCTGTAGTCAAGTCAGTGAGGAGCCATAAGCAGGTTGTTCTGCACATGACCACTTGGACCAGTGATTGGCTGTAGTGGTCACCGGCTTGCCATTAAATTTTTTTTTTATTTTGCTGTGTTTGCTTCATTTTTTTGTAATTTCGACATCCCCTGTATGATATGTAACGTGTAGGGATGAGCGGACTTGTGGAAGTTCGGGTTCGAACAAACTTTGGACTAAAGTTTGGTTCGGGTTCCAGAACTCTTCACGAACTTGAACATGAACCCCATAGAAATCAATGGTGACTCGAACTGGACACTAGGTGTCCGGTACGAACCAAACTCTAGTAACGTGACGTGAGGCAGTAGCCGTGGGTGAGGTACTAGCCTCTTGTGCTCTGGCACGTTACTTGAAAGTGAGGGTCCTGGCTGGGTGTACGGACTTGTGGTATGGGGGTGCTACACCCTTGCAGTCCTCATGTAGCCAATGACTTTTGTTGGCCAGGACCAGGTGTTTTACAGTTCAATGAGACAGACCATCAGTCGAAAATAAACTTTTTGCTGAATGATAAGTTGGCGGGGAATATCTACAGAAGATAGCGGGTACACAACTTGATGAACGTTTCCTTCACGATAAGTAGCATTCTCCACACACAGCTTCAATCCCTTTCTCTTTTCTCATGATTTGTTCTCTATCTTCACGCGTCTTCTTTCCCCTCAAGGGAACTAGGTTGCAAGTATAGCTGGTACTTAAAGGGATATTCCCATCTCCTAGATCCTATCCCAATATGTAGTACGTGTAGCCATAATAATAGCAAATACTTCCAATTAGAAATGTAGAATAGTTCTTCTGATTCGCTATGTCTCTTTATCCCATGTAGAGCATTGCAGTAGCTTATGTATCCATGGTTACGACCACTTATATAGTGACAGTTACACACGTGGTCAAAATTGTTGGTACCCCTCTTTTTAATGAAAGAAAAACCCACAATGGTCACAGAATAACTTGAATCTGACTAAAGTAATAATAATAATAAATTAAAAATCTATGAAAATGAACAAATGAAAGTCAGTCATTGCTTTTCAGCCCTGCTTCCACAGAATTTTTTAAAAATTGAACTCATGAAATAGGCCTGGACAGATATGATGGTACTCTTACCTTAATATTTTGTTGAACAACCTTTTGAGACAATCACTGCAATCAAACGATTCCTGTAACTGTCAATGAGACTTCTGCACCTCTCGACAGGTATTTTGGCCCACTCCTCATGAGCAAACTGCTCCAGTTGTCTCGTGTTTGAAGGTTGCCTTTTCCAGACAACATGTTTCAGCTCTTTCCAAAGATGCTCAATAGGATTTAGGTCAGGGCTCATAGAAGGCCACTTCAGAATAGTCCAGTGTTTTCCTCTTAGCCATTCTTGGGTGTTTTTAGCTGTGTGTTTTGGGTCATTATCCTGTTGCAAGACCCATGACCTGTGACTGAGACCAAGCTTTCTGACACTGGGCAGCACATTTCTCTCTAGAATCCCTTGATAGTCTTGAGATTTCATTGTACCCTGCACAGATTCAAGACACCCTGTGCCAGATGCAGCAGAGCAGCCCCAGAACATAAGAGCCTCCTCCATGTTTCACAGTAGGGACAGTGTTCTTTTCTTGATATGCTTCATTTTTCCGTCTGTGAACATAGAGCTGATGTGCCTTGCCAAAAACTTCCATTTTTGTCTCATCTGTCCATAGGACATTCTCCCAGAAGCTTTGTGGCTTGTCAACATGTAGTTTGGCAAATTCCAGTCTGGCTTTTTTTATGATGTTTTTTCAACAATGGTGTTCTCCTTGATCGTCTCCCATGAAGTCCACTTTGGATCAAACCATGACGGATGGTGCGATCTGACACTGATGTTCCTTGAGCTTGAAGTTCACCTTTAATCTTTTTAGAAGTTATCCTGGGCTCTTTTATAACCATTCGTATTATGCGTCTCTTTGATTTGTCATTAATTTTCCTCCTGCGGCCACGTCCAGGGAGGTTGGCTACAGTCCCATGGAGCTTAAATTTCTGAATAATATGTGCAACTGTAGTCACAGGAACATTAAGCTGTTTGGAGATGGTCTTATAACCTTTAACATGCTTGTCTATAATTTTCTTTCTAATCTCCTGAGACAACTCTTTCCTTTGCTCCCTCTGGTCCATGTTGAGTGTGGTACACACCACGTCACCAATCAGCACAGTGAGTATCTGTAGCCCTATATACAGGCCCACTGACTGATTACAAGATTGTAGACACCTGTGATGCTAATTAGTGGACGCAACTTGATTTAACGTCCCTTTTGTCACATTATTTTCAGGGGTACCATCATTTCTGTCCAGGCCTATTTCATGAGTTTAATTTTTTTTTAAATTCTGTGGAAGCAGGGTTGAAAAGCAATGTCTGACTTTCATTTGTTCATTTTCATAGATTTTTAATTTATTATTACTTTCGTCAGATTCAAGTTATTTCTGTGACCATTGTGGGTTTTTCTTTCATTAAACGAGGGGTACCAACAATTTTGACCACGTGTGTAGTTAGTAAAAATGGACACCTAAGGTCCTGCAATGCCCTGCAGATGGGATAAGCGACATAGCGATTCTTAAAAACTATACTACATTTCTAATTGAAAGTATTTTCTAATATTATTATTATTATTATTATTATTATTATTATTACACCTTCTACATTTTGGGATAGGATCTTGGAGATGGAAATACACCTTTTAACTTCTTTGTTGCTGACGAGTTGGAACTCCCACTGGGGCACTCTCCATCTCACGTGTTCTGTCCCGTCTTGGCCCTTTACCTCACTGAGACATAAACTCTGGGCCATACTGCTAGATGTCCTTTCCTGGGATCTGTCTCCGATCAGTCACTGTCTTTCGGTTACGTCTCCCCTTCCTTCTACCGGGATCTCCCTATCTTCCATCACAGTCTCCTTTCACGTTGGGGACACCCACATCATGCGGCGCTGCTCAGATCAGAACTTAGGTCTGCTTTCTACGCACACTGGTCCCTAGCTCACGTCCTGACAGGAAACAGTCTCTGTCCCTTCACCTTAGCCCCTCCCACTCTGGGATAGTCCCAAACATTAACTCTAGCACTCCCTACCGTCGGGCAACACACAACATTGTCACAAATAACCAAGGTCATAATTCACATTACACAATAAAACATTACACTTGTTGTTCAACTGGAAACGTGGGCAATATGTCCAGCTCCTTACAGATACGTAATGACTGCTGTGAAGTTCAGACCTGACCGTGAGTCTCCTGACCTGAACTAACTGCCTACTAGGCATATACTGTATGAGGCTGCTAGTTCAGGTCAGGAGTCTCACTGGCAGGAAGGAAATTGCCGCCATAACAGTAGCCTTAAATAGGATTGTGTGTGGCCCCCGCAGTGCAGGATTACGGTGAGAGAAGCTCTTTATTGTAGTTTCTGGTTGTTTTTTTTTCTTTTGAATAGCAAATTCTTACATCTAATACTTTTTTTTATGCCTTGCAGTATGTTTGGCGAGACCGACAGAGATCTGCAGGAACTACAAGCGTCAATGGAGCAGTTACTACGGGAGGAATCAAATGAAGATTACTGTGGAGCTGAAGATGCCATAAATGAAGATAAAAATAAAATGAATGAAGAGGAAAATAATGATGTGGAGCCCGAGGAGGCTGACGTCGAGGATGAGGAGAATCAGCCAAGCAGTGAAAGTGCAATTAATGAAGAGTGGCATTCAGGTCCATCTCTCATAATGCAGCATGCTGTTCTCCCTGTGTCAGTTTTTACAACATTAAAACATTTATTGCGTCTGTGCAGATGACAGCAGCGAGGATTTCGAGAATGAATATGATGAAGGTGACAGCGTTTTCGGCCACCTGGAGGAACTGAGGCTGAAATTAGAGCAAGAGATTGGGTTTGAAAAGTTCATTGAGGTTTACAACAAAATAAAGGTAACATTTCTGCTCTAAGAAATGAAATCTACTACCATCAAATGTTCCTTAGGTTAGGTGAGGTGAGGTGCTTGGTGCTTTCAAAAATCCTATTAAGTAATATTTCTGTATTATAGTGTAGGGGAGATATATTTATTGATGAATTCTAGCTATATGTGATCTTGCCATGTCATTAACTTGTTCAAGACTGGGACATTTTTCCTTGTTCATGTCCAGGCCAATTTTCAGGGTTTTTTTTTTTTTTTTTTCCTTAGATGCTGTTTAAAAAGAGTTATTAAAAGAAAACCAAAAAACCCTTTGTCGTTTGGATTTCCCCCCTTTCCCTGCTTTTGTTATGTATTTCACGCATTGTGGCCCCATTGGGTCATAAGAGACGTTTTATGGACATTTCAACACTTAAATCTTTATTAAGTAATTTATTATATCTGATTTCCCATGTAACTGGGACCAGTAAACTAGTGCCAGTTACATTCAGGCTTCTGCCTCCATAACAGAGCTGACTGGTTCTCCTAGGACCCAGCAGCTCCGACTCCCTCCCTAGATCCAACAATCATAAGACCACTGGATCCTTAGGAGGAAGTTCTGTCTTATACTAAATATACTCTGCTTGTTCAGCACTGTGTATACAGCGATCAGGAAGGCAGAGATACTAATAAACTGTCTACCTTTTCTGTGTCAGACATTTAAAGTCTATAGGTGGTCCGGAAGAGGTTAAATAAGTTTTTCACATTAGATACTGTTGCACTGTAATCTTAAGTTTATATTATACTTCATTTCCATAACCATGTCAAGTACTGTATATGCTACCTTGAATTTTTGATCAGAAAGTAACTGCCTCATCAAAAAAAAAGTTTTAATAGTTAATTGCATCTGACTTTTAATTTAATTGTGACTGTGTTTAAAAAATTTAATCTTTAAAGGTATAAAATGTATTTATTCATTGTAACCATTTATATTTATGTGGGCATTTATATAAAACCAAATCATGAACATGGAGTGCTACAACTCGTACAAATTGATTATTTACTTAATTCATAGATAAAATAATACAACATGAATTAAAAAAAGGGTATTTTTATATTAAAATGTGCATTTTTATGTGTAATTATTTTATGTTTTTGTGCTTTTAGGAGTTAATTTTTTTTTTATGTTTTCAGGCCATACATGAAGATGAAGATGAGAACATTGACACATGTTCAACAGTTATGCAAAATATTCTAGGCAGAGATCACCTGTACTTATATCCCAGGATACTCCGCCTTGTCATGGCTGATGGTGCATACCAAGAAGGTTGGCTCCGATTTTCTCGCCTACTCCATTTCCTATTTACCAGTGGCTATTGTAATATAATGTATAATGTTACCTTTTGTGACGCTTCCATCTCCATCTCTAAAGCCTGATGGCGAATGTACAACCAATATAAGCCTGTAGAATTCTCTATGCATGGACATTTAAAGAAACCTTAAATAGATGCTAAGTCCTACGCAAAATGTTCAATTAAAAGGGTCTTCCAGACCCAAAAAATAGAGAAAAAAGTGACTCTTAAATAATTACTGAAGAATATAGAACAACGAGGTCCATAGTATACGTGTGGTATGTTTTCCAAAGCCTAGAGTGCTTCCTACGTGTTCTTTATATTGGCGTGTGTGCGTATATAATATGTATAGATATAGATAATATATACAGGGTGGTCCAAAAGTAGGTGGACAGAAAGTGTAATAAGGTTATGAAGGGGGAGATTTATCAAACATGGTGTAAAGTGAAACTGGCTCAGTTGCACTTAGCAACCAATCAGATTCCACTTTTCATTCCTCACAGACTCTTTGGAAAATGAATGGCGGAATCTGATTGGTTGCTAAGGGCAACTGAGCCAGTTTCACAGATCTAGTTTTCACAGATAGATCTCCCCCAAATATGTTTTCTTTTCAGATAATTCAGATAACACATAATGGCAAATAATTTAAATACAGATCAAAGAAAATGGATTTTAACAGAGTATTGGAAATCTCAAAATGCTGAAACCGTTAGAGCAAGCCCCAAAGAGACAAACCATTTACCGCATTCGTGACAAATTCAATGCCACTGGCTCAAACCCTAATGCTCCAAAAACTGCTCGACCCAAAACAATCTGTACAGAAGATAATAAACAACTTGTTGCTGAAACATTTGTTCAGAGTCCAAAAAAGTCCACCAGAAGAGCTTGGAGTTTTCTGTCCACCTACTTTTGGACCACCCTGTGTGTGTGTGTGTGTGTATATATATATATATATATATATATATATATATATATATATATATATATATATATATATATATATATATATATATATATATATATATATATATATATATATATATATATATATATATATATATATATATATATATATATATATATATATATATATATATATATATATATATATATATATATATATATATATATATATATATATATATATATATATATATATATATATATATATTATATATATATATATATATATATAACAACTGAAAATATGTCTTATATTCTAGGTTCTTCAAAGTAGCCACCTTTTGCTTTGATGACTGCTTTGCACACTCTTGGCATTCTGTTGATGAGCTTCAAGAGGTAGCCACCGGAAATGGTTTTCACTTCACAGGTGTGCCCTGTCAGGTTTAATAAGTGTCATTTCTTGCCTTATAAATGGGATTGGGACCATCAGTTGTGTTGTGCAGAAGTCTGGTGTATACACAGCTGATAGTCTACTAAATAGACTAACTGCTTTTTCCTTGCCATAATACAAATACTAAGTAAAGAAAAACGAGTGGCCATCATTACTTTAAGAAATGAAGGTCAGTCAGTCCAAAAAATTGGGAAAACTTTGAAAGTGTCCCCAAGTGCAGTTGCAAAAACCATCAAGCGCTACAAAGAAACTGGCTCACATGAGGACCGCCCCAGGAAAGGAAGACCAAGAGTCACCTCTGCTTCTGAGGATAAGTTTATCCGAGTCACCAGCCTCAGAAATCGCAGGTTAGCAGCAGCTCATATTAGAGACCAGGTCAATGCCACACAGAGTTCTAGCAGCAGACACATCTCTACAACTGTTAAGAGGAGACTTTGTGCAGCAGGCCTTCATGGTAAAATAGCTGCTAGGAAACCACTGCTAAGGACAGGCAACAAGCAGAAGAGACTTGTTTGGGCTAAAGAACACAAGGAATGGACATTAGACCAGTGGAAATCTGTGATTTGGTCTGATGAGTCCAAATTTGAGATCTTTGGTTCCAACCACCGTGTCTTTGTGCGACGCAGAAAAGGTGAACGGATGGACTCTACATGCCTAGTTCCCACCGTGAAGCATGGAGGAGGAGGTGTGATGGTGTGGGGGTGCTTTGCTGGTGACACTGTTGGGGATTTATTCAAAATTGAAGGCATACTGAACCAGCATGGCTACTACAGCATCTTGCAGCAGCATGCTATTCCATCCGGTTGGCGTTTAGTTGGACCATCATTTATTTTTCAACAGGACAATGACCCCAAACACACCTCCAGGCTGTGTAAGGGCTATTTGACCAAGAGGGAGAGTGATGGGGTGCTACGCCAGATGACCTGGCCTCCATAGTCACCAGACCTGAACCCAATCGAGATGGTTTGGGGTGAGCTGGACCGCAGAGTGAAGGAAAAAGGGCCAAGAAGTGCTAAGCATCTCTGGGAACTCCTTCAAGATTGTTGGAAAACCATTTCCGGTGACTACCTCTTGAAGCTCATCAAGAGAATGCCAAGAGTGTGCAAAGCAGTCATCAAAGCAAAAGGTGGCTACTTTGAAGAACCTAGAATATAAGACATATTTTCAGTTGTTTCACACTTTTTTGTTAAGTATATAATCCCACATGTGTTAATTCATAGTTTTGATGCCTTCAGTGTGAATGTACAATTTTCATAGTCATGAAAATACAGAAAAATCTTTAAATGAGAGGGTGTGTCCAAACTTTTGGTCTGTACTGTGTGTGTGTGTATATATATAATATATATATATATATATATATATATATATATATATATATATTATTCATGTATATATATATATATATTATTCATGTATATGTGCCCATATGATCACCTCCCTTTGTTTTGGTTTTGACTTTTCTTTATTTTGCTTTCCTAGACAATGATGAATAAATATCTCAGGATCCTCATACACAAAATGTTGCTGCTCGACTGTCTGCATCAAATTTAGCCGTTCCGCTGCAAAAAAAAATGCATTTTTTTTTAACCCAGATGATGATTTTCTATCGGTATGCAATGTGAAAGTCCATATATATTCACCCATGCCGTCTAAACATGAGGTACATATTACTTCTTGGAAGACTGAGCGGTTCTAGATGTTCGCAGCACAGCCATAATCTATGACATATTTTCCTTTTTGTTGATGTGTTCATGCTGTCCTATTAAAGCTGGGACACGGGTTCTCTGGTGTCATTGATACACGTACTAGCGTTTTATTACCGAGGCCAGGAACGTGTTTTGTCTTCAGCCTGCAATCAAACACAATGCATCGCCATCTGCTTTCACTGCTCTTGTTTTCTTCCGTTTTTTGGCATTTCTTAATGAAAGAAATGTTTTCAATAACTTCTTCATGTCTAATTTATTTGTCTGTGTTAAGACCACAGGGATAGATTCGGAATTTCCTCATTGCTGAATTAATTTCTTTTTAACGGGGACTAATAAAACTATTAGCCGATCTCTTGTTTATTGTGGATGTATAATAGTCTGAGTGGGTCCAGCTATTACTCTTTTCATAATCCATAAATTATCAAAGGTTTGCTGTTATATGTGTGAAAAATGTTTTTGCTTTAACTCAAATCATTCTTAAAGAGGAAGTTCACGTTTAACACTTAAAGGGTTGATCTAATCAAACAGTATTGATGATTGGGCAGATCGGGTATTGATGATCTATCTACAGGTCGCCGCCTGTGCTAGATGGCAGACCCCCACCGATCTGCTATAAATTACCTAGCTAGGTCATCTGTGCCGTATGCCTGGACATCCCCTTTTAAAGGGAGCCTTATCAGAACATTTTTTGCGATATGACTGCATGGGCGCTAGTCTCCCAATAACAGTTATGCATTTTCCTTAGAGATCTGATGTGTCCGCCATGAGAAATCTAGGTTAGAAGCCATATGCAAATTGGCCTTGAAGTGCACTGGGGGTGTGTCAGTCCACTTAGAAAAAGCAGTCTAATTTCATTGACACAGGCCCTCCCCAGTGCACTTCCAGCCTGATTTACATATGGTTTCTATGATGGATGTCTCCTGACTTGCACATCAGATCTCTACAAAAAAAAGTAATCTTCTTTATTGGGGGACAAGTGCCTATACAGCCACACCACTACTTACTTTGGTAAGAAAGTGCTGACGGGTTTCCTTTAAAGGGTATGGCCAACTTCAGGTAACAGCATTTTACAGTTTACATATACAATGAATGTACATGAAAGCTTGAATAACTTTGTAAATACGTTGCTTTCCTTACATTGTATTTACCCTGCATTTCAATCTTTATTACAATCTGCAATTCTGCTTATTTTCTGGTGACTTACATTGTTGTGTAGTTTTTACTCCAGGTGTCACACATGCAGCTGATGTAGAACAGCGTAACGCACCTTAGGAGCTCAGCTAAGCTCTTAGGGATCTGTGTGATGACAAGTGAATTGGCTGTTTACATTCACAACCAGCAGAATTGTGAATTTAGCTCTGGAGTATAAGAGCAGTAGCACGGGCCGGCAGTGCATACAAACTATTGTAAGTAAAGTGCCAGTGTCACCTATAGCAAGCTGATGGAAATCTGCTCCTGAGAAGTGGAACCTGACTTGTTATATTCAGTACTGACACTTTTTATACATGAGGTCCGTTGTGTTAATGAGGAAAACGTTAGTTGCCCAATTCAACAGGTCAGTAATTGGTGTAAATGAACTTCCCCTTAGAGCGCAGTCAGATCGCCGTATAACATGGCCGACTATCAGATCGCAGTGCTCGGACTGGCCGTCTGCTCTCCTGACCTGAGCGTGACAGCCTGTATTTCTATGCAGCTGTCACACTCTGGTCAGAACAGCCGACGACCAGTCCGAGCATTGCGATGTGATCGTCGTCTGTGTTATACGGCCGTCTGACTGCGCCCTCCTAGTCCATTTTGCTCTCAGAAGTCTGTGTTACACCATGTTTTCCATAACAATGCCTTAATTGTGTTAAAACAGAATAAATAATATAAAGATATAAAGTATATTTATAACATTATTGAATAGTTATCATAATCTGTTTTTTTTTTTTTTTTTTTTCTCTTTTGGATAAAAGCATTACAAGTAATGTAAATCTTCAAGGCTGAATGTAACTAAGTTGAAATGTATATTATTTCTAACCTTTCAAAATAAAGATGTTCTGTAATTTTGTACAATTGTCCAGATTACTCAATTACTACCTTACTGTGTGAAATGTACATTTTTTTCAACAATGGATATAAGAATCCTACAAGTTTTTGATTCAACTACTGAAAGATCTGTCTGGCAATGTTCACATCTTAGTGTAGGGACTTGTTCAAGGTATGACCTGGGAGAGCTCCAACACATTCACCACATATTGTTATAAGCCGACAAGCCAAGAGTGTCCTGCTTTCCTGTACTGTGGGCCATCACAAAAATGTTTGGTCTGTATACATTTTCTCTAATATTGTGGCGTTGCGCTGGCTTCCCTGTGGTCATTCTTCAGTCGCGTCCCAGCATTGGAGTCCTATCGTGGCGCTCAGGGTCCCCCTCCCAAGCCTGGTCCTGCCGGCATTTCACTGCAGCCCCGTCCCTCCACTCACTACTCTGCCCCCTTCGCTAGTTCAGGTCTTATGGCCTTTGGGGGAATGGAGACACTTTCCCTGGCTGACCCAAGTGTTGTGGTATTTTCCAGGGGCCTTAGATCGTGCAGGTGTAGCCTGATAAGTGCTATTGGCCTATTCTCTTTTCTTTTTTTTTAGTCACTGCCTACTTGTCCTGCTAACTGGAAGGTTTATGCAGTGCATTTGTAATGTTTACTAAAGCACATCAATTATAAGGTTGGGTAACCATCGGGACAGAGTGGTCTTGCATTCGGTTACCTCTTTTCAACTTAGCATGGTTCTCCGCCTTACACCTTAACCCCTTCATGACATATGATGTATATTTACGTCATTCGTCGTGTCCCGACTTTGATGCGGCCTCAGACGCTAAGCCAGCATCTTTCCCTGCACATGACAGCTGATTAAAAGAGCTGTCATGTACCTTTTAACAGCCGGGGGTTGATCCGACCTCCACCCACGGCTGTTAACCAGTTATATCCGATTTGACAGCGGGATTTCCCACGCACCAGCCGAAAGTTTGTCACAAATCCCACCCATCAGTGTCCCTGTCACATGATCGTGGGTGCCGAAGCGTTGTCATGACAGCCAGAGGGGTCTGTGTTCATAGGAGATCGTGATTTCTGCTATACATAGCAGTACTGAAGCACTGCTCTGTATAACCCAGGCGATCGCAGCTTCAAGTAAAAAAACTGTAAAAAGTTAAAGAAAAAAGAAAATCTGAAAAAAATTAAAAACCACAAGTTCAAATCACCCCCCTTTTGCCCCATTGAAAATAAAAAAATACACACATTTGGCATCACTGCTTTCAGAAATGATCTATCAAAATATAAAGTAAATTAATCCAATCGGTAAGTGGTGTAACGAGAAAAGAAATGAAAACGACAGAATTATATTCTTTTGTCCACCACAACATTTCAATAAGAGGTGATCAAAACATCTTTTATCGGTCGACCATGACAGCACCACAAGAGAGGTGCCCACCAAGGACAGAAAACCTACAGGCTTAAAAGGAGCGACCCTCTCTTCTTGCCTCAGTTTGGTTTCCTGTCCTTGATGGACGGAACCTCTGACAGGCTTACCTGTGAAGATGTCCAGAAGAAGCGTGCTGTCGAGCCACGCCCCTGTCTGGAATCAGCAGCTCCAGTACCGTCCTGTGCCCTGGGCTGTGGGAGCTGCTCCCCTGTCTGGGATGGCAGTTCCAGCCAGATGGATCGTGATGACGGAGGCTGTGCCACTATCTGGGGACGGCAGCCCCAACTTGAGGTGGGCACAGCATTGAGGGGCTGCATGCAAGACGCTGGGGGAGCGGCACCCCGGCAGGGGTAGGGCCGCCCCTAGCAGCAGGTGAACGCTAGCTGGAGCAGGCAGCTGGAGGGAGAAAGCTCCGATTACAGGAGCGGCGCCACATTCTTTCTGTCTTTTACTAGGCTGGGGGCGGGGCCTGATGCCGGGCGGTTATGTGACCAGACAGGAAGTCCGGTCCACATGCATGCAGACGCCGCGTGAGCGCTCCATTCTCCCCTCCAACCAGCAGATGGCGATGTAATAAAAAAAAGGGGAAATTAAAGGGAAGTAGACGCTCCTATTTAAGCGTCCAGATTTCGCTGCTCTAGGCTTCCCAGCTACTTCAGAACTCTATTGTTAATGGATTCTGAAGACGAGCAGTAGCAAATCCAGCGGCTGCAGCTTTCTCCATCTCAGCAGTCGCCTGGGGAGCCCCAGGAGACACGACCCCCTCGATTCACCAGCAATTCTCGGACTGCAGGTAGACGAACCCGGTCTGGCCATCGTGACTCTAACAAGACGGACGAATCTGAAGCCCCTAGGGTCTATCCCCCGGCTGAGAAAGGTCCTCCAGCTAAACCGGTATCGGCTATTTGAGCTCTGGTAAGGGATCTTCGAGAAAGTTCACTTAGGTAATAAGGTGTCCCTTCTTCTTATCCGTTTAGGGGAAGAAGTGTACCTCCAAAACCAAACACAAGCAATGTGCGTTATGCGAGGACCTATTGGCGGACTCCTGTTCCAAAAGACTGTGCCAGTCCTGCATAAACCAAACTTTGGCGGATGAGACCCCTAGTTTCGCCTCAGGCTTAAAAACCCTAGTTAAATCAGAGGTGAGCAAACTCCTCTCTAAAAAGTCTTAAGAGGAAGGAAGCTAACCATGAGGTCTCCCTAACTCCTGATTATTCCCGATCATCAGCCGAGGAGATGGACTCTGACGATTCATCTTCATCTTCCTCATCCTCGGATAGTGGTTCAGGCCATCACTGTTTTCCATTAAATTAAGTTGACGGGTTGGTTAAAGCGGTCCTCTCAACCATGGGCATTACGGACCTCAAACCAGAGAAGTCAGTCCAAGACGTCCTGTTCAGAGGACTGGGGCAGAGGAAGAGAAAATGTTTCCCGTTTAATGATAAACTTCAGGGTCTAATCCATAGAGAGTGGCAAAAGCCGGAAAGCAAGGGTTCTCTCCCCCCATTCTTTAAAAGAAAGTACCCCTTTGAGGACTCGGCCTCCTCCTTCTGGGAGAACGCTCCCAAACTAGACGCAGCCATAACTAAAGCTTGTAAAAAGTCATCTCTCCCCTTTGATGATATGGGGGCCCTTAAAGATCCTCTGGACAGAAAAGCAGATGTGTTTCTCAAAGGCACCTGGGAGACAACCGCTGGGGCTTTAAAACCGGCAATTGCTGCGACTTGCACAGCTAGGTCTTTGATGGTATGGCTAGATGAGCTGGAATCGCATTTAGAAAACAACACATCCAGGAAAGAGATCTTGTCTAGTATCCCATTCATGCAGGGGGCAGCAGTCTTCCTAGCGGATTAATCCGCGGACTCTGTTAAGTTAGCTGCTAGATCGGCCGCCATGTCTAATGCAGCCCGCAGGGCTCTGTGGCTCAAGTGTTGGCCGGGTGACATCCAGGCTAGAACTAGACTCTGTGCTATACCTTGCGAAGGGGGACATCTCTTCGGTCCAGTCCTGGATGAAATCCTAGACAAAGCAAGCGACAGGGAGAAAGGTTTCCCTAGCCTGTCCATGCCTGCCTATAAGCTGTCTTTTCGCAGGAGAAGATTTGTGCGTTAAAGGCCACAGAGAGACCAGAATAAATGGGAAGACAGTAAACCAAAAGGTAGAGGTCTTCTGTTCAGTACGTCGTCTTCCACTAGGGAGCCCCGGAAATCGAGTCAATGACTCGTAGCCCAGGTAGGAGGGAGGCTGACAGGCTTCTTACCTGCCTGGACAAAGATTTCAGCCAGTAACTGGATCCTTAATCTGATAGGTTCGGGTCTGAGATTGCAGTTCCTCGTGGAAGGTTTATCTTGACTCCGGTCCGTTCCTCTATATCAGAACAACTCGCTCTTCAGGAATAAGTACTAGATCTTGTTCAAAAAGCAGTCCTGGTGGAGGTCCCAGCGTCTGAAAGGGGATTTGGATTTTACTCCCCTCTTTTTCTGGTCTCTAAGCCGGATGGTTCTTTCAGGTGTATTATAAATTTAAAAACCCTGAATAAATTCCTGATAATCCCCACCTTCAAAATGGAATCGATAAGGTCAACAATAAAATTGCTGTTTTCAGATTGTTACTTGGTAGTTTTGGATTTGAAAGACGCCTATTACCATGTACCAATCCATTCAGATTACCAGAAATATCTTAGAGTGGCCGTGGTTATAGATGGGGTCATCAAGCACTTTCAATATAGGGCCCTGCCGTTCGGTTTAGCCATAGCCCCCCAGGTATTTACCAAAATCGTGTTAGAGGTAATGGCTCATGTTAGAGAGCATGACATATTAATTATCCCTTATCTGGATGATTTCCTGATAGTTGGTAACTCGGCCCTTCAATGTAGTAAGCATCTAAAAATAGTGATCTCCATCTTAGAAAATCTGGGCTCGGTCCTCAATTTAAATAAATCTAGGTTAACGGCCACAAAAGTTCAGCAATTCTTAGGAGTTATGCTGGATTCAGATTCTCAGACATGTTACCTCCCTGAAGCCAAAAACTAAGGATCAGGGATCAAGTAAGAAGGGCAGTGTCAAACCCAGTCATGTCCCTGAGAGCTGCAATGTCCGTATTAGGTACCCTGACATCTTGCCTTCCCGGGGTTTTGTGGGCTCAATATCACTCCAGGGTTTTACAATGGGATGTACTGCATAATGAAGTTATGTTGAAGGGGCGCTTGGAGGGGAGGTTTTCTTGTCTCCTCGGTCAATTGAATCCTTACCGTGGTGGGATAATGAAGTGAACTTATCCAGAGGGGTCCCCTGGGTTTTTAGAACAACCCGAACAATTACTACCGATGCCAGTTCCAGTGGGTTGGGGTCCCATCTTGGAGATATGGTAACCCAGGGGTCATGGTCTAATTCGGAAAAGAGTCTCTCCTCCAACGCAAAAGAGTTGCTAGCGATAGACAGGGCTGTCAATTATTTTCTAGTTTTTCTTCAAAATCGTGACGTAAAGGTTTTCTCTTATAAAATCGCAGTAGCTTATGTGAACCATCAAGGGAGTACACGATCAAGATCTCTGATGAGAGTAGCGGATCATCTCTTTCAGGTCTCGGAATGCCGTATTCGTTCCCTAACAGCCCTTCATATAAAGGGAAAAGAAAATTCAAGGGCAGGCTACTTAAGCCGCTATACCCTGAGAGAGGGGGAATGGGAACTAAATCAGGACATTTTCTCCCAAATTGTCCAAAGATGGGGACCTCCAGTAGTGGACATGTTTGCTACAAAGTTAAATCGGAAACTCAGCTCTTCTGTTCCCTGGATCCCAAAGAAAAACCCCTGGCAGTAGACGCTGTCCAGATACCTTGGGGGTTCAGCCTAGCCTATGCCTTTCCCCCGTTAACCCTTCTTCCTATGGTTATCAGGGAGGACAAGGCCAAGGACAAGTTCTGGTCGCACCCTTTTGGCCCAGGAGGCCCTGGTTCTCATGCCTCAGGAGCATGTCTGTGTCAGATCCTTGGGTTCTACCAGAAGTTCCGGATCTCCTCTTCCAGGGTCCAATAGTCCATCCTCAAGTGTCTGGCCTCCACTTTACGGTATGGAACTTGAAGGGGAGCTATTAAGAAAAAAGGGATTCTCCCAAGGCTTAGTGACAAACTTAATACGTAGCCGTAAGCCTATTACAACCAGAATTTATGCGAGAACCTGGAAGAAGTTTTTATCTTTTTCCGGATCCAGAGTCGGTGAAGAGGCTCCAATAGGTGAAATTCTAGAATTTCTGCAAAAAGGTCTTGAGTTAGGGCTAGCCACTAGCACCCTGAAAGTTCAGGTGTCCGCCTTAGGTGCCTTATATAGCTGTGATCTGGTGAGTAATTATTGGATTTCTCATTTCATTAAAGCCGACTTTAGGTCCATGCCCATTGTCAAAAGCAAATTGGTACCCTGGGATCCAAATTTGGTTCTTTAAAGCCTTAACTGGTCCACCCTTTGAGCCAATAGAGTTAGCCACTCTTATGTCCTTCTCCCTTAAAACAGAGCTTCTGATAGCTTTAACATCTGCTAGGAGAGTTAGAGATATTCATGCACTGTCTTCAGCCTTGCCCTTCACTCAGATCCTGGATGATAAAATAATTCTTAAACCTGATCCCGCCTATCTCCCTAAAGTAGCTACCCATTTTCACAGACTCCAAGAAGTAGTCCTACCCTCCTTCTTCCCTAATCTAGGTAACCGGAAAGAAGAAGAGTTTCATACACTAGACGTAAGGAGATGTGTAATTAGGTACCCCTTGGTCACCAAAGAGTTTAAAAGACAGTTCGTTATTTATATCCTACCAAGGTGTTGGGAAAGGCTCTAAGGTCACAGTCCACCATAGCTAGATGGATCAGGGAGGCTATTTCCCTAGATTATGCATCCAGTGGTGAGGAAATACCACAAGAATTGAAGGCTCACTCCACCCGAGCAGTGACAACCTCCTGGGCAGAGAAGAAGGGTGTCTCGATAGAAGACTTATGTAAGGCTGCTACTTGGTCTTCTCCGTCTAAATTCTATAGGCACTATAGCCTGGTTTGGGTGTTTCGTCTGATCTCACTTTCGGGAGAAGGGTGCTCCAAGCTGCAGTCCATCCCTAAACTTCTTCATCTCTGTAATTCTCTCGTGGTGCGGTCATGGTCGACCGATAAAGTCATAAGTTACTTAACGGTAACGGGATTTTTCGGAGACCATGACTGCACCCTTATATTCCCTCCCTTCACATTGGTGGGAGCACTCCTTGTTTATTAATTTTCACTCTTAAGTTGGTGATTTATAGAAATGTTGGTTTATCATGTTTTGCTATGTCTACTAACCTGGTGGTACTCTCAATACTCTGTAATCCAAACTGAGGCGAGAAGAGAGGGCCACCTCTTTTAAGCCTGTAGGTTTCCTGTCCTTGGTGGGTGGATCCCCTCTCTCATGATGCTGTCATGGTCTCTGAAAAATCCCATTACCGGTAAGTAACTTATGACTATCTACCCCAAAATGGGATCAATAAAAAAGTAATCTCAGGGCACAAAAAATAAGCCATCACCCAGGCCCAGATCCCGAAAAATGAGAACGCTACGGGTCTCGGAAAATTGCAACAATTGAAGAAAAGATTTTCATACAAATTTTGCATTTTTTTTCACCACTTGAATAAAAAAAAGAACTATACATGTATCTGCATATTCGTACTGACCTGGAGAATCATACTACCAGGTCATTTTTACCATATAGTGAAGGTGGTGATTTTTGCAATTTTTTCGAGTACACTATAGTAAAATCGATGGTGCCATTCAAAAGTACAACTCGTCACAAAAAAAAACAAGCCATCATATGGCTATATTGACAGAAAAATAGAAAAGTTATAGCTATTGGAAGAAGGGGAGGAAAAAATGAAAATGGCCATGGCGTGAAGTTGTTAATTAGGAGATTGGTCTGTTTTAAGAATTTTTTGCCTCTCATACTCCAGAGATGTTCTTGCTGCATCAACGCCTGGGGTCCATGTGCCCACCCGGACCTGAGACTTAGATTATCCACTTCATCAGGTGAGCTTTACAGTTTTTTAATCTGCCGTACGGGTCCAGAGATAAGGGGGGTTTTATTTATTGCTAATTATTATGTTTTTTTTCAATGGGGTGTTGCTCGCCGTGTAATTATTATTTTTTATTATTATAGTGCCATTTATTCCATGGCGCTTTACATGATTGTGCTATGTATATCCCTTTCACAATTACAATAAATTTTGAACAGTCGGCGACTGGTACAGGAGGAGCGTAATAATACAGAATGCCCATAGAGAATGCTGTAAGCAAAGCCCCATGGTAAAGACTACAAAAATGTGCCCTAAAGAAAAAGGACCTATCTTTGAAACCATATGGTGGAATTAAGAAAAAAAAAGTAAGAATACTCAGTAGAACAACAGGAATAAAATAAAAGCAAACGCTGGCCACTTTTTGTGGATGAGTAGATGATTGCTCCCACCGCAGTTTTCCTATAAAGTTTAACATTCCTTATTCTTTTGTAAGAAAGACCTGAATGCAGCATTTTAAATAAAGAATAAAAAATGTATTCTACATCATCTAATTGTAATCATTTCTGAAGTACAGGAACAATAATGACTTGTGAGCTAAGAATACTTGTTTCATACAAGGTTTCCTTCTGTGTGAACACATCAAAACTGGTTTGAAGCCAAAGTAGGTAATTTAGCAGATATGGGTCTTAAATTATTAACTGCTTACTTGTTCATGGATGTATTCTGCTAGACGGATAACAATATCTAAACCACAAGTGAAGATTTAGGTTGAAAACAATCTGCGTTCTTGTGATAAAATGAAAGGCGTTTCTACATGGAGTATTTGCTGATGTCTCCCGGGATGCCCATTACTAATGCCGCCTGCTGCATTTATCTTGTCCTATTAAAAATGCATTCAGTGTAATAGAGTTTGGGTATCTCTACCCTGCCTTATGAGATAAAGGACATCAATAGATGTACACTCTATGTCTCCGATGTATAAGGCATAAATAGTTAGTCAGCACACACATGGAAAAGAGAAATGTAAGTTTGCTTTTACACCATCAGTCCTTTATATCCTTGAGTTGGGACCACCATCGATCTCCTGACTACTCGTGCGCTGATGCTCATAATTCTTCAGCTTTTATCTGGGTGAGCTCGTCATATTCTGAACCAATGCTAAAATGTATCTCAGTGAGCTCATTGTCTTACACATTTTGCCCTTTTACCCTGGGGATTGGTTACATAGCCCCATAACCTGCTCACCTCTTTCTTCACAGCGGTCTAAAATAAAGAATCTCTTTGGAATATTCCCTTGGCCATAAGGTGATTCTAGGATGCCCTTTTGCTGGGTCTTCCCCAGCAATCAGCTGTAATTCATGAGGACACATGTCAGCAAGTATTCAATTTCCCTACATCTCTATTATGGTGGAAATAAAGCAGTGCGCAACTCTTATTTTAAAAAAGGAAAAAAAAGTTTGTATCTGTTAAAAGGGATGAGTTTAGGGAGAGCAGCAAACTTTGCAAGGGCTACCCATTAGTGGAGTCATATGGACCTGGATAGCTAGGGATGGTGATTAGTGAGACCGATATCAATGTCAGAGGGTAGGCGTGATGTTAAATTAGGCTTTTTTTGTGTTCTATGGGACACTGGGGAAGTGAGTAGGGGGTGTATATTAGCTAGTGAGCTATGTTTGAGAGAAAATAGAAGGGGGTGTTTCGGCAGAAAAAGAGTAACTACACCTGGTAAAGGTTGGCAAAAGGGTGAAGCTAAGGGAGATAAAACAGGCAGGCATTTGAGGGACAGACGGATTTGCTTTAAAATGTTCCTGCCCCTGACATGCTGGGTCCTGCATATTGAGAGAAAGCCACGCTCTGTTCTGGTCATTCTCTAATGCAGGGTATATGACAAAAATAACGGTTTATGTAGTCAACCACTTGAGACAAGACCTAAACAAGTTACAGCTAATGTTCTAAACCTCCATCAGGTAAAACAAACTTTTGGTTCTGATGTGATAATAAAGAGGACCATGAAATAGTGGCTGTAAAGCTGAGTAAAATGTAGTTTATATTTTTACATTTTTCCTCTACTTTGCAAATATATTAGCTTGTAAAGTTTACTTGATAATATATAAATCCAAAGGAGTGTTAATAGAGATTTTTCTCTGAGGACATGTACTTCTTCCCCTGTATGACATAGACTAATCATAAGCGGGCAGCTTTTCCATTATATACAGTCATGGCCAAAAGTTTTGAGAATGACACCAAAATTATATTTTCACATGATCTGCTGGCCTCTGGTTTTTATTAGTGTTTGTCTGATGTTTATATCACATACAGAAATATAATTGCAATCATATTATGAGTACCAATAGGTTATATTGACAGTTAGAATGAGTTAATGCAAGTCAATATTTGCAGTGTTGCCCCTTCTTCTTCAAGACCTCTGTAATTCTCCCTGGCATGCTCTCAATCAACTTTTGGACCAAATCCTGACTGACAGCAGTCCATTCTTGCATAATCAATGCTTGCATTTTGCCAGAATTTGTTGGTTTTTGTTTGTCCACCCGTCTCTTGATGATTGACCACAAGTTCTCAATGGGATTAAGATCTGGGGAGTTTCCAGGCCATGGACCCAAAATCTCTATGTTTTGATCCATGAGCTATTTAGTTATCACCTTTGCTTTATGGCAAGGTGCTCCATCATGCAGGAAAAGGCATTGTTGGGCACCAAACTGGTCTTGGACTGTTGGGAGAAGTTGCTCTTGGAGGACATTCTGGTACCATTCTTTATTCATGGCTGTGTTTTTAGGTAAGACTGTGAGTGAGCCGATTCCCTTGGCTGAGAAGCAACCCCACACATGAATGCTTTCAGGATGCTTTACAGTTGGCATGAGACAAGACTGGTGGTAGCGCTCACCTCTTCTACTCTGAATAAGCTGTTTTCCAGATGTCCCAAACAATCGAAAAGGGGATTCATCAGAGAAAATGACTTTGCCCCAGTCCTCAGCAGTCCACTCCCTGTACCTTTTGCAGAATATCAGTCGGTCCCTGATGTTTTTTCTGGAGAGAAGTGGCTTCTTTGCTGCCCTCCTTGAAACCAGCCCTTGCTCAAAGAGTCTCCGCCTCACAGTGCGTGCAGAAGCACTCACACCAGCCTGCTGCCATTCCTGAGCAAGCTCGGCACTGCTGGTAGTCCGATCCCGCAGCTGAAACAGTTTCAAGATACGGTCCTGGCGCTTGCTGGTCTTTCTTGGGCGCCCTGGAGCCTTTTTGACAACAATGGAAGCTCTCTCCTTGAAGTTCTTGATGATGCGATAGATTGTTGACTGAGGTGCAATCTTTGTAGCTGCGATACTCTTCCCTGTTAGGCCATTTTTGTGCAGTGCACTGATGGCTGCACGTGTTTCTTTAGAGATAACCATGGTTAACTGAAGAGAAACAATGATACCAAGAACCAGCCTCCTTTTAAAGTGTCCAGTGATGTCATTCTTACTTAATCATGACTGATTGATCGCCAGCCCTGTCCTCATCAACACCCACACCTGTGTTAATGGATCAATCACTAAAACGATGTTAGCTGCTCCTTTTAAGGCAGGACTGCAATGATGTTGAATGTGTTTTGGGGGTTAAAGTTCATTTTCTGGGCAAATACTGACTTTGCAAGTACAGTAATTGCTGTTAAGCTGATCACTCTTTGACATTCAGGAGTATATGCAAATTGCCATTACAAAAAATGAAGCAGTAAACTTTGGAAAAATTACTATTTGTCTCATTCTCAATACTTTTGGCCATGACTGTAGTATTTGCAGTCTTTTGCAGAAGGTATGTGTCCACACCATTAGAATTGCTGGTCAGTTTTTTGCTTTACTTAACATTGAGGTTTGACAGCCTTTTTTCTGACCATGCATCCCTCCCACTAATTCCTTCCACTCATTCACAGGTGGTTTTAACTAGCTCTACCAGCCCATACATTGTAGGTTTAAAGCCCAAGCAGAGACATTGTCCATACAGGCTTACAGCCCAAGAGTGGCGTATCCAGTGGTAGCGTAGTTACCCATCAGACGGAGGTTACCTTGTCGTGGTTGATGGGCACAAATGAATTAGCCAAATTATGTGCAAAAAAACTTTATTTTGTAAGTATATTTCATTAAGTGATCAGTCTAGATGCAATATTTCCTATGTATTCATGTATTTTGACCTCTAACACAATATATTGCCGCTGCTTTTCCATTATATAGCAACATACAGTGGAAAAAAGAAAACGCCCTACAATAACTTAGAGCAGGTTTTCTCTTGTGTGAGACATAATGACAGACACAGATTTCCTGATTTTCAATGCAGAGCTGTGTGTAATATCTGCACTCCTACCAATCACAAACACCTTTCAGCTTTCATATAATAATAGGAGAAACAGAGTACATATGGGCATAAAAACAGTATAGCTTTATTAGATATCAAATATAAAAAGGGCCACGACAGGTGGCGACATGAAGTAGTAATAGATTACAAAATGCAGCACATAGTCATATGAATACAGCATATATATACTTTGAGAAAAATTTCCTCAGGAAAAAAGAGGAAAAGAGGGCAAGCACAAAAGGATATAAGACACACCATGCAAATGCACCGCTCCATACAAGTGTACGGGTAAATATGCAGTGTCAGTGTAAATATCAGATGTCGCTTACCAAACGCAATAATAGATAAAAGTAAGAGACAGGCCAAGGACCAGGAGAGACAGAGATACCAGGTGGCCCTAATTGGAGCCTCGACGCGCGTTTCGCCCCTGGATAGAGGGCTTTCTCAAGAGGCATAGATGGATAAAAGATCAGGACCTTTTTAAAGGTTGGTAACAAGTCACGTGACCGCATCGTAGGCCACGTGACCGGAAGTCCGGAAGTGATCAGCGCCAAGCGGCGCATGCGCCGGACGCCAGGCATCGTTGGCGCGGGCAGCGTCCGTCACCTGGCAACGCACATAGCGGAAGCACCTGGTATGTGCCCCGGAAGTACGTGGCGAGGAACAAGACGGCCGTGCCCGGGCCGAGAACGGCGTGCCTCCGGCGCATGCGCACCGCAAACTGAGCACAAAAATGGAGATTGCCACTAGCAAAGAGAAAGCGAACCACGGAAAATAAACAGGGACCAGAGCAGAAGGGGAGAGGCATCATACATCACGAGTATAGTGCAACAAAATACAACATGAAATGATTCAATCCAATGTAGAAGTTGTATTAGAACAAACAGTGCTGTCACATATATAGCAGGCATCCAAATTCCGATGCATGACATCAGTCCCATAAGATCCAGCTTGGTCAACACATGGGTCACAAATTGTTTTCTTTTATGGATTGTGTCTTGGCAAAAATAAAAATAAGAAGAAAATAAAGTAAATAGGGTGAAAAGCACACACCAAGTGATGTTAAAAGCAAAAAACAACAATTATTAGAAACAAAGAAAAGGAGGGCCACAAAAATAATAATAAAATAAAGTATAATAGCATAACATCTGAGGCGGAGAACGATCCATAGGAAAATTCATATCACAAAAAGGGAGCGAAACTGAGTGTCTCGTTAAGACCTAAAGGAGACATGGTTTTCAGACGTATAATCCATTTAGTTTCTTTTTGGCCAAGGATTTTAGTCCAATCACCGCCACAAGAGCCGAGGTGTAGAACATCAATTCCACGCACCTTCAAAAATTTAGGGTCACAATTATGTTTTTGATGAAAGTGACGTGGGATAGTTTTTAATTCCCGTAGATCGGCCACCGTCTTAGCGGCACCAATGTCGCGCACATGTTCCCGTATCCTCACCCATAGCTCCCTCGTAGTGAGTCCAATATAAATTAAATTGCAAGCACAAGTTGCGTAATAGATTACATTAGTTGAAGCACAAGATATAAAGTGACGGATTTGGTAGTCACGGGAGCCATCGGATGAGGAGAAGGAAACAGAGCGCACGGCATTGGCGCAGGCCAGACAGCGGCCGCAGGGAAAAAAACCACGGGAACATGTGCGCGACATTGGTGCCGCTAAGACGGTGGCCGATCTACGGGAATTAAAAACTATCCCACGTCACTTTCATCAAAAACATAATTGTGACCCTAAATTTTTGAAGGTGCGTGGAATTGATGTTCTACACCTCGGCTCTCATGGCGGTGATTGGACTAAAATCCTTGGCCAAAAAGAAACTAAATGGATTATACGTCTGAAAACCATGTCTCCTTTAGGTCTTAACGAGACACTCAGTTTCGCTCCCTTTTTGTGATATGAATTTTCCTATGGATCGTTCTCCGCCTCAGATGTTATGCTATTATACTTTATTTTATTATTATTTTTGTGGCCCTCCTTTTCTTTGTTTCTAATAATTGTTGTTTTTTGCTTTTAACATCACTTGGTGTGTGCTTTTCACCCTATTTACTTTATTTTCTTCTTATTTTTATTTTTGCCAAGACACAATCCATAAAAGAAAACAATTTGTGACCCATGTGTTGACCAAGCTGGATCTTATGGGACTGATGTCATGCATCGGAATTTGGATGCCTGCTATATATGTGACAGCACTGTTTGTTCTAATACAACTTCTACATTGGATTGAATCATTTCATGTTGTATTTTGTTGCACTATACTCGTGATGTATGATGCCTCTCCCCTTCTGCTCTGGTCCCTGTTTATTTTCCATGGTTCGCTTTCTCTTTGCTAGTGGCAATCTCCATTTTTGTGCTCAGTTTGCGGTGCGCATGCGCCGGAGGCACGCCGTTCTCGGCCCGGGCACGGCCGTCTTGTTCCTCGCCACGTACTTCCGGGGCACATACTAGGTGCTTCCGCTATGTGCGTTGCCAGGTGACGGACGCTGCCCGCGCCGACGATGCCTGGCGTCCGGCGCATGCGCCGCTTGGCGCTGATCACTTCCGGACTTCCGGTCACGTGGCCTACGATGCGGTCACGTGACCTGTTACCAACCTTTAAAAAGGTCCTGATCTTTTATCCATCTATGCCTCTTGAGAAAGCCCTCTATCCAGGGGCGAAACGCGCGTCGAGGCTCCAATTAGGGCCACCTGGTATCTCTGTCTCTCCTGGTCCTTGGCCTGTCTCTTACTTTTATCTATTATTGCGTTTGGTAAGCGACATCTGATATTTACACTGACACTGCATATTTACCCGTACACTTGTATGGAGCGGTGCACTTGCATGGTGTGTCTTATATCCTTTTGTGCTTGCCCTCTTTTCCTCTTTTTTCCTGAGGAAATTTTTCTCAAAGTATATATATGCTGTATTCATATGACTATGTGCTGCATTTTGTAATCTATTACTACTTCATGTCGCCACCTGTCGTGGCCCTTTTTATATTTGATATCTAATAAAGCTATACTGTTTTTATGCCCATATGTACTCTGTTTCTCCTATTATTATATTTAATGCTGAGTAGGCTTGTGGTAATTACTAGCCATGCATTCTTTAATTGGCGTTTTTGCCACGATCATTTAAAATGAAGGCCCCCTTATGTATATTGACCTTTTAGCTTTCGTCTCATAGCAGTCAGTGTGGGAAGAGGCAATGCAGTGGAACTGATAGGTCTGTGAGATAAGAGCTGCAACTACACAGGTGATTGTAATGAGATAAAGCTCAGCTCTGCTGTACTGCCCCTCTCCACACATGGACTGCGGTGAGATGAAAGGTGATTGTAATCACACCGATCCCTACTCTACTCCTGGAAACTAATAATCACGAATAGCTCTTCAGTGAGAGCAGGGCTGTCTGTCATTACTTGTCACACACTGAGAACCCTGCTCTAAGCTATTTTGGGGCATGTTCTTTCTTTCCTCTGAATGATGCCTTCTGCTTTTGATTGGTCGACATCATACTGGGGAAGAAGTACACACATCCAGAGAAAAATGGCAATTCCCAGTTGGGCTTATCATAAATTGTAACCCAAACTTTACAAGCTAATATCTCTGCAATAGAAAGGAGGAATGAAAAATAAACTGTTTTATTCAGCTCTGCAGTCACTATTCTATGATGTGCTAAAACTGGTGAAAGTCCTCTTTAAAGGGGTTGGTCTATAAACAGCATTTATCACGTATACAGAGTTATGATAACTGGTGGATGGGATTTGACCACTGAACATCCTGTTCATGGAAAATGGGTGTCCTCTGTTTGAATGGAGTGATGGTCACACATGCCTACTACTGATCTTTTTACAGTCTATTGGACAGGCAAAGGTAGTCTATGGCTATCTCCGTCAGTGCCATAGATTTTGAACAGAGTAAAAGTCGGCATGTGCGATCATCGCTTCATGCCAATTCTAGTTTTTAGTGGTTCCACAATGATTGGACCCCCATTGCTTGTACATTCATCAACTATGGATAGGAATACACATCTCATGATCTCATGAGCATCTACCACTTCCATTCAAAACCTTTTTATTGACTGGACAAACCACTTAACAATGTACGTTCTTTAAGTCTGTCATTCTTCAAAATCATGGTAAACATTATACATAGATTTTGTCTACATCAAAATTGGAGTAGTTGAAAATACATTTCTTAATTTGTGCTCTTCCAGAGGCGCAGGGTGTCTTATACCCAGGGCTGTGTCCAATGCCAGTGGCTGCGGCAGTGGAGTAATTCCTGCTATTCTGCTGATGATAAGATCTCGGAGCACTAGAAGTGGTTTTGTTTTTTTCACCAACATTGAATGCAGCAAGTGGATCTTCTGAGAGGGAGCCAACAAGAACACAAGGGGGCGCAGACTCAAATAAAACTTGGGAATATTCTTTAAAGGGAACCTGTCAGCTGATACATGCTGCCCAAACCGTGGGCATCATGTATCAGCTCCTGGCTGTGCGATCACAGCCATGAATGTTTTACTCCAAACCACTGCGACGTTTCAGAGAAGATCGTTCTTTCAATCACTGCCAGGGACCGAATCATACGGGTGAGTAGTCGTACAGGCGGGTCTCCAGCGACTTCCCCCTCCCTGCTTACAGTGACTGACAAGCAGCTGCCTGTGTGTGCGTGTAGGCTGAGGATTGTCAGTCACTGTGAGAGGGAGGGGACCCGCCTGTACGACCAGTCACCCATGTGGCTCGGTCCCTGGCGGTGATTAGCACCGCAGCGTATCAGAGTAAAACATACAAAGCTATGATCGCATAGCCCGGCGCTGATACATGCGGACCACTATTTGGGCAGCATGGGTCACCTGACAGGTTCCCTTTAAATGACTCCAGTTGAAAGCTTGTTTTGTGTAATCTAACAGAATAAATTAATATTTAATAGTGGGACAAAAATAGAAAGGAAATTTCAAGACTTGGGCCCCATATTTTACCTCATCTGGGGGTAAATTCAACAATTTATATAAGAACCCAAGTAATTAGTTTATCAGTTGTGTCCTACTGTTGACCATGGGACCTCTTGCTTTTCCCCATGATGGGAGCAGTGCTTTCCATCCATGTCACATGCAGTAATGCAGTAATACCAGGGTTTTATACAGAAGTTCTATGGAATTATCCTTCTCTGATAATTCAGAAATAATAATAATTTAACAAAACATTACCAGTAAGATATAAATGAAAGGTTGTGGCTTTTATAATTATAACTTCCTCTACCTAATGAATGGCGGTAGTTTAGACTATATTTAGATTGTTTCTTTCCTATTTTTACATGATTTAATTATGTCATTGTTTCAATTACCCCCTAAGTAATCCTTACTCATCAGCGCTGAGAGCCGCATTGGCACTACACGACAATATATTTTTAATTAACACCTTTATATTCAGCCTCTTTCATTTTCCTGTCACATTTTCCCTCTACATAAGATAAAATCTAATTTTACATGTTGTATTATTGTAATTTCCCACTACAGGTGATTTATTTCTTTTTTTATTCATTTACTTTTCATTCTTCTCACCTTTAATATTCTTACAATGTTTGCATTTAGAGTCTCCCCAGTCATTAATACCAAAATACTGTGCATGTCATTATTTGTGAAGTATGTCTACCTTTGAGCACCGTTTTACAGTACTTAACTACTTTAAAATGTTGAATAACTTTGAATATACCTGCCATTATTTTTCTTACACTAGTTGTGAGTAAAGCTGGACATAAACAGTCGATTAAAGGGGTTCTGCAGGAGCAAAAATAAATAAATAAAATGTAATTAAAAATAATGTCCTAAATAAGTTTAATTAACAAATCACATTCATTTTGTTTAGGTAGGTAATCACTATAGAGTTAAAATGGCCCCGTTTTGTTACACTGACGGAAACCTGTCCTAGAATGTTAGAACCGATGCCTGTGAGCATGTGCAGTCGGAAGCTCCACTTTATCCAGTCATGGGTAGGAAGATGTGCTTACCATGGGTCTTCTGAGAGTGCTCACACAGCTGTTCACCCTGTCTTTCTTACCTAATACTGGAGATACCAGGGGTGCTGTGGTGAGGAGAGGCTGCCCACCCTGTCTATCTGATCAAATACTGAGGATACCAGGGGTGCTAAGGGAAGGAGAGGCTGCTCACGCTGTTGTCCACCCTGTCTTTTCTGACCTAATACTGGAGATACCAGGCAGGGCCGGCTCCAGGTTTTTCTGGGCCCCGGGCAAAAGAGTCTCAGCAGACCCTTTTAACACATAACACGATTCATGATGCACAGATACTGCAGAGAAATATAGGCATAGTACAATGCAAAGATTTCACGTCTTACATTACATAAGTGATATCTATTGTAAATTCCACAATAGCTCAGAAACCGGCGAATCGCTCCACACAGTATACTGGCCCCCATAAAATGCTCCATACAGGAGACTGACCCCCATAAAATGCTTCATATGGAATACTGGCCCCCATATAACGCTCCATACAGAATACTGGCCCCCATATAACGCTCCATATAGAATACTGGACCCCATATAACGCTCCATACAGAATACTGTCCCCCATAAAATGCTCCGTACAGAATACTGGCCCCCATATAACGCTCCGTACAGGACACTGGCCCCCATATAACGCTCCGTACAGGATACTGGTCCCTTTATAATGCTCCATACAGGATAGTGGCCCCCATATAATGCTCCATGCAGGCCGCCCCCCCCTTATAATGCCCCATGCAGGCTGCCCCCCCCCTTATAATGCCCCATACAGGATGTCACCCCCCCATATAATGTCCCATGCAGGATATCACTTCTCCCCCGATATAATGCTCCATGCAGGATGTCACTTGTTCCCCCCCATATAATGTCCCATGCAGGATGTCCCTCCCCCCCCATATAATGCCCCATCCAGGATGTCCCTCCCCCCCATATAATGCTCCATGCAGAATGTCACTTGTTCCCCCCCATATAATGCCCCATGCAGAATGTCACTTGTTCCCCCCCATATAATGCCCCATGCAGGATGTCCCTTTCCCCCACCATATAATGCCCCATGCAGGATGTCACCCTTCTCTTTATAATGCCCCATGTAGGATATCATCCCCCTCTCTTTAAAATGCCCCATGCAGGATATCACCCCCCTCTCTTTAAAATGCCCCATGCAGGATATCACCCCCCTCTCTTTATAATCCCCCAGGCAGGATGTCACCCCCCATATAATGCCCCATGCAGGATGCCACTCACCCCCCCCATATAATGCCCCATGCAGGATGCCACTCACCCCCCCATATAATGCCCCATGCAGGATGACACTCACCCCCCCATATAATGCCCCATGCAGGATATCACTTCTCCCCCCATATAATGCTCCATGCAGGATGTCACTTGTTCCCCCCCATATAATGTCCCATGCAGGATGTCCCTTCCCCCCCATATAATGCCCCATCCAGGATGTCCCTCCCCGCCATATAATGCTCCATGCAGGATGTCACTTGTTCCCCCCCATATAATGCCCCATGCAGGATGTCCCTTTCCCCCACCATATAATGCCCCATGCAGGATGTCACCCTTCTCTTTATAATGCCCCATGTAGGATATCATCCCCCTCTCTTTAAAATGCCCCATGCAGGATATCACCCCCCTCTCTTTAAAATGCCCCATGCAGGATATCACCCCCCTCTCTTTATAATCCCCCAGGCAGGATGTCACCCCCATATAATGCCCCATGCAGGATGCCACTCACCCCCCCCCCATATAATGCCCCATGCAGGATGCCACTCACCCCCCCATATAATGCCCCATGCAGGATGACACTCACCCCCCCATATAATGCCCCATGCAGGATATCACTTCTCCCCCCATATAATGCTCCATGCAGGATGTCACTTGTTCCCCCCCATATAATGTCCCATGCAGGATGTCCCTTCCCCCCCATATAATGCCCCATCCAGGATGTCCCTCCCCGCCATATAATGCCCCATGCGGGATGCCACTCACCCCCCCATATAATGCCCCATGCAGGATGCCACTTACCCCCCATATAATGTCCCATGCAGGATATCACTTCTCCCCCCATATAATGCTCCATGCAGTATGTCACTTGTTCCCCCCCATATAATGTCCCATGCAGGATGTCCCTTCCCCCCCATATAATGCCCCATCCAGAATGTCCCTCCCCGCCATATAATGCTCCATGCAGGATGTCACTTGTTCCCCCCCATATAATGCCCCATGCAGGATGTCCCTTTCCCCCACCATATAATGCCCCATGCAGGATGTCACCCTTCTCTTTATAATGCCCCATGTAGGATATCATCCCCCTCTCTTTAAAATGCCCCATGCAGGATATCACCCCCCTCTCTTTAAAATGCCCCATGCAGGATATCACCCCCCTCTCTTTATAATCCCCCAGGCAGGATGTCACCCCCCATTTAATGCCCCATGCAGGATGCCACTCACCCCCCCCCATATAATGCCCCATGCAGGATGCCACTCACCCCCCCCATATAATGCCCCATGCAGGATGCCACTCACCCCCCCCATATAATGCCCCATGCAGGATGCCACTCACCCCCCCATATAATGCCCCATGCAGGATGCCACTTACCCTCCATATAATGCCCCATGCAGGATATCACTTCTCCCCCCATATAATGCTCCATGCAGGATGTCACTTGTTCCCCCCCATATAATGTCCCATGCAGGATGTCCCTTCCCCCCCCCATATAATGCCCCATCCAGGATGTCCCTCCCCCCCCATATAATGCTCCATGCAGGATGTCACTTGTTCCCCCCCATATAATGCCCCATGCAGGATGTCCCTTTCCCCCACCATATAATGCCCCATGCAGGATGTCACCCTTCTCTTTATAATGCCCCATGTAGGATATCATCCCCCTCTCTTTAAAATGCCACATGCAGGATATCACCCCCCTCTCTTTAAAATGCCCCATGCAGGATATCACCCCCCTCTCTTTATAATGCCCCATGCAGGATGTCACCTCCTCATATAATGCCCCATGCCTCCATACATTTAAAAAAAAAAATCAAATACTCACCTCACTTCTCACCTGCTGCCGCTGCTCAGGTCCGGACTCCAGCGTCGCCGGCGTTGTCCCGCTCTGCACTGCCTGTGATGGCTCAGGGGAGGGCGCAGTGGAAAGACGTCACCGCACCCTCTTGACCTGAGATGTCACAGGGAGCGCACAGCAGGAAGACAACGGATCTGTGGAGGCACGGGGAGAGGTAAGCAAGGGGCCCTGAACAAACGGGGGAGAAAGGCGGGCGCTGGCACCGCTCTCCTCCGCCCATAGCCCGGTGGGGTGCCCGACCGCGAGTGGGCCCCCCGCCTGCTCAGGGCCCCGGCACTTGCCCGGGGCGCCGGCCCTGATACAAGGGGTGCTGAGGTGAGAAGAGTCTGCCCACACTGCTGCCCACCCCATTTATCTGATCAAATACTAAGGATACCAGGGGTGCTAAGGGAAGAAGAGGCTGCTCATGCTGCTGTCCACCCTGTCTTTCTGACCTAATACTGTAGATACCAGGGGTGCTGAGGTGAGAAGCGGCTGATCACACTGCTGTCCACCCTGTCTATCTGACCTAATACTGGAGATACCAGGGGTGCTGAGGTGAGAAGAGGCTGCTCACACTGCTGTCCACCCTGTCTTTCTGATCTAATACCGGAGATACCAGGGGTGCTGAGGTGAGAAGAGGCTGCTCACACTGCTGTCCACCCTGTCTTTTGAACTTAAAGGGGGTGGCCTGAAGCTAACATTCATTTTAATTTTAAATGTCTATTTAATATAATAATCAAATAGCTTTTTTAATATACTTTAATTAAAGTTGCTATTGTTCCCTCAATACCATCTAACTGCTTTATTTATTTTTTATTTTTTTACCTACTTCTGGATTGATGACGTTTTGTTTGAGAATCCACCGTGCATGCTGGGATACACTAACTCGAAGAAAATGTGGCAGACTCTCAATGGTAGATGTGTGGTGTTCAGTGTTAGAAGTACAGATGATCATGAAATACCTCGGCAATCGTTTAGATCCAAATGATATGATGTGTGTTTATTGATGCGGCAAATGTCTGTACAAAAAAGTGCCAACGTTTTGGTCGACAGACCTTTTTCACGGCCTACAATATATACATGAATTCATATAAATAAATAATATAGTGCAAAATCACATACAGAAAAAATGCATTTTTTTTTGCATATCATCATTACACAAAAACCAAGTAAAATAAAATATACAGATATCATCAAATGAGTATATACGCTAAAATAATAATCTATATTCACACACATGGCGTAATAGAATGGAATATGAAAGGAGGGATAAGAAAAGCGGACAAAAAAAACTGAAAAAAGGGGGAAAAAAAAAATAGAAATCAGCCTAGTAGTAAAGATAGTTTAGTTTAGTTTAGTTTAGTTTATAAGGCCGAAAAAAGACAAGCGTCCATCCAGTTCAGCCTATTTCTTGTGCACTGCAGCTATTCCGCAGCGTTGATCCAGGGGAAGGCAAAAAAAAAACATGCGGTATAGGCCAATTTACATCATTGAGGAAAAATTCACTTCCCGACACCAATCTGGCAGTCAGATTAAATCCCTGGATTAATTAACTATCACTAAGCATAAGATGTAATTTTATTGTTCTCAAGAAAGGCGTCCAGGCCTCTCTTGAACTCATTAAGTGAGTTGGACATCACCACTTCCTCTCCCAGAGAGTTCCAGAGTCTCACGGCTCTGACCGTAAAGAATCCCCTTCTATGCTGGTGCAGGAACCTCCTTTCCTCCAGAAGCATAGTGTGCCCCCTCGTCTTTGTCACCATCCTTGGTATAAACAGGTCATGGGAGAGATCTCTGTACTGCCCCCTGATGTATTTATACATGTTTATGAGGTCTCCCCTAAGCCTTCTCTTTTCCAATGTAAATAGGCCTAATTTTGACAACCTCTCTGGGTATTCTAGTCCCTCCATTCCCTTTATTACCTTAGTCGCCCTCCTTTGTACCCTCTCTAGCTCCAATATGTCTTTCCTGAGCACCGGAGCCCAGAACTGTGCACAATATTAAGATAATAGGATTAAATGTGACAATGAACAATGCCAAAGGATGCAGTGAAGAACATAGAGAAGTACCGAAAAAGGATGTATTAACATGGTCAAAAAATGTCACCGGGTGTGTGGACTTGTGCCGTAAGGTCGCTGCGCCTGTGCAGGCTGCATGTAACTGATGTCGTGGTTTGCCAGGACCAGATATTTCACAATTCAAAAATTAAACTTTTTACTGAACAGGAACTTGATAGGGAATATATACAAAAGATAGCGAGTGCCACAAGTAATCAATGATAAACTTTTTAGAATTATTTTGTTATTAATCTTCAATCTCGCTAATGACACCTAGGCAACATGACTATGGATATAGGCAAAGTCAGACTGAGCCTGTTTTGAGAAAAGAGCATGCGCAGGACATGTAGTAGCGCCAATATAAAAGACCATTAACACTCATGAACTCGCATTTCTTTATGGACAATGCGGTGACATGATCTACTATAGATGCCATTTTATGCACAAATCAGTGTCCATATTGCTCCTTGGTGCATAAATTGCTGGGAAACGGGGCAGATAAATGGTTTATTATATTTAAATAATGTATATTGACTAAATGCTTGTTTCATGTACTTCCAGTTCTAGAATCATAATAAATGAATAGTGGCCAACCCCTTTAACATGTCATGCAAATTTACTTGTTCCCAAGTTTGTGAAAATAAGGATATGGCATAGTATTATCATGTCTGTAAACAGCTCTTTTTGCAAATCTGTACTGCTGAGTGCTGTATGCCCGTTTTAACCCTTTCATTTAGAGCACCTCTCAAAAGAGACAGCATTGCAAAATATCACTGAGCATCTAGATCATCACCAGCTGCAGCAACTTGACTGAGTGCCACAATGATTAATTCATCCCATTACACATGAAATATAGCCTGATGTGATCATGCCTGTGCATCCTTTCCATGTGAAGTTGAGTGATGAGCTACATGTCATGGTTATAGGAAAGGCTTCAAAGAAAATAATTTGTCTTTGTTTAAATGAATCCTGTCTTATAAAGTATAAAAACTACCGCCAATGTAAGCCCGGGGCTTCCTCACGTCAGAGCCTATTTGTTTTTGTCATATTTGCAACTCAACCTTCTTCATGCTCATCGGTAAAGACCAAAATATTGTTGAGGATCAAAGTAATGTCTTGGGTTCTAACTCTACCTGTTAATTATCTGCCTGATGGCTTCAGTCACTTTCTGATGGTTGTGTTTTATTCTGAATAATACATTTTATGTGTTTATGTAATGTATACAGGGGGTCCTAAGTGTGACTCATCAGGAATAGGTAATGTGAAGACCTGGAATCTTCGGTAGGCGTAATGTGTCACCCTGGCCTGGATGCCACAAGTGTAATTAAAGCTGTGTCTGAGAGCAAGAGGGAGGTTCTCTGGTCAGGGGAACATTAGCATGCAATGCCTCCTGTCTCAGGCCAGTAGGGGGAGCTGGCTGCCCCTATAAAAGCTGGTACTGGGGGCAGGGTTAGGGAGAACTTGATGGCCTGTCTCAGCACTGAGACTTGTCCCAGAGCAGAGCAGGGACAGACAGTTTTGTATTGCACCTAAGAGGAAGTGTGGCAGGAGGAGAGCCACAAGCCAGAGACAAGAGGCGAAGAGAGCCTGTCTTGGCAGATAAAAGACTTACTTTACTAGACTTTGGTGTCTGGGGCTGGGAGGATTCTACATCCTCCAGCAGAGAACCAGTCCGCAAGGGACTGTATATTCCTTGGCCTAAGAAGCCTGGAGGCCCTGCCACAACAGAAGGGACCAGCAAAGCCGTACAAGGCTGGGAGCAGAAAGGAACCCACGTCGCAGGTCATACAGGCGAGAATACACGGAGAGCTCGGAAACGTGGGCTGTTACCCTATAAGGAGGAGATAGCCAGAAGGAGCGCAGAAAGCACGGTAGGCCTACACCCTCACCCTGACCAGGGCCAATTTCCCCATTGCTCTCAGACATCCAGGTCCCCTCCTAGCTGGGACTGTTTGTGGGTCAATTTACCTGTTCTAGTAAAGACCCTGGACTGCAACCTGTTGTCTGCGTGCTCCTTGCTCCTCCAGCACTATCAGCACTGGGACTCTCACTACCATCACTCCCAACATCCACTACACTGCCCTGGGGCCGCACTCTTCCCGTGGGGAGTCACACCATCCCAGCTGCATACATCATCAGCCCCAGCGGTCTGCCTTGCAGCGGCGGTTCCTAATGACCGCAAATCCACGGGTGGCGTAGTCGGACATAATCAACAGCACTTAGCAGACTACCACTGGCCTGACCACCCTGAGCCACGGAACCGGGTTGCCACTACTACTCCCATCGTTCCCCCTATTGCCCGGATCCGAGTGCCCCACGGCCCAGGGGGCGAGTCAGTAATACTACTCAGACAACACAGGGTGAGGGTAAAACAGTGTAGCAATACTTTATTGAACCACAAAACGGACAATAAACAGAGCAGTCCCAGCTAATACCCAAGATGGTACAAACATTACACAGTCCTCACCCTTCCACTGGCCCGCATGGGATAGAACAGCTGCAACTTTGGGACTTCTATGGCCAACTACCTCAACCGCTTCTGGTGGCCCCCCACAGAGAGGAGGTAGTGGCAAGCTTAGGAAGCTAGCAGTCCATCGAGGTACAAGGCCAGGAGACCCGAGAGTCCCACCCTGGCCTCTCAGAGAGTTTCCATGGGGCCAGATGATCGGCTGGTCCCAATCTGGCTTCTCCGAATGTCTATAAACCCAAAAGAAAAAAAACAAACACATAGGTCATATGAACAAAAGATAAAGAATTAGCCAAACAGTATGTCAGACTAAAAAACCTTTATTAGACACATCATTGGTTCTTGGTGGCACTGAGACAAAAAGTGCAGACACGGTTATATATAATATGGTTATAACATAATATGTAATAACATAATTAAAAATGCGTAATACATCCATATAAGGTACAAATGCAAAAAAACAACAAAGGACTAAAATAAACCATAGTATATCAATGCTGCGTGCAAGATGTAAAATATGTACAGTATTATACCCTGGTACAAAAAGTGTGAAAAGTGCATTGCAGCCCTATCAATATTCAATTACATATAAGGTCAATGACCAAATAAAGCTGCAGATCTCATACACCTAAAAAATTGCAGGTGCAAGTAAAAATGCTCAGAATGGAAATAGAGGTATATATCTTGGCCAAATGGATGTCTAGAGGGTATAAGTACAAGCTAATATATACATTTGCCCTGTAAATCAATTAGGCACAGAACGGGAAGAAATCTCAATACCTGGTGGTCCGTAACTCTGTGTGCTGCACGTCGACTCTGACGCACGTTTCGGCACACCTTCGTCAGGGAGTGTCTCCATTCTCCGAATGTCTCCATGGGTTCCAGGCGACCCCCAAACAACATATCCATGGGGCCAAGTGACTTCATCGTCCCAACCTGGTCTCCCCAAATGTATCCATGGGTTCTCTGATGGTCAATGGAGCAGATCCGTTTCTTTCCAGTCAGGGACATATACCCATAGGCTGGAATCATGTAGAATCCAAATCTGTGTCTCTGGATAAAGCAATACTACCAAGCTGATGGTCTGATGAGTGTCTCTCTGATTCTCTGTTTCAAATCTCTTTTCAGCAGAATATAAAAACTCTTTTTTTATATTTACATATGTGGCTAAGGTCATCAGTCACAGGTCAGAAGTAAAGGTGCAGGGCTCATTCAGGTCTCATTGTTTGAGCTAATCAATTTACATAATTAGTATAGCAGGTGGCTCTTTACATCAACATTCAGCTGGCTTAGTATAATATGCAATTAGCATAGTAACAAACATCATTGTTTCACAACCAAGAGAAGAAAACAATCAGGGTTATACAAATACTGGTCTGTCCTTCTTGACCAGCAAATTAAAAGCTGCTTTTCACAGTACCAGCAAAAGCTGTGAGATTTCAGAAATATCATGCACACACATTTTTTTCCTGACAAAATTGGAAAACTGCTGCTTTTTTGAAAACTGCAGCAGAAAGCAATGGGTAAGTGCAAAAAAACGTTGCTATCAGTTTTTGCTGCGTTTTTAGTGAAAAAAAGCAGGATGTGAAACCCATTTATTTTTGTTATTTTCCCAAGTTTAAACCATAATGTCTTGGTCTCCTCACCTGAGAATGGCAGTTAGGATTAGTACAGTTTAATTAAATTTGTGATATTTGTAAAAGTAAGATGCACTGACAATGTCTTAGGTAAACTATTCCCAACCAATTCAATTCCCCCTGTTCTTACATTTGCAATTATGCATTTTTCATGAACTTTGTTGTTGAGATTAGTCACTATTTTTGCAGACATAAAACTATTTTGTCACTAAATAATTTGATCAAATTTCCCTTTTTTCCAAAAATGTTTTATGGTGTCACAGACATCTTGCCTTAGTGGCCTTTCACCTAGCATTGTTCATGCTTGTATGGTAGGAAGCAAAGCTAAACCTAGGGATCCTGAAAAATGCAGCAAGAAAAGCAGCAAAAAAAAAAAAGTCCGCAAAACCTGCTTTTTGTCTGCAGCTTTTTTACTGCCAATAAATCAGATTTTGGATGGAGAAAAAAAAAGCAGCAAAAGAGCAACGTATGAACATAGTCTTAGACTATACTTACACCGCCTTTTTAACATATTCAGACATAAAGACTGGTAGGATGCTTCAGATGGATGCCGCATAGAGGGAATGTAAAGCTCTAACTTGTTATTGAATAAGAGAACTAATTAATGAAACATATACCCCAGACAGACTGGAGTTTTTAGGTAATATAGATTTTTTTAGATCGGTTTGTGCTCCTTAAAAATAAACTCAGCAGTTACTCACTCTTGCCTTCGCCAGTGACACCTCTCCTCTGCTTCTTCTGTCTTTGTTGACGGACTGAATTGGTAACATCACAACTACAGAGCAAGTGACCGCTGCAGCAAATCACTGGGCTCAGTTTCTAACAGCGGCAGAGTCACTGAGCTCAGTGATTGGCTGCAGCAGTCACCTGCACTGTGCTCGTGATGTCACCGCTGCAGCCTACTGAGTAAGTAACTGTTTAGTTTGTCATTTTCAAGGAGCACAACCTGATGGACCTAAAAAAAAATGCTAGAAAAAAAACCTTTAATAGCTGCCAGCTTGCGAAGCGAAGACAAGTAGATTCTTACAGCTGGTTATGTTCAGGGCTGTATTTGGGGTTTCTGCTGCCCTAGGGACTGTCAGTGGTGGCCCCCCCCCCCCCAGTCACGCCCACCCTCACCCCCCGTCACGTCCCCCCCACGTCATGTCCCCCTCGCATCCAATATCTTACCCCCCGTCGCGGCCGTTTCCCCAAGTTTCATGTAGCTCCCCCCCCCCCATTCCATGTAGCACATATAAAAGGTTTGTAGGGGTAAATTCCTGCCGACAAACTGCCTTGAAATAAGTCCACAGGGCTGCAGCATTGCATATGGGGGTGGGGGAATGGGAGCAGCCCACACAGACCACAGGGCTGCAGCATTGCATATGGGGGTGGGGGGGATGGGAGCGGCCCACACAGAACTGGGCTGCAGCAGGCACTGCGGCATTGCATATGGCCCATATGCAATGCTGCAGTGCCTGATGCAGCCCATGTCTGGGATTCAGACCCCACTGTGTCCCTCCCTGCTGCTGCCTGCCATCATGTCTGACCAGTGACAATAGTCACAGACTAGTCAGACTCCTCAGAGTCTGAGACTAGTCAGAGACTCAGGCAGTCTGGGCTCTGTCAGGCTGGCACTGCTGCCCGCTGGCTGTACTGTCTGTGCACAGCACAGAACACAGTACCGGCGGCAGCTGCTGACTGTGCGTCTGCGCCTAAACTATGATCCCGCCTCGCCGCCTGCCGCCCGCCATCATCAATTATGCTGCAGTCTAGAGCAGACTGTCTGCAGAAGCGGCAGCTCCTCAGCCAGCATCATGCACCGGAACCACGGCCCGGGTGGCAGTGTCGGCGCAATGGCACATCACAACAGGACACAATTACCAGCGCTGCCTGCTGAGATGAGTCGCCACCAGCGATGTGCTGCCCGGGCCTCCGCGGGAACTTCAAGTGCCCGGCAGGGGCGTACATAGAAATCATGGGGCCTCATAGCAGAAGTTCCAATTGAACCCCCCCTCCGAAAAAAGAAAAAAACTAAAATTAAATAATTGTCGGGGTCACAGAAGAGAAAATCTCACAACTTTCCAGGCTTTACATAGTAATTTTCCTCCTGCTGAAGTCCTTGATTCCTCTTTCATTGCCCCCATAAAAAGTATGATGCCAACAAAAGTGCCCCCATAGTGAATTCCTCCACATGCACAGTATAATGACCCTACTGTACCCCATCTCAACTCCCAAGGCAAAGTATGGTGTCCCCAACACAGTATGATCCCCCCGACTGTGACTCCCACACAGCCCCCCATGCACATTAAAGGGCCTACGTACATTGTAATGGCCCGTACTAGCCCTCCAAACAGTAAGATGGCCCCCACACAAACCTTCATACTGTATAATTACTTTCACACAGTATAATGGTCCCACATAACCCTCCAAATATTATAATGGCCCCACATAGCGTTCCATGTAGTATAATGCGCCCCCATAATCCTCCATATAGTATAATGCGCCCACCATAATCCTCCATGCAATAAAATACACTCCCCATGGTCCTCCATGCAATGAAATGCACCCCATGGTCCCCCATATAGTATATTACACTCCTCATAGTCCTCCACACAATATTTTGCAGCCCCCATGGTCCTCCATACAGTATAATGCGGCCCCATAGGGCATAATGCGGCCACAGTCCTCCAGTAATATGGGCACCATATTTAAATAAATACATACCGCTCCTCATTCCCCCGCTGCTTCAGTCTCTCAGCTCCACTGTCTGACCCGCGGTGAAGTGACGTCATCGCGCCGCTGCGTCAAACGCAGAGGGGAAATGATGGGAGAGGCAGGGCCGGTTTTAGATAAAGTCGGGCCCTAGGCAAAAGTTTAAAGTGGGGCCACAAATGCTCACATATTGCACCATCACACTCAAAGATTTTGGTTGTATTTACATGCTCTGAGCACAGGCCATTAAACGAGCGTGATTGACAACACTGAAGTCGTTCTACAGTTTTTCCCCGGCCTCTTTACACCGGCTGAGGAAGAATGATGGAGACAGAATGATCAATCTGTCCCCATACAGTATCATATTATCAGCAGCAGATCTGCAGGTTACAGCGGGCGATGTGCTGCTGAGAACAATGATGTTTGTTCTTCCATAAACAATCCAATCACCCGATGAATGAACAGAATTTTGCTCGTTCGTTGGATGATTGCCGATATGTTTACACCTATGAGCTCTCATCTGTGTAGTCAGGATTTAGAAGTGTGGAAGCTACACACACACTGTGTGTCACATAATGCCACTGTGTCTATATCTGGCCATCTACATATACAAGTTAGAATAATGCATTAAAATATATAAACATACATATATAAACACGTACGTACACGGCAAACACACAAGTACAAGGCACACACACACACACAAGTACAAGGCACACATGGCACACACACGTACAATGCACACACACAAGTACACAATGCACACACACGTACAAGGCACATACACGTTCAATGCACACACACAGCATACACGTACAATGCACACACACGGCATACACACACACGCTGAACAACTAATGCTCAGTAGATACACACATTAGACATAGCACATGTATGCAGGACAACACATGTTCATATAAACACATACAGATATCTCACAGACAGCACACACCTCACTTACACACACTGCTTTACACTGCAGGAGCAGCACAGCGCACAGGTGGACACATACTTATCTGGCAGCTCAGGTTGGTAGATGCCAGTCTCTGGCTCCCCCTCCCCCTCTGTGCAGGAGGACAGGAGCACGCTCCTCTTTCAATTCAAGGCCCTCATCAAAGGTCCTGAAGCTCTCCAGACTGCAAGACCTGAGGTGACATCACGGTCACATGACAAGTCGCATGATCGTGATGTCACTACAGGTCCTGAACCAGTCTCTACATCAGAAGCTTCACTGACAATGCTATTATCAGTGAAGCTCCTGCTGTAGACAGTGGGGGCCCGATACGGGTGTGTGGCTCCGATGCGGACGCTGGGGGGGGCGGAGCCACCCGGCCGGCTCGGGGCACGAACCAAAAAAAAAAGAACATGCTCAGGCGCCGCCCTCCCCAAATTCCGGCGCCCTAGGCATGTGCCTACAAGTGCCTAAGGGCTAATACGGCCCTGGTTATGTTGTCTCTGAAATGATATCTGTATTGTCTCTGCTGTTATTTCCTGACACTCCTCAATTAAGTCATATTCACAGTTCTTTTTCTTTGTCCATCTGCTCTGCTCTCAACAACCAAAGACAACAGTAAAGACCTAACACCCATCTCCATCCCATTACCAGGCAGCTCTTAGGAGATCCTCGGTGGGGACAGAAGAGACAAAAAACAAATGAAAAGCAGCATAACCGAAGGGTCAGCCGCCGTCTTTAATCAACGCACCATATGAAAATGCAAAATGAATGCGGAAGAACAGTTCTAATGATGGCCATTTGTTTGTTTTATTACCATCCTAACAGCAAACGGATATAAATATGATCCTCATCTTCCACTTATTAGTAGAGTGAGTCAGCATCTGAAGTGTTTGACCGCTGGCGAGAAGTGTCAGATGTTACACTTGGCTTCGGATGTGTAAAGTCTGTTATGATAGCCATTAAAACCTCATAACTCCTACAGCTCCTGGTGTCTCAGCAATATATGGAGGTCACATAATCTGTTCTGTGCAATGCAATCCAATACTTTATATTAAAAGCTACTTTAGGCCACTCACGTAAACTGCAACTGAGGAAGCAACATCACAATAATTACACTGATAGCCCGGCTTTTAGCCAGGGCTGGCGAGACATTTGGCATCATGCTCTTCCCTAGTTGGGACTTTTGGATTTATTTTTTGTTCACTCATTCATAGTCATAACAGCAAGAACGTTGGGCAATTCATGTGTACCCGGCGCTAAGTATTCTCAATTTTTCCTATTTTCTAGAGCAGTAATGCAATTCAAATTTTATATTTCATGTTTGCATGCTATAGCATTACGGATTGCTACTTTATTTGTTGGTTATATGTGGAGATGGCTACTCTTAGTAAGCACCTGTACACACCTATTTTATGTTTGGAAGTGATGATATTTGTATACATAGCCTTTCTGACTGAGTCTGGTGGTTTTAATCACAGCAGGATCCTACCTTCCCATATAAATGCAGGCTTCATCCTAGGAGAGGGTTCACATTAAGATAGGTTACAGCAGAGAGAATCGCCTTATCTTGGCTGCCGGGTACATATGAATTGGCCAATTTATGCGCTAAGTGTTCTCAATTTTTCCTACTTTCTAGAGCAGTAATACAATTCAAATTTCATGTTTGCATGCTTTAAGTGCTCATTTATTTGTTAGTTATATATGGAGATGGCTACTCCCAGTAAGCACCTGTACACACCTGTTTTCTATTTGTAAGTGACGGTCAGTCTTTTAATATTTGAAGATACAGATTGGATATTAGAAAAAAACTTTTGACAGTGAGGGTGATCAATGAGTGGAAAAGGCTGCCATGAGAGGTGGTGAGTTCTCCTTCAATGGACGTCTTCAAACAGAGGCTGGACAGACATCTGTCTGAGATGGTTTAGTGAATCCTGCATTGAGCAAGTGGTTGGACACGATGACCATGGAGGTCCCTTCTAACTCTAATATTCTATATGATTCTATTATTCTAAAACGTATCAAAAACACAGCAAACATGCAATTTTCAGAGAAGATTGTCATTGCACTGTGTGGTGCAGACACCTGCAGAAAAAAGCAGTAGAGAAAAACGTAGCATCTATGCGTTGTGTGAACACGACCTCAGGGTTACATTTTTGTTACATTTTTTATTGGTTTAAAGGAAGAAAAAAAAATCAATCACGCAATATTTTTTATGCCATTTACCCATAGCCATAAATAATCTGATCACTGTGTTGTGTGGGTCGTTACGATTACAGGAACAACAAATATGTCTGTTATTTGCTGATTTGTGATGTTTGTTATTTTTGAAACACGCACATTAAAAGTATAATTATTGTAATAGTTTTTTTTAGTATTTTTTTAAAAGAAGAAAATATCTTACTTTTACTTTAGCTCTAAAATACAAGTACATAGAAATGCACTGCTATATACAATGTGTAACGGGTCTGGGAGGCGGAACCTCTGAGCTACTATACAAGGGGGCAGTCCTTGTAAGGGAGCGGGTGGCGACCAGGCAGGCTGTCACAGCAGGTGACCGGGACAGTCTCTGGAAGAACGGGCAGGAGATCACGACAAGTGACTGGGGCAGTCTCTGGGTGAACGGGCAGATGGTCACGGCAAGTGACCGGGACAGTCTCTGGAAGAACGGGTAGGAGATCACGGCAAGTGACTGGGGCAGTCTCTGGGTGAACGGGCAGGTGGTCACGGCAAGTGACCGGGGCAGTCTCTGGGTAAAGGGTTGGTATGACCTGTGGCGGCTGATGGTAGACTTGAGCTCCCAGGTGAGCAGGCGAGAGTCTCTGGATAAACGGGTGGTCACAGCATGTGACGGCGGAGCCTCCAGGAAGACCAACAGACAGGCGGCAGATGAGCGCTCCCAGGAGAGCGGGCAGAAGTCTCTGGACAGGCGGGTGGTCACAGCACGTGACGGCAGAGCCTCCAGGTAGGCTAGCAGACAGGCAGCAGATGAGCGCTCCCAGGTGAGCGAGCAGGAGTCACTGGACAGGCAGGTGGTCACAGCATGTGACGGCGGAGCCTCCAGGTAGACTAGCAGGCAGGTAGCAGGTGAGCGCTCCCAGGTGAGCGGGCAAGCTGGTCCATAGACAGACTGACGGGAGTAGGAAGGCAGACCGTCGGACCTCAGGCAATCAGGCAGGTGGCTGGTGTGCGCTCCCAGGTGAGCGGGCAGGCTGGTCCTTAGATAGACTGACAGGAGTAGCAAGGCAGACCGTCGGACCTCAGACTAGCAGGCAGGTAGCAGATAATCAGGCAGGAATCTGGCAGGTAACTGGCAGGTAACTGGCAATGGGACCTGAGGGCTGAAGCAGAGTAGTGAACAGTGCAACAACATTGCTCGGGCACCTCCATTTTGGAGGAGGTGCCTTATATATGGTAAAGTCCTCCGGCCATTGGCCGGGGACTCCTTAGGACGGCGCGCGCGGCCCCTTTAAGAGGGAGGGAGGGCGCGCGCGCGCGCCCTAAGCACAGTGGCCGGGAAGGAGCGCGCGCTGCCAGCAGAGCGGGAGAGGGACGCCGGGCACGGAGCAGAGCGGTGAGTGGAACAGCGTCCCTGCCTAGCAGAGGGCAGGGACGCCGGCACTACAGTACCCCCCCCCTTTAGGCCCCCCCTTTTTTAGGCCAGATAGAAATTTAACTAGGATGAGAGGGGCATGGATGTTCTCCCGGGGCTCCCACGTTCTCTCCTCAGGACCAAACCCCTTCCAATCTACCAGAAAAAAGGTCTTTCCTCTTACCCTTTTGGTGGCAAGAATGTTCTCTACCTCAAACTCGTCCTCAGCAGAAACCGGAGCAGGAGGCATACCTGTAGACTTGGAAAAAGAGTTAAGCACCACGGGTTTGAGGAGAGATAAATGGAAGGAGTTAGGGATCCGTAAGTTGGCCGGGAGTTTCAATTTATAGGCCACCGGGTTGATCTGACTGATGACCTCCAGAGGACCGATGAACCGAGGCCCTAACTTGTAAGAAGGTATCTTGAGTCGAACATATTTAGATGAGAGCCAGACTTTATCTCCTGGACGAAATTGTGGAGGATCCAGGCGTTTTTTGTCAGCGTGTCTTTTCATACGCTCGGATGACAGAAGGAGTGCGGACCGGGTACTCTCCCATATGGAGGAAAATTTGCTAACGAGAGATTCCGCAGCCGGGTTGTCCACAGAGGTGGAGACAGGAAAAGGAATCCGAGGATGCTGACCAAAGACTACAAAAAACGGGGATTTGGAGGAGGATTCGCTCTCGTGATTATTATAAGAGAACTCGGCCCATGGTAGGAGATCCACCCAGTCAGAATGGTGGGCATTAACGAAGTGCCGGAGGTAACTGGTCAGGTTCTGATTGATCCGCTCCACTTGACCATTGGACTGTGGGTGGTAAGCGGAAGAGAAGTCCAGGGTGACGTCTAGTAGTTTACAAGTGGCTCTCCAGAAACGTGAGGTGAACTGTACCCCACGATCCGACACGATGTGGAGGGGCAGGCCATGAAGACGGAAGATGTGGCGGATAAAGTCTTTAGCCAGCTCGGGTGCAGACGGAAGGCCTGGCAGGGGAATAAAGTGAGCCATCTTGGAAAAGCGGTCAGCGACCACCCAAATGACCGTACAACCGGCAGAGACGGGAAGATCTGTTATAAAGTCCATTGCTATATGCTGCCAGGGGGCAGCAGGTACAGGAAGCGGAAGGAGGCGTCCGGCTGGCAGATGTCTCGGGACTTTGTTGCGGGCGCAGGACACACAGGCAGAAACAAAGTCTATTATGTCCTTGTGCAGGGTAGGCCACCAATAGTGCCGGGCAATAAGCTGGAGGGTCTTTTTCTGACCGGCGTGGCCAGCTAGTTTAGACGAATGGCCCCAGTGTAGGATCTTCTCCCGATCAGGTACTGAAACAAACGTCTTACCGGGAGGGAGACGATTTAGACTCACGGGAGCCACCTGCATTACTCTGGCGGGATCGATGATATGTTTAGGTTCTTCCTCGAGATCGGACACCAGAAAGGATCGGGACAAGGCGTCTGCTTTGACGTTTTTGTCAGCCGGGCGAAAATGAAGAACAAAATCAAAGCGAGCAAAAAACAAGGACCACCGGGCTTGGCGCGGGTTAAGTCTCTGGGCATGCTGGAGGTAAGCCAAGTTCTTGTGGTCAGTGTAAATTATTACCGGATGAAGAGCCCCCTCGAGTAGGTAACGCCACTCCTCCAACGCCAGCTTGATGGCCAATAACTCTCGGTCTCCTATGGAATAGTTGCGCTCAGAAGAGGAGAAGAGTTTGGAGAAGAAGCCACAAGTTACCATTCTCCCGGAAGATGATTTTTGAGTAAGTACCGCTCCGGCTCCAGAGGAGGAGGCGTCAACTTCCAGGAAGAACTGCTTGTTGCCGTCCGGGCGATGCAGCACCGGGGCGGAAGAGAAGGCCTGTTTTAGGGAAAGAAAGGCCTCCTCTGCTTCGGGCGGCCACTCTTTGGGATTAGTACCCTTACGGGTGAGCGCGGAAATTGGGGCAGTCCGGGAAGAGAAGTGCGGGATGAAGAGGCGGTAATAGTTGGCGAAGCCCAGGAACCGTTGAATAGCCTTCAACCCCTCTGGTCGGGGCCATTTCTCGATGGCAGACAGTTTCTCAGGATCCATTTGTAGGCCGGTCTGAGAGATAATGTAGCCCAGAAACGGAAGCGAGGTCTGCTCAAAGAGGCACTTCTCATATTTAGCGTAGAGATGGTTCTGCCTGAGCCTGAGCAGGACCTGACGAACATCCCTCCGGTGAGTCTGGAGATCCGGAGAGAAGACCAAGATGTCGTCCAGGTACACCACTACGCAGGAGTAGAGAAGGTCCCGGAAGATGTCATTGACCAACTCTTGAAAGACGGCAGGAGCGTTACAGAGGCCAAAGGGCATTACCAGATATTCATAGTGGCCGTCCCGGGTGTTGAATGCCGTCTTCCATTCATCCCCCTGACGGATACGAACCAGGTTGTAAGCCCCACGGAGGTCCAGTTTGGTGAAGATTCTAGCCCCTCTCAGACGATCAAATAACTCCGGAATGAGCGGAAGGGGGTACTTATTTTTCACCGTGATCTGGTTAAGGCCTCTATAGTCTATACAGGGACGGAGAGAGCCGTCCTTCTTTTTTACGAAGAAGAAGCCTGCTCCCGCCGGGGAGGTAGACTTCCGGATGAATCCCCTGGCCAGATTCTCCTCAATATATTCGGACATCGACCGGGTCTCAGCAGCGGATAATGGATAAATACGCCCACGGGGAGGAGTAGTACCGGGTAACAAGTCGATAGGGCAGTCGTATGGTCTATGAGGGGGTAGTGTCTCTGCTTCCTTTTTATTAAAGACATCAGCATAAGACCAATAAGGAATCGGAAGTCCAGGTAGATTAGCTGGGGTAGGAGAAGGACGGACGGGATGGACGGGAACCAGACAGGTCTTATGGCAGTCCTGTCCCCAGCGAAGGACTTCTCCGGTCTGCCAGTCAAGCACGGGTGCATGTCTCTGGAGCCAAGGTAGACCTAGCAGGAGGGCGTGAGAGAGTCCAGGCAGAACATGAAAGGAGATACTCTCAGAATGCAGCATTCCCACTTGCAGAGTAATGGATTCGGTGATGAGTTGGATGGGGCGTGGTAAGAGACCCCCATCCACGGCAGCAACAGACAAGGGTACAGCCAGAGGTTTGGTGGGGATGCGGTACTTCTCTACCAGGGACTGTGAAATAAGATTCCCGGCTGCTCCAGAGTCCAGTTGGGCTAGTTCGAAATAACGGTTCTCCCCGCAGACGATTGAAACTGACAGCAGCAGAGATGGAGAGGATTTATTCTTGTCTAGGTCGACCTCTCTGAGCGAACCTAGACACAGGCGTTTCCCGACCTCTCTGGGCAGGCACGGATCCGGTGCTCCTTACTGCCACAGTAGAAGCAGCTCCCCTCGGCACGGCGTAAGTCCTGACGGGTTTTGACCATCTTGGTCTGGTCGACCTGCATAGGCTCAGGAGAGTGTACCTGGGGAGAGACGGAGGGAGTGACGGGTTTCTGAAAAGTAGGAGCTAGACGTGGAAACCTCCTCTCACGGGTGACCTCTTTGGCACGCTCCTGGAACCGTAGGTCAATCCGGGTGGCAAGAGTTATTAGGTCATCGAGAGTGGTAGGAACGTCCCGACCGGCAAGTTCATCTTTAATACGGCCGGACAGACCCTCCCAGAAGACGGATACCAGAGCGTCGTTATCCCAGGCCAGCTCCGAGGCAAGGGTACGGAACCGTATGGCATATTGGCCCACGGTGAGACTTCCCTGACGGAGGCGTAGCAGAGACGATGCGGATGAGGTCTTCCGTCCGGGTTCATCGAAGACTTTCCGGAAAGCCGTGAGGAAGGCAGGCAGGTCGGACACCAGGGGGTCTCCTCTCTCCCATAGAGGATTTAGCCAGGCCAGGGCCTCCCCGGTGAGATGGGACATGATGAAGGCAATTTTGGCCCGGTCGGAGTTAAACTGGTGGGACAATAGTTCAAAGTGCAGGGTGCACTGATTAATGAAGCCCCGAGCCTGGGCGGGGTCGCCTCCGAAGCGAGGAGGTGCAGAAAGCCGGGGTCCGGGGTAGGATACCATGGTATTGGTGGGCAGCGGAGCTGCCGGGTTGCGAGTCATGGCACTGGCGGTGGTTGCTGGTGGAGCAGTCAGAGTGTCCAGGCGAGAATTGACATTCCGCAGGTGACCCAGGATGGACTCCTGTTGGGACCTCTGACGGGACAGTTCATGACAGAGGTCCGAGAGCGAGGGAGCTTGGGTGCCACCGGGTTCCATGGCCCGAGCAAACTGTAATGGGTCTGGGAGGCGGAACCTCTGAGCTACTATACAAGGGGGCAGTCCTTGTAAGGGAGCGGGTGGCGACCAGGCAGGCTGTCACAGCAGGTGACCGGGACAGTCTCTGGAAGAACGGGCAGGAGATCACGACAAGTGACTGGGGCAGTCTCTGGGTGAACGGGCAGATGGTCACGGCAAGTGACCGGGACAGTCTCTGGAAGAACGGGCAGGAGATCACGGCAAGTGACTGGGGCAGTCTCTGGGTGAACGGGCAGGTGGTCACGGCAAGTGACCGGGGCAGTCTCTGGGTAAAGGGTTGGTACGACCTGTGGCGGCTGATGGTAGACTTGAGCTCCCAGGTGAGCAGGCGAGAGTCTCTGGATAAACGGGTGGTCACAGCATGTGACGGCGGAGCCTCCAGGAAGACCAACAGACAGGCGGCAGATGAGCGCTCCCAGGAGAGCGGGCAGAAGTCTCTGGACAGGCGGGTGGTCACAGCACGTGACGGCAGAGCCTCCAGGTAGGCTAGCAGACAGGCAGCAGATGAGCGCTCCCAGGTGAGTGAGCAGGAGTCACTGGACAGGCAGGTGGTCACAGCATGTGACGGCGGAGCCTCCAGGTAGACTAGCAGGCAGGTAGCAGGTGAGCGCTCCCAGGTGAGCGGGCAAGCTGGTCCATAGACAGACTGACGGGAGTAGGAAGGCAGACCGTCGGACCTCAGGCAAGCAGGCAGGTGGCTGGTGTGCGCTCCCAGGTGAGCGGGCAGGCTGGTCCTTAGACAGACTGACAGGAGTAGCAAGGCAGACCGTCGGACCTCAGACTAGCAGGCAGGTAGCAGATAATCAGGCAGGAATCTGGCAGGTAACTGGCAACGGGACCTGAGGGCTGAAGCAGAGTAGTGAACAGTGCAACAACATTGCTCGGGCACCTCCATTTTGGAGGAGGTGCCTTATATATGGTAAAGTCCTCCGGCCATTGGCCGGGGACTCCTTAGGACGGCGCGCGCGGCCCCTTTAAGAGGGAGGGAGGGCGCGCGCGCGCGCCCTAAGCACAGTGGCCGGGAGGGAGCGCGCGCTGCCAGCAGAGCGGGAGAGGGACGCCGGGCACGGAGCAGAGCGGTGAGGGGAACAGCGTCCCTGCCTAGCAGAGGGCAGGGACGCCGGCACAACACAATGTTTCTCTATGTATTAGTGTAATGTGTCTGTGATTCCAGAGTCTGCAATGCACATTCAAGTATAGAAAATTCTCCTACACTTGTCAGTGCAGGCTGTCGCTTATAGCTTTAGCTGCTATGGGTTCGATTCCTGGGTGCGACCATATCACAAAATTAAAAAAATTGTTTATTTAATTGATTGCGTGTGCAGAGCAGAGATGTCGGCCCTGCCCCCGAGAAGGAGGAGCTATGGAGCGATGAAGATGCCTTAGAGAAGACATCGCATGGAGAGAGTGAGTGGAAATCAGGACATAGCCCTGACCTGCTGGGACAGTGGTACTGCTCTCAATATGGGACAATGATCAATTTACCAAATACAGTGGCTTGTGAAAGTATTCACCCCCCCCCCCCCCCCTTGGCTTTTTACCTATTTTGTTACATTACAACCTGTGTTTAAATATTTTTGTAATCTGATTTGTGTGTGTTGCATCAGCACTAAATAGTCAAAGAAGGTGGAGTGAGAAAAATATAGGTATAAATTACATTTATGGGATCAAATAACTAAAAATTGACATGTGCAGAAGTATGAAGCGATGAAGCCCCTAAAAATTTCTGGTGCAAGAAATTACCTTCATAATTCACATTCTTAGTGAAAGGAAGTCCACCTGTGTGCAATCTAAATGTCACATGGTCTGTCAGTATATACACACCTTTCCTGAAAGGACACAGAGGCTGCAACACCATTAAGCTAGAGGCACCACAATAAGGAAAGAGCTGGACAAGAACACAATATGATCGATAAAAATGTGGCAATTCAAGCTGATATCTTTCAAGTCTTTGACAAAAGGACTCAATCTAACACCTGGATTTATGACTTATTACATGGAGACACTTCACATCTCCATCAATCTGACCCCAGAGCCTTACACTCTTAGTCATCACTTCTATATCTGTAACAAAAACCTTAGTTTTATAAATTTGGCTTATCTTTAGGATGCATCCACTCTTTATGCAAATGTCTTATTGTAGCATCTTTAAATATTGTGTTCTTGACTGAGTTGTTCATTTCTAAACTTGACTTGATGAAGGGTCCTCTGTGCTCGGAAAGCTTGCAGATATAATTTCTCTAGTTAGCCAACAAAGGTTTCACTCCTAGATTGTTATTAGTATTATACATAGTATTCTTCATAAACTGTATGCAGGTCTTGTGAAATAACTTCCAAGCACTACAAAACTATATATAAATTATATCAGCAAATAAAGTAGAGCAGGCTATCATTGTAACTACTAACACAAATTTCTAATTACACATGGTTTGCCTTTAGGACAAATTTACACACCCTTCATTTAAATGCTAGGTGAGATAAGGACACACCTTTAGGCTAATGTAAGCCAAAGTGCACTTCAGATCACTCCTAAAAGCCACAAGAAACACAAGTATATTGATACAAACTGATTCATTATAGCAGAATAGCTATAATTGCAAACCAGTGAGCAATTATTGCAAAATAAAAAGCATAAATGTGCACGATAACAGCACAAGAATTTGGGAGAAATGTGGAGTGAAAATTACTAATTGGCCTTGGATACTGGAGATTTTAATCACTGGCTCCAACTGTTTACAAGAAAATCAATTAATTCTGACTTGTGAGACAATGCAAGTTTCTACAAGTACTGGGGAAGAAGAAACTACATGTGCAGAGAGACACTGAGCTGATATACAGCAGCTGTCTGACCTGCCTATAAGAGACTTACTTCTGTCTCAACACTCGTCCAAAGCACGTTTACACAGCAAAAGCTCATGGGACTGACATGTGGCCATCATCAAAACCTATTAAGTAAATATAAAAGTTTATATACAGTACTGTGCAAAAGTTTAAGGCAGGTGTAGAAAAATATTGCAAGGAATGCTTTCAAAATAGAAGTGTCAATAGTTTATTTTTTATTAATTAACAAAATGCAAAGTCAATAAATAAAAGGGAAATCTAAAGTCAATAGGTCGGGTGACCATCCTTTGTCTTCAAAACCGTATCAATTATTCCAGGTATACTTGCACAAAGTCAGGGATTTTGCAGGATTATAGAAATGATCAGCATTTTCAAATGTAGGTTGAAACACAGTCATTAAAGGAAACTCGTCACGTGAAAAAATGCTATCAACCTGCAGATATGGGGTTAATAGCGCTCTGAAGCCACGTGGCAGCCACATTGAGAGCCCGGCTGCCTGGAGGAAATTAATTTTATTTCTCCCAGCAGCCTCTGGCTTTCAGTCATAGAAGTCCAGTCAGTGCAGCTTCAATCACTGCTCAGTACATAGTGAGTTGCAGCTGTAACCACGCCCCGGCACTGACTGACAGCCAGCTCTACAGGGCATCAGTGCTCAGCCAGCTGTCAGTCAGTACTGGGGCGTGGATTAACACTACTAACCTGTACCATTAGTTTTTACACTTGAGAATGATGCCAGTCCGGCGTGGCAACGTGTTGTGGAATAAAAACTGTTGCTTTATATTATTGGATCAAGCATCTTTATTTCGGTTAGCGCAGCCCAGAACTGTCTTTTCCTGCAAGCAGCCCTGAGCCACGGCGCAGCAGCAGCCACTGCTATTGAGCTTTCGCAGGAGTTGTGCCTACACAACTCACTCAGGTGAGCACTTTACCTGGATCTATTATATCTTTTTCTAAAGATATCACACAAAAGAACACGCCCTCTTAAAGCCATGCCTTCTCCTATAAGATATGCAATGACAAACAGTCCTGATCTCTGCAGTTACTGTGTAGTATCATGTAGTATAAATCAGAACTGACTGTGATTACAAACAGCTCTCCTCTCATGGCAGTTAGTGTGGGAGGAGGGGATACAGCAGAGCAGAGTGTTATTACAAACACTTCCAGATCTCCTCTCACCACAGTATCAGTGTGAAGGGAGGGAGAATATAACAGAGCTGACAAAGCTGTGAGAGGAGAGTTACAGTTGCAGACATGTTTGTAATCACACACAGCTCTGCTGTATTCTACACAGTAGCTGCAGAGATAAAGGCGGCCTATCATATCTCACATGAGAAAGCCTGTTCTGATCTTCTGGGGGCGTGTTTATTTCTCATACATGATGCCTACTGGTTATGATTGGTCAAGGTCATTCTGTAGACCAAATGCACACCCCCAGAGAAAAATCTCTGGTAATGATCATAAATTGTAACCTAAATTTTACAAGCTAATATCTCCACAATGGAAAGGAAGATTTAAAAAATTAAAAATGCATTTGATTCAGCTCTGCAGCCACGATTCCAGGATGTGGTCAGTTTAACTTGCTCAAACTGGTGGAAGATCCTCTTTGCGTGATTTTTGTCCCTTCTGAATTATGGGTTAAATGAACATTGACTGCGGAAAAAGATTCAGAAGTACTGAGTTTCTAAAGTCTCTAAAAGCTGTGCCAGAGCTCTCCACAGTCGGGAAGCAGTGCAGATCAGGAGGCATTGCCCGCAGATCAGGAGAACTGTGGGGAGCAGATTATCATTTGCTAGGAAGCAAGCAGCAGGGACTGCAGGAAGCAAGCAGCAGGGACAGCAGGAAGCAAGCAGCAGGGACTGCAGGAAGCAAGCAGCAGGGACAGCAGGAAGCAAGCAGCAGGGACTGCAGGAAGCAAGCAGCAGGGACAGCAGGAAGCAAGCAGCAGGGACTGCAGGAAGCAAGCAGCAGGGACTGCAGCAATAAGTGACCATGAGGTGAGGAAAAAAGCTGTGTAACTATATAGCTGTGCATATGTGAGAGGAGAACAATAATATTTTTTCTATTGCAATTGGATACAAAAATAATCCGCCAAGCTTGTTGATAACATATTTGCATGTAAATGGGTATTGTGGGCTTTTGGGGTATTAGATTTATTTAGTGCTGAGTTCTTGGATGTTTATTGTCCTGACAATATTCATAACATAGATTAAAATAGGTCCTATTGAGTATTCTGGTTAAGCAAAATTTGAGAAATTTAGCATGCACATGAGATCCTTTATTGTTATTGTTGGAATCCAGTTTGCATTAAAAAACGCTGAAAATCATATTAATTTACCAACTGTTCTGATCAGAGAACACATGATTGTCAGGATTCCTTGTTATTTGTTATCACAGCCACATCTCAAAGCCCCCAAGCTTTGTTTCCAGCATTGCCCCTGAACCCCTGAGAATGCTAGTAGCACAGCGAAACATCTTTAAGGGGGGCTTTAAGATGTGGTTATAACTGGCATACTATGTGCATCATAATTGAATACAGAGGACACCATTCATTACATTTACCCTTTCTATACAGTGTCCTCTGTACTAATAGAGCAGAGTTTAATAGTATCTACTGCAGTTATAGTAGTAGTTAGGTAGGCTGCACAAACTGTCAGGTTTTCAAGTTAGGTCATAAATAAAGTTACATTCTAGTTGAATGTTTTCAAATAGTTAGCTAGTAATCATATAAGTGTGGGAAAAAACATACCAGCACTTGTTTTCCTTAGGGCATATTTTAAGTAATCCAGCTATGTATTATATTCATACAGCCTCAATTGTTTCCAAAAGGGGCCAGTGCAGATCACAAGTGTTTTATTTTGTTTTTGTTCTTTTTAGTGGATCAAATGTATGTAATTACATTCAAGGGGTTTTCCCAATATAGTATTTTATCCCTTATCCATAAAATAGGGAATATCTCACTCCTGGAAACCAACCTCGTCACAGCCCCATCTCGCATGGAGCAGAGATGCACATGCTTGACCTCCACTCCATTCATTGTCTATGACACTTCCGGAAATAGTGAAGCTCTATATTCAGCTTCCAGCCATCCATAGACAGTGACTAGAATAGTGGTAAGGCATGCATACCTCCGCTCCATTCAAGACAGGGTTTTGCAGTGCTTGTTTCCTGGGTTCGAGAGTCACATTCTCAGAATCGCTTGGGGTTCCAATGGGTCAAACCCCAGTGATTAGTATATTACTAAGGGTAGGGGATAATTTACTATATTTTTAATAACCCTTTGAAATCATTACTTTAATTGTAAATGCTATTAAAGGGGTTGTCCACTAGTCGGCAACCCCTTCTGAATCCCTAAGTTTCCCCCGGTAAAATAGCATTTATACTCACCTCTGGTACTGTTCCAGCAGTGTCAGCACCAAAGGAGGAGAGAATGAAGCCGGCAATGATTGGCCGCAGGGATCGCATGACATAACAATGTCACGTGAGCCCAGGGAGAGTCGGTGCCGACAACGCTGGAATGGTACCAGAGGTGAGTATAAACGTTGTTATTTTACTGGGAGGGGGGGACTTAGGGATTCATTAACTACCATTATTAACCAAAGTTGTGTATATTTAATTGAGCTACAGTTTATGTACAACTATTCTACAAACCCTTTTTCTTGGGTGGTAATGTACAATATGTTAATGTAATTCTAGAGGGAGAGAGTTGCAAATAATTCACAATGCAAATACCAACATATTTATTGTAGCTCTTAGTGTAAAGCCCTTGGGGAAACATCATTTTAAGATGATGTGCTTTATCTCAACACATCTATGTGGAGTGTAGGTGGTCTATTTTCTTCTGGTCGACACATTTTATAGCAAATTGACAGTATCTACAGGGAATTATGAAATGATCACACTGCAGAGAGCTCGGCCATAACACCTCTGTTTTTCACATTGCCTTCACCATTGCTGTACTAAAAGAATAAAAAAATTAAAGTCGGAGACATTATGATCTAACTGTACCCTGTTATTGTGCAAATCTATTCCCTGAAGCACTAAGAAAGTTCTACGTCGGAAATTTCTATAGCTATAAAATAAAACCCTGGTCTGTCATTAGGAGATTATATAATCCAATAACACTGCAGGCAATCATGTTAGCACTTGCAGCGAGGGCATGCATTAAGAAGACAGGCAGATTAGGCTCTGACATGTTTTTATTATTACAGGTAACAAATGCTGATGTCTGTTACGTTCCATTGATTGGTGATTTCAGAGCAGCCCAGGACAAACACAGGTTAGATGTGCAAGTCACTCAACTGTGATTAAGATTTATCAAATTGTCACAGAAATATGTACTGATTGTTGGAGCTGTCATTTTTAAAGGATACACAATCCCCGAGGTAGACAAAGGTTACCTCTGGGGTGCAGAGTAACTTGTCCATAAAGACAAAGCATATTGCATTTTTGGGCAGGGTGTGTAGGTGCTGTTATTGTCTTAGGTTTTCACCTGGTCAAGGTATTATACCCTGTGTGACATGTATCTGAAATTAATACCTTCTAATTACCTGAGCACATACTTTCTTAGTCTCAGGATAATTGCGAAAAAGTATAACTTTTTGGGCATGAGCTGAAATTCTAGGGTTTAACTAGTGAAGTTCTGCTGCAACATTAATATTTATTTTCCTATGAAATGATTAGGTCTGATCTTGTATAAGTGGTTCAGTATCTCTATATGAGGATAGTAAATGGTGATGATTTTTGATAGCCATTTGGCTTAAGTGTTGCATGGTGGCTCAGTGGTTAGCATTGTTGCTTTGCAGCGCTGGGGTCCTGGGTTCAGATTCCCGACAAGGACAATATCTCCAAGGAGTTTACATTGGGTTTCTTCTGGGTTCTCCGGTTTCTTCCCACATTCCAAAGACATACTGAGACTGTGAGCCCAAATGGGGACAGTGCTAATAAGGTCTGTAAAGTGCTACAGAATATGATGGTGCCATGTAGGTATAATTAAACTATTTATAAGTGATCCTTTTCTCTGCATACTACTTCTCTCCTTTATTGTTCGTAGTCTTTCTGGTATGCTGTAGGTTGATCCCTTGTACAGGGTAGTGCCCTCTATATCTTTGTTCTAATTATTTACTGGTAGATGCCATCGCCTTCTGAAAATAACCCATTATCATAAATATGCAGTTCAGCAAAAGAGCATTTATAACACATATGTCAAACTCTGACAAAAAATGTGGCCTGCAAGGTGAGTATATTTGGCCCGGCATCGCACTTTCAACTGTATCGGCATCATGGAGGAGGGAGCGTCATGTGGGGCCCATTATACTATATGGAGGACAATGTGAGGCCCATTATACTGTATGGAGGACTATGTGGGCCCATTATACTGTATGGAGGACAATGTGAGGCCCATTATTCTGTATGGAGGACTATGTGGGCCCATTATACTGTATGGAGCACTATGTGGGGCCCATTATTCTGTATAGAGGACTATGTGGGGGCATTATACTATATGGAGCACTATGTGGGGCCCATTATTCTGTATAGAGGACTATGTGAGGCCCATTATACTATATGGAGCACTATATGGGGCCCATTATACTGTATGGAGCACTATGTGGGGCCATTATACTGTATGGAGGACTCTGTGGGACCCATTATACTGTATGGAGGACTATGTGGGGCCATTATGCTGTATGGAAGGCAATGCAGGACCCATTATACTGCATGGAGGACTATGTGGGGCCAGTATACTGTATGGAGCACTATGTGGGGCCCATTATTTAGTATGGAGGACTATGTGGGGCCCATTATACTGTATGGAGGACAATGTGGTGCCCATTATACTGTATGGACGACTATGTGGGGCCCATTATTCAGTATGGAGGACTATGTGGGGAGATTATACTGTACGGAGGACTATGTGAGGCCCATTATACTGTATGGAGGACTATGTGGGGCCCATTATACTGTATGGAGGACTATGTGGGACCCATTATACTATATGGAGCACTATGTGGGGCCCATTATTCTGTATAGAGTACTATGTGGGACCCATTATACTGTATGGAGGACTATGTGGGGCCCATTATTCTATATAGAGGACTATGTAGGGGCATTATACTATATGGAGCACTATGTGGGGCCCATTATTCTGTATAGAGGAGTATGTGGGGCCCATTATACTATATGGAGGACAATGCAGGGTCCATTATACTGTATGGAGGACTATGTGGGACCCATTATACTGTATGGAGGACTATGTGGGGCCCATTATTCTGTGTAGAGGAGTATGTGGGGGCATTATACTATATGGAGCACTATGTGGGGCCCATTATACTGTATGGAGGACTATGTGGGACCCGTTATACTGTATGGAGGACTATGTGGGGCCCATTATTCAGTATGGAGGACTATGTGGGGCCCATTATACTGTATGGAGGACAATGTGGTGCCCATTATACTGTATGGAGCACTATGTTGGGCCCATTATTCAGTATGGAGGACTATGTGGGGCCCATTATACTGTATGGAGGACAATGTGGTGCCCATTATACTGTATGGAGCACTATGTTGGGCCCATTATTCAGTATGGAGGACTTTGTGGGGAGATTATACTGTACGGAAGACTATGTGAGGCCCATTATACTGTATGGATGACTATGTGGGGCCAATATACTGTATGGAGGACTATGTGGGGCCCATTATACTGTATGGAGCACTATGTGAGGTCCACTATACTGTGTGTGGATCACTGTGTTTGGGGGCACTTTTGTTGGCATCATACTTTATTATCTATATTATTCAAGGTTGTTTATCCTTTGTTATTACATATTTAAATTAGGCTATTGGGCCATATGCTTTTTACCGCTCTTACATAACATATTATATTATTCCAATATTTTTTCAAAGATCTATTAATTAAAATGTACTTTAAGTTTGTTTCCATATGAAAAGGTTCATCATTATATTTGATAAGGAAATACCTCCTCAATTGTAGACTTTTTTTTAAAAAAATATCAAGGTTAGCCCATGACTTTGTCCAAGCTTTAAATTTTGGCCCTCTGTGTATTTGAGTTTCACATCCCTGATTTATAAGAATGTGGTGATTTGGTGGTTAACAATGTTGCTGTACACAGCACTGGGATCTTGAGTTCAAATCCCACTAAAGACAAAATCTACAAGGAGTTTGTATGTTCTCCCTGAGTTTGTGTGGGTTTCCTCCCCTACTTCAAACACATACTGATTGTGAGCCCCTATGGGGACAGTGATGACAAGGTCTGTAAAGAGCTGTGGAATATGATGGTGCTATATAAATAAGTGAAATAAATAAATGCTCATGATCATCATATCATGTATATATGCAGCCAATTAGCCATCAGATGAGCAAAGAACTCATTTATTAGCTGATTGGATGCCTCACGAGGGTCATTAAATTATTGTTGTCAACAGCATATCAAGCTGGGTAAACCAAGGAAGTGCTGCCAACAATATGTATGTAGACAGAACATTGTATTAAAGGGGTTGTCCACTACGGGACCATCCCAGCTTCATCAATTCAGAACCTAGATTAAAATAAAAATAATTTATACTCACCTTTCGCAGTGGCGCTTTTTTAGCAATATTGGCGCTGCTGTTCCCGGAGAGTCCCGTGCAGTCTGCAGCCAAGAAGTGTCAGCTGCAGCCTTTACAATTTCATCAGAGCCGAATTCCTCCCTGACGGAATATTGATGAGCTGTAGGCAAATAGAGGCCGCTCTTTGGCTGCTTTCAGCACATGAAACAAGTCACGTCACTGTCCGGGGACAGCAGCGCCAACACTGCTGAAAAAGCGCCACTGCAGGAGGGGAGTATGTTACGGGTCCGGATGGTGGAACCACTGTGCCGAGTACAAGGAGGGACCAGAGGGGCGTAACTAAGTGCCAACCCGGACCGAGCCTAGCTACACGGCGGCCTAGTCGACTCCGTGAACCAAGGAGGGACCGGGAAGGTAGACCAGGTGCTGGGACCCACCTCGTGCGAGAGCAGGCAACTCCCATGGAACTGACCGCCAAAGCTGACAGGCACGACGGGTGGGCTGGCAGTGCTGGAAGACTGACAGGCCATCATGGCCAGTAGTCAGGCTGGCGGGCACGGCTGGTGGTCAGGCGGGTACAGCCGGTAGACAGGCTGGCGGGCACGGCTGGTAGACAGGCTGGCGGGCACGGCCGGTAGACAGGCTGGCGGGCACGGCTGGTAGACAGGCAGGCGGACAGCACGGGAACCTGAGGACTGGAGAGGCTGTTTAATGCAAAACAAACTTCAACAATGCACAGGCACCTCCATTTTAGAGGAGGGGTCTTATAAAGGAGCAGTCCTCCGGCCATTGGTCGGCGGCTTTAGGACGGTGCGCACGGCCCCTTTAAGATATAGGGAGCGCGCGCCCTAAGTACAGTGCCCGGGGATCTGCGCGCAGAGCGTGCACCCTGGGCAGACACAGCGAGGGAGCTGGGAGGACAAGCAGAGGACGCCGGACCGGAGCCGCGGCAGTGAGGAGAGCGGCGTCTCTGCCGGGCAGGAGGCAGAGACGCCGATGCTACAGTACCCCTCCCTTTACGTCCCCTCTTCTTCAAGCCTGCAGGAAATTTCTCCAGGAGAAGAGGAGCATGAATATTCTCCCTGGGCTACCATGACCTCTCCTCAGGACCAAATCCCTTCCAATCCACAAGAAAGAAAGTTTTTCCTTTTACCTTTTTGGTGTCCAGAATGCTCTCTACCTCAAAAACGTCCTCAGCGGAGACTGGAGCTGGAGTGGTACCCGGATCGTCCGAGAAGGAATTGAGCATTACAGGCTTGAGGAGAGACACATGTGTAACACGGGTACTTTAGATGCAGTGACACAGAAACACAGAGCAGCCAATACGGGGTTAATAAACAGGGGAGATTTATGATAACAGGGTCAACCTCCACGCAGGGAGTAACAGGGGAAAATATGGGGGGAAAAAAAGGGAAGTATTACTGACAGTTCACAGTTTAACTAGATGTAGCAGAGTCGAACCGGTTATAATCGACAGTTTTTTCACTTAGCTGACTCTTGCTCCTCACAAGGCAGTTGCCAGCTGATGCCGGTGTTGATTTTTTCAGGCGTCCCCGCCCAAACAATGCTCCGTCTTCTGGCGGCAGCGGGTGGTCTCCGGTTTTACCCGCTGCGCCCCTAGTCCATAACACGGCACCTCATGTGCTCGGCTCCACGGACCCTGCGTCTCTCCTCCCTCTAGTCTAGTCTCTCCTCCAGTCCACTGCACTCGGATCTTGCTCCAAGTACTGTAGCCAGGAGCCTGGACCCTCTCACACTGCTCTGCTGAGCAGGACCCAGCTCCGCTTTTCCGTGCAAACGTCCTCGTCTCTTCCTCTGTCTAGCCACGCCACCAGTTCCCCGGTCACCTGACCTCCCAGCTCTCTCTCTGGACACGCCCCCAGCTTCCCAGTCACCTGACTCCTGTGCTCGCAGTCTGTCTTCCCCCTGCAACCAGAGGCACGGCCCCGGCAGTTCCGGATCCCTTGCTCTGAAAGTAGTTACACCCCGATCTTCCCCCTTACACTCCAACTCTCCTTTAACTCGCCATTCCACGGGCGAAAGTTCCTTCATCAAACGTTCACATTCTTGGACTTCCTGGACGATACGGTACCATATGAATTGATCTTGTTCGTAACTGTGAGGAGGCACTCCTGCTGTTGTCCGTTCTGACCGGCGTAACTCAGTTTGACTCAGGGTCACTCAGATTTCCAATCTCCGCCTGCCCGGTGGCTTCAACCGATGTTGTTCCCTCGCCGCCTGCACTGGGGTAACCGAGTGCTGGGGCTCGGAGGTAGAATCAACAACTCTTCTTCGTCCACATCGTGGCTTGGGGCAACTGTGACAGGACCCTCTCTAGAAGCAGGTGATTCTTCTCCATCCTCGTCATCTTTAGACAGACAGGGTCGCAGCATACTATGATGAACCACTCTGGTAGGGGCTCCTTCAGCCCCCTCTGGTTGAACTTCATACACAGGTCCTTCAGCGCCAATCCTGCGCTTCACTCGGTGCGGGGTCTGTTCCCACCGCCTACTCAATTTGCCCCGGGGCCGCCTGTCCCGAACCAACACCCGCTCCCCGGGCCTCAGAGCTGTCCCTCGAAGAGGCAATGTCTCATGATGTCTGAGCTCCTGAAACTTTTGTTGTACCAACAGTCGGAGGGTCTGGAGTCGATGCCGATGTTCCCGGACCCAGGAAGACACCCCCGTCTGTGGGTAGTCCTCCTCGGGGTCCAGCTCTAACTCGGTAATCTCTCGTCCCTTTCGCCCGAACAGCAAGGTATAAGGAGTGAACCCTGTCGTACTATTCACTTGGTTGTTGTAGCCCTACCACCAGCTCGGCCACAAACTCAGGCCACCGTACCTTACGATCTTCCTCCAACGTGCGGAGCATTTGGATCAGTGTCCGATTAAAGCGTTCACAGGCCCCATTTCCTTGAGGGTGGTAAGGAGTAGTCCGTGACTACTCAATCTTGTACAACCAGTGCAGCTCTTCCATCACCCGGCCTTGGAAGCCAGCGCCTTGATCGGAATGAATCCTCTTTGGGCAGCCGTACACCCGAATGAAATCTCGGCAGATGGCCTGCGCAGCTAACTCGGCAGTCTGTCTCTGGTCGGGGTCACTACCGCAAACTTTGTGAAGTGGTCTGTCATTACCAGGCAATGTTCATACCCGAGATGCGCCAGTCCAACAGTCAAATAGTCGATCATCAGCACCTCCAAGGGGGCAGAAGTCACAATAGTTTGTACAAGTGTCTTCTATTGTTTCTCGCAGTCGGGGATGATACACCAGCCTCTGCAACCACTGAAACGTCTTCTCTGGTCCGAAGTGAGCCCCTCGTTCATGAGCCTCCTTAGCCACTACTCCGACCAACTTCTCTGGGATCACCAATTGCCAGGTGGTCCCGAACTCTCGCAGTAGCTGCACCCGTCGGTACAGCAGCCCGTCTCGCAAACACAGTCTCTCCCATTGTCCCAGCCTCTTCAGTGCTCCCAGGGACAGTGTACTCCTCTCTTCTTGACTGGGGACTTGCCGCAAAGCCACCCATTGACGTAATTGAGCAACAACTCTGTCAGTCTGTTGAAGTCGGATCCAGTCATCTCTTGGCCGCCCTAGCACTTGTTCTTCCGACGTCTCTCCCATCTATCCCTGCGCCGCGGCCATCGGTCCCACGAAACTTCGGAAGCTAGGTGTCTCATCCGCCTCGAAATCTTCATCGTGGTCACGATCAGGCCGTTCATATGTCACTCTGGAGAGGGCGTCGGCGTGAGTATTCTCTACCTTAGGCCGGTAGGCGATCTTATACCGGTACCTGGCCATGCGGGCCACCCACCACTGCTCCAGTGCCCCCAATTTCGCATTCTCCATGTGGGCCAGCGGGTTGTTATCTGTTCTCTCCAGTACTTTGGACCCAGACAAATACTCTGCAAACTTCTCTGTCATTGCCCAAACCAGAGCCAGCAACTCTAATTTGAAAGAACTATAATTATCTGGGTTCCTCTCGAAGTCGTGAAGGGAGCGGCTGGCGTATGCAATCACACACTCTTTCCCCTCCTGTACTTGGGATAACATGGCTCCCAGACCATGTAGGCTCCCATCAGTGTGGAGTATGAAGGGTTGGGAGAAATTCGCATAGGCAAGTATTGGGGCCTCGGTCAGGGCCAATTTTAGGGCACGGAAGGCCTCTTCCTGGCTGCTTCCCCACCGAATCGCCTGATTCTTGGAGCCCGCCGGCACTCCCTTAAGTAGCTCCAGCAATGGGTTGGCTATGCGGGTGAAGTTCTTCACGAATCTTCGGTAGTACCCAGCAAGTCCCAGGAAGGCCCGAACGTCCTTCACTGTCTTCGGGGTAGGCCACTCCTATATGGCTGACTGCTTCACCGGACACAGTATGACCGAGATATTCGATCTGTTTGCGGAACAGGTGGCACTTCTGGGGCTTCACCTTTAGGCCATGACTCTGTAGGCGACTCAGTACTTGCTCCAGTCGCTGGAGGTGCTCCTCGAAGGTGACGGCATAGACAATTATGTCGTCAAGGTAAATCAGTGTCACCTCGAAGTTTAAATCGCCCAGGCACCTCTCCATCAGATGCTGGAACGTCCCGGGGGCGTTAGTCAGGCTGAAGGGCATCCGATTGAACTTGAACAGTCCCATGGGTAATATGAATGCCGTCGTCGCACAGTCATGTTCGGCCACGGGCACCTGCCAGTACCCACTGGCCAGATCCAAGGAGGAGAAGTATATTGCCTTCCCTAAGGCCGACAGGGACTCTTCGATTCGGGGTAATGGGTAAGAGTCCCGGACTGTACAGGCATTCAGTCGTCTATAGTCCACACAGAACCGCAGGGTCCCATCTTTATTCCGGACCAGGACAATCGGGGCTGCCCACGGACTCTGACTCTCCCGTATCACACAATTCTGTAACATATGGGCTAGCATCTCCTTAACCTCTTTATACATCTGGGGAGGTATCTGCCAGTATCTCTCCCACACTGGGGCAGCGCTCCCCGTGGGAATCTCGTGGGTAATGGCTTTGGGGCAACCAAAATCATCTTCATGGCGAGCAAAGACTTCCTGGTACCGCTCCAGCACCTCCTCAACCTGCTGCACCTGTCGAGGTGTAAGTCCCGTCAATACAGCCCGCATTCATTCTAGGATTCTTCGTTCCCCCTTTGCACTAGCCCGGTGGGATTCCGGCGGCACGGTGACCGCCAGAGTCCAGGAGTCCCCTCGTACAGCGGACAGCTGTACCACATCAGGTCGCACCAACTTCTCTGGCATTCCCAGAATCTGGGCTGTTTCCGCCCTGGGAGGGAGTGTGAGATCATCTTTTCCCAGATTAACACACCGCACTATAACATTGCCACCCTGGACGGTGGCCAGTGTCCGAGCCACCAAGAGTCCGGGGGGTACTTTGTCCATCGATGTTGGTTCTATCTGAACTTCGACCCCCTCAAGAGGTGTGCAGGCCCGTGTGGGTAACGTGAGTACATTTTGTCCTGGCGGTAAGGTGAGCGCCATAGCTGCTGGCACTATTATTTTCCCCAGGATCTTCCCTTCACTCGACGTCTCCTGAGCCTGGGAAGCTCAGATTAGTTGTTGAAAGACCCTCCTTTGGGGAGTTCGCGGGTCCCATTGGTCTAGAGGAGTCTCCTTCGGCTCACTAAGCAGGATTTTCCCGATCTCTTTCAGCACATTCATTCCGAGGGTCACCGGGGGTCCACTTCCGGTTCCCCCTGCGACCAGGACGACTCCTTTTTTTTTCCACATCTTTTCCACACACTCGGATCTTCATCCATTCATCCACACCACCCCTGCGACCGGGATGGGTAATTGATTAGCTGCCGTGCGTCTAATTACTGGTCTCCATTCAGGCCGCGCTATCTCTGGAAATTGCTGTTGGAAGTAGGCTTCTGTCATCGTAGTCACCTGGGATCCCGTGTCAATCAGGCAGTGAACAGCCCGACCGCTTATTTCGGCCCAGACAGTCGGGCTGGTGGAAACCCGGTCTTTGGGACTTTTTCTTTCCCCTTCCTCAGGCTCCGGGCTGTATCCCCCAAACACGAAGCCCGCTAGTTTAACGGCTGCCGCGACAGGGGCCACCCTCAGCTAGCACAGCCCCTGGCGTAATATCCTGCGCCTCCACACTTCCAGCAGGTCATGTCTCTGTCTGTGTAGGGCGGCCTCACATCTCTACGGAACTCTTCGGCAGGGCGGGGCCTGAATACAATTCTTTTTATAACTGGGGCAATCGATCTGGGTATCTCTGGTGTCGGGGCAGGGATCTTCTTGAGACTGGACCATTCATCCCGCATCTCCTGTATCTCCTTTCGCATCTCTCGAGCCCATTCCGGTTCAGCTGCAGGCGGGGTGGGTACCTCGTTACTCCGGACCATCCCTGCCAGGGCCGTCACCCCCATCTCCTGCTCTCTCACACGTGCCTCTGCCCCCACCTCTAGAAAAGTCATACGTGGGTTGGCACGCAGGCGCTCCCGTAAGGCCTGCTTCAGCTGCACATCCCTGAGGCCTGCCACAAACTGGTCCCTTAAGATCACGTCAGGTGGGCCCATTCCCAAATTCCCCATGTCGTCTTTTCTAGTGATATAGGCATGCACCCTCTGTAAGGCATTAACATACTGCGTCACAGTCTCCCCCTCCTGCTGCACTTGGTGAAACAGCCGTATCCTCAGCTCTCCTACATTGGTGGGATCCCCATGCATCTCCTCCAGTATCCACACCACTTTTTCTACAGTATCTCAGTCATGGGGAGGGCGGTACATCACGGATTGTCGGGCCTCACCGTCCAGGGCCAGTAAGGCTATTTCGGCTTGCATAGCTGGGGTCATCGGGTGCATACGTAACATACTCCTAACTCTCTCAATCCAGTCCCACAGCATCATATTGTTCCCGGTGAAATTTGGGAGATTGCTGAGCATGGCCCCCAGCGGCAAGCTAGATTTAGGAGCTCCCAGGATGGGCTGCTCTGCAGTGTCTGTGTCTAACGACTGCATCCTGCCGACTACGCCAAATGTAACACGGGTACTTTAGATGCAGTGACACAAAAACACAGAGCAGCCAATATGGGGTTAATAAACAGGGGAGGTTTATGATAACAGGGTCAACCTCCGAGCAGGGAGTAACGGGAAAATATGGGGGAAAAACAAGGGAAGTAGCAGGTAAAAGTCTATTGCTGACAGTTCACAGTTTAACTAGATGTAGCAGAGTCGAACCAGTTATAACGGACAGGTTTTTCACTTAGCTGACTCTTGCTCCTCACAAGGCAGTTGCCAGCTGATGCCGGTGTTGATTTTTTTCAGGCGTCCCCGCCCAAACAATGCTCTGTCTTCTGGCGGCAGCGGGCGTTCTCCGGTTTTACCCGCTGCGCCCCTAGTCCATAACACGGCACCTCATGTGCTCGGCTCCACGGACCCTGCGTCTCTCCTCCCTCTAGTCGGCTTGACTCTTCCAGTCCACTGCACTCGGATCTCGCTCCAAGTACTGTAACCAGGAGCCTGGACCCTCTCACACTGCTCTGCTGAGCAGGACCCAGCTCCGCTTTTCCGTGCAAACGTCCTCGTCTCTTCCTCTGTCTAGCCACGCCACCAGTTCCCCAGTCACCTGACCTCCCAGCTCTCTCTCTGGACACGCCCCCAGCTTCCCAGTCACCTGACTCCTGTGCTCGCAGTCTGTCTTCCCCCTGCAACCAGAGGCACGGCCCCGGCAGTTCCGGATCCCTTGCTCTGAAAGTAATTACACCCCGGTCTTCCCCCTTACACATGAAAGGAATTGGGGATCCGTAAAGAGGCAGTGAGTTTCAACTTGTATGCCAATGGATTTATTTGGCTCAGAATCTTGAACAGACCAATGAACTGTGGACCCAACTTGTATGATAGTATCTTGAGACTGACATACTTGGAGGAGAGCCAGATCTTGTCTCCTGGGCGGAATAGAGTCGGGTCCAGACGTCTCTTATCAACATGCTTCTTCAAACAACTCAGAGATGAGAGGCAGAGGATACTTATTTTTGATAGTGATCTGACTTAGGCCCCTATAGTCGATACACGGGCGAAGAGAGCCATCCTTCTTCTTGACAAAGAAGAATCCTGCTCCAGCCGGAGAGGTGGTCTTCTGGATAAATCCCCTAGCAAGATTCTCTTTGATGTTCTCGGACATGGCTCGGGTCTCGGCCAGCGACAGGGGGTAAATTTGACCTAGGGGAGGTGAAGCACCAGGAATGAGGTCGATAGGACAGTCATACGGCTTATGTGGTGGTAGTGTCTCAGCCTCCTTCTTGTCAAAGATGTCAGCGTAAGACCAGTAGGGCGCTGGCAAGCCGGGCAAATTAGCTGGAGTGGACGGCAGTTGAGCAGGACGGATAGGAACCAAGCAGGTCTTCTGTCACTCCTGACCCCATCGGAGCACCTCTCCTGAATTCCAATTCAAAACCGGCTCATGTGTTTGAAGCCAGGGCAGTCCTAGCAGTAAAGAGTAGGAGATGTCAGACAGCACGTAGAAGGAGATTTTCTCCAAGTGTAACATTCCTACCTGAAGAATTACAGGCTCGGTGATGAACAACATGGACTCTGAAAAGAGCTTCCCATCCACGGAGGAGACCGCTGTTGGTTGAGATTCCCAGCGGCACCGGAATCCAGATAGGCAGTCTAGAAGAAGTGTATCTTACCCCAGGTTATCGATACAGACAAGGTCAGGGATGGAGAGGAAGAATTTTTGCCCAGGATGACCTCTCCAAGCGAACCTAGGCACTGGAGTTTCCCGGTCTCTTGGGACAAGAGCGGATTAGATGTTCCAAGCTGCCACAGTAAAAACATCTTCCTTCAGCGCGGCGGAGCTCCTGGTGAGAGTTACCCATCTTAACCTGGTCTACCTGCATAGCTTCAGGGGTGGAAGCCGAGGTAGAGGCCTGTAGAGAGACTGGCCTTTGAAAGGTTGGTGCAAGGCGCAGAGATTTCCTCTCACGGATCACCTCCTCAGAACGCTCCTGGAACCGGATGTCGATCCGAGTGACCAAAGACAACAGCTTGTCCTGAGAGGTGGGTATGTCTCATCCGGCTAGTTCATCCTTGATCCGTCCAGAAAGGCCCTCTCAAAAGGAAGACACCAGGGCCTCATTGTTCCAAGCCAGTTCAGACGCGAGGGTACGGAAGCGCACAGCATACTGGCCTACTGTGAGACTCACTTGGCGTAGACAAAAAAGAGAGGAGGCAGTCAGGGATGTGCAGCCGGGTTCATCGAAAACCCTCCGGAAGGCCGCGAGAAAAGCCCGGATATTCGATACCAGAGGATCCCCTCTCTCCAAGAGGGGGTTGAGCCACGCCAATGCCTCTCCTGTGAGATGAGACATGATAAATTCCACTTTAGCCCAGTCTGAAGCAAACTGATGAGCCAGGAGCTCAAAATGCAGTGTTCACTGGTTGATGATCCCCGACATGGAGCGGGTGTTAGAATCTATGTTGTTTTACTATCGGCCATCTTGTTGTGGTTTGCTGGCTTCTAGTCTTTTCCTCTGGTGCTGGGTTTCTTGGTCACGTGATGTCTGCACTCTTTATTACCCAGCACCTGGCCCCCATTCCCTGCTGGACATCAGTGCTGTTTCGCTCATGCTCTGGCTAAGTAGCCTGGTTTAGTTCTTCTTACTTTTGACTATTGTTATCCTGGGACTTCTTGTTCCACCAGTTTTGTTTCTTTTAATTTTCGTTTCTGCAACTTTCTTTTCTGTTAAGAGGTCTCCTGCTTTTGCTCCCAGTCCTTAGGTCTTTTAGGGACTCCTTTCCCTTTCCTACAGGTCTTCGTTTGAGTTCAGTGCAGGAGTTTCGGTGGGGCTATTCACAAGGAATAGGGCACCCACCCCACCCCAGCGTAGGGTAAAGCTGAGTCTCAATGCAGGGACAGCTTTTCCCTCCTATTCCTTAGTTCTAAGTTGCAGAACACAACAGTATGTCCAGCCACTTTAAAAAAAAAGGGGGGTGTTTTTTGTTGTTTTTTTCCTTTTTTCTCTTGGATTTTCTTCAGTATGTGTACCATCCAGGAGCTTGCTCAACGATTGAAAGGGCTGACTCTAGAGGTTGCCAATCTTCAGCAGTAAGTGAGTAAATACCCTGCAGAACGCTATGAAGAACCTAAGGTAGGATTACCTGAGTGTTTCTCGGGGAAACGACAGGATTTTTTTTTTTTTTTCATTTAAAAATGCTTGTTTGTTGTATTTTCGGCTCAGGCGTAGATCTTCTGGTAGTAAACTACAGCGTGTAGGAATTATTATGTCTCTATTGCATAAGGAACCTCAAATGTGGGCGTTTTCCTTGTCTCCTGATGATCATTGTCTGAGGTCTGTGGAGGCATTTTTTGATGCCATGGGTTTGCTATATGACGATCCTGATCGGGTTACATCAGCTGACACAGAGCTCAGACGTCTCAAACAGGGTTCAGATGATGGTCTGCAGAGGTCAGGTGGAATAACCCTGCACTCAAGTTTCATTTTCTGGCAGGCTTGAGTGAAAGGGTTTAAGATTTGCTCATTGCATTCCCTGCACCTGATACTCTGCAAGTTGCCAAGCAGTTAGCTATCCATGTGGATAGAAGATTGAGGACTAGACAAAATGAGGAGAAGTTTCCTGTATTGTTGGATTCTGTTTCTCACGATATTCCTACCGACACTGGGGAACCTATGCAGGTCGGGGAAATGTCATCCCGTTCCAGAGAGAGGGACAGGAGGTTCTCTGAGGGACTTTGCTTGTATTGCGGTAAGGCTGATCATTTTTTAAAGCAATGTGAGGTTTGCTTAAGGAAAGAAAAAAAAAAAGGGTCAGTAGAAATAACACTCCCGTTTGCATTGCATTTTTACGTACTGATGGGGTGTTTTTTCCTGGTAATACCACCTGTCGGGGTCGTTTGATTGAGTTTCAGGTTATGGTGGATTGTGGTTCTGCACTTAATTTGATTGATCAACAATTTCTTGAAAAGTTTAAGTTTGATTTTGAACCTTTGTCGTCTCCTTTTCCTGTGGTGGCAATTGATAATACTCGCCTGGAGCATGGGAGCATTCTTCGAAAGGTCACTGGGTTTCCGCTTACTATGAATATGGAACATCAGGAGCAGATTGACTTATTTGTACTTGCTAAGTTGCCTTCCTCGGTCGTCCTGGGGTTGCCCTCGTTAAAAGTGCATAATCCTTTGCTGGACTGGTCGTCTGGTTCCATAAGATCCTGGGGTCAGGGGTGTTATGGTGTTGTAATGTTCACATTTCGGCTGTTGTGAAGGGGGAGTTACCTGAACCCATTCAGGATTTTTGGAGGATTTTTTTTGGAGGTGGAGTCGAAAGCTTTACCACCTCATAGAGATTACAATTGCGCTATTGACTTCGTCCCTGATGCTAAACTCCCTAAGAGCCGGTTGTTTAATCTGACAATTCCCGAGAGTGAGGCTTTGAAGGAGTACTTCAGATACTGAGAGATAACACGCTCTTTGCTAAATTGGAGAAGTGTCAGTTTGCTGTCCAGAAAATTAGTTTTTTGGGTTACTTTGTCTCTTGTGATGGTTTTGAGATGGACCCGGTGAAAGTTCAGGCTGTGCTGGAGTGGCTGAGGCCTGAGGGTTTGAAGTCCATACAGAGGTTTTGGGGGTTTGCCAATTATTACAAGAAATTCAAAAATTCAAAAAGAATTTCTCTGTCATCGCTAAACCCATTACCGATCTCACCAAGAAGTGCTAATACAGTCCAATGATCCACTGAGGCTATTGAAGCTTTTGAGTATCTCAAGGAGAGGTTCAGCTCTGCTCCTGTTCTTATCCAGACGGATGAGACCAAGCCATTTTTAGTTGAGGCGGATGCCTCATCTATAGGTGCATCCCTGTGCTTTCTTTTCAAAAAATGTTTCTGAGACAGAGCTCAACTATGATGTTGGGAATCGTGAGTTGTTGGCTATTAAACTCGCGTTCGAGCATTGGCGACATTTTTTGGAGGGGGCTCGACATCCTATACAGGTTTTCACTGATCATAAGTATTTGATTTATCTGGACGCAGCTAAACGTTTGAATGCCCGTCAGGCTTGGTGGGCACTGTTTTTTGCCCGGTTCAATTTTTCCGTAACCTTTGTCCCGGGGACAAAGAATGTTAAGGCTGACGCTTAGTCTAGTAGTTTCTCTCCAGCGGTGAATGCTGAGAGGGAGGAGTGTATTTTGCAGAGAGGGATGGTGGTGGCTGCATTGGATTCTGAGTTGGAGAATAGTATCCTAGGAGCTTAGAGTGCGGCACCAACTAACACTCCGTGTGGTAAATTGTTCGTGCCTAGAGCCTTGAGGAGAGCGTTGTTTGTTGAATGTCATGAGTCTCGGTTGGCGGGTTACCCAGGGATTTCAGAAACTAGGAAGTCTATTGGTCGGAGTTTCTGGTGGCCAGGGTGGCAAAGGGAAGTCATCAAGTGGGTGCGTCAGTGTTCTGTGTCCGCTAGGTCGAAGGCCTCTCACGCTCCGGCTGCGTGGTTGGTATGCCCCTTGGAAGTTCCTAGTTCGCCATGGACGCACCTTGCCATGGATTTTATCTCCGATCTGCCTTTATCGGAGGGTTTTTCTGTCATCTGGGTTGTTGTGGACCGGTTTAGTAAAATGTGTCCTCTGGTTCCGTTCAACAAGTTACCTTGCGCCAAGACTCTTGCTAAGGCTTTGTGAATGAGATTGTCAGGCTCCATGGTGTTCCCACGGACATTGTTTCCGATAGAGGACCACAGTTTGTAGCTTGCTTTTGGCGTGCTTTTTGTGACAGATTGAAGATTCATTTGTCATTCTCGTCGGAGTATCATCCAGAGTCCAATGGACAGACTGAAAGGAAGAACCAGGATGTCGAGCAGTTTTTGAGTTGTTTTGTGACAGACAATCAGGAAATGTGGTCAGAATTTGCAGAGTTTGCCCTTAATAATCATACTTCTTCCTCGGCTGGTTGTTCTCCTTTTTTTGTTGTTGTACTAGCAGGTATCCATCTTTTGGTCCATTTTTCAAAGTTGGGGCTGCTGTACCGGAGGAGGACAATTTTTCTGGTGATTTGGAGAGGGTTTGGACCAGTGTACGCTTGAACCTTAAAGAGGCTAACAGGAGATCAAAAAGGTATTTTGACAAAAAAAGAAAGGAGTCCTTGTTTGCTGTTGGGGATATGGTTTGGTTATCCTCTAGGAATCTTCGTTTGAAAATTCCTTCTAAAAAACTGGGGCCTAAATTTGTGGGTCCTTTCAAAGTGGTTCAGATTGTCAACTCGGCAGCTGTGAGGTTGTGCATTCCCTCGTCCTGGAGGATTAATTCTGTGTTTCATGTGTCGTTACTAGTGTTGCGAGAGCACTAAAATGCTCGGGTGCTCGAAGCTCGGGTCGAGCTCACTGTGATACTCGGGTGCTCGACCCAAGCAACGAGCCCAATGTTAGTCTATGGGAGACCCGAGCATTTTTGCGGCGGCACCCCTGGCAGTCTGTAGAAATCCTAAAAAGTGCCCAAAACGATAGTGACAGTGCTCAAATGACATGGGGACAGCATGGGGATCGCCCCAGGAAGCATTTCTGCCCCCCCAGGTCACTGCTGTCAACAACGTGGTCAGAGGTATTAAGCCACTTTTACAGGCTCACAATAAAACGTTCAAAAACGAAACTGAAACTGCTTTCCTGTGAAATATGTTAAGGAACATCCTTTCCAGGGTAAAGACTTGTGTATAAGGTAAAATAAATAACCAAAAACAAAAATACTCTTCCACACCTTGGGCTATGTTCACAAGTAGCATTTTTTATGCGTTTTTGCACTTTTGTATTGCTTTCAACCGTGACAAATGCATTCACCGGGAAATGTCATTTTAACATTTTACAACCTTATCTGGCCATGTGCTGTGTGACACATGCATACAGTGCTGGAAAGACATGGGAACAGCATGGGGAAGACCCCTGGAAGCATCTATGACACCCAGGTAACTGCCTAAAATTGCGCCCATCAGAAGTGATCCTTGCCGCATCAGAAGATGCAGACTTGCAACTATCCCCGTGCAAGTCCTTGTCCCAGGTCAGTGTTCAATTGTACCTCCCCCATTCCTTGCAATGCAAGCGCAAGTATGCAGCCTGCCACCCACCCACCCCAAGGCTGCAATACCATACGGCTTGCTTGCTTGCACTTGATATTGGGCCTCTTAGGCATGTGGAGGCGGAATCTGGCCACCACGTCATGGCTGCGTCGGCGGCCTGGTATCCATACTCAGTCCCCAGCCGCCCAGCGGCCGGGTGTCCACGCTTGGTCCCCAGCCGCCAGGGGGCGGCTGGGTGTCCATACTCGGTCCCCAGCCGCCCCACGGCCTGGTGCCCACACTCGGTCCCCAGCCGCCCCGCGCCCGGGTGCCCACACACGGTCCCCAGCCGCCTGGGGGCGGCCAGGTGTCCATAAACGGTCCCCAGCCACCCCCATTTGTCCCGGTGTGCCTTATACACAAGCGCGCATACCAAAACATTACCTGTGCCCTCCCCAGTGCATTTAGTGGGAAGGACAGCCTAACCACAAACACGTGGACAAGTGAATGTGGCCAGGGATGGTCCATCTCACTGACGCCTTCACACTGGGTTAATATTGTGGAAGCTGGGACACAGTTGGACACTGGGATGCAACACGTCCTCCAGACATAGAGGATTGCGGGTCCTGGGTCAATCAGGCTTCAACACAAAGTTCAGAAGGTAGACAGCAGCAGTGGTCGGCCTCCTACACAACGAGTACATTATTCATGATCATGAGGCCTTAGCTTTCTGTTCCTTGGAATGCAAGCGCATGTACAGTACAGACCAAAAGTTTGGGCACACCTTCTCATTTAAAGATTTTTCTGTATTTTCATGACTTTGAAAATTGTACATTTCCACTTTAGGCATCAAAACTATGAATTAACACATGTGGAATTATATACTAAACAAAAAAGTGTGAAACAACTGAAAATATGTCTTATATTCTAGGTTCTTCAAAGTAGCCACCTTTTGCTTTGATGACTGCTTTGCACACTCTTGGCATTCTCTTGATGAGCTTCAAGAGGTAGTCACCGGAAATGGTCTTCCAACAATCTTGAAGGAGTTCCCAGATATGCTTAGCCCTTTTGCCTTCACTCTGCGGTCCAGCTCACCCCAAGCCATCTCGATTGGGTTCAGGTCTGGTGACTGTAGAGGCCAGGTCATCTGGCGTAGCACCCCATCACTCGCCTTCTTGGTCAAATAGCCCTTACACAGCCTGGAGGTGTGTTTGGGGTCATTGTCCTGTTGAAAAATAAATGATGGTCCAACTAAACGCAAACCGGATGGAATAGCATGCCGCTGCAAGATGCTGTGGTAGCCATGCTGGTTCAGTATGCCTTCAATTTTGAATAAATCCCCAACAGTGTCACCAGCAAAGCACCACCACACCATCACACCTCCTCCTCCATGCTTCACGGTGGGAGCCAGGCATGTAGAGTCCATCCGTTCACCTTTTCTGCGTCGCACAAAGACATGGTGTTTGGAACCAAAGATCTCAAATTTGGACTCATCAGACCAAAGCACAGATTTCCACTGGTCTAATGTCCATTCCTTGTATTCTTTAGCCCAAACAAGTCTCTTCTGCTTGTTGCCTGTCCTTAGCAGTGGTTTCCTAGCAGCCATTTTACCATGAAGGCCTGCTGCACAAAGTCTCCTCTTAACAGTTGTAGTAGAGATGTGTCTGCTGCTAGAACTCTGTGTGGAATTGACCTGTTCTCTAATCTGAGCTGCTGTTAACCTGTGATTTCTGAGGCTGGTGACTCGGATAAACTTATCCTCAGAAGCAGAGGTGACTCTTGGTCTTCCTTTCCTGGGGGGGTCCTCATGTGAGCCAGTTTCTTTGTAGCGCTTGATGGTTTTTGCAACTGAACTTAGGGACACATTCAAAGTTTGCCCAATTTTTCGCACTGACTAGCCTTCATTTCTTAAAGTAATGATAGCCACTCGTTTTTCTTTACTTAGCTGCTTTTTTCTTACCATAATACAAATTCTAACAGTCTATTCAGTAGGACTATCAGCTGTGTATCCACCTGACTTCTGCACAACACAACTGATGGTTCCAACCCCATTTATAAGGAAAGAAATCCCAATTATTAAACCTGACAGGGCACACCTGTGAAGTGAAAACCATTTCCGGTGACTACCTCTTGAAGCTCAACAAGAGAATGCCAAGAGTGTGCAAAGCAGTCATCAAAGCAAAAGGTGGCTACTTTGAAGAACCTAGAATATAAGACATATTTTCAGCTGTTTCAGACTTTTTTGTTAAGTATATAATTCCACATGTGTCAATTCATAGTTTTGATGCCTTCAGTGTGAATGTACAATTTTCAAAGTCATGAAAATACAGAAAAATCTTTAAATGAGAAGGTGTGCCCAAACTTTTGGTCTGTACTGTATGTAGTAGCGGCTAGGCCTGAAGTGGTCAGTGTTTTGGCGCATATCCTACCTCCTCCGAGGATTGCTGGATGTTTTCCTGTTACTATCCCAGTTCTATGACTCCGTTTAAAACAAAGCTTCAGGTGATGAATGATGGATGAGGTGGTGGCAAAGGAGAAAGAGCAGGAGGAACAGAGACCATTCACATCAATATCAGGCTAGTCAACCACACATGTCTTGTAGGATATGTTTCTGTACCAAAAGGAGCGGTTCGGTTACACAGTTATAGGGCATACAGTGAGTGCAATGCCTACCAAAAATTTCGAGGCACTCCAATGCCCCTTGGAAGTGACATGGAGGTCAGAGGGCCTTAACTAAACAGTTTTTTCCATTTATAGCAACTGGGTCTCCTGTACACTGTTGGCCTAAGCAGTGAATGGAAGGCTTTCCAAAAATTATGAGGAACTGCAATGCCCCTTGAATCAGACGTGGATTACAGCGTACTAAAAACCTTCTACCCATTATTGGGGAGTGGGTCTCCCTTAGTGTTCGCCTATGCATTGAAAAGCAAAAGCTGACTAAAATTAGGAGGAAATGCAATGCCCGTTGGAAGAGTCGTGGAGGTTAGTGGTAATTAAAAACAACATTTCAATGCCCCTTGGAAGAGCCGTGGAGTTCAGAGTGGTTTAACAAGACGGTTTTAATGCCCCTTGGAAGAGAGGTGGAGGTCACAGTGGAATAAAAAGACAATATCAATGCCCCTTGGAAGAGTGGTGGAGGTCCCAGTGGAATAAAAAAACAATATCAATGCCCCTTGGAAGAGTGGTGGAGGTTACAGTGGAATAAAAAGACAATATCAATGCCCCTTGGAAGAGTGGTGGAGGTCGCAGTGGAATAAAAAGACAATATAAATGCCCCTTGGAAGAGACGTGGAGGTCACAGTAGCTTAACAAGACAGTTTTAATGCCCCTTGGAAGAGACGTGGAGTTCAGAGTGGTTTAACAAGATGGTTTTAATGCCCCTTGGAAGAGACGTGGAGGTCCCAGTGAAATAAAAAGACAATATCAATGCCCCTTGGAAGAGTGGTGGAGGTTCCAGTGGAATAAAAAGACAATATCAATGCCCCTTGGAAGAGTGGTGGAGGTTACAGTGGAATAAAAAGACAATGTCAATGCCCCTTGGAAGAGTTGTGGAGGTCACAGTGGAATAAAAGAACAATATCAATGCCCCTTGGAAGAGACGTGGAGGTCACAGTAGCTTAACAAGACGGTTTTAATGCCCCTTGGAAGAGACGTGGAGGTCACAGTAGCTTAACAAGACGGTTTTAATGCCCCTTGGAAGAGACGTAGAGTTCAGAGTGGTTTAACAAGACGGTTTTAATGCCCCTTGGAAGAGACGTGGAGGTCCCAGTGGAATAAAAAGACAATATCAATGCCCCTTGGAAGAGTGGTGGAGGTCCCAGTGGAATAAAAAGACAATATCAATGCCCCTTGGAAGAGTGGTGGAGGTCGCAGTGGAATAAAAAGACAATATCAATGCCCCTTGGAAGAGACGTGGAGGTCACAGTAGCTTAACAAGATGGTTTTAATGCCCCTTGGAAGAGACGTGGAGTTCAGAGTGGTTTAACAAGACGGTTTTAATACCCCTTGGAAGAGACATGGAGGTCCCAGTGGAATAAAAAGACAATATCAATGCCCCTTGGAAGAGTGGTGGAGGTCCCAGTGGAATGAAAAGACAATATCAATGCCCCTTGGAAGAGTGGTGGAGGTCGCAGTGGAATAAAAAGACAATATCAATTCCCCTTGGAAGAGACATGGAGGTCACAGTAGCTTAACAAGACTGTTTTAATGCCCCTTGGAAGAGACATGGAGTTCAGAGTGGTTTAACAAGATGGTTTTAATCCCCCTTGGAAGAGATGTGGAGGTCACAGTAGCTTAACAAGACGGTTTTAATGCCCCTTACAAGAGCCATGCAGTACAGCATATTAAAAACATTATTCCCATTATTGGGGAGTGGGTCTCTTATAGTCTTTGCCTATGCCTTCGAAGCAAAAGCTGCCAAAAATTAAGACGGAGGAAGTTGCAATGCTGGCAACACGGACCACGGTCACCCTGGTGGTATAGTGGTGGTGGAGGCTGAGGATAAGGAGAAGAGCAAAAAACAGCCGAAATGAGGAAGCGTATATCCATGTGTGGGTGTGAAGCGGTGCATGGGAATACACCTGCCGAAATAACACAGTGGATTTGACTTTATGTTACTCTGCTGTCATTTGGTGTTGATGAGAAGTCTGGCCCAATCCAGCCCTTGTTCATTTTGATAAGGGTCAGCTTGTCATCATTGTCAGTTGACAGGTGAGTGTGCTTATCAGTTATAATTCCCCCAGCGGCACTAAAAACACGCTCTGATAACACGCTAGCGGCAGAGCAGGCCAGGACCTCCAAGGCGTACAGAGCGAGTTCATTCCAAGTGTCCAGCTTGGATACCCAATAATTAAAAGGCACAGAGGAATCACGGAGGATGCTGGTACGGTCGGCAAGGTACTCCCTCACCATCTTTTGAAACTTTCCACTCCTTGTGAGAGTACCCCGCGCCTCAGGGCCTTTAAGCTGGGCGGGTCTCAGAAAACTGTCCCAGAACGTTGACAGTGCTCCCCTGCCTCTGCTGGATTGGAGTTGCGTCTCTCTCGCCTGTACGCCTTCGTTGGGCAACGAACTGTGACCTCTGCCGCTAGCGTGTTCAGATGGGAATTTTTTAACAGTTCTGCAGCAAGGGCCTTCTGGTACTGCCCCATTTTTGTAGACTTCTCCACCTCAGGAATAAGAGAGTGAAAGTTCTCCTTGTAGCGGGGTTCTAAAAGTGGCACCAACCAGTAATGACTGTCACCCAACATTTTGACAACGCAAGGGTCACGGTTAAGACAGTGTAACATAAAGTCAGCCATGCGTGCCAGACTGGTAAAGGGCAAGACTTCCGTGTCCTCACCAAGATGATGACTGACCATGCTCTCCTCCTCCTCCTCCTCCCCCCTGTCCTCAGGCCACCCACGCTGAACCGACGGTATGAGAGTTGTACAGGTACTACAATCTACAGCGCATGATACCAGCTCCTGTTCTTCCTCCTCCTCCTCCTCCTCCTCTCCCTCATTGTCCCCCTATGCACGTTGGGATGAGATGAGGCTGGGCTGTGTGTAATCGCCCGCTACGGCTTCTTGATCCATCTCATCATACTCTGGCTGCAATGCCTCCTCTTTAATTATCTGCAGATAGCGTTACAAAAGACAGACAAGTGGGATGCTGACGCTAATGATGGCGTCATCGCCACTCACCATCTTGGTGGACTCCTCAAAATTTGTCGGGATGGTACATATGTCAGACATCCAGGTCCACTCCTGAGGTCTTATGTGTGGAGTCTGACCTGAATATCGACGGCCTTGTTCCAGCTGGTACTCCACAACTGCTCTCTTCTGCTTACAAATCCTTTGCAACATGTGGAGGGTAGAGTTCCAATGTGTGGGGACCTCACACACCAGTCGGTGTCCCGGAAGCTGCAAATGCTGCTGCAACACAGCCGGGGCGGCGGAAGCTGTAGCCGACTTCCGAAAATGGGCTGACAGGCGGCGTACTTTGACGAGCAGATATGGCAACTCGGGGTATGATTTAAGAAACCGCTGAACCACGAGGTTAAGCACATGAGCCAGGCATGGTACGTGTGTGATCTCGCCTCGCCTCAGAGGCGCCACCAGGTTACGGCCATTGTCACACATGACCATGCCTGGATGTAGGTTCAGCGGTCTCAGCCACAGATCTGCCTGCTCTTTCATAGCTGTCCACAACTCACAAGCAGCGTGAGGTTTATTACCTAAGCTTATGAGTTTCAGCACAGCCTGTTGCCGCTTGGCTGAGGCAGTACTGCAGTGCTTCCAGCTTGTAACTGATGTGGTGATATCTGAGATGGAGGCTGAACATGAGGAGGAGGAGGAGGATGATGCGCAGGAGCTGTACACTGTGGGGGCAACTCTGACTGACATAGGGCCCGCAATCCTCGGTGTGGGGAGGAGGTGTTCCGTCCCAAGGTCCGACTGGGTCCCGGCTTCCATTATGTTTACCCAGTGTGCCATCAGGGAGATGTACCGTCCCTGGCCACAAGCAATTGTCCACGTGTCCGTTGTCAGGTGGACTCTCCCAGTAACTGCGTTGTTGAGGGAAAGGCAGATGTTTTGGGACATGTGCTTGTGTAGTGCGGGGATGGCACACGGGGCAAAATAGTGTCGGCTGGGGACCGAGTACCGAGGGACAGCCACCGCCATAAGGTTGCGGAAGGATTCCGTCTCCACCAGCCTAAAAGGCAGCATTTCCAACACAAGCAGTCGTGAAATGTGCGAATTTAGGACTGTGGCCTGTGGGGCGTTGGCTGCGAATTTGCGCTTTCGTTCAAAGGTCTGGGATATGGACAATTGAACGCTGCGGTGGGACGTGGACGTTGATGCTGTTTCTTGAGAAACTGCCATAACAAGTGAAGACTGAGAGGAGGGGGCATCTTTGCATGCAGTATGGACAGGGGATTGCCTTGCACGCACAACAGGGGGTTCTCTTACACGCACAACAACAGAAGAAGCAGTGGTGACACCCGCTGACACTGGTCGTGGACCCTGGGGTTCGCCCCACAAAGTCGGGTGCTTTGCTGACATGTGCCTGATCATGCTGGTGGTGGTCAGGCTGGTAGTTTTGTCACCCCTGCTGATGCTGGCCTGGCAGGTGGTACAAATGGCCTTTTTGGGGTTATGAGCAGAGTCTTAAAAAAAATTCCAGACTCTGGAAGACCTACCGCTTGTACTGGCAACGTTCCTCGTGTTGGTGTTACGGGGAACGGTTGCCCGCCTTCTGTCTGTGGCCACCACACTGCTTCTTCCTGCCTGTTGGGGTACTCTGCCTCCCTCCCCCTGTGTGCTGCTGGCCTCGCTCTGCGTGTCCTCCTGCCACGTTGGGTCAGTTACTAGATCATCCACCACCTCCTCCTCTTCCATTTCCGCACCACTGTCCTCCTCTGCACTTCGTGGAAATTGTGTCTCGTCATCGTCCACCTCTTGTGACAAATTACCAGCGTCGCCTTCCTGTGGTCGTGGCTGTTCAAATATTTGGCCATCGCTACATGGGATCTCCTCTTCCACCACTTCAAGCAGAGCAGGCGAAGGGCCCAAATATGGAAATGGACCAGTGAACAGCTCTTCAGAGTGTCCAACTGTGGGATCAGTTGCTGTCTGACGACACTCGGCATGGTGGGAGGAAGGAGCATCAGGGTGAGGAGGAGTATGCGGTCGATACTCATGGCTACTAACACTTGACCAAGTGGAAGACAGACCGGAGGTGGTGGTGCCCAGGTGACTGGAAGTATTATCTGCTATCCTATTAATAACCTGTTCACACTGATCAGTTCGCAATAGTGGTGCTTGTGTGCTTCCCTAGTAATTTGGTCAAGAACTGGGAGCGAGAAGATGTGGCTGTTGGTTGTGGCACATTTTCACCTTGGCCACGGCCCCGTCCTCTGCACGCACCATCACCAGAACGTCCAGTTCCACATCCCTTGCCATGCGCCTTGCCCATTGTAAATGAAGTAAAATAGCTTACACTGTCACTATCAATGGCAAAAGGGTAATAAAAAGGAGATTTGAACCGTGGAAGAGGAAAACCACAGTTCTAGTTCTCTGGCCTACGCTAGAATCTTTTAAACAGATATATTTGTGTCTGAACAGTCAGCGAGACACTGAATCTTTTTTTTTTATGCAAAAAGGTGGATTACACCCAGATTTGAACCGTGGAAGAGGAAAACCACAGTTCTAGTTCTCTGGCCTACACCAGAATCTTTTAAACAGATATATTTGTGTCTGAACAGTCAGCGAGACACTCAAACTGTTTTTTTTTATGGAAAAAAGGCAAAAAAGTGGATAATACAGAGATTTGAACCGTGGAACTGCAAAACCACAGTTCTAGTTATCTGGCCTACACCAGACTCTTTTAAACAGATATATTTGTGTCTGAACTGTCAGCGAGACACTGAAACTGTTTTTATTTATGCAAAAAGGTGGATTACACCCACATTTGAACCGTGGAAGAGGAAAACCACAGTTCTAGTTATCTGGCCTACACCAGAATCTTTTAAACAGATATATTTGTGTCTGAACAGTCAGCGAGACACTCAAAATATTTTTTTTGATGGAATAAAGGCAAAAAAGTGGATAGTACAGAGATTTGAACCGTGGAACTACAAAACCACAGTTCTAGTTATCTGGCCTACACCAGACTCTTTTAAACAGATATATTTGTGTCTGAACAGTCAGCGAGACACTGAAACTTTTTTTTTTTTATGCAAAAAGGTGGATTACACCCAGATTTGAACCGTGGAACTGCAAAACCACAGTTCTAGTTATCTGGCCTACACCAGACTCCTTTAAACAGATATATTTGTGTCTGAACATTCACAGACACACTCAATTTTTTTGGGGGGTGAAAAAATACCAAAAGGTTAATAAGACGGGTATTTGTACAGTCTGACTGAGGAAAAAAAAAAGAGGATTTAGAAAAAAAAAAAGGATTTTTCCTGGCCACTGAGACCTGGGGCTAAGTCTAGCAATTTGAAAAGCAGCACACAGGACTGTAATGCAGTGTTTGTTGGTATAACCACTGCGTCTCCTATACAGCCTGCCTGCCTGCCTGATATCTGGGATGGATATTAGTCCTGAGAAGGACTGTTTGTTTGATTTTGCAGGCTTTAGAGACCCTACACTACCTATTTCGCAGTATAAATCTCTCCCTAGCTCAGCAGCACTCTCCCTACACCGTCTGATCCGGAGCGACTGTGTCCAAGATGGCGGCGCCTGGTTTTAAATACTCGAGGTGACGCTGTGCGGCCAGCCAATCACTGTAATGCCCACAACCAACATGGCTGCGGCATTACAGTGACTGGCTGGCAATCCCTGCATGTTCATTGGCTCTGTAAAGAGCACCAAACTTGCAGGGCGGAGACCCGAGCTCCCGCCCGAGTAACCCGGAAATGCTCGGTGCTCGCCGAACATCCCGAGTAGTGAGATGCTCGGGCGAGTACCGAGCAGTGTCGAGCATGCTCGCTCAACACTAGTCGTTACTTAAGAAGACGCACACGCCTGATAAGCTGGCGAAGCCTACTGTTCCTCCTGTTGATGAGGACGATGAATTTGAGATTTCTCGCATTTTGGATTCCAGGTGGCATAGAAGAAGATTACAGTATCTTGTATCCTGGAGAGGTTTCGGCCTCGAGGATAATTCCTGGGAGAAGGCCGAGGACGTCTCGGCCTCAAGGGTAATTAAGGCTTTTCACAGGAGATTTCCTGGTAAGGCTCGGCCTAGAGGATCCGGAGGATCCTCATAAAAGGGGAGGTACTATTAGAATCTATGTTGTTTTACTATTGGCCATCTTGTTGTGGTTTGCTGGCTTCTAGTGTTTTCCTCTGGTGCTGGGTTTCTTCGTCACGTGATCTCTGCACTCTTTATTACCCAGCACCTGGCCCCCATTCCCTGCTGGACATCAGTGTTGTTTCGCTCATGCTCTGGCTAAGTAGCCTCGTTTAGTTCTTCTTACTTTTGACTATTGTTATCCTGGGACTTCTTGTTCCATCAGTTTTGTTTCCTTTAATTTTCGTTTCTGCAACTAACTTTTCTGTTAGGAGGTCTCCTGCTTTTGCTCCCAGTCCTTAGGTCTTTTAGGGACCCCTTTCCCTTTCCTACAGGTCTTCGTTTGAGTTCAGTGCAGGAGTTTCGGTGGGGCTATTCACAAGGAATAGGGCACCCACCCCAGCGTAGGGTAAAGCTGAGTCTCAGTGCAGGGACAGCTTTTCCCTCCTATTCCTTAGTTCTAAGTTGCAGAACACAACAGCGGGTTCTCCACCTAAGCGTGGTGGAGCAGATAGTTGGGGTCCTAAGCTGGGTGTCACAACGCCACTGGGTTGAGGTGCACCCGAAGTGGATGCCGCTTGGTTAGAGGCTGACACAGCCGGGGTGTACAACATGTCCAACTGGGAGTTAACAGTCTGCAGATAGGACAGAATAGTATCCTGTTGAGATCTCTGGTGGGAGACCTCTTGGTACAAGTCAGAGAGCGAGGGAGCCTGCGAGCCACCGGATTCCATAGCCTGCGCAAACTGTTACGGGTCCGAAGGGTGGAACCACTGTGCCGTGGTACAAGGAGGGACCAGAAGGGCGTAACTAAGTGCCAACCTGGACCGACCCTGGCTACACGGCGGCTTAGTCGACTCCGTAAACCAAGGTGGGACTGGGAAGGTGGACCAGGTGCCACTCTGGGACCGACCTTGTGCGAGAGCAGGCAACTGCCACGGAACTGACAGCCGAAGCTAACAAGCACGGCGAGTGGGCTTGCAGTGCTGGAAGACTGACAGATGATCACGGCTGGTAGTCAGGCTGGCGGGCATGGCTGGCAGTCAGGCTAGCGCGCACGGCTGGTAGTCAGGCTAGCGCGCACGGCTGGTAGTCAGGTAGGCGGGCACGGCAGGTAGGCAGGCAGGCGGGCACGGCCAGTAGTCAGCCAGGCGGGCACGACCAGTAGATAGGCTGGTGTTCATGGCCGGTAGACAGGCTGGCGGGCACGGCTGGTAGACAGGCGGGCGGACAGCACAGGGACCTGAGGACTGAAGAAGTTGTTTAATGAAAAACAAACTTCAACATTGCGCAGGCACCTCCACTTTGGAGGAGGTGCCTTTTAAAGGAGCAGTCCTCTGGCCATTGGCCGGGGACTTTAGGAAGGCGAGCGCGGCCCCTTTAAGAGATAGGTAGCACGCGCGCCAGACCGGAGCCGCAGCGGTGAGGAGATCGGCATCTCAGCCTCCTGTCCGGCAGAGACACAGACACTACAGAGAATATATTGTTTTTATTTTTTATGGTGTCCTGAATTCAATAGGCTGGAGTTCAATATCAGACAACCACTATCAGTCCACACACAGTTTATATTGGGCCATCAACCAAGAGTCAATCGGCTTTCCTTTATGGCCAGAAATTGGCCCATGCGCATAAGCATTCATGGCTAATAGATTTATTTTTCTTCGGTTTTTATCTATTGACTATATATAACAAAAGTTACTGAATATAAGTGCAGTGAAACAATCCTTTATTTGATGAGCTATATTGGATATTGTTCCTATGGTTAACTACTTGTTATTATATTCCCACATATTTGAGAGCAACATTATAAAAAAATAATCTTTGCTAGTCAGTACTATTTCGTTTCAATCAATTCCTTATTTTTATTTCTTATAGCAATGTGCATGTCTCTTATCCATCATTGTACATAAAATGTGTATGGGGTTCTGAGAAGGTTGCATACTTATATTTAATATATCTTATTTATAGGTTTGAGTATGACACTGGAATTTACCTGAAAGAAAAATTCTTGCTCATTTCCTTCCTGGCTATTGAGAAAAACACGATGAATTTATAATAATAAGGGACTCGGCAACTACCCTCTTCTCTCAGACACTGCTAATTAGGGTTAATTTATACACCCCACAGTATTTCTGCAGAATAGGGGGTGTAAGGACCTGTGGGCTATTTCTCACATATTCAACATTTGGTAGCCTATTATGCACATTTATTTGTCTATTAGAATTGGATGATTTAAAGAGAATCTGTCATAAGGTTTTGCTACCTCATATGAGAGAAGCATAATGTAGAGAAAGAGACCCTGATTCCAGTGATGTATCACTTAAGAGTGCAGCCGTTCTGACACAGAGTTTTTAGATGTAGCATGAAACAGAGCTCATAAAGCGTCCCCTGTCTACACCAGGTTCTGTATGTACATTGTGTATTGACAGTGAGCTGCTTATCACAGGAGGGGGTCGTGGTTGGACCACTTGGCATAAGGGCGCTAGTCTGGGCAGTGATAATCAGCTGGTGATAAAACATTCATTGTATGGAAACAACAGCACACAGCCTAACAAGTGACATTTCTCTGAAATCAGCGTCTCAGTCCCTATTTCAGGATGTCCTCAGATTACATAGCAAACACCTGCTGACAGACTTCTTTTAATGTGCAAAAGTTATCTGTTGTATCGATCATGCAATCAGAAGCATAGAGGCCCCACTAATTCACTGATAGGTATGGGGTACATCATTGATCTGATAAATAAATCATGCATTCCCTAGGCCTCATTCAGACTTTCATGATGCACCTATGTGTCTGTTTATTTCCAAAGTCTATGAGTCGGTGAAAAACACGTACAGGACACAGATGGCTTATCTGTGCTGTCCGTGTGCTGTCCATATTTAACACTGCAAAGTATAGGAGAAGCTATGTTATTTATTTATCCAAACATGAAAAACACTGATGACACTCTGGTGGTAAAAACGCACGCACGGATGAAACATTTTTTGTGCACGTAAAAAATACTGATGTGTGAATGATGCCTTAATCTGTTCCATATATAATATCTATCTACCAGCTAATGAGAGCCCACCAGCCATAACAAGTCATACTTTACTTTGATGGGACTCTAAGCTTAATATTTATCAAATATGCCTCTCATAGACTGATGGTCTACAAATTTAAAGGGCTGGTAGTGTCGCTCCCCCGGGGCAGTGGGTTACTCAGCAGCCGGGCCCTCAGATGCTTGGGGGATATCACGGTGGCTGGCCCGGTCCGTGGCCCAGGGCGGACAACTGAAAAGAGGGCAATGTATATTGGGATAATAGGTTTGTGAATGTTCGTGACGCCACCTGCGGTTTCTGGTGAGGACCACCAGTGCTGCAGCAGTCCGCTGAGGTGTTGTGGCAGCTTAGATGGTATCGCTCCCCACAGGTGGAGCAGGGCCTCAGGGCAGTGTAGGAGGGGGGATGCAGGACAGAGGGGACCCAGCCGGGTCAGAGCAAGAATGGGAGCACACAAGAAAGTCACTTCTGCACCTTTACTGGAATTAGTTCAGGGACACCCCGGAGCATTGTAGGGTGAGGGGTGCACATCCGGATTCTCCCCAGTGAGCGGGTGTACGGCCTCCTGTTTCTTGCCTCTCTGTAGTAAGTTTCTGACCTGCCTGGAGCTAGGCCTAACTTGGTTTCTGTCCTGCACCGGCTGACCTTGTGGTAGGGCCTTCTGTTGGAGATCACTCTCCCTGCTTGCGGGGTCTCCGTGACTCCTGGCTCTGTTACGTATCAGCTTCTGGTGAACCTGGGACCTGTAGTTCACCAGGGATTCCGGTTGTTTCTTACTGGGTCATAGAGATCCCTGTAAGCTCGGACCCGGTGTCCGGTATATACTTTCGGGGTGAGCTGGTTAAGCTCCTCTGCCCCCTATGTTACTCACTTTCCACTCGCCTTCGGCCGCTCGGGGCCCTCACTAGGCTTCAGGGCTGCTGGAGGCCTAGCTTGCCTCACACAGCAGCCTGCGTGCAGCTACATCCTGTCTCTCTGCAGACTGAACACTGACCGAGCTGCCTGGCTCCACCTTCCCTTTATATATCCCTATCAGGGCTCCCTCTGCTGGTATGAGGTGGAAGGTGGAGGTGTTTGCATGTAGTGAGGGCCTCTTGTGGAGAAATCCATTTATGCACTCCTCTAGGATCTGTGGCACTCATGCACAGCAGGGGCGCCACATTCCCCCCTAGCAAAGCTCAGCACTCCCAGGCTGAAGTACATTTTATAAAAATAATAAACAGTAACAATCTTCCCTTTATGGGAGGCACCTTCTTAAATGTTACAATGTATACATCATATAATACATGGCAATAAGCAACCTCAAAAGTCCTAGTCTCTTCCTGTGAGGTCACTTAAAGGGGCACTCCAGGGAGCGCAAATATTTACAGGGAAAAGTCTTTGGGCTGCTCAAAGTCCTCAGCCACAGAGTTCATGTATATAGACCCTTACGGGTAACTGGAAATAAGAAAGAGTCCATTTGGAAGGCAAAAACACAAATTAAGAAATAAATATTCATGAAAATGCACAATATATGCCCCAGGGGCAACTATTTACACAGGCAGAGTCTCTCTATTCTCGCTCCGCAGCACCAGTCATTTGTCCCAGTACAATGGCGGCTCTGTGTCTGCCGGTCATAGAGTACATGTCCATCATACCGCAGATCTTCCGCTTAAATCCAGACAGGGTATCTGGTTTGCCACTGTACTGGGGGAGCCACTTCGCTCCAGGGATGTACGGTAGGGCCATGGGTATGACAGGGGTTACAGGCCCTGCTGGTGGGGCGGTTGCTTCGGCCAGCTCGGCGTCAGGCGCGGGTTGAGCATCAGGGCCGTTAACCGGTATTCCGGCGTTGTGCTGTTCCTCGGACATTCTGGCGCCCCCCTAGCGAACCGTGGCCTACTTTCTTTTCTTTTCGTCCGGTAGGCCACAGCTCCGCAGGTGACGGTCTTCTTCAGGACCTTGCGTCGCTTGCGTCCTACGTCAGAGCGTTCAGCGACGCTCCTTCCAGGACCTGGCGCTTCCTGGTTTGACGTCGAGGCGTGGGGCGTGTCCGGGGCTTTGCGCGCTTTTGCAGGTACGCCCCTCAGTTTCCCGCGGTTACGCCCTTCTTCCCACTCGGCGGCCCAACAATGGCGGCAATCTTCGCCACAGTTTAATAAACAGATTTTTGATTAAAGGCGCACGGTACCCGGTGGCAACGGGCATAACACTCCGTCGTTGCAGCAGGCACGCAATCCTGTTCGTGACGCCAGAAGTTGTCGCGCCCCCGGGGCCGTGGGTTTCTCGGCAGCCGGGCCCTCAGATGCTTGGGGGATATCACGGTGGCTGGCCCGGTCCGTGGCCCAGGGCAGACAACTGAAGACAGGGCAATGTATATTGGGATAATAGGTTTGTGAATGTTCGTGACGCCACCTGCGGTTTCTGGTGAGGACCTCCAGCGCTGCAGCAGTCCGCTGAGGCCGGTGTTGTGGCAGCTTAGATGGTATCGCTCCCCACAGGTGGAGCAGGGCCTCAGGGCAGTGTAGGAGGGGGGATGCAGGACAGAGGGGACCCAGCCGGGTCAGAGCAAGAATGGGAGCACACAAGAAAGTCACTTCTGTACCTTAACTGGAATTAGTTCAGGGACACCCTGGAGCACTGTAGGGTGAGGGGTGCATGTCTGGATTCTCCCCAGTGAGCGGGTGTACGGCCTCCTGTTTCTTGCCTCTCTGTAGTAAGTTTCTGACCTGCCTGGAGCTAGGCCTAACTTGGTTTATGTCCTGCACCGGCTGACCTTGTGGTAGGGCCTTCTGTTGGAGATCACTCTCCCTGCTTGCGGGGCCTCCGTGACTCCTGGCTCTGTTACGTATCAGCTTCTGGTGAACCTGGGACCTGTAGTTTACCAGGGATTCCGGTTGTTTCTTACTGGGTCATAGCGATCCCTGTAAGCTCGAACCCGGTGTCCGGTATATACTTTCGGGGTGAGCTGGTTAAGCTCCTCTGCCCCCTATATTACTCACTTTCCACTCGCCTTCGGCCTCTCGGGGCCTTCACTAGGCTTCAGGGTTGCTGGAGGCCTAGCTTGCCTCACACAGCAGCCTGCGTGCAGCTACATCCTGTCTCTCTGCAGACTGAACACTGACCGAGCTGCCTGGCTCCACCTTCCCTTTATATATCCCTATCAGGGCTCCCTCTGCTGGTATGAGGTGGAAGGTGGAGGTGTTTGCATGTAGTGAGGGCCTCTTGTGGAGAAATCCATTTATGCACCCCTCTAGGATCTGTGGCACTCATGCACAGCAGGGGCGCCACAGTAGGATTCTCCAATAATTAAAAACTGCCATAGGCTGATAGGAGGATCTCAGTCAAGTATGAAGGCAGTAAAAACCTCTAATAGTATACTACAAAAAAACTGACCAGCACCTCCGAACAGAATAAAGCAAGTATGAACAGGTGCAAACTGCTGTGACTGCATTATGTACAAACAAAAGAATACAGCAGCACTCTGTAAGCACTGGGATGTATGCAAACATTAACTATATGACATTTAGACTACATTACTGATATATACAGTACATACATATAATAGAATGACAAAAAGCCTTGTTCAATCTTTTCAACTGTTATCAGCCCTGGCACTGACCATTTTGCTTCCCAGTTACTCAGGAATTCCTCATGATTCACTGCTATTAAAATTAAGTGCATTTGAATAGTAGGGTCAATATTAGTTCAGCTCCACTGACATATACTGGAGATTGAGCTGCTGAATGTTTAATCAGAATACAGTTATATAAGCTTTCATAGGCCCTTAAGTGCTGCTTGAACTTAAAGCATGTTGAGTATTTAATGGAATTAATACATATAGCCTGCATGGTGAGGCATGTGCATCTTTGTCACATGATATGAAAACTTTTGTACAAAGGAAGTTCATAAATAACATTGTCCTATATCCTTACCGTTCAACCTTCAAAGTTAGCAATAAGGGACACATACTGCATAGCGCACTGTGGCAGTTTCTATTTTACATTAAGCCACTTCCTTAACCATAGCTCCCAACTGTCTCGGATTCAGCAAGACTGTCCCGATTTGAGGGCTTATTCCTGCCATGTCAGGGCTTTGTCCCGGCTTCTAATACAACCCCTGGCAAAAATTATGGAATCACCAGGCTCGGAGGATGTTCATAGTTGTTTAATGTTGTTGCACATTGCGTGATGATTTGCCTTCTTTTAAGAGTTTGATAATCCTCTCCTTTACTTCAATTGACATCTCTCGTGTTGGAGCCATGATTCATGTCAGTCCACTTGGTGCAACAGCTCTCCAAGGTGTGATCACTCTTTTTTAGATGCAGACTAACGAGCAGATCTAATTTGATGCAGGTGTTAGTTTTGGAAATGAAAATTTACAGGATGATTCCATAATTTTTTCCTCAGAATTGAGTGATTCCATAATTTTTTCCCTCTGCTTGGTCTGAAAAAAATTACCCTTACTGAGTACCACATTTTTAATCTTGATTTCTTTCAGTGTTTCTTAAAGCCCTAAAGTTGCCATTTGAAATGACTTTAGTTTTGTGCCATGTCTGTGATCTGCTTTTTTTCAACAACATTAAACATCCTCCGAGCCCGGTGATTCTATATTTTTTGCCAGGCGTTGTACTCACCTCACTCTGACGTCTTCATCGCTCTGTAGCATCATCTGCTTGGGGGTTGGGCCGCAAATCTCTGCATAAATTAAATTATAACATTTGTACTTCTTCCCCTGTGATTAGGTCTCCCCAGCACTCAAACTCACATCTCCATGTTCGCAGGCAGCAGCTCTAGCTAGGAGCCATAGCCCATAATGATAAACATAGGAGAATTTGGTAATCTTGAGGTGTTATTGCAGGCAGTGAACCCAGAAGCAGATTATACATGTACATTGTATTTCTTTATACTTGTATATTGAGATAAAGAAAAAGTCTGATTTTTTTTGTTCTTAGAAAACTACTAAAAATAATTAAAAGCAATGATAAAAACAAATTTTTATCTTTTTTTGTGAGTCTCCCCAGGTTTCGAACCCATAACCTTTAACATTACAAGCAGGAGCTATAGCTGCTGAGCCACAGGCTCTGATGTCATCACTTGGAGGATTTTGTATACTTGATCTGTATTGCAGGCTCTGACTCTATATTCTGATTCCATAGAGATACATCTGTACATAGCAGTGTATTTTTATGTCTCTTTATTCTAGAGGGAGAATAAAAGAGATTTTTTTTCTTCCTATAAAATTACTAAAAAATAATCAAAAACAATTGCAATAATGTCAGTTTTAATTAGTTTTTTGAAAAAATAATAAACATCACAAATCAGCAAAAAACATGGACATATTTGGTGTCCCTGTAATCGTAACGACCTCCACAACACAGCGATCAGATTATTTACGGGAATCGATAAATGACTTAAAAAATGGCTTCCCTCTATTAAACCCATGAAAAAAGTAACTCTGTGGCCATGTTCACACATGCTGCGTTTTTTCAGCTGCTTTTTTCTGCATGTTTCCACAGGTGTCTGCAACACACTACACAATAACAATCTTCTCTGATTATTGTGTTTGCTGCATTTCTTTTATGTGTGTTCCCCCATATTTGATGCATTGTTTGGTGCAGATATGAAGCTGTGTTTTTATTGCTATTTTAATACTACTGAAAAGCTTTAATTCTGCACTTAAAAACGTAAGAATGCAACAGCGTTTTTTTTCCTTACCTTTTTTTCAGGCTCCACATAGAAGCCTATAGAGAAAAAAAGCATCAAAACCGCAGAGTACAGCGGAGATTTCATGAATTCACATCCACTTTGCTTGGACATTTATACCATGTTGACTTGTAGAGTAAAAATGATGCTTTTTATTCTGGTGCTTTTTTACACAGAAATTCTGTCTAAGCAAAGTGGATGTGATTTCATGAAAACTGCACCCCCTGTGCGTCTAAAGACGCTGCTGAACGGTGCAGTTTTGGCGTTATCTTTTTTCTGGAGCCTTCAAAGTAGAGCCTAAAAAAATGCATGTAAAAAACTGCAAATACTATTTTAAGTGCAGAATCAAAGCTTTTCTGTACTATCAAAGGCACTTAAAAAGGCGACTTCAAATCTGCACTAAAAACACATCGAATAAGAGGGAAAAGGCATAAAAAAGCAGCAAAGATGCAATAATCAGAGAACATTGTTATTGTGTCATTTGGTGCGAACACCTGCAGAAAACAAAAACTCAGCATTTATGATATGTGTGAACATGGTCTTACAGACATAAAATAGCCAGATGTGATATAGTGAAGTTACATAAAGATGAGAAAGTTCTGGCTGCTACGACTGTAAATGAATGAACAAAAAATAAATCCATAGGTCCCAACTATAGATGAGCAGGACGCACAGATGACGTAGTGCCAGCCCGGGTTAATCAAAAGCTGCGCCGGGAACGCCAGATGGTAAGAGATTTGTGGGCCTCCCGTCCAGTCGCCCAGTACCACTAACCTGGACGCTGGACCAGAGACCTGTGAATTGATCCACTCATCTCTAGTCCCAACTGTCCCAGATACAGCGGACAGTCCCGGATTTGGTTCTACGCAGTCTCAGATGTCTGAATTTCTCTCACCACCACTGCCCCATTCACATCTTCTCCTGCCCGGGTAGAAAGAAATGGTAAATATGCATGGATTGGGGTGTAAGCAGGGGCATGGCCAAAATTTACCGCAGCACGTTAAGCGTACCACATGATTTCTCCCTCTTTCTGTTCTTCAAAAGTTGGAAGGTATGCCTTAACTGAGTCCAGTCCATAGTATATATACAGTATATATATATACATATATATACCCACACATAAATATTGCTCTGAGTGAAGTCCATTAGTGTCCCCATGCAGTATGATACAGCTTTGATGGTCCCAATAGGGCCCAACACACAGTATAATGCCCACACAACCTTCCCTGTATGGTATGATGGCTTTCCCCCAAGCAGTATGATTCTCCCCCACAGTACTTCCCCTCAAAACAAAGTATGGTGTCTACAGTGGCCACTTCACCTTCCAGTACACACAGTTTGATGCCCCCATACAGTATGATGCCCCCACATTACATTTCCCCCAGTATTATAGCTCCCCCAACAGTACATTATGATCCATACACAGTATGATGTCCCCCTTATTCCTGCCAACATATTATAATACACCCAGTGCTAACCCATACACACATATGATGTTCCTACACTTCCACACAGTATACTACCCTAAAGCAACCCCACAGATTAAAGCCCCAACAGTCCTCACACACATTAGATTGCCCTCACATTCCCCTTTATGTTATGGTGCCCCCACGGTACACCTACACGGTATGATGCCCCCCTTAGTCCTCCACACAGAATATAATGCCTTCACAGCTCCCTCAAATAGTAGGCTGCTCCCATTTGTTCCCCCATAAACAGTGGCTCTCACACAAGTATTCCACTTGCTTTAGTGTTCTTCTTTCTGCTCCTCTGACTGTTATGTTGTCTGCTGCCTAGTCACAGTCCTTGTAGGTCTTCAGTCTGTACATCAGGAATGTCAAACTCAAATACACAGAAGGTCAAAATTAAGAGCTTGGACAAAGTCGCGGAACAAACTTGATATTTATTTAAAAAAAAGTCTACAATTGAGGAAGTTTTTCCTTATCAAATATAACGATGAACCTTTTCATATGGAGACAAACTTAAAGGAGTTGTCCCACAAACAATCCTCCACATGCACAGTACGATGACCCTACTGTACCCCCCTCAACACCCATTGGCAAAGTATGGTGACCCCAACACAGTATGATTCCTCAACTGTAATCCCCACACAGCCCTCTAAACAGTATAATGTCCCCCACATAGTGCACCATACAGTATAATAACCTTCAAATAGTGCCCCATGCAGAATAATGGCCTCCACATAGTGCCCCATACAGTATAATGGCCCCCACATAGTGCCCCATACAGTATAATGGCCCCTACATAGTACTCCAGACAGTAAAATGTCCCCCACATAGTGCTCAAAACAGTATAATAGTCCCTACATAGTGCTCCATACAGTATAATGGGCCCCACATAAAAAAAATATTCACCTATCCTCATTCCTCCACTGCTCCAGTCTCTGCAGAGCATCTTCTGATCCTCTGCACTGCTCGGCACAGCAGGCGCATTGTAATGACATCATCGTGCCTGCTGGGCTGAGACATCAGACGCAGAGGGAGAATGATAAAAAAAAATTTAAAAAATGGGAGGTAGAATGATCGTGGAGGGAGTGGGCCAAATATACTCACCCTGCTAGCCAGATTTGGCCCGCAGGCCAGAGTTTCACATTTGTGCTTTACATAGAAAGAATGGTGAAGCAGGGATCTGACAGTTCCTTGCTTCACTGTTGTATTAAACTGTATCTGTTTCCTAAGGACAGTTGGGAGGTATTACTCTATATACGATTTATCATTACATGGTTGGCATATAACATTAGACATTGCATCACAGCACAGGGTTAATAAACACATCATCATAATAGAATGATAATGCACTCAGTGAGGCCAGCACTAAACATAGTGATGACACAGTACATGGTAATCACTGTGCAGTCACAGAAAATGGTTATTACACACATTAGGGCTGATTTACTACGCTACATACAACAGAATTTTGGTTTAGCTTGGAGCAAAAAGCTGTTTTAAATGCTTTGCACCACCTTTATTAAACCCTTCATGACCTGGCTATTTTCCGGTGGGTGGTGGAAGTGGGATGGGCTCTACTTAGTTTTTTCCTCCCCTTCTTCCAAGAGCCATAACTTTTTTATTTTTCCAAAATTTTCAAAAGACAGAAAAGAAAGGTGGCACTGACCATCCCTTGAAAGATCCTTATTTCACAAAAATTAAAAATAGATGCAGGAGAGTTTTTAAGACACATAAATAGTTTTTTTGCTTTTTTAATTACCGAGTTGATTATACGGTACAACTGACCGGACAATATGATTCTCCAGGTCAGGACGATTACGCAAATATCAAACATGTATATATTTTTTTTCATTTAGGTGGTGAAATAAAATTTCAGAAATTTGGAATAAAATTAATAAATTTGCTTGTATTGACACTTTTTGAGTCCCAAAATGTTTTCAATTTTCGGGATATGGGGCTGTATGAGGGTTTATTTTTTTGCGCCCTGAGCTGACTTTTTATTGATATCATGTTGAGGTTGATGCGATGTTTTGATGGCCTGTTTTTGCATTTTATTGCAATGTTGCGAAGGCCAAAATACTTAATTCTGGAGTTTCGATTTGTTTGCTCATTACGCCGTTTACTGATCTGGTTTTGGCAGCCTTTACATTAATTTAGTATGGAAACACATTTTGACTCGCCTGTGGTAAATCACAAAAGAGATTCTCCTGTGATTAATTGTCGGTGCCCATGTGACATGAATTAGCCAATGAATGATGAATTCACTGTTTTAAAAAGCCACATGGTAGGCCCTGTTCCTTTGTTACAATGGTGAAGACAAAGATGCTGTCTGAAGACATCAGAATTAATATTATTAGCAAACACAAGACTTCCAAAGGGTATAAGACCATCTCCAAGGACCTTGGAATCCCAGTTTCAACAGTGCGCAATGTTATTAAGAAGTTTGCCAAGCATGGAACTGTCGAGAACCTCCCTGGATGTGGGGGAAAGAGGAAAATTGACAAGATATGTCTTCGAAGGTTGGTGCGAATGGTGGTAAAAACACCACGTCAAACATCCAAAGACCTGAAGGCCAAACTGAACAGTCTGGAGTCATGGTTTCAACAAGTATCATATGCCGCACACTAAACCAAGCCGTGCTTTATGAGCGAAGGCCAAGGAAGAAGCCATTGCTGAAGAAAAGACATAAAAAGGAACGACTGATCATTGCTAAAGAGTACTTTGACAAACCACAATCTTTCTGGTAAAATGTTCTGTGGACAGATGAAACAAAAATAGAGCATTTTGGCAATGCAAAACAGTTTGTTTACAGACGGCGCAATGAAGCTTATAAGGAAGAGAACACCTTACCAACAGTTAAGCATGGTGGAGGATCCATAATGCTGTGGGGTGGCTTTGCAGCGTCTGGTCCTGGAGGCCTTGACCGTATCACAGGAATTAAGAAATAAGAGAATTATCAAGAGATTTTAAAGCGAAATGTCCTACCCAATGTAAGAAAACTTGGTTTGAGTCGAAGATCATGGATTCTCCAGCAAGACACTGCCCAAAGCACACATCCAAAAGTATACAGAATTGGTTTAAAAAGAAAAAATGGACTGTTAAAATGGCCCGTCCGGAAACCGCTGCTCCGTGCCGCTTCTCCGGGCGCCTGTGTTCTGTGGTGCGCAAGGACCTGAACATCCACCGTGTGTACAGCGCAGGTCCTTGCGTACCACAGAACACAGGGGCCCGGAGAAGCGGCATGGAGCAGCGGTTTCTGGCTGGGACCCTGATACTCCCCTCTCCCCACCAAGAACTTACCTCTGCCACAGGAGTAATTTCTCCTCTCTCCAGACCACTACGATCTGCAGACCTCGACCGCCAAACAGTGAGTTGCCTGACCACCATATTGGTGAAGTGCATATCCTGGACTAAGCACAGCTGCGCTTTTGTATGCACCAATGAGCTTTTCTACTCGGCATACCTTATACCTTGCCCGGAGATAAACGGTTTTTAACCTTGGGTGAACCCCTATACCATTTTTATAGTATTAACCCCGCAGTGCCTTCTAGGCACATACTAACATTGTTTCTCTCATTTATATATATATATATATATATATATATATATATATATATATATATATATGTATATATGTATTTTTTTTTCTATTTTTTTTTTTTTGGGCGAACTCATATACTATTATCTGTATGATTAACCCTTGTAGGATACTAACATTTACCTTTTATCATCTATTCTTTCCAAGGAGCTGTATTTTACAACGGCTGATTACCGCTAACCACAACAAGTACCATCTTTTTAAAAAATAAAAAAGGTACCATCCATACAACAGGTATTACCGATATTCAGCTCACAAAATCCTAGCCTGAAGGGACATCTCCCCAGGTAACTACATTGGTATACCTCAGGTACCGTTACACCAAAATCTAAACTCCCCCTCCTCCTCATTTTTTTTTTATTTCATTATTTTTTATATATATATATTTTTTCTATTTTCCCGCAATAATTACTGAATAAAACTCTCTACAGATTGTCTTCAGTCAATTATCTCTATCCAACTGGTACGTGCCCTTTACCAGGCACGCCCTCCTCTCTGTATCTCCCTACACCCTGAATAGGACTATAACCACAGAGGTACATCACCTATCCTCCAAGTCTGGTATATTCCTAATTCATCATTTAACCAGAGACCCTAAAAAAGCTAATCCAACTATCCACAGCTCCAGGGGAACTCCAACACTAAACTGGACCAAAAATTATCCTTCTACCACCAATTCAGGTAAATATACTAGCCATAAATTCGAGAATTAAGAACCTAAATCCTAAACATCTACTTTAATTTTTAGAACAGAATTGTCCCTCAAACTGATCCTCTACTGACCTATCATATCCCTCCAACCCCAATTTTCAGGTAAATATCTTCTTATAATTTCACCCCCAATTAGGCCACCCACTAGAATACTTTTAATTATTATCTTTCTTTCCTCCCATAGGATATTATCTCCATGTGGAACCAACCACCACAAAACTAAGAAGCACAACACACTTTACTTAGGGTCATCAGGATTTGCCTTTAACTCTATTTATCCTTTGCTCTTATCAAAATATTTTTTATCCGATTATTATTGTTCTAAATAAATTCGTATTTTATACAGCCAACATCTCCTCTTTTATACTTTAGAATTAAGCACTTATTCGTTACAAATCTTGAGACTAGAGCAGGTTTATATATAATTCTACAACCCCTGGCAAAAATTATGGAATCACCGGACTCAGAGGATGTTCATTCAGTTGTTTAATGTTGTTGAAAAAAAGCAGATCACAGACATGGCACAAAACTAAAGTCATTTCAAATGGCAACTTTAGGGCTTTAAGAAACACTAAAAGAAATCACGATTAAAAATGTGGTACTCAGTAAGGGTAATTTTTTTCAGACCAAGCAGAGGGAAAAAATTATGGAATCACTCAATTCTGAGGAAAAAATTATGGAATCACCCTGTAAATTTTCATTTCCAAAACTAACACCTGCATCAAATTAGATCTGCTCATTAGTCTGCATCTAAAAGGAGTGATCACACCTTGGAGAGCTGTTGCACCAAGTGGACTGACATGAATCATGGCTCCAACAGGAGAGATGTCAATTGAAACAAAGGAGAGGATTATCAAACTCTTAAAAGAAGGTAAATCATCACGCAATGTTGCAAAAGAAGTTGGTTGTTCAGTCAGCTGTGTCTAAAATCTGGACCAAATACAAACAACATGGGAAGGTTGTTAAAGGCAAACATACTGGTAGACCAAGGAATACATCAAAGCGTCAAGACCGGAAACTTAAAGCAATATGTCTCCAAAAGAGGAAATGCACAACAAAACAAATGAGGAACAAATGGGAGGAAACTGTAGTCAATGTCTGTGACTGAACTGTAAGAAACCGCCTAAAGAAAATGGGATTTACAAACAGAAAAGCTAAACATAAGCCATCATTAACACCTAAACAGAAAAAAACAAGGTTACAATGGGCTAAGGAAAAGCAATCGTGGACTGTGGATGACTGGATGAAAGTCATATTCAGTGATGAATCGCGAATCTGCATTGGGCAAGGTGATGATGCTGGAACTTTTGTTTGGTGCTGTTCTAATGAGATTTATAAAGATGACTGCATGAAGAGAACATGCATATTTCCACAGTCATTGATGATATGGGGCTGCATGTCAGGTAAAGGCACTGGGGAGATGGCTGTCATTCCATCTTCAATAAATGCCCAAGTTTACATTGATATTTTGGACAGTTTTCTTATCCCATCAATTGAAAGGATGTTTGGGGATGATGACATCATTTTTCAAGATGATAATGCATCCTGCCACAGAGCAAAAACTGTGAAAACATTCCTTGAAAGAAGACACATAAGATCAATGTCATGGCCTGCAAATAGTCCGGATCTCAATCCAATTGAAAATCTTTGGTGGAAGTTGAAGACAATGGTCCATGACAAGGCTCCAACCTGCAAAGCTGATCTGGCAACAGCAATCAGAGAAAGTTGGAGCCAGATTGATGAAGAGTACTGTTTGTCACTCATTAAGTCCATGCCTTAGAGACTGCAAGCTGTTATTAAAGCCAGAGGTGGTACAACAAAATACTAGTGATGTATTGGAGTGTTCTTTTGTGTGTTTGTTTTTCATGATTCTATAATTTTTTCCTCAGAATTGAGTGATTCCATAATTTTTTCCCTCTGCTTGGTCTGAAAAAATTACCCTTACTGAGTACCACATTTTTAATCTTGATTTCTTTTAGTGTTTCTTAAAGCACTAAAGTTGCCATTTGAAATGACTTTAGTTTTGTGCCATGTCTGTGATCTGCTTTTTTTCAACAACATTAAACAACTGAATGAACATCCTCCGAGCCCGGTGATTCCATAATTGTTGCCAGGGGTTGTATATATATATTTTTCGTCTGTTATATACCCACTAAATGTGATAGTTGTCTCCCTTGCATCAGATCAAAGTTCTACCTATTAGCGCCACCACTCCCCTTTTCTCCTTATGGCTACAAGAAATGTTTGGAGGCTGTCAGCAATGCCAAAGTGTGTGCAACCAAGTATTAATTAGGGGTGCCTTTATTGCTGCACATGCTGTATATTCTGTTTTATTCTTTGTTTTTCAACTTCCATGTTGCAATTTCAATGTTTTATTGTTGTATTACTTTGGACCACTAATTAAAAAATCCTGAGGATATAACTCTGGTACATTTCTATTTATTTCTGAAGATATTGTACAGTCTATGAAAAAATGAAGGGGTGCCAATAATGGGGAGCAGCAACGCAAGACATTATACAATAGTACTGAGCAATATAGCTGGGAATCCAGCACTGAGAGAGATAAACACAAACTAGAAAGCAGCAGCATTTGCTTCCTGTTCTCTCTCTTCTCTCTATTCTCTATACACTTCATTAGGACACCTGACACCTCAAATTGACACCTTACTGAGCTGACAACCAGCATTGTCCTAGGCAGCGTGGGTTTTAGCAGTTTGAATACTGAGTTTAGGAGAAGGGGGTTAGGAAGTGGCTCATAAGTGGAGAAAGAAGCATATTTTTCTAAAATATATTGCAAAGTTTCTTATATTCACTTGTATGATTTATGCAAAGTTTGTTGAAAAGTGACCATTTAAAAGTAAAAAAATAGTTATGTAAGTGGACATAGGCTTTGGGTTAGGATACCATAACTTTAAAGTAACAGCACATTAGTAGTAAGCCGCATATTTGCATAATATATGTGATGTGAGAATATTGTTTTCAATGTATGCATACAAACAATCCATAGTCACCCTATACAGTACCCAAACTAGCAAAACGGCGGTGAGCAGGAAACTTTTTCTTGAATGCAACTTGAGTTTATATAGTTTATAAAAGTCTGAGGAGAACCATCACTGATGTAAGTCAGATGTGGCAACGTTGGCTGCTTGATACGCTGCAGATGACGATATTATCTGGGGCCCATTTCCTCAATAACCCAAGCAGAGAATGTAGAATCGTGCACACCCCTGCTTTGTCATGTGACTCGGTGAAGGTGATGGGTGAACCTTTCTTCTTTTTTTTTTGCCAGTACAGTAAACTTCCCATCATCTTGGCTTACTGAGTGGAGTTTAATGTTCTCCACGTCCCCTGCTCTCTGCCTTTCCTCCGCTCTGCTCCTCATTTTGCTCTTGTGATCCTGATTTGATTTGAACAAGATGTGCTTGTTACAGTGGCAGCCCAAGCATAAATTCAGCGTTCAGTCACGGATGAAAAACAGGTCACAGCAAAGCAAATAGTGTAGGAATAGGTTGCTTCATATCTGGGAGAGAGGATCAGCGCGGCTGTTTGTATTTAGGATTCTTTATGGCTCATTACCAAAATTACATTTCTCATTGATTTTCTTTAGCGCACTTTTTCCTGTATGCAGATGGATTCTGTAGGATTAAGGCACAATTCTCACCAAACATTAGGACGTATTATTACATTATTGTACTAACAGTCTGGGAGGTTCGGTGTTTAGTCATAGGTCTTCGGGCCAACCCCGTGCTGGAGAAGTAGTTATACTGCTGGTAATTCTACTTCCGTATATCAAAGAGCTACACATGTCGGTGCCACTTGGAAACTGCTCTGGAAACCAAAAATAGTTTATTCCCTTGAAATTGTGAGGAGATATTAATCATACTGAGCAGTAATATGTAAGTGCTGCTGTGGAAACTGGTGATCTATGGAACGTGTCTGTGTATTAATAATGAAATCGTCATTCCGGTAAATGTGAGGGATGGGAACAGAGACGAGGGAATCAATTCACCTTTACATATTTTGCTGATTTAGAAATTAAGATAAATCATCAAAATCTAATTGGGACTTGCAGTAATCCATGTGCTTGTCACCAATACAGCCCCACCAACATTTACAGAACTGAAATTCCTCCGGGAAACCTGCCCCGTGTAAATGTTCCCTAAGAGGCAGAACCTTTTCTAAACCGGTGAAGAAGCAAATCTGGATATCATGAGGACATGCGCAAATTATTTGGTTCCATCATACTAACTTCTGATTTCTAGATAACTTTTTTCACTTTGGCTGGAAAGGGCTAAATGCACATTTAAAGGGGTAAAGAGAGGCTTAAAATGGAAGAAAAGGAACTATCATTTAAATCAAGTTTTCGTGCTACATGTATTTTTTTTTTTTTTTAATTGTTAATTTTTTTTTCTATTATGTTCTTTATTAAATGAAACAAAATTAGTAATTTTGCAATATTCACATTAGCCACTGGGGGCTTTTTTAGGCTCATAGTTCCCGTCCTTTCAAGAAGAGTTTTCAGCAGGCTCATTATCATCATAGGACTACAATGACAGGTGACACCTCTATTCACAGCTGATAACACAGGATCCACCAATCATAAAAGGCGATGGCACAGCTCACCCTGCTCCACCTCCCTTCAAAATCATTTTTGCACATGCTCATTAGATATTTCAATTTAAAAGATAGGGTCAGGGTCTGACCAGTGTGGCTTTATATATGTGTTGCTTCTTAAAACAATAGAAGTTAGACCCCAATTCATCATTGCCTTTGCCTATTTTGTGTCTAGTTTTGTGTGTTTTGAGCCTTTTTTGTTTGCACCCAATTCATTATTCTATTTGGGCCTTTTTGAAGTCTATTTTGTATGTACTTGCCTATTTTTCCGTTTTGTGGAGAAAGTTTAGCAATAACAGATGTTTTCAGCTGATTCATCAATTGCGACTTATTAAACAGTTGAAAAATTTGGCTCAATTTTATTCCAGTTTTCCCCTGATGCAGTTTCATGCACATCTTTTTTTAAAGTTGTTTATTTTGCAACTTTTTGCTTAAAAAGTCTCAAAAATGGTTGATGACCAGGAAAAAAAAGTCAATTTTTGACTTTGCACCAAATTTATGAGCCGCGTGCACAATTTTGATAACTTTTGTGGAATAAACGTCAGCAAATACCAAAAGCCACCCCAAAAAAGTAAGTTTAAACCCCTTTCCCCCCACAAATGGTGATATAGGGCCATATAGTCTAAACTAAGACCCAGGGGTCAGTGTGAAAATTGGAAAATATCTATTTGATATTTTTAATACAGATTGTGATATCTAAGAAAATAAGTAGCAAAAAAACAATTAAAATATACAGTTAACACAATAATCTGATTTATACAATGGGTCATTTTCTGAGGATAACGTCCAATTGAGAGAGCACCCAGGACTGCAAGTAGAACTTTCTGATTTTATTAATCTTGTTCTCAATGTTTGTGGCAAAGTGCATGAGAAATGTTCATTGTGTCTGATCAAATTCTTGATCAGGTTATACCAGAAGGAATCTTCACAATTATTTCACACAGGGATTACTGTAGTTAATCGTGAAGATTACAAATTGTTACATGCTGCATCTATCATGTACATTCTGATGATATTGTGATATAGGTCCCATGTAGTGTCAAACTGACTGGGGTGCTAAGGGCCCACCAATAACCAACTCCAGGACCCCACTTTCAGCTTCATGCAAATGTGACATTATCCTCAATCACAAATGTATATAACAATGAACTGGGTAGATTGTTACATGAATAAGATGCCGCCTTTGTCTGTACATAGTGATTCAAGTATATTGTGGCAAGTACTGCTCATATAAGAGGGTGGTGGCCCTCCGGAGGAATCTCCTGTTCTCCTGTGGGCTGGGGTGGATTAAGAGTAGCCAGGGCCCCGGGTAGTTTAGAAGGCGTGCCCTCCCCCACCTGACAGAAATAGCGGTGCGTGTAGCGCGGCACGCACATTTTTCCTTTATGTACAGAACTATATATAACATAGCGCCATACATAATAGAGCAGGGGTGGGAGATTAATTTTCACAAGGGGCCGCATGAAAGACTGTGACTATTGTGGAGGCCGAACCAATTGGCTGAAATTAATTCTGCTCAATATTAACATATTAATTATAATTATTTTTTATATTAATTGTATAACTTAATATTGAGCAGAATTAAGTATGCTGACATCCCCATATACAGTGGGTACGGAAAGTATTCAGACCCCTTTAAATTTTTCACTCATTGTTTCATTGCAGCCATTTGGTAAATTCTAAAAGGTTCATTTTTTTTTTTTATTAAAGTACACTCTGCACCCCATCTTGACTGAGAAAAATAGAAATGTAGACATTTTTGCAAATTTATTAAAAAAGAAAAACTGAAATATCACATGGTCATAAGTATTCAGACCCTTTGCTCAGACACTCATATTTAAGTTACATGCTGTCCATTTCCTTGTGATCCTCCTTGAAATGGTTCTACTCCTTCATTGGAGTCCAGCTGTGTTTAATTAAACTGATAGGACTTGATTTGGATAGGCACACGCCTGTCTATATAAGACCTCACAGCTTACAGTGCATGTCAGAGCAAATGAGAATCATAAGCTCAAAACGAACTGCCCAAGGAGCTCAGAGACAGAATTGTGGCAAGGCACAGATCTGGCCAAGGTTATAAAATAATTTCTGCATTACTCAAGGTTCCTAAGAGCACAGTGGCCTCCATAATCCTTAAATGGAAGAAGTTTGGGACCACCAGAAGTCTTCTTAGAACTGGCCGTCCAGCCAAACTGAGCAATCGTGGGAGAAGAGCCTTGGTGAAAGAGTTAAAGAAAAACCCCAAGATCACTGTTGCTGAGCTCCAGAGATGCAGTAGGGAGATGGGAGAAAGTCCCACATAGTCAACTATCACTGCAGCCCTCCACCAGTCGGGCCTTTATGGCAGAGTGGTCTGACCGAAGCCTCTCCTCAGTGCAAGACATATGAAAGCCCGCTCAAGAGTTTGCTCAAAAACACATGAAAGACTCCCAGACTATGAGAAATAAGATTCTCTGGTCTGATGAGACGAAGATAGAAGTTTTTTGGTGATAATTCTAAGCGGTATGTGTGGAGAAAACCAGGCACTGCTCATCACCTGCCCAATACAATCCAAACAGTGAAACATGGTGGTGGCAGCATGGGGGTGTTTTCCAGCTGCAGGGACAGAATGACTGGTTGCAATTGAAGGAAACATGAATGCGTCCAAGTACAGAGATATCCTGGATGAAAACCTCTTCCAGAGTGCTCTGGACCTCAGACTTGGCCGAAGGTTCACTTTCCAACAAGACAATGACCCTAAGCACACAGATAAAATAACAAAGGAGTGGCTTCAGAACAACTCTGTGACCATTCTTGACTGGCCCAGCCAGAGCCCTGACCTAAACCCAATTGAGCATCTCTGAAGAGACCTGAAAAGGGCTGTCCACCAACGTTCACCATCCAACCTGACGGAACTGGAGAGGATCTGCAAGGAAGAATGGCAGAGGATCCCCAAATCCAGGTGTGAGAAACTTGTTGCATCATTCCCAAGAAGACTCATGGCTGTACTAGCTCAAAAGGATGCTTCTACTCAATACTGAGCAAAAGGTCTGAATACTTATGACCATGTGATATTTCAGTTTTTCTTTTTTAATAAATTTGCAAAAATTTCTACATTTCTACAGAAAAATGTTTAAATGAGAAGGTGTGTCCAAACTTTTGGTCAGTACTGCGCATATATATATATATATATATATATATATATATATATATATATACACACACAATATAGGTACTAGTGGGCTCAGGCGTGAGTGTATATATATATATATGTACAGTACAGTCCAAAAGTCTGTGAGCTGTTATCCTCATTGCAGTACGGCTTATGGTCTCCTTTTCTTGTCCTGATTGAAGGAATTCCCTGATGGATCCCTGAATGACCAAAAGAGAGGGAAATGCGTGCGAAGAAGATGCCATTAAGCTGCGTGCACAACTGTTCAGGCCATATATGGTCCATACGTATATAGGATAGTCCATGTCCATAGAAACATAACTGTGAGGTATATAGATGTTTTGTGGTGTTATTTGCGCTGCCACTTGACCGGCCATTTCTTTGTTTCACAAGGACATCATGTGTTTCTTCTTGGATTTTGTTATGATTTTTTTCTGGTCAGATTGTTGAAAAATAATGAATATATATATATATATATATATATATATATATATATATATATATACAGTACAGACCAAAAGTTTGGACACACCTTCTCATTTAAAGATTTTTCTGTATTTTCATGACTATGAAAATTGTACATTCACACTGAAGGCATCAAAACTATGAATTAACACATGTGGAATTATATACTTAACAAAAAAGTGTGAAACAACTGAAAATATATCTTATATTCTAGGTTCTTCAAAGTAGCCACCTTTTGCTTTGATGACTGCTTTGCACACTCTTGGCATTCTCTTGATGAGCTTCAAGAGGTAGTCACCGGAAATGGTTTTCACTTCACAGGTGTGCCCTGTCAGGTTTAATAAGTGGGATTTCTTGCCTTATAAATGGGGTTGGGACCATCAGTTGTGTTGTGCAGAAGTCTGGTGGATACACAGCTGATAGTCCTACTGAATAGACTGTTAGAATTTGTATTATGGCAAGAAAAAAGCAGCTAAGCAAAGAAAAACGAGTGGCCATCATTACTTTAAGAATTGAAGGTCAGTCAGTGCGAAAAATTGGGAAAACTTTCAAAGTGTCCCCAAGTTCAGTTGCAAAAACCATCAAGCGCTACAAAGAAACTGGCTCACATGAGGACCGCCCCATAAAAGGAAGACCAAGAGTCACCTCTGCTTCTGAGGATAAGTTTATCTGAGTCACCAGCCTCAGAAATCGCAGGTTAACAGCAGCTCAGATTAGAGACCAGGTCAATGCCACACAGAGTTCTAGCAGCAGACACATCTCTTCAACAACTGTTAAGAGGAGACTTTGTGCAGCAGGCCTTCATGGTAAAATAGCTGCTAGGAAACCACTGCTAAGGACAGGCAACAAGCAGAAGAGACTTGTTTGGGCTAAAGAACACAATGAATGGACATTAGACCAGTGGAAATCTGTGCTTTGGTCTGATGAGTCCAAATTTGAGATCTTTGGTTCCAACCACCGTGTCTTTGTGCGACGCAGAAAAGGTGAACGGATAGACTCTACATGCCTGGTTCCCACCGTGAAGCATGGAGGAGGAGGTGTGATGATGTGGGGGTGCTTTGCTGGTGACACTGTTGGGGATTTACTCAAAATTGAAGGCATACTGAACCAACATGGCTACCACAGCATCTTGCAGCGGCATGCTATTCCATCCGGTTTGCGTTTAGTTGGACCATCATTTATTTTTCAACAGGACAAAGATCCCAAACACACCTCCAGGCTGTTTAAGGGCTATTTGACCAAGAAGGAGAGTGATGGGGTGCTACGCCAGGTGACTTGGCCTCCACAGTCACCAGACCTGAACCCAATCGAGATGATTTGGGGTAAGCTGGACCGCAGAGTGAAGGCAAAGGGGCCAACAAGTGCTAAGCATCTCTGGGAACTCCTTCAAGATTGTTGGATGACCATTTCCAGTGACTAACTCTTGAAGCTCATCAAGAGAATGCCAAGAGTGTGCAAAGCAGTCATCAAAGGAAAAGGTGGCTACTTTGAAGAACCTAGAATATAAGACATATTTTCAGTTGTTTCACACTTTTTTGTTAAGTATATAATTCCACATGTGTTAATTCATAGTTTTGATGTCTTCAGTGTGAATGTACAATTTTCATAGTCATGAAAATACAGAAAAATCTTTAAATGAGAAGGTGTGTCCAAACTTTTGGTCTGTACTGTATATATATATACAGTACAGACCAAAAGTTTGGACACACCTCATTTAAAGATTTTTCTGTATTTTCATGACTTTGAAAATTGTACATTCACACTGAAGGCATCAAAACTACAGTACAGACCAAAAGTTTGGACACACCTTCTCATTTAAAGATTTTTCTGTATTTTCTTGACTATGAAAATTGTACATTCACACTGAAGGCATCAAAACTATGAATTAACACATGTGGAATTATATACTTAACAAAAAAGTGTGAAACAACTGAAAGTATGTCTTATATTCTAGGTTCTTCAAAGTAGCCACCTTTTGCTTTGATGACTGCTTTTATTATTATTATTATTTATTATTATAGCGCCATTTATTCCATGGCACTTTACATGTGAAAAAGGGGTATACATACAAGAACAATTACAATAATCTTGAACACAGTGTGACAGCGACTGGAACTGGAGGAGCGAGGACCCTGCCCGCAAGGGCTCACAATCTACAAGGGATGGGTGAGGATATGTGTTGACATCTCCTGAGATGATTAAAGATCACCCATCAGAATGAACTGTGGAAAAGAAGAATTGGATATGGACATCGGCGTCATTCATTGTTATGTCCGTCATTATGGGTTATTGTCTTTTGGTATGTCATTCTGGGAGAATTAGGATATTTGATAAATGGCTGTTTAGCAATCTGTTAATAATCGAGGGATCTCTCTTTTTGATGTTAATCTTTGATCACTTCTACAATATCACTAGGGATTTTATGCCAGGATACCTGAGATATTTCTTCCCCCTAGTGATATAGCTTCAGATGTCCGCCTCTTATTTGTTTTTTAAAAATTTTTTTCCTTTTTTTTGTTTTTCTTTCTTATTGGTGTTTCACATTTACTTTCCATTCTGTCTATGGAATCTATATATATATAGTTTATTGGGACTTGTCGGAGCCATGTACGCATGCGTGTCGCGGTGCCCTGGACGCCCGCCGGCCCTCTGTATCTTTAATGACGTTCGGCATTAGTCTGCCGGGGGTCATGTGACGCGGAGGCGGGCGGGCGTCTTGGTCTCCGTGGCGATGCATGCGTCACTTCCGGCTCCGGGAAGGTGCGGGATGGCGTTGCCTGGTCGCTATGGCGATAGTAAGCGCCACTTCCGGAATCGAGCGCCGGATGGCGCCTATATAAACTTACCACTTTACTTCATCTTCATGCCCCCTGAAGAAGGGAGTCCGAAACGCGCGTCGGGGCACTTCACCTTACCTGTGCGCCCCCCCCTCACGGGTCCCCCGGTCTCAGGCTTCCTGAATAGAACCACGCTTGTGTCCCTGGTATGTATCGAAAATCAGTACAGGGATTGGACATTGAAGGGGGCTCTTGACTTACTACCCCCTGTATTACTCCTGGTGGTTCTTATAGGAATACTAATTGCTTACTATAAATATAATATTTACTGATCTTGACTGCCATTTACTGTTACTATGACTACAGCAGTTTTGTGCGGTTTTTTTTGCCTGAGGGATATGAATATAATAATTTAATAAGTGGGGTCCTTTGGGGTGGGGACAGTGTTTTGGTGAGAGGCTGTTTTATTACCACTATTCTCTTGTTCACGTTCCCCCATTTTTGTGCCTTTTATATATAAAAAGCTCTTCTAAATAATAAACTTTATACATTTTTCTAAAGAAAACCCTTTGGTAGTCCCTCTTTCGTTATATGTTTTTGTTTTTTGGTGTTAATCAAACGATGGGATTTAATTAGTCCTTTTATGATAGTGCTTTTGTATATGTATACACTTGATTAATATTGAGTACATTAGATCCCAGTTGGGACATATGCACTATTGTGTTCTATGAACTGTTATAGCTATAGTATTTATACTGTGTTCTGCACAGTTTTTGTATTCCTAGGCATCATGGACTATAAAGCCAGGGAAAAATCCTGGCTATCACAGATCGATCAGGCATTTGGGGGCAATGTGACGGACGTTTCTGCAGTTGCGGATCGGGGTTGGGAAGAGAAAGCATCAATCATTCAAAAATTACTGGTGAAACGTACCAAGATATGGTGGAATAGAGCCTTTTTGGGAAAATATATGACCCGCCAAATGGTACCACGAGGATTACGTGTACGGGTCATACCCACCTTTTTGGTAGAGGATGAGACATTCATTAAAAAGTGGGAGGAGACATGTACTGGCTGTTCATTAGCATTAATGCAACTCCTAGTGGATCTCAATTCCCAGACTATCCAGGAACTAGATGTCCAAATTGATATGGCGCAAGTGGAATTTAAAACGAAGTGTCCATCCGAAAAACTTCCTGATTTTGAAACACAAATTGATAAAATATTGGACTCCACAGTCAAGAAAATTCAGGATACGCAACTATCCAAATTTAATCGTGATACGAGAGACTACCATCTAAAGAGAGTCTACTTTTGGCGCAAACCAGCTATATTAACCCTTGATTCTAAACGTAAATTATCTAACACCTCAGCTACATCATTAAGCGATTATTCAGAGGCCTCCACTTCATCGATAGTGACTAGGTCTGGGACATCCAATAAACGGATACGTGAGACCAATTTTCATCCGTATAAAAGGCAAGACCACTCATCACCGGACCGTAAAAAGAATGATTATAAGGTAATCAATTTGAGTGACTATAGTCTGACAGAAGCTGATATGTCCCTTCTCAGTAAGGGACTATCATTTGCGCCAGTGGCCCAATTTGATGCCTTTACGGCGATTAAAGACTTACATATTTTTGCAAGGGCCCTAATTTTTAAGAGACACTTTTTTGATGGTGGTCTTCATTCTTTATTTCCCACAGAGGAGGAACAGACTGCGGTGAGGGCTTTAGAGGAGTTGTCTATTGAACACAACACTCCGGCTGGAGGTAAGATCCCAGATTCTATACGTCCACGTTCAAGGAAGTTTCCCCCTCTGACATCATCTGCCAATGTGGATCTTTTTGTTAAGATTGTCGAGGATGAGTTATTGAAGGTTCCCCGTTTTATCTCACGTGACAATTTGTCAAGGGAGGAACGAGATAGGCTAACAGTACTGCAGGGGCTCCCAGATATTGTAATAAAACCTGCGGATAAAGGGGGGAATGTAGTTATTTGGCCTAGGTCTATGTACGAAAAAGAGGTTTTTCGGCAATTAAACAACAAGACTTGCTATAGGAAGCTAACCTACAACCCCCTTAATTCCTTTCTGGTGGAACTTAAAACCATCATTAATCGGGCAGTAGCCAATCACACGATTACTCAGGAATTGGCCTCTGCACTCTTGGTAGCTGAACCAACCATCCCGACGTTTTATATTTTACCCAAGATCCACAAAGACGTTAGGAATCCTCCGGGACGTCCTATTGTCTCAGGAGTGGGAAACTTCCTTGAACATGTTAACAAGTGGATTGACTCACATCTGCAGCCTCTGGTGGAATGTTTGCCCTCCTTCCTTAAGGATACTGGGGACCTGTTGAGGAGGGTAGAGGGTCTCTATGTTGAGGAGGATGCGATCTTAGTGACTGCAGATGTCGAGTCACTATATACAAATATAAGGCACTCTGATGGTCTCTCCGCAGTCGAGTTCTTTCTGGGTACTTCATCATTACCTATAGCCTTGAGGGGCCTTATCCTTGAACTACTGGAGTTCACTTTAAATCATAATTTTTTTACCTTTAAGGGGTCCTTTTTTCTGCAGCTCCAAGGGACAGCCATGGGCGCGGCCTTTGCGCCGGCCTATGCAAATCTGTTCCTGGGGCTGTGGGAAAGGGACCTCTGCCTGTCAGATCGTGAGGACGAGATGTGCCGTGTCCTCTTTTGGACGCGTTACATCGATGACGTCCTCATGATCTGGCAGGGCTCCCCTATATCCCTCCAAAATTTTGTTAAGAGACTAAACTCCAATGACTTTAACATTCACCTTACATATCAATTTGATTTACATCAAGTGGAGTTTTTAGATGTCTCCTTGAGGAGGGATACATCTAATTGTTTACAGACCTCTATGTTCCGCAAGCCTACGTCCACAAACATGCTTTTGCATGCCCATTCTTCCCATCCCCGACACATGATTCGGGCCGTGCCTGTGGGGCAGTTCCTCCGTATTCGGAGGATCTGCTCCACGGATACGGAATTTGAGAGGCAGGCTGCGGAACTTAAAGAGAGATTTTATGCTAGAGGATATAGCCGGCGGATGATCAAGCGGGCATACAGAAGGGCTAAATTCTCTTCAAGACATGACTTAATCTATGGGAGTCAAACTAATAGAGACAACGGGGAAAAAGTACGATTTGTCACCAATTTTAATTGTCAATTTGCCCGTTTAAGGAGCATTTTGGCCCGCTCCTGGCATATCCTCAAAGCCGATTCAATACTATCACACTTCATTTCAGATAGACCGTCTATTTCCATTAGACGGTCTAGGAATATTCGGGACTACTTGGTACATTCACACTATGAGAATGTGACAAGTACTACTTTTTTGGATGGACATCCTAGAAGGAGTGGATGTGTGCCGTGTGGCCGATGTGTGGCATGCCCGAACGTAGTACGGAGTGATACGTTCTTCAAAGCAGATGGATCAAAGAGATATAAGATCAATGAATCTATAACATGCACCACTAAATATGTAATCTATTTCGCGACATGCCCATGCAATATGATCTATGTGGGCATGACCACTCGCCAATTGAAGGTACGGGTCCGGGAACACGTGTTGGGCATATTGGCCGCGGTCGACCACACGGACACGTCCTCTCTGAAAACTATTCCACGCCATTTTAAGACCTACCATAATGGTGATGCCTCTCTATTTAAGGTAAGGGGTATTGACTGCATAGTACCAGGTATACGAGGTGGCAAATTGGGACGTAGATTGGCCCAGATGGAGTCCAGATGGATCTGGACTCTGAATACTCTACACCCAAATGGGCTCAATGAAAGCATCAGCTATTCCCCCTTTCTCTGACCGTCCATGGCGTGCCTGGATACCTTTGCGCGTGTGCGTTTAGTACGCATTCGCCCATAGATGCCCGGGTGCGTTTACATGGGATTTAGTGGATTTATTCTGAGTTTTAAATATTCTTTATATATGTTTTTATGATGGCATTTACTTTGATTTTTATTTTTATAGATTTTTGTGTCACCTCTGCGAGCTTACTCTTTATTGCTACTGTGGACACCTGTTTCAGGATATGTGTTGACATCTCCTGAGATGATTAAAGATCACCCATCAGAATGAACTGTGGAAAAGAAGAATTGGATATGGACATCGGCGTCATTCATTGTTATGTCCGTCGTTATGGGTTATTGTCTTTTGGTATGTCATTCTGGGAGAATTAGGATATTTGATAAATGGCTGTTTAGCAATCTGTTAATAATTGAGGGATCTCTCTTTTTGATGTTAATCTTTGATCACTTCTACAATATCACTAGGGATTTTATGCCAGGATACCTGAGATATTTCTTCCCCCTAGTGATATAGCTTCAGATGTCCGCCTCTTATTTGTTTTTTAAAAAATTTTTTCCTTTTTTTTGTTTTTCTTTCTTATTGGTGTTTCACATTTACTTTCCATTCTGTCTATGGAATCTATATATATATAGTTTATTGGGACTTGTCGGAGCCATGTACGCATGCGCGTCGCGGTGCCCTGGACGCCCGCCGGCCCTCTGTATCTTTAATGACGTTCGGCATTAGTCTGCCGGGGGTCATGTGACGCGGAGGCGGGCGGGCGTCTTGGTCTCCGTGGCGATGCATGCGTCACTTCCGGCTCCGGGAAGGTGCGGGATGGCGTTGCCTGGTCGCTATGGCAATAGTAAGCGCCACTTCCGGAATCGAGCGCCGGATGGCGCCTATATAAACTTACCACTTTACTTCATCTTCATGCCCCCTGAAGAAGGGAGTCCGAAACGCGCGTCGGGGCACTTCACCTTACCTGTGCGCCCCCCCCTCACGGGTCCCCCGGTCTCAGGCTTCCTGAATAGAACCACGCTTGTGTCCCTGGTATGTATCGAAAATCAGTACAGGGATTGGACATTGAAGGGGGCTCTTGACTTACTACCCCCTGTATTACTCCTGGTGGTTCTTATAGGAATACTAATTGCTTACTATAAATATAATATTTACTGATCTTGACTGCCATTTACTGTTACTATGACTACAGCAGTTTTGTGCGGTTTTTTTTGCCTGAGGGATATGAATATAATAATTTAATAAGTGGGGTCCTTTGGGGTGGGGACAGTGTTTTGGTGAGAGGCTGTTTTATTACCACTATTCTCTTGTTCACGTTCCCCCATTTTTGTGCCTTTTATATATAAAAAGCTCTTCTAAATAATAAACTTTATACATTTTTCTAAAGAAAACCCTTTGGTAGTCCCTCTTTCGTTATATGTTTTTGTTTTTTACAGTAGGTGAGGGTAGAGCTGGTCGTGCAGCGGTGGTTACTGCAGGTTGTAGGATTGTCGGAAGAGGTGGGTCTTCAGGCTCCTTTTGAAGGTTTGCACGGTTGACGAGAGTCTGATGTGCTGGGGTAGAGAGTTCCAGAGTAGGGGGGAAGCACGGGAGAAATCTTGTATGCGATTGTGGGAGAAGGAGATAAGAGGGGAGTAGAGAAGGAGATCTTGTGAGGATCGGAGGTTGCGTGCGGGTATGTAACGGGAGACTAGGTCAGAGATATATGGAGGAGATAGGTTGTGAATGGCTTTGTATGTCATGGTTAGGGTTTTGAACTGGAGTCTCTGAGCAATGGGGAGCCAGTGAAGAGATTGGCAGAGAGGAGAGGCCGGAGAATAGCGGGGGGACAGGTGGATTAGTCGGGCAGCAGAGTTTAGGATGGATTGGAGGGGTGCGAGAGTGTTGGAAGGTAGGCCACAGAGCAGGAGGTTGCAGTAGTCAAGGCGGGAGATGATGAGGGCGTGCACTAGTTTTTTTTTTAGCGGATTCATGGTTGAGGAATGTGCGGATCCGGGAGATATTTTTGAGTTGGAGTCGACAGGAAGTGGAAAGGGCTTGGATATGTGGTTTGAAGGAGAGTTCAGAGTCCATGGTTACCCCAAGGCAACGAGATTGAGGGACTGGGGAGAGTGGACAGCCATTGACGTTGATAGATAGGTCAGTTGGGGGGGGTGAATGAGATGGCGGAAAGATGATGAATTCTGTTTTGTCCATGTTAAGTTTTAGAAATCTAGCAGAGAAGAAGGATGAAATAGCAGACAGACATTGTGGGATTTTGGTTAGTAAGGAGGTGATATCGGGTCCAGAGAGGTAGATCTGTGTGTCATCAGCATAAAGGTGATAATGAAAGCCATGAGACTCTATGAGCTGTCCCAGGCCGAAGGTGTAGATGGAGAAGAGCAGGGGTCCTAGAACAGAACCTTGGGGGACACCGACAGATAGGGGGCGAGATGAGGAGGTGGTGTGTGAGTGGGAGACACTGAATAATCCTGTCATTTAGGTATGAGGAGATCCAGGATAGGGCCAAGTCTGTGATGCTGAGAGATGCGAGAGTCTGTAGTAAGAGGGAATGGTCCACTGTGTTGAAGGCAGATGACAGGTCTAGGAGGAGGAGGATGGAGTAGTGTGGCTTAGATTTGGCGGTTAGTAGGTCGTTGGTGACTTTGATTAGTGCAGTTTCAGTAGAATGGTGCGGTTGGAAACCAGATTGTAGGCGGTCGAAGAGGGAGCAGGAGGAGAGGTGGGAGAACAGCTCAGAATGGACGTGTTGTTCCAGTAGTTTTGAGGCATAGGGGAGAAGTGATATGGGGCGATAGCTAGTCAGAGAGGATGGGTCAAGGGAGGGCTTTTTGAGGATGGGTGTGATTGAGGCATGTTTGAAGCATGAGGGGAAGACACCAGTTGTTAGTGACAGGTTGAAGAGGTGGGCTAGGGCTGGGATGAAGATAGTGGTAAGGTCTGGGATGAGGTGGGACGGGATTGGGTCAAGTTTACAGGTGGTGAGCTGTGATTTGGAGAGTAAAGAGGAAAGTTGATCTTCCGTAATGGTGGAGAAGGTGGTTTTGGAGGAGGAGAGTTGAGTAGGTGTGGTGAGGGGCTGTGGGGGCTTTAGGCAAAAGCTTTGTCTGATGGTGTCAATCTTCTGCTTGAAGAATGAGGCAAAGTCTTCGGCTGAAATAAGAGGAGAGGGAGGAGGCACTGGGGGAAGGAGGAGAGAATTGAAGGTGTTGAATAGTTGTTTGGGGTTGTGAGACAGGGAGGATATGAGAGATGCGAAGTATGTTTGTTTTGCTGCAGTGAGTGTGGACTTGAAGGTAGTGAGGGACTGTTTGAATGCGATGAAGTGCTCATTGGAGTGGGGCCTTTTCCATCTAGGCTCAGCAACCCAGGAGGGCCGTCGCAGTTCTTTAGTTAGGCTGGTGTGCCAGGGTTGCCTATTGATTGTGCGAGCTTTAGTATGTGTGAAAGGAGCGATCAAATCGAGAGCTGCAGCTGTTAAGGTGTTGTATAAAGTGTCAGCAACATCTGCATCATGTAAGAAACTAATGTCTGCAAGAGGAAGGAGGGATTCAGAGAGTGAGTGTAGGTCAAGGTGTTTGAGATTTCTGCGAGGGTATGCAAGTTTGTGGAGTGGAGATTGTTGCCGTGGAGAGGAGAGGGAAGAGAATGTAAGTAGGTTGTGGTCAGAGAGAGGGAGAGGTGAGTTTGAGAGGTTAGATAGGGAACAGAGGCGGGTGAAGATGAGGTCCAGTGTGTGGCCGTCTTTGTGGGTGGGTGTGGAAGACCACTGAGTAAGACTGAAGGAGGAAGTGAGGGATAGAAGCTTAGAGGCAGCTGAGAGGGAAGTGTCAATGGAGATGTTAAAGTCGCCCATGAGGATAGTGGGGATTTCAACAGAAAGGAAATGAAGTAGCCAAGTGGTGAAGTGGTCAAAGAAAGTGGTGGTTGATCCTGGGGGGCGGTAAATGACAGCCAGTTGAAGGTTGGAGGGGGAGTAGATGCGCATGCAGTGCACTTCAAAAGAGGGGAGAGTAATTGAGGGCGGCAGTGGGATATGGGTGAAGGAGCAGTTATCTGAGAGGAGGAAACCTATTCCTCCACCATGCTTGCCGGAGGGGCGGGGGGTATGGGAGAAGTGGAATCCGCCATACGAAAGTGCAGCAGGAGAGGCCGTGTCAGAAGGGGTGAGCCAGGTTTCAGTTATACCGAGGAAGGAAAGCTTGTTAGTGATGAAGAGGTCATGAATGTAGGAAAGTTTGTTGCAGACGGAGCGAGCATTCCATAAAGCTCCTATTAAAGGGACTGGGGAAGCGGGGGCTGGGTGGATGGGTATAAGGTTAGAAGGGTTACGAGAGTTAGGGATAGATCGTGGGTAGGAGGTGGAAGTGATTGTAGGGATGTTGTGAGGAGGGCCGGGAAGTGGAGAGATGTCGCCGGCAGCGAGGAGGAGCAGAGAAAGCGTTAGTAGGTGAGAGCAGCAGAGGGCATGAGGTGGCTGTCTGTGTTTGGAGACAAAGGATTGGATGTTGAGGAATAGCTCTGAGGAGGAGGTGAGATGGGTGGGGAGAATGGAGGGAGAGATGAAGAGTTCCTTACTAGGTGTAGGGATTAGGGGTTGTTGTGAAATGTGAAGGATTAAGGGGGTGAAAGTGAAATCAAACACAAACATTGTTTACTGTGATTTAGCATCCAGTTACCTTCAGTTCACTTCAGGTTCAATTCAGGATTAATTCAAATTTCTCACGCTTAAGGCGATGGACACAGACTAAAGTCTAACAGACTCCTGGCCCACAATATATTTGTAACAGAATGCATTCAGCTGTGAACCAGAGGGGTGTGGTCTGTGCTCATCTTGATCTGCTGATTAAGGCTGAAGCAGATGCTGGATAGTCAAAGGCTAAGTAAATAAGGTCATAAATGAAAGTGGGGGGTAGCTGGTGTAACTTGAAGAACATACCATTAGTAAATAGGAGCAGAGAGGTATAGAGAAGTCTGCATGGGAGTCAGGACAGGAAAGCTGAGTCACATACCATTAGTAAATAGGAGCAGAGAGGTATAGAGAAGTCTGCATGGGAGTCAGGAAGGGAAAGCTGAGTCACATACATGTAAGAGGAATGGATAAACAGAGATGCTGATTGAGTGCGGTGGTGGCAGGTAAGGTACAGTCTGCATGCATCATATTATTCAGGATTAATTCAAATTTCTCACACTTAAGCAATAGACACTTAAGGTGAGGGACACAGACTGCTTTGCACACTCTTGGCATTCTCTTGATGAGCTACAAGAGGTAGTCACCGGAAATGGTCTTCCAACAATCTTGAAGGAGTTCCCAGAGAAGCTTAGCACTTGTTGGCCCTTTTGCCTTCACTCTGCAGTCCAGCTCACCCCAAACCATCTTGATTGGGTTCAGGTCTGGTGACTGTGGAGGCCAGGTCATCTGGCGTAGCACCCCGTCACTCTCCTTCTTGGTCAAATAGCCCTTACACAGCCTGGAGGTGTGTTTGGGGTCATTGTCCTGTAGAAAAATAAATGATGGTCCAACTAAACGCAAACCAGATGGAATAGCATGCTGCTGCAAGATGCTGTGGTAGCCATGCTGGTTCAGTATGCCTTCAATTTGAATAAATCCCCAACCGTGTCACCAGCAAAGCACCCCCACACCATCACACCTCCTCCTCCATGCTTCTCGGTGGGAACCAGGCATGTAGAGTCCATCCGTTCACCTTTTCTGCGTCGCACAAAGACACGGTGGTTGGAACCAAAGATCTCAAATTTGGACTCATCAGACCAAAGCACAGATTTCCACTGGTCTAGTGTCCATTCCTTGTGTCCTTTAGCCCAAACAAGTCTCATCTGCTTGTTGCCTGTCCTTAGCAGTGGTTTCCTAGCAGCTATTTTACCATGAAGGTCTGCTGCACAAAGTCTCCTCTTAACAGATGTTGTAGAGATGTGTCTGCTGCTAGAACTCTGTGTGGCATTGACCTGATCTCTAATCTGAGCTGCTGTTAACCTGCGATTTCTGAGGCTGGTGACTCAGATAAACTTATCCTCAGAAGCAGAGGTGACTTTTGGTCTTCCTTTCCTGGGGCGGTCGTCATGTGAGCCAGTTTCTTTGTAGTGCTTGATGGTTTTTACAACTGCACTTGGGGACACTTTCAAAGTTTGCCCAATTTTTCGGACTGACTGACCTTCATTTCTTAAAGTAATGATGGCCACTCGTTTTTCTTTACTTAGCTGCTTTTTTCTTGCCATAATACAAATTCTAACAGTCTATTCAGTAGGACTATCAGCTGTGTATCCACCTGACTTCTGCACAACACAACTGATGGTCCCAACCCCATTTATAAGGCAAGAAATCCCACTTATTAAACCTGACAGGGCACACCTGTGAAGTGAAAACCATTTCCGGTGACTACCTCTTGAAGCTCATCAAGAGAATGCCAAGAGTGTGCAAAGCAGTCATCAAAGCAAAAGGTGGCTACTTTGAAGAACCTAGAATATAAGACATATTTTCAGTTGTTTCACACTTTTTTGTTAAGTATATAATTCCACATGTGTTAATTCATAGTTTTGATGCCTTCAGTGTGAATGTACAATTTTCATAGTCAAGAAAATACAGAAAAATCTTTAAATGAGAAGGTGTGTCCAGACTTTTGGTCTGTACTGTAGTTTTGATGCCTTCAGTGTGAATGTACAATTTTCAAAGTCATGAAAATACAGAAAAATCTTTAAATGAGAAGGTGTGTCCAAACTTTTGGTCTGTACCGTATATATATATATATATATATATATATATATATATATATTCATTATTTTTCAACAATCTGACCAGAAAAAAATCCTAACAAAATCCAAGAAGAAACACATGATGTCCTTGTGAAACAAAGAAATGGCCGGTCAAGTGGCAGCGCAAATAACACCACAAAACATCTATATACCTCACAGTTATGTTTCTATGGACATGGACTATCCTATATACGAATGGACCATATATGGCCTGAACAGTTGTGCACGCAGCTTAATGGCATCTTCTTCCCACGCATTTCCCCCTCTTTTGGTCATTCAGGGATCCATCAGGGAATTCCTTCAATCAGGAGAAGAAAAGGAGACCATAAGCCGTACTGCAATGAGGATAACAGCTCACAGACCCAGGGAATATGCCCGCACATAGAATATGAGCCCCAACACAGCCCCCTATATACATTATGAGCCCCCACATAGGCCTGTACATACAGTATGAGCCCACACACAGCCCCTTACATATATTATGAGCCCCCGCATAGCCCCCAATATACAGTATGAGCCCCTACATAACTACCTAGACACAGTAAGAGCCCTCACATAGCCCCATAGATACAGTATGAGCGCCCACATAACTCCCTTTATACAGTATGAATCCACACATAGCCCCCTACATACAATATGACACCACACAATCCCCCTATATACAGTATGAGTCCGCACATAGCCCCGTGCATACAATACGAGCCCCCAAATCCCTATACATACAGTATGTGTCTACACACAGCCCCTAGATACATTATGAGTCCACACACAGCCCCCAATATACAATATGAGCCCCCCTATATACAGTATGAGCCCGCACTTAGAGATGGAAGCTTGAGGAGTGTTGAGTTGACATATACAGTATGAGCCCACACATAGCTCCCTATATACAGTATGAATACCCATATAGCCTCCTATATACAGTATGAGCCCACACGTAGCTCTCTATATACAGTATGAATCCCATATAGCCTCCTATATACAGTATGAGCCCGCACATAGCTCCCTATATACAGTATGAATCCCATATAGCCTCTTATATACAGTATGAGCCCGCACATAGCTCACTGTAGACACCAACCCCACAGGATAACATTTATGTGTAGCACCCAGGATAACATACCCTACAGCCCCCATGGTAACATGCCCTACAGTCCCCAAGATAAAATATCCTGCAGCCCCCAGGGTAACATATCCTGCAGCCAAGGTAAAATGCACTGCAGCCCCCAGGGTAAAATGTGCGGCAGCCCCCAAGGTAAAATGCCCTGCAGTCCCCAAGGTAAAATGCCCTACAGTCCCCAAGGTAAAATATCCTGCAGCCCCCAATGTAACATGTCCAATTCCCCGTCTCACAGCACAGGATGCTGTTTGCATCTTACTATCAACAGGAACTGCCAGCAGGCGGGAACCGGAAGCATTGAAAGGCAACACAAGAACAGCAGAGGCTGAGCCAGTACCGGGCACTGCACAGGTTCTGTGCTGCAGGAGAAGACAGCTGGGAACACCAGGGGCTCTGCATGACGTGAGTAAAGCAGTCGTGGTCACGTGGAGTGTGCTGCGTGTTCATGTCTGCTACATTGTCATGTGGGCGGTGCACAAAACATTATAATGAGGGCAATCTGGGCTTGGACCCCCCCCGGAGCCCCGGGCCCCGGACGGTAGCCCAGATTGCCCTCATTATAATCCGCCTGTGCCTGTGGACCAGTCCAAGCCTGTTAGTGCTATGGTGTATTATTCTATGTCCACCTGTCCCCTCCAGCGCCTCTGATTAACGTGTCATAACTGCAAGAACAGGTAATAATCAGTGTGGGGCTGGTCACACTCCTCTTGCAGCTGCCATTAGATAAGTCTGGCACGTTTTTAGACTGTCTTGTGTAAATTGACACCACCTATTAGTTGGGTTACCATGTGCCAGAAACGTGCGCTACAATTTTGGTGCAATTTCTGGTCCTCGGTGCAGAATGTTAGACCCCTCCCCTCTCATGTAAGCCACACCCATTGTCAGCTAAACCACATCTCTTGTCAGACAAGGCACAGAAAGTGTTTAAAACACGAGGAACAAGTCATGAAATACAGTTTCTGCCGCACATAACTACTGCATTCTGTCCCATTTAGCTGATAAATCTCTCCCAGTGACGTCTGATTAATATTTAGATTTGTATGAAACATAAAACCACAATCTTAGGACCATTACATACATTACCAGCCTTCTTTATACATGTTCAAGAACAGCACAAGTTATTTTACCCTCAAAATATGTCTGCAGTTCCCCCATATATCTGTATAAAAAATATGAATAGATATATAAGTGTGTGCCCACATATTATCTGTACAGGTCCATATATCAGCCACTATTATGTGAAATATATAATAAAATACACCATAGCACAATATTAGTGTCTTATCCCTTTAAATCTGCAGCTACTTCTGTCACCATGGTAACTGCATTCGTAAACAGCCAATAAGATTGCTCGGTTTGAAAAAAAAAAAAAAAACTCCTATGTCCTATGTCTTCAGTTTGTTACATCTCATTTGAGTGTGAAGACAGACACCAGCGATCAGTGAGAGATTATAGGTATAAGACGTGATATAATATAATGGACGGAGCCACAGCCCATCACACGCACTCAGCAACCACAACTGACAGGAATCAGCACATTTATCAGAGAATAAGTCATCATTCCCCAACTCATGATACGCTGAGACACCAGTGGGGGGCGCCGCACTCGTTACATCTCCCATCTGGATGGATCCAGTGACGAGATCCCGATATTTACCCCCCGCTCCACTCCTCCATGGCCCTGGAGCGCGCAGAACGGCCCGAAGTGGAGTACTGCTAGAACTCTGCACGATATCCCGTCCTCCATATATACCACATAGCAAAGGGGTGCGGCCATTGGGACAAGTCATCACCTACCCAGAAATCAGTGATAACTTGTGACAACTAGACATCCCCTTTAATGGAAGAGATCACATATCTAACAGCCAATACACTATTCATTCCCCAATCTTCCCCTGGCTCCAGTAATGCCCCTGAATATGTCGCCAATAGTAGCTAAAAACCCTCTGCTGACGGCTCCTGATGTTTTATAGATTTTGGACACATTTCTACAAGAGAAGATATCAGCGGACACCATGGGGATCGGGTATTCTGCCAGTGATGGACCAGGTAGTATCCACCAGTGATATCTGACCTTCCTCCATATTTTGCTGTTACATGGGTTCATTCAGCTTTACCCCTTCCCAACATAACCCATTTATGGCATTTTTGTTTTTTTCCTCCGCTTTTTCCAAGGGGCTATAACTTTTTAATGTCTGTGCACATAGAAGTGTGAGGTCTTGTTATTTTGCGGGAACAGCTGTACTTATAAATGACACCGTTCATTTTACCACATCGTACTAGAAAGCGGGAAAAAATAATTCTAGTGCAGTAAAATTGCAAAAAACCCGCAAGTCTGACATTGTTTTTCTGAGAACGGTTTTAACGCCGCACATTGTGTGATAAAAACAACCTGGTTATAGGATCCTACTCCTCAGGGTGATTACAGCAACACCAAACTAGTCCAGTATTTTGGGGGGAAAAGCAAACATTTTTTTGATTGTGTCACCATTTTCTCCAAGACGTAACGTTTTCATTTCTGGGATTTATGGAGCTGTGTGGGGGTTTATTATTTTTAAGGGGCATGACGAGGTTTTTATTGATACCATTTCGGGACAGATATGACATTGCCGTCGCTTCTTACAGGATTTTCTGCAGTGTTGTGGGGAACAAAAAAATGCAATTTTGGCTTTTTGATTTTTTTCTGTTTACGGTGTGTACTGATCGGGTTAATTATCTCTATATTTTGAGAGATTGGAATTTTCTGGAAGCGACAATACCACATAAGTGTATTTTTTTTAAAGAAAATAATTTTGGTGAGTCCCAAAAATAATTAAAATCCTGAAGTGAATAAGGGCTTTTTGCCAGAAACGCGTTGAGATGTAGTCCCAACTTGTATGATCTTTTAATTATTTTTGTAATAAATTGAGGATTTTAATTATTTTTGGAACTCACCAAAATTATTTTCTTATGTGAAGCCGTAAGTCACGGCTACTGGTTGGAGACCCAGAACATTGTAAGACGGACTGGGTCATATAAATAGGACACGGTGAGGCTGCCTTTTTGTTTATTTACCTTGTATTTTTTTTAACTATCTTTATTTTTAGTGGGGGGGGGTTGAACTTGTGTTTTTTTTTCATATTTTTTTAAGCTTTTTTTTAAACTTTTCACTATATTTGTATATATCATGTGATCGCTTGTGCTATATACAGCTATACCACAGTAATGCTCCATAGAGCAAAATCACGGTCTCATTTTCAGCCCAAATGAAGCACCATGATGACAGGCACGGTGGTCTTCAAGAGACCCCCGGCTGTCATAGCAACCCATCAGTGCCCTGTGATCGCGTCACTGGGGCACCGATAGGTGCATGGAATGACGAGACCCAATGCCGGCTTGCTGTTAATGCTGCTGTCAGAGATTGACAGCAGCATTTAACAGGTTAATAGTTGTGGGCAGAGCTTCGCTCACAGCCATTATCTGCCATGTACGGGGCGAGCTGACCCTGTGAGCCTGCTCAATAAACCGGCTACTGACTGACACCATACATGTACGGTGGATGTTAGTAGGGAGTTAAAGGGGTTGTCCAGCTTTGAGGACATTTTTTTTACTTCAATGCAAGTATTTGGGGCTAAAACTGATTTTTTTAATTGAGTTTCATTAAAAATGTATATATATATACCTCTGTGCTGCACTGTCTATTGCTGGCTGCAGAATTAGCTAACTGAGAATCTATCAGTGAGCGTAATCTATAGGGAAAGAAGGACATCATTCACTCCAGTTTCCTGCGGCCCCTCCGGAGTACAGACTGCTGCACAGTAGTCTGCATTCTGCACTACATGTAAATTGAAGGAAAAAAAACTTTTTACTTAGAGGGATGGGGGACAGCGTCTCGGCCAATAGTGGTGCTCTGTCACGTCCTCTCTGTACGGTGAGGATTGCTCCTAATATCTGGTTGTGTTTTCTGCAGATTACGTCAGTCCTGAGGAACAGCTGAGGAGACTGGCATATTGCGTGAAGTTTCTCCCTTCTCCCCTCTACAAGAAGGAGGTCAGTGAGACGACTCAGTCAACGCTACGGCCTCTTCTACAAGGTAGTTGTGTATTCGGATCTTCCTAGTATCCTTCTAACTTCATCTCTTCTCTTCCAGCGCCTGATGCCGGCCAACCCCATTGCCCAAAGAAGATTCATCGTAGAGTATAAAGCTAGGGAGAAAAGGAAAAGGGAAGAAAAGCACAAGGAACTAAAAGAACGGTGCAAATACCTGGAAGAAGAGGAAGACGAGGAAGAAGAGGAGAAAGCAGCAAAGAAGATGAAACTGGACATCATGGAAAAGGAAGAAAGACAGAAGACACTAAACAAACTGTGTGTACCTGGATGAAGAGGAAGACGAGAAGACGGCAAAGAAGAAAGAGGAGAAAGCAAAGATCAAGCTGCACGTTAGGATCCCTGCAAGAAGCAGATGAAGAAGCAGGACCGGGCCAACATCCGCCATTACATCAACCGGTATACGAGAGGAACATCATGTGAACCGTCCTGCTGGGACCTCGCTACCGATAACATCACATACGACAATAGCGGCTGGTAAGTATAAGACCACCAAAGTAATAATAACAGGATAGTAGTAATATAGTGATAGTATATCAGTATTTGTGTAATAAGAGTAATAATATTAGTGATAATAGTAAGAAAGTAATAAAAATAGTAATAATATAACAGTAGTAGTAGGTAGAATAGCAGTGTGATCCAGGGTTCTAGGACTGATCGCCTTTTCTCTGGGTCAAGAATGAATTTTTCCCTGTGACACAAATTGGCTGAATGTGTCCTGGGGTTTTTGCCTTCTTCTGGATCAACACTAGGCATAGGGTAGTATTAGTAGTGATAGGAAAAAGGAATAATACTGTAATAAAATAGCCGGTTATTAATACTAATAATAATAATATAAAATAGTTATATCTATAAAAAGAAAAATAAATAAATAAAAATACTTATAGAAGTAGTTCAATCAGTACTGTAATATTAAATAGTTATAGAAAAGTTAGAATAGTACTGTAATAGGAAAGCAGGACATAAATAATAAATATAGAATCTATAAAAAGAGCAAAAAACATATTAAAACAACATTAACTATAGTATTACATTTAGTACAGTAATATTAATTACATAAATACTAATAATATAATTAGGTTTGATCCAGGGTCCTAGGACTGATCGCCTTTTCTCGGGGTCAAGAAGGAATTTTTCCCCTGTGACACAAATTGGCTGAATGTGTCCTGGGGTTTTTACCTTCTTCTGGATCAACAGCTTTAGGCGTAGGGATTTTAGTAATACCATTACTAGAATCACAAGAGTAATACAAAATATAAAACTAATTTAAAAAATGTAATTATAACAGGTACATTTTTAATTGTAATAGTGCAGCAATAATAATAATAATAATAATAGCAACACATTTGTGAGGCCTAGTTCCAGTTAGTTAGTAAGTTAGTGTAGTGTTAGTGTAGGGACCCATCTGAAGAGGTCACCTTGTCGTTGGCAGATGGGCTCGCACAATTTTCTCAAAATGTGCGCTAAGAACCTCATATTTCTATGTACAGGAGATCTAGCAGTAATACCATTTGGGAGATAGATGTCTGTGTACACAAACATTTTGTCATTTCCTTTTGTGCAGCACCATATGACAGGTATACAGGTATAGGGTGCTCATATCTAGTGATAGTGTTACGCCAGTCTCTGAGGCTGAGGGCTCCTGGGCAGTATTACATTACATATATATATACACAATTGTATGGAGCGAGGCCACGCCCTGATTAGTGATGCAACCGTCCAGTGGGCGTGGACAAGTGCATGGGAGCGCGGCCGCACCCACTGCCCGGGAGCATGTATAACACATACATACATTCTGGTCTCGGCTCAGTAACTGGTGAATCCCCGCAGTGCACAGTGCGTGTGCTGGGGAGGCTATTGGCCTCCTAGATGGGGCAGAGGAGGTCAGTTTTCAGAAGGAGCTGGCTGAGCAGAGAGGAGCAACTTTCATGGGGCTGCTGGACAATAAGCAGCTCACAAGGTGGAGATTTATCCGGAGACACGGTGCCCGGGCTGTGATTTGTTGTGCAGGCTGCATAGTCGCTGCCTCCTAGAACCCGAACTTCACCCCTAACAAGCACTGCAGAGCTCGGACGGCTGCAAGTGCAGGGAGAGCGGCTGATGAGTAACTGCTGCGTCTCCTGCAGCTCAGATAAGAGCCGTACAGAGCGGGGGCTCAGTAATGATGAATACGGGAAGTGTCTGCTACTCACATGCCCTATATGCGGCCTCAGAGGTAAAGTACACAGGGACCAGCACAGAAGCCGGGAGCAGAAGGGGAGACAAGGGCTGAGCCACATACACAGACAGAAATCTGAGGAGCGGAGGACATGTTATTACTCCAGGATCCGCTCCATTCATCCCCTATGTGGCATCCAAGCGCTGAGTGTGGATTTTTCCCATAGAGAATGAATTGAATGGAGCTGCAGTTGGTACCTGACTTTCCGCACATTTCTAACAGGATAAAAGTTCCCGATCAGACGATGGTTTGCAGCGGTCGGACCCCACCGATCAGTAAGTGATCACCGAGCCTGTGGATAAGTGATAACTTGTTTTTACCAGACATCCCCTTTAATCAATGGAGCACGCCAGCAGTGAAGGTTGGAGGAGGCGCAGGGTACAGGGGAGACTTTCTCCTATGAGGAAGAGGAAACCCTTCTGCCCTTCTGCTCTCAGTCCTCTGCGGCTCTTCCCCATTGCTCAGTGCCGCCATTATATGTAATAAAGATCATTCTTCACCCCTTATCTGGTTTTCATCCCCCCTAGTCTGACCAGTGGACAAGATAATAAACGTGAGGAGGAAGGTTCACAAGTATTAGATGTGTTGTGAAAAGTCTCCACAGCAAATCCAGAGAAAGCTGCAGGGTGACCACTTGTGCAAGTCCAGCAGGTTTTCGCGTGGATTTTTTTGCATATTTTCTCTTCTCCCCTGCTGTTCCGGGGCAGCTCTTCCCTGCCCCCGCCGGTCTCTGTATTCTGCATTCAGCCAATACGTGTGTAGACAACTTCCAATAATAAAAAGTAGCAGAACATCAGTCAACGAATCATCCACGATATTCAGGGAGGAGAACAAAACTGTGATGTTACACAGACGCCTCCTCCTGACCTGATGAAGACGTTAGTGGGAGTACAACGCGGTTTTGCGTTCTCTGGCTGAATATCGCGGATTATGTGACGTCCCGCGGCTTTTCATCATCCATGTTGAGCTGTTGGACGACGTGTAGATTGCTTGGCTTGTTGGATTCTTGTGCTACTACTATCACTACATTTATTTTGCGACTTCTCTGCCGCTTCCCATTTCTATTGTCAGCGTGTTATACTAGCACATGACTGCTTCCACAACCACGTGACGGCTTCTACTGTCATGAGACAACAGGTTATTGCTGAAGGCCGTGATACAGAGACCGTCAGGTACCAGGGAGGAGTTGGCACAGAAGCACCGAGGGAGCGGTGTGCAGGGGCTTCATTTCAATTTTAAACTTTTCTGGACTGTGTTTAGCTACAAGCAAAGAAAATCGAGAAAAAAAAAAAGATTTTATTTTTTGTCAAAATCACTCATCCCTATCTATTGCAATGCTGCCGCCATCTCTGCCACTTCTGCTGTGTACAATGCCATTCAGTCCAGCACCGTACACACCGGTCAGTACCATGGACATACCAGCTGGCACCACGCACACCCACCGTCCGGCACAAGGTATCGTCACTCCCAGATATTCCTCATATGTGGAGACTCACAGGCCTTGTGACGCGATAACAAATAATCACTGCTCCGGCGCCTCCAATGTTCTTTGGTTAATTGACCCCAGTGGTAAGTAATATAATACTAAGTGCAGACCAGACATTCACTGAACTCCGACCAAAAGTCACAGAAGTGCCACGTCATTCATACCATGAGCGGAAAAAGAGTATTTTGTCCTCGAAAATTAAGGATTATTATATAAAGGTCATAAAACAGCAAATAACACTGAGATTGTAATTATTGGGCTTGGGTTTGAAAATGACTTGTGCCAGGCAGTGTTACCATAGTACACCAATCACTAATTACTATATGTATATAAAGTAGAACACTGCCTGGTGCAAGTCATTCTCACACCCAATGCCAGTAATTTCTGATCGGTGTACTATGGTAACACTGCCTGGCACAAGTCATTCTCACACTCAAGCTCAGTAATTACTGGTCGGTGTACTATGGTACTATGGTAACACTGCCTGTCACAAGTAATTTTCACACCCAAGCTTAGGAAATACTGATCTGTGTCTAAAAATGTAGTTACTTGCCTGGTATGAGACGTTTCATAATAAGAGAAAACCCAGTTTATAGCAGGAAATCTTGCTATTTTCACACTGGCTGCTGGGGCTTTCTTAGACTCATGCTTCCCGTCTTTTCAGTAAGGACTCATACCCATATGTGTGGAAAAAAAACGTTCTGATATCTGTACCGAAAAAACGGACGAGTGCCATGCGATTGCTATGCGATTTTCACACCTAGCATCCGTATGACATCCATATGCAATTCGTATGCAATGCGATTTTAATATGGGCTTTTACACAGGGGAATTGTCTAGGGCTTTTACACAGTTTTCTATGGTAATATTCTTCACTACACATATAAATATGTGTATATACATGTATATATACAGTACAGACCAAAAGTTTGGACACACCTTCTCATTTAAAGATTTTTCTGTATTTTCATGACTATGAAAATTGTACATTCACACTGAAGGCATCAAAACTATGAATTAACACATGTGGAATTATATACTTAACAAAAAAGTGTGAAACAACTGAAAATATGTCTTATATTCTAGGTTCTTCAAAGTAGCCACCTTTTGCTTTGATGACTGCTTTGCACACTCTTGGCATTCTCTTGATGAGCTTCAAATGGTAGTCACTGGAAATGTTTTTTACTTCACAGGTGTGCCCTGTCAGGTTTAATAAGTGGGATTTCTTGCCTTATAAATGGGGTTGGGACCATCAGTTGTGTTGTGCAGAAGTCTGGTGAATACACAGCAGATAGTCCTACTGAATAGACTGTTAGAATTTGTATTATGGCAAGAAAAGAGCAGCTAAGTAAAGTAAAATGAGTGGCCATCATTACTTTAAGAAATGAAGGTCAGTCAGTCCAAATAATTGGACAAACTTTGAAAGTATCCCCAAGTGCAATTGCAAAAAACATCAAGCGCTACAAAGAAACTGGCTCACATGAGGACCGCCCCAGGAAAGGAAGACCAAGAGTCACCTCTGCTTCTGAGGATAAGTTTATCCGAGTCACCAGCCTCAGAAATCGCAGGTTAACAGCAGCTCAGATTAGAGACCAGGTCAATACCACACAGAGTTCTAGCAGCAGACACATCTCTTCAACAACTGTTAGGAGGAGACTTTGTGCAGCAGGCCTTCATGGTAAAATAGCTGCTAGGAAACCACTGCTAAGGACAGGCAACAAGCAGAAGAGACTTGTTTGGGCTAAAGAACACAAGGAATGGACATTAGACCAGTGGAAATCTGTGCTTTGGTCTGATGAGTCCAAATTTGAGATCTTTGGTTCCAACCACCGTGTCTTTGTGCGACGCAGAAAAGGTGAACGGATGGACTCTACATGCCTGGTTCCCACCATGAAGCATAGAGGAGGAGGTGTGATGGTGTGGGGGTGCTTTGCTGGTGACACTGTTGGTGATTTATTCAAAATTGAAGGCATACTGAACCAGCATGGCTACCACAGCATCTTGCAGCGGCATGCTATTCCATCCGGTTTGCGTTTAGTTGGACCATCATTTATTTTTTAACAGGACAATGACCCCAAACACACCTCCAGGCTGTGTAAGGGCTATTTGACCAAGAAAGAGAGTGATGGGGTGCTACGCCAGATGACCTGGCCTCCACAGTCACCAGACCTGAACCCAATCGAGATGGTTTGGGGTGAGCTGGACCGCAGAGTGAAGGCAAAAGGGCCAACAAGTGCTAAGCATCTCTGGGAACTCCTTCAAGATTGTTGGAAGACCATTTCCGGTGACTACCACTTGAAACTCATCAAGAGAATGCCATTAGTGTGCAAAGCAGTCATCAAAGCAAAAGGTGGGTACTTTGAAGAACCTAGAATATAAGACATATTTTCAGTTGTTTCACACTTTTTTGTTAAGTATATAATTCCACATGTGTTAATTCATAGTTTTGATGCCTTCAGTGTGAATGTACAATTTTCATAGTCATGAAAATACAGAAAAATCTTTAAATGAGAAGGTGTGTCCAAACTTTTGGTCTGTACTGTATATATATATATATATATATATATATATATATATATATATATATATATATATAGATAGATAGATATTTTTATTAAAGGGAACACTTAAACAACAGAATATAACTCCAAGTAAATCAAACTTCTGTGAAATCAAACTGTCCACTTAGGAAGCAACACTGATTGACAATCAATTTCACATGCTGTTGTGCAAATGGAATAGACAATAGATGGAAATTATTGGCAATTATCAAGACACCCTCAATAAAGGAGTGGTTCTGCAGGTGGGGACCACAGACCACATCTCAGTACCAATGCTTTCCGGCTGATGTTTTGGTCACTTTTGATTGTTGGTTGTGCTTTCACACTCGTGGGAGCATGAGACGGACTCTACAACCCACAGAAGTTGCTCATGTAGTGCAGCTCATCCAGGATGGTACATCAATGCTAGCTGTGGCAAGGTTTGCGGTGTCTGTCAGCATAGTGTCCAGAGGCTGGAGGCGCTACCAGGAGACAGGCCAGTACACCAGGAGACGTGGAAGGGGCCGTAGGTGGGCAACAACCCAGCAGCAGGACCGCTACCTCCGCCTTTGTGCAAGGAGGAACAGGAGGAACACTGCCAGAGCCCTGCAAAATGACCTCCAGCAGGCCACAAATGTGCATGTGTCTGCACAACCGGTTAGAAACCGATTCCATGAGGGTGGTATGAGGGCCCGACATCCACATATGGGAGCTGTGCTCACAGCCCAACACCGTGCAGGACGCTTGGCATTTGCCGCAGAACACCAGGATTGGCAAAGTCGCCACTGGCGCCCTGTGCTCTTCACAGATGAAAGCTGGTTCACACTGAGCACATGTGACAGACATGACAGAGTCTGGAGACGCCGTGGAGAGCGATCTGCTGCCTGCAACATCCTTCAGCATGACCGGTTTGGCAGTGGGTCAGTAATGGTGTGGGGTGGCATTTCTTTGGAGGGCCGCACAGCCCTCCATGTGCTCGCCAGAGGTAGCCTGACTGCCATTAGATACCGAGATGAGATCCTCAGACCCCTTGTGAGACCATATGCTGGTGCGGTTGGCCCTGGGTTTCTCCTAATGCAGGACAATGCCAGACCTCATGTGGCTGGCGTGTGTCAGCTGTTCCTGCACGATGAAGACATTGAAGCTATGGACTGGCCCGCCCGCCCCCCAGACTTGAATCCGATTGAGCACATCTGGGACATCATGTCTCGCTCCATCCACCAAAGTCACATTGCACCACAGACTGTCCAGGAGTTGGGGATGCTTTAGTCCAGGTCTGGGAGGAGATCCGACAGGAGACCATCCACCACCTCATCACGAGCATGCCCAGGCGTTGTAGGGAGGTCATACAGGCACGTGGAGGCCACACACAATACTGAGCCTCATTTTGACTTGTTTTAAGGACATTACATCAAAGTTAGATCAGCCTGTAGTGTGTTTTTCCACTTTAATTTTGGGGGTGACTCCAAATCCAGGCTTCCATTGGTTAATAAATTTGGTTTCCATTAATGATTAATGTGTGATTTTGTTGTCAGCACATTCAACTTTGTACAGAACAAAGTATTCAATGAGAATATTTCATTCATTCAGATCTAGGATGTGTTATTTGAGTGTTCCCTTTATTTTTTTGAGCAGTGTATATATATATATATATATATATATATATATACAGATTGATAGATACAAAATCAGATTTATATACACATATATATAAATATGTGAGTGATATATATATATTCTGTGCATGTAATTTATTGTTAAATTTTATGGAAAAAAAATTGGCGTGGGGTCCCCCGTAATTTTATAGTCTAGCAGAGGTTAAGCAGACAGCTGGGGCAGATGTTTGAAGCCTGGGAAGGGGGTAATATCCATGGAGCTTCACAGGCTACTAATATCAGCCCATAGCTGAAGGAAAAAATGAACATTTAACTTTTTTTCACAAAATGTTTACTTCAGACCCAATTTTTTTATTTTCATAAGGGTAACAAGAGAAAATGGACCACAAAATTTGTGTGTAATTCCTCCTGAGTACGCTGATACCCCATATGTGGGGGGAAACCACTGTTTGGGTGCACGGCAGGGTTCGGAAGGGAAGGAGCGCCATTTGACTTTTTGAATGTAAAATTTGCTTGAATAATTAGGGGGCGCCATTTTGTGTTTGGGGAGCCCCTGATGTGCTTAAACAGTGGAAACCCCCCACAAGTGACACCATTTTGGAAACTAGACCCCTTAGGGAACTTATCTAGATGTGTGGTGAACACCTTGAACCCCCAGGTGCTTCACAGAAGTTTATAACATTGAGCGGTAAAAATAAAATTTTCACATTTATCCCACAAAAATGTATTTTAGCCCCCAGTTTTGCATTTTCATAAGGGTAACAGGAGAAATTACTCCATACCATTTGTTGTCAATTCCTCCTGAGTAAGCCGATGCCCCATATGGTGGGGAAAAACACTGTTTGGGCGCACGGCAGGGTTCGGAAGGGAAGGAGCGCCATTTGACTTTTTGAATGTAAAATTCTCTTGAATAATTAGCGGATGCCATGTTGCATTTGGGGAGCCCCTGATGTGCCTAAACAGTGGAAACCCCCCACAAGTGACACCATTTTGGAAAATAGACCCCTTAGGGACTTATCTAGATGTGTGTTGAATACCTTGAATCCCCAGGTGCTTCACAGAAGTTTATAACATTGAGCGGTAAAAATACAATTTTCACATTTTTCCCACAAAAATGATTTTCACCCCCCAATTTTGCATTTTCATAAGGGTAACAGGTGAAATTGCCCCATACCATTTGTTGTGCAATTCCTGCTGAGTAAGCTGATGCCCCATATGTGGGGAAAAAAACACTGTTTGGGCGCACAGCAGTTTTCGGAAGGGAAGGAGCACCATTTGACTTTTTGAATGTAAAATTTTCTTGAATAATTAGCGGACGCCATGTCGCATTTGGGGAGCCCCTGATATGTCTAAACAGTGGAAACCCCCCACAAGTGACACCATTTTGGAAAATAGACCCCTTAGGGAACTTATCTAGATGTGTAGTGAGTACCTTGAATCCCCAGGTGCTTCACAGAAGTTTATAACATTGAGCGGTAAAAATACAATTTTCACATTTTTCCCACAAAAATGTTTTTCACCCCCCAATTTTGCATTTTCATAAGGGTAACAGGTGAAATTGCCCCATACCATTTGTTGTGCAATTCCTGCTGAGTAAGCTGATGCCCCATATGTGGGGAAAAAACACTGTTTGGGCGCACAGCAGTTTTCGGAAGGGAAGGAGCACCATTTGACTTTTTGAATGTAAAATTTGCTTGAATAATTATAGCGGACGCCATGTCGTGTTTGGAGAGCACCTGATGTGCCTAAACAGTGGAAACCCACACAAGTGACCCCATTTTGGAAACTAAACCCCTCAGAGAACTTATCTTGATGTGTGGTGAGCACCTTGAACCGGCAGGTGTTTCACAGAAGTTTATAAAGTAGAGGCCCTTAGAAAAAGCCGGTAACCCCGGCGAAACGCGAGTCAGGGACGATTGTCCGGTCAGTATTCTATGTGTCAGCACACTAGAGATTTCCATGTCATTCCCCGGTCCTGCCATGTGCCGGTTTCACTTCCTAAGTGCCTCACTATATGATTAGCAAAATGCAACATGATATTTGCTGGGCTGCTCCTGCCCCCTGATTATATCCAGCGTCATTAACTGCGTGCGCACCGCCTGCCCGTGATCAGCCTGTAAGCTCTGTGTGGGAGACTGTTCTAACCTATGTGCGGTACCTTCGCATGTGCCGGCGAAATACCGACAGATGTGCTGGCGATTCATCTACCCAACGTGAGGTGTTAGTTGTTCACGCCGACATAACTGTGTCATGCGTGAAAACTCCCCACTATAGGACTATATCGCTATAATATCTGCCGTCTTTTCATATATCATATATATCAGAATATCAGCCCCACAGACCCGATATATGATCAAATATGAGGCTGATGGATGGTGATTTCTATATTATCCATCTTTCATATTGAGGTTGCCTTCCACTATACGGCATAATTAACAGAAATAGATAAAAACACTAATAATTTTTGATAGGCTAAGACGGGGATAGATGGGATCCCTATATAGGAGATTTATAACACCCAACCTTCTAATTGCGGGGACATTGGTTCTGGAATATTTTAGATTGGTGCTGTCACATTGAAGTCAGGACTTTGTGGGTCATAGCTGTTCATAATTTATTACAGAAGTGGCCCAATATACATCCCCTTGGATGTATGATAATTTGTTTTATCAATATTTTAATGTTATTATTAAAAGTTAAATTTTATTCACATACTTTTCCTCCTTGGTACCCTTCCTATTTTTCAATAGCTATATATTTGGTGGTGACCACCTATGTGAATATTGTCCATTTCAAATCGGATTTTATTTAGCTTGAGTACGGACATACCCTATATGTAGTGGAAAACTATTGTTTGGGCACACAACAGGGCTTGGAAAGGAAGTAGTTACGTTTGGAAATCAGACTTTGATGGAATGGTCTGCGGGTGTCATGTCACGTTTGGAGAGCCCCTGATGTGCCTAAACAGTGGAAAACCCCAACAAGTTGCCCATTTTGGAAACTACACCCCTCAAGGATTTTATCCAGGGGTATAGTGAGCATTTTGAACCCACAAGTACTACACAGAATTTGATAACATTAAGTGGTCATACTGAAAATTTTCGTTTTTTTCACGAAAATGTAGTTTTAGCCCCAAATTTGTAATTTTTACAATGGATAATAGTAGAAAACAGACCCGATAATTTGTTATGCTATTCTCCCGAACGTGATGATGCCCCATATGGTAGGCCACATGTCAGGGCTGAGAAGGAAGAAGCCCTATTTGGCTTTTGGAGCATAGATTCTGGTAGAATAGTTTGTGGGCGACATTTGCGGAGCCCCTAAGGTGTAGAACAGCAGAAAGCCCCCAAAAGTGACCACATTGTAGAAAATGCACATCTCAATGAATTCATCTACTGCTGCAGTGACTATTATGTAACATCCACGCCAGGCTTTATTCTTATGCCAGTTTAGTGCCCATACATTGTGGCCCCATAAAGTGTAGTGCCCCCATACATTTCTCCTGGTGACACACACCCCGTAAATTAAGTGCTCTCCTGCCGCGGGTGTGTCAGAGGTGACAGACAGTTGCCCTGCAGTTGGTTGCAGGAGATCTCTATGATTGGCATTACAGACTACTTCTTAGAGGCTGGCAGTCTCTAGGACCCAGCGGCTACCTTCCTCTGGCTAATTAGCTCCCTGGCCTGGGTGTATAAATACCTGGTGTGCCTGAGAGGGAGGTGCTGGCGATATTCATTACTACTTGTGAGGCTTTAGGCTTTAGCAAGAGCAGTACTTCATCCTCTCTGGAGCTTGAGGCCGTGTGCACATTTGTCTGGAGTCGTCTAAAGCTAAGCAATTCCCCCTGTTTGTCCACCCTTGTTGTCTATAGAGTTTAGTGGATATCGACTAGTTCTCATCTCCTCCCTTTCTTAGCCTTAGCCATACGCCAGGGAAAGTCAGGGCGAGGAACGCGTGCGGCGATTGGTGAAGCGCCAATATAGAGACGGTAGTTGAGACAGGGTGACATGACCAGACTAGGAGGTCTCTACTCCCCCCTTTCCCTAGTGTCTGGGCTCCCTTTCCCTCTTCTCTCTGTGTTGCACTAAGTCTTTCCCACACCTTGCGTGACATCTCCCCGCTACAATAATGCTAAAGATTTGGCTGCTTACTGCGGTTCAGGCACAGTGGGGATCAGAAGGAGGGGGCATTTGGATTTGGGAGAGCAGAATTCACTGGATTTTATTTGAGGGGGCGGGAGCCATGTCACTTTTCTAGAGTCTTTGGTCTACAAGTAATGTGGGACCCCCTATAGTCCCAGTGACAGATGACAGACCTGAGAGGGGGCTGGTTTTGTGTGGGATAAATTAGGGGTATTATTGGTAACATTTTGGGGTACATAATTTTCGATTGTTTCCAGAATAAGGCTGGATCATATTGTTGTGTTCTATGCTGAGCACTTACGTCAGGGTTTCCGTGTAAATCCCACAAAAATGTGATTCAGACGAAACCCCCAACGGAACCACCCACCACAAAGAGGCAGATGGAGACACTTTGAAGCCCGTTTGACGTCTGCTCCGGTGGTCTCCATCTTTTTAGGCGCACACAGATCTCTAGTCGTCCACACTTGTGCACTAAAAAAAAGCCTAAAATGATGGTACGCCACCGGAACAGAGTCCAGTCCAAAGGGACTCCACCATGGCTCCATCTGGGTTTTTTGTCTGAATTGCTGTTTTGGTGAATTTACACGGAGACCCCGGTGTAAGCGCTCAGTGGAGAGCGTAGGGTAAACGTGAGCCGAGCCTTATTCCAATTTTTTTGGAGGCAGAATGAAGAAATAGACAGCAGTACCAGAACAGTTCTTATTTATATTTTTGCGTGGTTCACCATGATAAGGCGGATTTATTCTTCGGATCGGTGAGACTACAGCGGTACCAGATTTATATGGGTTTTTTAGGTTTTGCTACTATCGCACAGTAAAAATCCTTTTTTTATATAAAAAGTAGTTATCTTTAGTGTCAAGCGAATTTGTTCGGCATTTCAAATTCAGGTTCGTGTTCATGGGCAGAGCCGATTTTTTTTGCCGTGAACAAGCCAGAACCCCAAACACGAACCAGAATTTGAAATGCCGAACAAATTCACTCAACACTAGTTATTTTTGTCACCATATTCTGAGAGCTGTAACTTTTTTATTTTTTGGTGAACAGAGCTGTATGAGGGCTTATTTTTTGCGGGATGAGTTGTAGATTTTTTTGGTACTATTTTGGGGCACATAGTAATTTTTGATCGCTGTTTATCCAGATTTTTCAAACACAGAATGAACAAAAACCAGCAATTCAGTTATTGTTTTTATTTTTTATTTTGTGCGCTGTTCGCCGTGTGATAAAAGTGATAAGACCAATTTGTTCGTCTGGTCGGTACGATTACAGCGATACCAGATTTATATTTTTTTATGCTTTGCTATTTTTACAGACTAAAAACTGTATTTTACAAAAAAGAACTTGCTTTTGCATCGTCACATTCTGAGAGCTGTAACTTTTTTTTTTTTTTTGCTGAATGAGCCATATTAGGGCTTGTTTTTTTTGCGGGACAGTTTGGCTTTTTTATCTATATAATTTTTTTTTACGTGCGACTTTTTGGCGTCTTTTTTATTTTTACGGCATTTGCCAAACGGAATAAATAACGTCACAGTTTTATAGAGCGGGTCGTTCCGGATGTGGCGATACCAATTAGGTGTACTTTTTTGTTTATTTTTGTTTTATCACAAACGCTGAGTTTTGAGCGGCGAAACGGATTTTAATGATTTGTGTTTTTTTTAACTTTTTTACATATTTTACATATTTTATTTAACTTTTTTTTCCTTTTTCACTAAGTCCCATTGTGGGACATGTGTGATTGTCATTTTGATCGAAGGTCTCATACCTCTGTACTGCAGTGTATGAGACCTGTCAGTGAGTCATGTCTGACTCACTGACTCTGCCTGTGAGAGCCAGCATATTGCTGGCTCTCACAGACCACCGTACCCTGGAATCATCACATGATCTCAGGGTACCATGATAACCATCGTGACCCGCGATTCTCACTGCGGGGGTCCGATGGTTACTGAGGGGGTTGCAAGACCCCCTTGTAACAACTTAAATACCACTGTCACGATTGACAGCGGTATTTAAGGGGTTAATCTGCCCTGATCGGCACCAAGACCGCCCGGGGCCGATACTGCAGGGTGTCAGCTGTCACACACAGCTGACACCCGCAGTAATCGCCGCCGCTGGGCGGCGCTATTTACTTATTCCTCAGTGTCGCATTTTCACGGCACTGAGGAATTAGTACCTTTAATGACTGCCGTGAAAATGCGTTACGGCGGTCATTAAGGGGTTAATGTTCTAAATTAAACTCTACTTACCATCACGCCTATTCCACCTGAAGCCAATGTCACCTGCAAAACCAACCTCATCTTTACCTTTCCGACGTGAGGAACATCCATGAGTCCCGCAACGGCTCCAGCTCTGCTACATCTAGATGGCAGGCTGCATAGTAGCTGGACGCGACCATCCAGCCTGCCATCCTGCAGAGACACTGAGGAGCGCAAGCATGCGTGCGCTGCTCAGTGACTTGCTGTGACGGCATCAAGATGAGCTGAGTTCATGTCACATGAACTCAGTTCACCTCATTGACATCAGCGCTAGCGTGAGAAAATACTCACCACGCATCTGCTGACGTCATTTGCCGGCACGGCGAGCGACTGAGGAGCGCAAGCATGCTTGCGCTCCTCAGTGTCTCTGCAGGATGGCAGGCTGGATGGTCGCGTCCAGCTACGATCCAGTCTGCCATCTAGATGTAGCATGGATATTCCTCACATCGGAAAGGTAAGGATGAGGTTGGTTTATTATTTTTATTTTCTTGCAGGTGACATTGGCTTCAGCTGGAATAGGCGTGATGGTAAGTAGAGCTTCATTTAGAACATTAAAGGGTGTCTGTGTTTATTTCAAATAAAATATTTTATTCACGGTGTGGGTGTCTTTATTTCACATATCACTTCCACTGCGGGGTTTGTAATGGGGGCGTCTTATAGACGCCTCTCCATTACTAACCTGAGCTTGATGTCAGCTGGCATTATAAGCTGACATCAACCCCAGCCCTATAACCCCACTGCCACCACCACAGGGCAATGGGCAGAGCGAAGCTAAGTGCCAGAATTGGCACATACTATGGATGCAACATTTTTGGGGCGGCTGAGGGCTCCTGTTTCTAGCCTCGGAGGGGGCAAATATTTATGGCCCCTTCCTAGGCTATTAATGTCAGCCCCCAGCTGTTAACCAGTTAAATGCTGCTGTCAATCTCTGACAGCAGCAATTAACTCGCTCTTCCGGGAAGCGCGTCACTGACTCCACCCATAGGTGACCCCGTCACGTGACCATGGGTCATCGATGGGTTGGCATGACATCCCGGGGTCAGCAGCAGACCCCTGTGGTTGTCATGTCTAGATTGCTATGAGCGCCACCCAGTGGTCGGCGCTCATAGCAAGTGAGCATTTCTGCTACACAAAGGCGATCTGCTCATCGCCTGTGTGTAACAGAAACGATCAGATAAGTGCTGCTTTCTAGTCTGCTAAGGAGACTATTGAAGCAAACAGAAAGTGTAAAAAAAATGTTTTGAAAAATATTAAAAAAATAAAAAATATATAAAAGTTTAAATCACCCCCCTTTCGCCCCATTCAAAATAAAACAATAAAAAAACACACATATACATATTTGGTATCGCTGCATTCAGAATCACCCGATCTATCAATATAAAAAAATAATTAATCTGAGTGGCGTAACAAGAAAAAAATTCTAAACGTCAGAATTACGGTTTTTTTTGTGCCGCAATATTGGAATAAAATGCAATAACAGGCGATCAAAACATCGGCTCTACCCCAAAATGGTATCAATAAAAACCAGCTTGGCACGCAAAAAATAAGCCCTCACCTGGCCCCAGATCCTAAAAAATGGAGGCGCTACAGGTCTCGGAAAATGGTGACTTTTTTTTTTTAGCAAACTTTGGATTTTTTTTTCACCACTTTAATAAAAAAGAACCTATACATGTTTGGTGTCTACAAACTCGTAATGACCTGGGGAATAATAATGACTGGTCATTTTTATCATTCAGTGAACGTGGTAAAAAAAAAAAACAACTGCGGAATTGCACTTTTTTTGCAATTCCACCACACTGAATTTTTTCCCGTTTTCCAGTACACAATATGGTAAAACCAGTAATGTCGTTCAAACGTACAACTTGTCCCACAAAAAATAAGTCCTCACACAGCCATATTGACCAAAAAATAAAAAAGTTATGGCTCTGGGAACAAGGGGAGCAAAAGACGAAAAGTCAAAAACGGAAAATGCTCCGGTCATTAAGGGGGTAATAGCCAGTAAAGGTTAAGTATTCAGCTGGGGGCTGATATTAGTAGCCTGGGAAGCTCCATGGGTGTTACCCCCTTCCCAGGCTTCAAACATCTGCCCCAGCTGTCTGCTTAACCTCTGCTAGACTATAAACTTATTTTAACAATAAATGATAAGTACAGTAACCAGCAATGTGACTGTACTTCATATATATGTGACTGACATATTTCTATCTATCTGTTCTATGTGTGTTGTTCTATTATTTCTATTCTAAATTGTCGGGTACTGCTGTGATTTTACAGTACACCGGCTGATGAATTGCCGGCTTTTAAAGAGACGGTGCGTGAAAATCGGACGGCACTCGAATGCGATTTTTTTCACGCACCCATTGACTTGCATTGGCGAGTCTCATCAGAGATGCATGGCAAATTGCTGCATGCTGCGATTTTTTTCTCAGGCCTATTTCAGCTGAGAAAAAAAATTGCAGATGAGGCCGACCACGCTTTTATGCGCACCTAAAATGACAGACACCACCAGATCATAGGCTAGACAGCGTCCACAGTGCCTCCATCTGCCTCATTATAGGGCATCTTCCGATGGGGGTTCCGTCTGTATCACGTATGTCAGAGATTTATGGGGCTGGTTGTTCCATATACTTTGGTCCATATTGTGTATTTTCTCTTGCTAGATTCCTAAAAACTGCATTTCCCATATATGTTTCCAGCAGAAGCAAGTCATCCCATGTGTTGCTAGAGGCAGTGTAGGAACTAGTCAGCAGTTAGTATTCTCAGTCTCGTCTCTATAAAAACATATGGATAATGCGTGTGAAGCCTGAAAGACAGAAAAAATAGTCTGTGATAACACATGTGATTTCAGACAACATGCAATGGTGGAATCTGACCCTTCTGTGATAAGCACATAGTCATAAAAATGAATTTCTACGCGAATGTGAAATGCTTTTTACACATTGACAGAGTCAGATAATCAACATTTAGCAATTGAAGGCAACGGCGCAGAAAGAAGCGTCCGTAAAAATGATTTAATAGCATAATACTCTGGGAATATTTAAAATAGCAGGTTTTTTTGCTGATGTGGCAGATTTCTTCTTCTTATCGTCTTTTCCATTTCAATTATAGGCCAGCAGCTCGTGAGAGACTGCAGACATCTGTTTGCATTTTTCAGCTTTTACAGGAGAGTTTAAAATGGGTGTCATTTCTATCAGATAGTTACATACTGACATCACAAAAACTTCTTACAGAACAGAGAATACTTTTTTCATAATTTTTTTTCCAAATTTCCCTTAAAGTGATATTTAGGGGGGACACTATATGGGCAATGGCGTCTTTTGGAAACTTTGAAATTTCAGGTAAAGGGGATGCTAAGTGAAACCATCACAATAGTCCATGACCTTAAAATTTGGAGGTAAATATCAATAATAAGCCCTTTCACATGCCAGCACTCTATTTTCCTCCACCATTTTAGTAAAGGACCAGTACTGACCCACAAACTGTTGCTTGTTTATTGTGGTCCAGGGCCATCTACCAGGCTTTCTGCAGCCAGCCATGCAACTCGTCAGTGGTAATCGCCGTTTGCCTTTCTGGAAAACTGAAAATGATTAGATTTCTGCCCCTCGGCATTTATGGCTGTCCTTACTTTTTATTTTTATATTATTTTATTTTACAGTATTTATACAGTGCCCGAAGTTTCTCCTTTAGCCACCATATAGAATACATATAGATGAGTGATTATTTGTATTAATAGTCAAACCTTATATTTGGCACAATCTTGGCTGTACAATTTGGGTTAAAGGAGGTTGCCCTTGTTTAATGCCAGTGTGAACGTTATTGATGGAGGTGTCTGAAGGATTTAACAGTCATCACTGTAGGAGTGCAGCTTGCAATCCTAGCTGTCAGCAAGAAAATCAGGATGTATATGGATGGCACTATGCAAGACGTTACTCCTGCTTCTAATCTTCATACATCCAGATGTTGAAAGGGGTTTAAATTACAGCTGTAGGAAAGTATTATTACGTCTTCAATTTCCATATAAAGTAAAATCCAGATAGCCTTCATGATTTGGCACTAGAGGAGAAGGCGTTTTAGTCCAACACTGTCTGCTAAACCAGCGCTTATTAAGGGCAGAACTGTCGATTATACGTTCACATACACATTTATTACTGGCCCAATGCTAGACAGTTATGGCTGGCAGACCAGCTGGAAAAGAGCATAGAATATTAGCATCCTGTGGTCACTGTGTAAAGGATAAAGGCCCATGACCAGAGCAGAGCGCTGTGCAAAAAACCTGTGCAGCCTTTAGCTGAGCCTATATGGCTTTTACTGCAGAGCCACACAGCCTCCATGCACTGCTTTACAAGTTCCACATGCATATGACGCGCCCCCTGGGCCTGTGCGGTGCAGGGGGATACCCGGAGCCGCATCGCTGGGGGTTGTAGTCCTCCGTGGCGGTGACCCGGTCCGTGCCCAGGGCGGTCAAACCAGTGGCAGTCTATAGGTAAGAACAATGTCCGACTACGCCACCCGTGGATTGCGGTCAGTGGGGACCGCCGCTGCACTGCCGACCGCTGAGGCTGATGTTGTTTGCGCAGCCGAGTATGGGATAACTCCCCACGGGAGAAGTATTGCCTCAGGGCAGCTAAGGTGGATGATTGGAGTGATGGTGTGAGCGTCCCAGTAGTAATGGTGCTGGTGCGGCAAGGAATCACAGAGACGTGTGGTGCAGTTCAGGGTCTTTACTGATGGTATAAAGCAGGCCCTCCCGGGAGTACTGGTTAGCAGTAGGGGCCTGGTCAGTCTGTGAGCAAGCAGGAACTCCCCTGGCCAGGTGGAGTTGTAGGCCTCCCCGACTATCTGCACTCTTTCCTGGCTACCTTGCTCTATGCGGGTAGTAGTAGCCCACGTCCCTGAGTATACCGTGTGGTGCTCACCCGTATGGCCGGTGACTTGGGGCCTTCCGTTAGCCTCCGCTTCACGATGGCGGTGCTGGTCCCTTGCTTGTGACCGTGCCTTCGGGTTTCTAAGGCCAGAGGACATGGGATCCCCTGCCGGTTGGATTCTGCTGCTGGACCTGGATGTCCCCACAGCCTCGGACTCCGTGTCCGGGTTTAGGGTCTTCAGCCAAGGCGAGCTCTCTAGCTTCCAGCCTCTGGCACTCGCTCCTGCTCCTACAGAGCTCCTGTTGTCACTTTCCCTGTGTCTGGAACTTCACTCCAGGCTCTGACTAACCTAATCCCGCCCCAGACCCAGTTTATAAGGGCAGATTCCTCCCCTCCCAGGTCTGGGCGGGCAGTGTTGCATGCTTAGGGCTCCTGACCAGAGAAACCTCCCACTTGCTCTCAGACATAATATCTCTATTACTGTGGCAACCAGACCCCTGGGGTGTCACACATAAAATTATATCAAGGGGCATTTTATTTCTGTAGGAACAGAATCTAAGGCTATGTTCACACACGTTGTGTTTTTTTTCTGCAGCTAAATCTGCTGCTAACTTTTCTCTGGCAGGAAAACAGCTGTGTCAAAAATGCAGGTTTTCCTGCTTTTTTTGATACATTTTGCAGCGTTTTTTTCACTGTCCTTCTGTCTCTATTTAGGCATCTACATAAAGTTCTGTGAAAAAAAAAAAGAATCCCATTTTATTTTGCCATCAAAAACGCTGCAAAAGCGTTTTTGCAGCGTTTTTTTCACCAGCCATTACTTCTTATGGGTGAAAAAACGTTGCAAAAAAGCTGAAAAAACGCTGAAAGAAGTGACATGCTCTATTTTTCAAATATGCAAGCAAGGCAGAAAATACCCAGCACACAAAAAAGCAACATGTGTGAACAGAGAATTCTGGTTTCTCATAGACTTTGCTGGTACTGCTAGATGCAGCTGAAATTTTCCATAAAAATCTGCTGCAAAATACACAGCAAAACACAAAGTGTGTGAACATAGCCTAATAGTAACAATTCTCTGTAGAAAATGAAAATGTTAACCCCAAAAAATGGAGGAATACAGAGGTATAGTAGCAACTGTAAGGATTTTAGAGTCAGACACGCACTGTTCTTAAGCATCCACTTCTAAATGCTTTGATAGTTTCTGTGATATAAGTTGACCCTATTGTAGTGGAAATATCACCTGTGATGTAAGTTTCCAAATGTCTATTCCAATATTAGTGTGGTTATGTTTACATGTGCTACAATATATCATGCCTGTTGGGTACCACTGCAATGTACTATGGCTAATCCAAAGAAATGAGCCGGAGCATAAGTTGGTATCTGTGCAAAGTGTAAGAGCACATTCACACTGTGGCCATTGCACAGACAAAACCCAAGAAGAAAACAAAATGAGCACATAGCCTATAGAAGGGGTCTCAAACACGCGGCCCGCATGCACCATAGACCCTGATCGCGGCCCGGTCCAGGAGCTACTGACAGCTGCGCTTCAGTTCATTGTATTGACGTGCAAAGACCGGCTCTCTGCACAGCAATACCAGTGGCAGCCGCCGGCCTATCAGAGGCCAGCAGCTGACATCTGCATCCCAGAGGCGTATGACGTCACTGACATGCGCAGATGTCACCTGCTGACCTCTGATAGGCCGGCGGCTGGCACTGGTATTGCTGTGCAAAAAGCCGGTCTCTGCACGGCAATACATTGAACTGAAGCGTAACTGTTGGCGGCTCCTGGACCGGGCCGCGATCGTCAAGGGGGCTATTGTGCCTGCGAGCCACAGGTGCAGAAAGAAAGCCGAGGGAACGGAAGACAGGTAAGAAGAATCTTTTTTTTTTTCTCTTGCATGTGAAGAACGGCACAAGGGACATAGCTCCAATATGGGGACCAGGATGGGGACATTCCTACAAGATGGGGACCAGGATGGGGACCTTCCTACAAGATGGGGACCAGGATGGGGACATTCCTCCAACATGGGAACCAGGATGGGGACATTCCTCCAATATGGGGACCAGGATGGGGACCTTCCTACAATATGGGGACCAGGATGGGGACATTCCTCCAATATGGGAACCAGGATGGGGACATTGCTCCAACATGGGAACCAGGATGGGGCCATTCTTCCAATATGGGGACCAGGATGGGGACCTTCCTACAATATGGGGACCAGGATGGGAACATTCCTCCAATATGGGGACCAGGATGGGGCATTCCTCCAATATGGGTGTTCAGGATGGGGACATTCCTACTACATGGGACCAGAATTTGGACATTCCTCCAACATGGGGACCAGGATGGGGATATTCCTACAAGATGGGGACCAGTATGGGGACATTCCTACATGATGAGGACCAGGATGGGGACATTCCTCCAACATGGGGACCTTCCTACAAGACGGAGACCAGGATGGGGACCTTCCTACAAGATGGGGACCAGGATGGGGACCTTCCTACAAGATGGGGACCTTCCTACAAGATGGGGACCAGGATGGGGACCTTCCTACAAGATGGGGACCAGGATGGGGACCTTCCTACAAGATGGGAACCAGGGGGGACCTTCCTCCAACATGGGGACCAGGATGGGGACATTCATCCAACATGGGGACCAGGATGGGGACATTCCTACAAGATGGGGACATTCCTACAAGATGGGGACCAGGATGGGGACATTCCTCCAACATGGGTACCTTCCTACAAGATGGAGACCAGGATGGGGACATTCCTACAAGATGGGGACCAGGATGGGGACCTTCCTACAAGATGGGGACCAGGATGGGGACATTCCTACAAAATGGGGACCAAGATGGGGACATTCCTACAAGATGGGGACCTTCCTACAATATGGGGACCAGGATGGGCACATTACTTCAAGAGGAGGACCAGGGTGGGGACCTTTCTACAATATGGGGAACAGGATGGGGACATTCCTAAAACATGGGGACCAGGATGGGCACATTACTACAATATGGGAACCAGGATGGGCACATTACTACAAGAGGGGGACCATGATGAGGCCATTCCTAGAAGATGGGGACATTACAACAAGATGGGGACCAGGATGGGGCATTACTACAAGATGAGGACATATCTACAATATGGGGACCGGTATGTGACATCACGACAATATGGGGCCCAGGATGGGAGACATTACAACAAGATGGGGACCAGTATGGAATATTACGACAAGATGAGGACAAAGATGGCGGACATTTCAAGATGCAGACCAGGGTGGGGCACATTACTACGAGATTTTTGCCAGAAAAACTACAAAATAAAGCATGAAAAAATATTTTGCCACTAAAAATGCTGCTTTATATCTAAACTAAAGTAAAAAAAAAAAAGTGCATGTTTATTATCGCCACATCCGTAACGACCCAAGCTATAAAAAGAAAAATAAAACAGCAAAAATGTTCCAAAGGTGTGTAGAAAAAAAAATTGTATCACTAAAAATGTCACTTTGTCCTGCAAAGATTAAGGCCCCCCAAATTATTTTTTTTTCCGTGTGCTGCCCATATACCCAGCCGAGTTTGAGACCCCAGGCCTATAGTAAGTAAATAGTAATAGTACATGTAAATAACAAAGGGTAATTAGTTATCACTATTTTGTTCTAAACAGCGTAAAAGTCATCCCATCGTGGCAAGGTGTACCCAGTCGGGACAGTCCGGTCTCTAGTATTAAAACCTTACCATGTGTCAACCGACCTCAGTGTGAATAAGGGCAGAGCAGGACAGAAGCAGACTAGCTCAGATACCTCTCCATGGGAAGCTATATAGATGAAATACCTAGCTCAGAAAGGGGGGCACATCCTTGTTACAAAGTGCAAAAAACTAAAAGCAAAACCAAAGAAATGAGCCGGAGCATAAGTTGGTATACTTGCAAAGTGCAAGAGCACATTCATACAAAATTCAAGAAGAAAACAAAATGAGCATATACCCTATAGTAAGTGTCATGAAAGTTAGCCGCCATCTTAGGTATGATACGTCATACCTGAAGATATTCCCTATTGTCACACAGCTTCTACCATGTCAGATTTCTGCAGCCCCTGGTAAACAGAGCAATTCGCCCCCACCTCTGGAGATCAGTCTCCAGAAACGTCTTTGATATGGTAAATAGATGGGCCAGTTTTTCTGTGTCCAAGCAGGACAGAGTCAGCTAGGCCCCAGGGGGGTAATTAACACCTTGATGTCACTGGAAACCAAAAGCAAACCATTTGTGCAAGCCTGCAAACCTTTCCATTGTCTGAAGAAACCATGTGCTTTCCTTGTGGAAAATGGCCTCCAACATCTGCAGATACTATCCATTCATAACCACACGATACAAGTTAGAGAACCCAAATAAAATGTATCATGTGAGGAAGGTGCCCGCGGACACAATCATGGGACTTATAAATCCATGAGTGGCCTGGAAAGCTGGATATTTAGAAGAACCATATACAAGGTCCCAGGGGAGGCATGTTTAGAGTCAATGGCTTCCCCACAAGAGGAGGATCATGACGAGACCTCTGGTGATACGATGAGATCACCCCAGGGAAAGTTATGGGTACTTTTCTAAAATGGAGCTAAAACGAGCATTGGTAGGGGGCGGGGCTTATTAAACTGACATCACCAAGAGTGGGCATGACAGGACTTTAGCATAGCCGACAGCCAGAAACGCCCTCAGTTTGACCCAGGAGATGATGTGAACAACTCCTAACGTCGGGTCCAGGTCTCTGAGTGGGAGGAGCACCTTTGCCATGTGCTACTGAGGCCGGGACGACTGCAACTAAGCTTGAACCTGTGAGATCGCAAATCCTCCCTTGCACCACAAGAACGGTAACTGATTTATCGTTGTTATTCCTGTGTTTTGTATTTCTAATTGTTATAGCTCTTATTGTATAGCCTTGTAATCTAGTGTATTCTTATAATCGATTAAATCATAAATTAATCGTGGGCTGTATCCTTTACTCTGCATATACGAATCCATTGGTCCGGAAACGCTTGGCTGAAACGCTACTGGGTTGGTTCCTGACCCGATACAAGTCTATTAACGGACCAGGCTTGTATCAAATGAGAACTGGTGGCATCATACCATCTGGGGGATTTGAGGAAGGCTGGCAGTGACGGTCGGAGGTGTGGATATATATTACTGGCGCAGCCAGGGGAATATATATACCGCCCTCACTGCAGAGGGCCTCAAATACCCAGAGGGCTACAGGACGGCCTCTCCGGCGACCACTCACTCTAGGTGCAGTACCTTGACTCACCTGAGAGGTAAGGGGGCGCCAGAGAGCTGCACCCACCGGCCGCCATTCATCACAGTAAGTAAATAGTAATAGCACCTGTAAATAACATAGTTATCACTATTTTGTTCTAAACAGCGTAAAAGTCATCCCACTGCGACAACGTGCACCCAGTCGGGACAGTCCTGTCTCTAGTATTAAACCCTTACCATGTGTCAACCAACCTCAATATGAATAAGGGCAGAGGAGTAAAGGGGCCCGACTAGTTCAAACACCTAGCTTGTCAAAAGTTGGAATACAGTTAGGTCCATATATATTTGGACAGAGACAACACTTTTCTAATTTTGGTTCTAGACATTACCACAATGAATTTTAAACAAAACAATTCAGATGCAGTTGAAGTTCAGATTTTCAGCTTTCATTTGAGGGTATCCACATTAAAATTGGATGAAGGGTTTATGAGTTTCAGCTCCTTAACATGTAACATAGTTTTTAAGGTTGAAGGAAGACTAAGTCCATCTAGTTCAACCCATAGCCTAACATGTTGATCCAGAGGAAGGCAAAAAAAACCATGTGGCAAACACTAAGCTCCACATTGGGGAAAAAAAATTCCTTCCCGACTCCATACGACAATCAGACTAGTTCCCTGGATCAACGCCCTTTCAAAGAATCTAGTATATATAACCTGTTATATTATACTTTTCAAGAAAGGCATCCATGCCCTTCTTAAATTTTAATAGTGAATCACTCATTACAACATTATGCGGCAGAGAGTTCCATAGTCTCACTGCTCTTACAGTAAAGAATCCGCGTCTGTGATTATGATTAAACCTTCTTTCCTCCAGACGTAGAAGATGCCCCCTTGTCCCCATCTCTGGCCTCAGAGTAAAAAGATCAGTAGAAAGGTCTTTGTACTGTCCCCTCATATACTTGTACATAGTAATAAGATCACCCCTAAGCCTTCTTTTTTCCACAGTAAATAACCCCAAGTGTAATAACCTGTCTTGGTATTGCAGACTCCCCAGTCCTCTAATAACCTTGGTCGCTCTTCTCTGCACCCTCTCTAGTTCAGCTATGCCTTTCTTATACACCGGAGACCAAAACTGTACACAGTATTCTAAGTGTGGTCGCACTAATGACTTGTATAGAGGTAAAATTATGTTCTTCTAATGAGCATCTATGCCTCTTTTAATGCATCCCATTATTTTATTTGCCTTTGCTGCAGCTGCCTGACACTGGCCACTAAACGTGAGCTTGTTGTCCACCAATACACCCAGGTCTTTTTCAGTTACAGTTTTGCCCAGTGTTTTACAATTAAGCATATAATTATACATTTTATTTCCTCTGCCCAAGTGCATTACCTTACATTTATCCCCATTAAAGCTCATTTGCCATTTATCAGCCCAAGCTTCTAGTTTACATAGATCCTCCTGTAATATAAAATTGTCCTCCTCTGTATTGATTACCCTGCAGAGTTTAGTGTCATCTGCAAATATTGAAATATTACTCTGTATGCCCCCTACAAGATCATTAATAAATATGTTAAAAAGAAGGGGGCCCAATACTGACCCCTGTGGTACCCCACTGTTAACTGAGACCCAGTCTGAGTTTCCTCCATTAATAACCACCCTTTGTTTCCTATCACTGAGCCAATTCTTAACCCACATACATATATTTTCCCCTATCCCCATTGTTCTCATTTTATGTATCAACCGTATCAAAAGCTTTTGAAAAGTCCATATACACAACATCCACTGCATTTCCTTGGTCCAGTCCAGAACTTGCCTCCTCATAAAAACTGATCAGATTAGTTTGACAGGAACGGTCCCTCGTAAACCCATGTTGATATTGGGTCATGAGGTTATTCTTCTTCAGATACTCTAGTATAGCATCTCTTAGGAAACCCTCAAGGATTTTACCCACAGTAGAGGTTAAGCTTACTGGCCTATAATTTCCAAGTTCAGTTTTTGTCCCCTTTTTGAATATTGGCACCACATTTGCTATACGCCAGTCGTGTGGTACAGACCCTGTTATTATGGAATCTTCAAAGATTAAAAATAATGGTCTATCTATGACGTTACTTAATTCCTGCAGTACTCACGGGTGTATCCCATCCGGGCCCGGGGATTTGTCAACTTTAGTGATTTTTAGACGCCGCCGTACTTCCTGCTGGGTTAAGCAAGTGACATTTAATGGAGAATTTTTGTTATCACTAATCATGTTTTCTGTCATGCGATTTTCTTGTGTAAATACGGTTGAAAAAAAATCATTTAGCATATTGGCTTTTTCCTCATCCTCATCCACCATTTCACCCAGACTATTTTTAAGGGGGCCAACACTATCATTTTTTAGTTTTTTACTATTTATGTAGTTAAAGAATATTTTGGGGTTATTTTTACTTTCTCTGGCAATGATTCTCTCTGCCTCAATCTTTGCTGCCTTGATTTGTTTTTTACATAATTTATTTAATTTTCTATATATATTTAATGCCTCATCACTACCTACTTGCTTTAGTTCTCTAAATGCTTTCTTTTTGTCACTTATTGCGCCCCTTACAGCTCTATTTAGCCATAGTGGTTTCTTCCTATTTCTAGCATGTTTATTCCCAAAGGGTATATTTTGTGCACAGGTCCTATTCAGGATGTTAATAAATGTCTCCCATTTGCTTTGTGTAGCTTTATGTCTCAGGATATCGTCCCAGTTTATTGCACTAAGATCATCTCTCAACCGTTGGAAATTTGCCTTCCTGAAGTTTAGTGTCCTTGTAACCCCTCTACTACACATCTTATTAAAGGTTACATGAAAACGTATTATTTTGTGATCACTATTACCCAAGTGACCCCCAACTCGTATATTTGATATGCGGTCTGGCCTATTGGTTAATATTAGGTCTAGCAGTGCCCCCCTTCTTGTTGGTTCCTGAACCAGTTGTGAAAGGTAATTGTCTCTCATAGTTGTCATAATAATGACTTATCCTTGAGTCGCTGCTTCATCTATTTGTTTTACAAGGATATTCTCCGCTGCTTCTATTATTTTTGGAGACTTATAACAAACCCCTATCAGTAATTTATTATTTTTCCCCCTCCCCTTATCTCCACCCACAGGGACTCTACATTTTCATTAGATTCACATATATCCTCCTGCAAGACGGGTTTTAAGGAAGATTTTACATATAAACACCCCCCCCCCCCCCCGCTTGTTTGTACGGTCATTTCTGAACAGACTATAGCCCTGTAAATTAACTGCCCAGTCATGGCTCTCGTCCAGCCACGTCTCAGATATCCCTACCATGTCATAATTATTTTCCAACAAAATTAATTCTAATTCCTCCATTTTGTTGGTGAGGCTTCTGGCATTAGTGTACATGCATTTTATGTATCTCTCTGTACCTCTATTTCTTCTTACTTTATTGACTGTTCTAACCCCACCCCCAATTTCTTTATTTGTGCCCAGGTCACTATCTGCACTATCTTCCCCACCTATAAAATGAATACCCTCCCCCCAATCCCTAGTTTAAACACTTCTCCAACCTTCTAGCCATTTTCTTCCCCAGCACAGCTGCACCCTCCCCATTGAAGTGCAGCCGGTCCCTAGCGTAGAGTCTGTAGCCAACTGAGAAGTCGGCCCAGTTCTCCAGGAACCCAAATCCCTCCTTCCTACACCAGTTCTTGAGCCACTTATTTATCTCCCTAATCTCCCGTTGCCTCTCTGGCGTGACACGTGGTACCGGTAGTATTTCAGAGAATACCACCTTGGAGGTCCTTGCTTTCAGCTTGCAGCCTAATTCCCTGAAATCATCTTTAAGGACCTTCCACCTACCTCTAACTTTGTCATTTGTGCCAATGTGCACCATGACCGCTGGGTCCTCACCAGCCCCTCCCAGTAATCTGTCAACCCGATCAGCGATGTGCCGGACTCGAGCACCAGGTAGGCAGCACACTGTTCGACGATCCCTGTCTTTGTGACAGATTTCCCTATCTGTTCCCCTAATAATTGAGTCCCCCACTACCAGCACCTGCCTGGCCTGCCCTGCTCTCTTATTTCCCTCTTTACTGGAGCTGACACTCCTCCGGCTTTCAGGGGACATGCCTTGCTGCAGCAGTGCTACCCCTGTACCGTCACTCCCCTCATCTGCCAACTTTGCAAACTTATTGGGGTGTGCCAGATCAGGACTAGCCTCCCTGGCACTCTTCCCTCTACCCCCCTTCTAACTGTCACCCAACTAGCGGCCTCACTGTCCTGCAGCTCCCGACTACCACCCTCCCCCATATCTACCCCAGTGAGCTGCTGCTCAGTGAGCAGCAGACTCCTTTCCATATTGTCAATGGATCTCAGTGTTGCCAGCTGCTCATTTAGATCCAGTACCTGGGCTTCCAAACGCACAACTTGCACACATCTCGCGCAGCAGTAAGCAACCCTGACCGGCTGTTCAAGGAATGCATACATGTGGCAAGATGTACACTGGATAGCATTGTCAATAATGGAGTTCATTTCCTAATGAGGATTGCAATAGACAGAATGTTAAGTAAAAAGAAAAGTAAAGAATTAATAAAATACAGACAGCAATTCAGTCCAAAGTCCTCCCTTCCAAACTCCCTGAATCCAAAGTCACTGAAAAACAAGTCACCCACTTACTTTCGTTCGCACTTACGCTCCGGTCACACTCAGCTCGTTCACACTTGCAAACTAAGAGATTTAAAAAGTTTTTTTTTTTTTCCCTTTTCCAGCAATGCACCCTACAGCTCAATGCACTTCCAAAGGACTGGATGCCCAACCAGCTGCCCCTTATAAACCCTTAATTATGACCCCTCCCCCTTAATTAACCCCTTGTGAGTATAGCTACAAATCAGGATTTTAGTGCAATGTAGTTAACCCTTAAATACACAGGTAGTAAACTAAGAAACTGTAAAACTGTAGTGAGAAAATAGGTTTTAAAAGCCCAATAAAACTAAACAGGTAGAAAAGCACTCAGCAGGTCACAATGCAGCAACTCACTGCAATTCACACAGGTATTTTCTGCAGCATACCCAAATACCTCTTCACTGAAAAACAAGTCACACACTTACTTTCGTTCGCACTTACGCTCCGTCACCCTGTTTTTAAAGGGACCAAAAGTAATTGGACAATTGACTCCAAGGCTATTTCATGGACAGGTGTGGGCAATTCCTTCGTTATGTCATTCTCAATTATGCAGATAAAAGGCCTGGAGTTGATTTGAGGTGTGGTGCTTGCATTTGGAAGGTTTTGGTGTGAAGTAAATGACTCGCCCTCTGGGCCGTGGGGCACTCGGATCCGGGCAATAGGGGGAACGATGGGAGTAGTAGTGCAACCCGGTTCCGTGGCTCAGGGTGGTCAGGCCAGTGGTAGTCCGTTATGTGCTGATGTTTATGTCCGACTACGCCACCCGTGGATTGCGGTTATTAGGAACCGCCGCTGCATGCAGACCGCTGGGGCTGATGAGGTGTGCAGCTAGGGTAGTGTCACTCCCCACGGGAAGAGTGCGGCCCCAGGGCAGTATAGTGGATGTTGGGAGTGATGGTAGTGAGAGTCCCAGTGCTGATAGTGCTGGAGGAGCAAGGAGCACGCAGACAACAGGTTGCAGTCCAGGGTCTTTACTAGAACAGGTAAATTGACCCACAAACAGTCCCAGCTAGGAGGGGACCTGGATGTCTGAGAGCAACGGGGAAATTGGCCCTGGTCAGGGTGAGGGTGTAGGCCTACCGTGCTTTCTGTGCTCCTTCTGGCTATCTCCTCCTTATAGGGTAACAGCCCACGTTTCCGAGCTTTCCGTGTATTCTCGCCTGTATGGCCTGCGACGTGGGTTCCTTTCTGCTCCCAGCCTTGTACGGCTTTACTGGTCCCTTCGGTTGTGGCAGGGCCTCCAGGCTTCTTAGGCCAAGGAATATACAGTCCCTTGCGGACTGGTTATCTGCTGGAGAATGTGGAATCCTCCCAGCCTCAGACACCAAAGTCTGGTAAAGTAAGTCTTTTATCTGCCAAGACAGGCTCTCTTCGCCTCTTGTCTCTGGCTTGTGGCTCTCCTCCTGCCACACTTCCTCTTAGTTGCAATACAACTGTCTGTCCCTGCTCTGCTCTGGGACAAGTCTCAGTCCTGAGACAGGCCTTCAAGTTCTCACTAACCCTGCCCCCAGTACCAGCTTTTATAGGGGCAGCCTGCTCCCCCTACTGGCCTGAGACAGGAGGCATTGCATGCTAATGTTCCCCTGACTAGAGAACCTCCCCCTTGTTCTCAGACACAGCTTTATTACACTTTGTGGCATCCAGGCCAGGGTGACACATAAACATGCGGTCAAAGGAGCTCTCTATGCAGGTGAAACAAGCCATCCTTAAGCTGCAAAAACAGAAAAAACCCATCCGAGAAATTGCTACAATATTAGGAGTGGCAAAATCTACAGTTTAGTACATCCTGAGAAAGAAAGAAAGCACTGGTGAACTCATCAATGCAAAAAGACCTGGGCGCCCACGGAAGACAACAGTGGTGGATGATCACAGAATAATCTCCATGGTGAAGAGAAACCCCTTCACAACAGCCAACCAAGTGAACAACACTCTCCATGAGGTAGGCGTATCAATATCCAAATCTACCATAAAGAGAAGACTGCATGAAAGTAAATACAGAGGGTTCACTGCACGGTGCAAGCCACTCATTAGCATCAAGAATAAAAAGGCTAGACTGGACTTTGCTAAAAAACATCTAAAAAAGCCAGCACAGTTCTGGAAGAACATTCTTTGGACAGATGAAACCAAGATCAATCTCTACCAGAATGATGGAAAGAGAAAAGTATGGCGAAGGCGTGGTACAGCTCATGATCCAAAGCATACCACATCATCTGTAAAACACGGCAGAGGCAGTGTGATGGCTTGGGCATGCATGGCTGCCAGTGGCACTGGGTCACTAGTGTTTATTGATGATGTGACACAGGACAGAAGCAGCCGAATGAATTCGGATGTATTCAGAGCCATACTGTGTGCTTAGATCCAGCCAAATGCAGCCAAACTGATTGGTCGTCGTTTCATACTACAGATAGACAATGACCCAAACCATAAAGCCAAAGCAACCCAGGAGTTTATTAAAGCAAAGAAGTGGAATATTCTTGAATGGCCAAGTCAGTCACCTGATCTCAACCCAATTGAGCAAGCATTTCACTGGTTAAAGACTAAACTTCAGACAGAAAGGCCCACAAACAAACAGCAACTGAAAACCACCGCAGTGAAGGCCTGGCAGAGCATCAAAAAGGAGGAATCACAGCATCTAGTTATGTCCATGAGTTCAAGACTTAAGGCAGTCATTGCCAACAAAGGGTTTTCAACCAAGTACTAGAAATGAACATTTTATTTACAATTATTGAATCTGTCCAATTACTTTTGGTCCCTTTAAAAACAGGGTGGCACAAGTTAAGGAGCTGAAACTCCTAAACCCTTCATCCAATTTTAATGTGGATACCCTCAAATGAAAGCTGAAAGTCTGAACTTCAACTGCATCTGAATTGTTTTGTTTAAAATTCATTGTGGTAATATCTAGAACCAAAATTAGAAAAATGTTGTCTCTGTCCAAATATATATGGGCCTAACTGTACATGCAAAGTGTAAGAGCACATTTGAGACCTTTGTTTCTCCCCTTTTATATGATCTTTACCTGTACTCCACACATCTTATAAGTATTTATATATATTTTGTGATTATGTCATGTTATATTCATTGGATGTTTTATAGTAGTGTGGGGTTTCACTTGCTTAATAGTCCACGGTTTTGGATATCAAATGGGGGGTTCAATTTCCAATATTTAGCTTTATCATATGCTAAGATAGAAATTTCTTGGCTTTTTTTGCTATTCTAAGGCTATGTGCCCACGATGCAGAAATGCTCAGGATTTTTTCCTGAGCGTTTCTGCATCTCCCTGGCAGAGAAAAACGCATGCGGATTGTACATGTGTTTTCCTGCCAGGGACAAGCGGATGTGAAGCGTTGTTCACTTGCATTTCCGCATGTGGGTGTTAAGCGCTTTCCAAGCGATTTTAGCATCACTTGGAAAGTGCTTGACAACTCGATCACACTATATAAATCCATGCAAACAGCATGGGTTTATATAGTGTGACCCGAGAGAATGTCAAAAAATAAAAAATAAAGCTATACTTACCTTCTGATGGCCCCCGCAGTCTTGCTGCGCTCCTGTGCTGGCTGCTGGCAGATCGCGGTGCCCTGTACTGAAAGACCTGCCGTCACATGTCCTTCAGTCCTGCGTGATCTGCAGGCAAGCACAGGGAAGGAGTCCGGGGGCCATTGGAAGGTGAATATAATCTTTATTTTTTATTTTATTCTTATTTTTACAGCTTTTAGGTTACCTGGGTGCGGAGGAGAGTCTCCTGTCCTCTACATCCGGGTACCATCCGCACATTAGAACGCGCCAATTACGCAAGTACAGATGCAGTCTTGCGGAATTGGTGCGTTCTAATGCAAGTCAATGGCGGCGAAAACGCAGCACTTCTGCAAAATAATTGGTAGTGCTGCGTTTTTTTCCGCAATGATAATCCGCAGAGGAAATTTCCGCAGCATGTGCACAGCACATGCGGATTATCATTGGAGAACATGGCCGGCCTTCTACCATGCGTTTTATAAGCGTTTCTGCAGCGTTTTTGCCGCTGTGGAAACGCTTAAAAAACGCATCATGGGCACACAGCCTTAATGTATTTAATGAGTTTTTTGTTCATAGTTGTTCAATTTTGTTTTATTGTATTATAAAACTGTAATTTTCAGATGTACCAGGATTTTTCTGGGTGTATCTTCTTAGTCTTTTTCTCTCATGTAAGAACACGTTCACACTGCGGCCATTCCAATGTACTGTAGCTAGGTAGTATATTCAGCGCAAGATACCAATATATGCCCTTACGAGACGCCACATGAGAGGTGCAAGTGAGTAGTAAGGTCAGAGCTGGGAATTATATATGGGAAATATATCCTGGGTCAATACGTTTCTATTGCAGAGTATCGCTGTTTAGTGGATTGGATGTCTGAAGAGCCGCTGGTAGAAGTTAGGTTTTAAAACTGTGTCATTTACATTTAATGTGCACTGAGTTGATGGCAGGGCTGGTACAAGATATTTTGGTGCCCTAGGCAGATGAGGCCAATGCCGCCTCCCTTCTTACTCCAAGTAAAGGAAGAGATGGTAAGATAACTTGACCCCTAACACATCCCCCCACACTATCACAGATGGCTCAGGTAACAAGCACTGAAGACCACTTCCACTAGAATTGTTACCTTTTTCACCAAAAAATACCAGCAAAAGTAAAAAAAAGTGGTGTACCCTTAGGGGTGTGATTTACAAGGAGGAGCAATTTCACAGTTAGATATTGGAATCTCCACTTGCGGACACAGAAGAGGGTTCCTCTGCAAGAACAATATATGGACCCTTTGCAATCCAATAGCTCATTATAATTAACAAATCCACCTGCTTTGGAGGTGGAAATGTCCCCCCTTATTTCTTGGGCCCCTGAGCAACTGCTAGATTGCACCAATGATATGTCCGCCACCTGTAACCACTCATTGTTTGCTAACTATTTACACAATACCAGGGATAAAAGTGATATTCATCCCTGACATTCTATATTTTAAATGTGAAACCCAAAGATAGTCATGGAAACAATTATAGCTTAATTATAATTTGCACCATTTAGGTTCAATTAAGGTGTCCACCTTTTGACGGATACCCTAATGGAAACTAAACAGACCCCATTATTGGTAAATTGATACGCCTGATCGTGTTTGCATCCGTAAGGGGACAAGTACAGCTTGTGACAAAACTGATGGTGGTCCTTGTGCAGTATTCATGTACTGATGGTGGTTTTGGGGACATATCTATATAGTAATGGCGGTTCTGGTGCTATATTTATGCACTACTGATGGTTCTGGTGATGTATTTATCACTGGAATTACCAGAACATGAATATGACACCAAAAGCTTCGTCTGTTCATAAATACGACACCAGCGCTGCTAATAGTACTAGAACCACCATCAGTACAGGAATACATCACCATAACCATCATCAGCACATGAATACATCACCAGAACCACCATCAGTACATAAATACTTCATCAGAACCACCATCATTATATGTCTACATTACCAGAACGGTCATCAGTAAATTAATACATCACCAGAACCACCATCAGTATAGGAATACATCATCAGAACCATCATCAGTACATGAATACAACACCAGCACTGTCATCAGTGCATGAATACCGCATAAAAACAAAGCTTAGTATGTAGATCAATTGTAATGTCAGAACAGCCCCACATACATTTGTATCACATGAACCTACAACTCACAGTATGTCCTTAACAATGCAAAGGAGATACTGGGAGTTGTTGCTAACAGCCATCGTCAGAAGGTGGACCATACAGGAACCACAGTACTGATGAGACATAGCCAGTATCACAAATAAACAGTTACAACAGTCAAGACACCATAATGACTTTTCACAGCCGCGGGTGGTCTTTGCAGACTTCTGTCTTCTCCAGTCTTCTGCAGCACATCCCAAGACAGTGCCCTTAAAAATAAGAGTATTATAATTCCCTCTGCATAAAAATATCTGTCCATACTGTTATAGTGTGTTTTTTTTTTTATTACGCCCCATTCAGGGAGGTAAAAGAGAGCGCCCTCTCCGGGTACCTACCTTTGCCTACCAGTCATCCCAGCCCTAGTTGTTGGTGAGATTATAAGATTAGAAGGCAGCATGGGGTACATATTAGCTTGCACCTTACAAATCCTATCAGCTCTCCTTTTTACTATTTGTATTTATTTCAGCCCTGCTTATGATTGGGCAATGTCAAACAGGAGGAAAAACTACATGTGGGCAGTGAAGACTCTCTGATAACACCCACTTGGACTTAACTAAAATTAACTCCTTAGAGGCCAAATACTTTCAAATACTTTGATTTCTAATATCTCTGCAACAGAGAGGCTATTTTTTTAAAAAATTTTTGCTCTGTGGCGACTATTGCATGTGCGTCCAGTTCAACATGAAAAATTTGCTGAAATGTCTTCTTTAAGGGTATGTCTTTTTAAAGTGGTACTCTAGAGCAGTGTTCCCCAACTCCAGTCCTCAAGGCCCACCAACAGATCATGTTTTCAGGATTTACTTAGTATTACACAGGTGATGGAATTATTAAGGACTGGAGTTGGGGAACACTGCTCCATACTCCTCATTCTTTCACTAAGTTCCTATGGCAGCAGTGGGCCTAGTAAAGGACACCCAGTCTGCCAAAAGCCAAATGCCAGAGGATAGTATGCTTTGCAATATCAAGCATTTCAAAGCATTACAGAAGCTTATTACATATTTTGACTGACACAGAAAATAATTAAATTTTTTTAGGCATGGGTGCTTTTAAAATAAGAAACAGGCATACCAACAGCCCCGTGGACCCAGTGCAGGCTACTCTGGAGGCTCCATTCAGATGGCTCAGTTACCTTTGATTGGCTGCAGCAGTCAGGTAACTTACGCTATGTTCCCACGATGAGCTTTTTGTGAGTTTTTGATGTTGCAGAATTTCTGCACCATTTCTTGCTGTTATTTAAATTAGGTTACTTGTGTTTTTTTATTGCGTTTGTGTGCTTTTTTTTATCATTTGTTTTTATCGCATTTTTGATGCTGCGGTTTTTGTTTCTTGTTGGTGTGTCATGTTTCAAATAAAGCTGCTTTGTTTTTAATACTTCCTGGTATTTGGCGTTGACAAAACTTTATTGACACACTTACAGTCATGGCCAAAAATGTTGGCACGCTTGAAATGAAGTATTTCTTCCAGAAAATGATTGCAATTACACATGTTTTGTTATACATTTGTTTATTTCCTTTGTGTGTATTGGAACAACATGAGAAAAAACGGCAAATTGGACACCATTTCACACACAACCCCAAAAATGGGCCAGACAAAATTGTTGGCACCCTCAGCTTAATATTTGGTTGCACATCCTTTGGAATAAATAACTGCAATCAATCACTTCCTATAACCATCAACAAGCTTCTTACACCTCTCAACTGGAATTTTGGACCACTCTACCCTTGCAATCTGCTCCGGGTCTCTCATATTTAAAGGGTGCATTTTCTGGAACAATTTCAAGGGTGCCAACACTTTTGGCCATGACTGTAGGTGCAGATTACATGCGTTTTTAATGTGTTTCCATATACATTTTTTACCTGCCTCACCTAATACAAGTTTATGGAGCAATTCCACACAGAAACCGCATATCCGCAGGAGAAATTGACATGCTGCGGATTTGAAATGTGAACTGCAGGTCAGTTTACGCAGCGTTAAAAAGAAGCATAGTGGACAGGAGATTTCTATAAATCCCATCCACTTTGCTGGAACTGTTAAGACGCTGCGTTTTTGACACAGCAAAAATATGTAGCTTCAAAAACGCACCAAAAGCTCATCATGGGAACGTAGCCTAAGAACTCATCGTTGGACGTTTATTGATGATGCATTCGTCTAAGGCCACGTTCACACGTTCAGTATTTGGTCAGTATTTTACATCAGTATTTGTAAGCCAAAACCAGGAGTGGAACAATCAGAGGAAAAGTATAATAGAAACACGTCACCACTTCTGTATTTATCACCCACTTTTGGTTTTGGCTTACAAATACTAATGTAAAAAACTCACCAAATACTCAACGTGTGACCTTGGCCTAAGTCATCTGACAACTGCAGTCAATCACAGGCTTCAGTGATCTTGAGCTTTCCAAACAGAGCAGGCTTTGCTTCTGGAGCCAGTGCAGACCTCTGGAGAAGCTTGCACTGGATCCACAGGGCTGCTGATAGGCGACTATGCCTTTTTTATTTTAATATCATCCATGCCTAAGTTGGATAACCTCTTTAAAATGTATAATAAAGTAAAAAAAAAAAAATTGTGCCTCCCCCTCACACAATTTTTTTAAACAGTTCACCATTAAGTGAAAAAAAAAATACATATTCTGTCTCATAGAAATTGTAACTCCCCACAGAATTAAGTTGACTTGATATTGTTTTGGATGGTAAAGAGCGGAAAAAAGTGAGCAAAAACAATGGGGGATTGTTATTTACAATTTCTAAGAAAATCTTTCTTTAATTAGTTTTTTTTTACAGTTCAACATGATGAATATTTAAGTAAATTCAGAAAGTCAGGTCTTATTATACATATATGGTTTAATTAACAAATAAGCATACTAAATTCAGGAGGTGAACTAGAGAGATAATAGTTACTGGAAGTGGAAAATTCAATTGGCCGTTTCCTTTCACACAAATTCACGGAAAATGAGGTTGTCAAGGGAACAGATGACTTCAGTGAAATAATTAATAGGTGAAAACATAGTCAAATGCAGATGTTACAAAAGTGTAAATCCAGTCACTGATCATTCTCATGGAAATATTATCCTCATATCCAAGTGCTAACCTGCTGCCAGGGGTTTTGGACATTTTGCACCTCTGGTAGCCAAGACAATTTTTACACTTTTGACAAGTGCAATGAAACCTAAAATTGAAATTATAAAAAAAAATTATACTAAACACCCACATAGTTTCTAAAAGTTGACAGCAGGCACATCATAAAAATGCCTTAGAAGTTCTTTTAACAAATGGGCTCCTTAATGCAGTTTTTTGTCAAAAGTAATTTTTCATAAAAATTCATATTTGAGGTTACAGTTCTGCATAATGCACACAATTAGATACATAATACATACCAAAAATAAAAGTTCAAGATGTGCAAAGTTTACACCAAGCATGTCTATGGCTTACATGTACATATCTTCATACAATTACCAGAATGAAAGAAACCAAAAATCTGGTTTTAACTCCTTACTGAGGCAGGAAATTTTTATTATTATTTTGAGTTTTTATTTTTTCCTTACCTTTTTCAAATAGCCATAATTCCATAATTTTTTTATTTTTCCCTCAAAATAGACATATGATTGCTTTTTTTGCAGGACAAAATGTAGTTTTCAACTACACCATTCATTTTACCCTATAGAGCAGGAGTGGGCAATTAATTTTCCCGAGTGGCCACATGAGAGACCGCGACTGTTGTGGTGGGCAGAACCAATAAGCTGAAATAAAATCTGCTGAATATTAACATATTAATTATAATTATTTTATGTTAATTGTATCACTTAATATTGATCAGAATTAAGTATGCTGATACCCCACTATATACAGTATGAGCCTCTACACAGCCCCCTTATATAAAGTAGGAGCCCCAACCCAGCCCCTTACATACACTATGAGCCCCCGCATAGCTCCCTATATACAGTATGAGCCCACACACTGCCCCTATTTACTGTATCAGCCCTCACATAGCCCCCTATATACAGTGTGAGCCCCCACATAGCCTCCCTATATTTAGTATGAGCCTTCACATAGCCCCCTATATAAAGATACACATCCCATACACATATTAAAAAAACACATACTCACCTCACTCCCTTTCCCCAACGCTCTGCTCTGGTCATCGATGCACTGACTCTGCACAGCAGACGCGATGTAGGTGATATCATCGTGTCTGCTGTGCCAGTTGCACATGCTGACTGGTGGAAGGAGACAGTGGCTCCATTCTCCACCAATGCATTCGGCTGCCTCAGTCCATGAGCTGGATTGTAACAGCCAGAGTTCCAGATGTATCCCTGTGGCTGCACTTTGCCCAGGTCTGATGTATAGTAAGAGAAAATAGCAAAAAAAATTCCAAGACCAGTGAAATTATGAAAGAAATGCAATTCCATGTTTGTTTTTGGGGTTATATTTTATTGCTTTAATTGTGCAGTAAAAATGGCCTGACAACATGACTCTCCAGATCAGCATGATTACGTTGATACTAAACATGCAGGGACATACATAGAAACCATGGGGCCTCATAGCCAAAGTCTCAATTGGGGCCCCCCTTCCCTCTCGATGGAGTAGGCGGGGTTACGGCACATAGGAGGAGTCACAGAATGGCATGACTCATAAATTTAAAAACTGAGAGGGTCATGTATTGCATCACATACAAAGTAATTTTGCTCCTATTGAAGCCCCTTACTGTTCTCTCCCACTACAATATCCCTTTATGGCCCCACAGAGTATGATGCCTCCAAAAATGCATCTAACACATTGCATGACACCCCCACACACAGTGAATTCCTGCACACGCACAGTATGATGACCCCAGTGTCCCCAAAACAGTATGATGTTCCCACAGTAAATATGTTTCAACAATATGAGAGACCCACAGAATATGAGACCCCCATAACACCTGTAATGGTATAATGGTCCCACCTGTACAATTCCCACACACACAGTATGAACGCTCCCACAATAATCCCCACCACAGAGTATGATGGCCCCCTATAAGTAGTGACTGATAAAAGAAAAGAAAGTCATACTTGCCTATACACGTTCCCTTCTTGCGTTGCTCCGCTCTGTGCAGCCTGTGGACTGAGGCTCCGTGCATCAAGAGACGCAGACGGACAAGCTGAATGATGGAGAATGGATCTGACAGCTCCGCTCCACCACTGTATTCATTGTCGGACTGGGGTACATAGGACCCACCAGTGACATTGATTCTCAGGGCCCACCTTAGCCATACATGATAACAATGCCCTGGAAGTAGAACGTAAAGTACACATCACTTTACGCTTCCACTTCTGATCATACAGATCGTTGCAGGGCAGGAAATAGAAGAGGCATTTGCGGCTACGAGCTCCCTCTATGATGGGAAGCTATATACGTTTTACATATGGAGTTGAGCTTCTCCTGCTGCCATATACTGATCATGCAAATCATATAAAAAAAAAAACAGCGTAGAATAAACACATCAAATTAGAGAAAAATGTATTAAAATAGAGTAAACTTTATTAGAACAATTAAAATGAGTACAATGTTAGCCAAAGTATGGCACCACATGAGAGCAAGGTAAGAATAAAAATAATATATTTTTTTATATATAATACAATTGATATAACTAGATCTTCGGAAGAAGGCTTAAGCGCCAAAACGCGTGTAGGGGTTCCTGGCACCACACTCCCGTTTACGTAATACTACTTTTCCAATATTATGAATATATACCTTTGTTGTGATCCTTCATAATATGCCTTGACAGGGGGTTTATTTCATTGCTATACAGAATAATGATTATATAGATTATGATATACTGTACAAATATCACATCAATATAAATATGGTCTGATAGACTGCCTTATATAGCTACTCTCCTTTGGATGCTTTTTGGATCTATTTACAGTACAGACCAAAAGTTTGGACACACCTTCTCATTTAAAGATTTTTCTGTATTTTCATGACTATGAAAATTGTACATTCACACTGAAGGCATCAAAACTATGAATTAACACATGTGGAATTATATACTTAACAAAAAAGTGTGAAACAACTGAAAATATGTCTTATATTCTAGGTCCTTCAAAGTCACCTTTTGCTTTGATGACTGCTTTGCACACTCTTGGCATTCTCTTGATGAGCTTCAAGAGGTAGTCACCGGAAATGGTCTTCCAACAATCTTGAAGGAGTTCCCAGAGATGTTTAGCACTTGTTGGCCCTTTTGCCTTCACTCTGCGGTCCAGCTCATCCCAAACCATCTCGATTGGGTTCAGGTCTGGTGACTGTGAAGGCCAGGTCATCTGGCGTAGCACCCCATCACTCTCCTTCTTGGTCAAATAGCCTAGCCCTTACACAGCCTGGAGGTGTGTTTGGGGTCATTGTCCTGTTGAAAAATAAATGATGGTCCAACTAAACGCAAACCGGATGGAATAGCATACCGCTGCAAGATGCTGTGGTAGCCATGCTGGTTCAGTATGCCTTCAATTTTGAATAAATCCCCAACAGTGTCACCAGCAAAGCACCCCCACACCATCACACCTCCTCCTCCATGCTTCACGATGGGAACCAGGCATGTAGAGTCCATCCTTTCACCTTTTCTGCGTCGCACAAAGACACGGTGGTTGGAACCAAAGATCTCAAATTTGGACTCATCAGACCAAAGCACAGATTTCCACTGGTCTAATGTCCATTCCTTGTGTTCTTTAGCCCAAACAAGTCTCTTCTGCTTGTTGCCTGTGACGCGCCCCCTGGGCCAGTGCTGTTTGGGGGATACCCGGATCCGGATCAGATGGGGGTTGTAGTCTCCGAGTGGCGGTGACCCGGTCCGTGCCCAGGGTGTCAAGCTCAGTGTGTGGCAGTCCTTATAGATGTTACTAGATGTTCTTTTATGTCGACTACGCCACCCGTTGATTTGCGGTCAATACGGCCGCCGCTGCAGCAGGGTCCGCTGAGGCTGGTGGTGTGTGTGCAGCTTCTGGTAGTATAACCCCCAACGGGAGGGGTATAGCCTCAGGGGGTCAGGTGTAGAGGATGGTGGTTGTGGAGGTGCAGTGAGGATGGTAATGAGACTCAGAGTCGGGCTGTGCAGTTCAGGGTCTTTACTTACTGCTGTTATGCTGGTCACTCCGGCCTTGAGTGACCGCCCGAGCCGTGCTGCATCCACCAGGTCCTGGACTCGGCCAACTCCCAAGTAATTCTGGAGCGTGATCCTGAGCTCCCTTTCTGACGTTCCTTCACTCTGGCCTTCCCCACCAGGGATCCACCTAAGTCCGGCTCCCTCGGGCCTCTTGTTGGTAAACCCTTGTCTCTGGGTTCCCTGACCCTATTCTTGGTCTGCCTTCCGGGTGGATTTAGTGGGTGGTCGTGGCAGATCCTGCCCACGACCTCCGGTCTCTGGCTGAGGATTAGTGCCCTCCACCAGCTTGGGATCCGGTACCCTTGTGCCAACTCTTCACCCTCGGATCTAATCTTGGGTTCTTGGAGTTCCCTCTTCTCCCCCTCTGGGTCCTTCTTTCTCCTCTCTCTCTCTCTTGGCCTTGGAGCTGCTCTGCTTCTCTGACTCAACTCTGACAGACTGACCTCTACAAAAGACCCTGTTCTAAGATGGTTCCCACCTTATATACTCCCTCTATGTGTGAGCTCAGGTGACCAGCACCCAATGAGCTCCTAGCACTACCCAGACTGCTCCCCCTATCTGCCCCTACACTACTGGGATGTTCCACCCCCCTCCCACTCCAGCCAGGGACAGACACTGTCGTACCTGCACATTTCTCTAGTGGGAGTACCATTGGTCTGCCCCCCGGAAATGGGATGTATGTAGTGCATGCAGCCTACTGAGCTCAGTTCCACACTCCATCCTTACCCGGGAGTGGAATACCACACCTCTGGCTGAGGTGCAATACCCCTGTAGCAGCCGAATCCTCAGGGTGCTACATTCCCCCCTGGTAAATCACAGCACGTCCTCGGGCTGTAAGATATAAAAAACATCCAAAACATACAAATTTTTTTTTTTTCATAAACATAAACATATAAACATATAAAACATCATATATATTATCAGCAATAACTTTTCATATAAAACTTTTCATAAACACTCTTGCTCCTCCGGCCACGGTGCAACTTGTGACCGGGAAAAGTGCGACAGTCTCTTGAAGAAAAATGGTTTTCCCATAAAACCAGTAGGGGGCGCTTTAGGAAGCACAACTATATACAAAGGGGAGGTATGGCCGCTCTCAGTCCTCGGCCAGGTATTAGGAACTAGGGACACACGGGTATCAGTTCACACTTTGTCCCAACGGGGAACATATTTTAAATAAGTAACAGTTCTTGGTACCCCGACGGGCAACTTTATACAGTCTCTCTCTACCGTACTTCAACGACGGCGTCCTACTGCTCTTTCTTGTTGGTTGGTTTCAGTTTCAGACCCGTCCGGGCCCTCTTGCTCCTCCTCACACCGCAGCTCCTCCTCCGTCAGGCGATGTACATGGAGGGCGTAGGGTCCTTTGGCACACTTGTGCCGGGTGAAGGTGACCTCGTCCCCTACGTATAGGTCACGACCTCTGTGTCCCTCCGGCAGATGGCTTTCTACGTCTCTGCGGGTCACAAAGACGTCGCCGGGAGTATGATGGTCTCTAATGAAGCCCCACCCATGCTGCATGTTGAATTTTATCACAGTCCCGGTGGAAGGGGGACCATGAGCTGCACGGGGATTCCTCCTGGTCCGGCTCTTCTGCTCAGCGCTTCTTATCTGCATCTGCTGTTCCCGGACCCGCCTCTCTCTCCGCTCCCTCTCGAAGACCTCGAGCTGCTGCCGGCAGCACTCTGCACGCTCCGCTGCGGCCGCCCGAGTCTCCTGAGTGAACCCCATGAGGTCTTCTCCGGTGGGGTCCCACTCAAACTGTGCCTCCTCCAGCGGGGGTGAGGTCCTCTTTACAGGCTTCGGAGCCGGAATCAGGGGCTCGCACATGGGCCTTGCCTTTTGGAGTTCCAGCTGAATATACTCCTGGGGCCATATGAAGGGCTGCCCATCCGGGCACGTATGCTGGGCGAATAGATCTTCACCCAGGTGCGGCACTCTAGATGTTGAGGGCGCGTTGATGGTAGCGGCGCCCGGGTTAACCAGGCCTTGCGACCAGGCCTGGGGCACCTTAAAGGCAAAGGGCACCGTAAGAACGGCGGCGCCCTGGGTTATTCGGCCCTGCGACCAGGCCGGTGGCTCCGCGGAGGTAGGGGGCGCTGTTGGAATTGCGGCGCCCGGGTGTACTAGGCCTTGCGACCAGGCCGGTGGTATTTCCTGCTTGGCCACGCTCGAGGTCGAGGCGTGTGACGTCACAGGGGTCGCTGCCGCGGTTTCCGGTTGAGGCCTAGTCGGCGGCGGTGACGATGCCGCGACGGGCACGGCAGGGGGAACTTCGGGCTCTGCGACGGGGAGCTGGGGCAGGCACGCGGTTTCCCGGTTCGGGGTAGAGACGTCCCCTTTACCTGCCTCCATCCGTTCAGCTCCCTTCTCGGCGCCGTCTCCGGCCTTCAGTCCTCCTGCACCATCCTCAGAGGCGGTCTGTCTCCTCGTCTCGGGTGGCGTGCTCCGCTGTCGGGTTTCGGTCTGCTGGGCCATCTCTCGGCTCCACTCCGCCAACGTCTCTCGCTGCACCCGGGCCATCCTCCGTGCGAGGCCCTCCAGCGCAGTCTGTGCACACTCCCGGTCTCGGGGGAGCTGTGCCAGGACCTCCACTAGGCCTAGTGGGGTTGTTGCTTGCAGCAGGCTCCTGACCACTGGGTCGGTGCTGCCTGTCTCTCCCTCCATCTCCGGGTAGGCTCTCTCTGGACTCCTCTCCAGACTTCTTGTCTCCGGGTGCGCTCTCTCCAGACTGCTCCTGGTGACACCCATCTTCGTTCTCTTGTTCTGTCTCCGTCCACATTTAGGGTGGTCCCGGGGCAACTTAGTGATTGTCAGTTCCAGGGGCAGTTCTCTTACGCAGATGGACACTTCCAGCATCACAGTCTCTGTTGGTGGGCGCGGTTTCCGCTTTTGGCGCCATTCTTCGACCTGGCCCACGATGGGAGGTGGCCTCTTGCCACCCTCTGGCACGCCCATAATGGCGTCCGCTCTTCCAAGGCGGGAAATCTTTGGAAATGGCGGGAATCGTCTCCCAGTGGCGGGAAACTCCATGGATGGCGGGAAAAAGCTGCAAATGGCGGACAACCGGCGGGAAACGACCTGTGATGGGGTCCGTTGGCGGGGACCCTCCGGAACCGGCGGGAGACTTCTTTTTAAGGTAACGGTGAACTTTTCTTCAGGCACGCAGTACCCGGTTGTTGCGGGCACGTAATCCTGCCGACTACGCCAAAGTTGACGCGCCCCCTGGGCCAGTGCTGTTTGGGGGATACCCGGATCCGGATCAGATGGGGGTTGTAGTCTCCGAGTGGCGGTGACCCGGTCCGTGCCCAGGGTGTCAAGCTCAGTGTGTGGCAGTCCTTATAGATGTTACTAGATGTTCTTTTATGTCGACTACGCCACCCGTTGATTTGCGGTCAATACGGCCGCCGCTGCAGCAGGGTCCGCTGAGGCTGGTGGTGTGTGTGCAGCTTCTGGTAGTATAACCCCCAACGGGAGGGGTATAGCCTCAGGGGGTCAGGTGTAGAGGATGGTGGTTGTGGAGGTGCAGTGAGGATGGTAATGAGACTCAGAGTCGGGCTGTGCAGTTCAGGGTCTTTACTTACTGCTGTTATGCTGGTCACTCCGGCCTTGAGTGACCGCCCGAGCCGTGCTGCGTCCACCAGGTCCTGGACTCGGCCAACTCCCAAGTAATTCTGGAGCGTGATCCTGAGCTCCCTTTCTGACGTTCCTTCACTCTGGCCTTCCCCACCAGGGATCCACCTAAGTCCGGCTCCCTCGGGCCTCTTGTTGGTAAACCCTTGTCTCTGGGTTCCCTGACCCTATTCTTGGTCTGCCTTCCGGGTGGATTTAGTGGGTGGTCGTGGCAGATCCTGCCCACGACCTCCGGTCTCTGGCTGAGGATTAGTGCCCTCCACCAGCTTGGGATCCGGTACCCTTGTGCCAACTCTTCACCCTCGGATCTAATCTTGGGTTCTTGGAGTTCCCTCTTCTCCCCCTCTGGGTCCTTCTTTCTCCTCTCTCTCTCTCTTGGCCTTGGAGCTGCTCTGCTTCTCTGACTCAACTCTGACAGACTGACCTCTACAAAAGACCCTGTTCTAAGATGGTTCCCACCTTATATACTCCCTCTATGTGTGAGCTCAGGTGACCAGCACCCAATGAGCTCCTAGCACTACCCAGACTGCTCCCCCTATCTGCCCCTACACTACTGGGATGTTCCACCCCCCTCCCACTCCAGCCAGGGACAGACACTGTCGTACCTGCACATTTCTCTAGTGGGAGTACCATTGGTCTGCCCCCCGGAAATGGGATGTATGTAGTGCATGCAGCCTACTGAGCTCAGTTCCACACTCCATCCTTACCCGGGAGTGGAATACCACACCTCTGGCTGAGGTGCAATACCCCTGTAGCAGCCGAATCCTCAGGGTGCTACACCTGTCCTTAGCAGTGGTTTCCTAGCAGCTATTTTACCATGAAGGCCTGCTGCACAAAGTCTCCTCTTAACAGTTGTTGTAGAGATGTGTCTGCTGCTAGAACTCTGTGTGGCATTGACCTTGTCTCTAATCTGAACTGCTGTTAACCTGTGATTTCTGAGGCTGGTGACTCGGATAAACTTATCCTCAGAAGCAGAGGTGACTCTTGGTCTTCCTTTCCTGCAGCGTTCCTCATGTGAGCCAGTTTATTTGTAGCGCTTGATGGTTTTTGCAACTGCACTTGGGGACACATTCAAAGTTTGCCCAATTTTTCGGACTGACTGACCTTCATTTCTTAAAGTAATGATGGCCACTCGTTTTTCTTTACTTAGCTGCTTTTTTCTTGCCATAATACAAATTCTAACAGTCTATTCAGTAGGATTATCAGCTGTGTATCCACCTGATTTCTGCACAACACAACTGATGGTCCCAACCCCATTTATACGGCAAGAAATCCCACTTATTAAACCTGACAGGGCACACCTGTGAAGTGAAAACCATTTCCAGTGACTACCTCTTGAAGCTCATCAAGAGAATGGCAAGAGTGTGCAAAGCAGTGATTAAAGCAAAAGGTGGCTACTTTGAAGAACCTAGAATATAAGACATATTTTCAGTTGTTTCACACTTTTTTGTTAAGTATATAATTCCACATGTGTTAATTCATAGTTTTGATGCCTTCAGTGTGAATGTGCAATTTTCATAGTCATGAAAATACAGAGAAATCTTTAAATGAGAAGGTGTGTCCAAACTTTTGGTCTGTACTGTATATCAATTGTATTATATATAAAAAATATATTATTTTTATTCTTACCTTGCTGGCATGTGATTCTATACTTTGGCTTACGTTGTACTCATTTTAATTGTTCCAATAATGTTTACTCTATTTTAATACGATTTTTCTCTAATTTGATGTGGTTATTCTGCAGTTTTTCTCTTATATGATTTATGTTATCATGGTGTATAACCCTTTATAACGGTCCTTGATATTGAGTATTATTTAGCTAACTATCCACAGAGAGTTTTTTATAATATTCTGATACTCATACAAGTTGCTGAATTATGCCCTATACTGATCATGCAGATCAGTGCCAGGCAGAAAAGAATTGTGCAAATATGAACATACGGTAAGTAGTCTATATGATCAGGCAGAACGCTTGATGAGATCTCAGCCCAATCATTAACAAAATGAACAAGGGGTTTGGCAATGCTGGATCCCCCTGATCAGGAATTATAAGATCCAGAATTTTAAACTATATTTTTTTCTTGCTGAAAATTGTGATTTATAGCCCTAAATTACATTATACAGAAAAAAAACTTTAATGGGTTGTACAAAATAATGAAAATGATGCACACTGGCAGCAATATATACTCACCCTTCTAGCCTTCGGCAGCTCCAGTGCCATGCTTTTATCTACATGGGCTGCATGTAGACAATCTCTTTAAAGTACATGTATTACTTCTGGTGTGCGGCGCTTTCATTATTTTGGACACCTCCTTTAACTCCTTCACTCCTGGGCGATTTTCCGTTTTAGTTTTTTCCCCCCTTCTTCCAAGAGCCATAACTTTTTTATTTTTCCATCAATATAGACGCATGAGGGCTTGCTTTATATGCAACAAATTGTACTTTTGAATTACACGATTCATTCTAAGGCATAGTCTACTGGAAAACGGAAAAAAAATTCCAAGTGTGGTGAAATTGCAAAAAAGTGCAATTCCACAATTGTTTTTTGGGGTTTAATTTATCATGTTCAATATATGGTAAAACTGACCTGGCAGTATGATTCTCCAGGTCAGTACGAGTACGCAGATACCAAATTTGTACTTTTATTTTTATTTAAGTGTTGAAAAAAAATTCAGAAATGTGTATGAAAATTATTTTTGGATTTTGTCGCCATTTTCCGAGACCCCTACCGTTTTCATTTATCCGGAGTTGGGGCTCTATGTTGGTTTATTTTTTGTTCCCTGAGCTGATGTTTTTACTGATACCGTTTTGGGGTAGATACAATGTTTTGATCGTCTCTTATTGCAATGTTGAGGCAGCCAAAAATCACAATTATGGCGTTTTTAATTTTTTTTTTCATTACACCATTTACCAGTAGAATTCATTTATTTTATATTTTGATATATTGAACATTTCTGAATGCAGCATTGCTAAATATGAGCATTTTTTATTTTCTCTCTGTTTTATTTTCAATGGGGAAAAAGGGGACTGATTTGAACTTTTGTGTTATTTTTATTGTCTTTGTGTTGTTAAAAACTTTTTACATTTTTTTTACTGTTTTTAATAGTCCCCATAGGGCAGAGATGTCAAACTCAAATACACAGAGGGCCAAAATTAAAAGTTTGGACAAAGCCGTGAGTCAACCTTCATATTTATTAAAAAAAATGTCAACATTTGGGGATGTTTTTCCTTATCATCAAATACATTGAGGTACATTTTCATATGGAAACAAACTTAAAGGGGTAGTCCCACAAACAAAGTACATTTTAATTAATAGATCTTAGAATAAAATATTGGAATAATATAATATGTGCAGTAAGAGCAGTAAAAAGCATAGTGCTCCATACAGTATAATGGGCACCACACAGTGCTCCATACAGTATAATGGGCCCCACACAGTCCTCCATACAGTATAATGGCCACAAAAAGTCCACCACACAGTATAATGGGCCCCACACAGTACTCGATACAGTATAATGGGCCTTACATAGTCCTCCATACAGTATAATGGGCCCCACATAGTCCTCCATACAGTATAATGGGCCCCACATAGTCCTCCATACAGTATAAAGGGCCTTACATAGTCCTCCATACAGTATAATGGGCCCCACACAGTGCTCCATACAGTATAATGGGCCCCACATAGTCCTCCATACAGTATAATGGGCCTTACATAGTCCTCCATACAGTATAATAGGCCTCACATAGTGCTCCATACAGTATAATGGACCCCATGCAGTGCTCCATGCAGTGTAATTGGCACCACACAGTGCTCCATATAGTATAATGAGCCCCACATAGTCCTCCACACAGTATAATGGGCCCCACACAGTACTCCATACAGTATAATGGGCCTTACATAGTCCTCCATACAGTATAATGGGCCCCACATAGTCCTCCATACAGTATAATGGGCACCACACAGTGCTCCATACAGTATAATGGGCACCACACAGTGCTCCATACAGTATAATGGGCCCCACACAGTGCTCCATACAGTATAATCGCCTCACATAGTACTCCATACAGTATAATGAACCCCACGCAGTGCTCCATACAGTATAATTGGAACCACAATGGCCTCACATTAAAATAAATAAATGCTCACCTCTGCTGCTGATGCTCCCTCCTCCATCATTGCTTTCAACTGTATCAGAATCTATCAGAAAGTGCATAGTTGAAAGTTAGTTTGCACCCTGTGCATATAAAGGTGTGGCCTGCCTTTTCCTTGAACTCAACATTCTATTCATGTTGTTCCCCATGGCTGTGTGTCTACTAGCCAGGCTCAGTCCTTCTCAGCCCTTATCCACATGCACGTCACTTGATATACGGTAAGGTTTTAAATATTGGAGTTAGGACCGTGCTGAATAAGGTCACCGTGGCGTGGTGGGATGGCTTTTGCATTCTTTTGATCAAAGTTATTTTATATTAAATAAGTATCTTATATTATTTTCACTATTGCTGTTTATTTATTTACTACTATATATATATATACTACTATATACTAATGGTACGTGACCCAACTTTTCCATCCTGATTTCCATGCAGCCTTCCCTATATCTCTCTGCTCCTACTATATACTAATGGTACGTGACCCAAGTTACACTACCCACCCCCCACTTTCATTTATGACCTTGTTTACTGAACCTTTGAGTATCCTACATCTGGTTCAGCCTTAATCAGCTGATCAAGATGAGCACAGACCACTCCCCTCTGGTTCACAGCTGAATGCATTCTGTAGGCCATATATTGAGAACTAGGAGTCTGTGTCAGACTGAAGTCTGAAGTCCCTCAGCTTAAGTGTCCATGAGCTGAAGTGTCTGAAATTTGAATTAATCCTGAATTGAACCTGAAGTGAACTGAAGGTACCTGGATACTAAGTCACAGTTAACAATGTTTGTTTTTGTTTTCACTCTCACCCCCTTAATCCTTCACTTCTTTCAACCACCCCTAATCCCTACACCTGGAAAGGAACTCTTCATCTCTCCCTCCATTCTCCCCACCCATCTCACCTCTTCCTCAGAGCTATTCCACAACATACAATCCTTTGTCTCCAAACACAGACAGCCACCTCATGCCCTCTCCTGCTCCCACCTAATAACGCTTTCTCTGCTCCTCCTTACTGCCGGCGACATCTCTCCAAATCCTGGCCCTCCTCACCACATCCCTACATTCACTTCCACCTCCTACCCCCGATCTATCCCAAACTCTCGTAACCCTTCTAACCTTACACCCATCCGCCCAGCCCCCGCTTCCCCAGTTCCACTAACAGGAGCTCTATGGAACGCTCGCTCTGTCTGCAATAAACTTTCCTACATTCACGATCTCCATCACTAACAAGCTTTCCTTCCTCGGAATCACTGAAACCTGGCTCACCCCCTCCGACACAACCTCTCCTGCTGCACTTTCGTATGGCGGATTCCACCTCTCCCATACCCCCCGCCCCAACGGCAAGCACGGTGGAGGAATAGGTTTCGTCCTCTCAGAAAACTGCTCCTTCACCCAGATCCCACTGCCGCCCGCAATTACTCTCCCGTCTTTTGAAGTGCACTGTGTGCGCATCTACTCCCCCTCCAACCTCCAACTGGCTGTCATCTACCGCCCCCCAGGATCAGCCACCACTTTCTTTGACCACTTCACCACCTGGCTACTTCATTTCCTCTCTGTTGACATCCCCACTATCCTCATGGGCGACTTTAACATCCCCATTAATACTTCCCTCTCAGCTGCCTCTAAGCTTCTATCCCTCACTTCCTCCTTTGGTCTTACCCAGTGGTCTTCCACACCCACCCACAAAGACGGCCACACGCTGGACCTCATCTTCACCCGCCTCTGTTCCCTATCTAACCTCTCTAACTCACCTCTCCCTCTCTCTGACCACAACCTACTCACATTCTCTTCTCTCTCCTCCCCGGGGCAACAATCCCCACTCCACAAACTTGAATACCCTCGTAGAAATCTCAAACACCTTGATCTACACTCTCTCTCTGAATCCCTCCTCCCTCTTACAGACATTAGTTCCTTACATGATGCAGATGCTGCTGCCACTTTATACAACACCACAACAGCTGCAGCTCTCGATTCGGTCGCCCCCCTCATGCATACCAAGACTTGCACAATCAACAGACAACCCTGGCACACCAGCCTAATTAAAGAACTGCGACGGGCCTCCAGGGCTGCTGAACGTAGATGGAAAAGGTCCCACTCCCATGAGCACTTCATCGCATTCAAACAGTCCCTCACTACCTTCAAGTCCACACTCACTGCAGCAAAACAAACATACTTCACATCTCTCATATCCTCCCTGTCCCACAACCCCAAACAACTATTCAACACCTTCAATTCTCTCCTCCGTCCCCCAGTGCCTCCTCCCTCTCCTCTTATTTCAGCCGAAGACTTTGCCTCATTCTTCAAGCAGAAGATTGACACCATCAGACAAAGCTTTTGCCTAAAGCCCCCACAGCCCCTCCCCACACCTACTCAACCCTCCTCCTCCAAAACTACATTCTCCACCATTTCTGAAGATCAACTTTCCTCCTTACTCTCCAAATCACACCTCACCACCTGTAAACTTGACCCAATCCCGTCCCACCTCATCCCAAACCTTACCACTATCTTCATCCCAGCCCTAGCCCACCTCTTCAACCTGTCACTAACAACTGGTGTCTTCTTCTCATGTTTCAAACATGCCTCAATCACACCCATCCTCAAAAAGCCCTCCCTTGACCCATCCTCTGTGTCTAGCTATCGCCCCATATCACTTCTCCCCTATGCCTCAAAACTACTGGAACAACATGTCCATTCTGAACTGTCCTCCCACCTCTCCTCCTGCTCCCTCTTTGACCGCCTACAATCTGGTTTCCGACCGCACCATTCTACTGAAACTGCACTGACTAAAGTCACAAACGACCTACTAACCGCCAAATCTAAGCGACACTACTCTGTCCTCCTCCTCCTAGACCTGTCATCTGCCTTTGACACAGTGGACCATTCCCTCTTACTACAGACTCTCTCATCTCTCGGCATCACAGACTTGGCCCTATCCTGGATCTCCTCATACCTAACAGACCGGACATTCAGTGTCTCCCACTCACACACCACCTCTTCATCTCGCCCCCTATCTGTCGGTGTCCCCCAAGGTTCAGTTCTAGGACCCCTGCTCTTCTCCATCTACACCTTAGGCCTGGGACAGCTCATAGAGTCTCATGGCTTTCATTATCACCTCTATGCTGATGACACACAGATCTACCTCTCTGGACCCGATATCACCTCCGTATTAACCAAAATCCCACAATGTCTGTCTGCTATTTCATCCTTCTTCTCTGCTAGATTTCTAAAACTTAACATGGACAAAACAGAATTCATCATCTTTCCGCCATCTCATTCAACCCTCCCAACTGACCTATCCATCATAGTCAATGGCTGCCCACTCTCCCCAGTCCCTCAAGCTCGCTGCCTCGGGGTAACCCTGGACTCGGAACTCTCCTTCAAACCACATATCCAAGCCCTTTCCACTTCCTGCCGACTCCAACTTAAAAATATCTCCCGGATCCGCACATTCCTAAACCATGAATCTGCAAAAACACTAGTGCACGCCCTCATCATCTCCCGCCTTGACTACTGCAACCTCCTGCTCTGTGGCCTCCCCTCTAACACTCTCGCACCCCTCCAATCTATCATAAACTCTGCTGCTCGACTAATCAACCTGTCCCCCCGCTATTCCCCGGCCTCTCCTCTCTGTCAATCTCTTCACTGGCTCCCCATTGCTCAGAGACTCCAGTTCAAAACCCTAACCATGACATACAAAGCCATTCACAACCTGTCTCCTCCATATATCTCCAACCTAGTCTCCCGTTACATACCTGCACGCAACCTCCGATCTTCACAAGATCTCCTGCTCTACTCCCCTCTTATCTCCTCCTCCCACAACCGTATACAAGATTTCTCCCGTGCTTCCGCCCTACTCTGGAACTCTCTACCCCAACGTATCAGACTCTCGCCTACCGTGGAAACCTTCAAAAGGAACCTGAAGACCCACCTCTTCCGACAAGCCTACAACCTGCAGTAACCACCGCTCCACCATACCGCTGCACGACCAGCTCTACCCTCACCTACTGTATCCTCACCCATCCCTCGTAGATTGTGAGCCCTCGCGGGCAGGGTCCTCGCTCCGCCTGTACCAGTCGCTGTCACATTGTGTTCAAGATTATTGAAATTGTTCTTGTATTATACCCCCTTTTTCACATGTAAAGCGCCATGGAATAAATGGCGCTATAATAATTAATAATAATAATAATAATAATAATACTACAGGGTATTTACTTGTTTATTGGCCAGTGTGAGCATGCACTTACATGTTGCATGGACACTAACTTATATCCCAGTTTATTAATTTAGTTTTTTTTTCAAAACACATGCAAAGTTAAAATTCTCACTAAACTCTAGATGAATTCTTTCAGGGGTGTTGTTTCCAAAAAGGGTTAACTTTTCAGGGGTTTTAACTGTACTGATTAACAATCCTTTAAGCCGCCTCCGTGGCAGGGTGTCCAGTAGTTCTCACCTCAATATGGCACAGTGACTCAACCCGAATCTTGCTGGGAGCAGTAGTGGGATGAAGGAGGGTCTTCCCCTTCTGCCAGGGGTCGACTTGGGAAACAACTGTCCACACTCTCTATACACTCACAAGAGATGAGGTTGGAACAATTAACAGGTTTATTTATAAAGCAGATAAATGGTGAATATGGTAAGGGGAATAGCAAGCAACAATAAAACAAATTGTGTAATACTATCTACAAGTACAAATACAATATAGGGCTTTGCAGTTAACCTGAATGTTAGGGATGAAGGTTCCCCTTTAAATCGCAACAAGCACACACCTATCTTGGATAGACATAAAGTGCAAATGCATATACATACGTACACCCAAACAGGTTTAGATGGACAGAGAAAAATATATAGACTGTAAGCTTGCGAGCAGAGCCCTCACTCCTTTCGATATGAGATATGCTTATTCTGTAATGTCTGTATATGTCCCCCCTAAAATTTGTAAAGTGCTGCGGAATATGTTGGCGCTATAAAAATAAAAACTATTATTATTATTATATATATATATGTCAAAAAATCCAAATAGGCAATGGGACACTGACACCTAAATAAATGGCCACAAAAAGTTTTGGACATATATATTTATATGCAATTGCACTTTATGTATAGGTCATTCTAATATCTTGTGGTATTATAGGACAGTCATCTTTGAATGCTTTAAAATTTACTTACCTTTATGCAAATAATTTTTACGACTTCTTTACATCAGACTTGCAGATGTTTTATGATTGAATTTTCCACTCTTTCACTTTACTATTTATACCGTTGGTGGGCTTGGGTAGAACCATGGCTATCATTTTGCAGTTTGGTTTGGTACTATGTGCCTTTGGGCAGTTTTAATTGTTGTTATATGGTTTTGTTGTCGGTATATACTGTATTATGTGTCAATAAAATTTACTATTTATGATCATGTTTTGGCAAGATCCCCGATTTTTGCATATCTTTTCTTGTTTGGTCCATATTGCATTTTTATATGCTTTGGGTTGATCTCCATTGATATTGGGGTGGTGCCCGCCTTTTCTTGTTGTTTAAGCACATACCTATCTAATACTGCTTAAACTATAATTGGCTGCAACAATGGAAATGACGCGCCCCCTGGGGCCGTGGGGTACTCGGTAGCCGGGCCGGTCCTTTTTGGGGTAGTCACGGTGACCGTGACCCGGTCCGTGGCCAAGGGCGGTCAATAAAGAAAAGTCAATTGGGGATATTGTTTCGTGACGCCACCCGTGGTATGCGGCTATATGTGGCCGCCGCTGCTATTCAGATCCACTGGGGCTGTTGGTGACGCAGCAAAGATGGTTCAGCTCTCCACGGGTAGAGCTAGGCCTCAGGGCAGTTAAATAAGGGATTTGAGATGTTGGTGTTGTAGTGCAAGGCAGGTGACGTAGCAATTAAGTAAAGGACACAGTGGGGTGCAGTCTTCAAGTGTTTACTCAGTTATTATGGAGTTCCAGGTTACAGTGGCCAGATTATAACAGCCCACCGAGTAATGTGTCCTCCGGGGAAGTGATCCAGTCAACTCTCAGATAACTTGGGTGCACTTGAACGGGACCCCTTTCTTATGTACCTTCCCGGGACGTCTCTCTGCGCTGGCTCTCGCCCTCCTGCCCTGCACCTCACACACAGTGTCCAGAGCCAGTGGCCTCGGGCCTTGTTGGGCGACGTCCTTTCTGTCCCCTTTGTACTATATGGCCACCTTTTCAGCGAATGTGTGTGGATTTTGGCTACGGGCACATGAAGATACCGCAACCTCCGGTTTGCTAGCTGAGTCTTGCAGTCCTCCACTAGTCTGAGGCCGGTCCCCTACTGCGGCCTGATCCCTTCACGATCAGCGTGAACTCGGGCGCACGGGTGGACTCCGCATGTCCCGTGCCCCTAGGATCCCCTTATCTCTCTGGAGCCTTTCTCACTGCTCCTGTCTTCTCTCCTCACTCTCCTACTGGGCCCCTTCGCCGTCTGGACCTTACCCCTCACGGTCCTCCCTTCCTCCACCGAACTCACTCTTCTAGATGTTTCTCCCCTTCTTTTATATGCTTTCTTCAGTGCTCCCCTAAACTACTTCCTCCACCCACCTCCTCTACCTAGTTCCACCTTCCAAACGGGGACCGGGTCTGTGCTCTCCCTCAGGAGAGCACAGACGGTCCGTGGCCCAGGGCGGTCAATAAAGAAAAGTCAATTGGGAGATATTGTTTTGTGATGCCACCCGTGGTATGCGGCTATATGTGGCCACCGCTGCTATTCAGATTCACTGGGGCTGTTGGTGATGCAGCAAAGATGGTTCAGCTCTCCACGGGTAGAGCTAGGCCTCGTCTCTCTGTGCTGGCTCTCGCCCTCCTGCCCTGCGCCTCACACACAGTGTCCAGAGCCAGTGGCCGCGGGCCATGTTGGGTGACGTCCTTTCTGTCCCCTTTGTACTATATGGCCACCTTTTCAGCGAATGTGTGTGGATTTTGGCTACAGCACATGAAGATACCGCAACCTCCGGTTTGCTAGCTGACTCTTGCAGTCCTGCACTAGTCTGAGGCCGGTTCCCTACTGCGGCCTGATCCCTTCACGATCAGCGTGAACTCGGGCGCACGGGTGGACTCCGCAGTTCCCGTGCCCCTAAGATCCTTTCTCTCTCTGGAGCCTTTCTCACTGCTCCTGTCTTCTCTCCTCACTCTCCTACTGGGCCCCTTTTCCTGGGCCCCTTCGCCGTCTGGACCTTACTCCTCACGGTCCTCCCTTCCTCCACCGAACTCACTCTTCTAGATGTTTCTTCCCTTCTTTTATACGCATCCTTCAGTGCTCCCCTAAACTACTTCCTCCACCCACCTCCTCTACCTAGTTCCACCTTCCAAACGGGGACCGGGTCTGTGCTCTCCCTCAGGAGCTATCTGGACCTTCCCTAATGGAGTGGTGTAGTGTTGGATGTGAGTGGTTGGGTCCCGGGTAATGCTCCGTCCTTACCTGAGAGTGGGGTACCACACCTCTGGCTGAGATGCAGTACCTCTGTGGCAACTGGACCCGCAGGGGCGCCACAGAAACAACAAAGTTCAATGTTGGGGCCCGGTTTCCATGGTTGATGGTGCGTTTGAAGAATCCATTGGTACATGTAATGCCATAGGAACAAGTTCCCCTTCACGGCTGGTCCTGTTATAACTCCATTTATGTTGAACTACAATTCCCAACAATGCTTCCTTATAGATAGGTCTTATATACTTGCCCCCAGTGGAACCACAAGTCCCAGCAAGCTACTCACTCTCTGATGTGGCAGTTCTGCAATCACACAGGGTTCCAGCCTGGCACTTTAGGATTCAGTTACTTAGGGATGGAGGGAAGAGTTCTTCTCTTTGATGGGAAACCAGGAGGAGGTGGGCAACCCTGGGCAACCTGGCTGGTTTGTAATTGTGGTGCAGCTCCAAGGCTATGTGCCCACGATGCAGAAATGAAGCAGAAAATTTCTGCAGCATTTCTGCATCTCCCTGGCAGAAAAAACGCATGCAGATTGTGCATGCGTTTTTCCTGCAGAATACATGCGGATTCACATGCGTTTCCGCATGCAGATTGACAAGCGCTTTCCAGGCGATAGCATCACTTGGAAAGTGCTTGACAACTAGGTCACACTGTATAAATCCATGCAAACAGCATGGATTTATACAGTGTGAACCGTAAAAATTAAAACAAATAAAGCTATACTCACCCCCGAGGCCCCGGCGTGTGCTGCAGCGCTTGTTCCTGTCTGGTTCCCGGCTGCCGGCATATCGCGAGACACAGCGGTGAAGGGCCTGCGGTCACATGACTGTGACGTCACCGCAGGTCCTCAAGCGATGCCGGCATTCAGAGAGAAACCTTCGGACAGGTGAATATAAACTTTATTTATTATTTTATTCTTTTTTTACAGGTACAATGGTACCCAGGTCTGGATGAGAGTCTCCTCTCCTCCAGAACTGGGTACCATCCGCACATAGAGACGCATAGAAGCCGCTTGTAAAAATGTACAGTCGCGGTTTCTGTGCGTCTCAATGCAAGTCAATGGCGGGAGTTCCGCTGCGCTTCCGCAAAATTAAATGACATGCTGCGGATTTTTGTACGCAGCATAAACGCTGCGGAAAAATCCGCAGCATGTGCATAGAACATGCGGAATTCCCTTGGGGACCATGGGGTGCGGATTACCTAGCATTTCACAAGCGTTTCCGCTGCGGAAATTCCGCAGCATAAACGCTTGAAAAACGCTACGTGGGCACCCAGCCCAAGGCTCACTGTCCTCTCACATGGAGCTGCAGAACTATCAGTCTGCAGCTTCCTCAGCCAATCAGTCCTGTCCTCAGCTGCTGCTCCTCCTCATCCAAATTGCCAAGGCAATGCAGCTAAGCAGGGACTAATGTCTCTTACTGAGAAATACTGTCTGCTCCTATCAGGCTCAGTTTCTGTACACCAGTCTCCCCCAACAGGGATTACAATGATAAATCAGGAAATCAGCAAATGTGTCATGGTACCTGAAAATCAGCCCAGCAAAATTTGTGCCCCAAAAGGTGCTCCTTCTCTTCTGAGAACCTGTCTTGTGGTGAACAGGCTCTTGTAGGCTATTGCTGTACTCAAGAGAAATTTAGTAACAACTTTTTCTCCTATATTCCTTGTACAAATGAAATATTTAGAGCAAAAAAATCATTTTTTTTATTTCAAAGGCCCAAGTTTAATAAATTCTAAAAAGCAGTTGTGGGGTCAGTATACCAACTACACGAACATATGATTTCCTTGAGGTTTACATAGTAACATAGTAACGTAGGTTGAATAAAAACCTAAGTCCATCAAGTTCAACCTTTCTCCCCCAATTGTACTCCCCAGGTTTAGTGTCTAAAATGCACATATTTTGGCACCTCAGTAGCTCAGCAAACTTTTAATGCACATTAGGAAACATCCTAATAAAAAAGAGGTTCCAAAATCAACAAGTTGTTCTTCTGTTTTTCTGACTGCTGCATTTCAGATATTTCTAAACTCAACAGAATTGGGGTATTAAGTATTGTGATACAGTTCTCTGTTAACATATCCTGTGTTTCAAAAAACAATGGGTTAAAACTGAATATCTGAAAAATAAAAAAAACAACAATTTCCTAAATGCTGTTTTAAATACTTGAAGGAGCGCAACTTTTTAAATGATAAAATGTAAGGGTGGGTTTTCAATATATTGACCCCTTAAAGAGCACCTGTCACTACCAGAATTGTTATTTACCTACAGGTATGGTGGTATTCTGCAGCATTTAAATACTGTGCAGCCAGCTTACTGGAGCAGCGTTAACAGGGAGAAAATCACGTTTTATTCTCCCTACAACCGTTCAACCGGACAGGCTTATTGATTAACATTGGTTCGTGTGCTATCTGGTATTTATCACAAACAACATACAGTAGATATTAAAAGTCTACACACCCAGTGGCGTGCCGGAGGACCCTGTGCCAGCGCCAGCGCCGCCCCCCACTCCCGTCATCGCACATACAGTTGAAATCAATGATGGAGGAGAGAGCATCAGCTGACAATCCTCCTCCATCATTCTTCCTTTGGGTCTGAGATCTCAGGGAGCGCAGAGCACACAATGAAATCGCCACCTGACGCCCGCTGCTCTGAGGTGTACGGCGCTTCAGAACGCTCTCTGCAGACACTAAAGCATTGGGTGAACAAGGACTATGTAGAACTATGGGGGATGCATTATACTATATGGAGGACTATGGGGTGCAATATACTATATGGAGGACTATGGGAGAGTGCATTATACTGTATGGAGGACTATGGGCGGATGCATTATACTATACGGAGGACTGTGGGGCGTGCATTATACTATATGGAGGATTATGGGGAGTGAATTATACTGAATGGAGGACTATGGGGAGTGCATTATACTGTGTGGAGGCCTATGGGGAGGGCATTATACTGAATGGAGGACTATGGGGTGTATTATACTATATGGACGACTATGAGGTGCATTATACTATATGGAGGACTATGGGGAGTGCATTATACCATATGGAGGGCTAAGGGGTGCATTATACTATATGGAGGACTATGTGGAGTGCATTATACCATATGGAGGACTATGGGGTGTGCATTATACTATATGGAGGACTATGTGGGGTCCATTATACTATATAGAAGGCAGTGTGGGGCCTATTATATTATATGGATGGCAATGTGGTGCCCATGATACTATATGAATGGCTATGTCGGAGTTATTATAATATTTGGAAGGGTATCTGGGGGGCATTACACTGTGTTCCAAATTATTATGCAAATAATATTTTCTCAGATTTTCCCAAATTACCTATATGAATTGCAGTCATTGTAATTTTCCAGTCAAATAACTATTAGAGTACAATTGAAAGGTTTTTGTACAAACTGCCTATGATAACAGTATATTTAAAAAAAAAATAAAACACTCAAACTGCACTCAAAATGCATGTTCCAAATTATTATGCACAGCAGAGTTTTCAACCTTTTCATTTTAATAAAGAAACAAAAAAATGGTCATTTTTGAAATTATAAGCATTAGCAGGTTATTACAAACTGAAATCAAACAGTTTTCAACTCAAAACTTTATTCTAGGTGATGTTACATTTGCACATAGGACCCCTTGTTCGAAAGGAGCTTCTGAACTCTCTCATTCATTGAATTTGTCAGGTTTTGGATGGTTTCTGCTTCAATTGTTTTGCATGAGGACAGAATACCCTCCCAGAGCTGTTGCTTAGATATGAACTGCCTCCCGCCATCATAGTCACTCCTTTTGATGATGCTCCAGAGGTTCTCAATGGGGTTGAGGTCAGGGGAGCATGGGGGCCACACCATAAGTTTGTCCCCTTTTATGCCCACAGCAGCCAGAGATGCAGATGTGTTATGTGCAGCATGAGACGGTGCATTATCATGCATGAAAATGATCTTGCTGCGGAATGCACGGTTCTTCTTCTTGAACTATGGCAGGAAGTGCAGCTTGAGAAACTCAACATACATTATGGAGTTCATCTTTACCCCTTCAGGGATCCTAAAAGGGCCGACAATCTCTCTCCCCATGATTCCAGCCCAAAACATTACTCCACCTCCTCCTTGTTGGCGCCGTAGCCGTGTTTGCATGGGGTGTCCATCAACCAGCCATCCTCCACTCCATCCATCTGGACCATCGCGATCATTTCATGCATGATAATGCCCCCTCCCATGCTGCACATAACACATCTGCATCTCTGGCTGCTGTGGGCATAAAAGGGGACAAACTTATGGTGTGGCCCCCATGCTCCCCTGACCTCAACCCCATTGAGAACCTCTGGAGCATCATCAAAAGGAGTGTCTATAATGGCGGGAGGCAGTTCACATCTAAGCAACAGCTCTGGGAGGGTATTCTGTCCTCATGCAAAACAATTGAAGCAGAAACCATCCAAAACCTGACAAATTCAATGAATGAGAGAGTTCAGAAGCTCCTTTCGAACAAGGGGTCCTATGTGCAAATGTAACATCACCTAGAATAAAGTTTTGAGTTGAAAACTGTTTGATTTCAGTTTGTAATAACCTGCTAATGCTTATAATTTCAAAAATGACAATTTTTTTGTTCCTTATTAAAATGAAAAGGTTGAAAACTCAAATAATAATTTGGAACATGCATTTTGAGTGCAGTTTGAGTGTTTTATTTTTTAAAAAATATACTGTTATCATAGGCAGTTTGTACAAAAACCTTTCAATTGTACTCTAATAGTTATTTGACTGGAAAATTACAATGACTGCAATTCATATAGTTAATTTGGGAAAATCTGAGAAAATATTATTTGCATAATAATTTGGAACACAGTGTATAATATTTGGAGGGCTATGTAGAAGCCTTTATACTTTATTGAGGGATATGTAGGGGCCATTATACTGTATGCAAGCAATTATACAATGTGAAGTTTGTTTGGGGTCCATTATACTGTTTGGAAGGTTATTGCGGGCCATTATACAGTGTGGGGTCATTATACTGTATGTAGGCCCATTATACTGCATAGAGGGCTGTGTGGGGGCTACAGGTGGGGGATTATATTGTGTTGGGGTCACCATGCTTTGTCGGGGAAGTTGAGGTGGGATACAGTAGGGTCATCATACTGTGCATGGTCAGGGTACTGTAGAGAAATTCACTGTGGGGGTACCATACAGTGTTTATGGGGCACTTTTGTTAACATTATTCTTTATGGATGCAATGAAAGGGGAATCTAGGACTTCTAGAGGAGGAAAATTACTTTGTAAAAGCTGCAAAGTTGTGAGATATGCTTTTCTGTGACTGTCAAAACCATTCTATTGTTGATTTAGAGATATGCTTAAGGTTGTTCCCTCCAAGAAGAAGTCTGTGGCACTTCAAAATGCGTCAAATAAAACTGCATGTTTAATAATTCTTGACAATTGACGTCTTCAATAATCGGCATCATGGAAAAACTCCACAAATTCTACATACTCAATGGATTCATATAGATTATGAGTGACATTAAAGTTGGAAATAGTTTTCAAATTATTCTTTTTAGAATGATTTTTTTACATTGCCATAATACATTGCAAATGCCATAATCTGGCATTTTAACAGTGGTGTGTAGACTCTTTATATTCACTGTATGTATAGTATGCTTGTCTGAATGAGTCCTAAATCAGATGATTTGTTATACACTTGTCTGAACCCGATCTGAGGCTACATTCACAAATCTGTATGAATTTTACCATCCATGAAAAAGCTAAATGGTATTCTTCTTCTTTACTAGCACATTGTACTGGTACACAAAAATACATCTCTAAACACCAGTGCATTTTTATATACCTGTAATGTACAGGGTGGGCCATTTATATGGATACACCTAAATTAAATGGGAATGGTTGGTGATATCAACTTCCTGTTTGTGGCACATTAGTATATGGGAGGGGGGAAACGTTTCCAGATGGATGATGACCATGGCGGCCATTTTGAAGTCAGCCATTTTGGATCCAACTTTATTTTTTCAATGGGAAGAGGGTCATGTGACACATCAAACTTATTGAGAATTTCATAAGAAAAGCAATGGTGTGCTTGGTTTTAACGTAACTTTATTCTTTCATGAGTTTTTTACAAGTTTATGACCACTTATAAAATGTGTTCAAAGTGCTGCCCATTGTGTTGGATTGTCAATGCAACCCTCTTCTCCCACTCTTGACACACTGATAGCAACAGTGGGAGAAGAGGGTTGCATTGACAATCCAACACAATGGGCAGCACTTTGAACACATTTTATAAGTGGTCATAAACTTGTAAAAAACTCATGAAAAAATAAAGTTACGTTAAAACCAAGCACACCATTGTTGTTCTTATGAAATTCTCAATAAGTTTGATGTGTCACATGACCCTCTACCCATTGAAAAAAATAAAGTTGGATCCAAAATGGCCGACTTCAAAATGGCCACCATGGTCACCACCCATCTGGAAAAGTTTTCCCCCTCCCATATACTAATGTGCCAGAAACAGGAAGTTGATATCACTAACCATTCCCATTTAATTTAGGTGTATCCATATAAATAGCCCACCCTGTAGTAATATTTCCTACAAACGTAATAAAAAATAATATAAAACAGTTACAATAATCACATTTTAATACACTTTTTAAAAATTTACATCACAAATTAGTAAAACAGATAAATACATTTGGTATCCCTGTAATCGCAACAGGCAATTAAGTGAACAGTATATTTAGGGTGATAGGTAAATAGCGTAAAAAAATTGCAATCGATTTATTTCTCCATTAATAGAAAGTCAATACAATTGTAACCCTCACATACAGGTTTGGAAAAATAGCACTTAACATAAATAACAGCACATCTTGAAAAAAAACAAGACCTCATACAACAAAAATCAAGGACAGAAAATGTACATGATGTATGAAGGGGCATAACAGAGATTTTTTTTTTATCCACAAGTTTTTTTTTACTTCTTAATATAGAAGCCTACAAGAAAATATATGAATAACAAACACCATCCCCCCAGCACCCTGGTATAAATACCACAAAAAGTCATTGGGGATATACAGTATGTTACATATTTTCCTATTGACTCAAAGCAAACACATGGCAAAAAAAACCTGTCACCTAAAAAGGCGCACAAGTGTATAATTTTTGGCAAAAAAAATCAATGTTTTAGTCTTCATTTTACCAAGCACTTCATATAATAAAATAAATATTCACTCAGGTAAGAGCTTGACAAGTCTGACAGACCCATAACATGGTTATCCTGAGGCCAGCTTAGCAATACAGAAGTATACATTTTGCAAATATTCAAGTTGTTTTACTACAGTTGATTAATCTGGGTCCAAGGTGTCGTCTTCTCAACTGGGAATGAATTTTTCCATATATTTATATTCTATGCATATGTATAATTGGAAAGATAGACTACAGTCTTATTTTATGTTGATGGCAGCCATTATTCATTGTCTTTATGTGTCTCTTTAATCTGCTGGTTCTTCTAAGCAAGGACACTAACAGGTTAAAATTAGATTCTGTTCACAATTCAGCTTCAAAGTGATGTGGGCACTCGGTTTTCCGCTGTGGGTGTGCAGCGGGTCTGCAGTACATCTATGCCAGAGTTAGTCTTATTTTCATTGAAATCCTTGACTTTTCCACATGGAATAAAGAGCATGGACCTTAATGGTGTATTTTTTCTCCTGTGGTTCAATTAAAAAATCTGTTCAGAAATTTTCCTTTGGATGTAAAACAGTTTGCAGAAAGCCCATTCACAAGCATGGCATGCAAACTGTCATTGCATTTGATGCAGGTTTTGGTATAAATATGTGATGAAATCCATGTAGAATGCGCTATGGGTGGCTGGGGACTTTATGAGCATCCTAAAACTGGATTGGGGACTTTACTTTTCCCCAGGGGCACAGAGGTGACTCTTAGCTCACAGTCTATCCTACTGCGCGCTATAGATCTCTGAGAAGCTACTCCTTGTCACTGTCTGTCCACTAATACACAACTGGTGCGACTGCAAGAGTCACTTAAGGTCTTGTTCAGACATCTGTAAGTCACGTACATTTTTTATCCATGATTTGCATGGGTAGAACATGTACCCATTAAAGTCTAAGGTGCTACTCACATGCTGGTGTTTTTTGTGGACCATGTGTCTGCAAAAAATATCACTGAGACACAGTAGAGTAGCTACCGGGGAACGGAGGGTGCAGTCGCCCTAGGCACCTCGCTCACAGGGGCCCACTCAGAGCTACTGCCACTGTTACTGTGACTGCTGTGCATGCCGATATAACGAAGTCCAGCGGTAGAGCAGGGAGACACGATTGCCCTTTGCTACTGTGACACCCCAGGGGTCTGGTTGCCACAGTAACGTAATGTTATGTCTGAGAGCAGGTGGGAGGTCCTTTAGTCAGGGATCCTGTGCATGCCACACCTCCTGCCCAGTCTTGGGAGGGGAAGAACTTCCCCTATATAAACCCGGGGCTGAGGCAGGGTGAGTGAGTAGAAGAAGAGAAGAAGTAGAGACAGCATAGGAAGAAACAGCAGTTACAAGGAGTCAGGGGCTGGCAGCTGCAGAGTTCGCCCTGACTAAGAAGACTTTTTACCGGACCCGGAGTCCGAGGCTGTGGGGACTAATTCCTGCCCAGCAGCAGAATCCGTCAGGCAGGGGATTTCAGGTCCTCTGGCCCAGAAGCCCGAAGGCACGGTCACACGCGTGGGACCAGCACCGCCATCGTGGAGCGGAAGCCATTAGAAGGCTCCGAGTCACCGGCCATACGGGTGAGCACCACACGGTACACTCAGGGACGTGGGCTACTTACATCAGCTCCTAGCAAGGTAGCCAGAAGAGTACAGTCAGTTTGGGAGGCCTACAACTACGCCTGGCCAGGGGAGATCCCATCTGCTCAAGGACTGACCAGGCCCCATCCGCTAGCAAGTACTCCGGGAGGGTCTTTTGTTGTTACCAGTAAAGACCCTGAACTACACCGTACCGTCTCTGAGTGGTTCCTGCTACCCCCATCATCCACGTCGGCTGCCCTGAGGCCATACCCCTCCCGTTGGGGGTTATACTATCACGCTGCACAATCCCACCATCGGCCTCAGCGGTCTGCCCTGCAGCAGCAGCCCCCTGGCTGCACTCAACGGGTGGCGTAGTCATCAACCATTTACTACTAATGGACTGCCGTCTAGTTTGACTCCCTGGGCACGGACCGGGTCACCGCCACGAGACTACAACCCTCCACAGATCCGGCTCCGGGTAAGCTCCCGCATGCGCAGCGCGACACAGGCCCAGGGGCGCGTCAACTTTGGCGTAGTCGGCAGGATTTCGTGCCCGCAACCACCGGGTACTGCGTGCCTGAAAAGCAAAGACTGTTCAAACTTACCAGTGGTGAAGATTCCCGCTATCCGTGGAGGTTTCCCGCCATCCGGCGCCATCTTCTACCTTCTTCCCGTCATCCGCGAAGTTTTCCCGCCATCCGGCGCCATCTTCGACCTTCTTCCCACCATCCGTGGAGTTTTCCCGCCATTGGACGCCATCTTGAGGACGCCGCGCGGGAAGAAGAGGGGCGTGGACTCCGAAAGCGCGGGAGAACTGAAGCCCCGCCTCACGTCCGGACGTTGCGTAAGGTCCTGGAAGGAGCCCAGCAGACGCCGACGTCACAGGAGCGCGACGGAAGGTCCTCAACCCTGACGATCCACTGCGGAGCCGCGGCCTACGGAAGAGGATCATCGCAAGGTAGGCCACGGTCCACTAGGGGGGAGGAAGATGTCGGATACCGAGGAGAGCTTCACTGCCTCAACCCCCGCCAGCGCTACCGCTGCTGCAGTTATGCCCTTCACCATGCCCTATATCCCGGGAGCAGCTTGGCTACCCCAGTACTCAGGGGAGTCACATACCCTGCATGACTTTAGAGAAAAGCTGGATAGCCTCTTCCAGGTGTACCCCCTCACAGAAGAGCAAAAAGTGAGCATCCTGGTGGCCCAACTAACCGGGGCAGCCAAAAGAGAAGTAAAATCTTGGCCACCTGGGAGGAGGACTGTCGCAGAGATACTAACCCGGCTGAGGGACACCTTCGATACCCGCACCTCAGCCGAGATCAAGCTTAGATTCTACGGGTGCAAGCAGCGAGCGCATGAGAGTATAAGGGACTATGCACTAAACCTACAAGAGGCCCTGAGGGCCATAAAGCAGACCGACCCTGATGGGGTGGGAAACGAGGACAGGCTGTTGACTGAACAATTTATAGAGGGTTTATATTGCAATGCCCACCGAACCCAGTTGCGGGCAATGGCCTTACAGGATCCCCATCTGGACTTTGCACAGTTCAAGGATAGAGCTATCCGGGTGCTCCGAGAACCAGCACCGGGTGGCGTTGTGACCCACAGGCGCCCAGCTATCACTTACCACCAGGAGGCGGCGCCCTTGTCGACAGGGCCTGTGGGAGCTCATGCGCAGGCTTTGGACAATGACCCGGCTCCAGACCTACACCATCAGGTCCAAGAGCTAGTTAAGAGCGTTGCTGCGCTAACCCGAACTGTGCAGTCTTTACAGGTTTCCACCCCAGGGAAGATCCAGCTGGCATCCGGACCGGAGGACATCCCGTGGCGTCGACCAAGGAGGACCCCACCGGCCAGAGGAAGACCCAGTGACCGATACAGCGAGGACGGACGACCCATCTGCCGCCGCTGCAATCAACCCGGACATATGGAAAGGTACTGTTCTTTAAACGGGCACAACCTGGGGTAGAGGGCCAACCCCCAGGAAAAAGATCACCAGGCCCATCGAACTGGCGCGACAGATATGTGGGAGGACGTCCAGTCTTGCCTGTGGTACTGGATGGCATTCCCATGAGTGCCCTACTGGATACCGGGTCACAGGTCACCACCATCCCGTACGGGCTCTTCAAGCAGTACTGGAATGACTCGGATATTACCCGCTACCCTGACGACGACTTGAGTATCATCGCCAGCAATGGCCAGCCCGTGCCACAGATTGGATTTAAAGAGGTGACCCTCAAAATCGGTAGAGTCGAACTGGCCGCACAGGGACTGATCATTGTAGATATTGATAAACATGAGAGTCACCCAAAAATAACTCTAGGAACTAACGTAATTGAAAATTGTCTTGCAGAGGTGATTTTCCTTTTACAGCAGGTTGCCAAGAACGCCAGCTCCGGCGAGCAGCGGGTGCTCCAGAAAGAGATCCGGGCACTGATGCAACGGCAACAAGTGGAACTCTCCGGCGGTGAGATTGGTAGCGTAAGAATGTGTGACCCTTTTCCTATTGCCATGCCCCCAAAAAGTGAAATGATGATTTGGTGCCGGGCAGCTATTGGTCTGAGAGGTAGAGATTACCAGGCAATGGTAGAACCAGTTTACTCAGACAGTAGGCCCACCATTTTGACAGCACGGGGGGTGGTCAATGTACGCCATGGGAGGGTGCCCGTTCGCATAATAAATATCGGGGAGAGGGAAGTGTACCTGCCCCGGTATGCCACGATAGCCAAATTATATACCACTAATCAAAATTCTATACAATCTGTGGAACCCTTGCCTCCATCTCACCCGGAGGAAGGTAACGGCTCTAAGAAAGACATGGAGGACTGGTGTCAGCAACTACATCTGGGTACTGACTCCACTCCCTCACATCAGAAACAAGGAGTCTATCGGGTGGTTCAAGAGTATGAGAGAGTGTTTAGTAAACACCCGTTAGACTTCGGGCGAGTCAAGGGGGTAGAACACCGCATCCCCACGGGAGATCATCCTCCCATAAAAGAGAGGTATCGACCCGTACCCCCTGCACATTACCAACACGCCAAGGGGATGCTTAGAGACATGAAGGAGGCTGGGGTAATCCGGGATAGCTGTAGCCCCTGGGCAGCCCCACTAGTTTTAGTCAAAAAGAAAGACAACACCATGAGGATGTGTGTAGATTACCGGAAAATCAACCGTATCACACACAAGGATGCGTACCCCTTACCAAGGATAGAGGAGTCATTGGCTGCTTTAAGATCTGCTAACTTCTTCTCTACCTTGGATCTCACTAGCGGGTACTGGCAGGTTCCTGTAGCAGAGGCGGACCGGGAGAAGACCGCATTCACCACCCCGATGGGACTTAGCGAGTTCACCTGCATGCCGTTCGGACTCTGCAACGCCCCAGGAACCTTCCAACGATTAATGGAGTGCTGTCTGGGCCACAGAAACTTCGAGACGGTCCTGTTGTACCTGGACGATGTCATCGTATACTCCAAAACTTATGAGGACCACCTGAAACACCTGGCGGAGGTGTTCGAAGCTCTGGCGAGTTACGGCCTAAAGGTGAAACCCTCCAAGTGTCACCTCCTGAAACCAAAGGTGCAATACCTGGGACACGTGGTGAGCGCTGACGGAGTGGCTCCCGACCCCGATAAGATCACCGCAATTAAGGGATGGCCAAGCCCCTCCAGCGTAAAAGAAGTGCGGCAGTTCCTAGGGTTGGTAGGCTACTACCGAAGGTTTATTCCCGGTTTCACCAAAAAGGCAGCACCTATGCAGGACCTCCTGATAGGCCAGTCCCGGAAGGCCAAGAACCAGAAGCCGCCCTTCAAATGGGAAAAGCTAGAAGAAGAGTCCTTCCGCCAGCTGAAGATGGCCCTCACGGGGGATGAAATCTTGGCGTACCCGGACTATAGCCAGCCCTTCATCCTCTACACCGACGCCAGTAACATCGGGCTAGGAGCCGTACTGTCCCAGATTCAGCAGGGGAGAGAACGAGTAATCTCCTATGCCAGCCGAAAACTGCGACCCACCGAAAGGAACCCCGAAAATTACAGCTCATTTAAGCTAGAGTTCCTGGCCGTGGTATGGGCAGTCACCGAGCGCTTTAGGCATTACCTCGCTTCTTCCCGGTTCACCATATAAACGGATAACAACCCGTTGACACACCTGGACACGGCAAGACTCGGTGCCCTGGAGCAGAGGTGGATGGCCCGTCTGTCCAACTACGAGTTCACAATCAAATACCGGGCAGGACGCTCCAATACTAACGCGGACGCCCTGTCCAGGATGCCCAACCTGCCGGACGAAGGAGAAGATCCGGAGGGACTGGAAGAAGTTGAACTCCCTGCGTTCCACCGTCATGGGACTATCCAGTATTCCCACCGGGTAAGGGGTAAGCAGGCTGCTACGTTGAACCCCTTACCCCACTACAACTGGGCGGAAACGCAAGACAGCGACCCTGCCGTCCGACTGGTGAAGGAGATGCTGACTCGGCCGGAGGCTCGCCTTGAACCAGACGCTCCGGAGGAAGCCAAACAACTATGGGCGGAGAAGAGTCGACTATTCCTTTACAAGGGGAAGTTGTGCCGCAGAATGGTCAACTCCCGGACGCATGAACTACTCTGGCAAGTAGTGGTGCCCCGAAGAGACGCAGCCATGGTGATGGAGGCATACCACGACGGAGCTGGACACTTCGGGTGGAAAAAGCTGGAGTTCCTGCTGCGCGAGCGGTTCCACTGGGTAGGCATGAGGGGAACCATCGAGAAGTGGTGCAGAGACTGTGGCCCGTGCAATCTGAGAAGGAAGGACCGGGCCAGCCAGAAGACTCCCCTGCAGTCCATCGTCACCCGGCAACCGTTGGAACTGGTAGCCTTGGATCATGTAAAACTGACCCCAAGCAGAAGTGGCTACGTCTACGCGTTAACCATCGTGGATCATTACTCCCGGTTCTTGGTTGTCGTCCCCGTCAAGGACTTAACGGCTCAAACAGCAGCTAGGGCCTTCCAGCAGCACTTCTGCCGTCCACACGGGTACCCGGACCAAGTGCTGACGGACCAGGGACCTGCCTTTGAAGCGGAGGTCTTCCAGGAATTCTGCAATCTGTATGGCTGCCGGAAGATAAGGACGACACCCTACCATCCGCAAACTAATGGACTTTGTGAAAAAATGAACCAGGTGGTAATGGATCTTCTAAAAACATTGCCCCTGGAAGAACGCAGTCTGTGGCCTGAGAAGTTGCCCGATCTGGTGGACCTATACAACCACATTCCGGTAGGTTCCACCAACTGTACCCCGGCTTACCTAATGAGGGCGAGACCTGGTAAGTTACCTGTTGACCTGGAAATGGGAGTCCTGACACCTGAGGACACTTCACCAGAAACAGACTGGGACACAGAGAGGCAGCAGCAGTACCGGAGAGTACAGGAGAGCGTGGAGCGAAGTCTCTGTCAGGCTAGGGAAAGACAAGAGAAGACTTACAACCAGTATGCTCCCGCTGTTCCCCTGGTACCTGGAGAGCAGGTCTTGAAGAGGAAGAGACGGCTCCACAAGTTGGACGACCAGTGGGAGAAGGACCCGTACACCGTACTGCCCTCAAGCCACGAGAACCCGAAGGTCTGTACCATCAGTAAAGACGGAGGGGAAACCACAGCCATTGTATCCCGGGACCACCTGAAGAAGTGTCCCGAACAACTGAGGAACCCTGAAGAGGAACAAGAAGACCATCGACCCGTGGAAGAAAGGGAAGATATGGTTAGTACCGTGCTCGGGGACTTTCCTCAGTCTTGGACTCAAGTCAATGGTGCAGTTGTGGTACCCGTACTCACCTTCCTCCAACCATCATCCCAAGAACCTACGGAGCAACGGGTAGAGCTGGAAGAACAGCCGGTCCAGGAGGCAGAAGACTCCACACAAGCAGAACAGGAGAATCAACCCTCTGCTTATAGTGAGCCTGCCGTACCCCTAGTGAGACAAAGAGCCGGTAGACAGCTGCCCAGTTTACCCTTGACAGCTCCTACACCTTGTAGTTCAGGGCCAGACAGTCAGCTCCGTAGGTCCACTCGGGCCACTAGAGGCCAGTTACCCGCACGTTGGAGGATCTAAATGTTTAAGCTATTTTATAATGTTTACCTGTCTATAGTTGCTTGTGTGTAATTTTGTATTTCTAGTTGTTTTTAGGAATCCTTGGTGGATTTACCGGGAATCCTTGTATATAGTTGGAGCGTAACCCAGGATGGACTAAAGACTGTCAAGGACTCGGGGTAGAACAGACCCCTACCTGGTTACGTCTCCCTGTGTTGGTGAAATGGACACCTTGCTTTCTTCAGAGACTGCACCCGGTTGCGGACACGCCGTAACCATCTTTATGTGTTTTCTTATTGTATTATTAATGTTTTGCCTTGTTATGTTTTCTAAATGTGTTTAGTCCCGGAGTACTAAATTTTACTAGGGGGGAATGTGACACCCCAGGGGTCTGGTTGCCACAGTAACGTAATGTTATGTCTGAGAGCAGGTGGGAGGTCCTTTAGTCAGGGATCCTGTGCATGCCACACCTCCTGCCCAGTCTTGGGAGGGGAAGAACTTCCCCTATATAAACCCGGGGCTGAGGCAGGGTGAGTGAGTAGAAGAAGAGAAGAAGTAGAGACAGCATAGGAAGAAACAGCAGTTACAAGGAGTCAGGGGCTGGCAGCTGCAGAGTTCGCCCTGACTAAGAAGACTTTTTACCGGACCCGGAGTCCGAGGCTGTGGGGACTAATTCCTGCCCAGCAGCAGAATCCGTCAGGCAGGGGATTTCAGGTCCTCTGGCCCAGAAGCCCGAAGGCACGGTCACACGCGTGGGACCAGCACCGCCATCGTGGAGCGGAAGCCATTAGAAGGCTCCGAGTCACCGGCCATACGGGTGAGCACCACACGGTACACTCAGGGACGTGGGCTACTTACATCAGCTCCTAGCAAGGTAGCCAGAAGAGTACAGTCAGTTTGGGAGGCCTATAACTACGCCTGGCCAGGGGAGATCCCATCTGCTCAAGGACTGACCAGGCCCCATCCGCTAGCAAGTACTCCGGGAGGGTCTTTTGTTGTTACCAGTAAAGACCCTGAACTACACCGTACCGTCTCTGAGTGGTTCCTGCTACCCCCATCATCCACGTCGGCTGCCCTGAGGCCATACCCCTCCCGTTGGGGGTTATACTATCACGCTGCACAATCCCACCATCGGCCTCAGCGGTCTGCCCTGCAGCAGCAGCCCCCTGGCTGCACTCAACGGGCGGCGTAGTCATCAACCATTTACTACTAATGGACTGCCGTCTAGTTTGACTCCCTGGGCACGGACCGGGTCACCGCCACGAGACTACAACCCTCCACAGATCCGGCTCCGGGTAAGCTCCCGCATGCGCAGCGCAGCGCGACACAGGCCCAGGGGCGCGTCACTACCACTCTCTGTTCTGTAGACCGCAGGTCACTTTAAGCGTGTGGTCTACAGAGCAGCAGGTGATGTGCCGGTGGAAGCACAAGTCTTCAGAGCGCCGGGACTCTGATGTCCTGTGCGTGTGATGACAGCACATTGGTCTGCATGCGCTTTGGGTGGTGGACTCGTCAGGATCCTGGATTAGGTGAGTATAGGATGTTTTTTATTTTATTTAAAACATGTTGTGGTACTGAGGTGGCATCATAAAGTATGGGGGACCCTCATACAATGTGGGGGCTACTGTGGAGGGCCCCCTCATACAATGTGGGGCCTACTGTCAATCGCATACAAGATTTCTCCCGCACATCCCCCCTACTCTGGAACTCTCTACCCCAACACATCAGACTCTCGCCTACCATGGAAGCCTTCAAAAGAAACCTGAAGACCTACCTCTTCTGACAAGCCTACAACCTGCAGTAACCAAAGCCCCACCACATTACTGCATGACCTCCTCTACCCCCACCTACTGTATCCTCACCCATCCCTTGTAGACTGTGAGCCCTCGCGGGCAGGCAGGGTCCTCTCTCCTCCTGTACCAGTCGTTGACTTGTTTTGTTAAGATTATGTAAATGTTTTTGCTATGTATATCCCTATCACATGTAAAGCGCCATGGAATAAATGGCGCTATAATAATAAATAATAATAATACTGTGGGGAGCCCCCTCATACATTGTAGGGACAACTGTGGGGTGCCCTTATACAGCGTGGAAGCTAATGCGGGGGCCATTATACAGCATGAGTGGCGCCCCTCCTGCGCATTGGTGCCACAGAACCTAGAGGGGTGCATGGACGGATTCCTCCACAAGAGGCCCTCACAGCATACACACACCTCCACCTTCCACCTCAGACGACCAGAGGGAGCCCGTTAGGGATATAAAAAGGGAAGGTGGAGCTAGGCAGTACAGTCTGGAGTAAGTCTGAAGTCTGTAAGGAGTCCAGTTACAGTCTAAATCAAAAGTCTGCTTCAGCCAGAGAGGTTGACAGTCCAGCCCAGACTCAAGGAGCTCAGGTTAGTGAGCCCAAGGCTTGCCGATGCCATAAGAGCGGTGAAGAGTAGCGAGGCCTTCTGCCAGTGTGAAGCCTAGTGAGGGCCCCGAGCGTGGCCGAAGGCAAGAGGAGTAAGCGAGCTACATAGGGGGCAGAGGAGCTTAACCAGCTCACCCCACAAGCATTTACTGGACACCGGGTCCACGTCTGCAAGGATCTCTAGGACCAGCAGAAACAACCGGAATCCCTGGCGAACTACATGTCCCAGGAACACCAAAAGCTGACCGTTATACCAGGGTCAGGAATCACTGAGGCCCAAGAGACCAGGGAGTGTGATCTCCAACAGAAGGCCCTACCACCAGGTCAGCCGGTGCAAGACAGAGACCAAGTTAGGCCTAGCTACAGGCAGGTCATAAACTTAACAGGAAAAGGCAAGAAACAGGAGGCCCCACACCCGCTCACTGGGGAGAGTCCTGATATGCACCCTTCACCCTACAGTGCCCTGGATCGTGACTGAAACACCACCAGTAAAGGTACTGAAGTAAATTGTCGTGTGTGTGCCTATTCTTCCTCCGACCCGGCTGGGTCCCCTCGGTCCTGCACCCCAAGAGTCAGTGTCCGCAATCTTTAAAAAGTTACAGACTGTCTTTGAAAATCGTACTGAGACAGACCTCCGGATGAGGTTCTACAACCGCTCTCAGCAACCGGAGGACAGTGTTCGGGACTATGCCTGGTGTTTACAAGGGGCCCTGCGGGCTCTGAAACAGGTTAGTCCAACCAGCATCAATGATGAAAATAAAATGCTGAAAGAACAGTTTATCCGGGGGCTGAGGTCCCAAGAGGAGAGCAGGACTGTGCGTTGGTGGTCCCTAGATCATCCAGATGCCACCTTTGACACCCTTAAGGACATGGCTATAAAAGGACTGCATCCCCTGGAAACAACTGCTATCCAATATTACCAGGGTGGGGCCACCCCAGTGCCTGCAGCGTCCACCTTCTCCCCGGTGGCTGCTGAAGCCAAGGTGCAAGCAACGTCCCCTAGTGAGCTGAACAGCCTGCGCTCTGAAGTGCATCAGTTGAGCAAAACCCTGACCACTGTACTGAGTGCCCTGCTGCTGCGCACGGAGCCCGAGGAGGAAGGAAGGATCCTGCTAGCCGACAGCCCTGAGGATGTCCCCTGGATGAGAAGGAGGAAGAGGACAACGCCACCCCCTGGGAGGATCGGCGACCAACGCCGTCCACCGAGGGACCCTGTCTGCCACCGCTGCCACAAGTCAGGTCACACCATCCAGGGCCGACACCCAGGAGTAGACCCCCCAGGCCCAACAGACTGGTACAGCAGGTTCGTGGGAGGAAGACCTTTCCTGTCCGTTGTGCTGGACGGCATCGCGACATCCGCTCTGCTGGACACAGGATCTCAGGTAACCATCATGCCTGACGTCCTCTACAAAAGGTTCTGGTCCATGGATGACCTAAGCCCACCAGCTCCAAACCTTTCCATTTATGCCTCAAACGGCCTCCCCCTTAACCTAGTCAGGGTTAAGGATGTGGCAGTAAAGGTGGGAAGAGTGGAACTGAAGGACCAGGGACTAATTGTAGTAGAGACTAATCCTGATGATACAAACTTGTATATGGTACTTGGCACTAACATTGTTAGTAACTGTTTGGGAGAAGTTGTGTTCTTGCTCCAACAGATAGCTGACACTGCCAGACCAGAGCAGAGAAGGGCGCTGCAGAAAGAGATCCGAGCCCTTATGTACCAGCAACAGGTAAAGCTAACAGGCGGTGAAATTGGTAATGTATGGGTGACAGACCCGAGTGAAATGCTGATTTGGTGTAGAGCAGCAATAGGTCTTAAAGGACAGAGCTACCAGGCGGTAGTAGAGCCCCTTAGCTCGGAACATAGGCCTACACTCTTGACTGCTAGAGGGGTAGTGGATGTACGCAATGGGAGGGTGCCCGTAAGCCTCCTAAACTATGGGGAGGACGAGGTGAGATTACCACGCTACGCCACTGTTGCCAGTAAATAACAACTCCATACACACGGCGGAGTCCTTAACCTCACCAGACGAAGTGGAGGATAATGACCCGGCAACCCAGGTGGAGGATTGGTGTCAACAGCTCCATGTTGGGACAGACACCACTCCTGCCCATCAGAAGCAGGGTGTACACCGGGTGGTTCAGGAATACGAGCAGGTGAGGCTGATGTTGGTATGCAGCACAGGGATAGGATAACTCCCCACGGGAAGAGTGTAGCCTCAGGGCAGTGTAATAGGATGCTGGGGGTGATGGTGCAGACACAGCAGAAATCACACAGAGTCCAATAATGCAGTCCAGGGTCTTTTACTCACAGTTGTTATCCGAGTCACTTCTGTCAGCAATGACTGCCCAAGCCGTGCTGCGTCCACCAGGTGAGGAGCTGGGTCAACCCCCAGGCAATTCAGGAGTATGGCACAGGACCCCCTTCTGTCCTTTCTCTGGCCTCTCTTGCCCCACCAGTGACCACACTTCTGTCCAGCTGCCTCGGGTCTTCTCTTGGTGAAACTTGGCGCCAGTTTCCCTGACCCTATGTGGTGCCTTCCTAGTGGGTGTAGCAGGGGGTCGCACCAATAGATGATCATGACCTCCGGTCTTTGGCTGAGGGATAATTTACCTCCACCAACTTGGGAATCCGGTACCCTTCTGCGGCCTGCCCAATCACCCGATATCACGTGGGCTTGCAACGGTTACTGTCCGTTCTGCTCTCTTAGGGTCCCTTCTGCCTCCTTGTTTCTGGAGCCTTTCTACTCCTCTGTCTCTTCTCCTTCCTTCCTTCTCCTTCTTCCCTTCTCCTCTCTGGCCCCGGCCTTTCTCTCTAGGCCTGCCACGTGGAGCTGAGCTCAGGCTGAGCCTTTCAGCTCTCTCTCCCTCTTCTTCACTGAACTCTGCTGGACTGAACACTCTCCTAAGATGGCCCCCACCTTTTATCTGCTTCTCTGTGCTGAGCTCAGGTGACCTGCACCCAATGAGCTCCTTCCTATGCTCCAGAAACCGTCCCCTTCTGCTCCTACATCACAGGGTTCTCCCCCCCCTCCCCACTCCAGCCAGGGACATGGTCAGTTGTGCCTGCAATAAATGGGAGCACCTGCGAGCTGTCCCCCGGAAATGGGGAGTGTGTGTATGCAGCTACTGGGCCCTGGTCCATACTCCATCCTTACCTGGGAGTGGAATATCACACCTCTGGTTGAGGTGCAATACCCCTGTAGCAACCGAACCCTCGGGGCGCTACAATAGTGTACTCCAAAACGTATGAGGATCACTTGAAGCACCTGGCGGAGGTATTTGAGTCGCTGTCCCGGTATGGGATGAAGCTGAAGCCCTCAAAGTGCCACCTGATCAAGAGAAAGGTACAGTACCTGGGGCATATTGTTAGTCCAGAGGCAGTAGCACCAGACCCGGAGAAGGTCACTGCAATCCAGAAATGGCCAGAGCCGAAGAGCTTCAAGGAGGTACGTCAGTTCCTGGGACTAGTCGGATATTACCGGAGATTTGTGAAGGACTATACTAAGAAAGCGGCGCCTCTGCAGCAAGACCTCCTGGTAGGACAGTCCCCCAGAGGCAGAAATCCCCCGTTCCAGTGGGGTAAGGAGCAAGCTGAATCCTTTAATGTGATGAAGGAGATCCTGACCGGCGAAGAGATCCTAGCCTACCCTGACTACAGCCAACCGTTCCTGCTGTACACTGATGCCAGCAACGAAGGATTAGGAGCTGTACTGAGTCAGAAGCAGAAAGGCAAAGAGAAGGTGATCGCCTATGCAAGCAGGAAGCTCCGCCCGACCGAGAGGAACCCGGAGAACTATAGCAGCTTCAAGTTAGAGTTCCTGGCCCTGGTCTGGGCCATCACCGAGCGGTTCAAGCACTATCTAGCCTCCAGTAAATTCATTGCCTTCACTGATAACAATCCCTTGACTCATCTGGAAACAGCCAAGCTAGGAGCTTTGGAACGACGATGGATGGCTCGGCTGTCAAACTACCAATTCACTATTAAGTACCGGGCGGGCCGCAAGAACGCCAACGCCGATGCCCTGTCCAGAATGCCTCACCAGTCAGACACTGTAGAAGAAGTGGATGCCCTGGAGGAGATTGAACTAGCTGCCTTTCATCGGAATGGGATGGTCCACGAGCAACGAGCCTCCAGGAGGCCTTGCGGTAACACGTTAAACCCCGTGCCTCACCACAGCTGGAAAGAGACCCAGGACAGCGACCTGGTTGTCAGCCGTATCAAAGAACTGATAACCCAGGAAGGTTCCTCCCTGGAGAAGGAAGCATCTCTGCAAGCCAAGCAGCTGTGGAATGAGAGAAACCGGCTGTTTATCTACCGTGAGAAGCTGTGCCCGAGGTACGTCAATCCAAAAACCCATGAGATGGTATGGCAGATAGTGGTGCCCAAGACAGACATCCAGATGGTGTTGGAAGCCTACCACGATCAGGCGGGACACTTTGGCTGGAAAAAGCTAGAGACCCTGCTGAAGTGTCGATTCTACTGGGTGGGAATGCGCAGCTCCATTGAGAGGTGGTGCCGAAACTGTGGACCTTGTAGCCTCAGAAGAAAAGACTACAGCAGCCAGAAGGCACCCCTGCAACCCATCAAGACAACTCGACCTTTGGAGATCGTGGCCCTGGACCATGTCAAGCTGTCACCCAGCAGGTCAGGGTACTCCTATGCCCTGACCATGGTGGATCACTACTCATGTTTCCTGGTGGTCGCCCCCGTCAAAGACCTGACGGCAGAGACAGCAGCAAAGACGTTCCAAGCGTATTTCTGCAGACCCCATGGATACCCTGAGCAGGTGCTGACGGATCAAGGCCCAGCCTTTGAGGCCGAACTGTTCAAGGAGTTCTGCCATCTGTACGGGTGTAAAAAGATCCGGACTACACCGTACCACCCCCAAACCAACGGTCTCTGTGAAAAGATGAATAACATCATCATCGACCTGCTGAAGACCATACCACTAGAGGAGAGAAATCAGTGGCCAGACCTACTACCTGACCTGGTAGATCTGTACAACCACATACCTGTGAGTTCCACCAATTGTACTCCAGCATATCTCATGCGAGCAAGACCCGGGAAGTTGCCCATGGACCTGGAGCTTGGTGTTGTAGAACCAGAAGCAGATATGTCCACTGAGGACTGGGACACGACCAGACAGGAGCAGTACAGAAGAGTACAGGCCTGTGTCGAAGACAGTCTCACTCGGGTGAGGGACAAGCAGGAAGCCCACTACAATAAAAGTGCGCCCGCAGAACCCTTCACACCAGGAGAAGTGGTGTTAAAAAGAAAAAGGAGAAACCATAAACTTGATGACCAGTGGGAGAGAGAACCCTACACTGTGTTAAATTCAAGATTTGGTAACAGGAAGACCTGTCTAATTACTAAGGATGGAGGAATAACGACTGCAACGGTATCTAGAGATCATCTGAAGTTGTGTCCAGACCTGCTAAAGCCCCAAGAAGAAGTGTCTCTCACCGTACCAGAGGAGCCTAAAGAAGCAGTACTCCCTACTGACTTAGGAGATTTCCCGGCAGATTGGCCTCAACTAGGAGGAGCAGTAATAATCCCTGTGATCTACTTCTTTCAACAGCCAGAAGACCCTCCACAGCAAGTAGAGCCTGTAAGTGCTTCAGAAGAGCCTGCTCAACAAGAATCCCCAGAAGAAGGATCCCCGGTTGGAGCAGAGCAAGAAGGCCCAGCCAATGGTATACTTGCCAGTCCTGTAGAGAGGTTAAGGCGACCCTGCAGTACCCCAACACTTAGAACTGACAGAATGGGAGGTAGTACAAATACTAGTGCCTCACGCATCCCAGTACCCTGTAGGTCGACACGTAGCACACAAGGTCAGACCCCTGTCAGATACAGAGAGTAAAGAAGGAAACTCTGACAGTGTAAATAGTTGCCCCTGGGGTATTATATTGTGTCTTTTCATGTATATGTATTTATTAATTTGTGTTTTGAATTATAATGGACAATCTAAGTGATAAGGACACTTCCCTGGTTACATAAAGAACTCTGTAGCTGAGGACTATGTGCAGCCCAAAAACTGCTTCTTGCAAATAATTGCACTCCCTGGAGTGCCCCGTTTAGGTGACCTCAGAAGCAAAACCTGTCTGGTGTGGCATTAACGGAGGTCCAACTCAGGATCTCCATGCCCTGCAGCCACCCCAGGGCCTACGTGGAGGGTTTGGGACAGGTCCCTCAAGCTACCAAGTACTCTGCCCTGTGAGATGGACATCCTGTAGGGAACCTCACCAAAAGAGACTAGAATTCTTAGGTTGCTTATTGTATATATGTATATATTTGATATTTATAATGATTTATTATGTAACGTTCAAGCAAGTGCCTCCCATAAAGGGAAGATTGTTATTATTGTTGTTATTAAAAGTACTTCAGTCCGGGAGTACTGAGCTTTGCTAGGGGGGAATGTGGCGCCCCTGCTGCGCATTGGTGCCACAGAACCTAGAGGGGTGCATGGACGGATTCCTCCACAAGAGGCCCTCACAGCATACACACACCTCCACCTTCCAGCTCAGACCACCAGAGGGAGCCCGTTAGGGATATAAAAAGGGAAGGTGGAGCTAGGCAGTTCAGTCTGGAGTAAGTCTGAAGTCTGTAAGGAGTCCAGTTAGAGTCTAAGTCAAAAGTCTGTTGCAGCCAGAGAGGTTGGCAGTCCAGCCCAGACTCAAGGAGCTCAGGTTAGTGAGCCCAAGGCGTGCCGACGCCATAAGAGCGGTGAAGAGTAGCGAGGCCTACTGCCAGTGTGAAGCCTAGTGAGGGCCCCGAGCGCGGCCGAAGGCAAGTGGAGTAAGCGAGCTACATAGGGGGCAGAGGAGCTTAACCAGCTCACCCCATAAGCATTTACCGGACACCGGGTCCGCGTCTGCAAGGATCTCTAGGACCAGCAGAAACAACCGGAATCCCTGGCGAACTACATGTCCCAGGAACACCAAAAGCTGACCGTTATACCAGGGTCAGGAATCACTGAGGCCCAAGAGACCAGGGAGTGTGATCTCCAACAGAAGGCCCTACCACCAGGTCAGCCGGTGCAAGACAGAGACCAAGTTAGGCCTAGCTACAGGCAGGTCATAAACTTAACAGGAAAAGGCAAGAAACAGGAGGCCCCACACCCGCTCACTGGGGAGAGTCCTGATATGCACCCTTCACCCTACAGTGCCCTGGATCGTGACTGAAACACCACCAGTAAAGGTACTGAAGTAAATTGTCGTGTGTGTGCCTATTCTTCCTCCGACCCGGCTGGGTCCCCTCGGTCCTGCACCCCTTCTCTTACGCTGCCCTGAGGCCCCGCTCCACCTGTGGGGAGCCGCAGCATCTAAGCTGCCTGATCATCGGCCTCAGAGGACTGTAGCAGCGCTGGTGATCCTCACCAGACACCACAGGAGGCGTCACAAACTCTTTCCTATCCCATACACCTTTTCCCCAATTCCTTCTTCCCTTTTAAAGAGTGACCCCAGGGTTCGGCCTCGGGAGCCGGCCACCGCGGCATCCCCCCAAAACTAACAGCAAGGCCCGGGCGCCGAGTCCCCATCCCTTGGGTGCGTCACATGTAAACTAATGTGGGGCCATTATACAGCGTGGGAGCTAATATTTAGCCGTTATACATAGTGGGAGCTATTATGGGGCCATTATACAGTGTGGGAGATAACATTGGGGCCATTATACAGGTGGGAGCTAATATGTGGGACATTATACAGCATGGGAGCTAATACGGGGGCCATTATACAGCGAGGGAGCTAATGCGGGGTCCATTATACAGCGTGGAAGCTGATGCAGGGACCATAATACAACATGGAAGCAAATGTGAGGCAATTATTCAGCGTGGGAGCTAATGTGGGAGCCATTATACAGTATGGGAGCTAATGTTGGGGCCATTATATAACATGGGAGCTACTGCGAGGGCCATTATACAGCATGGGAGCTAATGCGGGGGCAATTATACAGCGTTGGAGATAATGTAGGGGCCCTTATACAGTGTGGGAACTAATGCGCGGGCCATTATACAGTTTGAAGCCTACCTTCAGAGTTTGGAGCTACTGTGAGGGCCATCATACACTTTGAGGGCCTTCATACAGTGTGGGAGCTATTGGGGGAGGCTGTCATAAACTGTGTATGCCATTTTATGGTGTGGGGACTACTGTGGGGGCCTTTATACAGTGTGGGAGCTACTGTAAAGGGCTGTCATAAACTGTGGGGACTACTTTGGTGGCCATTATACCGTGTGGAAGCTAATGTGAGGGCCATTATACAGTTTGGGGGCTACAGTGGTGTTCTTGTGTAAGTACTGAGATTCTGACAGAAACAGAGGGCCCATGCCATGCAATAGTGCTGTGCACCACAGTTATAGAGCTCCATGTCTCAGTATAACTTGAATCTTTTTTTGCACTTGCTAATGTGATCAAGCAAGCGCAGTGCACCTTTTCATTTAGTGGGATTGAAATTGTGCTCTGCACAGTCTGCAGAGCTTCTTATTGCAGAGCACAAAATCTGTTTTTTTTTTTCTGTTGTTATTGTGATATTGAAAGCTGTGTGCACTAAAGTTTTCTTAGTGTCAGATACTATTTTAGTGGAGTTGAACTTCAGGTGGTTTCAGAGTAAAAAAATACATTTTTTCTCTTGCTACGCCCAGTCCAAAAAATATTTTTTCCTGTGCCAAAAGTCATACAGTGCTATAAGCCAGCTACTACGTCAGTGGCGGTCAAATCCAGCTTGTACACACAGTCAAACCTATCAATATTTTTGGTTGGCAGGCAGAGTCCACCAAAGGTTTTTTACTGTGGCAAAGTTGATCCAGTCTGCTAAAAGGCCGATCCTATTTTAGTGGCGTTGAACTTATCCTCGTTTCACAGTAAAAAAAAAACTTCTCTTACTAGGCCCAGTCCAAAAAATATTTTTTCCTGTGCCAAAAGTCATACAGTGCTATAAGCCAGCTACGTCAGTGGCGGTCAATGTCAGCTGGACACAGAGCTTATTCAAAGTAACCCAAATATATTTTTTGCTCTGAGTAAAGTGATACAGCTGGCTAGATCTGAGTTTGAAATATTTTGGAGCATATATTCTATGTCATACTGGCCTCATCCACATTAAAAAAAAAAATTCTTCTGTTCCTAAAGTAATACAGCAGGGGATATCTCAGTTTGAAATTGTTTGGAGAGTATCTCATAGGTTTTATCGGCCTCATGCACACTAACAAATTTGTTTTGTCTGTTAGTAACGTTATACGGCAGGCCATATCTTACCTTGTAATTTAGTGTCGCTGAAATTCAGGTGTGTGCTGAGCTATTGCACAGGAAAAAAACATATTTTTCTTTAGTTAATTGCGTGCTCCTACCAGTGTATCTGACCAACATGAGTGGGAAAAAGAGAGGGCGTGGTGGAAGGGGGAATAGGCTTGGTGTTCAAGGTGTACGTGGTAATGTTAGTGAAACCACTAGTAAACCAACACAAACAGGCCCTATCCAAAAACAACTGACAACTTATGTTAGTGGACGGCCTACTGCACTCCCTTCCTTTGGCAGGCGCACAGCGATACGCCTTGTTGATAAGGCCCAGAAAGAGCAGGTGTTCCAGTGGATGGCAAGCTTTGCTTTCAGTGCCCTCTCCTCTTCTTTCTCCACCTCAACATCACACGCAGTACAGTCCACAGAGGTGGCACCCCAATTACCCATGCTTCCCCCCGCGTCACAACTGGCCAACTGCCCAACTGACTGTAGCGAACCATAGATGGACAAGTCTGTAGAACTGTTCACCCATTCTACACCATGGGCATCAGAAGTGTACTCCAAACAGTCACAGAGTCAAGGGGAGGAAAGCATCTGCACCGATGCCAAAAATTTTTTAGCTTGGATTTGGGGCAGGACGAAGTAGGGTCAGACGAAGTAGGGTCCTAGCAGGTTCCTGACCCTCATCACCAGACATTAACCTGCAGGGGAGGGAGGTGATCCCGATGAGACTCAGATACCTGAGGTTCATGCGTACTGTACTGTGCTGTCAGGGCAACAAGAGGAGAAGGGGCATTCTGAGGGTGAGGAATGGAATAACACATTGGATGATGACGAGGTTGAAGATCCTACTTGGTGTGAACCCAGAGTCACGCAGCCGAGTAGCTCATCTGAGGAGGTGGAGGAGGAAGACGAGGAGGTTACATTTCGCCCTACGGTGCAGACACGGAGTGATGCAAGCACGAGGAGCACTGCATCCCAGCCACAACCGTGGCTGTGGCCAGTAGCGGTCACGGGTCTGCAGCTCGCAGGGGCAGCAAGGGTTGCCTAGCACTTTTTTCTCACTGCAAAGGATGAGCCAACTCACGTTATCTGCAAACTTTGCGATAAAAAACTCAGTAGAGGGAAAAACTGCAATAATTTGACAACTACATGAATGAACGTTTACATGCTCAAACAACATTCTTTACGCTGGAATCTTACCGTGCTGAAATGCTGATCAGCGCACCTCAACAACCATAAGCTGCCCCATCAAACGCATCCGCTGCTTCTTCCTCCTCCTCTGTTACCGTGCCAAGTATTGTTACGCAGGTCTCCCATCGCAGAAACTCCGGTTCTTTACCCGCTCCAGTCAGGCTGAGTGACAGCCCGTCAGCTGTAATGGAAGCGGACACGCCTGCTGTGTTTGTTTCACCGAGCATACCGCATGTTTCTCAATCCACCGTAACATCTGCACCTCACTCACGCTCCACCAGTTTTTCCGGTTCACGCAGTTGTGGTCATGTAAAAGATTGTTTCATCCTAAGCATGACAAAGCTAAGAGGTTGAACTCCACCATCTCCAATCTGTTGGCCACGGAAATTCTGCCTTTCCGCCTGGTACATACAGACGGTTTCCGAAAACTGATGGCCGTCGCAGTCCCCCAGTACCAGTTGCCCAGTCGCCATTCCTTCTCTAAGAAAGCTGTGCCTGAACTACACTAGCATGTCGCAGACAACATCACCCGTTCCTTGTCTAAATCTACATGTGCCAGGGTGCATTTCACCACAGACACCTGGACGAGTAAGCATGGCCAAGGGTGTTACATCTTGCTGACTGGGCACTGGGTGACTCTGGTGGCTGTGGGGGCAGGCGGGGAAGGTTCTGCTCCACAAATCTTGGAATCCCCAAGGCTTGCAGAAGAAACCTCTGTATTTCCCACTTTCTCCACTGCTTCTGCATCCCCCACCTCCTCAAGGGCCTCCACCTGTGCACTCAACCTCTGCCTTAATGAGACGCGCGTTCCAAAGGTGCGGAGCAAACACACACCACCTCTGTACTGCGCAGTCAGGGCTCACCGTAATCAGGCATTTTTCAAATTAATATGCCTTGCAGATCGCAGTCATACAGGTGAAGAGTTGTGGGCAGCTCTCCAGGCTCAGTTTGAGCAATGGCTGTCTCCGCTGAACCTAGAGCCAGGGAAGGCCGTGTGCGATAACGATGCGAACCTATTAGCGGCTCTAGGCCGAGGCAAGCTCGCACACGTGCCTTGCATGGCTCACGTCCTCAATCTGGTGGTACAGCGATTTCTCCGCCACTATCCTGGCCAGGATGAGCCGCTTCAAAGTACAGAAGCTGTGTGCTCACTTCCGCTGTTCGCACCCCTCATGTCATCGACTTGCATCGATACACAGGTCTTTGTCCATGCCAGTTAACAGGTTGATCTGCGATGTGCCGTCGCGGTGGAATTCCGCTCTGCACATGTTGCAGCGACTGTGCCAGCAGCAACGAGCTCTAAAGCAGTATGTCATGACGTATAGCTTGGGGCAACGCAGTACGGACTTGGGGCATATCACGTTTGCGGAGTGGGAACAGATTACGGACCTCTGCACTCTTCTGCACGGTTCTGAAATGGCTACTAAACTGGTTAGCGCTCATGATGCCATGATCAGCATCACTATTCCGGTCATATACAGTACAGACCAAAAGTTTGGACACACCTTCTCATTTAAAGATTTTTCTGTATTTTCATGACTATGAAAATTGTACATTCACACTGAAGGCATCAAAACTATGAATTAACACATGTGGAATTATATACTTAACAAAAAAGTGTGAAACAACTGAAAATATGTCTTATATTCTAGGTTCTTCAAAGTAGCCACCTTTTGCTTTGATGACTGCTTTGCACACTCTTGGCATTCTCTTGATGAGCTTCAAGAGGTAGTCACCGGAAATGGTTTTCACTTCACAGGTGTGCCCTGTCAGGTTTAATAATTGGGATTTCTTGCCTTATAAATGGGGTTGGGACCATCAGTTGTGTTGTGCAGAAGTCAGGTGGATACACAGCTGATAGTCCTACTGAATAGACTGTTAGAATTTGTATTATGGCAAGAAAAAAGCAGCAAAGTAAAGAAAAACGATAGGCCATCATTACTTTAAGAAATGAAGGTCAGTCAGTGTGAAAAATTGGGAAAACTTTGAAAGTGTCCCCAAATGCAGTTGCAAAAACCATCAAGCGCTACAAAGAAACTGGCTCACATGAGGACCGCCCAAGGAAAGGAAGACCAAGAGTCACCTCTGCTTCTGAGGATAAGTTTATCCGAGTCACCAGCCTCAGAAATCGCAGGTTAACAGCAGCTCAGATTAGAGACCAGGTCAATGCCACACAGAGTTCTAGCAGCAGACACATCTCTTCAACAACTGTTAAGAGGAGACTTTGTGCAGCAGGCCTTCATGGTAAAATAGCTGCTGGGAAACCACTGCTAAGGACAGGCAACAAGCAGAAGAGACTTATTTGGGCTAAAGAACACAAGGATTGAACATTAGACCAGTGGAAATCTGTGCTTTGGTCTAATGAGTCCAAATTTGAGATCTTTGGTTTCAACCACCGTGTCTTTGTGCGACGCAGAAAAAGTGAACGGATGGACTCTACCTGCCTGGTTACCACTGTGAAGCATGGAGGAGGAGGTGTGATAGTGTGGGGGTGCTTTGCTGGTGACACTGTTGGGGATTTATTCAAAATTGAAGGCATACTGAACCAGCATGGCTACCACAGCATCTTGCAGCAGCATGCTATTCCACCCGGTTTGCGTTTAGTTGGACCATCATTTATTTTTCAACAGGACAATGACCCCAAACACACCTCCAGGCTGTGTAAGGGCTATTTGACCAAGAAGGAGAGTGATGGGCTGCTACGCCAGATGATCAGGCCTCCAGTCACCAGATCTGAACCCAATCGAGATGGTTTGGGGTGAGCTGGACCGCAGAGTGAAGGCAAAAGGGCCAACAAGTGCTAAGCATCTCTGGGAACTCCTTCAAGATTGTTGGAAGACCATTTCCGGTGACTACCTCTTGAAGCTCATCAAGAGAATGCCAAGAGTGTGCAAAGCAGTCATCAAAGCAAAAGGTGGCTACTTTGAAGAACCTAGAATATAAGACATATTTTCAATTGTTTCACACTTTTTTGTTAAGTATATAATTTCACATGTGTTAATTCATAGTTTTGATGCCTTCAATGTGAATGTTCAATTTTCATAGTCATGAAAATACAGAAAAATCTTTAAATGAGAAGGTGTGTCCATACTTTTGGTCTGTACTGTACATGCTGGAGCAAACTTTTAATAACCTGCGGCAGGAGGTGGTGGCCCCAGAAGAAGAGGAGGATGCGGAAAGGATGCCAATGTCTCAAATTTCCAGACTGTCATCACACAGATGTATGCCACGTGACAGAGGATTACAGCGATCGACGGGGTTTGGTGATACCAGGCAAACTGTTAGTGCAGGTGCAAGAGCCGAGGAACTAATGGAGGAGGAAGAGGTGATGGGCGAGCAGCTGTCAGAGGATGAAGAGGATAATCATCCCCTCTCCTTTGAACGTGGTTGGCAGGAGGGGACGGAGGAAACAAGCATCAGTGTTACGCAGCCCACAATACAGCCTGGCTTTGGACCCCCTGGAAGAGCCCGACATATGAGTGCCTTCTTGATGCACTATCTGCAACATGATTCCCGTATAGTTAGGATTCAAAATAATGCAGACTACTGGGTTGCCACTCTGTTAGATCCACGTTATAAGAGTCATTTTTGCCAGATGCTTCCCGCCCTGGAAAGGGACCCACTTATGTTGGAGTATCGAAACAAGATTTTAAGCAACCTTAATAGAGGTTTTCCCCAAGATAACAGTGAGGCACACAGCAGCTGTAGTCGTTCAACCTCCGGCACATCAGTTCGTCAATGCCAAAACATTAGCAGCAGCAGAGTAAGTGGCAGAAGCAATTTCTGGGAGTCCTTTCATAAATTTTTTGCACCAGCTCATGCACCAGCATACCAGAGTACAAGTCTAACACGTGGTGAACGACTGGAGAGGATGGTGCAGGAGTATCTAGAGTTCAATATCAATACGATCAGGGAGGGTTTGAACCCTTTTACATTTTGGTCTTCAAAAATGGATGAATGGCCTGAGCTCGCCTCTAACGCCTTGGAGGTTTTATCATGCTAGGCAGCCAGCGTTCTCTCTGAACGTGTCTTCAGCGCTCCTGGTAGTGTCTTGACGGATAAGCACAACCGGCTGTCCCCTGAAAGTGTAGAGCGCCTAACTTTCATCAAGATGAACAAGTCATGGATCTCCAAGGACTTTTGCACCCCAACTGCAGACTGTACAGAGTAGGCGATGTTGTCGTTTTAAGTGTGCTGCATTGATCTCTTGAAATTGCAGTTTGTGATATGGCTTCTGTGCCTGCTCTTGCTGCTGCTGCAGGCTTTTGGGTCCTAATTTTGGGAAATGTGGAGAATTCTGATTGTGTCTCCATCCATTGGGTTGGCTTTAGTGGGACAGGTTTGGGTCTGCGTTAAACTACTTGTAGTCTGATGACATTGATGCCACTTTGGTGGTGTTAGGCCCTCATTTAGGCCAATGTGAACACTCCTGGTTAGGTCTCCATCTCCTGGGTTGGCTGTACTGGAAGAGGTGTGAGTCTTATTTACACTATTTGTACAGTAGTGAAATTGATGCCACTTTGCTAGCATCTGCCACTAATTTTTTTAAATGTGGGGAATCCTGATTGGGTCTCCATCTATTGGGTTGGCTGTAGTGGAACTGGTTTAGGCCTCCTTTGCAATACTTATACTCTAGTGAAATTGATGCCACTTTGGTGGTGTTAGGCCCTCATTTAGGGCAATGTGAACACTCCTCGTTATGTCTCCATCTCCTGGGTTGGCTGTACTGGACGGAGTGTGGGTCTTATTTACACTATTTCTACTGTAGTGAAATTGATTAGACATTGCTAGTGTCTGCTACAAATTTTTTGAAATGTGGAGAATCATGATTGATTCTCCATCTATTGGGTTGGCTGTAGAGGAACTGGTTTTGGCCTTTTCTGCAATACTTATACTCTAGTGAAATTGATGACACTTCGGTGGTGTTTGTTAGGCCCTCATTTAGGGCAATGTGAACACTACTGGTTAAGTCTCTATCTCTTGGGTTGTTTGTACTGGAACAGATGTGGGTCTCATTTACACTATTTCTACTGTAGTGAAATTGATTACACTTTGCTGGCGTCTGCCGCTAATTTTTGGAAATGTGGGGAATCCTGAATGGGTCTCCATCCATTGGGGTGACTGTAGTAGAAGAGGTTTTGGTCTCCATGCATTTCTATAGTTTTAGTGTAGTGAAATTGAGCATTTGGTGCAGATATTATTCTCCCCAAACTGGTACACAAACATGATAAACTCTAAATAGATTTTCAATAAACAACCATCAGCCGCTCCATCAAACACCTCTGCTGCTTCTTCCTCCTCCTCTGTTACCATGCCAAGTTGTGTCACTCACAGGTGTCCGACAGAACCAGCTGTATACCAGCTGCAGTTAGGCTGAGTGCAGCCCGTCAGCTGTAAGTGAAGCGGACCTGCCTGCTGTGTTTGTGTCACTGAGCACACCACACGTTTCTCAATCCACCGTAACATCTCCGCCTGCATCTCACTCACGTTCTATCGGTTTGTCTGTTTCACCGTACTCTGCCCTCTCTCAGCACAGCAGCCAGCCCTCAATCCCACTGTTGTGGTCACGTAAAAGATTGTTTCATCCTACACATCACAAAGCTAAGAGGTTGAACTCCACCATCTCCAATCTGTTGGCCACGGAAATGGTGATCTTAGGCCCTATTTTTTTAAATGTAAATACTTTCGATTGAGTCTGCACCTCCTGGGTTGGCTGTAGTGGGACAGGTATGGGTCTGCGTTAAACTACTTGTAGTCTGATGACATAGATGCCACTTTGGTGGTGTTAGGCCCTCATTTAGGGCAATGTGAACACTCCTGGTTAGGTCTCCATCTCCTGGGTTGGCTGTACTGGAAGAGGTGTAGGTCTTATTTACACAATTTCTACTGTAGTGAAATTGATTAGACATTGCTGGTGTCTGCCACAATTTTTTTTAAATGTGGGGAATCCTGATTGGGTCTCCATCTATTGGGTTGACTGTAGTGGAACCTTCCTGTCCTGCAGTCTAAGTTGTGTACCAGTCCTTGCTGCACTCCTGATACAGACTCTGCCTGCTGCACTCCTGATACAGACTCTGCCTGCGGCACTCTGATATAGACTCTGCCTGCTGCACTCCTGATACAGACTCTGCCTGCTGCACTCCTGATACAGACTCTGCCTGCTGCACTCCTAATACAGACTCGGCCTGCTGCACTCCTGATACAGACTCTGCCTGCTGCACTCCTGATACAGACTCTGCCTGCTGCACTCCTGATACAGACTCTGCCTGTGTGGCGCCCCGAGGGCTCGGTTGCCACAGGGGTATTGCACCTCAACCAGAGGTGTGATATTCCACTCCCAGGTAAAGATGGAGTGTGGACCAGGGCTCAGTTAGCTGCACACACATACACTCCCCATTTCCGGGGGACAGCTCGACGGTGCTCCCATTTATACAGGCACAACTGACCATGTCCCTGGCTGGAGTGGGGAGGGGGGAGAGAACCCAGTGGTGTAGGAGCAGAAGGGGACGGTTTCTGGAGCACAGGAAGGAGCTCATTAGGTGCAGGTCACCTGAGCTCAGACACAGAGCGACAGATAAAGGGTGGGAGCCATCTTTAGAGTTGAGTCGAGTCAGTGGGTCCAGAAGGGAGAGAGAGCTGACAGGGAGCCGAGGCTCAGCCTGAGCTCAGCTCCACGAGGCAGGCCTAGAGAAAAGGCCTGGGTCAGAGAGGAAAAGAGGAGAAGGAGAAGGAAGGAGAAGAGACAGAGGAGTAGAAAGGCTCCAGAAACAAGAAGGCAGAAGGGACCCTAAGAGAGCAGAACGGATAGCAACCGTCGCAAACCCGCGTTATATCGGGTGAAGGGTCAGGTTGTGGAAGGGTACCGGATTCCCAAGTTGATGGAGGTAAATCATCCCTCAGCCAAGAACCGGAGGTCGTGATCATTTATTGGTGCGACCCCCCGCCAAACCTGCTAGGAAGACGCCATATAGGATAGTGGGAAGCGGAGGCCAACGCTTACCCGACACAGTCCGCGGTAGCTGGACATAAGTTTGGTCACTGGTGGGGCACGAGAGGCCAGAGAAAGGATAGAAGGGGGTCCTGTGACATACTCCTGAATTGCCTGGGGGTTGACCGAGCTCCTCACCTGGTGGACGCAGCACGGCTTGGGCAGTCATTGCTGACAGAAGTGACTTGGATAACAACTGTGAGTAAAAACCCTGGACTGCACCATTGGACTCAGTGTGATCTTTGCTGCGCCTGCACCATCACCCCCAGCATCCACCTACACTGCCCTGAGGCTACACTCTTCCTGTGGGGAGTTATCCTATCCCTGTGCTGCACACCAACACCAGCCTCAGCGGTCTGCCTCGCAGCGGCGGTTATCTCTGACCGCAATCCACGGGTGGCGTAGTCGGACATTCAAAACACTGATAAATAGACTGCCACAATTTGGTCTGACCACCCTGAGCCACGGGATCGGGTTGCCACTACTACCCCCATCAGCACCGTACACCAGAAGGCCCGGTTCCGGGTACCCCACGGCCCAAGGGGCGAGTCACCTACTGCACTCCTAATACAGACTCTGCCTGCTGCACTCTGATCCAGACTCGGCATGCTGCATTCCTGATACTGACTCTGCCTGCTGCACTCTGATACAGACTCTGCCTGCTGCACTCCTAATACAGACTCGGCCTGCTGCACTCTGATCCAGACTCTGCATGCTGCATTCCTGATACAGACTCTGCCTGCTGCACTCCTGATACAGACTCGGCCTGCTGCACTCCTGATACAGACTTGGCCTGCTGCACTCTGATACAGACTCTGCCTGCTGCACTCCTAATACAGACTCTGCCTGCTGCACTCTGATCCAGACTCTGCATGCTGCATTCCTGATACAGACTCTGCCTGCTGCACTCCTGATACAGACTCGGCCTGCTGCACTCCTGATACAGACTCGGCCTGCTGCACTCCTGATACAGACTTGGCCTGCTGCACTCCTAATACAGACTCTACCTGCTGCACTCTGATCCAGACTCTGCATGCTGCATTCCTGATACAGACTCTGCATGCTGCATTCCTGATACAGACTCTGCCTGCTGCACTCCTGATACAGACTCTGCCTGCTGCACTCCTGATACAGACTCAGCCTGCTGCACTCCTGATACAGACTCGGCCTGCTGCACTCCTGATACAGACTCGGCCTGCTGCACTCCTGATACAGACTCTGCCTGCTGCACTCCTGATACAGACTCTGCCTGCTGCACTCCTGATACAGACTCTGCCTGCTGCATTCCTGATACAGACTCTGCCTGCTGCACTCCTGATACAGACTCTGCCTGCTGCACTCTGATACAGACTCTGCTTGCTGCACTCCTGACACAGACTCGGCCTGCTGCACACCTGATACAGACTCGGCCTGCTGCACTCTGATACAGACTCGGCCTGCTGCACTCCTGATATAGACTCTGCCTGCTGCACTCCAGATACAGACTCTGCCTGCTGCACTCTGATACAGACTCTGCCTGCTGCACTCTGATACAGACTCTGCCTGCTGCACTCCTGACACAGACTCGGCCTGCTGCACTCCTGATACAGACTCGGCCTGCTGCACTCCTGATACAGACTCGGCCTGCTGCACTCCTGATATAGACTCGGCCTGCTGCACTCTGATACAGACTCAGCCTGCTGCACTCCTGATACAGACTCTGCCTGCTGCACTCCTGATACAGACTCTGCCTGCTGCATTCCTGATCCAGACTCTGCCTGCTGCACTCCTGATACAGACCCTGCCTGCTGCACTCCCGATGCAGACTCTGCCTGCTGCACTCCTGATACAGACTCGGCCTGCTGCACTCCTGATACAGACTCGGCCTGTTGCACTCTGATACAGACTCGGCCTGCTGCACTCTGATACAGACTCTGCCTGCTGCACTCCTGATACAGACTTGGCCTGCTGCACTCCTAATACAGACTCTGCCTGCTGCACTCTGATCCAGACTCTGCATGCTGCATTCCTGATACAGACTCTGCATGCTGCATTCCTGATACAGACTCTGCCTGCTGCACTCCTGATACAGACTCTGCCTGCTGCACTCCTGATACAGACTCGGCCTGCTGCACTCCTGATACAGACTCGGCCTGCTGCACTCCTGATATAGACTCTGCCTGCTGCACTCCAGATACAGACTCTGCCTGCTGCACTCTGATACAGACTCTGCCTGCTGCACTCTGATACAGACTCTGCCTGCTGCACTCCTGACACAGACTCGGCCTGCTGCACTCTTGATACAGACTCGGCCTGCTGCACTCCTGATACAGACTCGGCCTGCTGCACTCCTGATATAGACTCGGCCTGCTGCACTCTGATACAGACTCAGCCTGCTGCACTCCTGATACAGACTCTGCCTGCTGCACTCCTGATCCAGACTCTGCCTGCTGCACTCCTGATACAGACCCTGCCTGCTGCACTCCCGATACAGACTCTGCCTGCTGCACTCCTGATACAGACTCGGCCTGCTGCACTCCTGATACAGACTCGGCCTGTTGCACTCTGATACAGACTCTGCCTGCTGCACTCTGATACAGACTCTGCCTGCTGCACTCCTGATACAGACTTGGCCTGCTGCACTCCTGATACAGACTCTGCCTGCTGCACTCTGATCCAGACTCTGCCTGCTGCATTCCTGATACAGACTCTGCCTGCTGCACTCCTGATACAGACTCTGCCTGCTGCACTCCTGATACAGACTCAGCCTGCTGCACTCCTGATACAGACTCGGCCTGCTGCACTCCTGATACAGACTCGTCCTGCTGCACTCCTGATACAGACTCTGCCTGCTGCACTCCTGATACAGACTCTGCCTGCTGCATTCCTGATACAGACTCTGCCTGCTGCACTCCTGATACAGACTCTGCCTGCTGCACTCTGATACAGACTCTGCCTGCTGCACTCTGATACAGACTCTGCCTGCTGCACTCCTGACACAGACTCGGCCTGCTGCACTCCTGATACAGACTCGGCCTGCTGCACTCCTGATACAGACTCGGCCTGCTGCACTCCTGATATAGACTCTGCCTGCTGCACTCCAGATACAGACTCTGCCTGCTGCACTCTGATACAGACTCTGCCTGCTGCACTCTGATACAGACTCTGCCTGCTGCACTCCTGACACAGACTCGGCCTGCTGCACTCCTGATACAGACTCGGCCTGCTGCACTCCTGATACAGACTCGGCCTGCTGCACTCCTGATATAGACTCGGCCTGCTACACTCTGATACAGACTCGGCCTGCTGCACTCCTGATACAGACTCTGCCTGCTGCACTCCTGATACAGACTCTGCCTGCTGCATTCCTGATCCAGACTCTGCCTGCTGCACTCCTGATACAGACCCTGCCTGCTGCACTCCCGATACAGACTCTGCCTGCTGCACTCCTGATACAGACTCGGCCTGTTGCACTCTGATACAGACTCGGCCTGCTGCACTCTGATACAGACTCTGCCTGCTGCACTCCTGATACAGACCCTGCCTGCTGCACTCCTGATACAGACTCTGCCTGCTGCACTATGATACAGACTCGGCCTGTTGCACTCCTGATACAGACTCTGCCTGCTGCACTCCTGATACAGACCCTGCCTGCTGCACTCCTGATACAGACTCTGCCTGCTGCACTCTGATACAGACTCTGCCTGCTGCACTCCTGATACAGACTCTGCCTGCTGCACTCTGATACAGACTCGGCCTGTTGCACTCTGATACAGACTCTGCCTGCTGCACTCCTGATACAGACTCTGCTTGCTTCACTCTGATACAGACTCTGCTTGCTTCACTCTGATACAGACTCTGCCTGCTGCACCATCTTGTCTGTCCTACTGGGTCTAGCTGCTGCGTGTCCATTGGTTTGTCCTGGAGGCTCTAGTGAACAGTCTGGTGCTCGCTTAGTCACACCCTTCCAGGCTCTCTGGGGTCCGTGGCACAGTGGTTCCACAAACTACGTCCGTGACAGTGCGCCCTCGCAGGCAGGGTCCTCTCTCCTGTTGTACCAGTCGGTGACACCTTTTGACATGTAAAGCGCAACTGAATAAATGTCGCTGTCACAGTAATAATAATTATAGTACTTGTACTCTGGGTCAATTGATGGCACTTCCCAGGTGTCTACACCTAATTTGATGTGTTTTGACAGCTTTTGGTCCCATTTCTAGGAGTTGTATATGCATTTTTTTGGCTTCCCCATTGACTCCTATGGAATTTGGAAATGTTCAACGAACATTCGGCGAATAAATTCGGCGAATATCAATTTGTTCAGCGAACTTTTCCGAACTGAACATTGAAATGTTCGCTCATGCCTAGTTGTGATCTCTGCAGACAAGTCGTGGCTGGAGAAATGTCATGTCAGTCTGAGCAAGATGGAAAAGACGGGAAAAGTGAACGACTTCATCAGAAAGAACATCAGCTGTAAGTCTCCATCTAGAACTGTACTGTAAGTTCTTATATGTTCTGCAGGACTGATATCCACTATCCACCACTATATGTCACCATATGGCGGTTATATCAGCGTTGGTCTTTGTGTAGAGAATTTTTTTTAGTTACAGCGCGGTCATCTGCTGAGGTTCCCCTATACCCACGGTTAAGGTAGGACACCGTAGCTGTAATCAGGGTTACCTGGTTAGGGGCACACTCAGATGTTTTGCCTCCCCTTGAGCTGAACCTCTAGCCACACCTCTGCAGAGACTACAGATCACAATTACCCATACAAGTCTATGGGGCCAGTGAAATTCACGGACAGCACGTAGATCGCATCCATACGTGATTAACCTTGCATTGGATAAGAGAAGCTTTGTAATTTATTTATTTAATTAATTTGTGAAAATTACTGATGGTAAAAGCAGACACAGACCAAACACTGTTGCAAATCGGATCCAAGACACTGATGACACATCGGACTGGTATGTGAAAAATCATGGACGTCTGAATGAGGCCTAAAGGTGTTTAGACCCTGTCCCCTGTTTTGTTTTAAAAAAATGTTCTCTTCTCACCCTCCCCGACGCTCACCCTCCACCGCTGCTTCTGGTGTCCTTTATTGTCTGCAGTGCTGACGTCACGCGATAGTGCTGTGTATTACATTGTAAGAAGATCCCATGAAAATGGGCTAGACCTGACGACAAACCTTAAATGTGTATGACCAGCCTCAGGACGATCTATATAGATCCTGTATTACGTATTCACACTCATTATTGTATTGTTTTCACAGTCGCCATGAAGGTGGTGGTGACCACAATGCCAAGTAATCATGTGAGCGACTGTCTAATGACATGCTTTGATTTCCTAATCATGGAGAATTCATCAGTAAATACGTGCAGGATTTTACCTTTGTACATGCAGACACAAGTGCTATCTCAGATCCAATCTTTCTGCATTTGCTCTGGGTAAGTGGAGAGCGGGGGAGGGTGCAGGGGGCCCTTATTTAGTGTCTTTCCCCTGGGGGCTGTATGGAAGGTCACTGGCTAATAGTGATGCAACTCATTTCTGCCAGAGGCGCTGCTGGGGAGACAGATTGCTGCTTCTGATGCCTCATACAAATTTATCATGTGTCTGCGCTTGCTGCCGGTCAGTACACAATGGCTGGCAATATGGCATAAACCAGCCATGAGAAGCAGATCCCCTTCTAATAAAATGTTAATAGCACATTGCCCAGTATCCAATTTCCTGTTCTGCTGTATTCTCTGTCATTACACTTCCTTATCTCACCATCAAATTACCTTCCAATTCATTACCTTCCAGGTTCTGCCTGAACCTTTCATCTTGCAGAAACCACTATTATTCATCAAAGTTTGCACACAAAGCCACAGTGATCATTCATCTCTAAAGACTCGTCTACGCGAAGCAATTGTGGGTATGATCTGATCGATTCGCTGCCCTCACTGTCCGGTGAAAACACTAAAAATATTGTTTATTTCTTGAAAATCAATTGTGATTATTTATTGAATAGTAAATGCTCATCCTCTGACCTACAAACCTGGATCAGTTACACCAGTTTTGTCAGGAGGAATGGGCCCAAATTCCAACCAACTATTGTGAGAAGCTTGTGGAAGTGACGCGCCCCTGGGCCTGTGTCGCGCTGCGTTGCGCACGCGGGAGTCTACCCGGAGCCGGATCAGTGGAGGGTTGTAGTCTCGTGGCGGTGACCCGGTCCGTGCCCAGGGAGTCAAACTAGACGGCAGTCTATTAGTAGTAAATAGTTGATGACTACGCCACCCGTTGAGTGCAGCCAGGAAGCTGCTGCTGCAGGGCAGACCGCTGAGGCCGGTGGTAGGATTGTGCAGCGTGATAGTATAACCCCCAACGGGAGGGGTATGGCCTCAGGGCAGCCGACGTGGATGATGGGGGTAGCAGGAACCACTCAGAGACGGTACGGTGTAGTTCAGGGTCTTTACTGGTAACAACGACAGACCCTCCCGGAGTACTTGCTAGCAAACGGGGCCTGGTCAGTCTTTGAGCAGATGGGATCTCCCCTGGCCAGGCGTAGTTGTAGGCCTCCCAAACTGACTGTACTCTTCTGGCTACCTTGCTAGAAGCTGATGTAAGTAGCCCACGTCCCTGAGTGCACCGTGTGGTGCTCACCCGTATGGCCGGTGACTCGGGGTCTTCTAATGGCTTCCGCTCCACGATGGCGGTGCTGGTCCCACGCGTGTGACCGTGCCTTCGGGCTTCTGGGCCAGAGGACCTGAAATCCCCTGCCTGACGGATTCTGCTGCTGGGTAGGAGTTAGTCCCCACAGCCTCGGACTCCGGGTCCGGTAAAGAATCTTCTTAGTCAGGGCGAGCTCTGCAGCTGCCAGCCCCTGACTCCTTGTAACTCTGCTGTTTCCTATGCTGCTTCTCTTCTCCACTCTCCTTGTCTGACTCACCCTGCCTCAGCCCCGGGTTTATACAGGGGAAGTTCTTCCCCTCCCAAGACTGGGCAGGAGGTGTGGCATGCACAGGATCCCTGACCAAAGGACCTCCCACCTGCTCTCAGACATAACATTACATTACTGTGGAAAACCAGACCCCTGGGGTGCCACATTCCCCCCTAGTGAAATTTAGTACTCCGGGACTAAACACATTTAGAAAAACATAACAAAGTATAACAATAACAATACTATAAGAAAAACACATAAGATGGTTACGGCGTGTCCGCAACCGGATGCAGTCTTTGAAGAAAAGCAAAGGTGTCCATTTCACCAACACAGGCAGACGTAACCAGGTAGGGGTCTGTCCTACCCCGAGTCCTTAACAGTCTCTAGTCCATCCTGGGTTACGCTCCAACTATATACAAGGATTCCCGGTAAATCCACCAAGGTTTCCTAAAAACAACTGGAAACACAAAATTATACACAAGCAACAATACACAGATAAACATAAATAAAACTATTTTTACACTTCAAATTCTCCAGCGTGCGGGTAACTGGCCTCTAGTGGCCCTAGTGGACCTACGGAGCTGACTGTCTGGCCCTGAACTACAGGGTGTAGGAGCTGTCAAGGGTAAACTGGGCAGCTGTCTACCGGCTCTTTGTCTCACTAGGGGTACGGCAGGCTCACTATAAGCAGAGGGTTGATTCTCCTGTTCTACTCGTGTGGAGTCTTCGGCCTCCTGGACCGGCTGTTCTTCCAGCTCTACCCGTTGCTCCGTAGGTTCTTGGGATGATGGTTGGAGGAAGGTGAGTACGGGTACCACAACTGCACCATTGACTTGAGTCCAAGACCGAGGGAAGTCCCCGAGCACGGTACTAACCATATCTTCCCTTTCTCCCACGGGTCGATGGTCTTCTTGTTCCTCTTCAGGGTTCCTCAGTTGTTCGGGACACTTCTTCAGGTGGTCCCGGGATACAATGGCTGTGGTTTCCCCTCCGTCTTTACTGATGGTACAGACCTTCGGGTTCTCGTGGCTTGAGGGCAGTACGGTGTACGGGTCCTTCTCCCACTGGTCATCCAACTTGTGGAGCCGTCTTTTCCTCTTCAAGACCTGCTCTCCGGGTACCAGGGGAACAGCGGGAGCATACTGGTTGTAAGTCTTCTCTTGTCTTTCCCTAGCCTGACAGAGACTTCGCTCCACGCTCTCTTGTACTCTCCGGTACTGCTGCTGCCTCTCGGTGTCCCAGTCTGTTTCTGGTGAAGTGTCCTCAGGTGTCAGGACTCCCATTTCCAGGTCAACAGGTAACTTACCAGGTCTCGCCCTCATTAGGTAAGCCGGGGTACAGTTGGTGGAACCTACCGGGATGTGGTTGTATAGGTCCACCAGATCGGGCAACTTCTCAGGCCACAGACTGCGTTCTTCCAGGGGCAATGTTTTTAGAAGATCCATTACCACCTGGTTCATTTTTTCACAAAGTCCATTAGTTTGCGGATGGTAGGGTGTCGTCCTTATCTTCCGGCAGCCATACAGATTGCAGAATTCCTGGAAGACCTCCGCTTCAAAGGCAGGTCCCTGGTCCGTCAGCACTTGGTCCGGGTACCCGTGTGGACGGCAGAAGTGCTGCTGGAAGGCTCTAGCTGCTGTTTGAGCCGTTAAGTCCTTGACGGGGACGACAACCAAGAACCGGGAGTAATGATCCACGATGGTTAACGCGTAGACGTAGCCACTTCTGCTTGGGGTCAGTTTTACATGATCCAAGGCTACCAGTTCCAACGGTTGCCGGGTGACGATGGACTGCAGGGGAGTCTTCTGGCTGGCCCGGTCCTTCCTTCTCAGATTGCACGGGCCACAGTCTCTGCACCACTTCTCGATGGTTCCCCTCATGCCTACCCAGTGGAACCGCTCGCGCAGCAGGAACTCCAGCTTTTTCCACCCGAAGTGTCCAGCTCCGTCGTGGTATGCCTCCATCACCATGGCTGCGTCTCTTCGTGGCACCACTACTTGCCAGAGTAGTTCATGCGTCCGGGAGTTGACCATTCTGCGGCACAACTTCCCCTTGTAAAGGAATAGTCGACTCTTCTCCGCCCATAGCTGTTTGGCTTCCTCCGGAGCGTCTGGTTCAAGGCGAGCCTCCGGCCGAGTCAGCATCTCCTTCACCAGTCGGACGGCAGGGTCGCTGTCTTGCGTTTCCGCCCAGTTGTAGTGGGGTAAGGGGTTCAACGTAGCAGCCTGCTTACCCCTTACCCGGTGGGAATACTGGATAGTCCCATGACGGTGGAACGCAGGGAGTTCAACTTCTTCCAGTCCCTCCGGATCTTCTCCTTCGTCCGGCAGGTTGGGCATCCTGGACAGGGCATCCGCGTTAGTATTGGAGCGTCCTGCCCGGTATTTGATTGTGAACTCGTAGTTGGACAGACGGGCCATCCACCTCTGCTCCAGGGCACCGAGTCTTGCCGTGTCCAGGTGTGTCAACGGGTTGTTATCCGTGTATACGGTGAACCAGGAAGAAGCGAGGTAATGCCTAAAGCGCTCGGTGACTGCCCATACCACGGCCAGGAACTCTAGCTTAAATGAGCTGTAATTCTCGGGGTTCCTTTCGGTGGGTCGCAGTTTTCGGCTGGCATAGGAGATTACTCGTTCTCTCCCCTGCTGAATCTGGGACAGTACGGCTCCTAGCCCGATGTTACTGGCGTCGGTGTAGAGGATGAAGGGCTGGCTATAGTTCGGGTACGCCAAGATTTCATCCCCCGTGAGGGCCATCTTCAGCTGGCGGAAGGACTCTTCTTCTAGCTCTTCCCATTTGAAGGGCGGCTTCTGGTTCTTGGCCTTTCGGGACTGGCCTATCAGGAGGTCCTGCATAGGCGCTGCCTTTTTGGTGAAACCGGGAATAAACCTTCGGTAGTAGCCTACCAACCCTAGGAACTGCCGCACTTCTTTTACGCTGGAGGGGCTTGGCCATCCCTTAATTGCGGTGATCTTATCGGGGTCGGGAGCCACTCCGTCAGCGCTCACCACGTGTCCCAGGTATTGCACCTTTGGTTTCAGGAGGTGACACTTGGAGGGTTTCACCTTTAGGCCGTAACTCGCCAGAGCTTCGAACACCTCCGCCAGGTGTTTCAGGTGGTCCTCATAAGTTTTGGAGTATACGATGACATCGTCCAGGTACAACAGGACCGTCTCGAAGTTTCTGTGGCCCAGACAGCACTCCATTAATCGTTGGAAGGTTCCTGGGGCGTTGCAGAGTCCGAACGGCATGCAGGTGAACTCGCTAAGTCCCATCGGGGTGGTGAATGCGGTCTTCTCCCGGTCCGCCTCTGCTACAGGAACCTGCCAGTACCCGCTAGTGAGATCCAAGGTAGAGAAGAAGTTAGCAGATCTTAAAGCAGCCAATGACTCCTCTATCCTTGGTAAGGGGTACGCATCCTTGTGTGTGATACGGTTGATTTTCCGGTAATCTACACACATCCTCATGGTGTTGTCTTTCTTTTTGACTAAAACTAGTGGGGCTGCCCAGGGGCTACAGCTATCCCGGATTACCCCAGCCTCCTTCATGTCTCTAAGCATCCCCTTGGCGTGTTGGTAATGTGCAGGGGGTACGGGTCGATACCTCTCTTTTATGGGAGGATGATCTCCCGTGGGGATGCGGTGTTCTACCCCCTTGACTCGCCCGAAGTCTAACGGGTGTTTACTAAACACTCTCTCATACTCTTGAACCACCCGATAGACTCCTTGTTTCTGATGTGAGGGAGTGGAATCAGTACCCAAATGTAGTTGCTGACACCAGTCCTCCATGTCTTTCTTAGAGCCGTTACCTTCCTCCGGGTGAGATGGAGGCAAGGGTTCCACAGATTGTATAGAATTTTGATTAGTGGTATATAATTTGGCTAGCGTGGCATACCGGGGCAGGTACACTTCCCTCTCCCCGATATTTATTATGCGAATGGGCACCCTCCCATGGCGTACATTGACCACCCCCCGTGCTGTCAAAATGGTGGGCCTACTGTCTGAGTAAACTGGTTCTACCATTGCCTGGTAATCTCTACCTCTCAGACCAATAGCTGCCCGGCACCAAATCATCATTTCACTTTTTGGGGGCATGGCAATAGGAAAAGGGTCACACATTCTTACGCTACCAATCTCACCGCCGGAGAGTTCCACTTGTTGCCGTTGCATCAGTGCCCGGATCTCTTTCTGGAGCACCCGCTGCTCGCCGGAGCTGGCGTTCTTGGCAACCTGCTGTAAAAGGAAAATCACCTCTGCAAGACAATTTTCAATTACGTTAGTTCCTAGAGTTATTTTTGGGTGACTCTCATGTTTATCAATATCTACAATGATCAGTCCCTGTGCGGCCAGTTCGACTCTACCGATTTTGAGGGTCACCTCTTTAAATCCGATCTGTGGCACGGGCTGGCCATTGCTGGCGATGATACTCAAGTCGTCGTCAGGGTAGCGGGTAATATCCGAGTCATTCCAGTACTGCTTGAAGAGCACGTACGGGATGGTGGTGACCTGTGACCCAGTATCCAGTAGGGCACTCATGGGAATGCCATCCAGTACCACAGGCAAGACTGGACGTCCTCCCACATATCTGTCGCGCCAGTTCGATGGGCCTGGTAATCTTTTTCCTGGGGGTTGGCCCTCTACCCCAGGTTGTGCCCGTTTAAAGAACAGTACCTTTCCATATGTCCGGGTTGATTGCAGCGGCGGCAGATGGGTCGTCCGTCCTCGCTGTATCGGTCACTGGGTCTTCCTCTGGCCGGTGGGGTCCTCCTTGGTCGACGCCACGGGATGTCCTCCGGTCCGGATGCCAGCTGGATCTTCCCTGGGGTGGAAACCTGTAAAGACTGCACAGTTCGGGTTAGCGCAGCAACGCTCTTAGCTAGCTCTTGGACCTGATGGCGTAGGTCTGGAGCCGGGTCATTGTCCAAAGCCTGCGCATCAGCTCCCACAGGCCCTGCCGACAAGGGCGCCGCCTCCTGGTGGTAAGTGATAGCTGGGCGCCTGTGGGTCACAACGCCACCCGGTGCCGGTTCTCGGAGCACCCGGATGGCTCTGTCCTTGAACTGTGCAAAGTCCAGATGGGGATCCTGTAAGGCCATTGCCCGCAACTGGGTTCGGTGGGCATTGCAATATAAACCCTCTATAAATTGTTCAGTCAACAGCCTGTCCTCGTTTCCCACCCCATCAGGGTCGGTCTGCTTTATGGCCCTCAGGGCCTCTTGTAGGTTTAGTGCATAGTCCCTTATACTCTCATGCGCTCGCTGCTTGCACCCGTAGAACCTAAGCTTAATCTCGGCTGAGGTGCGGGTATCAAAGGTGTCCTTCAGCCGGGTTAGTATCCCTGCGACAGTCTTCCTCCCAGGTGGCCAGGATTTTACTTCCCTTTTGGCTGCCCCGGTTAGTTGGGCCACCAGGATGCTCAATTTTTGCTCTTCTGTGAGGGGGTACACCTGGAAGAGGCTATCCAGCTTTTCTCTAAAGTCATGCAGGGTATGTGACTCCCCTGAGTACTGGGGTAGCCAAGCTGCTCCCGGGATATAGGGCATGGTGAAGGGCATAACTGCAGCAGCGGTAGCGCTGGCGGGGGTTGAGGCAGTGAAGCTCTCCTCCGTATCCGACATCTTCCTCCCCCCTAGTGGACCGTGGCCTACCTTGCGATGATCCTCTTCCGTAGGCCGCGGCTCCGCAGTGGATCGTCAGGGTTGAGGACCTTCCGTCGCGCTCCTGTGACGTCGGCGTCTGCTGGGCTCCTTCCAGGACCTTACGCAACGTCCGGACGTGAGGCGGGGCTTCAGTTCTCGCGCGCTTTCGGAGTCCACGCCCCTCTTCTTCCCGCGCGGCGTCCTCAAGATGGCGTCCAATGGCGGGAAAACTCCACGGATGGCGGGAAGAAGGTCGAAGATGGCGCCGGATGGCGGGAAAACTTCGCGGATGGCGGAAAGAAGGTAGAAGATGGCGCCGGATGGCGGGAAACCTTCACCACTGGTAAGTTTGAACAGTCTTTGCTTTTCAGGCACGCAGTACCCGGTGGTTGCGGGCACGAAATCCTGCCGACTACGCCAAAGTTGACGCGCCCCTGGGCCTGTGTCGCGCTGCGTTGCGCACGCGGGAGCCTACCCGGAGCCGGATCAGTGGAGGGTTGTAGTCTCGTGGCGGTGACCCGGTTCGTGCCCAGGGAGTCAAACTAGACGGCAGTCTATTAGTAGTAAATATTTGATGACTACGCCACCCGTTGAGTGCAGCCAGGAAGCTGCTGCTGCAGGGCAGACCGCTGAGGCCAGTGGTAGGATTGTGCAGCGTGATAGTATAACCCCCAACGGGAGGGGTATGGCCTCAGGGCAGCCGACGTGGATGATGGGGGTAGCAGGAACCACTCAGAGACGGTACGGTGTAGTTCAGGGTCTTTACTGGTAACAACGACAGACCCTCCCGGAGTACTTGCTAGCAAACGGGGCCTGGTCAGTCTTTGAGCAGATGGGATCTCCCCTGGCCAGGCGTAGTTGTAGGCCTCCCAAACTGACTGTACTCTTCTGGCTACCTTGCTAGAAGCTGATGTAAGTAGCCCACGTCCCTGAGTGTACCGTGTGGTGCTCAGCCGTATGGCCGGTGACTCGGGGCCTTCTAATGGCTTCCGCTCCACGATGGCGGTGCTGGTCCCACGCGTGTGACCGTGCCTTCGGGCTTCTGGGCCAGAGGACCTGAAATCCCCTGCCTGACGGATTCTGCTGCTGGGTAGGAGTTAGTCCCCACAGCCTCGGACTCCGGGTCCGGTAAAGAATCTTCTTAGTCAGGGCGAGCTCTGCAGCTGCCAGCCCCTGACTCCTTGTAACTCTGCTGTTTCCTATGCTGCTTCTCTTCTCCACTCTCCTTGTCTGACTCACCCTGCCTCAGCCCCGGGTTTATACAGGGGAAGTTCTTCCCCTCCCAAGACTGGGCAGGAGGTGTGGCATGCACAGGATCCCTGACCAAAGGACCTCCCACCTGCTCTCAGACATAACATTACATTACTGTGGAAAACCAGACCCCTGGGGTGCCACAGAAGGATATCCCAAATGTTTGACCCAAGTCATTCAGTTTAAGGGCAATGGGACCAAATACTAATGAAATGTATGTAAACTTTTGACTTTGCAGTAAGTAATAAAAATGCCTTAAAACATTCTCTCTCTCTCTCATTATTCTGGCATTTGGCAAATATTAAAAATGATGGTAATCTTAATTGACCTAAAAAGGGAAAGGTTTATTCTGATTTCATATCAGATATTGAGAAAAACATGCATATGTGTCTTTATATAGTGTATGTAAACTTCTGGTCTCAACTGTATATGTGGGGCATCATACTATGTGCAGGACTATATGTGGGGCTATCAACTTATGTGCAGGACTATACAGTACAGACCAAAAGTTTGGACACACCTTCTCATTTAAAGATTTTTCTGTATTTTCCTGACTATGTGCAGGACTATTATGAAAATTTGGGCTCCGTTTGACCTATTTTCTGTCAGTGCAGGTGATTTTTCCATCTATTTGTTATCTGTCATTTATCACCTATGATCTACAGTACAGACCAAAAGTTTGGACACACCTTCTCTTTTAAAGATTTTTCTGTATTTTCATGACTATGAAAATTGTACATTCACACTGAAGACATCAAAACTATGAATTAACACATGTGGAATTATATACTTAACAAAAAAGTGTGAAACAACTGAAAATATGTCTTATATTCTAGGTTCTTCAAAGTAGCCACCTTTTGCTTTGATGACTGCTTTGCACACTCTTGGCATTCTCTTGATGAGCTTCAAGAGGTAGTCACCGGAAATGGTTTTCACTTCACAGGTGTGCCCTGTCAGGTTTAATAAGTGGGATTTCTTGCCTTATAAATGGGGTTGGGACCATCAGTTGTGTTGTGTAGAAGTCTGGTGGATACACAGCTGATAGTCCTACTGAATAGACTGTTAGAATTTGTATTATGGAAAGAAAAAAACAGCTAAGTAAAGAAAAACGAGTGGCCATCATTACTTTAAGAAATGAAGGTCAGTCAGTCCGAAAAATTGGGAAAACTTTGAAAGTGTCCCCAAGTGCAGTTGCAAAAACCATCAAGCGCTACAAAGAAACTGGCTCACATGAGGACCGCCCCAGGAAAGGAAGACCAAGAGTCACCTCTGCTTCTGAGGATAAGTTTATCCGAGTCACCAGCCTCAGAAATCGCAGGTTAACAGCAGCTCAGATTAGAGACCAGGTCAATGCCACACAGAGTTCTAGCAGCAGACACATCTCTACAACAACTGTTAAGAGGAGACTTTGTGCAGCAATCCTTCATGGTAAAATAGCTGCTAGGAAACCACTGCTAAGGACAGGCAACAAGCAGAAGAGACTTGTTTGGGCTAAACTTGGGAATCCGGTACCCTTCTGCGGCCTGACCCTTCACCCGTTATCACGCGGGCTTGCAAAGGTTGCTGTCCGTTCTGCTCTCTTAGGGTCCCTTCTGCCTTCCTGTTTCTGGAGCCTTTCTACTCCTCTGTCTCTCCTCTTTCCTTCCTTCTCCTTCTCCTCTTCTCCTTTCTGGCCCCGGCCTTCTCTCTAGGCCTGCCTCGTGGAGCTGAGCTCAGGCCGAGCCTGTCAGCTCTCTCTCCCTTCTGCTCTGACTCACTGCTGCTCTGCCCTCTCTCCTAAGATGGCCCCCACCTTTTATCTGCTTCACTGTGTCTGAGCTCAGGTGTCCTTCACCCAATGAGCTCCTTCCTATGCTCCAGAAACTGTCCCCTTCTTCTCCTACATCACTGGGTTCTCTCCCCCCTCCCCACTCCAGCCAGGGACATGGTCAGTTGTGCCTGCAATAAATGGGAGCACCGTCGAGCTGTCCCCCGGAAATGAGGAGTGTGTGTATGTATGTGTGCAGCTAACTGAGCCCTGGTCCACACTCCATCCTTACCTGGGAGTGGAATATCACACCTCTGGTTGAGGTGCAATACCCCTGTAGCAACCGAACCCTCGGGGCGCTACATTTGCATGGCTTACCACCTCTCACCATGCAAGACCGCCATCTTACCTATCAATCCAGGCTGCACACTTTGCTCCAGTACCTGCTGTGTCTCTTGTCTGATTGCTTAGGGCGGTGGCGCTGTGACTGCCTGATTCTTATAGTTACTGTGTGCGCACTCCTAATGCCTCCCCAGCCTATTGCTGTGAGTCACTGGATACTTAAACCCCCTCCACCCAGTAGGGGGTGTCTGAGCAACACTTTCTTACAGTGTGTTCTGTGCAACTGAGTTGTCAGGTCCTGTCCTGTATCTTGTCTGTTTCCGCCACCCTGGGGGCTGTATACCCAGGCCTGTTACCTGTAACTGTGACTTCTAGTCTGTTCCTCCACCCTGGGGGCTGTATACCCAGGCCTGTTGCCTGTATCTGAGACTTCTAGTCTCTTTCCGCCACCCTGGGGGCTGTATACCCAGGCCTGTTGCCTGTATCTGAGACTTTTAGTCTGTTTCCGCCACCCTGGGGGCTGAGTTCCCAGGCTCGTCCCTGTATCTTGTTCCTGGTTCAGTTCCTGTCTGAAAAGTGTCTTAGCCCGTTACTTGTTTGTCTCTATGTTCGTATCTTCCCTTTTCCTGCAGTGTCTGAACCTGTGCCTAACTCCAACTCGTTGTCTCTGTACTTCTGTTTGGGAGTTTGGTGTCCACTCGCTACTTCATTGTAAGTACCTTGTGTGCATCTGCTCTGCTTGTTCACCGCACCTGCGGTTCCGCTCTGCTCTGCTTGCCCACCGCACCTGCGGTTCCGCTCTGCTTGTTCACCGCACCTGAGGTTCCGCTCTGCTCAGCTTGTTCACCGCACCTGCGGTTCCGCTCTGCTCTGCTTGTTCACCGCACCTGCGGTTCCACTCTGCTCTACTTGTTCACCGCACCTGCGGTTCCGCTCTGCTCTGCTTGTTCACCGCACCTGCGGTTCTGCCCTGCTCTGCTTGTCTACCGCATCTGCGGGTTTTGCTCTGCTCTGCTTGTTCGCCGCACCTGCGGTTTTGCTCTGCTCTGCTTGTTCACCGCACCTGCGGTTTCACTCTGCTCTGCTTGTTCACCGCACCTGCGGTTTCACTCCGATCTACTTGTCCACCGCACCTGCGGTTTCGCTCCGCTCTGCTAGTCCACCGCAACGGCGGTTTCGCTCTGCTCCGCTCTGCTTGTTCACCGCACCGGCGGTTTCGCTCTGCTCTGCTTGTTCACCGCACCTGTGGTTTCGCTCTGCTCTGCTTGTTCACCGCACCTGTGGTTTCGCTCTGCTCAGCTTGTTCACAGCACCTGCGGGTTTTGCTCTGCTCTGCTTGTTTACTGCACCTGCGGGTTTTGCTCTGCTCTGCTTGTTTACCGCACCTGCGGGTTTTTCTCTACTCTGCTTGTCTACCGCACCTGCGGGTTTTGCTCTGCTCTGCTTGTCTCACGCACCTGCGGGTTTTGCTCTGCTCTGCTTGTCTACCGCACCTGCAGGTTTTGCTCTGCTCTGCTTGTCTACCGCACCTGCGAGTTTTGCTCTGCTCTGCTTGTCTACCACACCTGCGGGTTTTGCTCTGCTCTGCTTGTCTACCGCACCTGCGGGTTTTGCTCTGCTTGTCTACCGCACCTGCGGGTTTTGCTCTGCTCTGCTTGTCTACCGCATCTGCGGGTTTTGCTCTGCTCTGCTTGTCTACCGCACCTGCGGCTCCGTTCCTGTGTCCCAGTCTGTACAGGTCCCTATCCTGCCTGTGTTCCTACCTGCCAGAACCCGCCTGTCTGCATGCCAGCCGTGCCTGCCAGTGCCCACCTGTCTGCTTGCCAGCCGTGCCTGCCAGTGTCCACCTGTCTGCATACCAGCTGTGCCTGCCAATACCCACCTGTCTGCATACCAGCCGTGCCTGCCAGTACCCACCTGTCTGTATGCCAGCCTGACCTGCCTGTTCCTGCATTTCCCGGTGTGGGTCAACAGTTGTGACTGGGGTCTGACCTGGAGTAGCACCTGGTCCCTCTGCTCGATTCCTCCCTAGTTCACGGAGTCGACTGAGAAGCCGTGTGACCTTGGTCGGACCGAGTTGATACTTAGTTACGCCCCTCCAGGCACTCCTCGGTTCATGGTCCAGTGGGATCACTAATCATGCTCACGCCAGTCAGTCCGGGCGTGTGAGTAACAACAATGACCACAAACACACCTCCAGGCTGTGTAAGAGCTATTTGACCAAGAAGGAGAGTGATGGGGTGCTACGCCAGATGACCTGGCCTCCACAGTCACCAGACCTGAACCCAATCGAGATGGTTTGGGGTGAGCTGGACCGCAGAGTGAAGGCAAAAGGGCCAACAAGTGCTAAGCATCTCTGGGAACTCCTTCAAGATTGTTGGAAGACCATTTCCGGTGACTACCTCTTTAAGCTCATCAAGAGAATGCCAAGAGTGTGCAAAGCAGTCATCAAAGCAAAAGGTGGCTACTTTGAAGAACCTAGAATATAAGACATATTTTCAGTTGTTTCACACTTGTTTGCTAAGTATATAATTCCACATGTGTTAATTCATAGTTTTGATGCCTTCAGTGTGAATGTACAATTTTCATAGTCAGGAAAATACAGAAAAATCTTTAAATGAGGTGTGTCCAAACTTTTGGTCTGTACTGTATGTGGAGCCATCTTATTATGTGCAGGACTATATGTGAGTTCATCATATTATGTGCAGGACTATATGTGGGGCCATCTTATTATGTGCAGGACTATATGTGAGTTCATCATATTATGTGCAGGACTATATGTGGGGCCATCATATTATGTGCAGGACTATATGTGAGTTCATCATATTATGTGCAGGACTATATGTGGGGCCATCATACTATGTGCAGGACTATATGTGGGGCCATCATATTATGCACAGGACTATATGTGGGGCCATCATATTATGTGCAGGACTATATGTGAGTTCATCATATTATGTGCAGGACTATATGTGGGGCCATCATATTATGTGCAGGACTATATGTGGGGCCATCATATTATGTGCAGGACTATATGTGGGGCCATCATACTATGTGCAGGACTATATGTGGGGCCATCATATTATGTGCAGGACTATATGTGAGTTCATCATATTATGTGCAGGACTATTTGTGGGGCCATCATATTATGTGCAGGACTATATGTGGGGCCATCATATTATGTGCAGGACTATATGTGGGGCCATCTTATTATGTGCAGGACTATATGTAAGGCTATCATATTATGTGCAGGACTATATGTGGGTCATCATATTATGAACAGGACTATATGTAGGGCCATCATATTATGTGCAGAACTATAAGTAGGGCCATCATATTATGTGCAGGACTATATGTGGGGCCATCATATTATGAACAGGACTATATGTAGGGCCATCATATTATGTGCAGAACTATAAGTAGGGCTATCATATTATGTGCAGGACTATATGTGGGGCCATCATATTATGTGCAGGACTATATGTGGGGCCATCATATTATGTGCAGGACTATATGTGGGGCCATCATATTATGTGCAGGACTATATGTGGGGCCATCTTATTATGTGCAGGACTATATGTGAGTTCATCATATTATGTGCAGGACTATTTGTGGGGCCATCATATTATGTGCAGGACTATATGTGGGGCCATCATATTATGTGCAGGACTATATGTGGGGCCATCTTATTATGTGCAGGACTATATGTAAGGCTATCATATTATGTGCAGGACTATATGTGGGCCATCATATTATGAACAGGACTATATGTAGGGCTATCATATTATGTGCAGGACTATATGTGGGTCATCATATTATGAACAGGACTATATGTAGGGCCATCATATTATGTGCAGAACTATAAGTAGGGCTATCATATTATGTGCAGGACTATATGTGGGGCCATCATATTATGTGCAGGACTATATGTGGGGCCATCATATTATGCACAGGACTATATGTAGGGCCATCATATTATGAACAGGACTATATGTAGGGCCATCATATTATGTGCAGAACTATAAGTAGGGCTATCATATTATGTGCAGGACTATATGTGGGGCCATCATATTATGTGCAGGACTATATGTGGGGCCATCATATTATGTGCAGGACTATATGTGGGGCCATCATATTATGTGCAGGACTATATGTGGGGCCATCATATTATGTGCAGGACTATATGTGGGGCCATCATATTATGTGCAGGACTGTATATGGGGCCATCATATTATGTGCAGGACTATATGTGGGGCCATCATATTATGTGCAGGACTGTATGTGGGGCCATCATATTATGTGCAGGACTATATGTGGGGCCATCATATTATGTGCAGGACTATATGTAGGGCTATCATATTATGTGCAGGACTATATGTGAGTTCATCATATTATGCGCAGGACTATATGTGGGGTCATCATATTATGCACAGGACTATATGTGGGGCCATCATATTATGCACAGGACTATATGTGGGGCCATCATATTATGTGCAGGACTATATGTAGGGCTATCATATTATGTGCAGGACTATATGTGAGTTCATCATATTATGTGCAGGACTATATGTGAGTTCATCATATTATGTGCAGGACTATATGTGGGGCCATCATATTATGCACAGGACTATATGTGGGGCCATCATATTATGCACAGGACTATATGTGGGGCCATCATATTATGTGCAGGACTATATGTAGGGCTATCATATTATGTGCAGGACTATATGTGAGTTCATCATATTATGTGCAGGACTATATGTGAGTTCATCATATTATGTGCAGGACTATATGTGGGGCCATCATATTATGTGCAGGACTATATGTGGGGCCATCATATTATGTGCAGGACTATATGTGAGTTCATCATATTATGTGCAGGACTATATGTGCGGCCATCATATTATGTGCAGGACTGTATATGGGGCCATCATATTATGTGCAGGACTATATGTGGGGCCATCATATTATGTGTAGGATTATATGTGGGGCCATCATATTATGTGCAGGACTATATGTGGGGCCATCATATTATGTGCAGGACTATATGTGGGGCCATCATATTATGTGCAGGACTATATGTGGGGCCATCATATTATGTGCAGGACTATATGTGGGGCCATCATATTATGTGCAGGACTATATGTGCGGCCATCATATTATGTGCAGGACTATATGTGGGGCCATCATATTATGTGCAGGACTATATGTGGGGCCATCATATTATGTGCAGGACTATATGTGGGGCCATCATATTATGTGCAGGACTATATGTGAGTTCATCATATTATGTGCAGGACTATATGTGCGGCCATCATATTATGTGCAGGACTATATGTGGGGCCATCATATTATGTGCAGGACTATATGTGGGGCCATCATATTATGTGCAGGACTATATGTGGGGCCATCATATTATGTGCAGGACTGTATGTGGAGCCATCATATTATGTGCAGGACTATATGTGGGGCCATCATATTATGTGCAGGACTGTATGTGGAGCCATCATATTATGTGCAGGACTATATGTGGGGCCATCATATTATGTGCAGGACTATATGTGAGTTCATCATATTATGTGCAGGACTATATGTAGGGCCATCATATTATGTGCAGGACTATATGTGAGTTCATCATATTATGTGCAGGACTATATGTGCGGCCATCATATTATGTGCAGGACTATATGTGCGGCCATCATATTATGTGCAGGACTATATGTGGGGCCATCATATTATGTGCAGGACTATATGTGGGGCCATCATATTATGTGCAGGACTATATGTGGGGCCATCATATTATGTGCAGGACTGTATGTGGAGCCATCATATTATGTGCAGGACTATATGTGGGGCCATCATATTATGTGCAGGACTGTATGTGGAGCCATCATATTATGTGCAGGACTATATGTGGGGCCATCATATTATGTGCAGGACTATATGTGAGTTCATCATATTATGTGCAGGACTATATGTAGGGCCATCATATTATGTGCAGGACTATATGTGCGGCCATCATATTATGTGCAGGACTATATGTGGGGCCATCATATTATGTGCAGGACTATATGTGGGGCCATCATATTATGTGCAGGACTATATGTGGGGCCATCATATTATGTGCAGGACTATATGTGAGTTCATCATATTATGTGCAGGACTATATGTGCGGCCATCATATTATGTGCAGGACTATATGTGGGGCCATCATATTATGTGCAGGACTATATGTGGGGCCATCATATTATGTGCAGGACTATATGTGGGGCCATCATATTATGTGCAGGACTATATGTGGGGCCATCATATTATGTGCAGGACTATATGTGCGGCCATCATATTATGTGCAGGACTATATGTGGGGCCATCATATTATGTGCAGGACTATATGTGGGGCCATCATATTATGTGCAGGACTATATGTGAGTTCATCATATTATGTGCAGGACTATATGTGGGGCCATCATATTATGTGCAGGACTATATGTGGGGCCATCATATTATGTGCAGGACTATATGTGGGGCCATCATATTATGGGCAGGACTATATGTGGGGCCATCATATTATGGGCAGGACTATATGTGGGGCCATCATATTATGTGCAGGACTATATGTGAGTTCATCATATTATGTGCAGGACTATATGTGCGGCCATCATATTATGTGCAGGACTATATGTGGGGCCATCATATTATGTGCAGGACTATATGTGGGGCCATCATATTATGTGCAGGACTATATGTGGGGCCATCATATTATGGGCAGGACTATAGGTGAGTTCATCATATTATGTGCAGGACTATATGTGGGGCCATCATATTATGCACAGGACTATATGTGGGGCCATCATATTATGTGCAGGACTATATGTGGGGCCATCATATTATGTGCAGGACTATATGTGGGGCCATCATATTATGTGCAGGACTATATGTGGGGCCATCATATTATGTGCAGGACTATATGTGGGGCCATCATATTATGGGCAGGACTATAGGTGAGTTCATCATATTATGTGCAGGACTATATGTGGGGCCATCATATTATGCACAGGACTATATGTGGGGCCATCATATTATGTGCAGGACTATATGTGGGGCCATCATATTATGTGCAGGACTATATGTGGGGCCATCATATTATGTGCAGGACTATATGTGAGTTCATCATATTATGTGCAGGACTATATGTGGGGCCATCATATTATGTGCAGGACTATATGTGGGGCCATCATATTATGTGCAGGACTATATGTGAGTTCATCATATTATGTGCAGGACTATATGTGCGGCCATCATATTATGTGCAGGACTATATGTGAGTTCATCATATTATGTGCAGGACTATATGTGGGGCCATCATATTATGTGCAGGACTATATGTGAGTTCATCATATTATGTGCAGGACTATATGTGGGGCCATCATATTATGTGCAGGACTGTATGTGGGGCCATCATATTATGTGCAGGACTGTATGTGGGGCCATCATATTATGTGCAGAACTGTATGTGAGTTCATCATATTATGTGCAGGACTATATGTGGGGCCATCATATTATGTGCAGGACTATATGTGGGGCCATCATATTATGTGCAGGACTATATGTGGGGCCATCATATTATGTGCAGGACTATATGTGAGTTCATCATATTATGTGCAGGACTATATGTGGGGCCATCATATTATGTGCAGGACTATATGTGGGGTCATCATATTATGTGCAGGACTATATGTGGGGCCATCATATTATGTGCAGGACTGTATGTGGGGCCATCATATTATGTGCAGAACTGTATGTGAGTTCATCATATTATGTGCAGGACTATATGTGGGGCCATCATATTATGTGCAGGACTATATGTGGGGCCATCATATTATGTGCAGGACTATATGTGGGGCCATCATATTATGTGCAGGACTGTATGTGGGGCCATCATATTATGTGCAGAACTGTATGTGAGTTCATCATATTATGTGCAGGACTATATGTGGGGCCATCATATTATGTGCAGGACTATATGTGGGGCCATCATATTATGTGCAGGACTATATGTGGGGCCATCATATTATGTGCAGGACTATATGTGAGTTCATCATATTATGTGCAGGACTATATGTGGGGCCATCATATTATGTGCAGGACTATATGTGGGGTCATCATATTATGTGCAGGACTATATGTGGGGCCATCATATTATGTGCGGACTATATGTGGGGCCATCATATTATGTGCAGAACTGTATGTGAATTCATCATATTATGTGCAGGACTATATGTGGGGCCATCATATTATGTGCAGGACTATATGTGAGTTCATCATATTATGTGCAGGACTATATGTGGGGCCATCATATTATGTGTAGGACTATATGTGGGGCCATCATATTATGTGCAGGACTGTATGTGGGGCCATCATATTATGTGCAGGACTATATGTGGGGCCATCATATTATGTGCAGGACTATATGTGGGGCCATCATATTATGTGCAGAACTGTATGTGGGGCCATCATATTATGTGCAGGACTATATGTGAGTTCATCATATTATGTGCAGGACTATATGTGGGGCCATCATATTATGTGCAGGACTATATGTGAGTTCATCATATTATGTGCAGGACTATATGTGGGGCCATCATATTATCTGCAGGACTATATGTGGGGCCATCATATTATGTGCAGGACTATATGTGCGGCCATCATATTATGTGCAGGACTATATGTGGGGCCATCATATTATGTGCAGGACTATATGTGGGGCCATCATATTATGTGCAGGACTATATGTGGGGCCATCATATTATGTGCAGGACTATATGTGCGGCCATCATATTATGTGCAGGACTATATGTGGGGCCATCATATTATGTGCAGGACTATATGTGGGGCCATCATATTATGTGCAGGACTATATGTGGGGCCATCATATTATGTGCAGGACTATATGTGGGGCCATCATATTATGTGCAGGACTATATGTGCGGCCATCATATTATGTGCAGGACTATATGTGGGGCCATCATATTATGTGCAGGACTATATGTGGGGCCATCATATTATGTGCAGGACTGTATGTGGGACCATCATATTATGTGCAGGACTATATGTGGGGCCATCATATTATGTGCAGGACTATATGTGGGGCCATCATATTATGTGCAGGACTATATGTGCGGCCATCATATTATGTGCAGGACTATATGTGAGTTCATAATATTATGTGCAGGACTATATGTGGGGCCATCATATTATCTGCAGGACTATATGTGGGGCCATCATATTATGTGCAGGACTATATGTGGGGCCATCATATTATGTGCAGGACTATATGTGGGGCCATCATATTATGTGCAGGACTATATGTGGGGCCATCATATTATCTGCAGGACTATATGTGGGGCCATCATATTATGTGCAGGACTATATGTGGGGCCATCATATTATGTGCAGGACTATATGTGGGGCCATCATATTATGTGCAGGACTATATGTGGGGCCATCATATTATGTGCAGGACTATATGTGGGGCCATCATATTATGTGCAGGACTATATGTGGGGCCATCATATTATGTGCAGGACTATATGTGGGGCCATCATATTATGTGCAGGACTATATGTGGGGCCATCATATTATGTGCAGGACTATATGTGGGGCCATCATATTATGTGCAGGACTATATGTGAGTTCATAATATTATGTGCAGGACTATATGTGGGGCCATCATATTATCTGCAGGACTATATGTGGGGCCATCATATTATGTGCAGGACTATATGTGCGGCCATCATATTATGTGCAGGACTATATGTGAGTTCATAATATTATGTGCAGGACTATATGTGGGGCCATCATATTATCTGCAGGACTATATGTGGGGCCATCATATTATGTGCAGGACTATATGTGGGGCCATCATATTATGTGCAGGACTATATGTGGGGCCATCATATTATGTGCAGGACTATATGTGGGGCCATCATATTATCTGCAGGACTATATGTGGGGCCATCATATTATGTGCAGGACTATATGTGGGGCCATCATATTATGTGCAGGACTATATGTGGGGCCATCATATTATGTGCAGGACTATATGTGGGGCCATCATATTATGTGCAGGACTATATGTGGGGCCATCATATTATGTGCAGGACTATATGTGGGGCCATCATATTATGTGCAGGACTATATGTGGGGCCATCATATTATGTGCAGGACTATATGTGGGGCCATCATATTATGTGCAGGACTATATGTGGGGCCATCATATTATCTGCAGGACTATATGTGGGGCCATCATATTATGTGCAGGACTATATGTGGGGCCATCATATTATGTGCAGGACTATATGTGGGGCCATCATATTATGTGCAGGACTATATGTGGGGCCATCATATTATGTGCAGGACTATATGTGGGGCCATCATATTATCTGCAGGACTATATGTGGGGCCATCATATTATGTGCAGGACTATATGTGGGGCCATCATACTATGTGCAGGACTATATGTTGGGCCATCATATTATGTGCAGAACTATATGTGGGGCCATCATATTATGTGCAGGACTATATGTGGGGCCATCATACTATGTGCAGGACTGTATGTGGAGCCATCATACTATGTGCAGGACTATATGTGGGGCCATCATACTATGTGCAGGACTATATGTGGGGCCATCATATTATGTGCAGGACTATATGTGGGGCCATCATATTATCTGCAGGACTATATGTGGGGCCATCATATTATGTGCAGGACTATATGTGGGGCCATCATATTATCTGCAGGACTATATGTGGGGCCATCATATTATGTGCAGGACTATATGTGAGTTCATCATACTATGTGCAGGACTATATGTGGGGCCATCATATTATGCACAGGACTATATGTGGGGCCATCATATTATGTGCAGAACTATATGTGAGTTCATCATATTATGTGCAGGACTATATGTGGGGCCATCATATTATGTGCAGGACTATATGTGAGTTCATCATATTATGTGCAGGACTATATGTGGGGCCATTATACTATGTGCAGGACTATATGTGGGGCCATCATATTATGCACAGGACTATATGTGGGGCCATCATATTATGTGCAGGACTATATGTGAGTTCATCATATTATGTGCAGGACTATATGTGGGGCCATCATACTATGTGCAGGACTATATGTAGGGCCATCATATTATGCACAGGACTATATGTTGGGCCATCATATTATGTGCAGGACTATATGTGGGGCCATCATATTATGTGCAGGACTATATGTAGGGCCATCATATTATGCACAGGACTATATGTGGGGCCATCATATTATGTGCAGGACTATATGTGAGTTCATCATATTATGTGCAGGACTATATGTGGGGCCATCATATTATGTGCAGGACTATATGTGGGGCCATCATATTATGTGCAGGACTATTTGTGGGGCCATCATATTATGTGCAGGACTATATGTGGGGCCATCATATTATGTGCAGGACTATATGTGGGGCCATCATATTATGTGCAGGACTATATGTGGGGCCATCATATTATGTGCAGGACTATTTGTGGGGCCATCATATTATGTGCAGGACTATATGTGGGGCCATCATATTATGTGCAGGACTATATGTGGGGCCATCATATTATGTGCAGGACTATATGTGGGGCCATCATATTATGTGCAGAACTGTATGTGCGGCCATCATATTATGTGCAGGACTATATGTGGGGCCATCATATTATGTGCAGGACTGTATGTGAGTTCATCATATTATGTGCAGGACTGTATGTGCGGCCATCATATTATATGCAGGACTATATGTGGGGCCATCATATTATGTGCAGGACTATATGTGGGGTCATCATATTATGTGCAGGACTATATGTGGGGCCATCATATTATGTGCAGGACTATATGTGCGGCCATCATATTATGTGCAGGACTATATGTGGGGCCATCATACTATGTGCAGGACTATATGTGGGGCCATCATATTATGTGCAGGACTATATGTGGGGCCATCATATTATGTGCAGGACTATATGTGGGGCCATCATATTATGGGCAGGACTATATGTGAGTTCATCATATTATGTGCAGAACTATATGTGAGTTCATCATATTATGTGCAGGACTATATGTGCGGCCATCATATTATGTGCAGGACTATATGTGGGGCCATCATATTATGTGCAGGACTATATGTGGGGCCATCATATTATGTGCAGGACTATATGTGAGTTCATCATATTATGTGCAGGACTGTATGTGAGTTCATCATATTATGTGTAGGACTATATGTGGGGGCATCATATTATGTGCAGGACTATATGTGAGTTCATCATATTATGTGCAGGACTATATGTGGGGCCATCATATTATGTGCAGGACTATATGTGGGGCCATCATATTATGTGCAGAACTGTATGTGCGGCCATCATATTATGTGCAGGACTATATGTGGGGCCATCATATTATGTGCAGGACTATATGTGGAGCCATCATATTATGTGCAGGACTATAGGTGAGTCCATCATATTATGTGCAGAACTGTATGTGCGGCCATTATGTTATGTACAGAACTATCTGTGGAGTCATCATATTATGTGCAGGACTATTTGCGGGGCCATCATACTATGTGCAGGACTGTATGTGCGGCCATCATATTATATGCAGGACTATATGTGGGGTCATCATATTATGTGCAGGACTATATGTGGGGCCATCATATTATGTGCAGGACTATATGTGGGGTCATCATATTATGTGCAGGACTATATGTGAGTTCATCATATTATGTGCAGGACTGTATGTGAGTTCATCATATTATGTGCAGGACTATATGTGGGGCCATCATATTATGTGCAGGACTATATGTGAGTTCATCATATTATGTGCAGGACTATATGTGGAGCCATCATATTATGTGCAGGACTATAGGTGAGTCCATCATATTATGTGCAGAACTGTATGTGCGGCCATTATGTTATGTACAGAACTATCTGTGGAGTCATCATATTATGTGCAGGACTATTTGCGGGGCCATCATACTATGTGCAGGACTGTATGTGCGGCCATCATATTATATGCAGGACTATATGTGGGGTCATCATATTATGTGCAGGACTATATGTGGGGCCATCATATTATGTGCAGGACTATATGTGGGGTCATCATATTATGTGCAGGACTATATGTGAGTTCATCATATTATGTGCAGGACTATATGTGAGTTCATCATATTATGTGCAGGACTATATGTGGGGCCATCATATTATGTGCAGGACTATATGTGAGTTCATCATATTATGTGCAGGACTATATGTGAGTTCATCATATTATGTGCAGGACTATATGTGAGTTCATCATATTATGTGCAGGACTATATGTGAGTTCATCATATTATGTGCAGGACTATATGTGAGTTCATCATATTATGTGCAGGACTATATGTGGGGCCATCATATTATGTGCAGGACTATATGTGAGTTCATCATATTATGTGCAGGACTATATGTGAGTTCATCATATTATGTGCAGGACTATATGTGAGTTCATCATATTATGTGCAGGACTATATGTGGGGCCATCATATTATGTGCAGGACTATATGTGGGGCCATCATATTATGTGCAGGACTATATGTGCGGCCATCATATTATGTGCAGGACTATATGTGGGGCCATCATATTATGTGCAGGACTATATGTGGGGCCATCATATTATGTACAGAACTATCTGTGGAGTCATCATATTATGTGCAGGACTATTATGAAAATTTGGGCTCCGTTTGACCTATTTTCTGTCAGTGCAGGTGATTTTTCCATCTATTTGTTATCTGTCATTTATCACCTATGATCTACAGTACAGACCAAAAGTTTGGACACACCTTCTCTTTTAAAGATTTTTCTGTATTTTCATGACTATGAAAATTGTACATTCACACTGAAGACATCAAAACTATGAATTAACACATGTGGAATTATATACTTAACAAAAAAGTGTGAAACAACTGAAAATATGTCTTATATTCTAGGTTCTTCAAAGTAGCCACATTTTCCTTTGATGACTGCTTTGCACACTTGGCATTTTCTTGATGAGCTTCAAGAGGTAGTCACCGGAAATGGTTTTCACGTCACAGGTGTGCCCTGTCAGGTTTAATAAGTGGGATTTGTTGCCTTATAAATGGGGTTGGGACCATCAGTTGTGTTGTGCAGAAGTCAGGTGGATACACAGCTGATAGTCCTACTGAATAGACTGTTAGAATTTGTATTATGGCAAGAAAAAAGCAGCTAAGTAAAGAAAAACGAGTGGCCATCATTACTTTAAGAAATGAAGGTCAGTCAGTGCGAAAAATTGGGAAAACTTTGAAAGTGTCCACAAGTGCAGTTGCACAAACCATCAAGCGCTACAAAGAAATTGGCTCACATGAGGACCGCCCCAGGAAAGGAAGACCAAGAGTCACCTCTGCTTCTGAGGATAAGTTTATCCGAGTCACCAGCCTCAGAAATCGCAGGTTAACAGCAGCTCAGATTAGAGACCAGGTCAATGCCACACAGAGTTCTAGCAGCAGACACATCTCTTAAGATGTTAAGAGGAGACTTTCTGCAGCAGGCCTTCATGGTAAAATAGCTGCTAGGAAACCACTGCTAAGGACAGGCAACAAGCAGAAGAGACTTGTTTGGGCTAAAGAACACAAGGAATGGACATTAGACCAGTGGAAATCTGTGCTTTGGTCTGATGAGTCCAAATTTGAGATCTTTGGTTCCAACCACCGTGTCTTTGTGCGAATCAGAAAAGGTGAACGGATGGACTCTACATGCCTGGTTCCCACCGTGAAGCATGGAGGAGGAGGTGTGATGGTGTGGGGGTGCTTTAATGGTGACACTGTTGGTGATTTATTCAAAATTTAAGGCATACTGAACCAGCATGGCTACCACAGCATCTTGCAGCAGCATGCTATTCCATCCGGTTTGCGTTTAGTTGGACCATCATTTATTTTTCAACAGGACAATGACCCCAAACACACCTCCAGGCTGTGTAAGGGCTATTTGACCAAGATAGAGAGTGATGGGGTGCTACACCAGATGACCTGGCCTCCACAGTCACCAGATCTGAACCCAATTGAGATGGTTTGGGGTGAGCTGGACCGCAGAGTGAAGGCAAAAGGGCCAACAAGTGCTAAGCATCTCTGGGAGCTCCTTCAAGATTATTGGAAGACCATTTCCGGTGACTACCTCTTGAAGCTCATCAAGAGAATGCCAAGAGTGTGCAAAGCAGTCATCAAAGCAAAAGGTGGCTACTTTGAAGAACCTAGAATATAAGACATATTTTCAGTTGTTTCACACTTTTTTGTTAAGTATATAATTCCACATGTGTTAATTCATAGTTTTGATGCCATCAGTGTGAATGTACAATTTTCATAGTCACAGAAAAATCTTTAAATAGAAGGTGTGTCCAAACTTTTGGTCTGTACTGTATATCAGGGGTCTCAAACACGCGGCCCGCATGCGGCCCTTCAGGCTGCTTCATGCGGCCTGCAGGCACTATAGACCCTGATCGCGGCTCGGTCCAGCGTCCCAGCGCAGTGGCGTATGACGTCACTGACACTCGCAGATGTCAGCTGCTGGCCTCTGATAGGCCGGCGGCTGCCACTGGTATTGCTGTGCAGAGAGTCGGTCTCTGCGCGGCAATACACTGAACTGAAGCGCAGCTGCAAGCAGCTCCTGGACTGGGCCGCGATCGGGGTCTATGGTGCCTGCGGGCCACAGGTGCAGAAAGGACGCCGAAGGAACGGAAGACAGGTGAGAAGAATCTTTTTTTTTTCTCTTGTATGTGTAGAACGGCACAAGGGACATTGCTCCAATATGGGGACCAGGATGGGGACAGTCCTAAAAGATGGGGACCAGGCTGGGGACAGTCCTAAAAGATGGGGACCAGGCTGGGGACAGTCCTAAAAGATGGGGACCAGGCTGGGGACAGTCCTAAAAGATGGGGACCAGGCTGGGGACAGTCTTAAAAGATGGGGACCAGGCTGGGGACAGTCCTAAAACATGGGGACAGTCCTAAAACATGGGGACCAGGATGGGGACATTCCTAGAAGATGGGGACATATCTACAATATGGGGACCGGTATGTGACATTACGACAATATGGGGCCCAGTATAGAATATTACGACAAGATGGGGACAAAGATGGGGGACATTACAAGATGCAGACCAGGGTGGGGCACATTACTACAAGATTTTGGCAGAAAAACTTCAAAATAAAGCATGAAAAAATATTTTGCCACTAAAAATGCTGCTTTATATCTAAACTAAAGTAAATAAAAAAAGTGCATGTTTATTATCGCCACATCCGTAACGACCCAAGCTATAAAAAATAAGACAGCAAAAATGTACAAAAGGTGTATAGAAAAAAAATGGTATCACTAAAAATGTCACTTTGTCCTGCAAAGAATGCGGCCCCCCAAATTAAATTTTTTTCCGTGTGCGGCCCATATACCCAGCCGAGTTTGAGACCCCTGATCTATATCTACCTAAAAATAGTAAAAATTAAGCAGCAGAAACAATCTATGGCCTCCGCAGGGCAAAAACTCATCAAGCAGAATGCCACCTGCTTTGGAGATGGCAGTGCCCCCTCACCCAGGTACGCCCCACCGATCATCATCCATCCATTGTCTGCACAGTGTAGTTGATTCATTAGGTTACACATTTTAGTAATAATTCTGTTTTCAGTCTAAATGAACAAAAATCTATAATACAGTATCAGGTGTATAAGAAGCTGCAGAGCAAAGAGCAGAGATAGCAGAGATCAGAGGAGAAGGTGCTGATCGCGGGGTACAGAGACCCCCAGCAGTCCGCGCTCTGCCTGTCGCATTGGACGCGGATACACGTCGCTAGGGCCGATCCCTGCCGCGATCTATGAATGAACGATCCCCCTTCCTCGCATTCATCTCGGCGCTGCCGATCGCTCCCCCGCCCCGCGTGTCCCCTCCCCGGGCAGTGACGTGCCTGCTGGCGGGTGGCAGGAGGAGGAGGAGGCGCACAGTCTCCGGGAGAGAGGACCCGAGCACAGACCCTGAGCCTGGTCACTGCCGCAGGGACAAAGGCACCGGACACCGCAGCCCCGCTCTGTGCTGCCAGTGGCCGTCTGCAGCCCGGGAGCCCCTGCACGCTGCGGGCACTGCCCATGTGCCGGACTGCGGACTCTTCCTCTGCAGGTCAGTGCTGTCTGCTGCGCCACAGAGCGGACGTGGAGTTGTGGGACTGTTACCAAGTGGACGACACATGGATGGTGCACACAGGGCTGACACTACACCATGGGGCTGTGACTACACACTACACACACTGCACTGTGCAGAATATACACTACACCATGGAGCTGTGACTACACACTACACACACTGCACTGTGCAGAATATACACTACACCATGGAGCTGTGACTACACACACTGCACTGTGCAGAATATACACTACACCATGGGGCTGTGACTACACACTACACACACTGCACTGTGCAGAATATACACTACACCATGGAGCTGTGACTACACACTACACACACTGCACTGTGCAGAATATACACTACACCATGGAGCTGTGACTACACACACTGCACTGTGCAGAATATACACTACACCATGGGGCTGTGACTACACACTACACACACTGCACTGTGCAGAATATACACTACACCATGGAGCTGTGACTACACACACTGCACTGTGCAGAATATACACTACACCATGGGGCTGTGACTACACACACTGCACTGTGCAGAATATACACTACACCATGGGGCTGTGACTACACACTACACACACTGCACTGTGCAGAATATACACTACACCATGGAGCTGTGACTACACACACTGCACTGTGCAGAATATACACTACACCATGGGGCTGTGACTACACACACTGCACTGTGCAGAATATACACTACACCATGGGGCTGTGACTACACACTACACACACTGCACTGTGCAGAATATACACTACACCATGGAGCTGTGACTACACACACTGCACTGTGCAGAATATACACTACACCATGGGGCTGTGACTACACACTACACACACTGCACTGTGCAGAATATACACTACACCATGGAGCTGTGACTACACACACTGCACTGTGCAGAATATACACTACACCATGGGGCTGTGACTACACACTACACACACTGCACTGTGCAGAATATACACTACACCATGGGGCTGTGACTACACACACTGCACTGTGCAGAATATACACTACACCATGGGGCTGTGACTACACACTACACACACTGCACTGTGCAGAATATACACTACACCATGGGGCTGTGACTACACACTACACACACTGCACTGTGCAGCATATACACTACACCATGGGGCTGTGACTACACACTACACACACTGCACTGTGCAGAATATACACTACACCATGGGGCTGTGACTACACACTACACACACTGCACTGTGCAGAATATACACTACATAGGGCTGTGACTACACACTACACACACTGCACTGTGCAGAATATACACTACACCATGGGGCTGTGACTACACACTACACACACTGCACTGTGCAGAATATACACTACACCATGGGGCTGTGACTACACACACTGCACTGTGCAGAATATACACTACACCATGGGGCTGTGACTACACACACTGCACTGTGCAGAATATACACTACACCCTGGAGCTGTGACTACACACTACACACACTGCACTGTGCAGAATATACACTACACCATGGGGCTGTGACTACACACTACACACACTGCACTGTGCAGAATATACACTACACCATGGGGCTGTGACTACACACTACACACACTGCACTGTGCAGAATATACACTACACCATGGGGCTGTGACTACACACTACACACACTGCACTGTGCAGCATATACACTACACCATGGGGCTGTGACTACACACTACACACACTGCACTGTGCAGAATATACACTACACCATGGGGCTGTGACTACACACTACACACACTGCACTGTGCAGAATATACACTACACCATGGGGCTGTGACTACACACTACACACACTGCACTGTGCAGCATATACACTACACCATGGGGCTGTGACTACACACTACACACACTGCACTGTGCAGAATATACACTACATAGGGCTGTGACTACACACTACACACACTGCACTGTGCAGAATATACACTACACCATGGGGCTGTGACTACACACTACACACACTGCACTGTGCAGAATATACACTACACCATGGGGCTGTGACTACACACTACACACACTGCACTGTGCAGAATATACACTACACCATGGGGCTGTGACTACACACTACACACACTGCACAGTGCAGGATATACACTACACCATGGGGCTGTGACTACACACTACACACACTGCACTGTGCAGAATATACACTACACCATGGGGCTGCTGCTGTGACTACACACTACACACACTGCACTGTGCAGAATATACACTACACCATGGGGCTGTGACTACACACTACACACACTGCACTGTGCAGCATATACACTACACCATGGGGCTGTGACTACACACTACACACACTGCACTGTGCAGAATATACACTACATAGGGCTGTGACTACACACTACACACACTGCACTGTGCAGAATATACACTACACCATGGGGCTGTGACTACACACTACACACACTGCACTGTGCAGAATATACACTACACCATGGGGCTGTGACTACACACTACACACACTGCACTGTGCAGAATATACACTACACCATGGGGCTGTGACTACACACTACACACACTGCACAGTGCAGGATATACACTACACCATGGGGCTGTGACTACACACTACACACACTGCACTGTGCAGAATATACACTACACCATGGGGCTGTGACTACACACTACACACACTGCACTGTGCAGAATATACACTACACCATGGGGCTGTGACTACACACTACACACACTGCACTGTGCAGAATATACACTACATAGGGCTGTGACTACACACTACACACACTGCACTGTGCAGAATATACACTACACCATGGGGCTGTGACTACACACTACACACACTGCACTGTGCAGCATATACACTACACCATGGGGCTGTGACTACACACTACACACACTGCACTGTGCAGAATATACACTACACCATGGGGCTGTGACTACACACTACACACACTGCACTGTGCAGAATATACACTACACCATGGGGCTGTGACTACACACTACACACACTGCACTGTGCAGAATATACACTACATAGGGCTGTGACTACACACTACACACACTGCACTGTGCAGAATATACACTACACCATGGGGCTGTGACTACACACTACACACACTGCACTGTGCAGCATATACACTACACCATGGGGCTGTGACTACACACTACACACACTGCACTGTGCAGAATATACACTACATAGGGCTGTGACTACACACTACACACACTGCACTGTGCAGAATATACACTACACCATGGGGCTGTGACTACACACTACACACACTGCACTGTGCAGAATATACACTACACCATGGGGCTGTGACTACACACTACACACACTGCACTGTGCAGAATATACACTACACACTACACACACTGCACAGTGCAGGATATACACTACACCATGGGGCTGTGACTACACACTACACACACTGCACTGTGCAGAATATACACTACACCATGGGGCTGCTGCTGTGACTACACACTACACACACTGCACTGTGCAGAATATACACTACACCATGGGGCTGTGACTACACACTACACACACTGCACTGTGCAGCATATACACTACACCATGGGGCTGTGACTACACACTACACACACTGCACTGTGCAGAATATACACTACATAGGGCTGTGACTACACACTACACACACTGCACTGTGCAGAATATACACTACACCATGGGGCTGTGACTACACACTACACACACTGCACTGTGCAGAATATACACTACACCATGGGGCTGTGACTACACACTACACACACTGCACTGTGCAGAATATACACTACACCATGGGGCTGTGACTACACACTACACACACTGCACAGTGCAGGATATACACTACACCATGGGGCTGTGACTACACACTACACACACTGCACTGTGCAGAATATACACTACACCATGGGGCTGCTGCTGTGACTACACACTACGCACACTGCACTGTGCAGAATATACACTACACCATGGGGCTGTGACTACACACTACACACACTGCACAGTGCAGAATATACACTACACCATGGGGCTGTGACTACACACTACACACACTGCACTGTGCAGAATATACACTACACCATGGGGCTGTGACTACACACTACACACACTGCACTGTGCAGAATATACACTACACCATGGAGCTGTGACTACACACTACACACACTGCACTGTGCAGAATATACACTACACCATGGGGCTGTGACTACACACACTGCACTGTACAGAATATACACTACACCATGGGGCTGCTGCTGTGACTACACACACTGCACTGTGCAGAATATACACTACACCATGGAGCTGTGACTACACACTACACACACTGCACTGTACAGAATATACACTACACCATGGGGCTGTGACTACACACACTGCACTGTGCAGAATATACACTACACCATGGGGCTGTGACTACACACTACACACACTGCACTGTGCAGAATATACACTACACCATGGGGCTGTGACTACACACTACACACACTGCACTGTACAGAATATACACTACACCATGGGGCTGTGACTACACACACTGCACTGTGCAGAATATACACTACACCATGGGGCTGTGACTACACACTACACACACTGCACTGTGCAGAATATACACTACACCATGGGGCTGTGACTACACACTACACACACTGCACTGTGCAGCATATACACTACACCATGGGGCTGTGACTACACACTACACACACTGCACTGTGCAGCATATACACTACACCATGGGGCTGTGACTACACACTACACACACTGCACTGTGCAGAATATACACTACACCATGGGGCTGTGACTACACACTACACACACTGCACTGTGCAGAATATACACTACACCATGGGGCTGTGACTACACACTACACACACTGCACAGTGCAGGATATACACTACACCATGGAGCTGTGACTACACACTACACACACTGCACTGTACAGAATATACACTACACCATGGGGCTGTGACTACACACACTGCACTGTGCAGAATATACACTACACCATGGGGCTGTGACTACACACTACACACACTGCACTGTGCAGCATATACACTACACCATCGGGCTGTGACTACACACTACACACACTGCACTGTGCAGCATATACACTACACCATGGGGCTGTGACTACACACTACACACACTGCACTGTGCAGAATATACACTACACCATGGGGCTGCTGCTGTGACTACACACACTGCACTGTGCAGAATATACACTACACCATGGAGCTGTGACTACACACTACACACACTGCACTGTGCAGAATATACACTACACCATGGGGCTGTGACTACACACACTGCACTGTACAGAATATACACTACACCATGGGGCTGCTGCTGTGACTACACACACTGCACTGTGCAGAATATACACTACACCATGGAGCTGTGACTACACACTACACACACTGCACTGTACAGAATATACACTACACCATGGGGCTGTGACTACACACACTGCACTGTGCAGAATATACACTACACCATGGGGCTGTGACTACACACTACACACACTGCACTGTGCAGAATATACACTACACCATGGGGCTGTGACTACACACTACACACACTGCACTGTACAGAATATACACTACACCATGGGGCTGTGACTACACACACTGCACTGTGCAGAATATACACTACACCATGGGGCTGTGACTACACACTACACACACTGCACTGTGCAGAATATACACTACACCATGGGGCTGTGACTACACACTACACACACTGCACTGTGCAGCATATACACTACACCATGGGGCTGTGACTACACACTACACACACTGCACTGTGCAGCATATACACTACACCATGGGGCTGTGACTACACACTACACACACTGCACTGTGCAGAATATACACTACACCATGGGGCTGTGACTACACACTGCACTGTGCAGAATATACACTACACCATGGGGCTGTGACTACACACTACACACACTGCACAGTGCAGGATATACACTACACCATGGAGCTGTGACTACACACTACACACACTGCACTGTACAGAATATACACTACACCATGGGGCTGTGACTACACACACTGCACTGTGCAGAATATACACTACACCATGGGGCTGTGACTACACACTACACACACTGCACTGTGCAGCATATACACTACACCATCGGGCTGTGACTACACACTACACACACTGCACTGTGCAGCATATACACTACACCATGGGGCTGTGACTACACACTACACACACTGCACTGTGCAGAATATACACTACACCATGGAGCTGTGACTACACACTACACACACTGCACTGTACAGAATATACACTACAACATGGGGCTGTGACTACACACACTGCACTGTGCAGAATATACACTACACCATGGGGCTGTGACTACACACTACACACACTGCACTGTGCAGAATATACACTACACCATGGAGCTGTGACTACACACTACACACACTGCACTGTGCAGCATATACACTACACCATGGGGCTGTGACTACACACTACACATAATACACACTGCACTGTGCAGAATATACACTACACCATGGGGCTGTGACTACACACTACACACACTGCACTGTGCAGAATATACACTACACCATGGGGCTGTGACTACACACTACACACACTGCACTGTGCAGAATATACACTACACCATGGAGCTGTGACTACACACTACACACACTGCACTGTGCAGAATATACACTACACCATGGGGCTGTGACTACACACACTGCACTGTGCAGAATATACACTACACCATGGGGCTGTGATTACACACTACACACACTGCACTGTGCAGAATATACACTACACCATGGGGCTGTGACTACACACTACACACACTGCACTGTGCAGAATATACACTACATAGGGCTGTGACTACACACTACACACACTGCACTGTGCAGAATATACACTACACCATGGGGCTGTGACTACACACTACACACACTGCACTGTGCAGAATATACACTACACCATGGGGCTGTGACTACACACTACACACACTGCACTGTGCAGAATATACACTACACCATGGGGCTGTGACTACACACTACACACACTGCACAGTGCAGGATATACACTACACCATGGGGCTGTGACTACACACTACACACACTGCACTGTGCAGAATATACACTACACCATGGGGCTGCTGCTGTGACTACACACTACACACACTGCACTGTGCAGAATATACACTACACCATGGGGCTGTGACTACACACTACACACACTGCACAGTGCAGGATATACACTACACCATGGGGCTGTGACTACACACTACACACACTGCACAGTGCAGGATATACACTACACCATGGGGCTGTGACTACACACTACACACACTGCACTGTGCAGAATATACACTACACCATGGGGCTGTGACTACACACTACACACACTGCACTGTGCAGAATATACACTACACCAGGGGGCTGTGACTACACACTACACACACTGCACTGTACAGAATATACACTACACCATGGGGCTGCTGCTGTGACTACACACACTGCACTGTGCAGAATATACACTACACCATGGAGCTGTGACTACACACTACACACACTGCACTGTGCAGAATATACACTACACCATGGGGCTGTGACTACACACACTGCACTGTACAGAATATACACTACACCATGGGGCTGCTGCTGTGACTACACACACTGCACTGTGCAGAATATACACTACACCATGGAGCTGTGACTACACACTACACACACTGCACTGTACAGAATATACACTACACCATGGGGCTGTGACTACACACACTGCACTGTGCAGAATATACACTACACCATGGGGCTGTGACTACACACTACACACACTGCACTGTGCAGAATATACACTACACCATGGGGCTGTGACTACACACTACACATAATACACACTGCACTGTGCAGCATATACACTACACCATGGGGCTGTGACTACACACTACACATAATACACACTGCACTGTGTAGCATATACACTACACCATGGGGCTGTGACTACACACTACACACACTGCACTGTGCAGAATATACACTACACCATGGGGCTGTGACTACACACTACACACACTGCACTGTGCAGAATATACAGTACACCATGGGGCTGTGACTACACACTACACACACTGCACTGTGCAGAATATACAGTACACCATGGGGCTGTGACTACACACTACACACACTGCACAGTGCAGGATATACACTACACCATGGAGCTGTGACTACACACTACACACACTGCACAGTGCAGGATATACACTACACCATGGAGCTGTGACTACACACTACACACACTGCACTGTGCAGCATATACACTACACCATGGGGCTGTGACTACACACTACACACACTGCACAGTGCAGGATATACACTACACCATGGAGCTGTGACTACACACTACACACACTGCACTGTACAGAATATACACTACACCATGGGGCTGTGACTACACACTACACACACTGCACTGTACAGAATATACACTACACCATGGGGCTGTGACTACACATTACACACACTGCACTGTACAGAATATACACTACACCATGGGGCTGTGACTACACACACTGCACTGTGCAGAATATACACTACACCATGGGGCTGTGACTACACACTACACACACTGCACTGTGCAGCATATACACTACACCATGGAGCTGTGACTACACACTACACACACTGCACAGTGCAGGATATACACTACATACACTACACCATGGGGCTGTGACTACACACTACACATAATACACACTGCACTGTACAGAATATACACTACACCATGGAGCTGTGACTACACACTACACACACTGCACTGTGCAGAATATACACTACACCATGGGGCTGTGACTACACACTACACATAATACACACTGCACTGTACAGAATATACACTACACCATGGGGCTGTGACTACACACTACACACACTGCACTGTGCAGAATATACACTACACCATGGGGCTGTAACTACACACTACACACACTGCACTGTGCAGCATATACACTACACCATGGGGCTGTGACTACACACTACACATAATACACACTGCACTGTACAGAATATACACTACACCATGGAGCTGTGACTACACACTACACACACTGCACAGTGCAGGATATACACTACACCATGGGGCTGTGACTACACACTACACACACTGCACTGTGCAGCATATACACTACACCATGGGGCTGTGACTACACACTACACACACTGCACTGTGCAGCATATACACTGCGCCATGGGGCTGTGACTACACACTACACATAATACACACTGCACTGTACAGAATATACACTACACCATGGGGCTGTGACTACACACTACACATAATACACACTGCACTGTACAGAATATACACTACACCATGGGGCTGTGACTACACACACTGCACTGTACAGAATATACACTACACCATGGGGCTGTGACTACACACACTGCACTGTGCAGAATATACACTACACCATGGGGCTGTGACTACACACTACACACACTGCACTGTGCAGAATATACACTACACCATGGGGCTGTGACTACACACTACACACACTGCACTGTGCAGAATATACACTACACCATGGGGCTGTGACTACACACTACACACACTGCACTGTGCAGAATATACACTACACCATGGGGCTGTGACTACACACTACACACACTGCACTGTGCAGAATATACACTACACCATGGAGCTGTGACTACACACTACACACACTGCACTGTGCAGCGTTGCAGCGTATACACTACATAGGGCTGTGACTACACACTACACATAATACACACTGCACTGTGCAGAATATACACTACACCATGGGGCTGTGACTACACACTACACACACTGCACAGTGCAGAATATACACTACACCATGGAGCTGTGACTTCACACTACACACACTGCACTGTGCAGAATATACACTACACCATGGGGCTGTGACTGCACACTACACACACTGCACTGTGCAGAATATACAGTACATAGGGCTGTGACTACACACTACACATAATACACACTGCACTGTGCAGAATATACACTACACCATGGGGCTGTGACTACACACTACACACACTGCACAGTGCAGAATATACACTACACCATGGAGCTGTGACTTCACACTACACACACTGCACTGTGCAGAATATACACTACACCATGGGGCTGTGACTACACACTACACACACTGCACTGTACAGAATATACACTACACCATGGGGCTGTGACTACACACACTGCACTGTGCAGAATATACACTACACCATGGGGCTGTGACTACACACTACACACACTGCACTGTGCAGAATATACACTACACCATGGGGCTGTGACTACACACTACACACACTGCACTGTACAGAATATACACTACACCATGGGGCTGTGACTACACACACTGCACTGTGCAGAATATACACTACACCATGGGGCTGTGACTACACACTACACACACTGCACTGTGCAGAATATACACTACACCATGGGGCTGTGACTACACACTACACACACTGCACTGTGCAGCATATACACTACACCATGGGGCTGTGACTACACACTACACACACTGCACTGTGCAGCATATACACTACACCATGGGGCTGTGACTACACACTACACACACTGCACTGTGCAGAATATACACTACACCATGGGGCTGTGACTACACACTGCACTGTGCAGAATATACACTACACCATGGGGCTGTGACTACACACTACACACACTGCACAGTGCAGGATATACACTACACCATGGAGCTGTGACTACACACTACACACACTGCACTGTACAGAATATACACTACACCATGGGGCTGTGACTACACACACTGCACTGTGCAGAATATACACTACACCATGGGGCTGTGACTACACACTACACACACTGCACTGTGCAGCATATACACTACACCATCGGGCTGTGACTACACACTACACACACTGCACTGTGCAGCATATACACTACACCATGGGGCTGTGACTACACACTACACACACTGCACTGTGCAGAATATACACTACACCATGGAGCTGTGACTACACACTACACACACTGCACTGTACAGAATATACACTACAACATGGGGCTGTGACTACACACACTGCACTGTGCAGAATATACACTACACCATGGGGCTGTGACTACACACTACACACACTGCACTGTGCAGAATATACACTACACCATGGAGCTGTGACTACACACTACACACACTGCACTGTGCAGCATATACACTACACCATGGGGCTGTGACTACACACTACACATAATACACACTGCACTGTGCAGAATATACACTACACCATGGGGCTGTGACTACACACTACACACACTGCACTGTGCAGAATATACACTACACCATGGGGCTGTGACTACACACTACACACACTGCACTGTGCAGAATATACACTACACCATGGAGCTGTGACTACACACTACACACACTGCACTGTGCAGAATATACACTACACCATGGGGCTGTGACTACACACACTGCACTGTGCAGAATATACACTACACCATGGGGCTGTGATTACACACTACACACACTGCACTGTGCAGAATATACACTACACCATGGGGCTGTGACTACACACTACACACACTGCACTGTGCAGAATATACACTACATAGGGCTGTGACTACACACTACACACACTGCACTGTGCAGAATATACACTACACCATGGGGCTGTGACTACACACTACACACACTGCACTGTGCAGAATATACACTACACCATGGGGCTGTGACTACACACTACACACACTGCACTGTGCAGAATATACACTACACCATGGGGCTGTGACTACACACTACACACACTGCACAGTGCAGGATATACACTACACCATGGGGCTGTGACTACACACTACACACACTGCACTGTGCAGAATATACACTACACCATGGGGCTGTGACTACACACTACACACACTGCACTGTGCAGAATATACACTACACCAGGGGGCTGTGACTACACACTACACACACTGCACTGTACAGAATATACACTACACCATGGGGCTGCTGCTGTGACTACACACACTGCACTGTGCAGAATATACACTACACCATGGAGCTGTGACTACACACTACACACACTGCACTGTGCAGAATATACACTACACCATGGGGCTGTGACTACACACACTGCACTGTACAGAATATACACTACACCATGGGGCTGCTGCTGTGACTACACACACTGCACTGTGCAGAATATACACTACACCATGGAGCTGTGACTACACACACTGCACTGTGCAGAATATACACTACACCATGGGGCTGTGACTACACACTACACACACTGCACTGTGCAGAATATACACTACACCATGGGGCTGTGACTACACACTACACATAATACACACTGCACTGTGCAGCATATACACTACACCATGGGGCTGTGACTACACACTACACACACTGCACTGTACAGAATATACACTACACCATGGGGCTGTGACTACACACACTGCACTGTGCAGAATATACACTACACCATGGGGCTGTGACTACACACTACACACACTGCACTGTGCAGAATATACACTACACCATGGGGCTGTGACTACACACTACACATAATACACACTGCACTGTGCAGCATATACACTACACCATGGGGCTGTGACTACACACTACACATAATACACACTGCACTGTGCAGCATATACACTACACCATGGGGCTGTGACTACACACTACACACACTGCACTGTGCAGAATATACACTACACCATGGGGCTGTGACTACACACTACACACACTGCACTGTGCAGAATATACAGTACACCATGGGGCTGTGACTACACACTACACACACTGCACTGTGCAGAATATACAGTACACCATGGGGCTGTGACTACACACTACACACACTGCACAGTGCAGGATATACACTACACCATGGAGCTGTGACTACACACTACACACACTGCACAGTGCAGGATATACACTACACCATGGAGCTGTGACTACACACTACACACACTGCACTGTGCAGCATATACACTACACCATGGGGCTGTGACTACACACTACACACACTGCACAGTGCAGGATATACACTACACCATGGAGCTGTGACTACACACTACACACACTGCACTGTACAGAATATACACTACACCATGGGGCTGTGACTACACACTACACACACTGCACTGTACAGAATATACACTACACCATGGGGCTGTGACTACACATTACACACACTGCACTGTGCAGAATATACACTACACCATGGGGCTGTGACTACACACTACACACACTGCACTGTGCAGCATATACACTACACCATGGAGCTGTGACTACACACTACACACACTGCACAGTGCAGGATATACACTACATACACTACATCATGGGGCTGTGACTACACACTACACATAATACACACTGCACTGTACAGAATATACACTACACCATGGAGCTGTGACTACACACTACACACACTGCACTGTGCAGAATATACACTACACCATGGGGCTGTGACTACACACTACACATAATACACACTGCACTGTACAGAATATACACTACACCATGGGGCTGTGACTACACACTACACACACTGCACTGTGCAGAATATACACTACACCATGGGGCTGTAACTACACACTACACACACTGCACTGTGCAGCATATACACTACACCATGGGGCTGTGACTACACACTACACATAATACACACTGCACTGTACAGAATATACACTACACCATGGAGCTGTGACTACACACTACACACACTGCACAGTGCAGGATATACACTACACCATGGGGCTGTGACTACACACTACACACACTGCACTGTGCAGCATATACACTACACCATGGGGCTGTGACTACACACTACACACACTGCACTGTGCAGCATATACACTGCGCCATGGGGCTGTGACTACACACTACACATAATACACACTGCACTGTACAGAATATACACTACACCATGGGGCTGTGACTACACACTACACATAATACACACTGCACTGTACAGAATATACACTACACCATGGGGCTGTGACTACACACACTGCACTGTACAGAATATACACTACACCATGGGGCTGTGACTACACACACTGCACTGTGCAGAATATACACTACACCATGGGGCTGTGACTACACACTACACACACTGCACTGTGCAGAATATACACTACACCATGGGGCTGTGACTACACACTACACACACTGCACTGTGCAGAATATACACTACACCATGGGGCTGTGACTACACACTACACACACTGCACTGTGCAGAATATACACTACACCATGGGGCTGTGACTACACACTACACACACTGCACTGTGCAGAATATACACTACACCATGGAGCTGTGACTACACACTACACACACTGCACTGTGCAGCGTTGCAGCGTATACACTACATAGGGCTGTGACTACACACTACACATAATACACACTGCACTGTGCAGAATATACACTACACCATGGGGCTGTGACTACACACTACACACACTGCACAGTGCAGAATATACACTACACCATGGAGCTGTGACTTCACACTACACACACTGCACTGTGCAGAATATACACTACACCATGGGGCTGTGACTGCACACTACACACACTGCACTGTGCAGAATATACAGTACATAGGGCTGTGACTACACACTACACATAATACACACTGCACTGTGCAGAATATACACTACACCATGGGGCTGTGACTACACACTACACACACTGCACAGTGCAGAATATACACTACACCATGGAGCTGTGACTTCACACTACACACACTGCACTGTGCAGAATATACACTACACCATGGGGCTGTGACTACACACTACACACACTGCACTGTGCAGAATATACACTACACCATGGAGCTGTGACTTCACACTACACACACTGCACTGTGCAGAATATACACTACACCATGGGGCTGTGACTGCACACTACACACACTGCACTGTGCAGAATATACACTACATAGGGCTGTGACTACACACTACACATAATACACACTACACTGTACAGAATATACACTACACCATGGGGCTGTGACTACACACTACACACACTGCACTGTGCAGCATATACACTGCACCATGGGGCTGTGACTACACACTACACACACTGCACTGTACAGAATATACACTACACCATGGAGCTGTGACTACACACTACACACACTGCACAGTGCAGGATATACACTACACCATGGAGCTGTGACTACACACTACACATAATACACACTGCACTGTACAGAATATACACTACACCATGGAGCTGTGACTACACATAATACACACTGCACTGTACAGAATATACACTACAACATGGGGCTGTGACTACACACACTGCACTGTGCAGAATATACACTACACCATGGGGCTGTGACTACACACTACACACACTGCACTGTGCAGAATATACACTACACCATGGGGCTGTGACTACACACTACACACACTGCACTGTGCAGAATATACACTACACCATGGGGCTGTGACTACACACTACACACACTGCACTGTGCAGAATATACACTACACCATGGGGCTGTGACTACACACTACACACACTGCACTGTGCAGAATATACACTACACCATGGAGCTGTGACTACACACTACACACACTGCACTGTGCAGAATATACACTACACCATGGGGCTGTGACTGCACACTACACACACTGCACTGTGCAGAATATACACTACACCATGGGGCTGTGACTACACACTACACATAATACACACTGCACTGTACAGAATATACACTACACCATGGGGCTGTGACTACACACTACACACACTGCACTGTGCAGCATATACACTGCACCATGGGGCTGTGACTACACACTACACACACTGCACTGTGCAGCATATACACTACACCATGGGGCTGTGACTACACACTACACACACTGCACTTTGCAGAATATACACTACACCATGGGGCTGTGACTACACACTACACACACTGTACTGTGCAGCATATACACTACACCCTGGAGCTGTGACTACACACTACACACACTGCACTGTGCAGAATATACACTACACCATGGGGCTGTGACTACACACACTGCACTGTGCAGAATATACACTACACCATGGAGCTGTGACTACACACTACACACACTGCACTGTGCAGAATATACACTACACCATGGGGCTGTGACTACACACTACACACACTGCACTGTGCAGAATATACACTACACCATGGAGCTGTGACTACACACTACACACACTGCACTGTGCAGAATATACACTACACCATGGGGCTGTGACTACACACTACACACACTGCACTGTACAGAATATACACTACACCATGGGGCTGTGACTACACACTACACATAATACACACTGCACTGTACAGAATATACACTACACCATGGGGCTATGACTACACACTACACATAATACACACTGCACTGTACAGAATATACACTACACCATGGGGCTGTGACTACACACTACACACACTGCACTGTGCAGAATATACACTACACCATGGAGCTGTGACTACACACTACACACACTGCACTGTGCAGAATATACACTACACCATGGGGCTGTGACTACACACTACACACACTGCACTGTACAGAATATACACTACACCATGGGGCTGTGACTACGCACTACACATAATACACACTGCACTGTACAGAATATACACTACACCATGGGGCTATGACTACACACTACACATAATACACACTGCACTGTACAGAATATACACTACACCATGGGGCTGTGACTACACACTACACACACTGCACTGTGCAGAATATACACTACACCATGGAGCTGTGACTACACACTACACATAATACACACTGCACTGTACAGAATATACACTACACCATGGGGCTGTGACTACACACTACACACACTGCACTGTACAGAATATACACTACACCATGGGGCTGTGACTACACACTACACACACTGCACTGTGCAGCATATACACTACACCATGGGGCTGTGACTACACACTACACACCCTGCACTGTGCAGAATATACACTACACCATGGGGCTGTGACTACACATAATACACACTGCACTGTACAGAATATACACTACACCATGGGGCTGTGACTACACACACTGCACTGTGCAGAATATACACTACACCATGGGGCTGTGACTGCACACTACACACACTGCACTGTGCAGAATATACACTACATAGGGCTGTGACTACACACTACACATAATACACACTGCACTGTACAGAATATACACTACACCATGGGGCTGTGACTACACACTACACACACTGCACTGTGCAGCATATACACTGCACCATGGGGCTGTGACTACACACTACACACACTGCACTGTACAGAATATACACTACACCATGGAGCTGTGACTACACACACTGCAGAGTGCAGGATATACACTACACCATGGAGCTGTGACTACACACTACACATAATACACACTGCACTGTACAGAATATACACTACACCATGGAGCTGTGACTACACATAATACACACTGCACTGTACAGAATATACACTACACCATGGGGCTGTGACTACACACACTGCACTGTGCAGAATATACACTACACCATGGGGCTGTGACTACACACTACACACACTGCACTGTGCAGAATATACACTACACCATGGGGCTGTGACTACACACTACACACACTGCACTGTGCAGAATATACACTACACCATGGGGCTGTGACTACACACTACACACACTGCACTGTGCAGAATATACACTACACCCTGGGGCTGTGACTACACACTACACACACTGCACTGTGCAGAATATACACTACACCATGGAGCTGTGACTACACACTACACACACTGCACTGTGCAGAATATACACTACACCATGGGGCTGTGACTACACACACTGCACTGTGCAGAATATACACTACACCATGGGGCTGTGACTACACACTACACACACTGCACTGTGCAGCATATACACTACACCATGGGACTGTGACTACACACTACACACACTGCACTGTGCAGAATATACACTACACCATGGAGCTGTGACTACACACTACACACACTGCACTGTGCAGCATATACACTACACCATGGGGCTGTGACTACACACTACACACACTGCACTGTGCAGAATATACACTACACCATGGGGCTGCTGCTGTGACTACACACTACACACACTGCACTGTGCAGAATATACACTACACCATGGGGCTGTGACTACACACTACACACACTGCACTGTGCAGAATATACACTACACCATGGGGCTGTGACTACGCACTACACACACTGCACTGTGCAGAATATACACTACACCATGGGGCTGTGACTACACACTACACACACTGCACTGTGCAGCATATACACTACACCATGGGGCTGCTGCTGTGACTACACACTACACACACTGCACTGTGCAGCATATACACTACACCATGGGGCTGCTGCTGTGACTACACACTACACACACTGCACTGTGCAGAATATAAACTACACCATGGGGCTGTGACTACACACTACACACACTGCACTGTGCAGAATATACACTACACCATGGTGCTGTGACTACACACTACACACACTGCACTGTGCAGCGTATACACTACATAGGGCTGTGACTACACACACTGCACTGTGCAGCATATACACTACACCATGGAGCTGTGACTACACACTACACACACTGCACTGTGCAGCATATACACTACACCATGGAGCTGTGACTACACACTACACACACTGCACTGTGCAGCATATACACTACACCATGGGGCTGCTGCTGTGACTACACACTAGACACACTGCACTGTGCAGAATATACACTACACCATGGGGCTGCTGCTGTGACTACACACTAGACACACTGCACTGTGCAGAATATACACTACACCATGGGGCTGCTGCTGTGACTACACACTAGACACACTGCACTGTACAGAATATACACTACACCATGGGGCTGCTGCTGTGACTACACACACTGCACTGTGCAGAATATACACTACACCATGGGGCTGTGACTACACACTACACACACTGCACTGTGCAGAATATGCACTACACCATGGGGCTGTGACTACACACTACACATACTGCACTGTGCAGAATATACACTACACCATAGGGCTGTGACTACACACTACACACACTGCACTGAGCAGCATATACACTACACCATGGGGCTGTGACTACACACTACACACACTGCACTGTGCAGCATATACACTACACCATGGGGCTGTGACTACACACTACACACACTGCACTGTACAGAATATACACTACACCATGGGGCTGTGACTACACACTACACACACTGCACTGTGCAGCATATACACTACACCATGGGGCTGTGACTACACACTACACACACTGCACTGTGCAGCATATACACTACACCATGGAGCTGTGACTACACACTACACACACTGCACTGTGCAGAATATACACTACACCATGGGGCTGCTGCTGTGACTACACACTACACACACTGCACTGTGCAGCATATACACTACACCATGGGGCTGTGACTACACACTACACATACTGCACTGTACAGAATATACACTACACCATGGGGCTGTGACTACACACTACACACACTGCACTGTGCAGCATATACACTACACCATGGGGCTGTGACTACACACTACACACACTGCACTGTGCAGCATATACACTACACCATGGAGCTGTGACTACACACTACACACACTGCACTGTGCAGAATATACACTACACCATGGGGCTGCTGCTGTGACTACACACTACACACACTGCACTGTGCAGAATATACACTACACCATGGGGCTGTGACTACACACTACACACACTGCACTGTGCAGAATATACACTACACCATGGAGCTGTGACTACACACTACACACACTGCACTGTGCAGAATATACACTACACCATGGGGCTGCTGCTGTGACTACACACTACACACACTGCACTGTGCAGAATATACACTACACCATGGGGCTGTGACTACACACTACACACACTGCACTGTGCAGCATATACACTACACCATGGAGCTGTGACTACACACTACACACACTGCACTGTGCAGAATATACACTACACCATGGGGCTGTGACTACACACTGCACTGTGCAGAATATACACTACACCATGGGGCTGTGACTACACACTACACACACTGCACTGTGCAGAATATACACTACACCATGGAGCTGTGACTACACACTACACACACTGCACTGTGCAGAATATACACTACACCATGGGGCTGCTGCTGTGACTACACACTACACACACTGCACTGTGCAGCATATACACTACATAGGGCTGTGACTACACACTACACACACTGCACTGTGCAGCATATACACTACACCATGGGGCTGCTGCTGTGACTACACACTACACACACTGCACTGTACAGCATATACACTACACCATGGGGCTGTGACTACACACTACACACACTGCACTGTGCAGAATATACACTACACCATGGGACTGCTGCTGTGACTACACACTACACACACTGCACTGTGCAGCATATACACTACATAGGGCTGTGACTACACACTACACACACTGCACTGTGCAGAATATACACTACACCATGGGGCTGCTGCTGTGACTACACACTACACACACTGCACTGTGCAGCATATACACTACATAGGGCTGTGACTACACACTACACACACTGCACTGTGCAGAATATACACTACACCATGGGGCTGCTGCTGTGACTACACACTACACACACTGCACTGTACAGCATATACACTACATAGGGCTGTGACTACACACTACACACACTGCACTGTGCAGAATATACACTACACCATGGGGCTGCTGCTGTGACTACACACTACACACACTGCACTGTGCAGAATATACACTACACCATGGGGCTGTGACTACACACTACACACACTGCACTGTGCAGAATATACACTACACCATGGGGCTGTGACTACACACACTGCACTGTGCAGAATATACACTACACCATGGGGCTGTGACTACACACACTGCACTGTGCAGAATATACACTACACCATGGAGCTGTGACTTCACACTACACACACTGCACTGTGCAGAATATACACTACACCATGGGGCTGTGACTGCACACTACACACACTGCACTGTGCAGAATATACACTACATAGGGCTGTGACTACACACTACACACACTGCACTGTGCAGAATATACACTACACCATGGGGCAGCTGCTGTGACTACACACTACACACACTGCACTGTGCAGAATATACACTACACCATGGGGCTGCTGCTGTGACTACACACTAGACACACTGCACTGTGCAGAATATACACTACACCATGGGGCTTTGACTACACACTACACACACTGCACTGTGCAGAATATACACTACACCATGGGGCTTCTGCTGTGAGTAGACACTACACACACTGCACTGAGCAGCATATACACTACACCATGGGGCTGTGACTACACACTACACACACTGCACTGTGCAGAATATACACTACATAGGGCTGTGACTACACACTACACACACTGCACTATGCAGAATATACACTACATGGGGCTGTGACTACACACACTGCACTGTGCAGAATATACACTACTCCATGGGGCTGTGACTACACACTACACACACTGCACTGTGCAGCATATACACTACACCATGGGGCTGCTGCTGTGACTACACACTACACACACTGCACTGTGCAGCATATACACTACACCATGGGGCTGTGACTACACACTACACACACTGCACTGTGCAGAATATACACTACACCATGGAGCTGTGACTACACACTACACACACTGCACTGTGCAGAATATGCACTACACCATGGGGCTGCTGCTGTGACTACACACTACACACACTGCACTGTGCAGCATATACACTACATAGGGCTGTGACTACACACTACACACACTGCACTGTACAGCATATACACTACATAGGGCTGTGACTACACACTACACACACTGCACTGTGCAGAATATACACTACACCATGGGGCTGCTGCTGTGACTACACACTACACACACTGCACTGTGCAGCATATACACTACATAGGGCTGTGACTACACACTACACACACTGCACTGTGCAGAATATACACTACACCATGGGGCTGCTGCTGTGACTACACACTACACACACTGCACTGTGCAGAATATGCACTACACCATGGGGCTGCTGCTGTGACTACACACTACACACACTGCACTGTGCAGCATATACACTACATAGGGCTGTGACTACACACTACACACACTGCACTGTGCAGCATATACACTACACCATGGGGCTGCTGCTGTGACTACACACTACACACACTGCACTGTACAGCATATACACTACATAGGGCTGTGACTACACACTACACACACTGCCCTGTGCAGAATATACACTACACCATGGGGCTGCTGCTGTGACTACACACTACACACACTGCACTGTGCAGCATATACACTACATAGGGCTGTGACTACACACTACACACACTGCACTGTGCAGCATATACACTACACCATGGGGCTGCTGCTGTGACTACACACTACACACACTGCACTGTGCAGCATATACACTACATAGGGCTGTGACTACACACTACACACACTGCACTGTGCAGCATATACACTACACCATGGGGCTGTGACTACACACTACACACACTGCACTGTGCAGCATATACACTACACCATGGGGCTGCTGCTGTGACTACACACTACACACACTGCACTGTGCAGCATATACACTACATAGGGCTGTGACTACACACTACACACACTGCACTGTGCAGAATATACACTACACCATGGGGCTGTGACTACACACTACACACACTGCACTGTGCAGCATATACACTACACCATGGGGCTGCTGCTGTGACTACACACTACACACACTGCACTGTGCAGCATATACACTACATAGGGCTGTGACTACACACTACACACACTGCACTGTGCAGAATATACACTACACCATGGGGCTGTGACTACACACTACACACACTGCACTGTGCAGCATATACACTACACCATGGGGCTGTGACTACACACTACACATAATACACACTGCACTGTGCAGAATATACACTACATGGGGCTGTGACTACAGACTACACATAATACACACTGCACTGTACAGAATATATACACCATGTATAATACTGCACTGTACATAATATACACTACACATAATACACACTACACTGTACAGAATATATACTACACAGGGCTGTGACTATATCATGTATTACACTGCACTATAATATACACCATGTATTACACTGCACTGTATATAATATACACCATGTATTACACTACACTGTATATAACACACCATGTATTACACTGCACTGTATATAATATACACCATGTATTACACTACACTGTATATAATATACACCATGTATTACACTGCACTGTATATAACACACCATGTATTACACTACACTGTATATAATGTGCACCATGTATTACACTGCATATAATATACACCATGTATTACACTGCACTGTATATAACACACCATGTATTACACTACACTGTATATAATATACACCATGTATTACACTGCACTGTATATAATATACACCATGTACTACACTACACTGTATATAACACACCATGTATTACACTGCACTGTATATAATATACACCATGTATTACACTGCACTGTATATAATATACACCATGTATTATACTACACTGTATATAATATACACTATGTCTTACACTATATTGTATATAATATACACCATGTACTACACTACACTGTATATAACACACCATGTATTACACGGCACTGTATATAATATACACCATGTATTACACTGCACTGTAAATAATATACACCATGTATTACACTGCATATAATATACACCATGTATTACACTGCACTGTATATAATATACACCATGTATTACACTGCACTGTAAATAATATACACCATGTATTACACTGCATATAATATACACCATGTATTACACGGCACTGTATATAACACACCATGTATTACACTGCACTGTATATAATATACACCATGTATTACACTGCACTGTATATAATATACACCATGTATTATACTACACTGTATATAATATACACTATGTATTACACTATATTGTATATAATATACACCATGTACTACACTACACTGTGTATAACACACCATGTATTACACTGCACTGTATATAATATACACCATGTATTACACTGCACTGTAAATAATATACACCATGTATTACACTGCATATAATATACACCATATATTACACTGCACTGTATATAATATACACCATGTATTACACTGCACTGTAAATAATATACACCATGTATTACACTGCATATAATATACACCATGTATTACACTGCACTGTATATAACACACCATGTATTACACTACACTGTAAATAATATACACCATGTATTACACTGCATATAATATACACCATGTATTACACGGCACTGTATATAACACACCATGTATTACATGTATTACACTGCACTGTATATAATATACACCATGTATTACACTGCACTGTATATAATATACACCATGTATTACACTGTATATAATATACAGCAGGTATTACACTGCACTGTATATAATATACACCATGTATTATACTGTATATAATATACAGCAGGTATTACACTGCACTGTATATAATATACACTATGTATTACACTGTATATAATATACACCATGCATTACTCTGTATATAATATACACCATGCATTACTCTGTATATAATATACACCATGTATTTGGAGGTAACCATGGTAAACAGAAGAAAGCAATGATTTCAAACACCATCAGCTGTCTTGTCCTGGTTAATACTTTTTCCTGAGATAACAGGAGCATAATTTTGTGGCAGTTCTGCAAATCAGCGTAAATGGAGTTTTTGTGATTAAGTTAATTTTCATTGCAAGGAATGACTTTGCTATTTTGTGCTATTCATTTGATCATTCTTGATAACAATCTAGAGTTAAAGAGGTTGTTCACTACTTTTACATTGATGACCTATCCTTAAGATAGGTCATCAATGTCTGACCAGCTGGGGTCTGACACCCGGCACCCCCGCCGATCAGCTGCTCCATCTACTTGTAGTGGCTGCCACAGGATACTGCACATCTGCCTCCTATTGATTTGAATAAGAGACAGATGTGCAGTACTAAGCCCCGGCCACAAGTATAGGTCTAGGTATAGGTTATATAAGTATAAGGATAGGTCATCAATGTAAAAGTAGTGGACAACCTCTTTAATGCAGGTTGGTACTATAAAAACTCAAACAGCAAACTTTGTAAAAAACAAAATTTGCATTCGACTCAAAACTTTTGGCCACGACTGTACACTACCCTACAAAATGCACAAAGCATACTGTATTACATTGAAGTATATATTGTATAACTGCAAAAAAACACCAGACTATATTTCACTCCCCTATAATACATAACAGGGCACATGAAATGTGTTACACTGCCGCTCATTTGTATTACACCACACTGCATATATTACACTATAACAGTGCATATGTTATACACTAGGTTGTACTATAGTTTACAATGCATAAAATACTCTGCATATTCTACACATTATGCAGTGCACTTCTATATCTATTTTCATGAGGAACAGAAAACACTGGACTGAATATTATATAGTGAATGATATCTGTTATTTTATACACTATATAATATACACTGTATAATAAAAGTATTGAACAGATGAAGAAAGAGAGGTATAAGCACATATCTGAAAAACTGGTACCGGTGTCATCTATGTTTACCATCAGTGTGTCATCCGTGTGTCCGTTTTACCATCAGTGTGTCATCCGTGTGTCCGTTTTACCATCAGTGTGTCATCCGTGTGTCCGTTTTACCATCAGTCTGTCATCCGTGTGTCCGTTTTACCATCAGTGTGTCATCCGTGTGTCCGTTTTTACCATCAGTGGGTCACCCGTGTGTCCTTTTTACCATCAGTGTGTCATCCGTGTGTCCGTTTTTACCATCAGTGGGTCATCCGTGTGTCCTTTTTGCCATCAGTGTGTCATCCGTGTGTCCGTTTTACCATCAGTGTGTCACCCGTGTGTCCTTTTTACCATCAGTGTGTCACCCGTGTGTCCGTTTTTACCATCAGTGGGTCATCCGTGTGTCCGTTTTTACCATCAGTGTGTCACCCGTGTGTCCGTTTTACCATCAGTGTGTCACCCGTGTGTCCTTTTTACCATCAGTGTGTCACCCGTGTGTCCGTTTTTACCATCAGTGGGTCATCCGTGTGTCCGTTTTTACCATCAGTGTGTCATCCGTGTGTCCGTTTTACCATCAGTGTGTCATCCGTGTGTCCGTTTTACCATCAGTGGGTCACCCGTGTGTCCTTTTTACCATCAGTGTGTCACCCGTGTGTCCGTTTTTACCATCAGTGGGTCATCCGTGTGTCCGTTTTTACCATCAGTGTGTCACCCGTGTGTCCGTTTTACCATCAGTGTGTCACCCGTGTGTCCTTTTTACCATCAGTGTGTCACCCGTGTGTCCGTTTTTACCATCAGTGGGTCATCCGTGTGTCCGTTTTTACCATCAGTGTGTCATCCGTGTGTCCGTTTTACCATCAGTGTGTCATCTGTGTGTCCGTTTTACCATCAGTGGGTCACCCGTGTGTCCTTTTTTACCATCAGTGGGTCATCCGTATGTCCGTTTTTACCATCAGTGGGTCATCAGTGTGTCACCCGTGTGTCCGTTTTACCATCAGTGGGTCACCCATGTATCCATTTTACCATCAGTGGGTCACCCGTGTGTCCGTTTTACCATCAGTGGGTCACCCGTGTGTCCTTTTTTACCATCAGTGGGTCATCCGTGTGTCCCCCATATATCCATTTTTACCATCAGTGGGTCATTAGTTATATGGATAAAGAAAGAAACTTCAAAGCTTCTCCAATACTTTGCAATGTTAAAGGGAATCTGCTCACCCTTTTGAGCTTTTTGATTTATTAATATGGGCATACAGGTTGTATACAGGTGAAATTAACCATACCTGTATGCCTCCTGGATCAGCATAACACCGGCAGTCACGTCTTGTTGATAGAGCAGCCCGGAAGAGGAAGATCTGCTCTTTTGACATGAAGCAGCAGAATCGCTGGCAGGAGCAGTCCAGAACTGCTGTGAGTTGGCACCGGATAGGAAAAGTAGATAGTTAGCAACTACCTCCTGTTAATTCTTAAACCCATAGTGAAAAAAATAAAAAAGTCTTGAAAAACCCCTTTAATTTCAGGGTTCTGTTTATGTGAGAAGGGTTACATGAATATAACACATACATAACCTAGTGGACAAATTGTGACAGACTGGTACATAGGGAAAGAGGAACCTACTCTCACCGGATTCCCAATCTACAGGGTATTGGGTAAGGATATGCTAGGTCGGTGGTAAGACTTATCTGTGTAACTAGGTTTTCTTATTAGTTACAAGCAATTCATTGAAAAGGACATCAAATCCAAAAAACATCCCATAAAAGAGCAGCCCGGCTTACCATTACCCCGTGCCATTACTAATATCCTGCAGGATGGATAGGACCCCATGCAGCTTTCTGCACCACATTCATGTTGGCTGCTTTTTTTCTGTGATGTTTCTATTGGTTACCTTTTACGTTTCCAAATTTGAATTGACTCGTAGTCATGTCAGTATGATCTTAAGTAAGTAAGACCACGGCCCCACCATCAGTATTTGGTCAGTATTCGGTCAGTATTTTTTCTCAGGAGTGGGAGACAAAACCAGATGAGGAACAATCAGAGAAAAGGTATAATAGAAACAAGTCACCAATTCTGCATTTATCACCCACTCCTGGTTTTGGCTCCCACTCCTGAGAAAAAATACTGACCGCATACTGACCAAATACTGATAGAGGGGCCGTGGCTAAGAAGATTTCCTGCTATGTATCCATAGGATATTATTACACACTTGGGGGGGTAGGAAGTACAGTAAGAATCTTCATAATTTACTAAACGTTGCCTGCTTTTAGTAGAACTCCCTTTAAAGAGGTTGTTCACTACAATGTGAACCTTGGAAATAAGGCTTTCTTCAAATACCTTGAGTTTCCAAATGTGCCTGTGAGCGGCGCTATTGCTGTCTTCTCATCCCCATCACCTGACCCTGGCTGCAGCTGCATCTGATGTCTGGGGATGTCCGGAATTGGAAGCTGACCCTGCAGCACCGAGGTGGGACCCAGCGGGCGGCTGGCTGCGCTCTGCCCAGTCAGTCAGGGGGTGCGTGCAGACTGACTGCAGAAAAGCATATGCGGTCTGAGGATGTTCTGCACCTAGTACAAGTCTATAGGGAATAACCATGCATATAATTAGGGCACTCGCAAAAGAAATTGACATGTTACAGATTTGAATCCCGCACATCAGTTTATGCAGCGTAAAATAAAAACACAGAGGGCAGGAGATTTTCTATAAATCTGATCCACTTTGCTAGAACTATAAGACTCTGCATTTTTTACTCTGCAAAAAATACGCATTGTCAAAAGCTCACCAAAAACTCATTGTGGGAATGTAACCTAAGGATGTGTTCACACGCAGCGTTTTTGCAGCATTTTTTTTTCCTTAAGCCAAAACTTGCTCTCTTGGCACAAAACACAGATTTTGCAGCTTTTTTATACTGTTTTTTTATCTGCAATTTTTTGGTGCAGATTACATGTGCGTTTTGTCCATAGTTCATGTTTAATAAAGTTAGTTTTATTCACCTAAAACGCCGCAAAAAATGCTATAAAAACCTGCTTGTTGCTTTTTTGCAGTTTCTCTTTGCTTTCTATGGGTGAAAAAACGCTGCGAAAACGCTGAAAGAATTGATACGCTGCAGATATAACACGATTAAGATGGAAAAGATATAAAAACTCTGCAGTTCTCAAATTTAGTAAGGAAAAAACCAAAACAAGTGGATTCGATTTCTGAAATCTCATAGTTCTTATTGGCATAAAAAAGCTCTGTTTCATTGTTTGCGCCTTTTGAAAAGTTGCGAAATCTGTCACAGAGAAAGTTTATGGATTGATTTGATGAAAGACGTAATTTTGCGCCATTTTGAGGTAAAATGTCACAAAAAAGATTAAAGATTTAGTAAGACCATTTATACTTTGCGCAGAATTCATAAACAGCGCTCCATTTTGAAGAAGTTAGCGCCAAAAACATGGCCACGAAAACAAGAAGACGAAGTGGAAAAGTGACTTCAAAATTCCCCCACAAATGATGAATCGGGTTCCGAGTCTTAAAGTATACAGAGTATTCCACCAGTATGACCCACTAACCATGGTATACATGGTGCATAGTCGGTATTGGCCTTTTGTCAGGACACTTCCTAATGTGAATACATGTTTGTCTATAGAGTATAGAATATTTATGGCTGCTCAGGTAAAATATTCTGGGTTGTGATATCAGTCATGATCTATATCCTTCCTCGCCAGGCACTGCTATATCTCCCAGCATGCCCGTGTGTACCGGCCCTGTCAGTCATTCCCGCGGGTACTCCGCTGCCAGCTGTTAGCCCTGGCAGTAGCGATGTGCCATCCTGCTATTACGCAGCAGGCCAGTTTGGGAGTCTACTAGCGAATGTGGCCCCTTCTCTGGGCGGTTTGGGAATCCAGCTGTCGGCTTCTCTTCCAGATTTTTGTATTTCTTAAGAGTTAGCGGAGTCTTTTTCTTCCACACAGGAAGACGTAGCTGGCAATAGGAATCTGGGTTTCTTCCTCTGGTTACCATAGCAACAGACAGCAAAATGCATTTATCTAGTCAGTGAGTGGAAGCGGAGCCTTTGTGTGCCCTGCCCCCATCCCATCTTTTGGCACCCATGTCTGAGCCAGTGCGTGGCCCCTATGTGCTGAGAGTCGGCCTTTCCTGCACTGAGGCCTGGCCACAAACAAGCCAACACTATTATTACCTGGTTAGGATCTATGGAGTCACTTCTCCTGACGTCTTGTAAGAATGTACATACTAGTGAAAAGTATACATGTCATGTATGGAAAACTATTTTACACCTAACGAGAAAAATAATTTACATTTTGATGCAATCTGTCACACATTCATGTTTTCAGATGAGCCATAAATAATTTTCTCAGGCATCTTTTTGATCGTTTTTTGTTACATAATTTATTAGTATCTTTAACATCGTAAAATTACTTTAGGGGACAGGTTTGGGTGAATAGTAAGATTTATTAGTTTTTTATTTTTTAAATATTTTTAGGATAAAGAACTATTCCTACATGGATGTCAACATTGTGGGTTGTGCAATATACACTGCTCAAAAAAATAAAGGGAACACTTAAACAACAGAATATAACTCCAAGTAAATCAAACTTCTGTGAAATCAAACTGTCCACTTAGGAAGCAACACTGATTGACAATCAATTTCACATGCTGTTGTGCAAATGGAATAGACAATAGATGGAAATTATTTGGAATTATCAAGACAATAAAGGAGTTTTTCTGCAGGTGGGGACCACAGACCACGTCTCAGTACCAATGCTTTCTGGCTGATGTTTTGGTCACTTTTGAATGTTAGTTGTGCTTTCACACTCGTGGTAGCATGAGACGGACTCTACACCCCACAGAAGTTGCTCAGGTAGTGCAGCTCATCCAGGATGACACATCAGTGCGAGCTGTGGCAAGAACATTTGCTGTGCCTGTCAGGTTAGTGTCCAGAGGCTGGAGGCACTACCAGGAGACAGGCCAGTACACCAGGAGACGTGGAAGGGGCCGTAGGAGGGCAACAACCCAGCAGCAGGACCGCTACCTCTGCCTTTGTGCAAGGAGGAACCGGAGGAGCACTGCCAGAGCCCTTCAAAATGACCTCCAGCAGGCCATAAATGTGCATGTGTCTGCACAAATGGTTAGAAACCGACTCCATGAGGGTGGTATGAGGGCCCGACGTCCACAGATGGTGGTTGTGCTCACAGTCCAACACCGTGCAGGACGCTTGGCATTTGCCACAAAACACCAGGATTGGCAAAGTTGCCACTGGCGCCCTGTGCTCTTCACAGATGAAAGCAGTTTCACACTGAGCACATGTAACAGATGAGACAGAGTCTGGAGACACCGTGGAGAGCGATCTTCTGCCTGCAACATCCTTCAGCATGACCGATTTGGCAGTGGGTCAGTAATGGTGTGGAGTGGCATTTCTTTGGAGGGCCGCACAGCCCTCCATGTGCTCCACAGAGGTAGCCTGACTGCCATTAGGTACCGAGATGAGATCCTCAGACCCCTTGTGAGACCATATGCTTGTGCGGTTGGCCCTGGGTTCCTCCTAATGCAGGACAATGCCAGACCTCATGTGGCTGGAGTGTGTCTGCAGCTCCTGCAAGATGAAGGCATTTAAGCTATGGACTGGCGCGCCCGTTCCCCAGACCTGAATCCGATTGAGCAAATCTGGGACATCATGTCTCGCTCCATCCACCAATGTCACGTTGCACCACAGACTGTCCAGGAGTTGGCGGATGCTTTAGTCCAGGTCTGGGAGGAGATCCCACAGGAGACCATCCGCAACCTCATCAGGAGCATGCCCAGGCGTTGTAGGGAGGTCATACAGGCATGTGGAGGCCACACACAATACTGAGACTCATTTTGACTTGTTTTAAGGACATTACATCAAAGTAGGATCAGCCTGTAGTGTGTTTTTCCACTTTAATTTTGGGGGTGACTCTAAATCCAGGCCTCCATTGGTTAATAAATTTGATTTCCATTGATGATTTTTGTGTGATTTTGTTGTCAGCACATTCAACTTTGTACAGAACAAAGTATTCAATGAGAATATTTCATTCATTCAGATCTAGGATGTGTTATTCGAGTGTTCCCTTTATTTTTTGAGTAGTGTATATCATATGTCTGACACATTTTATGGCGGTACGTAGATCAGTGTTTACGTCGTATACATATGATGAAACTAGATCCAGTATGCCGTATGTATTTTATCGTTTTCAGACTTCCGATGAGGGTTGTTATATCTATGCTCATCAGGTGATAATTTGGCTGGTAAGGCCGGCAGTGAGCAGAGCTGCCTCCCTGCTGATGCCGAAAATTGTAATGTATTGATGTGTGCTTTGTAGAAAACCAGGCTTTATTGCTAACAAAATAAGAACTGTTTGATCCAAAATGTTAATAAGCCAGTGTCCCTTAAAGAAGCACTCCCATGTGTTTATTCTTTTATTTAGGGCTCACACTAGCGTAGGTTCTCTCATGCTAATGACACTCGGCTCAAACTCTTTCAGAAACACAGCACAGGAGTGGAGAAGATGGAGAACTTAAAGAAGTTGTCCACTACTCGGACAACTCCTTCTGATACCCCACGCTTGGCCCCGATAAAATAAAAAAGCTTATACTCACCTCCCGTGCCGGCGCTGTGCCCGTTGTGTCGGCACTCGCTCTCCTCGGGGCTCCCGTGCTAGTAGTGGACAACCCTTTAATTTCTCCATCTTCTCTATTGTCTCTGTCCGCATAAATCGGACACTCACCTACAGACTTGTATGGGTGCATGTGATCCTATTATTGGATGCCCTCACAGCATGCTGCAATTTTTTTTTTTTTTTTCTCATGCTGATTCGGCATGAAAAAACAATCACTGTCTGCACTGCCCCATAGTATAACATTGTGCCTAGTGTTATCTGATAAAACGTCGCATAGCACTCGGCTGTGTTATACGCTAGTGTGAGCGAGCCCTAAATGTGTGTATATATGCATGTAATGTAGTGTGAGTGTATTAATATACTCACCTACTGCTGCTCTCTCTGGTGTCCAGCTCCTTTCTGCTCCTCTTCTCAGTGACGTCACCGCTCTTCAGACTCTTCATGTCACACTGCGCTCTGCATGACCTGGAAGTGGCTCTTTTAATGTCAGCCTATGGAGCGTCAGAACTTCAGGCCCCGTAGATTTCATTGTAAAAGAGACTTCCGGCTCACTCATAGAGGAATAGCGGTGACGTCACTGAGAAGTGGAGCAGAACGGTGCTGGGCTCTGGAAAGAACAGTGGCAGGTGAGTATATTAATACACTCACTAAATGTACACACATTTAATATAAAAAAATAATCATGGGAGCGCTTCTTTAAAGAAGATCTGTCACCAAATCAAAAGTGGCCAAGTTTTGATCCTATTTTATGCTGCTCCCTTGAGTATTCCATTTTTTTAACCTTGTTAAATCCACCATACGGTTCCAGAGAAGATTGAGCGTGGCTGAAAAATGTATTACAATGTATGCCACAGAAGTGGCGTAAAATGCCACAGAAATATGCTCCATTCCCTGGCAGCTAAAAGATGCGCCACATTCCTTGGGCGCATGCCTCTTAATGATTTGGGCACATGTTACTCCAGTGCTCCCATCATCAAGATCGGCCTACAAAATGTAAGTCATAATGAATCTGGCCATTTTGTTGTGCTCCTCAGTTTATGTAGGTGACGACGTCATCAGACATCAACATTTTTAGCTTTTTGGTTTACAACTTTCTCAATGGCTTTAAAGACACTAAACACATGGAGATATATCAAATGTTTTATGGGTTGGGTCCATGAGCCAATACTAAAATAAGGGTCCCTTGGTGCTGGATAAGTAGGCCTCTTCAGCATTAGGTAGGCGATCACAAACCCTCGGAACTAATGTTGACCGGCCAAAAGTATTTCTTCGGACTTTTGTTAGTGTGACCGTAAGATATCCCCTTCATTTTACTGTTTGGTTAATATCCTATCTCAGAGACCCCACCAACGGAAACCTCTGATGTCTCTATGGCTAGTATCATTTTAATTGGGGTCACACTTCCATTCTTTGTTTTAGCATAATTTAGTTATTACTCATCCATTATTTTTAATGAGGTAACACATTAGCTATGGCATATATTTAGCTTTTTTGACAAGCTGATAAACTAATTCTGTCTTGAACTAGAAAGTTAAAGGGTTATTGTTCTTCAGTGAATAGTCCAAATTATCTTTGGGCAAACAATTTACTTTAACAGAGATCAGGATTTCTTTGTCGGAGATCCCTGTGAGGGGCAAAATGTTAATCCTTCCTGATGAAAACCAGTTTGTCAGTTCCAGGGCTCCTATGTTGGTTAATTCCATTTATTTTAGCCCCTAACTCAACAAACAAGTATTTGGGCCCCACTTAGGGGGAGATTAGATTTAGCACTATAGTGCTTGATTAACCCGGGGCAGGAAGATAAGTCAGAAGTTGGCTTGAAAACGTACTACCAACTTATGATTTTTAGCAACTAATACATATTTCCAGGTTTAGACTGAAGTGTACCAATCAGCTGGGGCATTGTTATATAATGGTGTTTTTAATATACAAACAGTCTCTGTGATGGTCAGAAATTCAATCTCCCTCTTTTCCCACCCCTGGAGGCTCAGGCACCATGGTCTTTGATGTTGGGCACTACAGTTTTAGATCTTAGATATGCTTTCTCTGAACATCACTCGAGTGGGAGTGTGCCTGGAGTGAGCACTGTCTGCACAGAAAGCTCAGGCAAACCATTGCCGTCACTCATCATTGAGGGAGGTGTGGATATGCCAAATCAATGATCAGAACAGGCACTGAACCTCTTGGCCACACCAAGGGTACATGGAGCACCCTACGTAGCATGTAATTTTCTGCAGGATGGAGGCAGTGATTTGGACACTAAAGGTGCGGTTTTTATAGGGGCTATAGCCACTACAAGGCTATGTGCTTAGTTTATACTGTCAGTTTAGACTGTCAGACTTCCTTTAAGTAGGTGAATAACATCTTCAGAATGAGAAGTTCACTTGACCATCATCTATAACAAACGTTAATAGCTGTCCTTATACTTTACCTTGTAGATTTATTAGTAAGAGAAAACACCTAAACTTACAAATGTGCTGCTCGGAGAAACTTGGACCATGTTCTGTAAAAGATAATCCAGCTCTGAGTGTTTGTGCGTTTCCCAGCTCCCACGCAGAAAACAATACAGCATTCAGTGATCTCCCCCATTTATCAGCATTTACAGCTACTTGTCACATTTTCGTTGCATAGCCCAAGGGTATTATTCCAGCCATGCGTGACCACTGTCACAGTGTACAGAAAATGGGCCAAAATAAAACAGCTATGTAGAATGCTTTTTTTCTGGCTGATGAGCTGACTCCATTGAAATATGAAGTTGACATTATTAAAATCCATTTCCAAGTACCGGGCTCGATGCTTCCCCTCATTGTAGGGGGTCACAGTTCAAGCAAAAGAACATCACATCTGATAAGGGAATGTCTGGGTATTCGTTAAGGTCCCTTGGTAGAATATCCAATCTGTATTCAGCAGTTCAATCTTAATATTTTAGTTTATTGCCTACCCATTCTCCAGTTATGTTTTAAGCCCTGTTTATACTTTTGGTGGCCGTACACATTAGATGAATATCTGACAAACCTGCTGATTTCAATAGGACTGATCGACCATCTGATGGGTATGGGAATATCCCACCTCTCCTCTGATTGCAGATGTTCAGAAATAGAAGGGTACGGTATGTTGGATTTCATAATAACCCATCTTTTTATTTTCACAACAGATATGTTCCTGCCTAATGTGTTAAGCCCCCCCCCCCATACACATTAGACTAATATTGGCCAAGCCCACCAATATCGATGGGTTTGGCTGACAGGCTAATGTGTATGTCGGCTCCGGATAATTGATTGTCAGGGGAGTTAAGGATCCAGTATATCTCATTTGGGACTGCTGATCCTTTTGTTCTCCCAGAGATGAGACTTGTCTGGCTGTGGCAGCTCAGCTGAGCAAGCTCTCCTATTTAAGAGAGAACTGTCTGAATCACAGCTATCTAATGTGTATGGTGGGCTTTAGACTTGGCAGCAGCTTGTTCCCCTCTGTGCAGTGAGAACACATGCAAAAGTAGGTCAAACATGCATGTATATGGGGCATTGTAGATGAACTGGAAACGTTTTGTGGAGTCCACCAAATTGCTCATAACTTTTCTGCAATTTGCAATGCTTGGTTTGTCGTACATGGGTTCCCTCGGTGTATCTATGCATGTGTATGAAGCTGTGTCCCTAGTGTGAACACCGTCCTAGTTCTTTGTGAAATCAGACTATTTTAAATACTGTTTACTTCCCTTCTTCACATTGTCTTAAGAAGAAATTTGTGTTGAATTTTTTTTTTTTCAGAAAAAGGCCTCAAATTGTGGTCTGAACTTACAAAACATTGGAGTGGTTGAGGCCAAAGTGGAGAGTTGAACTGTGCGGCTTTCAATAAGTTATAGCATGCTGTCCTATAGAATTACAGAAAGCTCAGAACAATAAAAGTAATCATTTTTGGAAAAACATCTACAGTGCATTTTTCTGAATCATGTTGATGTTTTTCCTGACAGAAATATAAAAGTCTAGATGAAAATCCAACTGTTCTACTTTAACTTCACAATTGGCCATTTCTTTCTTTGCCTTCAGGCATCATATCCTATGTGGCAGAGCTAGAATCGTGCTTGGCATAATTTTCTTAAGACGTGACGATTATTTATGTATGCCTTCTATCTGACTAAAACACGTGTTTATGTTTATTTTTTCTTCCCGTCTCGTTAAAGGTGACGACTAGAGGCATGGATATCACATAATCGGTCTTGAGTTGCGACAACGGACTGCGAATCTTTACAAATGCTTGTCTCCTTGCAGAACAGTGCTGAAAAAAGCATGGATGAATCAGCCTTGTTGGACCTTTTAGAGTGCCCCGTGTGTCTGGAGAGACTTGATGCCTCCGCTAAAGTCTTGCCATGTCAGCACACATTCTGCAAACGATGCCTACAGGGGATTGTGAGTTCCCGGAGTGAGCTACGCTGCCCGGAGTGCAGGACGCTGGTGGAATGTGGGGTTGATGAACTTCCTAGCAATATTCTACTGGTGAGACTCTTGGATGGTATCAAACAAAGGCCCCGGAAACCAGGACCAAGCACTGGGAATAGCACAAACGCATTAAGAGCACAAGGTAGCATCACCACTAATTGTGTCACAAATGATGCACAGAGTACCCAAGGAGGACCTCAGAGGATACAAGCGCGGAGCCCTCCTGTGAGGGTGAGTACCTTGCATGATACCTCCGCTCATAGAGTTTGCATGTGTTGTCATCACTTATATAAACTCTTATGTGAGGAATTTATGAAGAATGACATGTCTTATGCCAGTTTTGAACCAAAAGTCCTTTGGAGTAAGGTGCACCAAATATATTAAGAGGTGCTTGTCTAAAACATGTGGTGCATCCTTGGTCCGTCATTGCGCTATGGAGTATACTTCAGCTACATTGTACGTCAAATCTCTGGTGTACGTTATAGTGAAATTGTCACATAGCGGCTGGCCAACTCTTCTTCTAAAAAGTGCCACTTTTTAGAAGAGTGGTGTAAATGGTTAAAAGGTGCAAAATATTTTGTGGCAAATCCAGTTGAGAGGTGATAATTTCTCCCTTATGTTTGTCATCAGCTTGGACATTTGTGGCCTTCTGTAGACAATGACTACCCTCTACCCCATTTATTCTCTAGTTGTGGCTGTAGGGGAATGCTTTGTGATGTTCTTGCCCCAGTTCATGTGAGGCGAGGTGCGAGATCTTGTGCTCTGTTCCCTCTTGTACTAGTTTGATGCAGCTTTCCTGACACATGTCCCTTTGGGATGTTGCTCCAGGACTTAGTTAAACCACCCACCTTTGACACTGTTAATCTCGCAGCAGATTTGTTTGAATATGTAAGGATTTTCTGCTACAATGGTTTGTCAAGATAGAGAAACTTTTTGCAAGGGTGATGCCAAACATCTGTCTCGCGACTGTATGAAGGGGATATTGCTTATTGTGAGCAGCTGTCTAGGAGGACTTGGTTAAGCCTGGGCGTGTTTGCCTTGTGTTCTTCAAAATGTTCTCTTTTATTGCTGTCTTGTTTCTAAGGTACTTTATATTTTTACAACCACAGTATTGGACGGTGCATGTGTCTGATTTAAGGGCAATGTTTAATAAGTGTCTAGTCTTTTTATATTGGAAAGAACTTACAATCAGCAGTTCTTGGCCATGAAGTATCATAGCAATTGGGTATATTGGATGCAAACAATAGACACTTCTTTCAGTATTGATAAGGACTTACTGAAACGGCAAACTCCTATAACGCTGAGACCACTTTGCACCATCTTATTCTGGGGGGCTTGCTAAACTGACCCTAAAGAGAAATAGGAACAAATCTGTAATGGGCGGTGAACTAAACAAATCCTTGGGGTCAGGTAGCCCATGCACCTAGAAGTTTCTTGGTAAATTGGGTCCTGCTGTCAGTCAGTACCAGGGGCACGGTTACAGCCACCGCTCTCTATTCACAGAACGGTGACTGAACCTACGCCAGCGCCACCCCTGTGACTGAAACCCGAATACAAGAAGGAGGAATAAAGTTAAGTTCCAGCATCGGGCAGGTTCATGTCACAGGTTCCATTTAGGGTTCCCTTAGAGGAATATCGGGCAAACCTGTCAATTTTGCATGAACCAGCTGACCAACTAATGTGTATGGGTGTATCCCGACTCTCCCCAATGGCAGATATAAGGTGAAAAAAGGATCAGGCATTAGACTTCAACATGCCCAATTCCTTGTTGTCACAGAAGAGGTGTCTGGTAGCAACTTATTCCTGTCTTCCCCACACAGGGGTGAAAGGGAGGTGTAGCTTTTGGACAGCAGGCCCTATACACATTGATGAAAGTTGGTGGGACCAGCTGGCCACCTGATGTGTATGGGGACCTACAACTATCCCCTGACATCATGAGACGGATCAGGTAGTTGGAGTTGCCATGCCCATTCTTTTTGTTTTCAGCGGGGATGAGCTCCTGTCCGGCTGCAGCGGCTTACTCCTCTCTCCCTGTTGAAAGCACATGAATGTTTGACCGAGACAAGCTCTGTATTTTGTGAGATCTGCGGACCATGAGGTGTTAGTGCTTGTCATAGTCACACACATACAAGAGTAGATGCTACTAAGGGAACTGTATCTACCAATGATCTGCAGAGACCTGTTATGGCCACGGCCAGCATGACTGCCTGGCTACAAAAACAGTACAACTGGCTGAAGTGCTGCAGGGTTACTAATTTCTCCAGTAAGTTGTCACATTGTAGTAGAGCCTGTATCACAATGGTCCATTTAGATGTGCTGATTTTGGCACCTCACTGCACCATTAACAAGCGCTGATCGACTATATAATGCTAACGAATAACGATGGGGACAATATGCTTGTTTTGTCCCATACACTATCATGTTGTCGGCAGGACATCGCCTTATTACATAGGGCAATGTAGGGCAATGTGCTGTCAATAGCAATGATTTCTTTTTGTCGGCATAAACGTTCAGATCACCCGATAAAGGAGTGTTTTTCTTGCTCATCGGATGATGGCAGGCATGTTTATACCTGCGGATAATCTGGCAGGAATGTTCCTACAAATGCTCGTTCGCAGATTACCTAGTGGAGTGAATGCACCATTAGTCTGTATGTAATGATTTGCTGGGTGAGTGATGCATCCAGCATCTGTATGGCCGCAGCAATATTGTGTCATGTGTTGTTTCCTGATGTTCTACTTGTATGAAAGCACGTATTATAATTCTCCAGAGCAGCCTCGTAAATGTAATTACAGGGCAACGTGTTCAGTCTTCCCGCAAGGAACATTGTTTTCTGCTTCTTCCTCCTTACGTGTTTGACATGTTGGCGGCTAGAAGATTACAAAGTCCGGACGCTATCTATAAATGATTATTGCACCTTCTGAGAATTACTTCTCAGAAATGTTTGCTCTGACAATACACGTGTACTCGGTGACTGCGCGCCTCCTGCGCTACGTTCCCCACATTAGCGTGGATTACACTGGCTGTCAGCTCCGGTCTGGGAGCGGTATGATCTGTGGTGAGCCTGGAGGGCTGACATCGCAGACTATATGCAGCCGTCAGTACGGAGCATCTTCCTCTCAAATAGAAGTGTTACAGTTACCTTTACATAAACTGACATCTTACTGCGCACCGCAAGAGAAGCAAGACAAGGTCGATGGTGGGTGAAATTGCTTCACGTCACATTGACTGGGATCCTTACATCAAAAAAGTACAGGCGCTCATTATTAGTCCTATGTAGCGCCAGCTCCCCAGGCATCAGCCTAATAATGAGGGGAGACAATTTCATGAACAGTTCAATCATATCAGATTTGCAATCCGTCATAGTGGCTGGAAAAGTATGAAGATTCTATTCTTCCATCAGTGCTAAGGTTAAGCATGGCTGCAAAGAATAACCCTCTGTTGCAAGGAAAATCCTGAAATATATGGTCCACGTCCAGCACATGGCGTCTGCGGGCAGAGCTCTGGCTTCTCATCAGATCACTCAGGTGAGACTTGGTGAATAGGACGTGCTGTGCGGATTTTGAGCTCTCCAATATGTCCATGTCCATGTCTGTTGCAGATTGATGGGGATTTACTTTAATGGGGGAAGGAAGTATTTGTAGGAAAAAAAAGTGCACAAATAATGTATTGTTATAATTGCATTTTTGTTTTACATTTTGTCACTTCAGAGCCCAGAATGTCACACACTGGGCCAGATTATGGAATACAGATAGTATATGTACCTGCCACCATGTCCATGGGGCTGGCAGTCACTAGGGTTTGCTCTATGCAGCCGGAGGGATGAGGATGGACGGCTCGTGGCCGGCAATCTGCCCCCAGAGAGGATGGTCTGCGGCCAGAACATTCAGAACCATGAGGATGTTGATCCATAGGAACTGTAGCCACAAGATATGGTGCATGTAGACGTGCTGATTTACATTACTTTAACAAGCGCTGATCGATTATATAGCAAGTCATTCTACGCTCAATTACCGGTCCGTTTACACAGGCCAACAAACAATGATGGAGACATAGCTATCACTAATGCACCAAATCCTTTCTGTTGAAAGAACGATAATTGTCGAAGGATGAACTCTCATTCCTGATTATTGGCCCATGTATTAGCGATTCTTCTGTCACCATTGTCTGTTCGTCGGCGTGAGTAAAGAGGCCAGAAAACGAGCGCCAAACGACCTGCCGTATGGTAAATCGGTGTTCGTTAAGGTGCACTGACGGGCTGATATGGCATGTGTAGCTGCACCATTACTCAGGGCCATGTGATGCGATAGCAATGATTTTTTTTACCAGCATAAACATTTGGATCACCTGAAGAACAAGTGCTATGCTTGCTCCTTGTATGATCGCCAGCATGTTTATACGGGTGGATTTTCAGGAGCAAACTTTCCTATGAACTCTTGATCACCTAATATCTCTTCATTTATATGCATTGATTGTTGTACAGAAGCTCGGTATATCCAAGGCGGCAGCTCCAAATCTTCTCATTGTATGTGAAATCTGCAGGAAAATCCACACTAAAACCCACGTCATTGCGGATTTGTCTGCAAATTTTCTTGCAGAATTTTCTGCAGAAACAATCGGCACCAAATCCGATGCATATGACCATCTCCTAAGGGCAGCTGCAGACGGCCGTTTACTCAACCCATCCGATTATGCTCATCACGCTCTTGATCATAGTGTGATCTGATTTTCTCGGAGATGAAGAGAAAAAAAAGTTTCTTCATTATGTCAGTCCGTGATATTTTCCGCGGACCCATAGAGTTGGATGGGTGAGTGCCATAGAGAAAAATTGTGCATGCTGCGATTTTTTTTTCCTTGCACCAGCACTAATAGTGAGCACAATACAGTGCTGCTCACGATTATTGCCACCCCTTCATTTATTTCATAGACTTTACAATATCTTCAGAAATAATTGGAAATGTACCAAAGTTATATCCTCAGGATTTTTTAATTAGTGGTCCAAAGTAATACAACAATAAAACATTGTTTTTCAACTTCAATGTTGTAATTTCAAAGAATAAACAGAATAAACAACATGTGCAGCAATAAAGGCACCCCTAATTAATACTTGGTTGCACATCCTTTGGCATTGCTGACAGTCTCCAAACATTTCTTGTAGCCATCTATAAGCTTCTTGCACTTCTCAGCTGGAATTTTCTCCCACTCTTCCTTTGCAGTTTGTTCAAGCTCTTGAATGTTTGCAGGTTCTTTTACCCAATGGCAGATTTCAGCTCGCCCCAAAGATTTTCAATGGATAGAGGTCAGGACTCATTGCTGGCCATTTTAAAACAGTCCATTTTTTCTTTTTCAACCATTCCTGTGTACTTTTGGATGTGTGCTTGGGTCATTGTCTTGCAGGAGGACCCATGATCTTCTACTCAAACCAAGTTTTCTTACACTGGGTAGGACATTTCACTCTAAAATCTCTTGATAATTCTCTGATTTCATGATGTAAAAAACTGTTTCACTTGATTAATTTTTTTCAGGAGATATTCCACATTATGTACTTAGACTTTATGGGTGCCAATAACGATGAGCAGGACTGTACATGGTGCATAAGGCATGGCTTATTAAAGAAAGCAAAAATACAAAAGAATTTAATAACATTTTTGGTTGTAAATATAGATGGAAATATGGGTGATTCTCTTAACAAGTTCTCATGCCTGAATGTAGCATAGAGGGCTCCATATACCCCTTGTGAGGGACATCGTCTGTACACAGAGGCATTACGGTGGGTGCAGGGATCAGTGCACAGTGGCAGTCAAGCAGCGAGTGCAGCCTATCACCCCTACACCTAATAATAAGACGCCTGTATACAGCGCTGTCTTCAAGACTTGCTGGACTGTAGCCATTGTCTGAATTGTTCATGGTCTGGTAAGCATGCAGGAAATTGTTGGTGTCTGCTGACAGCCATTTATGATAAAGTTCAATAACATGTATTTCTACAGTGACTCAAGCTGTGATAAGTATAGACTGAGTATACTGTGTTCAAGCGCCCATTTGTGCCTGCCCTGCTGGTTTCCTCGTGTTCATCCTATCTGGGCTGTAGGCCGCGTTATTTATCTGATCTTAAGACGTGCGTGCCACCTTTATGAGATGGAGTTGCGCCAGATTCCAGAGCATGGCATGAATAGAGTTTTTACTTAACCAAGCCTTGTTTTACAGGCCTTGTCCTATTAACTGTCTCCTAAATGTGTGTCTGGACCCTGGAGCTCAGTCTGATGATGAAGTGTCCAGGTGCCTTCCGGGAGACTTCTCTTCCACCCTGGAGAGCCGTCAACTCTTCCAGGAGTCAAGGAGGTCTCCCTTTTTCTGGGGTTTGTCTGGACAATACAGGAGAATTGCCATAGATCATCAATAATTGTCAATTTCTACAGATCCCCCAGATGTAGTCCTTTTTCTTGTCCTGTAAATAGCCCACTTTTAACAATTAGTTAAAATTTAGATCTGTCATGCATTTTGTCTGTTTTTTTTTTTTTAATCCACCATATGGTTCCAGAGATAGGGAATTTTAATTTAGTGCTAGCTGATATGGTCTTTACCAAGGGGGCGTGACTTACAGGATTTTCTTGTAATGTGTCTTTAGGCTGCTCTGCCCCCTTGTAAAGACGGTTTACAGCTGGATCTTATGGTATGATCAGTCAGACATTTTTTTGTGCTCTCTAATGCACTTGCTAAAACGTGTGACCAAAATATCTCATGTCTTCTAGTCTTCAGCTGGACTTAACATTCCTCTAGCTAGGTAGCCAATGTACCCCGAGATTGTCTACTTTGTCAATTTTAATTCATCTAATATCTATGGATGTTCTTAAAAAAATGATAAGGAATTGGCTCCTGCAAGTACATGTATATCTTGTTCTTCGAGTCTAGAGTCTTTTATCTGTCCCTGATCTGTCGCATTTCAGTACAATTACTCCTGATATTTTTTGAAGGGTGAAATCCTAAAGTACAGGCAACCATCAGAATAATGGGCAATTTATTGGGTGCAAATAAGTTATTAATGTAATTTATAGCATGCGTCTGTCATACAGCATACATCTTGAAGAGCTTAGCTAGACAATGCGGGCATTCTCCGGGGACTGGCTCTGGTTTGCTGAACGTGCCGCAGACAGTACATAAGTATACCCCAAATGCTTGTCTGGGAAAGGTTTACTGGTAATTAGTTAGCTGATGTTTTCAACAAGGCTTTATATTTGATCTCCCGGCTAGTAAAGTGCCACCATCTTGTATTTTATTAGCTGAGTTTTTGTCTCAGTCCACTTAGATATTTCTTCTGCTTATGGCATTGGCCAGATATCCCATTTCCAGATGTGATAACATCTGAAAAGTGGTTTACAGAATGTAGGCAGTAAGTCATGTTGTGCTTTGTGACATCCACCATGGCCACCATGTGGCTCCCTCACAGAGAGATCAGAGGATTCTCAGGGATATCAGAAACAGACATGTCTCACATTGAAATCATCTGCGGACCCATACTTTACTCTTGTCTATGTGATGAGATCTCAAAGGGGTCGTCCACCTTTTGGGACCATTTTTTTTTTGTTTAATTAAATGCATTGATTTTTTGATAAAAAAAAACAAACAAACGTTTTCTTTGCTGTTGGGTTTCATTAAATAAATTGCACCATTTGCTTTATATAGCCTATAAAAATAATACTTATTTTTAGAGCACTAACATATACCGCAGCACTTTACATTTCAGAGGGGACTTGTACAGACAGTAAGGACATTACTGAGTAACACATAACTCAACAGATACCAAATTGAGAGAGGGCCCTGCTCATAAGCTTGCAATCTATGAGGAAATAGGGGAGACACAAATGTAAATTAGTAAAAAGTGCTTGTATTGTAGGGTGCAGCCATAATAAACCGGGTATTCCCATAACGTTGCATGAGCCGGTCACCAGCCAGTATGTGCATAAGAAATGACACAGGGCTACCAAGTGCATGGAGGGTGTGTAAGTAGATGATATAAGGGGATTTAGTAGAAAATTTTGGAAAGTCAAAATGGGAATAGTTACATAAGTAGGATGAGGTGATAGGCCAGTTTAAAGAAATGCATTTTTAGGCCATTCTTAAACCTGTGGGTATCATAAATTAATCGAATTGTCCTGGGTGGTGCATTCCAAAAAAATGGAGCAGCTCATGAGAAGTCTTGGAGATAGGAGTGAGCGTTACGGATTATTGAGGATGTTAGTCTTAGGTCATTAGCAGAACGGAGGGCACGTGTAGGGTGGTAGAGGTGAGGGAGGAGATGTAGGGTGTTGCTGAACCATGGAGCGCTTTGTGGGTGAGAGTGATAAGTTTATATTGGATTCTGTAGTGGATGGGCAACCAGTGCAATGACTGGAAAAGGGTAGAGGCATTGGTGTAGTGGCTGGAGTGGAATATGGTCATGGCTGATGAATTTATCATGTATTGGAGAGGGGAGAGTTTAGTAAGAGGGAGATTTAATATGCAAATTGCCTCTTCAGAGAAAAAGAGGACTTGTACTCTATAGCGCCACCTATTGGAAGTAGCAATCCTACAAGTCACAATCAACCCTTTAACGAGTCGTGCAATATGACTTAGGATAACCAATTAGTAGAGAGTTGCAACAGTCCAGTTGAGAATGAATAAGAGCAGCACTAAAAGTTTTTCCAGAGTCAAACGTAAGAAAATGTCAAATTCTAGAGATATTGAGATGTAGGTGATACGAGCGATCGAGTGATCGGATGTGGGGAGGGAAGGAAGGATCTGAGTCAACTATAACCATAAGACAGCAGGCGTGCTGTTGGGGAGTAATGGTAGACCCACATACCGCCTCTGTGCAGAATGAGTTAACTGAGAATCCATCAGTCAGTCCACTATGCCAATCTGACAGGCAGTTTGTAACTCTCTTGACTATCTTTTTCTGAGCTCCTTTCAGCAGATTTCTGAGCACAGCCTACATCAAAGTTCAGTGTACAAGGAAGGAAAAGGCCTGTAAAAAAACTAATTATGGACAACCCACTTTAAAGGGGCTATCTCGCGCACAGTACGAGTGCTCTATTTTCTATGAGTTGATGCTGTTGGAAAATTGAGCATCTGGCGCTTGGTTTCTCCACAGAATACGCTGAGGTCCTGGTAAAGTGAAACATCAATGCTTTACTTATCAGGAAACTCGTCAAATAAAAAACTATGGATTAAAGTAGGCAATCCCTTAACTTGTCTTTATAAATACTGGAGATTGTGGGAGTTGAATTGTGGGACCCCTGGTGTGAGCTTATGGTCGGGATTCTACTGACAAAAAGTGTATTCCGCCTTTAAGCCACAACCCCACCTTAAGTATTTGGTCAGTATGCGGTCAGTATTTTTTCTCAGGAGTGGGAGCCGAAACCAGGAGTGGGTGATAAATGCAGAATTGGTGACTTGTTTCTATTATACCTTTTCTCTGATTGTTTCCCACCTGGTTTTGGCTCCGACTCCTGAGAGCAAATACTGACCAAATACTGACCAAATACTGATAGTGGGGCCATGGCCTTAAGCTGAAATACAGAGTTCAGTCTTTGCAAAGCAATGTAGTTCATTTCTGTCTGCACTCACAAAGCTGTGGGACCAGGATTCTTACCATTTTCAGGCCCGTAAATAGCATATAGACACATTTTATTATGGGCGCTCGTATAATCTCCTCATGTAAATGCTTTTTCTTCTTTGAAATCCTTTACTGACCTCTCTAAACTTCTAGTAACTTCTGGTTACAGTTGTCACACCCTGGTGTTAAAGCGTCATCTGCAGAACTTTACCAAAATGTCTTATTTCCAGACAAACTGTGAAAAGAATATTTTTAATAGTCCATTGTCTAGTTCTCTGCACCTTGATGCAACCAAGTCATGTTATGTATTAGATTTGTAATATATGGAATAACACCATTTTTATAAACTGAAGACGTATGTCATCTCCTGTATGTGATCTACTGAATATTCTGGCTGTTGCCCCAAGTAAGAATGGAGGTATGGCATGGGTACAGGGAATCCAACTACTAAACTCCATTTTTTTTAACAATTACAACCATGATATATATACATGTTTTAAAAAAGGAGTTTAGTAGTTGGACTCCATATATATATACAGTACAGACCAAAAGTTTGGACACATCTTCTCATTTAAAGATTTTTCTGTATTTTCATAACTATGAAAATTGTACATTCACACTGAAGGCATCAAAACTATGAATTAACACATGTGGAATTATATACTTAACAAAAAAGTGTGAAACAACTGAAAATATGTCTTATATTCTAGGTTCTTCATAGTAGCCACCTTTTGCTTTGATGACTGCTTTGCACACTCTTAGCATTCTCTTGATGAGCTTCAAGAGGCAGTCACCAGAAATGGTTTTCACTTCACAGGTGTGCCCTGTCAGGTTTAATAAGTGGGATTTCTTGCCTTACAAATGGGGTTGGGAAGGTCAGTCAGTCCGAAAACTTGGGAAAACTTTGAAAGTGTCCCCAAGTGTAGTTGAAAAAAACATCAAGCGCTGCAAAGAAACTGGCTCACATGAGGACCGCCTCAGGAAAGGAAGACCAAGAGTCACCTCTGCTTCTGAGGATAAGTTTATCCGAGTCACCAGCCTCAGAAATCGCAGGTATACCCGCAAGCATTGTGAAATTAAATATTTTAGAAAAGTGCATCTTCTCTTTCTTTTCCATTTAACCAGACTCAGCCACAGCAATGCGTGGCCGGGTACAGCTAGTATATATATATTTACATACACACATATATATATATATATATATATATATATATATACCTACTGTGTATCTATATATATCTATATATATAGATATATATATGTATGTATACAGTACAGACCAAAAGTTTGGACACACCTTCTCATTTAAAGATTTTTCTATATTTTCAAAACTATGAAAATTGTACATTCACACTGAAGGCATCAAAACTATGAATTAACACATGTGAAATTATATACTTAACAAAAAAGTGTGAAACAACTGAAAACATGTCTTATATTCTAGGTTCTTCAAAGTAGCCACCTTTTGCTTTGATGACTGCTTTGCACACTCTTGGCATTCTCTTGATGAGCTTCAGGAGGTAGTCACCGGAAATGGTCTTCCAACAATCTTGAAGGAGTTCCCAGAGATGCTTAGCACTTGTTGGCCCTTTTGTCTTCACTCTGCGGTCCAGCTCACCCCAAACCATCTCGATTGGGTTCAGGTCTGGTGATTGTGGAGGCCAGGTCATCTGGCGTAGCACCCCATCACTCCCCTTCTTGGTCAAATAGCCCTTACAGAGCCTGGAGGTGTGTTTGTGGCCATTGTCCTGTTGAAAAATAAATGATGGTCCAACTAAACGCAAACCGGATGGAATAGCATGCCGCTGCAAGATGCTGTTGTAGCCATGCTGGTTCAGTATGCCTTCAATTTTGAATAAATCCCCAACAGTGTCACCAGCAAAGCACCCCCACACCATCACACCTCCTCCTCCATGCTTCACGGTGGGAACCAGGCATGTAGAGTCCATCCGTTCACCTTTTCTGCGTCGCACAAAGACACAGTGGTTGGAACCAAAGATCTCAAATTTGGACTCATCAGACCAAAGCACAGATTTCCACTGGTCTAATGTCCATTCCTTGTGTTCTTTAGCCCAAACAAGTCTCTTCTGCTTGTTGCCTGTCCTTAGCAGTGGTTTCCTCGCAGCTATTTTACCATGAAGGCCTGCTGCACAAAGTCTCTGATTTTTCTGTATTTTCATGACTATTAAAAGTGTACATTCACACTGAAGGCATCAAAACTATGAATTAACACATGTGGAAATATATACTTAACAAAAAAGTGTGAAACAACTGAAAATATGTCTTATATTCTAGGTTTTTCAAAGTAGCCACCTTTTGCTTTGATGACTGCTTTGCACACTCTTGGCATTCTCTTGATGAGCTTCAAGAGGTAGTCACCGGAAATGGTTTTCACTTCACAGGTGTGCCCTGTCAGGTTTAATAAGTGGGATTTCTTGCCTTATAAATGGGGTTGGGACCATCAGTTGTGTTGTGCAGAAGTCAGGTGGATACACAGCTGATAGTCCTACTGAATAGACTGTTAGAATTTGTATTATGGCAAGAAAAAAGCAGCTAAGTAAAGAAAAACGAGTGGCCATCATTACTTTAGGAAATGAAGGTCAGTAAGTGCAAAAAACTGGGAAAACTTTGAAAGTGTCCCCAAGTGCAGTTGCAAAAACCATCAAGCGCTACAAAGAAACTAGCACACATGAGGACCGCCCCAGGAAAGGAAGACCAAGAGTCACCTCTGCTTCTGAGGATAAGTTTATCCGAATCACCAGCCTCAAAAATTGCAGGTTAACAGCAGCTCAGATTAGAGACCAGGTCAATGCCACACAGAGTTCTAGCAGCAGACACATCTCTACAGCAACTGTTAAGAGGAGACTTTGTGCTGCAGGCTTTCATGGTAAAATAGCTGCTAGGAAACCACTGCTAAGGACAGGCAACAAGCAGAAGAGACTTGTTTGAGCTAAAGAACAGAAGGAATGGACATTAGACCAGTGGAAATCTGTGCTTTGGTGTGATGAGTCCAAATTTGAGATCTTTGGTTCCAACCACCGTGCCTTTGTGCGACGCAGAAAAGGTGAACGGATGGACTCTACATGCCTGGTTCCCACCGTGAAGCATGGAGGAGGAGGTGTGATGGTGTGGGGGTGCTTTGCTGGTGACACTGTTGGGGATTTAATTCAAAATTGAAGGCATACTGAACCAGCATGGCTACTACAGCATCTTGCAGCGGCATGCTATTCCATCCGGTTTGCGTTTAGTTGGACCATCATTTATTTTTCAACAGGACAATGACCCCAAACACACCTCCAGGCTGTGTAAGGGCTATTTGACCAAGAAGGAGAGTGATGGGGTGCTACGCCAGATGACCTGGCCTCCACAGTCACCAGACCTGAACCCAATCGAGATGGTTTGGGGTGAGCTGGACCGCAGAGTGAAGGCAAAAGGGCCAACAAGTGCTAAGCATCTCTGGGAACTCCTTCAAGATTGTTGGAAGACCATTTCCGGTGACTACCTCTTGAAGCTCATCAAGAGAATGCCTAGAGTGTGCAAAGCAGTCATCAAAGCAAAAGGTGGCTACTTTGAAGAACCTAGAATATAAGACATATTTTCAGTTGTTTCACACTTTTTTGTTAAGTATATAATTCCACATGTGTTAATTCATAGTTTTGATGCCTTCAGTGTGAATGTATAATTTTCATAGTCATGAAAATGCAGAAAAATCTTTAAATGAGAAGGTGTGTCCAAACTTTTGGTCTGTACTGTATATGTATATACATATGCATTGCAACATGCCCAAGTTGGACCTGTTATCGGATTGCACTCGGTCACACAAGTCACTGAGTCTTTGGAACAAATCAGAATGCACTCGAATGACATCCGAGTTCAGTCCGATTTTCATGGACTGACAGAATGGAGAATATGGAAAAACGTTTTTTTTTTCCATCTTCTCCTCATCCGAAAAATCGGATCACACTAAGATCACACTTCAGAGTTTGATCAGAGTGTGATTTACATAATTGGCCCGATTCTCTCGGATGTCAGAACATACGGTGTTGTGACCCTGGCCTAAGGATGAGTTCACACGTGCTGTAATCATGTGTTCCAAACAGATCCAACAGCAGTTATCTTAGGTTAAAAAAGTTGTACAGACTTTTTTGTCTGGCTGAAAAAAACGGATTGCAAATGGATTTTTTTTTATCATTGTAGTCTATGGTAAACAGGTCCATTACATTGCCATCCATTTTACTTTAATTTGAAATGATCAGTATTCTTCGCTCTCTGGATTCGTTTCAAACAGATGTTTGCTGGACTTGTGCACCTAACTTTTACAATAGTAGTTACTACAAACTGGTTTAAGTATCTTCTCTGTCACATCAGATCTGGTAAAGAAAATGTCTATACAGTACATTTACGGCAGCTTAACCTTCGTCAGGCTGCATAATTTTACAACGTTAACAGGCTGCAGAGGTACAATTGTACCTTCATATATACCTCCACTGTGGGAAGACTTTCTCCTTTACTTGGTTTCAGAAACTAAAGTTCATTCAGCTACAAATGTTATGCTGATATCTATTGGCCAGTGTTGTTACTGCTCACTTATGTTGCTGTCAACTAAGTTGATTCAAACTGGGAGTGGCTTCTACTTCTCTTCCTGCCTCCCTCCTCTCAGTAGCCATTTTGCTGTTCATCGCATTGCTGTGAGCACACACATTTCTAGGCTTGTGAAGTCTTCAATTTCTTGGATACGAAGGTAGGAAAGTCTCACATCTAACAGCCAGTTATACCTTCATTCGCCTTATGTGGGGACAGAACAGTCAGAAATTGTCTTTGAGCCTGGACTTGGCTTACATATATTTTGTATGAAACTTATCACTATAGGTATGATTTTTATACGAAAAATGGATAATAATTAGTATCTACATATTGTTTTACGATGTTTTACTTATATTCAGCACAAAATAAAGATGGTGGCTCTGTTACAATTTTCCTATTGGTCGAAAAAACAGTCGAAGATGGAATGAAAATTCTGAAACCGTATACGGTTTACATAATATATAAATGACATTTATAAATAATTATCACTAGAAATAATTTACTTTTTTATCTGCACTTTAGAATCGAGTTTCATTCTACTTGCTACGTGTTACTGAACTAAATTACGAAGCCAAAATTCATCTACCAAGTCATCATGAGTGATAGTGATGCTGGATCTAGTTTCCGCCATAATCCAAGAAAACGTGTTTGCAGGTTAGTATCATTTTGTGAAAAGCCAATAATGTAGTATTGTGTAGTATTTCGGAAAATTATTTATTTTTCATTTTTTCATATTTATAGATTTACGTCTGACGAAATAATGCGAATGCTAGAAGAATCTGATTCAGAGCATGAGGAAGAACCATATGTTGCATCTGATGATGAAAACTATGTACTACAAGTGGATGTTACTGAAGAAGATTCAGACATTGAACAAGAAATGGTCATAGAGCAGGAAAAAGAATACGACTCAGACGAAAGTGTTGAGGATGAGTCTGTGCCTCAAAGTGCAGGCGACATTTGGACTGCTAAGGATAAAACTCAATGGTGTAGTGATCCACTGCCAAATGCACAAACAAAATCTCGTAATGTCCTACGACAAAGAGGTGGCCCTGCAGCAATCAGCAACCTGTATACAGCAAAAGAGCTATTCAAGTCAATCATGACTCCCGAGATGTGTGACGACATATTACGAGAAACTAATCGAAAGGCCAAGAGAGTTTGTGATGCTTACAACAACGAACTGGTACAACGTTTTCCTGATTCTTCTGAACGGCCACCACAAAAGACATTCAAGCAATTTACTGAAACTGAACTCCATGCATTGTTGGGCATACTGATTGCTGCTGGTGTGCACAGAGACAACAAAGAGAATCTGGAGGAAATGTGGAATGTTGCTGCTCTGCCTCTTATACGTGCAGCCATGTCTCGTGACCTCTTCAAGATGATACTCAGATTTATCAGATTTGACAACGAAAATACACGTGCAGAACGTGTGCAAACAGATAAAGCTGCACCAATACGGGACATCTGGACAACGCTCAACAGAAATCTGGAGAGAGCCTACAAGCCATATAATTGTATCACCGTCGACGAGCAATTATTTCCATTTAGAGGCCATACTAAATTTACCCAGTATATACCTTCAAAACCAGCTAAATATGGCATAAATTATTTTCTGGGCTTGTGACTCGTCAAACGCCTACCCATTACAAGGTCAGCTCTACACTGGGAAACCAACTGATGGTCCTCGACAAGTAAACATTGGTGAACGAACAGTATTGGACCTAGTGAGCTCGTATAAAGGCTCTGGAAGAAATGTCACCACCGATAACTTCTTTACAACCATGGAACTAGCTAAGGTATTGAACTCCTGGAACATGACACTAGTTGGTACAGTGAGAAAAAACAAAAGGTTCCTACCTAGCAACATGCAGCCTGCCAAAGAAAGTCCTGAAACTCGACAAATTTTGCCTACAATCATGATGCAACAGTCTGTTCATATGTACCAAAGAAGAACAAATCAGTCGTGCTTCTATCATCTATGCACATGACGGGAGAAGTTGAAGAGACATTAGCAGCCAAGCCAGAGATAATGAAATACTACAACAAAACAAAAGGCGGAGTTGATGTTATGGATAAAATGTTGGGAGAGTACACTGTGAAACTAAGAACATTACGTTGGCCTCTGGCATTTTTCTACAATATGATTGACGTCACTGGGTTAGCATCCTACATCATCTACAGAGAACACAATCCAAGCTTCAGGACAAAGGATCAACGGAGAAAGTTCCTGAAAGATCTCGCAAATCAGCTGTGTATGCCTGCAATTGAAGATCGTAGTACAAACCGAATGATGATGAGAAACCATTTTCTTCGAGGTGCAGTAGAAATGGTGCTTGGGTGATGCATTCTGGTAGCATTGCAAGCAGCAGCTGGCCCTCAAATACCTCATGGTAGTCGTGGACCCTCCCCTGTTGTTGGTAGTTGCTATGTCTGTCGAGACCTGAGGCGAAAATAACGTAAGACTAGAAAGTCTTGTGTGGTTTGTGTGAAACCCATTTGCGATGAACACTCGGTAGCAAAGACAACATGCACTACTTGCGAAGAAAATCAATAAAAAAAGTTTCTTACATTTTCTTTTATAATGTAAATGAACAGTTTTTTTACTTGTTTATAATAATAAAATAGCATTATCATTAAAAAAATATTATTCTTTTTTCCTTGCATTATCTTCATTCAAAATATATGAGGGTACATTTGTACCTATGCAGCTTGTTATGGATGCAAAAATATCTTGACCCCTTATCTCGGAAGGGGGTGGAGATATTTTATTGAAATTTGGCCAATATATTCTGGACCAAAACTGCAGAGATGTCACAAAATTTCAGCCCTCTACGGCTTTTCGAAAAAAAGTTATTGCAATTTTAAAACGGAATAGTTACAATTGTACCTTCTCAGCCGGACGAAGGTTAACATTTTACGAAATTCACATTCATTTTTACTGTATTTAATAAGAATGAAGAGTCCCATGGTCACAAGATGTTGCGATATTATCTAAAAAGTAACATTCACCAAGATTTAATTTTATTCCGTCTTTTGTAATCATTGTATTTTAATAACGAAGGACAAAGATGGACCAGATTGTGATGATAATTGTAATCCATTTACATGTCTTGATGAAGGCAGAAGTCGGTCCCTCATGGGATCTTTGTCAGCGCTATCTTGACAGTAAATGGCCGAGCAACTTTGTCTTGGATTCTTTAGGGAAATAAAAATGCATGACATTTTCTGGTGCAATCTGTTGTTCCCATGCATTTATCACACGTTTAGGATGATGCTGGCTGACATTCAAGTACTTATGTACCCATCTACTTATTATTCTAATTTATTAGTGTGCTTCACTAGGAAACCTCAAATATTAATTAGACGACATTTGGTATAGTTGAAATGGGAATTTGGCAATGTCATGTGATTTAGAACAGTTTTTCCCTTTTGTCCTTTAGGATATTTTGAGTTTTTCCAAATTGCTGTAGACTTTAGTAGCCAATTTACTGTAGCTCTAGGAGGCAGTGTGATTTCTTGGTGCATTTGCTTCCTGGGGTGTGGAATTTGTGCCTCTGTTATTTTTGGTGTAAAGATAACTCTTATGGGGTTTACCTATTTTTTTTTATGAATCTGGATAATGTAAAGTTATAAAACGTTCTAATTTAGTTTATGTTTTGATTTTTCACCATTATCAAAATTTCTGCTTTCAGTCAGTAAAAAGGCTGAACACCATATAAACATGTCACTGCTTGAAGGGCATTTACAATACACAATTATCATGAATGAGTGTTGGTTTTAAGATGATCGTGCTGTGTAAACAGGTTGCTGATCACCCAACAAGCAAGCAAAATGGTCAATTATTGGGTAACATGATCTCTTGGTTTGACCAAAAGATCATTGTTCTTGGCAGCACATCATAGTGCGTAAGCAGGACCTAGTCTGCCGAGGACAATGGCGGCATATACACGGTGACCGATCTATTACCGACTATTCAGTACGGTCTGCCTGTGCTGGTATTAAACAACCGCCAAGCGGCAAACATGTTGGTGATCGCTTAACGCTGCGCATCACACAATATAAATGCTCACTTAGGGACATAAAGAAGTAGCGACCCCTGATTACTTGTTTCATGCATTTATCCCAGATACGGCATTGTAACACTGACAGCTGTAGCAGAACAATAGCTTAGTACCAGGATGGATCTCTGTATGACAATAGACATGGACCTTGTGTGTGTAAATCCGGGGTGACAGCCTACACACTGTAATGATTGATTAGTGACTACCAGCCAGAGCGGTGGAGTCTGAATCGGAGTCGGTGTAAAATGGACCGACTCCAACTCCTAAAATTCTATAATAAATTGGGTACAGTAGTCCAATGCAGTTTGTGGGGAATATTTTTTTAATAAGAATTTGGGAACGTTATGAAATGTCCTATAAATGTCTGTCCTATTCCTGATCTAAGCGTCTAGACTTTTAGCTGAGATGAATCTGTGCTACAGTAAATTTATCACTTAAACATGAGCCATGTATGAGGGAGTCGAAGTGGTGAAGTGGGAGTCGGAGGTTTAGCTTACCAACTCCACAGCCCTGCTACCAGCCATACCCGTCCGGGCATGAGAAAAGATCAATTACTTCACATAAGAAAACAATCCAGGGACTTCCCTTTTAGGAAATACTTTCTGTATTGATTTTATAATCTAATATTTGATTTTCAGATATAATTATGGGACACTGTTGCATTTTGTATGTTGTCCGCGCTCCTGGCCTGGAATAAGCGCTTCCATATTTAGCTCAGCAAGGTGTACTGTCATTGACCTCTCGCATTTAGGCAGTCAGTCTGAATGCATCCTTTGTCAGCCCATGAAATAATGTATTGTGGCAGCTCATTGTGGGATTTCCAATTGGAGAGAGGGATTTGGTTCCCTAATAACAGGTTATCTGCGGAGTCCTGTACGGCTCAGCCTAGACGCGGTGAAATTGTAGTCGCGGGAAGGAAGTAACATGCAGGTATAGTGGTTTCACAATTTTATTACCTTCTTTCTGCTCTGGGTACCATTTTTTTTTCTTATTATCTTTTACTTCTCTTTCTTTGTGTTTTTTTTTAGTGAGGTGGGGATGTCATATGTAAAGTCCCCTAGTACTGCGGTTTAGTATGTTGCTCTCGCAGAATTAGAAAAACTTGATGTCAATTACAACTTTTTTGCAATTATGTTAAATTAGAGAGAGATTTAAAAAAATCCTAAAATTAAATGTCGTATTATGGTTAAAAAAAACCATATGGAAAAGCTGATCAGAATGAATCGTACGTTATGATTTTCCATATTGTAACAGATAGCAATGTAACGAGCTGGCGAATGATGGATCAAAATACTTTTAGAAATGGATTAGGGCGTAACTCCTGAAGACAAAACCCCACAAAGCAGACGTTCTAGGAATCTGTTATGATCTATTACTTCTTGAAAAATCAACATTGCGAAGCAGGTGAGAACTTAGCCTTTGACGTGATTCAAGTCATATATTCACCGGACTAGAATAACTGCAGAAAGCCGGTGATCACGGCTATAAAGACCTAAAAATATGAGCGTCAATCAAACGGTTTCCAATAAATCCCATATTTGAGTTGTCTTTGTGTGGTGTGCGGAATAAGGCGTCGCTTTCAAGAGCCGAAATTAATCATGAACTTTGTGGTTTGTGTACAGCCGTCTCTGAATAGCCCAGTCAGTGACTAGAACTAGAGGCCTTTGTGCTACAACATAACACGTATTATTACACGGTTCTTTACAGGCCTGGAGAAATCCCAGGTGTCCCGGCTCCTAAATATCTCACTGTGCTGCATTATTATAGGGTCCGGCAGCTTTCCTGCTTTTAATGTCATTATTGCCAAATTTAGTTTACGATAATTTTATTTGGATTCACTTCTGAAAGGGCAGAAGTTCACAGCGGTGGATTCTACTATTATGGTCTCTTCCTTTACAGCGTGCAAAAGAAAGGCATACGTCTGATCATTTTGGAGCTTTTGTACAGAACAATCCAAAAAGCTGTGCTCATATCAAAATTATTAGCATTAAGGGTTTTCCAGACTATCAAAAATATACTTAAATGGGTGGCAAAGTTTAAAATAGTTAAGATGGTTGTCCAGTCACACCATTGATGACCCATCCATGTCATAGTTCATCAATATCAGATTGGTGTGGGTTCGACAGCCTGTACTGTTAGGTGCTATTTGCTCCTGTCACCGGAAAATAAGAGTTGCTCTGCAGCACCCGGCAGCGACTGCTACACATTGATTGGGTTATCAATATGTTGTAACTGGATAACCACTTTCAATAAAGCATAGTCCCTATCACCGATCCCTAAAAGGTCCTGTTCTGTAGCTTCCCTAGTCACTGCTGACCTGTGCTTTGTGACACAATGGAAATATCCAGAAATGTCCACTTAGTCGCTGGCTGTAGCGTTACTCTGTCTGAACCATTGATTGACTGAGTGGGCATTTCCAGTATGTCAAAGGTGGTACCACAAAGCACTAGAATAGGACCTTTTGGGGATCAGTGCCAAGGATGGGACTGATAATGCTTTTGAACTAAACCTGTGGGTAATGATCACTGAGCGTAGTACTTTTATTATTTTCTAATCGGTCCGTTCTCTTTTAAGTACGATATTTATCATATAGAAAAAGAGGCCCTGTCACCAAGTCAAAAGTGTTTTTTGATCTTTTTTTTATTTCCACTGCCCCCCTAATTTTTTTTAATGTGCCTTATGGTTTCAGAGATATGGAAATGACATGCTCCCTTGGTAATGATCATACAAAGGAGCACTAAATAAAAAACCCATATCTCTGGAATGGTATGGCGGATTTAAAAAAAGAACCACAAAAACAAAACAGTATTCAAGGGAACAACGGGAATAAAATAAGATCAGAATCTGGCCATGTTTCACCTGGTAATAGATCCTCTTTAAAGAAAGGATATGAGCTGAGGAGCCATCTTGTCACTACTTGTGGCAGGTGTGCTGACCAAGGAGGCCAGTGATAGCCGGACACCCTTCTACCAGACATGCATTGTTGGGAGAGATGGCTGCTTCTCATATGTATGGCCAGGGTTGTCCTACTAAATGTAGAGAGGTGTTTCTGGTATTTTTATTGCATGCCTCATATCTACAATATGGATTTCCTCTGTACTTTGCTTTGTCTGTGGCGTACTATATCCTATATATGCCTAATGGGATTGTGCAGTCAGACTGGGCGCAGTCTTGTAGATAATGTTTCATATATCCTATGACCGCATTTAGGAGCAGTGAACCGTCCTGATGAACAGATTGCCCTGTCTGTAACGGAAACCACCCCTCGTTCCGTGTCACTGCTTCGCCTCACAGGTGACGTACGTGCCATTTGGACACGCGTATCCTTTTTCCACAGCTTTTTGTTGCTCTTTTCATTGTACAGACCGTTCCCTTTTCATTTCAGTTCTTGAAATTGTTTGTAATGTACCTATGTATTAAAGCATTTACGAGTCTCCTGCCCGAGCCACGTGCCTTGTGAACCATGAACTCAACAAAAAACATTCTTCTGGGGACAAACTGGTTTTTGAAGAACAAAGAACCTATTCTCTATGGCGGTAGCTTAACGATGCTTAAGGTGGACAAAGACTGGACTACTGTATCAGCTTCATCTAGGCAAGACGATAATGGTGATTAATAAACTGGACAAAGGGAATCTTCTGATCTTGGATGAACAGCCTGAGATACTGATTCAAATTCAGAAACAAAATGGAAAAAATCATTATGGGAAGTTGTGAGCTTTTAGGAGAAGCCTCAGGTGCTGTTTATGTGGTAGAAGGATGACCATGATTTACCACCAAAGTCCAACCCAACTGATCTCCTTCCCAATAAAGTAATGGTATCTGGCTGCCTCTTTATGGATTAGACTATCTGCAGGATTTACCATCTGGTATCTAATATCTTTGGCTAGTTTAAAGACGTTTTCTGGGTTTATAGTATTGATGGCCTATTATTAGGATAGGCAATGCATATTATATGGGTGGTTTAGTTCCTCCATCAGTCATTAGTGCTAGTGCAAGTACTACAGCGTCTTCAGTGTTGAAAACACCCTTTATCTTAACACCATACACTTTTCGATACTCTGCATTGACTCTAAAAAGTACACAGCGTTCTAAAGTTTACCATTAATATTCTGATCCCAGAAAACCATTTATTTTTATGCTACAAAAAAGGCTGGTTACTATATAAGAAAAAGTTATATAACTTTCTAATATCATGGGCCCTCTATGATGGATGTGATGAAGAGTGGTTATGCCTATGAAAGTTCATTCTGCCAATCATTGGCATGTGTTTAAAAACCTGTAGCTCGTTCTGCTCAACATTGAAAAGTGGATCCAGTTTTTTAATTGGAAGCCTTTGATTGGGTTAGTGCCAACAGGTTAAGCAGCTGCTTTGGGTGGGAGGCAGGGGCAGAGCCTCTTTATTTCTATGAAGCCTGATTAACCATCACCTCCACGGCTACAAAAATGTTGAATACATCTACAAGTGTTGTACCCATGATCTTTCTGTCTGGAGTAGAGACAAATTAGTTGGAAATATCTATGGGGAATGCTGGATGACGTATGGTCTTTATCATTTTCAATGGTATTTAGCTCATTAATACTTAAAGAGTAGCCGTCTTTCTAATTTTTATTGCATAAATCAATAGTACACATGAAAATAAGCTACTTTTTAAATATATCTTATAATATAAATCTGCTTCTTTCTCCTACATGATTTCAGTTCATGGATATACTCTGTATTTGGTGAAGACAGATTTTTCCATTACTGAGAGGAGATGACAGTTGGTGCTTGTAAAATTCTTTGGATAAGAGGAGGAGCTAGAGGAAGGCACAGACATTCTGCTGCAAGTTCTCCTGAGACAACAGTCACAGCTCTCCATAGATCTTTCTAAGCACCGATCTCCTAACTTGGTAATGGTAAAGTCTGTATTCACTGAAGACAGATTTTTTCTGAGAATTGAGAATTTTGACAATGACTGATCAGTTCAGGAGGAGAATGACACAGATTTCTCTAATAAAATATATTACAAAACTTATTATTTTCCTTCATACTATTGATTTATGGCAAAAAATATGACAGTTACTCTTAACCAGCATATTTTTTAGCCTTATACCGGATACTCTTGTAAACATTTCAAGAGCAATGGAAATGGAAAATCCATCCAATCTTACAAAGAATCTTGTTGTGTCGTGATAAAAATGAAATGACATGTTACTAAGTATTTTGTGATCAGCATTGATGGCGCTAAGCTAGCCCAGGTTGTCAGCTTTCAGCTTTGGTTGGGCTGTAATTACGTAGCTTTTGTCCATGAAATGTGAATCCTGACACATGAGCACATGGCGGATCTTAGCATGTCTCTGCCATATGCTGGAAGTCAAAGAAAACACATAGCTGCTATAATAACACGTTTCAGGCCATGACTGGTCTCCATCCAGTATCGTTGTGTGGGTGTTGAGTATCATCTATCAGTCCAGATGACATAACAGAGATGACATTCAGAGGTGGCAAAACACTGGCTTTTTGCTAAGTGTATAATTTTCAGCTCCAGGCTTTTATCTTAACAACTTCACATTGCTGAAGGGAGACATAGTAAACCTGTGCTGACACGTCATCGCTGCTTGCTATGGTATGGGCTTACAGCACCACAGTCGTGAGCCTGGTGGAGAACAGCGGCCGCAGTAATTCATTCATCTCAGACTATATGGGGGTATATGCTGCATATGACAATAATCTCCATTTGACAATATTCTTCATATCTGTTTGATAGAATTATGGAACAAAAATTGGGCATGCTGAAATCCAAAGCAGTCTATGCATTCCACTGGCAGCATAAAATGGAAGCAAAAAGATCCCGGCACTCGCGTGTTGAAGGTCAATTTATTTATTCCACATATCAATGAACAACAAGACGTTTCAGCCTTCCAAGGCTTTTATCAATTTATATATGGAATAAATGAATTGATCTTCAGCACGTGAGTCCTGGGATCTTTTTGCTTCCTTTGGATACTAACCCTCCACGTACACCACCTCGCAATAACGGAGTACCGACTATACTCTTCTACTACATTGGCAGCATAAAATGACTGTTCAAACCAAGCAAAGGCAGCCAGTTGTACCTTCCTCCTTTTTACCTCCTTGTTTTTCTTCTCCTGCCCCTCTTCCTTGATTAAAAGCTCTAACTTTACAAGAGCCAGAGAAGGGCTGAAAACAAGTAGGTGAGAAAGTGCACTGAACTACTCAGTTTTGCCATAGGTTCACCGAGCACCAGTGCTGGGTTTGAACAGTCATTTTGTGCTGACAAACTACCTTTTGAGAGGTCTGTGAATTTCTGAAAAAAAGAAGCAGCAAATCCCCTAAACAAAAAAAGGGCTCATCTCTTCAATCCCCTGCTGAACCAGATCGGATACTCCAGTGGCCCCGCCGGTCCTCATTTATACATGGCTTATGAGGATGTGCAATAGTGTGAGTCACTGGCCTCCGCAGTCAGGTGCTTGGCTTACTAATATCAATGCTCAGCATTGAGCGGTATTACCAGCAAATATAGCACCTATCCTCTGGGCTGGAAATTGGCTAGTAATGGCACGCTGGTAAACATAGAAGTGAGGGGCTATCTAGTACCTGGATTGGCAGAGAATTTTAGAGATTAGTGCTATCTTTTATTTTAAAGCGGTTGTCCGGCCTTAGTCTACAAGTCTGCAGTCACTCTGTGTGACAGCAGACTTGTGAATCCTCACATCGCGCGCACTGCACTCTGTGAGAATTCTCTAGTGCCGGCGCCAGGAGATGGCAGATGTTGGACCACAAGTATGTGATTTGCATAAATACAGTCACCTGCAAACTAGATGGGTGTGGCCTCGCTCAATACAAGTGTATTGAGCGAAGCCGGACACAGTCTAGTCGGAATGTGTCCGTTAGTATGCAAATTGCTTACTTGTGGTCACATGACTGCCGTTCCTGCACTGACGCCCGAGAATCCCCACAGCACTACATGAGGATCCACAAGTCTGCAGTCACACAGAGTGACTGCAGACTTGTAGACTAAGGCCGGACAACCGCTTTAACTCTCATACAAACCCTTTCAACTCAGCTGAACTACATAATTTTGTCATGATCAATGATCCAATGTGCTGGAGGGCAGCGTGACCGTCCCACAATGCCTGCAATGTTCATCCACAACTAGGAGATCAGGAGCACCCATGCACATTAGATTGTCGGCTGATTTCTCTTTAATCACTAGATATATCTGGACATACATAGGACACAGAGGTCAGTGCTTTTGGATTTCTGTAAAGCCCTCTCCATATATAGTAGATTGCATCATTTGGCCAATTGTTCACTGGCAGCTATCTCACTCAATGGTCCCATAAGCAGGAGTGCACCCTCTACCAAGTGCTCCATTGACCTCTATGAGAGACAGACATCTCTCACGGCTTATCTCTAGAGAACAAATGGATCAGCAGTCCATAAAATCAATGTGCCAATGTGGCGGGGGGGGGGGGGGGGGAGACTGTGAGGGGCCCCCATACACGTTAGGCTAAGGCTGAAACTGACTATATTTGTGAATTCGGCTGACTTTAGTCTATTGTGTATGGGGGCCTTAAAGGGGTATTCCCATTTCCAAAATCATATCCCAATATGAAGTATGTGTAGTAGTAGTAATAATAATAATAATAATAATAACAGCAAATACCTCCAATAATAAATGTAGTATAGTTTTTCTGATTCGCTATGTCTCTTTCCTCATGTGCAGGCATTGCAGGACCTTAGGAATCCATGGTTACGACCACTGATATAGTGACAGCTAGTTGCTAGTGGTCATAAGCATTGATACCTATGGTCCTGCAATGCCTGCACATGAGGAAAGAGACATAGCGAATCAGAAAAACTATTCTACATGTATTATTGGAGGTATTTGCTAGTATTATCATTATTACACCTACTACATGTTGGGACAGGATCTTGGAGATGGGAATACCCCTTTAAGTCAGAAAAGCACAACGGTGAAAGGTTATGTACAAGTGGGACATAAACACTCACTTAATAGCAAATGTGTGGAAATCATCTCTTCTGTTTCCTTCGTTTATAGCTATTTCATATAGCCTTGTGTAACGTTCGGGATAGTTATTACACAACACTTTATAATATGAAGCATTGTACTAATTTCTGTATTTGACCCGACTAGGACGTGCTTTGGTGTAGTAGTACAGCTTTGATATCCCCAGCTTGATTGAATGTATTATCTTCTGCAGATTTAATTTGCACTGGATTCCTCTCGCCATAGCTGAATTGGATTGCCATTGAATCTTGCGGCAGCTGTTCTTCCCACCAGATGCAGGATGTGAATATGAGGGGCTGGCTCTGCAGTGAAAGGCAAAACACATTTAGCCTATTAAAACAAATGCTTGTTTATTCTATGTCTTGACTGAGTTGAATGAACTCAAACGGTAATGAGTCTTGGCAGGAGAAATAGTCGTCTTCAGTGCAGGGAAAATGCCTAGCAAATAAAGTGCGCCTATTCATTGCTGGCAAAGCCTGCAAGTTTACAGGAGTTTAGTCAAGTGCACTAAAAGAAGAATGTTTAGAAGCCAAAAAAAGATTATACTTTGCTTCGCCGACAACACAAAATCACAAAGCTCATACATATGCTGATATCTGGGTCATGATTCCAAGTTCTCTAGGAAATCATATTATTATCGTTCCCAGAAGACTGGTTATGCATCAATGCATGGAAAACAAGAGGATATCTGTGTCTGTCTCTATGGATCTCTACACCTATATCTGAATTGTAAAGAACTAGAGTATACGTTGGTGTTATATGAATGAAGAATATTATTTACCTATTTGGCATATGGCCTGGGGCCGTCACTGAGCGACAACTTCTGCAAAGATGCAGAGAATTACATATAAGCTCTCTTTTTTTTTTCTTCTCAAATATAGAAAAAAATCTTCCTTTTTTAGAACTGTGTTTAGAAATTGGGTGTTACTAGATTTCTTTTTAAAGAGAATATTTCAGCAGGTTTTTGCTACCTCGTCTGAGCACAGCATGATGTAGGTAAAGAGAAGCTGAATCCAACGATGTATCACTTAGATTACTGGGTGCAGCCGTTCTCACACAATCAGAGCTTTTAGATTTAGAATGAAGCAGAGCTGAGAAAGTTAACCCCGCCCACACCACAGCTAACTCCGCCCACACCAGACTCTCTGTGTACAAAGTCCATAGACAATGAGGTGCTTAGATGCCAGACTAATCCGGCAATGTTAATCTCTTAGTGATACATTATTCACAGTTAGTAAACAATAGCATGCACTTTGACAAGTGACACATCCCTGAATTCTGTCTCTCAGCCTCTATCTCCTGCTGTATTCAGATTACATAGAACCTGCTGACAGATTCCTTTTAAAGTGATGTGTCCCTACACAGTCTGATACTGGCAGCTCTGATTGGACAGTGTGAGAGGCCAGGACACTCCTCCAACAGTTGTTACCCATTTAATAATGTATTCATACATTTCTAGAAGAAATGACACCGGATATGACTGGTCCCTTCAAGACCCATATTCACATCATGAAATTTTAAACTACCATTGGAAAATTGTGGCCGAAAGTTTGATTGATTATTACATCTGGACATTCCTAGCAGGGACTGACCAGCACAGCCAGGTTACATACATCAGGACATTCCTAGCAGGGACTGACCAGCACAGCCAGGTTACATACATCAGGACATTCCTAGCAGGGACTGACCAGCACAGCCAGGTTACATACATCAGGACATTCCTAGCAGGGACTGACCAGCACAGCTAGGTTACATACATCAGGACATTCCTAGCAGGGACTGACCAGCACAGCTAGGTTACATACATCAGGACATTCCTAGCAGGGACTGACCAGCACAGCCTGGTTACATACATCAGGACATTCCTAGCAGGGACTGACCAGCACAGCCAGGTTACATACATCAGGACATTCCTAGCAGGGACTGACCAGCACAGCTAGGTTACATACATCAGGACATTCCTAGCAGGGACTGACCAGCACAGCCAGGTTACATACATCAGGACATTCCTAGCAGGGACTGACCAGCACAGCCAGGTTACATACATATGTTAATGAGAAGCCAAAACTTCTTTTGTACATTTTGTACACCTCCCCTATACCCCTCCAAACCCCCATACAGGTCTTTGAAATGTAAATCCATCAACACCTTCTTATCTTCTATCTGTTTCTGCATTCCTGAGAAATTTTTATCTTAATTCATATGCAAATAAGGCATTAAGTGCTGTGGGCATGCCGGAGGACTTAGAGAGACACTACCTCCTGATATTGTTTCCCTGAACAGGATCTGTCGGGGTGCCTTTTCTATAGGTTAGACCTTATGTATGTATGTACTTTAGGTACTTTAATATACTGTATATAGCACTTGTTTACACATCTTGGAGATTGACGTCGTTGTTATTTTGTGTGTCTGACCCTGTATGTCTATTTGTTGTTTTAAATCATGTGTTGATAAAAATAAACTTTTATTAATTTTTTGTATAAGTATCCCTAGTGCACTTTATTGGTAAAAATACTTCACTGTCATTAAGAAGTTTTTGTCGGACAAAAATCACAGTATTTATTTAATTTACTCACGTATATAGCACCATTAATTTCCCAGCTCTTTACAGACATTATAACCACTGTCCCCATTGGGGCTCACAATCTAAACAGTATTTAGATTATTAGGCCGGGGTGACAGGAGGGATGATTGTCTCATGCCAGAGAGTCAGATTGATTATGCTAATGACACTTGGTTTATACTCTATCAAAGTTTAAGCCGAGTGTCATCTTAGTGTGTGCCGGTTCTCTCACATGTGAGGATCGTGTCACAGGTGTGGAGAAGATGGAGAACTAAATTTCTCCATCTTCTCCACTGTCTGAGTCAGAAGTGCTCACCTGAGAGCTGCTCTCCTCCCTAATGTTTAGAAACTATAGTGTCATCATACCTCTGTGATTTCCATAACGGCCTCAGATCTTTGGACCTCATCCTATGAGGCAGTTACTGTAAGTTCATGAAAGGAGACCAACAGTCTGTCGAGAAATCGGAGTTGGTACACAGACCGTCAAACTAGGCTGTGTGAAGACGGCCCAACATGATCACCCTTTATCATTTTGAGTTATCATTTTTACTGCGGTGGAATTTTTGCTCCTAAAGAGTACACGACAATACTGCTTTTGTATCTGAAACTTTGAAAAATCTCATTTCATCCAATACAGAGACTCTTCCAGATAGTTGGGTTTCTCTTTCTTTTGGAGGAGTCCAGGATCTATTTTCCTGCTTTTGTCCCATGAAGTATTGCCTTTAAATACGTCTCCATACCTGTCTTTCCAAAGAGAGACGACTCAGCTGAGGGATACAGCACAAGCTGCTGAGCTCAGCGATTGGCTGCATTGGTGATGTATCCTGTGTAAACAGAAATAGAGACCAGAACAACGGTGGAGAGTGGGTGCTGGATCATGCGAGTAACATCAGGTTTTATTAGTCTAACCCAGCTTTGCCCTTAGAAGCCAGAACGATGTCATTGGAAAACCCCATTAAAGGCACAGTTAACATGGTGTTTTTTTTCTTTGTTCATGAAATAAAGACACATCCATAGAAACGAAATGGAGGCCAATTTGGAGAATGAGGAATGACTGCATGGCATCCACATAGCCTTCAGATAAATGTATATGTGTGGAGCTTTTCCTATTGTATGCTTTGTCAAGAAGGAAAGGGTGCAGAGTGAAAAGTCCATAGGGTGGAGCTTGTAGACTTGTGTTACTTCCACCAGTAACGATGATTGTATCTGGTCACATGACCGGTCTGGCGGCTGTCGCTCCTTATAGAAAGCCGTATGTGAGTGCGGCTGTAGCTCTCCACTGTTTCTGGAAGTCTTATTCATTTTACTGGAAAGCAAATGGTCATGTCTGTTGGTGGCTTTTACATCCAGTTTACATAGAAATCTAGAAAGCTGAATTGCTGAGGACTGGTGATATTGATGAGACTCCCCGTGTAGATTGAGGGCCCCTCACAGCGCAGACTAGTATATGATATTGGTTCATTGCATGTATAGCGTGTGATCATACATAGGGCAATGTATAGGAACCGATGGAAAGCTGCTGAAGCGATGTGCATTTCACATTCTTTTTGTAAGGAATTGAGTGCATGGGTTTCAGGCTGAGCTGTATATACTCAGTGCTGGCTGTTCATGACGGCTGCCTCCATCACAGTGACACGTCCTGAGGTTTTGGGTACATATCACCTGTTTGCTGGCTATACTTCAGAACATACAGTCTTCTTCTGAAGTACGGTAACTTTCGGCAAGACCTAAATGCTGAGGCTCGGCTATGGGCTAGATACACTGTAGACAAGCTGTCTTCTTTATTCAGCCTGGTGCCAGGGAGTTTCACCAGCGTTATCGCTATACATGTGATATATCTGTTCTGTGCCTACTACACAAGGCGGATTCATGCTCCAGAATTAATGGAGGTTTTGTTATAAGGGGCTAATAATCTACATGAAGCTGAGGTCCTGCATTAAACACTACAGCAGCAGTGTCCCAGTGTGGGGGTCTATACTGGGTAACAGTAAGTACCTGGCTGCCCTCATTCACACCTCTGCACGTCATGTGTTATTTTATGGATAGAACACAGCAGTTATACTCAGTGGACGTGTTCCTATATTGCAAAAATAAAAAAAACATAGCCATGTCTGTTCTTGATCAGATTTGCAATCAGTCTAGCAATCAGATGCCATCCGTGTGCAGTCTGTTTTTCTGATTACGACCTCGTTCACACGATCAGTATTTGACCTCAGTATTTGTAAGCTAAAACCAGGAGTGGAACAGTCAGAGGAAAAGTATAATAGAAACACGTCACCACTTCTGTATTTATCACCCACTCCTGGTTTTGGCTTACAAATACTGAAGTAAAATACTGACCAAATACTGAACATGTGAACGTGGTCTAATAGGTGAGTGCAGCTTTTGAAATGAGTTTTTCTTTCTGTGTACAAGTAAAACGAGTGCCACACTCATGATAAAAATGGACACACAGACCAAGTACTAATGAACATCTGATCCAGCACGATGTTGAAAATCGGTCCGATGTTCTCTCATTTACAAAAAAAACAAAAGAAACTCTGTTTGAGACTTAAAGTGGTTCTTTGGGCGTAAAGTTGTTGGACAACACCTTTCCAATTACTATATTCCCTCCTTGTAGAATAAAAACAGACTGTACTCCCTCTAGTGGCGGGGCTTGCATGATGTTATGTCACATGAGCCTAACGCCAATCAGTGGCCACTAATGGGCCAGCGGGCCACTTCACCCTCACCTAAGGGGGCAGCAGCTCTCGCTTCTTCCAGATGTCAGTTTTGTCTGAAGGAAGTAAGAGTAAAGGGGCCCATTATCTGCCGCTGATTGGGTCCAGGGCTCGCCTGACATAACAATGTCATGTGAACCCAGCGCTGACATCGCTGGAATGGCGCTGGCACCAGAAGTGAATTCAGGCTGTTATTTTTTTAAATTGAGGAATATAGTAATTGACAAGTAGTTGTATAAGTAGTGGACAACCCCTGTAATTAGTACACACTACACTTCTTAGGTATAAGCCTATCATAAAGGACACCGTAAGATCCTTATTTATGACGTATGTGACTGAATAGGGCACAGTGATTATAACCCCTTAGTGGCCAGGCCACATTTTTCAAATCCTTGTCTCTTTATGCGGCAATAACTCTGGAATGTTTCAACATATCCCAGTGATTTTGAGTTTGATTTTCCTGACACATTGTATTTTTCGATAATGGTAACTTTAGGTCGATATGTTTTGTGTTTAGTTTTAAAAACATCAGAAATTTGTCAAAATTTTTTAAAAATTAGCAATTTTCAAAATTTGAATGATTAACCCTTTAATCCAGATTGTTGTATCACACACAATAGTTAAGTAACAACATGTCCCTCATCTCTGCTTTACATCAGCACCGTCTGTAAAATGTTCTTTTATTTTGTTAGGAGGTTAGAAGCTTTAAAATTGTAGCAGAAATTTTTCATTTTTTTCAAGGAAATTTACAAAACTTATTTTTCAGGGACCTTGTCAGTTTGAAAGTGACTTTGGGGGACCTAAATATTTGAAAAAACCCAAAAGTGATACAATTTTATAAACAGCACCCCTCAACATATTCAAATCTGCTGCCATGTATTTTATTAACCTGTCAGTTGCTTTTCAGGAATTAATGCAAAGTGGCATGACAGGAAAGAAAAATTTTATTCTTACCACCTAAATGTTGATAACTTCTGAACAGGCCGCTATAGTCGGCCGACTCGAAGGCCGTTATTTGGTATATAGCAGCTCAATTTTTTTTTAAATTCTCTTAAAGGAAATGTCATTAGACAATTATCTACTGTTTAAGTTAGCTTTTTATATTTAAAAAAAAAGTTGTTTTTTTGACATATCACTACTTTTATTTATTAAAAAAAAAATCAGAAATCTTTAAATTTTTAATTTAACCCCTAGGCCTAATTGTAGATTCATAGAGGAAGATATAGCAAAATATATAAGCCACAAAAGTGGCGTAAAACCTTTGAAAAATTAACAAATGTTTGTGCAGCACAGAGTTGCCCAAAAAATGTAAGTTTTTGGGCCATTTTACATCACTTTGGATCAGCTCAGCCAAAATGAGCAGAGCTGGGGAGGGGGCTTGGTGTCTTAATTCATCAAATCTGAACTCAAATCATCAATTCGTGATGAATCGGACCCAATATTCCTGTTCTTTCCAGAAAACTTTCCAGAAGTCTCGTTATCTTCACAGACAGGATTGCAATGAAAGGTCACACCTTACCTCCTCCTCCCTTCACAATTAATCTGAGTAGGTGTATTACTAGTCATACCCAACTAAGTAGGGTCCCAGTTTGTGATCATTGTGAAATTGCAAGTTTTTTATATTTTTTTTATAATATCGATTGTGATTTGAACTATAAAAAAAAACCAAATTTAAATAAAAACTTGATTTAAACACTGCCATTTTCTGATGTTGCTTCCCTTTATTGTGCTTTATAGCTCACGGAGAATCCCATTGGCATTACCAGCGCTACTAGAAATGATTCTGGCTCTTATTCCCTATTTATGGCATTTATACATCTTGCCTCTGTAAAAATGACAACACATTGAAGCCGTATCATTAAATTCAGCCGTCCCTTTTAACTGTGAATTCCCTTCTTTCTCTGCTTCCAGTGAAAAGTCCTGTTATTTCCTGGGGGACCAGTGCCGAACTGTCTGAGTGTGTAGGAAGTTACAGCATGTAGGTTGAACAGAAAATAATGTAAAGTGAATCCTTATGGGACAGTCGCACATTGGGGCCATGGAGCATTGCTTCACACAAGCCTTCATAAAAAGGCAGATCGGAAAGATCCGTGGGAAAGAGCCGGCACAGACTGTACCGCATTCAGCTTCCATGGAATGCGGGGGTATTGGTGTGTTAATTGCACTGAAATGATGGCCGAGATTAGTGAAACCAGAAAAAACTGAACAGTCTTCTACTTAGGAAGAGACAGAGGAGCAGATATATAATATAGACAGTATTGTCAGAGGGGGAAGGCAGGCACAAGTGCGTGACTCCATCATAGCCAAAAAATGATTATGTCCCAGAGAGTGCCAAAAGATTAATAATGGGGAAAGGTTTAGCGGGATTTCTCCATTGTCTTCACAGACCTTTATAGGTGGTAGATACCAGCTCCTTGGTCACCGATGCACTGGAGATGTGGATATAAAGGCTATGTTCACCTTCACCTTTTTTTATCTAATGCATCTCAGATGAAAATGAAGTCATTTTTCCATAGGCTTGATTACATTTTTTTCCATCATTTTGTTTATACAGCTCTTAAGAAAATCTATGTGTTTTCATGGTAACCGACGAACCACTTATCGTCTGACCCTACTTTTTGGTATCCTACTGAGACCAAAGATACAATTAATTTGGGAAGGTGTCTTCACAATCAGAGTATACAGGGTCCGTTGGTAGTCTGATACCGTAGAGATGTATTAGTGTCCACGTGTGCTGAAGACCAAAGAACACCAGAACATTTTTAATTTAGGATCTGTGGCCAGGTTAGATCATTTTTCATTTTAGATATATTTTATAATACAAAAAAATGTTTGTGAAAGTTGGCATATGCAAAGGCAGTAGCTTCACCTAGCATTGGACCTATATGTCCTATGACCTGGGTCAGAATTATTCCCAGAACTTGGACCTTACCATTGTCGTAGATGAGGACTAGAAGGTAAGAGGAAACATACATGTCTGTTCACATCATTTATTATGTTTGCTTATGTAGCACCAATCTATTCCGCAGCACTTTACATACATTGTCATCACTGTACCCATTGAGGCTCATAAATTAAATTATTCCCTTTCAGTAGGTCTTTAAAATGCAGAGGAAACTGGAGTACCCAAGGGAAACCCACTAAACACTGGGAGAACATACAAACTCCTTGCAGATGTTGTCTTTGGTTGTAACCCAGGACTCCAGCGCTGCAAAGCTCCAATGCTAATCACATAATCACAACATTAGACATGTTCCTCTATGATATACAATATCAAGCGTTGCTTCACAATTAGATATCCGGCTGGTGGCTGTCTTGTCCATACGTGTCCTTTATTCCATTATAGGGACCCTGTTATGTATGAGACTTTGGATTCCATTTGAAGTTCCATCTTCATACAGCATTTCAGATGCTGACGTCCGATAGTATCACCAATGCTTCTGTTACCAGATAAATCTGGATGTTTTTATTTTGCTTTTTTAAAACGGAGAAATCTAAATTAAAAGAATAATTCTTTTCTATTGTGCAAGGGAGTCTGAAAAAAAAAAGATGGTTCTCTCTCCACCCTGTGAAGAAAAAAACGCCGATCTTCTCCATGTGTTGTGTCTGGTATTGCTGCTCATCTATATTCAGGTCATTCAAGCTGAGGACAATACCAGGCTCAGCTTGTGGACAAGAGTGGAGATTTTTTTTTTTTTATTACAAAAGACCCTTTTTGTAATATTGGACCACTTATTTATTGCCGCATCCAGTAAGCCCTGGATAATATGACTGGCTATTCTGACGTATTCTGGTATTTCAATTCAGGTTTAGACATTGTGACTGTAACATCTTGTGGATTACTTCTTGACAAGGAACCTGTGAAACTGGGGGTTACAGGGCTGTACCTTGACTTTGACCACAACAGAGGTCGCTGCCACATCACATCGCTGCATAGTACAAGTGAATGTTGATACTGCAATGAGTAAGTAACAAAAAATTCAACTGGTTCCAACTTTTTGTGTCTTGTCACATTACCTTGCAAGTCGCAATGCAAACCCTTTCATTTGCACCATGCTGCAGTGATGAAGTGTACAGCGATTACAGTTGGTGAGAATGGATTCGAACAATCCAACAGCCATATCTGTAATCCGTCCATCCGTGTCCGTCCAACAGCCGTGTCCATAATCCATCCGTCCGTGTCCGTCCAACAGCCGTATCCGTAATCCGTCCATCCGTGTCCATCCAACAGCCGTGTCCGTAATCTGTCTGTCCATGTGTCCAACAGCCGTGTCCATAATCCATCCATCCGTGTCCGTCCAACAGCCGTGTCCGTAATCTGTCTGTCCATGTGTCCAACAGCCGTGTCCATAATCCATCCATCCGTGTCCGTCCAACAGCCGTGTCCGTAATCTGTCCATCCGTGTCCGTCCAACAGCCGTGTCTGTAATCCGTCCATCTGTGTCCATCCAACAGCCGTGTCCTTAATCTGTCCGTCCGTGTCCGTCCAACAGCCGTGTCCGTAATCCATCCGTCTGTGTCCGTCCAACAGCCGTGTCCATAATCCGTCCATCCGTGTCCGTCATCTGTCTGTCCATGTCCGTCCAACAGCCGTGTCCGTAATCCGTCCATCCGTGTCCGTCCAACAACCGTGTATGTAATCCGTCCGTCCATGTCCGTCCAACAGCTGCATCCGTCTGTCCGTGTCCGTCCAACAGCCGTGTCTGTAATTTGTCCGTCCAACAGCCTTGTCTGTAATCCGTCCGTCCATGTCCGTCCAACAGCCGTGTCTGTCTGTGTCTGTCCAACAGCCGTGTCTGTAATCCGACCGTCCAACAGCCATGTCCGTAATCCGTCCATCCGTGCCCATCCAACAGCTATGTCCGTAATCCGTCCGTCCAACAGCCAAGTCTGTAATCTTTGGCCACTGGACGGAAGCCTGGAGAGCCATGTCCTAACTAACAGCATCTACAGCTCTTATTTTGATAAGTCAGCCTGGCGCAATGCCATCGTAGTGGCATGACGTACATACGACCTTCTGCCAGGCCGGTTAATCAAAAGAAGAGCAGCGGATGACGGGAGGTAGGTGATGGTCCTAAGGGCTCTCATGCATTCGCCACAGATTACTGATGTGAACGATGGGCCGGGTCCTGCATATCGATTCGCACCAACTCTAACCAATGTTTGGTTGTGTCACCGGTGTTGCAGGTTGACCGCGTAGCTCCAGATCCTATCAAGACACATCCTGGTCTATTCCTGGTATTGCTCACAAAAATAGCAGTGTGCCGGCTGCTGAGCATGTATCTATGCCAGTATGTGGCTAGCATATTAATAACAATTCAGTATGATTTATGGATTAGTATAGATTAGCTGTATAACTCACAATTATATTTAAATATACTAAAAAAAATGAACTTTACGGACTTAGAATAGGAAAATGCATTTTTCAAGTTGATATGGTCATAGTGATAATTCTGAAATGTCTCTTTAGTTCATCCAATCAGGGTTATGTGAGTCATAGGTAGGGTAAGTAACAGGTTAATTTAGTAGGATTGAAAGGCTGTGGGTGAGGAAGGAGACTAATTAAAGTTCCACATATTTAAACAGCAAGACAAACATCCCCTGTAGTGTGAAGAACTGCTGGGGGTGTCTGAAGAATTAGCTCAGCTGTACCTCATCTTTATGGCACAAAACGGCTTAAGAGACAAGAATTTCCTCCTTTGTTTATCTGCTTCTTGTGGAATTTCTCTACAGATTTATTAACCGAGCGCTGAAATAGTAATAATGCGACATACATTTTATTTTTTTCTATCTTAAAGGAAAATGTTAAAGTATGATTTTTTTTCTTATTTCTCTCCTGACCAGTACAACAAGAAAAGTAAAGTATATCTTCTAGTTTCCGAGATGATAGCTGGTAATCTTCTCAAGCAATGTAAGGATCAGGGAGACGTCCCGCTGTTAGTACTGTATAAAATCTGCCTAATTTTATATTTGCACAGTTGAAGGCTGACATGTAACATTTTTTTTATTAACTGTGTATTTATTGAAATTTTCCACAAATACAGAAATAAGATATTGTTAGATGATTGCAATGTTCTTATGAAAATTATGAGCTGGAACCTGCAACATTTTAAAGTTTCATGCTCTAAAAAGTCACAAAAAAAGTTTTGTGAAAAAGTCCTCAACCAGCTTGCATCATTTTAAAGAATGTGGCACAAATAGCAGTGACGAATATCACAAGGCCAAAGAAGAAAAATGACTTTAAAAAGCCACAAATGATGAACCCTATCTACCTGGAATTTCTAGGTTTCACTGATCTGCATTTTTTTTTATCTGTTCTAAATGCTTTAAGATGAGACAAGACAATGTGGCTAGGCACTCTGACCACAGATTTGGATGATTTGACCAGTCTTTTCCTTTTGTAAAAGCTCTGCATTTTCTACAACCCCCAACATTCCTTTGCTGGTAGTCATTGGGACTTCAGCCCCTTAGGGCAGCAGATGTTCTCTTATTATAAGGAGCATTTTGCTTCTATTTTTAACTCTGGATTGAAGTGTGATAAAAGCTAATGAAGAAGCTATTGTTAAACACCGTAAAATTTACAATGCAAAGAGAAAGGGTTTGGCACTTGAGGATGTCCCCTATTATTGCATATTTGTCCTTCTTAATGGTCACCAGCTCTAATCAGAATGTAATGTAAGGAAACTTGGCTCAAAATAAATGATCTCCTTCCCCTTCCCCCAGAGGGGTGTAATGTGGCAACTGTACCACTATATAGGGTCAGTATTACAGCCATAATGCCGGAACTTAACCAAAAAGCAACATTTTGTACATATAATGACAACATTTGCAACTTTTTTTTAAGCCAAAACAGGAGAAGAAGTGATGATAAATTCTTGCCATGTGTTTACTTATCCAAAACTGTTCTCAGCAGAAATGCAAGCAGTATACTCAGGGGCGGACATATCATTGGTGCCCATGTGCAGTTCTTGCACAGGGACCCTCCTCTGTCTGTGTCCACCAGTGAGTATACATATATAAAATTTACATACCCCGGCAGAATTTTTCCTTTCTTGGGCTTGTTTCAGAGAATATGAATGATAACAAAAAAACTTTTTCTCCACTCATGGTTATTGGTTGAGTGAAGCCATTTATTGTCAAACTACTTTGTTTTTTCTTTTTAAATCTTAATGACAATCAAAAACATCCAAATGACCCTGATCAAAAGTTCACTTACCCCAGTTTTTAATACCATGTATTGCCCCCTCTAACATCAATGACAGCTTGAAGTCTTTTGTGGTAGTTGTGGGTGAGGTTCTTTATTTTCTTAGATGGTAAAGCTGCCCATTCTTCTTGGCAAAAAGCCTCCAGTTCCTGTAAATTCCTGGGCTGTCTAGCATGAACTGTGTGCTTGAGATCTCCCCAGAGTGGCTCAATGATATTGAGGTCAGGAGACTGAGATAGCCACTCCAGAACCTTCACTTTGTTCTGCTGTAGCCAATGACAGGTCGACTTGGCCTTGTGTTTTGGATCGTTGTCATGTTGGAACGTCCAAGTACGTCCCATGCGCAGCTTCCAGGCTGATGAGTGCAAATTTGCCTCCAGTATTTGCTGATAACAACTTTTACCAAGTTTCCTGTGCCTTTGTAGCTCACACATCCCCCTAAACATCAGCGATCCACCTCCATGCTTTACTGTAAAGCCCCCGTCTCACATAGCGATATCGCTAGCAATATCGCTGCTGAGTCACGGTTTTGGTGACTCACCAGCGACCTCACCAGCGATGTCGCTGTGTGTGACACTTTGCAACGATCAGGCCCCTGCTGTGAGGTCGCTGATCGTTGCAAAGTGTCCTGGACCATTTTTTGGTCGTTGGCCTCCCGCTGGTCAGCACACATCGCTGTGTGTGACCAGCGGGACCAACGATCTGGCTGGTAACTATGGTAAACATCGGGTTACTAGGGGCACGCGCGCACTTAGTAACCCGCTGTTTACCATGGATACCACTCTGCTACAGTGCGCGGAGGCTCCCGCGCACCGTAGCAGAGTGGTATCCATGGTAAACAGCGGGTTACTAGGGGCACACGCGCACTTAGTAACCCGATGTTTACCATAGTTACCAGCCTGCTCCTGCTTGCAGCAGGCTGGTAACGGGAGCAGGACATCGTGGAACGATTCTTTCCACGATATCGCTGCTCCCCTGATCGCTGGTGAGCCTGCCTGTTTGACAGCTCACCAGCGACCACATAGCGATGCAGCAACGATCCCTGACAGGTCGTATCGTTGTCGGGATCGCTGCTGCATCGCTTAGTGTGACGGGGCCCTAAGGCTATGTGCCCACGATGCAGAATGCTCATTATTTTTTCCTGAGCGTTTCTGCATCTCCCTAGCAGAAAAAATGCATGCGGATTGTACATGCGGATTGTACATGCGTTTTCCTGCCAGGGACATGCGGATGTGAGGCGTTCTTCACATGCATTTCCGCATGCGGGTTGACAAGCGCTTTCCAAGCGATTTTAGCATCACTTGGAAAAGTGCTTGACAACTTGGTCACACTATATAAATCCATGCAAACAGCATAGATTTATATAGTGTGACCCGAGAGAATGTAAAAAAATAATGTATACTTACCCTCTGATGGCCCCCGCAGTCTTGATTCCCTCCGTCCCGGCTGCCGGCAGTGGTACACTGAAGGACCTGCTGACTTCAGCGTCGCGTGACCCGTCACATGACTATGACGTCAGCGCAGGTCCTTCAGTCCATCGCGAACTGCCGACAAGCACAGATAAGGAGAGCAGGGGCCGCCAGAAGGTAAATATAATCTTTATTTTTTGTTTTATTCTTTTTTTCACAGTTTTCTATGGTACCCGGTCCGGAGGAGAGTCTCCTCTCCTCTAGACCTGGGTGCCATCCGCACATTGGAACGCATGGAATGCGCATCTACATATACAGTGATGTGTAATCCATGCGTTCTAATGCAAGTCTATGGCGGTGAAAACGCAGCACTTCCGCAAAATAATTGGTAGTGCTGCGTTTTTTTCCCGCAATGATAATCCGCAGCGGAAATTTCCGCAGCATGTGCACAGCACATGCGGATTATCATTGGGGAACATGGCAGACCTTCTACCAAGCGTTTTTTAAGCGTTTCTGCAGCGTTTTTGCCGCTGCGGAAACGCTTAAAAAACGCATCGTGGGCACACAGCCTTAGAATGGTGTTCCTTTCATCATAGGCCTTGTTGACCTCTCTCCAAATGTAATGTTTATGGTTGTGGCCACAAAGTTACATTTTGGTCTCATCACTCCAAATTACCTTGTTCCAGAAGTTTTGAGGCTTGTCTCTGTACTGTTTGGTGTATTGTAGGGAAGATACTTTGTGGCATATGCGCAGTAATGGCTTTCTTCTGGCGACTCGACCATGCAGCCCATTTTTCTTCAAGTGCCTCCTTATTGTGCATCTTGAAACAGCCACACCGCTAGTTTTCAGAGAGTCCTGAATTTCAGCTGATGTTATTTGTGGGTTTTTCTTTGCATCCCGAACAATTTTCCTGGCAGTTGTGGCCAAAATCTTCGTTGGTCTACCTGACCGTGGTTTGGTTTTTACAGAGCCCCTGATTTTCCATTTGTTAATCACAGTTTGAACGCTGCTGACTGGCATTCTCAATTCCTTGGATATCTTTTTGCATCCCTTTCCTGTGTTATACAGTTCAACTACCTTTTCCCGTAGATCCATTGACAATTAAACTTTTGAGCATATGTATATTTATCCATGGCTGACTACATTATATTGAAGTAAGCATTCCAATCTTCTTCAATATATATGAGGAATACCCCAAAGGCTTAATGATATTCATAAAACTGCTCATATTTTTCTTTCTCGCATATTTTTCCTGCATTTTAAGCCGTCATATATGAGCACGTCAGTGATGAATCTGTGATGTAAAGTGGCATCTGATCTCCTGGTGACATATCATGTTGCTGTAATCTGCAGTGCTATCTAAGGGTTTGCGATTTGGACAGTGTCCTGCAGAGTCTTGAGTGGAAGTTGGATGTAATTGCTTCCAGCTGGAGTAGACGGCAATATAGAGGAGGAATTCCAGGGTTCCTTGTACAAATAAGTAGAGAAAAGGTGATTTATAATGCATGAAACTCTACCAGGAATTTCACCTGCCGAACCTTAGCTGTTAATCAATTACTGGATAAATATTCACTGTCTCTTAATGAGAAAATGTGTTTACTGAGCACACATAATGCTTAACTTGGGAGTAGAAGTGGAAAGAGTCTAGTGCCTAAGAAGAAAATAAAACAGGTCTTCATTTTTTTTATATCTTTCTGTGCACTGAAGTCCGCGATTCTCTACAACTGATATGTAAATTATACATGAAGTGAATGTACATGAGGTCTAAAAACCATAAAAAAGAAAACTTCATGGTCACTGCCAGGTTTTGTGTTTTTTAATATATATTTTTCTCTAAATATGTTTTCCAGCTCTTTAAAAATAAAGGTGTTGTCCAGGCAAATAATGTTGTAGACTGTGAGCCCTCATGGGCAAGGGTCATCTCTCCGGTACTAGTTGGTGACTTGTATTGTTCACGATTAGGCTATGTGCCCACGTTGCGGAAATGAAGCAGAAAATTTCTGCTTCATTTCCGCATGTCCTCTCCCGGAAAAACGCATGCGCAATTCCGCACGCGTTTATCGCGCGTTTTTCACGCGTTTTCGACATGCGGAATTGCCTTGCGTTTTTTCATGCATTGAATAAGGCAATTCCGCATGCGGAAACGCAAAATTAATGAACATGCTGCGGATTTTTGAACGCAGCATAAACGCTGCGGAAAAAATCTGCAGCATGGGCATAGAACTTGCGGATTTTCATTGGGGACCATGGGGTGCGGATTAACAAGCGTTTTACAAGCGTTTCCACTGCGGAAAATCCGCAACAAAAACGCTTGTAATCCGCAACGTGGGCACGCAGCCTTATTGTACTTGTTTTTTATTATGCATTCCCGTTTTCACATGTAAAGCGCCATGGAATAAATGCTGCACTGTGGCTCAGTGGTTAGCACTGCAGCCTTGCAGCGCTGGGGTCCTGGGTTCAAATCCCACCAAGGACAACATCTGCAAGGAGTTTGTATGTTCTCCCCGTGTTTGTGTGGGTTTCCTCTGGGTTCTCTGGTTTCCTCCCACACTCCAAAGACATACTGATAGGGAATGTAGATTGTGAGCCCCAATGGGGACAGTGCCCATAATGTCTGTAAATTGTCTGAATTGTAAAGCACTGCGGAATATGTTGACGCTATATAGATAAAAAGATTATTATTATTAATAAATCCTTAGGATAGGTCACCAATACCAGATCATTTGGGGCCAGACACTTGGAACCCCTCCATGATAGGTCATCAATACCAGATCAATGGGGGCCAGACACTTGGAACCCCTCCGTAACCAGCTCTTATTGACTCCAGTGAAAGGAGTTGAACAGAACATATATGCTGAATGTGTATCAGCTCCTACACATTGATCTTGGCTGTTCTGTTCAGCTTTCAGTGTTTACAACTGATCGTCAAAAGTTAATTAGGAATCGGTGGGTTGAAGGGTGTTGGACCCCACACCTGACTATTCCTTCAATGGCCTACCTTACAGATTCCTATATACGATAGGTAGCTCCCGGCTGAATGCTTTTTCAGCCCACAGCTATCTCTCCCTACGTGAGTATTGGTAAGCTGCCACTAAACATTTTTGGCTACCACTTATCTTTCAGAAGACAGGTCCGATGATTAACTAATCACAGAATGTCCCAGCAGTTAGCAATAATGTATAAAATAACCCAGTTATTAGGATTCAATTTCTCTGCAGTGTCTCTGCAGGTGAAACTAAGTATTACACACTTCTCTTTGAAATCAGTAGACTTATCTGTGTGATGCATAGGCAGGCCGGGTCCACTAAGTGATGCTCTTTGTCACTTGCCTCAACTTGGTTAATAGGTGATGTTGTTAATCACCTTCCATGTTAACCTACTATTCCCAATCAAAGTTTTTGAAAACTGATTTTGTTGTTTGTTTTTTTTAAACAAGACACTCTCTGTAATTAGGGGCTTACTTGGTGAGGTGGATTCTCTAAGCTGTAGGTCAGGGTGAGGAGCACGGACCAGAGGTGATGGTGCAGTGTAGCTGGTTTTGCTGGATGGCAAATCGATCAGTGATAATCTGGACATCAGGTTTTACAGAACTGTAAACAGACAAGCGGAGCAGAAAGCATTGGATGAAGCTGAGCCAAAACTGAGGATACACATGGGAAAATAAGATATGTAGACAATCTGGAACAAGCAGCAGCGAAATGCTTAATGGCAGGATAGTAGTGATATAATGGCATCTGGTTCTTGCCTGCAGAGCTGTAGTCAAACACATGAATTATAGTTGAATAGACAATCTGGTAACTGGTTTGCAGAGTTGATTTCTAGCACAAATGTATGCCAACAGTATCTTAGAGCAAGGGTAGAAGTGAAGTAATGGCAACTGGTTCTTACTTGCAGAGGTGATGTTCATAACTAGCGTGCTGTGATGCGTTACCTTGATTTCAGTGATTGAGGTGTGAACAGTGCTGAGAAATATTGGTAACCTAGAAATTTGATTTGCAGAGACTACACTTGGGTTATTTAGATTTAGCTTGGAAATAAACACTAGTAGTTGATTGGAAGTTATTAGTAGCTGGAGATAATTAAGCAAAGGGAACTGTCTATGGGGGAAGGAAGCAAGGCCCGGCGCCTGAGCCTGGTCAGTTGATTAACAGGTTTATTTCATAATACATTCAGTCTACAGGTACATATTGAGATTGCAAGCATAAAAATTCAAGTAGCTACAGATTTGGATTAGGATTAGGTAAGTGTTCCAAGCTAAGAGCAGATTTGCATCAGTCAGAACCAATTGTTTTAGCACCAAATGTACAATTCATTAACAAACTTAAAATCATTTGGATAATTAAGCAAAATATTCTCTATTGCCAGCTCAAAATGATGTGTTTAAGTACTGTATTCTCCTTCTGGTCATTGACTTTTTCTTGTATTTATGTTTATACATTTCTCCTAGATTTTGAGATAATAAATGAATGGTCTTCTGCTGTTGGTGGTTTTCATGCACCAATAATTCTCATTGACCATACTTAGTGAATGTTCACATGACAGAACAGCTTTGTGAAGTAAGGGTTGTGATAAATACTTGTGTCTGTTCAGGAGTTCTTAGAGTGAGAGAAACATCAAAGTTTTGGTTTTGTGGTTAGAATTCAGCAAATGTTAACTGTATGCTTTACAAATATGCTTGATTGAAATCACAAACATGGAGACCTGACATAATGCAGCTCTATTCACTAGAATGACTGCATTTCTAAATATAGATAGGTAAGTATATTTTGCATTTAAAGGGAACCTGTCACCAGCATCTCACCCCATAAACGAAGTATGCTTTCCTTTAGTGGATGAAAAATCAAGTACCTATAGTTCTCATTCTTTCTTAAAGCAGGTCATGCGCCTCTTTGATTTGATGTATCTGACGTACCATGAAATAAAAATTTGATTATAAACATCCTGCAGTTCTATGTATGCAGCTCTTATGCAGACATACGGTATGTACTTACATTACTACAAATACAAACAGATCCTGCGAATAGTATGATACTACAGTGTTACTCTTCATCTCCCCCGTTATCTCACTAGGTGAGACCCACAACTCACCTATTCCTAGGCTTAAAGAGAACCTCTCAACATGATTTTGTAATGTCCAGTAAAGACATAGCTGTAATGGCGCCGTAATACTCATTACATTTGGTGAAGAAATCCCTTTGGTGAAGAAATCTTCTTTAATCACCATTTGAAGTTTTCTGCTAATTAGATTTCGGTGCACAGAGGCCAAACTCTGCACTGGGTCTTCTCCTCTCTGTCTGTAACTTTCTGGCCTCTCTGCCTGCTTTTGGTCTTTTATTGACCGGTCTCCTCTGTTTGAATCTCAGCCGTGACCTGTAATTCACAGACTGGAGGCAGGCAGAGGGGCCGGGGAATCACTAACTGGAGGCAGGCAGAGGGGCCGGGGAATCACAGACTGGAGGCAGTCAGAGAGGCCGGGAAATCACAGACTGGAGGAAATCAGAGGGGCAAGGGACTCACAGACTGGAGGCCGTCAGAGGGGCCGGGGAATCACAGACTGGAGGCAGTCAGGGAGGCTGGGGAATCACAGACTGGAGGCAGTCAGAGGGGCTGGGGAATCACAGACTGGAGGCAGTCAGAGGGGCCAGAGACTCACAGACTGCAGGCAGTCAGAGGAGCCGGAGAATCACAGACTGGAGGCAGTCAGAGGGGCCAGAGACTCACAGACTGCAGGCAGTCAGAGGGGCCGGAGAATCACAGACTGGAGGCAGTCAGGGAGGCTGGGGAATCACAGACTGGAGGCAGTCAGAGGGGTTGGGGAATCACAGACTGGAGGCAATCAGAGGGGCCAGGGACTCACAGACTGCAGGCAGTCAGAGGGGCTGGGGAATCACAGACTGGAGGCAGTCAGGGAGGCTGGGGAATCACAGACTGGAGGCAGTCAGAGGGGCTGGGGAATCACAGACTGGAGGCAGTCAGAGGGGCTGGGGAATCACAGACTGGAGGCAGGCAGAGGGGCCGGAGAATCATAGACTGGAGGCAGGCAGTGGGGTCGGGGAATCACAGACAGGAGGCAGTCAGAGGGGCTGGGGAAATCACAGACTGGAGACAGGCGGAGGGGCCAGGGAATTATAGACTGGAGGCAGGCAGTGGGGCCGGTGAATCACAGACTAGAGGCAGGCAGACGGGCCGGGAAATCATAGACTGGAGGTAGGCCATGGGGCCGGGGAATCACAGACTGGAAGCAGGCCATGGTGCCGGGGAATCACAGACTGGAGGCAAGCCATGGGGCCCGGTGAATCGCAGACTGGAGGCAGGCAGAGGGGCCGGGGAATCACAGACTGGAGGCAGGTAGAGGGGCCGGGGAATCACAGACTAGAGGCAGCAGAGGGGCCGGGGAATCACAGACTGGAGGCAGTCAGAGGGGCTGGGGAATCACAGACTGGAGGCAGGCAGAGGGGCCGGAGAATCATAGACTGGAGGCAGGCAGTGGGGTCGGGGAATCACAGACAGGAGGCAGTCAGAGGGGCCGGGGAAATCACAGACTGGAGACAGGCGGAGGGGCCAGGGAATTATAGACTGGAGGCAGGCAGTGGGGCCGGTGAATCACAGACTAGAGGCAGGCAGACGGGCCGGGAAATCATAGACTGGAGGTAGGCCATGGGGCCGGGGAATCACAGACTGGAAGCAGGCCATGGTGCCGGGGAATCACAGACTGGAGGCAAGCCATGGGGCCCGGTGAATCGCAGACTGGAGGCAGGCAGAGGGGCCGGGGAATCACAGACTGGAGGCAGGTAGAGGGGCCGGGGAATCACAGACTAGAGGCAGGCAATGGGGCCAGGGAATCACAGACTGGAGGCAGTCAGAGGGGCCAGGGAATCACAGACTGGAGGCAGGCAGAGGGGCCGGGGAATCACAGACTGGAGGCTGGCAGAGGGGCCAGGGAATCACAGACTGGAGGCAGGCAGAGGGGCCGGGGAATCAAAGACTGGAGGCAGGCGGAGGGGCTGGGGATTCACAGACAAGGAGGAGAAGCCCCTGGCACAGTCCGGCCCCTGTGCACCGAAATCTAATTAGCAGAAAACGTCAAATGTTGATTTCAGAAGAACAAGAAACCAGATTTCTTCACCAAATATATTAATGTAATCTGTATTACAGTGTCATTGCAGCCATGTATTTACTTTACGTTACAAAATCGTGCCGACAGGTTCTCTTTAAAGGGCTGTAGTTGTAGGTATAGCACCGAAATAGGAATGCATTTCAGTTTTCTGCACAGCACCTGGAAGGAAGCAGCATTGTGCAAAGAAAACACCAAAGAGGTAGCTATGCTTTTCTAACTCTTGCAGCGCCTTCATTTTATGAATCCATGTAGGCTGAACTTCTCGGACCACCACTAATCAGACAGTGGTGGCATAGCCTAATGATATCACTAACTATGGGGGGAAATACCTATTAAGAAAAAAGAAGAAATGTACATTAGGCCCTATTCATCCCTTAATGAGCCTTTCCTCGAAGGTGTACTTTGGGAAGACAGAAAACTGCAACATATTCCACTGGACAGGCATACGATAGTTTACCGTAGAGCCCTTTTCCCACCCAGGGTGATGATGGCAGGACCAGTCCAGGTGTACCAGTGACCAGATGCAGGGAGAATAGAGCTGGCAGACCTTTCAGATGATCTGCCCTGGGGTGAGCTCCAGTGATAACACTCCATATATATGGATTACATACTGTATGTAGTTAATCCAGGCCTGTGACATACGTCTCTATAGGAAGTTGATTGAACTAAACATGGTACTAGTTCCCAATAAACAGAGTCATTCTGGTAAAATAATATTAGGAAATTACTCTTTAAATAATATTGAATATAGACCCCATTGGTGGTGAGAAATGAGTTGTAAGACAGTGCTGTGCATTTACAAATTGCCTTTTATTTGCAGCTTTGGGTGAGTGAGTAAAGCATCTGCTTGTGGTTAGAGATGGGAACAAAGTAGTGGCTCGCTGGGGACCCGCAGAACCATGAAACTAATGTGCTATTCTCTGTCCTCTCAACACCTTTTCCACCCTGTAATGGAGACAGTATTTTCTTCCCCAGATCATATCCTGCCATTGACACATCCAAATCACTTAGAGCGTCTTTGTGACAGACCCCAGAGCCGCACACTGACCCCGCTGGCAGCATTATCGTCTTATAGTAAGACATGAGTGAGGTGGCTCTTAGCCTCCTCTTCCTCCCTGAAGGCCGGGGAAAGATATCTCTTTTTTTTCTTCTGCTCTCCTGTGAATCTGAATTAGTAAACCCTTTCCTCGCTCAGTAAAAGCTGTGTGTTTTGCTTGTGTTTCTGCCGTACTCCTCCATTTCAGAGTATTATATGGGTTTACGGTTGGCTGCCCAAGTAGAAAAAAAACTTTTCATCCAAGTGTGAGATGGAATTTTGCCTGTGAGGCTGGAGAGTGAAAGAGTTTGTGCAGGGCAAGAAATCTGCGAATGGCGCCGTTCATAGGATTTTTTTATTTGCTTCCAATCCTAATTGGCACCACATAGACAGCGAATATAGGACCTATATTATACTTTTCCAAGTACGCAATTTGCTTATTTACTAGCTAAAATATCTTAGGTGAGATGATCAGATGTCTGCTATACTGATGGAGAAAATCCACTCTCTACTCTAGTTCCCATCTTATCAGTCAAAACGCTGCAGCCTACAACTCTCTGCGGTCTGCAAATAGGATTTAGGCCTCATTCAGACAACAGTGAATTTTCATGCACACAAAAATTGTGTAAGTTTTATCAGCGTTTGGTCTGTTTGTGTTTTTTATCATCAGTGATTTTCACAAACGAAAAAATAAATGACATTGAAATATTCATCACGGACAGCACACGGACTGTACACTGATGCCATCCATGTGCTGCCCACGAGTTTTACAGCCCCATACACTCGTATGGGTGATTTTTCGTTCGTGACGGTAATAAAAAACGGACATGTGTCCATGATTTTTTTTACAAGCCCCAGAGAGCAAAAAAATAAAGACTGATGAACAGCCCCATGGACTGTAATGGGTATGTGTTCTATCTGTGTTTTTATGCATGTGAAAATTAGATGTCTGAATGAAGTCCAGGCTATGTTCACATGTTGCGTTTTTTTCTGCAGGCAAAACCTGCTCAGAAGCCGCTTACAAAAGAGCAGGTTTTGCTGTGTTTTTTGCTGTATTTTTGCCGCAGTTTTTTCATGCTGATACAGTTTAGTGCCTGCACAAAAACCTGACACCCGCATTTTTGCTGCATTTTTGCACTTACTCATTGCTTTCCATGAGTGAAAAAACGCTGCAAAAACGCAGAAAGAAGTGACATACTGCTGTTTCAAAAAACGCAGCAGTTTTCTATTCAGTCTGGAAAATAAACCAATGTGTGTGCATGAGATTTCTGAAATCTCACAGTTTTGCTGGTATTGGAAATCGCAGCTTTAAATTTGCATTAAAAAATATGTGAACATAGCCTGAGATTGCACAGTTACACCAAAATATCATGTAAAAATGCATGTGAAGGCCCTGATTCATCAAACTGTTTTGGCCAGAAATCTGGAATAAAATACTATGAAAATTCACAAAATTTTTGAACGACTCAGGGTTGTGCAAAAATTTTGTGATTTTGACATTTTCAAGCCAGTTTCGCCCAGCTATGCCAAAGTGGAGGCGTGACACCACAGTTCGTCTAGTTCATGATAAGCTATTACGTACCTTACCTCAGAAATCTTACTCCAGCTCCTGACTGGAGTAAGATTTGTGGCAAGGTGCACTCTGCTTTCCAGACATGTCAGTTTTGTTAAGAGGCCTCTTAATGAATCAAGAGTGTCTGACTCCCAACACAACCCGTCATAACACTGGTCTTGATGAATCGGGGGCCAAAGTGTCAAAATAAGAATGTTCTGTTAGGACATATGGACCTCATGTGAGTGAAGAAACTCTACCCTGGTGGATCCGGTCCATTCTTCCAACAGATTTGAATGGCTGTGTGTGATACTACATTTTAGCAGCCAGGGCCAACTAACCCCTGACAAGCCACGGAGTCTCCTACATGCAAGACCCTGCCTGTGATAAAACTACCGCTTTAATATTTTGGGCACAGCCTTACACTATATTATTATCTACTAATACCGATATTTTAGAGCAGTCAGTTTGATCCATAAGTGATAGACTAGGCTGTTTATATTTTGCTTTAGTTTTTTCTTTTTCACTATTTTGATCGCCAAAAAATAAGGTGGAATAATGAAATGGGAAATGTAAAGTTGTTTAGGAGCCGATATGTCACATGGGGATGAATGAGATTCCTTCAGGAAACAGAGTAGGTGGCAGGGGAAAGGTCATTTAAACTCTTGACAGTAGCTGGCGTTGTCTCAGACACATTGTATATTAATGTGCTTGCTGTGTGCACAAAGGACTGTATGTAAGGAGTCAGATCGGAGATAACGTTGGCATAACCCAGTACAGGTTTGGAGTGGCTGGTTCTTGTTGTCCTCCTGCCCTTCTCTAGCCCATGGAGGAGTAACATGGTCAGTAGTATAATAAAATCACCCAGAGTAGTACTCACATAGAGTAGGAACTGATGCGATAAATACCTTGTACCGATATATATTAAATCTGGACCTCCATCCTCTGCTGATGACTGGTGTCGATGTTCAGCATTTACATAAATCATTTACAGTGGCCACATGGACCATAGACAGCAATAGACATGATCTGATTCATTTACTTCTATGGTAGAGTTTTCTGTGTACGCTCTATGACCTGTGCAGACGTCCTTATGCAGGGAGGGGGAGGAGGTGAGCTGTAACCATGACCTATTCTAAATGGTGAATCTTGTGTTATCTATTCATAGATGGTAATGAAATGTTTACTGAGAAGTGATTTCTACAGAACAGTAAGTGTCAGTCTATTATGAGGCTCAGCAGCCTGAGCGCAAACTGCAAGATTTCAGGATTTTCCTATAAATAAAGACTGTAACACAGAACATTAGAAAATACGACATCAACATTATTAAAAAAAATATGTTGAAGATAAAAAATGTGATTTATAGTTTATTATTTTCGAATGATACTTTGCCCGTTTCAATGAAAAAAATAAACCTGACAGGAAGTAAAGTATATAGGGGCTTACAGAAAACGATAGCATGCTGATAAAAAGGGATTTGTGTCATTCTAGAAAATCAGGGCCTACATGATCTGAGTTGTCAGTTAGGGTGATCAAAGTGTAGTGAGGGATGCCCGGCAATAAAGGAACGCTACCTAACTAGAAGGAGAAGCAAAGATAAAAGGAGAGAAATGCCTCCCAAGTGGGGAAAAGAAGGCCGGGGCCCCAAACTTGCCTGGAAGCATGAGTTTGATCCTGTTTGCTCACAATAAGACTTTCCAGTCTACAAAAGACACTTTGACAGGTTGATAAAAAAAGAAGGTTTTCAGTTGTCTGGAAGCTAAGTGAAGTCTTTCTGTCACACGGCTACATTGTATCAAGGAAGAACATTTCTACTTTGGTTTCTCTTCCCAAACACTTCTTATTGTAAGGTCATATATGGAAAATTAAACTTTGAAGAGTACTCAGTAGGGTTTATTACCATAGTAGAAATGTGTACAGGTCCTGATGATGGCCAGTATTTATCACTTGCTGGGTCAGCCCTGTACTCAGTGGTTCCCTGAATGGTGTAATCTTTTGGCGTCCCACCTGTATGATGTCCTTTCAGCACATACACAACTAAACAAGTATTGTGCCCAACAAATGTGCAATAAATTGACCAAATAACACATCCGAACAGTTTCCTATAGAGTCCTGCCGCTACCATACCCTGCAAGTCATATACAGTACAGTGCCTCAATACCAGTGCCATGCAGTACCTGCAGGTAAAAGCTGCCATACGATGCACACAGTGTACACATAAAAGCTCCATAAACAATGTAATAATAGTGCTATACAATGTCTAAATAATGCAGTACTTTTAGTAAAGCTATAGAAAATATATAAGTAGTCGCCGGTAAGATGCGGAGTCTCCGTCATACTGTCCTGCTTCCGCTTTCTTTCCTCTACCTTGTCCTATCCTTTTAGTATTTAGTCCTGTCCTGCATTTTGTGGTAACTACTCCGGCCAATTACCACACTGTGATTCGGAGTCTTGCCAGCCCATTAATAGAACAAATTACTATGTGATCCGTATCCCTTACTGCCGCCAGACCTCCATTGGGCGATTAGAAGGATAATCTAGGGGATGCTATGCTAATTAGTCAGTGTTGTGTACAGGAGGGAAAGAGAGCAATCCCCTGGTCCACTTATAGCGGCTACTTGACATGCACGCAGAGCGGTCTCCTACAGCCATGCCAGAGAACTACATGGCGTACACGCTCTCGTTAATATTCAGATCACTCGCATCCTTGTGAAAATTGGTTTACGGCTGCAGAGAAAAGCGCTTTGTTATTTACTTTTCTACAGCGTTTTCTGTAGTTTCCACAGAGAATTGTCATTACAGGAGAAATAAACGACACAGATATGTCTATGTGAGAAGACGTCTCCTGGAGCTGAGAGGAGCGGGCTCCACTGATTCCACCATTCTGCACAAAGCCTGTGTTACTGGATCGCATTCCTTATTTAACAGATGGGTACAATATGCAAATGTATTCCCATTGGCACATTAGGTATTCACTGGCGGACACAGGAATCGTATTGGCGTATCCTTACTCCCCAATCATGCATGCATTGTCCACCTCGCCAGTCAAAGCCTTTACTGCACTGTTGATGATATTTTGGGTGTTAGGCGCACCTTACTGCTCCGCTCTTCTACACCCATTTGTACACCACTCTAGGTAATTCCACATAATAAATTCCATGTATGTAAACGCAACATTGGGAAGGGGTTGGGAAGGGAGGGGACTGACTGTCCTTAATGAGAACCACTGAAATTTAGAGTTCTCTTGGCAATGGCCCATGGGAAAAAACATGCAAATTGGCTCTATCCTGGAAGAAAAGCAGACTATTTCTATCTCATGCACATCTTGGAAGTAACTACATTGTACATCTGTAACGGGTCTGGGAGGCGGAACCTCTGAGCAACTATACAAGGGGGCAGTCCTTGTAAGGAAGCGGGTGGCTCCCAGGGAAGACGGGCAGGTAGTCACGGCAAGTGACAGGGACAGTCTCTGGGTAGAAGGGCAGCAGGCAGGTGGCTGGTGAGCGCTCCCAGGTAAGCGGGCGAGAGTCTCTGGACAGGCAGGTGGTCACGGCAAGTGACGGCGGAGCCTCCAGGTAGGCTAGCAGGCAGGTAGCAGGTGAGCGCTCCCAGGTGAGCAGGCAAGAGTCTCTGGACAGGCAGGTGGTCACGGCAAGTGACGGCGGAGCCTCCAGGTAGGCTAGCAGGCAGGTAGCAGATGAGCGCTCCCAGGTGAGCAGGCAAGAGTCTCTGGACAGGCAGGTGGTCACGGCAAGTGACGGCGGAGCCTCCAGGTAGGCTAGCAGGCAGGTAGCAGATGAGCGCTCCCAGGTGAGCGGGCAGGCTGGTCCATAGACAGACTGACAGGTGACGGAAGGCAGACCGTCGGACCGCAGGCTTGCAAGCAGGTAAACGGATATCAGGCAGGTATCAAGCAGGAATCTGACAGGTGACTGGCTGGTAACTGGTAACGGGACCTGAGGGCTGAAGCAGAGTGAAGGCTTTGCAACAACATTGCTCGGGCACCTCCATTTTGGAGGAGGTGCCTTATATATGGTGAGGTCCTCCGGCCATTGGCCGGGGACTCCTTAGGACGGCACGCGCGGCCCCTTTAAGAGAGGGGGAGCGCGCGCGCGCGCCCTAAGCACAGTGGCCGGAAAGCAGCGCGCGCTGCCAGCAGAGCGGGAGGAGGACGCCGGGCACGGAGTGGAGAGGTGAGGGGAACAGCGTCCCTGCCTAGCAGGAGGCAGGGACGCCGACGCTACAGTACCCCCCCTTTAGCCCCCCCCCTTTTTTAGGCCAGACAGAAATTTATCAAGGATGAGAGGGGCATGGATGTTCTCCCGGGGCTCCCACGTTCTCTCCTCAGGACCAAACCCCTTCCAATCTACTAGAAAAAAGGTTTTTCCTCTTACCCTTTTGGTGGCCAGAATGTTCTCTACCTCAAACTCGTTTTCAGCGGAAACCGGAGCAGGAGGCGTACCTGTAGACTTGGAAAAAGTGTTAAGTTCCACGGGTTTGAGGAGAGATACATGGAAGGAGTTAGGGATCCGCAAGTTGGCCGGGAGTTTCAATTTATAGGCCACTGGGTTGATTTGTTTGATAACTTCTAGTGGGCCGATGAACCGAGGCCCTAACGGGGACTCCTTAGGACGGCGCGCGCGGCCCCTTTAAGAGAGGGGGAGCGCGCGCGCACCCTAAGCACAGTGGCCGGGAAGCAGCGCGCGCTGCCAGCAGAGCGGGAGGAGGACGCCGGGCACGGAGTGGAGAGGTGAGGGGAACAGCGTCCCTGCCTACAGGGACGCCGACGCTACAACATCAATATTCAACCATTTAATATTCCTTGCAACATGACTAGGGACCCACAGACAGCTGTTTCAGGGTACTTGTACCTCATCAGTACAGAGCTGGGCTTGGCTAGCTGAATGAGATGCCCTTAATACAACTTTGGTGAGAGGAGACACTGGTTGACCCTATTGGGAAGCGATTATCAGCGAGTGACCTAGTGTTTAAATTCATTTTTTATGTTACATGTATTTTAAAACATTTTTTCCAATGTTTTCTTTTCCTTTCCTCATCTGTATTAAAAATAAAAAAAATTGAAATCGTGTAATTCTCACACTGACCACTGGGGCTTTTTTAAACTCTAACTTCCTGTTATCTCAGGAAACAATACATGTACATAGCCACAATGGTGAGATCCCGAACCTACCTTTTGTATTCAAGTATTTAGTGAAGATGTGCAAAGAGTATTGTGAAGGAGGGGGAGCTGTGATATTACCTACTGTGATTGATGGATCCTGTGTTATCAGCTGTATGTACAGGTGTTAACCTTCAATGTAATCCTGCCTCTGATGATAAAGAGCCTGCTGAAAACTCTCCCTGAAAGTACAGGAAGTTTATGAGTATTTACCAGCGTGAAAACTGCAAGATTACTTCTTTTTTTTTCTTTTAAAGGGGTTGTCCACTACTTTAGATTACCCCCCCCCCCCCCAATGTTTCCCCCCGGGGCCCCTAAGACTTTTTTTTAAATACCTTCCGTTGCAGATACTGCATGTGAGCGGCGCTATCACTAGCCGCTCACAGGCATCACATGACCCCCCCGCTGCAGCCGGCTCTGACATCCGCTGATGTCACGACAAGTGCTGGCAGCAGCTGGGGGTCTTTTTCTTCCTGGTTCCATGGTGGATGCCAGGCTGTGGACGAGGTTACCCCCTGCGTCACACCAGGCATCCACCGCGCGCTCTGCCTCTCCCCATTAGGAAAGCGCACGGTGGATGCTGGGTGTGGCGCGGGGGGTAACCCCACACACAACCCAGCAGCCACCGCGGGGACCCCAGTGCTGAGTCACGCCTCACTTGTCGTGACGTCAGCGCGGGGTCACGTGATGCCTGTGAGCGGCCAGCGATAGCGCCTCTCACAGGCAGAACCTGCAACGGAAGGTATTTACAAAAAGTCTTAGGGGCCCCTGGGGGATTCATTGGGGGGGGTATTATAAAGTAGTGTACAACTTCTTTAAATAAAGATAATGATATGAAAAAAAATCATTCATTTTAAACAATTGGCTATTTCCTGATGATAGCTTCTTTTTAAGACCAGCTGAATTTATTGGCAAGGCACTGATAAGACCAAAGAGCTGCCTAGCTTACCTGATAGGTTTATAGCGTGGCTAATAAGCCCAGTGATGTTGCGAGGCTGGTTAAATGGTCTTACCTTAGCTACCTCTTCTGGTTGGCACTAACAAGACCATTTATTTTCTTTCCAGGAGAGAGATAATTTGTATGTATGTGGACACCACACTGGTACAGGAGCATAAAGTACTAGCTAGTCTCAGTTACACCGCTTTTGTCTTAAAGTATTTTAACATTTAAAGTATTCTCTTTAACATTATTGTTTATTAGAAATGCCATTTCCATTTCTTAAAAGGAACCTGTCATGTCCCAAAAGCCGTTCAGCCGCTGCTCTTACAGCCCAGCTACCAGACTGAAATAAGGTGTATTCCTCCTGGCTTCCTCTGGCTTTCAGTCATGGAGGTACGGCTTCAATCACCGATCAGTATATAGTGAGGGTGGCTGTCAGTCAGTGCTGGGGCACTCCTCTATGACTGAAAGCTGGAGGCTGCCAGGAGGAATAAAGGTAATTTCTTCCCGGTAGCCAGGCTTTCAAAGTGGCAGCCGCACAGCATTAGAACACTATTAACCCCATATAGTGATTGTTGACATGACGGGTTCCCTTTAATCGCAGTGAATCTTATGTTAGCACGACTGATGAATATCCACAAGTATATTTTCACCATAGGGATAGGGGCGCCTGCCATGCAGTTTTTCTGGAAGTTGATTTTCCAATTTTTTGCAAATGGCAAATTTTGCAAATTTTACCAACAAAAGTATGAATCACATGTCCAGATTTTCGGCTTGGCCGTGGCCCCTATGTGTCTTTAGCTTCCATAATCGGTATGTGACAGTGGCTACAGGCTATCCACTTTAAATAGGGGGTACTTGTAACCCTCATGAACATGCATGCTTGATGCTGAGCATAAATGTTAGGAAGATGCAAGACACATCCATGGCCAGGTGTGGCGCTCTTTCTGGATCCCCTTTAAGTTGCTAATATATGATGTTTCATTACGCCAGGTTATTGCTGCCCTCTCACTCTCTGGAGAAGCAGCAGATGGTAAGTCGGGTATGTAGACCACAGTGATGGTGGGTCACGGATGGGTAAGGCTTAGCTACATCTGATAGATCCGGCAGCTGCGGACAGGTAAGGTAAACGGCTGATTTTTCGTTACAGTTGATGCTTTTCTAACTTTTTGCCCTTTTTTTATTGCCTGGGCCAATTACCATTCCTGTGTTCTTGTACAGTTACAGACGTCCTCCTACATGACTTACCCCTCATTACCTCTGCAGTTTTATAGAATTTTTCAGTTTCACATACCTTAGACCTGACTCATAACAAACAGCCTTCACACAGCAGTATGAGTTCATTAGGGAAGAAGGAGGTATGGGGGAGACGTAAGGCATGTGGACATACTGCCATGCTGTACCCTCTAGTAATGTGCTCAGCGCTGCTCGCTGGGTCTACTGCTCGCAGCCAGGTCCTTCATGTGATTGTCACTATAGCAGAAGTCTCCTGCCAATTCTATGGCTTAGTGAATGGGTTTTAAGCTGGCCTTAGACATTGGGCATAAAACAATGCACATGATCATAATGTTTGCATAATAATAATACCGAATTAAGCAAGTACAGTTTACCAGTAATGGCCAAGAAAGATCTGTACATGATAGGTTCCCTACCCTTATCTGTAATCGTTACATCTATGGCTGGCTTTAGACTTGACCTCTTTGGATTCCTTCTAAATCAATAATATGGAGCAAAAATGAAAATTCTAATAAGAGGGTGGTGTATTGGAATTGTAGTTGATTGAGGTAAGGTAGTATTTGAATAGCAAGCAAAGGGTTTGGTTAGGGGTCCTCCACTTTGTACAACCCCCAGCGATCTGCTGTAGGTTGGGAAATTTGGCAGCGATAATTCAGTTCCCCTGAATAGGGAAAATTGTAGGGGTTCTCTAGATCGTGAAACTGAAACTGAAATTCTGTGCGTTTTTGGATGTTCTTTTAATGCATTTTTTTGTTGGGTTAGTTTTTGGCTGCTAAGCCTCATTGATCTCAATGGAGAAAAAAAACTGCAGTAAAAGTGCTGAGAGAATGTACATGCTGTGTTAATAAAAAATGCAATCCTAAATGTCAATATCTCTTTAAAGAAGCACTCCTCCTCCCATCAAAATTGTTATCTTCTTAATGTATTGCAGTCATCATATATAGCAGTGTGTGCTTACAATTGCTCATTTTGCCTTTCTACCCAGCTAATTCTTCTCTTTTCCATTAGGTCTATGACATCACGTGACTAAAAACTGACTAGCTGAATCCTTCTAAGCTCTATGCAGAAAAAGGAGGTCAGTTTTCCCTGTATGAGTCATGAGTCAATGCAAAAGTCTATGGCGGGGGGGGGATCGGGGTAAGGAGTTTAAGTGGGGGATGATTTCTGCAGGGACAAGATACTTCCTGTTTCTACATAGAGCAGAGAAAACAGAAGAATTAGCTGGGTAGAAAAGCAAAATGAGCAATTGTAAGTGCACAGTGCTATATAATATGCTTACAAGATATAAAGAGGATGAAAACTTTGATGGGAGGAGTGCTTCTTCAACAAGCCTTGCCACATGATTTAGGATAAAAGCTAAACCAGAATCTCAATCTGCAGACACATGTTTCAGGGTGTTGCCCCTCCTCAGTGCAAAGAATGAAATCTGATTTGGCTGGGTAAGAGGCCTCTGAGTGGATTCAAAGGGGTAACGTTTCTACTTATGGATAGTGACATGCCTCAGATGCTAGGGTAAAGATGCTAATAGGCCGTGCAATGCTCTTCTGGGAAATTAAATGAGAAAATTGCCTCTTCAGAGAGGAAGAGGACTTTAACTCTAAAAACAGAAAAAAACAACACATTGTGGGTCAAAGAATATAAGGAATGTGAATGATACCCTTTTTTAACCAGGAAAAAAATGAAAAACACTATATGTAATCAAGCTCCTAATGATCTCCCACCTCTCCAGTTTGGACACTTCATGGACCCCTGCTAATCCATGGTGGATCCACAGCACAATGCACGTGTAACAGATGTGAATTTTTCTGCGTGTTTTCATTTTAGATTTGCAAAAAAGTTCTACTGAAATTGAAATGATCACCTTGACTTAGAATCGGGCTGGTTTTATACTTCTGTGTAAATGTACTTAAAAATGGATCGGGATCCACAGAAGGGATTAAGGGATCGGTGCGATCCAGAAACACACAGACATTTTATCAACTCAATAAAGAACTACTGTTCAAAGAAGCTGCAGTACTCATTATTTATCCAGTACACGGAAGCAGCTTGGCACGCTGAACCCCACATATTTGGGTTTTACTCTACTGACATTGTCTGTGTGTCTGTCTACATATCTTATTCCTTCCAAAGACCGTACTAAGGACCAGGGAGCATTCATTACGGGTGGAAGAAAGGCGATTCCGGCAGCTTAATAAGAAAGGTTTCTTTACAGTCAGAGCAGTCAGAATGTGGAATGCCGACCACAAGAGGTAGGAATGGCCGACACTTTTTTAAAAAGGGCTGGACGATTTCCTCATTACACATAACATTGAGGATTATAATTAATTTAGTGACAAAAATGTATAATTAGTGGAGAAAGTTGACCTTGTTGCACCTAGGTCTTTTTTCAAACTATGTTCAAGTACACACACTGCGATGTACAGACTGACCGAGGGTCTCCTTACCCAAACTCAAAGCTTCATGAATGCCTATGATATGAGTGTTGAGTTCAGGTGAGACCTGCGGCCAGTCTGGACATCATGGTCCGCACTCGGACCGTAGATGTCAGATGTGTCAGGTTGGCCTGAGAGTACTCACTATCATTTAGGATAAGTTTGACTAAATGCTTTAACTATAGTTGTGTGTGGTAGGTTTGGGGCCAACCATGGTGCACATCGGAGTGTTTTGACATTCTTGCAAAATGGAGTTGTTTTTTTTTTTTTACTACTTCAGCCCTTCATGTTTATGGCTCCAGTTTGAGCATATTTTAGAGCCTTCTGCGGCCTACCTGTCAGGCACACGGTATGTTTGGCAGCGAGCAAATCCGACGTGCCAGAAATCTCTGTGTTTGCAATGAGTAAACTGCAAATTGGTTCCAGCCCGCTGTGGTAATAAACACATTAACCATAGGATGTGACTTTTTTCCCTTTTTGCTATAAGAGAGAACACATTGCTCGTGTATAAGTCAATCCCTACTTTTTTATTTCTCCTGAGGTCGCTTTCATCCTTCATCTCCCCGTGACTTTCACCTTGACATTGCTATGGCTTACCATGGTCCAATGAATCTCGGCATCTTTTTTCAACAATAAAGTAACGGTAATTATCCATGTAAAAGTGGAAACAAGCAGACTAGAAACATTATCTCAATGCGTTTGCTCCAACGGAAATTACTTACAATTTTTTTGGGACAAATGAAAAACAGCAGTTCTGGTATTGTTTTTTTTTACAGTGTTGTGTGAGTAACGTGCTCTTGTTATATTTCAGATAGTTGCTTACGTTCCAATACCTATTATGTGCACTTTAGCTGTATCTTTTGCTATGCTAAAGTCATTTTAAAGGAGAAAAGTTTTTTTTTTTTTCGTTTTAAACTTTTTTTTACATACTTTTCTAGTTCCCCTATTTGTATTGTAGAGTATTATACCTATTATATGCTGATCCACAGCCTATTAGACCCTGTTAAGTCCCCAGATGCCATAAAAACCATTGACACTGCACAGTCACATTGCAGCGTAACAGAGGGGGCTCTCTCCCTCTGACAAACTACTTGGATCCCCCCATCTATGTGGTTAAACAGACCATTTCAGGTGCGGAGTCACTACGGGGTTTTTCCCTTCTCAGTTTTTCATGGCCGAGACGAGAATAATCCATCAGACCGTTATTGGTAGAGAGCGGATACAGTAGAGAGCGGTTGATCTACTTTGTTCCCATAACTCCCATTTATTTCTATAGGGCTTGCATAAACAATGTAGCAGTGCCGCTCTTGGCTGGTTGTGTAGCTCCACTTCAGTGGTCAGATGTGGATGGGTTATTCCAGTCTCAGCCATTTAACGGTTTAGATGGGAATATTTTCACAGAATCAACTCTTATCACCTTTCCATGTGAATATGGTAGCACCTATTCAAAAGGATTGACGGCCAACACTGAGTACGGCAGTGCGTCATCCCCATAGATTTACCATGGAGCACTCACAATGGACCCTCATACTCGGCAGGGGTCCATCAGTACGACACAGCAACAGGATTTATGGTAAATATTGATTCTGGGAAAATCCATTTAACCAATATTGTAAAAAAAAAGTTTCAATATATGCATCTAGTTTTCCTAAGGGCTCATTCAGACCTCAGTGTTTTTTTCATGAACATAACTTCTACCTAGTATAGTCTATGGGGCTATTCACACATCCTATTTTTTTTTTGATAATCAAGTGGTCTGCTCAAAATCGCGGACATATGTCCGATATTGATCCAAGTGTCTGGGTCTGTGAAACTATTGGACAGTACTCGGATGCCATTTGAGCGCTGTACGTTTTTCACGGACTTCTAGACCGAAGAAGGAAGAAAAACTTTTTTTTTTCTCATTTGAGAAAAACTGATGAAACTCGGACCAAACTCAGATGACACTCTGATGATGTCACGGGTGTGTCAGAAGTGACAGACAGTAGCACTGCAGTTGGTTGCAGAAGATCTCTTCATTTGACATTACAGACACATTCTTAGTTGTCTCACTCTAGGACCCAGTGGCTACCTCCCTCCGGCTAATTGACACCCAGGCCTGGGTGTTTAGATACTTTCTGTTTGCTACATGGAGACGCTGGTGATATTCACTTGTTCTCTTATGAAGGCTTGGAGCTGTTGCAGTCTGCTTACTTCTTCGTTGGTGGTTGGAGGACGTTAGGAGTAATCTCTCTAAAGTCGGCTCAAGCTAAGTTACTTTTCCCCGTGTTTGTCTCCTTTGTTGTCTTTAGTTGTTAGTGGGGACTGACTAGTGTCCATCCCCCCCTTTCCTATCCAGGGCCAAGTGCTAGGGAAATACAGGGTTTAGGTTACTGTGCAGCGATTGGTGAGGAACCAATATAGGAACGATAGGGGAGACAGAGTGATATTAGATCAGCCTAGGAGGTCTCCACTCCCCCTTACGTTAGAGTATGGGATCCCTTCCCCTCTTCCCTTCATGTTGCACTTAGTCTTTCCCACACCTTGCATGATAGATGAAACGCCAAGCAAGATCACCGATGAAACTCGGACGAAAACTCAGATGACACTCTGATGAAACGCCAAACAAGATCACTGATGAAACTCGGACCAAACTCAGATGACACTCTGATGAAACGCCAAACAAGATCACTGATGAAACTCGGACCAAACTCAGATGACACTCTGATGAAACGCCAAACAAGATCACTGATGAAACTCGGACCAAACTCAGATGACACTCTGATGAAACGCCAAACAAGATCACTGATGAAACTCGGACCAAACTCAGATGACACTCTGATGAAACGCCAAACAAGATCACTGATGAAACTCGGACCAAACTCAGATGACACTCTGATGAAACGCCAAACAAGATCACTGATGAAACTCGGACCAAACTCAGATGACACTCTGATGAAACGCCAAACAAGATCACTGATGAAACTCGGACCAAACTCAGATGACACTCTGATGAAACGCCAAACAAGATCACTGATGAAACTCGGACCAAACTCAGATGACACTCTGATGAAACGCCAAACAAGATCACTGATGAAACTCGGACCAAACTCAGATGACACTCTGATGAAACGCCAAACAAGATCACTGATGAAACTCGGACCAAACTCAGATGACACTCTGATGAAACGCCAAACAAGATCACTGATGAAACTCGGACCAAACTCAGATGACACTCTGATGAAACGCCAAACAAGATCACTGATGAAACTCGGACCAAACTCAGATGACACTCTGATGAAACGCCAAACAAGATCACTGATGAAACTCGGACCAAACTCAGATGACACTCTGATGAAACGACAAACAAGATCACTGATAAAACTTAGACCATTTTCTTGTATGTGAAAAAATCGGACGTAAGTGTCTCCTGCCCAGTGACATGGTTGTAGTGATTTCAAAGCCTCGGAGGTGCATCCAGCCCCTCAGACACATCCTCATCTCTGACATGAATTTTTCGGTGTTACCCATATATTTTACAAATACATTTGCACCCGGTGATCTTTATCTAGTTTTGTGCTAGTTTCCCGAACCTGTGCTCTGTTCTTACCTTGCTTTTCTCCTCCATTCTCCTGTTTATACACTATTATCTGACCTTTATTACATGGTTTATTGTATGGAGCAGTTTACATTACATTATATGGGCCTCACACAGCTGTATTCTCCAGGTGCTAGTCAATGGGATGCATTAGTCATTACTGGTCTAAGCGGTCCGAGCACTTCACAGGCCTTTATAAGGACTGACACAGTGTTGTCATAGATGCATGATTTTATATGACATATTTGCTAAGGTAATATTTATAACCCTTATATTAGAAATAATGTGCAGAAATGCATTTTATGGAGCTCCTATTTTTGGTGTGTTCTGGCTGTGCTGAACTTATTAAGGGAAATGATGCAATGTTCTTCTAAACTCTGGAGCCTAATGATGTGGGTAGTAAGCCCCCAAAATGGAAATGCAGATAATTTGTATCTCTAATATTAGGATCTGATTCCGTGTGGAATGATTCCCTGGGTGCAGAACTCCCCGGAAAAGCAAATGATCCTCTATGTCCCCTCTTCAGTTGATGTAACAGGGGGCACGGTGTTAGTGGTTACTGCCCCGGGAACACATTTGCATAGAAATTGCTTTAGTTTTGCTTCACTGACACCTCAATAAGCGAGAAGACCATTTAAAATGGAAGTAGATAACAAATCATTCCTGGCTTTCAATAAAGAAATCAGTGGTTAAAGATAATATATAACCTTTAATCACACCGTATATACAAAGAAAGATAATAAATGTAGAGGAAAACACAACAGTTTCTCCCTGATATCCTGGTGTATAAATCCTACATTAGTAGTATATGGAGCCATAGCCTTTAACCATAGAGTAGAGTGGTCCTATATAGGATCTGTCAGCTCTCCTGACCGGTCTCTTTTACTATGTCAGTCTCTCATGCCGCGCAGTTATTCTTCCTGTATACTTACAACTACATTGAGAAAATAAATTGTATATACTGTACTTAAAGGGCTAGTCCGGTAAAAACAAGTTATCACCTATAAATTGTTGATCAGTGGAGGACTGACTGCTCTATAACTCACACATACCTTCCGGTCCCAGCTTTTTGTTTGAAAGCTTATTAAAGCAATCCTCTACCCTGGTATTAAAGGGAATCTGTCAGCAGGTTTTTGCTGTGTAATCTAAGAGCACCAGGAGGTAGAGACCCTGATCCCAGCGATGTATCACTTAGTTACTGGGTACAGCAGTTATGATGGAGTCACAGTTTTTTCTGCTGCAGATCTAGCAGAGCTCTGTTGTTGAGCCCTGTAAAACCCCTCCGACACCACAACTTTCCAAGTACATTGTATAGTGACAGTGGTGAGGGCGTGGCTGGACTAGGAGGCAAGAGGCCAGTTGTCCTGTAGTGATAATCTCTTGCTGATAAAACACTGATTGTATTGAAACAGCAAAACACAGCCCAGTAAGTGACAGATCACTGGAATCAAAGTCTCTGTTTTTACATTATGGTTATTATAAGATTACACAGCAAAACTCTGCTGACAGGTTCCCTTTAAATGTGAAGAGAAAGTCAACGGAGGAGTGTTTCTGACTTTCCATATTTCTCTACATCTCTTTTACGATGGCCATGAAGATGAAGAAAAAGAATTGCCAATCCGACAGAAAAAGGGATCAGAGTCAGCCGACCAGAGGACATTAGATATGGCGACTATACATTAGAATGTAGATTCACATTTAAAGTTGAGGGTGAAGTGTCACTTTAAAGAGAATTTCCCACCAGATTTTTGCTACTCTACCATACAGCATGATGTAAGAGCAGAGGTTTCAGCGATTTGGTAAAATCACAGATTTTGATAAAGATTTAATAAAATAACTTATATCTGCTGCAAATCCACCAGTTCTCTGAATGCTGAGCTCTGTAAAACCCCCTCCCGCATCACTGATTGTCAGCTTTCTGTGTACACTCTGCATATTCAGAAAGCTGTCAATCAGTGATGGTACAGGGTTACACAAAGCTCATGAATATGGTGGACTACATGGCAGCAGGTTTACTAGTCCTCTAGTGATAATCTCCTGCTGCTAAAAATTATTAAAACTACAGCAATCAACCCAGTAATTGACACATAGCAGGAAGCAGGGTCTCTGTGCCTATATTTTGCTGTTCTCCGATTAAGTGGCAAAAACCTGGTGACAGTAGGTCTTTTACTTGGGAAGATAATTGCCCAGAGTAATTGCTAGTACATATAAATGCAAGTAAACGAGGGCTGGCGGATGGGTTTGCTACATTGCTATACCGACTTGTTAAGGGCAATTGATCTGCCTGAGTAAAAGGCCTTAGATAACATTTTTATATTGATGTCATTGCCAAAGTCGGAAGGCAGAGAAGTTGCTAAACTTCTTTTCCCCAAGTGCCCAGAATGTGTAAGAAGATGTTATGTCCAGCCAAATCTTCTTTATTTCATCCAGCTAAATATCCGTAAGACTTACGGTATTTGATTCTACGTCCCCTATGTAGCATTTATGTGTCTTGACAATATCTGTACATTAGTCATAGTTGTATTTCCAGCTGTTTTTATATAAAGTGTTTCTTTGGGCCTCAGAAAGAAGGTGGAAACGTTGTAAATATACTGTTATGTTAGGGCCTGGTGTCTCACGTCCTACTGAATACATCACCAGGTAATGACTTCTAGATACTTCCAGATGGTGAGAGTACTGGAGTATGTGTTGGCTCAGAACAGTAGGCTCTTGTGACTCTGGAGACTATAGAAGCCATTTCTGGAGCACATTGTCAGGTTATTACGGTTTCATTTGCTGCTGTTCAAAGTGAATTTGTAATTGCTGTTGTGTTTTTAGTGTTGAAAAGCATCTTTGTTTTCCTCCGTCTCAGCTCCTCTTGCAACGCAGCCTTCCTTTTATTTCTGTGTAAAGGATTAGGTTTCAAAGGAAGAGGATGTGGTGCTGTCGCTGTGGCTGCTTGTGTAAATTGGACGTCTCAATGTAACTGTATCAGCAGAAGAATGTAGCCAGCTCTCTCTGAAAGATGGCGGTGCTATTATGTAACACTATGCCATAACTGGCCCCGGAACTTGTCTCACCGGGATGATATAGGGCATTGCATCTATTGATTGCGAAACTGAGAAAATGTATTGTCCATTGATCCTCTATGGTACAGTCATAATTTCATTCTGTAATATAGAGCAATAAGTATACTACATTATATAGCCACAATAATGCAAAGCGTACAAGACATTTTTGGCTACTGTTGGCCATATACATATGTAGTGAACATTCAACAGACTGGACGGATGAAGTGACACCTGTCAGCCATAGGAATCTATTGGAAAAAAATAAATGTATATCACATGTGATAGGAAAGCGCAGTCCGCTGGATGTTTCTATATAGTTAAATAAACAATATGCAGACACATACCAGCCATATGGACGCCAACAAATACTCCATCTGTGAAAAATACTCCATTGAGTGAATAGGGGCTTACAACATCGTTGAAGTACACACCAGGAACCATTCTTGACATATGCTCTGTATTTGCTTGACTCATATTCAATAGATAGAGCATGGTATCGGGTTCTCCTGGAATAGAAAAAAAAATGGCATTAAAAAATAAATACCTAAATAACATTAATGAGCAAATCACTACTGAGGTAATATAACATATATAACACTAAAATGGCCTTCATCTTGTTACACTAACAGAAACCTGCTTTAATATCAGTTGCCTGTGACTAGGTGCCTATGAGAGACTGCTCACACTGCTGTCCATCATAGCTTTCTGATCTAATACTGGAGATAGCAGGAGTGCAGAGGTAATAAAAGGTTGCTCATGCTGCTGTCCACCCTGTCTTTATGATGTAATACTGGAGATACCGGGGGTGTTGAGGTAAGAAGAGGCTGCTCACACTGCTGTCCACCCTGTCTTTCTGATGTAATACTGGAAATACCAGGGGTGCTAAAGTAAGAACTTTTGTGACTTGGAGGTAACTTATACCGTACTGCGCATTCTAACATACAGTCGTCCTATTAACATTCGAGAATAGGTTTCAGTTAGTGTAATAATAATATAATTATCTTTTTATTTTTATAGCGCCAACTTATTCCTCTGCGCTTTACAATTCAGACAATTTACAGACATTATGGGCACTGTCCCCATTGGGGCTCACAATCTAGATTCCCTAACAGTATGTCTTTGGAGTGTGGGAGGAAACTGGAGTACCCAGAGGAAACCCACGCAAACACGGGGAGAACATACAAACTCCTTGCAGATGTTGTCCTTGGTGGGATTTGAACCCAGGACCCCAGCGCCGCAAGGAAAACATTTACAGCACATCCTGAATTGCACTACTGATTCCAGTGTATTATATATTTTAAGAGTCAGTCCATTTTATACCGACTCCCAACTCCACATCCCATCATGTGGGATATGATTTTTGTGGCATACCCATAGACTTGTATAAGGAAGCCTCATCTGACATACAGAATAAACAATTGTATGCTAAGATTTTTCCTCATGGACACTCCGTACGTGTGAGAATGGCTATCTGAACATTGGTCCATGATCTGTTCATGGGCTGCACACGTACAGCATGTACAATACACTCAACTGAACGAACTCTTAGGGCACATGTCAAACTCTGGCCCATGGGCCAAATCTGGTGTGCAGGGTGGTTTTATTTTGCCCTTGACACCAGGACCACCACCCCTATGTGAGGCCCATTATACTGTATACTGGTTGGCTTGTGACTTTGCCCAAGTTTTCATTTTGGCCCTCTGTGTTTTTGAATTTGACGTTCCTGCCTTAGGGCGAATGCACAAGACAAATGTTAGCATTTGACAGGATCTGGCCACAACATGTAAACTCAACCTTAAAGAGGTTGCACTTTACTTCGATCTGACATCAGGCAGGAACGCTGCTGGAAGGCAAGCATCCGACGCAAAGCAGGTGTAGTGCAAGGGTCATGTTAGATGGTCCGGCTTAGCAGTCACGAATCCATACATGCCCGCACAGAGGGCTTCCTCTCTAGCAGAGCAATGGCAGATATGTTGGACATGTTTCCTGGAAGGTGCCATGATCTATATGGGATCTAGCAGACAACAGACATGAGCCTACCAGGTTATAGGGTACCAATAATAATAGTAATACTACTCAGCTCAACATCCATAACATTATAATGGGCAACATGGTGCCACCGAACTTGTTGAAAATGGCAGTGATAGAAATGGTTTGCCATCTGGGTACAATCACAGAAATTCCAGACTTCACCCAGCCTGGAATGGCTGATAACAGAGAATACTAGCAGCAGAATGACTAAGGAGAAGGCAGGTCAGGCCAGCGCTCACTATATTGGCACCATGGAGGGTGAGCACACACCTGTCCTTTATTCCCACCCCTACAATAAGAGTAGTGAGGATCCCATTAACGAGCAATGAATGTGAAATCAGCTGCCAATCATCGGCAGCCCCCAGCAGGTGCACATACTCACCCTCAGTGATCACCCTCTTTACCCGCAGCTTCATCTCCCCCAGCTCCACGGTCTGCCCCACAAAATCATGTTGGTCCCTGCCAGCGGCTCCCAAACAGCTAGGGCCCGGTCAGGAACTTTAGAGCTGACTGCCGGAGAGACATGCCCATAACGGCGGAGACGGGACACTGTACCGCAGCGGGAAGCAACTGGCCGGCTCCCCCAGCGAGGCTGATGTCAGTGGCCGGTCACTCACTGCCCCGCTGAAAACAACATCTTTTTTAATTCTAGAATCATTAGCTCCCTAGACAAAACAATTGTGATTTGCTAGTTAAAAGTATTTAGGACTTTATTTACAGTGACATTTCTTTTATTTCTGCTTCTAAGAACCCCATTAAGGTGCCATGTCATCTTATCCATGTGGAAAGTTCATTGAACAGGTTGTAAAGTTCTTCTCAGCAGATTCCAGGTCGCCTGGGCCTCAATTCCTCACATTTCAGAGCATTTGCATTTTAGTGATACCACGAAGAAAGAAAAATTAAACCCTTTGTTTCCTATAATAACTTGTAATTTCTCTGAGCTGGTACAATACTGATGTGATTATGCTTCTGTTACATTCAGTTTAGGTTTAAGAATTTTCCATGTTGCTGGTAGGGAAAAATGGCAGCTGCAACCTGTGGGTAGACTGCTGGGAGTTTTTTTTTTTTTTCACTATTCTACTTCTTTCATGTGAAGCCAAGTGAAAGGCTGGAGTGAAATGTAAACTCAGCAGATCTTCAAGGACTTGTTGCCTGAAGGGCTACAGCGGAGGCTGCGCAAAGTGCAGGAGGCCACGGCTCAGCTTCATTTTCATCGTCAGATAGATTCCATCACTACAGACATTCTGTGCCAAGTTTTACAAAAACTTTCTTTTATGTGATTTTTTTCGGTTTTTATATATGTATTTTTATTTTTAATTCACAATATTCCCATAGCTTTTTGCAGTTTTGTTAGATGAGAAAAAGTGTCAGGATTTCAGATGAGCGAATCCGAAGTTAAAAGTTTGGCGTTCGTACCGGACAGTTAGTGTCTGGTGCTAAACGCCCAACATGGACTTTCGAGATAGAGGGAGAGATAAAGATTGGGTCTCCATTGTTTTCTGTTGGGTTCTGGTTCAAGTTCCGGTACAGTTCTGGTACCTGAACCGAACTTTGTAATAAAGTTCAGGTTGGGTACCAGAACACGGGTCCGCTCATCCCTAGTCAGGATTAACGGAACGCCCAGACTTCCATGAAGCACGGTCTGAGTACAGGCAATAGTGTCAGTGTTCCAGCGCCGTGGATGTAATTTCATGGAAACTTATGACCTCTGTGCGTTAAAGATACTGCCGAACTGCATTTTTTCCTATAAGTTTCTATGGGAAGCCTGAAAACATGTATGGGAAAAAATCCAATTTTGTTTTTAAGTGCAGTATCCTAGTGTTTCTGCTCTAAAAAAACCACATGATTCATCAAATCTGCCTAAAAATGGGAAAACGCATCACAAAATGCAGCAAAAACACAGTAATTTGAGCAGATTGCGTATTTTGGTACAGATTTTGGGACATTGGCCTAAATATCCATTATTTTTGCAGCAAAACAATAACTAGCAGTTTTGTTTTCAGAAAATGCCTTTTTTGTTGTAAAATAATTTAGTTTATCTAATAAGAGACTCAGGCTTGGACTGGCCCACAGGAGAATGGGAGAATCCTCTGGTGGGCCACCACCCTCTTCTATGAGCAGTACTTGGCACAATATACAGACAAAGGCAGCATCTAATTCATTTAACAGTCTACCCAGTTCATTGTTATATACGTTTGTAATAGGGGGTAAAGTCACATTAGCATGTAGCTGAAAAGTGGGGCCCTGGAGTCCAACACTGAAGGGACTTATTACAAATTTTGCTTCTGGCCCCCATGTCTCCAATGTGCAGGAGTCTATGGCTGTATTGTGTGCACTAAATTATTTTATAATTATGTTGCAGGGCTTTAGTGCTGGTCAGACAGAGATAGTGCCATTAGACGCACCGGTGACATAATGAGGATGTGGCATCACATCGGATGACTTTTTCCTTCCGGACTTACCGTATTAATATTGTAAAGAATATGTGTGCGCAATTCTCGTCTAAGACTTATCATTCCATTTACTTAGCACCATTTTTAAACATGTAGATTGGAAATATAATATTCATTGTCACATTTTATTCAGTGATATAAGAAACCATACGAGCACTATGTCTGCCAGTCATTGTGCCCTGCTTGGGTGTCTGTTCTGCGCAGGTGGCGTAGAGACAGCTTACATTGCTGACTTTGAGCAGCCTGTGAAATTGCCCATCATATGGGAAAGCCTGGAACGGTTCCAGACTGTCCTGGAAATGACTATTGGATGTAAGATCTGTCTCAATCACATGGCAGCTCTGTAGCCGTAGTCTGCAAATAAAACTGAACTCCAACAGCCTCTATCTAATCTGTAAGTTGGCAATAGATACTGGATTGTTGGCAGAGGTCTCGTCGTCTGCTGAACTCTTACACTTAAAGCTGGCCTCTCAATCTGCCCTATTAATTGCTATCTGAAACTTCTTCCGACTGGCAGTGATCCCATGTGTAGGGTCGGCTAGAGGGTTCAGCAGAGGATGAGGCCTCCAGTTGTCAAATAGGACATGTGCGGAGGATGTGTCCGGCCTACCGATGGTCTTGGTCTCATTTGTCACAAAGTTGGGTTGCAGTCCAGATCTTAGCCGAGCTGGTGAAAGCCTCTTTCAGAACAGATCTTCTCTTTGAGGAAAGGGAATATGCATCTCAATGCACTATTCAAGGAAAGACTTTTTTCCCCCTCCTTACATAGAGAACTGCAAATTTGAAACAAGGACACAGAAAGAGGCCGGATCGGCTCTCAATAGGCCAACCTGTGAACAAGCACACGGATCTGGCTTCCCATGTCTGTCTTTATTAGACATGTACCATTGAGCTGCCACAGAGCTATGCGGAGATTGTGTGCCCGTCTCCATGTGAAGTATGTGACCAGTCAGTAACACATTAGCACATCATTTCAATTACCAGGCACTGGTAGCATTTCATCTGGAAAGATCTGAGCTGACTCCACGAAACAGTTCTATGTACGGCTGCATACTGAACGTGTCATCTCTGTATCGGAATTCTCTTCATTGGCGCAGGCAATTTAGAAATATATCAACGTGGTATAAATCAGATTTATAGGGAATACCGGTAATTTTAGCCATCACAATGTTAAAGGGAGTGAATAGTGGATCCTTTGTTATCTACTGTATATACAGGTGTTATCTTTCATTGTAATCCTGTCTGTGCTGCTAATGAGACTGCTGAAAAATCATCAGAACAGGAAGAATTAGTCTAAAAAATGTAAACATTTTTTTTAAAGATACATTTAACAAAAAACCTGATTAAAATTATAGCTAATTTTCTTAGAACACATTCCCTGTAAAATTGCTGGATTTACGTAAACTTGTATGTTAAGATGGGTGGTGGCGAAAGTGTACTAACTGCTGTGTAAGCGAGCTTAATCTAAGTTTAGTAGAAACGATAATTTATCTTTTTGGTGTTTTTTTATTTTATTTCTTTCCTTACAAATAAATTCAGTACAGTATGACTGTATTCTCACTACTTACACAATATTATTTTGGGCTTTGTTGAGCTAATAGATTATACGTTTCATTCAACTGTTAACATGTGTGCTTTGCTATTCCATACATCAGCATCCAACAACAAAAAATTCAGTAGCATGTGTTATACTTATTTTTTTAACATGTAAGCACATAGGAAAATATGCCGCCATACGCCTAAATAGTGGCATAAGTTGGAGTTATATGTCAGGAAATAAACCATAGTCGTCACTGAAGAATTCGTTTTCTGATCCTGTAATGGCCTTTTTCCCTTCGACGAAGGAATTTTCTGTGTTCGAAATCTTATGCTGCGAGATGCCAGTAAATACATTGTTCATTTGTAGTCTCAACAGAAACTTCCCTATTCAATGATGTATGTAAAGCCTCAGTATCTGTTTTCATAGTCCCTGGTTTCATAGCTCCAGTGATTACGGTACTTCTTGAAGGAAAAATTCTGAAACTCTCTGGAATTTTGAGAATGAGTAATTTTTTTTTCTGAATTAAAAGTTAAAAGCCAGAACCTCATATAATGTTATAAGAGGAAAATACCTTAGGATAGTAGTAGGATGTTGTCCAGATGATAACTGGACAAGATCTGTATGTGGATGATCTGAGCAGATATTTAATATACAGTATTTAAATAATTTGCCAAATCAGTGATCATCCCATATTGAGAATTTTTAACAAATGAGTGAAATAATAATTGAATTCTATTTTATCTATTTATTTTTTAAAAGCAATTTTGTCAATGAAAAATGAAGAAAAAAATGATGTTATTTCAATGTAATGTAGACAAACAATGGGCTAAATTATGTATAATCACTTATGGAGAAAGTTAGATTTTTTAGTAAATTAAAATTAGATGAGAAATCACCTAAATTTAAAGGGATCATCCAGTGAAAACAAGGTATTGTCTATCTGCAGGTTAGCTGATAACTTATTGATCGTGGGGCTCCGACTGCTAGGACCTGCACCGATTGGCAGAATATGGAACTTTTATCTCTGTTACAATAGTATGTCAGGTTGGATGCCCGACAGATTCATTCTCTACAGGACTGCTGGAAATAGTCGAGTGTAGCGCTCAGCAGCACCACAGGGAATGAATGAAGCGCACTGCCACTTGCAGTCCAATAGGGAATGAATGAAGCGCACTGTCATTTGCAGTCCCAAAGGGAATGAATGAAGCCCACTGCCACTCTCAGTCCCATAGGGAATGAATGAAGCGCACTGCCACTTGCAGTCCCATAGGGAATGAATGAAGCGCACTTCCACTTGCAGTCCCAAAGGGAATGAATGAAGCGCACTGCCACTCGCAGTCTCATAGGGAATGAATGAAGCACACTGCCACTCGCAGTCCCATAGGGAATGAATGAAGCGCACTGCTTCTCCAATCTAATGGATAAATATTCCGTTCTACTAAGTGGTTCAGGTCCCATCTGTCAGATCCTCACTGATTGACCCAGTAAAGCCACTTTTGGCTTTGAGATTTGTCCCGCTGTGATGTGTAGGTATTGTTGGTAAATGGTCTGCTGGTCAGCCTTCCTATAAACATGCATCAGTAGAATGTCTTTACCTATGGGATTTTCCCCAATGTGTTATATTAGTAATTTGTATGTTGTCAGCGTTAGTGTTAACATACCAGCATAATGTACCTTGTGTCCATGGCAGTACTTCCTGTATAGGTAAACTCACGTATAACACGTATTACAATGTAATCTATGTGATTAATTGTGACTGCATGATGGATGGATGCATAGGGAGTGCTCCGGCAAGCATGAAGTACATATGGTGACTTAGTTCCTCTAGTTCCACCACCACATGTGCAATCAGACATCTGCCAGATTTGGAAAGCATGGTTAGATGCTATAAAATTAATGATTATGGGAAGTCAATACTTTATTATTATCTGCTTTTAAGTTTGCTGCTGCAAAGGAGTTCTGCTGTCCATTTCCTTCCATAGGAAAGAGCTTGTGGTGTTGAAAGCTGGGAGGACAGCTCTCTCTTAGATCCTTGTTCTTGGAATAACACAAGCACTAAAGAGCCAGTGATTCACATCATAGAAGTGAATGTGCTGGGAACATATGGAGAGCACATTCTGACTTTCCAAAGACTATGGCAATATGTGAAATGCTGAGCCGTGCAGCTTGTAGTGGAGATGCCTGCTACTCCTAGAGTTACACATCTCACTCATCTAAAAAGCACCTCCATTATTCTGGCCTTAGGCCACCATATTTAAGGTCCATCTAATCTACGGTATATATAATAAGATTGTTTTTATTATTCATATGGAACCTGATAAAAATAAATATGGTGAATTCTGTATATATAACAGACTTGGACTGGTCCACAGGAGAACAGGAGAATCCTCCGGAGGGCCACCACCCTCTTATATGAGCAGTACTTGGCACAATATACTTGAATCACTATGTACAGACAAAGGCGGCATCTTATTCATGTAACAATCTACCCAGTTCATTGTTATATACATTTGTGATTGAGGATAATGTCACATTTGCATGGAGCTGAAAGTGGGGCCCTGGAGTTGGTTACTGGTGGGCCCTTCGCACCCCAGTCCGTCACTGCTTGTGTCTTTTATTCGGCGGCTCTGTATCCCGGTCTTCTATTTTAGTGCCCTGCCCCCATCACAGAGATCGGCCCCCATAACACTTGTAATGTAACTTAGGACAAGAGTTGACATTATGATACCACAATATGTGTTCTGCCGTCTGCAAATGCCCCCCCCCCATAATTCCTGGGTCTACCTGTGGAATATTGAGGGTAGTAATGATCACTCCCATCATTGTAACTGTGTAAAAAAAAAAAAAAAAAATCAAGACAAAAAAACTCACATGACACTTTTTCTTTCTTGTTATTTTTTATTGGAATAGCAATAAGCAACATTGTAATAAAAATATTACTGGCCCTTTAAGAAATTAAACCATGATCACAATGACTCTCAGGTCAGGCCCCATAGAGACCACAGAACTGGCCGTGGTCATTGAGGACCGGCTGAGAGACACTGGACCCAAAGATCCAGAGGAAGGCGAAGAAACCCCCCAGAGTTCTGCCTCAGGGGGGGAAAAAATTCCTTCCTGACCCCAGTGGTGGCGATCGGATATTTCCCTGGATCACGTCTGTCCTGCTGCATATTGCTGTAAATCTGCATGTATTATAAGCTCAGGAGAGCCGACCCTGGGAAGGAAAAGAGAAATACACCCTGCAAAAGAGGAGCTTACAATCTAATATACAGGCTGCTCCTGAGGGCATGCAGAATAATGCACACCCTGTCCTAGGAGCTTACAATCTAATATACAATATACAGGCTGCTCCTGAGGGCATGCAGAATATTGCACACCCTGCTTCTAGGAGCTTACAATCTAATATACACTATACAGGCTGCTCCTGAGGGATGCAGACTAATGCACACCCTGCTTCTAGGAGCTTACAATCTAATATATACAGTTATATGAAAAAGTTTGGGCACCCCTATTAATCTTAAGCTTAATGTTTTATAAAAATTGGTGTTTTTGCAACAGCTATTTCAGTTTGATATATTTAATAACTGTTGGACACAGTAATGTTTCTGCCTTTAAATGAGGTTTATTGTACTAACAGAAAATGTGCAATCTGCATTCAAACAAAATTTGACAGGTGCATAAGTATGGGCACCTCACCAGAAAAGTGACATTAATATTTAGTAGATCCTCCTTTTGCAAAAATAACAACCTCTAGTCGCTTCCTGTAGCTTTTAATGATTTCCTGGATCCTGGATGAAGGTATTTTTGACCATTCCTCTTTACAAAACAATTCCAGTTCAGTTAAGTTTGATGGTCGCCGAGCATGGACAGCCCTCTTCAAATGATCCCACAGATGTTCAATGATATTCATGTCTGGGGACTGGGATGGCCATTCCAGAACATTGTAATTGTTCCTCTGCATGAATGCCTGAGTAGATTTGGAGCGGTGTTTTGGATCATTGCCTTGCTGAAAGATCCATCCCCTGCGTAACTTCAACTTTGTCACTGATTCTTGAACATTATTGTCAAGAATCTGCTGATACTGAGTGGAATCCATGCGTCCCTCAACTTTAACAAGATTCCCGGTGCCGGCATTGGCCACACAGCCCCAAAGCATGATTGAACCTCCACCAAATTTTACTGTGGGTAGCAAGTGTTTTTCTTGGAATGCTGTGTATTTTTGCCGCCATGCATAACGCCTTTTTGTATGACCAAACAACTCAATCTTGGTTTCATCAGTCCACAGGACCTTCTTCCAAAAAGAAATTGGCTTCTCCAAATGTGCTTTTGCATACCTCAGCCGACTCTGTTTGTGGCGTGCTTGCAGAAACGGCTTCTTTTGCATCACTCTCCCATACAGCTTCTCCTTGCGCAAAGTGCGTTGTATAGTTGACCGATGCACAGTGACACCATCTGCAGCAAGTTGATGCTGCAGCTCTCTGGAGGTGGCCTGAGGATTGTCCTTGACTGATCTCACCATTCTTCTTCTCTGCCTTTCTGATGTTTTTATTGGCCTGCCACTTCTGGCCTTAACAAGAACTGTCCCTGTGTTCTTCCATTTCCTTACTATGTTCCTCACAGTGGAAACTGACAGGTTAAATCGCTAAGACAGCTTTTTGTATCCTTCCCGTGAACAACTATGTTGAATAATCTTTGTTTTCAGATCATTTGACAGTTGTTTTGAGGAGCCCATGATGCCACTCTTCAGAGGAGATTCAAACAGGAGAACAACTTGCAAGTTGCCACTTTAAGTAGCTTTTCTCATGATTGCATACACCTGGCTATGAAGTTCAAAGCTCAATGAGGTTACAAAACCAAAAAAAGTGCTTTAGAAAGTCAGTAAAAAGTAGGTAGGAGTATTTAAAAGAAGAAAGTGATAAGGGTGCCTATACTTATGCACCTGTCAAATTTTGTTTGAATGCAGATTGCACATTTTCTGTTAGTACAATAAACCTCATTTCAAGGCAGAAACATTACTGTGTCCAACAGTTATTACATATATCAAACTGAAATAGCTGTTGCAAAAACACCAATTTTTATAAAACATTAAGCTTAAGATTAATAGGGGTGCCCAAACTTTTTCATATAACTGTAATATACAGGCTGCTCCTGAGGGCATGCAGAATAATGCACACCCTGTCCTACCAGCTTATAATCTAATATATAATATACAGACTGTTCCTGAGGGCATGCAGAATAATGTACACCCTGACCTAGGAGCTTATAATCTAATATATAATATACAGACTGTTCCTGAGGGCATGCAGAATAATGCACACCCTGTCCTAGGAGCTTACAATCTAATATACAATATACAGACTGCTCCTGAGGGCATGCAGAATAATGTACACCCTGTCCTAGGAGCTTACAATCTAATATACACTATACAGGCTGCTCCTGAGGGCATACAGAATAATGCACACCCTCTCCTAGGAGCTTACAATCTAATATATAATATACAGACTGCTCCTGAGGGCATGCAGAATAATGTACACCCTCTCCTAGGAGCTTACAATCTAATATATAATATACAGACTGCTCCTGAGGGCATGTAGAATAATGTACACCCTGTCCTAGGAGCTTACAATGTAATATATAATATACTGACTGCTCCTGAGGGCATGCAGAATAATGCACACCCTGTCCTAGGAGCTTACAATCTAATATATAATATATAGACTGCTCCTGAAGTCATGCAGAATAATGCACACCCTGTCCTAGGAGTTTACAATTTAATACACAATATACAGGCTGCTCCTGAGGGCATACAGAATAATGCACACTCTGTCCTAGGAGCTTACAATCTAATATACAATATACAGACTGCTCCTGAGGGCATACAGAATAATGCACACCCTGTCCTAGGAGCTTACAATCTAATATACAATATACAGGCTGCTCCTGAGGGTATGCAGAATAATGCACACCCTGCTCCTATGAGCTTACAATCTAATATATAATATACAGGCTGCTCCTGAGAGCGTGCAGAATAATGCACACCCTGTCCTAGGAGCTTACAATCTAATAAATAATATACAGGCTGCTCCTGAGGGCATACAGAATAATGTACACACTGTCCTAGGAGCTTACAATCTAATATATAATATACAGACTGCTCCTGAGGGCATGCAGAATAATGTACACCCTGTCCTAGCAGCTTACAATCTAATATATAATATACAGACTGCTCCTGAGCGCATGCAGAATTATTTACACCCTGTCCTAGGAGCTTACAATCTAATATATAATATACAGACTGCTCCTAAGGTCATGTAGAATAATGTACACCCTGTCCTAGGAGCTTACAGTCTAATATATAATATACAGGCTGCTCCTGAGGGCATGCAGAATAATGCACACCCTGCTCCTAGGAGCTTACAATCTAATATACAATATACAGACTGCTCCTGAGGGCAGGCAGAATAGTGTACACCCTGTCCTAGGAGCTTACAATCCAATATACAATATACAGACTGCTCCTAAGGGCATGCAGAATAATGTACACCCTGTCCTAGGAGCTTACAATCTAATATGCAGGCTGCTCTTGAGGGCATGCAGAATAATGCACACCCTGTCATAGGAGCTTACAATCTAATATATAATATACAGACTGCTCCTGAGGGCATGCAGAATAATGCACACCCTGTCCTAGGAGCTTACAATCTAATACAATATACAGACTGCTCCTGAGGGCATACAGTATAATGCACACCCTGTCCTAGGAGCTTACAATCTAATATACAATATACAGACTGCTCCTGAGGGCATGCAGAATAATGCACACCCTGTCCTAGGAGCTTACAATCTAATATACAATATACAGACTGCTCCTAAGGGCATGCAGAATAATGTACACCCTGTCCTAGGAGCTTACAATCTAATATGCAGGCTGCTCCTGAGGGCATGCAGAATAATGCACACCCTGTCATAGGAGCTTACAATCTAATATATAATATACAGACTGCTCCTGAGGGCATGCAGAATAATGCACACCCTGTCCTAGGAGCTTACTATCTAATACAATATACAGACTGCTCCTGAGGGCATGCAGAATAATGCACACCCTGTCCTAGGAGCTTACAATCTAATATACAATATACAGACTGCTCCTGAGGGCATGCAGAATAATGCACACCCTGTCCTAGGAGCTTACAATCTAATACAATATACAGACTGCTCCTGAGGGCATGCAGAATAATGCACACCCTGTCCTGGGAGCTTACAATCTAATTCAATATACAGATTGCTCCTGAGGGCATGCAGAATAATGCACACCCTGTCCTAGGAGCTTACAATCTAATATATAATATACAGGCTGCTCCTGAGAGCATGCAGAATAATGCACACCATGTCCTAGGAGCTTACAATCTTATATGTAATATACAAGCTGCTTCTGAGAGCATGCAGAATAATGCACACCCTGCTTCTAGGAGCTTACAATCTAATATACAATATACTGACTTCTCCTGAGGGCATGCAGAATAATGTACATGCTGTCCTAGGAGTTTACAATCTAATATACAATATACAGACTGCTCCTGAGAGCATGTAGAATAATGTACACCCTGCTCAAGAGGAGCTTACAATCTAATATAGAGTATACAGACTGCTCCTGAGAGCATACAGAATAATGTACACCCTGTCCTAGGAGCTTACAATCTAATATATAATATACAGGCTGCTCCTGAGGGCATGCAGAATAATGTACACCCTGTCCTAGGAGCTTACAATCTAATATGCAGTATACAGACTGCTCCGGAGGGCATGCAGAATAATGTACACCCTGTCCTAGGAGCTTACAATCTAATATATAATATGCAGGCTTCTCCTGAGGGCATGCAGAATAATATACACCCTGTCCTAGGAGCTTACAATCTAATATATAATATACAGGCTGCTCCTGAGGGAATGCAGAATAATGCACACCCTGTGCTAGGAGCTTACAATCTAATATACAATTTACAGGCTGCTCCTGAGGGCATGCAGAATAATGCACACCCTGCTTCTAGAAGCTTACAATCTAATATACAATGTACAGGCTGCTCCTGAGAGAGTGCAGAATAATGCACACCCTGTCCTAGGAGTTTACAATCTAATGTATAATTTACAGACTGATACTGAAAGCATGCAGAATAATGCACACCCTGTCCTAGGAGCTTACAATCTAATATATAATATACAGGCTGCTCCTGAGAGCATGCCGAATAATGCACACTCTGTCCTAGGAGCTTACAATCTAATATATAATATACAGGCTGCTCCTGAGGGCATACAGAATAATGTACACCCTGTCCTAGGAGATTACAATCTAATACAATATACAGGCTGCTCCTGAGAGCATGCAGAATAATGCACACCCTGTCCTAGGAGTTTACAATCTAATATACAATATACAGGCTGCTCCTGAGGGCATGCAGAATAATGTACACCCTGTCCTAGGAGCTTGCAATCTAATATATAATATACAGGCTGCTCCTGAGGGCAACAGAATAATGTACACCCTGACCTAGGAGCTTACAATCTAATATATAATATATAGACTGCTCCTGAGGGCATGCAGAATAATGCACACCCTGTCCTTGGAGCTTACAATCTAATATACACTATACAGGTTGCTCCTGAGAGCATACAGAATAATGTACACCCTGTCCTAGGAGCTTACAATCCTATATATAACATACAGACTGCTCCTGAGGGCATGCAGAATAATGTATACCCTGTCCTAGAAGCTTGCAATCTAATATATAATAGGCAGGCTGCTCCTGAGGGCAACAGAATAATGTACACCCTGACCTAGGAGCTAACAATCTAATATATAATATACAGGCTGCTCCTGAGGGCATGCAGAATAATGTACACCCTGTCCTAGGAGCTTACAATCTAATATATAATATACAGACTGCTCCTGAGGGCATACAGAATAATGTACACCCTGTCCTAGGACCTTACAATCTGATATATAATATACAGACTGCTCCTGAGGGCATGCAGAATAATGCACACTCTGTCCTAGGAGCTTACAATATAATATATAATATACAGGCTGCTCCTAGGGGCATACAGAATAATGTACACCCTGTCCTAGGAGCTTACAATCTGAAATATAATATACAGACTGCTCCTGAGGGCATGCAGAATAATGCACACTCTGTCCTAGCAGCTTACAATATAATATATAATATACAGGCTGCTCCTGAGGAAATGCAGAATAATGCACACCCTGTCCTAGGAGCTTACAATATAATACAATATAAAGACTGCTCCTGAACGCATGCAGAATAATGCACACCCTGTCCTAGGAGCTTACAATCTAATATACAATAAACAGACTTCTCCTGAGGGCATACAGAATAATGTACACCCTGTCCTAGGAGCTTACAATCTAATATACAATGTACAGACTGCTCCTGAGGGCATGCAGAATAATGTACACCCTGTCCTAGGAGCTTACAATCTAATATATAATATACAGACTGCTCCTGAGGGCATGCAGAATAATGCACACCCTGTCCTAGGAGCTTACAATCTAATATATAATATACAGGCTGCTCCTGAGAGCATGCAGAATAATGCACACCCTGTCCTAGGAGCTTACAATCTAATATGTAATATACAGACTGCTCCTGGGCATGCAGAATAATGCACACCCTGCTTCTAGGAGCTTACAATCTAATATACAATATACAGACTTCTCCTGAGGGCATACAGAATAATGCACACCCTGCCCTAGGAGCTTACAATCTAATATACAGTATACAGACTGCTCCTGAGAGCATGCAGAATAATGTACACCCTGCTCAAGAGGAGCTTACAATCTAATACACAATATACAGACTGCTCCTGAGGGCATGCAGAATAATGCACACCCTGTCCTAGGAGCTTACAATCTAATATGCAATATACAGGCTGCTCCTGAGGGCATACAGAATAATGTACACCCTGTCCTAGGAGCTTACAATCTAATATACAGTATACAGACTGCTCCTGAGGGCATGCAGAATAATGTACACCCTGTCCTAGGAGCTTACAATCTAATATGCAATATACAGACTGCTCCGGTGGGCATGCAGAATAATGTACACCCTGTCCTAGGAGCTTACAATCTAATATATAATATGCAGGCTGCTCCTGAGGGCATGCAGAATAATATACACCCTGCTTCTAGAAGCTTACAATCTAATATACAATGTACAGGCTGCTCCTGAGGGCATGCAGAATAATGCACACCCTCTCCTAGGAGGTTACAATCTAATGTATAATTTACAGACTGATCCTGAGAGCATGCAGAATAATGCACACCCTGTCCTAGGAGCTTACAATCTAATATATAATATACAGGCTGCTCCTGAGAGCATGCAGAATAATGCACACTCTGTCCTAGGAGCTTACAATCTAATATATAATATACAGGCTGCTCCTGAGGGCATACAGAATAATGTACACCCTGTCCTAGGAGATTACAATTTAATACAATATACAGGCTGCTCCTGAGAGCATGCAGAATAATGCACACCCTGTCCTAGGAGTTTACAATCTAATATACAGTATACAGGCTGCTCCTGAGAGCATGCAGAAGAATGCACACCCTGTCCTAGGAGCTTACAATCTAATATACAATATACAGGCTGCTCCTGAGAGCATGCAGAATAATGTACACCCTGTCCTAGGAGCTTGCAATCTAATATATAATATACAGGCTGCTCCTGAGGGCAACAGAATAATGTACACCCTGTCCTAGGAGCTTACAATCCAATATATAACATACAGACTGCTCCTGAGGGCATGCAGAATAATGCACACCCTGTTGTAGGAGCTTGCAATCTAATATATAATAGGCAGGCTGCTCCTGAGGGCAACAGAATAATGTATACCCTGACCTAGGAGCTAACAATCTAATATATAATATATCGGCTGCTCCTGAGGGCATGCAGAATAATGCACACCCTGTCCTATGAGCTTACAATCTAATATATAATATACAGGCTGCTCCTGAGGGCATGCAGAATAATGCACACCCTGTCCTAGGAGCTTACAATCTAATATACAATATACAGGCTGCTCCTGAGTGCATACAGAATAATGTACACCCTGACCTAGGAGCTTACAATCTAATATATAATATATAGGCTGCTCCTGAGGGCATGCAGAATAATGCACACCCTGTCCTAGGAGCTTACAATCTAATATACAGTATACAGGCTGCTCCGGAGAGCATGCAGAATAATGCACACCCTGTCCTAGGAGCTTGCAATATAATATATAATATACAGGCTGCTCCTGAGGGCAACAGAATAATGTACACCCTGACCTAGGAGCTTACAATCTAATATATAATATATAGGCTGCTCCTGAGGGCATGCAGAATAATGCACACCCTGTCCTAGGAGCTTACAATCTAATATACAATATACAGGCTGCTCCTGAGGGCATGCAGAATAATGTACACCCTGTCCTAGGAGCTTGCAATATAATATATAATATACAGGCTGCTCCTGAGGGCAACAGAATAATGTACACCCTGTCCTAGGAGCTTACAATCTAATATATAATATACAGACTGCTCCTGAGGGCATGCAGAATAATGCACACCCTGTCCTTGGAGCTTACAATCTAATATACAGTATACAGGCTGCTCCTGAGAGCATACAGAATAATGTACACCCTGTCCTAGGAGCTTACAATCCAATATATAACATACAGACTGCTCCTGAGGGCATGCAGAATAATGCACACCCTGTCCTAGGAGCTTACAATCTAATATACAATATATAGGCTGCTCCTGAGGGCATACAGAAAAATGTACACCCTGTCCTAGGAGCTTACAATCTAATACAATATACAGGCTGCTCCTGAGAGCATGCAGAATAATGGACATCCTGTCCTAGGAGCTTACAATCTAATATATAATATACAGGCTGCTCCTTAGAGCATGCAGAATAATGCACACCCTGTCCTAGGAGCTTACAATCTAATATACAGTATACAGGCTGCTCCTGAGAGCATACAGAATAATGCACACCCTGTCCTAGGAGCTTACAATCTAATATATAATATACAGGCTGGTCCTGAGGGTATGCAGAATAATGCACAACTTGTCCTAGGAGCTTACAATCTAATATATAATATACTGGCTGCTCCTGAGGGCATACAGAATAATGTACACCCTGTCCTAGGAGCTTACAATCTAATATATAATATACAGGCTGCTCCTGAGGGCATGTAGAATAATTCACACCCTGTCCTAGGAGCTTACAATCTAATATATAATATACAGGCTGCTCCTGAGGGCATGCAGAATAATATACACCCTGTCCTAGGAGCTTACAATCTAATATACAATATACAGACTGCTCCTGAGGGCATACAGAATAATGCACACCCTGTCCTTGTAGCTTACAATCTATTATACAGTATACAGGCTTCTCCTGAGGGCATGCAGAATAATGCACACCCTGCTCCTAGAAGCTTACAATGTAATATATAGTATACAGACTGCTCCTGAGGGCATGCAAAATAATGCACACCCTGCTCCTAGGAGCTTACAATCTAATATACAATATACAGGCTGCTCCTGAGGGCATGCAGAATAATGTACACCCTGCCCTAGGAGCTTACAATCTAATATATAATATACAGACTGCTCCTGAGGGCATGCAGAATAATGCACACCCTGTCCTAGGAGCTTACAATCTAATATATAATTTACAGACTGCTCCTGAGGGCATGCAGAATAATGCACACCCTGTGCTAGGAGCTTACAATCTAATATACAGTATACAGGCTGCTCCTGAGGGCATGCAGAATAATGTACACCCTGTCCTAGGAACTTACAATCTAATATACAGTATACAGGCTGCTCCTGAGGGCATGCAGAATATTGCACACCCTGTCCTAGGAGCTTACAATCTAATATATAATATACAGACTGCTCCTGAGGGCATGCATAATAATGCACACCCTGTCCTAGGTGCTTACAATCTAATATATAATATGCAGACTGCTCCTGAGGGCATGCAGAATAATGCACACCCTGTCCTAGGAGCTTACAATCTAATGCAATATACAGACTGCTCCTGAGGGCATGCAGAATAATACACACCCTGTCCTAGGAGCTTACAATATAATACAATATAAAGACTGCTCCTGAACGCATGCAGAATAATGCACACCCTGTCCTAGGAGCTTACAATCTAATATGTAATATACAGGCTGCTCCTGGGCATGCAGAATAATGCACACCCTGTCCTAGAAGCTTACAATCTAATACATAATAAACAGACTTCTCCTGAGGGCATACAGAATAATGCACACCCTGTCCTAGGAGCTTACAATCTAATATATAATATACAGACTGCTCCTGAGGGCATGCAGAATAATGCACACCCTGTCCTAGGAGCTTACAATCTAATATGTAATATACAGACTGCTCCTGGGCATGCAGAATAATGCACACCCTGCTTCTAGGAGCTTACAATCTAATATGCAATAAACAGACTTCTCCTGAGGGCATACAGAATAATGTACACCCTGTCCTAGGAGCTTACAATCTAATATACAATGTACAGACTGCTCCTGAGGGCATGCAGAATAATGTACACCCTGTCCTAGGAGCTTACAATCTAATATATAATATACAGACTGCTCCTAATGGCATGCAGAATAATGCACACCCTGTCCTAGGAGCTTACAATCTAATATATAATATACAGGCTGCTCCTGAGAGCATGCAGAATAATGCACACCCTGTCCTAGGAGCTTACAATCTAATATGTAATATACAGACTGCTCCTGGGCATGCAGAATAATGCACACCCTGCTTCTAGGAGCTTACAATCTAATATACAATATACAGACTTCTCCTGAGGGCATACAGAATAATGCACACCCTGTCCTAGGAGTTTACAATCTAATATACAGACTGCTCCTGAGAGCATGCAGAATAATGTACACCCTGCTCAAGAGGAGCTTACAATCTAATATACAGTATACAGACTGCTCCTGAGAGCATACAGAATAATGTACACCCTGTCCTAGGAGCTTACAATCTAATATATAATAAACAGGCTGCTCCTGAGGGCATGCAGAATAATGTACACCCTGTCCTAGGAGCTTACAATCTAATATGCAATATACAGACTGCTCCAGTGGGCATGCAGAATAATGTACACCCTGTCCTAGGAGCTTACAATCTAATATACAGTATACAGACTGCTCCTGAGGGCATGCAGAATAATATACACCCTGCTTCTAGAAGCTTACAATCTAATATACAATGTACAGGCTGCTCCTGAGGGCATGCAGAATAATGCACACCCTGTCCTAGGAGTTTACAATCTAATGTATAATTTACAGACTGATCCTGAGAGCATGCAGAATAATGCACACCCTGTCCTAAGAGCTTACAATCTAATATATAATATACAGGCTGCTCCTGAGAGCATGCAGAATAATGCACACTCTGTCCTAGGAGCTTACAATCTAATATATAATATACAGGCTGCTCCTGAGGGCATACAGAATAATGTACACCCTGCTCAAGAGGAGCTTACAATCTAATATACAGTATACAGACTGCTCCTGAGAGCATACAGAATAATGTACACCCTGTCCTAGGAGCTTACAATCTAATATATAATAAACAGGCTGCTCCTGAGGGCATGCAGAATAATGTACACCCTGTCCTAGGAGCTTACAATCTAATATGCAATATACAGACTGCTCCAGTGGGCATGCAGAATAATGTACACCCTGTCCTAGGAGCTTACAATCTAATATACAGTATACAGACTGCTCCTGAGGGCATGCAGAATAATATACACCCTGCTTCTAGAAGCTTACAATCTAATATACAATGTACAGGCTGCTCCTGAGGGCATGCAGAATAATGCACACCCTGTCCTAGGAGTTTACAATCTAATGTATAATTTACAGACTGATCCTGAGAGCATGCAGAATAATGCACACCCTGTCCTAAGAGCTTACAATCTAATATATAATATACAGGCTGCTCCTGAGAGCATGCAGAATAATGCACACTCTGTCCTAGGAGCTTACAATCTAATATATAATATACAGGCTGCTCCTGAGGGCATACAGAATAATGTACACCCTGTCCTAGGAGATTACAATTTAATACAATATACAGGCTGCTCCTGAGAGCATGCAGAATAATGCACACCCTGTCCTAGGAGTTTACAATCTAATATGCAGTATACAGGCTGCTCCTGAGAGCATGCAGAAGAATGCACACCCTGTCCTAGGAGCTTACAATCTAATATACAATATACAGGCTGCTCCAGAGGGCATGCAGAATAATGTACACCCTGTCCTAGGAGCTTGCAATCTAATATATAACATACAGACTGCTCCTGAGGGCATGCAGAATAATGCACACCCTGTTGTAGGAGCTTGCAATCTAATATATAATAGGCAGGCTGCTCCTAAGGGCAACAGAATAATGTATACCCTGACCTAGGAGCTAACAATCTAATATATAATATATAGGCTGCTCCTGAGGACATGCAGAATAATGCACACCCTGTCCTATGAGCTTACAATCTAATATATAATATACAGGCTGCTCCTGAGGACATGCAGAATAATGCACACCTTGTCCTAGGAGCTTACAATCTAATATACAATATACAGGCTGCTCCTGAGTGCATACAGAATAATGTACACCGTGACCTAGGAGCTTACAATCTAATATATAATATATAGGCTGCTCCTGAGGGCATGCAGAATAATGCACACCCTGTCCTAGGAGCTTACAATCTAATATACAGTATACAGGCTGCTCCTGAGAGCATGCAGAATAATGGACACCCTGTCCTAGGAGCTTGCAATATAATATATAATATACAGGCTGCTCCTGAGGGCAACAGAATAATGTACACCCTGACCTAGGAGCTTACAATCTAATATATAATATATAGGCTGCTCCTGAGGGCATGCAGAATAATGCACACCCTGTCCTAGGAGCTTACAATCTAATATACAATATACAGGCTGCTCCTGAGGACATGCAGAATATTGTACACCCTGTCCTAGGAGCTTGCAATATAATATATAATATACAGACTGCTCCTGAGGGCATGCAGAATAATGCACACCCTGTCCTTGGAGCTTACAATCTAATATACAGTATACAGGCTGCTCCTGAGAGCATACAGAATAATGTACACGCTGTCCTAGGAGCTTACAATCCAATATATAACATACAGACTGCTCCTGAGGGCATGCAGAATAATGCACACCCTGTCCTAGGAGCTTACAATCTAATATACAATATACAGGCTGCTCCTGAGGGCATACAGAATAATGTACACCCTGTCCTAGGAGCTTACAATCTAATACAATATACAGGCTGCTCTTGAGAGCATGCAGAATAATGGACATCCTGTCCTAGGAGCTTACAATCTAATATATAATATACAGGCTGCTCCTTAGAGCATGCAGAATAATGCACACCCTGGCCTAGGAGCTTACAATCTAATATACAGTATACAGGCTGCTCCTGAGAGCATACAGAATAATGCACACCCTGTCCTAGGAGCTTACAATCTAATATATAATATACAGGCTGCTCCTGAGGGCATACAGAATAATGCACACCCTGTCCTAGGAGCTTACAATCTAATATACAATGTACAGGCTGCTCCTGAGGGCATGCAGAATAATGCATACCCTGTCCTAGGAGCTTACAATCTAATATACACTATACAGGCTGCTCCTGATGGCATGCTGAATAATGCACACCTGATTCTAGGAGCTTACAATCTAATATATAATATACAATCTGCTCCTGAGGGCATACAGAATAATGCACACCCTCTCCTAGGAGCTTACAATCTATTATACAGTATACAGACTTCTCCTGAGGGCATGCAGAATAATGTACACCCTGTCCTAGGAGCTTACAATCTAATATATAATATACAGGCTGCTCCTGAGGGCATAGAGAATAATGTACACCCTGTCCTAGGAGCTTAAAATCTAATATACAATATACAAGCTGCTCCTGAGGGCATACAGAATAATGTACACCCTGTCCTAGGAGCTTACAATCTAATATATAATATATAGGCTGCTCCTGAGGGCATGCAGAATAATGTACACCCTGTCCTAGGAGCTTACAATCTAATATACAATATACAGACTGCTCCTGAGGGCGTGCAGAATAATGTACACCCTGTTCTAGCAGCTTACAATCTAATATATAATATACAGGCTGGTCCTGAGGGCATGCAGAATAATGCACAACTTGTCCTAGGAGCTTACAATCTAATATATAATATACTGGCTGCTCCTGAGGGCATACAGAATAATGTACACCCTGTCCTAGGAGCTTACAATCTAATATATAATATACAGGCTGCTCCTGAGGGCATGCAGAATAATTCACACCGTGTCCTAGGAGCTTACAATCTAATATATAATATACAGGCTGCTCTTGAGGGCATGCAGAATAATGTACACCCTGTCCTAGGAGCTTACAATCCAATATACAATATACAGGCTGCTCCTGAGGGCATGCAGAATAATGTACACCCTGTCCTAGGAGCTTACAATCTAATATAGAATATACAGACTGCTCCTGAGGGCATGCAGAATTATGTACACCCTGTCCTAGGAGCTTATAATCTAATATACAATATACAGACTGCTCCTGAGGGCATGCAGAATAATGCACACCCTGCTGCTAGGAGCTTACAATCTATTATACAATATACAGGCTGCTCCTGAGGGCATGCTGAATAATGCACACCTGTTTCTAGGAGCTTACAATCTAATATATAATATACAAACTGCTCCTGAGGGCATACAGAATAATGTACACCCTGTCCTAGGAGGTTACAATCTAATATACAATATGCAGACTGCTCCTGAGGGCATGCTGAATAATGCACACCCTGTCCTAGGAGCTTACAATCTAATATACAATATGCAGACTGCTCCTGAGGGCATTCAGAATAATGTACACCCTGTCCTAGTAGCTTACAATCTATTATACAGTATACAGGCTTCTCCTGAGGGCATGCAGAATAATGCACACCCTGCTCCTAGAAGCTTACAATGTAATATATAGTATACAGACTGCTCCTGAGGGCATGCAGAATAATGCACACCCTGCTCCTAGGAGCTTACAATCTAATATACAATATACAGGCTGCTCCTGAGGGCTTACAGAATAATGTAGATTCTGTCCTAGGAGCTTACAATCTAATATATAATATACAGACTGCTCCTGAGGGCATGCAGAATAATGCACACCCTGTCCTAGGAGCTTACAATCTAATATATAATTTACAGACTGCTCCTGAGGGCATGCAGAATAATGCACACCCTGTGCTAGGAGCTTACAATCTAATATACAGTATACAGGCTGCTCCTGAGGGCATGCAGAATAATGTACACCCTGTCCTAGGAACTTACAATCTAATATACAGTATACAGACTGCTACTGAGAGCATACAGAATAATGTACACCCTGTCCTAGGAGCTTACAATCCAATATATAACATACAGACTGCTCCTGAGGGCATGCGGAATAATGCACACCCTGTCCTAGGAGCTTACAATCTAATATACAATATACAGGCTGCTCCTGAGGGCATGCAGAATAATGTACACCCTGTCCTAGGAACTTGCAATCTAATATATAATATACAGGCTGCTCCTGAGGGCATGCAGAATATTTCACACCCTGTCCTAGGAGCTTACAATCTAATATATAATATACAGACTGCTCCTGAGGGCATGCAGAATAATGCACACCCTGTCCTAGGAGCTTACAATCTAATATATAATATGCAGACTGCTCTTGAGGGCATGCAGCATAATGCACACCTGCTTCTAGGAGCTTACAATCTAATATATAATATACAGGCTGCTCCTGAGGGCAACAGAATAATGTACACCCTGTCCTAGGAGCTTACAATCTAATATATAATATATAGGCTGCTCCTGAGGGCATGCAAAATAATGCACACCCTGTCCTAGGAGCTTACAATCTAATATACAGTATACAGACTGCTCCTGAGGGCATGCAGAATAATGTACACCCTGTCCTAGGAACTTACAATCTAATATACAGTATACAGGCTGCTCCTGAGAGCATACAGAATAATGTACACCCTGTCCTAGGAGCTTACAATCCAATATATAACATACAGACTGCTCCTGAGGGCATGCGGAATAATGCACACCCTGTCCTAGGAGCTTACAATCTAATATACAATATACAGGCTGCTCCTGAGGGCATGCAGAATAATGTACACCCTGTCCTAGGAACTTGCAATCTAATATATAATATACAGGCTGCTCCTGAGGGCATGCAGAATAATGCACACCCTGTCCTAGGAGCTTACAATCTAATATATAATATGCAGACTGCTCTTGAGGGCATGCAGCATAATGCACACCTGCTTCTAGGAGCTTACAATCTAATATATAATATACAGGCTGCTCCTGAGGGCAACAGAATAATGTACACCCTGTCCTAGGAGCTTACAATCTAATATATAATATATAGGCTGCTCCTGAGGGCATGCAAAATAATGCACACCCTGTCCTAGGAGCTTACAATCTAATATACAGTATACAGACTGCTCCTGAGAGCATACAGAATAATGCAGACCCTGTCCTAGGAGCTTACAATCTAATATATAATATACAGGCTGCTCCTGAGGGCATACAGAATAATGTACACTTGACCTAGGAGCTTGCAATCTAATATATAATATACAGACTGCTCCTGAGGGCATGCAGAATAATGCACACCCTGTCCTATGAGTTTACAATCTAATATATAATATACAGGCTGCTCCTGAGGGCATACAGAATAATGTACACCCTGTCCTAGGAGCTTACAATCTAATATACAATATACAGACTGCTCCTGTGGGCGTGCAAAATAATGTACACCCTGTCCTAGGAGCTTACAATCTAATATATAATATACAGGCTGGTCCTGAGGGCATGCTGAATAATGCACATCTTGTCGTAGGAGCTTACAATCTAATATATAATATACAGGCTGCTCCTGAGGGCATTCAGAATAATGTACACCCTGTCCTAGGAATTTACAATCTAATATATAATATATAGGCTGCTCCTGAGGGTATGCAGAACAATGTACACCCTGTCCTAGGAGCTTACAATCTAATATACAATGTACAGGCTGCCCCTGAGGGCATGCAGAATAATGCACACCTGCTTCTAGGAGCTTGCAATCTAATATATAATATACAAACTGCTCCTGAGGGCATACAGAATAATGCACACCCTGTCCTAGGAGCTTACAATCTAATATACACTATACAGGCTGCTCCTGAGGGCATGCTGAATAATGCACACCTGCTTCTAGGAGCTTACAATCTAATATATAATATACAAACTGCTCCTGAGGGCATACAGAATAATGCACACCCTGTCCTAGGAGCTTACAATCTATTATACAGTATACAGACTGCTCCTGAGGGCATGCAGAATAATGCACACCCTGCTCCTAGGAACTTACAGTCTAATATACAATATACAGACTGCTCCTGAGGGCATGCAGAATAATGTACACTCTGTCCTAGGAGCTTACAATCTAATATATAATGTACAGGCTGCCCCTGAGGGCATGCAGAATAATGCACACCCTGTCCTAGGAGCTTACAATCTAATATACACTATACAGGCTGCTCCTGAGGGCATGCTGAATAATGCACACCTGCTTCTAGGAGCTTACAATCTAATATATAATATACAAACTGCTCCTGAGGGCATACAGAATAATGCACACCCTGTCCTAGATGCTTACAATCTAATATACACTATACAGGCTGCTCCTGAGGGCATGCTGAATAATGCACACCTGCTTCTAGGAGCTTACAATCTAATATATAATATACAAACTGCTCCTGAGGGCATGCAGAATAATGCACACCCTGTCCTAGGAGCTTACAATCTAATATATAATATGCAGACTGCTCTTGAGGGCATGCAGCATAATGCACACCTGCTTCTAGGAGCTTACAATCTAATATATAATATACAGGCTGCTCCTGAGGGCAACAGAATAATGTACACCCTGTCTTAGGAGCTTACAATCTAATATATAATATATAGGCTGCTCCTGAGGGCATGCAAAATAATGCACACCCTGTCCTAGGAGCTTACAATCTAATATACAGTATACAGACTGCTCCTGAGGGCATGCAGAATAATGTACACCCTGTCCTAGGAACTTACAATCTAATATACAGTATACAGGCTGCTCCTGAGAGCATACAGAATAATGTACACCCTGTCCTAGGAGCTTACAATCCAATATATAACATACAGACTGCTCCTGAGGGCATGCGGAATAATGCACACCCTGTCCTAGGAGCTTACAATCTAATATACAATATACAGGCTGCTCCTGAGGGCATGCAGAATAATGTACACCCTGTCCTAGGAACTTGCAATCTAATATATAATATACAGGCTGCTCCTGAGGGCATGCAGAATAATGCACACCCTGTCCTAGGAGCTTACAATCTAATATATAATATGCAGACTGCTCTTGAGGGCATGCAGCATAATGCACACCTGCTTCTAGGAGCTTACAATCTAATATATAATATACAGGCTGCTCCTGAGGGCAACAGAATAATGTACACCCTGTCCTAGGAGCTTACAATCTAATATATAATATATAGGCTGCTCCTGAGGGCATGCAAAATAATGCACACCCTGTCCTAGGAGCTTACAATCTAATATACAGTATACAGACTGCTCCTGAGAGCATACAGAATAATGCAGACCCTGTCCTAGGAGCTTACAATCTAATATATAATATACAGGCTGCTCCTGAGGGCATACAGAATAATGTACACTTGACCTAGGAGCTTGCAATCTAATATATAATATACAGACTGCTCCTGAGGGCATGCAGAATAATGCACACCCTGTCCTATGAGTTTACAATCTAATATATAATATACAGGCTGCTCCTGAGGGCATACAGAATAATGTACACCCTGTCCTAGGAGCTTACAATCTAATATACAATATACAGACTGCTCCTGTGGGCGTGCAAAATAATGTACACCCTGTCCTAGGAGCTTACAATCTAATATATAATATACAGGCTGGTCCTGAGGGCATGCTGAATAATGCACATCTTGTCGTAGGAGCTTACAATCTAATATATAATATACAGGCTGCTCCTGAGGGCATTCAGAATAATGTACACCCTGTCCTAGGAACTTACAATCTAATATATAATATATAGGCTGCTCCTGAGGGTATGCAGAACAATGTACACCCTGTCCTAGGAGCTTACAATCTAATATACAATGTACAGGCTGCCCCTGAGGGCATGCAGAATAATGCACACCTGCTTCTAGGAGCTTACAATCTAATATATAATATACAAACTGCTCCTGAGGGCATACAGAATAATGCACACCCTGTCCTAGGAGCTTACAATCTAATATACACTATACAGGCTGCTCCTGAGGGCATGCTGAATAATGCACACCTGCTTCTAGGAGCTTACAATCTAATATATAATATACAAACTGCTCCTGAGGGCATACAGAATAATGCACACCCTGTCCTAGGAGCTTACAATCTAATATACACTATACAGGCTGCTCCTGAGGGCATGCTGAATAATGCACACCTGCTTCTAGGAGCTTACAATCTAATATATAATATACAAACTGCTCCTGAGGGCATACAGAATAATGCACACCCTGTCCTAGGAGCTTACAATCTAATACAATATACAGACTGCTCCTGAGGGCGTGCAAAATAATGCACATCTTGTCGTAGGAGCTTACAATCTAATATATAATATACAGGCTGCTCCTGAGGGCATTCAGAATAATGTACACCCTGTCCTAGGAACTTACAATCTAATATATAATATATAGGCTGCTCCTGAGGGTATGCAGAACAATGTACACCCTGTCCTAGGAGCTTACAATCTAATATACAATGTACAGGCTGCCCCTGAGGGCATGCTGAATAATGCACACCCTGTCCTAGGAGCTTACAATCTAATATACACTATACAGGCTGCTCCTGAGGGCATGCTGAATAATGCACACCTGCTTCTAGGAGCTTACAATCTAATATATAATATACAAACTGCTCCTGAGGGCATACAGAATAATGCACACCCTGTCCTAGGAGCTTACAATCTATTATACAGTATACAGACTGCTCCTGAAGGCATGCAGAATAATGCACACCCTGCTCCTAGGAGCTTACAGTCTAATATACAATATACAGACTGCTCCTGAGGGCATGCAGAATAATGTACACTCTGTCCTAGGAGCTTACAATCTAATATATAATTTACAGACTGCTCCTGAGGGCATGCAGAATAATGCACACCCTGTCCTAGGAGCTTACAATCTAATATACAATATACAGGCTGCTCCTGAGGGCATACAGAATAATGTACACCCTGTCCTAGGAGCTTACAATCTAATACAATATACAGGCTGCTCCTGAGAGCATGCAGAATAATGCACACCCTGTCCTAGGAGCTTACAATCTAATATATAATATACAGGCTGCTCCTGAGGGCATGCAAAATAATGCACACCCTGCTCCTAGGAGCTTACAATCTAATATATAATATACAGGCTGCTCCTGAGGGCATACAGAATAATGCACACCCTGTCCTAGGAGCTTACAATCTAATATACAGTATACCGGCTGCTCCTGAGGGCATGCAGAATAATGTACACCCTGTCCTAGGAGCTTACAATCTAATATATAATATACAGACTGCTCCTGAGGGTATGCAGAATAATGTACACCCTGTCCTAGGAGCTTACAATCTAATATACAATATACAGGATGCTCCTGAGGGCATGCAGAATAATGTACACCCTGTCCTAGGAGATTACAATCTAATATACAATATACAGACTGCTCCTGAGGGCATGCAGAATAATGCACACCCTGTCCTAGGAGCTTACAATCTAATATACAGTATACCGGCTGCTCCTGAGGGCATGCAGAATAATGTACACCCTGTCCTAGGAACTTACAATCTAATATATAATATACAGGCTGCTCCTGAGAGCATGCAGAATAATGCACACCCTGTCCTAGGAGCTTACAATCTAATATATAATATACAGGCTGCTCCTGAGGGCATGCAAAATAATGCACACCCTGTCCTAGGAGCTTACAGTCTAATATACAATTTACAGACTGCTCCTGAGGGCATGCAGAATAATGCACACCCTGCTCCTAGGAGCTTACAGTCTAATATGCAATTTACAGACTGCTCCTGAGAGCATACAGAATAATGTACACCCTGTCCTAGGAGCTTACAATCCAATATATAATATACAGACTGCTCCTGAGGGCATGCAGAATAATGCACACTCTGTACTAGGAGCTTACAATCTAATATATAATATACAGGCTGCTCCTGAGGGCATACAGAATAATGTACACCCCGTCCTTGGAGTTTACAATCTAATACAATATACCGGCTGCTCCTGAGAGCATGCAGAATAATGGACACCCTGTCCTATGAGCTTACAATCTAATATATAATATACAGGCTGCTCCTGAGAGCATGCAGAATAATGCACACCCTGTCCTAGGAGCTTACAATCTAATATACAGTATACAGGCTGCTCCTGAGAGCATACAGAATAATGTACACCCTGTCCTAGGAGCTTACAATCTAATATATAATATACAGACTGCTACTGAGGGTATGCAGAATAATGTACACCCTGTCCTAGGAGCTTACAATCTAATATACAATATACAGGATGCTCCTGCGGGCATGCAGAATAATGTACACCCTGTCCTAGGAGATTACAATCTAATATACAATATACAGACTGCTCCTGAGGGCATGCAGAATAATGCACACCCTGTTCTAGGAGATTACAATCTAATATATAATATATAGGCTGCTCCTGAGGGCATACAGAATAATGCACACCCTGTCCTAGGAGCTTACAATCTAATATACAGTATACCGGCTGCTCCTGAGGGCATGCAGAATAATGTACACCCTGTCCTAGGAGCTTACAATCTAATATACAGTATACAGGCTGCTCCTGAGAGCATACAGAATAATGTACACCCTGTCCTAGGAGCTTACAATCTAATATATAATATACAGACTGCTACTGAGGGTATGCAGAATAATGTACACCCTGTCCTAGGAGCTTACAATCTAATATACAATATACAGGATGCTCCTGAGGGCATGCAGAATAATGTACACCCTGTCCTAGGAGATTACAATCTAATATACAATATACAGACTGCTCCTGAGGGCATGCAGAATAATGCACACCCTGTTCTAGGAGATTACAATCTAATATATAATATATAGGCTGCTCCTGAGGGCATACAGAATAATGCACACCCTGTCCTAGGAGCTTACAATCTAATATACAGTATACCGGCTGCTCCTGAGGGCATGCAGAATAATGTACACCCTGTCCTAGGATATTACAATCTAATATACAGTATACAGGCTGCTCCTGAGAGCATACAGAATAATGTACACCCTGTCCTAGGAGCTTACAATCTAATATATAATATACAGACTGCTCCTGAGGGTATGCAGAATAATGTACACCCTGTCCTAGGAGCTTACAATCTAATATACAATATACAGGATGCTCCTGAGGGCATGCAGAATAATGTACACCCTGTCCTAGGAGATTACAATCTAATATACAATATACAGACTGCTCCTGAGGGCATGCAGAATAATGCACACCCTGTCCTAGGAGCTTACAATCTAATATATAATATACAGGCTGCTCCTGAGGGTTTACAGAATAATGTACACACTGACCTAGGAGCCTACAATCTAATATATAATATACAGGCTGCTCCTGAGGGCATGCAGAATAATGCACACCCTGTCCTAGGAGCTTACAATCTAATATACTGTATACAGACTGCTCCTGAGGGCATGCAGAATAATGCACACCCTGTCCTAGGAGCTTACAATCTAATATATAATATACAGGCTGCTCCTAAGGGCATGCAGAATAATGCACACCCTGCTCCTAGGAGCTTACAATCTAATATACAGTATACAGACTGCTCCTGGGGGCATGCCGAATAATGCACACCCTGTTCCTAGGAGCTTACAGTCTAATATACAATATCCGGATGTAGCTTACTAGGGGGTGGCTGTGGTGGAGCGGAGTCACAGGAGGCAGTGTCGCTGGTTCACTAGGCCGGTGTCGGCAGGCCCTGGGCTCTCATTGGGCTTTGGGAAAATGGACGCTGGAGGTGGCGCATGCGTCTCCCAAGATCACAATCTGCGCATGTGCCTCCTCTAGCGCCCATTTTCCCAAAGCCCTCTGCAGGGCAATCAGTAGGAAAGGGGACTCTGCTCACCGGCGCTAGCATCTTATGAGAGCCCAGGGCCCGCAGCATCGCCCCATTCCTGCCATCGCCAGCCGCCTGAAGCAGCGACCCTGCCTCCTGTGACTCTGCTCCACCACCGCCACCTCCCGGTAACCTACTGTTAAAGAGACTATAAGAGACACCAGCATTTTATTTAAAAAATATTTTCCACCCCAAAATTTGGGGTGCGTCTTATGGTCTGGTGCGTCTTATAGTCCGCAAAATATGGTAATGTCAATACAAGTTTGTGAAAAAATTGGGCCGCGCTTTGATGACATCTGAGTGTGGTACGATTTTCACCAACTGACAGAAGGGAGAAGGTGAGAAACCTCTTTTTTTCTCCTCTCCACGTCCGAGAAAAACTGATGCCGCTCTGATCAAAGTCTGATCAGAGTCTGTAACTCTATTACTCCAGTTGCCGGTGCCTCAATTCTGCTGATGATATCCTGTGGTCCCAGGTCTGGTCCTCCTGCTGCCATCAAGCTACTGCGTTCTCCATTGTTCCTGCTCGGCCGTCCTGCTGCGCCACCGTCATCTGTCCGTGCTTCATTACAGCTGCTCATCTCAACTAGATGAGACATAACACCTATCATTACAAAAAAGAGGATTCAATGATAGGTCCTATATAAGGAATCATCCTGATACACGAGAGAGAACACGTCGCTCAGATGTTTCCTGAGATTTTTTAGGGGTAAATGGTGCAGTTCTAAACCTCACCACAAACATCCCACAGCTACACATGGTGTGAATGGGGCCTTAGTGTTCAGTGAAGAGCTGCCTACCTGGACTTGTCTTCCTCAAGCTGCTGCCTCTGGGACACAAGATGGTTCAGGATTAGAACCTTACACATTCTGTACCAATTGTGATGTCATGTGCCCTGTGATGTCATGTGCCCTGTGATGTCATAATAACTGCCACTGCTGTGTTATGTATCGTGTTTCCAACATCAAGGAAGAGTTGAATTAATAAAACAAAATCACAGGCTGCAAATAACCACCAGCCTCATTTTTAATTATTTCACGTTATAGCCTACATATTTCCACCCTTTTATCCTAATCCTCATCACCTATTACTCTATGAACAAAAAGAAAACACAGGACTCCATACTGCGATTCCTGATCACCATAAACCGTCAGTTCCCGGTCACTCCTGACAATGGAGACTGGTAGCAGTCTGCAATTACATTCATGTTATGAAAACGCTATGTTCTGACATTAATGGCAAAGCTACCCAAACATGGAGCCAAATAGAGTGGTCTCAACTGGCCCACCCCTTTCTATATGCTTTTATTAGAGCACATGGGTGTGATAGAGGGAAAAACCAGCCGATTGCTGAGGGGGGTCTTCAAGACCTCTGACAGATGATCAGTTGATCGACCAGCAAGTCCTCATTTAGGGAAGGGGTTCTCCAGATTGGTAACCCCTGTAGGCCGGGCTCACACTGCCTTACTAAAGAACCCAAATGTGCAGATTTTCCTTAGAATCTGGTCAATAACATTTTTTTAAATCACAGAATCATTAGAACAATCACAGCACAGGACACAGGATCCAGCGCTTTCTGCTGACATTTTCAGGTGAATGATGCGGTTCTGAATCCCACTACTAGCCCCCCATCTATACAATGTAGGAGTGAGGTCCTAAGTGAAGAGTTCCCTACCTGGACTTGTTCCCTTCAAGCTGTCGGGCTCTAATGAAACAAGATGGCTCAGGTGTTACACTCTGTACATTCTATACCAATTGTGATGTCACATGATCTCTATGATGTCTATGTGCTTTGTGATGTCATCAAAACTGCCTGTTTAACCCCTTCCCACCCAATGACATACCTTGATTTTGTGAACAGGTTATTTGGATGCCACGGCGCAGACATGAAGGGACTTTAGTAATCATCCAAAACTATTTATTCTTCTACCACTGAAAAGAAATATAAATATAGGGACACAATATATATAGATATATAGATATATATAGCTATTGTTATTAGCAGGTAAATACAATGTTAGGGTTAATAACAATAACAGCAGTACAGTACTTTACGTCACTTACTTACAGTCAAACGAATATTGATGCCTTTCTGTCTTCACTCAGTGGGCGCCACTCTCAGTACTAGACCAGTCGCTGGCACGAATGATGGTCACCAGTATTTCTCTCTAGTCCGCAAGTCCTTCATAAGTGAGTCACTTAGTACCCTGCATGTGCTCGTCACATTAGCCGCTCTCATTCTCTTCCGGAGCGCGGCCAGAGCCCAAACCCTGTAGTGCACGTCTGCGCTGAACGCAGTGGCCCGCAGGGACGGTCTTCCGCTACAGCTGGATGGTGTCTCAAGCCTGGTTCGGCACTGGTCACGGTCTTCTACTGCTGCGGGTCATGGTCTTCTACTCAGCTCAGGCCTTCTCCGGGATCTGACCTCCCTTGGACCTCCCTTCTGTGACAATGGTGGCTACGAGCCCACTAAGCGGCCACATGACCTGCCTGGTACAGGCTCTGGCACCAACTCCTCCCTTCTCGGCCCAGCCATGCCTTTTTATATTTTGTCACTGCGACTCAACTGTCACCTGACTCGGCGTCGTCTTCAATCCCTTCCTCGGGAGCATGCCCTTCCTCTCTTAGGTACCCTACTACTATAATCCTGTTTGCTTTCACTTTCTTTATAGTCTTTGACCAGCCGATGGTGGTGTTCGCTTGCAGTTACTCTGCTTGGCCTCTCATTTGTCTCCTTACAATTTAATAGAGTGGATGCGGGTGTATGGATTGAGCTCAGGAATTGATGCTACTCCACACAAGGCAAATACTGTCTGTATTACACAGCCAGCATCTGCCTCCAACAGCAGCGACCAGGGTGAGGTCCGGTTGCTGCTGTTAACCTGTTAAATGTCATTGTCAATCACTAACCACAGCATTGATATCATGCAATTCTGCCCCTGTGACTGTACCAGGCACCCACCGACCCCATCAATCCATTAGAGGGGTCTATTGAAGGCCCCTTTGAATGACATTTTGATACTTCTATGAAACCCAACATGTGACCATGCTTCATAGGAGACCATGATTAGGACTATATACTGCAATACTGTAGTGTTGCAGTATAGAGTACAAGCGATCAAACAATGTCTTATTACACCCTGCCTATGGCTGGTTCTAACAGGCCACCGTACCTGGCACACCAGGAGGTCATTGTTGACCTCTGGCTGCCAGGACAACCATTGGCTCTCCTTGATTTCGTTATGGGGGGTGCCAATTGGGGTAAAAGAGGGAGCCCACTCCCTCACAACCTTCCAAATGTCGTGATCCCTCTTGATCGTGGCATGTGGAGGGTTATTCAGCCAGGGGCTGTGCGGGCACGGTCCCTGGCTGTTACTGCAGAGGCTCCGCTGTTAGCGGTGATCGTGCGGAGGTGCTGATACTTCTGCACCTCTTGCACGATCATGTTGTGATTGGTCAGTCAGATTGGCTGATCAATCACAGCAATCTAAGTGCAGGGACCGACTGCATGGTTCCCAGCACCTATTCCCATGCTGCTCAGCTGTCAGTGATCGCTGTCGGCAGGGAACTGTCACTGTGTGTTTAATCCTTGAGACATAGCACATCATGATTCGGGAACTGACACCCGCTCATGACGTGCTACGTCCGTCATTAGTCATAAAGGGGTTAAAAATATTTATTGTTGTGTTATTCCACACAGACTTTAAATGAGACATGGGTTCCTCTTTTGCCTGGAGTGTTTCTTTGCTTTATTATTCATTAAGCTAAATTGGTTATTTATTGATTAATATACACTGTGTTTGACATTATATAATGATATTACCGCATTTTGCAATAAAACTGGTTATCTTATACTATTTCTATATATGGCAACTGCATGGTGGGCCCCAAGAGTGATTTTTCTCTGGTGGGACAAATGTACCCCAGTCCGACATGTATGTATGTATGTATATATATATATACATGTGTTACCAGTCATCCTGTCTGTGGTGATAATGAGACTGCTGAGAAGTGAACACTACAGAACAGGAAGTGTCAGATTATTATGAGGCTGATTGGCCAGAGTAAAAACTGCAACATTTCAGGATTATTATTACTTTATTTGTTTTTCAAATAAAGAAAGCAAAATCGTCGAAAATATTAAATCTGATGTATACAGTATAGATTTTTTTAGATGTTACATTCCCTTTGATGTCAATTGTAAAAAATCTCTTAATGTTAATATGTCCTTTTGTTTTCAGGGTGTACCTCAGTTACCATGTGCCAAAGCTTTGTACAACTATGAAGGCAAAGAACCCGGGGATCTGAAATTCAACAAAGGTGACATCATTGTCCTACGCCGACAGGTTGATGAAAATTGGTACCATGGAGAAATGAATGGAGTCCATGGCTTCTTCCCTACCAACTTTGTGCAGATAATTAAGCCTTTACCTCAACCTCCGCCTCAATGTAAAGCACTTTATGACTTTGAAGTGAAAGACAAGGAAGCTGACAAGGACTGCTTACCCTTTTCAAAGGTAAGAAATGTTGGATAACCTACCTGTAGAAAATAGTGATGGTTCACCAGCTTCTAGTAAAGTCATATAGATCTGATTCAAGTAATGTGAATTTTGAATTACTAGACAAAACCTATATTTACAGGCATCTACATTGAGTTATTTGAGGTTGGCCACTTTCTAATTATTTTTACAAATGTAAAGACTCCTGTTGACGGGTCAATTTTACTGCAGAATTAAAGTGTAAAAATAAAATCCAATATCAGAATTGCATTTTTTTTTCTTAATTATTTCACCTAAAGAGGATTTTTTCGATATTGACTTTTAAGATTGCTACTTCCTGTAGGTGGCACTAGAGATCTTATCATCTTCCTCTCTGAAGAGACAATTTGCATATTTCCCTGAGGAGCATTGCCACTTAAAAGTCTCCTCACCTTGGCATGTCAGGCTTGACATGTCACTCTCTTCAAGTAGAAACGTTACCCCTTGGATCCCAGTCAGACCCCTCTCAACCAGCCAAACCAGATCTCACACTTTGCACTGACGAGGGGCAGTATCCCGAAACACTGTGTCTACAAATTGAGATTTTGGGTTTGGCTTTTATCCTATGTCATATGACAAGGCTCATTAGAGAGTCGATATTGACCTTTAGGCTTGCTACTTCCTATCGGTAACACTAGAGTCCAAGACAATTTGCATCAAGCATTGAATAACATTGCAAACTATTTGCTGTTCTAATTATTAAAAAGGTTCTCTAGCTGAAAGTGATTGTTTTTAAGCAGCTGGTCAAGATTTCTGAGCCAACCCTCTTCTCCACGTTCTCTGTCTATACATCCGCTGTGACGGAGAAGGGGGCTTGCTTAGCTATTTTGGATGGAGAAATAAAACCTCATGTAACTCAAAATCCGGACCAGATAAGTTGAACTGTGTATTTAATAGGTTACTCTCCACATCTTTTAGATGTAAACCGTACTGTTATGTAAATCTGTTGTCACCTTTTAATCATAGGAAACACTATGTAGATTTTTGTGCTACATTTGAGGGTTTTAGTTCAATTTGAAATGTTTTATTTTAAAAATGGGTCCATGGTGGTCTGAAAAAAAACTATCGGACCCTCACTGTTTTTCTGTACTGCTGCTCATTGATTGACTGCAGGGGTCACATCTGAGCTATCTATTTTGTCTTGGATGGCACAATGCAGGTGTGGCCACTGATTGACTGTAGGGGTCACCCTCCAGAAACAGGGAAATCAGTGGGGGACCAGTGGGCTGTAGTACTAAGGAATGGTGAGTCTTCGTCTTTTTTTTTTTTTATAGCTTTCATAACTCCATAGGCTCATTTGTAAAATAAAAAAGTGGTGGACAACCCCTCTAATATATAGGTAAAACATTAATGGCTGATGACTGAGAACACTCGAGTGGTTTAATGACCATGTGGGGCATCATTTCACATCAGTGGTCATGAAAGATCCATTAAGACCCAGAATAATCACACATTAGAGAAGAGTTTGCTGAACTTAGAATAACCTCTGCCCAGCGGGGGAAAGCAATGTTTTGGGGCATGGTGAAGGCCCTGTTGTCTTTAGTCTCGGTGTGCTTGTTTCTGCTCTTTCAGGGCTTGCTCTTATACACAGACGTTTGTATTGTAGTGCTGGCTGTGCAGGTGGTAGGGGCTTCCTATTCTCAGTCTGCACATACTTTATTTGACTTTCATTGATGCGGATTGCTGTGACTATTTTCACGTCGTGTGGTTGACTTGTGATGAATGAGCTGAATGTGATCAGACAATCTGGGCGGAACACAGAACAACAGCTGTATAGTAGTTTTGTTCTGTCACCTTGGATGTCACACAATGGATATTTACATCTATCCACAGGTAATAAACGTTTGACTGTTGGGACCCCACCATCACATGATCGCACCGTAGATCCAAGCCCAATATTCCACATCAGTGCAGTCCACACTGTGACATTTAAATAGAGTAGTGGTCAAGGATGAGCCGGGCCACTTCATTCAATGTCTGTGGTACTGACAAAAACAGCTAAGCAATGTACTTGGTTGTCTCCATTAGTCTTTTTCAGTTCTCTAAGTTTAAGGGAATTATAGAAACAGTTGAGCAAACTGCGGATATGCTACCACTGGCTTTAGCAGAAATACCCCTTTAAATGGGTTGTCCAGTTACCTATCCACCGAGTAGTTCATCAATATCAGATTGGTAGGGGTCAAAGACCTGGACCCCCACTAATCAGCTGTCATTTGCTGACACTTTAAACACTTTCAACAGAGCTGTAAAGCCCTGCTTCATTCCATGTGTAGGTGCTGCTGACAGGTACTGCAGAACAGTATAGGATAGGAGGCTTTCTGCAAATTGAATGGAGCATCGCTTTTACAGAGCAAGTGACAGCTGATTGGTGGGGGTGCCAGGTGTTGGTTGTCTGTTGATTTCATATTAATCATCTACCCTGTGAATATGTCATCAGTATCGTGTGACCAGACAACCCCTTTAAGTCCGAAAAATTTTATTCACATAGCCTAAGCTCGGGAAGGAGGAGACAAAATAAAATATTGATTATTGATGTGCTTGTTTTGTTACTTTTTTACCTTTTTTTGTATTTTTGTATTGCACTTTGAAACAGAATAGTAGTTTTTTTTTAATTGTATGTTTCCTTGAAGAGGTTAAGCTCTTGGGTAGACTTGATCTTAGTGATGTGACTCGAGGAACTGTTACATTCTAGTTCACCTCAAGCTATGCTACAGGGAATAGTCTTTTCTGGTACACCTTAGCCCACCAGAAATGGAAATTTTCACAGTGATGGATGAGAGCGAACAATTAGGTTGAAACAATTGTCTCTTAGGACTGCGCTTAGTAATTCTTATAAATAACATACAAGCACATGCAGTAAAGGAGAGAACAAGAACCCCTTAGGACAGCGATTTTAGGCCTTTTGATGCTGTGACACACCTGCTGACGCGTCTTTCATGTGTTATTTTTCAGTTTACAGTAACATGAAAAATAGATGCTAATACACCATTTATTCCAAGCACAATGCAAGCGTGTACAAGTTACTTCTTGGCTGGATATCCAATTTTCAGTGAAATTATTGTTTGTAAGCCACCCACACGGCATTCATGTGAACTTCCTTAAGACATTTTGCATATGGTAACTGAACTGTAACTCTTTGTGTCTCCCCATGACACAGAAACGTGAATCCAAACTCGAACAGACACCATCAGAGAACAGGTTTTAGGTCATTAAAGTCCTTCACTTATTTTCTGTGGTGCTATAGAATGTTCTACCTATTTATTTAGTTACGGTAGTTTAGGTGTGGTAGCCCATGGAAAGGCTTTGACCACTCTACGTTATGGGCCAACGTGAAGAATCACCTAAATGTCTACAAGATGTTTATTCTTAAATTAATCTTATTACTTATAATCATGTCAGTGGATTTGCTTAAAGGGATTGTCCGGTCTAAACTGATGTCTGCAGTCACTCTGTGTGACTGCAGACATATGAATCCCCCCAACGCAGGCACTTGACGCTGCAAGGATTCACCGGTTTCTGAGCCGGGACCGGCGGGTACGTATGTGTTATGTGAAATGTCTGCTCCTGCATGTCATATATGTTACATGTTGGGAAGGGGTTAATGTTCAAACAGAATAAGGCTATGTGCCCACGATGCAGAAATGCTCAGGATTTTTTCCTGAGCGTTTCTGCATCTCCCTGGCAGAAAAAAACGCATGCGGATTGTACATGCGTTTTCCTGCCAGAGACAGCCTGCTAAGGCTGTGTGCCCACGATGCGTTTTTTAAGCCTTTCCGCAGCGGCAAAAACGCTGCAGAAACTCTTATAAAACGCATGGTAGAAGGCCAGCCATGTCCCCCAATGATAATCCGCATGTGCTGTGCACATGCTGCGGAAATTTCCGCTGCGGATTATCATTGCGGAAAAAAACGCAGCACTACCAATTATTTTGCGGAAATGCTGCGTTTTCGCCGCCATTGACTTGCATTAGAACGCACCAATTCCGCAAGACTGCATCTGTACTCGCATAATTGGCACGTTCTAATTTGCGGATGGTATCCGGGTGTAGAGGAGAGGAGAGTCTCATCCACACCCAGGTACCATTAAAAGCTGTAAAAAAGAATAAAATAAAAAATAAATGTATACTTACCTTCTGGCGGCCCGCGCTGCGCTCCTCCTTGCTTCCCGGCACTTCGCGATGGAATGAAGGACCTGCGCTAACGTCAGAGTCATGTGACGGGTCACGCGACGCTGACGTCGGCAGGTCCTTCACTCTACTGCTGCCGGCAGCCGGGACCGAGCGAAGCAAGACTGCGGGGGCCATCGGAGGGTAAGTATATATTTATTTTTTTATTTTTTGACATTCTCTCGGGTCACAGTATATAAATCCATGCTGGTTGCATGGATTTATATAGTGTGACCTAGTTGTCACAAGCACTTTCCAAGTGATGCTAAAATCGCTTGGAAAGCGCTTGACACCCGCATGCGGAAATGCATGTGAAGAACGCTTCACTTCCGCATGTCCCTGGCAGGAAAAACGCATGTACAATCCGCATATACAATCCGCATGCGTTTTTTTTCTGCCAGGAAGATGCAGAAACGCTCAGGAAAAAATCCTCAGCATTTCTGCATCGTGGGCACATAGCCTAAGGTTCAGTTGGTGTCTCATTTTTCAGGCACGATAGATGTGTATGCTGGGAGTATTTCTTGAATTATGCCATGTGGTGGCCATTCTAAAAACTTGTGCCCCTCTGTATTGGAGTTGCCTTTCTATACAGTATAAAAAATGTATCCTGACATATTGGCCTAGTGTGCTGTATAAGGACACCCTTTTGACACGCAAAGTGCATGGGGGCCCATGGGCATGTTGGAGAGTATACCTGAATAAGAAGATGTGAACAGAGCCTTAGGCTGTGTGCCCGCGATGCAGATTTAATGCATTTCCGCGGCACCATTTCTGCCGCGAAAATGCATTAAAAACACTTGTTAAGTTGTCTGCCATGTTTCCCAATGATAATGCACATGCTGCGGAAATTTCCGCTGCGGATTATCATTGCAGAAAAATCCGCAGCACAACCATTAATTTTGCGGAATCGCAGCGAAATCGCCGCCATTGACTTGCAATGGACCGCATAACATCCACATGATTACACGTACACATGCAGATATTATGCGATCCAATGCGTGGATAGTACCTGGGTCTGGAGAAGAGGAGACTCTCCTCCAGACCCGGGTACCAGAGTACCTGTAGTTAAAAAAGAATAAAAAAAACATATACTCACCTTCTGATGGCCCCCTGTCTGCTCTCGGCGGTGCTGCTTGCTCTTCGGTTGCTCGCGGTGGTGTAAAGGGCCCTTCCATGACGTCATTTAGTCATGTGACAGGTCATGCGACCGCTGATGTTGGCGGTCGCGTGAACTGTCACATGACTAAATGACGTCATGGAAGGTCCTTTTTAGAGCACCACGAGCCGTCGAAGACACCAGACGCACCAAAGAAGGAGACTGGGGGCCATCGGAAGGTGAGTATTTTTTTTTTATTTTTCAACTATTGATGCTGCATTTGCAGCATCGTAACTTGGTCACACTATATAAATCCATGCCAGTTGCATGGATTTATATAGTGTGACCAAGTTGTCAAGCACTTTTCCAAGTGATGCTAAAAAAGCTTGGAAAAGCGCTTGACATCCCGCATGCGAAATCGCATGTTCAAAACGCTTCACATCCGCTTCTACCTGGCAGAAAAAAACGCATGTACAATCCGCATGCATTTTTTCTGCCAGGGAGATGAAGAAATGCTCAGGAAAAATCCGCAGTATTTCTGCATCGTGGGCACATTGTTAGAACCTTGCTCTTAGGTTTTTTCTATTGCTGGTCACATGACCTTGTTGGCCTATTTAGTCCTGCTCCGCCCTTCTGGCTTTGCTGGACTTCATTGTATTACTACTCTTTAGCTAGCCTGTGCTCAGTATCTAACTCTGTTAGTTTGCTTGGTCTCCGGACCTCTGTGTTCTATATATTTTGTTTGTTCGTCTGTCTGCTACTATTTCTGTTAGGAGGTGTCCATTTTGCTCCCAGTCCCTAGTACTTGTAGGGATTCCTTCCCCACATCTATAGGTCTCCGTACAGACTAGCTGAGGACTTTAGCAGGTCTGATCGCAGGATCAGGTTCCCTGTTACATCGTAGGGATCAAGCTGAGTTCTATCGTAGGGACAGATCTCCTCTCTTTCCTTAGCTCTGGTAGCAGAACATAACAGTAAGTCCAGCCCGCAAATTCTCTAAGGAAAGATTTTTCTGTTCCATCATGGTGTCGGTTCTGGATTTGGCTAAACGCCTGCAGGGACTCTCTCTGGAGGTGGCCGAGCTCCGTCAGCACGTGAGTAACTGTCCTGGAGCACATTTCTTGGAGCCTAAGGTACGTTTGCCTGATTTATTTTTTGGTGAACACCAAGAATTTTTTTCATTTAAAAATGCTTGCTTATTGTATTTTCGTTTGAGACCCAGGTCCTCTGGGGATGAATCCCAGCGCATAGGGTTCATAATGTCACTTTTGCGCAAAGAGCCTCAGGAGTGGGCCTTTTCTTTGCAACCTAGTGATACATGCTTTAGATCAGTGGATAGTTTTTTTTCTGCTTTGGGGCTATTATATGATGATCCTGACCGTGTCTCATCTGCTGAGACTGAGTTGAGACGTTTGAGACAGGGATCAGGTAATGTGGAAAAATATTGTACTCATTTCCGTCGGTGGTCTACTCAAATAGGGTGGAACGATTCTGCTCTGAAGAGTCTTTTTCTTGCTGGGCTTAGTGAAAGGGTTAAAGACCTGCTAATTGCTTATCCCACACCTGAAGATTTGCAACAGGCTATGCAATTAGCTATACGGGTGGATAGGAGACTGCGTGCAAGGGTTAATGAGAGCAAATCCTCTGCTATGTCAGTTTCTGGTCATGAGAATGTGTGTACTGACAGTGGAGAGCCGATGGAGATTGGAGTGATGGCACCTCGCTCTCAAGAAAAGGACCGCAGATTTTCTGAAGGTTTGTGTTTCTATTGCGGAAATTCTGGTCATTTCATTAAAAGCTGTGTGCTTCGTATGAAGAAAGAAAAAAAAATGGTCAGTCATGCCCTTATTGCCTGTTTAAATTCCAAGGGTGTATTTTTAGCTGCTTCCACTATTGCTCAGGAAAAATTTATGGAATTTCGGGTGTTTGTCGATTGTGGGTCTACTCTGAATGTAATTGATGGGGGATTCTTGGAAAAACTCAATTTAAAACCCGAACCTTTGTCATCCCCCATTGCTGTGGTTTCTGTGGATGGCTCCCCTTTGAAGAATGTTACTCTCAAGGTCTGTGAATTTCCTCTCACTATTAATGGTGTTCACCATGAGAAATTGGATTTGGTAGTTTTGAATAACTTGCCTTCTCCGGTGGTGTTGGGATTGCCCTGGTTAAAATTGCACAATCCTGTACTGGATTGGTCTACCAATGAAATTAAATCCTGGAGCCATAAATGTTATGACAAGTGTTGTAACGGGCGTATTGCAGCTGTGGATAGGGGGGAATTGCCTGTTCCTATTCAGGATTTTTGGAGAGTTTTTTCTGAGAAGGAATCGCAGGTTTTGCCTCCCCATAGAGACTATGATTGTACTATTGAATTTGTCCCTGGAGCGACTCTTCCTAAAAGTCGTTTATTTAACCTTACTATTCCTGAGAGAAAGGCTTTGGAGGAATACATACAGACAAGTTTGGCCGCCGGTCACATTAGGCCCTCTAAGTCTCCTGTGGCGGTTGGATTTTTTTTTGTTAAAAAAAAGGACGGCGGTTTACGTCCTTGTCTGGATTTTCGTGAGATTAACAAAATTACTGTACGCAATCCTTACCCACTGCCATTGATTCCTGATCTGTTTAACCAGTTAGTGGGGGCCAAGTGGTTCTCTAAAATTGACCTTCGGGGGGCATACAATCTGTTGCGCATGAAGGAGGGTGACGAATGGAAGACTGCTTTTAACACTCCTGTGGGTCATTTTGAGAATTTGGTTATGCCTTTTGGTCTCACCAATGCTCCAGCATTTTTTCAGAATCTGATTAATGACATCCTTAGACCTTTGATCGGCAAAAATGTGGTTGTGTATTTGGATGACATTTTGATTTATTCGCCGGATCTGGAATCTCATTGGCGGAGCGTACGTGAAGTATTACAGTTATTAATTGACAATTCGCTTTTTGCTAAGCTGGAGAAATGTGAGTTCGCTGTACAGAGAATTAGTTTTTTGGGCTACATTATCTCCAGCGAAGGTTTTGAGATGGACCCAGTGAAAGTTCAAGCTGTGCAGGAATGGCCTAGGCCTATTGGTTTGAAATCGATACAGAGGTTTTTGGGTTTCGCCAATTATTATAGAAAATTCATTAAAAATTTTTCTATTATTGTCAAACCTCTGACCGATCTCACCAGGAAAGGTGCTGATGCGGTTCAGTGGACTGCTGAGGCCATTGAAGCTTTTGTGTATCTCAAGGAGAGGTTCACCTCTGCTCCCATCCTTATGCAGCCTGATGTGACTAAGCCGTTTTTGGTTGAGGTTGATGCTTCCTCTGTGGGGGTTGGCGCAGTATTGTCTCAGGATAACGGGGATGGAGTACATCCCTGTGCCTTTTTTTCAAAATTTTTTTCGGAGACTGAACTGAATTACGATATTGGTAATCGGGAATTATTGGCTATTAAACTCGCATTTGAACACAGGCGCCACCTCTTGAAAGGTGCTGAATTTCCCGTTCAGGTTTTTATGGATCATAAAAATCTGATATATCTTGATGCTGCCAAGCGCCTGAATGCCCGTCAGGCTAGGTGGGCACTGTTTTTCTCGCGGTTTAATTTTTCCGTTACTTACATCCCAGGTACTAAGAATGTTAAGGCGGATGCTTTGTCTCGCAGTTTTTCTCCCATAGTCGGTGCTGAGAAAGAGGAGAACATTTTACAAGAAGGTGTTGTGATAGCTGCTTTGGACTCCGTTCTGGAAGATGAGATTCTTAAAGCACAGGAGAATGCCCCATCTAACACTCCCCATGGGAGGTTGTTTGTGCCTGGGACCTTTAGGAGAGATTTGTTTGTTGAGTGTCACGAATCTCGGTTGGCAGGTCATCCCGGAATCTCTGAGACCAAGAGACTGGTGGGTCGCAGTTTTTGGTGGCCTGGATGGCAGAAGGAAGTCATTAAGTGGGTGCGTCAATGTACTATATGTGCTAGATCTAAGTCCTCACATACTCCTGCTGCGGGGTTACTTTGCCCTCTGGAGGTTCCCAGTGCTCCTTGGACACATTTGGCTATGGACTTTATAACTGACCTTCCCCCCTCTGAGGGTTTTACTGTCATCTGGGTGGTCGTGGACCGTTTTAGCAAGATGTGTCACTTGGTTCCCTTCATCAAACTGCCCTGCGCTAAGACTCTCGCTAAGGCCTTTGTCAAGGAAATTGTCAGACTTCATGGCGTTCCTACTGACATTGTTTCTGATAGGGGACCTCAGTTCGTGGCTCGTTTTTGGCGCGTCTTTTGTGACAGGTTGGGAGTTCATTTGTCGTTCTCATCCGGATATCATCCTGAATCTAATGGCCAGACAGAAAGGAAAAACCAGGATGTTGAGCAGTTCTTGCGTTGTTTTGTGGCAGACAATCAAGAGGGGTGGTCTGAGTTTCTGCCACTTGCTGAATTTGCTCTGAACAATCATACATCTTCTTCTGCTGGTTGTTCGCCTTTTTTTTGTTGTTCTGGGAGACATCCGTCGTTTGGGTCGTTCTCCAAGTTGGTATCTGCTGTGCCTGAGGAGGAGAATTTTTCCGGCAATTTGGAGAGAGTTTGGACGGATGTGCGTGGTAATCTTCAGGAGGCTAACAGAAAATCTAAAGACTACTTTGATAGGAAACGACAGGAGGTTTTGTTCGCTGTTGGTGACATGGTTTGGTTGTCCTCTAGGAATCTGCGGTTGAGGATTCCTTCTAAGAAATTGGGTCCCAAGTTTGTAGGGCCCTTTAAGGTGCTTCAGGTTGTCAACCAATCTGCTGTTAGGTTGGAGGTTCCTACCTCCTGGAGAATTAATCCGGTGTTTCATGTCTCTCTGTTGAAAAAAGCTGTTGTGTCGGATTGTGACGCCTCTGCCTCTGTTCCTCCGGTGGTGGAGGACGGGGAATATGAAATTTCTCGCATCCTTAATTCTAGACGGTATAGAGGTAGTTTGCAGTATCTCGTGGCCTGGAAAGGTTTCGGACCTGAGGATAACTCATGGGTGAGGTCGGATGATGTTTCCGCGTCCAGACTTATCAGAGCGTTTCACAGGAGATTTCCTGATAAGCCTGGTCCTAGGGGATCCGGAGGATCCTCTTAGAAGGGGGGGTACTGTTAGAACCTTGCTCTTAGGTTTTTTCTATTGCTGGTCACATGACCTTGTTGGCCTATTTAGTCCTGCTCCGCCCTTCTGGCTTTGCTGGACTTAATTGTATTACAACTCTTTAGCTAGCCTGTGCTCAGTATCTAACTCTGTTAGTTTGCTTGGTCTCCGGACCTCTGTGTTCTATATATTTTGTTTGTTCGTCTGTCTGCTACTATTTGTTAGGAGGTGTCCATTTTGCTCCCAGTCCCTAGTACTTGTAGGGATTCCTTCCCCACATCTATAGGTCTCCGTACAGACTAGCTGAGGACTTTAGCAGGTCTGATCGCAGGATCAGGTTCCCTGTTACATCGTAGGGATCAAGCTGAGTTCTATCGTAGGGACAGATCTCCTCTCTTTCCTTAGCTCTGGTAGCAGAACATAACACACATAGCCTAACAGTTTACATCACTCCGTACGTAGGTGACTGCACGAGACGAGACTTTCACAGTGCAGTAAAATCTGTTGTCTGTGATATATGGAAATAAATGAAGTCACATTCTTGCATTAAGAAAGATACATGTAAAATAAGGTGTTGTCATGGTAGGAAGGATGAAGAATAACTGTGGACGTCTGCAGGGATTATTCCCTCTGGACACACAAATCCAGATTTATTAGGTGATCATTGGATTTTGTCTGGCTTGGATATAGTCATATTTGAGTTAGGTGCACACTTGTAAGTGTAGGCATACACTTGTGTAAAAGATACAGCTTTTCATGTTCTTCCAACTTGGGATGCCAAAGCAAACAGGTTTTTGTTGGCTTGTGGCAAAGTAAAAACACATTCTGGAAAATACGCATCAGTAAATCCATAAAGCCTCTAGCAATACCTCATATGCCACGACTTGGAACTCTTTCTTTCTAAGCCAACATCGACTCCTCGGGGGAACCTGTTATTATGTGACAACTTGAGTACTGGAGAGCGGGAACGGAGACCATCTGAGTGACACAAGACGAGGGATTAGTCATTTTGTGACTGCCACACAAGCTAGACTGAATCCACAGCTTTTTCTTTTACCGACTCATCTCCACATGGAATTCTTCTCAATTACATTTCATCAATATCTCGGCTTTATTTATTATATAGCGCTAATATATTCCACATTGCTGTGGAATATATTAATATATTAATGTATATCTACTCACATCCTCACCTTCTAGAGGACTAGATCCTCAATTCTTCTTCATGGGGGGATGGGATTATTGATATACACTCATGTGGCTTTAAAATGAGCATGCAGCATCTGTAGTGGTATCTTTGGATATCTTGTTGTTTTATCTGGAAATGTACCATGGATTTTATATTTTCGATACATTTTTGACTAGTCAGATAAAGTATGCATCTAAGCAGAGCTGTCGGTACCTTTAATGCAGTGTGATTATCCAAACTGATGTCTTACAAGTTACAACCATTCACATGCATCTTCCGTCCTATCGATAGTCACACCGGGCTCTGAGACAATGCACACTGTAAAAACCTGTATAGAAATTCCACCTTCTGGATCTGTAAATGTGGGGACTCCATACTGTTACCATGATGGTCCCCCTATTTCCACTGCCATATTAAAAGGCACACTACTCAGTTCCACAAGACATGAAGCTGGCGTTGTACTAAGGTGTATTTAGTTGTCCCTAGGAGCTCTCATACTTGTAGTTTCGCAGAGGATAATAGTACTTGGCTGCTCAGGGTCCTGCAAGAACAAACACGCTCTACTGTCCAGGGTTTTCCTTGCCTCTGGCTATCATAACATAGCAATATGCATGCAAAGCAAAAAGACGGCAGCCCTGTCCGTCCCATGTCTTATGTCTGCAGTGCTCCTCTGATCTGTACAGTAGTCCTTTACTCACTTTGTTGTCACAGGCACATGAGCCATTAGGCAATTATTCTTTTAAAGGAGCCTAATGTAATAGACCTATGTCAGTGCCAGGTCCGTCTTAATAGTATTATGGACCCTTGGGCAAACCTGGGGCCCCTACGACAACCACTCGCAGGAATAAAATGTAAATAATATTAATATTATTAGTAGTAGATAATATTAAACATATATTTATTTTACTGGCACTTCAACAAAACTTGTATTAAAACATTAAAAACATGCAACTAATCAACATGATCAACATTTGAACAATACACAAGACCTGAAAAACACAATAATACTCAGTAAGCCACACAGATTAGATGGCAGAGTCTGAAAGTACAAACTTCGTATTACAACAAGCATTTGCAGCATTTCTTTTCAGAGAATTGCCTTATTATTGGCTTGAAGTCAGTGGTCTTCGGGATGTCATTTTCCATGTACATGAGTGAAAGCCAATTCAAACGTTGCTGCCCCATTGGGCTACAAAGAAGATTTTTTATGCGTTTCAGTTTTGAATAAGAACGTTCTCCAGTACAGTTGGTCACCATCGTGCACATGATCAATTTGGGTGCAATTTCAATAATTGGGAATACAGATTTAAAATTGTTCAAAATTATTTTTCTGTACAGTGCTGGGAGAGTCTTACAATTTTTAGCAAGAGCCATGTAGCGCTTGAGATGCTCACATTCATTTAAAAGGTCATCGTAATTCAGGTCCTTGTGATACATATTAACCAGATGTTCACACTTTTTCTTTAGTGCATCAGAAGCGATGGTTTTCAATTCACTGAAGAAAGAAAACAGATTTCCAATCTGTGAATAACCCTCTGCCGTTCTGTCAGTTCAAAGATTAGAGAATAGGGAGGAAAGTTTCCATCTTGAACTTTTCAGTTTTACTGAGAGGTACCTCTTCTTCTGCTGATCCATCATATCCACTAAGACGCACATTTCGTTTTCGTTCCCGTTTTTGCCCATCACTGTAATCTGTATCTGGACACATACTCCTGGCTTTGAATTCATATTCACTCAATTTGTCTCTAGTTTCCTGAAAATAGGTTTCCATTGACTCAAGAAAATTTGTGGCAACAAGGATGTTCGCATCCTTTGACTGCACGGCCTTACTTGTTTTGTTCATTTTTTCTAGGATGTCGTTCCAATTAATTGTGAGAAAGATTTACAGGTTTTCAATTTTTTTTCTCAATCCTTCTGCCTCTTTCCTTGTATTCATTTGCTGTTCATTGTCAAGTGATAGAGGACCCAGTGCATGGTTTATTTTTTCAAAACCCCCATACGGAGCATGAACAGCATCAAAATGTGCTGACCATCGTGTGTCAGACACGCTTGACCACAAAATCTTTTCCTAAATATGATTTCAATACATTCCAGCAATGAGTAGAACCAGCAAAAAATGAATACAGATGCTGAACAAAGTCAAAGAATTGTATAGTCTGTAGACAACACTCTGCTGCTTTTATGCCAAGCTCAGGCTCTGTCCAGCACAAGGGACTTAGATGGCAAACTCATTAAGTTGATGAATCCGTGCTTGCAATCCCATATAACATCATGACATACAGTCATGGCTGAAAGTGTGGGCACCCTTGAAATTATTCCAGAAAATGAAGTATTTCTCCCAGAAAATTATTGCAATTACACATGTTTTGTTATACACATGTTTATTTCCTTTGTTCATATTGGAACAACACCAAAAAAACTGAGAAAAAAGCAAATTGGACATAATTTCACACAAAACCCCCAGAATGGGCCAGACAAAATTGTTGGCACCTTTCCAAAATTTTGGGTAAACAACTTTGTTTCAAGCATATAATGCTCGTTCAAACTCATCTGTGGCAAGTAACAGGTCTGGGCAACATGAAAATCACACCTGAAACCAGATAAAAAGGGGAGAAGTTGACTCAGTCTTTGCATTGTGTGTCTGTGCGCGCCACACTAAGCATGCAGAACAGAAAGAGGAAAAGAGAACTATCCGAGGACTTGAGAACCAAAATTGTTAAAAAATATCAGTGTGAAGGTTACAAGTCCGTATCCAGAGATCTTGATGTTCCTTTGTCCATGTTGCACAACTCAATCAATAAGTTTACAACCCATGGTACCGTAGCTAATCTCCTTGGCCATGGACTGCATATAAAAATTTATGAAAGGTTGCAACGCAGGATTGTCCGAATGGTGCTTAAGCAGCCCCAATTAAGTTCCAAAGAAATTTAAGCTGTCCTACAGATTCAGGGTGCATCAGTGTAAGCGAGAGCTATATGTCGACCTTTGAATGAAATAAAACCCTATGGCAGGAAACCCAGGAGGACCCCCACTGCTGACACAGAGATATAAAAAGCTACGCTGCAGTTTGCCAAAATATACATGAGTAAGCCAAAATCTTGATAGAGCTTTTTGGTAAAGCACATCATTCAACTGTTTACCGAAAATAGAATGAGACCTACAAAGAAAAGAACACAGTACCTACAGTCAAATATAGTGGAGGTTCAAAGATGGTTTGGGGTTGTTTTGCTGTCCCTGGCACTGGTTGCCTTGACTGTGTGTAATCCAGGAGGAAAAAGGTAAAAGAAGGGGCAGATATGTTCCTGGCGCTGCGATGGAGGAGACAAACCCATTCACAGGATGAGACGTCTAATGGCACTAAACGTTTCAGGGACAATCCGTCCCCTTCATCAAGTGCATCAATTGTATCTCCAGCTCCTGCCCAGGAGGGTGTGGAGCTGGCAATCGGTCCGGCAGGTGATCAGGGCAGCCATCCGTCATACACCTCCTCCAAGAGTGTGCTTATTAAGTACAGCAGTGCAGCTCCTGCTCAGTGAGGCTGGGAAGCTGACGGTCAGTGCAGATCAGCTGATCAGATTAGTTCTCCATTTTGTGCACTACAGCAGTGCACAACAAGGGAAGGTGAGCAATATTTACTTGCACCTTGTCCTATGTGGTTGCCGATTCACACAGAGAACTCTTTTCTCTCTTCTTTCTTCAATTCACTGTGTGCAAGGCATCATGAAGTCTGAAGATTACCTAAGGATTTTGGGTCGCAGTGTAGTGCCCAATGTCAGAAAGCTGGGTTTGCATCCTAGGTCATGGGTCTTCCAGCAGGACAACGACCCCAAACATACAGTACTTCTAGAAGCCCCCAGAAATGGATGGAAACAAATCTCTGGAGAGTTCTGAAGTGGCCAGCAATGAGTCCGGATCTAAATCCCATTGAACAACTGTGGAGAGATCTTAAAATTGTTGTTGGGAGAATACCTTCAAGTATGAGAGACCTGGAGCAGTTTACAAAAGAAGAGTGGTCCAAAATTCCAGTTGAGAGGTGTAAGAAGCTTGATGACGGTTATAGGTAGCGATTAATGGCAGTTATTTATTCCAAAGGATGTGCAATGAAATATTAAATTGAGGGTGCCAAAATTTTTGTCTGGCCCATTTTATGTTTTATGTTGTTCCAATACACACAAAGGAATTAAATGTGAATAAATAAAAAATGTGTAATTGCAATGTGCTCTTCACTTCTATAATAGTGAATGAGTGACTGCCAACCGGTATGCTGTCTACCGTTTGCTTAACTTTCCATATGTTTGCTTTTGTGTAAACAGCTTATTTTAAGCGTGCTGATAATACCATAATGATACAAAACAAATATTACCATGCTTCTCACTGGAGCTTGGCAGGCAATCTGCTTATTTGGGCTGCTGCTTATTTTCATTAAATCCACATCATAGTTCACGTAAGGAAAGGCAATGCTTAGAGGGCATGCGCCAGTCCATACATAGCAGTGTAATGTCCGATCACACTTATTTTATATCATTATTTGTGCCGATTAATTAGAACTTGGAGTGTAGCGTGGACACATATCTACCAAAATGCTGCTTAAGCCTGTGTGCACACATTGAGTATTTGCCGCAGATTTTTCTGCAGCAAAAAACAAGAGTGAAGCAGGAAAAATGCTGTATAAAAGTCACAAGATTCTGACTCATTTTTACTTGCGTTTTAGCCCCCAATCATTTGAAACACTGTAAAAATAATTGGTACTGTAAACTGCATGGTCTTTTACCCTTGAAAATTGCTTAGTAAAAATGTGGCTTAAATGCGGCGTGTGAACAGGTCCTAAGGAGTGGTGCATTCCTAGTTTCATTTGTGGCATGATGGTCCTAATGGGTCATAACAATGATTATAGCCTGACTGAAGGAATATAAGCTTTGGGGGCAATAGTATAAACTCAAGCCCCATTTTGTTTTTTAGTTTTTCATTTCTTCTTTATGTAACGCTAAATGCCTTACTTCTGACCATATCCAAACCAATTTCTTTATTTCTATTGTGATGGTAATGGTTTGGATATGATACATATTTTTCTTACCCCCAAGATTTATAAATATTCTGACTTAGATTAAAATGATCTCTATATCCTAATTTTTGTAGCAATTGCTTCTGACCATGGCTGTAGGCTTCTTTAGTCTTCATCTAAGTCAATAGACCATGAACAGGACAACACCCTGGATAAACACTTTCTGCATTTACTCCTGGGGCTCAAATATATTATTTATCTACCAAATTATACAATATTTTACATTGAAAAAAAATAACAGTTTTATTTTTAATATGAGACTTTATTAAAGTCCCCTTTTTGAAAAATACGAAGAGGGAAGGGACTGTTATAAAATATAGAGGTAATACTAAACTCTGCAAATCCCAGCCACCTTGGTGGTCTATGGTAACACAGATTAGCCGGTTGGAACTTCATCCCACTAGAAGTGATGATTCACTAGAAGTGATGACTCGCGTCCATCCGACCGATGCAGGGTCAGATGACTGAGAAATGGTATGTCATCACTCATCACGGATGACATCCCGTCACCAGTGCGGCTTAGTCAATAACATTTTTTGAAAACCACTTTAAGGCCATTTGTGATGTTAGGAAAACTCTTTATATTATAAAAACGTACTTACAGGAAAATGGTTTTCAAAACCCAAAGCTACTGATTTAAGCCTCGTTCACACGTCAGTATTTTACATCCGTATTTGTAAGTCAAAACCAGGAGTGGGGGATAAATACAGAAGTGGTGACGTGCTTCTATTATACTTTTCCTCTGATTGTTCCAATCCTGGTTTTAGCTTACAAATCCTGAACATGTGCACATGGCCTTAATTGACAAACTCGCTAATGTGATGAGTTGGTGCTTTCCTCATTATTTATCCCCAAGTCGCTGATAGCTTTCGAAGTATAAAATAAGAATCCAGAATGGATAGCATTATTGTCATCTTAGCTGATTTGTTTTCCACCCTGGGGGCCTTGATTTATTCATGTATGAACCCAGGCAACCAACACATGACTATACTGGCTGAGATCCAGCTGACGTTTGGAGTACATTGGACCTTATTAGGGAGGTTTTACAAATCATGCCTTTCCCATTGTGTTTGTTCCATTGGTGAACATTCTTTAGTTGACCCAGTTGGCACAACTCACCAGTGACATCATGTTGTGTGTGGCCGGCTTCAGCATGTAGCAGCTTGGTAAGAAGCTTACATGTTTGGGCAGAGTCTGCTACAGTCTTCCAACCACATTCTGGTGCTGGACTCTAAGTAACAAGGTGCTGATAATGCAATTATTGTAAAGATATAACAGTCATTAAGGAAATGGTGACACTAGAGTAGATATTTGTAACAAAGCGATAGATTTTCCGCTTGTACACTCCTTTGTTTACTGAGAAATATTATTACATTGTTCCACATTTTGTCTTCTAAGAATATTATAAAGTGCTATGATCATAGTATGCTAAATAGTGATGCGCGAACGTGCTCGAATAAGGTGTTATCCGAACATGCTTGAGCCCTAACCGAGTATCTTTGGTGTGCTCGTCAAGTAGATTTGCATCGCCACGACTGCATGTCTCGCGGTTGTTAGACAGCCACACCACATGCAGGGATTGCTTGTTAGGCAATCCCTGCATGTTTTGTGGCTGTCAAACAGCCGCGAGACATGCAGCCGCAGCGATGCAAACCTATTTGACGAGCACACCAAAGATACTCGGTTACAACTCGAGCGTACATCACTAACATTGCTAAACTTTCTATAATCAAAAAGTATCCTAAGGGTATGTGCCCACGTAGCATTTTTCAAGCGGATATGCTGCGGAATTTCCGCAGCGGAAACGCTTGTGAAACGCTATGTTATCCGCCCCCCATGGTCCCCAATGTGATTACGCAAGTTCAATGCCCATGCAGCATGTTTATTAATTTTGCGTTTCCGCAAGCGGAATTGCCTTTGCAGTGCAATAAAAAACGCAAGGCAATTCCGCATGTGGAAATCGCGCGATAAACGCACGATAAACGCATGCGGAATTCCGTATGCGTTTATCCGGGAGAGGACATGCAGAAATGAATTAGAAAATTTCTGCTCCATTTCCGCAGTGTGGGCACATAGCCTCAGTCCTTTCAGTAAGAACTGATCTGTTTTAGTACAGTAGGCAGTGGAGGACACAGACAGAAGAGGGCCCCTGTAAAAGAACAATATATGGGTCCTTTGCCATGCAATAGCTCATCGTAATGCACAATTTCACTTGCTTTGGAAGTGGATGTGGCCCCCTTACCTCTTGGGCACCTATGTGGCTGCAGAGATTGCACCTATGACATGTCCATCCTTGACGGGAGACATATAATTTCAGATACATCTAGACCTTAAAGGTAAATTCACATGCTGCGTATTTAGAAAGAATTTCCAGCGCTGAGTTGTTGTGTGCTGAAAATCTGCAGTGTAACAGTGTAGTATAGTACCAGCTAAGTAAATGAAATCATAACAAATCTGATCTATTCATTGGCGAACATTTCTTTGCAGAAATTGACACAAGGCGTGGATGATAAAATCTCTATTCTTTTTGAGGAACATAGTGTATATTTTACCTTTTTGCAATGAAAAGGGTGTTGCTGCGGAAAAAGCGCACTCAATCGATAACCTGTCAACGCACCCTTCATTAAAGGGTTTTTTCCAAACTTTTAAAAATCCCCGGTCTGATGAGCATGCCGGTGAAGATAACAGATATTCAGCCTATAGGGCCTCATTTATCAAAACTGCAAAACAGTTTGAGGGTTCAGAGTTCAGCTTTGCTTTCTTAAACTGCTTTGAAGAAATTAAAGCTGAGCTTTGGTGGCTTGCTATAGATGACAAAGACAATTTTGATTTGCCCAAAGTGAAGGAAGATGGATGCAGCAGCTGTCATGTTGATGGCTGCTACCTCATTTTTTTTTTTTGTAGATGTAATAGCTCATTTTGTTTTTTTCCAGTGAAGATATCTTGCTTTATTTCCAAATTATTTTAGACCTATTCCATGTGTTTTTGCTTTTTGTGTTATCGGACTTTATTAGTAAGGCTTAAAAGGAGCAATTTCTGCAGACAAGCTGTACACATAGGAGCATATGGCATTTGCCACATTTCTGTTGGGAATGGGTAAATTATGTGCAGAGTAAGACTAAGTCATTCTCTAGGTTTGACCTGGGGACCACAGATTTTCCTTCCTAAGGATGAGCTTTGTGAGCAGATTTGCGCTTTCTACACTTTTTGTCGGAAGGAGAATTTCAATGCTTGAGCATTCGTGGATTCCCAACTTGTAAGAAACCTAAGACCAGTGGAGCTACAGAAATCCACGACAGCAGCACATGTGAACCTCATTATAGGTGTAGGGATCACCGATACCTCACACGTCCACCACCGTACGGCTCCCGGGTGAGCTCACATGGATCGCGTTGTGACAAATGCTGAGATCATTTTTCTCTGTCTCTACAGGACGACATTCTCACAGTGATCCGCAGAGTGGATGAGAACTGGGCAGAAGGAATGCTGGGGGACAAAATCGGAATATTCCCAATTTCCTACGTGGAAGTAAGTAATACACTCGGGATACTAGAAAAATGAGCTGGTTTCTAGGAATGAGTCATGAGCCCTGTGTTCTCATAACCCCAGATCAGGACCATTATGTCTTCCTATGTACATAGATCTTCCAGGCCGATCAGCTTTGACTCCATTAATAAAGCACATGTGGTGTCTTGTCTGCATCATTCATAGAATATGCTGAAGTCATTACTAGTCCACGGTTACCACAATTATGGTAGAGAATGAATTCCTCCACATTGTCACCGGGAAGGTATGTTCGCTCAGGCTTGCTTTGTTTTCGCAGGTCTGCTAAGTGCTCACTTTACTGCGGCTGATGCAGAAAGACATATTTTCCTCATAAGTCACCATACTGGCAGGTTTCAGGAGAAGCACAGATGATTCTGTGGTATTTGTGCTACATCCATGGATACGTCTGCACCAGAGATCCCGTACTTTGCTTGAATATTTCCAAAATTAGTCATGGTGGAAGGAAATAAGAACAATTTGTAAATTATTAACCCCCTAACCCTCCTGCACAGGACTCACTATATTTTATGTTCTAACAAGTTTCCTGTCTTAATTCCTATGTCTTGCGTAGCCCAAGTAGTAACAAAAATTCCTAAAAATCCATGTGTGATGTGGAGAGACAGTGGGCCTCATTTATTAAATCGAGTTCAGCTTTTCAATTTGTAAACTGCTCTGGTAAAATGAAAGCTGTACTGTAATTGGTTGCTATGGGCAACAAAGACCCTTTTGGTAAATGAGGTATTCTGTCACACAGGCCTCTTTAATTGCTTAATGTCCTATGTTGTACATGACGCGCCCCCTGGGCCTGTGCTGCTGCTGCTGCTGTGCAGGGGGAATACCCGGAGCCGGATTGCTGGGGGTTGTAGTTCTCCGTGGCGGTGACCCGGTCCGTGCCCAGGGTGGTCAAACCAGTGGCAGTCTATTTGTATTGTAATAAGTGTCCGACTACGCCACCCGTGGATTGCGGTCAGTGGGGACCGCCGCTGCACTGCAGACCGCTGAGGCTGATGTTGTTTGTGCAGCTGAGTATGGGATGACTCCTCACGGGAGGAGTATTGCCTCAGGGCAGCTAGTGTGGATAATGATGGGAGTGATGGTGCGAGTGTCCCAGTACTGATGGTGCTGGTGCGGCGATGAAACACATAGACTTGTGGTGCAGTTTCCAAAGCTTTACTCACTGTTGTTGTTCAGATCACTTCGGCCAGCAGTGACCGCCCGAGCCGTGCTGCGTCCACCAGGCGAGGGACTCGGTCAACTCCCAGGTAATTCCAGAGTGTGGTTCAGAGCTCCCTTCTCTTTCCTTTCTCTGGCCGTCCCCACCAGTGACCCACCTTTGTCCAGCTTCCTCGGGCCTTCTGTTGGTGAAACCTCTCTCCGGTTTCCCTGACCCTATGCGGTATGCCTTTCTGGTGGATGTAGTGAGGGGTCACACCAAGATGTGGTGACAACCTCCGGTTTTGGCTGAGGATTAGTCGCCTCCACCAATTCGGGTTCCGGTACCCTGCTCTGCCAACCCTTCACCCAGTATCTCCTCTGGGAATATGGGGTTCCTTCTGCCTTCGTGTCTCTGGGCCTTTCTCTGTGTTCCTCGCCTCCTTTCTCTTTCTGTTTCAGTTCCTTTCTTACTCTCCTTGCTGTTCCTTCTCTTCTCTCCCTCTCTGCTGTCTCAGGCCTCTACTCCAGGCCTGGCTCTGGGGCTGGGCCCAGACTGAGCCACAGCTCCCTGTCAGCCCTCTCTGGCTGAGCTCCTCTCTTAACTGAACACTGACCTAAGATGGTGCCCACCTTATATACCTCCTTCTGACACCCGAGCCCAGGTGACTAGCAACCAATGGGCTCCTTCCTATGCCCAGAAACCCACCCCTATCTGCTCCTACACCACTGGGTTTTCCTCCCCCTCCCCACTCCAGCCAGGAACAGAAGCTGTCGTGCCTGCACTCTGTCTAGTGGGAGCACCGTTGGTCTGTTCCTCGGAAATGGGGTGTGTGTGGTGCATGCAGCTTACTGAGCCCCGGTCCACACTCCATCCTTACCCGGGAGTGGAATATCACACCTCTGGTTCGAGGTGCAATACCCCTGTAGCAGCCGAGTCCTCGGGGTGCTACATACATTTTCATTGCATGTGGTGTATGGAGCAGGCTCAGCAGCTGAGCCTTCTTCATATGCGACATATGCTGGCTGTGTTATACAGCCAGCCTCCTCTGTCTGTAGCAGCCTCAGCCAGAGCTTGTTCTGATCCCTGCTGTTTACCATTTACATGCCATTGTCAATCACTGGTAGCGGCACTTAAATGGCATGATTGCCTGTGCACTTATTCACCAGCTCGGTTCAGCCCCATTGTGACACGATCACTGTGAGCTCATGGATTACTGTGGCTGCTGGAGGCGTTCTGAAGTCCCCAATGGCTGCCATTGTAGAAATACTGTGAAGCTCAGGCATAGGCTGGGCTTCATAGGAGAACCTCAACTACACTATATATTGCAATTCAGTACAGTAGTGCAGTATATAGCTTAAGGGATCAAATGATCCCAGTTTCAAGTCCCTTAGTGTGGGACTAAAGAATAAAGTAAAAAAAGGGGGGGAAGGGATGCAGAGCCTACCAGGCATTAATGAATCCGCCAATATACGTACAAAAATAGTAAATTTGAATAATTTAATAGCCCATAGTGACGGCAATGTTTTGGTCCAATTGAAAAAGGTCCTCAATTGGACCAAAGCGTTCCCATCACTATGGGCTATTACATCTTTGAAATTCACTATTTTGGGAGTGCTGCCTTTATTTTTGTACACACACATACACATCATTCTCCTTTTCCCCATTCAAAGATAAAGAAGTTATTAAAAGAAAACATATTTATTATTGTAAATCAACACAGTTCTGAGCATAAATTCACACTTCAGAAACATAGAAGAGAGATAGGCGTCTGAATAAAAAAATCAAATCTTTATTAATCTGAAATGAAAAATCACATAGTGTGAAAAGTATAAAAAGGGAACAGTTAACCCGTCCACATACAGACTCAATAAGTAATGAAGAAGAAAGAGCTATGGCTCAAATAATCAGCGGTGCCAGAGAACAATGTACCAACACCACCGCACACACAGACTCATCCATCCGTCTTAATATAGCTGCACTATGCACTTTATATAGACTACTTATGTTAAATCCAGCGAGCCACAGTGAGTGCCCTTAGCTTTGGTTATTTTACCAGTACTTGTGGCTATACTAAGCCATAGAATTCTTTGCACTGTGCACTTTACATTGGCTTTTCCAGGTAGTCTAATGATAGGCTGTGCTTATCAGGACGCTTTTCCACTGCCTCTTCATAGGCTAACACTTTTCTATGTGAATACTGAGTGAACATCGGGCACATCCATCAGGTTGTTGGTACATTGTTCTCTGGCACCGCTGATCAGCTGTTCCTGGTGCCGGCATAGAATTCTGCAATGTCACCTGCACTTATCCTTTCTTATAAAAGAGTAGTGCCCTAGGCTGATTTCTAAAAAAAAATGACATTGGCAGATTTGTAATGAATTATTCTTACTATTAATGGACATTCAGAGTTAAAGGAAAAAATAATAAGGTAGAGATAAAGGGTGTGTCCACAATTGAAACCATTTTTATTGTAATATATGATTGCAGGATCTCATTACAGACGGAGATTGCTTGTAGTCAGTAACAACTTTAAAGGGGTTGTCAGGTCCAAATCGATAAGTCTAGAGTCACTCTGTGTGACTGAAACATATGAATCCGCCCGGAGCGCGCACTGTGGGCTGCGAGGATTCGCCGGTTTCTGAGCTGGAAGGTATGTATGAGTTATACATACTCCCGGCACGTCCAGTGGGTGCAGCCTCGCTCCATACACTTGTAAGGAGCGAGGCCGCGCCCTCTAGTCATGCACGCCCATTGGATGGTTGCGTCACTTGTCGGGCGCGGTCTCGCTCAACACAAGTGTATGGAAGCGAGGCCGTGCCCACTGGACGTGCTCTGCCCAGGAGTATGTATAACTCATATATACCCTCCAGTTACGGCTCAGAAACCAGCAAATCCCCGCAGCGCACAGTGCGTATACTGGGGGGATTCATAAGTCTTCAGTCACACAGACTGACTGCAGACTTATCGATTTGGACCAGACAACCCCTTTAAGGCTGACAAACGCTCACTCAGACCCAGGACCTGACAATGAGTTAAATACAATAAAATGGCCACTGTGATCACAGTCATTTTAGACATCTGGATTTTGCTTATTAAATTCATACAGACCAAACCTTGCTCTGTAGCAGGTTGCACATATGGAGTGAGTGTAATTCCTCTAAGCGGAGCTTTTCCACCTTATTTTATGCTTTGGGAGCCAAAATAAACGAAAAGCATTATTACTTGTATTAGGAAAGTAATTGCCCCAATAAAACTTTTTTTTTTCAAGAGAAGGAGGGAGTAAGGCAAGCTGGAATGGGCTGAACCTGAAACCTGCAAAACCTTGGCAAGTACTAGTGTCCATTTCCATTGTCAGCGACGGTCCCTTGGCCGGGAGGTGATTAGCTCAGCAGTTGTAATCTTTGGACGCTTTATTTCACTTATTCTCCTGCTGAGAGCAGATGTTCACATTATTGTTAGTGCGAGACTTCCATAAGACAGTGCGATGTATAGAAGAAGAGAAAATACATTTATTTATAACTGTCTCCCAGAACCAAAGTGAAGACTGACATTACTACAAGCCGAACAGAGGGAATGGCGGTGGGCCATAACTGTGCAGTGACCGGCCCGGGGGTTCACCAGGCTTAGAGATTCTCACCCTCCATCTATATAAAATATTGGCATGGCTACTTTTAATTTCATCATAAACTTGGCTGTTTTCACAGCAAACAATATGGTCAAATCAATGGATTAACTGCACAGACAATACACCCTAGTGACAAGTGATTAAAGGGAATCTGTCATCGGGTTTTGATACCCCATCTGAAAATGGCATGATGTTGGGGTAGAGACCCTGATTCTAGTGATGTGTCACTTACTAGGCTGCTGGCTGTAGTTTTAATAAAATCACTGCATTTTTTACTGCAGATCTAGCAGTTCTCTGAATGCTGAGCTCTGTGTAACCCGCTGGCACCACTGATTGACAATGAGGGTACGGTGGTCACTGTGACAGCCGTCCGTTATGAAAAAATTGACCTCATGTTATTCAAGTAGGGCTGTTCAAGTGATTTTTTTTTTTTTTTTAATGGACCGAATTCCACATGAAAAAAATTGCTGCGTGCACAAGAATCTGTTTCAAGTCTACGGAGCACAAAAAAACCCGGATCCCATATAGATCTTCCGTAGAGCATCCGATTTTTACAGATACATTACCATTCTTACCGTAGAAAACAATATTTGGTCTTGTCAATTTTATTAGATACTGATGTATAAAAATGCATGGCACATGGATGACAATACCGATGAAAAATCATCCTTTTTATTCTCGGAGAAAATATTGCCACCCGATAACCATTCTCGGCTAATTGTGCCCGTCTGGGGGCGATCATCTTTCAGAAGCGCACACATCCCTGGACAGATACTTGTCAGGGCCTCTCTCGGCTGAATTATCTGTTTCTCTATAGTCATCTTGTTCCATAATGTAACGGGACGAGATTTGCCTGTTTGTCCTAATGAGTTTACAGCATCACACATAGTGTGATGATTGTTTTATCAATTCCTGGATTACGTTGTTCCAGTTTATACTTCATAGTAGGGTTTTTTATTCTTGGCCGCTAAATAACCCTAGGCATCTCAATTTTGTAACATGCATGCGTGGCTAATTACCTAGATAAGGGGACATATGGTTGTGTTTTGTAGCCATCTTTCCAGGCTGCCTCGCAGACCTAGATCCTGTATCAGCGCAGTCCCATGAGCAAACAAATACTTGTCTTTGCCCAGGAATCAGCACGCAGATCTTTTCTTGTCTAATATTTTCATGAGAGAAACAAATATCTTAATTAAATTGAAAAACATGCCTAGAGGAAAAGTGACAAAACTCAGGGGGAACCGTTCTCACTTTCCCTAATTGATCTCCCTCATCAGACTGATTTATTAAATGAGCTACGGAGAGTTGTGTTACTATCAGAAGCAATTTTTTTTATAAGACTTGTCCCATGATTAAAATTTTATATCGTATTTGATCAGAAAAACAATGCATTTCCCTTATATTCTAATTTTATATATTTTTAAATTTTATTTTAAATATTTTATTTCCATTTATTCAAACATAATAAGTCTTTAAACCGTTAAAGAAAAACCCTGCAGCGCGCTCCCAGTACCCACACACCTAGAGGTGACAGTACTCTATAGATGACTCATTATTGCAGGGTTATGAAAGAAACAATAATGACTTTGACTGAGAAATGGCGTATATGCATTGTATTTATCAAAGGGGTTTCTATGCAACTTCTGGAAAAATTAAAGAGCATTATGGCACAAGAAAAATGGTGGAAAACGGGAAGTGCAAATGGGACAAGCAGATCTGGGATTAGCGTTCACCAGAAGATCCCACTCCAGTTACCTGAGATGTAATGATGCGAGATTCAGCATTCAAAGATAAAGTCCCTTATCTTACCACGGGGATGTGTGAAATATATATTTTCAGAAGCTGAGAAGAATAGATTGGTAATGTAGAGTAGAGATGTCTACCTTTAACTACTTGTTAAAGCCCCCATGCACATTAAATGAAAGCTGTCTGATTTTGGCAGGACCGTATGACCATCTGATGTCAAAAGAGAGAATGATCGGACAATTGGAATTTCAACACTCAATCTTTTTGATTTCCTCCTCTCAAACGATTGAAAGCACAGGTGTATGGGGAAGTCAGGAGAGATGGTCATTTGAATAAACGTGCAGTCTACAGTTTTATGTTGACCATGAATTAAAGGTGGCCAGTAGACTTGGTGCGAATCAATTTGTAGGACCCGGTCCATCGACCATGTCAGTAATCCCTAAGGACCACCTCTTACCTGATGACTTTTCCTTTGATTTCCTGACCTGACGTGACATCACATCTGCGTCATGCTGGAACGATGAAGTCGCCCTAAGCCGGTTAATCAGTAGAATTGCCCCGGATGCCGTCAGGAGGGAGATGGTTCTCAGGCCTCCTATCCAGTTGCTACCGATTACTGATATGGCTGGCTGACCGAGTCCTGCAAATTGATTCGCACGAACTCTATTGGCCATACATCTTAAATAACAAACATATAAATAACAAGTATTCTGCTCACATACAAGCACTTGCTTATTTTTTTATCTGCTCATTTTTTAATATATATACATATAGAGCCACTAACTGTAAATCATGCCTGTTTTCAGTTTAATTCAGCAGCTAAGCAACTCATAGAGGTAGACAAGCCCTCGGGAGTGGACTCTGGGGAAGGACCTTCTGGGACAGCACATAGCAGCTCTTCCCAAAAGCACACTGATACCAAGAAGAACACCAAAAAGCGTCACTCCTTTACGTCCCTCACCATGTCTAACAAGTCATCGCAGTCTGTCCAGAACCGTCATTCCATGGAGATCAGTCCTCCTGTGCTCATCAGCTCCAGCAACCCCACAGCTGCTGCCAGGATCAGCGAGCTCTCCGGGCTGTCTTGCAGTGCTCCTTCTCAGGTGAGGAAAGCGCCAACTAGTACTAGACACATCTTCCTGCCGATGTAATGTACTTTATGCCTCTGAATAACAAACACTTCTTCTTTGTCTCACTAAGCTTTGGTTGTGCAATAGATGGTCCTCATCCTCCATATGTAGATACTAATAAAGGTTCAAATCTTTGGGCATAGTATCAGTGCCACATTTTATTGTTTTAGTGGCTGTTTTCTGTTCTTGAGTGTCCTATTATAATGTTTAGCTGACTGGCCTATGAAATTATTAAAGGGGTTTTCCAGAATCGCCAAAAAACAAATGTTTTACCTATAATGACTTAAGATCTAAACGATTAGAAAAAAAATGGCCCTTAGCATTTTTCTCATAGCTGTGCCGATTCTGCGGGGCTCCGGTACCTTCAATATCCTGCTCCCCAAAACTGAGTGCACTTGGTGAACGCATGAACATTGCTTCTCTCTCAATCTCCTGAATGCGTAGTCATAACAGAGTACAGAGGGGACCATTCCCTGCAGCTAAACTGACCCCATGATGTCCTGTATATTGGGGCATTACTGATAGCGCCTTGACCAAGCGATGGGTATAAAGGATGAACCAAAACATTACATTAGTGGTCATTTGCCAAGTGCCCACATCTGGAAATTAAGCCACTATTATCGAAGCAGTGGTATCAAAAAATAACTTGTAAAATCTCTGTCGCCAACGTTCAGATGTTCCTGAGGTCCACCACCTTCCCCATGTAATTATACTGCTCAGCTAACTTCCCCCAATGATCATACTGTAGAAATAACCTTTTCACCCTTTAATTATAATGGCTGTCCTATTCTGGAAATTAATTAGAGGCCACATCTTTACTACATGCCTCCCTGATTGCTTCCTTTTCTACTTTATTGTCTTCAGTTTTCATATTGTTTCTTCAAGCAGGACAACTATGGAGAAGGTATTACCAGCAGACTTTGACTGATACGAAGCATCTGAGCCTCCTGCACTCTGTAATTACTTTAGGAAAGGCTTTATAATTCGTAGCATTTACAGATGAGGGGTGTACTTTGTGAGGAACAGCTGTAGGGAGCACTACTCTTTTCTTATAATGCTTGCAGATTTTTGAGTGTCTGCTTTAGTAGATCCACACTTTACATTTTTTTTTCCTTTTTTATGCATGTCTTATATATTTAATCTTCTAATACTGTGATGTTGATTTTGATGATTAAAGGGGTTTCTGCATTAGACAATCTCCTTTGCTTCAAGATTTCCCTAGTCGTGATATGGTCAGCTGTGATATGTGAGGGACTTTAGTAGAAGGAACTCAGTCCTCCTGCAGCAGCACCCCCACAGGGAAAATTAAGCATTACATAGGTCACAATTCATCAAAGCAATTTATCGAGAATCCTGGCATAAATTGCTTTGAAAAGTTTCAAAATGTTGGTGCAACTTGGAGTTTCGCATAAATTAGCAACTTTTGTTGTTTTCATGCCAGTTTCTCCCATCTATGGGTGGAGCTGGGGCTTGATGCGGGCGTGATGTCATGGCTCATCTGAATCATGACGAGCTGTGGTGTTACTTATGGCCGAAATGTTACACCAGTCAAGGACAGGTGTAAGACATCTGGTGTGGCGCACATGCACCTCTTCATGAATCAGGAGGGTCTGACTACTTCACGCCACCTCTTCAAGACTGGCAAGAAAATCAACATTTTTGATGAATCGGGGCCAAAGTGTCCATTGAATAAATAGGCTATCCATGTCAGGTCCTCCAAAGTAAGAGGTGCCCAATGTAGACACACAATTTTCAATATGTCTTATACGTGAGGATCTTGAACTCAAAGGTTACTTTAAAATATGTTTTAAATCAGTGTTTGGATAAGTTTATTTACCAGTGCTTCATTGCAGAAATATATTGAGGATGTCGCAGAAAAGTTTAGAATATTATTATTATATATAAAAAAAAATTAGAGGAAAAGAGGTAGTACAGCTAAAAAAAACAGAAAAAAAAAGATAAAACATGCAATTCCTTTATGTGAGGGGATTACTGTATGGTTGTTTCAGTGGCTCGTCCAGTAGACTAGCTTATGACTTGGTGGGAATTTATTATCCTGTAGTGAGCCCAGCGTATGAGGACATGGAAATCAGCGTCTCACACAGTGATAAGCGGCCTGTGTAAGGAATTGTTTTCAAGGTTTATACCTCGGAGCAATCTGGTGTAATTGCAATATTCACATATTTAGCTTTGGAACAGCGTATATATATATTTTTATAGCCATGGGTGCATGGTGTGAATGCCAGGGGAGTATATTTTAAACCATAAAGACACATTTACAGAAAATTACTATTTACTCTAATTTTTACTAAGCCTTGAAGATTACTCAAATAATGTTGATATAGTTGTATAAAACTAGACATAAAGGAATAGCAGTGATTTTCATAAAAAAATAAAGCAAGTAATTTCCTTAAAGGGTATTTGTCAGCAGGACAGCCCCTTTTAGTTTAGGACATTTTGACAATAGACAATAAATTTGATCTAGAATTAATCTTTAAATTCTTTATCCAATGCGTGCCTATCACCTTCCTATATTTCAGTGCATACATTGGGTATTTTTAGGGCCATTGTACTTAGCCTACATTCAGCTCTGTTAAAGGAAAGCACTTGGTTTGCAAAAACAATCCCCAAGTTTGGACCATTCGGATATCTGTGATCTGCTGGTGTATCTGGAGGGGCAGGAAACTATGGAGTTACTCCGGATACAGTACGATCACTCCATGCTTGTCAGTAGACCGAGAGAGAATCCATCACTTGTTGGCCATTCAGATGAGATCTTTGTTGGTGGGCTCAGAGGAAGATAGCCAATGGATGAACTTAAGTTCTTCAAATAGGTATTTTTCGTTTATTGCACATGCATCATTATACATATATAAATGTAGCCCTGATATTATTAATAATAGTAGTATTTGTCAATATTTTTTATCTTAGCCTTTTTTTTCTTAGAGCCTTTATTTTTACTACTGGTTAAGCAAATTTCAATAAATGAATGAACAGCCTTCTGAAGCATAATTGGTTTATTCATCTGTGTCCTTGTGTTTTATTTCTGTCAGGTCCATATCAGTACTACAGGGCTTATTGTGACCCCACCCCCGAGCAGCCCTGGGGTTACTGGTCCTGCATTTACATTTCCACCGGAAATCACCTACCAAGCTGCTCTGGGAGTAAGTAGTAGGCTTTATGAGTTTCTGCTCTGGGGTCAATTCTGGACCTCAATTCTTCTCTGTAAACTATTATTAAAGGAGTTGTCCAGGACTTAGTTTTTAGGCCCATAGTAAAAAAAAATACAAAAAAAGTTAGTTGATAACAGAGGCAACTAACTGCCTGTTCTATCCGGTCACCGACCGCTCCTGCTAGTGATTCAGCTGCTCCACATCAACAGAGCAGCTCTTCTTGTTCTGGGCTGTTCTGTCAATGGGGCCTGACTGCCAATGTCATGCTGATTGACAGCTGGCTCCCCGCAGTTAGGAAGCGGGGAGCCAGTTGTCAATCAGCATGACATAGGCAGAGACGTCCCGTGAGCAGAGAGGAAGAGAAGCCCCTGCTATGTCGATATGATGTCAGCGGAAGCCACTGAATCACCAGCAGGCGTGGTCTGTGACCGCTCTATACTGGCAGAGATCAGTGCCTGGCAAAACAGGCAGGCAGTTAGCAATTACCTGCCTGTTAGTTCTTAGGCCTGTAATAAAAAAAATTAAATAGTCCTAGATAAGTCCTTTAAACGTATTCTCACTGTTGGGAATCATTTCTTTGTCTTCACTATCTTCTGCCCCTAAATTGAACCTCTTTTTTTTTTCTTAAACTTTTTGGTGGGGGGGTCCATTTTCCTCCTCTCTTATCAATCTTGCTTAAGCATAAGCTATTCTTAAAAATGCTCTGTGGTTTTTTTTTGTGGAAATATTTTTTATGGCTTTTTCTTTTTTTATTGGAGACCATCCAGTTTTAATTCTCTCCACTCTACAACTCAGAGGAAATTGAAGATTACATTTTTCTGATGGAGGAAGCAGTAGGCTTTAGAGACTAAGAGGGTTTTCATGTAGTCTTGCTTTTTTAGAAATCAGTAGGCTTAATATATATTTTTTGAAACAAGATCTAAATAAATTGGAATTCCCTGCAACTTCCCCTCTCCTTGGTGGGATCACTCTATCTAATTACAATATATGAGTGTAGTGCATATAATGGGGCTCCCTAATATATGAGCTACAATACCTCCAGCTTTAAATTAAACAACCACAGTCATCTGTCTGAAAATACCAGATACATCACACAGTACCCCAACCTGTCCAAAGCACTCAAAGCTTTCTACTTAAAGTACACTTAGGTACGTTTAATTTGTAGAATTAGAGCAATCAGAGGTAATGTGATATCACTGTGCAAATACATGTCTACATGTGGCCCCATTACAATTTTACATCATAAATCCAACTAGACATCGAACTTGTGATATAAAAAAAAAATATACAGGAAAACTGGAGAGAGATGAACTGAAAACCCCCGCGTCTCCTGAGATCCACCAAAGAACCATCTTGCCTTGTTCCGTCCTTAGAACAACTACCAGTGATCACTGCTATCGACCATTACATGTATGGATGCTGCGCTCACCAATACTAAGTTTCAGTTAACCTGAAAGGAAGATTTGTGTTGAAAATGTACAGCAACAAGTTGTAGGACATGTTAGTGCCAGGATTTAGGGAATACACCATTACCAGCTACAGTTGTGCTCAAAAGTTTACATACCCCGGCAGAATTTTTCCTTTCTTGGCCTTGTTTCAGAGAATATGAATGATAACAGAAAATATTTTTCTCCACTCATGGTTATTGGTTGGTGAAGCCATTTATTGTCAAACTACTGTGTTTTCTCTGTTTAAATCTTATTGACAGCCAAAAACATCCAAATGACCCTGATCAAAAGTTCACATACCCTGGTGATATTAGCCTGATAACATGCACAGAATTTGACACAAATGGGTTTGAATGGCTATTAAAAGTAACATCCTCACCTGTGACCTGTTTGCTTGTAATAAGTGTGTGTGCCTAAAACCTGAGTGAGTTTCTGGGATCCAGACAGACTCTTGCATCTTTCATCCAGCCACTGATGTTTCTGGATTGTGAGTCATGGGGAAAGCAAAATAATTACCAACGGATCTATGGAAAAAGGTAGTTGAACTGTATAACACAGGAAAGGGATACAAAAAAATATCCAAGGAATTGATAATGCCAGTCAGCAGCGTTCAAACTGTGATTAACAAATGGAAAATCAGGGGCTCTGTAAAAATCAAACCACGGTCAGGTAGACCAACAAAAATTTCGCCCACAACTGCCAGGAAAATTGTTCGGGATACAAAGAAAAACCCACAAATAACATCAGCTGAAATTCAGGACTCTCTGAAAACTAGTGGTGTGGCTGTTTCAAGATGCACAATAAGGAGGCACTTGAAGAAAAATGGGCTGCATGGTTGAGTCACCAGAAGAAAGCCATTACTTCACAAATTCCACAAAGTATCTCGCCTACAATACACCAAACAGCACAGAGACAAGCCTCAAAACTGTAATTTGGAGTGATGAGACCAAAATTTAACTTTTTGGCCACAACCATAAACATTACATTTGGAGAGAGGTCAACAAGGCCTATGATGAAAGGAATACCATTCCTACAGTCAAGCGCGAAGGTGGTTTGCTGATGTTTTGGGGATGTATGAGCTACAAAAGCACAGGAAACTTGGTAAAAGTTGAAGGGAAGATGAATGCAGCATGTTATCAGCAAATACTGGAAGCAAATTTGCACTCATCAGCCCGGAAGCAGCACATGGGATGTACTTGGATGTTCCAACACGACAACGATCCAAAACACAAGGCCAAGTCGACCTGTTATTGGCTACAGCAGAACAAAGTGAAGGTTCTGGAGTGGCCATCTCAGTCTCCTGACCACAATATCATTGAGCCACTCTCGGGAGATCTCAGGCGCGCTGTTCATGCTAGATGGCCTAGGAATTTACAGGAGGCTTTTTTCCAAGAAGAATGGGCAGCTTTACCATCTGATAAAATGAAGAACCTCATCCACAACTACCACAAAAGACTTCAAGCTGTCATTGATGTTAGAGAGGACAATACACAGTATTAAGAACTGGGTTATGTGAACTTTTATTATCAGGGTCATTTGGATGTTTTTGATTGTCGTTAAGATTTAAAAAGAGAAAACACAGTAGTTTGACAATAAATGGCTTCACCAACCAATAACCATGAGTGGAGAAAAAGTTTTTTGTTATCATTCATATTCTCTGAAACAAGGCCAAGAAAGGAAAAATTCTGCTGGGGTATGTAAAGTTTTGACCACAATTGTATATCAAAGATCACATACAAAACTTGTTTTTCCAAAGAGTCCAAATAATAATCTAGCGCCCATAGATAAGTCATTAAAAGCATATTAGTGTTTGGCTTTTTTTTTTAGAGATATAATCCTTGACTGATGCTCTATACTAAAATTAACCATTTACCTTAACCCCTCCATGACCATCTTCCTATTTATTTTTGCACTTTTGTTTTTTTCCTCTTCCAACAGCCATAACATTTTTTATTTGTCCATCAGCATTGCCATATGAAGGCTTGTTTTTTTTTTTGCGGTAGTTGTAGTTTTGAATGACACCAATCACTTTACTGAAAAACAGTGAAAAAAATCCAAGTGTGTTAAAAAAAAAATGTTCCACCATTGTTTTTAGGGGTTTTCTTATTACGGCATTCATTATGTGGTAAAGTGATCTGATAGTCATGATATTATTGAGGTCAGTGCGAGTTTTTTTTTAGTGGTAACAAAAATTCATAACTGTTTTTTTAAAAAGTTTGTTTGTGCCTCCATTTTCTGAGATCCGTAATTTATTTATTTTGCCAACAATGGAGATGTGCGAGGGCTTGAGATTACATTTTTATTGATACCATTTTGGCTTAGATACGTTGTTTTGATCTCTTATTATTGCTTTTTTATGTGCTGTACAGCGACTGAAGGAAAGCTGTTTTTGTCTTTAGACCCTTTTTTTTCTTTTTGGCGTTTAACATATTGTTAAAATAATTTTATATATTGATAGAATGGACTTTCATGGACGCAATAATTTTGAAATATGTTTATTTTTTAAATGTGAAAAGGTGGGTCATTTAAACTTTTATATTTATTTCCACTTTTTTTTTACTCAAAGGTCATTTGAACTGACGATCTCTGATAGTATATGCTGCACTACTACTATTGCTGAGCCTCAGGAGGTCCAAGATGGCAGTCTCAGATGCCTTCAGCAGGCCTACGCCTGCCAAGACAACCCTTTAGTTCCTCGTGATCCTGTCACAAGGGCAGGGGCGTACATAGGAATCATTGGGCCCCATAGCAAAAGTTCTAATTGCCCCCCCCCCCCCCAAAAAAAAATGAAAATAATTGTCGGGGTCACAGAAGAGCTTATCTCCCAACTTTGCAGCCCTTGCATAGTAATTTTCCTCTTGCTGAAGTCCTAGATTCCTCTTTCATTGCCCCATAAAGTATGATGCCAACAAAAGAGTCCCCCAGACACAGTATGATACCCCCATGGTGAATTCCTCAAGATGCACAGTAGAATGACCCCCACCTCAACTCCCAAGGCAAAGCATGGTGACCCCAACACAGTATAATCCCCCAACTGTGACCCCCACACAGCCCTCCAATGGGCCTACATACAGTATAATGGTCCCAGTCCTCTCCACACTCCACAGAGTATAATGCACTCGCTGTGGTCCTCCACAGAGTATAATGCACTCGCCATGGTCCTCCACACAGTATGACACACTCGCCATGGTCCTCCACACAGTACAAGACACTCGCCATGGTCCTCCACACAGTACAAGACACTCGCCATGGTCCTCCACACAGTATAAGACACTCGCCATGGTCGTCCATACAGTATAATGCACTTCCCATGGTCCTCCACACAGTATAATGCATTTCCCATGGTCCTCCACAGAGTATAATGCACTCCCTATGGTCCTCCACACAGTATACTTCACTCGCCATGGTCCTCCACACAGTATAATGCACTCGCCATGGTCCTCCACACAGTATAATGCACTTCCCATGGTCCTCCACACAGTATAATGCACTTCCCATGGTCCTCCACAAAGTATAATGTAATTCCTATGGTCCTCCACACAGTATACTTCACTCGCCATGGTCCTCCACACAGTATAATGCACTCCCCATGGTCCTCCACTCAGTATAATGCACTCCCTATGGTCCTCCACGCAGTATAATGCACTCCCTATGGTCCTCCACGCAGTATAATGCACTCCCTATGGTCCTCCACGCAGTATAATGCACTCCCTATGGTCCTCCACGCAGTATAATGCACTCCCTATGGTCCTCCACGCAGTATAATGCACTCCCTATGGTCCTCCACACAGTATAATGCACTCCCTATGGTCCTCCGTGCAGTATAATGCACTTCCCATGGTCCTCCACGCAGTATAATGCACTCCCTATGGTCCTCCACGCAGTATAATGCACTCTCCATGGTCCTCCATGCAGTATAATGCACTCCCCATGGTGCTTCACTCAGTATAATGCACTCGCCATGGTCCTCCACACAGTATAATGCACTCCCTATGGTCCTCCACGCAGTATAATGCACTCCCCATGGTCCTCCACGCAGTATAATGCACTCCCCATGGTCCTCCACGCAGTATAATGCACTCCCTATGGTCCTCCACGCAGTATAATGCACTCCCTATGGTCCTCCACACAGTATAATGCTCTCGCCATGGTCCTCCACGCAGTATAATGCACTTTCTATGGTCCTCCACGCGGTATAATGCACTCCTTATGGTCCTCCACGCAGTATAATGCACTCCCCATGGTTCTCCATGCAGTATAATGCACTCCCCATGGTTCTCCACGCAGTATAATGCACTCCCCATGGTGCTCCACACAGTATACTGCTCTCGCCATGGTCCTCCACGCAGTATAATGCACTCCCTATGGTCCAGCACGCAGTATAATGAACTCCCTATGGTCCTCCACGGAGTATAATGCACTCCCCATGGTCTTCTACACAGTATAATACACTCCCCATGGTCCTCCAAATAGTATAATGCACCCCCATGGTCCTGTACACAGTATAATGCAGCCTCCACCAAAGGGTAAAAATGCGGCCCCCACCATAGGGTAAAATGCAGCTCCAGTCCTCCAGTATTATCAGTACACACTGATTTAAAAAATGAATAAATAAATACATACTTACCGCTCTTCATTCCCGGCTACTTCAGTCTCTGCAGCGCGTCTCTCTCATCACCTCAGCAGTTGCCAGCTCCACTGTCTGACACAGCGTGGCGCATCATCATGCATCAGACGCAGAGGAGGAATGATGGGAAAGGGAGTGTCACATGACTCTCCCTCCTCCATCATTGCTTTCAACCAGGGCCGGCTCCAGGTTTTCGTGGGTCCCGGGTGAAAGAGTCTCAGTGGCCCCTTTAATACATACCACCATTCACAGATACGGCAGAGAAATATAGGTATAGTACACAGGGTCCAGGCTGTCCCCTCATCCTTCACATATGCAGACATGCACACACACACACAGTACGCAGACATGCACACAGTACGCAGACATGCACACACACAGTACGCAGACATGCACACGCACAAAGTACGCAGACATGCACACGCACACAGTACGCAGACATGCACACACACAGTACGCAGACATGCACACAGTACTAAGACATGCACACACACACAGTACGCAGACATGCACACACACAGTACGCAGACATGCACACACACAGTACGCAGACATGCACACAGTACTAAGACATGCACACACAGAACGCAGACATGCACACACACAGTACACAGACATGCGCGAGCGCACACACAGTACGCTGACATGCACACACAGTACTAAGACATGCACACACACAGTACGCAGACATGCACACAGTACTAAGACATGCACACAGTACGCAGACATGCACACATACAGTATGCAGACATACACACACACAGTACACAGACGTGCGCAAGCGCACACAGTACGCAGACATGCACTCACACAGTACGCAGACATGCACGCACATGGTAAGCAGACATACACGCACATGCACATGGTACACAGATATGCACACATACATTACACAGACACGCACATACACAAACCAATATACAGATACGTACACATACAGGCATACATACATATTTGAACACATTCTTACAAACACATAAAACAGACATAAATATATATACACAGTCATACTCACTGACATACACATTAGAAATATATTTAATATGTGGATTGGGGAATCTGGCAACAAGCCCCATTTACCTGCCGCCGGCTTGTAGCTTGTGTCCGGTCCAGCTGTGCAGGGCCGCCGGCGTGTCTGATGGCCATCACAAACATGGCCCTGGACCATCCAAGGGGCCCCCTCGCCGTCGTGCCCGGACGGCTCCCCCAGGATCTCCGCAGGACCTCTGGTGGTGTTTGATTGCCGTCACTTCAGACATGGCCACGCGCAGTGCGGCTGTGTCTACTAGTAATGACACAGCAGGGGCGACACACAAGCAGAATTAAAGGTGCAGTGTCGCCACTGCCGTGTCATTACTACCAGACACAGTCGCACTGCGCGCGGCCATGTCTGAAGTGACGGCAATCAAGCTGCAGCGCCGGTGGAGCGGGGGGTGCAGGAGGGGGACCCGATGCAGGAGGTACACGGTGCAGGCGACTGCTATGGGGCCCCCCCAGCTCACGGGCCCTATAGCAGCCGCGTGGCCTGCCGCCATTGGCGGTACACCACTGCACGGGGGAATGATGGGAGTCAGTGTGTGCTCACCCAGGCTATGACATTTTTTTTTTTTTTTATCAAATAATTTTTATTGAAAAACTCCAAATAAAATTTTTCCAAATAACATAAATGACATAGTAATTCCATAGTATAAAACATGAACAAAGTATCTCAACTTCAATTCCCTTGACCTACCCTAAACCCAAATCCCAACATTTCAGAGAGAACCATTTTCAGAGCAGTTCTAGAATAACTGAGTATAAAATTCGTAGAAGAGTGAAGATACAGAAGTGACTAACAAAGGGATAGCATTGTTAATACTCTATCTCAAATTAGAAGATTTGTGGGCAACCCTGAAGTATCCAACCAAGGACTCCATATCTTTTCGAATGCAATGATGACTTTTAAATGCCACCGTCATTGATTGACAATGGCATTTAAATAGCTAAACATCAGCTATCATAGCATGCATCAGCTGATGCTGTTACAAGCAGATGCTGGCTGTGTAGCACAGTGAGCATCTTCTGGTTTTGGTGCAGGCTCAGTTCCTGAGCTCGCTCCATACACTCTCCGCAACTACATGCTGTAAATTTACATTATTTGGTCGCTATCAGGTTAACATATTGTCAAACTTTTCCCACCTTGGTCCATGAAGTATTCACTGGCAGAAGCCAGTGCTGAGGGGCAAAGATTTTCCATTGGGCAATCAATATTTTCCCCTTCAGTGCTGAGATTTACTGGCTGGGTAGAAAATAATTGCTTTTTTGGCTGCAGCATTTATTGACCAGGAATGGATTATTTTAGAAAGTTAAAAATGATGACTGGTTGAATCCAGAAAAAAAGATTGCCCGGGCTCCCGAAATGGAATTCTTATGTTCTTTAACATTTACAAAGACCAGATGCCAATGTAGTGTTTGCTTTTACATTATTGCTTCTTGCCTATAGGCTTTGCTAAGTCTGTGCTACTTTTTTTTAGGATCTTGTTCTATGTATGAGTATTTTCCTGGTCTGATAACATTAGGTTTCTGAAAATTAATGTCATTCTCATATCAGTGTGATGATTAAAGAAGCACTTCTCCCATCAAAGTTTTTATCCTCTTAATATAATGCAGTCATCACATTATATGGCACTGTGCACTTACAATTGCTCATTTTGCCTTTCTATCCACTTAATTGTTTTCCATTAGGTCTATGACATCACCTGATTAAAAGCCGACTAGCTGAATCCTTCTAAGCTCTATGTAGAAACAGAAGATACATTTTCTCTGTATGAGTCATCAGTCACTGCAAAAGTCAATGGCAGGGGAAGGGGCAGAGCAGCTGGGTGAGGAGGTGAAGAATGGAATGATTTCTGCAAGGACAAGAAACTTCCATAGACCAGAGAAAAAAGAAGAATTAGCTGGGTAGAAAAGCAAAATGAGGAATTGTAAGTGCACAGTGCTATATAACATGATGATTGTAGTATATTAGGAGGATAAAAACGTTGATGGGAGGAGGAGTGCTTCTTTAATAATACGGGTCATCAATGACTCATAAGCGGATAATTTGCTAGAGGAAATAAGTGCAGCTGAGAGACTACACTAAATTAATAAGAAGAGAGCCTGCATGCAATTATTGTATTACATGAACTCTAGCCATTAAAGCCTGCCAAAGGAGTCCATAAAAGATCACAGGGCTAAGTAGTGCTGAGCTACAAAGGAACTTGAATCTGCAAAATTAAATGTTAAATAAATCTGTAAAATACGGTTTGTTATACAGACTGAGCTTTTTATGTTCCATTCTACATATTCTTTGTGTAATGTTGTCTTTGGCTTCTGAAATCTTCCTTCCAAATTCTGCTGCTGTATACATGACTATTACCCAGCTATGTGAAAAAAAAGCCTACTTAGCAATTATACGGCTATACCAGGTATGTTACAGATGGATAGAGCATCCAGCATTAAAGAGGTCGTCTTGTCCAATGGGAGAAAAATCAAATAATTATATTTCATATGTGAAAGATATTAAACATTCAATTATACTCTATCACATCTGCACCCCTGAGAAAGCCATTTCCTATGGCGAAACACATGGGGCTCTTTTTCCTACCTGACGCTTTCTGTGAGCCAATTTACCTAGGTGACTGTGCACATGACACTCTATTGCAGTGTCACTGTGTACTTCTTTTATATTCTTCAGATAATGAATTACTTCTGAATTATATTATCCGTACTTGTGTGTTGCACTTTTTTTACTATTGAACACTATTTGACATTACTGTAGGAGTATTGTCTATCTATATCCTTTTCATACATTCATTACATCTACTTGGCTCTACTGGTTGTCATGCCGGTCACGGCCTCAAAAACAGCTTCTGGTGTAATGTTTGCCTTTTGATTTTATTTCTTTTGACTTTTATGTTTGCTTTCCTATAAAGATTCAGATTGTTAAAATTTAGGAAGTGCAACCAATCTTTTGTACGGGTATTTTTTTTAACTATATCTGTGCCAAATGACCTACTGTATTTCGAATCCCCTCTTCTGGTGCTGTGAAGAGCTCGACTTCATATACCGTGGTATTCACATTTTTCAACAAAGATGATGGGCAAATCAATCGATCCTGTTCTTTACTATTGGTGTTACATTACCTATACTTACTTTAGCTATTAACAGAGCATGGCATATAATTATTGATCACTTAGTATCCCTATGCATGTATTTGAGGTCCATCAAGCTTTTATGGCAGACTTTTATGGCTGACTGAAGGAACCACGAAGGTACTATGAAGGTCAGAACCTCCGACGTGCACCACTCTGGATCAGCTTTGATTGGTTCTGCCATGAAAAGGATTGAACTGACAATAATGCTCTTCTTATTAGGTAGATATTGTTTTCAGGGAAGAACCAATATGGAAAGTCATACAGTTTTCTTTCTGCTGGATTTATGTATAATCAGGACTTTGTGTAATCAGAGGAATACAGAGATCCAGTGTCCCCATGGATGAATATGGGCTCCTTATTCGCCTCCGTGTGACACATGTTGCTAGATTTGCTTATCTTATGCCGTTTCTGTGCATTTTACACTAGATGTGACAGCATTGCTAGATATCACCTCTAGAATTATTTTCCGGCTCTGCTCTGTATTTAGAATAATTAAAAAATGGCCAGAAAGAGAATCCCTCAACTACAATGTGCTCCAAGATCTATAATTCACAAGTTCATTGTACAATAGACAAAAGAATGTGTAATAATTAGCATAAAAGCATCAGAGCACAAAAACAGTGTGCTTACCTAAGAGCAAAAATCAGGGGGTGTTTAGAGGACTACATCGGCCTTTGTGTACTATAAAGGGTCCCTTGAGATACACAACCTTTTATGTTATGTTTTTTTTTATTGTGCCAATTGTATGAGTGCAGCAAAGAGACCCCCTCCCCCACACGCACACCCTTCCCCCAAGCAATTAATGTCATGGAAAACATGGATATAAAAATGATGAATTTTTCTAGATCTATTTTTTATTTAAGAGAGAAGTGCCATCAGCATTATCTCACAGTACTTAAATGGTTATACAGTTTTTGCAATATTATGTCAAATTCTAATATATGGCATACTGTTGTGACCCGGGAAGGTTTGGCCTCTGAGACCCCAATCAATCCTAAGGTCCCTCGGGCTCATTACCTCACAGGTTTCCTGTAAATCGAGAGGATGGGAGCACTATGGCATTATCATGTTTGTTGAGAACCTTCTTAAATTGCCGTCTGCTCTATTGCAATTCTTCAAGCCGTGCATGATGATAGAGTAATCAGGATTAAAAATAGCAAAATAAATTATCTGTCCTGTTGGCTAATACTGGCCAACAATCCAATGTGTATGAGTGTGTCCCAGCGCAAAGGAAAAAGATGGATGAGACAGAATATTCATATACCAGATCCTTTCTGCTCAAGCTAAGTCTGGTGATGGCTCACTTCCCTGTCCTTATTGGATCCTATGCATGCTCGGCGTTTGCAGGGTGTACATGTATATTTGGGACTTGTCAATAATAGCAATCAGCTATAATCTAAGATGTATGGCCACTTTTAGTTTATGGCTAGCATCAATAGAGTTGGCCATACCCATGAGATAGCTGTCAGATGAATGCTCATTTGCCCGACATCTATCACTCCCAACTCCCCCATACACAGGAACGCTCGGCTGTGCTCTCTTTGAACATGAGGAACAAAAGGATTGGCCGATTGAATTCCAACACCCTCTCCTTACGTTCCCTTTTAGAATCTATTGGGGGGGACAGTCGGTAGTCCTACATACAAGATGACTTTTATCTAAAGTGTATGAGGACCTTTAGTGTAATACGTCACAAATAGAGGTGTAATTCAATATCGACATCCTAAATTCTTAGGATTCTCCATGTGTTTCCAGTGTATGTGATACTGTAATGTATAACTCTGGATTAGTAGGCTGATTGGAAGCGCACATCGAGGTTACTTTTATTTTATAGTTTGCAAGTGGGAAGACACTAAAAGAATGCCTGACATTCAGACATGATAGATTAGTATTACACAGTGCGTTATCACATGTAAGAAAATAAGGGAGCGCAGGAATTCTTGAAACAGAACGGCTTTGATTTGTGTGCCAGATCCATCGTCAGAGACTGAATAGAGCCAGTCACCTACTTGCTAAAATTAAAGCTGCATTTGTCTGTCAGTATCCAAAATACTTGAGCTTTTTCCAGGATATCTTGAATGTTGGCTTATGGATCACTGTGAATGTTCCCAAACAAATCTAAACAGGAAAGATAATGACTGGGTTCAACATTAACCCCAGAAACGCAGTCTCTGCTGTTTTGGAAGCGTAAACCTCCCATGAACATAAATGGCTTTTGTTAGTAGACATATGAGTGCGTGGAGCCGTCTCTGTTCTCTTTTATACTGTGCATTACTTTTTGTGTTACATCTAGAACATGCAAGAAACCTCTGCTAGAAGAAAGCTGGCAATGTTATTTAGAATCATGTAGCCAAATGCAATTATCTTTTAGAATAGGCAGTCAAGAAGAAGACCTTATTAATAAAGCCCTGAGGTGTTGAGCTGCCATGTGGATTAGAATATTTTATCCAGATTATTCTTTATACATAATGTATAATTCCGATTTCCTTAATTAGATTTAGTCTCTTTTTTTTTTTCCCCCAGCTCTTGTTGGTGAAGATGTAGCGTGGAATTAGGCTTTGTGTCCTTTGTTTTGACGTTGCCTCTTGAGTCTTGATACTGAGACTCTTAAAAGGCTGCCTGATGCTTTATGGATTAACATCTCACAACTGTATTACCGGTTTTCAAAGAGAGTCTTATGTGCCATTTATGTTGTTTCTATCCTCTATTCTTATACATTTCAAAGAATGGAAATATGAATAAGCAATTACAAAAACACAACAGTGATTGTATGAACAATAGCCGCCTGTAGATCAAAGGGGAATGCTTGTCTATTCCTTGATGCCATGGTTTGGAGACTAGTTTGCAAAAAAATGTGACGTGTTAATTTTTTAGGTACAGTATACATGTATTATTGATCTCCATATTTCACATACAGAACTGTATAAAAGTTTTAGGCATGTGTGGGAAAAAAAAGCTGCTTTGTAGGTATGCTTTAAAAAACAGAAGGGTTTATTTTTATCATTTAACAAAACGCAGAGTGAATAAACAAAAGAGAAATCTAAATTAAATCAGTAATTGGTGTGACCATTCTCTGCATTCAACACAGTAGCAATTCTTCTAGGTACACTTGCACAAGTGTATACCAGGTCAGGTATTTTGTAGGATTATAGTTCGGTGTATATGTAACCGATTACAAGTGAAAATGATTATCATTTTCATATATAGGTTGAAACACAGTTAATAAGTGAAACAAAAGCAGCTGCGTAGGAGATTTAAAACTGGGTGAGGAACAGACAAACTTTGCTACAAAGGTGAGGTTTTGGAAGACAGATTCATGTCACAGCATATAAAAGAAAAACAGCATCCAATCCAGGGTGTTCAAGGTATCAAAATTGTAGTTTATTCCGCCAGATTACAACGTTTTGACCGTTCGCCGGTGTTAATAAAGACTTAATAAAGGTCTCAATAAAGCAAAACGTTGTAACCTGGCTAAATAAACCACAACTTTGATATCTTGAACACCCTGGATTGGACGCTGCTTTTCCTTTTATATGCTGCAATTTTTCCAATCAGTTCCTTGGAGTCAACGGGCCTCCATTTTACTGAGTGCTGTCGGTTCCTTTTTCGTTGCAGATTCATGTCACAGATCATATACACCATGGCATAACCGAGCACAGCAATAAGATATAAAATAGTTATACTGTATCAGCAAGTTCTTTCCCAAATAAAAATCTCTAATCAAACTGGGATTCCAGTTATCTTGTTCAGGCTCTTTTGAAGAAACACCAAGAAATGAGCTATGTTGAGGTCTGTAGATTGTTGGCCCTGGATGCAGCAGATGAAAGAGACATCATGCCTAGAACTTTTGCACAGTAGTGTTTTTCAGCACAACCTTTTTTTCAGCAGCTGCTGCTAGCAATGTTGTTTCATTTGAGGGTTGCAGTTAATTGCTGATTTTAATCCAAGAAGAGCAAGACAAGCTGGTAATCAGAGGATTAGCCGGATGGTTATCAGGCTTTTAATTAACCATCAAGTACACTGATCAGTCATAACATTTAACTGACTTGCCTAATATTATGTAGCACACCTTACAGTTAGGCACCTTTCTATCATAGCCGACATTACCATTCTAATTCTAATTACCATTCAGCTTGTGCTACATACAGTAGCTATTCTGTAACATTGACCAAACTTCTAGCCTTCACTTCAAACGCACATCAGTGAGCCCAGACCAGGGTACTTATGACTGACTACTGTCAATACATTGTCCTTCTATAGACCAAAGCATACCAGGAACACCCAAAATGCCTGCCACTGATGAAGTCACCCAGCCATCACATCTGGCCATTGTCAAAGGTGCTCAGATTCTTACATTTGTCAATTTTCCTGCTCCCAACACATCAACTTCTAGAACTGACTGCTTTCTGCATAATGTATTGCACCCTTTGATAGGGGCCACTGTAACCAGATAACCAATGTTGTTCATTACTATGTTTTAATGATATATCTAAATATTATATGTGATTAAAATCTATGACTGACATCACGCTGCAACAGGTCTCCCACTGCTTAGTGCTATAGACACCTATCTGGACCTGTATAGTAATTGGACATGAAATGTAAAAGTGCTGCTTTATTCCACATGTGATACTCATAGGACGAGATCTATTCCTCATATTACAGACCTGAGAACAGAATCCCTCTAAGCAGAACTTTCCCGGACCCTAATGCAAAATGTGTAATCGGGTTCCGTAACGATCATGTTCTATGCATAATACTAGTGACGTCTTATATGGCTGGCGGAGAGGCTGTTGGGTCTCCTATGGCTCTAGGCTGGGTGCATCCCCTGTAGTTCTATCCATTCCTCTGAGTATTAGTGTGTTCTGTATAGTATCATCTCATCAGTCAGCAGTATGAGAATCACAATGGATGACAACTACATTGCAGGAGATAATTTAGTTTTCATGTCTTAGTTCGTTGAGTCTGCCTAAATGAGTTATCTCAGTTGACTTCTTATAAAACTTGATATGAGTCTTTCTTGTAAGTATTTCTTATTTAATGAAAATCCAGAAACACTGAGTTGTTACGGTCTGTGTTATCCAGAAGGGCTTGTTACTTGTGAGATTTTGTGAGAGATAAAGCGTAAAACTTCTACATGGATCCTTGAAATGAAATGCTACACTTCATCTCCACCATGATCTTCTCAGCATACAAGATACTAATCCTCGTAGTGTATGTGAACACAACATCTTTTTCAGGCGGATTCTGCCTGAAATCCATCTGAAAAAGTACTAAGAAAAGCCAAAAGGAATGAATGTCTGTTAAAACGACTTGCTGTGCACATGTTCCGTCTTTTGTAACTTTAGGTGTCGGAAGTTGTGAAACGGCTAAAAGAAGTGACCCGTCCATTCGCTTCTACCTGAATTTAAAAATAAAAAGCCGGAGGCCAATCCGACACAAATGCAACACTCAGAACTTTTAAGAAGATGTCTAACAGAAGCCTAATAATAATAATCTTTTTTATATAGCGCTAATATATTCCGCAGCGCTTTACATACATAATCATCGCTGTCCCCATTGAGGCTCACAATCTACATTCCTTATCAGTATGTCTGTGGAGTGTGGGAGAAAACCAGAGAAACCCACGCAAACACAGGGAGAACATACAAACTCCTTGCAGATGTTGTCTTTGGTGGGATGTGAACCCAGGACCCCAGTGCTGTAAGGCTGCAGTGCTAACCACTGAGCCACCGTGCTGCCAAAGTGCACATACTCTTATGGTTCTTGCCTTCATAAACCTTTTGTAGAATTGCCTATAGTAAATGATGATATTCCATATTTTGAACTGCTCTTCACTTTTCTATTTAGGACATGAATCCTCCTCTCCTCCCTCCTCCGCCCCTGACTGCTGCTGTTATCGTCTCCACAACTTCTGGGGCGACATCTTCTACTGCTGGACAGAGATTAGCTGGTGGTCCTGCTGAACAAGTCACACACCTCAGGCCGTCCTCTCGACCAAGTGTGTAAGTATTCAAAGGCCGGGTATGTCCTACGACATAACGCATCTACCATTGGTGGTCCATTATGTGAAAAGACCACCTCAGACTACGACCCCATGCTTTTAGCCTTCTATTAGTACATACCCCATTGTATTTTACAAGTGTCTGTATTTGTGACTAGAGCTCTCCTACACACCTTTTATTATTATTGCCTACAGTTACTTACATGGGCGATCTGTATTGCCACTTCTTATCACAGTAAAATTCCTGCACTTCTTTAACGATTTAATTTCAGAGCTAAAATGTATTACAGATAATAGAAGGCACGTCCTTAATAAATAAAGTGGATCCATCAGGTGTCCAGTGCTTCGCAATATGGGGGCACCACAGGATAGTGGGAGACACAGTGATTGACAGCTTTTCGTGTATGGGTGTGTGTACGGGGAGAGCTGTCAGTAACTCCTTGTCAGGACTCCATGGCTGTTTATGATCTGATGAGGCTTAAGGACCTGATTCTGCACCTAATTCCTTACTAGATCTGCTGATATTTCTCATTCAATGCAAGCAAATAGGATGTTTCAGAGTAATGTTCACTCTGTGGATATTAAAATGTGCTTATGCTTATTATTGGCACAGATTGCACACGGAACGACAATAGTGGTACATCAGAAGCAGAATCCCAAGTGTCAGCCTCCCAATTCTGTTACAGATTCTGTGAGAAGCACATGCTGGATCTCATATAGGCCAGTCTGAGACGTGCACCTATCCTAAGGGTTCTTTCCTGCTGTGTGTGAATGTGGTATGAAACGGATACAGACATTCAAACCGTTTTAGTGAACATAACCTATCACTATACCCTTGATTTATTATCGCATTTACACCTGTTTTTTCTTGATTTTCTTCGATGTTTTGGATTTTTTTTTATTTGTGCCATATTCATCTTTTTATTTGCTGTTGTTTTAATGTCACTATTACAAGGGCTTCTCACTAAATTAGAATATCATCAAAAAGTTTATTTATTTCAATACAAAAAGTGAAACTCCTATATTATATAGAGTCATTACAGAGTGATCTATTTTAAGTGTTTATTTCTGTTAATGTTGATGATTATGGCTTACAGCCAATGAAAACACAACAGTCATTATTTCAGTAAATTAGAATAATTAACAAAAAACACCTGTAAAGGCTTCCGATGCATATAAAAAGGTCCCTTAGTCTGTTTCAGTAGGCTCCACAATCATGGGGAAGACTGCTGACTTGACAGATGTCCAGAAGGCAGTCATTGACACACTCCACAAGGAGGGTGAGCCACAAAAGGTCATTGCTAAAGAAGCTGGCTGTTCACAGAGTGCTGTATCCAAGCATATTAATGGAAAGTTTAGTGGAAGGAAAAAGTGTGGTAGGAAAAGATGCACAAGCAACCGGGATAATCGCAGCCTTGAAAGGATTGTTAAGAAAAGGCCATTCAAAAATTTGGGGGAGATTCAGAAGGAGTGGACTGCTGCTGGAGTCATTGCTTCAAGAGCCACCAGACACAGACGTATCCAGGACATGGGCTACAAGTGTCGCATTCCTTGTGTCAAGCCACTCATGACCAATAGACAACGGCAGAAGCGTCTTACCTAGGCCAAGGAGAAAAAGTCCTGGACTGTTGCACAGTGGTCCAATGTGTTGTTTTCAGATGATAGTACATTTTGCATTTCATTTGGAAATCAAGGTCCCAGAGTCTCGAGGAAGAGTGGAGAGGCCATAATCCAAGCTGCTTGAGGTCTAGTGTGAAGTTTCCACAATCAGTGATGGTTTGGGGAGCCATGTCATCTGCTGGTGTAGGTCCACTGTGTTTTATCAAGACAAAAGCCAGCGCAGCCGTCTACCAGGAAATTTTAGAGCACTTCATGTTCCCTCTGCCGACAAGCTTTTTGGAGATGGAAATTTCATTCTCCAGCAGGACTTGGCACCTGTCCACACTGCCAAAAGTACCAATACCTGGTTTAAAAACAACAGTATCACTGTGCTTGATTGTCCAGCAAACTCGCCTGACCTTAACCCCATAGAGAATATATGGGGTATTGTCAAGAGGAAGATGAGAGACACCAGACCCAGCAATGCAGATGAGCTGAAGGCTGCTATCAAAGCAACCTGGGCTTCCATAACACCTCAGCAGTGCCACAGGCTGATCGCCTCCATGCCACGCCGCATTGATGCAGTAATTGATACAAAAGGAGCCCTGACCAAGTATTGAGTGCATTTATTTCAGTAGGCCAACATTTCAGATTTTAAAAACATTTTTCAAGCTGTTGTTATAAAGTATTCTAATTTACTGAGATAATAACTTTTGTGTTTTCATTGGCTGTAAGCCATAATCATCAGCATTACCAGAAATAAACACTTGAAATAGATCACTCTATTTGCAATGACTCTATATAATATATGAGTTTCACTTTTTGTATTGAAGAACTGAAATAAATTAACTTTTTGATATTCTAATCTAGTGAAAAGCACTTGTATATGTGTTTTTTTAATTGGCCACTTTGGGTGGAGTTCAGACTCTCAGGATGTTTTTCCTTGATTCATTATTTTCAAATGACCCCCAGTCCTCTACTGGAGTGATTTTATGTACATATGAAACTTTGGCACAAATTTTGCACCATTTTAGTAGAAAGTGTAACTTTTTGAGCTACGGTTTGCAAAATGGGATGATGATAACAATAGAGAGAATTTTTCATTTTTGCGCAAAATTCATGAACCATGTGCGCCATTTCGAGGAGTTTGGTGCAAAAAACATCAGTGAATACCACAAGATAAAAAAAAGAAAAGTGACTAAAAAAATGTAAATGATGAATGGCAGCATCTAGATAGACTGATCATGACTTGAACATATTAAATCAAATGCTAGAAAACAATATATCCGAGTCCTGCATTTCTGACTCTATACCTTGCCACGCTATAGCCTTATGGAATCGTTTCCACATCTGCTCCCTCCAGTTTCCAAGCTTGTTTTCTCCACCAGTCCAGAGTCTTGTTGTCCATTCAATCTAGGTTAGTTATTTTTTTATCATGAAAGGAGGGGGATTTCCTTTCAAGTACTTGACCCAGAAAGGCCCACACATGGAATAGATTGAAAGTTCTGTGCAAAGTAAATCACTGTAAACCTAATATATTACATTTTGAGTAGAAACGTACCTGTTCAAGATTGGTCTGCCTAGGAAGACTATTGTCTTTTGTGCCCTGGCTCATGGTTTCTCTTCCAAAGCTGGGCCATATGGAGGCTATCATTATTAAATAAAATGTTAAGTCCTTTGAGGGGACAGTCTGGCCTCTTCTGATCCAAGGTGTATAATATTCTGCAGATCACTATCCTAACATATACCAGGTGATTTATTTTCTTTATTAGACTCCATTTCAAATACCATGTTAAATACAGTAATATATCAAGATAGATCAAGACCCTCATTCAAACATCCCATTGAATTCCATGGGCACTGTGTACTGCTTCATTTACTCTGGAGTGCCACTGCCAGTTTCTCCCCACCACCCTGGGATAAGCCTATCTTTATAAATTCTTTTTAACACGGAAATAATGTCCAAAGTAAATGAAAAGGGTTATCTAATTCTTTAGAGGGAACTTGTCACCAGCTTTTCCCATTATAAAGTACGACCACCTTTAAGGCCTCTTTTTATAGTATTCTAGTAAGCAGCATGTAAGTCCCCAATCATCTACTGCATAGTACAAAAAATAACTTTTATCATACTCCCATACAGTCCGGTCCAGTCTGATAGGCGTTGCTGGTCTTGCTTTGGCACCTCCTCTCTTGTTACAAATGCCGTCGTCCTGCTTGCTTCATGTGGATGGCGCATCCTACATCATCCACACAGTGCCCCTAATCGCACTCATGCACAGACGTACTTCTTTCTGTCATGCTGAGAGCAGAGCAAAGGATTGTAATGCGCATGCATCAGCTTTACTTCCGGATCATCGGCGCTCTTTGACCTCTCCCGGCACATGCGCATTACAGTACTTTGCTCTGTCCTCAGCAGGACAGAAGGAAGTGCGCCTGCGCAGGAGCACGATTGGGGGACACTGTGGACACGTCATCTACATGAAGCAGAGGAGGAGGACAACAATTGTGACACCCATCGGACCGCACCGTGCAACACCGGAGGTCCTTATACTGCAAATCTGCAGTGGTGCTTGGAATTCCCACTTTTAAAGAACTGGAACACCCCAAAAACCTGGAATACTCAGCTTAAAATGTTCTCATTGTTGCTATATATATCATTCTTGTTTTAATATATGGTGACATATCAATTCCTCCATCCTTTTAAAAGCTACACTGGTAGATAGCAGAATAAATATAACTAGATATATATGGGTAGGTACTAGTGTTGATCGAGTATGTATCATTAACCCTTTCCGGCGAACATGCTCGGGTGCTCACCGAGTATTTTGCCGTGCTCCGTGTTTCATTCACTGTCGCCGCGTCTGCAAGTGTCACGGCTGTTAGACAGCTGTCACATATGACAGCTGATAGACAAGCAATCTCTGCATGTGTGACAGCTGTCTAACAGCCGTGACACTTGTAGGCATGGCGACAGTGAATGAAACGCTGAGCACGCCAAAATACTCGGCGAGCACCCAAGCGTGCTCGCCGGAAAGGGTTAATGATACATACTCGATCACCACTATTCTTGATACATCGATCAACACTAGTAGGTACCCAATTTTCTTGTACCAAGTTTTTAATTTTTCTTTTTGTCTTTAAAATGATCTTTACGTAAAGGAGAGATCTCTTTTGAGCACATGAGTTTCCGACATATCTCTGGCAGCATGTCCTCGCCTTCCTCTAACTTCTGGCTCAGTGATTTCTTCAATCCAGATGTGGAGAAAAAATTAAAGATTTCCCAATTACATGTAGTGCTATTGATTGACCGGCCAAATAAATATCATTATGAAATGTGGTCTGATGTCGAGCCTCCATCAGATATGTTAGGAAAGGGGATTATCCTGATTGGATGAGAGTGTTCCCGTTGCATGTGGTTATCATTACGTATGGTGGGCAGACTTCAAAGTTTGTATTTGAATGGAAAACACTTGGACTTACAGTACAAATGACTACAAATGAAAATGTTTTCAGTTAAAAAGTGAGACTTATTGTGTCTAGTGTTTTAGTGCTAGACTATATGTTTAGTGATGAAAGAGACGCTGCAGGGACTGTGCTGTATTTTTCTTAGCTAAGACTTCCAGGTGTTTGGCATGGTGTCCATATGTCCTACAGAAAGATGCATGTATTGCCGACTCGGGTCTGAATATTAGATATATATTTAGTAAATAAGTTTGCTACTTGAAGCCGGGGTATAATTGTTATTTAAAGGGATATTCTGTTAAAAGAATTGCTCCTGAATATACCTAATATTGCAAGTTATCCTCTCCGTCCAGAGGAAAGAAGGTCCAGTCTTCATCACAGGCACAGATTGTACTTTACTATAAAGAACCCTCTGCCACATGATGTAGTAATCGTGGGTTCACTACAATAGTACAAGGAGGGCCTGGATGCCTTTCTTGAAAAATATATTATTACAGGTTATGGGCACTAGATTCTGTGATGGGACGGACGTTGATCCAGGGAACTAGTCTGATTGCTGTATGTGGAGTCTGGAAGAAAGTTTTCCCCTAATATGGGGCAATTATCATCTGCCTCATGGGGTGTTTGCTTTCCCATGAAGCATCACGTTAAATTAGAGTTAGGTTACAAATTGAACACGATGGATTTTTGTCTTCTTTCAACCTCAAAACTTTGACATTTTACAGCTTTCTAATATAGTCCAATTAGCAAAAGTGTCCCAATCTGAAGGCGTATGCTCCAGTCTCTGGTCTCGGTAGGTCAACTTCTGCCTTGTGCTCCCAACAAGAGAGCATTTTGTGTGTTGGCACATCATCATTGTTGTGTGTGCAGAGGACTGGCTCTTTTCAATAGCAAACCCAGCCCCCTTTTCTTTCAATTTCAGTGTATAGAAAGAGAAGGTGGCTGGCTTATCTATTGAATTGATCCAGTGAGCCAGTCTTCTCCAGAGCCAGAAATGGAGCTGCCAAACCAGTGTAGCTATCTACAGGTTGGGTAACCGTCGATGATCAATCTATATTAGTAAAGCCGAATTCACACATCTGTGAGCCACGTACTATGCTTGGGTCAGAATACTTGGGTCGACTGGTGGGTCTCCTTTCCTGAGCTAACTGCCTTATAGGCATATATGAACCTTTTTTCAGTACAGTTGTTTTTACCTGGACATCCTATTTTAGTATTTTATTGAATGTAGGTTATTTTGTTTTATTTTTTATTAACATTATTAAAGAAGCACTTCCATCAAAATTTGTACTCTCTTAATATATTGCAATCATCATATTATATAGCACTGTGTACTTACAGTTGCTCATTTTGCCTTTCTACCCAGTTATTTCTTCCCTTTTCCATTAGGTCTGTGACATCACGTGACTAAAAACTGACTAGCTGAATCCTTCTGAGCTCTATGCAGAAAAAGGAGGTCAGTTTTCCCTGTATGAGTCATAATCACTGCAAAAATCCCTGAAAGGGGGGAGGAGGGAGCAGCAGGGTCAGGAGTTGAAGAGGGGAATGATTTCTGCAGGGACCCGAGACTTTCTGTTTCTACATAGAGCAGAGAAAACAGAAGACTTAGCTGGGTAGAAAGCCAAAATGAGCAATTGTAAGTGCACAGTGCTATATAATATGCTGACTGCAATATATTAAGAGGATAAAAACTTTGATGGAAGTTCTTTAACTTCACAGTCAAGAGGAAGGAAGGAGAGATACATTTGTGTGCCAACTAGCAACACACAGGACACTAGTATAGGAGAATGACAACCTTAATTATAGAAACTACTTACAATAGTGACACTTTTATGAACACCACATCCCGGACAACTAATTTGTGATTAACTTATGGGCATACATCACACAACACATGTTGTAGTAAAATTATTATTCACAGTACTAATTGTAAAACAACTTTCTATTAATTGGGACATGTTCATAGTCAATTCCAATGGTGAAGTTATGAAAATAATACTCTTAAAGATCAAGCTCTCTAAACAAAATTATGAAACCTGGAAATGATCGCCATACATTGAGAAGTGGTCTTTACTGGGGGATCTTTGCATAAATCTGTCTGGGTTGGTGGATGTTCCTCTCAGAGGGGGTGGTCTTTAGGGAGGTTTCACTGCATGTTGAACTGAAATATCACTTGCTCATAAAGATCTGATTTCACGGTATACAAATGGCGCCTTGGCGTTTTTAGCTTATTTATATTTAATAGAGCTCCAGGATCTGGTTTCGGGTGACTTTGCACCATGCTGTGACAATAACGCTATACCATCTGCAATGCTGCTCATTTTGGCATAGGATTATTCTCCTGTTAGGATATATAAAGCAAGAAGATACATATTCAATATCATGTACATATAAACAGAAGGAATGACTGTGGTAACCCCACTAACATATGCCCACCAAGATACACTCAAGAAAGAGAGATCTGATGGGCTCTTTGAAGAAGGATCAAAATAAACTATTCATTTATTATGTGCATGGCGGGAGCAGAGTAGCAGCCAGTTATTTTCTTTCCCTGATTAAGAGAATTGTGGCTATGGTCCAAGAAACTTTGTTTTTACCTTCTTAAATCCAGAGTGTCATTGTTTTGTTAGCCAAGTAAAGAAAATCCCGAGTGATCAACTTCTTTCCTACAAGGCTGCTGAAGCCGACGCTCTGTGCGAGAAGCCTATCAATCAGTAGAAGTTTGGAAAAAACATCTGAAGCTCATGTAACTGAGTGCATTCAGAATGGCAGTGCTTCAGTGCTAGTCTATAGGGTCCAACTCACTACAGATGTAATTCTAAGTATAAATATAAATAATATATATTATACATATAATATATATATGAATCCGGCTTGTCTGAAAAGTGGCACGCTTCACCACAAATCTGTCTCTGGTCTCAGGAAGATTACTGATGGGAGGCACGCTGCATTAGATGATCTGTGGTGTCACGTCCCAGCATTGCCCATTTTGGCAGAGCTGTGCAAAACTAGCGGGAAAACACAAAAAGTTGTCAAATTTTTGCACAACCTTGAGTTGCACAAAAATTTTGCGAATTATCAAAAAGTGTTTTATATCACACTTTGGTGAAGTGGCCTATGTTTTTTTGGCTTCATAAAGATTCCCTGTGTAAGTCTACAGAGCCTTGTTCTCACGCTCCATAGACTTACATTGTAAAAGTCGCTTCACTGCACTCTGTGTGACCCGGAGAGTCTGAAGAGCGGTGACAGCACTCAGAAGAGGAGAAGAACAGCACTGGATCCTGGAGAAGATGGCTGTAGGTGAGTATATTAACATGCACATACTACAATAGATACACATACAGACAGGTTTAGTGAAAACTTCATGGGGGAACTCGAAGACCAGTAGGGGGTGGTGGCAAATGTTTAACGTGTTTGTTTGCCCCTAACTCATTCCATTCCATCACCTCTTTTTTCACTTCCATTAACTATATGCTAAAATGTCTCTTCTCAGGTATGTCGCTATCTATCCCTATCTCCCGCGCAAGGAGGATGAGCTGGAGCTGCGGAAGGGTGAAATGTTTTTAGTGTTTGAGCGCTGTCAGGATGGCTGGTTTAAGGGAACATCCATGCACACCAGTAAAATCGGAGTATTCCCTGGGAACTATGTAGCACCTGTTACACGGTAAATGATAGGGGTATATACTATGACGATGATGCATCTTGCCAATATTTCTTCTTATACATAATTTCATATCTCTTACAAGTGTAATATGGACATTATAATTTTTATGTGTACCAAGAACAAAATTTAATGTACTAGCATGGCAGCATAATACTAAGAAAACAAAAACTGCATGCAATATTGTAACAAATGTGAATAATGTAGGATGAGTAGCAATTTTTCCCATGAACAGTGGGCGAAGCATCTAATCTGCTTACTGTAGATGTGTGCAGTGTAGTGCTAATTAGCCAGAACAGACAATCTCCAGACATGTGGTTAGGATCCAGTACTGTAAGGCTCGGTGATCTGTATTCTACAGCCATGTGGTTAGGATCCAGTACTGTAAGGCTCAGTGATCTGTATTCTGCAGCCATGTGGTTAGGATCCAGTACTGTAAGGCTCGGTGATCTGTATTCTACAGCCATGTGGTTAGGATCCAGTACTGTAAGGCTCAGTGATCTGTATTCTGCAGCCATGTGGTTAGGATCCAGTACTGTAAGGCTCGGTGATCTGTATTCTACAGCCATGTGGTTAGGATCCAGTACTGTAAGGCTCAGTGATCTGTATTCTGCAGCCATGTGGTTAGGATCCAGTACTGTAAGGCTCGGTGATCTGTATTCTACAGCCATGTGGTTAGGATCCAGTACTGTAAGGCTTGGTGATCTGTACTCTACCGTCATGTGGTTAGGATCCAGTACTGTAAGGCTCGGTGATCTGTACTCTACAGTCATGTGGTTAGGATCCAGCACTGTAAGGCTCGGTGATCTGTATTCTACAGCCATGTGGTTAGGATCCAGTACTGTAAGGCTCAGTGATCTGTATTCTGCAGCCATGTGGTTAGGATCCAGTACTGTAAGGCTTGGTGATCTGTATTCTACAGCCATGTGGTTAGGATCCAGTACTGTAAGGCTCGGTGATCTGTATTCTACAGCCATGTGGTTAGGATCCAGTACTGTAAGGCTCGTTGATCTGTATTCTACAGCCATGTGGTTAGGATCCAGCACTGTAAGGCTCAGTGATCTCTATTCTACAGTCATGTGGTTAGGATCCAGTACTGTAAGGCTCGGTGATCTCTATTCTACAGTCATGTGGTTAGGATCCAGTACTGTAAGGCTTGGTGATCTCTATTCTGCAGCCATGTGGTTAGAATCCAGGACTGTAAGGCTTGGTGATCTGTATTCTACAGCCATGTGGTTAGGATCCAGTACTGTAAGGCTTGGTGATCTGTATTCTACAGCCATGTGGTTAGGATCCAGTACTGTAAGGCTCGGTGATCTGTATTCTACAGCCATGTGGTTAGGATCCAGTACTGTAAGGCTCGTTGATCTGTATTCTACAGCCATGTGGTTAGGATCCAGCACTGTAAGGCTCAGTGATCTCTATTCTACAGTCATGTGGTTAGGATCCAGTACTGTAAGGCTTGGTGATCTCTATTCTGCAGCCATGTGGTTAGAATCCAGGACTGTAAGGCTCGGTGATCTGTATTCTACAGCCATGTGGTTAGGATCCAGTACTGTAAGGCTCAGTGATCTGTATTCTGCAGCCATGTGGTTAGGATCCAGCACTGTAAGGCTCGGTGATCTCTATTCTACAGCCATGTGATTAGGATCCAGCACTGTAAGGCTTGGGGATCTGTATTCTACAGTCATGTGGTTAGGATCCAGTACTGTAAGGCTCGGTGATCTATACTCTACAGCCATGTGGTTAGGATCCAGTACTGTAAGGCTCGGTGATCTGTACTCTATAGCCATGTGGTTAGGATCCAGTACTGTAAGGCTCAGTGATCTGTACTCTACAGTCATGTGGTTAGGATCCAGTACTGTAATGCTCAGTGATCTCTATTCTACAGCCATGTGGTTAGGATCCAGCACTGTAAGGCTCGGTGATCTGTACTCTACAGTCATGTGGTTAGGATCCAGTACTGTAAGGCTCGGTGATCTGTACTCTACCGTCATGTGGTTAGGATCCAGTACTGTAAGGCTCGGTGATCTGTACTCTACAGTCATGTGGTTAGGATCCAGTACTGTAAGGCTCGGTGATCTGTATTCTACAGCCATGTGGTTAGGATCCAGTTCTGTAAGGCTTGGTGATCTCTATTCTGCAGCCATGTGGTTAGAATCCAGGACTGTAAGGCTCGGTGATCTGTATTCTACAGCCATGTGGTTAGGATCCAGTACTGTAAGGCTCAGTGATCTGTATTCTGCAGCCATGTGGTTAGGATCCAGCACTGTAAGGCTCGGTGATCTCTATTCTACAGCCATGTGATTAGGATCCAGCACTGTAAGGCTTGGGGATCTGTATTCTACAGTCATGTGGTTAGGATCCAGTACTGTAAGGATCGGTGATCTGTACTCTACAGCCATGTGGTTAGGATCCAGTACTGTAAGGCTCGGTGATCTGTACTCTATAGCCATGTGGTTAGGATCCAGTACTGTAAGGCTCAGTGATCTGTACTCTACAGTCATGTGGTTAGGATCCAGTACTGTAATGCTCAGTGATCTCTATTCTACAGCCATGTGGTTAGGATCCAGCACTGTAAGGCTCGGTGATCTGTACTCTACAGTCATGTGGTTAGGATCCAGTACTGTAAGGCTCGGTGATCTGTACTCTACCGTCATGTGGTTAGGATCCAGTACTGTAAGGCTCGGTGATCTGTACTCTACAGTCATGTGGTTAGGATCCAGTACTGTAAGGCTCGGTGATCTGTATTCTACAGCCATGTGGTTAGGATCCAGTACTGTAAGGCTTGGTGATCTCTATTCTGCAGCCATGTGGTTAGAATCCAGGACTGTAAGGCTCGGTGATCTGTATTCTACAGCCATGTGGTTAGGATCCAGTACTGTAAGGCTCAGTGATCTGTATTCTGCAGCCATGTGGTTAGGATCCAGCACTGTAAGGCTCGGTGATCTCTATTCTACAGCCATGTGGTTAGGATCCAGCACTATAAGGCTCGGTGATCTGTACTCTACAGTCATGTGGTTAGGATCCAGTACTGTAAGGCTCGGTGATCTGTACTCTACCGTCATGTGGTTAGGATCCAGTACTGTAAGGCTCGGTGATCTGTACTCTACAGTCATGTGGTTAGGATCCAGTACTGTAAGGCTCGGTGATCTGTATTCTACAGCCATGTGGTTAGGATCCAGTACTGTAAGGCTTGGTGATCTGTATTCTACAGCCTTGTGGTTAGGATCCAGTACTTTAAGGCTCGGGGATCTGTATTCTACAGTCATGTGGTTAGGATATCCAGTACTGTAAGGCTCAGTGATCTGTACTCTACAGCCATGTGGTTAGGATCCAGTACTGTAAGGCTCGGTGATCTCTATTCTACAGCCATGTGGTTAGGATCCAGCACTTTAAGGGTCGGTGATCTGTACTCTACAGTCATGTGGTTAGGATCCAGCACTGTAAGGCTCGGTGATCTGTACTCTACAGTCATGTGGTTAGGATCCAGTACTGTAAGGCTTGGTGATCTGTATTTTACAGCCATGTGGTTAGGATCCAGTACTGTAAGGCTCAGTCATCTGTATTCTACAGCCTTGTGGTTAGAATCCAGCACTGTAAGGCTCGGTGATCTGTACTCTACAGTCATGTGGTTAGGATCCAGCACTGTAAGGCTCGGTGATCTGTACTCTACAGCCATGTGGTTAGGATCCAGTACTGTAAGGCTCGGGGATCTGTATTCTGCAGTCATGTGGTTAGGATCCAGTACTGTAAGGCTCGGTGATCTGTATTCTACAGCCATGTGGTTAGGATCCTGTACTGTAAGGCTCAGTGATCTGTATTCTACAGCCATGTGGTTAGGATCCAGCACTGTAAGGTTTGGTGATCTGTATTCTACAGCCATGTGGTTAGGATCCAGTACTGTAAGGCTCGGTGATCTGTATTCTACAGCCATGTGGTTAGGATCCAGTACTGTAAGGCTCGGTGATCTGTATTCTACAGTCATGTGGTTAGGATCCAGTACTGTAAGGCTCGGTGATCTGTACTTTACAGTCATGTGGTTAGGATCCAGCACTGTAAGGCTCGGTGATCTCTATTCTACAGCCATGTGGTTAGGATCCAGCACTGTAAGGCTCAGTGATCTCTATTCTACAGCCATATGGTTAGGATCCAGTACTGTAAGGCTCGGTGATCTCTATTCTACAGCCATATGGTTAGGATCCAGTACTGTAAGGCTCGGTGATCTGTATTCTACAGCCATGTGGTTAGGATCCAGCACTGTAAGGTTCGGTGATCTCTATTCTACAGCCATGTGGTTAGGTTCCAGTACTGTAAGGCTCAGTGATCTGTATTCTACAGTCATGTGGTTAGGATCCAGTACTGTAAGGCTCGGTGATCTGTACTCTACACTCATGTGGTTAGGATCCAGTACTGTAAGGCTCGGTGATCTGTATTCTACAGTCATGTAGTTAGGATTCAGCACTGTAAGGCTCGGTGATCTGTACTTTACAGCCATGTGGTTAGGATCCAGCACTGTAAGGCTCGGTGATCTGTATTCTACAGCCATGTGGTTAGGATCCAGTACTGTAAGGCTCGGTGATCTCTATTCTACAGCCATGTGGTTAGGATCCAGTACTGTAAGGCTCGGTGATCTCTATTCTACAGCCATATGGTTAGGATCCAGTACTGTAAGGCTTGGTGATCTGTATTCTACAGCCATGTGGTTAGGATCCAGTACTGTAAGGCTCGGTGATCTGTATTCTACAGCCATGTGGTTAGGATCCAGCACTGTAAGGCTCGATGATTTGTATTCTACAGCCATGTGGTTAGGATCCAGCACTGTAAGGCTCGGTGATCTCTATTCTACAGCCATGTGATTAGGATCCAGCACTGTAAGGCTCGATGATTTGTATTCTACAGCCATGTGGTTAGGATCCAGTACTGTAAGGCTCGGTGATCTCTATTCTACAGCCATGTGATTAGGATCCAGCACTGTAAGGCTTGGGGATCTGTATTTTACAGTCATGTGGTTAGGATCCAGTACTGTAAGGCTCGGTGATCTGTACTCTACAGCCATGTGGTTAGGATCCAGTACTGTAAGGCTCGGTGATCTGTACTCTATAGCCATGTGGTTAGGATCCAGTACTGTAAGGCTCAGTGATCTGTACTCTACAGTCATGTGGTTAGGATCCAGTACTGTAATGCTCAGTGATCTCTATTCTACAGCCATGTGGTTAGGATCCAGCACTGTAAGGCTCGGTGATCTGTACTCTACAGTCATGTGGTTAGGATCCAGTACTGTAAGGCTCGGTGATCTGTATTCTACAGCCATGTGGTTAGGATCCAGCACTGTAAGGCTCGGTGATCTGTACTCTACAGTCATGTGGTTAGGATCCAGTACTGTAAGGCTCAGTGATCTGTATTCTACAGCCATGTGGTTAGGATCCAGCACTGTAAGGTTCGGTGATCTGTATTCTACAGCCATGTGGTTAGGATCCAGTACTGTAAGGCTCGGTGATCTGTATTCTACAGCCATGTGGTTAGGATCCAGTACTGTAAGGCTCGGTGATCTGTATTCTACAGTCATGTGGTTAGGATCCAGTACTGTAAGGCTCGGTGATCTGTACTTTACAGTCATGTGGTTAGGATCCAGCACTGTAAGGCTCGGTGATCTCTATTCTACAGCCATGTGGTTAGGATCCAACACTGTAAGGCTCAGTGATCTCTATTCTACAGCCATATGGTTAGGATCCAGTACTGTAAGGCTCGGTGATCTCTATTCTACAGCCATATGGTTAGGATCCAGTACTGTAAGGCTCGGTGATCTGTATTCTACAGCCATGTGGTTAGGATCCAGCACTGTAAGGTTCGGTGATCTCTATTCTACAGCCATGTGGTTAGGTTCCAGTACTGTAAGGCTCAGTGATCTGTATTCTACAGTCATGTGGTTAGGATCCAGTACTGTAAGGCTCGGTGATCTGTACTCTACACTCATGTGGTTAGGATCCAGTACTGTAAGGCTCGGTGATCTGTATTCTACAGTCATGTAGTTAGGATTCAGCACTGTAAGGCTCGGTGATCTGTACTTTACAGCCATGTGGTTAGGATCCAGCACTGTAAGGCTCGGTGATCTGTATTCTACAGCCATGTGGTTAGGATCCAGTACTGTAAGGCTCGGTGATCTCTATTCTACAGCCATGTGGTTAGGATCCAGTACTGTAAGGCTCGGTGATCTCTATTCTACAGCCATATGGTTAGGATCCAGTACTGTAAGGCTTGGTGATCTGTATTCTACAGCCATGTGGTTAGGATCCAGTACTGTAAGGCTCGGTGATCTGTATTCTACAGCCATGTGGTTAGGATCCAGCACTGTAAGGCTCGATGATTTGTATTCTACAGCCATGTGGTTAGGATCCAGCACTGTAAGGCTCGGTGATCTCTATTCTACAGCCATGTGATTAGGATCCAGCACTGTAAGGCTCGATGATTTGTATTCTACAGCCATGTGGTTAGGATCCAGTACTGTAAGGCTCGGTGATCTCTATTCTACAGCCATGTGATTAGGATCCAGCACTGTAAGGCTTGGGGATCTGTATTTTACAGTCATGTGGTTAGGATCCAGTACTGTAAGGCTCGGTGATCTGTACTCTACAGCCATGTGGTTAGGATCCAGTACTGTAAGGCTCGGTGATCTGTACTCTATAGCCATGTGGTTAGGATCCAGTACTGTAAGGCTCAGTGATCTGTACTCTACAGTCATGTGGTTAGGATCCAGTACTGTAATGCTCAGTGATCTCTATTCTACAGCCATGTGGTTAGGATCCAGCACTGTAAGGCTCGGTGATCTGTACTCTACAGTCATGTGGTTAGGATCCAGTACTGTAAGGCTCGGTGATCTGTACTCTACCGTCATGTGGTTAGGATCCAGTACTGTAAGGCTCGGTGATCTGTACTCTACAGTCATGTGGTTAGGATCCAGTACTGTAAGGCTTGGTGATCTGTATTTTACAGCCATGTGGTTAGGATCCAGTACTGTAAGGCTCAGTCATCTGTATTCTACAGCCTTGTGGTTAGAATCCAGCACTGTAAGGCTCGGTGATCTGTACTCTACAGTCATGTGGTTAGGATCCAGCACTGTAAGGCTCGGTGATCTGTACTCTACAGCCATGTGGTTAGGATCCAGTACTGTAAGGCTCGGGGATCTGTATTCTGCAGTCATGTGGTTAGGATCCAGTACTGTAAGGCTCGGTGATCTGTATTCTACAGCCATGTGGTTAGGATCCTGTACTGTAAGGCTCAGTGATCTGTATTCTACAGCCATGTGGTTAGGATCCAGCACTGTAAGGTTTGGTGATCTGTATTCTACAGCCATGTGGTTAGGATCCAGTACTGTAAGGCTCGGTGATCTGTATTCTACAGCCATGTGGTTAGGATCCAGTACTGTAAGGCTCGGTGATCTGTATTCTACAGTCATGTGGTTAGGATCCAGTACTGTAAGGCTCGGTGATCTGTACTTTACAGTCATGTGGTTAGGATCCAGCACTGTAAGGCTCGGTGATCTCTATTCTACAGCCATGTGGTTAGGATCCAGCACTGTAAGGCTCAGTGATCTCTATTCTACAGCCATATGGTTAGGATCCAGTACTGTAAGGCTCGGTGATCTCTATTCTACAGCCATATGGTTAGGATCCAGTACTGTAAGGCTCGGTGATCTGTATTCTACAGCCATGTGGTTAGGATCCAGCACTGTAAGGTTCGGTGATCTCTATTCTACAGCCATGTGGTTAGGTTCCAGTACTGTAAGGCTCAGTGATCTGTATTCTACAGTCATGTGGTTAGGATCCAGTACTGTAAGGCTCGGTGATCTGTACTCTACACTCATGTGGTTAGGATCCAGTACTGTAAGGCTCGGTGATCTGTATTCTACAGTCATGTAGTTAGGATTCAGCACTGTAAGGCTCGGTGATCTGTACTTTACAGCCATGTGGTTAGGATCCAGCACTGTAAGGCTCGGTGATCTGTATTCTACAGCCATGTGGTTAGGATCCAGTACTGTAAGGCTCGGTGATCTCTATTCTACAGCCATGTGGTTAGGATCCAGTACTGTAAGGCTCGGTGATCTCTATTCTACAGCCATATGGTTAGGATCCAGTACTGTAAGGCTTGGTGATCTGTATTCTACAGCCATGTGGTTAGGATCCAGTACTGTAAGGCTCGGTGATCTGTATTCTACAGCCATGTGGTTAGGATCCAGCACTGTAAGGCTCGATGATTTGTATTCTACAGCCATGTGGTTAGGATCCAGCACTGTAAGGCTCGGTGATCTCTATTCTACAGCCATGTGATTAGGATCCAGCACTGTAAGGCTCGATGATTTGTATTCTACAGCCATGTGGTTAGGATCCAGTACTGTAAGGCTCGGTGATCTCTATTCTACAGCCATGTGATTAGGATCCAGCACTGTAAGGCTTGGGGATCTGTATTTTACAGTCATGTGGTTAGGATCCAGTACTGTAAGGCTCGGTGATCTGTACTCTACAGCCATGTGGTTAGGATCCAGTACTGTAAGGCTCGGTGATCTGTACTCTATAGCCATGTGGTTAGGATCCAGTACTGTAAGGCTCAGTGATCTGTACTCTACAGTCATGTGGTTAGGATCCAGTACTGTAATGCTCAGTGATCTCTATTCTACAGCCATGTGGTTAGGATCCAGCACTGTAAGGCTCGGTGATCTGTACTCTACAGTCATGTGGTTAGGATCCAGTACTGTAAGGCTCGGTGATCTGTATTCTACAGCCATGTGGTTAGGATCCAGCACTGTAAGGCTCGGTGATCTGTACTCTACAGTCATGTGGTTAGGATCCAGTACTGTAAGGCTCAGTGATCTGTATTCTACAGCCATGTGGTTAGGATCCAGCACTGTAAGGTTCGGTGATCTGTATTCTACAGCCATGTGGTTAGGATCCAGTACTGTAAGGCTCGGTGATCTGTATTCTACAGCCATGTGGTTAGGATCCAGTACTGTAAGGCTCGGTGATCTGTATTCTACAGTCATGTGGTTAGGATCCAGTACTGTAAGGCTCGGTGATCTGTACTTTACAGTCATGTGGTTAGGATCCAGCACTGTAAGGCTCGGTGATCTCTATTCTACAGCCATGTGGTTAGGATCCAACACTGTAAGGCTCAGTGATCTCTATTCTACAGCCATATGGTTAGGATCCAGTACTGTAAGGCTCGGTGATCTCTATTCTACAGCCATATGGTTAGGATCCAGTACTGTAAGGCTCGGTGATCTGTATTCTACAGCCATGTGGTTAGGATCCAGCACTGTAAGGTTCGGTGATCTCTATTCTACAGCCATGTGGTTAGGTTCCAGTACTGTAAGGCTCAGTGATCTGTATTCTACAGTCATGTGGTTAGGATCCAGTACTGTAAGGCTCGGTGATCTGTACTCTACACTCATGTGGTTAGGATCCAGTACTGTAAGGCTCGGTGATCTGTATTCTACAGTCATGTAGTTAGGATTCAGCACTGTAAGGCTCGGTGATCTGTACTTTACAGCCATGTGGTTAGGATCCAGCACTGTAAGGCTCGGTGATCTGTATTCTACAGCCATGTGGTTAGGATCCAGTACTGTAAGGCTCGGTGATCTCTATTCTACAGCCATGTGGTTAGGATCCAGTACTGTAAGGCTCGGTGATCTCTATTCTACAGCCATATGGTTAGGATCCAGTACTGTAAGGCTTGGTGATCTGTATTCTACAGCCATGTGGTTAGGATCCAGTACTGTAAGGCTCGGTGATCTGTATTCTACAGCCATGTGGTTAGGATCCAGCACTGTAAGGCTCGATGATTTGTATTCTACAGCCATGTGGTTAGGATCCAGCACTGTAAGGCTCGGTGATCTCTATTCTACAGCCATGTGATTAGGATCCAGCACTGTAAGGCTCGATGATTTGTATTCTACAGCCATGTGGTTAGGATCCAGTACTGTAAGGCTCGGTGATCTCTATTCTACAGCCATGTGATTAGGATCCAGCACTGTAAGGCTTGGGGATCTGTATTTTACAGTCATGTGGTTAGGATCCAGTACTGTAAGGCTCGGTGATCTGTACTCTACAGCCATGTGGTTAGGATCCAGTACTGTAAGGCTCGGTGATCTGTACTCTATAGCCATGTGGTTAGGATCCAGTACTGTAAGGCTCAGTGATCTGTACTCTACAGTCATGTGGTTAGGATCCAGTACTGTAATGCTCAGTGATCTCTATTCTACAGCCATGTGGTTAGGATCCAGCACTGTAAGGCTCGGTGATCTGTACTCTACAGTCATGTGGTTAGGATCCAGTACTGTAAGGCTCGGTGATCTGTACTCTACCGTCATGTGGTTAGGATCCAGTACTGTAAGGCTCGGTGATCTGTACTCTACAGTCATGTGGTTAGGATCCAGTACTGTAAGGCTCGGTGATCTGTATTCTACAGCCATGTGGTTAGGATCCAGTACTGTAAGGCTTGGTGATCTCTATTCTGCAGCCATGTGGTTAGAATCCAGGACTGTAAGGCTCGGTGATCTGTATTCTACAGCCATGTGGTTAGGATCCAGTACTGTAAGGCTCAGTGATCTGTATTCTGCAGCCATGTGGTTAGGATCCAGCACTGTAAGGCTCGGTGATCTCTATTCTACAGCCATGTGGTTAGGATCCAGCACTATAAGGCTCGGTAATCTGTACTCTACAGTCATGTGGTTAGGATCCAGTACTGTAAGGCTCGGTGATCTGTACTCTACCGTCATGTGGTTAGGATCCAGTACTGTAAGGCTCGGTGATCTGTACTCTATAGTCATGTGGTTAGGATCCAGTACTGTAAGGCTCGGTGATCTGTATTCTACAGCCATGTGGTTAGGATCCAGTACTGTAAGGCTTGGTGATCTGTATTCTACAGCCTTGTGGTTAGGATCCAGTACTTTAAGGCTCGGGGATCTGTATTCTACAGTCATGTGGTTAGGATATCCAGTACTGTAAGGCTCAGTGATCTGTACTCTACAGCCATGTGGTTAGGATCCAGTACTGTAAGGCTCGGTGATCTCTATTCTACAGCCATGTGGTTAGGATCCAGCACTTTAAGGGTCGGTGATCTGTACTCTACAGTCATGTGGTTAGGACCCAGCACTGTAAGGCTCGGTGATCTGTACTCTACAGTCATGTGGTTAGGATCCAGTACTGTAAGGCTTGGTGATCTGTATTTTACAGCCATGTGGTTAGGATCCAGTACTGTAAGGCTCAGTCATCTGTATTCTACAGCCTTGTGGTTAGAATCCAGCACTGTAAGGCTCGGTGATCTGTACTCTACAGTCATGTGGTTAGGATCCAGCACTGTAAGGCTCGGTGATCTGTACTCTACAGCCATGTGGTTAGGATCCAGTACTGTAAGGCTCGGGGATCTGTATTCTGCAGTCATGTGGTTAGGATCCAGTACTGTAAGGCTCGGTGATCTGTATTCTACAGCCATGTGGTTAGGATCCTATACTGTAAGGCTCAGTGATCTGTATTCTACAGCCATGTGGTTAGGATCCAGCACTGTAAGGTTCGGTGATCTGTATTCTACAGCCATGTGGTTAGGATCCAGTACTGTAAGGCTCGGTGATCTGTATTCTACAGCCATGTGGTTAGGATCCAGTACTGTAAGGCTCGGTGATCTGTATTCTACAGTCATGTGGTTAGGATCCAGTACTGTAAGGCACGGTGATCTGTACTTTACAGTCATGTGGTTAGGATCCAGCACTGTAAGGCTCGGTGATCTCTATTCTACAGCCATGTGGTTAGGATCCAGCACTGTAAGGCTCAGTGATCTCTATTCTACAGCCATATGGTTAGGATCCAGTACTGTAAGGCTCGGTGATCTCTATTCTACAGCCATATGGTTAGGATCCAGTACTGTAAGGCTCGGTGATCTCTATTCTACAGCCATATGGTTAGGATCCAGTACTGTAAGGCTCGGTGATCTCTATTCTGCAGCCATGTGGTTAGGATCCAGCACTGTAAGGCTTGGCACCAGAAATATGCAGTGATCTGTATTCTACAGCCATGTGCTGTGCACATCTTGAATACCAATAGATTAATTCCCCAAATTTTGCTTTTCTTTCCATTCATTTGCAATTCTATTAATGTTTTAGTGCCGTTGCGTTTCTCCGTGTAACATATTTGATTGAATTATTCATTTTGCTGTAGGGAATGCACCCAAACCATGAACTGCTAACCTAAATCATTGTGATGGAGGAAAACAATGTTTATAGCAATGACAGAATACATTTGTTATCTAACTGTATAGGTTTATTATGTTGTCAGGACACTTTATTGGTTTAGATCTTCTTTGGTTATGCACTTTATAAACAACACTTATATATAATAATGAAAAGCTTTCCTATAGTGTACCATGATGGGATTGTGACTTCAAAATTCACCTATTAAAATTCAGGGATTACAAAACAGACTGTAGAAGAAAGAATTATTAACTCCCAAATGTTACTTGTTTAGGGCATTAACCACTGGCTCCCAGGCTAAAGTGGCCATGGCAACGGCAGGAGGGGGCACCCAGATGGTCAACATGGTGGCACCATGCTCTGGCGGAGTACCCTGCCAGAAGCTACAGGGAAATGGTGTGGACTTTAGCAAAACAGTGAATGCAAATGGCGTCTCCCCAACTGTTCCAGGAGGACATATCCAAACCAGCCCACAGTCCAAGGTCCTCATTCACATGAGCGGCCAAATGACTGTGAACCAGGCCCGCAATGCTGTCCGCACAGGTAGGACCAATGACATAACATGAAACTTGCATAACTTTTCATCATACAATGAATACGCAGAATACAGCTGCTTTTTCCTTGATTGAAATATATGGCAAGTGAAGCTTGACTGCTGACTTGTTTCACTCACTGTACTTTATATCTGCATTTACATGTGTAATTCTTGCTTGAGAATTTCAGCAATTTGCCTTCGTATATTCTGCCCATATTTTAACTGTATTTTGGAGTCGGACAAAATACAGATCTGTCCTCAGTTATCATTTTATGAATATTATTAGGACTTCAATTTTTTTAACATTGAAAATCAAATACAATATCGTGACATGCTATGAATACCCTCCTCATACCAAGAATGACATCTCAACCACTGTGTGACCACAGATATAGCAGAAACATCTCTTAACAGAGTATCATACAATCATGTTTATTTTCAAAGCTGGTCATCTCACGCCCCTCATCTTAGTCACGGGGAACAGTAAGATAGGACACATCTGTATCAAGAACACACTGAGGGTACAATTCATCAGAGTGTTTTCGGCAGAATTTTGTTTTAAAAACTATTTGAAATATTGCAAAATTTTTACACAATAATTTAGCAACTTTTGGCGTTTTTTTACCAATCCCAGCCAGCTTCGGCAACTTTCTGGAAAGTGGGAAGAGCTTAGCTGGGAGGAGCGTGGTCAAGTGCGGCTGACAAATTCATCATATCATTTATGCCACAAAAATGGAGTAATTTATCACACAAATGTATTCCAGTTCCTGAGTGGAGTGGTGCACAACAGCTGAAAGATACACCAACTTCATGCATGAATTTGGTGCATTTACGCCAGAGCACTCTTCATCAAGACTGGTGTGCAGAACACCATCTTTTTTACTTTTTTTTTTCTCCATTCAACAATGAAGAAACTGCTGGCAGTCTCTTAATTGAAGAATTTGGGAAAGTGTTCAAAAAGCCACCAAGGCATCTTTTGACTTGGAGTGTAAAGTATAGAGCATCTTCCAAGTGGAGGATGCATTAAGAATGATATGCTCACTTCTTTTAGCCACTCGATGTATTGTGAAACCTGAAGCTGTTAAAAGACGTTTAAAAGCCTGAACATATTCACAGCAAGTCTTTTTAACATAGATATGCTTATTTTCATTCTTCTGAGTATTTTCTGAGCACTTTTTCTGGTGGCTTTCAGGGCTGACCTAGTTGAAAAAGACGTCTTAAGTATCGGACGTGTGCTATCCGTCGTTTTTATGGGTAACACTCGTCCCTATGTTATTCTATGGAGGTGTGCACATGTCCGATTTTTTTCCTTGGACCGTAGCATGCACGAGCTGCCTCCGATAATCATATGGCACTTGCCCAGTCATGTCAGTGAGTCCATGGAAAACATCAGACTGCACCAGATGACCTTATTTTAACGGACAGACTGAATGGAGAAGATGGAGATTTTTAAATTTTTTGTTTAATTTTCCACAACCAAGAAATTTGGATCACACTCTAAGCAAACTGTGATCGGGGTGTGATTAGCATAATGGGACCGATTTCCTCAGATGACCCTAGCCTTAGACAGATGGGAGGAATACTTGGTCAAATATGGCGACAGTCACTACCCCAAATGTAAAACTACAATAAAACAAATCTGACCAGCACCTCATGAATTGAAAGTGCCTGAAGTTTTCATCATACAAGACCTTAATTTTAACCTAAATGCTTTTGAATATAGGTATGGTCATTTAATTAAACAAAACTGACTGCCAAAAGTTTTGCATCTACTATTTATTGATCACAACATAGAGAGTAATTCATTGTTTACAATGCCATAACTTAGTATTTTGTAGCATAACCTCTTGCTTTAATTACTGCACCACACTGACGGGTCGTTGAAGCCACTAGGGTATTCAAGACATCTTGAGGGATCTTGCTCCTTCCATTTGCAAATCTGCAAACAATTCATCTTTATTGCTATGGGTACGGGCCACAACTCATCGCTCTAATTCAACCCAAAGGTGCTCTATAGGGTGTAAATCAGATGATTGGTTTGGCCATTGCAACTGGTGAACATTTCTCTTTGCTAAGCAATTTTTAACTAAATTGCATGTGTGCTTAGGATTATTGTATTGTTGGAATTTCCATCCCCTGCCTACTTTGGTTTTACCATGTGGCAGCATTACATTCTCCAGTATAGCCTTACATTTTCCAATTAGGCGGTATATATAGTGCTTGCCATCACTACCAAACAGATTGAACTTGGATTCATCCGACCACAACACCTTAGACCAATCTGTCTCTTTCTATTGGCTGTGTTCTTTGGCAAACTCAAGTCAAACCTTCCATTCTTTGCAGAGATGAAAGGTTTCTTGACTGGAACTCGTGCACTCAACCCTTCTGCTATTAACAGGCGACTAACTTTGACCCCATATTCTTCATTTCGTGTGAAATCTGTACAGCACTTTTATGGACATCAGATACTGACTTTTTCTTAATAATGTGATCAACTCTGAAGGAAGTTTTCCATGGCCGACCACTTCTAGGTTTGTCAGCTGTTCCATAACCTTCTTTTTCTTTCTTTAATATACGTGACACTTGACTTTGAGAACAGTTGAATTCCATAGCTTCCTCTTTTTGGCTTTTGCCTGAATAATAAGCTTTCTGACATCTTGTGATAAATTTGGCTTTGTCTTTGCCATGTTTTAAGTTAACACTAGTGTTGAGCGATACCTTCCGATATCAGGAAATATCGGATCGGATTGGATCGGGCCGATACCCAAAAAGTATCGGATATCGCCGATTCCAATACCGGAAACCAATGCAAGTCAATGGGACACAAATATCGTAATGAAAATAAACCCTTTCTTTCCTTGTAGGTTAATTCTACATGAAGGAAAACAACTAACAATAATGTAGAATGTATTGGGGGAGGTGGTTGCCCAAATCGATGGGAACAGTGCTCACAGTGAAACATGAAAAGAAGGCAATTCAGCAGCGGCATACACCGGTACCCGACAATTTATAACAGAAAGAATAGAGCTTCACACATAGATTAGATAGATAGAAACATGTCAGTCACATATATATGAAGTACAGTGACAGTGTTGCTTACTGCACTTGTCATTTAGTGTAAAGGATTTATTTAAAAAAATATTAGTGTTTTCATGCACCGTCTCTTTAAAAAAGCCGGCCGGCAATTCAGCCGCGGTACCCGACAATTTATAACAGAAAGATAGAGCATCACACATAGATTAGATAGATAGAAACATGTCAGTCACATTTATAAGAAGTACAGTGACAGTGTTGATTACAGTACTTGTCATTTAGTGTTAAAATAAAGGATTTATTAAAAAAAAATTGGCGTGGGGTTCCCCCTAATTTTAGTCTCTAGCGGAGGTTAAGCAGACGGCTGGGGCAGATGTTTGAAGCCTGGGAAGGGGGTAATACCCACGGAGCTTCCCAGGCTACTAATATCAGCCCCCAGCTGAATACCTAGCCTTTACTAGCTATTAAAATGGGGGACCCCCCCAAAAAAATGACGTGGGGTCCCCCCTATTTTAATAGCTAGCAAAGGCTAGGCAGACAGCTGGGGGCTGATATTAATAGCCCAGGAAGGGTGCCATGAATATTGGCCCCCTCCCAGGCTAGAAACACCAGCCGCCCCAGAAATGGCGCATCCATAGGATGCGCCAATTCTGGCACTTAGCCTCGCTTTTCCCACTGCCCTGTAGCGGTGGCAGTGGGGTAATAGGGCTGGGGTTGATGTCAGCTTATAATGCCAGCTGACATCAAGCCCAGGTTAGTAATGGAGAGGCGTCTATAAGACACCCACATTCCTAACCCCATAGTCAAAGTTAAAAAAAACACAAACACCCAGAATAAAGTCCTTTAATTGAAATAAACACACAATTCTTTATTGTTCTAAATTAAACCATACTTACCATCACGCCCATTCCAGCTGAAGCCAACGATCTCCTGCAATAAAAATAAAATAATAAAGCAACCTCATCCTTACCTTCCCATGGTTCCCAGGACAGCTCCAGCTCTGCTACATCGAGATGACAGGCTGGACCGCAGCAGAACGCTGCCATCCAGCCTGTCATCCCGCAGACACTGAGAAGCGCAGGTATGCTTGCTCTCCTCAGTGTCTGGCTGTGACGGCATCCAGATGAGCCGAGTTCATGTCCAATGAACTCAGCTCACCTCATGCACGTCACTGACAGCGTGGGAGAATTCTCCTGCGCATGCGGTGAGCGTGAGAGACTCGGCTCATCGGGATGCCGTCACAGCCTGAAAATGAGGAGCGCAAGCACGCCTGCGCTTCTCAGTGTCTGCGGGATGACAGGCTGGATGGCAGCGTTCTGCAGGTCCAGCCTGTCATCTTGATGTAGCAGAGCTGAAGCTGTCCTGGGAACCATGGAAAGGTAAGGATGATGTTGCTTTATTATTTTACTTTTATTGCAGGAGATCGTTGGCTTCAGCTGGAATGGGTGTGACGGTAAGTATGGTTTAATTTAGAACAATAAAGAATTGTGTGTTTATTTCAATTAAAGGACTTTATTCTGGGTGTTGTGTTTTTTTTTAAATACTTTACTAGAAATTCATGGCGGTCATGTCTAATATTGGCGTGACCCCATGAATTTTCGGGCTTAGGGCCAGCTGATAATGCCAAGCTGGCCCTAACCCCTTTATTACCCAGTGAGCCACCGCACCAGGGCCCTGGATGAGTTGGGTACAGCGCCAGAAGATGGCGCTTCTATGGACGCGGCATTTTCCGGGGTGGCTGCGGACTGCAATTTGCAGCGGGGGGGGGGCCAGAAAGCTTGGGCCTCCCTTGGCTGCAGATTCCAGTCCCCAGCTGCCTAGTTGTACCTGGCTGGACACAAAAATAGGGCGAAGCCCCACGTAAATTTTTTTTAAATTATTTCATGAAATTCCTGAAATAATTAAAAAAAAATTGACGTGGGGCTTCGCCCTATATTTGTGTCCAGCCAGGTACAGCAGGCAGGAACGGGCTGCCCCCAACTACCAGCTGCCTATTTGTACCTGGTTGGACACAACAATATAGGGAAGCCCTTTTTTTCTTTATTATTTCATGAATTTCATGAAATAATTTAAAAAAAAAATACGTGGGGCTTCTCCCTATTTTTGTGTCCAGCCAGGTACAACTAGGCAGCTGGGGGATGGAATCTGCAGCGCAGGGAGACCCAAGCTTTCTGGGCCCCCCCCCCACCCCCTCCGCTGCAAATTGCAGTCTGCAGCCACCCCGGAAAATGGCGCGTTCATAGAAGCTGGATGCTGTACCTGGCAGGCATACAAAAATATGGCAAAGCCCACGTCAAAATTTTTGGGAAAAATTAATTAAAAAATAAATAATAATTTAGGGACTGCATCTTTATTAACTCCTCAAATGTCATTTAGTGTTAAAATAAAGGATTTATTTAAAAAAAAATTGGCGTGGGATCCCCCATAATTTTAGTCTCTAGCGGAGGTTAAGCCGACGGCTGGGGCAGATGTTTGAAGCCTGGGAAGGGGGTAATACCCACGGAGCTTCCCAGACTACTAATATCAGCCCCCAGCTGAATACCTAGCCTTTACTAGCTATTAAAATGGGGGACCCCCCCAAAAAATGACGTGGGGTCCCCCCTATTTTAATAGCTAGCAAAGGCTAGGCAGACAGCTGGGGGCTGATATTAATAGCCCAGGAAGGGTGCCATGAATATTGGCCCCCTCCCAGGCTAGAAACACCAGCCGTAAGCCGCCCCAGAAATGGCGCATCCATAGGATGCGCCAATTCTGGCACTTAGCCTCGCTCTTCCACGCTGCCCTGGTGCGGTAGCAGGGGGTAATAGGGTTGGGGTTCATGTCAGCGCCAGCTGCCATGAAGCCCAGGTTAGTAATGATGGGCGTCTATAAGACACCCCCATTACTAATCTACAAAGTGTTAAAAAGAAAAAAACACACTACACCCAGAAAAAAATAATTTATTTGAAATAAAACACACCATTTTATTTAATTCTTAGTTTACTAAAAAAAAAAATAGTTACCTGTCCACGTTCCTGCGCTGATCTCCCATGCACAGCTGTCACATCTGGAGATGGTGACAGCTGTGCATGGCTGCTGTAAGCTCACACTGCCGGGAACACGTCCGCTCCCGGCAGCGGGAGCCACTGACTGAGGTCACCGGAGTGCATTCAGGCAGCGCAGCTCCGGAGACCTCCTTTACGGCACTGCTGTACCGTGGGAATTTCTCACGATACAGCAGGGCCGTAAAGGAGCTAAGCGGAGCAGCGCTGCCTGAACTCCAGCGAACCCGCTTATGCAATGACGGGGCTGCTTTACGGCCCCGTCATTCTAGCGGCGGCAGCGGTTCAGAGCGGTCACATTCTATGTGGCTGCTCTAAACTGGAGATCATCGTGGGACACTCGTGGACTACTACGGAGGGGTAAGGATAAGGTTGTGGTTTATTATTTTAGATTTTATTACAGGAGATCGATGGCTTCGGGGAATTAGGTGTCTAGGTGAGTATAGGTGTATTTTTTTTATTTTTTACTTTATTTTAGGTGGCGATCGGCGGGGACAGGTAATGTATGAACTAATTTATTTTAGGTAACCACTGGCCACCAATGAAATGTATTTAAAATTTATTGGGGACACAGTAGGGCAATTTAAATAGTTGGATCAGGCTGATGGGAACTACTGCTCCCATCGAGCTGATCCTGCTGGCACGAGTGGACGGGGGACAGACATAGGCCGATGGGAGTAGTAGTGTCACATCGGCCTATGTCTGCCTGCACGCACACACCCCCCAGACATCGCACAGACACCGCGCACACCCGCACACACTCGCAGACATCGCACAGACACCGCGCACACACCTGCAGACATCGCATAGACACCGCACACACTCGCAGACATCGCACAGACACCGCACACACTCGCAGACATCGCACAGACACTGCACACACACCCGCAAACATCGCACACACACTAATCATGACGGGCTGTGTGGGAGGTGAGGCTGACCTGTGCGAAAGTTCATGTGAGTTCATGCAATGCAGTCAAGCATGAACTCACATGAACCCTCTGAGGGCACCGCGGCGACTTCAAATGAACAGCTGATCAGCATCACCTGATACCTCAGCTGTTCATTTGAAATAACCGGCGGGAAAGCGCAGCACAGAACGCGAAAGCCGGCGGTGAAGTCTTTTCACTGCCGGCTTCCCCGCCCGGGTCCTTTGCTCCCCGCTCCTTGGTGCTGTGCTCCCCGCCCGGTCCTAACTTACGATCGGGATGGGAGGTGGCGAGAGTAGCGCAGGATCGGGGTGGGAGGCTGCGGGGAAGCAGTATGGGGCTGTGTGATTGTTTAAAAGCCGGCGGCTTTTTACCGCCCGCCGGCTTTTAAACAATCAGGAGAATTCTCTCACCCTGGGATGGCATTTTGATGACAGGCTGGATCGCAGCTGAGCGCTGCCATCCAGCTTGTCATCCTTCAGAGACACTGCAGAGCGCAGGCATTATGGGACCTTCCGATTCCGGTATTCGATATTGTAAAAGTATCGGAATTAAGTATCGGAATTCCGATACCGCGAATATCGGCCGATACTCGATATTTCAGTATCGGAATGCTCAACACTACTTAACACACATAAAAAAAATAAAATTTTAGGCAAAATTCGACTACCCATGGCAAAATATGCAAAGCATTTGGCCCAGCAAATGTTGAAAACTAACACATAAAGGGATAAAACAATGTCAAACATAATTTTCGTCTTTATAGCTGACAACCATTTGCCTCCGGTTTACTAAAATCACCAGGAAAATTGCATCACAACAACCAGACAGAAGTAATAACACTTTAAAAAAAATGCAAAACTTTTGGTTGCCACTGTGTGAATTGTAAACTGCATTACTGTTTTAGGATTTATTGAACAAGTTGCAATTTTGTGTCTCCCCATCTGCTACAACATCTGTATGTAGTATGCAGCCATATTTTGACATGGATTTGTATGTAACTAGGAGAAGCTGCAGCTGTCAAACAATGTAGTGATGGAGAGCACTAATACAGCGCAATGTCGTGCAGACACAATATGGACCTGAATACAAGTCTGGGTACAGAACTGTAATTCTGGTTTATATTATAAGTTAATGACATTTCTCTTGCGCGGATGTGCATTGAATTGCTTGGCTGCCTCCTTACTAGATGCTTTTATCCTAACTTTGAGTATGAGTACAAGAATTCAAGTTATTTACTTAAGAGGCAATGAGAGCTCGGAGTGCTGGGATCTAAATGCTTTAATATTGCCTCTAAACATTGTTATGGGGTTATTGATTGGATCTTGCTTTTCTTTTTTCTCCTCTTTAATTTTCCTCTGAAAACTGAGAAGTCCCTTTATGGTCATTGGTAGAAATGTCTGCGCCATCGAGAAAACACATTACCCAAAGTGAAATTGTCAAATCTGTTTTACAACGGAAAAGGGAGCGTTAGACGTAGGAGAATGCTGTACTACACATCTGTTCCCGGGCTCGTCATTTACAGATCTCTTTATTAAGCTCCATAGGACAAATTGATGAAATGGGAAATATACATATTTTCGCTCTATAAAATCTTTGTGAGTTCAGTGAAAGGGTGAATAAAGTATCAAGTTTTACTGTTCCGCTGAATATTGAGTATATGGACGGTTATTCCGCTAAGGGCGAGAATAAAGGCAGCAGAGAGGTGCAATAAAACAAAGCTAAGAAAACATTGTTATTTTCTCATATGGTCATTTAAATTTATAAGATCGACTCCTTCTGCCCAGATTGACCTAAAGCTTAGGCTCCCATAATAAAAAAGAAAACAAGTGCTGGCATTCCTGGCGCTGCCCTGTAAAAACAAGTGTAATTAGATTAGGCAGCTGCTGATGGTGCTGGGCAATGTAAGCCGCATGGATCCACTAACGGCACTTATTAATCCTCTTCAGGTAGTAACCATTAGATACACTACATAATAAGCCTTCTGCAGTTTGAGAGGTGGAACGCCGAGAGGGGACATTGTAGGTTTACCTGCAGTGAGCGTACTACAATAATGCATTCCCATTGCTTGTATAGCGCAAACATATTCCACAGTGCTGTACAGAGATTGTCGCACTCAGTCACATTCCTGCCCCCAGCTAGAGCTCACAATTTAATTTTTTGGATTCATTGTCTGGAACTAGGTGTTGAAAAGCAGCTCTGCTAACCACATGCCCAGCTGATCATGAGGACACAGACCAACTAGCATCATTGCTTCTGTCACAGCTGTAGAAATACACACGGATCACACATCCAAAAACCGCATCTTGATCTATTGCAGCGAGGCAAAAATGTACAAAACTGAACATGAGGTTCTTAGTTTAACATCCTGATCAGACTGTATGAAGCCACTGCCGCGTCACAGCGAACCTCGTAATGGGTCCCTGACCTAAAAGGTGCAGCAACCACCACCACGGGGATAGTGCACCAGGAGGGCGAGCGACCTGGTGCCCAGCAGCACCAATTCTGCAAGGCTGAGCACCCATGACTCCACCCCACCCCACTCCACAGGCGCAGCAGCACTGGCCACCACACAGCACCAACACCAAGTGAAAGGACCTAAAACACTTAACTTCCACATGTTCTTAGTCTACTGTATGAGCTGAGAGCAAAAATAGGAGGAACCCCTCCTGCTGATTAAAAACGCCTGTGCCAAATGGTCCCAAAAGAGGAGGCAGACCATGCAGTTGCTTCTGGGCTCAATGGGGTAATCTGTCTCTGCTCACTTCTCCCTCAAGAGGAGCGCGGGGCCAGTGACATCACATCAACACATATCCAACTCGTCTTGTGGGTGGCAGATATAGCACACTTGTCCTATTGTAATTAGAATAGGACACATTTGTGATACCGGCCACTCTCACACGTGAACTAGCCGATATAGATGCAACGTCCCGTGCCCCGCTCATCTCTCGATGCAGAAGCGAGCAGAGATACATTACCCCTTAACAGAGCAATGGAGGCCACGTGTTTATTTTCACCAGGTAAACCAATATCAGTGCACAAAATTTAGAAATAAACATTTCTGACATGCAAAAACAAAAACCAAAAAAATTAGTGATCAATATAGCCACCTTTCTTTATGATGACACTCAACAGCCTTCCATCCAGAGATTCTGTCAGTTGCTTGATCTGTTTTCGATCAACATTGCGTGCAGCAGCCACCACAGCCTCCCAGACACTGTTCCAAGAGGTGTACGGTTTTCCCTCCCTGTAGATCTCATATTTTATGATGGACCACAGGTTCTCTATGGGGTTCAGATCAGGTGAACAAGGGGGCCATGTCATTATTTTTTCTTCTTTTAGACCTTTACTGGCCAGCCACCCTGTGGAGTAGTTGGATGCATGTGATGGAGCATTGTCCTGCATGAAAATCATGTTTTTCTTGAACGATACCGACTTCTTCCTGTACCACTGCTTGAAGAAGTTGTCTTTAAGAAACTGGCAGTAGGTCTGGGAGTTGAGCTTCACTCCATCCTCAACCCGAAAAGGTCCCACAAGTTCATCTTTGATGATACCAGCCCATACCAGTACCCCACCTCAACCTTGCTGGCGTCTGAGTCGGAGTGGAGCTCTCTGCCCTTTACTGATCCAGCCTCTGGCCCATCCATTTGGCCCATCAAGAGTCACTCTCATTTCATCAGTCCATAAAACCTTTGAAAAATCAGTTTTAAGATATTTCTTGGCCCATTCTTGACGGTTTATCTTATGTTTCTTGTTCAAAGGGGATCGTTTTTCAGCCTTCCTTACCTTGGCCATGTCCCTGAGTATCGCACACCTTGTGCTTTTTGATACTCCAGTAACGTTGCAGCTCTGAAATATGGCAAAACTGGTGGCAAATGGCATCTTGGCAGCTTCACGCTTGATTTTCCTCAATTCATGGGCAGTTATTTTGCACCTTTTTTGGCCAACACACTTCTTGCGACCCTGTTGGCTATTTTCCATGAAACGCTTGATTGTTCGGTGATCACGCTTCAAACGTTTGGAAATTTCAAGACTGCTGCATCCCTCTACAAGACATCTCACAATTTTGGACTTTTCAGAGCCCGTCAGATCTCTCTTCTGACCCATTTTGCCAAAGGAAAGGAAGTTGCCTAATAATTAAGCACATTTTATATAGGGTGTTGATGTCATTAGACAACACCCCTCCTCATTACAGAGATGCACATCACCAGATTTACTTAATTGGTAGTTGGCTCTCAAGCCTATGCAGCTTGGAGTAGGATAACATGTATAAAAAGTATCATGTAATCAAAATACTCATTTGCCTAATAATTCTGCACACGGTGTACACCTCTCCCATCCTGAACATGGCCGTTGATAGAGGGGCATGTGGCCTGACTTGTCCATTAGTAATCTCACGCTACCTCCATGGAAGACAGCAATAAAAGACCCCTCTAGGCGGCGGGTGATAATAATTATCCCTTACTTACCAATAGTTTCCCCGTTCCCTTTTTACTGTACAGTAATTTATAAATAAGCAGTATTACCCCTGTGGAAACACTCTGCGCATGTGCGGCTTCTCTGAATGTCCAGAACCTGCGCTAGTGCAGACGATAGCTTGGTGTAAGGTGATGGCGACTTTCATCTGTCAGTGTGTTGCCTGTATGCCTGAAACTTATCTGACACATTTCTAATAGCAACCCATAAAGAGTTCACCCACTTTAAAATTCATTTTTGCCTCTGGCTTAGTCCCTTCAGGCCAGCTCTCTGCTCTTCCTGAGGGCGGCTGGTAGATTTCATTCCCGTTTAGGCCCCTGTTTTGCTTTTAAAAGGTGTGATTCTAGTATAAGTGGTATATTAGGGAATTGCACCTGATAGAATTTTTAAATGGTTCCCTACTCCATTATCTTCCATGACACCTCTTAGTGGCAAAAATGTAAGCTGGCACCTTTAGGGGGGCTGCGCTGCGGGAATGAAGAGCCTCGGGATTCCAAAACGTTTTTTATTAATACCAACGCATTTCTGCGCCAAGCCAGCACCCTTCTCAAGGTATAAAAAATATAAGTGTCATTTGGTTTTTATATCTCGAGAGAGGGGCCGGTCTGGCACAGAAACGCGTTAGTATTAATAAAAACTGTTTTGGAATCCCAAGGCATTTAATTCCCGCAGCGCAGGCCGCCTAAAGGTCCCAGCTTCCATATTTGCCATTATACATCTGGACAAACTGTTTCCTCCAGCCACGGGGCTGCAGCAGCTGCTTTCCACTCTTTTATAGGTGTTGTGCCTGCACACAACACCTTTGTGTGAGTGCTACCATTGCTTCTACCTATCCTTTACCAGAGGTATCATCCTATTTTGTGTGCTCTCCTGTTCCTCTCTATGACACCTCTTTGTGACTCATTTCTTTTACCGGTTCCTTCCAGCCGCTGCTCATGGTCAGGAGCGTCCGACTGCTGCAGTTACCCCCATGCAAGCGCAGAACCCATCTTGCCTTATCCCAGCAGCTTCTGTCAACAACCACCAAGGCGGCTCTCAGCCCATGCAGCCACCGCTTTCCAGTCCAGCAGCTTACATCAACGCCGCGATGAATCTCAACAGACCAAATGTGCCAATGGCTGCTACCCCTTCCAGTACCAGTGTCCCCTCCTTAGAGGTAGATGGCAACTGGAAAGCGAGCTCCGCAGTCACTGGATGTTCTTCATCTCCCGATAACGCACCTTCAAATTCCGCCCCCAACAAGCAGGACAAGGACAGCAAGGTGAGTGCGGCACAGTAAAATAAGGTCACTGGGTATGAAACATTTTGCAGCGTCTATTTTTTAGTGTAGATTAGTACATGAGCTGTGATCTGTTTGGTAGTCGAAGTGGGTAAAAGTTCTATTTTTGTCTGTGCTGTTTTTTTTTATACAGGAACCCCTTATTCTCTCATTGCAGGAGGAGGAGCGATGTCATATTGTCTTTAGTATTATATAAATAGATTCATCTGTTCCAGGTTTAACACAATCTTTCTTTATTACACGGGAGGTGAAGTGATGTCTCAACTACTTCACATATAATTATGTGTGATGCTAGATGACAAGTCTTCAGCAAACAATACATTCACATATCAGACGCCTACAACTCTTGAGTAGTAAGATATTGGTATGGTTGTGGAAAGCAATAATCCATAGAAAATCATTGCCTTGTAAGTTCCAAATATTACATATATATCACAAATGGAGAAATACCAGGGGCCACTTTATAACTGTAAAAAGTGATCCCTTATTGGCCATCCCTGTCATCTTATAGGCGTTGTCCAGTAGGTCATCTGCTTGCTGGTCCAGCGGCAGCCGGATGTGTGGTGTACAGAGCCCGAACACTACAGCTTCATACACCTTGTAGTGGCTGTTCGGAGTACTGCTGCTCAGCTTATATTAAAAGGGTTCTTCTCTACTGGACAACCTCTCATGAATGGCGGCCTGCATAGAATAGGAAAAAATGTCTACTTACCTCCCGTACCAGCACCTCCCGCTCCTCCGCCCTGAGCCCTGTCTTCCCCGACGGACGGTCTTGTAACATAAACAGTGCCATGTCACCATTTCAGCCAATCAGCGGCCTCTGATAGGCTGGATCCTTCACTATTCTGGAAGACGGATTTCCTTTCACAGCAATTATGAAGGCTGCAGACGATCACATAACAATGTTTATGTCATGAGAGCAGTGGGAGAAGCAGGGTTCATAGAGCAGGAATGGTGCCAGCCCGGGAGGTAACTACATAGTTTTTTTATTCCATGCAGCACTCTGTAAGTGGACAACTCCTTGAAGTAAACAGGAGTTGATCTGCAAAAAGAAATGTTCATCATCTTAGAGGAAGAACATTTCCAACCCCAAATATAGTGAGGAGAATTAATTCCTGGATCAGTCTCCAAAGTCACTGTTTTAAACACCAGAAAAAAAGTCAAAAGTAGATTGTCCTATGTTTGTTTCCCCCAGATGTGACATCTATGTAACGATCAATGTGTCTGTCTAATCCATCCATCTTTTATCTGTCTGTTTTTTTGTCTACGTTTTAGAGGCATAATTTTATATATAATCGCTGAGTTTATTGGTTTCTCTTTTATAATACATATACTAAACCTTGTTTTTCTGTAGATTTTTGTAACTTTATGAAACATATATAAAATGACTTCTATAAAGTAAATTCAGATCAGGGAAGGAAACCGATCAGTGAGGGGCCCAGAGGTGGTCCTGCGGGGGGCCTTGTTATCCTCTGAATGTTAGTGTAATGAGTGCACCATTGCGTTGTACACTGACCAGCAGGGTGGTCTCGTATTTTACCTTCCAGGTTACTCTGGCCTGACCCTCTTACTTACTGTTTAGCTACACAGGTAGCTGATTTGTTATGTTCGCTCCTGTGTACAAACAATTGCTGATTTGTATCTGCTCTGAAAAGCTTTTCTGACAATTTAAATGATCTTTTTTCTGTGTAGCAGAAATAGATTTTTTTGAACAAAAGTGGTAATCGTGCACGAACGGTCAATTCCAAAATGAATGTTTCGGCTCATAACAAAGTAATTATGTCTGGAAAGGCATTTGTTGTATGTGAACTGTGTGTTGGGGGCCACCTTTGGGGACATTTTCTTTATAGTTGGCTAAAAATAATTTTCTCAATTTAGTTTCATAAAAAAATGTTTGCACTGTTTTCCTTTTACAGCCGCTTTTGTTTCCCTGATTGATCTGTGGCCATAAATCAGCTGAGAGAAGGAAAAAAGAGTGCTAAGAGTTGCACACTCCCTATGATACATGGCTGACTGATGGATTCCCAGATGGCCCATTCTGCAGCCACCAATGGACAGTCAACCAGAGGCTGTAGAAGGCAAACGCGGCTACATTTTTAGTGAAACTCAATTGCAAAAATTATTTTTTTAGCCCTAATTACCGTACATGCATTTAAGTAAAAAAAAAGTCCCCAACCTCTTTAATGCTTCATTAGCAAAAGGGTTATCTCATGAAGACAACCCCAGTCTTATATGTCTTATATGCATCTAGTTGTCATAGAGGAGGATTGCATTACATGTATGGCCATTGTCTGAATGACCGCCATGTAATATCCCTACAAATCTCTGGCTGGCTTCAGCTTTCCCCAGCAAAGTCACTTGTTTGCCGGGAATTAAACAAACAGCTATTGATTTTTTTTCTAAAGTGGCTGCAATCTAAAAGCGTGGTCTCTAATAGGACAACCCTATTATAGAAGCAGTTTCTGTTTGCCGCCAATAGTACAGCACCCATATAAAACAGCTGAATGGTCGGTAACGTGTGTGTGTGTTCTGATTTGTTGCAGAAGGAAAAAAAAGGCTTACTTAAGTTATTGTCTGGTGCATCCACTAAGAGAAAGACCCGGGCATCTCCACCTCATTCACCAACTCAAGAACTGGAACAAGCCGTCTCAGAAGCTGCTCTGGAAGGAGCAGTAGGTCCTGACGTCACCGGTACCAGCGGTCGAGCAGCTGCCTGCAATGTGGAGGGTGAGACTGTATCAGCTTCCACCATGACACAAGAGAGCCGCAAGACAAGTATAGTGGATCCCAACATTCCCATAGCACCTCCACCAAGACAGCCTTGCTCCTCACTGGGCCCTGTACTTAACGATTCACGGCCTGTAGTCTGTGAAAGGTAATCATCTCAGAAATACAAATAAACTCACAGTTAAAGAGTGACAGTCATTTTAATTTTTATTTCATAAATCAATAGTACACATGAAAATAATCAGCTTTGTAATATATCTTATCAGAGAAATTCTATGTAGAGAGGAGGGAGGAGCTCTACCCCTGGCTCCTCCCTCCCTCGTCTATATAGAATCTCATCAGTAGCAGCTGCCATCTCCCATCTCAGTAATGGGAAAGTTTTCACTGAATACAGATTTTACCTCAGAATTGAGAATTTTGATAATGACTGATCAATTCTGGCAGAGAAAGAAGCAGATTTCTCTGATTAAATATATTACAAAGTTGCTTATTTTCATGTGACTATTGATTTGAGTAGTAAAAATTAAAACGACTGTTACGCTTTAAATTTCTTTAAAATGCCACCTCTTTCAGAACACCACCTCCATTTAGACCACCTTTTTCTGTGCTGGGTTTTCAATTTCTTTATCTTTTGTATATATTGGCCCTTTTTTGAGAAGTCCATTCCCATCGTTCACTGCAATTTTGAGTGGATTTTTTCCTTGGATCAATTTACCTACTGGGTATCACAGCAATGTCTTGCACATATCTGGTGATGTTTCCCGAAACCCCTCTTAGATGGTAAAACCATCACCATGAGCGTGCCCCACAGTCTATGGTGAAGTCGCCTTTCATCGAGATGTGGCACTGAGCGTAGCCGCAGCTTACACGAGTGATGAGTTTGCCCACATGTGCAGCCATAACAGTCGTCTGAGCTCCCGCCAGATGTAATTATTTCCATGCTGTCGGAGTAGTCCTTGTACACAGAACACTTCCTGCTCATCTTGTAGCTGATGGTTGTGATTTATAACTTGTGTGTTATGTGAGATCACAGCCTCTCTCTTTTCCAGATACAGGGTGGTAGTGTCATATCCTCCGCAGAGTGAGGCTGAGCTTGAACTCAAGGAAGGGGACATTGTATTTGTGCACAAGAAACGTGAAGACGGTTGGTTTAAAGGCACACTACAGCGGAACGGAAAAACTGGTTTGTTCCCCGGCAGCTTTGTAGAGAACATTTAATTCTTCACCTGCATCCGTTAATGAGCACAAGAATATCCAAGCAGCCTCAGAGCAGACGATCTACTTATCTTCAACCTATAGAAGTAGAAATCGCTAATGGCACCAGATGTGGCACTTGTGGCACCGCTGTGGAGTGCTGAAGAGCAAGTGCATTGGAAGGGCCTGAAAGTGTCCACTGATTTCTTACTTCCCCAGACTTTCTTTTGCCCATGTCATTTGTGCCTTGTACTGTTAAGTTTATACTTTTTTTTTGTTTTTTTACCTTAACAGCAAATAAACCGATGTTTACAAGGTGTTAGCTAATAATTTATTTGCTTCTCTTTATTTTTTGTACATTTTAAATCCCTTTTTTTTTTTCTTTTTAAATAGATAAAGTTTTTTGAATGATAAATATAACAATTTATTAATTTATGCAATGGCACAGAAAAGAGAAGCTGGATTCTTTTCTATCCGACTGACGTAGGTACTGACGATAGCCTGTTGTTTTAATAATGATCGTTTTGATTGGTGGAGTAGGGTGTGTGTATTTTGTAGCATAGCAGTGTCACACTCATAACGACGGACATGAGGGAAGCAGAGGAAAAAACGGAACTGTCTGTTTACAATTTGCAGAGTGTTTGTGATCTTAAGGATTTTTTGGGGGGTCTTTTTTTCAGTAATAAAAATTGTCTTTGTAATGCACTATTAATGGTCATGACTCTGGTCAATTCATATTTGCACCACTCCTAGGAGAGACACAGCAGGAGGAAGCAGCATTTTTGCATGTTTTCTATGGCTTGTACAGAGATGGCCTACTGGGCTAGCAGATATTCCGTTCTTAGGACATGTGACTATAGGTGGTCACCTTCAAAGTAAAGAAATAGGTTCTGTTAGAGAAGACAATGCCTTATCGGCAACACATTCCTTAATATACAGTATGTCTGTACCTATCTATATAGTGGTAGGAGCTGGTAAGGGATGGCAAAAAAAATCACATAGACTCTTGCTGTACCAGACCATGCTTTTAGGACTGGAATCTCTAGCACTTTATTCAGTTACTATCCACAGTCCACGACCAAATGGGAAAAATAATTAGAAAAGCTTTTCTTATTTTTTTATTCCACTGACTTACAAATTGTATACATGGAGAAGTTGAGCAAAAATGTTGCAATTTTCAAAGCTTTTACTCTAATTTTCTGGCATAAAGCTTTGATGAATCGGCCCATATTTGTTTTCCTGATACTGGATATACCCTTTACAGAAGATGTATCAGCTCTTCTGCCTTGTCTGTCTCAGTAACTAATTGTATTTCCCCAAAAATAACAGTTGCAGAGCTTTTCCCAGTACTCTATAGTTTACTGTTAATCATTTGACTGCAGACTTATGAATCCTTACAGCAGCGCACTGCAAGTTCTCAGGATTCTCCGGTGTCGCCTGTGAGAGTGGGTAGTCATATGACTGCAGATATGCAATTTGCATACATGTGGTCATATGCAGACTAGACGTGCTTGGCTGCACTCAATGCAGTTGGAAGTATGCACATCTCATACTTGCGGTCACGTGACTGCCCAGTAATGCTGGCATAACCGGAGAATCCTGACAGCATGCAGTGCGCACGCTTTAAAGATTCAGAAGTCTGCAGTCACATAGATTGACTGCAGACTTTCATCCCAAGCCTGGATAATCCCTTTAAGACTTGGGATTAAATTGACAGCAAAGATTTAGCAGTAGGGGGTATGTCCCTAAACACAATTACACTGTCCAATCAGTGTTGACTAAGTCAGTGTGTAAAAGGGAATGATAACAAGCAGTTAACAATTTAATCATACATTTCCAGGAGGAATAATAGAGGAACATAACAGTGGAAGTTCTAAGAAAAGTGCTCCAAAATTTTATTTTATGGGAAATGCAATTTTTTTTCTTTACTAAACCAGTTTGGAAAGATAATAAGTTCTCTTTAAATACTTAATGGAAAACTACATACACATCAAATGTACTTGTGGAGATGTAGAGGTTCTCATGGGGAATTGAGTTATCAGTATAAGGTTTTACACTGTATTCAATTTATGGATTAAATGTACAGCAGTCTTTTCCTTTCCCCCGGGATGGACAGTTATATTTATGGAAATTCTGTGCACTGAAGGGTATTAGAATAAATCGTTCCATTTGACATAATCTTATATCTAATAAGTGTTTGTAGGCAGAGGATTGCAATAGAAAATGTGAGAAGAGTAAGAATTAAGTACTGTAAAGTTATACTCTGAAGTAGAAGGACGTAAGCACTGCAATAATCTTTTCAGATACATTAGTGCCCCCATAATAGTGCCAGACACACCAGCGCCCCCATAACAGTGCCAGACACAACAGTGGATCCATAGCAGTGCCAGACACAACAGTAGACCCATAACCGTGCCAGACACAACAGTGGACCCATAACCGTGCCAGACACAACAGTAGACCCATAACAGTGCCAGACACAATAGTGGATCCATAGCAGTGCCAGACACAACAGTAGACCCATAACAGTGCCAGACACAACAGTGGATCCATAGCAGTGCCAGACACAACAGTGGACTCATAACAGTGCCAGACACAACAGTAGACCCATAACAGTGCCAGACACAACAGTGGATCCATAGCAGTGCCAGACACAACAGTAGACCCATAACCGTGCCAGACACAACAGTGGACCCATAACCGTGCCAGACACAACAGTAGACCCATAACAGTGCCAGACACAACAGTGGATCCATAGCAGTGCCAGACACAACAGTGGACTCATAACAGTGCCAGACACAACAGTAGACCCATAACTGTGCCAGACACAACAGTAGATCCATAACTGTGCCAGACACAACAGTAGACCCATAACTGTGCCAGACACAACAGTAGATCCATAACTGTGCCAGACACAACAGTAGACCCATAACCGTGCCAGACACAACAGTGGACCCATAACCGTGCCAGACCCAACAGTGCCCCCATAACTGTGCCAGACACAACAGTAGATCCATAACTGTGCCAGACACAACAGTAGACCCATAACCGTGCCAGACACAACAGTGGACCCATAACCGTGCCAGACCCAACAGTGCCCCCATAACAGTGCCAGACACAACAGTGGATCCATAGCAGTTCCAGACACAACAGTGGACTCATAACAGTGCCAGACACAACAGTAGACCCATAACAGTGCCAGACACAACAATAGACCCATAACTGTGCCAGACACAACAGTGGACCCATAACCGTGCCAGACACAACAGTGCCCCCATAACAGTGCCAGACACAACAGTGGATCCATAGCAGTGCCAGACACAACAGTGGACCCATAACAGTGCCAGACACAACAGTGGACCCATAATTGTGCCAGACACAACAGTGGACCCATAACTGTGCCAGACACAACAGTAGGCCCATAATTGTGCCAGACACAACAGTGGACCCATAACTGTGCCAGACACAACAGTAGACCCATAACCGTGCTAGACACAACAGTGGACCCATAACTGTGCCAGACACAACAGTAGACCCATAACCGTGCCAGACACAACAGTGGACCCATAACCGTGCCAGACACAACAGTGCCCCCATAACAGTGCCAGACACAACAGTGGATCCATAGCAGTGCCAGACACAACAGTGGACCCATAACAGTGCCAGAAACAACAGTGGACCCATAACTGTGCCAGACACAACAGTGGACCCATAACTGTGCCAGACACAACAGTGCCCCCATAACAGTGCCAGACACAACAGTGGATCCATAGCAGTTCCAGACATAACAGTGGACTCATAACAGTGCCAGACACAACAGTAGACCCATAACTGTGCCAGACACAACAGTAGACCCATAACTGTGCCAGACACAACAGTAGACCCATAACCGTGCCAGACACAACAGTGGACCCATAACCTTGCCAGACACAACAGTGCCCCCATAACAGTGCCAGACACAACAGTGGATCCATAGCAGTGCCAGACACAACAGTGCCAGACACAACAGTGGACCCATAACTGTGCCAGACACAACAGTAGACCCATAACAGTGCCAGACACAACAGTAGACCCATAACTGTGCCAGACACAACAGTAGACCCATAATAGTGCCAGACACAACAGTAGACATACCTCCTTCGCTAACAGTAAATTACATGTGAGTGGCCAGAGTTTCGGTTGGGTGATCTCCTGCCAGAGTAGGATGTTTCCAGAAGAAGCACAAATTACTGGAGCATCGTAAATTACATCTGGAGAAGGAAAACTAAAAGTGTAGTAGAAAAATAATATTTATGGAAAACTCATGACTACCCCTTCCATGGAGTAACCTAACAGCTAATAAATACATCAGTACACAATTATTTTGTTTGGGGTTTGTCCTGCATTATATTTATACTCATCAGGCCGCTCTTTGGGCCTTTTAACAACATAAAGGAGAATCTGCCAGGAGCTGCTTTTGTCTGTTGCTGCTGTGTAGCCATTAAAATACATCTACACAAAAGTTACGCTATAGTTGAAAACATGAACACAAAAGTGTGCACCCTACATTCCTCCCTCCCTCAAATTTTTTTTTAGATATCTTAAAGGGAATCTATCAAAAGATTTTTGCTACCTAATCTGAGAGCAGCATAATGTAGGTACAGAGACCCTGATTCCAGCAATGTGTCACTTATTGGGCTGCTTGCTGTAGTTTTCATAAAATCACTGCATGATCAGCAAGAGATTTTTATTAGAAGACTAGTAAACGTCCCGCGGGGTAGTCCAACCCCGTCCCCACCACTGATTGGCAGCTTTCTCTGATAACTGTGCAGAGGTAGGCAAGGGGTTATACACTCAGTGAACTGCTAGATCTGCAGCAGATGAAACAGATTTTAATCAAAAGTGCAGTAACCAGCAGAGTAAGTGACACATCGCTGGAATCAGGGTCAATACATCATGCTGCTCTTAGATCAGGTAGCAAAAACCTGGTGCCTGATTCCCTTGTTGTCATCAGAGCTTTTTGTGAATTGAATGACTGTCTCAGGATTTCAGTAGATTAGCCAGCCCTCGTCTCTGTCATGGCTAATTCATAGCCAGAGATAGCGGCAGGCTTCAGTAACTGCAATGAGCGGTCAGCTAGACCCCTACACACTGCTCTGATGATGTTCCAACACGGGGCCGGAGCGGGAAATACAGAACTGGGGGCTGATAGTTGACGATCAGTAAAGTAAGTAAAAGTCATATTATGAGTATAGTTTTGGAAATATATAGCTTGTTTATAAGGGATTGTCAGGTCTCAGCAGCTACTGTGTGCGCCATTTCCACAGTCACTATGGATACTATCACGATTCCCTTGTATTCCCTGTGCAGTCACGGGCCAAGAGAAGCCACATGAGAGTAGTCATCATTAGTGATGAGCGAGTATGTTCTGTTAACCCTTTCGGGGGCTCGCCGAGTATCTTCAGCGTTCTCGGGTGATATGTTTTCGTCACTCCGTGCTCATGATTTGCGACTGTTTGACAGCTTTAATACGTGTGAGGAATGAAGAAACAGGCATTCCTCACATGTATAAAATCTGTCAAACAGTCGCAAATCATGAGCACGGAGTGACGAAAACATATCACCCGAGCACGCTGAAGATACTTGGCGAGCACCCGAGCATGCTCGTAAATCTCGAGTAACGAGCATGCTCGCTCATCACTAGTCATCATGTGACAAAATACATATAGCCACATGACCACACGCCAGCATGGGGAATACAGGGGAATTGTGACAGTGTGTTATCCGATTCATCAGTCTGACATTGGACCACCCCTTTAACATGTTCTATGTTTTTCGCTTTATTTGATCTAGTCTTAATTTTTTTAGCTTATTCAGTGGTAGCAAACCATCTAACAAAATATGCATTTAGCAAAAATGTGAGGAGTGCAACATAAAAATGCTTCTATTTCCGTTATAAAGATGTATCAGAGTTATACTTGTTGTATCGACCTTTCAGAATATGTGCTGTGGTAGCTGAGAGGAGCTAAAGCCTTCTGCACTTATATTAAATTGGGTTAGACCGTGAGAGGAGCTCATCATTACAGCCGCTGGCACACGTAATTGTATGTAAGTGCAGAACCCCTTTAAGAAAATTCACCTGCTGTGAATCCATAGCATAATATCCCAATGAATTGTGCCAAATTACAAATTCAGCTCTGCTACATGAGCACTTTCATGTGCACCTGCAATGATTTGATATTACTGCTTCCAGATCAATGTGTCGTGTGGTTCTGCGCCATTGTAGACAATATAGGAGACAGCAGGAGGAGGATCCTAGGCTGCTGAATGTTGGGGACTTCTTTGGATGATACATTTGCAGTTCTGTACCGTTAGTAACTTTGTTTTTTTGCCATCTCTACTTTTTAATAGGATACTTGAATTTCGTTGTAAATACCTATGTCTTGTGAAGATGAAGCTGGCTTCAGCTTTCCTTAGAATCCCTGTATAGCGTTCTTACTGTCTATGTAGATCTTTCTAGGACATTTAGACTTTTATTAGTGACGCCATTATTTGACAATGACTTTGGGGTCTCACTGACAGGGACACACGTGGATTTCTGACCGTGTCAAGATGTGTTCCTCATTTCATGCTACAAAATGCTCCTTTTGATGATTAATGTTTTGTTACAAGGATTTGTTGCACAGCTACAATTCTAAAAGATTGAATTCAACTTTTTCATCGAGAATAAAGTTAGTTGAAAACTTTTCTGTGTTCTGCTTTTTATTACGATAAAGCGTCTGTGAGGTGAACGTGGCATTTCGATTGCTCCCTACACATGATCATCAGTAGTGTGTCTGTATGTGTGTGTTCTGTGTGTATTCAGGTTGTATAATACAGTACATACCAGATATAAAACAGACGTGGATCAGTTCGCCTATATTAGGCCCTGTGCACACTTGTGTTAAATGAGTTGTCTCTTGTTGGCGTTTTAGGAGTGTACCTGCCTCATGGCTTCCACCTTGCTGGTGGGCGGTATGCTCTCGATTGACAGTTTGGACTGGCGGCATTTTTTGTGCCTGAACTATGCACTCTCCGATGTTACAGCTTTGCCTCTGTAGCATCGGAGGAAGAGCGCAGGGGGAACTGAAGCTGGTTGGATCCATCCAGCTTCCGGGAAGTGCTTCCAAGCTCTATAGAAGAGTTTGTGAGCGCTACACTCCTTGCATAGGAGACTGGCCACCGCTAATAGACTGCAGCGGTGGCTGGTAGTCTAGACAATGATCAGTAAAAACTAACAAAAATTCCTCAGTTTGAGAATAGAGAGGATTTCTAATAAGAGTTCATTTACAGAGTTGCCTGTTTTTACAAGCAATTTGAACTTTTATCCATTTAAAAACTGGAGAATAAGTTTAATCTTTTTTTCCGGCAGGCTTCAGCTCCCTGAAGGTCACATTAGTGCAACATCCTGCAGTATTGTATCCAGCATAAAAAGCTGATAACAGAATAATTTAATGTAGAAAAAAACCTGATTGTGTCCTGATCAATCATAATCTTTCATATGCATTAGGACTCCGGCATGAAGAAAGTCCCTCTGTTCGTAATGGACACCACAATACAGTGCAGGACTTATCAGGTGTATTGGTGTCCGCATTTGGAGCACAGTATTCTAGCCATCAGAAAGCCAAGGAGGGAACCTTGCGATACCCCAACACCCCATTATAGGTCAGTAGGAGCCAATGTAGGAAAGATCTGGCACACCATTAGTGCGTACTTATGTTTATTATATATATATGCACACACACATAATATATAATCTCTTCATTACATTCTTGAAGTGGAAAGGAAGTAACTCGTCACATTTTACAAACTTCATCCCATTAAAGTAAACAGTGAAGATTGCCGTCTTCTTGGGAAATCCAGATGTTTGTTTCTGGCTGTTGCTACAAGAACAGGACATAATATTCCAATGTACATTCATTTAACTACTTCAGTAAAGGACACATTGGAAATATTAATATGCATTAGTGAAAAGGGTAATATAGTTATATTGTCTGAAAATGTGTCAGAAATTGGGGGAAAAGCCCAAAAATGAAGTACAATGTTGTTAGATGAATCCATAAAAAATATGCCATAAATCCAGGAAACATCTCCCGCAGCCAAATATCTTTATACGGCCAGGGTCCCACAAGCGTACATTCTCCCCTCCGAGAGAATGTGATCCATCATGTAAATGACACTCGGATCAAACGCTGATCCGGGTCTGATCAGAGTGTCAGCTTTGTGTGATCTGATTCTCTCAGGTGAGAGAACCGTAGCACAGGTGAAGAGAAGACGGAGAACAACATTTCTCTGTTATGTGAGTCCTCGGAAATCGGACTGCACTCAGATGTCAGGTCACTTTTTGAATATTCTCAATTTAAGTCTGGGAATTCAGAGGCGGCTCTGAGGTTATGTTCTGAGCCCTATAGACTTACATGGGGATTTGTATCCGGCACTCCACACAGAGATTGGGCAGGTTACAGAGGCCGTCAGGTCACACTGTATCTGGGCTGATACCGTGAGAAGGCGACTGCCAGTATGTTACTACTGTAATTAACATATAGAGAATTTGTGGATATTCTCTGTGTTGCCGATTATTAAAGACGTCAGTTCTCAAGAATTTATTAATCATGCAGTTTTTCTTCAGCAAGTTTCAAAGTGACATTCACTTCTTCCTCAGGAAACAACCTGTTGTGCATGTCACTTTGAAACGTGTTGAATAAAAACAGCATGATTAATAAATTCTTGAGAACTGACGTCTTCAATAATCGGCAACACAGAGAATATCCACAAATTCTCTATATGTTCATTTCATTGGTTTGACAACCCGTGGATCCGCAGCAGCTGAACAACGCTTCAAAAACGCAATAATTTATGGATCAGGTTAACAATATCTGATAAATCTTATAATTGTTTGCTGGATAAGACCCTATTTGTGCTATTTTCTCCCCAGTGATTTACTACGCTAATTACACTTACATACATGATACCTAGAACACAAAACTAAATCACTGGAGAGGTCCTTTAAATAAATGAATGGATAGCAAATAGTGTTGAGCGAACATGCTCGACACTGCTCGGTACTCGCCCGAGCATCACGCTATTCGGGATGTTCGGCGCGCACCGAGCATTTCCGGGTTACTCGGGCGGGAGCTCGGGTCTCCGCCCTGCATATTTGGCGCTCTTTACAGAGCCAATGAACATGCAGGGATTGCCAGCCAGTCACTGTAATGCTGCAGCCATGTTGGTTGTGGGCATTACAGTGATTAGCTGGCCGCACAGCGTCACCTCGAGTATTTAAAACCGGGCGCCGCCATCTTGGACACAGTCGCTCCGGATCAGACAGTGTAGGGACAGCGCTGCTGATTTAGGGAGAGATATAAACTGCGAAATAGTTAGTGTAGGGTCTGTAAAGGCTGCCAGAACAAACAAACAGTCCTTTTCAGGACTAATATCCATCCCAGATACCAGGCAGGCAGGCTGTATAGGAGACGCAGTGGTTATACCCACAAACGCTGCATTACAGTCCTGTGTGCTCCTGTTGCTGAAATTGCTGGACTTAGCACCAGGTGTCGGGGGCCAGTAAAAATCCTTTTTTTTCCATCTAAATCCTCCTTTTTTTTTCCTCCTTCACACTGTACAAATACCCGTCTTATTAACCTTTTGTGGTGCCCCCCCCCCCCCCCCAAAAAAAAGCATGTCTCTGATTTTTCAGACACAAATATAACTGTTGAAAATAGTCTGGTGTAGGCTAGAGAAACAGAAGTGTTGTTTTGCACTTCCACGGTTCAAACCTCTGTATTATCCATTTTGGGCCATTTGTGTCTAAAAAAAAAAAGCAGTTTGAGTGTGTCGCTCACTGTTCAGCCGCAAATATCTCTATTTAAAAAAGTGTGGTATACCCCAGTAAACAATAACTGTGGTTTTGCCATCCCACGGTAAAAAATCTCTATTATTCAGGTTTTGGTATATTTTCCGTAAAGAAAAACAGTAGTGTCTCCTGGCTGTTGTGACACAAAAATATATCTGTTGAAAATAGTCTTGTGTAGGCCCGACATCCCAGTGTGGTTTCGCAGTTCCATGGGTCAAATCGCTGTACTATCCAGTTTTGGGCCTTTGGTATCTAAAAAAAAAGCAGTTTGAGTGTGTCGCTCACTGTTCAGCCGCAAATATCTCTATTTAAAAAAGTGTGGTATACCCCAGTAAACAATAACTGTGGTTTTGCCATCCCACGGTAAAAAATCTCTATTATTCAGGTTTTGGTATATTTTCCGTAAAGAAAAACAGTAGTGTCTCCTGACTGTTGTGACACAAAAATATATCTGTTGAAAATAGTCTTGTGTAGGCCCGACATCCCAGTGTGGTTTCGCAGTTCCACGGGTCAAATCGCTGTACTATCCAGTTTTGGGCCTTTGGTATCTAAAAAAAAAGCAGTTTGAGTGTGTCGCTCACTGTTCAGCCGCAAATATCTCTATTTAAAAAAGTGTGGTATACCCCAGTAAACAATAACTGTGGTTTTGCCATCCCACGGTAAAAAATCTCTATTATTCAGGTTTTGGTATATTTTCCGTAAAGAAAAACAGTAGTGTCTCCTGGCTGTTGTGACACAAAAATATATCTGTTGAAAATAGTCTTGTGTAGGCCCGACATCCCAGTGTGGTTTCGCAGTTCCATGGGTCAAATCGCTGTACTATCCAGTTTTGGGCCTTTGGTATCTAAAAAAAAAGCAGTTTGAGTGTGTCGCTCACTGTTCAGCCGCAAATATCTCTATTTAAAAAAGTGTGGTATACCCCAGTAAACAATAACTGTGGTTTTGCCATCCCACGGTAAAAAATCTCTATTATTCAGGTTTTGGTATATTTTCCGTAAAGAAAAACAGTAGTGTCTCCTGACTGTTGTGACACAAAAATATATCTGTTGAAAATAGTCTTGTGTAGGCCCGACATCCCAGTGTGGTTTCGCAGTTCCACGGGTCAAATCGCTGTACTATCCAGTTTTGGGCCTTTGGTATCTAAAAAAAAAGCAGTTTGAGTGTGTCGCTCACTGTTCAGCCGCAAATATCTCTATTTAAAAAAGTGTGGTATACCCCAGTAAACAATAACTGTGGTTTTGTCATCCCACGGTAAAAAATCTCTATTATTCAGCTTTTGGTAGTTTTTTCCGTAAAGAAAAACAGTAGTGTCTCCTGACTGTTGTGACACAAAAATATATCTGTTGAAAATAGTCTTGTGTAGGCCCGACATCCCAGTGTGGTTTCGCAGTTCCATGGGTCAAATCGCTGTACTATCCAGTTTTGGGCCTTTGGTATCTAAAAAAAAAAGCAGTTTGAGTGTGTCGCTCACTGTTCAGCCACAAATATCTCTATTTAAAAAAGTGTGGTATACCCCAGTAAACAATAACTGTGGTTTTGCCATCCCACGGTAAAAAATCTCTATTATTCAGGTTTTGGTATATTTTCCGTAAAGAAAAACAGTAGTGTCTCCTGAATGTTGTGACACAAAAATATATCTGTTGAAAATAGTCATGTGTAGGCCCGACATCCCAGTGTGGTTTCGCAGTTCCACGGGTCAAATCGCTGTACTATCCAGTTTTGGGCCTTTGGTATCTAAAAAAAAAGCAGTTTGAGTGTGTCGCTCACTGTTCAGCCGCGAATATCTCTATTTAAAAAAGTGTGGTATACCCCAGTAAACAATAACTGTGGTTTTGCCATCCCACGGTAAAAAATCTCTATTATTCAGCTTTTGGTAGTTTTTTCCGTAAAGAAAAACAGTAGTGTCTCCTGACTGTTGTGACACAAAAATATATCTGTTGAAAATAGTCTTGTGTAGGGCCGACATCCCAGTGTGGTTTCACAGTTCCACGTGGTCAAATCGCTGTACTATCCAGTTTTGGGCCTTTGGTATCTAAAAAAAAAAGCAGTTTGAGTGTGTCGCTCACTGTTCAGCCGCAAATATCTCTATTTAAAAAAGTGTGGTATACCCCAGTAATCAATAACTGTGGTTTTGCCATCCCATGGTAAAAAATCTCTATTATTCAGGTTTTGGTATATTTTCCGTAAAGAAAAACAGTAGTGTCTCCTGACTGTTGTGACACAAAAATATATCTGTTGAAAATAGTCTTGTGTAGGCCCGACATCCCAGTGTGGCTTCGCAGTTCCACGGGTCAAATCGCTGTACTATCCAGTTTTGGGCCTTTGGTATCTAAAAAAAGAGCAGTTTGAGTGTGTCGCTCACTGTTCAGCCGCAAATATCTCTATTTAAAAAAGTGTGGTATGCCCCAGTAAACAATAATTGTGGTTTTGCCATCCCACGGTAAAAAATCTCTATTATTCAGCTTTTGATAGTTTTTTCCGTAAAGAAAAACAGTAGTGTCTCCTGACTGTTGTGACACAAAAATATATCTGTTGAAAATAGTCTTGTGTAGGGCCGACATCCCAGTGTGGTTTCGCAGTTCCACGGGTCAAATCGCTGTACTATCCAGTTTTGGGCCTTTGGTATCTAAAAAAAAAGCAGTTTGAGTGTGTCGCTCACTGTTCAGCCGCAAATATCTCTATTTAAAAAAGTGTGGTATACCCCAGTAAACAATAACTGTGGTTTTCCTCTTCCACGGTTCTAATCTACTCTTTATTACCCTTTTTCCATTGATAGTGCAAGTGTAAGCTATTTTACTTCATTTACAATGGGCAAGGCGCGTGGCAAGGGACGTGAAAATGGACGTTCTGGTGATGGTTCGTGCAGAGGACGGGGCCGTGGCCAAGGTGAAAATGTGCCACAACCAACAGCCACATCTTCTCGCTCCCACTTCTTGACCGAATTACTAGGGAAGCACAGAACAACACCAGTATTGAGAACTGATCAGTGTGAACAGGTTATTAATTGGATAGCAGATAATACTTCCAGTTACCTGGGCACCACCACCTCCGGTCTGTCTTCCACACGGTCAACTCTTAGTAGCCGTGAGTCTCGACCGCATACTCCTCCTCACCCTGATGCTCCTTCCTCCCACCATGCCGAGTGTCGTCAGACTGCAAGTGATCCCACACTTGGACACTCTGAAGAGCTGTTCACTGGTCCATTTCCATATTTGGGCCCCTCGCCTGATACGCTTGAAATGGTGGAAGAGGAGATCCCATGTTGCGATGCCCAAATATTTGAACAGCCACGGCCACAGGAAGTCGACGTTGGCAATCTGTCACAAGAGGTGGACGATGACGAGTGTAACGGGTCTGGGAGGCGGAACCTCTGGGCTACAATACAAGGGGGCGGTCCTTGTAAGGGAGCGGGTGGCGACCAGGCAGGTAGTCACAGGAGGTGACCAGGACAGTCTCTGGGTGTACGGGCAGGAGGACACGGCAAGTGATCGGGGCAGTCTCTGGATAAAGGGTAGGTACGACCTGTGATGGCTGAACCTCCAGGTAGGCTAGCAAGGCAGATGGAGAATGTGTGCTCCCAGGTGAGCAAGCGAGAGTCTCTGGAATAGCAGGTGGTCACAGCACGTGACGGCGGAGCCTCCAGGTAGGCAAGCAGGCAGGTAACGGAGAAGCGCTCCCAGGTGAGCGGGCAAGAGTCTCAGGAATAGCTGGTGGTCACAGCACGTGACAGCGGAGCCTCCGGGCAGGCAAGCAGGCAGGTAACGGAGAAGCGCTCCCAGGTGAGCGGGCAAGAGTCTGGAGTAGCTGGTGGTCACAGCACGTGACAGCGGAGCCTCCGGGCAGGCAAGCAGGCAGGTAGCGGAGAAGCGCTCCCAGGTGAGCGGGCAAGAGTCTGGAGTAGCTGGTGGTCACAGCACGTGACAGCGGAGCCTCCGGGCTGGCAAGCAGGCAGGAAACGGAGAAGCGCTCCCAGGTGAGCGGGCAAGCTGGTCCATAGACAGACTGACCGGAGTTGTAAGGCAGACCGTCGGACCTCAGGCAAGCAGGCAGGTAGCTGAGGTGCGCTCCCAGGTGAGCGGGCAGGCTGGTCCTTAGACAGACTGACAGGAGTAGTAAGGCAGACCGTCGGACCTCAGACTAGCAGACAGGTAGCAAGTAATCAGGCAGGAATCTGACAGGTAACTGGCAGGTAACTGGCAACGGGACCTGAGGGCTGAAGCACAGGTGAGACACAGGTGCAAACAACATTGCTCGGGCACCTCCATCTTGGAGGAGGTGCCTTATATATGATGAAGTCCTCCGGCCATTGGCCGGGGACTCCTTAGGACGGCGCGCGCGGTCCCTTTAAGAGGAGGGGAGCGCGCGCGCCCTAAGCACAGGGGCCGGGAAGGAGCGCGCGCTGAGAGCAGAGCGGGAGGAGGACGCCGGGAAGGAGCGCGCGCTGACAGCAGAGCGGGAGAGGGACGCCGGGCACGGGGCAGAGCGGTGAGGGGAGCAGCGTCCCTGCCTAGCAGAGGGCAGGGACGCCGGCACTACAGTGAGACACAATTGCCAGGAAGTGAGGAGGAGGATCGTGGTGCGCAAGTGGAAGAGGAAGAGGTGGTGGATGATCTAGTAACTGACCCAACGTGGAAGGAGGACATGCAGAGTGAGGCCAGCAGCACACAGGGGGAGGGAGGCAGAGTACCCCAACAGGCAGGAAGAAGCAGTGTGGTGGCCGCAGACAGAAGGCAGGCAACCGTTCCCCATAACACCAACACGAGGGACGTTGCCAGGACAAGCGGTAGGTCTTCCAGAGTCTGGAATTTTTTTAAAGACTCTGCTGATAACCCCAAAAAGGCCATATGTTCCACCTGCCATGCCAGCATCAGCAGGGGTGACAAAACTACCAGCCTGACCACCACCAGCATGATCAGGTACATGGCAGCAAAGCACCCGACTTTGTGGGGCGAAACCCAGGATCCACGACCAGTGTCAGCGTGTGTCACCACTGCTTCTTCCACTGTTGTTGCTGCAATAGAACCCCCTATTGTGTGTGCAAGGCAATCCCCTGTCCATACTGCATGTAAAGATGCCCCCTCCTCTCAGTCTTCACTTGTTATGGCAATTTCTCAAGAAACAGCATCAACGTCCACGTCCCACCGCAGCGTTCAATTGTCGATATCCCAGAACTTTGAACGAAAGCGGAAATTCGCAGCTAACGCCCCACAGGCCACAGTCCTAAATTCGCACATTTCACGACTGCTTGCGTTGGAAATGCTGCCTTTTAGGCTGGTGGAGACGGAATCCTTCCGCAATCTTATGGCGGTGGCCGTCCCTCGGTACTCGGTCCCCAGCCGACACTATTTTGCCCGGTGTACCATCCCCGCACTACACAAGCACTTGTCCCAAAGCATCTGCCGTGCCCTCAACAACGCAGTTACTGGGAGAGTCCACCTGACAACGGACACGTGGACAAGTGCTTGTGGCCAGGGACGGTACATCTCTCTGACGGCACACTGGGTAAACATAGTGGAAGCCGGGACCCAGTCGGACCTTGGGACGGAACACATCCTCCCCACACCGAGGATTGCGGGCCCTATGTCAGTCAGAGTTGCCCCCACAGTGTACAGCTCCTGCGCATCCTCCTCCTCCTCCTCCACCTCATGTTCAGCCTCCATCTCAGATATCACCACATCAGTTACAAGCTGGAAGCATTGCAGTACTGCCTCCGCCAAGCGTCAACAGGCTGTGCTGAAACTCATAAGCTTAGGTGATAAACCTCACACTGCTTGTGAGTTGTGGACAGCTGTGAAAGAGCAGGCAGATCTGTGGCTGAGACCGCTGAACCTACATCCCGGCATGGTCGTGTGTGACAATGGCCGTAACCTGGTGGCAGCTCTGAGGCGGGGTGAGATCACACACGTACCATGCCTGGTTCATGTGCTTAACCTCGTGGTTCAGCGGTTTCTTAAATCATACCCCGAGTTGCCAGATCTGCTCGTGAAAGTACACCGCCTGCCAGCTCATTTTCGCAAGTCGGCTACAGCTTCCGCCGCCCTTGCTGTGTTGCAGCAGCGTTTGCAGCTTCCAGCACACCGACTGGTGTGTGATGTCCCCACACGTTGGAACTCTACCCTCCACATGTTGCAAAGGATTTTTGAGCAGAAGAGAGCAGTTGTGGAGTACCAGCTGCAACAAGGCCGTCGATATTCAGGTCAGACTCCACACATAAGACCTCAAGAGTGGACCTGGATGTCTGACATATGTACCATCCTGACAAACTTTGAGGAGGCCACCAAGATGGTGAGTGGCAATGACGCCATCATTAGTGTCAGCATCCCACTTGTCTGTCTTTTGCAACTCTCTTTGCAGAGAATTAAAGAGGAGGCATTGCAGCCAGAGTATGATGAGATGGATCAAGAAGCCGTAGCGGACGATTACACACAGCCCAGCCTCATCTCATCCCAACGTGCATTGGGCGACAATGAGGGAGAGGAGGAGGAGGAGGAGGAAGAACAGGAGCTGCTATCATGCGTTGTAGACGGTAGTACCTGTACAAGAGTCATACCGTCGGTTCAGCGTGGGTGGCCTGAGGACAGGGGGGAGGAGGAAGAGGAGGAGGAGGAGGAGAGCATGGTCAGTCGTCATCTTGGTGAGGACACGGAAATCTTGCCCGTTACCAGTCTGGCACGCATGGCTGACTTTATGTTACGCTGCCTTAACCGTGACCCTCGCGTTGTCAAAATGTTGGGTGACAGTCATTATTGGTTGGTGACACTTGTAGACCCCCGCTACAAGGAGAACTTTCACTCTCTTATACCTGAGGTGGAGAGGTCTACAAAAATGGGGCAGTACCAGAAGGCCCTTGCTGCAGAACTCTTAAAAAAATTCCCATCTGAACACGCTAGCGGCAGAGGTCACAGTTCGTTGCCCAACCAAGGCGTACAGGAGAGAGAGATGCAACTCCAATCCAGCAGAGGCAGGGGAACACTGTCAACGTTCTGGGACAGTTTTCTGACACCCGCCCAGCTTACAGGCCCTGAGGTGCGGGGTACTCTCACAAGGAGTGGAAAGTTTCAAAAGATGGTGAGGGAGTACCTTGCCGACCGTACCAGCGTCCTCCGTGATTCCTCTGTGCCTTTTAATTATTGGGTATCCAAGCTGGACACTTGGAATGAACTCGCTCTGTACGCCTTGGAGGTCCTGGCCTGCCCTGCCGCTTGCGTGTTATCGGAGCGTGTTTTTAGTGCCGCTGGGGGAATTATAACTGATAAGCGCACTCGCCTGTCAACTGACAATGCTGACAAGCTGACCCTTATCAAAATGAACAAGGGCTGGATTGGGCCAGACTTCTCATCACCACCAAATGACAGCAGAGTAACATAAAGTCAAATCCACTGTGTTATTTCGGGAGGTGTATTCACATGCACCGCTTCACACCCACACATGGGTATACGCTTCCTTGTTTCGGCTGTTTTATCTTCTTCTCCTTATCCTCAGCCTCCACCACCACTATACCACCAGGGTGCCAGCATTGCAAGTTCCTCCGTCCTTATTTTTGGCAGCTTTTGCTTGCAAGGCATAAGCAAATACTATGGGACACCCACTCCCCAATAATGGGACTTATGTTTGTAATATGCTGTACTGCATGGCTCTTTAAAGGGGCATTGCAAGTTGCTCCGTCCTAATTTTTGGTAGCTTTTGCTTGGAAAGCATAAGCAAATACTATGGGAGACCCACTCCCCAATAATGGGACTTATGTTTGTAATATGCTGTACTGCATGGCTCCTGTAAGGGGCATTGCAAGTTGCTCCGTCCTAATTTTTGGTAGCTTTTGCTTGCAAGGCATAAGCAAATACTATGGGACACCCACTCCCCAATAATGGGACTTATGTTTGTAATATTCTGTACTGCATGGCTCTTGTAAGGGGCATTGCAAGTTGCTCCGTCCTAATTTTTGGCAGCTTTTGCTTGCAAGGCATAAGCAAATACTATGGGAGACCCACTCCCCAATAATGGGACTTATGTTTGTAATATGCTGTACTGCATGGCTCTTGTAAGGGGCATTGCAAGTTGCTCCGTCCTAATTTTTGGTAGCTTTTGCTTGCAAGGCATAAGCAAATACTATGGGACACCCACTCCCCAATAATGGGACTTATGTTTGTAATATGCTGTACTGCATGTGACGCGCCCCCTGGGCCGTGTGTACACGTGTGTGGGATACCCGGTGCCGGGTCTCTGGGGTCTGTAGTCTCCGTGGCGGTGACCCGGTCCCGTGGCTCAGGCTGGTCAAACCAGTGGCAGTCTTTCTTAGGTTTTGAGGTTAATTGTCCGACTGCGCCACCTGTGGATTGCGGTCAGGGAGTACCACCGCTGCGAGGCAGACCGCTGAGGCTGGTGTTGTGTGCGCAGCAGAGAATGGGATAACTCCCCACGGGAGGAGTATAGCCTCAGGGCAGTGAGTGTGGATGATGGGGATGATGGTGCACGAGCGCAGCAGGAACGACTCAGAGTCTTTGCAGTGCAGTTCAGGGTCTTTACTGATGATTATAAGGTTGACCCTCCTGGGAGTAAGGGCTAGCATAAGAGGCCTGGTCAGTCTGTGAGCAAGCAGGAGTTCCCCTGGCCAGGTGGAGTTGTAGGCCTCCCCGTCTGTCTGCACTCTTCCTGGCTACCTTGCTGTAAGCGGGTAGAAGTAGCCCACGTCCCTGAGTGTACCGTGTAGTGCTCACCCGTATGGCTGGTGACTTGGGGCCTTCTGTTAGCCTCCGCTCCACGACGGCGGTGCTGGTCCCTTGCTTGTGACTGAGCCTCCGGGCTTCTATGGCCAGAGGACCTGAAATCCCCTGCCGGCTGGTTTCTGCTACTGGATATATAAGTCCTCACAGCCTCGGACTCCTGTGTCCGGTTCCTATTGTCTTCTGCCAGGGCGAGCTCTGCTCAGCTTCCAGCCCCTGGTCTTTAGCTCCTAGCACCTACAGAGCTCCTTGCTGTTACTTTCCCTTGCTCTCACTCTGACTCTGACTGTTCTCTGACTCACTCAACCCCGCCCCAGATCCAGTTTATAAGGGCAGAATTCTCCCCTCCCAGGACTGGGGCAGGAGGATGTTGCATGTTTAAGGGATCCTCACCAGGAAACCTCCCACTTGCTCTCCGATGTAATATCTCTATTACTGTGGTGACCAGACCCCTGGGGTGCCACACATGGCTCTTGTAAGGGGCATTGCAGTTCCTCATAATTTTTGGAAAGCCTTCCATTCACTGCTTAGGCCAACAGTGCACAGGAGACCCAGTTGCTATAAATGGAATAAAAGGTTTAGTTAATGCCCTCTGACCTCCATGTCATTTCCAAGGGGCATTGGAGTGCCTCGAAATTTTTGGTAGGCATTGCACTCACTGTATGCCCTATAACTGTGTAGCCGAACCGCTTCTTTTGTTAGAGAAACATATCCTACAAGACATATCTGGTTGACTGGCCTGATATTGATGTGAATTGTCCCTGTTCCTCCTGCTCTTTCTCCTTTGCCACTACCTCATCCATCATTTATCACCTGAAGCTTTGTTTTAACGGGAGTCATAGAACTTGGATAGTAGCAGGAAAACATCCAGCAATCCTCGGAGGAGGTAGGATATGCGCCAAAACGCTGACCACCTCAGGCCTAGCCGCTACTACATACATGCGCTTGCATTACAACAAAACAAAGCAGATGCTAACTTCTATCATCCTCTTCATGCTCCTCACCTTGGCACTCTCAACTCCCCTGATGGAGAAGCTAGGGCCCACCGGAGGAGTCTGATAGTCCGGTGGGCTCGGCCAATGCTGCCCTAAAGCAGGCCAGGCTAAGAAAAGTGTGGGAAAGGTTACCAGGACAAATAGGGGCGGCTGGGGACCGTTTATGGACACCCGGCTGCCCCCAGGCGGCTGGGGACCGTGTGTGGACACCCGGCCGCGGGGCGGCTGGGAGCCGAGTATGGACACCCGGCCGCGGGGCGGCTGGGGACTGAGTATGGATTCCAGGCCGCCAACACAGCCATGACGTGGTGGCCAGATTCCGCCTCCACATGCCTAAAAGGCCCAATTTCAAGTTCAAGCAAGCAAGCAGTATGGTATTGCAGCCTGGGGGTGGGTGGGTGGCAGGCTGCATACTTGCGCTTGTATTGCAAGGAATGGGGGAGGTACAATTGAACACTGCCCTGGGACTAGAACTTGCATGGGGATAGTTGCAAGTCTGCATCTTCTGATGCGGCAAGGATCACTTATGATGGGCACACTTTTAGACAGTGACCTGGGAGTCAGAGATGCTTCCAGGGGTCATCCCCATGCTGTTCCCATGTCTTTTCAGCACTTTATGCATGTGTTACACAGCACATGGCCAGATAAGGTTGTAAAATGTTAAAATGACATTTCCTGGTGAATGCATTTGTCATAGTTGAAAGCAATACAAAAGTGCAAAAACGCATAAAAAATGCTACTTGTGAACATAACCGAAGGTGTGGAGGAGTATTTTTGTTTTTGCTCATTTATTTTAACTTATACACAAGTCTTTTCCCTGGAAAGGATGTTCCTTAACATATTTCACAGGAAAAAAGTTTCACTTTCGTTTTTGAACGTTTTATTGTGAGCCCGTAAAAGTGGCTTAATACCTCTGACCACGTTGTTGACAGCAGTGACCTGGGAGTCAGAAATGCTTCCTGGGGCGATCCCCATGTTGTCCCCATGTCATTTGAGCACTGTCACTATCGTTTTGGGCACTTGTTAGGCTTTTAAAAGACTGCCGGAGGTGCCGCCGCAAAAATGCTCGGGTCTCCCATAGACTAACATTGGGCTCGTTACTCGGGTCGAGCACCCGAGTATCACGGCGAGCTCGGCCCGAGCTTCGAGCACCCGAGCATTTTAGTGCTCGCTCAACACTAATAGCAAACGTACAACAATAACATCACACCACCAAAGACACAAAAGAACCCTTAGAGTGAAAAATCTCTTGTAATAAACAAAAAGGACATAAAAAAGCACCTAAATCCATATGTATTTCTCACATTTCTCTAGATATTTTTGCAGTGGGACTTTTTTTTGCATGAATTGCATATACTTCTATGTATGCAGCTCATCTACAGTCATCTATGTGCCATCATTGCATCATCTATGTGCCAAACCTGGCAGGTTAATAATTCTAGCCCATAACTAGTGGTTTCTGATACTTACACTACTGAGACTCCGTTTTTCTAAGTATATAAATATATCTTGTAATGTCATTCTGTGATTCCCGATCCCAGTCTCTGTGCCCCTTTTCTAGCTTTTTCAGCTCCAGGGAGTATTCTGAGACATTAAAAATAAAATCTAATAATACCGCCAAACAGCCTCAAGGTGACAAGTACTTATTACTGGGGCCCACTATATTCAAGACTGAGCAGCCTCAGCGGTTTGCACCTTTGACCCCTGAAGATCAGACTACTGAGCAGCAGCAAACAGCTGACATTAACTTTGCAAGCTATAATTACGGTTACCCATCGTTTCAAGCTTGAGGATATTTCTATACAGCTGCTTCATGTCTACGTGGGTGGATAACAGCTGGAGGATGTGCTGAACCAGGGAAGATTATCCTATATAACCTGTGTTAAAAAAAATCACAAAAATTAAGAAAGATGCAATACCATAAAGCAGTCGTTCCCGGTAGATCATTTAAAAGGAATAAACCAAAACAGTAAATACATCTGTCTTATCCTGGAGCTTATCAGACAGTGATCTAATAGGACAAGTGTGCAAGCAATACAGCTGATGACAGCAACCCTACTGCCACAGGCGCAGCTATAGAGCAGGCCTCAGTGTACATGCTAAATACTGGGAATCGTCTGCATTTATTCCCAGAGTCCCATGCTGTAGGACTTAAAGGGGATCTGTCAGTAGGATCACCCCTCTTTACCCGTCTATATGGGCATGTAGGTGATAGGAAGTTGAATAAAATCTGCAATGAGCTTTCTCAAAGGGTGGATATTAACATTTATGGCCGGATTCATCCAGACCGGCATTGTTCACGCCGGTCTTGATGAGGGGGCGTGTTGGCGTCAGACACTCCTGATTCATGAATAGGTGCCCATCTCTTCATGAATCTGGAGTGTCTGACAAGTGGCGTGTGCCTCCGTGCGCCATGCCAGAAATCTCACTCCAGCCACAGCTCGTAATGACCTATATGAACTGTGATGTCACGCCCCCGCCGCACCCTGTCCCACCCCAGCTCCACCCATTTCAATACAGCTGAGAGAAACTGTTGTGAAAACGCCAAAGGTTGCAAAGCTTTTGAGCCAGAATTCTGGCATGAAAGCTTTGATGAATCTGACCCATAGAGTAGCCACATCCTATAGATGGCACTATATAGAAAGTTGTATTTCATCAGGAAGAAAGCCAAGTTGTATACCTTTTATCCCATTGACCATTAGTTAGCTTATATACATATAAGCTCACCTGGTAAAGTTGTGTATCACACAACAAGGATCAAGCTTAAATTTGTCAGCTGCTGCAGTCTCACGGGTTAAAAAACCATTGAAATGAGCAGACGACCCACCTATTTTTTCTCTTCTGGCATCATGTAATCCCAGAAAGACTCAATCATGCAGGGATCTTCTGGGGGCAATATCACTTTCAGGACTCCTTGTTTTTCTTCACACTGAGCCAATCAGCCAACTAGATGCCTCCCTGATGGTATTGCATGATGGATAATTATCTGCCTGTATTTCTCAGTATGGAGGACACCATTAATCCGGACCAAATCTCCAACTCCATTTGCTGAAATGCAGCCCCAAACTTGCAAAGAACCTCCACCATGCTTCACTGTTATTTGCAGGTGCTCATTATGGTACCGCTCTCCAGCTCAGGCAGCGAACAAACTGCCTTCTGTTACAGCCATATATTTCACATTTTGACTCATCTGTCCAGAGCACCAGCTGGCATTTTTCTGCATTCTAGTTCCTATGTTTTCATGCATAATTGAATCACTTGGCCTAGTTTGTTTGATGAAGGTATGGCCTTTTGGCTTCAATTCTATGAATATCAATTTTCCAAACAGTAGATGGGTGTAGCTGGGTCCCACTGATTGCTGCCAGTTCTGAGTTCATGGCAATGCTATTTCTATTTTTGAAAGCAATCTTACTATGCAGCACTTTTTCCACATCTGCCTATGTCTTTTGTACAGTACTATATTATATAGTACTGACCAAAAGTTTGGACACACCTTCTCATTTAAAGATTTTTCTGTATTTTCATGACTTTGAAAATTGTACATTCACACTGAAGGCATCAAAACTATGAATTAACACATGTGGAATTATATACTTAACAAAAAAGTGTGAAACAACTGAAAATATGTCTTATATTCTAGGTTCTTCAAAGTAGCCACCTTTTGCTTTGATGACTGCTTCGCACACTCTTGGCATTCTCTTGATGAGCTTCAAGAGGTAGTCACCGGAAATGGTTTTCACTTCACAGGTGTGCCATGTCAGGTTTAATAAGTGGGATTTCTTGCCTTATAAATGGGGTTGGGACCATCAGTTGTGTTGTGCAGAAGTCAGGTGGATACACAGCTGATAGTCCTACTGAATAGACTGTTAGAATTTGTATTATGGCAAGAAAAAAGCAGCTAAGTAAAGAAAAACGAGTGTCCATCATTACTTTAAGAAATGAAGGTCAGTCAGTCCGAAAAATTGGGCAAACTTTAAATGTGTCCCCAAGTGCAGTTGCAAAAATCATCAAGCGCTACAAAGAAACTGGCTCACATGAAGACCGCCCCAGGAAAGGAAGACCAAGAGTCACCTCTGCTTCAATGCCACACAGAGTTCTAGCAGCAGACACATCTCTACAACAACTGTTAAGAGGAGACTTTGTGCAGCAGGCCTTCATGGTAAAATAACTGCTAGGAAACCACTGCTAAGGACAGGCAACAAGCAGAAGAGACTTGTTTGGGCTAAAGAACACAAGAAATGGACATTAGACCAGTGGAAATCTGTGCTTTGGTCTGATGAGTCCAAATTTGAGATCTTTGGTTCCAGCCACCGTGTCTTTGTGCGACGCAGAAAAGGTGAACGGATGGACTCTACATGCCTGGTTCCCACCGTGAAGCATGGAGGAGGAAGTGTGATGGTGTGGGGGTGCTTTGCTGGTGACACTGTTGGGGATTTATTCAAAATTGAAGGCATACTGAACCAGCATGGCTACCACAGCATCTTGCAGCGGCATGCTATTCCATCCGGTTTGCGTTTAGTTGGACCATCATTTATTTTTCAACAGGACAATGACCCCAAATATACCTTCAGGCTGTGTAAGGGCTATTTGACCAAGAGGGGGAGTGATGGGGTTGGCCCTGGGTTCCACCTAATGCAGGACAATGCCAGACCTCATGTGGCTGGAGTGTGTCAGCAGTTCCTGCAAGATGAAGGCATTGAAGCTATGGACTGGCCCGCCCGTTCCCTAGACCTGAATCCGATTGAGCACATCTGGGACATCATGTCTCGCTCCATCCACCAACGTCACGTTGCACCACAGACTGTCCAGGAGTTGCTTTATTCCAGGTCTGGGAGGAGATCCCAGAGGAGACCATCCGCAACCTCATCAGGAACATGCCCAGGCATTGTAGGGAGCTCATACAGGCACGTGGAGGCCACACACAATACTGAACCTCATTTTGACTTGTTTTAAAGACATTACATCAAAGTTGGATCAGCCTGTAGTGTGTTTTTCCACTTTAATTTTGGGGGTGACTCCAAATCCAGGCCTCCATTGGTTAACAAATTTGATTTCCATTGATGATTTTTGTGTGATTTTGTTGTCAGGACATTCAACTTTGTACAGAACAAAGTAGTCAATGAGAATATTTCATTCATTCAGATCTAGGATGTGTTATTTGAGTGTTCCCTTTATTTTTTTGAGCAGTGTATATAGAGTCATTACTAACAGAGTGATCTATTTCAAGTGTGAAAAGACATAATCATTATCTGAGTAAATTAAAATAATTAACAAAAAACACCTGCAAAGGCTTCCGAACCATTTAAAAAGGTCCCTTAGTCTGTTTCAGTAGTCTCCACAATCATGGGGAAGACTGCTGACTTGACAGATGTCCAAAAGGCAGTCATTGACACACTCCACAAGGTCTCAGAGTTCCAATTTTCATTTGGAAATCAAGGTCCCAGAGTCTGGAGGAAGAGTGGAGATGCACACAATCCAAGCTGCTTGAGGTCTAGTGTGAAGTTTCCACGAACAGTGATGGTTTGGGGAGCCATGTCATCTGCTGGTGTAGGTCCACTGTGTTTTATCAAGACCAAAGTCAGCGCAGCCGTCTACCAGGAAATTTTAGAGCACTTCATGCTTCCATTTGCCGACAAGCTTTTTGGAGATGGAAATTTCATTCTCCACCAGGACTTGGCACCTGTTCACACTGCCAAAAGTACCAATATCTGGTTTAAAAACAACAGTATCACTGTGCTTGATTGGCCAGCAAATTCGCCTGACCTTAACCCCATAGAAAATCTATGGAGTATTGTCAAGAGGAAGATGAGAGACACCAGACCCAACAATGCAGACGAGCTGAAGGCTGCTATCAAAGTAACCTGGGCTTCCATAACACCTCAGTAGTGCCACAGGCTGATCGCCTCCATGCCACACCGCATTGATGCAGTAATTGATGCAAAAGGAGCCCCGACCAAGTATTGAGTGACTTTACTAAACATACATTTCAGTAGGCCAACATTTCGGATTTAAAAAAAAAAATTCAAGCTGTTGTTATGAAGTATTCTAATTTACTGAGATAATGACTTTTGTGTTTTCATTGGCTGTAAGTCATAATCATCAACATTAACTGAAATAAACACTTGAAATTGATCACTCTGTTTCACTTTTTGTATTGAAGAACTGAAATAAATTAACTTTTTGATGATATTCTAATTTTGTGAGATGCACCGGTATATTGTGAGCAAGGAGTCTGCTATAGAGGTGTCTGCAGTGCATTGCCTTAAGCGTAAGAAATATGAATTATACCTGAATTGAACCTGAAGGGAACTGAAGGTAACTGGATACTTGGACACTGTAAACAATGTTTGTGTTTGTTTTCACTCTCACCCTCATAATCCTCCACTATCCCTACACCTAGCAATGAACTCTTCATCTCTCCCTCAATCCTCCCCATTCACCTCATCTCCTCCTCAGAACTTTTCCTCAGCATTCAATCCTGTGTCTCTAAGCACAGCCACTTCATGCCCTCTCCTGCTCCCACCTACTAACACTTTCTCTGCTCATCCTCACTGCTGGTGATATCTCCCCAAATCCTGGCCCTCCTCACCACAGCTCCACAGTCACTTCCACCTCCTATCCACGATCTATCATAAACTCTCACAACATTTCTAACCTCATACACATCCGCCCAGCCCCCGCTTCCCCAGTCCCACTAACAGGAGCTCTATGGAACGCATGCTCCGTCTGCAACAAACTTTCCTACATTAGTCACAGATTCAAAAAGTAACACAATAAGTGTGTGCTTCCCAGCTGCAGACCCTATAATTAGCACATACACATATATATGAATTAAAATAACATATTTTATTATTAAATTTAAAACAATATATCACACAAAACAAAATATCCTCAATCAGGTAAGAGATGACTACGGAATGGTATCCAATTTTAATGATTACCGTATATTCAAAGGTTCATTATTGCCTTAAGTATTAAATTAATATTTTGAACTCTACTATATCAAATGTGATAAAGTTAAATAAATAAGTAGCTTAAAAGTGACTAGTGCACAGAATAAATATTCTCATCAAGTGCTATATATCAATATACACTATGGCAAACATAATACCTATAGAATAATCCAAATATCAATCAAAAAGTGCCTAGTGCTTCTGATCAATTTCATCATATCTTCCAAAAGGTAGGGGAGAAAACAAGGGGATCTGCTACTTTGGATCTAATCCTTATAAACAGGGAGGAAATGGTTGAGGAGGTAAAGGTGGCTGGGACCCTAGGAGGCAGCGATCATGCTATTATAGAATTTTGGATAACTAGAGGAGGAAGACATGTGAAGACTCAAACTTCAAGGTTAGATTTTAGAAAGGCAGATTTTAAGAGACTCAGAAAGAGAATAGGAGGGATCCAATGGCTGGATGTCCTTAAGGACAAAAATGTCCAGGAAGGATGGGAAATTTTTAAAAATGAGATTCTCAAAGCACAATTGTTAACAATCCCGAAAAGTAGGAAAAATGGGAAGCATTTAAGGAAACCAGGATGGATGAACACAGAACTTAAACACATGCTAAAAAGAAAGAAAGAAATGTTTATTAAATGGAAAGAGGGAGGCATATCTAAAGAAGATTATAATGCAGTCTGCAGATCCTGCAGGGCACGTATCAGGTTAGCTAAAGCTGACAATGAATTAAGGCTTGCAAGAGATGTCAAAAGCAATAAAAAAGGATTTTGGGGGTATGTCAAAAGTAAAAGAAAAGTCAAAGATGCTATAGGATTTTTACAGGATGAAAATGGAGAAATGGTAAGAGAGGATGTTGAGAAGGCCGAACTTTTTAATTCCTATTTTGCATCTGTTTTCTCTCAGAAAGAAAATGATCTTCACTGTCCTTTTAAAGGAATAGAGGAATCCAAGTTATCTGTAGACAGAAAGATTGTGAGGGAATATTTAGCTAACATAAATGAGTTCAAGTCTCCAGGTCCAGATGAATTACACCCCAGAGTACTGAAGGAGATCGTAGAAGAAATTTTAGAACCACTCTCCATAATCTTTGAAAATTCTTGGAGAACAGGAGAAGTCCCAGAAGACTGGAGAAGAGCAAATGTTGTTCCTATCTTCAAAAAGGGGAAGAAGGTGGACCCAGGGAACTATAGGCCGGTGAGTCTGACTTCTATACCAGGAAAGATCTTTGAACAAATTATTAAACAACATGTATGTAAGTACATGGATAAGAATGAAGTGATTAACCAGAGTCAGCATGGGTTTGTAACTAACAAGTCATGTCAGACTAACTTAATTTCCTTCTATGACAGAATCACTGACTGGGTGGATCAGGGAAATGCTGTAGATATAGTATATCTTGACTTCAGCAAAGCATTTGACAAAGTATCTCACACCATCCTTATTGAAAAAATGACCAAGTATGCAATGGACCAGGCAACTGTTAGGTGGATTCATAACTGGCTTAGTGATCGGACTCAAAGGGTGGTTGTAAATGGCTTCACATCCAGCTGGATGAATGTCTCAAGTGGGGTACCACAGGGCTCCGTCCTGGGACCTGTATTGTTCAACATCTTTATCAATGATTTAGATGAAGGAATTGAGGGTAAACTGATTAAATTTGCTGATGACACAAAGCTAGGAGGGATAGCTAATACTAGAGAAGAGAGAGAGAGGATTCAAAAAGACCTAAATAAACTGGAGCAGTGGGCAGCAACCAACAGAATGGTTTTTAACAGGGAAAAATGCAAAGTACTACATCTGGGCAATAAAAATGAAAAAAGCATATACAGAATGGGAGGAATAGAGCTAAGCAACAGTACATGTGAAAAAGACTTAGGTATACTAATAGATCATAGACTGAACATGAGTCAACAGTGTGATGCAGCAGCAAAAAAGGCAAATACAATTCTGGGATGTATTAACAGAAGCATACAGTCTAGATCACGTGAAGTCATTATCGGTCTTTACTCCTCTTTGGTCAGACCTCATCTGGAATACTGTGTACAGTTTTGGGCACCACATTTTAAAAAAGACATAGACAAACTGGAGCAAGTTCAGAGAAGAGCGACCAGAATGGTGACTAGTCTGCAAACCATGTCCTATGAGGAACGGTTGCAGGATTTGGGAATGTTTAGCTTGCAAAAAAGAAGACTGAGAGGAGACTTAATAGCTGTCTACAAATATGTCAAGGGCTGTCACATTGTAGAAGGATCATCTTTATTCTCATTTGCACAAGGAAAGACTAGAAGCAATGGGATGAAACTAAATGGGAGGAGACACAGATTAGATATTAGAAAAAACTTTTTGACAGTTAGGGTGATTAATGAGTGGAACAGGCTGCCACGAGAGGTGGTGAGTTCCCCTTCAATGGACGTCTTCAAACAGAGGCTGGACAGACATCTGTCTGAGATGATCTAGTGAATCCTGCTTTGAGCAGGGGGTTGGACCAGATGACCCAGGAGGTCCCTTCCAACTCTACCATTCTATGATTCTATGATTCATATCAATTTCAGCATAATCACATCTGGATATTGCACATGAAACATAAAGTGACTAATGCATATGATAAATAAGATAGTTAAATCCATTCATGGAATCACCCAGACCTGTAATCATTCAGCAAAGTGCTACTAGAGAATAAATGAGAAAAGAAACATGTACAGAAGCGTTATACAAAAGCATTGACAACCTAGGGTGGGAAATTAAATATGGGATGTAGGATACAAACCGCAGCCAGCCTCGCATGCCTGACGCGCGTTTCGCCTAGCTTTTACATATATATACAGTTGTGCTCAAAAGTTTACATACCCCGGCAGAATTTTTCAGAGAATATAAATGATAACAAAAAAACTTTTTCTCCACTCATGGTTATTGGTTGAGTGAAGCCATTTATTGTCAAACTACTGTGTTTTCTCTTTTTAAATCTTAATGACAATCAAAAACATTCAAATGACCCTGATCAAAAGTTCACATACCCCAGTTCTTAATACCGTGTACTGCCCCCTCTAACATCAATGACAGCTTGAAGTCTTTTGTTGTAGTTGTGGATGAGGTTCTTTATTTTCTCAGATGGTAAAGCTGCCCATTCTTCTTGGCAAAAAGCCTCCAGTTCCTGTAAATTCCTGGACTGTCTAACATGAACTGCGCGCTTGAGATCTCCCCAGAGTGGCTCAATGATACTGAGGTCAATAGATTGAGATGGCCACTCCAGAACCTTCACTTTGTTCTGCTGTAGCCAATAACATGAACTGCGTGCTTGAGATCTCCCCAGAGTGGCTCAATGATACTTAGGTCAATAGATTGAGATGGCCACTCCAGAACCTTCACTTTGTTCTGCTGTAGCCAATAACAGGTCGACTTGGCCTTGTGTTTTGGATCGTTGTCATGTTGGAACGTCCAAGTACGTCCCATGCGCAGCTTCCAGGCTGATGAGTGCAAATTTGCCTCCAGTATTTGCTGATAACATGCTGCATTCATCTTTCCTTCAACTTTTACTAAGTTTCCTGTGCCTTGGTAGCTCACACATCCCCAAAACATCAGTGATCCACTTCCATGCTTTACTGTAGGAATGGTGTTCCTTTCATCATAGGCCTTGTTGACCTCTTTCCAAATGTAACGTTTATGGTTGTGGCCAAAAAGTTAAATTTTGGTCTCATTACTTCAAATTACCTTGTATCAGAAGTTTTGAGGTTTGTCTCTGCTGTTTGGCGTATTGTAGGCGAGATACTTTGTGGCATTTGCACAGTAATGGCATTCTTCTGGCGACTCGACCATGCAGCCCATTTTTCTTCAAGTGCCTCCTTATTATGCATCTTGAAACAGCCACACTGCTAGTTTTCAGAGAGTCCTGAATTTCAGCTGATGTTATTTGTGGGTTTTTCTATGTATCCCGAACAATTTTCCTGGCAGTTGTGGCCGAAATTTTTGTTGGTCTACCTGACTGTGATTTGGTTTTTACAGAGCCCCTAATTTTCCATTTGTTAATCACAGTTTGAACGCTGCTGACTGGCATTATCAATTCCTTGGATATTTTTTTGTATCCCTTTCCTGTGTTATACAGTTCAATTACCATTTCCCGTAGATCCGTTGACAATTCTTTTGCTTTCCCCATGACTCACAATCTAGAAACGTCAGTGGCTGGATGAAAGATGCAAGATTCTGTCTGGATCCCAGAAACTCACTCAGCTTTTATACACACACACTGATTACAAGCAAACAGGTCACAGGTGAGGATGTTACCTTTAGTAGCCATTCAAATCCATTTGTGTCAAATTCTGTGCATGTTATCAGGCCAAAATCACCAGGGTATGTGAACTTTTGATCAGGGTCTTTTGGATGTTTTTGGTTGTCATTAAGATTTATAAAGAGAAAACACAGTAGTTTGACAATAAATGGCTTCACCAACCAATAACCATGAGTGGAGAAAAAGGTTTTTTGTTATCATTCATATTCTCTGAAACAAGGCCAAGAAAGGAAAAATTCTGCTGGGGTATGTAAACTTTTGAGCACAACTGTACATACATATATATACATACAGTACATACACACAAAGGCAGGTATTTTATAACTAAGGTTCTGTTTCTGACACCACATAAACATCCAGAAGGCTACAAATATACTATATAGCTACAGAGCAAAAATAACTCATGTATCCAAAGCCTCTGTACCGCTATAATTCTCAACACCTTTTGCAAATAGTTATCAGTTTTACAGAGAATCTCACTATGTTGTATAACGGCCTATTATAGACAGCAAGCTGAGTTTCTACCACTTAAAATCGCAGTTAAGTGTGATGTGTCCTTGTATAAACTGTAGATAAATACAATTATCTAGTAAATATAGACTTCAGCTTGTAGGAATACTGCAAACATTTTTTGCAGTCACTTGGATCACTATCCTATAAATTTACGGCTGAAAATGTATTCTTGGTTTTTTTTCTTAAAGAGGCATTTTTTAAAAAAAATGCTTTTATTACAACTGCTTCTATTGAAAGCCACGTCACTGCAATGCATGCAAGAAATGCGCATTTTTTTTTATTTTAAATGTATATGTTCTTCTTTTCTGTATTAGTTATTCTGGTGAAAAAAAATGAAGCAAAAACTGCACAAAGCTACAAGCACTAAGAGTAGGAACATTTTAGTAAAGTGAATCTAATTAGGTCATGTAACAACCAGACCAGTGCAATTAGTTCCTCTACCCATGTCCCTTAAATTCAAGTTTTCAAGTCACTATACATTCTAGATCCTTTACACAGCAGGAAATAGAATAGCTGCCTGTGATTGGCTGCAGTTTCCCCTAATATACTCCTTGCTCTGCACACCACCTGCGGTCATTCTGCACATAACACTGGTCATACTCACAGCTCTCTGCTCCACTTTAGCGGTCTCCTCTTTAGTTTAGAAAACAAGAAGAATTCCTTGAAAGAAGGCAGAGAGTAAATGCATTCACAGCACTAAGTCTGGAAAGGGCAGCTTCAGCCAATAGCTACCGGTCAGGAAGTGATGTCAGAGAAGGGGGCAAGGCTTGGGAAATCTCTGCCGTAAAGCGCAGTATTTGTCATTTCCTGTGGTGATAAGAACCTACTCTGAATAGTACACCTTGAAACTTTAGTTTAATGAAACAGGGAGAAAGAATTAATGTTCCCAAATCCTTACAGGCTTACTTTGACTAGCAAAACATTTTTCTTAGAGTTTCACTTTAAAGAAAAAGTTCATTGAAATGCTCTTTTTTGTCTTAGGGCTCATTCACATGTCTGATTTTTCCAGAAAAACGGCCTGACATTGAACAGAGTTGATTAGAGTGTGGTCCGAATATCATCTGTTTTTCTCGTGTGTGTAGAAATAAAAACAGTAATTTTTATATTATAATACAACTGTTCTGAGGAAAAAACGTGCCTAACATGTAACCTCAGAATAAAAAAATTTAATAATAAAAATCTCTTTAAAAAGCGGACCAACATACATATTATTGTGAAAAAAGCACACTAGAGGTACTGGACTCTATTGGTTTATCGCACAGAGTCCTATTGGCAAAAAGAAGGGGGTATCTCACACAGCTAGTATACCATTAATCATAATCCAATAATCCCCTCCTTTATACATGTAGAAAGGATTAAATAGAATCATATAGTGAGTCTTTCAGTACCTCACAAGGATAAGTGCAACCCAGTGAGCAAAGTGATTGTAGTGCATAATTAAAACAAACAAGTAGGATCACTCTTCCATAGACCTCTACACTGAATATACCACTGACCAGGCCCTAAATTATTACCTATACGCTGATTCCTGCCTATCTGTGGAGGTTGGCACCCTAATTAAAGTTGGCGATTTTGGCGCCGGCTATCCCTAAATATCCTGGCTCACCCTAGAATTAATTCCTAATTGCACCACAATCCGATGCAATCTAAGGCATATATTGTGAACACAGCGAAAAAACTAAGAGAGTAATTAAATAGATGACTTAGCTTGCCCATAAGGAGATGGTCCAGGATGTATAACGAAGGTTTCAGCCTTTTATCAGTGTCCCAGTGTCTCCAATGGAGGACTTATCATGACCAGAGATAAAAAGTGGTCCCAGATAGACGATAGAAGCCTAAAGCCTCAAAATCATGTCCTCATGTCTCCGGTCTCTGATTAGTGTCCCAGTGCCTCAACGCGTTTCCCCAAATGTACGGTTCCTCAGGAGGCTGATACAGAAGGAATGTCCAGGGTATAGATATATAATATATAGATGCATACTGATGATCAGTCCATTTTAATAGTCAGAACTAGGGTGGGTAACTCAAGCCTTCCACTAGTGCTGTTTAAATACATCCTCCTTCTTGATTCCATTGGTCCCAAAAAGTCCCAATAATAGATACCAGGTGTGAAACCTGTAAGCAAATAGGCCCCATACTCCATGGGTTTGCGCTCCATAGTCTCCATTGCTAGTCTAATCCAGCACTCTTAGACCTGGCAGGTCGGCGTGCGCTCCACATCGTGGAACGCATAGCTTCCGGTTTCCGTTGACGTCACTTCCGGTGCTCGGCAATATGGTGTTTGTGCGTTCCAGCCCTTGGAGCGCAAGGCTAAAGGTTTAATTCGTCACATCTGGCGCTCCCCGGAAAAGCACTTGCATTCCACTTCTTGGAACGCATAGTGCTAACAACTATGCAGCAGCGCAAAGGATCAACCACGGTTGATGCGCCCCACAGCTAGAGACATCAGAAGGGGGTATAACCCCACCACAAGGCTGCAAAATATGTGCGCTTAGATGCGCAATCAGCAGGCAGGCCGGCAGAAATAGACACTTTACCTGTCACTTATAAAGGATATAAAAATGTCACTCTATAGCCTACAATACTAAAGGGAGGGGCCCACAAAGAGTACAGATTTGATAATAAAAAAAAAAAAACAGTACAGACCAAAAGTTTGGACACACCTTCTCATTTAGATATTTTTCTGTATTTTTTGTATACTTACGCATGTGATATTTCAGTTTTTCTTTTTTAATAAATTTGTAAAAATTTCTACATTTCTTTTTTTTTCAGTCAAGATGGGGTGCAGAGTGTACTTTAATGAGAAAAAAATTAACTTTTTAGAATTTACCAAATGGCTGCAATGAAACAAAGAGTGAAAAATTTTAAGGGGTATGAGTACTCTCCGTACCCACTGTACCATGTGTATGTAGGAGCAGAGGAATAGGAGGAGCAGAGGATTAGGAGTATGTATATATATACAGTACAGACCAAAAGTTTGGACACACCTCATTTAAAGGTTTTTCTGTGTTTTCATGACTATGAAAATTGTACATTCACACTGAAGGCATCAAAACTATGAATTAACACATGTGGAATTATATACTTAACAAAAAAGTGTGAAACAACTGAAAATATGTCTTATATTCTAGGTTCTTCAAAGTAGCCACCTTTTGCTTTGATGACTGCTTTGCACACTCTTGGCATTCTCTTGATGAGCTTCAAGAGGTAGTCACTGGAAATGGTCTTCCAACAATCTTGAAGGAGTTCCCAGAGATGCTTAGCACTTGTTGGCCCTTTTGCCTTCACTCTGCGGTCCAGCTCACCCCAAACCATCTCGATTGGATTCAGGTCTGGTGACTGTGGAGGCCAGGTCATCTGGTGTAGCACCCCATCACTCCCCCTCTTGGTCAAATAGCCCTTACACAGCCTAGAGGTGTGTTTGGGGTCATTGTACTGTTGAAAAATAAATGATTGTCCAACTAAACGCAAACCGGATGGAATAGCATGCTGCTGCAAGATGCTGTGGTAGCCATGCTGGTTCAGTATGCCTTCAATTTTGAATATATCCCCAACAGTGTCACCAGCAAAGCACCACCACACCATCACACCTCCTCCTCCATGCTTCACGGTGGGAACCAGGCATGTAGAGTCCATCCGTTCACCTTTTCTGCGTCGCACAAAGACGCGGTGGCTGGAACCAAAGATCTCAAATTTGGACTCATCAGACCAAAGCACAGATTTCCACTGGTCTAATGTCCATTCCTTGTGTTGTTTAGCCCAAACAAGTTTCTTCTGCTTGTTGCCTGTCTGTCCTTAGCAGTGGTTTCCTTGCAGCTATTTTACCATGAAGGCCTACTGCACAAAGTCTCCTCTTAACAGTTGTTGTAGAGATGTGTCTGCTGCTAGAACTCTGTGTGGCATTGACCTGGTCTCTAATCTGAGCTGCTGTTAACCTGCGATTTCTGTGGCTGGTGACTCGGATAAACTTATCCTCAGAAGCAGAGGTGACTCTTGGTCTTCCTTTCCTGGGGCGGTCCTCATGTGAGCCAGTTTCTTTGTAGCGCTTGATGGTTTTTGCAACTGCACTTGGGGACACTTTCAAAGTTTGCCCAATTTTTCGCACTGACTGACCTTCATTTCTTAAAGTAATGATGGCCACTCGTTTTTCTTTACTTAGCTGCTTTTTTCTTGCTATAATACAAATTCTAACAGTCTATTCAGTAGGACTATCAGCTGTGTATCCACCAGACTTCTGCACAACACAACTGATGGTCCCAACCCCATTTATAAGGCAAGAAATCCCACTTATTAAACCTGACAGGGCACACCTGTGAAGTGAAAACCATTTCCGGTGACTACCTCTTGAAGCTCATCAAGAGAATGCCAAGCGTGTGCAAAGCAGTCATCAAAGCAAAAGGTGGCTACTTTGAAGAACCTAGAATATAAGACATATTTTCAGCTGTTTCACACTTTTTTGTTAAGTATATAATTCCACATGTGTTAATTCATAGTTTTGATGCCTTCAGTGTGAATGTACAATTTTCAAAGTCATGAAAATACAGAAAAATCTTTAAATGAGAAGGTGTGTCCAAACTTTTGGTCTGTACTGTATATATAATTTATAAACCTCTAAACAATATGGCTTGATAGCCCTGCAGAAGGAGTTCAGCTTAGTGGGGGTTTATTTTATCCATATACAAATATGATGCACATAAAGGTAAACCTAATGGACCAGGAAGGAGAATATACACGATGTAAAGATAAATTAAGATGCGGGTGTCCCAAGCATAGGACAATCCATAGATCGTGGCAGGTCAACAATCAATTTTAAGTCCAAAACTGGGCCTGAGTGATATGCCAGAAGATCCCTCAGAAAAAAACAACAAACCATAAAAAAAGAACCTATAAGAAAGGGGCATATGACAGCTGTTCATTAATGCCTTTCGGTGTGATACTATTTAGTCTAAATATCCATTCGCACTCCTTCTGGAGTACTCGTTTATCATGATCTCCCTTTCCAGCATTACGTCTTACTTTTTCCAAGATGTTAAATGAAACCTCTTTTATATTGCCATGATGAACCCCATTAATGTGTCTTACCAGTGGTGTATCTCTCTCATGGCGTATGTCCCCTAGGTGTTCACCCACTCTACGTCTAAATTCTCTACATGTCTTCCCAACATAATCAAGTGGACAACAGCAGGTGGCTTTGTAGATGACACTATCCGTTTTACAATTACAGAAGTCCCTTATAAAAAAAACTCTTACCAGTTGAAGCACTAACAAACGACTTTCCTGGAGTCATCTGTTCACACATCTTGCAATCATTGCATCGAAAAAACTCACAGATCTTTCTGTTAAGCCCCCATCCCAGGTGGTTTTTGGTAAAAACTATGAACCAGTCGATCCTTCAAGGATCGTCCCTTTCTAAATGTCACACTCGGCGATGTAGAAATAGCACCCTGTAAGTCCAGGTCCGATGTCAGAATGTCCCAATGTCTCCTGAGAATCGAAAAGACCTGTTCATTCTTCTTATCAAAGGTTCCTATTAATCTAGATATATCACTCCTCGCTCTCGGATGACCCTCAAGAAGGGAAACTCTCTTACATTTCATTGCGTGATCACAATCTTGATTCAAGATGTGTGTTGGATAGCCCCCTCTCCTTAAATCTATATTTCAAGTCAGAGGATTGCCTACGATAGTCACCTACAGTACAGACCAAAAGTTTGGACACACCTTCTCATTTAAAGATTTTTCTGTATTTTCATGACTACGAAAATTGTACATTCACACTGAAGGCATCAAAACTATGAATTAACACATGTGGAAATATATACTTAACAAAAAAGTGTGAAACAACTGAAAATATGTCTTATATTCTAGGTTCTTCAAAGTAGCCACCTTTTGCTTTGATGACTGCTTTGCACACTCTTGGCATTCTCTTGATGAGCTTCAAGAGGTAGTCACCGGAAATGGTTTTCACTTCACAGGTGTGCCCTGTCTGGTTTAATAAGTGGGATTTCTTGCCGCATAAATGGGGTTGGGACCATCAGTTGTGTTGTGCAGAAGTCTGGTGGATACACAGCTGATAGTCCTACGGAATACACTGTTAGAATTTGTATTATGGCAAGAAAAAAGCAGCTAAGTAAAGAAAAACGAGTGTCCATCATTACTTTAAGAAATGAAGGTCAGTCAGTGCGAAAAATTGGGCAAACTTTGAAAGTGTCCCCATGTGCAGTTGCAAAAACCATCAAGCGCTACAAAGAAACTGGCTCACATGAGGACCGCCCCAGGAAAGGAAGACCAAGAGTCACCTCTGCTTCTGAGGATAAGTTTATCCGAGTCACCAGCCTCAAAAATCGCAGGTTAACAGCAGCTCAGATTAGAGACCAGGTCAATGCCACACATAGTTCTAGCAGCAGACACATCTCTTCAACAACTGTTAAGAGGAGACTTTGTGCAGCAGGCCTTCACGGTAAAATAGCTGCTAGGAAACCACAGCTAAGGACAGGCAATAAGCAGAAGAGACAAGTTTGGGCTAAAGAACACAAGGAATGGCCTTTAGACCAGTGGAAATCTGGCTTTGGTCTCATGAGTCCAAATTTGAGATCTTTGGTTCCAACCACCGTGTCTTTGTGAGACGCAGAAAAGGTGAACGGCTGGACTCTACATGCCTGGTTCCCACCGTGAAGCATGGAGGAGGAGGTGTGATGGTGTGGGGGTGCTTTGCTGGTAACACTGTTGGGGATTTATTCAAAATTGAAGGCATACTGAACCAGCATGGCTACCACAGCATCTTGCAGCGGCATGCTATTCCATCCGGTTTGCGTTTAGTTGAACCATTATTTATTTTTCAACAGGACAATGACCCCAAACACACCTCCAGGCTGTGTAAGGGCTATTTGACCAAGAAGGAGAGTGATGGGGTGCTACGCCAGATGACCTGGCCTCCACAGTCTCCAGACCTGAACCCAATCGAGATGGTTTGGGGTGAGTTGGACCGCAGAGTGAAGGCAAAAGGGCCAACAAGTGCTAAGCATCTCTGGGAACTCCTTCAAGATTGTTGGAAGACCATTTCCGGTGACTACCTCTTGAAGCTCATCAAGAGAATGCCAAGAGTGTGCAAAGCAGTCATCAAAGCAAAAGGTGGCTACTTTGAAGAACCTAGAATATAAGACACATTTTCAGTTGCTTCACAATTTTTTTAAGTATATAATTCCACATGTGTTAATCCATAGTTTTGATGCCTTCAGTGTGAATATACAATTTACATAGTCATGAAAATACAGAAAAATCTTTAAATGAGAAGGTGTGTCCAAACTTTTGGTCTCTACTGTACATCACAACAATTTCTCCTAACCCAGAGGAATTGGCCCTTTGGTATTCCTCTTCTCAGTGCCAAAGGGTGGTGGCTGTCCTACCGTACAAGACTGTTAGTTGCTGTTGGCTTACGCTGTGTGATCGTTTGTAGATGTCCCCGTTCGTCTTTAATAATCATCAGATTCAGAAAAGTTAATCGTGTGTGATTAGATTCCGAAGTAAATTTTAATCCGACTTCATTTATATTAATTAATCTTACAAATTCTGTGAAGTCAGCTGATGACCCTGTCCACAAGATAAAAATATCTTCTACTGTATGTATGTGAGGAAATGCATTGAGTCGCTGGGAGACTAATAAGAGACCGGAGACATGAGGACATGATTTTGAGGCTTTAGGCTTCTATCGTCTATCTGTGACCACTTTTTATCTCTGGTCATGATATGTTCTCCAGTGGAGACACTGGGACACTGATAAAAGGCTGAAACCTTCGTTAAGCTGTGTGCCCATGATGCATTTTTTTAAGCGTTTCCGCAGCCGCAAAAACGCTGCAGAAACACTTAAAAAACGCATGGTAGAAGGCCTGCCATGTTCCCCAATGATAATCCGCATGTACTGTGCACATGCTGCGGAAATTTCCGCTGCGGGTTATCATTGGGGAAAAAAACGCAGCACTACCAATTATTTTGCGGAAGCGCTGCGTTTTCGCCGCCATTGACTTGCATTGGAACGCTTGGATTCCGCATCACTACATCTGTACATGCGTAATCCAAGCGTTTCAATGTGCGGATGGTACCCGGGTGTGGAGGACAGGAGACTCTCCTCCAGACCCGGGTACCATAGAACCTGTAAAAAAAAAGAATAAAATAAAAAGTAAATATGATATTTACCTTCTGATGGCCCCCGGTGTGCTTGTCTTCGCTTGCCGAAAGATCGCGGTGGACTGAAGGACCTGCGCTGACGTCATTTAGTCATGTGACGGTAGGTCCTTCAGTGTACCGCGAGCTGCCGGCAAGCCAGGACGGAGCGAATAAAGACTGCGGGGGCCATCAGAAGGTATGTATATATTTATTTTTTTATTTTTTACCATTCTTTTATGGTCACACTATATAAATCCATGCCGTTTGCATGGATTTATATAGTGTGACCAAGTTGTCAAGCACTTTCCAAGTGATGCTAAAATCGCTTGGAAAGCGCTAGTCAGCCCGCATACGGATATGCATGTGAAGAACGCTTGTCCCTGGCAGGAAAAACGCATGTACAATCCGCATGCGTTTTTTCTGCCAGGGAGATGCAGAAACACTCAGGAAAAAATCCTGAGCATTTCTGCATCGTGGGCACATAGCCTTATACATCCTGGACCATCTCTTTATGGGCAAGATAAGTCATCTATTTAGATTACTCTCTTAGTTTTTTCGCTGTGTTCACAATATATGCCTTAGATTGCATCGGATTGTGGTGCAATTAGGAATTAATTCTAGGCCGAGCCAGGATATTTAGGGATAGTCAGGATGGAGCGGGGACGCCAAAATCGCCAACTTTAATTAGGGTGCCAACCTCTGCAGATTGGCAGGAATCAGTGTATAGGTAATAATTTAGGACCTGGTCAGTGGCATATTCAGTGTAGAGGTCTATGGAAGAGTGATCCTACTTGTTTTTTTAATTATGCACTACAATCACTTTGTTCACTGGGTTGCACTTATCCTTGTGAGGTACTGAAAGACTGACTATATGATTCTATTTAATCCTTTCTACATGTATAAAGGAAGGCAGGGTTGGACTGGGCTTTCGGGGTACCGGGAATTTTCCCAGTGGGTCCCGCCCCCGGTTGCAGAGGAGAGGGGGAGAAGAGAACGGAAAAAAAAAAAACCTGCGGTTTTAAGGGGCACGGGTCCTTTAAAAGCGCAGGCATAGTGTATGCAGGGACGCGCGCACGCGGCGTTGATTACCTGATCTGCCGCGGCGCAAGTCCCAGTGAAACAGCTGAAGCTGCGCATCTCCCTTCGCCAGCCGGCGTATGACATCATCGTCATGCGCCTGCTGTGAAGGAGGCGCACAATTCAGCCGCCGGAGAAGTAGGACATCGCACAGGAGCGCAGGAAGGTATGAGGTATCTGTGTGTGTGTGCATGTGTGTGTGTGTATATATGTATATGAGTGGATGCAGAGTGGGATGGGCCCCTGGCTGGACACACACGGGAGAACCCTGGTTGGACACAAAAAGGGGAGCCCTGGATGGACACACAAGGGGGGACCCAGCTGGACACACAAAGGGGAGCCCTGGCAGGACCCACAAGGGGGGGCCCTGGCTGGACACACAAGGGGGAGCCCTGGCTGGACACACAAGGGAGGGCCCTGGCTGGACACACAAAGGGGGGCCCTGGCTGGACACACAAGGGGGAACCCTGGCTGGACACACAAGGGGGAAACCGGCTGGGCACACAAGGGGGAACCCTGGCTGGACACACCAGGGGGAACCCTGGCTGGACCCACAAGGGGGAACCCTGACTGGACACACAAAGGGGGGGCCCGGCTGGGCACACAAGGGAGGGCCCAGCTGGGCACACAAGGGGGGAGCCGGATGGACACACAAGGGGGAACCTTGGCTGGACACTCGAGGGGGAACCCTGGCTGGACAATCGAGGGGGAACCCTGGGTGGACACACGATGGAGAACCCTGGCTGGACACACGAGGGGGAACCCTGGCTGGACACATGAGGGGGGGCCCTGGCTGGACACACGAGGGGGGCCCTGGCTGGACACTTGAGGGGTAACCCTGGCTGGACACTCGAGGGGGAACCCTGGCTGGACACACGAGGGGGAACCCTGGCTGGACACACGAGGGGGAACCCTGGTTGAATACACGAGGGGAATCCTGGCTGGACACACAAGGGGGAACCCAGGCTGGACACACAAAGGGGGGGCCGGCTGGGCACACAAGGGAGAGCCCGGCTGGGCACACAAGGGGGGAACCGGATGGACACACAAGGGGGAACCCTGGCTGGACACACAAGGGGGAACCCTGGCTGGACACTCGAGGGGGAACCCTGGCTGGACACTCTAGGGGGAACCCTGGCTGGACACACGAGGGGGAACCCTGGCTGGACACACGAGGGGGGGCCCTGGCTGGGCACACGAGGGGGGGCCCTGGCTGGACACATGAGGGGGAACCCTGGCTGGATACACGAGGGGGAACAGTAGCTGGAAACACGAGGGGGAACCCTGGCTGGACACATGAGGGGGGAGCCCGGCTGGACACACAAGGGGGGACCCTGGCTGGACACACGAGGGGGGAACCCGGCTGGACACACGAGGGGGGGCTGGCTGGATACATTAAGGGGGGGAGCCTTGGTGGACACATAAGTTGGGGGAGTCTGGCTGGACACATAAGGGGGGGGCCTGGATGGACATATGGGCAGGATGGGTATATGGGGGGCAGGCTGAACACATGGAGGCCAGGACGGATATGTGGGGGGGCAGGCTGGACACATGGAGGCCAGGATGGATATATGGGGGGGCCGGATATATGGGTGGCAGGGCAGGTTGGACACATGGAGGCCAGGATGGATATGTGGGGGCAGGCTGGACACATGGGGGATAGGATGGATATGTGGGGGGTCAGGCTCGATACACGTGGGCTAGGATAAATATATGGAGGGGCCACGCTGGACATATGGGGGCCAGAAAGGATATATGGGAGGGGTGTCAGGATGGAAATATGAGGGGGCAGGCTGGACACATGGAGGCCAGGATGGATATATGGGGGGGGAAGGCTGGACACATGCAGGCCAGGATGGATATATGGGGGGGCAGGCTGGACACATGGAGGCCAGGATGGATATATGGGCGGGGGGATGGACACATGGAGGCCAGGATGGATATGTAGGGGGGCACGCTGGACACATGGAGGCCAGGATGGATATATGGGGGGGCAGGCTGGACACATGGGGTGCTAGGACGGATATATGGGAGGGGGCAGGCTGGACACATAGAGGCCAGGACAGATATATGGGGGGGGCAGGCAGGAAACATGGGGGCCAGGATGGATATGTGGGGGGGGCAGGCTAGTCACATGGGGTACTAAATATATGGAGGGGTCACACTGGACATAAGGGGGCCAGAAGGGATATATGGGGGGGTGTAAGGATGGATATATGCAGGGAAAGGGGGCCAGGATGGATATATGGGGGTGCCAGGCTGGACAAGGGACTTAATTACTGTTTGGGGGCCAGATTGAGGAACATACTTTATTAGTTTATGGTGGCCAGTGGGGAACATTATTACTTTAGAGTCCAATTATGGACATTATTACTTCTGTAATATAATTTACTTTTTAGGAAATTGTTTTCCATGGGATGGGACAAAAGAGGAGTCCTGTTACTGTGCAGGGCGGCACTATATAGCTTTCTCTCTTCAACTGGTGTAGTGTAGAAGTCGGGGGGGAGTGGGAATGTGCTCTAGAAGAGATCAGTTATTGATAACTGTGTGTTATTTTCTGCAGAGATGAGTCCTGGCTGGAAGAAGTGATGGCCGTCTGTGCCAGATGAAGAAGAAAAGCGAAGATGACGGACTTCACCTAGAGACGTCACTGGTGAGTCAGTGGATTACATGTACACTTACACTACACACGTGGTCAAAATTGTTGGTACCCCTCGTTTAATGAAGAAAAATCCACAATGGTCACAGAAATAACTTGAATCTGACAAAAGTAATAATAAATTAAAAAATCTATGAAAATGAACAAATGAAAGTCAGACATTGCTTTTCAGCCCTGCTTCCACAGAATTTTTAATAAAATTAAACTGATGAAATAGGCCTGGACAGAAATGATGGTTCTTCTTAACTTAATATTTTGTTGAACAACCTTTTGAGACAATCACTGCAATCAAACGATTCCTGTAACTGTCAATGAGACTTCTGCACCTCTCGACAGGGATTTTGGCCCACACCTCATGAGCAAACTGCTCCAGTTGTCTCGTGTTTGAAGGTTGCCTTTTCCAGATGGCATGTTCCAGCTCTTTCCAAAGATGCTCAATAGGATTTAGGTCAGGGCTCATAGGAGGCCACTTCAGAATAGTCCAATGTTTTCCTCTTAGCCATTATTGGGTGTTTTTAGCTGTGTGTTTCGGGTCATTATCCTGTTGCAAGACCCATGACCTGCGACTGAGACCAAGCTTTCTGACACTGGGCAGCACATTTCTCTCTAGAATCCCTTGATAGTCTTGAGATTTCATTGTACCCTGCACAGATTCAAGACACTCTGTGCCAGATGCAGCAGAGCAGCCCCAGAACATAAGAGCCTCCTCCATGTTTCACAGTAGGGACAGTGCTCTTTTCTTGGTATGCTTCTGTGGCACCCCAGGGGTCTGGTTTCCCACAGTAATGTAATGTTATGTCTGAGAGCAGGTGGGAGGTCCTTTGGTCAGGGATCCTGTGCATGCCACACCTCCTGCCCAGTCTTGGGAGGGGAAGAACTTCCCCTATATAAACCCGGGGCTGAAGCAGGGTTAGGAGTAGAGAAGAAGTAGAGACGAGAAACAGTCATAGGAAGAAACAGCAGAAGCTCAGTGGGAGCAATACTACTACGAGTCAGGGGCTGGCAGCTGCAGAGCTCGCCCTGACTGAGAAGCTTTCTTACCGGACCCGGCGTCCGAGGCTGTGGGGACTAACTCTTACCCAGCAGCAGAAGCCGACCGGCAGGGGATTTCAGGTCCTCAGGCCCAGAAACCCGAAGGCAAGGTCACACGCGTGGGACCAGCACCGCCATCGTGGAGCGGAAGCCATAGAAGGCCCCGAGTCACCGGCCATACGGGTGAGCACCACACGGCACACTCAGGGACGTGGGCTACTTATATCCGCTTCTAGCAAGGTAGCAAGGTAGCCAGAAGAGTACAGTCAGTTTGGGAGGCCTACAACTCCGCCTGGCCAGGGGAGATCCCATCTGCTCAAGGACTGACCAGGCCCCGTTCACTAGCAAGTACTCCGGGAGGGTCTATCGTTGTTACCAGTAAAGACCCTGAATTACACCGCACCGTCTCTGAGTGGTTCCTGCTACCCCCATCTTCCACGTCGGCTGCCCTGAGGCCATACCCCTCCCGTTGGGGGCTATACTATCACGCTGCACAATTCTACACCGGCCTCAGCGGTCTGCCCTGCAGCGGCAGCTCCATAGCTGCAAATCAACGGGTGGCGTAGTCGACACTCAAATAACATCTATCAAGACTGCCACACACTGAGTTTGACTCCCTGGGCACGGACCGGGTCCCCGCCACTCGGAGACTACAACCCTCATATGATCCAGTTCAGGGTAAGCCCCGTGCGCGAGACGCTGCGCGACACAGCAGGCCCAGGGGCGCGTCAACTTTGGCGTAGTCGGCAGGATTTCGTGCCCGCAACCACCGGGTACTGCGTGCCTGAAAAAGAGACTTTTAAAACTTACCATCCGTGAAGTTTTCCCGCCATCGGTGAAGATTCCCGCCATCCGGCGCCATTTTCAGCCTTCTTCCCGCCATCTGTGAAGATTCCCGCCATCCGGCGCCATCTTCAGCCTTCTTCCCGCCATCCGTGGAGTTTTCCCGCCGTTGGACGCCATCTTGAGGACGCCGCGCGGGAAGAAGAGGGGCGTGGACTCCGAAAAGCCCGCGAGAACTGAAGCCCCGCCTCACGTCCGGACATTGCGTAAGGTCCTGGAAGGAGCCCAGCAGACGCCGACGTCACCGGAGCGCGACGGAAGGTCCTCAACCCTGACGATCCCCTGCGGAGCCGCGGCCTACGGAAGAGGATCATCGCAAGGTAGGCCACGGTCCACTAGGGGGGAGAAGGATGTCGGATACGGAGGAGAGCTTCACCGCTTCAACCCCCGCCAGCGCCACCGCTGTCGCGGTCATGCCTTTCACCATGCCCTATATCCCGGGGGCAGCCTGGCTACCCCAGTACTCAGGGGAGTCACATACCCTGCAGGACTTTAGAGAAAGGCTGGATAGCCTCTTCCAGGTGTACCCCCTCACAGAGGAGCAAAAAGTGAGCATCCTGGTGGCCCAATTAACCGGAGCAGCCCGAAGGGAGGTAAAGTCCTGGCCACCTGGGGGGAGGACTGTCGCAGGGATACTAACCCGGCTGAAGGACACCTTTGATACCCGCACCTCAGCCGAGATCAAGCTTAGATTCTACGGGTGCAAACAGCGGGCCCATGAGAGTATAAGGGACTATGCCCTGAACCTACAAGAGGCCCTGAGGGCCGTTAAGCAGACCGACCCTGACGGCGTGGGAGACGAGGACAGGCTGTTGACTGAACAATTTATAGAGGGTTTATATTGCAATGCCCACCGAACCCAGTTGCGGGCAATGGCCCTACAGGACCCTCATCTGGGATTTGCACAGTTCAAGGACAGAGCCATCCGGGTGCTCCGAGAACCGGCACCGGATGGCGTTGTGACCCACAGGCGCCCAGCTATCACTTACCACCAGGAGGCGGCGCCCTTGTCGGCAGGGCCTGTAGGGGCTGATGCGCAGGCTTTGAACAATGACCCGGCTCCAGACCTGCACCATCAGGTCCAAGAGCTAGCTAAAAGCGTTGCTGCGTTAACCCGAACTGTGCAGTCTTTACAGGCTTCCACTCCAGGGAAGATCCAGCTGGCATCCGGACCGGAGAACATCCCGTGGCGTCGACCAAGGAGGACCCCACCGGCCAGAGGAAGACCCAGTGACCGGTACAACGAGGACGGACGACCCATCTGCCGCCGCTGCAATCAACCCGGACATATGGCAAGGTACTGTCCTTTAAACTGGCACAACCTGGGGGTAGAGGGCCAACCCCCAGGAAAAAGATCACCAGGCCCATCGAACTGGCGCGACAAATATGTCGGAGGACGTCCAGTCTTGCCTGTGGTACTGGATGGCATCCCTATGAGTGCCCTACTGGACACCGGGTCACAGGTCACCACCATCCCGTACGTGCTCTTCAAGCAGTACTGGAATGACTCGGATATAACCCGCTACCCTGACGACGACTTGAGTATCATCGCCAGCAATGGTCAGCCCGTGCCACAGATCGGATTTAAAGAGGCGACCATTAAAATTGGTAGAGTCGAACTAGCAGCACAGGGACTGATTATTGTAGACATTGACAAACACGAGAGTCACCCAAAGATAACGCTAGGAACTAATGTAATTGAAAATTGTCTTGCAGAGGTGATTTTCCTTTTACAGCAGGTTGCCAAGAACGCCAGCTCCGGCGAGCAGCGAGTACTCCAAAAAGAGATCCGGGCACTGATGCGACGGCAACAGGTGGAACTCTCCGGCGGTGAGATTGGTAGCGTAAGAATGTGTAACCCTTTTCCTATTGCCATGCCCCCAAAAAGTGAAATGATGATTTGGTGCCGGGCAGCTATTGGTCTGAGAGGTAGAGATTACCAGGCAATGGTAGAACCAGTTTACTCAGACAGTAGGCCCACCATCTTGACAACACGGGGGGTGGTTAATGTATGCCATGGGAGGGTGCCCGTTCGCATAATCAATATCGGGAAGAGGGAAGTGTACCTGCCCCGGTATGCCACACTAGCCAAATTATATACCATTAACCAAAATGCTATACAATCTGTGGAACCCTTGCCTCCATCTCACCCGGAGGAAGGTAACGGCTCTAAGAAAACAATGGAGGACTGGTGTCGGCAACTACATTTGGGTACTGACTCCACTCCCTCACATCAGAAACAGGGAGTCTATCGGGTGGTTCAAGAGTACGAGAGAGTGTTTAGTAAACACCCGTTAGACTTCGGGCGAGTGAAGAGGGTAGAACACCACATCCCCATGGGAGACCATCCTCCCATAAAAGAGAGGTATCGACCCGTACCCCCTGCACACTACCAACACGCCAAGGGGATGCTTAGAGACATGAAGGAGGCTGGGGTGATCAGGGATAGCTGTAGCCCCTGGGCAGCTCCACTAGTCTTAGTCAGAAAAAAAGACAACACCATGAGGATGTGTGTAGATTACCGGAAAATCAACCGTATCACACACAAGGATGCGTACCCCTTACCAAGGATAGAGGAGTCATTGGCTGCTTTAAGATCTGCTAACTTCTTCTCTACCTTGGATCTCACTAGCGGGTACTGGCAGGTTCCTGTAGCAGAGGCGGACCGGGAGAAGACCGCATTCACCACCCCGATGGGACTTAGCGAGTTCACCTGCATGCCGTTCGGACTCTGCAACGCACCAGGAACCTTCCAACGACTAATGGAGTGTTGTCTGGGCCACAGAAACTTCGAGACGGTCCTGTTGTACCTGGACGATGTCATCGTATATTCCAAGACGTATGAGGACCACCTGAAACACCTGGCGGAAGTGTTCGAAGCTCTGGCGAGTTACGGCCTAAAGGTGAAACCCTCCAAGTGTCACCTCCTGAAACCAAAGGTGCAGTACCTGGGACACGTGGTGAGCGCTGACGGAGTGGCTCCCGACCCTGATAAGATCACCGCAATTAAGGAATGGCCAAGCCCCTCCAGCGTAAAAGAAGTGCGGCAGTTCCTCGGGTTGGTAGGCTACTACCAAAGGTTTATTCCCGGTTTCACCAAAAAGGCAGCACCTATGCAGGACCTCCTGATAGGCCAGTCCCGGAAGGCCAAGAACCAGAAGCCGCCCTTCAAATGGGAGGAGCTGGAAGAAGAGTCCTTCCGCCAGCTGAAGATGGCCCTCACGGGGGACGAAATCCTGGCGTACCCGGATTATAGCCAGCCCTTTATCCTCTACACCGACGCCAGTAACATCGGGCTAGGAGCCGTACTGTCCCAGATCCAACAGGGGAAGGAACGAGTAATCGCCTACGCCAGCCGAAAGCTGCGACCCACCGAAAGGAACCCCGAGAATTACAGCTCATTTAAGCTAGAGTTCCTGGCCGTAGTATGGGCAGTCACCGAGCGCTTTAAGCATTACCTCGCTTCTTCCCGGTTCACCGTGTACACGGATAACAACCCGTTGACACACCTGGACACGGCAAGACTCGGTGCCCTGGAGCAGAGGTGGATGGCCCGTCTGTCCAACTACGAGTTCACAATCAAATACCGGGCCGGACGCTCCAATACCAACGCGGACGCCCTGTCCAGGATGCCCAACCTGCCGGACGAAGGAGAAGATCCGGAGGGACTGGAAGAAGTTGAACTCCCTGCGTTCCACCGTCATGGGACTATCCAGTATTCCCACCGGGTAAGGAGTAAGCAGGCTGCTACGTTGAATCCCTTACCTCACTACAACTGGGCGGAAACGCAAGACAGCGACCCTGCCGTCCGACTGGTGAAGGAGATGCTGACTCGCCCGGAGGCTTGCCTTGAACCAGACGCTCCGGAGGAAGCCAAACAACTATGGGCAGAGGGGAGTCGACTGTTCCTTTACAAGGGGAAGTTGTGCCGCAGAATGGTTAACTCCCGGACGCATGAACTACTCTGGCAAGTAGTGGTGCCACGAAGAGACGCAGCCATGGTGATGGAGGCATACCACGACGGAGCTGGACACTTCGGGTGGAAGAAGCTGGAGTTCCTGCTGCGCGAGCGATTCCACTGGGTAGGCATGAGGGGAACCATTGAGAAGTGGTGCAGAGACTGTGGCCCGTGCAACCTAAGAAGGAAGGACCGTGCCAGCCAGAAGACTCCCCTGCAGTCCATCGTCACCCGGCAGCCGTTGGAACTGGTAGCCTTGGATCATGTAAAACTGACCCCAAGCAGAAGTGGCTACGTCTACGCACTAACCATCGTGGATCACTACTCCCGGTTCTTGGTTGTCGTCCCCGTCAAGGACTTAACAGCTCGAACAGCAGCGAGAGCCTTCCAGCAGCATTTCTGCCGTCCACACGGGTACCCGGATCAAGTGTTGACAGACCAGGGACCTGCCTTTGAAGCGGAGGTCTTCCAAGAATTCTGCACTCTGTATGGCTGCCGGAAGATAAGGACGACACCCTATCATCCGCAAACTAATGGACTTTGTGAGAAAATGAACCAGGTGGTAATGGATCTTCTGAAAACGTTGCCCCTGGAAGAACGCAGTCTGTGGCCTGAGAAGCTGCCCGATCTGGTGGACCTATACAACCACATCCCGGTAGGTTCCACCAACTGTACCCCGGCTTACCTAATGAGGGCAAGACCTGGTAAGTTACCTGTTGACCTGGAAATGGGAGTCCTGACACCCGAGGACACTTCACCAGAAGCAGACTGGGACACAGAGAGGCAGCAGCAGTACCGGAGAGTACAGGAGAGCGTGGAGCGAAGTCTCTGTCAGGCTAGGGAAAGACAAGAGAAAACTTACAACCAGTATGCTCCCGCTGTTCCCCTGGTACCCGGAGAGCAGGTCTTGAAGAGGAAGAGACGGCTCCACAAGTTGGACGACCAGTGGGAGAAGGACCCGTACACCGTACTGCCCTCAAGCCACGAGAACCCGAAGGTTTGTACCATCAGTAAAGACGGAGGGGAAACCACAGCCATTGTATCCCGGGACCACCTGAAAAAGTGTCCCGAACAACTGAGGAACCCTGAAGAGGAACAAGAAGACCATCGACCCGTAGAGGAAAGGGAAGATATGGTTAGTACTGTGCTCGGGGACTTCCCTCGGTCTTGGACTCAAGTCAATGGTGCAGTTGTGGTACCCGTACTCACCTTCCTCCAACCAGCATCCCAAGCACCTACGGAGCAACAGGTAGAGCTGGAAGAACAGCCGGTCCAGGAGGCAGAAGACCCCACACCAGCAGACCAGGAGGATCAACCCTCTGCTTGCAGTGAGCCTGCCATATCCCTAGTGAGCCAAAGAGCCGGTAGACAGCTGCCCAGTTTACCCTTGACAGCTCCTACACCCTGTAGTTCAGGGCTAGACAGTCAGCTCCGTAGGTCCACTAGGGCCACTAGAGGCCAGTTACCCGCACGTTGGAGGATTTGAAGTGTATAAATTGTTTTATTTATGTTTACCTGTGTATTGTTGCTTGTGTATAATTTTGTGTTTCTAGTTATTTGTAGGAGTGCTTGGTGGATTTACTGGGAATCCCTTGTACATAGTTGGAGCGTAACCCAGGATGGACTAAAGACTGTTAAGGACTCGGGGCAGGACAAACCCCTACCTGGTTACGTCTCCCTGTTTTGGTGAAATGGACACCTTGCTTTTCTTCAAAGACTGCACCCGGTTACGGACATGCCGTGACCACCTTTATGTGTTTCTTCTTATTGTACTGTTATTGTTGTTATATCTTGTTATGTTTTTCTAAAATATGTTTAGTCCCGGAGTACTAAATTTCACTAGGGGGGAATGTGGCACCCCAGGGGTCTGGTTTCCCACAGTAATGTAATGTTATGTCTGAGAGCAGGTGGGAGGTCCTTTGGTCAGGGATCCTGTGCATGCCACACCTCCTGCCCAGTCTTGGGAGGGGAAGAACTTCCCCTATATAAACCCGGGGCTGAAGCAGGGTTAGGAGTAGAGAAGAAGTAGAGACGAGAAACAGTCATAGGAAGAAACAGCAGAAGCTCAGTGGGAGCAATACTACTACGAGTCAGGGGCTGGCAGCTGCAGAGCTCGCCCTGACTGAGAAGCTTTCTTACCGGACCCGGCGTCCGAGGCTGTGGGGACTAACTCTTACCCAGCAGCAGAAGCCGACCGGCAGGGGATTTCAGGTCCTCAGGCCCAGAAACCCGAAGGCAAGGTCACACGCGTGGGACCAGCACCGCCATCGTGGAGCGGAAGCCATAGAAGGCCCCGAGTCACCGGCCATACGGGTGAGCACCACACGGCACACTCAGGGACGTGGGCTACTTATATCCGCTTCTAGCAAGGTAGCCAGAAGAGTACAGTCAGTTTGGGAGGCCTACAACTCCGCCTGGCCAGGGGAGATCCCATCTGCTCAAGGACTGACCAGGCCCCGTTCGCTAGCAAGTACTCCGGGAGGGTCTATCGTTGTTACCAGTAAAGACCCTGAATTACACCGCACCGTCTCTGAGTGGTTCCTGCTACCCCCATCTTCCACGTTGGCTGCCCTGAGGCCATACCCCTCCCGTTGGGGGTTATACTATCACGCTGCACAATTCTACACCGGCCTCAGCGGTCTGCCCTGCAGCGGCAGCTCCATAGCTGCAAATCAACGGGTGGCGTAGTCGACACTCAAATAACATCTATCAAGACTGCCACACACTGAGTTTGACTCCCTGGGCACGGACCGGGTCCCCGCCACTCGGAGACTACAACCCTCATCTGATCCGGTTCCGGGTAAGCCCCGTGCGCGAGACGCTGCGCGACACAGCAGGCCCAGGGGCGCGTCACTTAATTTTTCCATCTGTGAACATAGAGCTGATGTGCCTTGCCAAAAACTTCCATTTTTGTCTCATCTGTCCATAGGACATTCTCCCAGAAGCTTTGTGGCTTGTCAACATATAGTTTGACAAATTGCAGTCTGGCTTTTTTATGATTTTTTTTCAACAATGGTGTTCTCCTTGGTCGTCTCCCATGATCTTTTGTTGCCATTCATATTATCCGTCTCTTTGATTTGTTATCAATTTTCCTCCTGCAGCCACATCCAGGGAGGTTGGCTACAGTCCCATGGATCTTAAATTTCTGAATAACATGTGCAACTGTAGACACAGGAACATCAAGCTGCTTGGAGATGGTCTTATAACCTTTACCTTTAACATGCTTGTCTATAATTTTCTTTCTAATCTGCTGAGACAACTCTTTCCTTTGCTTCCTCTGGTCCATGTTGAGTGTGGTACACACCATGTCACCAATCAGCACAGTGAGTATCTGTAGCCCTATATACAGACCCACTGACTGATTACAATATTGTAGACACCTGTGATGCTAATTAGTGGACACTACTTGATTTAACATGTCCCTTTTGTCACATTATTTTCAGGGGTACCATCATTTCTGTCCAGGCCTATTTCATGAGTTTAATTTTTTTTTTAATTCTGTGGAAGCAGGATTGAAAAGCAATGTCTGACTTTCATTTGTTCATTTTCATAGATTTTTAATTTATTATTACTTTTGTCAGATTCAGTTTTTTTCTGTGACCATTGTGGGTTTTTCTTTCATTAAACGAGGGGTACCAACAATTTTGACCACGTGTGTATATAGTATACAGAGCTCCTATGTATGTCACTGGTGATCACTGTATTACCTATACACTATATACAGAGCTCCTGTGTATAATGTCACTGGTGATCACTGTGTTACCTGTACACTGACACTATATACATATCTCCTGTGTATAATGTCGCTGGTGGTAATAACAGTGTTTTTAGTATTGTGGCTTGTATTCATGATCAGTATTGTAGTATTTGGTCACTTTGGGGTGGTAATATGTGGTCTGGTCAATGGTGTGGCCGTATTTATTCCTTGTATGTGGTGCTATTCGGTCACTATGTGGTGGTAATATGTGATCTAGTCATGGTGTGGTGATATTTGTCCCTTTTGTATGTGGTATTATTGGTGTTGATATAGTGGACTGTGTTGTGTATGGCGGTCATTTTGTTCTCGCTGATATTAACTAGGAAACGATTTTTTTCCATTAGGCCACTGCCCCACCAGCAGTATTTGGTCAGTATTTTTCTCAGGAGTGGCTGCAAAAACCAGGAGTGGGTGATAAATGCAGAATTGGTGACTTGTTTCTATTAGCCCTTTCTCTGATTGTTCCTCACCTGGTTTTGGCTCCCACTCCTGAGAAAAAATACTGATCGAATACTGACTAAATACTGATAGTGGAGCCGTGGCCTTAGCGATTAAATACTTGGACCAGAGCGGCAGAGAAGAACTTACAGGGGTTCTCCGGTGAAAACAAGTAATCACCTCTCCATAGGATCAGTGATAATATTGATTGGTGGGGTTCTGACTGCTGGCACACACCGGCAGAATGTGGAGCTTTTCTCCCCATTAGACTGGAGCGGCATGTGAGATGCGACCACTGATCCATTCATTCCCTCAGTGACTGTGAGCGCTGCTCTTTTTTGGAAGTCCCCAAGAGAATGAATGGAGCTGCGGTCAGACGTCCCACCTGTCGCTGCATTTTAAAATGGGGATAAGTGTCCTGTCAGGGATAAAACTTCCCCATTCTTCCGATAGGTGCGTTTTCCAATGACACAAACGCTCAAAAAGTGATCACCTATCCTGTAGAGCCCATGGATAGGTGATAACTTGTTTTAACCAAAGAAGCCCTTTAATGCAAACATGTACATCCCAGTTATAGTGTCGCACAGTAGATGTGCAGAAGCCGCCAGTCAATGCTCCACTATAACAGGGATAGCGGATAACAGATATTTGCATATTGCTGTAGGTGGGCCCCTAGAGTTAATTCCCCCTGTGGGCCCCAGACACCCCAGTCCGACCCTGAAGGAAGGGATTACTTGATTATGATAAATAGTATACTAGCTGTGTGAGATACCCCCTTCTTTTTGCCAATAGGGCTCTGTGGGATAAACCAATAGAGTACAGTACCTCTAGTGTGTTTTTTTCACAATAATATGTATGTTGGTCCGCTTTTTAAAGAGATTTTTATGATTAAAGGTTTTTCATTCTGAGGTTACATGTTAGCCATGTAGAAATAAAAAAAAATCTCCATCTTCTCCATTCTGACAGTCTAATTTTTTGACAAACCCATTGACATATTGTTTTGGTATTTTTGTTTCCTGTCCTAAAATGTATATGTTTTTCTGATATTTTGTATCCATAAATGAAACCTCTTTTGCTTGCATGTAAACAGGAGAAACCGAGGTTTAATAAAATCCTTTCTAACTGATATGGACAGTAAATCTTTATTTTATTCAGTTTCCATCTTTACTCTGGTATTGTACTTAGCTTTTCCTTGGTCAATAAAGCTGTGAAATTCTTGTGTCCTTTTACCTCCAGCTGTGCGCGAGTTCATTCCAGTGGGGGCAACTGACAAACTCCGAGACATACAACCCTAACAAACACTTCAGATGGAGAATAGGAGAAGCTCGGAGAGTAACGCTTTGTGCACATTTGTTTTTCCTTGAAGAGAAGAAATTAAGTAGAAAAGACAGGCTGCCAAACATCTGTGGTCACTATAAGAAAGGCAGCTCAAAAAAAGAGAACAGTCAAATTATGCAGCCGTGTAATATGACAGAGGTTGATGCTGCCATCCTCAGCAATGTGACTGTGAGGGTGGCATTTAAGTGGGTAACAACATATAACTGGGTAAGGGCATTATGTTTTATAAGAGCCCAGCATGTAAGCCAAAAACTGCAGCTGGGATATAATACTAAGGATTCAAACCCCTAATGCTCAGCCTTACTTAAGAGCGTCCTCCATTTCCAAGTCAAGGGAAGAGATACTGGTCCAGTCCATGCATCGAGACAAGTAGTTCAATGATTAGTGAATTGAATGTAGAATGTAAGCCCGCAAGGGCAGGGTCCTCTTCCCTCTGCACCAGTCTATCATTGTTAGTTCATTTACTGTAAGTGATATCTGTATTTTGTATGCAACCCCTTCTTATGTACAGCACCATGGAATCAATGGCGCTATATAAATAAATAATAATAATATTAAAATTGGGTTGCAGGGACTGTGTGCCTTTACGACTGTCTATAACCATCCGGCAGTCCTCATTTTACTTTGTACTGACGCTCTAAAATGTCAATACAGTGTATGCAGCTTGCAGGAGATTATAGTGTTGGGGAGGCAGAGAGCCGGCTATCAGACACAGCCAGACTCCGTACAGAGAAGATAAACATAGTCCATTATCATGTTTAGCTTTTCCATCTTTGTATACATAGCACTGAACCTGCATTGAGTGTTACAGAACAGGAAGCTCTGCTAGGTAGGCGGCGGGGAGCCGGCTCTCAACATGATCTCTGCAGTAATGCTCTATCGACAGAGCAGAGCGGAACAGAAGGAACTGCTCTGTTGACTTGACATCACAGAAAGATCATCGCACAGCAGAACAGGCAGGTAGTTTGTGACACCCCAGGGGTCTGGTTGCCACAGTGACAGAGATGTTATGTCTGAGAGCAGGTGGGAGGTCCTTTGGTCAGGGATCCTGTGAATGCCACACCTCCTGCCCAGTCTTGGGAGGGGAAGAACTTCCCCTATATAAACCCGGGGCTGAAGCAGGGTTAGGAGTCCAGGAGAGTAGAGACAAGAGACAGTCATAGGAAGAAACAGCTGGAGCTCAGTGGGAGCAATACTACTACGAGTCAGGGGCTGGCAGCTGCAGAGCTCGCCCTGACTGAGGAGCTTTCTTACCGGACCCGGCGTCCGAGGCTGTGGGGACTAACTCTTACCCAGCAGCAGAAGCCGACCGGCAGGGGATTTCAGGTCCTGAGGCCCAGAAACCCGAAGGCACGGTCACACGTGTGGGACCAGCACCGCCATCGTGGAGCGGAAGCCAATAGAAGGCCCCGAGTCACCGGCCATACGGGTGAGCACCACACGGTACACTCAGGGACGTGGGCTACTTATATCCGCTTCTAGCAAGGTAGCCAGAAGAGTACAGTCAGTTTGGGAGGCCTACAACTCCGCCTGGCCAGGGAAGATCCCATCTGCTCAAGGACTGACCAGGCCCCGTTCGCTAGCAAGTACTCCGGGAGGGTCTATCGTTGTTACCAGTAAAGACCCTGAATTACACCGCACCGTCTCTGAGTGGTTCCTGCTACCCCCATCTTCCACGTCGGCTGCCCTGAGGCCATACCCCTCCCGTTGGGGGTTATACTATCACGCTGCACAATTCTACACCGGCCTCAGCAGTCTGCCCTGCAGCGGCAGCTCCATAGCTGCAAATCAACGGGTGGCGTAGTCGACACTCAAATAACATCTATCAAGACTGCCACACACTGAGTCTGACCCCCTGGGCACGGACCGGGTCCCCGCCACTCGGAGACTACAACCCTCATCTGATCCGGTTCCGGGTAAGCCCCCGTGCGCGAGACGCTGCACGACACAGCAGGCCCAGGGGTGCGTCAACTTTGGCGTAGTCGGCAGGATTTCGTGCCCGCAACCACCGGGTACTGCGTGCCTGAAAAGCAAAGACTGTTCAAACTTACCAGTGGTGAGGTTTCCCGCCATCCGGCGCCATCTTCTGCCTTCTTCCCGCCATCCGCGAAGTTTTCCCGCCATCCGGCGCCATCTTTGGCCTTCTTCCCGCCATCCGTGGAGTTTTCCCGCCATTGGACGCCATCTTGAGGACGCCGCGCGGGAAGAAGAGGGGCGTGGACTTCGAAAGCGCGCGAGAACTGAAGCCCCGCCTCACGTCCGGACGTTGCGTAAGGTCCTGGAAGGAGTCCAGCAGACGCCGACGTCACCAGAGCGCGACGGAAGGTCCTCAACCCTGACGATCTACTGCGGAGCTGCGGCCTACGGAACAGGATCATCGCAAGGTAGGCCACGGTCCACTAGGGGGGAGGAAGATGTCGGATACGGAGGAGAGCTTCACTGCCTCAACCCCCGCCAGCGCCACCGCTGCTGCAGTTATGCCCTTCACCATGCCCTATATCCCGGGAGCAGCTTGGCTACCCCAGTACTCAGGGGAGTCACATACCCTGCATGACTTTAGAGAAAAGCTGGATAGCCTCTTCCAGGTGTACCCCCTCACAGAAGAGCAAAAAGTGAGCATCCTGGTGGCCCAACTAACTGGGGCAGCTAAAAGGGAAGTAAAATCCTGGCCACCTGGGAGGAAGACTGTCGCAGGGATACTAACCCGGCTGAAGGATACCTTTGATACCCGCACCTCAGCCGAGATTAAGCTTAGATTCTACGGGTGCAAGCAGCGAGCGCATGAGAGTATAAGGGACTATGCACTAAACCTACAAGAGGCCCTGAGGGCCATTAAGCAGACCGACCCTGATGGAGTGGGAAACGAGGACAGGCTGTTGACTGAACAATTTATAGAGGGACTGTATTGTAATGCCCACCGAACCCAGTTGCGGGCGATGGCCTTACAGGATCCCCATCTGGGCTTTGCACAGTTCAAGGACAGAGCCATCCGGGTGCTCCGAGAACCGGCACCGGATGGCGTTATGACCCACAGGCGCCCAGCTATTACTTACCACCAGGAGGCGGCGCCCTTGTCGGCAGGGCCTGTGGGAGCTGATGCGCAGGCTTTGGACAATGACCCGGCTCCAGACCTACACCATCAGGTCCAAGAGCTAGCTAAGAGCGTTGCTGCGCTAACCCGAACTGTGCAGTCTTTACAGGTTTCCACCCCAGGGAAGATCCAGCTGGCATCCGGACCGGAGGACATCCCGTGGCGTCGACCAAGGAGGACCCCACCGGCCAGAGGAAGACCCAGTGACCGATACAGCGAGGACGGACGACCCATCTGCCGCCGCTGCAATCAACCCGGACATATGGCAAGGTACTGTTCTTTAAACGGGCACAACCTGGGGTAGAGGGCCAACCCCCAGGAAAAAGATCACCAGGCCCATCGAACTGGCGCGACAGATATGTGGGAGGACGTCCAGTCTTGCCGGTGGTACTGGATGGCATTCCCATGAGTGCCCTACTGGACACCGGGTCGCAGGTCACCACCATCCCGTACGTGCTCTTTAAGCAGTACTGGAATGACTCGGATATTACCCGCTACCCTGACGACGACTTGAGTATCATCGCCAGCAATGGCCAGCCCGTGCCACAGATCCGATTTAAAGTGGTGACCATCAAAATCGGTAGAGTCGAACTGGCAGCACAGGGACTGATCATTGTAGATATTGACAAACATGAGAGTCACCCAAAAATAACTCTAGGAACTAATGTAATTGAAAATTGTCTTGCAGAGGTGATTTTCCTTTTACAGCAGGTTGCCAAGAACGCCAGCTCCGGCGAGCAGCGGGTGCTCCAGAAAGAGATCCGGGCACTGATGCGACGGCAACAGGTGGAACTCTCCGGCGGTGAGATTGGTAGCGTAAGAATGTGTGACCCTTTTCCTATTGCCATGCCCCCAAAAAGTGAAATGATGATTTGGTGCCGGGCAGCTATTGGTCTGAGAGGTAGGGATTACCAGGCAATGGTAGAACCAGTTTACTCAGACAGTAGGCCCACCATTTTGACAGCACGGGGGGTGGTTGATGTACGCCATGGGAGGGTGCCCGTTCGCATAATAAATATCGGGGAGAGGGAAGTGTACCTGCCCCGGTATGCCATGCTAGCCAAATTATATACCATTAACCAAAATTCTATACAATCTGTGGAACCCTTGCCTCCATCTCACCCGGAGGAAGGTAACGGCTCTAAGAAAAACATGGAGGACTGGTGTCAGCAACTACATCTGGGTACTGACTCCACTCCCTCACACCAGAAACAAGGAGTCTATCGGGTGGTTCAGGAGTACGAGAGAGTGTTCAGTAAACACCCGTTAGACTTCGGGCGAGTCAAGGGGGTAGAACACCACATCCCCACGGGAGACCATCCTCCTATAAAAGAGAGGTATCGACCCGTACCCCCTGCCCACTACCAACACGCCAAGGGGATGCTTAGAGACATGAAGGAGGCTGGGGTGATCAGGGATAGCTGTAGCCCCTGGGCAGCTCCACTAGTCTTAGTCAGAAAAAAAAGACAACACCATGAGGATGTGTGTAGATTACCAGAAAATCAACCGTATCACACACAAGGATGCGTACCCCTTACCAAGGATAGAGGAGTCATTGGCTGCTTTAAGATCTGCTAACTTCTTCTCTACCTTGGATCTCACTAGCGGGTACTGGCAGGTTCCTGTAGCAGAGGCGGACCGGGAGAAGACCGCATTCACCACCCCGATGGGACTTAGCGAGTTCACCTGCATGCCGTTCGGACTCTGCAACGCACCAGGAACCTTCCAACGACTAATGGAGTGTTGTCTGGGCCACAGAAACTTCGAGACGGTCTTGTTGTACCTGGACGATGTCATCGTATATTCCAAGACGTATGAGGACCACCTGAAACACCTGGCGGAAGTGTTCGAAGCTCTGGCGAGTTACGGCCTAAAGGTGAAACCCTCCAAGTGTCACCTCCTGAAACCAAAGGTGCAGTACCTGGGACACGTGGTGAGCGCTGACGGAGTGGCTCCCGACCCTGATAAGATCACCGCAATTAAGGAATGGCCAAGCCCCTCCAGCGTAAAAGAAGTGCGGCAGTTCCTCGGGTTGGTAGGCTACTACCGAAGGTTTATTCCCGGTTTCACCAAAAAGGCAGCACCTATGCAGGACCTCCTGATAGGCCAGTCCCGGAAGGCCAAGAACCAGAAGCCGCCCTTCAAATGGGAGGAGTTGGAAGAAGAGTCCTTCCGCCAGCTGAAGATGGCCCTCACGGGGGACGAAATCCTGGCGTACCCGGATTATAGCCAGCCCTTTATCCTCTACACCGACGCCAGTAACATCGGGCTAGGAGCCGTACTGTCCCAGATCCAGCAGGGGAAGGAACGAGTAATCGCCTACGCCAGCCGAAAACTGCGACCCACCGAAAGGAACCCCGAGAATTACAGCTCATTTAAGCTAGAGTTCCTGGCCGTAGTATGGGCAGTCACCGAGCGCTTTAAGCATTACCTCGCTTCTTCCCGGTTCACCGTGTACACGGATAACAACCCGTTGACACACCTGGACACGGCAAGACTCGGTGCCCTGGAGCAGAGGTGGATGGCCCGTCTGTCCAACTACGAGTTCACAATCAAATACCGGGCCGGACGCTCCAATACCAACGCGGATGCCCTGTCCAGGATGCCCAACCTGCCGGACGAAGGAGAAGATCCGGAGGGACTGGAAGAAGTTGAACTCCCTGCGTTCCACCGTCATGGGACTATCCAGTATTCCCACCGGGTAAGGAGTAAGCAGGCTGCTACGTTGAACCCCTTACCTCACTACAACTGGGCGGAAACGCAAGACAGCGACCCTGCCGTCCGACTGGTGAAGGAGATGCTGACTCGCCCGGAGGCTTGCCTTGAACCAGACGCTCCGGAGGAAGCCAAACAACTATGGGCAGAGAAGAGTCGACTGTTCCTTTACAAGGGGAAGTTGTGCCGCAGAATGGTTAACTCCCGGACGCATGAACTACTCTGGCAAGTAGTGGTGCCACGAAGAGACGCAGCCATGGTGATGGAGGCATACCACGACGGAGCTGGACACTTCGGGTGGAAGAAGCTGGAGTTCCTGTTGCGCGAGCGATTCCACTGGGTAGGCATGAGGGGAACCATTGAGAAGTGGTGCAGAGACTGTGGCCCGTGCAACCTGAGAAGGAAGGACCGTGCCAGCCAGAAGACTCCCCTGCAGTCCATCGTCACCCGGCAACCGTTGGAACTGGTAGCCTTGGATCATGTAAAACTGACCCCAAGCAGAAGTGGCTACGTCTACGCGTTAACCATCGTGGATCATTACTCCCGGTTCTTGGTTGTCGTCCCCGTCAAGGACTTAACGGCTCAAACAGCAGCTAGAGCCTTCCAGCAGCACTTTTGCCGTCCACACGGGTACCCGGACCAAGTGCTGACGGACCAGGGACCTGCCTTTGAAGCGGAGGTCTTCCAGGAATTCTGCAATCTGTATGGCTGCCGGAAGATAAGGACGACACCCTACCATCCGCAAACTAATGGACTTTGTGAGAAAATGAACCAGGTGGTAATGGATCTTTTAAAAACGTTGCCCCTGGAAGAACGCAGTCTGTGGCCTGAGAAGTTGCCCGATCTGGTGGACCTATACAACCACATCCCGGTAGGTTCCACCAACTGTACCCCGGCTTACCTAATGAGGGCAAGACCTGGTAAGTTACCTGTTGACCTGGAAATGGGAGTCCTGACACCCGAGGACACTTCACCAGAAACAGACTGGGACACAGAGAGGCAGCAGCAGTACCGGAGAGTACAGGAGAGCGTGGAGCGAAGTCTCTGTCAGGCTAGGGAAAGACAAGAGAAAACTTACAACCAGTATGCTCCCGCTGTTCCCCTGGTACCCGGAGAGCAGGTCTTGAAGAGGAAGAGACGGCTCCACAAGTTGGACGACCAGTGGGAAAAGGACCCGTACACCGTACTGCCCTCAAGCCACGAGAACCCGAAGGTTTGTACCATCAGTAAAGACGGAGGGGAAACCACAGCCATTGTATCCCGGGACCACCTGAAGAAGTGTCCCGAACAACTGAGGAACCCTGAAGAGGAACAAGAAGACCATCGACCCGTAGAGGAAAGGGAAGATATGGTTAGTACTGTGCTCGGGGACTTCCCTCGGTCTTGGACTCAAGTCAATGGTGCAGTTGTGGTACCCGTACTCACCTTCCTCCAACCAGCATCCCAAGCACCTACAGAGCAACAGGTAGAGCTGGAAGAACAGCCGGTCCAGGAGGCAGAAGACCCCACACCCGCAGACCAGGAGGATCAACCCTCTGCTTGCAGTGAGCCTGCCATATCCCTAGTGAGCCAAAGAGCCGGTAGACAGCTGCCCAGTTTACCCTTGACAGCTCCTACACCCTGTAGTTCAGGGCTAGGCAGTCAGCTCCGTAGGTCCACTAGGGCCACTAGAGGCCAGTTACCCGCACGGTGGAGGATTTGAAGTGTATAAATTGTTTTATTTATGTTTACCTGTGTATTGTTGCTTGTGTATAATTTTGTGTTTCTAGTTATTTGTAGGAGTCCTTGGTGGATTTACCGGGAATCCTTGTACATAGTTGGAGCGTAACCCAGGACGGACTAAAGACTGTTAAGGACTCGGGGTAGGACAAACCCCTACCTGGTTACGTCTCCCTGTTTTGGTGAAATGGACACCTTGCTTTTCTTCAAAGACTGCACCCGGTTACGGACATGCCGTAACCATCTTTATATGTTTTTCTTATTGTATTATTATTGTTTTTATCTTGTTATGTTTTTCTAAAATATGTTTAGTCCCGGAGTACTAAATTTCACTAGGGGGGAATGTGACACCCCAGGGGTCTGGTTGCCACAGTGACAGAGATGTTATGTCTGAGAGCAGGTGGGAGGTCCTTTGGTCAGGGATACTGTGCATGCCACACCTCCTGCCCAGTCTTGGGAGGGGAAGAACTTCCCCTATATAAACCCGGGGCTGAAGCAGGGTTAGGAGTCCAGGAGAGTAGAGACAAGAGACAGTCATAGGAAGAAACAGCTGGAGCTCAGTGGGAGCAATACTACTACGAGTCAGGGGCTGGCAGCTGCAGAGCTCGCCCTGACTGAGGAGCTTTCTTACCGGACCCGGCGTCCGAGGCTGTGGGGACTAACTCTTACCCAGCAGCAGAAGCCGACCGGCAGGGGATTTCAGGTCCTCAGGCCCAGAAACCCGAAGGCACGGTCACACGTGTGGGACCAGCACCGCCATCGTGGAGCGGAAGCCAATAGAAGGCCCCGAGTCACCACACGGTACACTCAGGGACGTGGGCTACTAATATCCGCTTCTAGCAAGGTAGCCAGAAGAGTACAGTCAGTTTGGGAGGCCTCCAACTCCGCCTGGCCAGGGGAGATCCCATCTGCTCAAGGACTGACCAGGCCCCGTTCGCTAGCAAGTACTCCGGGAGGGTCTATCGTTGTTACCAGTAAAGACCCTGAATTACACCGCACCGTCTCTGAGTGGTTCCTGCTACCCCCATCTTCCACGTCGGCTGCCCTGAGGCCATACCCCTCCCGTTGGGGGTTATACTATCACGCTGCACAATTCTACACCGGCCTCAGCAGTCTGCCCTGCAGCGGCAGCTCCATAGCTGCAAATCAACGGGTGGCGTAGTCGACACTCAAATAACATCTATCAAGACTGCCACACACTGAGTCTGACCCCCTGGGCACGGACCGGGTCCCCACCACTCGGAGACTACAACCCTCATCTGATCCGGTTCCGGGTAAGCCCCCGTGCGCGAGACGCTGCGCGACACAGCAGGCCCAGGGGCGCGTCAACTTAGCAACTTGCCAACCTCTGACAGCGGCATTTACATGACATGTGCGCTGCTGTTTGTGCTTACCGACTCCCATCAGCGCCCTGTGAGGCAACTGCCCTCATCACCACCATCATGGTATTCCTCTGAAGTGAAGTTATACTGTATGCCGAGCGTCAAAGGAGACCGAGATTTACACTTTATGCTGCAATACTGTAGTATTGCAGTATATAATATAAGCAACGGGACGATCAAAGGTTCAAGTTCCCTAAGGGGACTGAAAAATAAAAAAAAGTTTAATTATTAAAAATATAAAAAAATTATAAAAGTTCACCCCCTTTTTCTACACTGAAAATAAAGAAATTAAGAAAATAAACATATTTGCCGCATTCATAAAAGTCCAATCTATCAAAATATGAAATTAATTAACCCGATCAGTAAACGATATAAAAAAATCAAAACACCAGAAATATGTTTTATTTTTGCCTCTGATCCTCTCTAAAAAGTGCAATAAAAATAGATCACAATGTTATCAATAAAACTGTCAGCTTCTCACGCAAAAAACAAACCCCCCAACCAGCTCAATAGATGTGGAAAAAAAAAAGGTCTGGGTCTCAGTAAATTGCGGCACAACCCCCCCCCCCCTTCCCAATTTTCTACACTTAAAGGAGTTGTTTCACAAACAAAGTAAATTTTAATTAATAGACATTGTAGTAATAAGTTACACAATTGGATGCGTTAAAATAATGTTGCTGTCTCGAAATAATCTGATAAATGTGCCCCTGCTGGGTACTGTGTAATGACTGTGTCTGACCGTGCAGGAAGTGGTCTGATCATACCACAGCTCCTGGGCAGAGACAGACATTACAGCATGGAATATTCTTTCTGTGAGGTAAAACAAGTTTTTAAACAGGCAGGGAAATGTTTTACCTCACAGAAATAATCAGCTGTGATCCCGTGCTGTAATGTCTGTATACTCTTGAGTTCTCGTCTGCCCAGGAGATGTGGTTTGTGCAGACCAGGGTCGGCTCCAGGTTTTCGTGGGCCCCAGGCGAAACAGTCCCAGTGGGCTTCTTCAACATGATACGTGATGCACAGATATGGCAGAGAAATATAGGTATAGTACAAGGCCAAAGATATCACTTACTTCTTACATTACATGAGTGATATTTATTGTAAATTCTAGAATAGCTCAGAAACCGGCAAATCCTCACAGTGCACAGTGCAGACCGGACAGTATAGTCCTCCATACAGTATTATGGGCACCACATAGTTCTCCATACAGTATTATGGGCACCACACAGTCCTCCATACAGTATTATGGGCACCACATAGTCCTCCCTACAGTATTATGGGCACCACATAGTCCTCCATACAGTATTATGGGCACCACATAGTCCTCCATACAGTATTATGGGCACCACATAGTCCTCCATACAGTATTATGGGCACCACATAGTCCTCCATACAGTATTATGGACAACACATAGTCCTCCATACAGTATTATGGACACCACATAGTCCTCCATACAGTATTATGGGCACAACATAGTCCTCCATACAGTATTATGGGCAACCACATAGTCCTACATACAGTATTGTGAGCACCACATAGTCCTCCATACTGTATTATGGCCACCACATAGTCCTCCATATAGTATTATGGGCACCACATAGTCCTCCATACAGTATTATGGGTACCACATAGTCCTCCATACAGTATTATGGACACCACATAGTCCTCCATACAGTATTATGGGCACCACATAGTCCTCCATACAGTATTATGGACACCACATAGTCCTCCATACAGTATTATGAGCACCACATAATCCTCCATACAGTATTATGGACACCACATAGTCCTCCATACAGTATTATGGGCACCACATAGTCCTCTATACAGTATTATGGACACCACATAGTCCTCCATACAGTATTATGGGCACCACATAGTCCTCCATATAGTATTATGGGCACCACATAGTCCTCCATACAGTATTATGGACACCACATAGTCCTCCATACAGTATTATGGGCACCACATAGTCCTCTATATAGTATTATGGACATCACATAGTCCTCCATACAGTATTATGGGCACCACATAGTCCTCCATATAGTATTATGGGCACCACATAGTCCTCCATACAGTATTATGGACACCACATAGTCCTCCATACAGTATTATGGGCACCACATAGTCCTCCATACAGTATTATGCACACCACATAGTCCTCCATACAGTATTATGGGCACCACATAGTCCTCCATACAGTATTATGGGCACCACATAGTCCTCCATACAGTATTATGGGCACCACATAGTCCTCCATATAGTATTATGGGCACCACATAGTCCTCCATACAGTATTATGGGCACCACATAGTCCTCCATACAGTATTATGGGCACCACATAGTCCTCCATACAGTATTATGGGCACCACATAGTCCTCCAAACAGTATTATGGGCACCACATAGTCCTCCATACAGTATAATGGGGACCATATAATGCTCCATTCAGAATAATGGACCCATATAATGCTCCATACAGAATAATGGACCTCATATAATGCTCCATACAGTATATTGGACCCCATATAATGCTCCACACAGAATAATGGACCACATATATTGCTTCATACAGTATAATGGGCCCCATATAATGCGCCATACAGAATAATGGACCCCATATAATGCTCCATACAGAATATTGGACCCCATATAATGCTCCACACAGAATAATGGACCACATATATTGCTTCATACAGAATAATGGGCCCCATATAATGTTCCATGCAGAATAATGGGCCCCATATAATGCTCCATACAGAATAATGCACCCCATTTAATGCTTCATATACAATGGGCCCCATATAATGCTCCATATAGAATGGGCCCCATATAATGCTCCATACAGAATAATGTGTCCCATATATTGCTCCATACAGAATAATAGGCCCCATATAAGCTCCATACAGAATAATGGGCCCCATATATTGCTCCATACAGAATAATGGGCCCCATCTAAGCTCCATACAGAATAATGGGCCCCATATAATGCTCCATACAGAATAATAGGCCCCATATTTTGCTCCATACAGAATAATGGCCCCATATAATGCTCCATATAGAATGGGCCCCATATAATGCTCCATACAGAATAATGTGCCCCATATATTGCTCCGTACAGAATAACGGGCCCCATAAAAGCTCCATACAGAATAATGGGCTCCATATGAGCTCCATACAGAATAATGGGCCCCATATAATGCTCCATACAGTATAATAGGCCCCATATTTTGCTCCATACAGATTAATGGCCCCATATAATGCTTGATATAGAATGGGCCCCATATAATGCTCCTTAGAGAACAATGGGCCCCATATATAGCTCCATACATTAAAGAAAAAAAATAAAATACTCACCTCTCCTCCCTGGCCGCTGCTCCGGACTCCTCAGCGTCTTTTGACACTGTGACTGCTCAGCACAGAGGGCGCGCTGTAGTGACCTCATTGCGCTTTCTGCCCTGACACGTCACAGTGGCGGAAGACGCTGGAGCCGGAACTGCGGTGGAACAGGGAGAGGCAAGTCTAAAAAGTGTCGGGGCCATGACGACAGCGGGGGGCCCTGAGCAAAGCGGGCACTTGGCTCTCCCGACTTACAGGCCCCATAGCGTGCCGGGATCCACGACGACGAGTGGGCCCCCCGGCTTGCTCAGGGCCCCGGCACTTGTCCGGGTGCTGACTCCGGCCCTGGCGCAGACCATGTTCCTGCACATACAGGTGCTTCTCACAAAATTAGAATATCATCAAAATATTAATTTATTTCAGTTCTTCAAAACAAAAAGTGAAACTCATATATTATATTGAGTCATTACAAACAGAGTGCTCTATTTCAAGTGTTTATTTCTGTTAATGTCTTACAGCCAATGAAAACACAAAAGTCACTATCTCAGTAAATTAGAATAATTAACAAAAAACGCCTGCGAAAGCTTCCTAAACGTTTAATAAAGTCCCTTAGTCTGTTTCAGTAGGCTCCACAATCATGGGGAAGACTGCTGACTTGACAGATGTCCACGAGGCAGTCATTGACACATTCCACAAGGAGGGTAAGAAATAAAAGGTCATTGCTAAAGAAGCTGGCTGTTCACAAGTGCTGTATCCAAGCATATTAATGGAAAGTTGAGTGGAAGGAAAAAGTGTGGTAGAAAAAGGTGCACAAGCAACCAGGATAACCGCTGCCTTGAAAGGATTGTTAAGAAAAGGCCATTGAAAAATTTGGGGGAGATTCACAAGGAGTGGACTGCTGCTGGAGTCACTGCTTCAAGAGGCACCACACACAGATGTATCTGTGGCACCCCAGGGGTCTGGTTGCCACAGTGGTAGAAATACCATGTCTGAGAGCGAGCATGAGTTTTCCTGGTCAGGAGCATTATTGCATGCCACACCTCCTGCCCCAGTCCAGGGAGGGGAGGAACCTACCCTTTATAAACTGGATCTGGGGCGGGGTTAGAGAAGTCTAGTTCCAGAGAAGGGACAGAGGAGCAGCAAGGAGCTCTGTAGGAGCCAGGAGCTGAATAACAGGGACTGGAGCAGAGCTCATCCTGGCAGTAGACGCAGAGAACCGGACACCGGAGTCCGAGGCTGTGGGGATATCTACATCCAGCAGCAGAAACCACCTGGCAGGGGATTTCAGGTCCTCTGGCCATAGAAAGCCCGGAGGCTCAGTCACCCGCAAGGGACCGGCACCGCCATCGAGGAGCGGAAGGCACCAAAGGCCCCAAGTCACCAGCCATACGGGTGAGCACCACACGGTACACTCAGGGACGTGGGCTACTACACGACTACAGCAGGGTAGCCAAGAAGAGTGCAGTCAGACGGGAAGGCCTATACCTCCACCTTTCCAGGGGGACTCTTGTTCGCTCGCAGACTGACCAGGCCTCTAATGTTAGCCAGTACTCCCGGCAGGGCCTTCTTCATTACCAACAGTAAAGACCCTGAACTGCACTGCACGGACTCTGAGTCATTTCTGCTGCGCCCACGCAACAAAACCCTCACCATCTACAGACGCTGCCCTGAGGCTATACTCCTCCCGTGGGGAGTTATACTACCCTCTGCTGCGCACACAATATTTGCCTCAGCGGTCTGCCCCGCAGCGGCGGTTCTCAGTGACCGCAATCCACGGGTGGCGTAGTCGGACATTTAAATATTACAAATCCAAAGAAACAGATCCGCCACTGGTTTGACCACCCTGAGCCACCTGACCGGGTCGCCGCCACGGAGACTACAACCCCCAGTATTACACAGAGACCCGGCTCCGGGTATTCCCCTACACACACGGCCCAGGGGGGCGCGTCATATGCAAGACATGGGCTACAAGTGTCGCATTCCTTGTGTCAAGCCACTCATGACCAATAGACAACGCCAGAAGCGTCTTACCTAGGCCAAGGAGAAAAAGACATGGACTGTTGCTCAGTGGTCCAAGGTGTTGTTTTCAGATGAAATTAAATTTTGCATTTCATTTGGAAATCAAGGTCCCAGAGTCTGGAGGAAGAGTGGAGAGGCCACAATCCAAGCTGCTTGAGGTCTAGTGTGAAGTTTCCACAATCAGTGATGGTTTGGGGAGCCATGTCATCTGCTGGTGTAAGTCCCTGTGTTTTATCAAGACCAAAGTCAGCGCAGCCATCTATCAGGAAATTTTAGAGCACTTCATGCTTCCCTCGGCCGACAAGCTTTTTGGAGATGGAAATGTCATTCTCCAGCAGCACTTGGCCCCTGTCCACACTGCCAAAAGTACCAATACCTGGTTTAAAAACAACAGTATCACTGTGCTTGATTGGCCCGCAACCTCGCCTGACCTTAACCCCATAGAGAATCTATGGAGTATTGTCAAGAGGAAGATGAGACACCAGACCCAACAATGCAGATGAGCTGAAGGCTGCTATCAAAGCAACCTGGGCTTCCATAACACCTCAGCAGTGCCACAGGCTGATCGCCTCCATGCCACGCCGCATTGATGCAGTAATTGATGCAAAAGGAGCCCCGACCAAGTATTGAGTGCATTTACTGAACGTACATTTCAGTAGGCCAACATTTCAGATTTTAAAAACATTTTTCAAACTATTGTTATAAAGTATTCTAATTTACTGAGATTATGACTTGTGTTTTCATTGGCTGTAAGCCATAATCATCAACATTAACAGAAATAAACACTTGAAATAGATCACTCTATTTGTAATGACTCTATATAATATAGGAGATTCACTTTTTGTATTGAAGAACTGAAATAAATACAATTTTTGAGGATATTCTAATTTAGTGAGAAGCACTTGTATTTTTTTAACACATCCAATTGTGAAACATATTTTGATTCAAAGATTTATTGTTTAAAGTATCCATTGTACATGGGACAGCCAATTTAAATAAAATAATAAAATATACATATTTGTTTGATATCACCTTAATTGTGCTGAACTGGACAATCATGATTCACAATAACTTTTAACACAGAAGGTACGTCGTAAAAAAAAAGACCATGGCAAAATTGCATTTTTTTCCTAATTTCACCACATTTTGAATTTTTTTTCTTCAGTACATTGAATGGTAAAATGAATGGCTTCATTCAAAGCTACAACTAGTCTCGCAAAAAAAACCTCATACATCTATGTGAACCATAAAATAAAAAAGCTATGACTCTTGGAAAAAGGGAGGATAAAAAAGGGAAAAAATTGGATGTGCAGGTAATGGGTTAAAGAATTTATAGTGGAGGACAGAACAGGACAAGGGGGACAGATGGAGATGTAACATAATAATGTGAACAAACTGCCTATGTTGTTCTGGAGACACATAAATAAAGAAAACCCATATGGCCTTAGTAAATGGATGATTGATACTGGTATTAGGAAATCCAATTTTTAGGATAAAATGTATTGAAATAAAAAAACACCCAAAACAATGCATAAGTGTACCGGGTATAAGACATTACATGATGGAGTCTATTTCAAAATAAAACTCTTACAATCGATTCCTCTCTCTTGCCATTAATATTTCAGCACATTTTTCACTTGACATTTTAATTGCAGTTTAATTCCATAAACTATGTATCGCGATAATATAAACGCAGAGTTTCTTCCTCCCTACAAAGGCAATAAGGTAATGAAGTGAATTCTCTGAAGCACCCCATGCTGTCTGACTGTTCTTTAACAGGCGTTTTCTCTCATTTAATAGTAAATCTGGAGCCAAAATAATGACACCCATTACATGTTATGGGACAGCATATGGGTCAGGGCCAATTATTCTGCAATTTCTGCTTTCATTAAGAGCAAATGCACAGATGGGTTATTTCATTGTTTCATTTCATTCTATGTAACTTAGTTCATTCCCAGCACTAATAAATTTGCCATCCATCTGGCCTGTCCTGGGAGGGCCCCCGGCCAAATAGCCTCCTTTATTTCTCCGTCTATTTGGTGTATAACCATAAGCCTCATCTGGTCGAATTAACCTTTGTGTGATACTAAACATCATGCATTTCTCATTTCCCAAGAAATGAAGCATATATAAACAGTCGCTGTTGGCGTTAGGTCTTCAAGGTCCAAAAGTTAGTAATTGGCATTTTGTAAAGACTTAAGTCCAAAAAGTAGACCGCTGTGTGTATTAAAGGCCATCTCCATCTCCATACTGCTTTTATTGGGCTGTGGAGCTAGAGGAAGCCTCCAAGTGTTATCGTGAATGAAAATAAAGCTTTGCGCTAAGTGTCTGACATACACCAGGGAGATTTTGGTGCCGGTTGTGGTAGTCGCTAACATCTCTGGTGTTTTCTTTTATTGTTCTCGACTGTTTCTCATGAACTGAAGCTCAGTGCAGTTAATCAATTGCTTTCGGTATGGTTGAATGATCTTTTTCACAGATTCACTTCTGGCCCAATGGTTGTCCTCACTTGCTTAGGAAATAGGAGGTAGCAGCAGTGTCTACCCTTACATCACAAAACACCAGTATCATCATGGCCCAGGGCTCAAAATGGTGAGAATAAAACTTTATGGATTTGTTTTTTTTAGTAGTGATGTCACAGTTCAGAAAGTTAAAGCACAGTGATGGCATAGCAGATATAATAAATACAGAATTATACTTACAGCCCATAGTGATGTCATAGTACAGAGATAATGAACAAAGTGATCACAGACAGTACACAGATAATTATCCCTGTGAACACATAGGAAATAGTGAACACAGTGATGTCATGGTATGGGAATAATGTCCAGTCATGAAATAAAACATAAGGTCAAAGAAGAAGAGTAATAAACATAGTGATATCACAGCTAACGTCTATGATCCATAGTGATGTCATAGCACAGGGAAAATAGGTACAGCATTATAGCACAAGGATAAGTCGTATATTGATGTCACAATACAGAGGGAATGCACACAGTAATGTCATAGTACAGGGGCCATGCACATTAGTTGTCGGATGAATGATTGTTCGGCACATGGTTATATCTGCTGACTCCATACACAGAAGCACTAGCCTCGGATGGTATCCAGAGAGGATAAAATGATTGGCCGCTGAAATTCATGGGGCCAGATTCTTTTCTCTTCCAATATTGCAGTGGCATGTAAACGTTTGGGCACCCCTGGTCAAAATTACTGTTACTGTGAACAACTAAGCAAGTTGGAGATGAAATGATCTCTAAAAGGCCTAAAGTGAAAGATAACACATTTCATTTGTATTTTAGGCAAAAAAATATATATTTACATCATTTGCATTTTAACCCCTTAGTGACTGAGCCAATTTTGACCTTAATGACCAGGCCAATTTTTTGAAATTTGACCAGTGTCAATTTATGAGGTAATAACTCAGGAACGCTTCAATGGATCCCAGTGATTCTTAAATTGTTTGTTTGTGACATATTGTATTTCATAATAGTGGTAACATTTGTTTATTTGTAAAAATATCGGAAATTGGGAGAAAATTTTTAAAATTTTGCAATTTTCAAACTTTTAATTCTTATGCCTTTAAACAAAATAGTTAATAAATAACATTTCCCACATGTCTACTTTACATCTCCATCATTTTTAAAACATATGTTTTTTGTTAGGAAGTTATAAGGGTTAAAAGTTGACCAGCGATTTCTCATTTTTCCAACAAAATTTACAAAACCATTTTTTTAGGGACCACATCACATTTGAAGTGACTTTGAGGGGTCTTTATGACAGAAAATACCTAAAAGTGACACCATTTTAAAAACTGCACCTCTCAAAGTCCTCAAAACCGCATTCAAGAAGTTTATTAACCCTTCAGGTGCTTCACAGGAACTAAAGCAATGTGGAAGGGTAAAAATGAACAGTTTACTTTTTTTTCACAAAAAGTTTTGACCTTTGGATTTGGGAGCGCAGAATTTACTAGATTTTATTTCAGCGGGTGGGAGCCATGTTGCTTTTCCAGAGTCTTTGTTCTACCAGTTATGTGGTATTTCCAGTGACAGATGATGGACCTGAGGGGGGGCTTGTTTTGAGGGGGATAAATTAGGGTTTTTATTGGTAACATTTTGTGGTACATAATATTTTTCGATCGCTTCCAGAATAAGGCTGGGATCACATTCTTGCATTCTACACTGAGCACTTAGGTTGGGGTTTCCATGTAAATCCCACAAAAACGCAATACAGACAAAACCCCCAACGGGACCATCCACCATAATGAGGCAGATGGAGACACTTTGGAGTCCGTTTGACGTCTGCTTTGGTGGTCTCCATCTTTTTAGGCGTGCACAGATCTGTGGTGACACTTGTGCGCTAAAAAGACAACTAAAATGATGGGACACCGCCGGAATAGAGACCAGTCCAAAGTGACTCCATCTGTTCATAAGTGAGTGGTTCCGTCAGGAGTTTTGTCTGAATCGCGGTTTTGAGGAATTTACACAGAAACCCCAATGTAAGCGCTCAGTGGAGAGCACAGGGTAAATGTGAGCCAAGCCTTGCTTTGATTTTTGGGAGGTAATATGAACAAATAGACAGCAGTACAAGAATAGTTTTTATTTATATTTTTGCGTGGTTCACCGTGCGGTATAAGCGATAAGGCGGATTCTTCTTCAGGTCGGTGCGATTACAGTGATACCAGATTTATATTGCTTTTTTTTAGGTTTTGCTGCTATTACACAGTAAAAATGCTTTTTTATAAAAAGTAGTTTTTTTTCGTCGCCTTATTCTGAGAGCGATAACTTTAATTTTTTTTTGGCGAACAGGGCTGTATAAGGGCTTATTCTTTGCAGGATGAGTTGCAGATTTTTTTGGTACCTTTTTGAGGCACATAGTAATTTTTGATCGCTTTTTATTCAGATTTTTCAAACACACAATGAACAAAAAACAGCAGATATTGATTTTATATTTTGCACCATTCACCATGAGGTAAAAGTGATAAGAGAGATTTGTCTTTCGGGTTGTTACGATTGCACCGATACTGGATGTTTTAGTGTTTTTTATGCTTTGCTATTTTTATACACTAAAAACAATACTTTCCAAAAATGAATTTGTTTTTTGCATCACCATATTCTTAGATCTGGAACTTTTTTATTTTTTTGCCGAACGAACCATATTAAAGCTTGTTTTTTGCGGGACGGTTTGGCGTTTTCATCTGTACAATTTTTCTTTTACATATGACTTTCTTGATCGCTTTTTAATCACTTTTGTGAGTCAGTATGATGAAAAGCATAATTTTTGGCGTGTTTTTTATTATTTTTTTTTTACAGAATAAATAACATGGCAATTTTATAGAATGGGTTGGTATGGATGCGGCAATACCAATTATGTGTACGCTTTTTTATTTTATTTTTGTTTTATCACAAACGCTGCATCTCGTGTAGCACAACGAATTTTAGTGATTTCTGTACACATTTTTTTGTGTTTTTTTCCTTTTTTTACATATTTTATTTAACTTTTTTTTACTTTTTCACTAAGTCCCACTGTAGGACATGTATAATTTTTATTTTGATCACTGGTCTCATACACTGAAGTACTCGTGTATAGCTGGATCTCACAGGCTACTGTACCCTGAGGTCATCCCATGACTTCAGGGTACCATTGTAATCATCGAGACCCGCGATTCTCATTGCGGGGGGTCTGATGGTTAGAAAGGGGGTCTTGTGACTCCCTTGCAACAACTTAAATACCGCTGTCATTATTGGGTTATGGGGTTAATCAGCCCAGATTGGCATCAAAATTGGCTGGGGCCGATACAGCTGACTCCCGCGGGAATTTCAGTTGCGGGGCGGTGCTACGTTATTATTCCTCAGTGCCCTTTAAAAGTGATGCTGAGGAATAAGGACCATTAATGAACGCCGTTAAAAGGCGTATCATTTTTGCAAAAAGGAAAATGGGCCGAAGCAAAAGTTTGTGTGAAAATATCATATAATCCCTTAAAAATTACATTTTTAATATAGAAGTATTAAAAACACCAATAACCCGTGTATTACTTAAAAAATGTGTCTATAAGATACATGATGCAAAGCCAGACACCATCAGATACCTGTAATGCCCTATTTCGAACACCTATTACTGATGCTACCTGTAAAGATCTGAGGTTGTGGGTTGTAAGTAATCACCTAGGCAGGTTAACGATGCAACAATATTTTATTGATCACAGCCATGGTAATAAAGCAATTCCAGGTAAATGGCCAAAATACAGTTCTCTCAGTCCTCAATTTCCCAATATGGGTTCAGTAGTTCCACTGGCTTTGTATAAGGCCATACTCACTGTTTCCCAACTTTTGGTTGGCCCACAGATTTCGTATCTCCAGCCAGTATAGTCTGTAGCCCCAGTCCATGATCCTCTAGACAGCAGATAAAACGATGAAAGCACAGGTATCCAGTAGCAGCAGTGCTTTTAAGAAAGTTTAAATCCAAACAACATAATCCATAATGGTAATGTGGCGCCCCGAGGGTTCGGTTGCCACAGGGGTATTGCACCTTAACCAGAGGTGTGATATTCCACTCCCAGGTAAGGATGGAGTGTGGACCAGGGCTCAGTTAGCTGCATACATACACACACTCACCCCATTTCCGGGGGACAGCTCGACGGTGCTCCCATATAATTGCAGGCACAACTGACCATGTCCCTGGCTGAAGTGGGGAGGGGGGAGAGAACCCAGTGATGTAGGAGCAGTAGGGGACGGTTTCTGGAGCACAGGAAGGAGCTCATTGGGTGCAGGTCACCTGAGCTCAAACACAGAGAAGAAGATAAAAAGGTGGGGGCCATCTTAGGAGAGAGCTAAGTTCAGTTCAGTTCAGTTCAGTGGTCTGTGAGAAGAGAAGGCAGGGAGCAGAGCTGCTGCATGGGCTCTGCTCCCTAGCACAGAGGCCGGAGCCTGAGGGAAGAGAGAAGAAGGAGAAGGAAGGAAAGAGGACAGACAGAGGAGTAGAAAGGCTCCAGAAACAAGAAGGCAGAAGGGACCCTAAGAGAGCAGAACGGACAGCAACAGTTGCAAACCCGCGTTATATTGGGTGAAGGGTCAGGCCGCAGAAGGTTACCGGATTCACAAGTTGGTGGAGGTAAATCATCCCTTAGCCAAGAACAGGAGGTCGTGATCATTTATTGGTGCGACTCCTTGCTACACCCGCTAGGAAGGCACCACATAGGGTCAGGGAAACCGGCGCCAAGTTTTACCAGAGAAGGCCCGAGGCAGCTGGACAGAAGCGTGGTCACTGGTGGGGCACGAGAGGCCAGAGAAAGGATAGAAGGGGGTCCTGTGCCATACTCCTGAATTGCCTGGGGGTTGACCGAGCCCCTCACCTGGTGGACGCAGCATGGCTCAGGCAGTCCTTGCCGACGGAAGTGACTTGGATAACAACTGTGAGTAAAAGGCCTGAACTGCACCATTGGACTCTGTGTGATTTATGCTGCGCCTGCACCATCACCCCCAGCATCCACCTACATTGCCCTGAGGCTACACTCTTCCCGTGGGGAGTTATCCTATCCCTGTGCTGCACACCAACATCAGCCTCGGCGGTCTGCCTTGCAGCGGCGGTCATCCCTGACCGCGGTCCACGGGTGGCGTGGTCGGACATTCAAAACACTGATAAACAGACAGCCACAATTTGGTCTGACCACCCTGAGCCACGGGACCGGGTTGCCACTACTACCCCCATTAGCACCGTACACAAGAAGACCCGGTTCCGGGTACCCCACGGCCCAGGGGGCGAGTCAGTAACATGTTTATCCATCCATCCTTCCAAGTCCACAATCTCCATCCTCTTCCTTCAATCCTTCCACACAACTCTAACTAAAACATGTCTGTCCTTTCTTTCACTGGGATCAGTCCCCTTCCAGGTCAGAAGTGATCACCCTCCACCTTAAGCATTTACTGTTAGCTAAAAACAATGAAGAATATTCTAGTAGCCTTCATCTGAGACTGCATATAAGACCCCCTGTGGTGACAGCTCCACTGTGTCTACAATCTACACACACAAAATGAGATTATTGGCTGTTGGAACAATGGTTAGATACTCCTGAGATACAGATATCCTGAGATACAGATTAGTGGAATGCTGGACATTTTACAAGTGAATCTAGTGCACATACTGACAAGTTAGCAGAACTATATAAAACATAAGAAGTAAATCACTAATAAAACACAATAATAATATTGACAAAAAATGGTGGTCCGTTGCTGGAAAAGTATCATAGTCTTTAGTAAGTGGGCAGCTCCTCACACTACCTACCAGCAGAGGACGCACCCTAAGATACGAGATTTGGCACCCCCGCTCAATGGTGGCTCTCCCTTGCTCATCCTGTTATCACCCTTTCACTATATCAAGATAGGTATAGATCAATAGTGAAATAGGGAAGCAAAAGTTTGAGCACCCTGCATGGTTACTGCCTAGTAGCACCCCCTTTTGAAAGTATCACTGCTTGTAAACGCTTTTTGTAGCCAGACAAGAGTCTTTCAATTCTTGTTTGAGGGATTTTCATCCATTCTTCCTTGGAAAATTCTTCCAGTTCTGTGAGATTCCTGAGTCATCTTGCACGCACAGCTATTTTGAGGTCTAATCACAGATTTTCAATGATGTTCAGATGAGGGGACTATGAGGGCCATTGCAAAACCTTCAGCTTGCGCCTTGTGAGGTAGTCTATTGTGGATTTTGCCATGTTTTTAGGATCATTATCTAATTTTAGAAGCCTTCCTTTTTTCAACTTCAGCTTTCTAACAGATGGTGTTATGTTTGCATCAAGAATTTGTTGAAATTTAATTGAATCCATTTTTCCCTCTACCCATTAAATGTTCCCTGTGCCATTGGCTGCAACATAACCCCAAGCATGATTTATCCACCCCCATGCTTACTGGTTGGAGAGATGTTGTTTTCCTGAAATTCTATGCCAGTTTTTCTCCACACATATCTTTGATCATTGTGGCCAAAGAGTTCTATTTTAACCTGATCAGTCAACAGGACTTTTTTCTAAAATGCATCAGGCTTGTTTAGATGTTCTTTTGCATACTTCTGACGCTGAATTTTAAGGTGAGGACGCAGGAGAGGTTTTCTTCTGATGAGTCTTCCATGCAGGTTTTCTTGTGAAGGTCTTTTGCAGTGAAGTGGGTGTTCTGATTTGCCTCTCTAGCAATCCTACGAGCAGCTCTCACTGAAATTTTGCTTGGTCTTTCAGACTTTATCTTTACCTCCAATGTTCCACTTAACTGCCATTTTTTAATTACATTTCGAAAGGAGGAAAGGGCAACTTGAAAATGCTTTGCTATCTTCTTATAGCCTTCTCCTGCTTTGTGGGTCTCCAGCATTTTCATTTTCAGAGTACTAGGCAGCTGCTTAGAAGAACCCATGGCTACTGTTTTTTGGCACAAGGTTAGGAGGAGGCTGGGTTTTTATAAAGCTGGGAAATTTGCATCACCTGGCCTTTCCTAACAATGATAGTGAACAAGCCATAACCCTAACAGGTTAATTAAGGTCTGAAACCTTGGTCAAAGTTATCTGAGCACACAAATCTCCAAGGGTGCCCAAACTTTTGCATCAGCCCATTTTCCTTTTTGTAATCTTTAAAATGTAAAAGATGAAAATATATATATATATTTGCCTAAAATACAAAGAAAATGTGTCATTTTTAACTTTAGGCCTTTCAGAAATCATTTCATCTTCAAGTTGCTTAATGTTCACAATAACAGTAATTTTGACCTGGGGTGCCCAAACTTTTACGTGCCACTGTATCTGTTGCAATACTCTTTATGTCGTGGAGTGACCATTTGACTCCCTATAAGTCTAGGGTTTAGGTATAATTACAACATCTGCAATATCAATACTTAACCCTCTGGGTAAAATTTAAAGGGGTTATCCACTATTTGGACAACCTTTTTGTCAATGCTGTATTCCCCAGTGTAAATTTGAAAGATATTCACATACTGCACCTGCATCATTTTAGTGGTCAGTATTTAAGAAGGAGTTGTCAAATTAGTGGATAATGCCTTTAAGCATGATGTATAATCGGCAAGCAACATGGTGACTCAGTGTTTAGTAATGTTGCTTCAGAGAACTGGGATTCTGGCTTTAAATCAGATCAATGTCTTCAGCATGGAGATTGTGAGCTCCACCTCTGTGAGGACATTTAGGTTTCCTCCCACAGAAAAGAAAATCCAAGCTTATATACTAAAAAGGTTATCTCATGGTTATTCTTCAGGAGTGCACCACTCCTCCGCCACCCAGCCTCCTCTGCCTCCCAGCTTGTTTACTGGCAATGGAGGGGGGGAAGGTGATGAGCTCCTGAAGATTGACTGTTTGGCAAGCATCATGATTGATCTGCTGGCCCTAACAGTGCACCTTTCAAAGTTGCTAGGAAGATCAGCTTTGTTTCTGCAACATGGGAGAAGTGTAGGGGCGCTTAGGCTGGCTGGATCCAGAGTAGAGCATGCAAGATGTATAATACAAGCAAGTGCTCCTTGCAGTGCTGCTACCAGGAATTTCAGGGCCCCATATTGGCAAAATTTTTGGGCCCCCTTGAGACTCTGCCCAGGCTCCACCCCAACTCCGCCTCCATCCCTCACACCTTCTACAGTCCCACCGCCCACTCTTGGAAAAACTCCACTTCTGCACCACGTCCTCACCTATCACACATTATCAGTTTCCAGTGAACACAAGATCACACACATAGGCATCAGCTTTTGTTTTGGCCAAAAGATTTTTAAAGCCGCCACCACGATAAGGTAGACTCTTCTGGGCAGGCCCTACTCTAATCTATTAAAAATTTCTTAAAATATCCAATACTCTTTTTAGGTATATTTCTATTTATTTTTCTTTAAGGGAATGTGTCATATACATTTTTTAAAATGACCAATAATACCACATACAAGGATCAAATACCACCACACCATGACCAGACCACATATTACCACCACATTGTCACTGAATAATACCAAATACAAGGGACACGTACCGCCACACCATGACTGGATCACATATTACCACCAAATAGTGACCTAATACTACAATACCGACCATTAATAAAAAACCACAATGCTAACATTACCATAAGTGCCATTATACACGGGAGCTCTGTACATGGTATACAGTGTATAATGTATATGTACAGGTAATACAGTGATTACCAGTGACATTATACACAGGAGCTCTGTATATAGTGTACAGGTAATACAGTGATCACCAGAGTCGTTATGCACAGGAGCTCTGTATATAGTGTCAGTGTACAGGTAATACAGTGATCACCAGTGACATTATACACAGGAGATTTGTATATAGTGTACAGGTAATACAGTGATCACCAGTGACATTATACACAGGAGCCCTGTACATAGTATATAGTGTATAGTGTCAGTGTACAGATAACACACTGACTCACCGGTGACGTCTCTAGGTGAAGTCCTTCATCTTCGCTTTTCTCCTTCATCCAGCACAGACCGCCATCACTTCTTCCAGCCAGGACTCGTCTCTGCATAAAATAACACACAGTTATCTAGAGCACATTCCCCAACTTTTACATTACACAGCAGAATACAGACGTGCACCCACCATTAATATATAATTAGTCATTATGCAACCCACCATTCCAAATATAAATTGTAATCCACCACTGTGCCCCCATTAACTGTAAATAGCCACTTCCCCACCTAATAAATATATAAATTAATTAGAACCTGTAGTCTTTCCCCCAATTCCAGCATCCTCAAATCCTCAACGCCCCTACACTATACCTCTTGCTCCCCCAATTCATTATATTTACATGCACCCTCTGCCCCAATTCATTATGTCATGTCCGTGCTCTCCCCACCCCCTATTCATCATTTACTCTCCCCAACTCTCAATTCATCATGTGCTATCCCCACCCCCTTACTCCCAATTCATCATGTGCTCTCCCCACCCCCTACTCCCAATTCACCATTTGCTCTCCCCACCCCCAATTCACCATTTGCTCTTCCCACCCTCTACTCCCAATTTTCCATGTGCTCTCCCCACCCTCCACTCCCAATTCTCCATGTGCTCTCCCTACCCTCCACTCCCAATTCTCCATGTTCTCTCCCCACCCTCCAATCCCAAGTCTCCATGTGCTCTCCCCACCCTCCACTCCCAAATCTCCATGTGCTCACCCCCCACTCCCAATTCTCCATGTGCTCACTCCCCCACTCCCAATCCTCTATGCCTCTTCCCACCCTCTACTCCCAATCCTCCATGTGCTCACTCCCCCACTTCCAATTCTCCATGTGCTCATTCTCCGCCCACTCCCAATTCTCCATGTGCTCTCCCCACCCTCCACTCCCAAGTCTCCATGTGCTCTCCCCACCATCCACTCCCAAATCTCCATGTGCTCTCCCCCCCATTCCCAATTCTCCATGTGCTCACTACCCCACTCCCAATCCTCTATGCCTCTTCCCACCCTCCACTCCCAATCCTCCATGCGCTCAACCCCCCACTTCCAATTCTCCATGTGCTCATCCTCCCCCCACTCCCAATTCTCCATGTGCTCATCCTCCCCCCACTCCCAATTCTCCATGTGCTCATCCTCCCCCCACTCCCAATTCTCCATGTGCTCATCCTCCCCACACTCCCAATTCTCCATGTGCTCATCCCCTCACACTCCCAATTCTTCATGTGCTCATCCCCCCACTTCCAATTCTCCATGTGCTCATCCTCCCCCACTCCCAATTCTCCATGTGCTCATCCTCCCCCCACTCCCAATTCTCCATATGCTCATCCTCCCCCCACTCCCAATTCTCCATATGCTCATCCTCCCCCCACTCCCAATTCTCCATGTGCTCATCCTCCCCCACTCCCAATTCTCCATGTGCTCATCCTCCCCACACTCCCAATTCTCCATGTGCTCATCCTCCCCCCACTCCCAATTCTCCATGTGCTCATCCTCCCCACACTCCCAATTCTCCATGTGCTCATCCCCCCACACTCCCAATTCTTCATGTGCTCATCCTCCCCCCACTCCCAATTCTCCATATGCTCATCCTCCCCCCACTCCCAATTCTCCATATGCTCATCCTCCCCCCACTCCCAATTCTCCATGTGCTCATCCTCCCCCACTCCCAATTCTCCATGTGCTCATCCTCCCCCCACTCCCAATTCTCCATGTGCTCATCCTCCCCCCACTCCCAATTCTCCATGTGCTCATCCTCCCCACACTCCCAATTCTCCATGTGCTCATCCCCCCACACTCCCAATTCTCCATGTGCTCATCCTCCCCCACTCCCAATTCTCCATGTGCTCATCCTCCCCCCACTCCCAATTCTCCATGTGCTCATCCTCCCCCCACTCCCAATTCTCCATATGCTCATCCTCCCCCCACTCCCAATTCTCCATATGCTCATCCTCCCCCCACTCCCAATTCTCCATGTGCTCATCCTCCCCCACTCCCAATTCTCCATGTGCTCATCCTCCCCCCACTCCCAATTCTCCATGTGCTCATCCTCCCCCACTCCCAATTCTCCATGTGCTCATCCTCCCCCCACTCCCAATTCTCCATATGCTCATCCTCCCCCCACTCCCAATTCTCCATGTGCTCATCCTCCCCCACTCCCAATTCTCCATATGCTCATCCTCCCCCCACTCCCAATTCTCCATGTGCTCATCCTCCCCCACTCCCAATTCTCCATATGCTCATCCTCCCCACACTCCCAATTCTCCATGTGCTCATCCCCCCACACTCCCAATTCTCCATGTGCTCATCACCCCACTCCTCCATGTGCTCATCCCCCCCAAACTCCCAATTCTCCATGTGCTCATCCCCCCCACACTCCCAATTCTCCATGTGCTCATCACCCCACTCCTCCATGTGCTCACTCCCCCACTCCCAATCTTCTATGTCTCTTCCCACCCTTCACTCCCAATTCTCCATGTGTTCACCCCCTCTCCCAATCCTCCATGTGCTCACCCCCCCCACTTCCAATTCTCCATGTGCTCATCCTCCCCCCACTCCCAATTCTCCATGAGCTCATCCCCCCACTCCTAATTCTTCATGTGCTCATCCTCCCGCACCCATTTAATTAATTCTATTAAAAAAAATAAAGTTGTCATACTTACCTCACCTCTCATACAATCCCTGCAGCAGTCGGCAGCATCCTGGCGCTCCTAGGGTCCCTGCGCCGAGGAGAAGTACGCCGCCGGGTTCTCCTGACTTCTGGTCAGGTGACAGCGTGTACACGCTTTCACCTGACCAGAAGTCAGGAGAAGTATGAGGGAGCTTCACTATATAAATCACTTCTGCATGGATTTATATAGTGTGACCAAGTTGTCAAGCACTTTCCAAGTGATGCTAAAATCGCTTGTAAAGTGCTTGACAACCCGCATGCGGAAATGCATGTGAAAAACGCTTCACTTCTGCTTGTCCCTGGCAGGAAAAATGCATGTAAAATCCGCATGTACAATCCGCATGCGTTTTTCTGCCAGGGAGATGCAGAAACGCTCAGGAAAAATCTGGAGCGTTTCTGCATCGTGGGCACATAACCTTAGAGGCCACAAAAGATTTGAGATAGGGGTGTAGATTCACCTTCCAGCAGTACACCAACCATAAACATACTGCCAGAGCTGCAATGGAATGGTTTAGATCAATGCATATTCATGTGTGTGAATGGCCTAGTCAAAGTCCAGACCTAAATCCCATTCAGAATCTGTGGCAAGACTTGAAAATTGTAATAAATAAGTAATAACTTGCGCTAGATCCCGGCGATAAAGTAAGAGAGGATACTGATGGTATATATAGAGAAATAAAATTTCTTTATTATTTGAAGGCTAAAAAATAGAATAAAATGCATTCTTTAAAATACGTTATTGAAATACATTCTTTAAAATGCACGTAGGGGTTTGAAGGAAATACAATCCCTGGCCAGCATGGGCGTTATGGTACTGTAGGAGGAGTGGGTATATTCCTTTGGTAATTATACTTGGTTTCACCAGTGGATGATGGGTCCTACGTGGTATTTCTTCCCTGGTAGGAAGGAAGAGTGGATTAAAGTCAAGTTTTGGAGTGAGTGGCACTGGTACATGGAGGAACTGACATATATTACCTGGTGGTGAAGGGTGAAGAGCGAAGGAAGGTCCCGTGAAATAATGGACTATATTGGTACTCCATCTTCTAGATAACCATCACTCAAGACAATCAGGTTGGTATCAATTGGGTTTATGTGTGTTGTCTCTGTAGTTCAATAAATTACCTGTTAGGGTTATCCTGGAGCAGGTAGGTGGACCTCCTGGTTTTGATGGAGTGTGGTCGACCAGTTACTGGAAGGTCCTGGAGGGTCCTATTGGGGGTTGTGCCTTCTCCTAGGGGTACACTTGATCGTTGTTGTGGTCAATCTAGGTAAGCAAAAAGCCCCCAAATTTGTGGAGGTGGATAGAATGTATGGGTTTATAATATTTATTTAATATTATGTTTTGGTAAATTGTAAATTATTATTTATTTTCTTATTTATATTTTTCAAATATTTAGAAACCCATGTATCATTTGCTTTACATTTCACGAATACTTGCTACTTTATGTTGATATGTAGGAGAATGGAACATAGGAAGCAAAATGTTGCCAAGCCGTGCGGCCTCCAGACTTGAACAAAACCCTGCGTAACTATTCTCAAGGAGAAGAGTTACAGAAGGGACAGAATTAGGCAGTACCCTGGATCAGGTGACAGTGACAAAACCAGCCTTCGATATAAAAGATCAGCGCGCCAAAACGGGAGATTTGGCGCCAAGAGAGGTGGCAGATGCTCTCGCTGCAGCTCCAGCAGACGCGATAGTAGGCCGCAGCGGTGGGTATCAGTCAGAACCCAGACAATGACGGTCAAGCACCGAAGACCCGAACTACGCCGGTCAAGGTCCCTGACCAAGACAATGCCGGTCAACAGTCTATGACCAACACCCACTGATACGGACCGAGGAGACGCTTGTTGACGGTCAAGCACCAAAGAGGCCCTAAGAACACCCGACCAGAGACTCCAGCCTGGGCAAGTGATCGAAGGAGACATGTGAGATGGGTTGTCACTTCCAGCACGATATCGGGCGCAGGCAGTGGGAGGGCTGCGGACCGGACGAGGTCCGGCTGGTGCTAGAGCAGCCCAGAGAGCGTTGACAGACTTTGTAAGGAAGACGTGCGGCTAGCAAGAGAGAGCAGGGGCCCTAGTCAAAGCCCAGGAAGCTACAGCAATTTCTAAAGATTGTTCTCACCCCTCCCCCATTAGAACTTGTTTGGGCTATAGACTTGGAGCTGATTTAGGAGTTCTGCATCGTGTACTAACCCAAATACTTCTGTTATATAATTGCTTGTCAAATACTCTGTAAATATTGTTCTTTTGTGATTTGTCAATTTCAGTATGTCTGCTCCCATTTCATACTGTTAATCTAAAAAATAAATTGTTGTTTCCACTTGGTGCCTCCGCTGTTGCATCTAGTTACCTGATTTACAGGTATAGCACATAAAGTCCCAATAAAATAAATTTCATTTAAGTTTGTGGGTGTAACGTGAAAAAATGTAGAATTGTTCAAGGGGTATGAATACTTTTTCAAGGCACTTTAAGTGATGGCAACCTATGTATAGCACTGCGACATAGCTTGTCATTTCTGGTCCTTCCTAAATTACTGTTCTTTTGTACTATGTTTAATAATGCAAATTAAAAGGAATCCTTAAGATGGACCCGCACCTATAAGTTATTGATGGTCTAACTTCCCATAGACCTCAGCTGAGTGAAAGGGCTATGACGTGATACTGATGATTCCATCTAAAAATGTTCTATTAATTTTACACCTTTGCAAAATTCCTCTCAATATGTTGAATTTATTATGTATGTATATATATATATATATATATATATATATATATTCTCCATCTGTATTTAGCTATAGAAAATATATAGACAGTAAATAAAACTTCTTAACTTCTTTACATTTATTTCTTCCACACTTATAAATGAACTTCTTGGTTAATATGTCACATGATGGGCCTGTAACATGAGCAGGGCTGTAGGTGATGGCAGTGTATTAGCACAGAACATTTTAGCCGGTAGCGGAGCCCGGACACCTGGGGAGTGTCACTTTGATGTCTCTATAAGTAACAGCACTGAGCTGCATTGTTTCTGTACTGTATGCAGGCTCGTGGCGTCTGTGCCGTGCACCTGTTATACCCACGGTGGTTCTGCTCTTGGCTATAGAGTTTACAAGTCATTTTATTATGCACAAGTGACCCGATCTGAGCTTAGATATGAGGGAGTTATATATCCCAAAGTGTTCTGTATTCACCCTCCTCAGATTTACAGCATTAATACAAGGGAGGCTTATTCCTGCAGAGAGTCTGTATATTATGTGGTAGGTATAACAGGAGTGAAGAGACTTGGCTCGCTTTCCTTGTATGCAGAACGCTCTATAATCTGATCTAATATGTTATTTCAGTAGTACCTCGGGTATAAATACTGAAGAGGGTACAATTGTTAAAGGGGACCAGTTACTTGCTCAAAAATTGAAGTTAAATAGCTTGTAAACAATCCTTATCTCCCCTGATTCTGTCTCGCTTTTCCGTTTTGTGTTGGGTCACTCTGTTGCAGAGATATTCACATTTGTTGTTTTTGGAGCGCACTATGTGAACTGCAGGTCAACTGGGCGATTCTTCAGAGTCTTCTCTAGGGGCGTGTGCTTTCTCCCCTCCCTCCCAGATGCAGCCAATCACAGCTGTGAAGCTGTTCTTACAGTCTAAAATGCTGCCGAGCTGTGATTGACATTATCTGGGAGGGAGGGGTGACAACGCAAGCAGAGAAGATGCTGAAGAAATGCCTAGTTAGTCTATAAGTAGAGATTTCACATAGTGCGCACCAAAAGCAACAAATGTGAATATCTCTGCAATGGAGTGACACAGCGCAAAACAGAAAAGTGTAGCAGGATCAGAGAAGCGCAGGGATTTTTAAAAGGTATTTATCTAATTTTTTTTAGCTAATTTTAGTTGTATTATGACATGACTGCAACCTTTCTATAACAAACTACTAAGTGAATTGGTCAGTTCGATATTCCAGAATGGTGAAAAACCTTTACTGTATTGTTGTTTCCATAAAGGAAGCTACGATGGCGGATATATTGTGTGGCGAACCTCACTGACTCATAATGCGGTACATCCACGTACCATGGAGGATTCTGTATGGGGTTTGCCATTGGAGAGCCTTGAACACAAATGTCTATAAACTGTCAGGACTGAAGAAAAATAAATTGACAAGGCATCACCCTGAGAAAAGCAAAAGTTTGGCCTAGTTCATTTTATCATTGGACTAGTTCTTCAATGAGCAGAGTAAATGATGTTGTATGCTGTGTGATTAGGAGTCTCTGCTCCGGTGTTTGTTACAATTGCTTTCTCCACACAGTTCTGCTTTATTATCATCTGAATACTGACAAGCTGGAGTGTACTTGGGCTCGATTTCAACCAAGACAACACCTGCACAGAGACTATCAGTTATGAGAAAAACATAAAAGTGACTTTTCTTAATTTAATCAAGAGAATACAGCAGCACACTGTATACGCAAAGATGTATGCAAACATCCTACATATGAAATGTAGACTGGATTACTGCTACATAGAATATACTCATGAAATAAAGGTATTTAGCACACTAATTAGCCAATTCATGAGAGCCCACCAGCCATGATAATGTATACCTTTCTTTGATGAGACCCTAAATCTAATATTCATGAAACATGTCTCTTGTGGCCTAAAAGCTTACATATTTAAGGGATAAGTAAGATTCAGAAAAATCTCACAGAAAAAGAAATGGCCTTACTAACACCGGATCAGATTACCAATGCACTAATAGGAGGCAGCAGACCCCCATGATAAAGGCGGGGGCAGAACAGGTGCAAAATACTGATGAAGCAGCCAGTCACAAACCTACCAATTCATGGAGAAGGTGGTTGGCTAGTATAAAAAATGTACACAAATAATGCTTGTATAAGGCGTCAGTCACACAGATGTAGCGTCTGGCTTACAGCCTATTGATGATGCCCATACTATTAGATCAGGCGGGCTGCCCAGCACTATATAATTGCACCCCACAAGTACAGACAACCCAATTCACCCAACCATAGGTAAGATCCAGCACAAGTTAAAAACAACTTTAGGCTGATGGGAATAGTGATCAATCATATAGGGAGGTAGTAACCACCTCCACTAGTAAAATACAATGAAATAAAGCTGAACAACACCTCGGAACAGAATAAAGCAAGTGTGAACAGGTGCAAGTATGACTGCATAATATACAAACCAAAGCATACAGTAGGGCAATGTAAGCACCAAGTTGTATGAAATTAAGACAACATTGCTGCTATTTCAGAGCAATGTCATGTCAGATGATTTCCCTCAGTATTAGGGCTTGTTCACATGACTGTAATTTTGGTTGGAGTGCTGTCCATGAAAAAAAAAAACCAGGTTGAGCTCAGACCAAGGTTATTCAATGGGGCAGAGCAGATGAGCAAATTTTTTCACTGTCCAAATCTGCATTTGAAAAAAAATCACAGCATCCACTAACTTGTTCTATAAATCGGATGAGACTCGCCCAGTCAGGTCTATGCGTGCACAAAAATGATTGGATGCCGTACGAAACCAAAGTACAGCATCCGTACTGGATACATGGCAATTCTGTAACACAGTAAACTGTAAATGGTCCTGTAAATGATTAATAGCTGCTGCTGTAAAAAAAAAAAATAGATTGCACACAGAAGACAAGTGAGAAAAACATCATCTGAGTTTCCTGGATGAAACTCAAACTAGTTTTTATACGGTCATGTGAATCTGGTCTTACAGCAATGCAGCTTTTACTTTCATTTTAGCAGAGTAAATGCTAAATCTGGAGAGATTTTCTTCTCTGTGTGATACCAAATATAACAGGGGAACCTTGAGTACTGCAGAAATTCTTTTGTAACCTTGGCCAGATCTGTGCCTTGCCACAATTCTGTCTCTGAGCTCCTTGGGCAGTTCCTTTGAGCTCATGATTCTCTTTTGGTCTGACATGCACTGTGAGCTGTGAGGTCTTATATAGACAGGTGTGTGCCTTTCCAAATCAAGTCCTATCAGTTTAATTAAACACAGCTGGACTCCAGTGAAGGAGTAGAACCATCTCAAGGAGGATCACAAGGAAATGGACAGCATGTGACTTAAATATGAGTGTCTGAGCAAAGGGTCTGAATACTTATGACCATGTGATATTTCAGCTTTTCTTTTTTAATAAATTTGCAAAAATTTCTACATTTCATTTTTTTTTCAATCAAGATAGGGTGCACAGTGTACTTTAATGAGAAAAAAATGAACTTTTTAGAATTTACCAAATGGCTGCAATGAAACAAAGAGTGAAAAATTTAAAGGGGTCTCAATACTTTCCTTACCCACTGTAGCATTTGAACGGTAAAGTAGTGCTCAGATCTGGCAGGAGTTGTCCTGCTTCACCATTTTGTCAGCTCAGCAGCAATACAATACAATGGGAGAATTGATTTACCTATTTGTCTTGTATATTTACCAAAAGAGAATCACAAATATGGTGATTAAAATCAACAGTGCATTCCAATGGGCAACTAATCAGGGAAAATTTACCTCACCTCTTCATAGATGTCAAAACTTACTTAATTACAGAAAATCGGTATTTATTAGAGATAGAGATACATGTGCACTGTCACCTTTTCCACCATGGGTGATTGTACGTAGCGTTGGAACTTGGTCTCCTGATGAATTCTGCTCATCTCTGGGGGAAACGCGTCGAGACTTTTTGAGACCTATGGACTGACTCTTTGCATTCTCAAAGCTTGGGGAATCATGCTTAGAGATAAGTCTATTTTCTTATTTACCTTGTTGTGCTATGACATTTTCTATCATCTATTAGCACAGTTATAGGGACATTTTAAAGACAGCCTTCGTAGAGTGGGGGCACCATTATTGTTACCTATTAGGGTGCCAACCTCCACGGTTAGGTAGGGGTCAGTTCTATTAGGGTCTTGTTAGGTTTATTTTAGCAACACCCAGGACCATATTCTGTTACACTGCACTGCCTTATTTGGATGTTTTTTGTTTTCCCCTATTCAAGCTCATTTTTATAATCATATGGTAACAGCACCTTAGTGGTCATACTTTAGTGTTACTTCCTACTTGGGAGGATTATCCAAGTTCAATTCCTACAATTATATATATACAGTATATATATATATATATATATATATATATATATATATTGTGATTTTTTTCTTTATTTGATTTATTTTTAATAAATGAAATACAATTTGGAAATTTAATATAAGGAGGTTGGTTTGCTCAAGATACAATTTGATGATATGTCTTCCATTCAGTCCGCCAGTCTGTCTATGGGCCTCACCCGCCTGCTTACCTGGAAGCACCTGCCTGTTACCTGTCAGCCTACCTGGAGGCTCCTGCCCGTCACTTGCCGTGACCACCTGACAGCCTACCTGGAGGACCCTGCCTGTCACTTGTCGTGACCACCTGTCTGCCTACCTGGAGGCTCCTGCCCGTCACTTGCCGTGACCACCTGACAGCCTACCTGGAGGCCCCTGCCTGTCACTTGCCGTGACCACCTGTCTGCCTACCTGGAGGCTCCTGCCCTTCACTTGCCTTGACCACGTGACAGCCTACCTAGAGGCTCCCGCCTATCACCTGCTGTCTCTGCCAGTTCATCTACCCGGACCTCTCGTCAGCCTGACTGCTGTGCCCATCTGCAGTATCGGTCAGTCTCAGCCATCTGACCCGTGGGAGTCACCTGCTCCCTTACAAGGTCGTCCCCAGAGTAGCACCTGGTCCCTCAGCTCGGTCCCTCCCAGGTCACGGAGTTGTTAGCCGCCGTACGACCTGGGTCAGTCCGAGTTCATACTTAGTTACACCCCTCTGGGTCCCTCCTTGCACCGCAGCACAGAGGTTCCACCATCCGGATCCGTAACAGTTTGCTCGGGCCATGGAACCCGGTGGCCCCCAAGCTCCCTCGCTCTTTGACCTGTACCAGGAGGTTTCTCGTCAGAGATCCCAACAGGAAACCATCCTGAACTTCCTGCGGAGTGTCAACTCCCGCCTGGACACACTGCCTGTTCCAACTGTATCCGCTTCGAGTCGTGCGACTCCCGCTCCGGCAGCGCCGCTGCCCACCAATACCACGACATCCAAGCCAGGTCCCCGGCTTTCTGCACCTCCTCGTTTTGGAGGCGACCCCGCTCTAGCTCGGGGTTTCATAAACCAGTACACCCTGCACTTTGAACTTTTGGCACATCAGTTTCCCTCCGACCGGGCCAAGGTGGCGTTCATCATGTCTCACCTCACTGGGGAAGCACTGGCATGGCTTAATCCCCTGTGGGAGAGAGGGGATCCCCTGGTGTCCGATCTATCATCTTTCCTCGCTGCTTTCCGGAAAGTCATCGATGAACCAGGACGAAAATCCTCTTCAGCCTCCTCTCTGCTACGTCTCCGCCAAGGGAGTCTCACCGTGGGCCAATATGCCATACGGTTCCATACCCTCGCTTCTGAGCTTGCCTGGGACAACGAGGCTCTGGTGTCCGTCTTCTGGGAGGGTCTTTCCGGTCGGACTAAGGACGAGTTAACCGGTCGGGACATTCCTACCACCCTGGATGACTTGGTGTCACTAGCTACCCAGATTGACATCCGTTTCCAAGAATGTACCAAAGACACTACCCGGGAGAGAAGATTTCCTCGCCTTGCTCCTACTTTCCAGAGACCTGTCTCTCAATTATCAACTCCCCGGGCACACTCGCCCGAACCTATGCAGGTCGACCAGACCAAGATGGTCAAATCTCGCCAAGAGTCACGCCGAGCCGAGGGGAGCTGTATCTATTGTGGCAGTAAGGAGCACTTCATCCGTTCCTGCCCGGTGAAGCCGGGAAACGCCAGTGTCTAGGACCGCTCGGAGAGGTCGTCCTAGACAAAAGTAAATCCTCTCCTTCCCTGACTTTGTCTGTCTCCATCTCCTAGGGAGAGAACCGCTACTTTGAAATTGCACACCTGGATTCTGGAGCTGCTGGGAATCTCATATCCCAGTCCCTGGTAGAGAAATATCACATTCCCACCAAACCTCTGGCTGAACCATTGGCAGTCGCCTCCGTGGATGGAAGACTCCTTCCAGTGACCATCCTGCTCGTCACAGAACCTATAACCCTGCAGGTGGGAATGCTGCACTCTGAGAGGATCTCCTTCCAGGTGCTTTCCGGTCTCTCTCACTCCCTATTGCTAGGTCTACCCTGGCTTCAGAGACATGAACCCGTGCTGAACTGGCAATCCGGTGAAGTTCTCCGTTGGGGGCAGAATTGCCATAAGACTTGCCTGGTCCCGGTCCGCCCGGTTCGTCCGCCTCTCACCCCGGCTAATCTACCCGGTTTGCCGGCACCTTACTGGCCCTATGCAGATGTCTTCGACAAAAAGGAAGCAGAGACACTGCCACCTCATAGGCCATATGATTGCCCGATCGATCTGGTACCCGGTGCCACTCCACCCTGTGGGCGTATTTACCCGTTGTCATCGGCCGAAACCTGGGCCATGTCGGAATATATTAAGGAAAACCTGGCTAGGGGATTCATCCAGAAATCTACCTCCCCGGCTGGAGCCGGATACTTCTTCGTCAAGAAGAAAGATGGTTCCCTACGCCCCTGTATAGACTATCGAGGACTCAACCAAATCACGGTCAAAAACAAATACCCCCTGCCACTCATCTCCGAGTTATTTGACCGCCTTAAGGGCGCTAGGATCTTTTCAAAGCTGGATTTACGTGGGGCGCATAACCTGGTCCGGATCCGTCAAGGAGACGAGTGGAAGACGGCATTCAATACCCGGGACGGTCACTATGAATACCGTGTAATGCCCTTCGGTCTCTGCAACGCTCCCGACGTCTTCCAAGAATTAGTCAATGACATCTCCCGTGATCTTCTATATTCCTGCGTGGGGGGTGTACCTGGATGACATCTTGGTCTTCTCTCCGGACCTTCCCACACACCGGAGGGATGTTCGTCAGGTCCTGCTTAGGCTCAGGCAGAATCACCTCTATGCCAAATTTGAGAAGTGCCTCTTTGAACAGACCTCCCTTCCGTTCTTGGGTTATATTATCTTCCAGACAGGTCTACGAATGGACCCCGAGAAGCTCTCTGCCGTCTTAAAATGGCCCCGTCCGGAGGGGTTGAAGGCGATTCAGCGATTCTTGGGCTTCGCCAACTACTACCGTCTCTTCATCCCGCACTTCTCTTCTCGGACTGCTCCCATCTCTGCGCTCACTCATAAGGGAGCAAATCCCAAGGTATGGCCGCCCGAAGCCGAGGAGGCCTTCCTTTCCTTAAAGTAAGCCTTCTCCTCTGCCCCAGTGCTGCACCGTCCGGACTACAACAAACAGTTCTTCCTGGAGGTTGATGCTTCCTCCTCCGGAGCCGGAACGGTGCTCACCCAAAAATCGTCATCTGGGAGAATGGTAACCTGCGGCTTCTTCTCCAAACTCTTCTCCTCGTCGGAGCGCAACTACTCCATAGGAGACCGAGAACTGCTAGCCATCAAATTGGCGCTGGGGGAGTGGCGTTACCTGCTTGAAGGGGCTCTATACCCAGTGATCATCTATACTGATCACAAAAACCTTGCATATCTCCAGAATGCCCAAAGACTCAATCCGCGTCAGGCCCGGTGGTCTTTGTTCTTCGCTCGCTTCGACTTTATCCTACATTTCCGCCCGGCGGACAAGAATGTTAAAGCGGACGCCTTGTCCCGATCCTTCCTGTCCTAGGATCTAGAGGAGGAGCCTACGCACATCATTGACCCCTCCAAAGTGATGAGTATGGCCCCCTTAGATCTGACTCGTCTCCCACCCGGTAAGACGTTTGTAGCAGTTCCTGAGCGGGAGAAGATTCTTCACTGGGGTCATTCATCTAAACTAGCCGGCCATGCCGGTCAGAAGAAAACTTTCCTGCTCATTTCTCGGCATTACTGGTGGCCCACCCTGCGCAAGGATGTGGTAGACTTCGTCTCGGCCTGTTCATCTTGTGCCCATAACAAAGTTCCCAGACATCTTCCAGCCGGTCACCTCCTGCCTCTTCCCGTACCTGCTGCCCCTTTGCAACACATTGCTATGGACTTTATTACAGAGCTCTCTGTTTCTACCGGCTGTACAGTCATTTGGGTGGTCGCCGACCGCTTTTCTAAAATGGCCCACTTCATCCCTCTGCCTGGTCTCCCGTCTACATCGGAGCTGGCTAAGGACTTCATCCTTCACATCTTCCGTCTCCATGGCCTACCCCTCCACATTGTGTCGGATCGAGGAGTTCAATTCACCTCACGCTTCTGGAGAGCTACGTGTAAGCTGCTGGATGTCACCCTGGATTTCTCCTCCGATTACCATCCACAGTCCAATGGCCAAGTGGAGCGTATCAACCAGATCCTTGCCAGCTACCTCCGGCACTTTGTTAATGCTCACTATACCGATTGGGTGGACCTCCTACCATGGACTGAATTCTCCTACAACAACCATGAGAGCGAATCAACTTCCAAGTTCCTGTTTGTAGTCTATGGTCAACATCCCCGGATTCCGTTTCCCGTCTCCGCTTCTGTGGACAACCCTGCCGCGGAGTCTCTGGTCAGCAAATTTTCCACCATTTGGGAGAATACTAGGTCCGCACTTCTTCAGTCCTCCGAGCGGATGAAGAGATATGCTGACAAGAGACGTCTGGATCCGCCTCAATTCCATCCGGGAGACAAGGTTTGGCTCTCCTCCAAACATGTTCGGCACAAAATACCCTCCTACAAGTTGGGTTCTCGGTTCATCAGTCCATTTGAAGTCCTCAAACAAATCAACCCAGTGGCCTACAAGCTAAAACTCCCGGCCACCTTACGGATTCCCAACTCCTTCCACGTATCTCTCCTCAAACCAGTTGTGTTTAATTCTTTTTCCAAAAATCCAGGTACTCCCCCTGCTCCGGTTTCCGCTGAGGACGTTTCTGAGGTAGAGAACATTCTGGCCACCAAGAGGGAAAGAGGAAAAATTTTTATTCTGGTGGATTGGAAGGGGTTTGGCCCAGAGGAGAGAACTTGGGAACTCAGGGAGAACATTCATGCCCCGCTTCTTCTTGAAAAATTTCTTTCTGGCCTAAAAAAGAGGGGGCGTAAAGGGGGGGGGGGTACTGTAGCATCAGCGTCTCTGCCCTCTGCCAGGCAGAGACGCCGTCCCTCTCGCCGCCGCGCTCCCTGCCCGGCGTCCTCCAGCGCTCCTCTTCCTGCTTCTGCTGCCGGCGCGCGCAGCTTCCCGGGCACTGTGCTTAGGGCGCATGCGCACTCCCTCCCTCTTAAAGGGGCCGCGCGTGCCGCCCTAAGGAGTCCCCGGCCAATTGCCGGAGGTCCTCCCATATATTAGGCACCTCCTCCAATATGGAGGTGCCTGAGCAATAGTTGTAGCACAGTGTTCTAACCTCTGCTTCAGCCCTCAGGTCCCGCTGCTAGCCTGACTACTAGTCCTGCCCGCCAGCCTGACTATCAGTCCTGTCCGCCAGCCTTACTACTCTCCTGCCCGACAGTCTGTCTTCCATTCAGTCCGCCAGTCTGTCTATGGGCCTCACCCGCCTGCTTACCTGGAAGCACCTGCCTGTTACCTGTCAGCCTACCTGGAGGCTCCTGCCCGTCACTTGCCGTGACCACCTGACAGCCTACCTGGAGGCTCCTGCCCATCACTTGCCGTGACCACCTGACAGCCTACTTGGAGGCCCCTGCCTGTCACTTGCCGTGACCACCTATTTGCCTACCTGAAGGCTCCTGCCTGTCACTTGCCGTGACCACCTCAATTGCAAAAAGAACTTTGGCACTCCATACATGAATATACAAGAAATATTGTATCTAGACCAATGTCACTTTGAAAATTGAAGTTTTTTTGCGCATAATTTGGCCAATTTATGTATGCCCATCAACCACGATAAGGTCACCTTCGTATGATGGGAAACTACGCTACGCTACCACTAGATATGCCGCTCTTGGGCTGTAAGCCTGTATGGACAATATGTCTTTGCTTGGGCTTTTAACCTACATGTGTCCCTCCCATTCAGTCACAGGTGGTTTTAACTAGCCCTACCAGCCCATACATTGTAGGTTAAAAGCCCAAGCAGAGACATATATTTCTTGTATATTCATGTATGGAGTGCCGAAGTTCTTTTTGCAATTGAGATGACTTTTTTCTTCAGAGCACCCGAATAGACCAGTGAGCGACCCCTCTCTTTTTTTCTTGCCGTGACCACCTGTCTGCCTACCTGGAGGCTCCTACCCGTCACTTGCCGTGACCACCTGACAGCCTACCTAGAGGCTTCCGCCTGTCGCCTGCTGTCTCTGCCAGTTTATCTACCCGGACCTCTCTTCAGCCTGCCTGCTGTGCCCATCTGCAGTATCGGTCAGTCTCAGCCATCTGACCCGTGGGAGTCAACTGCTCGCTTACAAGGTCGTCCCCAGAGTAGCACCTAGTCCCTCTGCTCGGTCCCTCCCAGGTCACGGAGTCGTTAGCCGCCGTACGACCTGGGTCGGTCCGAGTTGATACTTAGTTACGCCCCTCGGGGTCCCTCCTTACACCGCAGCACAGAGGTTCCACCATCCGGATCCGTAACTGTTAGAACCCTCCTGTTTGTTTTTGTTTCTATCTTGTGTTTTGCGGTCACGTGACCATCTGCCTATATATTCCAGCTCCGCCCTTCTGGCTTTGCTGGACTTCAGTATTGTTTTGACTGTGTCTCTAACCAGGTGCTTTTGTGCCTATCTCTCTCTAGTTTGCTTGGTCCTCTGGACCTCTAGTACTTTTTGTCAGTTTATCTTTTGCTCTGCAACAACTTCTGTTAGGAGGTGTCCCATTTTTGTCCCAGTCCTTAGTTCCTTTAGGGACCCCTCCCTTTCTCTATAGGTCTCCGTTCAGACTAGCCGAGGACGAAGGCGGGTCTGTTCACAAGGAACAGGTAGCCCGCTACAACGTAGGGGCTCAGCTTAGTCTTACTGTAGGGACAGCTCTCCCCATCTTTCCTTAGGCTATGTTGCAGATCATAACAGTAAGTCCAGCCCAAACAAAAACTTTAAGGAAAGAAATCTGGGGATCAGTATGGTTTCTGTTCAAGATTTGGCTCAACGCCTGCAGGGATTGTCTCTGGAGATGTCCGAGCTCCGGCAACACGTGAGTAGCTGCTCTGAAGCGCATTTTGTGGAACCCAAGGTAGGACTGCCTGATAATTTTTATGGTAAACAACTAGATTTTTTTCCTTTAAAAATGTTTGTTTATTATATTTTCGTTTGAGACCAAGGTCCTCTGGGAATGAATCACAGCTCATTGGGTTTATCATGTCACTTTTGCGCAAGGAACCACAGGGGTGGGCCTTTTCTCTCCAACCTAATGATCCGTGTTTTAGGTCAGTGGAGGATTTTTTTTCTGCTATGGGTCTATTGTATGATGATCCTGATCGAGTCTCATCTGCTGAGAAAGAACTGAGGCGTTTGAATCAGGGGTCAGGTGATGTTGAAAATTATTGTACACACTTCAGAAGGTGGTCCTCAGAAATGAAATGGAATGATTCAGCGTTAAAATGTTTTTTTCTTGCTGGCCTAAGTGAAAGGGTTAAGGATCTGCTTCTTGCATTCCCTGCACCTGAGACCTTGCAGGAAGCCATGCAATTAGCTATATGTGTGGACAGGAGACTGCGTGCCAGGGTTAATGATGAAAAAATTCCTGCAATGGCAGCTCCTAGTCCCCAGAGGGTCCGCTCGGACGGCGGAGAACCAATGGAGGTTGAGGCGATGTCACTCCGCTCTCAGGAAAGAGACCGCAGGTTTTCCAAGGGATTGTGTTTTTATTGTGGTAAAACTGACCATTTGATTAAGAACTGTGAGTTTCGTTTAAGTAAAGAAAAAAAAAAGGTCAGTTACGCCCGTATTGCTTGTTTGAGCTCTAAGGGAGTATTTATTTCAGGGAGTACCTCATTGCAGGAAGATTTGATTGAATTTCGGGTATTTGTGGATTGTGGTTCAACACTTAATGTGATTGATAAGGGATTTTTGGAAAAACTTAAATTGGAATCCAAACCCTTGTCATCACCTATTTCTGTGATTGCAATTGATAACACTCCTTTGAAATGTATTACTCACAAGGTTGCGGCATTTCTCCTCACTATCAATGGTATTCACCAAGAAATTTTGGACTTGGTGGTATTAAATAATTTACCCTCTCCAGTCGTTTTAGGTTTGCCTTGGTTAAAACTGCACAATCCTTTACTGGACTGGTCTGCTAATGAGATTAAATCTTGGAGTCCTAAGTGCTATGATAAATGTTGTAATGGTCGCATTACGGCTGTGGAAAAAGGGGAATTACCTGTAACTATTCAGGATTTTTGGAAGGTTTTTTCAGAGGAGGAGTCGCAAGTTTTACCTCCTCACAGGGACTATGATTGCACCATTGAGTTTGTTCCTGGAGCTACTCTTCCCAAGAGTCGCTTATTTAATCTGACTATCCCTGAGAGAAAGGCCTTGGAGGAATACATACAGACGAGCTTGGCTGCTGGTCACATTAGACCTTCTAAGTCGCCTGTGGCCGTTGGATTTTTCTTTGTTAAAAAAAAGGACAGGGGTTTACGTCCATGTCTGGACTTTTGCAAAATTAATAAGATTACCGTACGCAATTCCTACCCATTGCCGTTAATTCCTGACTTGTTTAACCAGTTAGTGGGGGCCAAGTGGTTCTCTAAAATTGATCTCCGGGGGGCATACAATTTGTTACGAATGAAGGAGGGTGATGAATGGAAAACTGCTTTTAACACTCCGGTAGGTCATTTTGAGAATCTGGTGATGCCTTTTGGTCTTACCAATGCACCCGCGTTTTTTCAGAACCTTATTAATGACATCCTGAGACCTTTGATTGGTAAGAATGTGGTTGTGTATTTCGATGACATTCTGATTTATTCACCAGATCTGGAGTCCCATTGGCAGAGTGTACGTGACGTGTTGCAGTTATTGAGTGATAATTCACTTTTTGCTAAGCTGGAGAAATGTGAGTTCACTGTGCAGAGAATTTGTTTTTTGGGCTACATTATCTCCAGCGAGGGCTTTGAGATGGACCCGGTGAAGGTTCAGGCTGTGCAGAAATGGCCTAGGCCTATTGGTTTGAAATCAATACAGAGATTTTTGGGTTTCGCCAATTATTACAGGAAATTCATTAAGAATTTTTCTATAATTGTTAAGCCGCTGACCGATCTCACCAGGAAAGGTGCGAATACGGTCCAGTGGACTACTGAGGCCATTGAAGCTTTTGTGTATCTCAAGGAGAGGTTCAGTTCTGCCCCTATCCTTATGCAGCCTGATGAGACCAAGCCTTTTTTGGTCAAGGTCGATGCTTCTTCGGTGGGGGTCGGTGCAGTTTTGTCTCAGGAGAACAAGGATGGAGTACATCACATCCCTGTGCTTTTTTTTAGAAAAAATTTTCAGAAACCGAACTTAATTATGATGTTGGTAATCAGGAATTGCTGGCTATTAAACTCGAGTTTGAACACTGGCATCATTTTTTGGAAGGCGCTAGATTTCCTATTTAGGTTTTCACAGATCATAAGAATTTGATCTATCTGGATGCTGCCAAACGCTTGAATGCCCGTCAAGCTAGGTGGGCACTTTTTTTTTCTCGGTTTAATTTTTCTGTTACTTATATCCCTGGTACTAAGAATGTTAAAACCGATGCTTTATCTCGCAGATTTTCTCCCATGGTTGGTACCGAGGAGGAGGAGAGCATTTTACAGGAAGGAGTTGTGATAGCAGCATTGGACTCCGTTTTGGAAGATGGGATTCTGAAAGCCCAAGAGGATGCCCCATCTAACACTCCCCATGGGAGGTTGTTTGTGCCTAGACCCTTTAGGAGAGATTTGTTTGTGGAGTATCATGAGTCTCGGTTGGCTGGTCATCCAGGAATTTCTGAGACTAAGAGACTTATCAGTCGCAGTTTTTGGTGGCCTGGGTGGCAGAAGGAAGTCATTAAGTGGGTGCGTCAATGTACGGTGTGTGCTAGGTCAAAGGCTTCACATACCCCTGCTGCGGGGTTGCTTTGCCCTCTGGAGGTTCCTAGTGCGCCTTGGACGCATCTGGCAATGGATTTTATTACTGACCTTCCTGTGTCCGAGGGTTTCACTGTGATCTGGGTGGTCGTGGACCGTTTTAGCAAGATGTGTCATTTGGTTCCATTCATTAAGCTACCCTGCGCTAAGACACTCGCTAAGGCGTTTGTTAAGGAAATTGTCAGGCTCCATGGCGTTCCCACCGACATTGTTTCTGATAGGGGACCTCAGTTTGTGGCTCGCTTTTGGCGTGCTTTTTGTGACAGGTTGGGAGTCCATTTGTAATTTTCATCTGGGTATCATCCTGAGTCTAATGGACAGACAGAAAGAAAGAACCAGGATGTTGAACAGTTTTTGCGTTGTTTCGTGGCAGACAATCAAGAGGGGTGGTCTGAGTTTCTGCCACTCGCAGAATTTGCTCTTAACAACCATACATCCTCCTCTGCTGGGTGTTCTCCTTTTTTTTGTTGTACTGGGAGACATCCGTCTTTTGGTTCGTTCTCCAAATTGGGGTCGGCGGTGCCGGAGGAGGAGAATTTTTCCGGTGATTTGGAGAGAGTTTGGACTAATGTACGTTGTAATCTTCAAGAGGATAACAAAAAGTCCAAGATGTATTTTAACAGGAAACGTAAAGAGGTTTTGTTTACTGTGGGTGACATGGTTTGGTTGTCCTCAAAGAATCTGCGGTTGAGGATTCCCTCTAAAAAATTGGGTCCGAAGTTTGTGGGGCCATTTAAGGTGCTTCAGGTGGTGAACCAGTCTGCTGTTAGGTTGGAGGTCCCCACCTCCTGGAAGATTAATCCTGTGTTTTATGTGTCCTTGTTGAAAAAGGCTGATGTATCGGATAGGGATGCCACTGTCACAGTTCCTCCGGTGGTGGAAGACGGCGAATATGAAATTTCTCGTGTCCTAAATTCCAGAGGGCATAGAGGGAGATTGCAGTATCTAGTCGCTTGGAAAGGTTTCGGTCCCGAGGATAACTCCTGGGTAAGGGCGGATGATGTCTCTGTCCCTAGACTTGTCAGAGCTTTCCACAGGAGATTTCCGGATAGGCCTGGGCCTGGAGGATCCGGAGGATCCTCATAAAAGAGGGGGTACTGTTAGAACCCTCCTGTTTGTTTTTGTTTCTATCTTGTGTTTTGCGGTCACGTGACCATCTGCCTATATATTCCAGCTCCGCCCTTCTGACTTTGCTGGACTTCAGTGTTGTTTTGACTGTCTCTCTAACCAGGTGCTTTTGTGCCTAGCTCTCTCTAGTTTTCTTGGTCCTCTGGACCTCTAGTACTTTTTGTCAGTTTATCTTTTGCTCTGCAACAACTTCTGTTAGGAGGTGTCCCATTTTTGTCCCAGTCCTTAGTTCCTTTAGGGACCCCTCCCTTTCTCTATAGGTCTCCGTTCAGACTAGCCAAGGACGAAGGCGGGTCTGTTCACAAGGAACAGGTAGCCCGCTACAACGTAGGGGCTCAGCTTAGTCTTACTGTAGGGACAGCTCTCCCCATCTTTCCTTAGCCTATGTTGCAGATCATAACAGTAACAATTATAATAAGATGCATTCTGCAATTAAGATAAATGAAAAGGATACAGCTGCTTCTAATGAGTTAATCTGCAAGAGGAGGACATAGCCACATGTAAAGGGTCTTTCCGCAAAAGAAGGAATTAGCTGCCTGTAAAAGGATAACCTGAAGATCTCACTGCATTCTGTATACAGACAGCCGCAACAAACTGAGGACAAGCCTCTGATAGGATTTAGATCAGCTGCAGTTTCTAACCTCCTCCTGCTGTTCCATAATAAACAGGAATACATCTTAGATCTCTTCTTACAATATTACATCCAGTATGAAGTAAGGTAACAGCACAGATCTCCTCTCTTTCCATGTTGCATACTCACAGTCTCTCATACAGTGGCTTCGCTCAGTTCCGTGGCAGATTTCAGCAATGTCTCTCTTATCAAGCTTTGTGGTTTTGTTTGCTTGCAATGGTTGTTTTAGCACCAGGAGCATATCATTGCTGGGACACAGCAGCATGTGCATGCTAGTCTGACATGCCCCCTCCTGTGATAGGCATCTCACTGTCTATGGACATTGTATATACATAGCCTAGTGTGGACGGGGTTAGCTGATGTGTGGGCGGGGTTAGCTTTCTCAGCTCTGCTTCATGCTAAATCTAAAAGCTCTGATTGTGTCAGAACTGCTGCACCCAGTAATCTAAGTGATACATCGTAGGATTCAGCTTCTCTTTGCCTACATCAGGCAGGTCTCAGAGGAAGCAAAAACCTGCTGCCAGATTCCCTTTAAGTGTCCACTAAGTATCTTTTATGTACATGTATAATATGGAATGGAAATTTCATTCAGTGATATAGCATACAGGATGTGAATTGTGGCTTAATCTGTCAGGGGTTCATACCCCTCTCCTGATTGAAATAAACATTTACACTTGGTCGACATGACTGAGTGTTTATCAGGAAGGGGAAGGAGATACTCACTGTGTCTGTATCTAGTATGACTGTCTGATAGCATACCGATCACTCGGGGTGGACATAGACAGAAGAGAGCCCCTGTATAAGAACAATATATAGACCCTTTGCAGTCCAATAGCTCATCATAATGCACAATTCTACCTGCTTTCCAAGGTGGTAGAGACCCCCTTACAACTTGAGGCCTTGTGCGGCTGCACAGGTTGCACCAATCGGGTTTCCACCCCTGCCACTCACCACAATACTCAGTCATTGTCTGATGCCAGGAATGTGTGCATTGCAGATCTTGGCAGTCTTTATGGTGCCTCCTGGAGAGAATTGAAGATGGCAGTGCTTATATAAAAACATGTATGCAAATACACTAAACATGGTTTTAAATGTGGCTTTAAAGTGTCACGTTTGTAATTCAAATGTGACATATTTTATAAATTAACGTGATCTGTTCCGTATGCTAGAGATGAACGAGTAACGGCCGGTACATCTACTAATACAATCGTTTACAATCTTGATATGATGGGAAGCCATTGCACATAAAATGAGAAAAAATGCATTTGCATAGAATAAATTGTGCCTGAAATGGTGGAAATCTAATCACATAGCCAAAAACTACAGTTCTAGAGTAAGAAAATCTTAGTCATCGGCTATTCAGGTGCAATTATTTAAGATACTCTACCCTAATTTTCAGAAAAAAACTAAATAGTGTAAATGGCTGCCGTATTTCTTATTGCAATAAAAGCTTATATAGCTCCACTTTTATAGCCTCTAAATAAAAACCTCAGAAAGAATACACATTAAGTATTTAACGAAGAAAACTAAAACATCCTACAGACTCGACAGAGTTTATAAAATACTAATGCGGCTGAGAAAACACTTCTGCATACAGTGGGGTGAAAAAGTGTTTGCCCCCTTCCTGATTTCTTATTCTTTTGCATGTTTGTCACACTTAAATGTTTCAGATCACAAAGCAAATTAAAATATTAGACAAAGATAACACAAGTAAACACAAAATGCAGTCTTTAAATGAAGGTCTTTATTATTAAAGGGGATATCCGAGGCTTTAAAAAAAAATGGATTTCTTTTTCCTTTAATAAAGACCTTCATTTAGTGTTTACTTGTGTTATCTTTGTCTAATATGTAAATTTATTTTGTGATCTGAAACATTTAAGTGTGACAAAAATGCAAAAGAATAAGAAATCAGGAAGGCGGCAAACAACTTTTTCACACCACTGTAGATCCATCTAAGCAGGCAGGTAAGGTGCAGGTATTACGCCATGTCAGGGACAACACCGGCAGGACCATACAATATCCCACCGATGCCACCAATTTGTCAGGGACAACACTGGCAGGACCATACAATATCCCGCCACTGCCACCAACTGTCAGGGACGACACCGGCAGGACCATACAATATCCCACCGCTGCCATTACTTTGTTAGGTACATCAGCGATTCGACACACAGACGATCCCGATTACTCACTATGTAGCTATCGGCAAGCGAGCAGTGAGTGTATGGCATTCACACCTCCGAATTCCAGCGCATGGAATATGTGTGTATGCCCCTGTACGATCACTGCCAGCTTCATGATAGCCCAATTACGATTATTCGCTGCCACCACCGATCAGTTTTAAAATATAATACAGGCCTGATTGGACGCCTGATTTGTGGTAGCGTATATGGCTTCGGGGGAGGAAGGATTACAAAACAGAAGAAACCGAACTATTAAATTTTATATTTAATCCAAAAGGGAGGCAGTGTTTATGAAAAACATACAAAGATTTTACAAAGGGGGACAATACAATACAGAATATACTGTTACACAAAATAAAAAGGGATTAACAAAAGAAACTTACTAGACAGATAGCACAGACGATTCAGTTTAGCTGGAGGGGAGGCGCTCCAATGGACCGTTATTGAACGGGACACATGCTTATAGAATATATACGTCCCGGCATGAGTATAGATCAATCTTGAGCTGGATCTTTTATGCCGAAGGGGGAACCTGCCCTCACGTGGGCTCGGCTGCACCATTCATGTTTATATTAAAATCTCTAACTTCTGCGATAACTTCTCGCTGGTTGATCGCAGAAATTAGCAAGTGACGCCATATTTTTTATTGCAAATTTACCTTTCTTTAGAGACTAGACATGACATAACTGCCATTGGTTATCTCTGCCCTCTGGTGTTACAGCTCACCTGTAGGGCTCTCAGGTAAGGAGAAATATGCATATTGTTCCTTAGCTAGAACCTCTGCTAAAAATGTGGGTCCCAACTGGTGAGCAAAAGGAGTTTGCAAATGAAGATGACCCTGCTATTGTAAGAAGTGTGATAGAATTTCTTTGATGCTTAATGAGCGGTTTCTTCTTTATCCAGGTGTCTACTCATCACAGGCCTGTTCTACTAAGGGGTACATTCGTATGGTAATGAGTTTGCCACCTCTGGCCTGTACACTGCTAATTTGCATAGAAGCAGCTGGTTAGAGTGTTAGAGGGGGGAAGAGGGGCTTGGAGGGAGAGAGAAATTCTTAATATTTTCTATGACACGTCACATGAAGCACTTGGCAACATATCTAATAAAGTATTGTTGTTGGCACATGTAATTTACCCCCACAGATAAACTACATACATGCACAGGTTTGGAGTATGTTTTGAGAAGAATTACTTGACAATCAGATAATTACTTGACACAGGGTTGTTGCGAGGGTCTGAAAAGATCAGGGGTACAAGTCCCAATATTCTCCCCCACTACTTAAAATATTATTTCATACATACATAGTTATCATTTACCCACTATACCAGGATTAAATATTAGCTACATACTTTTCTAAACAAAACAAACGATACAAAGACCATTATTACCAATAACATCAGTATAGAAGGCCAGTATAAAACCACGTCACCAGTATCGGTCTCATTACCACTACAGGGAATAAATAATATTACCAAACTTCTATAGCACAAAACACATAGTGCAAAGACAAATACTAGCAAAATATCACAATATACCGAAAAATATAACCAATGTTACAGAATTACTGCATTCTACCACAAAACTGATTCTAATGGTAGATAGTGGTTCCGCTGACCATATAAGATATTATATAGTTATATATCGCTATACAGTGATATGCAATGAATCACGTGTCGCTCTTAAGGTTGCAGTCATTCATTTTTCTCATCTTCTCCATCTGGCCCAGACCACCATGATGACTTTTTTCAGCCACAACATTTCCAGCATCATTTCACTTATCCACAACATACACAAACTCCCAATCCTGCTGCTACCCCTTATTCTGTGCCTGCTGCTTCCCCATTTGACCATGACTGCACTTGTTGTGTTATGCAGTGATCCCAATACTTCGAAAATTGTGTAATTATTATAATTACCCCCCCCAAAAGAGAGCTACACAGACAGTGTGTCTGAAAACTGTGCAATATAGATAGTGCCCACCGAACGAATATTGCCAAACAGATAGTAATAATCAACCTCAAATGATGTCCCAACTATTGCACCCTAAAGAGTAAAAGTCTGGGGCATGTTCTTTGGTGTAGTGATGCCACTGACTTTACAGACGGACTGTCAGAAAGGAGAAGGTGGAGAAACTTTTTTTTTTATTTCTCCAGGTATGAGAAAATCTGATGACACTTGGACCACTCTTTGATCAAAATAATCGGTCGGTTTTTCTCGTATGAAAGAAAAACGGACGTCTGAATGAGGCCTGAGTCAGAGCAGATAGTATAATGATAAAGTTATTAATAAAGGACCCTCAATGTAAATTGACAGATAATCATAGTTTTGTTTCATAGTACCAATAGGTTTGTGATTTGCTTTTCACTACAGTGAAAGTAGTAGTCATAAAATGTTAAAGGAATATTTCCATCTTAAACATGTATAGCATATCCACAGGATATTCCATTAATATACAGTATATGTGGTTCACCAATTGGATCTGCATCTATCTGAAGAACAGAGCCCTGATATATGACATATGCTGCTGCCAGGGGAGAGGTGGTCAGAATTCTAATTAATTTGTATTGCCCCCTCTTCACTAATAGCAGCACTGGGCAAGGATCGTTTTTGGGGTAGATGCAGATTCCATTGGTGGGACATGCATCCAACATGCTGGAAATATCCCTTTCACACTTGGATGTATGTTTGTATGGATATTTATATATACTCCCTAATATTGAAATTGCAGCACCAAAATGGAAAAGTCATGGAATTATGGAAATCACAGGATGGACAGACATATTAAGGTTATACAAAATATACAAAAAGGGTCACAAAATTATCAAAACATCTTGATTTATTCAGTATAGACAATGAGTGCCACACACAGAAATCCCTGCTCTTACATGTCTTGGCATGCTATCAATGAGGTTGTTGATGGTTGTCTGAGGAATGTTCTGCCATGCTGAATGCACTCAGGGACACAAATCATCAAGATCTGTTGCTGTCATTTACTGGGAATGAAGAGTAGAGGGTCTGGCTACCGAACAATACAATGTACCACCTCACACTATAATCCTAGAAATAGAACCAGTGTGACGTTCCATAGTCAAGGCCTCTTAATGGCCCCCATTACTAACCCCATAGTGAAGGTAAAATGTAAAATAAATACACCCACACCGTGAATAAAATATTTTATTTGAAATAAACACAGACACTTAATATTCTAAATTAAACCATACTTACCATCACGCCCATTCCACCTGAAGCCAATGTCACCAGCAAGAAAAGTAAAATAATAAATCAACCTCATCTTTACGTTTCCGACGTGAGGAACATCCATGTGTCCCGCGACGGCTCCAGCTCTGCTACATCTAGATGGCAGGCTGGATCGTAGCTGGACGTGACCACCCAGCCTGCCATCCTGCAGAGACACTGAGGAGCACAAGCATGCGTGACTAAGTGACTTGCTGTGACGGCATCAAGATGAGCTGAGTTCATGTCACATGAACTCAGTTCACCTCATTGACGTCAGCGATAGCGTGGGAAAATACTCACTGCGCATGCGCTGACGTCATTTGCCGGCACGGCGAGCCACTGAGGAGCGCAAGCATGCTTGCGCTCCTCAGTGTCTCTGCAGGATGGCAGGCTGGATCGTAGCTGGACACAATCATCCAGCCTGCCTAGATGTAGCAGACCTGGAACCGTCGCGGGACACATGGATGTTCCTCACGTCGGAAAGGTAAGGATGAGGTTGCTTTTTACTTTTCTTGCAGGTGACATTGGCTTCAGCTGGAATGGGCGTGATGGTAAGTATGGTTTAATTTAGAACATTAAAGGGTGTCTGTGTTTATTTCAAATAAAATATTTTATTCATTGTGTGGGTGTCTTTATTTTACATATCACTTCCACTATGGGGTTAGTAATGGGGGCGTCTTATAAATGCCTCTCCATTACTAACCTGGGCTTGATGTCAGCTGGCATTATAAGCTGACATCAACCCCAGTCCTATAACCTCACTTGCCACCATCACAGGGCAATGGGTAGAGCGAGGCTAAGTGCCAGAATTGGCGCATCCTATGGATGCAACATTTCTGGGGTGACTGAGGGCTCCTGTTTCTAGCCTTGGAGGGGGCCAATATTCATGGCACCTTCTTAGGCTATTAATATCAGCCCCCAGCTGTCTGCATAACCTTTGCTAGCTGTTAAAATAAGGGGACCCCACATCTTTTTTTGGGGGGGGGTCCCCCATTTTAATAGCCAGTAAAGGCTAAGTATTCAGCTGAGGGCTGATATTAGTAGCCTGGGAAGCTCCGTCGGTATTACCCCCTTCCGAGGCTTCAAACATCTGCCCCAGCCGTCTGCTTAACCTCTGCTAGACTATAAAATTACAGGGGACCCCATGCCAATTTTTTTTTAAATAAAATTTTTATTTTAACAATAAATGACAAGTACAGTAACCAGCAATGTGACTGTACTAATTATGTATGTGACTGACATCTTTCTATCTATCTATTCTATGTGTGTTGTTCTATTCTTTCTATTCTAAATTGTCGAGTACTGCTGTGATTTTACAGTCACTGGCTGATGAATTGCCGGCTTTTAAAGAGACGGTGCGTGAAAATCGGACGGCACTCACATGGTCTGAGTGCTGTGCGATTTTTTTCACACACCCATTGACTTGTATTGGCGAGTCTCATCCGAGATACGTGCCAAATCGATGCATTCTGCGATTTTTTTTCTCAGTCCGATTTCAGCTGAGAAAAAAAAAATTGCAGATGAGATTTCACTCATTGATTAACATTGGTCCGAGTGCAATCCGATTTTTTAATCGGATTGCACTCGTCCATTTTTCTCGCAAGTGAGTATGAGCCCTTAGGTATACTAACAGCTCGGCGATATATTGATTTACTCCTGAAACCAGTGGTGCGGCCATTTCTCCAAAGTGTTCCAAGAGCTGTTTTTCAACATGACAATGCTAAGCCACTTGTTGCTCGTTCTACTGTGAGCATTATGAACGGCCTTAACGTGCTGCCATAGCCTGCAGCGTCTCCAGACTTGTCTCCCATCTAGCACAACCGCGACATTATTGGTTGGCAATTATAAATGGAGCTGTCAGTAGTGGATCTTGCCCAAGTGCATTTAGTGTGGCAGAACATTCCTCAGACAACCATTAATAACATGACAAGATGTGCAAGTGATTTTTTTTTATGCACATGGTGCTCATACTCAATACTGAATAAATTGAGATTTTTTGAAAATATTGTTTCCATTTTTTCATCATTTCTATATTATTATCAGGTCTATCCATCCTGTGATTTGCATAACTCTACAACTTTTCCTTCTTGGTGTTGAAATTTCAATGTTGAAAGAGTGTATATTTGGGGAAATATTCTTTATCGTTTTGGATTACACTCCGTAAACTTTGAACTGCTTCAACCAGTTAGGCAGCATCGGAAAATTGTAAAGGTTTTCTTCAGACATATAAAAATGAACAGATCTACGGTTTTAAGTACTTGATTTGAAACATTTTGTGCAAAATTGTGTTTATGAGGTAACTAAAGCTAGTTCAACCAAGGAAAACGGAATATTATAGCACAGATGTGATTAATTCTGCACCATTAATCACATCTGCCCTCAGGGACGGAAATTAACTGCACACAGAATGGGAAACATAATTACATAATTAAAGAAATTGTCAGATATATCATCTTGTTCCCTTAATTAGGATACAAAGGAAAGCAACAGAACAAATGGTAAACCGGACCGGGAACCATCTCCCATGTCTTGTCTCTTTTGTTCAGTTTTTCCATAAATGAACCATGTAACGTAAGGCAATTATCCATAGATATGAAAGAACTCACAAACAGCACATTGTTGGCAGCGGTCCCTGCTTCTCATTGAAACATTATTTTATAACTTTTATAAAAGCGTATATTACATGACTGTAAGTGATACATGTAAGTAAACAAGCTGGACTTACTTGCCTTTTATTCCAACGCTTTCTTTTAATTATTGAAAAAACGTGAATTTTAGATCATGCCAGCAAGTTTTACATGAGGTTTTTATTACATAAAACTTTGTGTTCTTCAAAACAGTAGGTAATTCCACTCTATAACAGTCTCTACAGCTGCCTATAAGCACAGTATAGTACAAGGATCAGCAGCCTCCAGCATTACAGCTGCAGTGAAACTACACTCAACATGCCCTGGCAGCCGCAGGAGAGCGTCAGGTTGGTATAAATTGTCAAAAAATGAACCAGCGTATAAGTTATATGCACTGTTGCTTTTACTTATTTACTTACAGCAGGGTATATGTTGATTTTGTTTCTGTCTTAGGTTTTGGCCAATGTGAACATGCTCCTATTTTGCATGCATACCAACTTATACTCTAGTTATTTTTTTTCCGGTTAAATTTGAGGTTTCTGCAGGTGAGGTTGTGGCCTACCTTTCTTTGAGCTGGACATAATGTTTATAATATATATGAGAGAAAGCAGTATGTAATGACAGGGATCACCAAATAAAAATAAATGATTTATTAACAAAACAAGCCAAGCAAGACATTTTAAAAGCAATTTGAAAAGCATAAATAGTTATCAAGGTGTACAAGACCACAACATTATAAAGTTTTTGGTCAAATCCTTAAGTCTGTTAGATGTCAAAAGTTAGATCATCAAGCCAATAACAATTCGCCCACAGGATTTGCATATATATATAATAGCACAAATAGAAATATATTTAGTAGGCAAAAATTCAGTATAATCATGCAATATCAATAAGCTTCATATGCAGGAGCAAGGACATATAATATGGAAAAAATTCAAATACGTTACACAAGTATATGCCAGGTGCAAACATGCAAAAAATAAAGTGCATGTGAAATATTTATACATAAATATAGACAACATTAAGCATACTAAATAACAACCTGCAAGAAAAGTCCCATATAGAAATGACATATACTGCTGGCACAAATAACATAAATATAGATGGAACAGGAGAAAAGATATTAAGACTGTTGGTGACCTGTAAGGATAAACAGACAAGGATAAAGTGACCCCGACCCATTATGTTTATATAGCTTCCCATTTGCAAGGTATCCATATTCGGGACCCGGTCATCAGGGCTGTGCAGTTGGTAAGCCAAACCTCCGACTCCTCAATTTCATTCCACGATTCCACAGCACTGGAGGAGGAGCCTCACTACTGAGCGTGTAAAGTGCAGCACAGATTCATCTCACTACTGAGCGTGTAAAGTGCAGCACAGATTCAGCTCAACTAAAGCCTAAATGCTTAGATCAGGAATAGAACAGACATTTATAGGACATTTCATAACTTTCCCAAATTCTTATGAAAAAAATATTCAGCATTGTACTACTAAACCCAATTTATTATATATTTTAAGAGTTGGAGTCTGTCTATTTTATACCGACTCCAACTCCACCAACATGGACACTGACTTAAACTCAAAGGCAGCACTGCCGGTCATGCTTGGCTTTTATTCACATTGATGTCACTTTGACACATGGTAAGGTTTTAATACTAGAGGTAAGGTCTATCCATATTTGGGTGCACCTTGACGCTGGTGAGATGGCTTTTACAAATTTTTTTTTGTTATCAAAAACGGTGTTTACTAAGTACCCTATGTTATTTATATGCACTATTGCTTTTACTTACAGTATGGTATATGTTCATTTTGTTTCTGTCTTCGGTTTTGCTCTTATGTAACATAACTCAAGATACTTATTTTTATCTATTTTGAAATTGCACAAAATGCAACATTAACCTGGTAGGATAAAAGTAAAAGGCAGGTATTAATAACCTTGCCCGAATGCAACCCAATATGCATAGTAATCATATACCAAAGTTATAAACAACGTAAGGTACCACATAAAACAAGATGTGAATTTCTGAAAGTTTGTAAATAAACTGTTAATGCCCACAACAGGAATGCATATTACAATAAGAGGGAAAGGAAAACCAGCTATGTCAGCAGATTGATAGACACCAATCTAGTGGTGCATGTGTTTCAACAGTATAAAGGAAAGGGGCAATGATAGAATATAACTATTTATCCAGATTGTACATGCAATACTGATTTTTCATGGACAAAACCCAATAGAACCAAAAAAATTGTAGACATACCAAAAGCACAAAACATAGATAATATAATGAAAGGGTGAGTGAATGTCATCTAAGACGTAAATGAAGTAATTACTAAAATGTGAGTATAAAATAAAATAACATAGAATATGTGTATAATGAAACTAATACAACCCCTGGCAAAAATTATGGAATCACCGGGCTCGGAGGATGTTCATTCAGTTGTTTAACGTTGTTGAAAAAAAGCAGATCACAGACATGGCACAAAACTAAAGTCATTTCAAATGGCAACTTTAGGGCTTTAAGAAACACTAAAAGAAATGAAGATTAAAAATGTGGTACTCAGTAAGGGTAATTTTTTTCAGACCAAGCAGAGGGAAAAAATTATGGAATCACTCAATTCTGAGGAAAAAATTATGGAATCATGAAAAACAATCACACAAAAGAACACTCCAATACATCACTAGTATTTTGTTGCACCACCTCTGGCTTTAATAACAGCTTGCAGTCTCTGAGGCATGGACTTAATGAGTGACAAACAGTACTCTTCATCAATCTGGCTCCAACTTTCTCTGATTGCTGTTGCCAGATCAGCTTTTCAGGTTGGAGCCTTGTCATGGACCATTTTCTTCAACTTCCACCAAAGATTTTCAATTGGATTGAGATCCGGACTATTTGAAGGCCATGACATTGACCTTATGTGTCTTCTTTCAAGGAATGTTTTCACAGTTTTTTGCTCTATGGCAGGATGCATTATCATCTTGAAAAATGATGTCATCATCATCAAACATCCTTTCAACTGATGGGATAAGAAAACTGTCCAAAATATCAATGTAAACTTGGGCATTTATTGAAGATGGAATGACAGCCATCTCCCAGTGCCCTTTACCTGACATGCAGCCCCATATCATCAATGAATGTGGAAATTTGCATGTTCTCTTCATGTAGTCATCTTTATAAATCTCATTGGAACGGCACCAAACAAAAGTTCCAGCATCATCATCTTGCAGATTCGCGATTCAACACTGAATATGACTTTCATCCAGTCATCCACAGTCCACGATTGCTTTCCTTAGCCCATTGTAACCTTGTTTTTTTCTGTTTAGGTGTTAATGATGGCTTATGTTTAGCTTTCCTGTATGTAAATCCCATTTCCTTTAGGCTATTTCTTACAGTTTGGTCACAGACATTGACTCCAGTTTCCTCCCTTTCGTTCCTCATTTGTTTTGTTGTACATTTCCTGTTTTGGAGATATATTGCTTTAAGTTTCCTGTCTTGACGCTTTGATGTCTTCCTTGGTCTACTAGTATGTTTGCCTTTAACAACCTTCCCATGTTGTTTGTATTTGGTCCAGATTTTAGACACAGCTGACTGTGAACAACTAACATCTTTTGCAACATTGCGTGATGATTTACCTTCTTTTAAGAGTTTGATAATCCTCTCCTTTGTTTCAATTGACATCTTTGTGTTGGAGCCATGATTCATGTCAGTCCACTTGGTGCAACAGCTCTCCAAGGTGTGATCACTCCTGTTTAGATGCAGACTAACGAGCAGATCTAATTTGATGCAGGTGTTAGTTTTGGAAATGAAAATTTACAGGGTGATTGCATAATTTTTTCCTCAGAATTGAGTGATTCCATAATTTTTTCCCTCTGCTTGGTCAGAAAAAAATTACCCTTACTGAGTACCACATTTTTAATATTCATTTCTTTTAGTGTTTCTTAAAGACCTAAAGTTGCCATTTGAAATGACTTTAGTTTTGTGCCATGTCTGTGATCTGCTTTTTTTCAACAACATTAAACCACTGAATGAACATCCTCCGAGCCTGGTGATTCCATAATTTTTGCCAGGGGTTGTAGTGTAGGACTAAGAAGGTGAACAAATCGCCTATATAAATATGTGAAGAAAACATAATAAAGTTTAAAAAAATAAAAAAACACAATTCTAAAGATCATCTTGATTCCTTAATAAATCCTATCTGAAGTCATATGTAAAAAGGTCCAAAAGTGATATTATGCAAGAATAATGAGATATCCATTTTCCAATTACTTACTTACTGTCTTTAAATCCAAAAACAATCATATGTGAAGAATCTCAGAAAGATGTCCAACATGAATGAATCCCAAGATAATATGAGATAAATAACATCCAATTAGTCCCCAGGCATGTAATGAAAGAGTAAGCAGCGACCAACAGTGATCACATCCAGGGGAACGATGAAAGAGACATCGGAATGCTCAGTTACAATATATAGAGAGAGTAAAATCAATAACAGGAATCCTGAAAATATAAAGATCATATTAAGACAGATATCCAACCATGAGAAAATAATCCCTAGAAATGAAAAGAAATCACACTAAGAAAAAAAGTAACTGGAAGAGAGTATGTCCAAAGAGCAACCCATGAACATCTCAATAAGAGAAAAAAGGAGAATAGAGAAGCACACTAACATAAATTGGTAGGAAGAGAGTGTGTCTGAAAGGACCAAACTCAGGAAGACCCCAATAGAGAAAGAAGAAGTGTCGTGATGAGACTTAGCCCAAAAATCCTGTGAAAAGCAAATCCTCATTCAAACCCCGTGGAGAAATAGTATCCAGATTAAAGTTCCATTTGGATTCAAGACAAAGGAGCTTTTTTCGAAAATTTCCACCCCCTAATATTAGGAAAAAGCTTCTCAAGACCCACTACTTGAATATCAGTGGGCTTACCCTGATGGTGTTATAAGAAAGTGAGAAGCAAGTGAGGTAAGTAGCTTACCTTTACGTTGGTCAATTGCAGCTAGATTGTTCGTAGAGATGCTTTTGAATGCGCTTTCTTAGTTCCTGTGTAGTTTGGCCTATGTTGATTTTTCTACAGGGACAAACAATCGCATAAATCACATACTCTGGTCTGCAATTCATATACGAAGACAACCTGAAAGATTTAGAATTAAGCAGATGAATAAGAGTATGCTCAATCTGATGCATATAGTGGTAGCTGCTGCAATTACCACAGGTGAAAGATCTCCGAAGAGTGATTCCCCGATGCAGTCTGATTGTTTTTAAAATGGTTACTGGTTAAGCGATCATGTAGGTTTGGTGCTCCTGGCCATCAAGAGTGGACGATCCCCAATCAGGGAAGCAACTTTGGTGTCAATCTGCAAGATTTTCCAATGATTAATAAGGATTTTAAATATGACCAAACATTGCTTGTTATAGCCAGTGATAAATCTTGGCTGTTGATCAAATAGCCCTTACACAGCCTGGAGGTGTGTTTGGGGTCATTGTCTTGTTGAAAAATAAAGGATGGTCCAACTAAACGCAAACCAGATGGAATAGCATGCCGCTGCAAGATGCTGTGGTAGCCATGCTGGTTCAGTATGCCTTCAATTTTGAATAAATCCCCAACAGTGTCACCAGCAAAGCACCCCCACACCATCACACCTCCTCCTCCATGCTTCACGGTGGGAACCAGGCATGTAGAGTTCATCCGTTCACCTTTTCTGCGTCGCACAAAGACACGGTGGTTGGAACCAAAGATTTCACATTTGGACTCATCAGACTAAAGCACAGATTTCCACTGGTCTAATGTCCATTCCTTCTGTTCTTTAGCCCAAACAAGTCTCTTCTGCTTGTTGCTTGTCCTTAGCAGTGGTTTCCTAGCAGCTATTTTACCATGAAGGTCTGCTGCACAAAGTCTCATCTTAACAGTTGTTGAAGAGATGTGTCTGCTGCTTGAACTCTGTGTGGCACTGACCTGGTCTCTAATCTGAGCTGCTGTTAACCTGCGATTTCTGAGGCTGGTGACTCGGATAAACTTATCCTCAGAAGCAGAGGTGACTCTTGGTCTTACTTTCCTGGGGCGGTCCTCATGTGAGCCAGTTTCTTTGCAGTGCTTGATGGATTTTGCAACTGCACTTGGGGACACTTTCAAAGTTTTCCCAATTTTTCACATTGACTGACCTTCATTTCTTAAAGTAATGATGGCCACTCATTTTTCTTTACTTAGCTGCTTTTTTCTTGCCATAATACAAATTCTAACAGTCTATTCAGTAGGACTATCAGCTGTGTATCCACCTGACTTCTGCACAACACAACTGATGGTCCCAACCCCATTTATATGGCAAGAAATCCCACTTATTAAACCTGACAGGGCACACCTGTGAAGTGAAAACCATTTCCGGTGACTACCTCTTGAAGCTCATCAAGAGAATGCCAAGAGTGTGCAAAGCAGTCATCAAAGCAAAAGGTGGCTACTTTGAAGAACCTAGAATATAAGACATATTTTCAGTTGTTTCACACTTTTTTGTTAAGTATATAATTCCACGTGTCAACTCATAGTTTTGATGCCTTCAGTGTGAATGTACAATTTTCATAGTCATGAAAATACAGAAAAATCTTTAAATGAGAAGGTGTGTACAAACTTTTGGTCTGTACTGTAGACGTTGAGAGAATTACAATTCAAGGAGGAAAGAAATATCAGACAGTCCTCTGGAGTACCACGCCAGAGAAAGAATACATCATCTATAAAGCGTAACCATCCTAGGACATGATTTTTGAAAGAATCTGAAGGATAGACAATGGTGGAGTTCCACCATCCCAAAAAAAGTTTTGCAAACGAAGGCTTGCAACCAGAAACCTGCTGAAAGAAAGCTCTGTCAAAAACAAAATAATTGTGTTGTAACACAAAATCAAGCAAGTCGATCAAAAATGAATCAAGCATTCTATCCGAATGTGGTTGAAGATCCAAAAAATGAGTAACAGCCCGCATTCCATCAAATGTGCAATGTTACAATGATTTTACATCACATGTAACCAAAAGGCAAGTTAAAGACCAATTGATGTAAAAAGAAATCTAAATAGGAACTTGGCTTTTCACAAAGAGTCCCATTGCTGGAAATGCTGGTTTATATGCACCATAAGCGGGTTGACCACTACTTGCACAACCCCTTCTCAATCCATATGTTTCTCCTTTATAAAATACACTTATACTCACCTCCGATGTTGGCACTGTTCCAGCAGTGTAAGCACTGTCTCTCCCGGCGATCGTGTTACGGTGTTATGTCACGTGGTCTCTGCTGCCAATCAGAGACCCCTTCACTCTCCCAGCATCACATACATCTGAAGGAAGAGAGAAGGCAGCAGCGCTTACTTCCTACGGACGTAAGCAACTTGTCCGAAGGCAGGAAGAGTGAAGCAGCCATTGATTGGCCATAGGGTTCGCTTGGAACAGTGTTGGCACTGGAGGGGAGTATAAGTGTTGTTATTTAAAAAAAAAAGGAAACATACGGATTGAGAAGGGGTTGTCCAAGTAGTGGACAACCCCTTTAAAGCAATTGAATATTTTGAGAGACTTTATGTTTTAGGTTATATGCTCCATATTTTTCCTGAGCATTTCTGCATCTCCCTGGCAGAAAAAAACGCATGCGGATTTTACATGCGATTACCAGTCATTTAGGACAACATTGGATCATTCAGAGATCCTCACTGAACTTCTGGAGTGAGTTTGCTGCACTGAAAGTAAAGGGGCCGAATAATATTGCATGCGCCACTCTTCAGTTTTTAATTTTTTAAAAAAAGTTTAAAATACCCAATAAATTTCGTTCCATTTCACGATTGAGTCCCACTTGTTGTTGATTCTTCCCCCAAAAATTAGAATTTTATATCTTTATGTTTGAAGCCAGAAATGTGGCAAAAGGTAGAAAAGTTCAAGGGGGCCAAATACTTTCACAAGGCACTGAATATTGCTTATGTGCACTTGCGACATTGCAAAATAATGCAGGAGAATAAGGTCATAATGTGACTCACATGATGTTTGACTGAGACAAGCAGGTCACTAAAAAGTCGGAACCACTTTTTTTGCAATTTTCAACCTTTTGTGTTGCAATGAGATTACCCAATTCCTGCACCCCACCGACATGGCATTGAAGCCATTAGCGTATTCAAGACATCTTGAGGGATCTTGCTCCATTCCATTCGCTATCTGCAAACAATTCATCTTTATTGCTATGGGTACTGGCCCCAACTCGTCGCCCTAATTCATCCCAAAGGTGCTCTATAGGGTTTAAATCAGGTGATTGGCTTGGCCTCTGCAACAGGCAAACATTTTTCTTTGCTATCCAATTTTTTACTAAATTGGATGTGTGCTTATGATCATTGTCTTGCTAGAATTTCCATTCCCTGTCTACTTTGGTTTTACCATGTGGCTGCATTACATTAGACCAATCTGTCTCTTTCTATTGGCTGTGTTCTTTGGCAAACTCAAGTCGGACCTTCCGGTTCTTTGCAGAGATGAAAGGCTTCTTGACTGGAACTCATGCATTCAACCCTGCTGTTTTTAGCTGCCACACCACAGTTTGGCGACTCACTTTGACCCCATATTTTTTGTTAATTTCGTGTGAAATCTGTACAGCACTTTTATGGACATCAGATACTGACTTTTTCTTAATATTGTGATCATCTTTGGAGGAAGTTTTCCGTGGTCGTCCACTTCTAGGTTTGTCAGCTGTTCCATAACCTTCTTTTTCTTTCTTTAATATACGTGACCCCTGACTCTGAGAACAGTTGAATTCCATAGTTTCCTCTTTTTGGCTTTTGCCTGACTTCACTCTCGGAATAATAAGCTTCCTGACATCTGGTGATAAATTTGGCTTTGTCTTTACCATGTGTTAATCTAAAAACACACACATAAAAAAAAAAAAATTTAGGCAAAATTTGACTACCCATGGTAAAATATTCAAAACATTTGTCCCAGCAAATGTTGAAAACAAATACATAAAGGGATAAAACAATGCCAAACACAATTTTCGTCCTTATAGCTAACAACCATTGGCTTCCGGTTTACTAAAATCACCAGGAAAATGGCATCATAACAACCAAACAGAAGTAATAACATTTTAAAAAAAATGTAAAACTTTTGGTCGTCACTGTAGGTGATAACTTAATAGATGGGTGTGGTTCCAATCACTGGGACCCACAGAAGAGGACACTTTTATCCTTTGTTACAATGGAGCAGTAGTGTGCTTGCCCGACCGCCTCTACATTCATTCCAAGCGCGTTATTTTCTAAGGCTATGTTCCCACAATGAGCTTTCGGTGCATTTTTGATGTTGCGGAATTTCTGCACCCATTATTTAAATTAGGTTACTTGTGTTTTTTCATTACGTTTCTGTGTGCGTTTAATATGCAGTTTTTATCACATTTTTGATGCTGCATTTTTTCTCTCGTTAGTGTGTCATGCTGTAAATAAAGCTGCTTTGTTTTTTATACTTCCTGTTTTTTTGCTTTGACAAAACATTATTGGCATACTTAGGTGTGGATTACATGCGTATTTTAATGCATTTCCTCTGTGGAAACACACTAAAAACACACTTGCAAGGATTTTCCGCACCTAATGCAAGTCTATGGGGAAAATCCGCTCAGAAAACTCAGCGTACCTGCAAGAGAAATGGACATGTTGCGGATTTGAAAAATGTACTGCAGGTCAATTTACGCAGCTTTAAAATGAAGCACAGTGAGCATGAGATTCCTATAAATCCCATCTAATTTGTTGGAACTGTAAGACGATGCGTTTTTGAGGCAGCAAAAACACGCAGCGTCAAGACACACCAAAAGCTCATAGACGGATTGTAGCCTTATAGAAATAAAGGAAGCGATGGAGGGACCTGCACATTGCTGCCCCAAAAGCAATGGACAAAAGCACCTTGTTCTGACAACTGGTGCTGATCCCTGAGCGTAGATCCCCACTGATCTGTAAGCTATCATCCATCTAGTGGATGGGTGATAACTTATCTTCACTGGACAACACCTTTAAATCATGAAAATAAGTAGCCATAGAATATTCCATCACTATACGGACTGAGTATTTTTTCCCACTTGTATAAAGCTGCAGAATAGCAGACACAATTCACAACATACAGGACTTTTCAGTTCTGTAAAGTTTTTAATTTGGTCACAATTGCATTCTTCTGTGCCATAGTTAATATACCATTGTCAACGTTATTATGCTCAAAGCATTAGCTGAAATCATCTCACAGAGCCAGTCAGCTGAGTGCTGACATGTAAAGATGGCCTATCTTCTGTTGGATCACTCAACAGAGTCCTACACTGCATCTGGAAGTGATATTAGGAGCTGTGCATATCAGGAGCTTCATGAAATGGCTTTCCATGGTCAAACAACTGCATACAAGCCTGAGATCACCAGGCACAAAGCCAATCAACAGCTGGAGTGATGAGGGCACACCGCTACGGGACTCGGGGAAAACATGTTGTCAGGAGTGAAAAATCACATGTCCATATCTGGCAATCTGATAGATGAATCTTAGCTTGGCGGATGCCTACTGGAAATTTAGTATCGGAGGCATAATGGTGTAGAACTGTTCCACAGGGATTAGGCTAAACCTCTTATCTTCACTAGAAATTCTACAGCATACAAAGAAATTGTAGATATTTGTAAGTTTCCAACTCTGTGGCAACAACTTGGGTGCCCCAGCAAAAAGGCACATAAAAATATGGAGCGCTCAGGTTCGTGTGGAGGAACTTTAGTGACTGCACAAATACCCGAGCACAATCTAACAATTTTGGGATGAATTAGAACACTGTGAGACAGATCTTCCTTTCCAACATCAGTGTCAGATCTTACAAATGCTCCTTTGGCTGGATTTGCCACATTCCCGCAGACTTCTTATTTTTTACATTAGATGTACAGTGAGTGTCGGAAAGTATTCAGACCCCTTTAAATTTTTCACTCTTTGTTTCATTGCAGCCATTTGGTAAATTCTAAAAAGTTAATTTTTCTTTCTCATTAAATTACACTCTGCGCCCCATCTTGACTGAAAAAAAACAGAAATGTAGAAAGTTTTGCAAATTTATTAAAAAAGAAAAACTGAAATATCACATGGTCATAAGTATTCAGACCCTTTGCTCAGTATTGAGTAGAAGCACCCTTTTGAGCTAGTACAGCCATGAATCTTCTTGGGAACGATGCAACAAGTTTTTCACACCTGGATTTGAGGATCCTCTGCCATTCTCTCCAGTTCCGTCAGGTTGGATGGTGAACATTGGTGGACAGCCATTTTCACGTCTCTCCAGAGATGCTCAATTGGGTTTAGGTCAGGACTCTGGCTGGGCCAGTCAAGAATGGTCACAGAGTTGTTCTGAAGCCACTCCTTTGTTATTTTAGCGGTGTGCTTAGGGTCATTGCAGGGGCGGACCTACCGCACATGCAGCCCGTTCATTGAACGGGGGCCTCGAGGAAGAGGGGGCCCCTCCAGCCTCCAGCAGGGCCGCCATCAGGGCATGACTGTCCTGACTCCAGTATGGGGCCCGGCCGGTCTGGGCCCCCTCGGAGCCCCGTTGGGGCCCCCCTCTTGTGTGTGTCCTCATGGGGCCCCGCAGGGCCGGCGTCAGCTCCCGGCACACCCGGGCAAATGCCGGGGCCCTGAGCAGGCGGGGGGGCCCTCACCGTTGGGCACCCCGCGCGCTATGGGACCCATGAGCAGAGGAGAGCGGTGTCAGCGCCCGCTCCCCCCCGCTTGCTCAGGGCCCTGGCACCCGGCACAATACTTACCCCTCCCCGTGCCTCCGCAGCAGCTCCTGACGTCTCAGGTCAGAGGGCGCGGTGACGTCTTTACACCGCGCTCTCTCCTGAGCAGTCACAGTGCAGAGCGGGATGAGGCCGGCGACGCTGGAGTCCAGAGCAGCGGCAGCAGGTGAGACGTGAGGTGAGTATTTGATTTTCTTTTATTGTATGGAGGCCTGTGGCAGTATAAGGGAGGGGGGTGAGGTGGGGGTGTGTGACATCTTGTATGGGGCATTATAAGAGAGGGGGGTGTGTGTGACATCCTGCATGGGGCATTATAAGGGAGGGGGTGTGTGTGACATCCTGCATGGGGCATTATAAGGAAGGGGGTGTGTGTGTCATCCTGCATGGGGCATTATAAGGGGGGTGACATCCTATATGGGGGGGGAACAGCCTGCATGGGGCATTATGTGGGGGGAACAGCCTGCGTGGGGCATTATGTGGGGGGAACAGCCTGTGTGGGGCATTATGTGTGGGGAACAGCCTGCATGGAGCGTTATATGGGGGCCAGTATTCTGTATGGAGCGTTATATGGGGGTCAGTATCCTGCATGGAGCGTTATATGGGGGCCAGTATTCTGTATGGAGCGTTATAAGGGGGCCAGTATTCCGTATGGAGCGTTATATGGGGGCCAGTATTCTGTATGGAGCATTATATGGGGGCCAGTATCCTGTATGGAGCGTTATATGGGGGCCAGTATTCTGTATAGAGCGTTATATGGGGGCCAGTATTCTGTATTGAGCATTATATGGGGGCCAGTATCCTGTATGGAGCGTTATATGGGGACCAGTATCCTGTATGGAGCATTTTATGGGGGCCAATATTCTGTATGGAGCATTTTATGGGGGCCAGTCTCCTGTATGGAGCATTTTATGGGGGCCAGTATACTGTGTGGAGCGATTCGCTGGTTTCTGAGCTATTGTGGAATTTACAATAGATAACACTCATGTAATGTAAGAAGTGAAATCTTTGCATTGTACTATATATATATTTCTCTTCGGTATCTGTGCATCATGAATCGTGGTATGTGTTAAACGGGCCCACTGAGACTCTTTCGCCCGGGGCCCACAAAAACCTGGAACCGGCCCTGGGCCCGCGGCCCCATGCTGAGCGCTAAGTGCCGGGACATCTCAGCGCTGCTTTCCTCTGTGTAGTAGTGCAGCGCTGCTGCGGCAGCGCCTTCATGATTCCCCTGACTTCCGGTCATGTGACGGCGCCGTCACATGGCTGGAAGTCAGGAGAACCTGGTGGCAGCGACGTGGACGAGCGCCAGGATTCTGCAGGGATCGCATGGGGGTAAGTATAACAAGTTTTATTTTTTAAAAATACAATTAATTAACTAGGAGTGGGGGGAATCAGAGATGCACGGGGGGATGAGAGATGCACGGGGGGGATGAGAGATGCATGGGGGGGTGAGATGCACGGGGGGGTGAGATGCACGGGGGGGATGAGAGCTGCACATGGGGGGGATGAGAGATGCACGGGGGGATGAGAGATGCACGGGGGGGATGAGATGCACATGGGGGGATGAGAGATGCACGGGGGGGATGAGAGCCGCACATGGGGGGGATGAGAGATGCACATGGGGTGGTGAGAGATGCACATGGGGGGGTTATGTTTACATAACTTTGTTGCCCTATGAGGGGCAGGGGGGGCCCAAAAAATTCTTGCACAGGGGCCCACTACAGTCTGTGTCCGCCCCTGGATCATTGACTTGCTGGAAGGTGAAACTTTGGCCAAGTCTGAGGTCCAGAGCACTCTGGAAGAGGTTTTCATCCAGGATATCTCTGTTCTTGGCCGCATTCATGTTTCCTTCCATTGCAACAAGTCGTCCTGTCCCATCAGCTGAAAAACACCCCCAATAGCATGATGCTGAAACCACGTTTCACTATTGGGATTGTATTGGGCAGGTGATGAGCAGTGCCTGGTTTTCTCCACATACAGTGGTGGCCAAAAGTATTGGCACCCCTGCAATTCTGTCAGATAATACTCAGTTTCTTCCTGAAAATGATTGCAATCACAAATTCTTTGGTCTTATTATCTTCATTTAATTTGCTTGCAAGGAAAAAACACAAAAGAGAATGAAGCAAAAATCAAATCATTGATCATTTCACACAAAACTCCAAAAATGGGCCAGACAAAAGTATTGGCACCCTCAGCCTAATACTTGGTTGCACAACCTTTAGCCAAAATAACTGCGAACAACCGCTTCCAGTAACCATCAATGAGTTTCTTACAATGCTCTGCTGGAATTGTAGACCATTCTTCTTTGGCAAACTGCTCCAGGTCCCTGATATTTGAAGGGTGCCTTCTCCAAACTGCCATTTTGAGATCTCACCACAGGTGTTCTATGGGATTCAGGTCTGGACTCATTGCTGGCCACCTTAGAAGTCTCCAGTGCTTTCTCTCAAACCATTTTATAGTGCTTTTGGAAGTGTGCTATGGGTCATTGTCCTGCTGGAAGACCCATGACCTCGGAGGGAGACCCAGCTTTCTCACACTGGGCCCTACATTATGCTGCAAAATTTGTTGATAGTCTTCAGACTTCATAATGCCATAATGCTTCAAGCAGTCCAGTGCCAGAGGCAGCAAAGCAACCCCAAAACATCAGGGAACCTCCGCCATGTTTGACTGTAGGGACCGTGTTCTTTTCTTTGAATGCCTCTTTTTTTTTCCTGTACACTCTATGTTGATGCTTTTTCCCAAAAAGCTCTACTTTTGTCTCATCTGACCAGAGAACATTCTTCCAAAACGTTTTAGGCTTTCTCAGGTAAGTTTTGGCAAACTCCAGCCTGGCTTTTTTATGTCTCGGGGTAAGAAGTGGGGTCTTCCTGGGTATCCTACCATACAGTCCCTTTTCATTCAGAAGCCGACGGATAGTACGGGTTGACACTGTTGTACCCTCGGACTGCAGGGCAGCTTGAACTTGTTTGGATGTTAGTCGAGGTTCTTTATCCACCATCCGCACAATCTTGCGTTGAAATCTCTCGTCAATTTTTCTTTCCCATCCACATCTAGGGAGGTTAGCCACAGTGCCATGGGCTTTAAACTTCTTGATGACACTGCGCACGGAAGACACAGGAACATTCAGGTCTTTGGAGATGGACTTGTGTAACATACCTGGCGGCGCCCTTGCATGGTGGTCCATCTCCCACTGTGCAAGAGCGCGCACTTGATCTCCAGTCCAGAATGTCTCTCTGGCTTCCCTCCATGCTGTCTGTTTGTGTCTGTTTCTGCTGCTTAAGGGCGGCGCCCGATCACTTCCTGCTTTTTGTACCTGCTGTGGGTCACACCCCTTGTGCGTCCTCAGCCTATTGCTGTCTGTCACCTGGTATATAACCCAGCTGCTCCAATCAATCCCTGCCTGAGCATTGTGTTTCATTCAGTGTGTGCTTGCACTCTGAAGGTGCCAGGTCCCGTTCTGTGTTTCTCTTGTCTGCCTATCCTGGAGGCTGTATTTCCAGGCCTGTCTGAACACGCTCCTAGCCTGTTCCTCCCGCCTTCTAGGGGCCGATTACCTAGACCCGCTCCTGTATCTTGTCTGTCCTGTCTGAACACGCTCCTAGCCTGTTCCTCCCGCCTTCTAGGGGCCGATTACCTAGACCCGCTCCTGTATCTTGTCTGCCCTGTCTGAACACGCTCCTAGCCTGTTCCTCCCGCCTTCTAGGGGCCGATTACCTAGACCCGCTCCTGTATCTTGTCTGTCCTGTCTGAACACGTTCCTAGCCTGTTCCTCCCGCCTTCTAGGGGCCGATTACCTAGACCCGCTCCTGTATCTTGTCTGTCCTGTCTGAACACGCTCCTTGCCTGTTCGTCCCGCCTCTCTGGGGGCCGTATTCCCAGACCCGCTCCTGTATCCCGCTGCAGTGTCGGTCTCTTCCGTACACTCAGTTCCAGTCTGAACTCTCTCCTATCCTTTACCTGTTTTGCCTCTATGTCCGTTCCTTTCCTTTTTCTGCAGAGTCTGAACTCGTAAGTAACTCCTGCTTGTTGTCTCTGTACTCCCGTTTGTGAGTTTGTGGTCCACTCGCTACTTCACTGCAAGTACCCTGTGGGTATCTGGTTCTGCCTTTCCCTTCCTGTCTGTTCCGTGTGAACAGAGCCCTGTCTCGTCCTGCTCTGCTCTTGCTCACCGCTCCAGGCGGTCTCGTCCTGCTCTGCTCTTGCTCACCGCTCCTGGCGGTCTCGTCCTGCTCTGCTCTTGCTCACCGCTCCAGGCGGTCTCGTCCTGCTCTGCTCTTGCTCACCGCTGCAGGCGGTCTCGTCCTGCTCTGCTCTTGCTCACCGCTCCAGGCGGTCTCGTCCTGCTCTGCTCTTGCTCACCGCTCCAGGCGGTCTCGTCCTGCTCTGCTCTTGCTCACCGTTCCAGGCGGTCTCGTCCTGCTCTGCTCTTGCTCACCGCTCCAGGCGGTCTCGTCCTGCTCTGCTCTTGCTCACCGCTCCAGGCGGTCTCGTTCTGCTCTGCTCTTGCTCACCGCTCCTGGCGGTCTCGTCCTGCTCTGCTCTTGCTCACCGCTCCAGGCGGTCTCGTCCTGCTCTGCTCTTGCTCACCGCTCCAGGCGGTCTCGTCCTGCTCTGCTCTTGCTCACCGCTCCAGGCGGTCTCGTCCTGCTCTGTTCTTGCTCACCGTTCCAGGCGGTCTCGTCCTGCTCTGCTCTTGCTCACCGCTCCAGGCGGTCTCGTCCTGCTCTGCTCTTGCTCACCGCTCCAGGCGGTCTCGTCCTGCTCTGCTCTTGCTCACCGCTCCAGGCGGTCTCGTCCTGCTCTGCTCTTGCTCACCGCTCCAGGCGGTCTCGTCCTGCTCACCGCTCCTGGCGGTCTCGTCCTGCTCTGCTCTTGCTCACCGCTCCAGGCGGTCTCGTCCTGCTCTGCTCTTGCTCACCGCTCCAGGCGGTCTCGTCCTGCTCTGCTCTTGCTCACCACTCCAGGCGGTCTCGTCCTGCTCTGCTCTTGCTCACCGCTCCAGGCGGTCTCGTCCTGCTCTGCTCTTGCTCACCGCTCCAGGCGGTCTCGTCCTGCTCTGCCCTTGCTCACCGCTCCAGGCGGTCTCGTCCTGCTCTGCCCTTGCTCACCGCTCCAGGCGGCCTCGTCCTGCTCTGCTCTTGCTCACCGCTCCAAGCGGTCTCGTCCTGCCCTGCTCTCGCTCACCTCTCTGGGCGGCCTCACTCTGCTGTGTTTGTCCGCCACATCTGTGGTTCTGTTCCTGGGTCCCAGTGTGTACTGGGTCCTATCCCGCCTGTGTTCCTACCTGCTAGTGCCTTCCTGTCTGCACTCTAGCCGTGCTTGCCTGTACCCCCCTGCCTGCATACCCACCTGCCTGCATACCAGTCGTGCCTGCCTATTCCCACCAGTCTGTGTGCCAGCCTAGCCAGTCTGTTCCTGTATTCCCCTGTGTGGGTCAACAGCCGTGTCCGGGGTCTGTCCTGGAGTAGCACCGGTCCCTCTGCTCGGTTCCTCCTTGGTGCACTGGCGTCGTATGCCGTCGTGCGACCCTGGTCGGATCGGGTGAATACCTAGTTACGCCCCTCCAGGCATTCACTCTCCGGCACGGTCCAGTGGAATCACACGCACACGCCGCTCAGCCCGGGCGTGTGCATTACAACTTGCAGCCTTGAGATTGCTCATGCTTCCTCACAATTTGGTTTCTCAAGTCCTCAGACAGTTCTTTGGTCTTCTTTCTTTTCTCCATGCTCAATGTGGTACACACAAGGACACAGGACAGAGGTTGAGTCAACTTTAATCCATGTTAACTGGCTGCAAGTGTAATTTAGTTATTGCCAACACCTGTTAGGTGCCACAGATAAGTTACAGGTGCTGTTAATTACACGAATTAGAGAAGCATCACATGATTTTTCAAACAGTGCCAATAGTTTTGTCCACCCCCTTTTTTAGGTTTGGTGTGGAATTGTATCCAATTTGGCTTTAGGACAATTCTTTTTGTGTTTTTTCATTGAAGACAAATTAAATGAAGATAATAATACCAAAGAATTTGTGATTGCAATCATTTTCAGGAAGAAACTGAGTATTATCTGACAGAATTGCAGGGGTGCCAATACTTTTGGCCACCACTGTATACCACTTACAATTATCACCAAAAAGTTCTATCTTCGTCTCATCAGACCAGAGAATCTTATTTCTCATAGTCTGGGAGTACTTCGTATGCTTTTGAGCAAACTCTATGCGGGCTTTCATATGTCTTGCTGTTACGCTCGCGCCCGGACTGACTGGCGCCCCTCCAGGAGTGCCTGGAGGGGAATAACTAAGTATCAACCCGGTCCGACCAAGGTCGCAAGGCGGCTCAGTCGACTCCGTGAACCAGGGAGGAACCGAGCAGAGGGACCAAGTGCTACTCCAGGTCAGACCCCGGTCACAGCTGTTGACCCACACCGGGGAATGCAGGAACAGGCAGGTTAAGCTGGCATATAGACAGGTGGGTACTGGCAAGCACGGCTGGTATGCAGACAGGTGGGCACTGGCAGGCACGGCTGACATGCAGAGAGGCGGGTACTGGCAGGTAGGAACGTAGGCAGGATAGGGACCAGTACAGACTGGGATACAGGAACGGAGCCGCAGGTGCGGTAGACAAGCAGAGCAAAGCAACACCCGCTGATGCGGTGAACAAGCAGAGCAAAGCAAAACCGCAGATGCGGTGAACAAGCAAAGCAGAGCAAAACCGCAGGTGCAGTGAACAAGCAGAGCAACGCAAAACCCGCAGATGCGGTAGACAGGACAGGGCTCTGTTCACATGGAACAGACTGGAAAACACAAGAAGATAGCTGGAACACAAGAGATAGATACGGAGGCAGGGAAACAGAAAAAGCAGAACCAGATACACACATGGTACTTACAATGAAGTAGCGAGTGGACACAAAACTCACAAACAGAAGTACAGAGACAACGAGTTGGAGTTAGGTGCAGGTTCAGACACTGCAGGAAAAGGGAAGGTACGGACATAGAGACAAACAGGTAACGGGCTAGGACACTGTTCAGACAGAAACTGAACCGGGAACAAGATGCAGGAACGAACCTGGGAACTGAGCCCCCAGGGTGGCGGGAACAGACTAGAAGTCAGAGGTACAGGTAGCTGCCCTGGGTACTCAGCCCCCAGGGTGGCGGAAACAGACTAGAGTCAGGACAGGACCTGGCAACTCACAGTTGCACAGAACACACTGTAAGGAAGTGTTGCTCAGACCCCTCCTACTGGGTGGAGGGGGTTTAAGTATCCAGTGACTCACAGCAATAGGCTGGGGACGCATTAGGGCTGTGCACACAGTAGCTATAAGAAACAGGCAGAAACCGAGCCGACGCCCTAAGCAATCAGACAAGAGACATGGACACAGCAGGTACTGGAGCAAAGAGTGCAGCATGGACTGACAGGTAAGATTGCGGTCTTGCATGGTGGGAGGTGGTGCACCATGCAAGCACACCGCCAGGGATGTTACACTTGCACTGAGGAGAGGCTGCCGTCGGGCCACTCTGCCAAAAAGGCCCGACTGGTGGAGAGCTGCAGTGATAATTGACTTTGTGGAACTTTCTCCCATCTCCCTACTGCATCTCTGGAGCTCAGCCACAGTGATCTTGGGGTTCTTCTTTTCTTCTCTCACCAAGGCGCTTCTCCCACGATTGCTCAGTTTGGCTGGACGGCAAGGTCTAGGAAGACTTCTGGTGGTCCCAAACTTCTTACATTTAAGGATTATGGAGGCCACTGTGCTCTTAGGAATCTTGAGTAATGCAGAAATTCTTTTGTGACCTTGGCTAGATCTGTGCCTTGCCACAATTCTGTCTCTGAGCCCCTTGGGCAGTTCCTTTGAGCTCATGATTCTCATTTGGCCTACATGCACTGTGAGCTGTGAGGTCTTATATAGACAGGTGTGTGCCTTTCCAAATCAAGTCCTATCAGTTTAATTCAACACAGCTGGACTCCAAAGTAGGAGTAGAACCATCTCAAGGAGGATCACAAGGAAATGGACAGCATGTGACTTAAATATGAGTGTCTGAGCAAAGGGTCTGAATACTTATGAGCATGTGATATTTCAGTTTTTCTTTTTTAATAAATTTGCAAAAATTTCTATATTTTTTTCAGTCAAGATGAGTTGCAGAGTGTACATTACTGGGAAAAAAATTAACTTTTTAGAATTTACCAAATGGCTGCAATGAAACAAAGACTGAAAAGTTTAAAGGGGTCTGAATACTTTCTGTACTCACTGTACGTGACCCAACTGCTCCTACGTACACATGGTATGTTTTTCAACTAACAAATACTACCCCCCACTCTTATTTATGACCTTGTTTACTTGGCCCTTGAATACCCTGCACCCACTGTATATCGATCTAAACCACCAATTTCGATGAGATCTCAGGACGCGCTCGATGACAGATGCCTGGAGGACACAATTGGGCAGTTGGATTTCAACTTGAGTAGACAGATTTCCAATTCCACCATACATTAGTCATAATGGCCATCTTCTTTAAGAATATCACCCCCTGGAAGATCACTCTGAGTGGCCTTCTCATAACAGTTTTCATTCTACTCCAAAATTGTGTTTAAAGACTTCACAGAAGTGCGAATATTTGCAAAAAAAAAACATGTGCTAAAGGAAACCCAACTCCATAATAAACACTTAAATGCTTTTGTAATGGTGTGTACAACAATCTCATACAAGTGTGATAGTCAGATAACTACAGTACTGACCAAAAGTTTGGACACACCTTCTCATTTAAAGATTTTTCTGTATTTTCATTACTATGAAAATTGTACATTCACACTGAAGGCATCAAATCTATGAATTAACACATGTGGAATTATATACTTAACAAAAAAGTGTGAAACAACTGAAAATATGTCTTATATTCTAGGTTCTTCAAAGTAGCCACCTTTTGCTTTGATGACTGCTTTGCACACTCTTGATGAGCTTCAAGAGGTAGTCACCAGAAATGGTTTTCACTTCACAGGTGTGCCCTGTCAGGTTTAATAAGTGGGATTTCTTGCCTTATAAATGGGGTTGGGACCATCAGTTGTGTTGTGCAGAAGTCTGGTGGATACACAGCTGATAGTCCTACTGAATAGACTGTTAGAATTTGTATTATGGCAAGAAAAAAGCAGCTAAGTAAAGAAAAACTAGTGGCCATCATTACTTTAAGAAATGAAGGTCAGTCAGTGCGAAAAATTGGGAAAACTTTGAATGTGTCCCCAAGTGCAGTTGCAAAAACCATCAAGCGCTACAAAGAAACTGGCTCACATGAGGACCGCCCCAGGAAAGGAAGACCTAGAGTCACCTCTGCTTCTGAGAATAAGTTTATCCGAGTCACCAGCCTCAGAAATCGCAGGTTAACAGCAGCTCAGATTAGACGCCAGGTCAATGCCACACAGAGTTCTAGCAGCAGACACATCTCTTCAACAACTGTTAAGAGGAGACTTTGTGCAGCAGACCTTCATGGTAAAATAGCTGCTAGGAAACCACTGCTAAGGACAGGCAACAAGCAGGAGAGACTTGTTTGGGCTAAAGAACACAAGGAATGGACATTAGACCAGTGGAAATCTGTGCTTTGGTCTGATGAGTCCAAATGTGAGATTTTTGGTTCCAACCACCATGTCTTTGTGCGACGCAGAAAAGGTGAACGAATGGACTCTACATGCCTGGTTCCCACTGTGAAGCATGGAGGAGGAGGTGTGATGGTGTGGGGGTGCTTTGCTGGTGACACTGTTGGGGATTTATTCAAAATTGAAGGCATACTGAACCAGCATGGCTACCACAGCATCTTGCAGCGGCATGCTATTCCATCCGGTTTGCGTTTAGTTGGACCATCATTTATTTTTCAACAGGACAAAGACCCCAAACACACCTCCAGGCTGTGTAAGGGCTATTTGACCAAGGAGGAGAGTGATGGGGTGCTATGCCAGATGACCTGGCCTCCACAGTCACCAGACCTGAACCCAATCGAGATGGTTTGGGGTGAGCTGGACCGCAGAGTGAAGGCAAAAGGGCCAACAATCCTTCAAGATTGTTGGAAGACCATTTCCAGTGACTACCTCTTGAAGCTCATTAAGAGAACGCCAAGAGTGTGCAAAGCAGTCATCAAAGCAAAAGGAGGTTACTTTGAAGAACCTAGAATAGAAGACATATTTTCAGTTGTTTCACACTTTTTTGTTAAGTATATAAATCCACATGTGTTAATTCATAGTTTTGATGCCTTCAGTGTGAATGTACAATTTTCAAAGTCATGAAAATACAGAAAAATCTTTAAATGAGAAGGTGTGTCCAAACTTTTGGACTGTACTGTACATCATTTTGGCCATTTAGTGTACACATCATACTGCAACTAAGACTATTCAGTTGGACTAATGAAACAGCTGTCATGACCTTATACAAATCTAAAATTCTTAGTCTCACAGAATAATTTCTAAATATTTTTGCTTTAAACCAGTCAAGATTTTCACAATAGCTAATAGTGACATCTAGTGGTGGTTTACGTGACATGCAGGACAGACACAGCGAAATGCATTACACACCAACGTGCTGAACTAACGTTCATAGAGCCCACAGTAATGAACTGTGATAATCCTAATCTGTACAGTATGGTACACTATAGTATGTAGTATAAACTGCATGAATAGTAAGCAGATCTGTGTAAAACAGCAAAGCGTAGGAACGGATTCTCATAGGCATTTCATCCTGATGAAGAGCATCATGTGCATTAGAAGTGGCGGTTGTAGCTTTCTCCTTCTGTTAAAAATAAGTCTGTGAAAGAAACAGATACTTTCTCATGGACTATATGCTGCTGATGTCTTTTATTACAAAAGCAATGTCTCGACTATAAGGTCTGGAAAGGGGAGAGTGGGGTGATCGGGATTTGATTTTGGTTTAAAGGGAACCTGTCACCAGAAAAAACACTATTAACCTGCAGATTTGAGTTTGATCCAAGTTATCTTAGTGTGTTCCGATTCTCTCTTATGATGAACTGTAGCACACTGCCAGGAGAAGATGGAGAACAAAATGTCTTCATCTCCCCTATTGTCTGAGCTGGCAGAAATTGGACTGCACTCGGATGTCATCAGAGTGCTGTCATATGTTCTTGATGCACCCATAAAACTGTATGGGTGCGCATGCTCCGATATGCAGAACCACTCACAGCGTGCTGCCTTTTTTTTTCTCATGCAGAATAGGTATGGAAAAAAAGCCGCTGATCAGCACAGCCACATAGAGTAACATTGATCCAAGTGCTATTCGATGAATCATTGAATAACACTTGTCCCATGAATATGCTCGCGTGAGCGAGCCCTAATTGTGTGCTCTTTCCCAGTAAGCAGAGCCCACTCTAACCAGTGGTGCAGGTAGTCGGGGTGCAGGGCAGACACTCAACTGTTTAATGACCACGGTCATTTTATAACGACTCTTTCTAGTTTTATAACAAATCTTTCTAGGGGCTGGGGCTCCGGCATTTCCACAAGCTGATGCTAAAAGGGTTGCCAGATTTCGAGCAATAACTGCATCACATTACACCAGGCCTACTAATCAAGAGTAGTGATGAGCGAGTATGTTTTGTTAACCCTTTCGCCGAGTATGCTCGGGCCAAGCACCAAGTAGTTACAGCTGCTAGGTGTTATGTTTGAATCACTCCCGCGTGCATGATTTGCGACTGTTTGACAGCTTTAATACATGTGAGGAATGTCTATTTCTTACACATTCCTCCCATGTATTAAAGCTGTCAAACCATCGCAAATCATGCACGCGGGAGTGATTCAAACATAACACCGAGCAGCTGTAACTTCTCGGTGCTCGGCCCGAGCATACTCGGCGAAAGGATTAGCAAAACATACTCGCTCATCACTAATCAAGAGGCTATGAGGAGATTTGCATCCCACTGATGGCAGTAGACCAGGCAAGCCATTAAGATGCCCATGAGTTGGGGGGGGGGGGGTTCGCAGGCGGGGCTGCCCCTTCTCTGCCCACCATCTGGAATACAAAGTGTATGTGCATCTTCAGGAAGATTTTACAGTTGAATACAATGGTGGACGCCATTGTGACCTACATGTAGCATCGTTCAACCTGTGCATCTGAGTCTCAGCGGCAAAAGCCACAGATCTGTTATTCCTTTAAGTAACTGCTGCGGTGTGCGGTTTGTAGCTTCAGCAGAGCCTGTTGCTGCTTCACTGAGGCAGTGCTGTACAGCTTCCAGCTGATGTGGACGACGTGCTCTGCGATAACAAATCGGAGATGGAGGATGAGGAGGAGCAGGAGGGGGTGAAGGAACTGGTGTAGGAAACCCTGACAGAAGTAGGTCCAGAAATCCTCTGCATCGGGAGCACATGTGCTGTGACTCGGCCCCAACCTCCACAATGTTCACCCAATGTGCCATCAGGGAAATGCAAAGTCCCTGGCCACAAGCGTTTGCCCACGTGTTGGTCGTTAAGTGGACAATCCCAGTAACCGCGTTAGTAAGGGCATGGGTGATGTTCCTGGACACGTGCTGGTACAAGGTGGGGACGCCACACTGGAAGAAATAGTGGCGGCTGGGGATCGAGCACTGAGGACCGGCTACTGCAGTGTCACCAAGTCTAAACTGCAACATTTCCACGGCAAGCAGCCTGGAAGTGTGCGCATTTAGCGTTTGGGCCTGTGGGTGGCTGGGAACTCTCTCTTTCGATCCAAGGCCTGGGGTAGGGACAGCCGAATGCTGTGCTGGGAGGAGTTTTTGTCAGTGCCTGATGATGGTGCCTCAGAATGTGCAAGGACAGGTGCAGGGCGGGAGGCATCTGCGCCAGTGTCATGGACAGCGGATTGGGAAGCACCTAGCACAGGGGAAGAGGATCCAGGTGTTCGACGACATGTGCCTAATCATGCTGGTGGTGGTTAGACTCTTAGTGGTCAGGCACCTGCTGATCTTGGCATGGCACAGGTTGCAAATGTTCATTTTTTTTAATCTCAATAACTCTTTGACGGAGAAATTCACGAGTGTCGGTGATCTGGAACAGTTGCCCGCCTTCTCTCTATGGTCACACCACTGCCTCTTCTGGTGCTGCTGATCCTTCCTCTGTATGCCAACTTCCCAGGTTGGTCACTGTCTGAGCAAATGCTGCAGACCCCCAATCTGAGCCATGAGGGAAACCCAGAGACTGCGGCCTGTCTGAGCAAACTGTTCATTCCACCCAACTCCACGCAGGGAATTCGGCTGGGTGCGGTCCTGCCCCTGCGGAAACAACGTCCCCACTGCTTTATGTAATAGCAATGGCCACTATGGTGAAACGTTAACCCTATCACATCTGCCCCTCCCGCCCACAGACCTATTTAGTTTTACATTCCATGTATGTTCCTGTAGGTCCAAAGCCAGTCTATGTACAGCAGACCCTACACAGGGAACAGTCAAGAATCCAGTATCTCAGGACAAACCCCACAGCTCGCACCTCCACCCTCAAAGAGGCTCTGCTCCCCACCACACAGGGGTGCTTCTCCTCCTCCTTTGCCCCAATACACAGCGGTGCTTTATCTCCTCCCTTACCCCATACACAGCGGCGCTTCTCCTTCTCCTTTGCCCCATACACAGCGGTGCTAATTTTCCTGCTTTGCCCCATACACAACGGCGCTAATCCTCCTCCTTTGCCCCATACACAGCGGCGCTTCTTCTACTCCCTTGCCCCATACACAGCGGCGCTTCTCCTCCTCCTTTGCCCCATACACGGCAGCGCTTCTTCTCCTTTGACCCATACACAGCGGCGCTTCTTCTCCTCCTTTGCCCCATACACAGCGGCGCTTCTTCTCCTCCTTTGCCCCATACACAGCGGCGCTTCTTCTCCTCCTTTGCCCCATACACAGCGGCGCTTCTTCGCCTCTTTTGTCCCATACACAGCGGCGCTTCTTCTCCTCTTTTGCGCCATACACAGCGGCGCTCCTTCTCCTCCTTTGCCTCATACACAGCGGCGCTCCTTCTCCTCCTTTGCCTCATACACAGCGGCGCTTCTTCTCCTCCTTTGCCTCATACACAGCGGCGCTTCTTCTCCTCCTTTGCCTCATACACAGCGGCGCTTCTTCTCCTCTTTTGCCCCATACACAGCAGCGCTTCTCCTTTTTTGCCCCATACACAGCGGCGCTTCTTCTCCTCTTTTGCCTCATACACAGCGGCGCTTCCTCTCCTCCTTTGCCTCATACACAGCGGCGCTTCTCCTCTTTTGCCCCATACACAGCGGCGCTTCTTCTCCTCCTTTGCCTCATACACAGCGGCGCTTCTTCTCCTCCTTTGCCTCATACACAGCGGCGCTTCTTCTCTTTTGCCTCATACACAGCGGCGCTTCTTCTCCTCCTTTGCCTCATACACAGCGGCGCTTCTCCTCCTTTGCCTCATACACAGCGGTGCTTCTCCTCCTCCTTTGCCCCATACACAGCGGCGCTTCTTCTCCTCTTTTGCCCCATACACAGCGGCGCTTCTCCTCTTTTTCCCCATACACAGCGGCGCTTCTTCTTCTCTTTTGCCTCATACACAGCGGCGCTTCCTCTCCTCCTTTGCCCCATACACAGCGGCGCTTCTCCTCTTTTGCCCCATACACAGCGGCGCTTCTCCTCCTCCTTTGCCCCATACACAGCGGCGCTTCTTCTCCTCCTTTGCCTCATACACAGCGGTGCTTCTCCTCCTCCTTTGCCCCATACACAGCGGCGCTTCTTCTCCTCCTTTGCCTCATACACAGCGGCGCTTCTTCTCCTCTTTTGCCCCATACACAGCGGCGCTTCTTCTCCTCTTTTGCCCCATACACAGCGGCGCTTCTCCTCTTTTGCCCCATACACAGCGGCGCTTCTTCTCCTCTTTTGCCTCATACACAGCGGCGCTTCTTCTCCACCTTTGCCTCATACACAGCGGTGCTTCTCCTCCACCTTTGCCTCATACACAGCGGTGCTTCTCCTCCTCCTTTGTCCCATACACAGCGGTGCTTCTCCTCCTCCTTTGTCCCATACACAGCGGTGCTTCTCCTCCTCCTTTGTCCCATACACAGCGGCGCTTCTCCTCCTCCTTTGCCCCATACACAGCGGCGCTTCTTCTCCTCCTTTGCCTCATACACAGCGGCGCTTCTTCTCCTCCTTTGCCTCATACACAGCGGTGCTTCTCCTCCTCCTTTGCCCCATACACAGCGGCGCTTCTCCTCCTTTGCCTCATACACAGCGGCGCTTCTTCTCCTCTTTTGCCCCATACACAGCGGCGCTTCTCCTCTTTTGCCCCATACACAGCGGCGCTTCTTCTCCTCTTTTGCCTCATACACAGCGGCGCTTCTTCTCCACCTTTGCCTCATACACAGCGGTGCTTCTCCTCCTCCTTTGTCCCATACACAGCGGTGCTTCTCCTCCTCCTTTGTCCCATACACAGCGGTGCTTCTCCTCCTCCTTTGTCCCATACACAGCGGCGCTTCTCCTCCTCCTTTGTCCCATACACAGCGGCGCTTCTCCTCCTCCTTTGCCCCATACACAGCGGTGCTTCTCCTCCTCCTTTGTCCCATACACAGCGGTGCTTCTCCTCCTCCTTTGTCCCATACACAGCGGTGCTTCTCCTCCTCCTTTGTCCCATACACAGCGGTGCTTCTCCTCCTCCTTTGTCCCATACACAGCGGTGCTTCTCCTCCTCCTTTGTCCCATACACAGCGGTGCTTCTCCTCCTCCTTTGTCCCATACACAGCGGTGCTTCTCCTCCTCCTTTGTCCCATACACAGCGGTGCTTCTCCTCCTCCTTTGTCCCATACACAGCGGCGCTTCTCCTCCTCCTTTGTCCCATACACAGCGGCGCTTCTCCTCCTCCTTTGTCCCATACACAGCGGCGGTTCTTCTCCTCTTTTACCCCTCTCAGTGGCGCTTCTCCACAACCCCTCCCTCACCAGCGCTGCTCCTCTGCCCTCCTCCCACAGCGGCGCTGAGAGAACTGTGCGCAATCAGACTCTATAGAGGCGAGCGGGAGGTCAGGTGACGAGCCTAGATCACATGACTCTAAGATCCTCACCCCCATGTAGGCGGAGCTCCACGCTGGACCCTCCCACACTGTGCAGTGAGTGCCCGCGGGGAGAACGGTACGTGCCGCAGTGTCTGTATGACGAGCCAGGGCAAGAGCCGGAAATAACCGCAGCCTCCTGCTTTCAGTGTGCATATGGCTCCTCCACTACCGTGTTGCACCATGACTCCCAGCAGGCCTGGATGTCATTTCTACCTGTACAGGAAGTGACACTAGCCACATTGTGTGTCACTACTGCACCGACTATGGATCAGACTGCCTAGAAGTGTACACTGTGGCGTCATACCAACCTTATACAGGTGGTCGTAAGAGCGGACCGTTCACCGTGAAAGTGCCAGAGATTCTGGGGGCTCAGCAGTGATTGGAGCTGGCTCTGATCTCTGCAGGTAGAGGCGGTGCTGTCTGTACACACAGCTGGTGCCTGTTCTGGTAGCTGTCACCTCTGGCACTGGCCCCGTACGCCGTGCCCCCCATATACCTTAGCCCCGTACACCTTGCCCCGTATACCCTAGCCCCACCCCATACACCTTGCCCCGTACACCCTAGCCCCATATACCTTGCCTCCATACACCTTACCTCCGTACACCCTGCCTCCGTACACCCTAGCCCCATACACCTTGCCTCCATACACCTTACCTCCGTACACACTAGCCCCATACACCTTACCTCCATACACCTTACCTCCGTACACACTAGCCCCATACACCTTACCTCCGTACACCCTGCCTCGGTACAGCCTAGCCCAATGCACCTTGCCTCCGTACACCCTGCCCCCGTACACCCTAGCCCCATACACCTTACCTCCATAAACCCTGCCCCCTTACACCCTAGCCCCATACACCTTGCCTCCATACACCTTACCTCCGTACACCCTAGCCCCATACACCTTACCTCCGTACACCCTGCCTCCGTACAGCCTAGCCCAATGCACCTTGCCTCCATACACCCTGCCCCCGTACACCCTAGCCCCATACACCTTGCCTCCATACACTCTACTCCTGTATATCCTAGCCATGTATACCCTGCCCCCCATACACCCTGCTTATGAACTACTATTATAAGCTGGGGAGGAAAGCTCTTAAGGGGAACCTGTCAGCAGACTGTAGTACCCCCCCCCCCCCCACTGATCTAATCTGTTTTGGGTCACTTTAATTCAGATTAATAATGTACGGTTATTTTTTCTATTGTTTTTTCCAGTCCTGAGTAGTTACTTTTCAATTTTTTGTGTAAAAGAACTGCAATTATAGGGGGCTTGGTCTGCACCCACAGCACTCTAGCCTCTCTCCCTGTTCCCCGCTGTTCTCCAGTCACTGAATGACAGGTCACTCTTGTCTGAGGACCATGCCTCACCAGCCGGAGGTCTCGCTCAGGCGCTGTCATTCCCTGGGGCAGCACAGTCATGTACTGATGTGATGACATTTTGTCATCGGACTATTGATCTCCGCAGGCACCGCCCCAAGGAAGGATGGCGCCTGTGTGAGCTCTCCAGCAGGTGAGGCAGGGCCCTCAGACAAGGGTGACTGCACATCGTCCAGACAGCTATCGGTGCGGGGCCAAACTCTTTGCACTTGTGGCTCATTTGCATAAAGATTGGAAAAGCGATTACTCGGGAATGGAATAAAGGACTGAAAAACCAAAAGTACGGAATTAATCAGCATGACAGCTACCTTACAGCACAGATTGGATTAGTTGGGGGTACCAAAACATGCTGAGAGCTTCCCATTAAATGGGACAGAGCTGCAATACCCATCCATTGTGGCTACTACTAAATGTACGGAGCAGTAGGCAATGACGGGGGCACGGCGATGTAACGGGCACAGCACTTTCAAGCAGCTGTTTGTTTTTTTTTATGTAAAAAAAAGGCACAATTTATTTTAAAATCCCTTAATGACCAGAAACTTTTGTTCCTAAAATACTCTTTAGCAATTTTGTGTACATAATGGTTTGACAGCCCTGAAGCCAAATTCACATACAGTCATGGCCAAAAGTATTGGCACCCTTGAAATTGTTCCAGAAAATGAAGTATTTCTTTCAGAAAATTATTGCAATTACACATGATTTGTTATACACATGTTAATACCCTTTGTTTGTATTGGGACAACACAAAAAAACACAGGGGAAAAAAGACAAATTTGACATAATTTCACACAAAACCTCCAAAATGGGTAGGATGAAATTGTTGCCACTTTTCAGGAATTGGGGGTAAACAACTTTATTTCAAGCATGTGATGCTCGTTCAAACTCACCAGTGGCAATTAACAGGTGTGGGCAATATGAAAATCACACCTGAAACCAGATAAAAAGGGGAGAAGTTGACTCAATCTTTGCATTGTGTATCTGTGTGTGCCACACTAAGCATGGAGAACAGAAAGAGGAAAAGAGAACTGTCTGAGGACTTAAGAACCAAAATTGTTGAACAATATTAACAATCTCAAGGTTACAAGTCCATCTATAGAGATCTTGATGTTCCATTGTCCACGGTGCACAACATGATCGAGAGGTTTACAACTCATGGTACTGTAGCTAATCTCCTTGGATGTGGATGTCAAAGAAAAATTGATGAAAGGTTGCAACGTAGGATAGTCCAGATGTTGGATAAGCAGCCACAATCAAGGTCCAAAGGCTGTCCTGCAGGCTCAGGGTGCAGCAATATCAGCGCAAACTATTCGTCGACATTTAAATGAAATGAAACGCTATGGCAGGAGACACAGGAGGACCCCACTGCTGACACAGACAGATGAGACCAAGATAGAGCTTTTTGGTAAAGCACATCATTCTACTGTTTACCAAAAACGAAATGAGGCCTAAAAAGAAAAGAACACGGTGGAATATGGTGGAGGTTTGAAGATGTTTTGGGGTTGTTTTGCTGCTTCTGGCCCTGGGTGCCTTGACTGTGTGCAAGGCATCATGAAATCTGAAGATTACGAATGGATTTTGTGTCGCAATGTTTGCCCAGTGTCAGAAAGCTGGGTTTGCCTCCTAGGTCATGAGTTTTCCAGCAGGACAATGACCCCAAACATACTTCAAGAAGCCCCCAGAAATGGATGGAAACAAAGCGCTGGAGAGTACTGAGTGGCCAGAAATGAGTCCGGATCTAAATCCCATTGAACATCTGTGGAGAGATCGTAAAGTGATTGATTACAGTTATTTACTCCAAAGGATGTGCAACCAAATATTAAGCTGAGGGTGCCATCAATTTTGTCTGGCCCATTTTTGGGGTTTTGTGTGAAATTGTGTCCAATTTACCTTTTTTTTTTTTTTCTCCTGAATTTTTTGTGTTGTCCCAATACACACAAAGGAACTAAATGTGTATAATATACCATGTGTAATTGCAATAATGTTCTGGGAGAAATACCGTACTTCATTTTCTGGATCAATTTAAAGGGTGCCAACACTTTTGGCCATGACTGTATCCATGAAACAGACTGTGCTGGGATTGCAATATCAGGTGGGAGCGGTGGGTCTCCAGGACCTGACTGGCTTCTGGCCATATACAACCCCTGGCAAAAATTATGGAATTGCCGGGCTTGGAGGATGTTCATTCAGTTGTTTAATGTTGTTGAAAAAAAAACAGATCACAGACATGGCACAAAACTAAAGTAATTTCAAATAGCAACTTTAGGGCTTTAAGAAACACTAAAAGAAATCAAGATTAAAAATGTGGTACTCCGTAAGGGTAATTTTTTTTCAGACCAAGCAGAGGGAAAAAATTATGGAATCACTCAATTCTGAGGAAAAAATTATGGAATCATAAAAAACAAACACACAAAAGAACACTCTAATACATCACTAGTATTTTGTTGCACCACCTCTGGCTTTAATAACAGCTTGCAGTCTCTGAGGCATGGACTTAATGAGTGACAAACAGTACTCTTCATCAATCTGGCTCCAACTTTCTCTGATTGCTGTTTCCAGATCAGCTTTGCAGGTTGGAGCCTTGTCATGGACCATTTTCTTCAACTTCCACCAAAAATTTTCAATTGGATTGAGATTCGGACTATTTGCAGGCCATGACATTGACCTTATGTGTCTTCTTTCAAGGAATGTTTTCACAGTTTTTGCTCTGTGGCAGGATGCATTATCATCTTGAAAAATGATGTCATCATCCCCAAACTTCCTTTCAATTGATGGGATAAGAAAACTGTCCAAAATATCAATGTAAACTTGGGCATTTATTGAAGACTAGATGGTGGCCCGATTCTAACGCATCGGGTATTCTAGAATATGTATGCGGCCGACTGGGAGCAATCAGCAGAGCGTTGTTTAAATGTGGCGCCAAAATCGGTGATTGGTCGCGGCCGGGACCAATCAGCAGAGTGGTGTTTAAATGTTTAAATTTGGCGCCAATATCACTGATTGGTCGTGGCCTGCGGCCGTGACCAATCAGCGAGCTGTGTTAGTGAGGACCGGTGAGCGTGTTTAAATTTGGCGCCAAAATGGCTGATTGGTCGGGCCGGCGGCCGCGACCAATCAGCGAACCATATTAGTGAGGACCGGGGAGCGGCGCTGCCTGTGCGGGTACTTCCGCTGCGAGCAGCCGGGAGATGACCGGCTGCTTGCAGCAGAAGTATCCCGACCAGCGGCGCCGCTCCCCGGTCCTCCCTTCACACTTGCCGTTGGGAGATTAGCGGCCCTAGCCGCTGATCTCCCGACGGTAGCCGCATGGAGGTCAGCGGCGCCGCCGGTCGGGGTACTTCTGCTGCGAGCAGCCGGGAGATGACCGGCTAGCGCCGGTCATCTCCCGGCTGCATCGCCGTTGACCTCTGTGCAGAGCAGTGTTTAAATTTGGCGCCAATCAGCAGAGCGGTGTTTAAATTTGGCGCCAATATCGCTGATTGGTCGCGGCCGGCGGCCGCGACCAATCAGCGAACCGTATTAGTGAGGACCGGGGAGCCGCGCTGCCTGTGCTGGTACTTCCGCTGCGAGCAGCCGGGAGATGACCGGCTGCTTGCAGCAGAAGTATCCCGACCAGCGGCGCCGCTCCCCGGTCCTCCCTTCACACGTGCCGTTGGGAGATTAGCGGCCCTAGCCGCTGATCTCCCGACGGTAGCCGCATGGAGGTCAGCGGCGCCGCCGGTCGGGGTACTTCTGCTGCGAGCAGCCGGGAGATGATCGTGCGGCAGATGAGCCGCTAACGGCCGCCATCTTTTTCTGAAATCCCGCGTCGCTGATTGGCCGCGGCCGGACCAATCAGCGACGGGGGATTTCCTGGACAGAAGGACAGACAGATGGGATAAGACGATTATATATATTAGATGTAATGACAGCCATCTCCCCAGTGCCTTTACCTGACATGCAGCCCCATATCATCAATGACTGTGGAAATTTGCATGTTCTCTTCATGCAGTCATCTTTATAAATCTCATTGGAACGGCACCAAACAAAAGTTCCAGCATCATCACCTTGCCCAATGCAAATTCGCGATTCATCACTGAATATGACTTTCATCCAGTCTTCCACAGTCCGCGATTGCTTTTCCTTTGCCCATTGTAACCTTGTTTTTTTCTGTTTAGGTGTTAATGATGGCTTATGTTTAGCTTTTCTGTATGTAAATCCCATTTCCTTTAGGCAGTTTCTTACAGTTCGGTCACAGTCATTGACTCCAGTTTCCTCCCATTCATTCCTCATTTGTTTTGTTGTGCATTTCCTGTTTTGGAGACATATTGCTTTAAGTTTCCGGTCTTGACTCTTTGATGTCTTCCTTGGTCTACCAGTATGTTTGCCTTTAACAACCTTCCCCATGTTGTTTGTATTTGGTCCAGATTTTAGACACAGCTGACTGTGAACAACCAACATCTTTTGCAACATTGCGTGATGATTTACCTTCTTTTAAGAGTTTGATAATCCTCTCCTTTGTTTCAATTGACATCGCTTGTGTTGGAGCCATGATTCATGTCAGTCCACTTGGTGCAACAGTTCTCCAAGGTGTGATCACTCCTTTTTAGATGCAGACTAACGGGCAGATCTAATTTGATGCAGATGTTAGTTTTGGAAATGAAAATTTACAGGGTGATTCCATAATTTTTTCCTCAGAATTGAGTGATTCCATAATTTTTTCCCTCTGCTTGGTCTGAAAAAAATTACCCTTACTGAGTACCACATTTTTAATCTTGATTTCTTTTAGTTCTTCTTGAAGCCCTAAAGTTGCCATTTGAAATGACTTTAGTTTTGTGCCATGTCTGTGATCTGTTTTTTTCTCAACAACATTAAACAACTGAATGAACATCCTCCGAGCCCGGTGATTCCATAATTTCTGGCAGGGGTTGTATAAGGCAGTTAGCTCAGGTCAGGCATCCCAGAGGTCAGGCTGTATTTTCATTCCCTTTTTATTTATTTTTTTTGTTTTAATAGGGATTATGTGTACAAAAAGCAAAACAAACAACAAAAAAAACTTTTTTAAACGGAACTTGTCGCCTTCAAAAATTATATTTATCTGCAGGTATAGTGATAATCTGCAGGTAAGTGGTGCAAAACCTACAAAAGACAAAAAATATATCTCATACCCTAGCATCATTATATATAAATGTAAAGCAAAGTTGCATATTAAATATAGGGTACTTAGTGAACTATTTTTGATCAAAAAAAGTATACAAGCCGTCCCACCAGCGACAAGGTGACCCTAAATTGGGACGGTACCTACACTGTCTATATTAAAAACCTTACTGTATATCAAAGTTGAAGTAATGCATATAAAAGGGTAGACAAATAGGACCGGGTCCCAACTTCAGACCAACTAGGCCCGTGGTAAGCTACATATATACTAATCAGCTCAACAAAGGGGATGCCACACCCTTAATTTGCACAGAATGCAAACAAGACAAAAAACCAAGCAATGTGAACTGAGGTCTAAGATGGTACACATGCAAGAAATAGGAGCATGTTCACACTAGCAAAAAGAAGCAAAACCTACAAAAGACAAAAAATATATCTCATACCCTAGCATCATTATATATAAATGTAAAGCAAAGTTGCATATTAAATATAGGGTACTTAGTGAACTATTTTTGATAAAAATAAAGTATACAAGCCGTCCCACCAGCGACAAGGTGACCCTAAATTGGGACGGTCCTACACTGTCTATATTAAAAACCTTACTGTATATCAAAGTTGAAGTAATGCATATAAAAGGGTAGACAAATAGGACCGGGTCCCAACTTCAGACCACCTAAGCCCGTGGTAAGCTACATATATACTAATCAGCTCAACAAAGGGGATGCCACACCCTTAATTTGCACAGAATGCAAACAAGACAATATATATCATATTTGGCTGGTTTGCGGAGTTTACCACACACACACACACACACACACACACACACACACACACACACGTCAGTCCAGATGCGGGGGGAGTAATAACAGCTCCATCACTGTGTAGTGAGCTGCTCCCTGCATGATGACTGGAAGCGAGCGGCTGCAGGGAGAATATAACTTCAAATTTAATTTTCTCCCTGTAGACGCCCTTTTCTGACAAAAATGTCTGAAAAAGTCCTCAGAAAACGCCTGACAAGCTCTTTCTTTTCGTTTATATTGTAGAAAAACATTGCTGTTCACATCCAAGCATATTCTACATGCGAACAGTAAAAAGAAGCGAGTACCATTCTTTAGGCGTGCCCCGCTATGAAGTCGCTCCATACTTTACAGTAGAAGTCAGTGGGAAGCCTACACAAACGGCGGGTGTTTCCGTGTTTTATAAGCTGTTTTTGGGACGTCTTTGCCTATTGGAACATTCCCTAAGGCTGTTATTTCAGGCCCGGAGACCATGGAGGGGCTTGGCATTGCGGATGTAATATTGGGATTCTTGTTGGTACTTCTTAAAGGGATCCTCACACTTGATTCAAGGCCCCGAAACAACCATCATGCACTTATGAGGTTTAGCTTTCATGAACATGCCTTGCCAAAATGAGCCATTTTGGAATTGGGTAGTCCTTGAACCAATAAACTACCTGAGACCAGGATTTTAATAAAGAAATGTCAGTGTGTGTGACCTGCACAGATGAGGCCGAGGACTTTGCAGCACGCTTTACTGCTCTGGACTAAGTCCCTGGGCTCATCTCCACTAATTATTAGTTCTTTTTCTAGATAAAGCCAAAACTGACATTTTAACAAAGCTACACCCCAGCTGTGATTTGCCATGCTGGTTGTTTAGTGGCCCCAATTCTAAGGACATGTTCCCTTTAAATCTTCCATACACATCGAGTTTGTACTCACATCAGTTCAGCAGTTTGAGTATACAGTGCCTACAAGTAGTATTCAACCCCCTGCAGATTTAGCTGGTTTGATAAGATGCAAATAAGTTAGAGCCTTCAAACTGCAAACGAGAGTAGGTTTTATGAACAGAAGCATAAATCTTACAAACCAAAAAGTTATGTTGCTCAGTTGAATTTTATTAAATTTTAAACATAAAAGTGTGGGTCAATTATTATACAACCCCTATGTTTAATATTTTGTGGAATAACCCTTGTTTGCAATTACAGCTAATAATCGTCTTTTATAAGACCTGATCAGGCCGGCACAGGTCTGTGGAGTTATCTTGGCCCACTCCTCCATGCAGATCTTCTCCAAGTTATCTAGGTTCTTTGGGTGTCTCATGTGGACTTTATTCTTGAGCTCCTTCCACAAGTTTTCAATTGGGTTAAGGTCAGGAGACTGACTAGGCCACTCCAGCACCTTGACTTTTTCCCTCTTGAACCAGGCCTTGGTTTTCTTGGCTGTGTGCTTTGGGTCGTTGTCTTGTTGGAAGATGAAATTACGACCCATCTTAAGATCCTTGATGGAGGAGTGGAGGTTCTTGGCCAAAATCTCCAGGTAGGCCGTGCTATCCATCTTCCCATGGATGCGGACCAGATGGCCAGGCCCCTTGGCTGAGAAACAGCCCCACAGCATGATGCTGCCACCACCATGCTTGACTGTAGGGATGGTATTCTTGGGGTCGTATGCAGTGCCATCCAGTCTCCAAACGTCACGTGTGTGGTTGGCACCAAAGATCTCGATCTTGGTCTCATCAGACCATAGAACCTTGAACCAGTCTGTCTCAGAGTCCTCCAAGTGATCATGAGCAAACTGTAGACGAGCCTTGACATGACGCTTTGAAAGTAAAGGTACCATACAGGCTCGTCTGGAACGGAGACCATTGCGGTGGAGTACGTTACTTATGGTATTGACTGAAACCAATGTCCCCACTGCCATGAGATCTTCCCGGAGCTCCTTCCTTGTTGTCCTTGGGTTAGCCTTGACTCTTCGGACAAGCCTGGCCTCGGCACGGGAGGACACTTTCAAAGGCTATCCAGGCCGTGGAAGGCTAACAGTAGTTCCATAAGCCTTCCACTTACGGATGATGCTCCCAACAGTGGAGACAGGTAGGCCCAACTCCTTGGAAAGGGTTTTGTACCCCTTGCCAGCCTTGTGACCCTCCATGATCTTGTCTCTGATGGCCTTGGAATGCTCCTTTGTCTTTCCCATGTTGACCATGTCTGAGTGCTGTTCACAAGTTTGGGGAGGGTCTTAAATAGTCAGAAAAGGCTGGCAAAAGAGATCTTTAATCCACACATGTGAAGCTCATTATTCTTGGTGCCTGAACTACTTCTTAATACTTTAGGGGGACCAAACAGAATTCTTGTGGTTTGAGGGGTTGAATAATAAATGACACTCTGAATTAACTTTTAACGTTTTAAAAAAAAAAAAAAAAAATTTGCTGCAGTGCATTTCCCACTTCCAGGCTGATCTACAGTACAAATGTCACAATGCCAAGTTAATTCCGCATGTGTCAACCAGCTAAATCTGCAGGGGGTTGAATACTACTTGTAGGCACTGTATATCTAATATCTATTCCTGACTGCTTCTGTTTTTGCTGATGAATGAGGTTTGGCTTATAGGAGACAGAATGGACAAAATTGAATTCCCTATGGCTGTGCTCCCTGGCGCCATCGACAGACTGGTGGCATCTGTATTGTGGGAATGGAGGGAGGCAAAGGCTTCTTTTATCGTTTTTATGTTATTTTATGTAAATTGGTGCATGGCCTGGAGTAGATGAAATATTAATAAATGTTTGAGGATGGCAGGAACATCTGTGACACATTACCCGGTGCACAACGATCTGCACAGACCTTTGGTGCCATGCGCTCAGCGGTGTACGAGCTGGCATTGCATTCATTTACCTTCTTTGTATTTGTAGATGAGTAAAATCTGTGCCGTATTCGGGGGATCCAGAGGGATTGGAAAAGCTGTGGCCAAGTTGTTAGTTCAGAGAGATTATAGGGTCGTTGTAATATCGAGGAATCTGGATGTAGCCAAAGCCACCACCGAGGAGATTGGAGGTTAGTATCTGGAGGTAATGTTCATCCAGAGCAGGGCCAGTGTTATGGCCTGGAAAAGAAGACTATATTCATTTGTCCATTTATTTTTAAGCTAAACAAATGGAAATAAATTATATTGATCATCAGAGTGAGGGTGATCACACACAGCACCTTAGGGAGAATTCTGATTTTAATTATATTATAAGATATGGCTTTACATGCGTAAAGAATAGGATATATAAGGCTTAAAGGGAACCCACCTTGGAAAATACTGCTTACTTGCAGATATAGGGTTTTTCTGCAGATAAATAGTGTTAAAATGCTGCTTGGCCAAATTACTGAAAGTGAAGCTGCTGGGAGAAAATGAATTAATTTCCTCCCTGGATCTGCTGATTGGCAGCTTTCTGTACATAGATGCACTGCAGGGCCAGCTGTCAGTCACAGTGCGGGGGCATGCTTAGAGCTGCTGCTCACTGTGTAGTTTGCAGTGCTGTGAGAGATGACTGTAACCGCTCTCTGCATCTCCCCCGTGACTGAAAGCCGGCAGCTCCAGGGAGGAAATAAGTGCACTTTGTCTCAGTAGCCACACTTTCAGTTAGGTGGCTCAAGGGAGAAGGCGGCTGTGTATGCTGTGAAACGTGCGTCGGGGTCAACCACCCTGCCCCTTGTGTTGCTTTTTTCGCCCATAGCCTTTACTACCGGTAAGACCATCACAGGATTAACTAGCCTACTCATATGAAAACTGTATATGGACGTTTCAGATACATTTACATTGGCATTTGTTAACGTTGGTGATTGTTTATATGCCCTACCTGTGCTGCACTTTATAGTTCTATTTGCAGCCCATTATGACATTTTTTACTAGGGATCCGTTTTTGAGTCGTGGACTAATTTGCTGCACACTTGTTGCCATCAGCTGCAATTGTTTGTTGTCTATATGAAATTTTTGCATTTATAAATAAATTATGTACGTTGTAGCCATTATAACTCCATTGTCTCATTCTATATACTGTAATGCTATTTACCTGCAGATTAACTCTATAATTGCAGGTAAATAGTGTTTTTTCTGAGATGACGGCTTCCCTTTAATGCCGTGATGCATCTGCTGTCCGTCATATCACTTGATACAGCCCCTATATCATAATAAATAGCCCTTACAGAAGCTGATGGTGCTGGTTTCTGGGTTGATCACTGCACAAAATATAGAATTGGAAATCTTTCAGACAACATAGGTATTTCTGTAGTGACTAGCCTGCTAATAATGCAGTTCTCTATATAGATTGTGTAGGGCCAAGCCCATGGCCGGGGGCGGTATAATGGCAGTGCAGGCTGTATTTAACTTTATGTGAATTGTACGTGGTGTCTACACAGTCATCTGGTGCGTGGAACAGGCGTGTACCTTTTGCCACACAGGTCACCTGGCTCTAGGCTGTGATGTCGCCAAGGAACAAGACGTTCAGCGCACATTTCAAGAGATTGTAAAGAATGTTGGCAATGTTAACTATCTGGTCAACGCAGCCGGAATCAATAGGTAAGCAATCTTTTAAATATGCAGTATATGACTCCCAAACAATGGCTCAGAAAGATTAAATGGGCTGTCCGGGCACTTTGATGACATATCCTTAGGTCATCAGTATCAGAGCTGATGTGGTCCAACAACCAGGACCCCCCAACAATCAGCTGTCGTTGGCTCCGGCTGCATATGCTGTCCAGCTCTGTTCATTGTTCACATCCGGTCCCAATGTCTGCTGATCGGTGGGGTGCCAGGGGTCGTTCCCCAACCTATCTGACATTAATGAACTATGCTAAGCATAGGTTATCAATAGTTTATATACAGACAGCTACTTTAAGTAGTACTATTAAAGGCCATGTTCCCACATAGTGTAAGTGATATGGGTTTCTTTGTGCAGAAAATCTGCAGCATTTAACAGTTCAGTCAAAGTGATGTGATTTCATGAGAGCCCATGTTCACTGTAGGGGTAACGACACTGCCTTTTTACTGCATTTTTTCTTTATACTTCTATGGGGAGCTTGAAAAAGGCATGAACAAAACAAAGTTGCATCATCAAGTGCAGAATCCCACCGTTTCTGCTTTACAGAAACACATTATTAAAAAAAGCTTCAAATCTGCACCAAAAATGCATAAAAGGAAAGACACATAAAGATAACAAAGCAAGAATGCAATGATCACAGCAGATTACTATTGTGTATTGGTGCAGTGGGAAATAAGGTAGTGTTTGTGCAGGTGGGAACATGCTGATAGTAATCATCACACTAAAATGGGTGGGGGGAGTACTTAGGTGGGGTATTAGCATCATTAATGATATAGTAATATGAAGACGTTAACATTAATTTGTTTTTATTCTCTATCTTGCCATAATCTGGAAGCGTTCCTGTTATACACAGCTGTATGCACCTTATATTATTGGACAATAAAAAATGTTTGATTAAATAAAGTTACAAATACTAAAAATGCCTTTTTTTCTCAGAGGTTCCATGTTTCCTCCTGAGATCACCAGCCATGTACACATGGCAGCAGTTATGGAGACTTTGGATTTCAGTCACATTTTTTAAGTTCTGCTAGCTGAATGAAACCTAGATTATAAGTGGAAGGAACATTAATTTAAAGGGCCAGTGATAACGCAATGACTGGCACTACATGAGAACTGAAGAGTTATCATAGGGACACGGGCTTCGATTTCCTTCCTACAGATCTCCTGTCATTTTAGCCTTTGAGGGTTTGAAATCTAGTTGCTTTCTTGTCCACTACATAGACAGATTGTGAAGTGTCTTTGTGGCCATAGCACAGGACAGGAGCGGTGCATATAACATCCGATGCAGGACCTCATGTGCACGGTACCTCCTCTTGCTCATAATTATGTTATATTAATGGATTCTAATGCTGGTATATTGTAGCCAGGCCACATACACATTGCATTACATATTATCCTTCATAGGGGATGATAGAAGTCCCATGCTACTTGCTTGTCAGTTACCTGCAATTTATATTTCCTTCCTTACAGGCAACCTGTCAGCTGATTCACGCTGCTCAAACCGCAGGCAGCATGAATCTCAGCCTGGCCGCATGATTGCAGCCACGTATATTATTCTCTGACACACTGCAGTAGCCAGAGATGAGGCTAGTCCGGCTGTGCCTCCGGCCGGCTCTTCACTGCGCTGCTTGAGTTGATTGACAGGTCTCTCCTGTGTGTGTAGATAGGTAGAGACCTGTCCATTACCTGTAGCGGCACTGCTGGCCGGGGGCAGAGCCGGACTAGTCTGGTCTACCCCTAGGTTGCACTGCCGGATCCTTGCAGTATATTCTCTGAAATGCTGGAGCATGAATCAGGTGACAGGTTACCTTTAATTTGGGATTTTAAAGTTAAGAAAAATTTTAACTGTCAATTATTTAGATAACTAACATCACTATCATTGGTGACAAATCCAGTCCTGCGAGCAAAGCCCATATTTTGTCTTCTATTCATCTAACATAAATCTTCAGTTGTGACTGTAAAATTTGTTGCAGTTCTACTACTCCACCACTTAGGGGAGCCAGAGCCCAATACATTGATATTGGGGCTACATGTCTGCAATACGTGCCACTATGAAGACCTAAAGTCGCTCTTTACATGGCTGGGATGCCTTCATATAACAAGGCTTATATTTTTACATATTTAAGTTACAGTACATTTTGATTCTCCAGAATAAATATTTTTTATTTGGGATTGTATGACTTGGGTTGTCCAGTACTGTAACAAGGACTTTTGGGTTGGATTCACGACTTTCGTGCCTTTTCTTGATCAAAAGCTAGTTGAGGAAGAAAAGGTACAATAGAGTTATAATAATTATTAATTTCTGGAAAATGGCTCCAGAAACTGTGCATGTAATCTTGTATTGCCATTTACACATCTGATGACCCAATGCTAATCTGGTGTTTATTTTTTTTTGCTTTTGCATTTTGGCCATACATATTGTAGACTATTGAGGAATCCTGGATGAACACTTATTCTGCTCTATCCTGTGTCCTTTCCATTGCAGAGATGCGTTATTATTAAGGACTAAGACAGAAGACATACTATCTCAAATATCCATTAACCTGATAGGATCGATGTACACATGTAAGGCGGCCCTGAGGGGTATGGTGCAGCAGCACGGTGGAGCCATTGTCAACATCGGTAATGATTGTAACAGGCAGTGGATACAAGTATATCCCCGCTCACTGCCATGTATAAAGGCTGATAATCCAGCAATTTGGTTTATTTTGTGAATTCGTTATATAAGTAAATATTTTTAGCTAATGTGTATACCCAGGGCTGTGGAGTCAGTAAGCCAAACCACCGACTCCTCAATTTCCCTGACTCCACAGCACTGGTAGGAGAAGCCTCACTACTGAGCGTGTACATAAAGTGCAGCACAGATTCAGCTCAACTAAAAGCCGAGATCCTTAGATCAGGAACAGAACAGACATTTCTAGGACATTTCATAACTTTCCCAAACTTTTATGAAAACATCCTGCATTGTACTACTGAACCCAAATTATTATATATTTTAGGAGTATTTTATACCAACTCGATGACTCCGACTCCACCCTCACAGCACTGGTAGGAGAAGCCTCACTACTGAGCGTGTACATAAAGTGCAGCACAGATTCATCTCACTGCCTCACTACTGAGCGTGTACATAAAGTGCAGCACAGATTCATCTCACTGCCTCACTACTGAGCGTGTACATAAAGTGCAGCACAGATTCATCTCACTGCCTCACTACTGAGCTTGTACATAAAGTGCAGCACAGATTCATCTCACTGCCTCACTACTGAGCATGTACATAAAGTGCACCACAGATTCATCTCACTGCCTCACTACTGAGCTTGTACATAAAGTGCAGCACAGATTTATCTCACTGCCTCACTACTGAGCTTGTACATAAAGTGCAGCACAGATTTATCTCACTGCCTCACTACTGAGCATGTACATAAAGTGCAGCACAGATTTATCTCACTGCCTCACTACTGAGCATGTACATAAAGTGCAGCACAGATTTATCTCACTGCCTCACTACTGAGCGTGTACATAAAGTGCAGCACAGATTCATCTCACTGCCTCACTACTGAGCGTGTACATAAAGTGCAGCACAGATTCATCTCAACTAAAAGCCGAGATCTTTAGATCAGGAACAAAACAGACATTTATAGGACATTTCATCACTTGGCCAAATTCTTAGGAGAAAATGTACAGCACATCCTGCATTGCACTACTGTACCCAATTTATTATATATTTTAGGAGTTAGAGTTGGTTTATTTTATACAGACACCGACTCAGACTCCACGACTCCGACTTCACAGCCTTGCATATACCCTAACTATAAGCACTCCTCATTTCCTCCATTCTTCAGCCAATATTAGATTGGTCAACCACAATCACCTAGAAATAAAAAATCTGTTCGGCCTCACTGATACTCATTTTGTTATGTGATACAATCAGCAAATAAGATCTGTTTCTATTGAAAACTGTGTTTTTCCCTATGAGTCAGGCAGATCCCTAAAGCTTAGTAATATTACTGTGTATGTTTGACATTCAGGAAAATGGGACGTCTGGTGGTACCTTCACTGACAGACGCCCCCATGATCCCTTCACATGGTTCTATGGACATATTCTTCTGTCACTGTGTCTGGGCTGAGGGTAAATGTCACCCTTCTTCTCTATGACTGCAGGAAGTATTGTGGGCCACAAAGGGAATGCTGGGCAGAGTGTTTACAGCGCCAGTAAGGAGGGCTTGGTGGGGTTTTCCAAGTCACTCGCTAAAGAAGTTGGAAGGAAAAACGTTTGCGTTAACATGGTCGCCCCCGGTAAGATTTTGTGAGAACCTTTCTATAATGATTGCTGTGTTTTGTCTAGCAACCTGGCTTCACCCATGTGTTCAAAGGGGCATATTTGGGTCGTAATATTGTTGGAGCTCAGAGCCGCTGAGCTCATTGATACGGTATCAGCCGCAAAGACTCAGCCCAATTGAATAACATTGGTGTCAGCTTCATAAGACAGGTGCACTTACAATAAAAATGCATGTCAGAATGGCTTTATAAGCCTTTACAAGCATTTAGAAACATCCTGTCTACATGTACTGCGCTGTATGGAGCGTGCTTAGATGCTGAGCCTGCTTCATACAGCACAGGTGTCTGCTGTATTCCACAGCCGGCACCGAAGTGTAACTGATGTGATGGGCACTATCTCACGTCTGCTGCATTTAACAGGCTTCAACCTATGGGTTGTCTATTCTGATCGCCATCAGTCTCTCGTGGGATACGACTGCACGGTATCAATGCACCATGCCAGCCAAAACCCTGCTGAAGACCCTCGGTGTTTGGCATGTTAAACTTTCTATAAAGCATGGCCTGTGGAGCACGTAGATAATTGCCTTAAGATGAATAGTGAAATGAAATGAGAGAATTGTTTTTTTGGTCTTTGCACTCTCCCCAAAAAAATGCACTAAAAAGCGTCATATCTGCTCCAAAATGGTATAATACAAAAGTCAGCTCAACACTAAAAACAAGCCCTCGCAGCTCAATAGATGGAAGAATAAAAACAATTACAGATAATGGAAATTTTTTTTTTATAGTTTTAATTTATTTTACACATTAGAACTTAGAAAAACCCAAACCTTAAGGCGCACCTGTCAGCAGGATTGTTCTCAGTAAACTACATACACTGTCAGGTGGGCAACATTACACTGATTAATATGATACCTTTGTTGATGAAATCGGTCCTGTGGTTCTTGTGCAATCTTTACTTTCAGTTTGGAGATAATGATACGCTCGTGCTTCGGGGCAGCCTGTGGGGGGCGCTCTCTCTGGTGCTCTGCTTACATATTCACCTGTATGCTCTTATGACAGCTCACTGTGCCTTCACTGACCTGCTCCTATTTTACATAATGCATCTAGTAGTGCGGAGCTAGGTAAAATAGGAGGCAGGTCAGTGAAGGCACAGTGACCTGCCATAAGAGCATACAGGTGAAGAAGTAAGCAGCGCACCAGATAGAAGCATGAGCATATCATTATCTCCAAACTTAAAGTAAAGATTACACAAGAACCAAAGGACCGATGTAATCAACCAAGGTATCATTTTAATCAGTGTAATGTCGCCCACCTGACAGTGTATGTAGGTTACTGAGCACCATTCTGCTGACAGGTGCACTTAAAGTTTGGTATCACCATGGTTGTACTGACCTGATTGTCATTTTTACTGCACAATGAAAGTTGCAAAAACAAAACCCCCAAAACAATGGCGGCATTGTGTTCTTTTCACTGTTTCACTGAACTTGAAATTTTGTTCTCTATTTCTCAATGTATTATATGGTAAAATGAGTGGTGTCATTCAAAACAACAACTCAAACCACAAAAAAAAGAAACCCTCAAAATAAAGTTATGGCTTTTAGAAGAAGGGGAGGAAAAAAATGAATTCCTAAAAGTGTAAAAATAAAAAAAAAATTGTCTGATCCTTAAGGGTCTAAATCATTTCCTAAAAAATCGCAGAAAAAATAGAATAAACAATATATACATATTTTTGGATACCATTATATCAACAGAAAAATTATCCCTTTAAAAATTATAACTTTTTTTAGATAGACTCATTAAAAACACCCAAATAACACAACAAAACTATACATATAGGGGCTACTAGAGTGTCCCTACAAAAAAAACAATAGGGTATGAAGGGGAAAGAACGCCTACATTATCCCTGTAAGACCCTAATACATAGTTTCCCTACTTGAACCGCGGTGGTTGGCACGCTAAAACTGGATATTTGGGCCCTAGCTCAACATAAGCTAAGCTCTATTATTCCGTTATAAGACACCTAAATGCTAGAAAAGGCAAAATAGCAATGAATAAATTCTTAGCCTATTGATAATGTTATGGGAATAACAAACAGCACAGCGTATGATATATAATCATAGATAGAATATATGTCCATAATGGAGCATATTGTTACAATACCATGTTACTGCCTCCACAGGTTTCCACCGTGAGGTGCCAACCTCTGCAGCTCAGGTGGAGGCAACTAAGTATTAGGGTCTTACGGGGATACTGTAGGTGCCCTTTCCCCTTCCTACCCTACAGTTATTTGAGGGGATCCTCTTGTTCCCCCTCTTCATATGTACAGTGGGTACGGAAAGTATTCAGACCCCTTTAAATTTTTCACTCTTTGTTTCTTTGCAGCCATTTGGTAAATTCTAAAAAGTTCATTTTTTTCTCATTAAAGTACACTCTGCGCCCCATCTTGACTGAAAAAAAAAACAGAAATGTAGAAATTGTTGCAAATTTATTAAAAAAGAAAAACTGAAATATCACATGGTCATAAGTATTCAGACCCTTTGCTCAGTATTGAGTCGAAGCACCCTTTTGAGCTAGTACAGCCATGAGTCTTCTTGGGAATGATGCAACAAGTTTTTCACACCTGGATTAGGGGATCCTCTGCCATTCTTCCTTGCAGATCCTCTCCAGTTCCATCAGGTTGGATGGCGAACGTTGGTGGACAGCCATTTTCAGATCTCTTCAGAGATGCTCAATTGGGTTTAGGTCAGGGTTCTGGCTGGGCCAGTCAAGAATGGTCACAGAGTTTTTTGAAGCCACTCCTTTGTTATTTTAGCTGTGTGCTTAAGGTCATTGTCTTGTTGGAAGGTGAACCTTCGGCCAAGTCTGAGGTCCAGAGCACTCTGGAAGAGGTTTTCATCCAGGATATCTCTGTACTTGGCCGCATTCATGTTTCCTTCCATTGCAACCAATCGTCCTGTCCCTGCAGCTGAAAAACACCCCCATAGCATGATGCTGCCACCACCATGTTTCACTGTTGGGATTGTATTGGGCAGGTGATGAACAGTGCCTTGTTTTCTCTACACATACCACTTAGAATTATCACCAAAAAGTTCTATCTTCGTCTCATCAGACCAGAGAATCTTCATTCTCATAGTCTGGGAGTCCTTCATATGTTTTTGAGCAAACTCTATGCAGGCTTTCATATGTCTTGCACTGAGGAGAGGCTTTCTTCGGATCACTCTGCCGTAAAGGCCCGACTGGTGGAGGGCTGCAGTGATAGTTGACTTTGTGGAACTTTCTCCCATCTCCCTACTGCATCTCTGGAGCTCAGCCACAGTGGTCTTGGGGTTCTTCTTTACTTCTCTCACCAAGCTCTTCTCCCACGATTGCTCAGTTTGGCTGGATGGCCAGGTCTAGGAAGACTTCTAGTGGTCCCAAACTTCTTCCATTTAAGGATTATGGAGGCCACTGTGCTCTTAGGAACCTTGAGTAATGCAGAAATTCTTTTGTAACCTTGGCCAGATCTGTGCCTTGCCACAATTCTGTCTCTGAGCTCCTTGGGCAGTTCCTTTGAGCTCATGATTCTCATTTGGTCTGACATGCACTGTGAGCTGTGAGGTCTTATATAGACAGGTGTGTGCCTTTCCAAATCAAGTCCTATCAGTTTAATTAAACACAGCTGGACTCCAGTGAAGGAGTAGAACCATCTCAAGGAGGGTCACAAGGAAATGGACAGCATGTGACTCAGTGTCTGAGCAAAGGGTCTGAATACTTATGACCATGTGATATTTCAGTTTTTCTTTAATAAATTTGCAAACATTTCTACATTTCTGTTTTTTTCAGCCAAGATGGGGCGCAGAGTGTACTTTAATGAGAAAAAAAATTAACTATTTAGAATTTACCAAATGGCTGCAATGAAACAGAGTGAAAAATTTAAAGGGGTCTGAGTACTTTCCACACCCACTGTATAGTTTTGTGTTATTTGGATGTTTTAATGAGTCTATGATTTAGTAATTTTTGTTTTGCGCTAAACTTTTTCCTGGCTAATAATAAAATGAGCATATTTGAGTCTTCCTAGAGCTAATTTTAATATCAGGCTGGAAAATTTTTAATTGATGTTCAGTGTAAGCACACTAGCATCACCAGGTCTGAAAGATCTACAGTATATAACATTTGTATTGTAAAATCTGCTGATTGTTTGTGCTGATGTATAAATATACATAGACAATCAGAAATGCAGTTTGGGGCTAGTATTAGTATGAAATCCCATGGGTAGTGAGTGGTTTCTCTTTTTAGTACTATGCTGGTAACATGCGTGTCTTTGTCATCTAAAACTGCACGTACTCACTAGGTAGATGCTGGTAGGACCTACTGATAATGTAAAGTATGGTCTCCTTCTGTCCTCTGTCAGTAGATGACATGGAAAATGAGGATTGGTCATGTTATGTTGCACGTCTGTTCCTTGGTGATAATCGACTGCCAGAATTGTCTTGTTCCCCTTTCTCTTAGAAGATAAGTATTTAAAGAGTAACTAAACTTTCATTTTTAAATTGATGAGTCTTTGCAATGTGATAAATCTCGGTAATATACCGTATTTTTCGGACCATAAGACGCACTTTTTTCCCCCAAAATTTGGAAGGAAAATGGGGGGTGCGTCTTATGGTCCGAATCTTACTTTACCGGTGGTGGTGGAGCGGGGATCGCAGGGTCCTCCAGCGGCGGCAGAGGTGAGATGCGGCTGGAGCCGGGGCCTGTACCTGTGCTGGTGTCGGGTGGTGAAGCAGAGGAGCCGGGGCCTGTGCCGGGCTGTGAGTGGCGTCCGGCGGTGAGGCAGAGGAGCTGGGGCCTCTGCCGAGCTGTGAGCGGTGTCCGACGTTGCGGGCAGAGCAGTGTGTGCGGCTTCTGGTGGCCGCGACCATCTTCCCGAGGCCGTGATCCACGGGAAGATGGCCGCCGGAGCTGGCGCATGCGCCGACCCGGTGCTCCGGCGGCCATTTTCCTGTAGATAACAGCCTCAGGAAGATGGCCGCACTGCCGGACACCGCTCACAGCCCGGCAGAGGCCCCGTCTCCTCTGCTTCCCCGCCGGACGCCACTCACAGGTCCAGGCCCCAGGCCCGTCCACAGGCCCCAGGTAAGTCCACAGGCCCTAGGCCAGTCCACAGGCCCCAACCAGACACCAGAATCTCACCTCTTCCGCCGGGTTCCTGAGGTAGGGAGCGGAGGGACCTGCGATCCTGCTACACCATCACCGCAACTCACAGCTGCTGGAGCACCGGCTTCATGTATCCAGGGTCCGCAGCATTCCTCCACTTCCGCCGGGCCGGTTTCCTGAAGGACCCTGCATCCTGCTCCACTACCCCCCAGGTAAGATACCTAATCAGACTATAAGATGGACCCCATCTTATAAAAAATTTTTTTTTTCTATTTTCCACCCCAAAATTTGCGTCTTATGGTCCGGTGCTTCTTATAGTCCAAAAAATACGGTAGTTCATTACCTTATTTTTCTATTGTCTCTGAAACATCATGCTGAAAGAGCTGTTTTTACTGTTCTTTGTTACGGGTCCGGGTGGTGGAACCTCTGTGCCGAGGTGCAAGGTGGGAACCAGAGGGGCATGACTAAGTATCCACCCGAACCGACCCTGGTCGTACGGCAGCTAACGACACAGTGACCAGGGAGGATCCGGGCTGAGGGACCAGGTGCTACTCTGGGGACGACCTTGTAAGAGAGCAGGTGGCTCCCACGGGTCAGAGGGCTGGGACTGAACGGTATGGCGGATGGACACGGCAAGCAGGCGGAAGTCTCTGGTAGCTGACAGGTGGTCACAGTTCGAGAAAGCAGGGCAAGTAGCAGTCCTTAGGTTTACCAGGAAGGTGGTCACAGCAAGTGACGGCAGGGTCTCCAGGTAAGCAGGCGGGAAACAGGCGGGTGCTCCCAGGTGAGCGGGCAGACAGATGAGGCAGGTAACTGGTGGGCGCTCCCAGGTGAGCGGTCTGATGGACAAAGCAGATAACAGGCGGGTGCTCCCAGGTGAGCGGTCTGACGGACACAGCAGATAACAGGCGGGTGCTCCCAGATGAGCGGACTGACAGCCAAGGCAGGTAACAGGCAGGTAACAGGTGAGCGCTCCACGTGAGCAGGCTGGCAGGCTAGGCAGGTAACGGGCAGATAACAGGCTGGCAGGCAGGACGAAGAGTCAGACTAGCAGCGGGACCTGAGGGCTGAAGCAAAGATCAGACACAGTGCAAACAACTTTGCTCGGGCACCTCCATTTTGGAGGAGGTGCCTTATATATGGGAGGTCCTCCGGCATTTGGCCGGGGACTCCTTAGGACGGCGCGCGCGCGCGCCCTATGCACACTGCCGGGGAAGGAGCGCGCGCCGGCAGCAGCGGGGAGAGAAGCGCTGGAGGACGCTGCGCCAGGAACGGGGAGGTGAGAGGGACGGCGTCTCTGCCTAGCAAGGGGCAGAGACGCCGATGCTACATTCTTGTTCATGTTCTTTTAGAAGCTGCTTTGAACTGCTGCTCTAGCACCAATTCCTACTCAAATACTATTTACAAACAGCGTATAAGTTGTAGCATTCTGGCAGCATAGAACAATAGGTTAAAAATGCAAAAATTTGTCCCAATCCATTAAAAACATAGTGTGCACCTATATCATAGCATCTCTTACACGCATCAAGCCTTGTTGGGTCTTTTAATCATACCTATTTTCACTTGTTTTTCTGTGGTGCTGGAATACTCCAAATTATATAATATAATTATCTCACCTGGAACCGGCAATGACTCCCATGTTTCCGTGCACCTGACCAACTAGCAGCCCTCCTGAAGCAACTACATGACAACAGCAGCGATAAATTGATAAAATAATTTTTTTTTCTCGTTTTGTTGTTTACTATTACATATACTGTCCCTGTGTGAGCTTCTTGGCTGCCCCATGCTGAAACGGTGAGCCTATTTGTGACTAGTATTTGAGTAGGAATGCTGGCTAGAGCGGCAGCTCAAAGCAGCTTCTAAATGAGCACGAACTAGACAGTTAATACAGTACTATCAGCATTATGTTTGAGAGAGAAGGAAGCAAAATAATGTAATAGAATATATTACAAAGGTTCATAACGTTACAAATGACAAAGTTGCACTCTGTAATGCTATAGCATACTAACATGAAATATATGAAATTGGAATTGCATTACTGCTCTAGAAAATAGGAAAAAAATGAAGATACTTAGCGCATAAATTGGCCAATTCATGTCTGCCCAGCAGCCAACGACAAGACAATCCTCTGCTGGGAACCTACCTAATGTGTTTCCTCTACTGGGCTGACAGCCTACAATAAGGTTATTTTCTAGAGCAGTAATGCAATTCCAATTTCATATATTTCATGTTTGCATGCTCTAGCGTTATGGATTGCTACTTTATTTGTTAGTTCTATATGGAGGTGGCTACTCTTAGTATGCACCTGTTCACATCTGGTCTCTGCTTGGAAGTGACGGTCAGTCTTTGATATTCAGAACTTTACAAAGACTGATAATATAATAAAATAATATAAATAATTAAAAAAAAAAAGTTTAGTTATTCTTTCAGCATGAAGTTATACATAGGTTTGTAGTTAGGACCACTGCAGTCCATATAAACATACAATGATCTGCAGGCAGGTGACTCCTGCTTTCTGGTGATTTTCACTGGAACTGTAATGCGCCAGGAGATGGGTACATGGGCTGTGTGGCAGTTTCACAGAGTGATGCTTTTGTTTTTTGGCAGCATTGCAGATGGCAGGGTAACACTACCACTACATTACTGTGCCTCCTGTCATTGTGGAGTGGTCATTTACTTGTGCCTTCAATTCCCTCTAGGATTTATCCACACGGACATGACCTCAGGTGTAGAAGAGACCTCTGTGGATCAGAATATTCCGCTGGGCAGATTTGGAGAGGCGGAGGACGTCGCACAGGCTGTCACTTTCTTGCTCCGTTCTCCATACATTACTGGTCACGTCTTAGTGGTGGATGGAGGGTTACAACTACAGATTTAAGCTGTCTGATTGTTTCTTCCAGAAGTGATTTAGAAGATACTCAAGAAATTTACTTTATATCAGACTTCAGTGTATGCCCAGCGGCACATTATTAGATAAGACTTCTGTACAGATCATCCCATCGGTGTAGGACTAAACCTAAGACGCTTCTTGAGCTATGCTACTGAACTGGACTTTGCCCTACGTAGCAGCGACTTGTACAGATTTTCGGCCTTGCCGTGTCTATTAGTAAGCCTATCATGCACTATATGTGTTACATATTGGCACCTTCCTGATAGTGAGTTAGCCACAATACTACAACGCTGTGATCTTGTATCCGTCCAGCTGACACAGTCTGTGGAATCTCAACCAGCAGTTTGTGAGTACTACGTACACCCATCCTATTATGACATTACAGCAATTATCTGATGAAGGCCTGTGTAGGACCGAAACGTCATTAGCTGCTTCTCCGCACTGACCTAATTGTAAATAAATTCACATTTATTGCCACGCATCCTTCTGAGTGCAATAATTTACTATTAGGTCACGGCCCCACTATCAGTATTTGGTCAGTATTTTTCTCTGGAGTGGGTGATAAATGCAGAATTGGTGACTTGTTTCTATTATACCTTTTCTCTGATTGTTCCTCACCTGGTTTTGGCTCCCACTCCTGAGAAAAAATACTGACCGAATACTGATAGAGGGGTCGTGACCTTACTATTATTCACGGATTGGAACCCTACTCGGGCACCTCACCTCCCCCTGCAGGAGAGCTTTATAATGAAATTCCTATGTTACCGGTTTGGTCAATTTCACTTTACCGTTATTGGAGGAAAAGCCTAAAATGATGACGGCGGCCTTGTGGACTGTAAGACGTCGCCATGTGATGCAGTGCATCCTCCCATATTCTTGTATGGATTGCTGTGCAGTAAATATGTTATAGTGATGATGACATGGTCCCATGTGTATATAATCCATTGGTAATTAATTCCAGATTATTAATCTGTAGCCAGGGGAGATTGTATCTCACTTGTTACAATTAAAGCTGCCTTCATTTGCTTAGCATCATGTATGAGACCCTAGTGCCTGTGTATAGTGACATATGTAATGATTGTTGGAGAGAAGAATACGTGATGATCCTGGGAATGGTGGCATAAGATCAGTTCATCTATCATTTTTTCTTTAGCGCAGCTGCCGCTTTGTTACATATGCAGAACGCGGTCCTCTGTTCTTCAGGGCACGGAGTACAAAGTTACATAAATGAATGAATACTGACGATTGTATCACCTGGGAGAAGGACCAGTCCAGGATTTGGAGATGTGAGGCTGCACGAGGTCCTGTACCTATAACTGTGCAGCCTTATGGCTTTGTACATACAAGGAATGTAGGACAAGATGTGTTTGGAACAACCATGTCAGCTATTAAACTAGTAGGAGAGATGATGAGTGGGATTCACATTTTAGCTTCTGTTTCTACAGTTGTTGCAAGAAGTATTGGAAGGAAGTTCTTTGTTTTATGTTTATTTCTAGTTTCTTGTACCATTTTGGCCCCTCTGATGCTACAAAAGGTGGAAGATGCCTGCACCCTCGGGGTAAGTTCACACGTTTAGGAGTTGACTGAGCGATCTGATGTGTACGTATTTGCAGGAGGATCCACAGGAGAAATCAAAGGCTGTTGCTCGGATTTCCATAAAATATAATGTGTCAATGTAAAAAAAAACCTGAAAGCACAAACCTGACGGCAAACGCTAACATCTGAAAAAGGCCTGTGTACATATCTTGAAGTTTAATACTTTCAAAGACACAAAGAACAAACTTCTGCTCAATTCCATTGGTTAGATCTAACTTGCCATCATGCACATTATTTTGCCATTTACTTGTATCAAGAATATTGCAGCTGCATAAAAATCACAAAGTAGTCACTTAGAGAAAAACTGCAGCGTCTAGTCTTTAACCTATTCTTGTGACTTCAGGCTTAAAAGGACCTTTTCCTGCTAAAATGTCACAAAACATCATGGTGTTGAAGGTAGACATAAGACCAGCAACCTATAACCTAACCTTTTTATCCAAAGGAATGAAAACACCCCATGAGGCAGAGGCTAATTGCCACACATTAGGGGAAAAATTCCTTCCCGACTTTACATACAGCAATCGGACTAGTTCCCTGGATCAACGTCCCATCACAGAATCTAGTGCCCATAACCTGTACATTTTTCATGAAATGAAGAGAGGCATCCAGGCCCTTCTTGAACTTTTTTTTTTTTTTTAAAGGGAACCTGTCACGTCCTAGTTGCTATGTACACTGCCCCCATTGCTTTGTTAGTGATGCAGTGTGCATCACTAACCTCCGGCAAGGTTGCGTCGATCGGAGGTGATTTTTTTGTGCTCCTCACTTTAGCCACTGCGATCTAGACGCTTCACTGCTGAGGAGACTAGATCAGAGTTGCTGGAGTGAGGGTCTCAAAAAATTGCCTCCAATGTAATCAGTTCAGCACTGACACCACTAGATTCCAGGATCCTCATACTCACTGCCAGGGCCGGCTCTGGGTTTTTCTGGACCCCGGGCGAAAGAGTCTCAGTGGGCCCCTTTAACACATACCACGATTCATGATGCACAGATACAGCAGAGAAATATAAATATACATAGTACAATGCAAAGATTTCACTTCTTACATTACATGAGATATCTATTGTAAATTCCACAATAGCTCAGAAACCGGTGAATCGCTCCGCACAGTATACTGGCCCCCATAAAATGCTCCATACGGAATACTGGCCCCCATATAACGCTCCGTACAGAATACTGGCCCCCATATAACGCTCCGTACAGAATACTGGCCCCCCCATATAACGCTCCGTACAGGATACTGGCCCCCATATAACGCTCCGTACAGAATACTGGCCCTCCCATATAACGCTCCGTACAGGATACTGGCCCCCATATAACGCTCCGTACAGGATACTGGCCCCCATATAACGCTCCGTACAGGATACTGGCCCCCCATATAACGCAACGTACAGAATACTGGCCCCCATATAACGCTCCGTACAGGATACTGGTCCCCTTATAAAGCTCCATACAGGATACTGGCCCCCATAAAATGCTATATACAGGAGCTGCGCGATGGGGACGAGATTCGCCCCCAGTTACGCTAACTTGTTTATGGGGGTGTTTGAGTCTGTCTTCATCGCGCAGTCCCCCTCTGCAGCTGGACATGTTCTCCTCTACAAGCGTTTCATTGATGATCTCTTCTTTTTGTGGTCAGGGACTAAAGAGGAGGCATCTATGTTTGTGGAAGAATTAAATTTGAATACATGGGGTCTTACCTTTACAGCAACTGTGTCAGAAACAGCCCTCCATTATGTGGACCTTTTGGTGCGGGTTGACCCGTCGGGGAGGTTGTCCACGTCTACCCATTTTAAACAGGTTGATGTTAACAGCTACCTTTGCTTTGACAGTGGACACCTCCCTAGATGGGTCAGAAACGTACCATATGGCCAATACTGGAGGATCAGAAAAAACTGCACTAATAATACTGATTTTGCCCTGGAGGCCAAAATCCTCAACAAACGGTTCAGGCAAAAAGGATATCCACGGAAATTACTGAGTGATGCCTTTCAGAAATGTAGAGCATTATCTCAAGAGTCCTGTATCAAAAAACTCCAGCTCCGTTCCCAAGACAGTATTGTTAAGAGCATGACTTCGGCCAGTGATAAAAACCCTGATGACGCTACTGAGTTGAGTAACTGGAGCCTGGTGACTACTTATAACCAGTCTCACAGGAACATCCAGAAGTTACTAGACAAATTCTGGTTTATCCTTAAGAGCGATCCGGTCCTCTCTAGGCACCTTCCTGATAAACCAAGGGTGGTGTTCAGAAGGGGTAAGAACCTCCGCAATATGGTGGCTCCTAGCAATACGCTATGTGAATCCTCTCCAACCCAATCTACCAGCATGGGCAATTCGATCAGTGGTTGTTTCTCTTGTGGGTCCCCAAAATGCATGTGTTGCCAGAGCATCTTTAGTGGTTCAAAGACTTTCTCCTCGAATACCACTGGCAAAACATATACCATTAGACAATTTTTAATCTGTCACTCCATGTTCGTGGTATATCTTCTTGAATGTACGTGCGGCCTACAATACGTAGGCCGTACAATACAGGCCATGCATGCACGGATGAATAAGCATAGGTCTAATATTCGTAGTGGTTTCCTTCTACATAGCGTTTCTAAACATTTTTCTGTGGCGCATAATAAGGATCCTACTGACTTAAGGCTTAAAATTATTGATCAGATTGCTGAAACCACGACTGACCGCTTGGGTCGTTTAATTAATCGTGAGAGTTATTGGATTTTTAGATTGGGCACTCTGTCCCCTGAGGGCCTTAATTTAACAATTGAGAATGCGATTCATTAACCCTATTTCTCTCTTGGTTCTTATTCATGCATTACTAGTTTTTATTTTTTTTTAATTAATTTTATATTTTATTCATAATCCCTGCTTTTAGTACATCATGACATTATTGGGTATACTGTGGCATCTTTTATCCTCCCTTTTAACCTGCTGATCTAATGTAGTATTTATATTCATATTTATATGATATTCATTTCTTTTACTTACCTTTTTTTTATTTTTTTTTTAAACTTCCTGTTTTGTATTTCCTGTGTTGTCATAATTGTTAGTGTCCGTTGATTGGTGCACCTACCCTATATAATGGTTGCTCTTTCATTTGCTCTCTAATCTACCTGAGGAAGATAGCGTCTGCTATCGAAACGCGTCGTGGCGTTAGAGAGCGTACTAAACAATAAAAGGTTTGTGTGTTATAACCTAATCCACTGTCTAGTTGTTCTAGCGCTTCACTAACACCGCAGAATTCCTTCTTTCTTGATTCCATACGGAATACTGGCCCCGATATAATGCTCCATACGAAATACTGGCCCCCATATAACGCTCCGTACAGAATACTGGCCCCCCCATATAACGCTCCGTACAGGATACTGGCCCCCCATATAACGCTCCGTACAGGATACTGGCCCCCCATATAACGCTCCGTACAGGATACTGGCCCCCATATAACCCTCCGTACAGGATACTTGCCCCCATATAACGCAACGTACAGAATACTGGCCCCCATATAACGCTCCGTACAGGATACTGGTCCCCTTATAAAGCTCCATACAGGATACTGGCCCCCATAAAATGCTATATACAGGATACTGGCCCCCATATAATGCTCCATGTAGGCTGTTCCCCCCACATAATGCCCTATTCAGGCTGTCCCCCCCCCCCCCCTTATAATGTCCTATTCAGGCTGCCCCCCCCTTATAATGTCCTATTCAGGCTGTTCCCCCCCTTATAATGCCGCATGCAGGATGTCACCCCCCCTCTTTATAATGCCCCATGCAGGATGTCACCCCCCCCCCTATAATGCCCCATAGTAACATAGTTTGTAAAGCCGAATAAAGACTTGCGTCCATCAAGTTCGACCTGTTAGTTCTGTAATTGCTAAAGTTGATCCAGAGGAGGGCAAAAACCCCAAATGATTTAGCCAATCTTCACCTGAGGAAAAATTCCCTCCCGACTCTGAAACCAGCAGTCAGAATAAATCCCTGTATCAACCTACTATTTTATTTTATTTTTAAGTATATGCTGAAATCTGCCTGGTATCTAGAAATGCATCCAGTCCCCGCTTGAACTGGTGTAGTGAATCCGACATTACCGTCTCCTCACTCAGTGAATTCCATATTCTCACTGCTCTTACCGTAAAGAACCCCTTCCTATGCTGGTGCTGAAACCTTTTCTCTTCTAGTCTTAGTGAATGCCCTCTTGTTACCGTAATATCCCTCCTTTTGAACAAATCCCGGGCAAGATCTCTATACTGTCCCCTAACATATTTGTACACATTTATTATGTCCCCCCTCAACCTTCTCTTTTCCAGGCTGAATAGTTCTAGTTTTGCCAACCTCTCTGGGTATTGCAGTCCCTCCATTCCCTTTATTAATTTTGTTGCCCTCCTTTGTACCTTTTCAAGCTCATTTATATCCTTTCTATATATTGGGGCCCATAACTGAGCACAGTATTCCAATTGTGGTCTGACCAGTGCTTTGTACAGTGGAAGAACAATGTTCTCATCCTTTGCAGCTATACCTCTTCTGATACATCCCATTACCCTGTTTGCCCTTACAGCAGCGGCCTGACTTTGGGCACTCCAATTTAGTTTGCTATCAATCAAGATGCCCAAGTCCTTCTCCATCTCTGAATTCCCCAATGATTTCCCATTCAGTGAGTACTGGTGACTTCCATTTTTCCTTCCCATATGTATGACCTTACATTTCTCCTCGTTAAACCTCATTTGCCATTTAATGCTCCACCTACCCAGCTTATCCAAATCCCTCTGTAGGTCTGCACTGTCCTCTTTTGTATTAATTGTTTTACATAACTTTGTGTCATCTGCAAATATTGATATTTTACTATTTATCCCGTTGACTATGTCGTTAATAAAGATATTAAATAACATTGGGCCTAGTACAGACCCCTGTGGTACCCCACTAGTGACGCTTACCCAATCTGAGTATATTCCATTTATAACCACCCTCTGCCTTCTATCCCTTAGCCAGTTAGCTACCCACTTGCAGACATTTTCCCCCAGCCCCATCATTCTCATTTTGTATACCAACCTATTATGTGGCACGCTATCGAACGCTTTTGAGAAGTCGAGATACACGACATCCACTGGTTCCCCCTGATCTACTCGAGAGCTAACCTCCTCGTAGAAGTCAATCAGGTTTGTTTGGCAGGAGCGATTCCTCATGAATCCATGTTGGTTCGGGATTAAAAGATTATTAGCATCAAGATGCTCCGTAATTGCCTCTTTAATGAAGCTTTCAAAAATTTTGCCCACAACGGACGTCAGACTCACCGGCCGATAGTTTCCGGCGTCACTTTTCGCTCCCTTTTTGAATATTGGCACTACATTCGCCTGTCGCCAATCAAGTGGCACAGACCCAGTCTCAACAGAGTCCTTAAATATAAGATATAACGGTCTGTCTATCACATTACTTAGTTCCCTTAGTACCCGTGGGTGTATGCCATCAGGTCCTGGTGATTTGTTTATTTTAATGTTACTGAGGCGTTTCTGTACCCCAGCTTGGGTTAGATTAGTCATACTTAGTGGAGGATTAAGTTTGTCACTTCTCATTTCTCCTGTTAGTTCGATTTCCTTTGTGAAAGTTGTCGAAAAAAAATTATTTAATAGATTAGCTTTATCCTCATCTTTCTCTATGATTTTGCCTTCCTCACTTTTTATCGGTCCAATATTATCCGATTTAATCCTTTTACTATTTATATACGTAAAGAACAGTTTGGGATTTGATCTACTTTCCCTAGCAATACGTCTCTCTGTTTCCTCCTACGCTATTTTTATTTGTTTTTTACAGGTTCTCGTTTTTTCCTTGTAACACATTAGTGCCTCCTTACTGTTTTCCTGTTTTAATCTCTTGAATGCCTCTTTTTTGCTATTTAACGCCCCTTTTACGTTTTTGTTCAACCATATTGGTTTCCTCTTATTTCTGGCCCTTTTATTCCCATACGGTATATACCTCTCGCACTGAGTATTCAGAATTCTTTTGAAGGTTTCCCATTTACTATTCGTATTCCTTTGATTAAGAACTTTGTCCCAGTCAATAAGTTGAAGGCTTTCTTTCAGCTGATCAAACTTCGCCCTCCTAAAGTTTAATGTTTTTGTTGTTCCCTTATTGATAACCCTACTGAAGGGCATTTTGAAGTCGATAGCGACCATAATATTATTACCTAGGTGCCCCCCTATCTGTACCTCAGTTATTCTATCAGGCCTATTAGTCAATATTAAGTCCAACACGGCCTTCCCTCTCGTTGGTTCCTGCACTAGTTGGGAGAGATAATTATCCTTAATATTTGTCAAGAACCTTTTTCCTTTCTGAGATCTACAGGTTTCTGTTTCCCAGTCAATATCCGGGTAGTTGAAATCCCCCATTACAATCACTTCATTATGTTTTGCTACTTTGTCTATTTGTCCTAATAGCAGATTCTCATTCTCCTCTGTTATATTTGGTGGCTTATAGCAGACCCCCAGTAATATTTTATTATTATTTTTAGTTCCCTCTATCTCTACCCACATGGACTCGACCCCCTCTTCTCCCTCTCCTATATCTTCCCTTAGTCTGGGTTTTAGACATGACTTTACATATAAGCAGACTCCTCCGCCTTTCCCCTGTTTCCGGTCCCTTCTAAATAAACTATAATCTAATAAATTTACCGCCCAGTCGTAGCTATCGTCTAGCCAAGTCTCTGTTATACCTACGATGTCATACCTCTCCTCCGATATAAGCGCCTGCAGCTCATCCGCCTTATTGGTCAGGCTTCTTGCGTTGGTCAGCATGCAAGATAAAACTTTGGGGTTATTTAGCATCCTATTCTTCTCTAACGATCTAACTGTACTATCCCCACCCCCCTCTCCACCCTCATTATATTCACTTCTCCCCTTCCCCCTTGCTTGTCTCACATCCCACCTATTTCCTTGGTTCCCCCCCCCCGTCTCTAGTTTAAAAACTCCTCCAACCTATTAGCCATCTTCTTCCCCAGCACCGCTGCACCCTCCCCATTGAGGTGCAGCCCGTCCCTACGGTAGAGCCTGTAGCCGACCGCGAAGTCGGCCCAGTTCTCCATGAACCCAAACCCTTCTGCCTTGCACCAACTCTTTAGCCACTTATTCACCTCCCTAACTTCCCGTTGGCGCTCCTGTGTGGCTCGCGGGATTGGTAGTATTTCTGAGAAAACTACCTTGGAGGTCCTTGCCCTAAGCTTCCTACCTAGGTCCCTGAAATCATTTTTAAGGATGCAGGATGTCACACCCCCTCTTTATAATGCCCCATGCAGGATGTCACCCCTCCCCCCCATATAATGCCCCATGCCTCCATACATTAAAAAAATAAATCAAATACTCACCTCACTCCTCCTCACCTGCTGCCGCTGCTCAGGTCCGTACTCCAGCGTCGCCGACGTCTTCCCGCTCTGCACTGGCTGTGATGGCTCAGGGGAGGGCGCGGTGGAAAGACGTCACCGCACCCTCTGACCTGAGAAGTCACAGGGAGCGCACAGCAGCGATCTGCGGAGGGCACGGGGAGAGATAAGTATCCGGCTGCCGGGGTCCTGAGAAAGCGGGGGAGAAGAGTGGGCACTGGCACTGCTTTCCTCCGCCCATAGCCCGGCGGGGTGCCCGACCGCGAGTGGGCCCCCCCGCCTGGTCAGGGCCCCGGCACTTGCCCGGGTGCTGACGCCGGCCCTGCTCACTGCTGTCTAGTTGCCTCTACTAGCTTTTTAATGTTTTTCTTATGCTTTTTTTTATGCAATTGCTCATGTTTTACACGTCAAAAATGATTTTGTTACACTGTTATATATTTTATGGATTTGGGCAAAATTCTTTTTTCTCCTGATTAATGAAACTTACATTTTTATCGTCGCTTTATGTAATATAAAAAATTACCCTTATCGCTGATTGTTCAGTTTTGCCACAATGTGACTCTTCCCATTTGTCCACAGTCCTGTCTGCAGCACTGACATTGTGAAGAGTGGGCGGAGCTCCGCGGGAGAGGTGTAAAAGAGCGCCCCCGACAGTCACCATAATGTGCAACACAGAAGTGACAAATTATTACAGGAATGTCTAAGGTCACTGGAGAACACTGCTGGTAATATAAACACATATACGGGCATGTCCAGGGTCACTGGAGAACACTACTGTTATCATTTACGCCACTTTTGTGCTGTACATTCTGATGATTCTGTCGGCAGCGCTCCGTCACTGGCCGAGACTTGTGGACATACAGGAAAATTTGAATTCTATCAAAACTGAACAATCATAGCTATGTGTAATTTTTCATATTACAAAAAACGATAATAAAAAAAGTCTATCAATTTAAAAAAAAATTCACGAAGTGGGCGAGCTTTCTCCCTCTCACCCTTCATTAAAGGGGATATCCGGGACTTTATGAAAAACAAAAAATGTGCCTAATCACTAACAGGCAAGTAATTGCTACTTGCCTGCCTGTTGTGCCCGGCGGCATTCTTCCCCGGCACAGACCGGTCCTGTCGGGGATTCAGCTGCCTCTGCTGACGGGGCAGAGGGTGATGTCCGACTCATTCTGATAGACAGCCTTCTCCCCCAGTTAGACAGTGGGAATCCAGCTGTCAATCAGAATGACGTTGTTAGTCTCGCCCTCTCAACACATTGGAGCGGAAAAGAAGCCTCCGCTCTGTCGACGTGACGTCAGCAGAGGAGCTGAACGACAGGAACGGATATCCCCTTTAATGAAGGGTGAACGGGAGAAAGCTCGGCCACTTTGTGAATTTTTTTTAATTAATAAAGTGAGTTTTTATTATCGTTTTCTGTAATATGAACAATTACACATTGCTCTGATTGTTCAGTTTTGATAGAATTAAAATTTTCCTGTATGTCCACAAGTCTCAGCCAGTGACGGAGCGCAGCCGACAGAATCATCAGAATGTACAGCACAAAAGTGGCGTAAATGATAACAGCAGTGTTCTCCAGTGACCTTAGACATTCCTGTAATAATTTGTCACTTCTGTGTTGCACATTATGGTGACTGTCGGGGGCGCTCTTTTACGCCTCTCCCGCGGAGCTCCGCCCACTCTTCACAATGTCAGTGCAGCAGACAGGACTGTGGACAAATGGGAAGAGTCACATTCTGGCAAAACTGAACAATCAGCAATAAGGGGAATTTTTTATAATTACATAAAGCGACAATAAAAATGCAAGTTTCATCAGGAAAAAAAAAGCATTTTGCCCAAATCCATAAAATATATAACAGTGTAAAAAAATCATTTTTGACTTGTGATGTTTGCTCCATTAAAAACATGAGCAATTGCATAAAAATGCATAAGAAAAACAATAAAAAGCCAGAAGAGGAGACTAGACAGCAGTGAGTATGAGGAATCTGGAATCAACTCCGATCTAGTGGTGTCAGTGCTGAACTGTCTACAGCGGAGGGGATTACTGAGACCCTCACTCCAGCAACTCCGATCTAGTGTCCTCAGCAGTGAAGCGTCCAGATCGGAAGCTAAAGTGAGGAGCACAAAAAATCTCCTCCGATCTAGATGCAACCTTACCGGCAGCAATATTCAAATACATGGGCAGTGCCAGCAGTAACTGAATGAGAGAATCACACCCCTATGACTGAATACGAGCCGGTAGGACAAAGTGTATATAAGGTTATAAAATCATTAAACTACCACCGATTTTAATGAAAACGCTTGCTAGTGATGCACATTGCATCACTAACAAAGCAATGGGGGCAGTGTACATAGCAACTAGGACATGACAGGTTCCCTTTAAGTGAATCAACCATTACACCATCATGTGGCAGAGTTCTATAGTCTTAATGCTCTTACAGTAAAGAAACTGTATCTATGATTAAACCTTCTTTCTTCTAGATGTAGACGATGTCACCTTTCGTTCCGTTGCAGGCCTAGATGTAAAATGATCATTAGAAAGATCTCAGTACCGTCTCTTCATATATATTACATTGTAATAATTCCAAGCATACATAAAATCAATCCACAGGGGGACTGGAATACATCTGTGCAAATTTGTGAAAAACCGAAAACCCATCCACATTGATGAACATTAAATTAAAAAACAAACACACAGGTGAAGGCATGTAAAAACACAAAAATAGAGAAAAAAACCACAAGGCACAGATGAGCCCTGTGTATTGCCTTTTTATCTCCAGAGCTTGTCTGGTTGGATTTATGTGCCTATTAGCAAGAAGGGTAACTGAAGCCTTATGAGGGAATTGTTTTGGTGTTTGTGATGAGAACTAGCAAAGTTAAAAAGTCAGTTTGGAGACCACGTCTTCCATCCAGGAGGAATGCGTTTACACTTGGATTTCCTGTGTAATCTTAATATATGGACAGCAGTCTGCGACCAAGTCTCCGGCTGCAAAAATAGCTACTGATGTTGGCACCTAAAATACCAGATTCGGAGAAGGTCTGTGCACAGGATAATAATAGTAAGAAGAGCTGCTGACGGCTGTCATCTGCACCTGACATTCTCAATCACATAGAAATCAGTGCAAAAATAACCTCCGCAGGATGTTCTGAAGAAACAATCTTTATTGAAATCCTTGCATAGCAATTATCATAAAAACCTTACCCCACAAAAGTACACTTGATCTGGTTATTAAACAGACGTTGCTAAACTTCAAATTGTCTAGGCTCATAACATGGCCCATACACACCGATGGAGGCGTTCTCTATAAATACAGGTACATGGTGGCGGCATAACAACACAAGCGATTCCTAAATAACGAGTCACATTAACAGAGGAGTCTGGCAGGTGATACAAAAAAATTAGTCTTTTTATGAAAGCAATGTAACCCGTGCCATTGGCATGTGCTGACGTAACGGGTGGGTGGCGTGCATGAGGGCGGTTTATTTTGTCCTGATCTTCCTCACCTTAGTGATAACAGTATTGGCATCCATTGGTTCTGCAAGTGAACACCTTGGAAGACATGGGCATATGTATGGTGTATATGAAATACAGCCTATTAAAACAGCACCAAAACCGTACAGTGCTGTCATATTACACGAGAGAAAGGAAGAAAACAAAAAATCCCCTAAAGATCTGTATAAAAAAGCCACTAACGCACCTACAGTAATACATAGTGTGAGTTATATATGTGTGTGTAAAAAAGATACATGTGGAGTATAGCTGAGATACATAGATATATGTGCTTCTTACGCGGTACAGTGTTGTTTTCTTGCTTTCTCCCTTAGCTAAGTACTCTTGTACCATTAATATTAACAGGTTAACAGGCAGTTTGTTTTCTGTTGAAATGAAGGTGATATGGCAACATATATTGCTAAAGGAACAACATTTACCCCCCCAATACTTGTCAGTGCTGTTATCAGGGATCTGATGGATTTCGACATTTTCACTTATCAGCGGTTCACACTGTGATGCTAATTACATGTCATAAAATGCTTACTCCTGTCATTTCTTCATAGTCACATAGCCCTTCGTGTCCCTGGATTGCTCAGTCCTTTCATTACCATGGATGCAGTCCCTGAAATACTGCTGAAGGCACGCTGGCATGAAATCTCCCATTAGTCAGATTATACGTAAATATGCCTGGATATCAGCAGGACAAATACGAGGAGCATGGCCTTAACTTGGCACAATATGCCACAAACAGAGAATAAAGGGCAGGCATTCATCAAGTGGTACGTCATATAAATGGGCAGTGCTGTATGAATACTGAGAGGTAGCTAGCCAGCAGATGGCTGTAATCTGCTCGCTCTCTGTAAACTTGCAGGGTGACTTCTCCCCGCTCACTCGTGCTGCCATATTAAGCCTTTGGTGTTCACTACAACAAGAAAGCCCTATAAATCTGCTCCAGCTTTCATTTAGAGGTCTCGTGGTGAAATGGCCCCTTTCCGGCCTGTGCTGAGTTTAGATAGCTGTACAATTTAAATTTTACTGTTGGCATGGCTGAAATGTCTTTACACAATGTCTGGTCTGAAGTGTTGCCCTCCATCTACACAGGCTCTAGTCTGAAGTGTAACCCTCCATCTACACAGGCTCTAGTCTGAAGTGTAACCCTCCATCTACACAGGCTCTAGTCTGAAGTGTAACCCTCCATCTACACAGGCTCTAGTCTGAAGTGTAACCCTCCATCTACACAGGTTCTAGTCTGAAATGTAGCCCTCCATCTACACAGGCTCTAGTCTGAAGTGTAACCCTCCATCTACACAGTCTCTAGTCTGAAGTGTAACCCTCCATCTACACAGGCTCTAGTTTGAAGTGTAACCCTCCATCTACACAGGCTCTAGTCTGAAGTGTAACCCTCCATCTACACAGGCTCTAGTCTGAAATGTAGCCCTCCATCTACACAGGCTCTAGTCTGAAGTGTAACCCTCCATCTACACAGTCTCTAGTCTGAAGTGTAACCCTCCATCTACACAGGCTCTAGTTTGAAGTGTAACCCTCCATCTACACAGTCTCTAGTCTGAAGTGTAACCCTCCATCTACACAGTCTCTAGTCTGAAATGTAGCCCTCCATCTACACAGGCTCTAGTCTGAAATGTAGCCCTCCATCTCCACACAGACTCAGTACATCCCTCTCATTTTCCATACGATGGCAGTATATCCAGTTTGGGTTTCATGCTTCTGATATCAGCAGCCGATTTACTCTGAGGGACACACCAGACTTGTGCTCATTAACCAGCATTCCCTGAATGATAAAACTCCCCAACTTGTCATTTTCACCTTCATTAATCATCAACTACATGCCTTTCAAATGTTCTGCTTGCTTACACTGAGTGTACAAGTCACTGACCACTCTGCTGACCTTGTAATCTGAAGGTCACCTCTCTCCGGGACAACCCTACCACTCATGAACATCATTCTTCTAGAGGGCATTGTCTTACAGATAATTTACTGCAGGTTTTGTATGTGAAAATGTAGCGGGTCACCCTGAAAGTATCTGAACGCTATGATAATAATGAGTATTAAGAAGTAAATTACAATAGGGGCTTATAATTGGTGGATTGCACTGAGGGTGTGCAAGCAGAGAAGCACAGAAAGGGTGTGATACGTTTGATGTTCTGCTCCAAGTCCATAGCCAGCTACGTCCGCAGTCATCCCCGCTTGTCTCGCTGACGTGATTACCTCCCGATGTCCAATGTTAATAATCATAAGAGCTACAATGGTACACATAGAAGCATTTTGACACTCTTGAAGCAATATAGCATTACCTTGACAGCCTATTTTTTTGCAATTGACAAACATACTGTGGGTGTCTGTGGCACTCCAACATAAAACATGGCACACTATCGTCCTACACCAGTCTTCTCAGACATAAGGCACAAGCAAGCAGAATAACAAGAGATCCTTTCAAAGAGCAGAAGAGTGAGTGATGCTTATGTGCATAAATACACAAGGTTTATCATCCCTGCTATCCTATGCTCAAGACTGCTTACATATACGGCTAATATGCAGTTTAACATGTCTTTATCAGGTTAGCTGAAGGCAGGCGTGTCTGACTTGTTACATGATGCGAGACTGCTGCCACATGACAGCCGTAGCTCCCAATGGCTTCCTCTTATGGCTGCTACAGAAAGTTCCCACATGTCCCATCTACAGGTCTTCGCTCTCCACCAGTGCCGGCTGCAGGTGCACTGTGTTTGCTTCTGGCATAAAAGCAGCTTTGATGTCCAGCCCTTGGTCAGAAAGAGCTGCATATCGACTAGCAGATGGACGTACTTTCCTTGTTTTGGGAGTGTGTGATTGTTGCCACTGAGCTGTGGAGACACATGGAGCAGGTGAGTTAAGTGACACAGAGGTGTACAGTACTGATGATGATAGTGCAGGTCACTTGCCTAATGTACGTAGGTGTATGTTTACAAAGTGCAATTTCTTCTGCATTTTTCCATGGTTTGTTGATGGGATTCGTTACAATCTCATCATTACTGCAGTGCTGTAATACGCTGCTGATTTTCTGCTCACAAATGCAGGCGTAAAATCCTCAGCATATCCAACACATGCAAACCTACCTTTATGGGCAGCCCAACTAAAATTACATTCTTCAGTCTCAAATGATATTCCCATGACACCAGTGTTACGCACAGAGTGTTTTGTCGTAACTGGGCACAATGAAGGGCCTGTGGCATGGCTCCATAAATGTAAGCCCTTATAGGCAGGGGGCATTTGTTTTAGGAGAGCAAGTGAATGGTTTTTGATTTGTTGCAACCATTTTTAGCACTTTTCTAGGATGTATATCAGTCCCTCTATCTGCATTCATAATTCTAGCGACGCTGCACTGTTCAGATTACTATTTGTAGAGAAAACAATTAAAGGGCATTACATTCTGGAAAATGGCAGATGTCATTAGCTCAGGGGATATGACATGATACTTACTGTGTATATCAAGCCTTGCAGTACAAGATACAATGCCAGCCTCGTTCTTTGCTGATACAGTGTACCATCCAGCATCCTCTTTGGTGGTTCCTTGAATCAGTAGGCAGAGGTAACCATAGTTATCTTGATGCATGCTGGGAAAAGAAAAACTACAATTATTTTCTGATGTCACTAATGAGGTGATGATGATTTAGCCTGCATTTAGGAACCCATGTACATGACAGTAATGGCTTACTTATTTCCAGTCTCACATATCATTAAGGGTAAACTGCAGATGTGTCAGGTATAATCACACACAGCTCTGCAGTGAGAGGAATCTGCAGATGTGTCAGGTATAATCACACACAGCTCTGCAGTGAGAGGAATCTGCAGATGTGTCAGGTATAATCACACACAGCTCTGCAGTGAGAGGAATCTGCAGATGTGTCAGGTATAATCACACACAGCTCTGCAGTGAGAGGAACCTGCAGATGTGTCAGGTATAATCACACACAGCTCTGCAGTGAGAGGAATCTGCAGATGTGTCAGGTATAATCACACACAGCTCTGCAGTGAGAGGAACCTGCAGATGTGTCAGGTATAATCACACACAGCTCTGCAGTGAGAGGAGCCTGCAGATGTGTCAGGTATAATCACACACAGCTCTGCAGTGAGAGGAATCTGCAGATGTGTCAGGTATAATCACACACAGCTCTGCAGTGAGAGGAACCTGCAGATGTGTCAGGTATAATCACACACAGCTCTGCAGTGAGAGGAACCTGCAGATGTGTCAGGTATAATCACACACAGCTCTGCAGTGAGAGGAATCTGCAGATGTGTCAGGTATAATCACACACAGCTCTGCAGTGAGAGGAACCTGCAGATGTGTCAGGTATAATCACACACAGATCTGCAGTGAGAGGAACCTGCAGATGTGTCAGGTATAATCACACACAGCTCTGCAGTGAGAGGAACCTGCAGATGTGTCAGGTATAATCACACACAGCTCTGCAGTGAGAGGAGCCTGCAGATGTGTCAGGTATAATCACACACAGCTCTGCAGTGAGAGGAACCTGCAGATGTGTCAGGTATAATCACACAGCTCTGCAGTGAGAGGAACCTGCAGATGTGTCAGGTATAATCACACACAGCTCTGCAGTGAGAGGAACCTGCAGATGTGTTAGGTATAATCACACACAGATCTGCAGTGAGAGGAATCTGCAGATGTGTCAGGTATAATCACACACAGCTCTGCAGTGAGAGGAACCTGAAGATGTGTCAGGTATAATCACACACAGCTCTGCAGTGAGAGGACCTGCAGATGTGTCAAGTGTAATCACACACAGCTCTGCAGTGAGAGGAACCTGCAGATGTGTCAAGTGTAATCACACACAACTCTGCAGTGAGAGGAACCTGCAGATGTGTCAGGTATAATCACACACAGCTCTGCAGTGAGAGGAACCAGCAGATGTGTCAGGTATAATCACACACAGCTCTGCAGTGAGAGGAACCTGCAGATGTGTCAGGTGTAATCACACACAGCTCTGCAGTGAGAGGAACCTGTAGATGTGTCAGGTATAATCACACACAGCTCTGCAGTGAGAGGAGCCTGCAGATGTGACAGGTATAATCACACACAGCTCTGCAGTGAGAGGAATCTGCAGATGTGTCAGGTATAATCACACACAGCTCTGCAGTGAGAGGAACCTGCAGATGTGTCAGGTGTAATCACACACAGCTCTGCAGTGAGAGGAACCTGTAGATGTGTCAGGTATAATCACACACAGCTCTGCAGTGAGAGGAGCCTGCAGATGTGACAGGTATAATCACACACAGCTCTGCAGTGAGAGGAATCTGCAGATGTGTCAGGTATAATCACACACAGCTCTGCAGTGAGAGGAACCTGCAGATGTGTCAGGTGTAATCACACACAGCTCTGCAGTGAGAGGAACCTGCAGATGTGTCAGGTGTAATCACACACAGCTCTGCAGAGAGGAACCTGCAGATGTGTCAGGTGTAATCACACACAGCTCTGCAGTGAGAGGAGCCTGCAGATGTGTCAGGTATAATCACACACAGCTCTGCAGTGAGAGGAGCCTGCAGATGTGTCAGGTATAATCACACACAGCTCTGCAGTGAGAGGAACCTGCAGATGTGTCAGGTGTAATCACACACAGCTCTGCAGTGAGAGGAACCTGCAGATGTGTCAGGTGTAATCACACACAGCTCTGCAGAGAGGAACCTGCAGATGTGTCAGGTGTAATCACACACAGCTCTGCAGTGAGAGGAGCCTGCAGATGTGTCAGGTATAATCACACACAGCTCTGCAGTGAGAGGAGCCTGCAGATGTGTCAGGTATAATCACACACAGCTCTGCAGTGAGAGGAGGCTGCAGATGTGTCAGGTATAATCACACACAGATCTGCAGTGAGATGAGGAGAGCAGGCATTACATGTCTCACACTGGTAATGGCCCCTTTTATTAAAAATAATCCCTGGAGGCAGATCGTCATGCAGATCACTGTCCGGCCCATAGTCCTGAGCAGCTCATTTACATAAGATTTCCCTGGAATAATACATCAGATCACAGATATTACATTATCATTATATTTAGCTTCCTATTACTACATGCCGTATAGACGGCTTAGAGCTGATTCTACTGATAGATTTCCTTTAAAAGTCAGACTATACACAGTTAATGATGATTCTCCTGGACTTGCTATAGACTGATCACTAGGATAATTTCATAGCTCTCTGATGTCACCTTGAGGTAGGAGCTTTACAACAAAGCATATTTTACTAATATGAAAATACATTGCATAAGTGATAGATATTGCTCTCTGACAACTGATCACCAGGCACTTCATTGAAAATTCTGTATGAGTTGCAGAATTGCTTACATTACATCACTGTGAATTCACATACTATCAGATTCTTATCTTATTAACAGAGCATGCTTTACTAATATGAATTCCATTACTTTACCATGTAACCTTTATAGTAGATTCACACATAATGACTGAAACTGAACAATCTATTCCATACATCCAAGTATGATTGTCTCTGTAGCATGTACATGGATTTCTACACAATAAGTTATAGGTGACAGACTGTCCCAAAAATTTCTGCAACAAATTTGCGACTTGAGAATGTAACCATAAATATTGCCTTTGAGCTCTGGTTACCCACTGGACCCTTAAAGGGGTTGTTTGGGACTTTTACATTGATGGCCTATCCTCAGGATAGGTCATCAATATCTGATCTGTGGGGGTGCAATACACAGCACCTCCACTGATCAACTGTTCCCTAGCCGGCGGCAGAAGTGCTCAGTTGTAGAGCTGCACAGCTCCATCAACTGCATAGTGGCCACATCCAGGTACTGTAAATTGCCCCCTGTTGATTCAAATAGGGGGCAGGTGTGCAGCACCCGGATGCAGCCACTATGCAGTGCAGTTGACGGAGCAGTGCTGTGCAACAGAAAGTGTAATAGAACACTTTCAGTTAGCACTTGGAACAACTGATCGACATGTGTGCTGGTCACTATTGACAGACTGCAGCAGTGAACGGTTACCTAAGCAAACAAGCAAGAAAATTAAAGGGGTTATCCACTACTAGGACAACCGCTTCTTAAACTAAATGTTCGGCCCCTATAAAATAAACAAACCTATACTCTCCTCCCGTGCCGATGCTGTTCAAGCGGTTTCGACACTCGCGGTCCTGGGGCTGTGATGCAGTTTAATGACACGTAATGCCTGGCGGCCAATCAGCTCTGGCGTCGCTGTCCCAGCCTCCTGTTGAAATGAACATGAAGAGGAAGTGCGGGATCAGCTGCCGCCTGGACTTCTGCTTCATGTTCAGTTCGTTTGAAGGCGGGGTCAGTGCGCTAGCGCTGACTGGGCGCCGGGCACCACGTGTCATTCCATCGCATCACAGCCCCAGGACCGCGAGTGTTGACACCGCTGGAACAGCATCGGCACGGGAGGCGAGTATAGGTTTGTTTATTTTATAGGGGCCGAACATTTAGTTTATGAAGGGATTGTCCTAGTAGTGGACAAGCCTTTAAAAATGCATTCTTGAAAACAGAGAGGATATTTAATAACAAGTGCATTGCAAAGTTGCTTGTTTTACAAGCACTTTGTAATTTTACCTATTTAAAATGTTGAGAGAACCTCTTTAATTAATGTCCCCCATAGATTTCCTGCTCTGCCTCCCTCGACCTGTACATAATGCTGAGAGCTGTCTGATCTATTGTATTTTAGCTGATTTCTCTTACATTTGGGATAAGGGAATGATCTGAGACTTAGAAGACAGCTCTCCCCATTACCAGTGCAGAGTGCATGCAGGAAGTCATAGTGCTGCTTCAGCCAATGTCAGCAGAGTAGGAAGTGTTGTCAGAAGAAGGCCTTTCCCCTGGTGGAGATTGCCAAGGCGACTTGCAGGCCATGCAATGACTCTCTAGGATTTTAACAGTCATTTTACATTTTCATTTCATAAATCAATAGTGCACGTGAAAATAAGCAACTTTGTATTATATCTTATCAGAGAAATCTGCTGCTTTCTCTGCCAGAATTGATCAATCATTATCAAAATTCTCAATTCTGAGGTAAAATCTGTTTTCAATGAGGACTTTCCCATTACTGAGATAGGAGATGGCAGCTGCTACTGATGAGATTCTATATAGACGAGGGAGGGAGGAGCCAGGGGTAGAGCTCCACCCTCCTCCTCTCCCTAGTATCTACAGTACATAGGAGATGGCGGCTGCTACTGATAAGATGCTATGTACTGTGGATAGGAGGGTGGAGCTCTGCCTCTGGCTCCTCCCTCGTGTATATAGGAGATGAGAGCTGCTACTGATAAGATGCTATGTACTGTAGATAGGAGGGAGAGGAGGAGGGTGGAGCTCTGCCTCTGGCTCCTCCCGCGTGTATATAGGAGATGAGAGCTGCTACTGATAAGATGCTATGTACTGTAGATAGGAGGGAGAGGAGGAGGGTGGAGCACTGCCTCTGGCTCCTCCCTCGTGTATATAGGAGATGAGAGCTGCTACTGATAAGATGCTATGTACTGTAGATAGGAGGGAGAGGAGGAGGGTGGAGCTCTGCCTCTGGCTCCTCCCTCGTGTATATAGGAGATGAGAGCTGCTACTGATAAGATGCTATGTACTGTAGATAGGAGGGAGAGGAGGAGGGTGGAGCTCTGCCTCTGGCTCCTCCCTCGTGTATATAGGAGATGAGAGCTGCTACTGATAAGATGCTATGTACTGTAGATACTAGGGAGAGGAGGAGGGTGGAGCTCTGCCTCTGGCTCCTCCCTCGTGTATATAGGAGATGAGAGCTGCTACTGATAAGATGCTATGTACTGTAGATAGGAGGGAGAGGAGGAGGGTGGAGCTCTGCCTCTGGCTCCTCCCTCGTGTATATAGGAGATGAGAGCTGCTACTGATAAGATGCTATGTACTGTAGATAGGAGGGAGAGGAGGAGGGTGGAGCTCTGGCTCTGGCTCCTCCCTCGTGTATATAGAGGATGAGAGCTGCTACTGATAAGATGTTATGTACTGTAGATAGGAGGGAGAGGAGGAGGGTGGAGCTCTGCCTCTGGCTCCTCCCTCGTGTATATAGAGGATGAGAGCTGCTACTGATAAGATGTTATGTACTGTGGATAGGAGGGAGAGGAGGAGGGAGGAGCTCTGCCTCTGGCTCCTCCCTCGTGTATATAGGAGATGAGAGCTGCTACTGATAAGATGCTATGTACTGTAGATAGGAGGGAGAGGAGGAGGGTGGAGCTCTGCCTCTGGCTCCTCCCTCGTGTATATAGGAGATGAGAGCTGCTACTGATAAGATGCTATGTACTGTAGATAGGAGGGAGAGGAGGAGGGTGGAGCTCTGCCTCTGGCTCCTCCCTCCCTCGTGTATATAGAGGATGAGAGCTGCTACTGATAAGATGCTATGTACTGTAGATAGGAGGGAGAGGAGGAGGGTGGAGCTCTGCCTCTGGCTCCTCCCTCGTGTATATAGGAGATGAGAGCTGCTACTGATAAGATGCTATGTACTGTAGATAGGAGGGAGAGGAGGAGGGTGGAGCTCTGCCTCTGGCTCCTCCCTCCCTCGTGTATATAGAGGATGAGAGCTGCTACTGATAAGATGCTATGTACTGTAGATAGGAGGGAGAGGAGGAGGGTGGAGCTCTGCCTCTGGCTCCTCCCTCGTGTATATAGAGGATGAGAGCTGCTACTGATAAGATGCTATGTACTGTAGATAGGAGAGAGAGGAGGAGGGTGGAGCTCTGCCTCTGGCTCCTCCCTCGTGTATATAGGAGATGAGAGCTGCTACTGATAAGATGCTATGTACTGTAGATAGGAGGGAGAGGAGGAGGGTGGAGCTCTGCCTCTGGCTCCTCCCTCGTGTATATAGGAGATGAGAGCTGCTACTGATAAGATGCTATGTACTGTAGATAGGAGGGAGAGGAGGAGGGTGGAGCTCTGCCTCTGGCTCCTCCCTCCCTCGTGTATATAGAGGATGAGAGCTGCTACTGATAAGATGCTATGTACTGTAGATAGGAGGGAGAGGAGGAGGGTGGAGCTCTGCTTCTGGCTCCTCCCTCCCTCGTGTATATAGAGGATGAGAGCTGCTACTGATAAGATGCTATGTACTGTAGATAGGAGGGAGAGGAGGAGGGTGGAGCTCTGCCTCTGGCTCCTCCCTCGTGTATATAGGAGATGAGAGCTGCTACTGATAAGATGTTATGTACTGTAGATAGGAGGGAGAGGAGGAGGGTGGAGCTCTGCTTCTGGCTCCTCCCTCCCTCGTGTATATAGAGGATGAGAGCTGCTACTGATAAGATGCTATGTACTGTAGATAGGAGGGAGAGGAGGAGGGTGGAGCTCTGCCTCTGGCTCCTCCCTCGTGTATATAGGAGATGAGAGCTGCTACTGATAAGATGCTATGTACTGTAGATAGGAGGGAGAGGAGGAGGGTGGAGCTCTGCCTCTGGCTCCTCCCTCGTGTATATAGAGGATGAGAGCTGCTACTGATAAGATGCTATGTACTGTAGATAGGAGAGAGAGGAGGAGGGTGGAGCTCTGCCTCTGGCTCCTCCCTCGTGTATATAGGAGATGAGAGCTGCTACTGATAAGATGTTATGTACTGTAGATAGGAGGGAGAGGAGGAGGGTGGAGCTCTGCTTCTGGCTCCTCCCTCCCTCGTGTATATAGAGGATGAGAGCTGCTACTGATAAGATGTTATGTACTGTAGATAGGAGGGAGAGGAGGAGGGTGGAGCTCTGCTTCTGGCTCCTCCCTCCCTCGTGTATATAGAGGATGAGAGCTGCTACTGATAAGATGCTATGTACTGTAGATAGGAGGGAGAGGAGGAGGGAGGAGCTCTACCCCTGGCTCCTCCCTCGTGTATATAGGAGATGAGAGCTGCTACTGATAAGATGCTATGTACTGTGGATAGGAGGGAGAGGAGGAGGGTGGAGCTCTGCCTCTGGCTCCTCCCTCGTGTATATAGAGGATGAGAGCTGCTACTGATAAGATGTTATGTACTGTGGATAGGAGGGAGAGGAGGAGGGAGGAGCTCTGCCTCTGGCTCCTCCCTCGTGTATATAGGAGATGAGAGCTGCTACTGATAAGATGCTATGTACTGTAGATAGGAGGGAGAGGAGGAGGGTGGAGCTCTGCCTCTGGCTCCTCCCTCGTGTATATAGGAGATGAGAGCTGCTACTGATAAGATGCTATGTACTGTAGATAGGAGGGAGAGGAGGAGGGTGGAGCTGTGCCTCTGGCTCCTCCCTCGTGTATATAGGAGATGAGAGCTGCTACTGATAAGATGCTATGTACTGTAGATACTAGGGAGAGGAGGAGGGTGGAGCTCTGGCTCCTCCCTCGTGTATATAGAGGATGAGAGCTGCTACTGATAAGATGTTATGTACTGTAGATAGGAGGGAGAGGAGGAGGGTGGAGCTCTGCCTCTGGCTCCTCCCTCGTGTATATAGGAGATGAGAGCTGCTACTGATAAGATGCTATGTACTGTAGATAGGAGGAGGGTGGAGGAGGGTGGAGCTCTGCCTCTGGCTCCTCCCTCGTGTATATAGAGGATGAGAGCTGCTACTGATAAGATGTTATGTACTGTGGATAGGAGGGAGAGGAGGAGGGAGGAGCTCTGCCTCTGGCTCCTCCCTCGTGTATATAGGAGATGAGAGCTGCTACTGATAAGATGCTATGTACTGTAGATAGGAGGGAGAGGAGGAGGGTGGAGCTCTGCCTCTGGCTCCTCCCTCGTGTATATAGGAGATGAGAGCTGCTACTGATAAGATGCTATGTACTGTAGATAGGAGGGAGAGGAGGAGGGTGGAGCTCTGCCTCTGGCTCCTCCCTCGTGTATATAGGAGATGAGAGCTGCTACTGATAAGATGCTATGTACTGTAGATAGGAGAGAGAGGAGGAGGGTGGAGCTCTGCCTCTGGCTCCTCCCTCGTGTATATAGGAGATGAGAGCTGCTACTGATAAGATGCTATGTACTGTAGATAGGAGAGAGAGGAGGAGGGTGGAGCTCTGCCTCTGGCTCCTCCCTCGTGTATATAGGAGATGAGAGCTGCTACTGATAAGATGTTATGTACTGTAGATAGGAGGGAGAGGAGGAGGGTGGAGCTCTGGCTCCTCCCTCCCTCGTGTATATAGGAGATGAGAGCTGCTACTGATAAGATGCTATGTACTGTAGATAGGAGGGAGAGGAGGAGGGTGGAGCTCTGCCTCTGGCTCCTCCCTCGTGTATATAGGAGATGAGAGCTGCTACTGATAAGATGTTATGTACTGTAGATAGGAGGGAGAGGAGGAGGGTGGAGCTCTGGCTCCTCCCTCCCTCGTGTATATAGGAGATGAGAGCTGCTACTGATAAGATGCTATGTACTGTGGATAGGAGGGAGAGGAGGAGGGTGGAGCTCTGCCTCTGGCTCCTCCCTCGTGTATATAGAGGATGAGAGCTGCTACTGATAAGATGTTATGTACTGTGGATAGGAGGGAGAGGAGGGAGGAGCTCTACCTCTGGCTCCTCCCTCGTGTATATAGAGGATGAGAGCTGCTACTGATAAGATGTTATGTACTGTAGATAGGAGGGAGAGGAGGAGGGTGGAGCTCTGCCTCTGGCTCCTCCCTCGTGTATATAGGAGATGAGAGCTGCTACTGATAAGATGCTATGTACTGTAGATAGGAGGGAGAGGAGGAGGGTGGAGCTCTGCCTCTGGCTCCTCCCTCCCTCGTGTATATAGGAGATGAGAGCTGCTACTGATAAGATGCTATGTACTGTAGATAGGAGGGAGAGGAGGAGGGTGGAGCTCTGCCTCTGGCTCCTCCCTCCCTCGTGTATATAGGAGATGAGAGCTGCTACTGATAAGATGCTATGTACTGTAGATAGGAGGGAGAGGAGGAGGGTGGAGCTCTGCCTCTGGCTCCTCCCTCGTGTATATAGGAGATGAGAGCTGCTACTGATAAGATGCTATGTACTGTAGATAGGAGGGAGAGGAGGAGGGTGGAGCTGTGCCTCTGGCTCCTCCCTCGTGTATATAGGAGATGAGAGCTGCTACTGATAAGATGCTATGTACTGTAGATACTAGGGAGAGGAGGAGGGTGGAGCTCTGGCTCTGGCTCCTCCCTCGTGTATATAGAGGATGAGAGCTGCTACTGATAAGATGTTATGTACTGTAGATAGGAGGGAGAGGAGGAGGGTGGAGCTCTGCCTCTGGCTCCTCCCTCCCTCGTGTATATAGGAGATGAGAGCTGCTACTGATAAGATGCTATGTACTGTAGATACTAGGGAGAGGAGGAGGGTGGAGCTCTGCCTCTGGCTCCTCCCTCCCTCGTGTATATAGAGGATGAGAGCTGCTACTGATAAGATGCTATGTACTGTAGATAGGAGGGAGAGGAGGAGGGTGGAGCTCTGCCTCTGGCTCCTCCCTCGTGTATATAGAGGATGAGAGCTGCTACTGATAAGATGTTATGTACTGTGGATAGGAGGGAGAGGAGGAGGGAGGAGCTCTGCCTCTGGCTCCTCCCTCGTGTATATAGGAGATGAGAGCTGCTACTGATAAGATGCTATGTACTGTGGATAGGAGGGAGAGGAGGAGGGTGGAGCTCTGCCTCTGGCTCCTCCCTCGTGTATATAGGAGATGAGAGCTGCTACTGATAAGATGCTATGTACTGTAGTTACTAGGGAGAGGAGGAGGGTGGAGCTCTGCCTCTGGCTCCTCCCTCGTGTATATAGGAGATGAGAGCTGCTACTGATAAGATGCTATGTACTGTAGATAGGAGGGAGAGGAGGAGGGTGGAGCTCTGCCTCTGGCTCCTCCCTCGTGTATATAGGAGATGAGAGCTGCTACTGATAAGATGCTATGTACTGTAGATAGGAGGGAGAGGAGGAGGGTGGAGCTCTGCCTCTGGCTCCTCCCTCGTGTATATAGGAGATGAGAGCTGCTACTGATAAGATGCTATGTACTGTAGATAGGAGGGAGAGGAGGAGGGTGGAGCTCTGCCCCTGGCTCCTCCCTCCCTCGTGTATATAGGAGATGAGAGCTGCTACTGATAAGATGCTATGTACTGTGGATAGGAGGGAGAGGAGGAGGGTGGAGCTCTGGCTCCTCCCTCCCTCGTGTATATAGGAGATGAGAGCTGCTACTGATAAGATGCTATGTACTGTAGATAGGAGGGAGAGGAGGAGGGTGGAGCTCTGCCTCTGGCTCCTCCCTCCCTCGTGTATATAGGAGATGAGAGCTGCTACTGATAAGATGCTATGTACTGTAGATAGGAGGAGGGTGGAGCTCTGCCTCTGGCTCCTCCCTCGTGTATATAGGAGATGAGAGCTGCTACTGATAAGATGCTATGTACTGTAGATAGGAGGGAGAGGAGGAGGGTGGAGCTCTGCCTCTGGCTCCTCCCTCCCTCGTGTATATAGGAGATGAGAGCTGCTACTGATAAGATGCTGTGTACTGTAGATAGGAGGGTGGAGCTCTGCCTCTGGCTCCTCCCTCGTGTATATAGGAGATGAGAGCTGCTACTGATAAGATGCTATGTACTGTAGATAGGAGGGAGAGGAGGAGGGTGGAGCTCTGCCTCTGGCTCCTCCCTCCCTTGTGTATATAGGAGATGAGAGCTGCTACTGATAAGATGCTATGTACTGTAGATAGGAGGGAGAGGAGGAGGGTGGAGCTCTGCCTCTGGCTCCTCCCTCCCTCGTGTATATAGGAGATGAGAGCTGCTACTGATAAGATGCTATGTACTGTAGATAGGAGGAGGGTGGAGCTCTGCCTCTGGCTCCTCCCTCCCTCGTGTATATAGGAGATGAGAGCTGCTACTGATAAGATGTTATGTACTGTGGATAGGAGGGAGAGGAGGAGGGTGGAGCTCTGCCTCTGGCTCCTCCCTCGTGTATATAGAGGATGAGAGCTGCTACTGATAAGATGCTATGTACTGTAGATAGGAGGGAGAGGAGGAGGGAGGAGCTCTGCCTCTGGCTCCTCCCTCGTGTATATAGGAGATGAGAGCTGCTACTGATAAGATGCTATGTACTGTAGATAGGAGGGAGAGGAGGAGGGTGGAGCTCTGCCTCTGGCTCCTCCCTCGTGTATATAGGAGATGAGAGCTGCTACTGATAAGATGCTATGTACTGTAGATAGGAGGGAGAGGAGGAGGGTGGAGCTCTACCTCTGGCTCCTCCCTCCCTCGTGTATATAGGAGATGAGAGCTGCTACTGATAAGATGTTATGTACTGTAGATAGGAGGGAGAGGAGGAGGGTGGAGCTCTGCCTCTGGCTCCTCCCTCCTGTATATAGGAGATGAGAGCTGCTACTGATAAGATGCTATGTACTGTAGATACTAGGGAGAGGAGGAGGGTGGAGCTCTGCCTCTGGCTCCTCCCTCGTGTATATAGGAGATGAGAGCTGCTACTGATAAGATGCTATGTACTGTGGATAGGAGGGAGAGGAGGAGGGTGGAGCTCTACCCCTGGCTCCTCCCTCCCTCGTGTATATAGGAGATGAGAGCTGCTACTGATAAGATGTTATGTACTGTAGATACTAGGGAGAGGAGGAGGGTGGAGCTCTACCCCTGGCTCCTCCCTCCCTCGTCTATATAGAATCTCATCAGTAGCAGCTGCCATCTCCTATCTCAGTAATGGGAAAGTTTTCACTGAATACAGATTTTACCTCAGAATTGAGAATTTTGATAATGACTGATTAATTTGGTCAGAGAAAGCAGCAGATTTCTCTGATAAGATATAATACAAAGTTGCTTATTTTCATGTGACTATTGATTTATGAAATAAAAATTAAAAAATGATAGATACTCTTTAAATTGCTTCTTCAGAAAGGAAGCGGACCGCAACTCTGATGCCGCCTTTTGGAGGTAGCAATCCTAAAAGTCAAAATCGACCCTTTAATGAGCCTTGACACAAACACTGCCATATAATATATTACTAATTAGAGTTAAAAAATGTTGCTAACATGATAAAAAAAAAAAAAAATCGTAGTGGGTAGTCCCAGTCACACTTAACACTGCCTGACGTTGCTTGATCTTGGAGCACCAGACCCATGTCCTGATTTTGTTTGTATTTCAGGCTTTCCAAGACCATAACATGGATCTTGACCAGTCTGCAGTTCAGGAGTAGGAAAGCCCTGTAACATTTTATTTTTAGAGCAATTTATTAAAGCTATAACAACCTGACTCGGTCTGTGTTGTACGTCAGGGAATCATTTTCTTTCTTCCAGAATATTTGTGGTGGGGGCATTCCAGACACTCGGCACTCTAGTCTCACTGGGTATCCTTCAGCCACACCTGTGTTTTGGAGCTTTTCTATGAACACTGGTGGTTTGTGGGCATCACGCGCTGTTGGAGGTAAAAGATACACAGTTATTATAAATCCAAATATCAACCTCTATGAAAGGTGCGTCACATCCAGGTTCATTTGATAAAATAAAGAAGATCCAAGTTGCAAATTTTCAGGTGCAAAAAAATGTTCTCTTGTTATTGAATAGGTCCTACTCAAAAAGACTGTTTTTGTACACGTATCTTAAAGGGGTTGTCCGGTCCAAATCGAGTGTGACTACAGACTTATGAATTCCCCCAATGCATGCACTGTGTGCTGAGGGGTTCGCAAGTTTCTGAGTCGGGAACGCAGGGTATGCATGAGTTATACACACTCCGGACAGAGCCCATCCGGTGGGCGCAGCCTTGCTCCATACACATGTATGGAGCAAGGCCGCACCCACTGGACGTGCTCTGGCCTGGAGTATGTACAATGCATACGTACCCATCGGTCCCGGCTCAGAAACTGGCGAATCACCGCAAGGCACAATGCCTGCGCTGGAGGGATTCTTAAGTCTGCAGTCACCCACAGTGACTGAAGACTCATCGATTTGGACTGGACAACCCCTTTAATGAAGGCAGTGCTGGAGTAAGATGCATCTAATTCCCTGTAAATGAACTAGGTGCACCAATCAGGGACTGGAGTACATCTCTCACAGAATTTATGCCAGTAAAGTGGCGTAAATTTTGTTGAATTTCCTGGAATCCTGTCCAAGGTCCGTCCACTTTGGAAACTTCAAGATTCACAAAATTTTTACAACATTTCAAGATGTTTTACTCCTAAAAACTTGCAAAACACCTTGTTGCTAACAGTTTGTTGGGATTAAAACAAAAAAGGGTAAAGTCAAACTCAATATTAACCCCTTTCCGACGCGAGACTGATCTATACATCCCTGTGGCCTGGTCATTAACGTGCAAACAGCCTTCGGAGGTAAAGGGGTTACATGTAGTTCAAGCAAAGGAAATAGGTTTTTGACTACTATGAGAGACAATTACCTTTCACAACTGGTTCAGGACCCAACAAGAAGGGGGGCACTGCTAGACCTAATATTAACCAATAGGCCAGACCGCATATCAAATATACGAGTTGGGGGTCACTTGGGTAATAGTGATCACAAAATAATACGTTTTCATGTAACCTTTAATAAGATGTGTAGTAGAGGGGTTACAAGGACACTAAACTTCAGGAAGGCAAATTTCCAACGGTTAAGAGATGATCTTAGTGCAATAAACTGGGACGATATCCTGAGACATAAAGCTACACAAAGCAAATGGGAGACATTTATTAACATCCTGAATAGGACCTGTGCACAATATATACCCTTTGGGAATAAACATGCTAGAAATAGGAGGAAACCACTATGGCTAAATAGAGCTGTAAGGGGCGCAATAAGTGACAAAAAGAAAGCATTTAGAGAACTAAAGCTAGTAGGTAGTGATGAGGCATTAAATATATATAGAAAATTAAATAAATTATGTAAAAAACAAATCAAGGCAGCAAAGATTGAGGCAGAGAGAATCATTGCCAGAGAAAGTAAAAATAACGCCCAAAATATTCTTTAACTACACAAATAGTAAAAAACTAAAAAATTATAGTGTTGGCCCCCTTAAAAATAGTCTGGGTGGATGAGGATGAGGAAAAAGCCAATATGCTAAATGATTTTTTTTCAACCGTATTTACACAAGAAAATCGCATGACAGAAAACATGATTAGTGATAACAAAAATTCTCCAGTAAATGTCAGTTGCTTAACCCAGCAGGAAGTACGGCGGCGTCTAAAAATCACTAAAGCTGACAAATCCCCTGGCCCGGATGGGATACACCCGCGAGTACTGCAGGAATTAAGTAAAGTCATAGATAGACCATTATTTTTAATCTTTAAAGATTCCATAATAACAGGGTCTGTACCACAGGACTGGCGTATAGCAAATGTGGTGCCAATATTCAAAAAGGGGACAAAAACTGAACTTGGAAATTATAGGCCAGTAAGCTTACCCTCTACTGTGGGTAAAATCCTGGAGGGTTTCCTAAGAGATGCTATACTAGAGTATCTGAAGAAGAATAACCTCATGACCCAATATCAACATGGGTTTACGAGGGACCGCTCCTATCAAACTAATCTGATCAGTTTTTATGAGGAGGCAAGTTCTGGACTGGACCAAGGAAATGCAGTGGATGTTGTGTATATGGACTTTTCAATACGGTTCCACACAAAAGGTTGATACATAAAATGAGAACAATGGTGATAGGGGAAAATATATGTATGTGGGTTAAGAATTGGCTCAGTGATAGGAAACAAAGGGTGGTTATTAATGGAAAACACTCAGACTGGGTCTCCGTTAACAGTGGGGTACCACAGGGGTCAGTATTGGGCCCCCTTCTTTTTAACATATTTATTAATGACCTTGTAGGGGGCATACAGAGTAATATTTCAATATTTGCAGATGACACTAAACTCTGCAGGGTAATCAATACAGAGGAGGACAATTTTATATTACAGGAGGATCTATGTAAACTAGAAGCTTGGGCTGATAAATGGCAAATGAGCTTTAATGGGGATAAATGTAAGGTAATGTACTTGGGCAGAGGAAATAAAATGTATAATTATATGCTTAATTGTAAAACACTGGCAAAACTAACTGAAAAAGACCTGGGTGTATTGGGGGACGACAAGCTCACGTTTAGTGGCCAGTGTCAGGCTGCTGCTGAAAAGGCAAATAAAATAATGGGATGCATTAAAAGAGGCATAGATGCTCATGAGAAGAACATAGTTTTACCTCTATACAAGTCACTAGTGCGACCACACTTAGAATATTGTGTACAGTTCTGGTCTCAGGTGTATAAGAAAGACATAGCTGAACTAGAGAGGGTGCAGAGAAGAGCGACCAAGGTTATTAGAGGACTGGGGGGTCTGCAATGCCAAGACAGGTTATTACACTTGGGGTTATTTACTGTGGAAAAACGAAGGCTTAGGGGTGATCTTATTACTATGTACAAGTATATGAGGGGACAGTACAAAGACCTTTCTACTGATCTTTTTACTCTGAGGCCTGAGACGGGGACAAGGGGGCATCTTCTACGTCTGGAGGAAAGAAGGTTTAATCATAATCACAGACGGGGATTCTTTACTGTAAGAGCAGTGAGACTATGGAACTCTCTGCTGCATGATGTTGTAATGAGTGATTCACTGTTAAAATTTAAGAAGGGCATGGATGCCTTTCTTGAAAAGTATAATATTACAGGTTATATATACTAGATTCCTTGATAGGGCGTTGATCCAGGGAACTAGTCTGATTGTCGTATGGAGTCGGGAAGGAATTTTTTTCCCCAATGTGGAGCTTAGTGTTTGCCACATGGTTTTTTTTTTGCCTTCCTCTGGATCAACATGTTAGGCTATGGGTTGAACTAGATGGACTTAGTCTTCCTTCAACCTTAAAAACTATAGTATAAACACATTAATATTAAAATGTGTTGCTCATCAATAATCAGTTCCATCTGTTTCATTAATGCATTAGCTGAATAGAAGATACACAGCTCATCAGTTCATAAAAAGTTCACTTGCGCTATTTACACACCCAGAATGGTTCCAGCACGGCTGCCTGTCACTGCTCTTCAGATGTACATTAACAATGATATGTGGTTAGGATGATCATACACCCCAAACACATGGACACTTCTTATAGGGTTTTTTCCACAAAGTTAATTTTAAAGTTGATTTTAATCAATAGATCTTGGAATAATAATAATTTCCACAATTGGATGTGTTTAAATAAAATGTTCCTGTGCTGAGATAATCTTATACATGTGCCCCTGATGTGTACTGTCTTGATGAGATGTTGTGTTGGAATGGAGGCTCCTGATTCATTAAGTGGCACACGCCTCTTAAGGCTGTGTGCCCATGATGCGTTTTTTAAGCGTTTCCGCAGCGGCAAAAACGCTGCAGAAACGCTTAAAAAACGCATGGTAGAAGGCCAGCCATGTTCCCCAATGATAATCCGCATGTGCTGTGCACATGCTGCGGAAATTTCCGCTGCAGATTATCATTGCGGAAAAAAACACAGCACTACCAATTATTTTGCGGAAGTGCTGCGTTTTCGCCGCCATTGACTGGCATTAGAACGCGCCAATTCCGCAAGACTGCATCTGTACTCGCATAATTGGCGCGTTCTAATGTGCGGATGGTACCCGGGTGTGGAGGACAGGAGACTCTCCTCCACACCCAGGTACCATTAAAAGCTGTAAAAAAAGAATAAAATAAAAAATAAAGATTATATTCACCTTCCGACGGCCCCCGGACTTCTTCTCTGTGCTTGCAGACAGATCGCGCAGGACTGAAGGACCTGCGGTGACGTCAAGGTCATGTGACGGCAGGTCCTTCAGTACAGGGCACCGCGATCTGCCGGCAGCCAGCACAGGAGCGCAGCAAGACAGCGGGGGTCATCGGAGGGTAAGTATAGGTTTATTTTTTTATTCTTAACCATTCTCTCGGGTCACACTATATAAATCCATGCCGGTTGCATGGATTTATATAGTGTGACCTAGTTGTCAAGCACTTTTCCAAGTGATGCTAAAATCTCTTGGAAAGCGCTTGACACCCGCATGCGGAAATGCATGTGAAGAACGCTTCATTTCCGCATGTCCCTGGCAGGAAAAACGCATGTACAATCCGCATGTACAATCCACATGTGTTTTTTTCTGCCAGGGAGATGCAGAAACGCTCAGGAAAAAATCCTGAGCATTTCTGCATCGTGGGCACATAGCCTAAAGGGGTTGTCTGGTCTAAAACGACATGTCTGCAGTCACTCTATGTGACTGCAGACTTGTGAATCCTCACAGTGCATGCAATGTGCGCTGTGAGGATTCTCCGGTGTCCGTGCTGGGATGGAAAGAATGCGATCTGGATATTCCTGGTCAGAAGCCGAGTAGACCGATTCTGGAGCACCCAATGCAAGTGTATTGCGTGATGCCAGAAACAGTCTAGTCGGATTCTGGACGGGAATATGCATATCACATACTTGCGGCCACGTGACTGCAGTTCTCAGCGCAGAGACGGGAGAATTCTCACAGCGCATAGTGTGTGCGACGTGAGGATTCACAAGTCTGCAGCCACATAGAGTAACTGCAGACTTGTCGTTTTAGACCGGACAACCCCTTTAATGAATCAGGCAATGCTGTGTGCGCCTCCCCATAGATCTTACTGTAGCCTCATGATTTTGCTGCCGTCACGCTCCCGTCCCTCCTGAGCTCCGCACACTTTATTGAAGCTGGGGAGAGAACAAACACATCAAAAGTCACATCATTTTGCACAATTTTGCTTTTGCACAAAAAAATGTGACTTTTTGACAGATTTTTAGCGAACAAAGCTTTAAAAACGCTTTGATGAATCGCACCCAAGTCCCTATTATTTGAATTGCTCATTTACTAAGAGGAATAAATTCACAGCACCACAAATGAAGCAACAGAATGCAGACTTCTGTATATATGGAGCTTGTATTCTGTCTGCAGAGCATCTGATAGTGATTGTCATTTATGCCCATGGGCGTATGAAAAATTGTCCATTTCTCATTCAGAAAAAAAAGGCCAATTGAGAAAGATTGTCATCTGTATTCTATCTGTATGCCATCCGTGTGTCCGTTTTTTTACATCTGTGTGGCATCTGTATTTATACATTAACAATTTTAAAGAATTACAAGAACAAATACAAATACACTTTCCTATGTTCTGAATTGCATGCTAAGTGGAGGCCATTGATATAATGTGAACACAGCCATAGGTAGGTAGGTTAATAGTCTGCAAAATTGTCCGGCAACAAACTAGTTAATTCCCTGTGCAGATTCAACACACTGAAAATGCTAAACCTTACAAAGAAATATTCTAAACAACTGGACGCTGTGCCAAGGACTACTACAAACACATGACAACGAGACGGAGTGCAATACTTTCCAGATTGTATATAGAGTTTACTTAGCCAAAAAAGGTCCTGAGGTGCAGCGCTGCACGAGGAGCGCTCTACGGAGACCCGTCATCCTACATCCGGCTGCATTTTTCATGTAACTTTCAACCTTAAACCAAATGCACTAAAATAGCTGTGAATTTAACAGATGATGCCAAAAGTACTAACGGGAGTCCCCGATCTCTACCTCGGCCTCGAAGATAGAAAACAGCTCTGCTCCATGCCACGCTCACTATGGTAATAGTGTGAACACGGACACTGACTCACATGGAGACCTCCCTCGATACTATGACTCTGGATTTATTGCTGGCATGGCCCTGGGTAATGAGGCCACTTCTACTCCTGAAGCAAATAACCTTTTGTTTTTTTACCCATGACGTAAGTAAGAGAGGTACAGTACACTATTCATTGGTGCAACAAAATTTGACAGAAATCTGGACAATATCTTTGGTGAAAACCATAAAATCTGAAGTGCATGTTGTTTTATATCTGGTGCCAGCTTTAGAAAAGTCGATAATCTGGTGCCAAACGTAACACCAAAGCTTTTGCAGAGTTACTCACTGTTAGGGCTCATGCACATGACATTTCTCAGATGAGTGCTGTGAAGACCTGGGGTCTTCCGTGGGCGTAATACTACTCCGACAACACAAGGTTGGGTAAAACAGTGTGGCAATACTTTATTGAACCACAAAACAGGCAATAAACATGTAAAACAGTCCCAGCAAAGACCCAAGATGGTACAAACATTACACAGTCTCACCCTTCTGCTCTGCCCGCCTGAGATAGAACAACTGCGACTTTGGGATTTCTAGGGCCAACTACCTCAAACAGTGGCCCCCCGCTTCTGGCGGGCCCCCCACAGAGAGGAAGTAGCGGCAAGTTTAGGAAGCTAGCAGTCCATTGAGGTACAAGGCCAGGAGACCCGAGAGTCCCACCCTGGCCTCTCCGAGAGTTTCCATGGATCCAGATGACCGGTGGGTCCCAATCTGGCTTCTCCGAAGGTCTCCATGGGTTCCAGGCAACCGGTGGGTCCCTCCTGGCAACCCCAAACAACATATCCATGGGGTCAGGTGACTTCTTCATCCCAACCTGGTCTCCCCAAAATTATCCATGGTCTCTCTGATGGTCAATGGAGCAGATCCGTATCTTTCCAGTCAGGGCCGTACCCTTAGGCTAGAATCATGTAAAATTCAAATTTGTGTCTCTTTGGACACCATGCTATCCATCTACTTTCCTTAAGGATGTATCTCATTCTCCTTGTAAAGTTTTTCTGATCCTCCTTGATTCTTTCTGCAGCACTACAGACATCCCTATTTATATTTACATCTGTGTAAGGTCATCAGTCACAGGTTGGGGTTAGGGAGGGCATTACTCACATGGCTCAGCTCTCATTGTTTGAGCTAATCTATTTACACAGTTGGTATCACAGGGGCTATTGTAAATAAACTTTCAGCTGACTTAGTATAATATGTAATTAGCATAGTAACAAACAACATTGTTCATCTAACCAAGAGGAGACAGCAATCAGGGTTATACAAATGCTGGTCCATCCTTTAGAAATACACAAACATATACAAGTCAATTTAAACACAATAGTGTATTTCTCTTGACTTAACTAATCTATTCGTCTGGCTTATTAAGATTTTAAGCTGTATCGTCACATGTGCTATCCATGGTTTTCACAGATCGAACTCGTCCCTATGTTCTCTGGCGCTGTGCACATGTTATATTCTTCTCTCGGATCGAGTGATCCACAGGAAAATTTGGAGACATATTTGATTTTGATCCAAGTGTTCCCTTTCGGCAATGGAAGTCTACAGATCCTTGAAAAAAAAAGTGGACCGCACTTGGATAACAAAACTGAAAAGTTGGAGAATTTTTTTATTTTTCCCTCCAAGTCTTAGAAAAATTGATGCCACTCTGATTAGAATAATGGGACCGTTTTTCTCGAATGTGGAAGAAACAGTTGTGTGACCCTACCCTTACTAGCAAATATCATCAAGGACAACTCCATGTACTACAGAATTACTGACAAGGGCTAAAGCTTTAAGCGTTACTGTACTTACCAGCAACTATGAGCTCCAAGCTGAAGGAATTCTGGCCAGCACGATTAGAGGCCACACAAGTATATATTCCTGCATCCCTGGTGGTCACCGGCTCAATGATCAGGGAGTGCACTCCATTCTCACGCACCAACATTTTGTGAGAGTTGTCTGGGCGGACAGGCCTTCCATTCAATTGCCAACTCAGGTCAGGAGTAGGTAGTCCACTCACCTGGTTTATACAGAACACATATAACGTTACAAATCATTCAATGGTTTATAGAATAAGTTATCAGAATAATAGTATAGCTATAATATGTAATGTATTGTCACATCAAAGCAATGTATGTACTTAAAATGGGAAAGCTCTTCACAGGATGATAGGAGAGCACTGGGTCATGGAAAAATGGTAGTGACTTTTTTTGAAGAACGTGGCTTATTGAAATGTTAATTTGGACCCCCAGGACATGCATCTGTTTCAACCATATATACCCATCGCTTCACAGCCAAAACAAAGATTGCACGTAGATTGAAGTCATATGACTTTACCATTCTCTTTTATTAGAGTATGACACAAGGAAAAGTAAGTCATGTCCATTAATTTGGGTCTGTCACTGTCTACCTGCCATCCCAGCCAGAAAACTGCAAAATGTTCTGCTGCTCCTCTAGATTCCTCCTTGCATTGATTGGCATTATTTATTTTTATTAAAGGGAACCTGTCATTTGATTTATGCACCACAGGCAACAAGAATCAGAATCTGGGTGCAGCATTGTAGATTTTTCTGTGAACATATAGTTATAAGATCAAGCTTGGGACCACCATGAGATAAGACTATTCCGGGTTCTTCCAACACTACTCATACTGAGAGAGCTATCAATCACATGGAGCGGTGCTGGAAAAAGCTGGCAGGGGGCAGCATTGGACCAGTCTCGTCTCTGAATATGTGGCCGGTGGCCATAGGGAAACAATATTTTGTATGAAATGCTGGAGAATTTCAGAGAAAAATATATGTAACAGCAATGGTGCAGCCAGGCTCCAATTCATGCTGCTTGTGGTTTGGGCAGCATGAATCAACTGACAGGCTCTGTTTAACCGTGGGTCTTCCGTCCCTTACCCAAAAACAGGGTAATAGCCAAAAATCACTGTCTGACCATGTGAAAAGGCTGAAAACTGAGAAAACTTGTCTGGAGCTGCCTTTTTCAGTTCAGTTTCTGCTGCTCATGAGTGTCTGTACTTTTCCCCCAGAGGTGTCAGACAGTGCCTTAAGGCCCCCCATACACCGATGAGTTTGATCAACAGTCTAATGTGGATTTGGGCCCAAGACTCTCCTCTTACATATGATTTCAGGGGAGAGAACGATCTGGTATGTCTGATTTTGGACCGCCAATCCTTTGTTTTTAAGAGATAAGCTGCTGACAGATGTCTGGCAGTGGCTCTCTCATGGAGAATATAGGAGTGCTCAGCTGTGTATGGCAAAGTTGGGCAAGATAGCTGCTAGCCATCTAACGTGTCTGGGGGGCTTTATTCTTCTTTCATTGCTGAGAGCTAATGGACTCTTGCTTGAACTAAGCATGCATGTGTATGGAGAGGTTGGGAGGAATAGCCAATTAAGTGTGCATGGTCACTTTTAGGCCAGCAGTGGTGCGCACCTTCTGTCCTTATCTAATAGTATTTGCTGCCTCAACCTCACAGGCTGGTTATCCAGGTTACATTCCTGCTACATTGTGTATGAAGCCTCATGTACTAGCACTACAAATATACCGCAATATAGTTTATTTTTATAGTTACCCTCAAGCTCTTAGTACAGACAGGCATCATAAACATCCCATACAGCACGAGATGTCAGTGAAGCATGAGGTCAAAATCTGATTGTTGCCATGTGTTAAAGAATTAGCCACAGATCTGTCATTCATCAAGTTGTCAGATTACCAGATGTCCATCAAGTGCCCCAGCATATGCCTGCCCCGTATGCCTGCCCCACACTGGATCCGAGTCGCCTACGGAGGGATTACTATTGGACCTGCTACTCCTTAAATCTCAATACAGGACTGGGCTTTCTGTATTTAAGGAGTATGCGACATAGTTAAGGCATAAAAGATGCAGCAATTTTATTTTTTTAGGTCTTCATTTCAAAAGCCATAACTTTTTAGTTTTCCATCGATATATGTGTGAGGGTTCCCATTTTTGGCAAGCTGAGTTATTTGTTAATGGCACCATATTGAGGTACATATAATAAATAACACTTCTTTTTGGGAGGTACATTTTATATACATTGCAATTCTGCCAGTGTTTTTAAAATGTTTGTTATGACATTGACCGTGCAGTATAAATGACATGTTATCTTTATTCTGCTGGCTGTTATGACTACAACGATACAACATTTATACAGTTGTGCTATGTTTTTTACTATTAATAATAAAATACTTTTCTAAAAATACTTTATAATTTGTTGTTGAAGATTTATGATGGCTTGCTCATTGTGTAAGGACTGGTAGTTTTCACTGGTAGCATTTTGGGGTACAGATAAGAATTAAAAATGCTGAAAAAGTTATCTGAGAGCCGAGATTAACAAAAAACAGCAACTCTGCCATTGTATGATGCCTGTCCATGTAACACTGCTAGACTGCTCATGAAGCCCTGCCAGTGGATCACGTACTGGGGCAGTTGATAGGTCTTATAGTAAACCACCTGCATGAAGCAATCATTTCATAGGGTACTGATAAAACAGGAGGAGGGCAATGATCGTGCAGAGGGAGGCAGCTTCCTCTATAAAACCACTAAGGTTTTGCAGATGTTATTGACCTTGGCATTAAAGGGAATCTGTCAGCAGTGTTTTGCTATGTAATCTGACAGCAGCACGATGTAGGTACAGGGAGCCTGATTCCAGCGATGTATCACTTAGTTTCCTGGGTGCACAGTTTTCTTTGCTGCAGATCTAGCAGAGCTCAGCATGCTGAAGCCTGTATAACTTCACCGATTAGCAGCTTTCTATCAATATACTGTACAATGTAGACAGAAAGCTGCCAAGCAGTGATGGAGCGGGGTTACAGAAGGCAGGTGATTGGAGGCACAAGGCAGCAAGTCCTGTAGTATCAATCTTCTACTGATAAAATACAGAATGTATTGAAACAGCAACACACAGCTCAGTCAGTGACACATGGCTGGAATCAGGGTCTCTGCTCCTACTTCATGGTGCTCTGATGGATTACAATAAAAAAAACCTGGTGACAGACTCCATTTAAAGGTGTAACACAGTCAGACTTGGTCATCTCCAATTAGGAAAGCGGGGTGGCGGCTGTATAACACAGCTTGCTCCAGCAAGTGATGGCATTGCTCCTGTGCCTGCACCACCACTGCACTGAGTGGTTTGTAGGCATGACAAGTGGGAGGTGTTAAAAAGCGGGAAGGGGCGAGCCCTAACTGGTTTACGCAAAAATAGATAAAAATTTATTTATTTATTTTACTCTCTTATACAGCGCCATTAAAACCACAGCGCTTTAAAGACATTATTGGCTAATGCACACAATGTCCTGATCTGCTGAAGACTATCTGTTTTCATATAGACGCTTTGAAAAAATATAATGTATGTAATAAAGGATTTTTATAACAATGTAGTCAATTCTACCAGATGTTTGTTGTGTAATTTGTTTTTGGTCATTTGAGATTTTTTTTAATGCAAAATGTGAAGTGAACTCCCACAAATGACCAATAAGAAGACTTGGGCATGTCCCCTCTTGTTACTTAATGAATTTGAAAACCATAAAGAAGAATGAGAACTGTGTCAGAGACACTTAGATGATTACCTATGTCACGGTGACATCTTCCCAGCTCCCCCAGGCTTCTATGGGATTAGTATTCTCTCTGGGTTGGAGCGGCACTAACATTTTACAGCTCTTCTGTACTTTCTCTGCAGGCGGCAGGGGACTGTAACTGCTTCTATACAGCCTACTGAGGATGAAATGCAGCCCAGAAATAACTGTACAGATTTAAGCGGCTTTAAGTGACAAAGGACAATACCGGCTAATTTGTCCTCAGCACGGTCTAGATCTATTACTTGATCGGTGGCTATAAGTAGTATAAACTTTTCTCAAGTTTCCTTTCCCATGGGAAGGTTTTGAGAGGCAGGAAGAGATGTGGAACAATTCTCTCTTTGAAGCATTACTTCACTACACATGTGCCAATAATCTCTAAATTGCATTCCCCCAATGCTTAACTTTCTAAAGTCCTGCTACATGGTATGAACTGCTTTGAACCATCTGATGACATGTGCAATCGGTACTGGTTTAGTTTGCCGGCAAGTAATAGTCACCGATTGTGCACACTGCAGTTGGGAAACACATGAATGCACATTGCTTCAGCTCAACTAGAACGGAGAGTCTGTATATACAGTAATAAGCTGAAGGGTGTACAGGTATAATAATGGCTGACCCTGGAATACATGTCCAAGTCAAGACCACCAGAGAAATATATGCTTAGATGTTAAAAGGGTTGGTAAAAGTCTGCCAACAGCCATGAAGTATTATAGGGCAGTTATTTAAATAAATGGCTGTCCTCGCGTTACATAGTCCACCAGAATAAGAGCAATCCTACAGAGCCATTCTCCGGGCTCATGGTGGAGGTCCCGCGTGTATGACACCCCTTTAGGAGGTTTGTATGACCAAACAGAGCGAGTAAACAGGTTGTCTTCATGAGACAGCCCCTATGGGACTCCTATAATGCCATAGGTGTGCATTAATACTTGAGGGTTCTGGAGATGTTACAGTGGTCATATACAGTGCCGTTCAAAAGTTTGGACACACCTGTTCAGATAATGTTTCTTCTTCTACTTATTGGAATGTACATCATGAAGGAACACATACGCAAACAGGGAGTAAAGAAACATGTATAAAACAAATCAGAATATGTGATACACCTTAGATTCCTCAAAGTACCCCCCTTTACACTATGATGACTGCTTTACAAACCTTTGGTATTTTTCAAGCAGTTTCATAAGGTAGCCACCTGAAATGGCGTCTAGTAAACAGGCATGTCTCATCAAAAGTTCATTTGTGGAATCGCCAGAAAGCATTTGTGACCATCAGGTGTCTATTGCAGAGGCAAAGTTGATACACAGCTCCATACAGTGCTGAGCCATATTCCACAAATGTTCTAAGCCAGAATATAGCAAGAAGCACTCAACTAAGTAAAGAGACATATCAGTGCATCATTAGAGATGATGGTCAGCCAGTTCAGAAAATTGCTATAACCTTGAAGGTATCCTCAGGTGCAGCCATGAAAATCATCAATTGCTATGATGAAACTGAGTCTTAGGCCAAGGCCCCACTATCAGTATTTGGTCAGTATTCGGTCAGTATTTTTTCTCAGGAGTGGGAGCCAAAACCAGGTGAGGAACAATCAGAGAAAAGGTATAATAGAAGCAAGTCACCAATTCTGCATTTATCACCCACTCCTGGTTTTGGCTCCCACTCCTGAGAAAAAATACTGACCAAATACTGATAGTGGGGCTGTGGCCTTAGAACCACCCCAGGAAAGGCAGACCAGGAATTACCTCTGCTTCAGGGAGTAGGTTCATCAGAGTAGGCAGCTTCAAAAACCGAAAACTGACAATACCTCAGATAAGAGCCCTCATAAACAATGCATAGACATCAAGTAGCCGACACATCTGAACATCAACTGAGAGAGGAGACGGCAAGAAGCAGGCCTTAATGTTTGAATTGATGCAAAGAAGCCCATACTGAGAACCACAAACATGAAGAAAAGACTTATTTGAAGAGACTTGCTTTATTCCAAATTTAAGACACTTTTACTCAGCATGGCTACCACAGCATTCTGCAAGAACATGCCGCCCATCTGGTTTGCATTTTTTGGGACCATCATTTGTGTTGCAAAAGGACTATAACCAAAACACACCTCTATTCTATATAACACCTATGTGACCAAAAAAGAAGGGGGTGGAGAACTGTGTCAAATAATATGACCTCCACAATCACCCGACATCATCCCAATTGAGATGGTTTGGGATGGGTTGGACCAAAAAGTGAAGGCAAAGGAGCCAACAAGTGCTCAGCACCTATGGGAACTCATTCAAAACTAATGGAAAGCCATTCCAGGTAACTACCTAATGGAGCTGCTTGAGAGAATACCAAATGGGTGTAAAACTCTCAGAGTAAATTGTGAGTACTTTGAAAAATCTAAAGTTTAAAACATATTCTGGTTTATGTTACTTGTTTCTTTACTCTTTCTTTCCGTATGTGCTCCTTCCTGGTTTTGCTGCCTTCAGTCTGAATCAACAATGTGTACATTCCATTGCATGAACAGATGTGTCCAAACTATTGATCAGTATTGTAACTTGTGCTGCTTATGTGATTAATATAAAAACAATATTAGTAAAAACTGCAGTAAGTAAATAGTAGTAGTACATATAAATAAAATGGGGTACTTAGTTAACACTATTAAGCCTAAAAGCCATCCCACTGCAACAAGGTGTACCCATTAATATGGTTTCTAATTCATGGTGGGATGGCTTTTATGTTTTTTTGATCAAGATAGTCACAACTAAGTACCCAATGTTATTTACATGTACTATTACTATTTACTTTCTGCAAGGTATTTGCTCATTGTTTTTTTTTCTAGGTTCTGTCTGTTAGGCTGCGTGCCCACGATGCGTTTTTCATGCGGAATTTCCGCAGCGGAAACGCATCAAAAACGCTTGGTAATCCGCACCCCATGGTCCCCAATGGCATTCCGCAATGTCAATGCACATGCTGCGGATTTTTCCGCAGCGTTTCTGCAGCGCTCATAAATCCGCAGCATGTTCATTAATTTTGCGGAAGCGCCGCCATTGACTTGCATTGAGACGCATAGAATCTGTGTCTGTACATTTGTACACGCGGATAATATGCGTTTCAATGTGCGGATGGTACCCAGTTCTGGAGGAGAGGAGACTCTCATCCAGACCTGGGTACCATTCTACCTGTGAAAAAAAGAATAAAATAACAAATAAAGTTTAGATTCACCTTTCCGACGGCTTCTCTCTGCATGCCGGCATCGCTGAAGGACCTTCGGTGACGTCACAGTCATGTGACCGCAGGCCCTTCACCGCTGTGTCTCGCGATATGCCGGCAGCCGGGAACCAGACAGGAACGAGCGCTGCAGCCACACCGGGGCCTCGGGGGTGAGTATAGCTTTATTTTAAGCATTGTTTTACGGTGACACTATATAAATCCATGCCGGTTGCATGGATTTATATAGTGTGACCTAGTTGTCAAGCACTTTCCAAGTGATGCTATCGCCTGGAAAGCGCTTGTCAATCTGCATGCGGAAACGCATGTGAATCCGCATGTGGATCCACATGTATTCTGCAGGAAAAACGCATGTACAATCTGCATGCGTTTTTTCTGCCAGGGAGATGCAGAAATGCTGCAGAAATTTTCTGCTTCATTTCTGCATCGTGGGCACATAGTCTTAATAGCCACAGTGTGAATATGCACCTACACATTGCACTCAATAATAGGTGTGCAGGCTCATTTTTTTCTATTTGGTTCATGTAATTAATATGACAGATAATTTCATCTAAGACAAAATATCAATGTTAAATTGTGTTACATGCTACAGGTGTCATGTAAGAACACAGAATCTGCTAAAAGTATTATAATTTGTGTTGAGCAAAATGATTTACAGGACCCTGGTTCAGCGGCCACATCAGTAATCCACTGTAAATCTTGCATTGCAGCCCCCTTTTCTAATTTGTAGGCCCTGCAGCATCATTACATTGCAACGCACGGGGACAAACTGGTCACAAGTGTCCTGGAGTGCAGCACATAGTAGGAGGTTCGTAGTGCTCTGGTCCGGTGGCCACAGACTAAATGGCTGCTGGACAAGGGTTTTGTAAAACCTTTTGCTCATCCTTCATTTAAACGTCTGCATATTGGATACAATTTCTATTAATGTCTACTATGATATATTTTCCTATGCCTTTTAACAAATGATTTACATTTCTAAGGAGAACAGCATTGGCTTTCAGACTCTGGGTAATGCTCAGCAGTACTAGGCAGGGCTGTGGAGTCAGTAAGCCAAACCTCCGACTCCCTCATACACGGCTCAGGTTTAAGTGATAAATTTACTGTAGCACAGATTCATCTCAGCTAAAAGTCTAGACCCTTAGATCAGGAATAGGACAGACATTTATAGGACATTTCATAACTTTCCCAAATTCTTATGAAAAAATATTCCTCACAAACTGCATTGAACTACTGTACCCAATTTATTATATATTTTAGGAGTTGGAGTTGGTCCATTTTATACCAACTGCACCAAAATGGGCTCCAACTCCACAGCCCTGGTGCTAGGGTAGTGCGAGTGACTCATTACCTTACAATCCATCCTACAAAGCTTTCCTTCTTGGACAATGAGATCTCCAGGAGCCTGCAAGAAATGAGGACGGAAAAATCTCTCTTGGATTGGTTCGTTTTCATCACCGCTATCTCTTGACCGAGACCGGGGTCTAAAATAAAAAATAAATTAAAAAAAGTTAAATTGTTTCCTTCCACAGAAATGTGCATTTACAATCCAAGTAACTAGACAATGATGCAATCAGCCAGAAATGCCGGGTGGCCAAAAGTCTCTGAGTATGCATAAAAATATTCCAGGATATTGTTTCAAAGTCTTGTGGTAAGACACCATATAAATAATTGGTGATCTATACCACGTGCAGCGTCTACACATCATGCGTGAGTAATGTCTAATGCTGTATAACATAGCGGAAAAATCTGATCGTAAATACTAAGAGAAAGTTCTAATATTCCATGCAAATAAAGTTGTCCAATCAGTCATTCATTTTACATCTTCTAACATATTCTGGCAAGTTAAAATAAAGGTTTTGGAATTGCAGGGCAGCAAGGGAAAACCGAGTCCGGGTTCCTAGAGCTAATGTCTGATAATGGGAACTGCTCACAGTTCTAAGCCCTCTCCTACATTTGCAGAAGATAGTAGACTGGCGAATGATCGTTTGGCCAACCACCATCTCTCCACACTCCGGCATACACATGAATGCTAGACGAGCGTTCCAGCCTTCTCTATGAGGGCTGGGTCCAGGAGAACAGAAGGTTCAGCCACTGAAATTCAGCAAGCCAGATCCTTCTCATCTGTTGGGGAGAGTCATGAGCCCCCATAAGCATTAGATTGTCGGCCAATATTGGCAGGATCGGCTAACTTTAGTCTAATGTGTATGGGGGGGCTTAAGGCTTTATAATTGGCATGGATGTGCAATTTAGACAGTAAAAAAAAATAGTATATTTATATGTATTGTGTATCCTTATTATTTGCAGCAACAGGTTTCATATAAAATATACCTTCTAACGTGGGGCTGAGATGTGGGTGTGCGGGGGGTACTCCTTCCTCTCTGGTTCACAGCCTGCACCATCAGCCTCCCAGTGCAGCTTACTCTGCCCTGTAAATAGGAGAAACTAATTTATAATCTGCTGGAAAAAAAATATTCTATGGACAAAAAAAAGATAAAGTAAAACTTGAATGCAGTCCTAGATAAGACAATGTCTCTTCAACAACTAGAGAAATGTGGACAAAGGATAAAAGGGAACCTGTCATGTTGAAAATGGTATCTGATCTGCAGGTAGGATGTTATGGAGCCGGAGGAGCTGATCAGGTTGATTTACATTTTTGCGTAAAAAGTTTCAGTAAAACTTGAATTTTATTCATTTGAGTCGCATGTGCATGAGTCCAGTGGGTGGTTTGATCAGTGACTGACAGGTATGACTGTGCATGGAGAGATAGCTGTCAGTCACTAGTAAGACCGCCACTAGCTTCACTGAATCTTTTCCCACAACCCTATACATCATCCTGCTCGGCTTCTCCTTCACCATATCCTGCTGTCCACAGATCGGACTGCTTATACAACGTAACAGGTTCTCTTTAAGAATTGAACACCATCGTTGACTTTTCTTACAAGCTGGAGAATCTCCTTGTCAGACTGCCCTGTACACCCATTGTCTCCTGGCTGCATGGCCTGATGAATAAACGGGGGTACCACATGGGGCGGCGTATTACACAAAGGGTGCCTCTTTCGCTCCATATATGTAGAATAAGACATGTTGTCCCGTCATAGTATAATCACATCTGGGATACACTGCAGCATTCAGACCTGATAAAAAATCAGTCACATAATAGGCTTACTATGTACCAGGAGAGTTAAAGCCCCTCTACGTGTGCAGGCACTCTGCCCACAATGCGCCCTGATCAGTATGGATGTCGCTCCTTGCTCATTACACTTCCATTTACATGCAGCGGACATCTGCATGTACAATCATTACGGGGCAAATGATCATTACTATGCTCGTCTGCCTCCATAGAGATTGCATGTTCTTGATGAACTGATCAGCAATAATCCATATAAAATGGCAGATTTATGATGCCAAACATACTGCCATAGACTGACAATGACATGATACGTCGGTATGTTATTTTTACAAGAAAAAATATGTAATCCAAAACGCACAGAGGCTGCATGGCACCAGCTACCATGACCTACTATGGCTGGTTTCTGTTTTTCTTCCTTTTAAATATAATTAAATCTATGACAGGGCAGATGTTAACACAACGGAAAGCATAAATCTTAGTGCAGCTTTAAAGCATTCTCTATTCCAGTCCAATTTTATTCATTTTGTACAAGTACTCATTCTTCTGGTCTTTCATTTCTAGAAGCATTGCTCTAGTAAGGAATATGGACTGCCTATATACAGTAACATGCTGCAGGTGTGGTCATCTATAGGTAAGAAAGGTAAGGAGCAAGGATCTTATACACCCATTATTGTATACACAAGTCAGATTATATAATACAGATATCGCTGCACATTCTGCACTGTAAGAACCGCATGATTTTTAGATCTCGGAGGCAGAGACGGTCCCTAGTGCCGGAGAAACCAAAATAGGTCAACTTGAGTTGACCCCTCTTAAATCCTTGAAATAAAAGTGGAAAAAAAAGCAGCAGACCTCCGGACCGCCAGGACTGTAACCTAGCAGCATCGGAAACACAACACAGATCTCATGTTTGGATTCTCTTCTGCGGCAATGACCAGAGTTTATTTCCTCAGCATATAATCCTTTTTGTGTCTCGTACGGACTAAGCAGGCACAGATTTCACTTCAGCTGATCTGTAAGAATATGTTCCCATCTCTCTTCTCTGCAGTCTTATGTCACAGAGGAATCATTTCTTTTAGATTTTTGTTAAGGAAGTCTGTGACTAAAGCCCCCGTCTCACATAGCGAGATCGCTAGCGAGATCGTTGCTGTGTCGCGGTTTTGGTGACGTAACAGCGACCTCACCAGCGATGTCGCTATCTGTGACACTTTGCAACGATCAGGCCCCTGCTGTGAGGTCGCTGATCGCTGCAAAGTGTCCTGGACCATTTTTTGGTCGTTGCCCTCCCGCTGGTCAGCACACATCGCTGTGTGTGACCAGCGGGAGCAGCGATCAGGCTGGTAACTATGGTAAACATCGGGTTACTAGGGGCACACCACACCTAGTAACCCGTTGTTTATTATGGTTACGAGCCTGCTAAAGTGAGCGGTAACCTCCCGCTCACCATAGCAGAGTGGTAACCATGATAAACAACGGGTTACTAGGAGCGCATGTGCCCCTAGTAACCCGATGTTTACCATAGTTACCAGCCTGCTCCTGCTTCAGCAGGCTGGTAACCAGGAGCAGGACATCGTGGAAAGATTCTTTCCACGATGTCGTTGCTCCCCTGATCGTTGGTGAGCCTGCCTGTTTGACAGCTCACCAGCGACCACATAGCGATGCAGCAACGATCCCTGACACGTCGTATCGTTGTCGGGATCGTTGCAGCGTCGCTAAGTGTGACGGGGCCTTAAGAGCTTAAGTAAATGTGAGTCCAAGATTTGGGATTCACATTCAAGTGTTCCAGAAGACGAAGAAGAAAGAATGTAAGAGCAGAATCAGACTGCACATTCACAGCATCCAGGCCCTATAGATACCAATATACGTACGATACTGATTCAGGGCCAGCATGGGGGATTACTCCTTCCACTACGTTGTAACAATAGCATAAAGCTAATTACTGTATCATTTCTGCTATTATGTGCTTCTTATTTTTCTGTTAAGGCGCTCATACACATTATACTAACGATGCCTGAACCCACCAATTTTTGGCAGGACTGACCAAACATCTAATGTGTATGGGAGTGTCATGGCTGTCACCTGATGGTTAATATGTTGGATAGCAACACACACATTCCTTTGTTTTCGCTGGAAATAAGTTTCCAACTCTTTCTGCTAATAACACATGCACACTCAGGTGAACTGAGCATGCACATGTCTGGGACATGGAAGGAAGTATGTGTTGCAGATTTCAGCAGACTCATTCAGCACTCAGATTATAGGAGAATTAACGGTTTCACTTGGGCAACTATTATATTCATGATCACAACATGAAGGATCACAGCAAGAGAACGGTCACAATACAGCGCCATCTGCTGTCTGCTCAATACAGTATCTCCAGCATAAGCCTGAAGTATTTTTGTGTATGGGGCTAAGAACTAACAGGCAGGTAGTTACCAACTACCCGCCTGTTCTGCATGGGGGGGCGATCTCTGACAGCTCAACTGGCAATTCGCCAGCTTCATTTCACCTCTCAAGAGCAGCACCGTCAGTCTGCTCTGTCGATGGGGCGTCACTGCAGGCATCCTGCTGATTGACAGTTGGGTCCCCGAAGTTTTCCAGCGAGAATACGGCTGCCAATCAGCATGACATTGTCAGAGACAAGAGAGCAGAGCGGAAGAGAAGCAGCTGTTCTGCCAACACGACGTCAGCAGAAGCTCCTGAATCGCCAGCAGGAGGGTCTGTGTCCGCTCTGAGACAGCTGCAGGCAGATAGCTAGCAATTACCTGCCTGAAAGTTCTTGGCCCCATAAGCAACAATAATAAATGTCCCAGATAATGACCTATATTATTGACTCCACAGAGTATTTACCGGAAAGTCCTGGACAACCTCTTTAACAAGGGACTGATCAAGATGTATTTATTAAAGGTAAAACTACTACTTTATCATTGCAAATTATACTTAAACAGGACCTGTCACCAGATCAATGTGGCCACTTTGTGCTCTAATTTGATTCCTGCTTCTCCCCTCAGTAGTCGTTTTTTACTTCTTTAAATCAAAGGATATTGGCTTTTTTTTAGAGCTTATTTTTATAGTCTTTACTAAGTGGGTGTAGCTCACACAGTAATTATGCAGAGCGGCCTAAAGACAAGTCCCCAGAAAATTCTGTGAGCGGCCCCCCTTTGGTAAAGACCATAAAACTTAGCACTAAATAATAACTTCCATATCTTTGGAACTGTATGGCAGATTTGAAAGAATAAAAAAGTGGAATATTCAGGGGAGCAGCGGGAATAACATAGGAGCAAAAGCTGGCTAGTTTTGACCTGGTAACGGAATCTCTTTAGACGTCCACATAAGTATCATTTGAGAATAAAAAAAAGCATAACTAATTAATTCATGCTAAAGTTTATCCCTAATGAGAGAATGCAAATCATCAACCCCATTAGTATACTGGGTATCGGGCAATCACCTGCTAGAATGACGTTACACACAATGTATGAAACAAACATCAGCAACCACACCCCTAGGTGGAAGCTATGACTTGCTGCGGTTACATTGGCAATTGATGAAGATGAGTTCATGTCTGAATGTGAGATGTGACTGGTAACCATACCTGTGGGTTGGCAGCCATGATGGTATAGTTTCCGTCATCATCCAGGGAGGAGGCGGACGTATGAAGGGAGCAGGTCCCATCAGGTTCTCTCTGGATCCTGTAGTGTTCACTTCTTTTTGAGATTTGTTTACCATCTTTGAACCAATAGATCTGTGGATGCAGAGAATAGAAGTGTGAGCTTGTCACTGGAGGGCAAAAGGCGGGTATCAGTGCCAGCATACACAGACATGGCAGCTGGAGGTGTGGCAGCTGCTCATTTACTCCTTTATTGTCAGACATATCAAACAAATGAGCGAAGGGATCCAAAAGCTATTTTAAACATAAAGAATAATGGATTTAAGCACTGCCAAGAATGATAATCTCTAAAGGTTACAAGACCTCCTCAATTAGTGGGCACATGATGCATTCCACCCAATGCCAGAGAGTGCTCACCATCTAGATTATTGGGTCTCCTGACATTATTTAATGGGGGCAGAACCTGGTCTACAAGGCGTTACGATATGGAGGTGACAGATGCCAGTCCAGTCTGTAGATATCGACAAAGATATTCTCCAGGTTATATAAAAAAGCCTTGAAGCATAGGTGTGACAGCAGCATTGATAAGGAGTACCAGAAGTTTCCATCCTGCTGGTCATGTCCTACTACTGTTGCTTTATAAAGACGATGAATCATGTAATTGGACGCAGATGAAAGCACAATAAATCCGGCATCGTCCGTACTTAGCTGTACCTTCCAGGCCCCTGGCTGGATGAGAACAGCGCTCACGCATTGTGCTTGGTGTACAGGACGTTCCAAGCTTTACAACATCAGGACACCAGTAATAGCTTGTAGCAAACATAAAGGTCTCTTCCTTTGTTGTTAGAGAGAATCTGTCACCAGGTTTTTGCTACCTAATTGGAGAGCAGTATAATGTGGAGACAGATACCATGTGGCACTTACTGGGCTACTTGCTGAACTTGTGGTAAAATCACTGTTTTATCAGCAGGAAATTATCACTAAAGGACTAGTAAACCCGCAGTGAGGTGATCCTCCATATTCATGAGCGCTATATAATCCCACCTCATCACTGATTGTCAGCTTTGTGCCTATGCACAGCGTACACAGAAAGCGACCAATCAGTGGTAGGGGAAGGAATATAAAGAGCTCAGCATTCAGCGAGCTGGAAGATCTGCAGAAGAGAAAACAGTGATTTTGTCAAAACTGCAGCAAGCAGCCCAGTAAATGATACATGGCTGGAATCAGGGTCTCTGCCTCTTCATCATGCTGCTCTCAGATGAGGTAGCAAAACCCTGCTGAGAGATTCCCTTTAAGAGTCGCTTTCAGAATTGTTATAAAAATGCTGTAGTTATGCGGGAACTGAACTGCATTAAAATAAATTATAGTTCTTATATTGATCATGTGGTCGTTTCATATATACTGGCTTCATGTGTACTCTGCTGAAGGTTACTTTCTGAAGATCAATTATTCTCCCTGTGCTCACATACCATCAAGGGAAAACCATGAAAATGTACAACAGTCTCACAGTCTTACTTGTGAGATAAAGTCTTTTGATCTCACACTTCAATTCCTCTTCTTCCTCCTGCCGGTATAACGAGTGGCCAGTCTGATGTCTGGTTTTGTCCTGGTAGAAACAGATTTCCTGCTATCGAAGTATCTGCATTTCTAAACTTCTGACAGACTGTAACCAAGACCTTTACAGATCTACAGACCTAGCAACAATTGGATTATTATTTATAATCGATGCCCTATTAGCATATATGGGTGTTGTAACAGAGGGTTTCCTGTACAGGACCCAGTTTATTAGCCATAACAAATATCAGCTCTGTAGAAATGAGCAAAAAGATTTGTGCCGTCCTGGCCGACTGTCCAGTCCAGTCATTTAAAGCAGCCCAACTTGGCAATCTTCACTTCTGGATCCGGCATCCTGTGCAGCTCTGATGGTTACTAGGCTGACAAGGAAGAGAGGACGGGACGTCGGGGAAATGTAAACTCTACCGCTCTGGAAATGTCTGTCTGGCATTGGTTTCCCCTAAAAAAAAAGTGGATTCTAGAAGTAGCTGCAAAATGATGCATAAACTGCGAGGAGACAACCCTTAATCAATTCTGCACAAACTAAATGATCTTTCTCTTCTGGACAAACAGCGCCAGTATTGGCTATGGCCGAACCCGGTATTGCACCTCAATCACTAATCACTTTATTGGGGAATGCCAATGGACAAGATTGGAGCTAGTGTAATCAGCTTAAAAGAGGTTTTATCTACATACTGCCGCCACAATTGCAAGGATTTTGCAACAATTTCAGAAAACTGCACCAAAACGAATCTGTAAAATAAATCCTTATGGCCACGTCGTGTGAACACAGTCTAAGGAGGGGAATCACATGGGCTGTAGCCGGCAATGGCACAGAATTACGGCTGTTTTTACAAGGTATTTACATAGTTTCTCAGATTTAATATGAGATGATGTAAAAGTGGGGATGTATGTAATCACATTAATTATATACCGGCCTTTTTATATGCTTAAAAAACGCTTTCATTAGGCTTCTTTAAGCCACATCAGACATGTCCGAACCCTGCGTGGATGCTAATCGTTTACTGCTGGAATGTGCGGCGTATTGTCTAATAAACAGGTTGCTACGATACTGTTGCTGTGTCTGTAAAGTGTACTAATGCTGCAATCCGCCAACCCTAATAATTTTCCCAAGGATAAGAAATATCCCTTTATGACTTTCATTGATCTCAAGTTTCTGAAGTGTAATGTGGAGAGAGGAGAAGAAAGATCCCATTCACTGCAAGTAAAAAAGTCTGTGAGGACTCAATAATGGGCGTCTTTTTCTCGCACACAGCCGACTGCACTGCTATTCTAGGATGGAACATTAAACATTTATTAAGGAGTATGGCCAATATGTCTTCCAAATACAACATGGACTGCAAATTACCAAAACTAATCCTACAGAAAAATATAATTAAAATGTACAAATTTTTCCTGGTAGAAAACAAATTGAATCCTTCATTTCTATAAAGTTGGGCTTATTGTTAAGTTTTGTCTGTTAGCCAAATAATGCAATACTTCGTATTAGTTCCTGGGTGTATGCGACAGGTTCGCTTTTGTTGTGGTACATACTTCCAGGCATTGAGGTATTCATCTGTGGTACGTGAGTGTACACTGCATTTATTGTCTGGGGAAAATCCTGGACATGTTAGATATGCATTCCTCTCTGTAATTAATCTATTAATATTTCCAGGTAAGCTGACAATGCGCTCTGATGTCCTCTCACTAAATAAAAGCTCCAAATAAAAAAAACTGACTGCACAAATAAAATATCAGTACAGAATAAAATAGTCACATAGACATAACTCCAAGTAAAATGGCCTATGGCAGATCTCGGCAAACTGCAGCCAGCAGGCAACATCCGGCCCTCCAACTATTCCAGTCCGACTCTCGGACAGTCCGACAGTCGTCCTCATTATAAGACAAGCAGCACTTACCTACAGATGACACCATTGTAGCCAATCACAAAGCTTGATGACTACTGAGCCCAGCGATTGGTTGCAGCGGTCACGTGCTGTTGTTGGGACATTTTCGCTATAGTCCTATCAACAAAAACCTCTGTGGAACAGCTTACAGGCGGTGTTTCGGTAGGCAAGTGCTGCTTGGTGTGTTATATTAAAGTAGATCCAGCCTGGAGGACAATTTTCTATAAAACTGGACAAGCCACTTAAATACAGTGTTATAAATCATGTTCTGGCCACTGAGGATGTACCACTCGCTGTCCAAGCCTGTATGCACTGTCATTTCCAGAAGGTCATATTGCGTAGTGCATCTGGTACACAGATAACACTACAATAAAAAAAGCACACACTGTAAAATAACTTCCTACACCTTCCCTAAACCTCCTCGGGTTTAACACCCTTTAAATCAAAACCATATCTATAGATAGATATATAATGTATACGAGAGGCTGCTTGATAGAACACAGATGTAGCAGACTAGGTCTTCTATGCGGTTAGCACACTCGCTGTGATGAGGAGGCTTATCTGGGGAAGACATGGCCCTTAAGAAAGACAAAGCAATTTAAGAGAACACAAAGGCCTGCAAGCCAAGAGATAAACAGTAATAAGCAGATGAAACTAATTATAATGATCAGTATATACTGTGGGGTGAGGCAATTGTCAGTAACCACAGAAAACTCTAAGTAATGTGCAATGTTAAAGGAAACTTGTCACCTACAGAAATGGTATCTCCCTGCAGATATAGGGTTAATCTGCTGGTAAATAGTGTATAGCCGGCATACAAGAGAACTGGCTAAAGGGAGAAAATGAAGATGTTTTGCCGCAGCAGCCACTCGCTTCTAGTAATCTTAATGGTGCAGGTAGCGCAAGGTCACAGTCACCGCTAACTAAGAGGCTGTCAGTCAAGTGCCAGGGAGTGATCACAGCGCTCTGCTATACAAACACTCGCTGCAAACGGACGCTGCAGAGAAGGCTGTCAATCTAAGTGCTGGGGAGTGATAACAGCGCGCTCGCTGTACAAACACTCGCTGCACACGGACGCTGCAGAGAAGGCTGTCAATCTAAGTGCTGGGGAGTGATAACAGCGCGCTCGCTGTACAAACACTCGCTGCACACGGACGCTGCAGAGAAGGCTGTCAATCTAAGTGCTGGGGAGTGATCACAACGCTCTGCTATACAAACACTCGCAGCAAACGGACGCTGCAGAGAAGGCTGTCAATCTAAGTGCTGGGGAGTGATAACAGCGCGCTCGCTGTACAAACACTCGCTGCACACGGACGCTGCAGAGAAGGCTGTCAATCTAAGTGCTGGGGAGTGATCACAACGCTCTGCTATACAAACACTCGCAGCAAACGGACGCTGCAGAGAAGGCTGTCAATCTAAGTGCTGGGGAGTGATAACAGCGCGCTCGCTGTACAAACACTCGCTGCACACGGACGCTGCAGAGAAGGCTGTCAATCTAAGTGCTGGGGAGTGATCACAACGCTCTGCTATACAAACACTCGCAGCAAACGGACGCTGCAGAGAAGGCTGTCAATCTAAGTGCTGGGGAGTGATAACAGCGCGCTCGCTGTACAAACACTCGCTGCACACGGACGCTGCAGAGAAGGCTGTCAATCTAAGTGCTGGGGAGTGATCACAACGCTCTGCTATACAAACACTCGCTGCAAACGGACGCTGCAGAGAAGGCTGTCAATATAAGTGCTGGGGAGTGATAACAGCGCGCTCGCTATACAAACACTTGCTGCACACGGACACTGCAGAGAAGGCTGTCAATCTAAGTGCTGGGGAGTGATAACAGCGCGCTCGCTGTACAAACACTCGCACACGGACACTGCAGAGAAGGCTGTCAATCTAAGTGCTGGGGAGTGATAACAGCGCTGTGCTATACAAACACTCGCTGCACACGGACGCTGCAGAGAAGGCTGTCAATCTAAGTGCTGGGGAGTGATAACAGCGCGCTCGCTGTACAAACACTCGCTGCACACGGACGCTGCAGAGAAGGCTGTCAATCTAAGTGCTGGGGAGTGATAACAGCGCGCTCGCTGTACAAACACTCGCTGCACATGGACGCTGCAGAGAAGGCTGTCAATCTAAGTGCTGGGGAGTGATCACAACGCTCTGCTATACAAACACTCGCTGCAAACGGACGCTGCAGAGAAGGCTGTCAATATAAGTGCTGGGGAGTGATAACAGCGCGCTCGCTATACAAACACTTGCTGCACACGGACACTGCAGAGAAGGCTGTCAATCTAAGTGCTGGGGAGTGATAACAGCGCGCTCGCTGTACAAACACTCGCACACGGACACTGCAGAGAAGGCTGTCAATCTAAGTGCTGGGGAGTGATAACAGCGCTGTGCTATACAAACACTCGCTGCACACGGACGCTGCAGAGAAGGCTGTCAATCTAAGTGCTGGGGAGTGATAACAGCGCGCTCGCTGTACAAACACTCGCTGCACACGGACGCTGCAGAGAAGGCTGTCAATCTAAGTGCTGGGGAGTGATAACAGCGCGCTCGCTGTACAAACACTCGCTGCACACGGACGCTGCAGAGAAGGCTGTCAATCTAAGTGCTGGGGAGTGATAACAGCGCGCTCGCTGTACAATGAGTGGTGACTGTTACACCAACCGTCACTGCCCCGATGACTGAAAGCAAGAAGCTGCAAAGGAGAATATGACTTCATTTTCGCCCTGAAGCTACTGCTCCAGTTAGCTGACTACACAGGATTTAAATGATATTTACCTGACGATAAAGTCTATGGGTCTATAGGGTTAAACGAGTACATACTCTATCCATGAAAACCATGACTAGAATGTGTACATGATTCTCAGATGTCTGAATAAGGCCTTAGCCACCAATCGTGGTTACTGCTATAGTTCTCCAAAGGGTTTGTTCAGTTGCTGTGGGTATCATCTCTTTTTACCTATATTACCTATCCATGTCTAAAGCCAAATTCCAAATTCTGCTGGTTTCCGGTTACTACAGAGTAGGACCCTGATGAAGTTCAGATGACAGGTAAACATTTCTCTTGGTAATAAATGTATTATTATTACCAGATAAGCTTCAAATGCACACAAAAAAATACCAGAGCAGAAAGAACTCGTCATATACACAATACTCCCAGCGAATGTATCTCACAACGAATATAAACCAATAAAAAGTGCATAAAGAGATTCTTCGCCTTTATAAAAAATGTCCCAGACTTGATCTACTTTACAATCAGAGAAGGACTTCTCTACTGATGCAACAGGCACTCCAGCACCACCTCTCCACTGCTCCTCCAAGGTCTTTTATGACAGAGTGCCATACATGCTGCCAGTTCACGCACCAGGACATACCATGATGCTACAGGAACCACACAGTTTCCGCAGATTGGTGTAATAGTACGTCACTGTGATAGTACAATTATGTCCCACCTGATCAGGAATAGCTACCACCCCATCTAATGGCTCTGATCCTATAACCCCTTAGATGCTGCGGTCAACATTACAGCCTCTAAGTGGTTTAATTTCTCACCACAGTCAAACAGCCCCAATCAACATGATCATGGGTTGCTGTCACTCCATCAGCTGACCCCCCCTATCAATATGATCTCAGGGTGCTGGTTGGTTTCGATGGCAGCTGGGGGGTTTAACAACACCCAATCAGCATTACACTGACAGACATATTACATTGAAATGCAGAAGTTGTTTCTTTCCTTACCCTTTCCCCTGAGAAAAATGTTTTTTATTTAAATTTCAATACATTTTATGTATCCTGTGTCTTTGTCTAAGGGCAACCAGCACAACTTTTATGGGATATTTAGATATGAGTGGAGGTAACTACATGAAACGTAACATCGGTAAAAGAGAATAATGAAGTAAGCAGTGTCCCACCACCTTTTACAGAGATTCGAGTGAATTCCTTACCTTTGGCTTTGGATTGCCGGTGACCATGCAGGTGAAGGTAGCGGACATCCCTTCAAATATCTTGTAATGCTTCAATTTAGCCTCAAACTGAGGAGGAGCGCTGTCCTCAGCAAAGTCTTCTCCATGTTCCACGTCATCATCCGATTCCTCAACAGCGGACCTCTCGAGACGATATTCGATCTCGCTGATAAGTCTCTGCTCGAAGCTGGACACTTTGTATTCCTGCCAGATTGGAAGAAAAGGTTTACTTAATAAGCCTGCAAGTATTAGATGTTGCTTCTGCTTCATATTCCTGGTAACGGCCTAAAGTAAAAGAACGTTTAGACTAAAAATGGAGCTTCAATCACACTGGACTCAGCTTCACCACAAAGTAGCCCCTCATTGGGAAAATAGACCACCGGGGCTTTTTATTACATCCAGCACTGCAATCCACACGAGAAATATCCTGCCGGCGTCTAATAAAAAGAGTGGTAGATTTTAGTCTGACCAAAGGAAACAACAAAGATACATTTCTGACACTCACATTTGGTCGTCACACCTTAAGGATGATGTGTTATCTCGGGGGAGATGGATGAAGGGAAATCTTAGTCTGTGAGTACAGTCTGTGTATTTATTGGCCTGTAAATGTCACTGGGAAAAACAATGTGGTAGTGTTATGTCAGCCCGGGAGACCGAGGCCATCCCATAAGGTTTCATAGGATAACTGGATCTGATGGCTGCTCTCCAGGCCCCTACATTACGGGTAGTTTTACATTTAGGCTCTTTTTTGGTGTCAGTTCTCCTTGCAGCAGAGTAAAGTAATGTACAGCAGACCAACGCGGAGAGTCGTAATGACTGAGGGTAGGAGGTGGCGCGGGGGCATAAATAATATTGCTCTACCTTCCTGAAGCAGAACATGTAGCATTTCATTTTTTTTGGTACTGAATTAGAAATGGATGATGATTCATTCCATCCGTAATAATTATGTCATGCTGATAAATATACACTAATTAGATAGGGGGATACTCTGAAAAAATATTCTGCAAGGATATGTGGATGCTAGAAAAAAGTATCTCTTAGTCGGTATGCCTCAAACATTAGCACAATGACAAGACATACAGATGTGTCCATTAGTGATGAGCGAGTGTGCTTGTTTAACCCTTTAACTGAGCATGTTCGAGTGCTTACCGAGTATCTTCAGCGTGCTCGTATATTATGTTTGAGTTCTTACGTCTGAATGCTTTACGGCTGTTAGACAACCTCAACACATGCAGAGATTGCTTGTTTGTTAGGGAATCCTCACATGTCTGGAGGCTGTCTAACAGCCATAAATCATGCAGACGCAGGGACTCGAACATAATATACAAGCACACCGAAGCTACTCGGTAAGCACCCGAGCATGCTCAGTTAAAGGGTTAAAAGAGCACGTTCGCTCATCACTAGTGTCCATCCTTACCGTTTACTGAATTCTATGTAGGACTCCAGTTTTACAATGCAATACAATATCATGCCATGCTACAAACACCCCGACGGGCTGCAGAGTACATCACAACCATGGGGTTGGCCACATATGGACACGAAGAGCATGGAGCATAGGCACCTCGTGACAGAGTTTTTTAAGGCTGCTCATCTTGTGCCACTCATCTTGGGTGCGTTGAGCCAAGAGAAAAGGTAAGAAAAGGCAAAACTGTAAATATTTGTCTTTACCGTCAAACTAAGGGAGTCCCTGCCCATCACCCTGTTGTAGGGCTAACTGCGATATTAATTCACAGACAGCATATGGCAGAATTTCCATGCTTAGAGCTGGGCTACCCAATAGAGGCCACGTCGGTACCACGGCTAAAAGACGGAAGCCCTGCAAACCCCCTGCTACCTGTTGAAATCCCCGCACTTCTTATGACTTGTAGGTCATCGTTGTGGCGTGATGCACTTATGATGTCGTGCTGGGCCTGCTAATCAGGAGAGGCCCTCGTAGGACGGCACGTAAAAGGCATTTCGCAGTGCTCCCATCGGCAGCCAAGGAATACAGACGTGGTTGCTGGTCCTACAAATCCATTCGCTCATTTCTTCTACCCAGAGCACAAATGTCACTAGCTTCCCATATTTTACCAGACAAGAATAGCACTGTCCGTCTACATTTTGCTTATGCACATAATGGAGGTATAAGACTATGTACATAACCGTACAATGTTTTTAAAAAGACAAACTTATAAAAATAACAGTATAATAAGGAGGTAACATGGAATGTCTACTTTTCGGTGAGGAATGCCAGGTATTTACTGTGTTTATTGTTGCCAGTAGTATTTATATCATGCGGCATTCCCCTAGACTTTCTATTACTGCGGAATTTTTCTTTGGGGAAATGATCACACTCCACATGGCTACCTGGGGATGACTCCGCGCAGACACACAAAACCAGTTCATGTATGGACACCATTAAAGGTTGAGTCAATACAGGTGGATTTTAGCTGGTGCCGCACTCAAAGGCGTTTAGTGAAACTAAACAAAACAGTGGCGTCATGCAAATAAAACGTTTTATAGCATGCGTGACGGGCACATCGTGAACACTGATGCCTTCTTCACACACAGGTTTTAATTCAGTTTCCAGTGATGTAATTAACCATTTTCTTACCAAAATACAGGTTACACAAAATAATACAGTCATTGGCAATCTCACGACATCATATGTTAAAACAGCCAAAATCAACACAATGTAGAGTGTTTAGTGAGAGTAAGAATCCGTGTAAGTGCAGAGATGAAAGACAGGGGGATAGTAACCTTCTGCAAGTCAAGAGGGCTCTCTACAGAAGCATCAAGAGAGGAAACAGAAGAAACTTCCTGCAAAGGTAGAAAACAAGGTGAAAGCTGATAGAATGGAACTGGTTACTGCATCGCCACATGCCCTTCTCCTATTGTGGTGTGGGACTTTTCTTAGAAACCAATAAACCTAAAAGTTTTAGATGTAGACTACCAATCTGGCATGAGTTCTGAGTTCTATGCCTTTTCCCTGAACCCTATCATCTGTCAGGGTCAACTAGCACATACACATTGGATTGTTAAGCGATCCTCTATAAAAAGAAGCAGGATCTGTATTCTTCTTGCCATATAATCAATAGTGGTGCAGAAGATTACACTTGAAGAGGTTGTCCAGTACTTTTATATTGATGGCTTATCCTTAGATACATCATCAATATCAGATGGGTAGGGGTGTGACACCTCACAACCCTGCCTATCAGCTCTTCCTGGTGCCAACGGCAGCCGGATGTGATCAGTTACGTATCGGACGAGCACAACCCCGTTACCTGTACAATGGACACAGCGAGTTATTGCAGATCCAGCTCTATTCATTCATACATGAGCAAGCTGTGCAGCTCTGCAACTGATCACATCTGGCCACTGTCGGCACCGAAACAGCGGATAGGCAGGGGTGACTGGTTGTCAGTCCCCCACCAATCTGATATTGATGACCTATCCGAAGCATAAGCCATGAATGCAAAAGCACTGGAATACTCCTTTAAAGCTGAGGATATACTCGCTCATATTATATATCTATTTCAGCAAGCATTCAAGCTGTGTTAAATGCAGGCTATGTTAAAATAAAAGTAAATTAAAAGGGGTTGTTAAGGTCTAATTTTTTTTTCTAAAATCAGACCAATGTACATGACATTATAAGTGACGTCACAAACATGGGCAGGCTGATATGCAGTTGCGCATGGTGTATGCATAGTACATACAGTGTGCATGCACTCTCAGCCTGTCCGTGCATGTGGCAATACTTAAGATGAGAAGTAATTTCTGGCGTAAAGCCCCAGCAGGGAAAATAATTTTCATGATGGCACATAAAGGTACCAAGAAGAGCAGATCCATGAGAAAATATAGATATATATTAGAAAAATACATCACATTGAGATAAAAAGTTAAAAACAATACAAAAAAACCCTTAGTCCTGAACAACCTCTTTAATGCCGGTGTATGTCCTCTTTAGAGATACAAAATGCACACTATATAAAACCTAAAGGCAATGCGACTCCTACATAATTATGGGGTTTTCTTCTGTAATAAGGCCGAGCACATGCACAAAGGTAATGTCTAAGGCTATAAAATGCATATTATGGATGAGCCGCTGACATGTAGCCCTTCTGTACTCAATAATGGAAAATGACGGAGCCATAACTTACTTCCGAAAATTCTAAATACATCTTTACCTCTATTACTTCATTAACTAAGCAGTGACGTTGCTAAGTGGCTGCTTACTCATAGACTGTTATTTCCGTGACATTTATTGATTTCAAATGTCCTTGAAATATCAGTTTCCTGTTAATTATTCTTCCGCGCACACGGTCACTTTCCACTTGGGACACAGGGAAGGCTGCCTTCATATATGCCCAGTAGCCCTTCAGCTAAAATGTGTGTCCTTCCTACAGGGGCAGTCACTGATCAGATTAGGAGAAAGAGATATTAATGTGTACCTGTGAATTGAAGTCATCTTCTGGCTCCTGGAGGTTAAAAACTGTTGCTGCATTGTCAGCGCCAAGCAGTCGTCGGGCCATTTTCTCCTCATATGTCAATTTCTTAGGAGAGATACCAAGAAAGTAGATTAACAAATCCTATTCACATAAGTGCGAATGGGAAACAGCAAAATCAACTGTTGTGGCCCATAGAGGGTCCCACGTAGGGGACTTCCAGCTGTAATGTTTACTTTACCTAACAGGGCATTCGACAGATGTGCTGTTGTCTTTAGGAGTCACTCGTGATGGTCATTATCTAACCAAAATGGGCAGCACTAAATTATATGCTGCAAGATCACTGCCAACTCTCAATCTCAGTGGTTTGAAGGCACTAAGATGTCATTCTACTTAAAGGGGTTCTCTAACATATGATATGGATGACTGACCCTTGGGATAGGTCATCACTATCATATCAATGAGGGTCCAGCACCCAGCACATACACCGATTAGCTGTTAATAGCTGTGGCAGACGTTGTATAAAAACACTGAACAGACTCAGCAGCTCTATTCAATGTGTAGCATTCATTGTGGGGTACAGCAGATCAGCTCCTACTCTCTGGAATAGGAGATGTTCTGCAGTGCTCGGCAGCAGACGTTACACATTGAATGGAGATTGAACAGAGCTACACTGCCTATGTTTTTATCCGGCCGCCACCAAAACTGCTAGCAGCTGATCGGTGATGGTTTCAAATTCCCCCCAATCTAATACTGATGACCTATCATAAGGGTAGGTCATCAATATCAAATGCAAGAAGAACCCCTTTAAGTGTCCTAAAACTGCAATGGAAAGGCAGGAGGTAGGAGGACATCCTACATAACAGTACCGGTTGCCCGTTGTTTAGGAGTTCCTCTTTGAAGCGGAGTTTTCTCTCCAGATCTTGAATGACTGCATCTTTTGTTCCCTGAATCTCCTCGTCAGATGCTATACGGGCAGTCCGGCCAGCCTTCTTTGGAAAGCCACTAACAGAGGAAACAGAGAATATGGCAGTAGTCACTTACACTATTCATCCAGCAGAGTCACATACATAACATTATTACTGGTTTTGTGCAGGGATGTGTGTGTAGATTGGGGGTGGGAGACAAATGACATGTTGACAGCGTCTTTGGCCTGATGCTAATTTCATAAAAATAGACAAAAGTCTGGGAAAAATTGGTCGCAGTTAGCTAAATATGAGGTATAATACATTGAGCTACAGAGCTCTCTGGACAGGTCTGTTTTAGTAGATACATAATATAGCAATCCCGAATCTGTGTTTTTCATTGTTATTACTCCTGAAAATGTATGACTAAATTGATAGCTGGGTGCTGCCATTACCCTTTTCAAAGTGGTGTGTCCCTATACAGTCTGACACTTGTCAGCGTCAGACTGTGTAGGAAACAACCACAACTTCCAACTCCCAGTACAAATTTAAGGTGAGTCTGACACCCCCCAAACCCAAATAAGCTAAGTACACAGTTTTATAGGGGATTTAGTCTCTATATAAAGCATATCCTTGCCTATAGCGCCCAAAAAACACGGTTTAATCAAAATGCAAACTAGGGTACTTGATGCACTCATGGAATGGCTCAATGCTCGGTGCACCATTCTGCCCCCAAAATTAGCACCCTATATCATTCTTGATTGACAGCACTTGCTTGCTTGCCTAGAGTGAGCATAGTCTGAACAGACTCCTCCTATGTGTGCGCACACTGACAGTTCAGGAGCCAGTGCAGGCGCACCAAGTGTCAGTGCACATAAGTGGCTGCTCGCTACGCCAATACACTTGGGAGAGGAGCGAGCATCCGTAGCAGTAGTAGTCTAAATGCGCACATGGTGGTTCCTGAACTGTCGAGTGTGCTCGCGCAAGTAGGAGGATGCTGTTCAGGCATCGCTTGCTGTCAATCAAGATATACTGAGCTTGGGCCACTGCAAGTGTGCACCCAGCACCAAAATTTGCATACTGATTAACCAGCACTTTGTGCAGCCTAAAAGGCAAAAATGAATAATAACACTAAAGCTATGATTTTTATGGGGGATACATCCCCTATAAGACTGAGTACTAAGCTTAAATTGTGTTTTGGAGGGGTGACAGACCCTTTAAAGATGGAATTAAACTATTTAAAATGACACATTTCTAGTTCCTGAACCCTGAACTGGTCACACAGCAATGCATCCATACAAATACTAGAATTGCAACCTTCACAATAGTAAATTCTAAAAATAAACATTTGCAATATTTTTCCACTACTAATATTCATGGCTCTGACTGGAGAGGATACAAATCCAGCTTCCCTAAGGGAAATAATGGAAAATTGAATCATGTCCAATCTTGAATAGATCGTGCCTGTGAGATATTAGATACTGATAAAAGATTATGGGTAGGCGCCAAGCGCAGCGTATAAAATGATTACCGTATATCCACTATTTACATTAGAGGCTGGATTGCAGCACCTTGGTTAGGACATCACATGTGATGCTGACTATCAGGGCAGCGGGAATTACTGGAACCAAATCCAGATTGCTCTCAATACCCACTGGAAATTCCTTGCTGGTTACACACTAATAGTGATGTTTCCACTTTTAATTTAATCTTTTTTTTTAAAACTATCCAACTTTTTCATAACTTTTATGGATCTGGATCAGTAAATACATGCTCAGTCAGTCAATACGATTATAATGTAGAATGATTATGCTTTAATGGGGTCCCCATCTTAGCAAGTTATTAACTATCCTCCATTTACTGTCTACAGCAGAGGTGGGCAATTAGTTCTTCCAAGGGGCCACGTGAGAGACCGTTACTGTTGTGAGGGGGGAACCGACTGGCCAAGCTTAATTCTGCTCATTATTACGTTTTATCACTTAATATTGAGCAGAATTAAGTATGCTGACTCACTGCTATTGCGAATACGTTTGAATACACCTTATTGTAACATGTATTCGCATCAGCAGCAACTAATCAAACCATACAAAATGTACTTATTTTTGAAAACTCTACAAAAGCTGTAAATCATAGCACTCCTGTTATTCAGCACGAAGTATAAGTCTGGATGTACCTTGATCAACAGCTCCACCTACACAGTATGATGCCCCCACACAGTATGTTGACCCCACATCCTCCCTAACACAGTGATTCCTCCACAAACAATATGATGCCCACCACACACAGCTCCCTACAAACCGTATGATGGATCCCACACCCACACAGTTGATGACTCCACAGTCCCCCACACCCACACAGTATGATGACCCCACAGTCCCCCAACACAGTGCAATTCCCCCACAAACAATATGATGCCCCCCACACACAGCTCCCTACAAATAGTAGGATTGACCCCACACACACAGCCACCCCAAACACATGGTATGATGGTCCAACAGCTCCTTTCACACAGAATGATGGTACCGAAGCCTTCCCCCCAAATACTGACAAAATAAAAATCTTCACCTAGCCCCATTCCCATGATGCTCTGCTCTGTATACTGTGTTAACTGAGGATCTGCCCAGCAGGTGTGAACTAGTGACATTATCATGGCTGCTGTGCTGAGACTCAGATGTGCAGGTTGAAGGGAGGAAGAAAGAACTGATGGCTTCCTATTCCACTTTTGTATTTAACAGTGTCCGTATCCCAGAGGTGCCAGGCGGGAGCGGCGGCTCAGTGGTACAGTGCGCCACTGTATCCGTCCCTTTGGTTGTCCCAGTTCGTGGGCAAGATAGGAACAACCAAAAAGCTGGATTTGGCTCACCGGCTGCACTGGTCTGGAATATTGTATTAATGGAGATAAAAAATAAAAAAAATGTGCAACAGCACTCCCCTAAGTTTTTAACGGCAGAAAAAAATAGTCTCCATTAAGTCTCCTTTGTTTTAAACTAGGGGATTGCTGGGTTTAAGAAAATGACTTTTAATCTACCTGGTTAACGGTGCAGCAAGCTGCCTCCTAGATAAAATTGTCTTGCATTGAAGCCTTTCACCAAAATTATCATCCTACATACAATGTGTCGCATGCACTTGGCTTTTTGCATTGTAGCATTCTTGGCAAAATTATATAAACCACATAGTAACTTCAGTACCAACAGTATATTAAGCCGTTCTTTCATGTGATGTGACTATTGCCTACCTTTTACACAAATGTCACTCTAGCTTTGTAGAGCAACATGTATACCTTTGGACATTTTTTTACTTAAATCCCTGTATTTTTTGGCTAAACATCACGTTTAGACGTTCTACAGCCTTTGTGCATCACGGTACATAGCAGACTGAGAAAGGATTTAACAGTGAAATCTGAAGCAGAGTTTCTAATTTATCTTCTCTTGAACCATCTTCTAAGCTTATTTATGACTAACAAAAAGTTAAAAGTTTATTTATAAATCAGTTCAGGGGATAATCCAGAAGAAAAGACATAAGAGTAACAATCCCTACTGTCAAGACAAACTTTAATGATGAATTTCATGGTTTCTCAATCTGATATGTACTGTGATCCTTAGAGGCTGTAGAAGTCAAATGTTCCAAAGTTTTTGATGAAACTTTATTACAAAAGAAATGAGAAGTATAAAAACATATGCATTTAAGGAAAATGTCCATGCAGTTTGTAAATCATTTAACAAATCATTCAGCAAAATAGTGTGATAGTGATAGTCATGGTCACCTAGAAAAATAGGCGTCTTTGTTAATAAAACCCCAGACAACAGGAATTTTATGAAGATAAAGCACATTCATGGTACAATTATTTTGACAACTAAGATAGTTTTCATCATGTAATTTAAGTAAATGTGTATGTTATAATAATGATTTCTGCTATAATAAATTCAATAGTTTTAAAATGTTATTATAATTATTTATACACATGACAAGGAGAGTTATGGTACAGTATAAACTTACGGTGGCATTACGCCTTTTGGAAGACCAAGCTCATTGAATGAGACAGGTGATGGCTGGGATGGCAGCATGGAACTAAGGAAGGCTGCAGGGTTGTAGCCAGAGTTAGATCCTCTTGTAGTTGGAGAAAGAGATGGACTGTAGGATGGTGATTGGGCAGAAACTGGAAGTGGAGGAGGTGGTGGAGGAAGAGGAAATTGATCTTGACTACTATAGTTTGCAGTAGGACTCATCACAGGAGGTGGAGGAGGTGGTGGCGATGATGATGTTGGAGACCAAAATGCTTCCGGTTCTGGATAAAATGGTTGAGAGAATGGTGGCACTGGAGCTCTACCAAACTGTTTTTGAGGTGCTGATGTTGGAGAAGGCAGGCTGGAGGTAGAGGATCCAGAAGATGGTGTCACAAAGCCTGGGGTGGAACTCATGTTCTGAGCAGCAATAAACTGTTTAGGACGAGCGTAGTTAAAAGAGCTTGCTGGTTGCATCGCCGGAGAACTGTGAGAGTTCAGAACGCTCATTTGTGCCGGTGAAGGGATAAACTGACTGGCCTCGAGCTCCTGGATGGAGGGTGGAGGAGGGAAAGAAGGTGAAGGTGGCGTACTCTGCTGAAGACTTGCTTGTTGTTTCACGGCAGCAGATTCTTTTTCTTTAAGTATTTGATTCTGTAGTTGCAGTAATGTCTGAGAATCCCTGGGTAAATGAGAAGAAAAAAATATGAGCAGGGCAATAGTATGTATGGCATTCGAGCAGTGGAGAACTGAAGTCACAGAAGGAATGCTGCACTATTCATATTCAACTTAACCTTGATCGTAAATTTCTCCTACATGAAACGAAAAGGTAGTTAGAAATTCCTGCTTGATTCAGGGCTGAAGCCAGTGATAGTAAGACAGATAAGATATAGATGTGGTGAACATGTGTCATCTCTCCTGAATCAAGAATGGACAAATCCCAGAAGCCAAGTAGTGAGCGCAGGAACCTCGACATTCAGTGCCAGGTCTGAAAATGAGAACATTATTTCATTTTCTCCTTTGACTGCACTGTCCACGTCATATTGTTGTACTTTATAACATCACTGATTATTAGTTTCATTATGGACTATTATGGAACCTGCAGCAATATGGGAAGTACATGTGGGTACAATAAAGCTAAAAAATAAAAATAGGAGGTTCACAGAGAACATTTTATGTCGAAGTATATAGCCCAGAAATGTAAACCCACTAAACAGTAATTATGGGGATTAATAGTTTTTCCAATGATACTATAAAATGGCCATGCTATTATTACAAATTATAGGCCAAATAATATGAGAAGTCCAGAGTATTATTTATGGTTATAAACATTAATATATAATTATCTGAAGCCATTCACCATACTTTACTAATGAAAGAAGGAGCTCACTGATACATTTTGACTTAAGAGCATGGAAAAAAGCTTTGGAGAAACTACATGATTATTTCATAATCACCAGATAACCAATACGTGTTATTAAACAAAAAGTGGAGATGGGCAATTGGGGAATTTTAAACCCCGTAAAGTTGACCTTAAAAACGCTTACAGATGTTTGGTTATAGCAAGGAAAGCTTTGAGAATTTTTTATTTTAGGAAATATATATTGTAGTCAGCATCGGACTGCTGTGCATTGGGCCCACCAGAGAAAATCATTCCTGGGACCCACTATGTAGCTACATAGAAATAGTACAAGCCCACCAATTGTGTGGTAAAACATGGTAATACTGTGCTCTAACATAAAAACACAATGGTTCACATTTATCAAAAAAGGAGTAATTTGAGCCAAATCTTGTGTATTCACTTCAACTCCATTATTCCATATTTATCATATTTCGTCTCGAATGATAATGGTGCAAATTATTTAAGCATGGTAGCAAACGTCTCGATGTTAAAAAAAAAAAAAAAAAGAGCTGACATCCAGTGTGTCAAATGTTGCATAGTTAAATAATTTTTTTTACAAATTGAAACTTTTTATGCATGTAGAAAAGGTTCTAATATAAATGCATTTGTTCCGTGCCTTTTTTAAGACAGCCAGTGCCGATAAGGGCGCTCCTCTCTCCCCATGCACATACATAAAATCAATTCAAAATATTAATCCCTTGACACAGATGAAAGAACAATGCCAGTACGTCCACAGCAGGGTCCGCATGTGTGGAGTTGGCTCAGGAGTGGAGCCCGCTTCACACGCAGCATATAACCAGTGTGTTATACAGCGTGCATGTGCCTGTATGGTTACCATGCAGCTGTGCGCCCCCATCTTGATACTCTTGTGACATCCAGCATAGGCTGGATTCATACGAGATCATTATTCCACTCTATACTGCAATACTGTTATATTAAAACATACAAAATAAGCAGGGGGTAATGATCGTGGTCATAGAGGGTGCAACCAGACCCATGCTGGAGCCTGACCCACCAAAACCAATTTCACCTGGATGTGCGTCCTCTGATGTACATTCTGTTGAAATGTATTGTGATGCAGAGACCCGCCGGCTCCCTGCACTGCAATGCGCGCTGCCGGACAATCAGAGGCTTGCAGCAGATGTCGGCTCGCCAATGATGGGTTGCACATGGCAGTGGCGTCGTGCGCTGCCCTTGGCTGCCCACAGAAGTCAGCTCCCGGCTGGGGGAACATTATACCAGGGTGGAGGACATTATACCAGGATGGCGGAAGACTGATCCGATCAGCTGGCATCTCATCACCGCTGAGCCTGTAGCTGTAGTCTGTAGACAGCTGACAGTGCCAGCACCCACTGGAGGATCCTCTGGTGGGCCAATCCGACTATATATTATATATATATATATATATATATATATACACATACAGTACAGACTTTTTTGTATTTTCATGACTATGAAAATTGTACATTCACAGTGAAGGCATCAAAACTATGAATTAACACATGTGAAATTATATACTTAACAAAAAAGTGTGAAACCACTGAAAATATGTCTTATATTCTAGGTTCTTCAAAGTAGCCACCTTTTGCTTTGATATATATATATATTAGTGTCCCTATATTTATATTTCTTTTCAGTGGTAGAAGAATAAGTAGTTTTGGATGATTACTAAAGTTCCTTCATGTCTGCGCCGTTGCATCCAAATAACCTGTTCACAAAATCAAAGTATATCATTGGGTGGGAAGGGGTTAAACAGGCAGTTTTGATGACATCACAAAGCACATAGACATCATAGAGATCATGTGACATCACAATTGGTATAGAATGTACAGAGTGTAACACCTGAGCCATCTTGTTTCATTAGAGCCCGACAGCTTGAAGGGAACAAGTCCAGGTAGGGAACTCTTCACTTAGGACCTCACTCCTACATTGTATAGATGGGGGGCTAGTAGTGGGATTCAGAACCGCATCATTCACCTGAAAATGTCAGCAGAAAGCGCTGGATCCTGTGTCCTGTGCTGTGATTGTTCTAATGATTCTGTGATTTAAAAAAATGTTATTGACCAGATTCTAAGGAAAATCTGCACATTTGGATGCTTTAGTAAGGCAGTGTGAGCCCGGCCTACAGGGGTTACCAATGTGGAGAACCCCTTCCCTAAATGAGGACTTGCTGGTCGATCAACTGATCATCTGTCAGAGGTCTTGAAGACCCCCCTCAGCAATCGGCTGGTTTTTCCCTCTATCACACCCATGTGCTCTAATAAAAGCATATACAAAGGGGTGGGCCAGTTGAGACCACTCTATTTGGCTCCATATTTGGGTAGCTTTGCCATTAATGTCAGAACGTAGCGTTTTCATAACATGAATGTAATTGCAGACTGCTACCAGTCTCCATTGTCAGGAGTGACCGGGAACTGACGGTTTATGGTGATCAGGAATCGCAGTATGGAGTCCTGTGTTTTCCTTTTGTTCATAGAGTAATAGGTGATGAGGATTAGGATAAAAGGGTGGAAATATTTAGGCTATAAAGTGCGTCATGACTCCATTAAAAATGAAGCTGGTGGTTATTTGCAGCCTGTGATTTTGTTGTTTTAATTCAACTCTATCTTGATGTTGGAAACACGATACATAACACAGCAGTGGCAGTTATTATGACATCACCGGACACATGACATCATAGATATCACATGACATCACAATTGGTACAGAATGCATACAGTTCTAATCCTGAACCATCTTGTGTCCCAGAGGCAGCAGCTTGAGGAAGACAAGTCCAGGTAGGCAGCTCTTCACTGAACACTAAGGCCCCATTCACACCATGTGTAGCTGTGGGATGTTTGTGGTGAGGTTTAGAACTGCACCATTTACCCCTAAAAAATCTAAGGAAACATCTGAGCGACGTGTTCTCTCTCGTGTATCAGGATGATTCCTTATATAGGACCTATCATTGAATCCTCTTTTTTGTAATGATAGGTGTTATGTCTCATCTAGTTGAGATGAGCAGCTGTAATGAAGCACGGACAGATGACGGTGGCGCAGCAGGACGGCCGAGCAGGAACAATGGAGAACGCAGTAGCTTGATGGCAGCAGGAGGACCAGACCTGGGACCACAGGATATCATCAGCAGAATTGAGGCACCGGCAACTGGAGTAATAGAGTTACAGACTCTGATCAGACTTTGATCAGAGCGGCATCAGTTTTTCTCAGAAGTGGAGAGGAGAAAAAGGAGGTTTCTCACGTTCTCCCTTCTGTCAGTTGTTGAAAATCGGACCACACTCAGATGTCATCAAAGTGCGGTCCAATTTTTTCACAGACCCACAGACTTGCATTGCCATTACCATTACCATATTTTGCAGACTATAAGAAGCACCCCAAATTTTGGGGTGGAATATAATTTTTTTTAAATAAAATGGTGGTGCCTCTTATAGTCTCTTTAACAGTAGGTTACAGGGGGGCGGCGGTGGTGGAGCGGGTTTCACAGGAGGCAGGGTCGCTGCTTCAGGGGGCTGGCGGTGGCAGGATGCTGCGGGCCCTGGGCTCTCAAAAGGTGTCGGCACCGGTGAACAGAGTCCCCTTTCCTACTGATTGCCCTGCAGTGGGCTTTGGGAAAATGGCCGCTGGAAGCAGCACATGCGCAGATTGAGATCTCGGGAGATGCAAGCACCGCCTCCAGCGCCCATTTTCCCAAAGCCCATTGCAGGGCAATCAATAAGAAAAGGGACTCTGCTCACCGGCGCCGACATTTTATAAGAGCCCAGGGCCCGCCAACACCGGCCTACTGTGACCCTGCTCCACCGCACACACACCCAGTAAGCTACATCCGGATATTGTATATTAGATTGCAAGCTCCTAGGACAGGGTGTGCATTATCCTGCATGCCCTCAGGAGCAGCCTGTATATTGTATATTAGATTGTAAGCTCCTAGGACAGGGTGTGCATTATTCTGCATGCCCTCAGGAGCAGCCTATATATTATATATTAGATTGTAAGCTCCTAGGTCAGGGTGTACATTATTCTGTTGCCCTCAGGAGCAGCCTGTATATTGTATGTTAGATTGTAAACTCCTAGGTCAGGGTGTACATTATTCTACATGCCCTCAGGAGCAGCCTGTATATTATATATTAGATTGTAAGCTCCTAGGACAGGGTGTACATTATTCTACATGCTCTCAGGAACAGTCTGTATATTATATGTTAGATTGTAAGCTCCTAGGACAGAGTGTACATTATTCTCCATGCCCTCAGGAGCAGTCTGTATATTATATATTAGATTGTAAGCTCCTAGGACAGGGTGTACATTATTCTACATGCTCTCAGGAACAGTCTGTATATTACATGTTAGATTGCAATCTCCTAGAAGCAGGGTGTGCATTATTCTGCATGCCCTCAGGAGCAGTCTGAATATTACAGATTAGATTGTAAACTCCTAGGTCAGGGTGTACATTATTCTACATGCTCTCAGGAACAGTCTGTATATTATATGTTAGATTGTAAGCTCCTAGGACAGGGTGTACATTATTCTCCATGCCCTCAGGAGCAGCCTGTATATTATATATTAGATTGTAAGCTCCTAGGACAGGGTGTGCATTATTCTGCATGCTCTCAGGAGCAGCTTGTATATTGTATATTAGATTGTAAGCTCCAAGGACAGGGTGTGCATTATTCTGCATACTCTCAGGAGCAGTCTGTATATTGTATATTAGATTGTAGGCTCCTAGGACAGGGTGTGCATTATTCAGCATGCCCTCAGGAGCAGCCTGTATATTGTATATTAGATTGTAAGCTCCTAGGACAGGGTGTGCATTATTCTGCATGCCCTCAGGAGCAGTCTGTATATTGTATATTAGAGTGTAAGCTCCTAGGACAGGGTGTGCATTATTCTGCATGCTCTCAGGAGCAGCCTGTATATTGTATATTAGCTTGTAAGCTCCTAGGACAGGGTGTGCATTATTCTGCATGCCCTCAGGAGCAGTCTGTGTATTCTATATTAGATTGTAAGCTCCTAGGACAGAGTGTGCATTATTCTGCATGCCCTCAGGAGCAGTCTGTATATTGTATATTAGAGTGTAAGCTCCTAGGACAGGGTGTGCATTATTCTGCATGCTCTCAGGAGCAGCCTGTATGTTGTATATTAGATTGTAAGCTCCAAGGACAGGGTGCGCATTATTCTGCATGCTCTCAGGAGCAGTCTGTATACTGTATATTAGATTGTAAGCTCCTAGGACAGGGTGTGCATTATTCTGCATGCCCTCAGGAGCAGCCTGTATATTAGATTGAAAGCTCCTAGGACAGGGTGTGCATTATTCTGCATGCTCTCAGGAGCAGTCTGTATACTGTATATTAGATTGTAAGCTCCTAGGACAGGGTGTGCATTATTCTGCATGCCCTCAGGAGCAGTCTGTGTATTCTATATTAGATTGTAAGCTCCTAGGACAGGGTGTGCATTATTCAGCATGCCCTCAGGAGCAGCCTGTATATTGTATATTAGATTGTAAGCTCCTAGGACAGGGTGTGCATTATCCTGCATGCTCTCTGGAGCAGTCTGTATATTGTATATTAGATTGTAAGCTCCTAGGACAGGGTGTGCATTATTCTGCATGCCCTCAGGAGCAGCCTATATATTATATATTAGATTGTAAGCTCCTAGGTCAGGGTGTACATTATTCTGTTGCCCTCAGGAGCAGCCTGTATATTGTATGTTAGATTGTAAGCTCCTAGGACAGGGTGTACATTATTCTCCATGCCCTCAGGAGCAGTCTGTATATTATATATTAGATTGTAAGCTCCTAGGACAGGGTGTACATTATTCTACATGCTCTCAGGAACAGTCTGTATATTATATGTTAGATTGTAAGCTCCTAGGACAGAGTGTACATTATTCTCCATGCCCTCAGGAGCAGTCTGTATATTATATATTAGATTGTAAGCTCCTAGGACAGGGTGTACATTATTCTACATGCTCTCAGGAACAGTCTGTATATTACATGTTAGATTGCAATCTCCTAGAAGCAGGGTGTGCATTATTCTGCATGCCCTCAGGAGCAGTCTGAATATTACAGATTAGATTGTAAACTCCTAGGTCAGGGTGTACATTATTCTACATGCTCTCAGGAACAGTCTGTATATTATATGTTAGATTGTAAGCTCCTAGGACAGGGTGTACATTATTCTCCATGCCCTCAGGAGCAGCCTGTATATTATATATTAGATTGTAAGCTCCTAGGACAGGGTGTGCATTATTCTGCATGCTCTCAGGAGCAGCTTGTATATTGTATATTAGATTGTAAGCTCCAAGGACAGGGTGTGCATTATTCTGCATACTCTCAGGAGCAGTCTGTATATTGTATATTAGATTGTAGGCTCCTAGGACAGGGTGTGCATTATTCAGCATGCCCTCAGGAGCAGCCTGTATATTGTATATTAGATTGTAAGCTCCTAGGACAGGGTGTGCATTATTCTGCATGCCCTCAGGAGCAGCCTGTATATTATATATTAGATTGTAAGCTCCTAGGACAGGGTGTGCATTATTCTGCATGCTCTCAGGAGCAGCCTGTATATTGTATATTAGATTGTAAGCTCCAAGGACAGGGTGCGCATTATTCTGCATGCTCTCAGGAGCAGCTTGTATATTGTATATTAGATTGTAAGCTCCAAGGACAGAGTGTGCATTATTCTGCATGCCCTCAGGAGCAGTCTGTATATTGTATATTAGAGTGTAAGCTCCTAGGACAGGGTGTGCATTATTCTGCATGCTCTCAGGAGCAGCCTGTATATTGTATATTAGATTGTAAGCTCCAAGGACAGGGTGCGCATTATTCTGCATGCTCTCAGGAGCAGTCTGTATACTGTATATTAGATTGTAAGCTCCTAGGACAGGGTGTGCATTATTCTGCATGCCCTCAGGAGCAGCCTGTATATTAGATTGAAAGCTCCTAGGACAGGGTGTGCATTATTCTGCATGCTCTCAGGAGCAGTCTGTATACTGTATATTAGATTGTAAGCTCCTAGGACAGGGTGTGCATTATTCTGCATGCCCTCAGGAGCAGTCTGTGTATTCTATATTAGATTGTAAGCTCCTAGGACAGGGTGTGCATTATTCAGCATGCCCTCAGGAGCAGCCTGTATATTGTATATTAGATTGTAAGCTCCTAGGACAGGGTGTGCATTATCCTGCATGCTCTCTGGAGCAGTCTGTATATTGTATATTAGATTGTAAGCTCCTAGGACAGGGTGTGCATTATTCTGCATGCCCTCAGGAGCAGCCTATATATTATATATTAGATTGTAAGCTCCTAGGTCAGGGTGTACATTATTCTGTTGCCCTCAGGAGCAGCCTGTATATTGTATGTTAGATTGTAAGCTCCTAGGACAGGGTGTACATTATTCTCCATGCCCTCAGGAGCAGTCTGTATATTATATATTAGATTGTAAGCTCCTAGGACAGGGTGTACATTATTCTACATGCTCTCAGGAGCAGTCTGTATATTATATATTAGATTGTAAGCTCCTAGGACAGGGTGTGCATTATTCTGCATGCTCTCAGGAGCAGCTTGTATATTGTATATTAGATTGTAAGCTCCAAGGACAGGGTGCGCATTATTCTGCATGCTCTCAGGAGCAGTCTGTATATTGTATATTAGATTGTAGGCTCCTAGGACAGGGTGTGCATTATTCAGCATGCCCTCAGGAGCAGCCTGTATATTGTATATTAGATTGTAAGCTCCTAGGACAGGGTGTGCATTATCCTGCATGCTCTCAGGAGCAGTCTGTATATTGTATATTAGATTGTAAGCTCCTAGGAAAGGGTGTGCATTATTCTGCATGCCCTCAGGAGCAGTCTGTGTATTCTATATTAGATTGTAAGCTCCTAGGACAGGGTGTGCATTATTCTACATGCCCTCAGGAGCAGTCTGTATACTGTATATTAGATTGTAAGCTCCAAGGACAGGGTGTGCATTATTCTGCATGCTCTCAGCAGCAGTCTGTATATTGTATATTAGATTGTAAGCTCCTAGGACAGGGTGTGCATTATTCAGCATGCCCTCAGGAGCAGTCTGTATATTGTATATTAGATTGTAGGCTCCTAGGACAGGGTGTGCATTATTCAGCATGCCCTCAGGAGCAGCCTGTATATTGTATATTAGATTGTAAGCTCCTAGGACAGGGTGTGCATTATCCTGCATGCTCTCAGGAGCAGTCTGTATATTGTATATTAGATTGTAAGCTCCTAGGACAGGGTGTGCATTATTCTGCATGCCCTCAGGAGCAGCCTATATATTATATATTAGATTGTAAGCTCCTAGGTCAGGGTGTACATTATTCTGTTGCCCTCAGGAGCAGCCTGTATATTGTATGTTAGATTGTAAACTCCTAGGTCAGGGTGTACATTATTCTACATGCTCTCAGGAACAGTCTGTATATTATATGTTAGATTGTAAGCTCCTAGGACAGGGTGTACATTATTCTCCATGCCCTCAGGAGCAGTCTGTATATTATATATTAGATTGTAAGCTCCTAGGACAGGGTGTACATTATTCTACATGCTCTCAGGAACAGTCTGTATATTAGATGTTAGATTGCAATCTCCTAGAAGCAGGGTGTGCATTATTCTGCATGCCCTCAGGAGCAGCCTGTATATTATATATTAGATTGTAATCTCCTAGGACAGGGTGTGCATTATTCTGCATGCTCTCAGGAGCAGCTTGTATATTGTATATTAGATTGTAAGCTCCAAGGACAGGGTGTGCATTATTCTGCATGCTCTCAGGAGCAGTCTGTATATTGTATATTAGATTGTAGGCTCCTAGGACAGGGTGTGCATTATTCAGCATGCCCTCAGGAGCAGCCTGTATATTGTATATTAGATTGTAAGCTCCTAGGACAGGGTGTGCATTATCCTGCATGCTCTCAGGAGCAGTCTGTATATTGTATATTAGATTGTAAGCTCCTAGGAAAGGGTGTGCATTATTCTGCATGCCCTCAGGAGCAGCCTGTATATTATATATTAGATTGTAAGCTCCTAGGACAGGGTGTGCATTATTCTGCATGCTCTCAGGAGCAGCCTGTATATTGTATATTAGATTGTAAGCTCCAAGGACAGGGTGCGCATTATTCTGCATGCTCTCAGGAGCAGCTTGTATATTGTATATTAGATTGTAAGCTCCAAGGACAGGGTGTGCATTATTCTGCATGCTCTCAGGAGCAGTCTGTATATTGTATATTAGATTGTAAGCTCCTAGGACAGGGTGTGCATTATTCTGCATGCCCTCAGGAGCAGTCTGTATATTAGATTGAAAGCTCCTAGGACAGGGTGTGCATTATTCTGCATGCTCTCAGGAGCAGTCTGTATACTGTATATTAGATTGTAAGCTCCTAGGACAGGGTGTGCATTATTCTGCATGCCCTCAGGAGCAGCCTATATATTATATATTAGATTGTAAGCTCCTAGGTCAGGGTGTACATTATTCTGTTGCCCTCAGGAGCAGCCTGTATATTGTATGTTAGATTGTAAACTCCTAGGTCAGGGTGTACATTATTCTACATGCCCTCAGGAGCAGCCTGTATATTATATATTAGATTGTAAGCTCCTAGGACAGGGTGTACATTATTCTACATGCTCTCAGGAACAGTCTGTATATTATATGTTAGATTGTAAGCTCCTAGGACAGAGTGTACATTATTCTCCATGCCCTCAGGAGCAGTCTGTATATTATATATTAGATTGTAAGCTCCTAGGACAGGGTGTACATTATTCTACATGCTCTCAGGAACAGTCTGTATATTACATGTTAGATTGCAATCTCCTAGAAGCAGGGTGTGCATTATTCTGCATGCCCTCAGGAGCAGTCTGAATATTACAGATTAGATTGTAAACTCCTAGGTCAGGGTGTACATTATTCTACATGCTCTCAGGAACAGTCTGTATATTATATGTTAGATTGTAAGCTCCTAGGACAGGGTGTACATTATTCTCCATGCCCTCAGGAGCAGCCTGTATATTATATATTAGATTGTAAGCTCCTAGGACAGGGTGTGCATTATTCTGCATGCTCTCAGGAGCAGCTTGTATATTGTATATTAGATTGTAAGCTCCGAGGACAGGGTGTGCATTATTCTGCATACTCTCAGGAGCAGTCTGTATATTGTATATTAGATTGTAGGCTCCTAGGACAGGGTGTGCATTATTCAGCATGCCCTCAGGAGCAGCCTGTATATTGTATATTAGATTGTAAGCTCCTAGGACAGGGTGTGCATTATTCTGCATGCCCTCAGGAGCAGCCTGTATATTATATATTAGATTGTAAGCTCCTAGGACAGGGTGTGCATTATTCTGCATGCTCTCAGGAGCAGCCTGTATATTGTATATTAGATTGTAAGCTCCAAGGACAGGGTGCGCATTATTCTGCATGCTCTCAGGAGCAGCTTGTATATTGTATATTAGATTGTAAGCTCCAAGGACAGAGTGTGCATTATTCTGCATGCCCTCAGGAGCAGTCTGTATATTGTATATTAGAGTGTAAGCTCCTAGGACAGGGTGTGCATTATTCTGCATGCTCTCAGGAGCAGCCTGTATATTGTATATTAGATTGTAAGCTCCTAGGACAGGGTGTGCATTATTCTGCATGCCCTCAGGAGCAGTCTGTGTATTCTATATTAGATTGTAAGCTCCTAGGACAGAGTGTGCATTATTCTGCATGCCCTCAGGAGCAGTCTGTATATTGTATATTAGAGTGTAAGCTCCTAGGACAGGGTGTGCATTATTCTGCATGCTCTCAGGAGCAGCCTGTATGTTGTATATTAGATTGTAAGCTCCAAGGACAGGGTGCGCATTATTCTGCATGCTCTCAGGAGCAGTCTGTATACTGTATATTAGATTGTAAGCTCCTAGGACAGGGTGTGCATTATTCTGCATGCCCTCAGGAGCAGCCTGTATATTAGATTGAAAGCTCCTAGGACAGGGTGTGCATTATTCTGCATGCTCTCAGGAGCAGTCTGTATACTGTATATTAGATTGTAAGCTCCTAGGACAGGGTGTGCATTATTCTGCATGCCCTCAGGAGCAGTCTGTGTATTCTATATTAGATTGTAAGCTCCTAGGACAGGGTGTGCATTATTCAGCATGCCCTCAGGAGCAGCCTGTATATTGTATATTAGATTGTAAGCTCCTAGGACAGGGTGTGCATTATCCTGCATGCTCTCTGGAGCAGTCTGTATATTGTATATTAGATTGTAAGCTCCTAGGACAGGGTGTGCATTATTCTGCATGCCCTCAGGAGCAGCCTATATATTATATATTAGATTGTAAGCTCCTAGGTCAGGGTGTACATTATTCTGTTGCCCTCAGGAGCAGCCTGTATATTGTATGTTAGATTGTAAGCTCCTAGGACAGGGTGTACATTATTCTCCATGCCCTCAGGAGCAGTCTGTATATTATATATTAGATTGTAAGCTCCTAGGACAGGGTGTACATTATTCTACATGCTCTCAGGAACAGTCTGTATATTATATGTTAGATTGTAAGCTCCTAGGACAGAGTGTACATTATTCTCCATGCCCTCAGGAGCAGTCTGTATATTATATATTAGATTGTAAGCTCCTAGGACAGGGTGTACATTATTCTACATGCTCTCAGGAACAGTCTGTATATTACATGTTAGATTGCAATCTCCTAGAAGCAGGGTGTGCATTATTCTGCATGCCCTCAGGAGCAGTCTGAATATTACAGATTAGATTGTAAACTCCTAGGTCAGGGTGTACATTATTCTACATGCTCTCAGGAACAGTCTGTATATTATATGTTAGATTGTAAGCTCCTAGGACAGGGTGTACATTATTCTCCATGCCCTCAGGAGCAGCCTGTATATTATATATTAGATTGTAAGCTCCTAGGACAGGGTGTGCATTATTCTGCATGCTCTCAGGAGCAGCTTGTATATTGTATATTAGATTGTAAGCTCCAAGGACAGGGTGTGCATTATTCTGCATACTCTCAGGAGCAGTCTGTATATTGTATATTAGATTGTAGGCTCCTAGGACAGGGTGTGCATTATTCAGCATGCCCTCAGGAGCAGCCTGTATATTGTATATTAGATTGTAAGCTCCTAGGACAGGGTGTGCATTATTCTGCATGCCCTCAGGAGCAGCCTGTATATTATATATTAGATTGTAAGCTCCTAGGACAGGGTGTGCATTATTCTGCATGCTCTCAGGAGCAGCCTGTATATTGTATATTAGATTGTAAGCTCCAAGGACAGGGTGCGCATTATTCTGCATGCTCTCAGGAGCAGCTTGTATATTGTATATTAGATTGTAAGCTCCAAGGACAGAGTGTGCATTATTCTGCATGCCCTCAGGAGCAGTCTGTATATTGTATATTAGAGTGTAAGCTCCTAGGACAGGGTGTGCATTATTCTGCATGCTCTCAGGAGCAGCCTGTATATTGTATATTAGATTGTAAGCTCCAAGGACAGGGTGCGCATTATTCTGCATGCTCTCAGGAGCAGTCTGTATACTGTATATTAGATTGTAAGCTCCTAGGACAGGGTGTGCATTATTCTGCATGCCCTCAGGAGCAGCCTGTATATTAGATTGAAAGCTCCTAGGACAGGGTGTGCATTATTCTGCATGCTCTCAGGAGCAGTCTGTATACTGTATATTAGATTGTAAGCTCCTAGGACAGGGTGTGCATTATTCTGCATGCCCTCAGGAGCAGTCTGTGTATTCTATATTAGATTGTAAGCTCCTAGGACAGGGTGTGCATTATTCAGCATGCCCTCAGGAGCAGCCTGTATATTGTATATTAGATTGTAAGCTCCTAGGACAGGGTGTGCATTATCCTGCATGCTCTCTGGAGCAGTCTGTATATTGTATATTAGATTGTAAGCTCCTAGGACAGGGTGTGCATTATTCTGCATGCCCTCAGGAGCAGCCTATATATTATATATTAGATTGTAAGCTCCTAGGTCAGGGTGTACATTATTCTGTTGCCCTCAGGAGCAGCCTGTATATTGTATGTTAGATTGTAAGCTCCTAGGACAGGGTGTACATTATTCTCCATGCCCTCAGGAGCAGTCTGTATATTATATATTAGATTGTAAGCTCCTAGGACAGGGTGTACATTATTCTACATGCTCTCAGGAACAGTCTGTATATTATATGTTAGATTGCAATCTCCTAGAAGCAGGGTGTGCATTATTCTGCATGCCCTCAGGAGCAGTCTGAATATTACAGATTAGATTGTAAACTCCTAGAAGCAGGGTGTACATTATTCGGCATGCCCTCAGGAGCAGCCTGTATATTATATATTAGATTGTAAGCTCCTAGGACAGGGTGTGCATTATTCTGCATGCTCTCAGGAGCAGCTTGTATATTGTATATTAGATTGTAAGCTCCAAGGACAGGGTGCGCATTATTCTGCATGCTCTCAGGAGCAGTCTGTATATTGTATATTAGATTGTAGGCTCCTAGGACAGGGTGTGCATTATTCAGCATGCCCTCAGGAGCAGCCTGTATATTGTATATTAGATTGTAAGCTCCTAGGACAGGGTGTGCATTATCCTGCATGCTCTCAGGAGCAGTCTGTATATTGTATATTAGATTGTAAGCTCCTAGGAAAGGGTGTGCATTATTCTGCATGCCCTCAGGAGCAGTCTGTGTATTCTATATTAGATTGTAAGCTCCTAGGACAGGGTGTGCATTATTCTACATGCCCTCAGGAGCAGTCTGTATACTGTATATTAGATTGTAAGCTCCAAGGACAGGGTGTGCATTATTCTGCATGCTCTCAGGAGCAGTCTGTATATTGTATATTAGATTGTAAGCTCCTAGGACAGGGTGTGCATTATTCAGCATGCCCTCAGGAGCAGTCTGTATATTGTATATTAGATTGTAGGCTCCTAGGACAGGGTGTGCATTATTCAGCATGCCCTCAGGAGCAGCCTGTATATTGTATATTAGATTGTAAGCTCCTAGGACAGGGTGTGCATTATCCTGCATGCTCTCAGGAGCAGTCTGTATATTGTATATTAGATTGTAAGCTCCTAGGACAGGGTGTGCATTATTCTGCATGCCCTCAGGAGCAGCCTATATATTATATATTAGATTGTAAGCTCCTAGGTCAGGGTGTACATTATTCTGTTGCCCTCAGGAGCAGCCTGTATATTGTATGTTAGATTGTAAACTCCTAGGTCAGGGTGTACATTATTCTACATGCTCTCAGGAACAGTCTGTATATTATATGTTAGATTGTAAGCTCCTAGGACAGGGTGTACATTATTCTCCATGCCCTCAGGAGCAGTCTGTATATTATATATTAGATTGTAAGCTCCTAGGACAGGGTGTACATTATTCTACATGCTCTCAGGAACAGTCTGTATATTAGATGTTAGATTGCAATCTCCTAGAAGCAGGGTGTGCATTATTCTGCATGCCCTCAGGAGCAGCCTGTATATTATATATTAGATTGTAATCTCCTAGGACAGGGTGTGCATTATTCTGCATGCTCTCAGGAGCAGCTTGTATATTGTATATTAGATTGTAAGCTCCAAGGACAGGGTGTGCATTATTCTGCATGCTCTCAGGAGCAGTCTGTATATTGTATATTAGATTGTAGGCTCCTAGGACAGGGTGTGCATTATTCAGCATGCCCTCAGGAGCAGCCTGTATATTGTATATTAGATTGTAAGCTCCTAGGACAGGGTGTGCATTATCCTGCATGCTCTCAGGAGCAGTCTGTATATTGTATATTAGATTGTAAGCTCCTAGGAAAGGGTGTGCATTATTCTGCATGCCCTCAGGAGCAGCCTGTATATTATATATTAGATTGTAAGCTCCTAGGACAGGGTGTGCATTATTCTGCATGCTCTCAGGAGCAGCCTGTATATTGTATATTAGATTGTAAGCTCCAAGGACAGGGTGCGCATTATTCTGCATGCTCTCAGGAGCAGCTTGTATATTGTATATTAGATTGTAAGCTCCAAGGACAGGGTGTGCATTATTCTGCATGCTCTCAGGAGCAGTCTGTATATTAGATTGAAAGCTCCTAGGACAGGGTGTGCATTATTCTGCATGCTCTCAGGAGCAGTCTGTATACTGTATATTAGATTGTAAGCTCCTAGGACAGGGTGTGCATTATTCTGCATGCCCTCAGGAGCAGCCTATATATTATATATTAGATTGTAAGCTCCTAGGTCAGGGTGTACATTATTCTGTTGCCCTCAGGAGCAGCCTGTATATTGTATGTTAGATTGTAAACTCCTAGGTCAGGGTGTACATTATTCTACATGCCCTCAGGAGCAGCCTGTATATTATATATTAGATTGTAAGCTCCTAGGACAGGGTGTACATTATTCTACATGCTCTCAGGAACAGTCTGTATATTATATGTTAGATTGTAAGCTCCTAGGACAGAGTGTACATTATTCTCCATGCCCTCAGGAGCAGTCTGTATATTATATATTAGATTGTAAGCTCCTAGGACAGGGTGTACATTATTCTACATGCTCTCAGGAACAGTCTGTATATTACATGTTAGATTGCAATCTCCTAGAAGCAGGGTGTGCATTATTCTGCATGCCCTCAGGAGCAGTCTGAATATTACAGATTAGATTGTAAACTCCTAGGTCAGGGTGTACATTATTCTACATGCTCTCAGGAACAGTCTGTATATTATATGTTAGATTGTAAGCTCCTAGGACAGGGTGTACATTATTCTCCATGCCCTCAGGAGCAGCCTGTATATTATATATTAGATTGTAAGCTCCTAGGACAGGGTGTGCATTATTCTGCATGCTCTCAGGAGCAGCTTGTATATTGTATATTAGATTGTAAGCTCCGAGGACAGGGTGTGCATTATTCTGCATACTCTCAGGAGCAGTCTGTATATTGTATATTAGATTGTAGGCTCCTAGGACAGGGTGTGCATTATTCAGCATGCCCTCAGGAGCAGCCTGTATATTGTATATTAGATTGTAAGCTCCTAGGACAGGGTGTGCATTATTCTGCATGCCCTCAGGAGCAGCCTGTATATTATATATTAGATTGTAAGCTCCTAGGACAGGGTGTGCATTATTCTGCATGCTCTCAGGAGCAGCCTGTATATTGTATATTAGATTGTAAGCTCCAAGGACAGGGTGCGCATTATTCTGCATGCTCTCAGGAGCAGCTTGTATATTGTATATTAGATTGTAAGCTCCAAGGACAGAGTGTGCATTATTCTGCATGCCCTCAGGAGCAGTCTGTATATTGTATATTAGAGTGTAAGCTCCTAGGACAGGGTGTGCATTATTCTGCATGCTCTCAGGAGCAGCCTGTATATTGTATATTAGATTGTAAGCTCCAAGGACAGGGTGCGCATTATTCTGCATGCTCTCAGGAGCAGTCTGTATACTGTATATTAGATTGTAAGCTCCTAGGACAGGGTGTGCATTATTCTGCATGCCCTCAGGAGCAGCCTGTATATTAGATTGAAAGCTCCTAGGACAGGGTGTGCATTATTCTGCATGCTCTCAGGAGCAGTCTGTATACTGTATATTAGATTGTAAGCTCCTAGGACAGGGTGTGCATTATTCTGCATGCCCTCAGGAGCAGTCTGTGTATTCTATATTAGATTGTAAGCTCCTAGGACAGGGTGTGCATTATTCAGCATGCCCTCAGGAGCAGCCTGTATATTGTATATTAGATTGTAAGCTCCTAGGACAGGGTGTGCATTATCCTGCATGCTCTCTGGAGCAGTCTGTATATTGTATATTAGATTGTAAGCTCCTAGGACAGGGTGTGCATTATTCTGCATGCCCTCAGGAGCAGCCTATATATTATATATTAGATTGTAAGCTCCTAGGTCAGGGTGTACATTATTCTGTTGCCCTCAGGAGCAGCCTGTATATTGTATGTTAGATTGTAAGCTCCTAGGACAGGGTGTACATTATTCTCCATGCCCTCAGGAGCAGTCTGTATATTATATATTAGATTGTAAGCTCCTAGGACAGGGTGTACATTATTCTACATGCTCTCAGGAACAGTCTGTATATTATATGTTAGATTGTAAGCTCCTAGGACAGAGTGTACATTATTCTCCATGCCCTCAGGAGCAGTCTGTATATTATATATTAGATTGTAAGCTCCTAGGACAGGGTGTACATTATTCTACATGCTCTCAGGAACAGTCTGTATATTACATGTTAGATTGCAATCTCCTAGAAGCAGGGTGTGCATTATTCTGCATGCCCTCAGGAGCAGTCTGAATATTACAGATTAGATTGTAAACTCCTAGGTCAGGGTGTACATTATTCTACATGCTCTCAGGAACAGTCTGTATATTATATGTTAGATTGTAAGCTCCTAGGACAGGGTGTACATTATTCTCCATGCCCTCAGGAGCAGCCTGTATATTATATATTAGATTGTAAGCTCCTAGGACAGGGTGTGCATTATTCTGCATGCTCTCAGGAGCAGCTTGTATATTGTATATTAGATTGTAAGCTCCAAGGACAGGGTGTGCATTATTCTGCATACTCTCAGGAGCAGTCTGTATATTGTATATTAGATTGTAGGCTCCTAGGACAGGGTGTGCATTATTCAGCATGCCCTCAGGAGCAGCCTGTATATTGTATATTAGATTGTAAGCTCCTAGGACAGGGTGTGCATTATTCTGCATGCCCTCAGGAGCAGCCTGTATATTATATATTAGATTGTAAGCTCCTAGGACAGGGTGTGCATTATTCTGCATGCTCTCAGGAGCAGCCTGTATATTGTATATTAGATTGTAAGCTCCAAGGACAGGGTGCGCATTATTCTGCATGCTCTCAGGAGCAGCTTGTATATTGTATATTAGATTGTAAGCTCCAAGGACAGAGTGTGCATTATTCTGCATGCCCTCAGGAGCAGTCTGTATATTGTATATTAGAGTGTAAGCTCCTAGGACAGGGTGTGCATTATTCTGCATGCTCTCAGGAGCAGCCTGTATATTGTATATTAGATTGTAAGCTCCAAGGACAGGGTGCGCATTATTCTGCATGCTCTCAGGAGCAGTCTGTATACTGTATATTAGATTGTAAGCTCCTAGGACAGGGTGTGCATTATTCTGCATGCCCTCAGGAGCAGTCTGTGTATTCTATATTAGATTGTAAGCTCCTAGGACAGAGTGTGCATTATTCTGCATGCCCTCAGGAGCAGTCTGTATATTGTATATTAGAGTGTAAGCTCCTAGGACAGGGTGTGCATTATTCTGCATGCTCTCAGGAGCAGCCTGTATATTGTATATTAGATTGTAAGCTCCAAGGACAGGGTGCGCATTATTCTGCATGCTCTCAGGAGCAGTCTGTATACTGTATATTAGATTGTAAGCTCCTAGGACAGGGTGTGCATTATTCTGCATGCCCTCAGGAGCAGCCTGTATATTAGATTGAAAGCTCCTAGGACAGGGTGTGCATTATTCTGCATGCTCTCAGGAGCAGTCTGTATACTGTATATTAGATTGTAAGCTCCTAGGACAGGGTGTGCATTATTCTGCATGCCCTCAGGAGCAGTCTGTGTATTCTATATTAGATTGTAAGCTCCTAGGACAGGGTGTGCATTATTCAGCATGCCCTCAGGAGCAGCCTGTATATTGTATATTAGATTGTAAGCTCCTAGGACAGGGTGTGCATTATCCTGCATGCTCTCTGGAGCAGTCTGTATATTGTATATTAGATTGTAAGCTCCTAGGACAGGGTGTGCATTATTCTGCATGCCCTCAGGAGCAGCCTATATATTATATATTAGATTGTAAGCTCCTAGGTCAGGGTGTACATTATTCTGTTGCCCTCAGGAGCAGCCTGTATATTGTATGTTAGATTGTAAGCTCCTAGGACAGGGTGTACATTATTCTCCATGCCCTCAGGAGCAGTCTGTATATTATATATTAGATTGTAAGCTCCTAGGACAGGGTGTACATTATTCTACATGCTCTCAGGAACAGTCTGTATATTATATGTTAGATTGTAAGCTCCTAGGACAGAGTGTACATTATTCTCCATGCCCTCAGGAGCAGTCTGTATATTATATATTAGATTGTAAGCTCCTAGGACAGGGTGTACATTATTCTACATGCTCTCAGGAACAGTCTGTATATTACATGTTAGATTGCAATCTCCTAGAAGCAGGGTGTGCATTATTCTGCATGCCCTCAGGAGCAGTCTCAATATTACAGATTAGATTGTAAACTCCTAGGTCAGGGTGTACATTATTCTACATGCTCTCAGGAACAGTCTGTATATTATATGTTAGATTGTAAGCTCCTAGGACAGGGTGTACATTATTCTCCATGCCCTCAGGAGCAGCCTGTATATTATATATTAGATTGTAAGCTCCTAGGACAGGGTGTGCATTATTCTGCATGCTCTCAGGAGCAGCTTGTATATTGTATATTAGATTGTAAGCTCCAAGGACAGGGTGTGCATTATTCTGCATACTCTCAGGAGCAGTCTGTATATTGTATATTAGATTGTAGGCTCCTAGGACAGGGTGTGCATTATTCAGCATGCCCTCAGGAGCAGCCTGTATATTGTATATTAGATTGTAAGCTCCTAGGACAGGGTGTGCATTATTCTGCATGCCCTCAGGAGCAGCCTGTATATTATATATTAGATTGTAAGCTCCTAGGACAGGGTGTGCATTATTCTGCATGCTCTCAGGAGCAGCCTGTATATTGTATATTAGATTGTAAGCTCCAAGGACAGGGTGCGCATTATTCTGCATGCTCTCAGGAGCAGCTTGTATATTGTATATTAGATTGTAAGCTCCAAGGACAGAGTGTGCATTATTCTGCATGCCCTCAGGAGCAGTCTGTATATTGTATATTAGAGTGTAAGCTCCTAGGACAGGGTGTGCATTATTCTGCATGCTCTCAGGAGCAGCCTGTATATTGTATATTAGATTGTAAGCTCCAAGGACAGGGTGCGCATTATTCTGCATGCTCTCAGGAGCAGTCTGTATACTGTATATTAGATTGTAAGCTCCTAGGACAGGGTGTGCATTATTCTGCATGCCCTCAGGAGCAGCCTGTATATTAGATTGAAAGCTCCTAGGACAGGGTGTGCATTATTCTGCATGCTCTCAGGAGCAGTCTGTATACTGTATATTAGATTGTAAGCTCCTAGGACAGGGTGTGCATTATTCTGCATGCCCTCAGGAGCAGTCTGTGTATTCTATATTAGATTGTAAGCTCCTAGGACAGGGTGTGCATTATTCAGCATGCCCTCAGGAGCAGCCTGTATATTGTATATTAGATTGTAAGCTCCTAGGACAGGGTGTGCATTATCCTGCATGCTCTCTGGAGCAGTCTGTATATTGTATATTAGATTGTAAGCTCCTAGGACAGGGTGTGCATTATTCTGCATGCCCTCAGGAGCAGCCTATATATTATATATTAGATTGTAAGCTCCTAGGTCAGGGTGTACATTATTCTGTTGCCCTCAGGAGCAGCCTGTATATTGTATGTTAGATTGTAAGCTCCTAGGACAGGGTGTACATTATTCTCCATGCCCTCAGGAGCAGTCTGTATATTATATATTAGATTGTAAGCTCCTAGGACAGGGTGTACATTATTCTACATGCTCTCAGGAACAGTCTGTATATTATATGTTAGATTGCAATCTCCTAGAAGCAGGGTGTGCATTATTCTGCATGCCCTCAGGAGCAGTCTGAATATTACAGATTAGATTGTAAACTCCTAGAAGCAGGGTGTACATTATTCGGCATGCCCTCAGGAGCAGCCTGTATATTATATATTAGATTGTAAGCTCCTAGGACAGGGTGTGCATTATTCTGCATGCTCTCAGGAGCAGCTTGTATATTGTATATTAGATTGTAAGCTCCAAGGACAGGGTGCGCATTATTCTGCATGCTCTCAGGAGCAGTCTGTATATTGTATATTAGATTGTAGGCTCCTAGGACAGGGTGTGCATTATTCAGCATGCCCTCAGGAGCAGCCTGTATATTGTATATTAGATTGTAAGCTCCTAGGACAGGGTGTGCATTATCCTGCATGCTCTCAGGAGCAGTCTGTATATTGTATATTAGATTGTAAGCTCCTAGGAAAGGGTGTGCATTATTCTGCATGCCCTCAGGAGCAGTCTGTGTATTCTATATTAGATTGTAAGCTCCTAGGACAGGGTGTGCATTATTCTACATGCCCTCAGGAGCAGTCTGTATACTGTATATTAGATTGTAAGCTCCAAGGACAGGGTGTGCATTATTCTGCATGCTCTCAGGAGCAGTCTGTATATTGTATATTAGATTGTAAGCTCCTAGGACAGGGTGTGCATTATTCAGCATGCCCTCAGGAGCAGTCTGTATATTGTATATTAGATTGTAGGCTCCTAGGACAGGGTGTGCATTATTCAGCATGCCCTCAGGAGCAGCCTGTATATTGTATATTAGTATGTAAGCTCCTAGGACAGGGTGTGCATTATCCTGCATGCTCTCAGGAGCAGTCTGTATATTGTATATTAGATTGTAAGCTCCTAGGACAGGGTGTGCATTATTCTGCATGCCCTCAGGAGCAGCCTATATATTATATATTAGATTGTAAGCTCCTAGGTCAGGGTGTACATTATTCTGTTGCCCTCAGGAGCAGCCTGTATATTGTATGTTAGATTGTAAACTCCTAGGTCAGGGTGTACATTATTCTACATGCTCTCAGGAACAGTCTGTATATTATATGTTAGATTGTAAGCTCCTAGGACAGGGTGTACATTATTCTCCATGCCCTCAGGAGCAGTCTGTATATTATATATTAGATTGTAAGCTCCTAGGACAGGGTGTACATTATTCTACATGCTCTCAGGAACAGTCTGTATATTAGATGTTAGATTGCAATCTCCTAGAAGCAGGGTGTGCATTATTCTGCATGCCCTCAGGAGCAGCCTGTATATTATATATTAGATTGTAATCTCCTAGGACAGGGTGTGCATTATTCTGCATGCTCTCAGGAGCAGCTTGTATATTGTATATTAGATTGTAAGCTCCAAGGACAGGGTGTGCATTATTCTGCATGCTCTCAGGAGCAGTCTGTATATTGTATATTAGATTGTAGGCTCCTAGGACAGGGTGTGCATTATTCAGCATGCCCTCAGGAGCAGCCTGTATATTGTATATTAGATTGTAAGCTCCTAGGACAGGGTGTGCATTATCCTGCATGCTCTCAGGAGCAGTCTGTATATTGTATATTAGATTGTAAGCTCCTAGGAAAGGGTGTGCATTATTCTGCATGCCCTCAGGAGCAGCCTGTATATTATATATTAGATTGTAAGCTCCTAGGACAGGGTGTGCATTATTCTGCATGCTCTCAGGAGCAGCCTGTATATTGTATATTAGATTGTAAGCTCCAAGGACAGGGTGCGCATTATTCTGCATGCTCTCAGGAGCAGCTTGTATATTGTATATTAGATTGTAAGCTCCAAGGACAGGGTGTGCATTATTCTGCATGCTCTCAGGAGCAGTCTGTATATTGTATATTAGATTGTAAGCTCCTAGGACAGGGTGTGCATTATTCTGCATGCCCTCAGGAGCAGTCTGTATATTAGATTGAAAGCTCCTAGGACAGGGTGTGCATTATTCTGCATGCTCTCAGGAGCAGTCTGTATACTGTATATTAGATTGTAAGCTCCTAGGACAGGGTGTGCATTATTCTGCATGCCCTCAAGAGCAGTCTGTGTATTCTATATTAGATTGTAAGCTCCTAGGACAGGGTGTGCATTATTCTGCATGCCCTCAGGAGCAGTCTGTATACTGTATATTAGATTGTAAGCTCCAAGGACAGGGTGTGCATTATTCTGCATGCTCTCAGGAGCAGTCTGTATATTGTATATTAGATTGTAAGCTCCTAGGACAGGGTGTGCATTATTCAGCATGCCCTCAGGAGCAGTCTGTATATTGTATATTAGATTGTAAGCTCCTAGGACAGAGTGTGCATTATTCTGCATGCTCTCAGGAGCAGCCTGTATATTGTATATTAGATTGTAAGCTCCAAGGACAGGGTGCGCATTATTCTGCATGCTCTCAGGAGCAGCTTGTATATTGTATATTAGATTGTAAGCTCCAAGGACAGGGTGTGCATTATTCTGCATGCCCTCAGGAGCAGTCTGTATACTGTATATTAGATTGTAAGCTCCAAGGACAGGGTGTGCATTATTCTGCATGCTCTCAGGAGCAGTCTGTATATTGTATATTAGATTGTAAGCTCCTAGGACAGGGTGTGCATTATTCTGCATGCCCTCAGGAGCAGACTGTATATTAGATTGAAAGCTCCTAGGACAGGGTGTGCATTATTCTGCATGCTCTCAGGAGCAGTCTGTATACTGTATAATTAGATTGTAAGCTCCTAGGACAGGGTGTGCATTATTCTGCATGCCCTCAGGAGCAGTCTGTATACTGTATATTAGATTGTAAGCTCCAAGGACAGGGTGTGCATTATTCTGCATGCCCGCAGGAGCAGCCTGTATATTATATATTAGATTGTAAGCTCCTAGGACAGGGTGTGCATTATTCTGCATGCCCGCAGGAGCAGCCTGTATATTATATATTAGATTGTAAGCTCCTAGGACAGGGTGTGCATTATTCTGTATGCTCTCAGGAGCAGTCTGTATATTGTATATTAGATTGTAAGCTCCTAGGACAGGGTGTGCATTATTCAGCATGCCCTCAGGAGCAGCCTGTATATTGTATATTAGATTGTAAGCTCCTAGGACAGGGTGTGCATTATCCTGCATGCTCTCAGGAGCAGTCTGTATATTGTATATTAGATTGTAAGCTCCTAGGAAAGGGTGTGCATTATTCTGCATACCCTCAGGAGCAGTCTGTATATTAGATTGTAAGCTCCTAGGAGCAGGGTGTGCATTATTTTGCATGCTCTCAGGAGCAGTCTGTATATTGTATATTAGATTGTAAGCTCCTAGGACAGGGTGTGCATTATTCTGCATGCCCGCAGGAGCAGCCTGTATATTATATATTAGATTGTAAGCTCCTAGGACAGGGTGTGCATTATTCTGCATGCCCGCAGGAGCAGCCTGTATATTATATATTAGATTGTAAGCTCCTAGGACAGGGTGTGCATTATTCTGTATGCTCTCAGGAGCAGTCTGTATATTGTATATTAGATTGTAAGCTCCTAGGACAGGGTGTGCATTATTCAGCATGCCCTCAGGAGCAGCCTGTATATTGTATATTAGATTGTAAGCTCCTAGGACAGGGTGTGCATTATCCTGCATGCTCTCAGGAGCAGTCTGTATATTGTATATTAGATTGTAAGCTCCTAGGAAAGGGTGTGCATTATTCTGCATACCCTCAGGAGCAGTCTGTATATTATATATTAGATTGTAAGCTCCTAGGACAGAGTGTGCATTATTCTGCATGCTCTCAGGAGCAGCCTGTATATTGTATATTAAATTGTAAGCTCCAAGGACAGGGTGCGCATTATTCTGCATGCTCTCAGGAGCAGCTTGTATATTGTATATTAGATTGTAAGCTCCAAGGACAGGGTGTGCATTATTCTGCATGCCCTCAGGAGCAGTCTGTATACTGTATATTAGATTGTAAGCTCCAAGGACAGGGTGTGCATTATTCTGCATGCTCTCAGGAGCAGTCTGTATATTGTATATTAGATTGTAAGCTCCTAGGACAGGGTGTGCATTATTCTGCATGCCCTCAGGAGCAGTCTGTATATTAGATTGAAAGCTCCTAGGACAGGGTGTGCATTATTCTGCATGCTCTCAGGAGCAGTCTGTATACTGTATATTAGATTGTAAGCTCCAAGGACAGGGTGTGCATTATTCTGCATGCTCTCAGGAGCAGTCTGTATATTGTATATTAGATTGTAAGCTCCTAGGACAGGCTGTGCATTATTCTGCATGCCCTCAGGAGCAGTCTGTGTATTATATATTAGATTGTAAGCTCCTAGGACAGGGGGTGCATTATTCTGCATGCCCTCAGGAGCAGTCTGTATATTGTATATTAGATTGTAAGCTCCTAGGACAGGGTGTGCATTATTCTGCATGCCCTCAGGAGCAGTCTGCATATTGTATATTAGATTGTAAGCTCCAAGGACAGGGTGTACATTATTCTGCATGCCCTCAGGAGCAGCCTGCATATTATATATTAGATTATAAGCTCCTAGGACGGGGTGTGCATTATTCTGCATGCTCTCAGGAGCAGTCTGTATATTGTATATTAGATTGTAAGCTCCAAGGACAGGGTGTACATTATTCTGCATGCCCTCAGGAGCAGCCTGCATATTATATATTAGATTGTAAGCTCCTAGGACGGGGTGTGCATTATTCTGCATGCTCTCAGGAGCAGCCTGTATATTGTATATTAGATTGTAAGCTCCAAGGACAGGGTGCGCATTATTCTGCATGCTCTCAGGAGCAGTCTGTATATTAGATTGAAAGCTCCTAGGACAGGGTGTGCATTATTCTGCATGCTCTCAGGAGCAGTCTGTATACTGTATATTAAATTGTAAGCTCCAAGGACAGGGTGTGCATTATTCTGCATGCTCTCAGGAGCAGTCTGTATATTGTATATTAGATTGTAAGCTCCTAGGACAGGGTGTGCATTATTCTGCATGCTCTCAGGAGCAGTCTGTGTATTATATATTAGATTGTGCATTATTCTGTATGCCCTCAGGAGCAGTCTGTATTTTGTATATTAGATTGTAGGCTCCTAGGACAGGGTGTACATTATTCTACATGCCCTCAGGAGCAGTCTGTATACTGTATATTAGATTGTAAGCTCCAATGACAGGGTGTGCATTATTCTGCATGCTCTCAGGAGCAGTCTGTATATTGTATATTAGATTGTAAGCTCCTAGGACAGGGTGTGCATTATTCTGCATGCCCTCAGGAGCAGTCTGTATATTAGATTTTAAGCTCCTAGGACAGGGTGTGAATTATTCTGCATGCCCGCAGGAGCAGCCTGTATATTATATATTAGATTGTAAGCTCCTAGGACAGGGTGTGCATTATTCTGCATGCCCGCAGGAGCAGCCTGTATATTATATATTAGATTGTAAGCTCCTAGGACAGGGTGTGCATTATTCGGCATGCCCTCAGGAGCAGTTTGTATATTATATATTAGATTGTAAGCTCCTAGGACAGGGTGTGCATTATTCTGTATGCTCTCAGGAGCAGTCTGTATATTGTATATTAGATTGTAAGCTCCTAGGACAGGGTGTGCATTATTCTGCATGCCCGCAGGAGCAGCCTGTATATTATATATTAGATTGTAAGCTCCTAGGACAGGGTGTGCATTATTCTGTATGCCCTCAGGAGCAGTCTGTATATTGTATATTAGATTGTAGGCTCCTAGGATAGGGTGTGCATTATTCTGTATGCTCTCAGGAGCAGTCTGTATATTGTATATTAGCTTGTAAGCTCCTAGGACAGGGTGTGCATTATTCAGCATGCCCTCAGGAGCAGCCTGTATATTGTATATTAGATTGTAAGCTCCTAGGACAGGGTGTGCATTATCCTGCATGCTCTCAGGAGCAGTCTGTATATTGTATATTAGATTGTAAGCTCCTAGGAAAGGGTGTGCATTATTCTGCATGCCCTCAGGAGCAGCCTGTATACTGTATATTAGATTGTAAGCTCCTAGGACAGGGTGTGCATTATTCTGCATGCTCTCAGGAGCAGTCTGTATATTGTATATTAGATTGTAAGCTCCTAGGACAGGGTGTGCATTATTCTGCATGCCCTCAGGAGCAGTCTGTTTATTAGATTGAAAGCTCCTAGGACAGGGTGTGCATTATTCTGCATGCCCTCAGGAGCAGTCTGTGTATTATATATTAGATTGTAAGCTCCTAGGACAGGGTGTGCATTATTCTGCATGCCCTCAGGAGCAGTCTGTATATTGTATATTAGATTGTAAGCTCCTAGGACAGGGTGTGCATTATTCTACATGCCCTGAGGAGCAGTCTGCATATTGTATATTAGATTGTAAGCTCCAAGGACAGGGTGTGCATTATTCTGCATGCTCTCAGGAGCAGTCTGTATATTGTATATTAGATTGTAAGCTCCTAGGACAGGGTGTGCATTATTCTGCATGCCCTCAGGAGCAGCCTGTATATTGTATATTAGATTGTAAGCTCCTAGGAGCAGGGTGTGCATTATTCTGCATGCCCTCAGGAGCAGTCTGCATATTGTATATTAGATTGTAAGCTCCAAGGACAGGGTGTGCATTATTCTGCATGCTCTCAGGAGCAGTCTGTATATTGTATATTAGATTGTAAGCTCCTAGGACAGGGTGTGCATTATTCTGCATGCCCTCAGGAGCAGCCTGTATATTGTATATTAGATTGTAAGCTCCTAGGAGCAGGGTGTGCATTATTTTGCATGCTCTCAGGAGCAGTCTGTATATTGTATATTAGATTGTAAGCTCCTAGGACAGGGTGTGCATTATTCTGCATGCCCGCAGGAGCAGCCTGTCTATTATATATTAGATTGTAAGCTCCTAGGACAGGGTGTGCATTATTCTGTATGCCCTCAGGAGCAGTTTGTATATTGTATATTAGATTGTAAGCTCCTAGGACAGGGTGTGCATTATTCTGCATGCCCTCAGGAGCAGCCTGTATGTTGTATATTAGATTGTAAGCTCCTAGGACAGGGTGTGCATTATTCTGCATGCCCTCAGGAGCAGTCTGTATATTATATATTAGATTGTAAACTCCTAGGAGAGGGTGTACATTATTCTGCATGCCCTCAGGAGCAGTCTGTATATTATATATTAGATTGTAAGCTCCTAGGATAGGGTGTGCATTATTCTGCATGCCCTCAGGAGCAGCCTGTATATTATATATTAGTTTGTAACCTCCTAGGACAGGGTGTGCATTATTCTGCATGCCCTCAGGAGCAGTCTGTATATTGTATATTAGATTGTAACCTCCTAGGACAGGGTGTGCATTATTCTGCATGCCCTCAGGAGCAGCCTGTATATTATATATTAGATTGTAAGCTCCTAGGACAGGGTGTGCATTATTCTGCATGCCCTCAGGAGCAGCCTGTATATTATATATTAGATTGTAAGGTCCTAGGACAGGGTGTGCATTATTCTGCATGCCCGCAGGAGCAGCCTGTATATTATATATTAGATTGTAAGCTCCTAGGACAGGGTGTGCATTATTCTGCATGCCCTCAGGAGCAGTCTGTATATTGTATATTAGATTGTAGGCTCCTAGGATAGGGTGTGCATTATTCTGTATGCTCTCAGGAGCAGTCTGTATATTGTATATTAGATTGTAAGCTCCTAGGACAGGGTGTGCATTATTCAGCATGCCCTCAGGAGCAGCCTGTATATTGTATATTAGATTGTAAGCTCCTAGGACAGGGTGTGCATTATCCTGCATGCTCTCAGGAGCAGTCTGTATATTGTATATTAGATTATAAGCTCCTAGGAAAGGGTGTGCATTATTCTGCATGCCCTCAGGAGCAGCCTGTATACTGTATATTAGATTGTAAGCTCCTAGGACAGGGTGTGCATTATTCTGCATGCTCTCAGGAGCAGTCTGTATATTGTATATTAGATTGTAAGCTCCTAGGACAGGGTGTGCATTATTCTGCATGCCCTCAGGAGCAGTCTGTATATTAGATTGAAAGCTCCTAGGACAGGGTGTGCATTATTCTGCATGCTCTCAGGAGCAGTCTGTATACTGTATATTAGATTGTAAGCTCCAAGGACAGGGTGTGCATTATTCTGCATGCTCTCAGGAGCAGTCTGTATATTGTATATTAGATTGTAAGCTCCTAGGACAGGGTGTGCATTATTCTGCATGCCCTCAGGAGCAGTCTGTGTATTATATATTAGATTGTAAGCTCCTAGGACAGGGTGTGCATTATTCTGCATGCCCTCAGGAGCAGTCTGTATATTGTATATTAGATTGTAAGCTCCAAGGACAGGGTGTGCATTATTCTGCATGCTCTCAGGAGCAGTCTGTATATTGTATATTAGATTGTAAGCTCCTAGGACAGGGTGTGCATTATTCTGCATGCCCTCAGGAGCAGCCTGTATATTGTATATTAGATTGTAAGCTCCTAGGAGCAGGGTGTGCATTATTTTGCATGCTCTCAGGAGCAGTCTGTATATTGTATATTAGATTGTAAGCTCCTAGGACAGGGTGTGCATTATTCTGCATGCCCGCAGGAGCAGCCTGTATATTATATATTAGATTGTAAGCTCCTAGGACAGGGTGTGCATTATTCTGTATGCCCTCAGGAGCAGTTTGTATATTGTATATTAGATTGTAAGCTCCTAGGACAGGGTGTGCATTATTCTGCATGCCCTCAGGAGCAGCCTGTATATTGTATATTAGATTGTAAGCTCCTAGGACAGGGTGTGCATTATTCTGCATGCCCTCAGGAGCAGTCTGTATATTATATATTAGATTGTAAACTCCTAGGAGAGGGTGTACATTATTCTGCATGCCCTCAGGAGCAGTCTGTATATTATATATTAGATTGTAAGCTCCTAGGATAGGGTGTGCATTATTCTGCATGCCCTCAGGAGCAGTCTGTATATTATATATTAGATTGTAAGCTCCTAGGACAGGGTGTGCATTATTCTGCATGCCCTCAGGAGCAGTCTGTATATTGTATATTAGATTGTAACCTCCTAGGACAGGGTGTGCATTATTCTGCATGCTCTCAGGAGCAGTCTGTATATTATATATTATATTGCAAGCTCCTAGGACAGGGTGTATATTATTCTGTATGCCCTCAGGAGCAGCCTGTATATTATATATTAGATTGTAACCTCCTAGGACAGGGTGTGCATTATTCTGCATGCCCTCAGGAGCAGTCTGTATATTATATATTAGATTGTAAGCTCCTAGGACAGGGTGTGCATTATTCTGCATGCCCTCAGGAGCAGTCTGTATATTGTATATTAGATTGTAAGCTCCTAGTACAGGGTGTGCATTATTCTGCATGTCCTCAGGAGCAGTCTGTACATTGCATATTAGATTGTAAGCTCCTAGGACAGGGTGTGCATTATTCTGCATGCCCTCAGGAGCAGTCTGTATATTATATATTAGATTGTAAACTCCTAGGAGAGGGTGTACATTATTCTGCAAGCCCTCAGGAGCAGCCTGTATATTATATATTAGATTTTAAGCTCCTAGGACAGGGTGTGCATTATTCTGCAAGCCCTCAGGAGCAGTCTGTATATTATATATTATATTGTAAGCTCCTAGGACAGGGTGAGCATTATTCTGCATGCCCTCAGGAGCAGCCTGCATATTAGATTGTAAGCTCCTAGGACAGGGTGTGCATTATTCTGCATGCCCTCAGGAGCAGCCTGTATATTAGATTGTAAGCTCCTCTTTTGCAGGGTGTATTTCTCTTTTCCTTCCCAGGGTCGGCTCTCCTGAGCTTATAATACATGCAGATTTACAGCAATATGCAGCAGGACAGACGTGATCCAGGGAAATATCCGATCGCCACCACTGGGGTCAGGAAGGAATTTTTTCCCCCCCTGAGGCAGAACTCTGGGGGGTTTCTTCGCCTTCCTCTGGATCTTTGGGTCCAGTGTCTCTCAGCCGGTCCTCAATGACCATGGCCAGTTCTGTGGTCTCTATGGGGCCCGACCTGAGAGTCATTGTGATCATGGTTTAATTTCTTAAAGGGCCAGTAATATTTTTATTACAATGTTGCTTATTGCTATTCCAATAAAGCATAAAAAGAAAAGAAACAGAAGTGTCATGTGAGGTTTTTTTTTTTTTGTTGTTTTTTTTTACACAGTTACAATGATGGGAGTGATCATTACTAGCCTCAATATTCCACAGGTAGAACCAGGAATTATGGGGGGGGCATTTACAGACGGCAGAACACATATATCTCTACCCATTGTGGTATCATAATGTCAGCTCCTGTCCCAAGTTACATTACAAGTGTTATGGGGGTCGATCTCTGTGATGGGGGCAGGGCACTAAAATAGTGTATGTCCTACATAACAAACTACCTGATAGAAGACAGAAGACCGGGATACAGAGCCGCCGAATAAAAGACACAACCAGTGTCGGACTGGGGTGCGAAGGGCCCACCAGTAACCAACTCCAGGGCCCCACTTTCAGCTCCATGCAAATGTGACATTATCATCAATCACAAATGTATATAACAATGAACTGGGTAGATTGTTACATGAATAAGATGCCGCCTTTGTCTGTACATAGTGATTCAAGTATATTGTGGCAAGTACTGCTCATATAAGAGGGTGGTGGCCCACCGGAGGATTCTCCTGTTCTCCTGTGGACCAGTCCAAGCCTGATTGTAGATGAACATGGTTGGTCATCATTTCAGGCCGTTCTCATGTTTAATAGTTATCTGCTTGCTTTCAGGTGGTCAGTGGTAATGATGTTAATGGTCTGCTCTGAAAGTAATGTCAGGGCCAGTGCCATCTAGTTCTGCATCTAATTGCTAAGCATGTACACATGAGCAATCTGAAATAATGAACGAGAAATAATTATCTGCTGTCTATTATTCAGTCTTTCATCCTATATACAGAAAGCCACACTATGAATGGAATTAAGATCTCTCTAAAGATCCGGTATTAGTCACATCATCTGATTAAATATTGTGCAAGCAGAAAGAAGTCCACTTTCCATTAACATTCCTCACAGTGGTCGTGAGGTCTGATAACAAACACATGCGTTTCTTACAGTATAAACCAGCTCCAGACTGGGTGATAACATTGGCATGTTCAGATCTAGAGGTATCAATCAGAACCTCGGCTCCTTCCAAGAAAACTCCTCTAGATGTGAGGGAATTAATAAATAATACATGAGGAGCCAGGGAGAAGCAGCATGCATTCAGCAAAGCCCAAGGAGAAACATTCACACAAGTCCTGAGGTCTGATAATAAACATGTGAGTTTCTTACAATATAAACCAGCTCCAGACTGGGTGATAATATTGCTTAGTACGTATCTGTAGGTGTTAACCCCTTAGTGACGGAGCCAATTATGTCCTTAATGACCAAGCCGAATTTTAAAATTCTGACCACTGTCACTTTATGAGGTAATAACCCTGGAACTCTTAAACGGACCCCACTGATTCTGAGACGGTTTTTTCGTGACATATTGTACTTCATGATAGTTGTAAAATTTCTTCGATATGACTTGCGTTTATTTGTGAAAAAAAAATACGGAAATTTGGCAAAAATTTTGAAAACTTAGCAATTTTCAAACTTTTAATTTTTATCCCCTTAAATCAGAGAGATATGTCACACAAAATAGTTAATAAATAACATTTCCCACATGTCTAATTTACATCAGACAATTTTTGCAACAATTTTTTTTGGGTTAGAAAGTTATGTTAAAAATTGACCAGTGATTTCTCATTTTTTCAACAAAATTTTACAAAACCATTTTTTTTTTTTTAAGAGACCATCACATTTGAAGTGATTTTTAGGGGTCTATATGACAGAAAATACCCAAAAGTGACACCATTCTAAAAACTGCACCCCTCAAGGTGCTCAAAACCACATTCAAGAAGTTTATTAACCCTTCACGTGCTTCAAGGAACTGAAGCAACGTGGAAGGAAAAAATGAACATTTAACTTTTTTCACACAAATTTTACTTCAGACCCCAAATTTTTATTTTCGTGAGGATAACAAGAGAAAATGGAACACCCCATACCCCATATGTTTGGATAAATAGCAGGGCTTGGAAGGGAAGGTGCACCATTTGACTTTTTGAATGCAAAATTGGCTGGAATCTAGAGTGGACGCTATTTCGCAATTTGGAGAGCCCCTAATGCGCCTAAACAGTGGAAACCCCCCATAAGTGACACCATTTTGGAAACTATCCTCCTCAAGGATTTTAACAAGGGGTATAGTGAGTATTTTCAGCCCAGAGGTACAACACAGAATTTGATAACATTAGGTCGTCATACTTAATATCTTGTCATTAGTGTTGAGCGCAAGTGCTCGCTACTTGAGTTTGGATTGGTTGCTTGGGTATGCACCGAATATCGCTGGTGCTTGAGTGAGATGCTTGAGTCCCCAACCCCACATGTTTTGCGGCTATTAGACTCCCAAAAAAAAAACATGCAGGGATTGCCCGTGTATGGCAGCCAATTCCTGCGTGTTATTTTTTGCAGTATAACAGCCGCAAAACATGTGGGGTGGGTTCTCGAGCATGTCACTTGAGCACCCGCGATACTCTGTGCATAACTGAGCACCCGATGCAAGCTTAAGTAGAGAGCCCTAGTCGTCATATCGTCATCATTTTTTTTTTCTTTACTTTTGAAAAAATCCCAACTCTCACACAACCCTAACTCCAACCCTCACAGAACCTTAACCCTAACACAACCCTAACCCTCACACAACCCTAACCCATATGCAAACCCAAACCCATATGCAAACCCAAACCCATACGCAAACCCAAACCCTAACACAACCCTAACCCTACCCCTAATCCTAACCCTACCCCTAATCCTAACCCTACCCCTAATCCTAACCCTACCCCTAATCCTAACCCTACCCCTAATCCTAACCCTAACCCATTCCTAACCCTAACCCATTCCTAACCCTAACCCATACCCGATCCTAACCCTAACCCAATCCTAACCCTAACCCAATCCTAACCATAAACCAATCCTAACCATAACCCAATCCTAACCATAACCCAATCCTAACCATAACCCAATCCTAACCATAACCCAATCCTAACCATAACCCAATCCTAACCATAACCCAATCCTAACCCTACTCCTAATACAACCCTAACTCCAATCCCTAACTGCTAAGAATGGAGAAAAAAAAACTAACTAAGGAGGTGACAAAGGTGTATTCATTATTTTTTCTTTTGATCACTGTGATAAACCCTATCACAGTGATCAAAAGGAACCAATACAGAAAATTCCTTATTGTTGCCGGGTACCGGCTGGCAGATCTCGGGGGGCGCACTGTGCATGCGCCTTTTTTTTTTTTACAGGAAGGTGACGGAGGGCCGGGGAAACAGATCAGGCGATCCGGGGGATGGCAGAGGGACATGTATATCGTGTTAGAGGAGAGAGAGAAATCATTGTAACTGCGGGCATAGACCCCGGACAATTTCTGACTCTGGGGGGTGCTACACTGTTACCCTTAAATGCCGCCGTGAAAATGCGTTACAGCGGTCGCTAAGGGGTTAATCATATTCCTGCTCCCCCAAAGAAAACATCTCTATTTGAAGGAAGGATTCTTAATAAATAATATGAGGAACCATGGTGAAACAGCATGCATTCAGTATAGCCCAAGGAGAAACATCTACTTGACGAGCCACACATAAAGATGAGTGAATCGTTCGGATGCTAGTAGAACTCATGCTAAATCTTAGAAAATGTGCTGGACTACAACAATTTAGGATTCAAGCAATTTGCTATTTGAGTCATACAAATTTCCAAAAGAAATGTCCACCACCATTTTACACAAAGCAGGGGATTGCATTACTATGGCTTCCATAATATCTTGCAGTTATCACATCACGGTGTATAGCACAATCAATCAGGAAGGACTATCATAGACTGTAGAAAAGCAGAAGCTGGGAATGGAGCGGCCATTTATAGTGAAACTGAATAGTGAGAGGACGTCACAGCTCACAGCATAACAGTATAGATATGGAGAGAAAGCCTTAAAACACTGAATAAACAGTATAGAGTGTGACAGGAAAGCAATGATAAATAGCTACCATCTCTGGGTTTTTTCCCCGATATCACATTATTTGTTGAGGTTACCCCAATGGAGCGCTGCTTCAACTTTCTTTGCTTATTAAAAAAAAACTTCTGAATTTCTTTCAATGAGGGTTTACACTCTTAGCCAAAGTAAAATTGTCGGTACAATAAGATAAAATGGCAAAGAAAAAAAAGGCTAAGATTTTTTTATTTTTAAAGTTTCCATATGTTATGTATGAGGTGAACTTTATGCATGGGCGAAGAAAAATCTGGCATGCCTGATCCTTTTCTTCTCAAAGCAGATCAGAGGTGTCTGGCAGTGGCTTATTCACATACCACATTCACACTAGGCTGAGCCCAGCATGTATGGGTATGGGAGGGTGGAAAGGAATAGTTGTTGGCCAAAAACTCGATAACTTTATAGGGTTTATGGCTGCCTTTACTCTAGCTCCTGAAATCTACCACAAATGCCCACCTTGTTCTATACATGTCAATTTTTGGATAAAAAACAGCTCTGAAATATTCGGACCTGATGAGAAGACACAATTTTTCTTGTCCCAAACTAGTAGCCTATCGGGGAAAATAATATTGGGGCCCGCCACCCATCCCTTCAATAGTTATATAAAGCCAGACAAGGCACACAGATCATTTGCACACAGATGATTGTTGTGTCATGAGGTGACATCTAAATATGAGGTACCTGGGCAATACTGGGAATTCATTTACCATATACTGTACACAATTAATCCTGCAAACACCTCTGGAAGGTGGACACTGAGTGACTGCATCTGTCCTCACTAATCCTGTAAGTATACTTACCAGTAATTCATAGTAATCCTATCATCGTAGTGTATGAGTTATGCAATCGGCCTGAAGAATTTTTGACAAGAGGTCTTCTGTGCTGGATACTGAGGCATTTGAGCAATACCATAATTTAAACCATACCCTCCGCAGCAGATAAATGGGTGATATGCGTTCTGCTACACAGCCTACAAATCAGCATTGATTCCTGCCATGGCCGGTGATGTACAGTGTACCAAGTACCTATGAGCTTTGTACATACATCATACTTGTTGATAGTTTTCCCCAGTCGGCCTCTCACTTTTTAAAGTTGAACTCCAGCGTTTGCTTGCCTTAGCAATATTGGATATGGTACTTACAGAGAAGGGTCTAACTGCAAGTAATGGAGACATACACTCATCTCCCCGAACAGAGGCACAGCCTAAAAAGGCAGTCTGGTGTGTCTTTGCTTTGGGAGTCCAAGGCTTTATCAGCAGATGAACAAGCCACTGAACTAATGTCAGTTTTCCTCTTTATCTGTCCACAGGAAATTAGGGTAATGTCTGTTTAAAAGGAATCAGCTGTTCACTTGTGGGATGACAGATATGATTCAGGGCTACTCTGCAGCTGATAGGGACAGTTCAGCAGCCTCTATGTGGAGGGCATATGTCATCTATAATCTGAATTACTGGATTATTGGCAGCACTTTGACAATTAGAAGCTGGAATGACACATGATGACACAGTTTACAAGCTGATGACATCGTTTCCTTTATGTCTCTGCAGTGTATTGTAACAAATGCTTTATCAGCACAGAAAGAGACTCACTCTGAAGCACAAATGTAGAATTACACTTAAAAGCAGCTGTTGGCTGAAGGATCATTTGGCCATGAGCTATGGTCTCTGGCCACCCCATAGACATGCACATTGTGATCAGCTAATCCTACATCGTATTTCACAAAAAGGAAAAGGATCAGAGGCCGTCAAATATCTCTGGTGATGCTTATGTTCATTGGCAACGAAGGTTTGCAATTACTAAAATCCAACTTGACACTTTTTTCACTGGATAAGAGATGTTGTGAGAAAGATAGTCCCTATACATATAGGACTGTCAGCAGCTATCATTGAAATCAGCAAAATTTTTAAACTTGGCACCCTACCATGAATCTTATGATGATGTAAGCAATTCTGTAATTCATAAAGGAAGAATAATGCAATCTATTTTAACAGAAAATGTTAAATGTTATTCTCAGCACTGATCTTCTGTAGCGCACAGCTCCGAGGTCTCGCTGCTTCCGGCTAGCTGTGGATGGTGCCCTCCTGACTGACATTTCAGACCAGTGGCATCACTGCATCATTTATCCGCCCTGTATACTATCCGAAACTGTAAGCAGAGACAGATTTGCCTCTACATTATCGGAGGAGAGCAGAGGCATCGAAGCTGGAGAGATCCAGAGATCCGGACAGCTCAGAACAGTGCTTACAAGCTCTATCGGAAAGAGCTCTAATGTAAACAGCTTGCGCCGTACCTAGGACACCGACCAGCTCTGACAGACTGAAGCAATGGCCGGTGACATTGGCAATGAATAGTTAGCAATTAAGTTTCTTGTTTTATAATAACCCAAGAAATTAGGAATAAATGTGAGGGTTTTGATTGGGACATCACTGGGAGTAGTCACATTACGCATTTCACTAACTATAAATCCAACTTTTCTTGTTTCTGAATAGTTACAGGAAAACTAGGTGATTTTGGCTTCCTGACTAACATCTCAATAGCCCAATAAGCCTATGCATTTGCAATCCTAGTTCTGAAACCATCATCTAGAAATATTCTAAAATGTCTATTATAATTAGACTTTAAGAGCTATAGAAAACCTATAAAATGCCTTATAAAACAGTATATGGCATACTTCGGGTTAGTATAAATTATGGGGACTAAGTTACAAATTTCATATGGACACACAAGAATGAGGCATCAGAGGTAGAAGCACAGGACACAAGGGACCTGCCGGGATTGGGAGAAACCACTACAATGAATTCCAGTGCTCAGAAATGTTCATGTTATTTGTATCAGCAGTTTTGTGCTATAACTTTCCAGATGTAGAGGGGCTTGTGGCTGATTTATAACTGTGAGGTCCCCCCTTACTTTTCGTTCTTCCAGTTTTCACTAACAAGGCTCATGGGTATACAGCCGGCTGTTGGACTGCATACTTTTGTGGTTTTGTACATGAGGAAAATGCTTCTGTATATGAGATATTTTTATGCTTCAGCATTAACCAGAATAGCGAAAAATAAAAATGAAATAAATACTACAGGGGCCACATAGAAAATCATATAGTACCGTTCTGGGAACAATGATGTGGCTAATCAGGGAACTGTGTGCTAAGGCGAAACATTTTAAAGTAAGGCCCATAATGAAACATATGCTCGCCATTTTACAATCGGTATAGATTAGTGTTGTTTTACTTATTTCCTACTGGTTCGGAGTGAACCCGTATTATAGTCCGGAGCTGTAGTCACAATTCTGTTGGTTGCTACTGGAATCATTCATGTTGGTGCCTTTATAATGTGTAAATTATGTAAAATCATAGCTTAGAATAGTATGAAGTGTTTATGGGAAAGCAATAAATGTTTATTTCCATTAATAGAAATGATCAACTATCCAAAAGATAGAGGATAACTTTTGGTTGGTGGGTGTCCGACTACTTCGACTATGACCAATCCTTATAAATGCCCAGTTGGCCACTGCTATTCCTGTAAATGGGACTGCTGGAGAGAGTACACCGCTCTCCTTTTTCCATCAGTCCCATAGAGAATGAATAGAGCGGGGGATGCATGCACCTCTACATTACAATGGGGCATTTTGGAGGCAGTGATAACTTTTAAAGATGGAAATTTCCCTTCAATCCCATATTATAACCTAGAGCAGTGTTCCCCAACTCCAGTCCTCATGAGCCACCAACAGATCAGATTTTAAGGATTTCCTTAGTATTGCCTGTGCAGGTGATGGAATTATCACCTGGGCAATACTAAGGAAATCCTGAAAACATGACCTGTTGGTGGGTCCTGAGGACTGGGGTTGAGGAACACTGACCTTAGAACATGCAGGTGTTCCTAGCCGATGACCTTGTGCTTCATGGCGGCTATAGTATGCTGAATACACCATGTATGTCTCACCTAAGGAGGCCTTGCTGGTGAGCGTTGTGGGGTAAACTCACCAGCGAGTGTCTTTATATCATGATTTATAATCACACAGATTTATAATTTAAAAGAGGAGTGAAAGCATTGTAACAAGTTACTGCATAGTTCCCTGATGGACATAAATAACGCTGTGCTTTTCCCAGTCTCATTGGCTACAGGGACAACTCTACTGTGTTTTCTGGGAATAAATATTATTCTTCAGATTAAAACATCTGTTTTCAGTTTGTACAAACAGCTATTTCGGAAAGATTGAAGAAACGTACAAATAGCTAGAAAGCAACTACGTGATGATTTCTCCAGTGCGGCGCTGATGGCCAGCGACTCGGCTCCATTCTGACCAAACAAAGACTAAACACCCCCAAACACAACAAACTAAAGCTGGGGAGGCCGATACCGGCAGGACTGGTCAAGCATCCGGTGTGTGGGGGTCTCACGGCTCTCCCTGACAGATGAGGATTGGGCAGTTTGATTGTCAACACCAGATCATTTTATTCTCCCTGTTGATAAGTCGCGAACAGGGGTCTCTGCCAGTGAATTTCTCCTCTTCCACAATTGAAAACACACGGGATATCGGCTGAGTGTTCACGTGTATGGGAGAATCAAGGAAGGTACCCGTTTGACCGAGAGCTATCTCACGTGTATAGGCAAGAGATAAAGATCTGAAAGGGATATGTGACCATTTACATGCAGCTCATCTGTATAGAGCAGCGCCTTACACAACTATGCCATGAATCTCATAGAAACCACTATAAAGTTGGATCAGCTCTTAATCGGCTCTGTAATTTAGGACCCTTGCATATAAACAAGGAAAGTCACTTTCTAACATCCAAATACTGACTGGCACATCCAAAACAAGAAATAGGTGTGTACAGGTGCTTACTAGGAGCAGCTACCTCCATACAACTGAATCATGGTCTATTTTTCCTGGTGAGGAGTGGGTTTATAACGATAACACTATTATTGAGCTTCACAATTGGATTTACTCCAGTAAGATAACTGGCGTCCTATAAAATTGGTCCCATGTGTGTTTGAGATAGAGAATTTATACCATGAGCCCCATTATGGTCAATGACTGTTGTAGGGATTGATGGTCTCAACACCATGACATACATTCGCACTTTATAATCAGTACAGTTACCCCAATAGAGCTATACACCAGCCTTGGGGGGCTGTATACATACTGATCTTGCCATGTCACCTATTTATAAAGAATATAATTCATATCTATTGATTAAAAAAAGTTAAATTATGAGAATCTCTCTCATATTTATAGCATTAGTTCTGCATCTTATACAAGACTTGTCTGTCAACATGCAGGAAGTCTAAACTGTACAAAAAAGTCACCACAACGTGCCATATGGAGCTAAGAAGAGCAGAAATAGAGCAGAGCTTGACAATGACATTTAGTCTTCCTAACAACACATACAGACACAAAACACAGTACCCAAGTGATTACATCCTAGCAGAGCGAGCCACCCATAAATCTTCACATGCCGAACATCTGTCACACTGCGGCCGCACAATTACAGCTCACAGAGGCAAATGTCACTGGTCTGAAACATAATCAGAAAGTTTCATGGGAACCTGAAGACTCCGAGATTAAAGGCTACGCTCACATTCTTAGGTAGAATACCTGAATGTCAATGTTCCTCACAGCACGCCCAACCGAAAAGTATTATCCTCCGCAATGTAATTAAAAAGTCTGAAGAAACCAAATATGTGAATGCGCAAAGCTTCAAGTGGGAGGACGATTCTGCTCCTTTCAACAGACTACTGCAGAGGTAATCATGGAAGAATGCTAGAGAGGTTATAATTATATCACAGGTTAATACATGATCTAACTATGCACCAGGGTACATTAACCCGTAACAGCCATGTGCCTAATACTAGAGATAACGCCACATGTCCCACTCTGTCTTTCCACTTTTCATATATACAATCATTTATCATTGACTATTTTAGCACAGGAATGTTTATTTTGCTGACCCATGATAGATTCACATTATCAAATATAATTGTACATTTTTGTATAAATTTGTGTGGGAATTTTAAAATTTTTTCATTGAAAATTGCCTCTTCTGAGTAAGAGGACTTGAACTCTAGCGCCACCTATTGGAAGTAGCAATCCTAAAAGTCAATATCAACTATTTAACGAGCCTTGCCACATGACTTAGGATAAAAGTCAAACCAAACTCTCAATGTTTCTGGGTGTTGCCCCTCCTAAGTGCAAAGCATGACATCTGATTTGGCTGAATGAGATAAAGATAAAAAGCATCACATTCAGATTATGAACCATCCGTATCAAAGAAGACAGCATCCCATCAGAACTTCACTGGTTCAGACAGTTTCACATAGTGCAATATTATAAGTCTACTGGTCAGCAGTGTGCAGTGGGAGATTGCTTGCCTGAGGGCTGCGAAGTGACCTACACGGTTTAGACCTGTTGCATAGTGAACTGAATGGAAATGATAAAAGGGTCTGATTAAGGAAGGGCTATTAAGAATAGGGTCAGGTGTAAATGTGACTCCATCCAGGTTAACTGCCTCAAGTTGAGTCCAGTGAGTTACACCAAGTTATTATTGTACAGTGCTAAGTGTCGGAAAGCTATGAAGACAACAATGTACTGTGGCCTATATGAAGTCAACATTGCCTGACATTACCTAGAGGTATCAACCACTGAGGACTCTCAATTTTTAATATTTTTCTGTGCACTAGCTAACACGGTACACAGATGAATGTTACCTTAAGTCAAGAAAAATACAACTGTTGATAGTATTATATATTCTATTATATTTGAGTATTCTGCATCAACTGGAGTAAAAAGCAACGGATGAGCACAATACTGTGTATTGCAACCATCAAGTTCTGTGCCCAAAAGCGTGAACTGAGAGTACTAAGGCTGTTCTGTTAACACTGAAAGAAGAGAAGAAAAATTAAGTCTTCTGTTTAACTAATGCTCTGTTTACATGGACAGAACCAGGGCACTAAATGACCATTGACAGGTAAACAATGGGTCGTTAAATAGACTGTTTACACAGGCAGATCTGTAATAGATAGCTCAGTGCACATAGGCGCCATGGATCTCAGCAGTTAAGAGTCCTGCTTATACAGTACGATGCACCGCCAGAAAGATGATCTTTTGCGCTGCATGAGAATGCTCGTTCACGATAATTTTTCTGTGTAAATGGAGTTTAATTTTGTTCTGGGAATATGTATTTATATTGAAACCCTCAACAACAACCTTGTAAGCAGTGCTGTGATCACAAATGACACAGGAGTCATGAATGGCTACTGATCGCTAGATAGAATGTGTACAATCGAGAAAGTTATCCACCCTACCATGGTTGCATTAATGTGTGAGAAACCATAGATACCTACACTAATCAGCCACAACATATAAACCACTGCTAAAGTAAAGTGAACAAAATATCTCACAATAATAGCATTTATTAAGGACAGCAGGTGAATAGTCAGTTTTTGAAGTTAACGTTTTTGAAGCAGAAAAATTGGGGAAGTGTAAGGCTATGTGCCCACGATGCAGAAATGCTGCATATTTTTCCGCTTCTCCCTGGCAGGAAAAACGCATGCGGATTTTACATGCGTTTTTCCTGCCAGGTAGAAGCGTTTGTCAAGCGTTTTTTGCATGCATTTCTGCATGCGGGTTATCAAGCGCTTTTCCAAGCGATTTTAGCATCAGTCGGAAAGTGCTTGACAACTTGGTCACACTATATAAATCCATGCAACCGGCATGGATTTATATAGTGTGACCAAGTAATAGTTAAAAAATAAGAATAAGAATGGTAAAAAATAAAGATTATACTTACCTTTCGATAGCCCCCTGTGTTTTCTCTGCTGCGTCCGGTGTCTTGTATCGGTCGCGGTGGTGTGAAAGGACCTGCCATGACGACATTTAGTCATGTGACAGGTCACGCGACCGCCGATGTCAGCGGTCGCGTGACTTGTCACATGACAATGACGTCATGGCAGGTCCTTTCACACCACCGCGACCCATACCACAGACTAGACGCATCGCTGATGAGACTGGGGGCCATCAGAAGGTAAATATAATCTTTATTTTTTATTTTTAATTATTTTTTTAACAGGTTCTATGGTACCTGTGTCTTGAGGAGAGTCACCTCTTCTCCAAACCCGGGTACCATCTGCACATTGAACCGTATGATATCCGCAGGGGCACATGTGCTCACACGGATAATATGCGGCTCAATGCAAGTCAATGTCGGCAATTACGCTGCGTGTCCGCAAAATTAATGGACATGCTGAGTATTTTTCCACAATGACAATCCGCAGCGGAAATTTCCGCAGCATGTGCACAGCACAAGCGGATTATCATTGGGGACCATGGGGCACGTATTACCAAGCGTTTTTTTAAGCGTTTTCGCTGCGGAAATTCAGAGGCAAAAACGTTTGAAAAACGCATAGTGGACACACAGTCTAAGTATCTGAGGGACTTTGACAAGCGTCAGATTGTGATGGTTAGATGACTGTGACAAAGGATCTCCAAAACGTCAGTTCTTGTGTGGTGTTCCCAAAATGAGGGCATGACAATGAGATCAGGGTGTTTACTTGGCCTTCAAATATTCAATTCAGTTGATTATCTGTGGATTTTGGTAGGAAAAAGATCTAATCCATGGAGGCCCCACCTCAAAATTTACAGAACTTAAAGTATTTGCCATGTTCGAATTGGTGCCAGAAGATACCACGGGTCACTTTCGCAGTTCTTGTGAAGTCCATGCCTCCATAGATATAGAAGATTGGATGCAAGAGGGGTGATTAAAAACCATAATATTGCCTGATATTGTGTATTGTAATGACTGATTTGAGTTAATGGCTAGTGTCTAGAATATTAAGAAAAGGTTTTTAAAAAAACAAAAACTTTTAATCTGCTATAAATCACACAAATTGGTCAAGTTGGTCGATTGGTTAAATTGGTCAAGATAGTCAATTGGACAAACTGAAACATACATTATTGGGTGTAAATGCTCTATTGCTTGAAGGGCACACCACCGATGAAACATAATCATTATTTCCATTCCATATAAACCTGAGCTCGCCTTCCTATATATATCCAGCACTGAACCGTTGCGAGGCATTTTCCACTGGTATGTGGCTATATAAACACTAGGAGCGCTGAGGTTCTGGCAGGAGTCCACCGCTGTTACATCACTCTCCCTTATTAGGGAAACTTGCTGAAATCTGACAACTTGTTCTAAACAATCACGGTTAAGGATTACAATATTAACAAAGGAAACCGGTAACAATCACTTAAGCACCTCTAACCAGGCTAATGACAATGATCGTGGACATGTCTGTAAAACGTATTAACCCCTTATACTGCATAGATTTGAAATTGTCCATTCAGCCCTGAAATGAAGAACCACAAAAATGCAGTGACATTCTCTTAGCTATATCGCCTGTGAGACAGTTCAACAATAGTGTGCTTATGAAGGAATATAATTGCTCTTTTGGTGCCAATTTAATTCATTCAGTACAGTTCACGCTGATTGTTTCCAACAAAAGTAAATGTCAGGAATGATGTGTCAAATGTAAGCCTGGAATACATTGTATTTCAGATTACAGACAGATGGTGCACCGGGGAACCAGAAACCGGTACCCTATAGTACAGAGCATCCCTTTATAATACAGCACCCCCAAAGTCTCTATACAAGGCATAACATTAGGGAGCTAGTAGGCGAGTGTGTTTTTTTTATGTTAGGACCACCATGTGCCCATTTTTACACAAAATAAAAAGTAATGGATAACTTAAGATATATCACAATAAGACTTTGTGGACCCAAAAAGGCGACTGTTCTACATTAAGGATGTTCCGAAAAAGCAGATTCCTTCCCGAGCACTTCCAGAAACATAGAATATTTTTGATGCCACTTACTAAACTCATGTAAGACAATTTCTTGACCCAGGTAAGCTGTATAAAATGTCAAGTTCAAGTATCTTATTCCTGGTCAATTTTATAATATCGTCCGCTTACTATACTTATTTATTCTCAATCCAGGAACATTTATAAAACGTCAGATTCAAGTACATAATACTTGGCCATTTTCATATTACCCGCTTCCAATGCTTATTCTGTATAGGTTTAAACCTGGTCAGGGGTGTATGTATCTGTAGATTCTCCTGTGCTTGCATTTCTTTGCTACCACCATCCAAAATAATCAACTATGTCAATTGGCTTTTTCTACAATTGCCTCTACTGTATATCTGAGATGATATTGTCTGGTGTGTCCTCTCTACTCGATTTTTAAGGACATTTATGACAAAGTACATTTCTTTTTTAACATTATAACAAGTGACACAGTTTAGAGATTTGCATCAGAAGTCAAAGATCTATCAGATATTTCACATGACAAGAGTCAAGACCGGGGTCAGATCTCCGGAAACACAAGCAAACAATTAGAAGGAGAATTCCAGGAATGATGACCTTACAATCAAACCAGCAAAATATGTCACATCTGTTCAAGGGTCTTGGGGCCAATGACATTTTCTGAACATATGCCACATGTTATATGTACCCAGTGACACACCGTATACATTCTGTTCTCTCTCTTCCAGGTATCAACTTATCTCAGTAAATATATATTGTAGCTTTTCTAATTATTTTAGGAGTTCCTCAAATGTTTTTTTGCAAGCTTTAAAATGATCAACCAGTTTTCTGCACGTCAGTAATTTTCTGAGTTTGGTACATGTAGTTGCAGCTGTACTATTATTATTATTATTATTTATTGTTATAGCGCCATTTATTCCATAGCGCTTTACATGTGAAGGAGCATCACACAGGAAAATATTTACTATCATCCATTTCCAAAACCAATTGGAGCTAAAATCATCTAAATATTTGTCTATAGGACACCATTATCATGGCGATTAAATGGTGAATTAAAGCTCACAAAGTGAGCCCCTTCATACATACATGCATGCATAAGTTATATCCTGCTTAGGGCACACGGTCATCATAAATGCTGCTCTTTTATTGTGGCTCCCAGTATAGCAGGTGTAATTACATTGTCTGACACGGCTTCCCACTGGGGCAGGCTATCTAGAAAACATAGATCTGGAGGATTTCAAAATATCTCACATTAATATTTATTAAAAGTTACAAAATAATAATCATACCCCAAAAAACAATTCAAAAGGAAGGGATGGGGGAAAGGAGTTTATGATACCCGGCACAATAGCCACAATCAAATATCCATTAGTATGATATAGGGCAGCAAGGGCAGGACGTGATGGGGGGAGGGAAGAAATCAAACCCTATACAAATACCCTACCTAACTGCAGAGGTTGTCACCCTAAATCAAATGCAATATTGGGGGCCCCGCTCAAAGTCGTTTTACCCTAGGAGACCCTAAAAAGGCCCTATACCACCATACCGTATCTCCCCCAACAGGGGAGGACAGCGTTTATATCCATGTGGGAATAACAAATAATTCACACATAAAAACACACCATAACTGCCTACCGTTTGTAGTGATTATATTCAATAGATGCCAATAAAGTGCTATAGTGCTAAGAAACAATGTAGAAACCCTATAAATGTAGTGGGGGGGATGTAAATCAATCCAAATCCCACAACTCTACACAAAAGTTCATAAAGTGAATAAGGTGCAAGGAAGGAACCCGACGTAGCTACCATATCACCGTGACCTCGACGCGTTTCTCCATCAGAATACTGGTTCATCAGCTGGTATGTAACTAGTGTTCCATTCTGGAAGGTGTGTTAGGGTAATGTCCCAAGGATATCAGCATGTCTTCCCACTGGGACACCAGCTGGTCATGAGAGGTTGCCTTTATAACACCACCCCTTTAAGTGCAAGCCGACTTTGTGCTTTAATAAATTAATCTATTTCATTTGTAATGGTGGGATGAAGAAGTGACTCTAGATCTTACGGGATAGTTACACAATTACAGAAGACAGAAGCAAGCTCATTTTCTCCTGGGATTTGTCCAGCCCCATATATAATAATAATGTAATGTCTGAAAGATAAAAGTTTCTGTTTTTTTAATCATTTATGTATTTAATGATACATTGTCCACGCATATCTATATTTATATATATTGGACCACACACATCGTGTTGAGCTTTCCTGCATAACAATATCATCATGTCATTATAAGCGGAGGAAATGCAACTGTTGATAATAGCTACAATGGAAACTATTCAGTATGTCACCTCTTCCATGCTGTCAGTTGTTACATGAAATGCTGAATGAGCGATTTAATGTGCACTTACATTTCAGTACCGAGCCTAAAAAATATGTTCTACTTTTCAGATCATTGACCATAAGTATTTTATTATTGTCAGATGATGGAGCACGACAGGCCTAACCTAAGTAATAAATGGGGAAATACATGGATGTTCACACAAAGGTTGTCAGCTCTAACAATTTGTGTAATCAGATCAGACATAGTGGTATCATGCTATTTATTACATGTTATGGGGGCAATTTATTTAGACTGCCATTTCATACTTTTTAAGCGGCATAATGCTGGAGTTGGTCACACCAAATTTATTAAGCAGGCATATATTTTCTAAGAGGGTTTTCCAACAGTGTAATAAAAAATTTCGCTCATCATGTAATTCAAACGACAGCCAATACAAGTCATGTCTCAGGACAGGATGCAATCTGAAGAAACAACTCCTGAGACGTGTCTCAAGTGACAGAGGAGCTGTATTGTAAGATTACATGCTGGAGCTGCCAGAGAAGGGCTGTGAAAGGAGAAAAAATAAATATTCTCTTAGACTAACTAAACACAAAGATTTTTTTTCTCCAGCCACAGTCCTCCTTGTGCAGTTAGCAGAGTAGATTTTTTTCTTCTCCTGTCACACGCACATCTCCGCAGATCCAGTATTGTCTGCTTATGATACAGCTCCTCTAACAGTTGAGACACAGGTTTTTTGGAGTTATGTTTCTTTAGACAGCTGCTGATCCTGACACGTGACTATGTCAGGCTGCCATTAGAATTACATGATGGAGGCCATTTTATTACATTTTTGGAGAACACCTTTAACGTCTTGAGAATTTAGCAGACAGTAAATCATTAGTGGTTTGAGAAGAGTGATTGGACCAGAAGTAAGATTGTAGCCCGACAAATGAGAGATGAGAAGACAGTGTAATGTGCGCGTAGTCTATGTATTTACAGGCAAAAGGGAGTAACAAAATGTGAGAAGGCCAGAAAGCTTCTTTAATCAAGGGTGTGATATTTGCATACTTAAAAGAAAAAAGGGAAGATGTCCGTAGTTCGTGATAGGCTGAAGAGGTGGGCTCTGGTTGAAAAACACGGTAGAAAGGTATGGGATAAGTGGGATTGGGTACGGTCAAGTGGACAAAAAGATTAGGTGGGATTTGAAAACTAGGGCAGACCTTTCATTGGTAATGTATTACAAGCAAGTTATGAGGGGTAAGTGCTGGGCAGTTGTGTAAAGGTGTTTTGGCATCTGTGTGTTGAGGGGTTTGTATATATTTTAAGGCTCTTGTTTAAACCTTTTATTTTTCTGGTCAGTGAGAAGGACAAGACCATAGGACTGGTTCCTCCTTCCTTCTTTGCTTTGTGGTGTCTATGAAAAAGAAAATCCAACATATTCACATTGCTATGGGAGTTCCAACTCAAAGTTATCTGTACTCCTTTTCATCTTTGGAGGTCCCATTATAGAAACTGCCTTTATATTATGTTATTATTAGTGATGAGAGAGCATGCTCGCCACTGCTCGGTACTCGCCCGAGCATCTCAGTACTCGAGATGCTCGGAGCTCGCCGAGTACTTTCAAGATGCTCGGGTGGGAGCTCGGGTCCCCGTCCTGCATGTTTGGCGCTATTTAAAGCACCAATCATGCAGGGATTGTCTGCCACTCACTGTAATGTCACAGCCATGGTGGTTGTGGCATTACAGTGATAGCCCAAATCGATGGGAACAGTGCTCACAGTGAAACATGAAAAGCCGGCAATTCAGCAGCAGCATACACCGGTACCCGACAATTTATAACAGAAAGAATAGAGCTTCACACATAGATTAGATAGATATTATATATGTGACTGACATGTTTCTAAGTACAGTGATAGTGTTGATTACTGTACTTGTCATTTAGTGTTAAAATAAAGGATTTATTAAAAAAAAAATTGGCGTGGGGTTCCCCGTAATTTTAGTCTCTAGTGGAGGTTAAGCAGACGGCTGCGGCAGATGTTTGAAGCCTGGGAAGAGGGTAATACCCACGGAGCTTCACAGGCTACTAATATCAGCTGAACACCTAGCCTTTACTAGATATTAAAATGGGGTTCCCCCCCAAAAAAATGCCGTGGGGGTCCCCCCTATTTTAATAGCTAGCAAAGGATAGGCAGATAGCTGTGGGCTGATATTAATAGCCCAGGAAGGGTACCATGAATATTGGCCCCCTCCCAGGCTAGAAACACCAGCCGTCAGCCGCCCCAGAAATGGCGCATCCATAGGATGCGCCAATTCTGGCACTTAGCCTCCCTCTTCCCACTGCCCTTTAGCGGTGGCAGTGGGGTAATAGGGCTGGGATTGATGTCAGCTTATAATGCCAGCTGACATCAAGCCCAGGTTAGTAATGGAGAGGCGTCTATAAGACACCCCCATTACTAACCCCATAGTCAAAGTTTAAAAAAAAAAACACAAACACCCAGAATAAAGTCATTTAATTGAAATAAACACACAATTTTTTAATGTTCTAAATTAAACCATACTTACCATCACGCCCATTCCAGCTGAAGCCAATGTCTTCTGCAATAAAAGTAAAATAATTAAGCAACCTCATCCTTACCTTTCCATCGTTCCCAGGACGGCTCCAGCTCTGCTACATTCACATGACAGGCTGGATCGCAGCCGAAAGCTGCCATCCAGCTTGCCATGCCGCAGACACTTAGAAGCGCAGGCATGCTTGAGCTCCTCAGTGTCTGGCTGTGACGGCATCCAGATGAGCCGAGTTCATGTCCAATGAACTCAGCTCACCTCAAGCACGTCACTGACAGCGTGGGAGAATTCTCCTGCGCTCAGCGCTTGAGCAGAATTCTCCCACGCTGGGATGGCATTGAGATGACCGGCTGGATCACAGCTGAGCGCTGCCATCCAGCATGCCATCCTTCATAGGCACTGCAGAGCGCAGGCATGCTTGTGCTCTGCAGTGTCTCTGAAGAATGACAAGCTGGATGGCAGCGCTCAGCTGCGATCCAGCCTGTCATCAGAATGCCATCCCAGCGTGGGAGAATTCTCCTACTCAAGCGCTGAGCACAGGAGAATTCTCCCACGCTATCAGTGACGTGCATGAGATGAGCTGAGTTCATTGGACATGAACTTGGCTCATCTGGATGCCGTCACAGCCAGACACTGAGGAGCTCAAGCATGCCTGCGCTTCTCAGTGTCTGCGGCATGGCAAGCTGGATGGCAGCTTTCGGCTGCGATCCAGCTTGTCATGTGAATGTAGCAGAGCTGGAGCCGTCCTGGGAACGATGGAAAGGTAAGGATGAGGTTGCTTTATTATTTTACTTTTATTGCAGAAGACATTGGCTTCAGCTGGAATGGGCGTGATGGTAAGTATGGTTTAATTTAGAACATTAAAAAATTGTGTGTTTATTTCAATTAAATGACTTTATTCTAGGTGTTTGTGGTTTTTTTTTTTAACTTTGACTATGGGGTTAGTAATGGGGGTGTCTTATAGACGCCTCTCCATTACTAACCTGGGCTTGATGTCAGCTGGCATTATAAGCTGACAGCAACCCCAGCCCTATTACCCCACTGCCACCGCTAAAGGGCAGTGGGAAGAGCGAGGCTAAGTGCCAGAATTGGCGCATCCTATGGATGCGCCATTTCTGGGGCGGCTGACGGCTGGTGTTTCTAGCCTGGGAGGGGGCCAATATTCATAGCACCCTTCCTGGGCTATTAATATCAGCCCCCAGCTGTCTGCCTAGCCTTTGCTAGCTAATAAAATAGGGGGGACCCCACATCATTTTTTTGGGGGGTCCCCCATTTTAATAGCTAGTAAAGGCTAGGTATTCAGCTGGGGGCTGATATTAGTAGCCTGGGAAGCTCCGTGGGTATTACCCCCTTCCCAGGCTTCAAACATCTGCCCCAGCCGTCTGCTTAACCTCCGCTAGAGACTAAAATTACGGGGAACCCCACGCCAATTTTTTTTTTTAATAAATCCTTTATTTTAACACTAAATGACAAGTACAGTAATCAACACTATCACTGTACTTATTATATATGTGACTGACATGTTTCTATCTATCTAATCTATGTGTGATGCTCTATTCTTTCTGTTCTAAATTGTCGGGTACCGATGTATGCCGCTGATGAATTGTCGGCTTTTTTAAAGAGACGGGTGCATGAAAATCGGAGGGCACTAGTGTGTTCCAATTGCCCTGCTATGTATGCACCCTCCTATATACCCTGCCTGCCTGTCTGCCTATATATTCTGCCTGCCTGACGTTTAATTGAGCACTGTTCCCATCGATTTGGGCAATTTTTGAACTTCTGCAGACCGCCGGGGGGCACTGCCAGAAAAATGCTCGAGTTTCCCATAGACTTACATTGGGCTCATTGCTCGGGTCGAGCACCAGAGTATTCCAATGTGCTCGACCCGAGCTTCGAGCACCCGAGCATTTTAGTGCTCGCTCATCACTAGTTATTATGTTCCCGGATTTAATTTATTTTTTTAAAATTTTGTATACTGAGTGTTTCTTTTGTTATCATGTACTTATAAACATTTTATACATAAGCATTGGACAAAGCAGAGTTAGTAGAATGGGGAGCAGAAGAAAATGACAAGTTCTCTGACATTTCTACTCTATTCTTCGTGAAATAACAAACTGGAGTATTTTTTATTTAGAACCACTCTGTTGTTCCTTCTTGAATTGTATGACTTAAAGGGAACCTGTTGCATCCAGTCACGCTATTTACATGCTGGTATAGGAGGTAATTTGCAGGTAAATAGCCTGTATATCCTATTTAGCCAACTTACTGGAGCAGCGGCTACAGGAAAAAAATGAAGTTGTATTCTCCCTCTAGCCGCTCGCTTCCAGTCATTAGGGCGGTGCAAGCAGCTGCTCTAGTCATCGCTTACTATACAGTGAGCTGCGGCTGTTCTCACTCCTCGCCACTTTGATTGACAGCCTGCTCTGCACAGTATAGTGACCGGTGACTAACCACTCTCTGCACCGCCCCCAAGACTGGAAAACAACGTCATGGAAATTATACATTTAAACGCTATTTACCTGCAGATTAACCCTATATTTGCAGATAAATAACATTTCTGGACGTGACAGGTTCCCTAAAATAAACAACAGGCTTTTACCATACTGTCCAATCAGGCCTAGACTATGTAGTGACATACCCCTTTGACAAGAGGAAAGGTAAAACTTGGTTGTCAACATATTCATAAAAAATCAGGAGGAATAACGAATGAATGGCACTGAGCAGAAAATGACAAAAACTCTAGAATTATTTTTACACGGGGAAAGCACGCATTTACTAAAACGGACATATCCACAGAAAGGACAGGTCCTCTTGAAAGAAACAGATTTTAGATGCTCCAGATGTTTAGTGGGAATCACTGTCCTATATACCACAGAGAAATCCATCTATCTGTAAAGTTTATTGGGTGCATATTTTATCTCATGCAAAAGGTAACAGGGATGATGACCTACAAGCTGTCAGCTACACTAATCCAATTCAGCGGAGGGAAAGTGACAGGTCTTTTCAGGATCTGCTACATTTCATATTTCACCCAGCACGTCTCTCAGATAAGCAGTTTATAAAGCATCCATAATTAGACATTTCTGGGGTAAAATGCCGATAGCCCAAGATAAGCCTGACATCAACGGATGGGAATTTCAAAGTTTAGAGTTAGCAGCTCTTCCCCAAAATCAGAATGCAGAAGCCTAGTGATCTCCTAATGCACACGTTTTCTCCACACGCCTCTCCGAGTGAAGATGATTGCCTCTTTTCACTCTTCAAGTCTTTTCTAAGATCATCTGTGGACCAAAGGCCAAGTAAAACCACACAGCTAAAGAGCAGGAAGTATTAAGATGCAGCTTTAATGACAGATAATGATGGGTCATTACTTAAATATCTTCTTTGCAAAACTTGTGTTTATTTTTACTTTCCTTTATTCCCTTTTAAGGGATGAACTCTACAAGTAACATGTGTTGCAAGAAAAGCCAGAGACGTGTGCCAGAATCATGTTACATCTCATGAAATGTTCTTTGTCAACTGCAAGTTTCATTCTCTATTAAATATTAGAAACTTTAGTAGCTCTTCAATGCAAAGTAACGTCCAATTCCTGAGATATGACTTATTCATCGGAAGCATGGTCTTCTAAAATGATTTAGAAATACTGAGTGAGCTCATTCCTGTTGATCATTTGTTCCATTCTCATCTTGCGGGGAAGATGCATTTAAAAAATATCAACCCTAAAGTACTAAGTAATCAGCCCTCATGGGCTCCATGAACGTGGCAAAGCCGGTACGGTGGCCCATGGAGTCCCTACATCTGTGTCTTATGGTTCCATAAGGTGTCCGAAGTGCACAATTACTGCTCTGTACTACGGCGATTGGATGTAACATGCCTTAGTGGGTGATCAATGCTTCAGCCGACAGCCATCTCCGCTGTTTCTACCATAGACCAGAGTGCTCGTTCGATAGGGCGATCCTGTGTTCTCTATGAGAAAGCTTAAGACAGACATCTATGCCGGTGGCTTATATCTGGTAGGACAAAGCGAATCAGTGAGTGCGACCAACATTAGTCTAATATGTATGGAGGCCATGGAAAGAAGAAATGTGCCCACACTGACAACTTCTGTGTCTCTATACTGACTTCTTTATCCACCAGACCAATAGTAGCCAAAAGGGTACCGGGTGCCCACATATCCAAAAGACATATGGTAATGACGGCGGTTTGACACTGGCAGGCCCTTCAACAGTTCCTACGTTCAACCCGTTAAAGCACCTGCCAGAGCGAAACGGCCCTCGTCCTCCGTGGTGCGATCTCCCTCCTTGCTGCTGATTGTAAATGTTGTAAATAAAGACTTGGAATTTTTAAAAGACCGGTGAGTGCCACTTTTCCTCTTCTCATTGCCATAATATGTATGGAGGCTTTAGGGCCAATTTACACTGGTCAATAATTGGGAACAAGCATTCCTAAGAACGTTTGTTTCCCAATATTCAACCTGTCTAAACAGCAATTCCTTGACTAACAAACACCATATAATCTGATGGGCAGCCACTTAGTAGCCTGTTAAGACATGCTGACAACACTTCCATGTGCACAGAACAATTATTAATACGATTGTGCTGTACACATAGAATATCATGTGCTGCCGAGAAGAATGTGCTGCTGAAAAGGATGATTTTACGCATTCTTAATCATTTCACTTGATGAACAAGTGTTTTGCTCATTTGTCGAGCGATTGCTGGCTTGTTCAGACAGGTTGACATTCGTGTTTTGTTTCTGATTATTGTCCAGTGGAAATGTCTTGTTATCCCCTCTATGTCACCCATTTTAGGAGACATGGGCTGGTTACCCTTTTTCTTTCTTGCTAACATATAACTAATGTCCAACATTCATTAAAAAGAGCAAATCTCCACCTTTCCATTCTGCCCACACTAAGTACAGAGACTGCCATCTGTATATGATACACGCCTTTGTATTTGGTGAATTATATAAATAAAAAAAGATTATTATAATGCACACAGTCAAAATAGAACTAAATAGAATATATTACTGGTAATTTATTTTGTTCTTGATACACTAATATGTTCCAATATGTGATAATAATACAAGCACGTCAGACAAGTTAAAGGCTTACCTGTGTTATTTTCCTGAAATTAATCTATAAAAAAATCTGACATCAACAATCTTAAAATTAGCAATTATAGTTCATCTGAGTAAGAGTTCCCTCATTCAAAAATACAAAGGGTGTGGGGATGAAGAAATACTCACTCGCTCAAGGTGTTAGATGACACAATTGGCCCCGATGATCATTTTAATTATATCGTTACCTCACCCTTGTTTTTCTAATTTGTTCCAAGCAAAGAAAGTGGATAGTTAATAATTTTAGATAGTTGTTATCTGTCAACCAGCAATTCTCACAAGTCACAACCCTTCCAGTAACACACAAACTCTGATTATATTTATTTAGTAACAACTTTGGAAAGTATACTTAAATGTGTGAAATAAAAACTTTATTAGAATTGATTGACTTTGCATTGATAAGAAGATCAACTTTTAGTCTTTAAGAAAATTAGGTTGCAATTGCCAACTGGGTGGTCCCAAGCCAAGCTAGTGTCTGTGGTCACTAAACCCTCCCCAACACCTCCCCATTGTACCAACTGGTGGTGCCATCACTGCACGATGTCAATGTGCCTGGCATTGAAACTAAACACCATTGAGAAGGTGAAGACAGATGGGTCGCTAAGCTTTCCTAGGCAGGGAATCAATTATGAGCCATAAAACAACTACATGAAGGCTAAACACAGGAAATCATGAAAGTTTTGAGCCTCTTTAGCCTATCGATGATGGCAATGAATGGCAATAACAGAAAAAAAGACATGTTATGCAGGGGAAGGAATGGCAATGGAGGCTTCAGTGCAGGTCAGAGGGAAGTTGCTGTGATGTGTGCTTCTCCCAAGAGCAGCATGAGAGTTCACTGACTAATTGCCGGAGAGGGGTCTCTCGGTGACATTGAAGGAAAATAGAGAGCAGAGTGCATGTAGGTGGGGTGTATGTGATCCAGCTAATTACACAGTGGTCCTGCTAGTCCTCATTGGGTGATACGTTGAGAAGGTCCGGTTGAGCACCTTCTGTGCCAGGAGGAGCAAATCCTCTCCCAGGATACATGCTCTGCAGGCGGCTCTACACTTGCCTGTTTTCACTGAGGTCACGTTAGCTTCCCAAGCTTTCCATTCAATACAGGCCTGTAACTCATGGCCTTCCATTGTTATAAAATATGTATTCTTTTGCTAGATACAGTGGGATGGAATAACGTTGTCTCCTGTGCTATTAATTGTTTTAGCCTCAGCCTGGTGAATGAAGCCTATGGACATGTTTCGCTGGTACATCAGGAGCATCCCAGCATACACAGATAAAAACATGATGTGAACAGTCCTTATTTGTTTGATCTAAGTGGCTGGAACTTTCCATATCCATCTAGTCTCTTGGGAGAAAAGACTTCACTATACAGTGACATTGATATGGACAATAGGGAGCATTACTGGTTATAATAATAATAATCTTTATTTTTACATAGCGCTATCATATTCTGCAGCGCTTTACATAAATTATCATTGCTGTCCCCAATGGGGCTCACAAACTAGATTCCCTATCAGTATGTCTTTGGAGTGTGGGAGGAAACCGGAGAACCTGGAGGAAACCCACAAACTCCTTGCAGATGTTGTCCTTGGTGGGATATGAACCCAGGACCCCAGCGCTGCAAGGCTGCAGTGCTAACCACTGAGCCACCGTGCTGCCCAACGGTATGGTGTCTCCCCACACGTTTTATAACCACAACCATCTAGTAATATCGGCAGTATGACGCCTTGTAGTCTAGTGAACAAGTAGTAGGCATTCTTCACAGAATAACAGGCCGCGTTGTCTTATGTCAACGTAACAAATGGTCACCAATCTATTATTACAAGGTAATAATGGCACAAAATATCCTAACTGAGAAGCCTGAGAGCGACCAGGAGGTTGTGCACCGAGCAAACAAGGCCATCTGAGGTAACAGCCAGGATGCACTGTTGTGGCAGGATTAAGGGATCATTCCTTTTCAATAAGTGTTTCTTTCTCTTTAAAACGGCTTAAGTAACAACCACAGGTATGTGGCAGCATATAATGACAAAGTATTGGTTTATACTTACATATGCCTGTAATTAAAGGGCATATAATGTTCTTACCCTGAACACAAAGGAAGGCTGAGTGACGACCACGGTCTGATTCATGCCTCTGTATTTATATGGATGATGTGGTAAGCCCCAGCAAATCTTTTTACATTCTTAATCTAAAATAACTCTCCATGCCATGATTTTTCAGGTGAAGTAACCAAGTTAGTCAAAGTGGATGCAAATCGGCACATGTTCATCCCATGGACCCAGCACTGCACAGAAGGGCGACTATGAAACTCGCGCACATGGCTATATAACCTCTGAAGCACTCACAGACTTTTATGGGGCTCAACTGTCCCTTCACATGGCCCGATTTTATATGGAGATATGCGTAGAACACATTGTGTCATGGTTCATTAGGCACCATATCACAATAATAATCACTCTTAGGGCTCGGCGTACATGACCGATGATATCGGACAAGTGCAATCAGTGGACTTTACGGATAGCACTCATACCCATATTATTCTACGGGGCTCTGCAAAAAATAATGTCCGATTTTGATCCGAGTGCCTCATCAAAATCAGCAGTGCAAATCTATGGGTCCATGAAAAACATCGGGCTCTATTTTCATGGAGAATGGTGTAGAAACTTTTTTCTCTCCACCTCTAAGAAAAATGAATGCCACTCTGATCAAACTGATCAGAATAATTGGACATATTTTCTTGGATGGAGAGAAAACAGTTGTGTGCATGGACCCTTAGTCTGATAGGTACGGGTCTGAGATGTAGGACCTGCATCGATCTCAAGAAAGGGGCTCTATCTCACACCACTGTGAATGTAGATTATTCTCTATTCATTTTTATTGGAGCTTTGAAAACACCTCTCAATTCACAGCAGAAGAAGACAGGACTCCATTCTCCACATATAAAATTGACCCTTCCTATTAAAATTGTAAAAAATGCTACACAAGCAGCTATTAGTTCTAATTCTAAAAAAGCGAGGACAATATAGCTGTCACAGAGATCATCATCCAGCTTTATCACGGCCATAGATAATATTAGATTCTTACTGATTCACAACACTATGTACAGCAGTACCGGATAAGAGCGCTATAAGCCTGGGACTTGGAAAGACGGTATTGACACCAGGGACTGTCAAGTGTCTCTTGCTGTAACAATGATTGAGCCCGAATAAAAACAAGAAATCCAGTTCATCAAGCAGACTAGCTTAAAAGGGCACAATGCTGAACAAATCTCTAATGTGAGAGCCATAAAAGGTAGCTGTGCGCGCTGCAGAAATGTCACCGGTGTCCATGGAGCAATATCCCAGTTATAAACTGTCAAAATAAGAGAAGGTTAAAGGGCCAGGAAAGCGGAATTAGTAATATGTTTATATGAAAACTCCCCAACACACACGTCTGCTCCAGCAATATCTATAGAAACTCTACATGGTGGTTTCCAAACCATAGGTAATGAGATATTCTGCTGTGCAGCATCCACAAGCCAAGATGCACCTCATGCAGGATTTTCTTCATTAGACCCACGGCCTCTATCCTCACAGACTCTAGTTATAAAGGGAACTCGTACGCTACACTCAGCCACCATGTACATCATGGCTGTGCTGCCTTTTTCATATTTTTTTTACTTACTTTTTGAGATCAAACATGCAGGGTTCACATAATTTTGTAAAGGGGTTTTCCAGTTTTATGATGCTGATTCTTAAGGCCTCCAAACACAAACTTATGTCGGCCGAACCCGCAGATAACAATGGGTTTGGGAAGATGTCGATCAGTCATGTTTTCCCAGAGATAAGCCGTCAGATGACATGTAAGCGAGCAGCAGTCTCATACAGAACACAGGAGCGATCGGCGAAGATGCCTCTAGGATGAACAATTGGCCAAAGCATCATTGGGCCGACAGCCCATTCGGCCTTATGGGGGACTTTAGGCTAGGTCATCCATATCAGATCTATGTGGATCCAATACTTACAGATCACCTGAATGGGAGTTGAGCTGCAATTTTCGACAACAGCAGCTATACATTAAATAGACTTGTGCGAGCTCATATTGCTGTTTTCATTTGGTCACCTTCAGAGCTGAAATCGGGTGTTCGATGCTGGGTGTTGGACACCACCTATTTTATACTGGTAACTTATCCTAAGAAGATAAATTAAGGGCAGAGTGGGCTGCCCTCCCATAGAGTATTGTGTAGGTTGTGGTGAGTACTAGTTCCTATGGAGCTGACCATTTCGCCCTAATCAGAATGTAACGGGTAAGGGAAGGAACAAAAACATCATTAGTTTCTTATGTTCATTACTCACACCGCAATAGGTACAGGAGTGTATAGCTACGTTTCCTGTAGGACACTCTTCATCATATGCATTAAATTTGGCCAGTGGCCATACATTAGGATCCAGGTTCGGGATGGGCTTCCCCAGAAGGCAAAACCAGGAAACACTCTGGTATATCCCACATGTGGGTGTGAATCATGGACATGATAGACTAATATTAAATCGTGCTTGAAGCATTCTTCTGTGCCAGTTGGTGTGCAGTTCTTCACTTTACCCACTTTATCCTAAGATATCACCACATCAGTGTTTACATTTTTGCCATTTTGTAGAGTTTCTTGATTCGGTGGCATGCAGCATGTTCTGAGTATGGCTTTTTTTCTCACCGACTTCTCTATAGGACTTCCAAAACTAATAAATGTTTAAAATGTTACATACTCAAAATGCCACCAAAAATGCTTGAAAAGTCATAAAAACACAAAGAAGTCATGGTGATTTAAACAAAGCTTTAAAAATGCTGCAATACAAGTGTGTCAGAGGCCCTACATCAATGAGAGCAGATTATGTAGGAAAAGCTGTTTGCTGTGACAGAAGCCTGCACTCACACATCTGTATGGAATGTCCTGAGTATCGGACAGCACATGGACACATTAAGCAGAATGGATCTCTTCAGACATCTAGTAAAATCAGGGATCCGAAAATGAGATCCGGAAAACTCAAAGCATATCAGATATTGAGGATCAGAATAGGGCATATTCAATGGGCAGTAAATCGGCCTGCACACCAACATGTGAATGCAGCCTAAGGTACAATAATTGAAATGCTGTGTGTCCTGCCTAAATCTATGGTAAGATCAAACGCTTTCTGAGTTTATCCACATATCTTTGGCTGTTTACGATCATTTTCTCTTACTATCGATCCATGCCAGGCTGTTAGATCACTCCCAAGTTGCCCTATGATTTTCTTCAGACTTGCCCTTACCTTTACACCTTTATAACATTTTATCACTTCTAAAAACCCACTTTCCCAACTGTATTACTGATCTCCCCCCCATCCTAACTATTCACTACACAGTTACATTACTTCTTCCCTACCTTTTAGAACTACTCCATCATCATGAAAACTATACATTTTGTAAAGTCCACCCCTCCACCCCCCATGTCCTGCTTTTTTTAATGTCGTGTCCCCTAATATGAAGCAGAGAGCATCGCAAAATAAACTACATAGTAACAATAGTAACAATAAGAAGCTCCAGCTAAGCCTCCGTTTACAGATGTCGTTCAACGATAAAGTTTTAAGTTCAACCCATGAGTTTACATGTAACAATAATCTTATATTTCTCCATAGGACCTTTCGGATCAGTTCTTTCCTGTTCTTGTCTCCTCTACTATCGATAGTTATATGAGGGGATATAAAGCGCAAAATCCAAATAAGCTATTCCTGCTCATGTCTATCGTAGACAATGATTTGGAGACTAAATATAATGATTTTACATGATGATTGCCACAAGTAAAAGGCATTTAAGACGAGGAGAACGAGTCAAGTCCAGTCATTGTCTTGGAATGTCACAAATATCTGAGCAGTGACCCAGGACAATAGGACACGGCCACTTTCCTGCGTCTTCAAGTACGCTGTAAACATCTCGACTATGTTGTGTCTACGGAATAAAGTGATGAATATCATTAGCTGTACCATTAAAAGAGTGATGACGCTTCTCATTATGCTGACTGGTGATTAAGTCCCAAGGGACTTACCGCATTTCTGTCAGAAGGAAATTCCTAGATTTTTATTTACTTTTGTATTCTCGAAAACTGAAAATATTCCTTAAGTAATTGCTGCAACCTTCAACAATTTTGTATAGTATAGATTCCAATCATGAAAGATCAGACTTTGCTGGACATACACGAGTCATGAAAAGCTGATCATGACGTGAAGGAACAGCTAGCTCAAAGCAAAGCAACCCAAGAAAGAGAAATGCTATCCATGTAAGTGGTAAATTTTCACTCATATTATTTACAAAAATTAATAGATAAGTATTGGGAAATACATGTTCGAGATAATAAGACACATACAGGTTTAGCTGAAGAAATATAGGAAAAAAGCTTGTGTTTTGCACTATATTCAAAGATCTCAATTTTTTTCTCTAAAGGGTCCCATACAGATTAGATTATAGTCGTCAGAACTCTGTCAATTTCTGTAGTGTCGGCCGACCATCTAATGTGTATGGAGGTCTCCCGACTCTCCTAGACAGTTAGTGTCGGGGGAGAGAACGGTCAGACAGTTAAAATTCAACTACCCCAACCTTTTGTTAACATATTGCATGAGACCCTGGCAGCGGCTTACTCTGTTCTTATAGAGCAGGGTTCCCCAACTCCAGTCCTCAAGGCCCACCAACAGGTCATGTTTTCAGGATTTCCTTAGTATTGCACAGGTGATAATTCCATCATCAGCACAGGCAATAGTTACATCACCTGTGCAATACTAAGGAAATCCTGAAAACATGACCTGTTGGTGGGCCTTGAGGACTGGAGTTGGGGAACCCTGTTATAGAGAACGCATGAACACTTAACCGAGTGTTCACATATCTGGGAGAGATTGGCCAACAATTATCTAAAACAAAATGAGCAAATTTAGTGTACTCGCACTGTCCTCATACCTGGCTTTCACTAGATGTTGAAGTGTATGAGCATAGCCCTAATCTGATGGAAACTTTAATTAGAGGGTACCTGGCATTTGTGCAACGGGACACACTGGACTATTAGGCTGCGAGCCCACGAACAGTAATAGCAGCGTTTTGGATGCCTCTCACCTGCGCTGCATTTAAAACACTGCCTTGTACAGTACAAGCACAGTGGATGTGATTTATAGAAATCCCATGCCCACTGTGCTTCTACTTGATGCCGCGTAAACTCACCGGCGGCGCGGCCTTACGAGGCGCAGCATGTCAATTTCTGTTGAAGACTGAGAAAAACCTCGGCCAGGAAAACAAAAAACGTTTAGGCCTACAAGGCATTCTTCAGTGTAATCCGACCGCTTATGAAGATCAGTGAAACCGGGGGATGGGCTGGACTCTATGTTTCAAAGGTGAAAGGTCAGTAAGACCTGTGTCACCTGCCAATACCGTGTGGGGCTCGAACGCAGTGTCCACTGCTGGTTCCAGTGTCTGCCCTCAGGGACATAGAGGGACATAGAGTCCAGCCCATCCCCCGGTTTCACTGATCTTCATAAGCGGTCGGATTACACTGATGAAAGCCATGTAGGCCGAAACGTTTGTTTTTTTTCACTAGTTCATATAGGCAGCAAGAATCTCTCTTATTATTAACAACATATCTTTATTTATTGTGTCATTCTACTACGCACTTCGAGCTGGGAACCAAGTCAGCCACGATAATGTCAGACATTGGTGTGTTTGTTTCTGAAGAAGAGTTTGTTCAAAGCTTAAAGAATATTAAATAAGATACCTTCTTAATAAGAGAAATTCTTAATTTACTACATAAGTGAAAGTCACAAAGACCTTATGCCTAGACAATATGGAGCCAAGGTGACTTATTGTATTGCCACAAAGTATTATAGGAATATTCTCCCCTAGATGCAAAGTGTCTAATGGAGCAATGCAAGTTTCACTCCATTTAAAAATAATAGAAAAAACATCTATATTGCTCTTATAGTGGATCCCATATTGACCCAGGACAGTGAAGCCCAATAGGTGTGGCATTATAGATTCATTCAACTCAGACCTGGCAGCTTGTGAGCATGAGCCTTAGGGCTCATACCCATATGTGTGAAAAAAAACGTTCCGATATCTGGACCGAAAAATCGGGCAAGTGTCATGCGATTTTCATGAGAGGACAATGTGATTTTTCACACCTAGCATCCGTATGCAATGCGTTTTTTTCTCTTCAACTATTATTCTACAATCATTTACAGGACCATTTACAGTGCTCTATGATACAGAATTGTAAAGCATCCGTAAAAATCGGATGACATACGGATGGTCCATATGCCATCCGTTTTTTTTCTCGCACCCATTGATTTGCATTGGCGAGTCTCATCCTCATTTCTCAGTCAGATTTCAGCTGAGAAAAAAAATCACAGATGAGCTGTAACTCATAGAATAACATTGGTCAGCGTGCAATCTGATTTTTTATTGGATTGCACGCATCCGTTTTTCTCTCAAATGAGTATGTACCCTTAGGCTATGTGCCCACAATGCAGAAATGCTCCGGATTTTTCCTGTGCGTTTCTGCATCTCCCTGGCAGAAAAAAAAGCATGTGGATTGTACATGCGGATTGTACATGCGTTTTCCTGCCAGGGACAAGCGTATGTCCCGCGTTTTTCACATGCGATTTCGCATGCGGGTTGTCAAGCACTTTTCCAAGCGATTTTGAGCATCACTTGGAAAAGTGCTTGACAACTTGGTCACACTATATAAATCCATGCAACCGACATGGATTTATATAGTGTGACCAAGTTACAGTTAAAAAGAATGGCAAAAAATAAAAAATAAACATTATACTCAACTTCTGATGGCCCCCGGTCTCCTTATCCGATGCGTCCGGTGTGTTGGGCGGCTCGCGGTGATCTAAAAGGACCTTCCATGACGTCATTTAGTCATGTGACAGGTCACGCGACCGCTAATGTCGGCGGTCGCGTGACCTGTCACATGACTAAATGACGTCATGGAATGTCCTTTTAGACCATCGCGAGCTGCCGGGAAGCCAGGACACATCGTACAGGAGACCGGGGGCCATCAAAAGGTGAATATAATGTTTATTTTTTGTTTTAAAATCTTTTTTTTTTTTTAACAGGTACTATAGTACCCGAGTCTGGAGGAGAGTCTCCTCTTCTCCAGACCCGGGTACCATCCGCACATTGAATCGCTTAATATCCGCATGTGCACATTGTAGTCATGCGGATATTAAGCGATTCAATGCAAGTAAATGGCGGCAAAAACGCTGCACTTACGCAAAATAATTGGTAGTGCTGCGGATTTTTCCGCAATGCTAATCCGCAGCGGAAATTTCCGCAGCATGTGCACAGCACATGCGGATTATCATTGGGGAACATTGCAGACCTACTAACAAGCGTTTTTTAAGCGTTTCTGCAGTGGAATTGCCAGTGCGGAAACGCTTAAAAAACGCATCGTGGGCATGCAGCATTAGTCTATGTTCACACATGTTGGGTTTTTCAGCGTCACAAATCTGCAGCAAAACCTAATCTCTGGCAGGAAATAAGTTGCGTTAAAAATGCAGGTTTTTCTGTGTTTTTTTCAGCTTTTTTTCCACTGTCCTTCTGTCTCTATTTACGCATGTGCATAAAGTTCTTTGAAAAAAAAAGAACCCCATTCTATTTTGCCATCAAAAACGCTGATGCAAATTTTGGTGCGTTTCTTCAGCATTATTTTCACAACCCATTACTTCCTATGGGTAAAAAAACGCTGAAAGAAGTGACATGCTCTATTTTCCAAAAATCCAACCAAGCCACAAACTACGCAACAAAAAACCCCATGATGTGTGGACAGAGAATTCTGGTTTCCCATAGACACTGCTGATACTGCAAAAAGCAGCTGAAAATTTGCATAAAAATCTGCAGCAAAAAACGCTGAAAAACCCAACATGTGTGAACATAGCCTTAAAAGTGAGAAACTACAGTGCATGATATCAGCAGGTTAGCATTGATCTGCTTTACAGGGGAAAAAAAGTCAAGTTTATTTGTAACAGGAGTCTGGTATGGTGGTGACACACAGCATGATGGCCTAGGAACCAAGCAATGACCTGGCTAATCAGGAGGAGGCTAATCTGTAGAATGTGATAGTCTGGACAGAGTGTGAGAGTCATCACACTGCATACACAATCATTATGTCATCAGTTTTGTGTCTGCATTGCTTGCACACTATGTGAGTCACAGGCGGTGACTACCTCCATAATACAACATCTGAAGAAGTGGAACAATGTAGATCCACAACACAACACTGAATAGTCTGAGACCCGTTGGACTAATCTGCACAAATGTTTTGAGAGCGTCTATAGTAAGAAACAGTTGGGTTAGGCATTACCAGAACAATGTCACCGTAGTGACAAGCTTATTTATGTCCAAGGCTTTAAAAAACAGGGAAACGCCAACTGCAGCCATCGGAGTCTCCAGGATGCCTGCTCCTGTTTATCGGGCTTGCTCACCGCATTCATTGACCACTATTAGGAAGGGATTACAGAGGATCTGTCACCAGAGTTTACAATACAAACTATATGCATTTTTAAATAGTTGTTTTATACCTGATGGGGCTGGTGTATATGCTTTAAAAATTCATGTCTGAATGGTTGTATAATACTTTGTGAAAGTTTTCCCGACTAATATTAAAATGAGTGCTTTATGAGAAAATGCTCATTTTCATTTGAACAACCATTCTGACATGGATTTTCAAACTTGGTACACCAACCTCATCAGGTCTAAGAAATATATTGCATAATGTAGGGAGATACCATTGTAAAACAGATCTGCTTTTAAAGAAGTATATAGTACAAAGTGGTTAAGGTCCATGTAAGTGAATAACATTGATTATCTCATTACAATGGTAACTGGGGTGGGATAGAATAGGCAGCAATGAATAGGGAATTCTACAATTTGGAAACAGGAAAAATGGGTTAAAGGAAGTATCTAAGCAGTTTTCACAACGGACAGGGTCATGGGTACCCAGGCTAAGTAATGCACTTGTGCAACAATACCACTCATTAAATTAAAGGACTGAAGGTAGCGTCTGCTAATGCCAAATACCACGACACCAAAAACGTCTGGTAGAGTCCAAGACTTGGTGAGTCGGAGACGTTTGACAGAACAATTGGGGCCTATACAATATCAGGCAGTTGGTTTTAGGGTTTATGCAGATGACCGTATTTTTGAGCCGAGTGTGATTTGACAAAACATCAGATCGCCCTCGGACCAATGTTATTCTATGGGATCATGCACATGTCCAAATTTTTTCCTTGACAGTCTGTCTGACATCCAAAAGCAGTCCAATTTCCACAGACAGACTGACAATGGAGAAGATGGAGAGTTTTTTTCCTCCATCTTCTCCACATCAAAGGTCATGGATAATGAGAGTAGACATGGTTCTAACCTTAAGGCTAGAGATTGGAAAAACAATCTGTAAGACTCCGGTCCATCGGCCAGGTCAGTAATTTGTGATCACTGGACGGTAGGCCTAAAAGTCTCCTTACCTCATGGAGTTCTCTACTCACCAACGCATGAGCGGCTCTGACTTAGCAAGTACTACAACTACAACCTACAGCTTACATCCATTCCACTAAGCTTCAGTTTAGCAATAAGCTGCACAGATATGACACACTACTGTCCACATAACTAGAAACAAATACAATCAGAAAGCCTTCACTGACAGCACATTTCCTGCAACCCCCACCCCCAATTAAATACGGTACCCCTTAAAGTCATGGTTCAGGTATAAGCCCCTAGTTTAGCATGCTGTCTAAGCATATGCTGGTCTCCTTCCAAAATCCAACCCTTCAAGTCTTCTCTCCAAGTTTCTGTAAACACATCATTAGAAGGCCGTCTCCTTCATTTTCCTTCCCAGCGTTCCTTAAGAATACATTCCTTCTGCCAGGAAACTTTCAGTATTTTTGTCTGCAAAACCCAATTTTAAACAAATGTTCCTAGCCACAGCGTGAACCTGAGCTGCCCCAGGCCATCTCCAGTCTGGGAGCCTCTAAGCAGCTATGACCCAGCTCAGGGGGCAGAGCCGGGCACCTGATATTGTGCCAGCTTATCGCCATAACAGGCTCCTTACTGCATGCCTGTGAGTATCCTGCCGGCTACATCCTACAATCACAAGCCTGTAGCATGGTCACTACATTGTCCAGTAGGTACAATGGATCTATCTACAGGATTGCCGTATACAACCCATAGTGACAAGCTGTAAGCAATATACCTATGTAGAAGACATAATACCTCATACTTACTAGGCAGACATCATATCCTACATGATCCCGACAATATGGACTACTTGTGCTTCTATTGACCCACATGGGTTTCTCTGAATGTCAGATGCTGTACAGAATTCATTAGCTATCAGAACTACGGAGTTAGTTAGTTAATGCCTGATATATTCAGATATACATTGACCTATAACAATCAGGTCTGCAAACACCATGTCCAGTCCTCTCTCACACCTGTAGCTGATGGGATCTGCGCTGGGAACTCCACTGTCATCTATGGTGCAGGAGCTGTCAGGAAAGCACTCTATCTGCAGCGCCTCTTCGGGGATAAAGTATTGCAGGCCGTAAAGTCATGCATTGTCTTAAAGGAGTTGCTCAATTCCTTGGGGACATTTTTTTTTTTTACTTAAAGAAGTTGTCCACTACTTTTTCATTGATGCCCTATCCGTAGGGCATCAATGTTTGATCGGCTGGGGTCCCACACCCGGCACCCCCGCCAATCAGCTACTATCGGTGCCGCCGGTACTTGCTTGCAGTGCTTGGCCGTCTAGCTGTAGTGGCCGCTGCAGGGTACTACACAACCGCTTCCAATTGAATTGAATTGAATAGGAGGCGGATGTGCAATACCCCTCGGAGGCCACTACAGCTAGACGGCAAGCAAGCACTTCCAACCGGCGGCCGCCGCCGCAGGCACCGATAACGGCTGATCGGCGGGGGTGCCGGATAGGGCATCAATGAAAAAGTTGTGGACAATTTCTTTAAGTGCATGTGAACATTTTTGCATTTGGGTGTCTGCAAAATTTTGCAGAGTTTTGCTTTTTCTTTCTCTTTGTTTCCTTGCATTTAACTTCGATGTGGTAATAAATCAGCTGAGAGGAGGTCGGAAAGACAGATAAAAGAGTTACCAATTCTCCTGTCAGACCGCTACTACCAGCTCACTGATGGATTCTCAGATAAATCATTCAGCAGCCAGCAAAACAGAGAATGTAGACGGCAAATCGGTTTCACTGAAAGGTTTGCAGGAATTGTAGCAAAGATTTTAGTAATAATATATGTAATTAAGTAATAAAAAAAAAGTTCCAAAATGTGTTGTTGTTGTGTGTGTGTAGAGTCCTGGCTGTGGTGCCGAGTGTGGGGACAGTGGCCAGTCCTGGCTGTGGTGCCGAGTGTGAGGACAGTGGCCAGTCCTGGCTGTGGTGCCGAGTGTGAGGACAGTGGCCAGTCCTGGCTGTGGTGCCGAGTGTGAGGACAGTGGCCAGTCCTGGCTGTGGTGCCGAGTATGGGGACAGTGGCCAGTCCTGGCTGTGGTGCCGAGTGTGAGGACAGTGGCCAGTCCTGGCTGTGGTGCCGAGTGTGAGGACAGTGGCCAGTCCTGGCTGTGGTGCCGAGTGTGAGGACAGTGGCCAGTCCTGGCTGTGGTGCCGAGTGTGAGGACAGTGGCCAGTCCTGGCTGTGGTGCCGAGTGTGAGGACAGTGGCCAGTCCTGGCTGTGGTGCCGAGTGTGAGGACAGTGGCCAGTCCTGGCTGTGGTGCCGAGTGTGAGGACAGTGGCCAGTCCTGGCTGTGGTGCCGAGTGTGAGGACAGTGGCCAGTCCTGGCTGTGGTGCCGAGTGTGGGGACAGTGGCCAGTCCTGGCTGTGGTGCCGAGTGTGAGAACAGTGGCCAGTCCTGGCTGTGGTGCCGAGTGTGAGGACAGTGGCCAGTCCTGGCTGTGGTGCCGAGTGTGAGGACAGTGGCCAGTCCTGGCTGTGGTGCCGAGTGTGAGGACAGTGGCCAGTCCTGGCTGTGGTGCCGAGTGTGAGGACAGTGGCCAGTCCTGGCTGTGGTGCCGAGTGTGAGGACAGTGGCCAGTCCTGGCTGTGGTGCCGAGTATGGGGACAGTGGCCAGTCCTGGCTGTGGTGCCGAGTGTGAGGACAGTGGCCAGTCCTGGCTGTGGTGCCGAGTGTGAGGACAGTGGCCAGTCCTGGCTGTGGTGCCGAGTGTGAGGACAGTGGCCAGTCCTGGCTGTGGTGCCGAGTGTGAGGACAGTGGCCAGTCCTGGCTGTGGTGCCGAGTGTGAGGACAGTGGCCAGTCCTGGCTGTGGTGCCGAGTGTGAGGACAGTGGCCAGTCCTGGCTGTGGTGCCGAGTGTGAGGACAGTGGCCAGTCCTGGCTGTGGTGCCGAGTGTGAGGACAGTGGCCAGTCCTGGCTGTGGTGCCGAGTGTGAGGACAGTGGCCAGTCCTGGCTGTGGTGCCGAGTGTGAGGACAGTGGCCAGTCCTGGCTGTGGTGCCGAGTGTGGGGACAGTGGCCAGTCCTGGCTGTGGTGCCGAGTGTGAGGACAGTGGCCAGTCCTGGCTGTGGTGCCGAGTGTGAGGACAGTGGCCAGTCCTGGCTGTGGTGCCGAGTGTGAGGACAGTGGCCAGTCCTGGCTGTGGTGCCGAGTGTGAGGACAGTGGCCAGTCCTGGCTGTGGTGCCGAGTGTGAGGACAGTGGCCAGTCCTGGCTGTGGTGCCGAGTGTGAGGACAGTGGCCAGTCCTGGCTGTGGTGCCGAGTGTGAGGACAGTGGCCAGTCCTGGCTGTGGTGCCGAGTGTGAGGACAGTGGCCAGTCCTGGCTGTGGTGCCGAGTGTGAGGACAGTGGCCAGTCCTGGCTGTGGTGCCGAGTGTGAGGACAGTGGCCAGTCCTGGCTGTGGTGCCGAGTGTGAGGACAGTGGCCAGTCCTGGCTGTGGTGCCGAGTGTGAGGACAGTGGCCAGTCCTGGCTGTGGTGCCGAGTGTGAGGACAGTGGCCAGTCCTGGCTGTGGTGCCGAGTGTGAGGACAGTGGCCAGTCCTGGCTGTGGTGCAGAGTGTGAGGACAGTGGCCAGTCCTGGCTGTGGTGCCGAGTGTGAGGACAGTGGCCAGTCCTGGCTGTGGTGCCGAGTGTGAGGACAGTGGCCAGTCCTGGCTGTGGTGCCGAGTGTGAGGACAGTGGCCAGTCCTGGCTGTGGTGCCGAGTGTGAGGACAGTGGCCAGTCCTGGCTGTGGTGCCGAGTGTGAGGACAGTGGCCAGTCCTGGCTGCAGTTCCTCTTACCTCCCTGGTGTGCGGCTCCGGCAGCAGGTAAGGACAGTCCAGCTCAGAGGAGCAAGAGAAGCAGCTTCATGACTCGGAGGTTCTCCAGAAAGAAGCCGAGTCCAGCTGCACTTTCAGAATAAGAGTCCTCCCCCTGCCTGTGTGTAACAGAAGGCGTAACTGCTCTACATGCCGGCCCGGCTGCTGCTGCTCCCAGCACATTTCCCGGGCACCAGCACAGCTGTCTGGAGTGCGGCTCAGCACTGCTTATACATAGTGTGTGGCAGCCTGCTCTAATACCCTACACTGTCTCCTCAGCCTGCTCTAATACCCCCACACTGTCTTCTCAGCCTGCTATAATACCCCTGCAGCGTCTCCTCAGCCTGCTCTAATACCCCTGCAGCGTCTCCTCAGCCTGCTCTAATACCCCTGCAGCGTCTCCTCAGCCTGCTCTAATACCCCTGCAGCGTCTCCTCAGCCTGCTATAATACCCTGCAGCGTCTCCTCAGCCTGCTCTAATACCCCTGCAGCGTCTCCTCAGCCTGCTATAATACCCCTGCAGCGTCCCCTCAGCCTGCTCTAATACCCCTGCAGCGTCTCCTCAGCCTGCTCTAATACCCCTGCAGCGTCTCCTCAGCCTGCTCTAATACCCCTGCAGCGTCTCCTCAGCCTGCTATAATACCCTGCAGCGTCTCCTCAGCCTGCTATCATACCCCTGCAGCGTCTCCTCAGCCTGCTCTAATACCCCTGCAGCGTCTCCTCAGCCTGCTCTAATACCCCTGCAGCGTCTCCTCAGCCTGCTCTAATACCCCTGCAGCGTCTCCTCAGCCTGCTCTAATACCCTACACTGTCTCCTCAGCCTGCTCTAATACCCCCACACTGTCTCCTCAGCCTGCTCTAATACTCTACACTGTCTTCTCAGCCTGCTATAATACCCCTGCAGCGTCTCCTCAGCCTGATATAATACCCTGCAGCGTCTCCTCAGCCTGCTATCATACCCCTGCAGCGTCTCCTCAGCCTGCTCTAATACCCCTGCAGCGTCTCCTCAGCCTGCTCTAATACCCCTGCAGCGTCTCCTCAGCCTGCTCTAATACCCCTGCAGCGTCTCCTCAGCCTGCTCTAATACCCCTGCAGCGTCCCCTCAGCCTGCTCTAATACCCCTGCAGCGTCTTCTCAGCCTGCTATAATACCCCTGCAGCGTCTCCTCAGCCTGCTCTAATACCCCTGCAGCGTCTCCTCAGCCTGCTCTAATACCCCTGCAGCGTCTCCTCAGCCTGCTCTAATACCCCTGCAGCGTCTCCTCAGCCTGCTATAATACCCTGCAGCGTCTCCTCAGCCTGCTCTAATACCCCTGCAGCGTCTCCTCAGCCTGCTATAATACCCCTGCAGCGTCCCCTCAGCCTGCTCTAATACCCCTGCAGCGTCTCCTCAGCCTGCTCTAATACCCCTGCAGCGTCTCCTCAGCCTGCTCTAATACCCCTGCAGCGTCTCCTCAGCCTGCTATAATACCCTGCAGCGTCTCCTCAGCCTGCTATCATACCCCTGCAGCGTCTCCTCAGCCTGCTCTAATACCCCTGCAGCGTCTCCTCAGCCTGCTCTAATACCCCTGCAGCGTCTCCTCAGCCTGCTCTAATACCCTACACTGTCTCCTCAGCCTGCTCTAATACCCCCACACTGTCTCCTCAGCCTGCTCTAATACTCTACACTGTCTTCTCAGCCTGCTATAATACCCCTGCAGCGTCTCCTCAGCCTGATATAATACCCTGCAGCGTCTCCTCAGCCTGCTATCATACCCCTGCAGCGTCTCCTCAGCCTGCTCTAATACCCCTGCAGCGTCTCCTCAGCCTGCTCTAATACCCCTGCAGCGTCTCCTCAGCCTGCTCTAATACCCCTGCAGCGTCTCCTCAGCCTGCTCTAATACCCCTGCAGCGTCTCCTCAGCCTGCTCTAATACCCTACACTGTCTCCTCAGCCTGCTCTAATACCCCCACACTGTCTTCTCAGCCTGCTCTAATACCCCTGCAGCGTCTCCTCAGCCTGCTCTAATACCCCTGCAGCGTCTCCTCAGCCTGCTCTAATACCCCTGCAGCGTCTCCTCAGCCTGCTCTAATACCCCTGCAGCGTCTCCTCAGCCTGCTCTAATACCCCTGCAGCGTCTCCTCAGCCTGCTCTAATACCCCTGCAGCGTCTCCTCAGCCTGCTCTAATACCCCTGCAGCGTCTCCTCAGCCTGCTCTAATACCCCTGCAGCGTCTCCTCAGCCTGCTCTAATACCCCTGCAGCGTCCCCTCAGCCTGCTCTAATACCCCCGCAGTGTCTCCTCAGCCTGCTATAATACCCCCGCAGCGTCCCCTCAGCCTGCTCTAATACACCTGCAGCGTCTCCTCAGCCTGCTCTAATACCCCTGCAGCGTCTCCTCAGCCTGCTCTAATACCCCCGCAGCGTCCCCTCAGCCTGCTCTAATACCCCCGCACTGTCTCCTCAGCCTGCTCTAATACCCCCGCACTGTCTCCTCAGCCTGCTATAATACCCCCACACTGTCTCCTCAGCCTGCTCTAATACCCTCACACTGTCTCCTCAGCCTGCTCTAATACCCCCACAGTCTCCTCAGCCTGCTCTAATTCCCCCACACTGTCTCCTCAGCCTGCTCTAATAACCCCACACTGTCTCCTCAGCCTGCTCTAATACCCCCACACTGTCTCCTCAGCCTGCTCCAATACCCCCGCACTGTCTCCTCAGCCTGCTCTAATACCCCTGCAGTGTCCCCTCAGCCTGCTCTAATACCCCTGCAGCGTCTCCTCAGCCTGCTCTAATACCCCTGCACTGTCTCCTCAGCCTGCTATAATACCCTGCAGCGTCTCCTCAGCCTGCTCTAATACCCTGCAGCGTCTCCTCAGCCTGCTCTAATACCCGTGCACTGTCTCATCAACTTGCTCTAATACCCCTGCAGTGTTTCCTCAGCCTGCTCTAATACCCCTGGCACTGTCGCATCAGCCTGCTCCAATACTCCTGCAGCGTCTCCTTAGCCTCCTCTAATACCCCTGGCACTGTCGCCTCAGCCTTCTCTAATACCCCTGCAGCGTCTCCTCAGCCTGCTCTAATACCCCTGCAGCGTCTCCTCAGCCTGCTCTAATACCCCTGCAGCGTCTCCTCAGCCTGCTCTAATACCCCTGCAGCGTCTCCTCAGCCTGCTCTAATACCCCTGTACTTTTTGATGCTTCCCCCTTCTGTCATGTTGTACATATATTTGTGTTTTTCCAGCTGTTTATTAATTCCTGGTTATGGGAGAGCTGGGGGACATTAGCCATCATTACTTCTGAAATGGTTTTTAACAACTTCATCCATGTTCACATAGCCATCAGCTATTTTTCCCGTAAAAAGTGATGGACACTATGTCAGGATCTAGTGGATCCCATTATAAGCCAGTGAGGTCCATCAGTCATTACTGGTCGTACTAAGCGATGTGACTTACATTATAACTGGAGACCAGAACACAGGAAAGTAAACTCTGCCAGTTATGTAGCAAGTAGTGTTGAGCGATACCTTCCGATATCAGGAAATATCGTATCGGATTGGATCGGGCCGATACCCAAAAAGTATCGGATATCGCCGATTCCGATACCGGAAACCAATGCAAGTCAATGGGACACAAATATCGGAATGAAAATAAACCCTTTCTTTCCTTGTAGGTTAATTCTACATGAAGGAAAACAACTAAGAATAATGTAGAATGACATGAAAAGCCGGCAATTCAGCAGCGGCATACACCGGTACCCGACAATTTACAACAGAAAGAATAGAGCTTCACACATAGATTAGATAGATAGAAACATGTCAGTCACATATATATGAAGTACAGTGACAGTGTTGCTTACTGTACTTGTCATTTAGTGTAAAGGATTTATTAAAAAAAATATTAGTGTTTTCATGCACCGTCTCTTTAAAAAAGCCGGCCGGCAATTCAGCAGCGGTACCCGACAATTTATAACAGACAGAATAGAGCTTCACACATATATTAGATAGATATATATGTGGCTGACATGTTTCTAAGAAGTACAGTGACAGTGTTGCTTACTGTACTTGTCATTTAGTGTAAAGGATTTATCTAAAAAAATAATAGTGTTTTCATGCACCGTCTCTTTAAGAAAGCCGGCCGGCAATTCAGCATCTGTACCCGACAATTTAGAATAGAAAGAATAGAGAATCACACATAGATTAGATAGATAGAAACATGTCAGTCACATAAATATGAAGTACAGGGACAGTGTTGCTTACTGTACTTATCATTTAGTGTAAAGGATTTATTAAAAAAAATATTAGTGTTTTCATGCACCGTCTCTTTAAAAAAGCCGGCCGGCAATTCAGCAGCGGTACCCGACAATTTATAACAGACAGAATAGAGCTTCACACATAGATTAGATAGATAGAAACATGTCAGTCACATATATATGAAGTACAGTGACAGTGTTGCTTACTATACTTGTCATTTAGTGTAAAGGATTTATTTAAAAAAATAATAGTGTTTTCATGCACCGTCTCTTTAAGAAAGCCGGCCGGCAATTCAGCATCTGTACCCGACAATTTAGAATAGAAAGAATAGAGAATCACACATAGATTAGATAGATAGAAACATGTCAGTCACATATATATGAAGTACAGTGACAGTGTTGATTACTGTACTTGTCATTTAGTGTTAAAATAAAGGATTTATTTAAAAAAAAATTGGCGTGGGGTTCCCCTTAATTTTAGGCTCTAGCGGAGGTTAAGCAGACAGCTGGGGCAAATGTTTGAAGCCTGGGAAGGGGGTAATACCCACGGAGCTTCCCAGGCTACTAATATCAGCCCCCAGCTGAATACCTAGCCTTTACTAGCTATTAAAATGGGGGAACCCCCCCCAAAAAAATAACGTGGGGTCCCCCCTAATTTAATAGCTAGCACAGGCTAGGCAGACAGCTGGGGGCTGATATTAATAGCCCAGGAAGGGTGCCATGAATATTGGCCCCCTCCCAGGCTAGAAACACCAGCCGTCAGCCGCCCCAGAAATGGCGCATCCATAGGATGCGCCAATTCTGGCACTTAGCCTCGCTCTTCCACGCTGCCCTGGTGCGGTGGCAGGGGGTAATAGGGTTGGGGTTGATGTCAGCTTATAATGCCAGCTGACATCAAGCCCAGGTTAGTAATGGAGAGGCGTCTATAAGACACCCCCATTACTAACCCCATAGTCAAAGTTAAAAGAAAACACAAACACCCAGAATAAAGTCCTTTAATTGAAATAAAGACACAATTCTTTATAGTTCTAAATTAAACCATACTTACCACCACGCCCATTCCAGCTGAAGCCAACGATCTCCTGCAATAAAAGTAAAATAATAAAGCAACCTCATCCTTACCTTTCCATGGTTCCCACGACAGCTTCAGCTCTGCTACATCGAGATGACAGGCTGAACCGCAGCAGAACGCTGCCATCCAGCCTGTCATCCCGCAGACACTGAGAAGCGCAGGCATGCTTGCGCTCCTCAGTGTCTCTCTGTGACGTCATCCAGATGAGCCGAGTTCATGTCCAATGAACTCAGCTCACCTCATGCACGTCACTGACAGCGTGGGAAAATTCTCCTGCACTCAGCGCTTCAGCGTGAGAATTCTCCCACGCTGTCAGTGATATACATGAGGTGAGGTCATGTCCAATGAACTCAGCTCACCTCATGCACGTCACTGACAGCGTGGGAAAATTCTCACGCTGAAGTGCTGAGTGCAGGAGAATTTTCCCACGCTGTCAGTGACGTACATGAGGTGAGCTGAGTTCATTGGACATGACCTCGGCTCATCTGGATGCCGTCACAGCCAGACACTGAGGAGTGGAAGTATGCCTGCGCTTCTCAGTGTCTCCGGGATGACAGGATGGATGGCAGCGTTCTGCTGCGGTCCAGCCTGTCATCTCGATGTAGCAGAGCTGAAGCTGTCCTGGGAACCATGGAAAGGTAAGGATGAGGTTGCTTTATTATTTTACTTTTATTGCAGGAGATCGTTGGCTTCAGCTGGAATGGGTGTGACTGTAAGTATGGTTTAATTTAGAACAATAAAGAATTGTGTCTTTATTTCAATTAAAGGACTTTTTTCTGGGTGTTTGTGTTTTTTTTAAATACTTTACTAGAAATTCATGGTGGTCATGTCTAATATTGGCGTGACCCCATGAATTTCGGGCTTAGGGACAGCTGATAATGCCAAGCTGGCGTTAACCCCTTTATTACCCAGTGAGCCACCGCACCAGGGCCCTGGATGAGTTGGGTACAGCGCCAGAAGATGGCGCTTCTATGAACGCGCCATTTTCCGGGGCGGCTGCGGACTGCAATTTGCAGCGGGTGGGGCCCAGAAAGCTTGGGCCTCCCTGCGCTGCGGATTCCAGCCCCCAGCTGACTTGTTGTACCTGGCTGGACACAAAAATAGGGCGAAGCCCTACGTATTTTTTTTTTAAATTATTTCATGAAATTCATGGAATAATTAAGAAAAAAAGGGCTTCCCTATATTGTTGTGTCCGGCTAGGTACAAATAGGCAGCTGGTGGTTGGGGGCAGCCCGTTCCTGCCTGCTGTACCTGACTGGACACAAATATAGGGCGAAGCCCCACATAATTTTTTTTTAATTATTTCATGAATTTCCTGAAATAATTAAAAAAAAATTGACGTGGGGCTTTGCACTATATTTGGGTCCAGCCAGGTACAGCAGGCAGGAACGGGCTGCCCCCAACCACCAGCTGCCTATTTGTACCTGGTTGGACACAACAATATAGGGAAGCCCTTTTTTTCTTAATTATTCCATGAATTTCATGAAATAATTAAAAAAAAAAAAACGTGGAGCTTCTCCCTATTTTTGTGTCCAGCCAGGTACAACTAGGCAGCTGGGGGATGGAATCTGCAGCGCAGGGAGGCCCAAGCTTTCTGCCCCCCGCTGAAAATTGCAGTCCGCAGCCGCCCCGGAAAATGGCGCGTTCATAGAAGCTGGATGCTGTACCTGGCTGGCATACAAAAATATGGCGAAGCCCACGTCAAAAGTTTTGGGAAAAATTAATTAAAAAATAAATAATAATTTAGGGACTGCATCTTTATTAACTCCTCAAATGTCATTTAGTGTTAAAATAATGGATTTATTTAAAAAAAAATGGCGTGGGATCCCCCATAATTTTAGTCTCTAGCGGAGTTTAAGCAGACGGCTGGGGCAGATGTTTGAAGCCTGGGAAGGGGGTAAAACCCACGGAGCTTCCCAGGCTACTAATATCAGCCCCCAGCTGAATACTTAGCCTTTACTAGCTATTAAAATGGGGGACCCCCCCCAAAAAAATGACGTGGGGTCCCCCCTATTTTAATAGCTAGCAAAGGCTAGGCAGACAGCTGGGGGCTGATATTAATAGCCCAGGAAGGGTGCCATGAATATTGGCCCCCTCCCAGGCTAGAAACACCAGTCGTCAGCCGCCCCAGAAATGGCGCATCCATAGGATGCGCCAACTCTGGCACTTAGCCTCGCTTTTCCACGCTGCCCTGGTGCGGTGGCAGGGGGTAATAGTGGTGGGGTTCATGTCAGCGCCAGCTGCCATGAAGCTCAGGTTAGTAATGATGGGCGTCTATAAGACACCCCCATTACTAACCTACAAAGTGTTAAAAAGAAAAAACACACTACACCCAGAAAAAAATAATTTATTTGAAATAAAACACACAATTTTATTTAATTCTTAGTTTACTAAAAATAATAGTTACCTGTCCACGTTCCTGCGCTGATCTCCCATGCACAGCTGTCACATCTGGAGATGGTGACAGCTGTGCATGGCTGCTGTAAGCTCACGCTGCCGGGAACACGTCCGCTCCCGGCAGCGGGAGCCACTGACTGAGGTCACCGGAGTGCATTCAGGCAGCGCAGCTCCGGAGACCTCCTTTACGGCACTGCTGTACCGTGGGAATTTCTCACGATACAGCAGGGCCGTAAAGGAGCTAACCGGAGCAGCGCTGCCTGAACTCCGGTGAACCCTTACGGCCCCGTCATTCTAGCGGCGGCAGCGGTTCAGAGCGGTCACATTCCATGTGGCTGCTCTGAACTGGAGATCTTCGTGGGACACTCGTGGACTACTACGGAGGGGTAAAGATAAGGTTGTGGTTTATTATTTTATATTTTATTACAGGAGATCGATGGCTTCGGGGAATTAGGTGTCTTGGTGAGTATAGGTGTAGTTTTTTATTTTTTACTTTATTTTAGGTGGCGATCGGCGGGGACAGGTAATGTATGAACTAATTTCTTTTAGGTAACCACTGGCCACCAATGACATGTATTTAAAATTTATTGGGGACACAGTAGGGCAATTTAAATAGCAGGATCAGTCTGATGGGAACTACTGCTCCCATCGAGCTGATCCTGCTGGCAGGAGTGGACGGGGGACAGACATAGGCCGATGGGAGTAGTAGTGTCACATCGGCCTATGTCTGCCTGCACGCACACACCCGCACACACACCGCACACACCCGCACACATCGCACAGACACCGCGCACACCCGCACAAACATCGCGCACACCCGCACAAACATCGCGCACACACCCCGCACACACACTAATCATGACGGTCTGATCGTCTGGGAGGTGAGGCTGACCTGTGCGGCCGTGGGAAAGTTCATGTGAGTTCATGCAGTCAAGCATGAACCCTCTGAGGGCACCGCGGCTAATTCAAATGAACAGCTGATCGGCATCAGCTGATACCTCAGCTGTTCATTTGAAATAACCGGCGGGAAAGCGCAGCACAGAACGGGAAAGCCGGCGGTGAAGTCTTTTCACTGCCGGCTTCCCCGCCCGGGTCCTTCACTCCCCGCTCCTTGGAGCTGCGCTCCCCGCCCGGTCCTAACTTACGATCGGGATGGGAGGTGGCGAGGGGAGCGGAGGATCGGGGTCGGAGGCTGCGGGGAAGCAGTATGGGGCTGTGTGATTGTTTAAAAGCCGGCGGCTTTTTACCGCGCGCCGGCTTTTAAACAATCAGGAGAATTCTCCCCCGCTGGGATGGCATTCTGATGACAGGCTGGATCGCGCTGCCATCCAACTGGTCATCCTTCACAGACACTGCAGAGCGCAGGCATTATGGGAACTTCCGATTCCGGTATCCGATATTGTAAAAGTATCGGAATTAAGTATCGGAATTCCGATACCGCGAATATCGGCCGATACCCGATATTGCAGTATCGGAATGCTCAACACTAGTAGCAAGGCCACACAGCTCCAGCTACACAGCTACAGAACCAGTCACATTCACTTCTCAGCAGTCTGGGAGAGCAGTAACTATGTATAACATATATAGGTTATTTGGCAGAAGCGATACATGATTTTTAAAATTGCTTAAAAGTAATTGTTCTTGGCAGCACATGAATCTGTGGTGAGAACAATGACAGTCTATGCGTACAGCACAGTGTATTACTGATCGTTCAGTGCACATGGGCAGTGCGGTTGCCCTCTTTAGGGCTCACGCAGATGAGTGTATATATCAGACATGTGCTATCTGATTTTTAAATCGGACAACACACTGACACATGTTATTCAATAGGGCTGTTAAAATGAATGATTTTTTTCTTGGTAGGAGTGTCCGTGAGAAAATAAAAACAATCGCATCACAAACTACTTTCATCTAAGTCTCAGATGAAGCTCACACATTCAAGTCTATGAGTTCGAGAAAAAAAAAATTGGACCCCACACGGACCATCCGAGTGGCATCTAATATTTCCGGATAGATTTCTATTATAAACCTAGGAAACTGTATGTGATCATGTACGTATTTTAATGTAGGTGTGTGAAAACGGAGCACACACAGAAGTAAAATAAACGGACACACGGATGGCACATGTATGAAAATTAGAAAAAAATTGTCTGAGATTTCTGGATGAAACTCGGAAGATTTTTCACCCGCTGGTCGCACCCTTAAACAGACTATTTAAAGACCGCCAAACAGCTTCTAGGTCGCGGATCAGCGGTCGTTTAGCAGCTGCCATTGACCAGTAAATGCACCCCAAGACCTTTCTGGCAGTATGCAGCCACAGATGGGGATATCACTCCCCTATATTTACAGGTGAATTTGGGGAATTTAGGAGAAGATACAGCATTAATAAATTATCAGCAGTCTGGTGGGAGTTTGAAGTATCCTGTATACAACAATTTACTAGATTGTTACTAACAGGACGCCATTAATCATTCACAGCAGGGAAGCCGGGGGAATTTCCAGGCATCGGTCCTGCAGAATACTGACAGTGATACAGCTCTGCCTGTTACTACCCGACGCCCCACAGCTAAAGGAAGGGCCACTAATGATACCATGATATTAGAGAGCTGCTAAGCATGTAATAGGACGCAGTGACGCACTACATATAAGTGGCAGCCGTGGTCATTCATACAGTGAGCAGGAGCGAAGAAATAGATTTGGGTTTTAAGAAGCCTGAAGAGCTGGAATTGGTTTGATATGTGATGCTCTTCCAGAAATACTGTAGAGAATGGTACGAGAACCAGACAGGACTATCCACAAACTACATCTACCATCCAAATCCAAAGGTCTGCCCTCCAAACCCTACTCCAATTTGGGGCAGTTCTGTGGGCGATCTTATTGCCTGCAACTGATTTTTGTTGATGAGGCTTTCTAACGTGTGGTCGGCCTTATGTCCTGTGACAGGACAGGCGCACCATAAAGGAGACCTGCATTCAGGTTAATGATGTCTTGTCTGAGAACAGCATAAAGTAGAGACAGAGGCCCCCAGACCAGCTTTGTCTTATTAATGCATGTCCTGAAATAGTTCTTATAACATCAAGTATTCATGAGCACTCCCCTTATAGGGAGAAACGTCAGTAGGGGGAACCACAGCTCATACATGTCAAGGGGTCTGGAGCGCCGCTTGTACATAATGGGGAGGACTCCAGCGCTCAGCAAATTCCGCAGAATATAAACTCAGATTTTATGGAAACTACTTTAAAGCATGGCGACAGATTCCCTTGAAGGCTGATATTTGAGGGCTCTTCCTCACCCCATACTTCCCGATGTTGGGGGACCGGTCTACATCAGCGCTCTCGATACAGCTGAATTTCCTGTACAGGTTACATAGGAGTGAGACTGAGAATGGCTCAGGATCTGTCTTTATGAAAACTCCCATAATGTTGGTCAGTAAGTAATTGCCCGGCTCCTATGACACAAAGGTTCATGTGAAACTATAGTAAAAGACAATTTATTATTATTAGAAGAGAATCTGTCATCATTTCCCTATAGTAGTAAAATCACCCTCCTACTGATAGATAAAAATAGAAATGTACTCCATGTCCCATTACAACATTTACATGGCTTCAATAACCAGTGAGTTCTGCAGAAACGCATGGCAGTGTGGTAGGGGGTGCTCAATGACATGAGTGGGTGTCACCGTCATACATTTATGTATTACTTGTATCAGTCATAGTGCACGTTACACAATAAGACAACACATACAAACTTATGATGAGCTGTCAGTGTTTGATCTCGTGAGCTCACTGAAGGGCTCACAGCACTGCTGTGAGTCTAGAGGGTAAGCTTTAGTGCCAGGCACAGCCAATCACGTGGTTGCACTATGGTACCTACTGTATGTATAGAATACAAGAGACCTGGCGCTTGAACCCATAACCCCCGATAATGCTGCAGCACATGTCAAGGGGGCTTTAATGAAAATTTTATTTGCAGAATGTCTCACCAATAGTGTTGAGCATTCCGATACTGAAATATCGGGTATCGGCCTATATTCGCGGTATCGGAATTCCGATACTTAATTCCGATACTTTTACAATATCGAATACCGGAATCGGAAGTTCCCATAATGCCTGCGCTCGGCAGTGTCTCTGAAGGATGACAAGCTGGATGGCAGCGCTCAGCTGCGATCCAGCCTGTCATCAGAATGCCATCCCAGAATTCTCCTGATTGTTTAAAAGCCGGCGGGCGGTAAAAAGCCGCCGGCTTTTAAACAATCACACAGCCCCATACTGCTTCCTCGCAGCCTCCCACCCCGATCCTCCGCTCCCCTCGCCACCTCCCATCCCGATGGTAAGTTAGGACTGGGGAACGGGGAGCGCAGCACCAAGGAGCGGGGAGCGAAGGACCAGGACGGGGAAGCCGGCAGTGAAAAGACTTTACCGCCGGCTTTCCCGTTCTGTGCCGCGCTTTCCCGCCGGTTATTTCAAATGAACAGCTGAGGTATCAGGTGATGCCGATCAGCTGTTCATTTGAAGTAGCCGCGGTGCCCTCAGAGGGTTCATGTGAGTTCATGCTTCACTGCATGAACTCACATGAACTTTCCCACGGCCGCACAGGTCAGCCTCACCTCCCAGACGATCAGACCCATCAGGATTGGTGTGTGCGCAGTGTGTGCGGTGTCTGTGCGATGTCTGCGGGTGTGTGCGTGCAGGCAGACATAGGCCGATGTGACACTACTACTCCCATCGGCCTATGTCTGTCCCCCGTCCACTCGTGCCAGCAGGATCAGCTTGATGGGAGCAGTAGTTCCCATCAGCCTGATCCTGCTATTTAAACTGCCCCATGTGTTATTTTTGCCCCTATACGTGTTTTTTTAGGCCCCCATATATATTTGTTTTTGGTCCCCAATAAATTTTAAATACATTTCATTGGTGGCCAGTGGTTACCTAAAATAAATTAGTTCATACATTACCTGTCCCCGCCGATCGCCACCTAAAATAAAGTAAAAAATAAAAAACTACACCTATACTCACCTAGACACCTAATTCCCCGAAGCCATCGATCTCCTGTAATAAAATATAAAATAATAAACCACAACCTTATCTTTACCCCTCCGTAATAGTCCACGAGTGTCCCACGAAGATCTCCAGTTTAGAGCAGCCACATAGGATGTGACCGCTCTGAACCGCTGCCGCCGCTAGAATGACAGCATAAGCGGGTTCGCCGAAGTTCAGGCAGCGCTGCTCCGGTTAGCTCCTTTACGGCCCTGCTGTACCGTGAGAAATTCCCACGGTACAGCAGTGCCGTAAAGTAGGTCTCCGGACCTGCGCTGACTGAATGCACTCCGGTGACCTCAGTCAGTGGCTCCCGCTGCCGGGAGCGGACGTGTTCCCGGCAGCGTGAGCTTACAGCAGCCATGCACAGCTGTCACCATCTCCAGATGTGACAGCTGCGCATGGGAGATCAGCGCAGGAACGTGGACAGGTAACTATTTTTTTTTAGTAAACTAAGAATTAAATAAAATGGTGTGTTTTATTTCAAATAAATTATTTTTTTCTGGGTGTAGTGTGTGTTTTTTCTTTTTAACACTTTGTAGGTTAGTAATGGGGGTGTCTTATAGACACCCATCATTACTAACCTGGGCTTCATGGCAGCTGGCGCTGACATGAACCCCACCACTATTACCCTCTGCCACTGCACCAGGGCAGCGTGGAAGAGCGAGGCTAAGTGCCAGAATTGGCACATCCTATGGATGCGCCATTTCTGGGGCGGCTGACGGCTGGTGTTTCTAGCCTGGGAGGGGGCCAATATTCATGGCACCCTTCCTGGGCTATTAATATCAGCCCCCAGCTGTCTGCCTAGCCTTTGCTAGCTATTAAAAAAGGAGGGACCCCACGTCATTTTTTGGGGGGAGTCCCCCATTTTAATAGCTAGTAAAGGCTAGGTATTCAGCTGGGGGCTGATATTAGTAGCCTGGGAAGCTCCGTGGGTATTACCCTCTTCCCAGGCTTCAAACATCTGCCCCAGCTGTCTGCTTAACCTCCGCTAGAGACTAAAATTACGGGGAACCCCATGGCAATTTTTTTTTTAATAAATCCTTTATTTTAACACTAAATGACAAGTACAGTAACCAACACTATCACTGTACTTATTATATATGTGACTGACATGTTTCTATCTATCTAATCTATGTGTGATGCTCTATCTTTCTGTTATAAATTGTCGGGTACCGCGGCTGAATTGCCGGCCGGCTTTTTTAAAGAGACGGTGCATGAAAACACTAATATTTTTTTAAATAAATCATTTACACTAAATGACAAGTACAGTAATCAACACTATCACTGTACTTATTATATATGTGACTGACATGTTTCTATCTATCTAATCTATGTGTGAAGCTCTATTCTTTCTGTTCTAAATTGTCGGGTACCGTTATATGCCGCTGCTGAATTGCCGGCTTTTCATGTTTCACTGTGAGCACTGTTCCCATCGATTTGGGCAATCACTGTAATGCCACAACCACCTCCCCCAATACATTCTACATTATTGTTAGTTGTTTTCCTTCATGTAGAATTAACCTACAAGGAAAGAAAGGGTTTATTTTCATTCCGATATTTGTGTCCCATTGACTTGCATTGGTTTCCGGTATCGGAATCGGTGATATCCGATACCTTTTGGGTATCGGGCCGATCCAATCCGATCCGATATTTCCTGATATCGGAAGGTATCGCTCAACACTACTCACCAATATAAGGCCGAGATTGGTTCCACATGTCGCATCGATCAATCTATCCATATTAAACAACAAACACCAGAAACGCTGCCCATTATAGTTACGCCCTCACTCCTAAGTCTTTAGATACCTTCAAAACTGGGCCGAACAGCCTAAAAGAGTGTGCACTTGTTTATAATGCTACAAATCAACCTGGACGTTGTGGTCACTAATTGAGGACTCATGGCCATGTAATTCATGACTGCATTGAGCAAGAAGTGCTTTTTGTAGCAGAGTTACAAGCAATGGTCTTCCCTGTAATAGGGCATATGGACAGGGGTTGTATTAATCAGATAACCACGGCCATATTTAATTAGTCTGTGGAGACAACTGATGGTAGGCTAGGATTGGTCATAATTTTGGGTTACAAGTTAGAGTTGTGTGGTAGTTGCTTTTCCTTCTCCTCGTACTGAATGACATGCACTGCTAGCTCTGCCAAATGTGCACAGTCATAAGAACATGGCTGTCAGCCGAATGATCACTCCGCTGACCACAATCCTATTTGTATGGCCAGCTGTGTATAATAATACTGTGAGATAAAACACAATGCAGATAATAGTTAAATACTCACAACACAAGAGTCTGTAATACATGATTTGATATGTTTTGGAAAGAAATATTTTTTCCATTAATCATACTGAACCCCTACAAGACCCTTTAATAATTGAAGGTAACAGGACACTTTATACGGGAGCAATTGTTGTATTGAGAACATTCTGTTCCCTTCTTCTTTTAGAAATGCACACAAATTAGAAATGGAAAACTCCAGGGTCTCGAGTGTCATGTATTTAGTTACAGATCAGTATATTTTGCTGCTATCAAGAATTGTAATATTTTCCATTTGCAATATTTACTGGTTGAAAAGGTAAGGCTTTGTTCACATCATCTTGTTTTTTCCGTCATTCAAGAGAATGCCAACCTCCGGTGATGACGTCTTGTCCCATGTGACTGGTGCAGCAATCACAGAGACTGGCAGAGCACCAAGCAAGGAAGCCATGCGGAGGTGAGTATAGTCCGTTTCATATTTTAGCTACAGAAACAAAGCTTCAGACAACCTGGCGACAAATCCACAAGATTGGCTGTGGTTTACCTCTACTAATAACTGCTGCTTTCTGATAGGACATTGATATTTTCAGCTTCGTTTTGTTGGTCATTTTTTGCAAAAATGAAAACAAAGTACAGACATATTGTTTGCCTCCTTGGAATTAGCTTTTTCGTAAGAAGAGCAAAATTTCCATACTTTAGCTGCTCTTTTTCTTATTTGCTTGTATATGGCCAGTTTTACAATTTGGGTGAAAATTCACTGATTTGCATTAGGGAAATACCAGTCCATGCCTTTCAAACTCTTGAAATAGACATTTAGGCACAGCAGTGTCCTCCTTTTCTGTGTGTATCGTCTTTCATTTATCGTTCTTAAATTAGTACAACAATTCTTAAAGGGCATCTGTCCGTAGGATCCATCCCCCTAAGCCACGAATATGGGCATGTAGGTCATATAAAAGTTGAATGAAATGATACCTTGATATCTGCGATCTGATGTCTTATTCCAGAGAAAACCATATTTTTCTTATATGCAAATGAGCTGTTCAGGGCTATGGGCCAGACACTGATCTGCATGAGAATCTGCCTCCAGAGATTATTTTAAATGAAATGGGGCATTACCATTGTGAGACATGTAATGACTGATAGTCTGCTCTCATAATCACAGCCAGCTCCGCGGTGAGATCATAAATCATACAAAACAGCAGAAGTTAACTTTTTCTGATTACAAACAGATTTGCACTGCAGGTGTCCTCTCACAGTGCTTCAGCTTCCATCTCACAGGCAGTCAAGTGTGAGGGAGGGGCAGTACAGCAGAGATGACAGCACTGCAGATGTGTTTGCAATGGGACAAGGTTTGACTCTACAGTACTGTGTTGGTTATAATCAAACACAGCTCTGCAGCAGAGCGGACAGCACTGAAAGGACTAACTGCAAATGTGTTTGTAATGAGACAAAAGTTCACTTTTGCTGCATTGTGTTGGTTCCGATCTCATGCAGATCATTGTCTGGCTCATAGATCTTAACAGCTTATTTGCAAATAAGAAAAATGTGGATTTATTTGGAATAAGACATTGGATTTCAGATATCAAGGTGTCATTTTATTCAGTTCCTATGACCTGCATGACCATAAAGACGATTCAGGAGGGTTGATCCTACTGACAGATTTTCTTTAAGACCTAAACAGGAGTGTCTTCCGATGAGAAGGGTGGAAGAAAATCGACATGCAAGTTCACTGCAGTTAGCTAAAGTAGTAGAAAGGCAAAGTCATGCAAGTAAATTTTCACATTCACATAAAATAGACTTTTTTTCATAAGTTTGCTGGTCCATTTTTTATCTGTTCTTGGTCTGTTTATTTGTACCATCTGTATGTCGTCCATCTTTCTTGTTGGAGGTTTCCCAAGCTTCTTCTAGTAACTAGTCTTTGAAAACCAGACCACGAGGATGCCAACCATGTACTGTTTTTCACTGACCTATTTCACATAAACGGGTGAGATGTGTCTGCAAAATGGACCAGACTAGAACGGTCTAATTTTTTATGCAGACCACAAAGCGGACACGTGATTAGACCTACAGAATATAATGTCTCTGCATGCTGTCAGTAAAAAATTAAAAGCCCACGAACAAAACACTGATGAGACAAATTTCACTATTCTAGGATCAATGAGGTCTGCAACATGTGAATGGGTGAATGACAAAGCGATACTTAACTCCAGAAGAGATTGCATACAAATCCTAGATGTACTACAAAGTTAGGAGGGAGGTTTGAGAAGATTCACACATTCAATAACCTGATATGTCATGCTTTGTGCAGAGTTCATCATCTGCTTTTAGTCCATTACTCAGCAATGACCTAACATGCGAGGGGTCTCTCTGTGGTGTAGTCACAGATGATCCGGAGCCAAAGAGTGAGCTTTTTTTAGCTCCATACAGTCATACACAGGAAAGGGTAGGAGATCTTATTTCCATGACATCAAGTGGTCACTGAAGGGCAAATTAAAAATGGTAACTATTCAGTTATTTGGGCCGATAGTGGCAGTTTTCAGGGAATTTTTATAATTAGAATATTAAAATCACCCCTGTAGGTTTGCACCCTAGTTCTGTATCTCCGTCAGCGTACATTCTAAGCCAAATGTTTCCTTATCTTACCAGGAAAACATTTAGGGGAGGGAGGATTCATCATGTACTTTATGCCAGATTTCTGAAATATAGATGACATCGGACGGAGCTGATTAGGCATGACACATGGTGCCCAACAGAATCACTAGAATGTGAGCTGGAAAGTGGTGCAGGAAATGGCGCACAGGAGAGCAGAATTCAGATTCTAGTAGACGGCAGCCCCAAAAGATGCAACAAGTTCACTATGGGTCGGCCAGTCCACCTCATTCCAGCGAACTGTCTGAAACGTCAGTCTTTAATGAATTTCCCTTCTAAATTGTAAGCTAATTTTATCACTGACAAGCTGCAAAAGATTTTTTGTATTATAAGATGTAGAAAATCTTTATATTATGGCGTGATATAATAAAAGAACAACCTCTTATTTTAGCTAAGCCCCCCCTCCAAAAAAAAACCAACAAATACTTTTTGCATTGGTCATTGCTGGCTTACCTCTAATGTTTACAAGAACGATGCTTGATTGACAGCTCTGTGCTCAAGTGCTATTAAGTCATGAATGTAGCACTTGATAAGTATATGTGCCTCTTGAACGCAGAAGTGTAACTTGAAATTCCAGGTCCTAATGCAAAATCTGTAAAAGGGCCCCCATCTCCCAAGTGTAATTTATACTACTGGTTTCTTGGCAGAAGGGTCTTTGGTCTCCCACAGGCACTAGGTGTGATGGCCACCTCTGCATATTTATGCTTAGGACCCATTTCCATTGAAATGTTCCATATTGTATAGCAAGTCCTGTTAAAGCCTTTGCCAGCTATGTATTATATGCTTTTTTCCGAGACCTCAAAGTATGAGCCATGCTTTGCCACTCTCGGCTCTGGATATTACTGTAACTTACAGTCCTAAGTGGGGACCCCCTGTGTGACATACTGTACGTAAGCCCTAATGGGACATAAGGAGGTGATGACAGTCTTGAATCGACAACCCTTTATTATTTGCTCTCTAAGTACGCACTATATCTTCAATAAATTGCTTTAAACTGTAAGCTTTTCTTAACGGGGATACCCAAGATTAACTGTACTGGTACCACCCTTGTGCCTGTAAACTATGCTGATGTTAAACAAGATTTCTTTATCTTGCTGCCAGATATTCCTCCTTCTTTCAACATTGCCAACACCCATTGTTATTTACCCTGCACTTCTGTATGTGTGCACTGTGTGTGTGCACTGTGTGTGTACTGTGTGTGCACTGTGTGTGTGCTGTGTGTACTGTGTGTCCGCGCTGAATGCTGCCCAGTAGTGACTCGCTTTCAGTCTTGTATCTAGTAGATCAGTAGGTCAGTTCCCATTCCGAATGCTACACAAGTCTACAGATTATGAGAATGTAATATTACATCACTATTGGAAGTCCTAATGTTTGTGTTTCAAAAGGAGGTTGTATAAGAAAAGTCATAGCCACCAAGTGTCTGGTTTTAGTCGTTATCAAACAACAGTGTTTTCCCCATAGAGCTTTTTCGTAAGTAGTGTTTTTGATGTGTTTTTTTGTGTGTGCAGAGAAACACGCAGTGTCTTACAGTAATGTCTCATTCACACAGTGCGTTTTTTCCTTGCGTTTACATGTGTTGTGTGTTTTTTTTTTTTTTAAATACAGTATGTCAATTCATGTCAGCATTTTTACTGCAGTTTTTTCCCACTGAGATCAAAATGGCTTAGCACAATAAAAACAAGTAGAAAAAGGTCATCAAAAGCGCACATAACTTCCACTGCGGTTTTCTGGCCGTAGCCTGGATTTTTCATGTTGAAAACGAAGCTTCAAAAAAAGCTATAAGTGACCGTACCCCATAGGTGTGTGCTGTGTGGGAAGATGCTAAAAATTGTGCAAACAACAACATAAGCTAACTTCACTATAATAACTAAAGAAAAAATGATATTGCCACTTGGCAATAGAAATGCTAGAGAAAGAAATGTAAAATGTTTCCTAATTGACCTCTACAAAAATTATTGTAATGTATGAAGTAATGATGCGATCAAATACACAGAGGGACAAAATTAATAACTTGGACAAAGTGGCGGGCCAACTTTGATATTTATTAATTATTAACATTAATCTCGATGGAAAATAAGGGGTGGGGAGGGGGAAAAATGGTTTAGGGAAATACTGCAGGAGAGGTTAGGGTTGTGGGGATGTATACAAAGGGTGTGGTGACTCTCAAATTGAAGGAAATATAGGGAAGTCGTATGTATTCAGCACTGAAACAATAATATTCAAAGAGACAAGATGGCAGGGAGTGACCAAGAAGGGTAAAATCTCAATTCATAGGGAAAGGATAACAATGTACAAAAAAAAACAAAAAACAAAATAGAGAATACATGACCAAACAGAGCAATAAAATAAATCATGTCGTTAGTGTATGGCTCAATAGCATACCTGTGCCCAGCTTATGGAGGAGATAGAGGGTAGTAGGTGCTATGAGCACGGACATATACGGGAGAGAACGTTTTTTCTACGCTTCAAAGATCCCACACTACGGTGCAGTACCCCGTGCCCCTCTCTTGCCAGAATAGGCTATCTCTACACCTCCAGAGCCAGTGTCACTCGTTGTCAGTAGCCCACTCCACACTAGATGCCTACGGGAATTGCAGCTCCATTTAATGCCATTGCAGGTACTCACAGTCAATGAGGAATGCCCTCTATATAAGTCACATGGGCCAGTGTGTGTCTCTGTGACTTCTTTGCTGTCTCTGTACTCCGGCTGTATAGATGTTAGTAGTTTTCTTTAGCACTGCTTTGAATGCTGATCTGGACTGTCAGTCGCTGCACACTCTCCACTTGTGGCCTGTAGCTACGCAACACTTCTTATTACTTCAGTAGCTCAATCATAAACTAACAGGAACTAGCTTCCTGTACAAAAAGCCCATATAACTCCCCCCTACCTGGGCTGGCATTAAATATTAACCTTATCCTAGGCCATTGAGCTGCTTGTAGACTAAAGACTGTAAAATCACACAACTATGTCACATAAAACTAGTTATGGACAATCCGGCTCTTTTCGGCAATCCAGCTCACTTGGCTCCGCTGACAAAAAAGAGCAGGCTCTTTTGGATCCTAAATGAATCCCTATTAAATGTGTTCGCCCTGGATGAGCATATATTTAAGAAAACATTAACACGTCCGAAACCCCGCCCACTTGCAGACAGCCAATTAAATTGATGAGTGCGTGGGGTTTGGTTGGGGTGGCCAGGTTTTGTCCACCAAACACTTGAATTTTACACCCAGTGAGAGCCATTAAGAGAATTCAATGGCTCTCACTGGGGTTTCAGCTCCCGTCGCTCACAGCAGGGAGCCGGCTCTTTGCCCCTATCGTCGACTTAGCCGGCGCAACTGCACTGGGGCCCGGCGGTGCAGTGGGGCCCTAGCCAGGTGGTTAATTTGGAGGGCAATCTGGCCTGCTTCTTGGAGCCCCAGGCCAGATTGCCCTCATCATATGCGGCGGGCAGGGAGTGATGCCTCCAGCTCCGCTGCGGACAGGAGGAAAATGACAGCAGAGCTGGAGGGATCAGTCCTCACCTCTGCTTCCTGCCCAGCACTTCCTCTCTGACACAGGCCCGCGCTGCTTGATGACGTCATCATGAAGCGCGCGCCTGGGTCAGAGCGAAAGTTTCTGGCAACGAGGAGGATGCTGCTGCAAGGGAGGGCTGAGAGGTAAGTTGTGTTTTTTTATTTTTTTTTTTATACTGAAACGCTAGGGAGGTGGAGGAGAGAAATTATGGGGCTGGGGAGAGCAATGGTGGCGATGGGGAGAGCAATGGTGGGGATGGGGAGAGCAATGATGGAGATGGGGAGAGCAATGACGGGGGTGGTGGGAGAACAATGACGGGGGTGCTTGGAAAAGAGCAATGATGGGGAAGGGAGAGCAATGATGAGGATGGTGGGGATGGGGAGAGCAATGAGAGGGGTTGCTGGGAGAGAGCATTGATGGGGGTTTCACTTTGCTTGTACTGTAAAGCCTTGTATATTTTCCGTGTGCACATAACCTTACAGTTAATTGGGGAGAGTCACAGAGACTGAATAATTTATATTATTGGCTGGTGGAGATTATAGTTGATGGGGGGCACAGTGCTGCTTATCACTTTATATTTTGATTACTAAGTGGCTAATAGTATATTAATGGGGGGTACATATGTATTCAGGGATGCAGTGCGAGGGAGACACATGTATGTATACAATATATGTGACCTTGTTATTTTCTAGGCTGGAGATCATCGTGACAAGACGAGTCGTGGCTGGGAGATATCGACATGAAGGTCTGACCAGAAGGAGGAGAAGCAGCAGAAACCGACTCTGATCAGATGAGACGTCAGCCAGGATGTAAATATTATTCTGTATCTGCACTGTGTGACTTGGAGTGATAATGTTATCTGTAAAATCCCTTAGGCTGCATTCTCACATTTGTGTGAAATGTCCGTGTGCTGCCAGATTTTTTTAATGGGATGGCCACGGACTCGTGTGAAAGGATCTATAAAACTCTACATCCATGAAAATCACGGATCTGAGAATGAGATCTGTGAGGGTCAGAGAATGTCATGTTCTGATCCGATTTTGAGGATCAGAATAGGACATGCTCAATGCGTCTGTAAAAGCGGGCAGCACACAGACACTGCACACAGATGCAGGAATGTAGCCTTATTATGTATAGAACAGTCACTGTGTATATAGTGTACTCACTTATGTATAGCACCATCCTTAGTTATATAGTTTCATCTTTTATTATGTATAACACCCTCCTTTGTTAAGTACCATCCTCTAGCTTTTTATGGTGCCGTCTCTTATTACATAGCTTCCTCTGTTGTTATGTACAGTGCTGTCCCTTACATAGCGCATTCTTGTTATTTCTGTCAGTCACATCACGATCTTTTATTACATGGTAGTCTCTTGTTAGATATAAAAGGACTACTGATGGAGCAGCCAGTGACCAGAAGACCATGCATTATATACAGTACAGACCAAAAGTTTGGACACACCTTCTCATTTAAACATTTTTCTGTATTTTCATGACTGTGAAAATTGTACATTCACACTGAAGGCATCAAAACTATGAATTAACACATGTGGAATTATATACTTAACAAAAAAGTGTGAAACAACTGAAAATATGTCTTATATTCTAGATTCTTCAAAGTAGCCACCTTTTCCTTTGATGACTGCTTTGCACACTCTTGGCATTCTTTGATGAGCTTCAAGAGGTAGTCACCGGAAATGGTCTTCCAACAATCTTGAAGGAGTTCCCAGAGATGCTTAGCACTTGTTGGCCCTTTTGCCTTCACTCTGCGGTCCAGCTCACCCCAAATAATCTCGATTGGGTTCAGGTCTGGTGACTGTGGAGGCCAGGTCATCTGGCGTAGCACCCCATCACTCTCATTCTTGGTCAAATAGCCCTTACACAGCCTGGAGGTGTGTTTGGGGGTCATTGTCCTGTTGAAAAATAAATGATGGTCCAACTAAACGTAAACCGGATGGAATAGCATGCCGCTGCAAGATGCTGTGGTAGCCATGCTGGTTCAGTATGCCTTCAATTTTGAATAAATCCCCAACAGTGTCACCAGCAAAGCACCCCCACACCATCACACCTCCTCCTCCATGCTTCACGGTGGGAACCAGGCATGTAGAGTCCATCCGTTCACCTTTTCTGCGTCGCACAAAGACACGGTGGTTGGAACCAAAGATCTCAAATTTGGACTCATCAGACCAAAGCACAGATTTCCACTGGTCTAATGTCCATTCCTTGTGTTCTTTAGCCCAAACAAGTCTCTTCTGCTTTTTGCCTGTCCTTAGCAGTGGTTTCCTAGCAGCTATTTTACCATGAAGGCCTGCTGCACAAAGTCTTCTCTTAACAGTTGTTGTAGAGACGTGTCTGCTGCTAGAACTCTGTGTGGCATTGACCTGGTCTCTAATCTGAGCTGCTGTTAACCTGCGATTTCTGAGGCTGGTGACTCGGATAAACTTATCCTCAGAAACAGAGGTGACTCTTGGTCTTCCTTTCCTGGGGCGGTCCTCATGTGAGCCAGTTTCTTTGTAGCACTTGATGGTTTTTGCAACTGCACTTGGGGACACTTTCAAAGTTTGCCCAATTTTTCGGACTGTCTGACCTTCATTTCTTAAAGTAATGTTGGCCACTCGTTTTTCTTTACTTAGCTGCTTTTTTCTTGCCATAATACAAATTCTAACAGTCTATTCAGTAGGACTATCAGCTGTGTATCCACCAGACTTCTGCACAACACAACTGATGGTCCCAACCCCATTTATAAGGCAAGAAATCCCACCTTCTTAAACCTGACAGGGCACACCTGTGAAGTGAAAGCCATTTCCGGTGACTACCTCTTGAGGCTCATCAAGAGAATGCCAAGAGTGTGCAAAAGCAGTCATCAAAGCAAAAGGTGGCTACTTTGAAGAACCTAGAATATAAGACATATTTTCAGTTGTTTCACACTTTTTTGTTAAGTATATAATTCCACATGTGTTAATTTATAGTTTTGATTCCTTCAGTGTGAATGTACAATTTTCATAGTCATTAAAATAAAGAAAAATCTTTAAATGAGAAGGTGTGTCCAAACTTTTGGTCTGTACTGTATCTAACAAGACAGGATGGTATGTAATAAAGACAGGGCGCTATATTATCTGATATGTAAATGTGGCGCCCCTGAGGGTTCGACCGCCACAGGGATGCTGCACTTCTTTAATGGAGTGTGGTGTTCCTCCTCTGAGGTAAGAACGGTGCAATGGTCAGGACCCCACCTCCACATCCAACACCACACTTCTCCCACCAGAGGGGGCTAGTAGGCACTAATGTGCTGCCCCTACTGGAAATTGGGAGACTGGGGAACCAAGAGATAGGGGGAACCAATTAGTGGGTGAGGGTGGAGGACTCACATTTAGTGACACTCAATATTTTATATTTAATAAACAGCCATCTTGGCTCATGGTTCTTTGATTGTGATCTCCCTCCCTGAACGTGGCTTCTGGGAGAACCTGCAGCGGATGGGGACACGGCCCTCGTACCCTGGCCTTGGGTCGAGGGGCAGGTTGTAGATAACGTATGTCTCAACCCGGTCAAGGACCATGACCAAGAAGGCCCGGAGCTTGAGAGTGTAGCTCCACCGCATAAGGACCCCAGGGGGATGCAGACGGAGCGGTATACGCCACCTGTCCTCGCTATTCTGGCCCAGCCAGGGGGATTCCGGCTGCAAGAGGGTACCGGCCCCCGACACCTGACCTTGCAACTCTACGTCCTGGTCAGGGAAGCCCGGTAGGCCCAGAGGATCCCACCGGGTAACGGAAGGAGCGGAGCTGCCACCTGTACCCTTTTTCTGAGCGAAGTCCAGCGGGAGACCCGGCCTATCTACACACACACAGACAGGAAAGGACTCGGTCTGAAGTCTAGGAACACTCTGGTGCGGGGTCCTGATTAAACACTTGCATTACTCGGAGGCTGTCGGACCCCCGTCCCTGGTGACCGCAGAACTCCGCGAGGAGCAGGGAGAAGCCTTGCAGCTGTATTCTCCACCGTGAGTAAAAAAACCCTGGAAGTCGACCTATGGCCTCCGGACTCTTTATTGTGCACTACACCGCACCACTTAGCACCGAACCTCCTACACTACAACCCCCGTCATCCCTGTCGCTGCCCCGAGGCCTTGCTCCGCCTGTGGGGAGTAGTAACGACTTTGGCTGCCACAACACCCCACCTCGGAGGACTGCAGCAGCGCTGGTGGCCTTCACCAGGTACCACAGGTGGCATAGTCGATAGCAAACCACTCAACCCTGATAGCCCACTACATCCCTTTTTTTAATGTGACGGCCCTGGGAACGGAGCGGGTCAAGGCCGCGGCTGCACTCCATAAGAAACATGGGACCCGGCTCCGAGTAATCCCCCATCTTCCCAGGGTTAGGGCTGTGAGCGTCACATAAGTACATATGCTGTACATAACGAGAGAGCACTGTGTAATAAGGGACAGCAATATACATAATAAACGAGGCTATGTAAGAGGTATATATGTGTGTGTGGCTATATATGCATCTGTAGCTTTGTTGCCATAAAAAGTGGGGGGCCCAGACACATTTCTTGCTCAGGGGCCCCAAGCAGTCAGTGTCCGCCCCTGTTCAGTTCGTTTGCTTACTATATAAAACACAGCAAATCCATACATTAGAGAAGTCTTCAGAGAAGATGTTCGGATGACTTCACCTTTACAGGCTCATGCAGTCTACATCAGAAAAGCCGCTGAGCCCAGTGATTAGTTGCAGTGGTTACAAGTGACGTAGATGTGACGTCCCAGCAGCAGCGGAGAGGCATAACTGGACCCAGGGAGGGTAAGCAAACTCTAAAGTTTGTTATTTTATACATCTCTCAGCCCATGGAGTTAAATTTAAAAACAGGACAAAAGATAAAAGTTAAAACAGGAAAACCCCTTTAATATTAGCCCTTCATGTAAATGGTTAGTTTGTGTGTGCTTGGAAAATAATAAGAAGTGTCTGTGAATGTTAGCCATGTTGTATGCTACCAGTAATACACAGAAAAGAAGTCTGTGTTGGTATATTGCATGTGGATCTCACCATCTCTCATCATATATAGAAAGTAATATTAGGGGCAGACAGACGCACAGTATGGGCCCATAGGGGTCAATGTAGCCTGTAATACAGCCGTATGAATGACACTGAATATAAAGATTAGTGCATCTTACATGTATGCAGGGATGGGAGACCTGTAGAGTGAACAAGGTGGTCATCTCCTGCAGGTCAGAGGGCACTGATGGGACTATTAACCTCCTCCCCGGCATTATCGCCGCTGCAGCCTTACTCGCCATATTACAGAATAGTCAACTTTACAAGACAAGGCATCAGACTTAAGGGCTTAAGGTAAAAGAACAAACATGTTTTGTACAGACGGAGAGGATAAAACCAGCAGAGATCAGAAGACGGGTGTTTTTCTTTTTCTGTTTACTCTCAAGGCTGGAAAGAAATCCCTGAGTTACACAAGCATTGCCTGCTCTAGCTTTCTTAAAATCCCCCAAAATAACTTGTATTCTGAAAATCCTGCACTCACAATTCCTTATTTGGTTGCTGTTCTGTGTGTGCCTGGAAGGTTTGGATAGGCCGATCCTCCCCTTTCAGCTGCTATCCCACATCTCTCCATAGACACACACACAAGCAGCGGTCACCCTGACTCCATAGCCAATCACACCAGAACTTATGTCCATGTAAGGAGCACCTTTCCTTTCATAAATCCCTCAGCCTACAGGGATCTCTGCGTGTTTGGAAAGTATCCCTGCCTGTGCAAAGCTGAAGCAAGCAGCCTTCCCAGTCTGGGGAAATTCACATTTCCGCACGCCTTCTAGGTTTGCTTTTTTCAAGCTGGAGCACTTTTCTAGACAGTGCAGCGCACAGTACAATCGGTCACGTCACTATTGCTTCTTTTCCACTGCATACAACGTCTGCCTACTGCATGGCTTTAGCTTTCTGGCTTTATTATATTCTTTGAGCATCTATAAATAACAAGGTCCCATCATTGGGTGGAGGTCCACGGCTTTCAGAATAACTCACGAGCTCCATGCAATGTAAGTGACGCGCCCCTGGGCCTGTGTCGCGCTGCGTTGCGCACGCGGGAGCTTACCCGGAGCCGGATCTCTTGAGGGTTGTAGTCTCGTGGCGGCGACCCGGTCCGTGCCCAGGGAGTCAAACTGAGCGGCGATGTACTAGCAGTAGATGGTTGGTGACTACGCCACCCGTTGAATGCAGCTATGGAGCTGCCGCTGCAGGGCAGACCGCTGAGGCCGGTGGAAGGATGGTGCAGCGTGGATGGTATAACCCCCAACGGGAGGGGTATGGCCTCAGGGCAGCCGACGTGGATGATGGGGGTAGCAGGAACCACTCAGAGACGGTGCGGTGTAGTTCAGGGTCTTTACTGGTGACAAAGATAGACCCTCCCGGAGTACTTGCTAGTGATAGGGGCCTGGTCAGTCCTTGAGCAGATGGGATCTCCCCTGGCCAGGCGGAGTTGTAGGCCTTCCCAACTAACTGTACTCTTCTGGCTACCTTGCTAGAGGCGGGAATAAGTAGCCCACGTCCCTGAGTGTACCGTGTGGTGCTCACCCGTATGGCCGGTGACTCGGGGCCTTCTAATGGCTTCCGCTCCACGATGGCGGTGCTGGTCCCACGCGTGTGACCGTGCCTTCGGGCTTCTGGGCCAGAGGACCTGAAATCCTCTGCCGGACGGTTTCTGCTGCTGGGTAGGAGTTAGTCCCCACAGCCTCGGACTCCGGGTCCGGTAAGAAATCTTCTCAGTCAGGGCGAGCTCTGCAGCTGCCAGCCCCTGACTCGTTGTAACACTGCTCCCCACAGAGCTCCTGATGTTTCTTGCTATGCTGCTTCTCTTCTCTACTCTTGTTCTGTCTTCTTTCTCCCTAACCCTGCCTCAGCCCCGGGTTTATATAGGGGAAGTCCTTCCCCTCCCAAGACTGGGCAGGAGGTGTGGCATGCACAGGATCCCTGACCAAAGGACCTCCCACCTGCTCTCAGACGTAATATCTCTATCACTGTGGCAACCAGACCCCTGGGGTGTCACATTCCCCCCTAGTGAAATTTAGTACTCCGGGACTAAACATATTATTTTTTTTTAGAAAAACATAACAAGGTATAACAATAACAATACATTAAGAAAAACACATAAGATGGTTACGGCGTGTCCGCAACCGGGTGCAGTTTTGAAAAGCAAGGTGTCCATTTCACCAAAACAGGGTAGGGGCCTGTCCTGCCCCGAGTCCTTAACAGTCTTTAGACCATCCTGGGTTACGCTCCAACTATGTACAAGGATTCCCGGTAAATCCACCAAGGACTCCTAAAAAGAACTAGAAACACAAAATTATACACAAGCAACTATAAACAAGTAAACATATAAGATAGCTTAAACATTTAGATCCTCCAACGTGCGGGTAGCTGGCCTCTAGTGGCCCTAGTGGACCTACGGAGCTGACTGTCTGGCCCTGAACTACAGGGTGTAGGAGCTGTCAAGGGTAAACTGGGCAGCTGTCTATGGGCCCTCTGGCTCACTAGGGGTATGGCAGGCTCACTATAAGCAGAGGGTTGATTTTCCGGGTCTGCTTGTGTAGAGTCTTCTGCCTCCTGGACCGGCTGTTCTTCCAGCTCTACCGGTTGCTCCGTAGGTTCTTGGGATGATGGTTGGAGGAAGGTGAGTACGGGTACCACAACTGCACCATTGACTTGAGTCCAAGACCGAGGGAAGTCCCCGAGCACGGTACTAACCATATCTTCCCTTTCCTCTACGGGTCGATGGTCTTCTTGTTCCTCTTCAGGGTTCCTCAGTTGTTCGGGACACTTCTTCAGGTGGTCCCGGGATACAATGGCTGTGGTTTCCCCTCCGTCTTTACTGATGGTACAGACCTTTGGGTTTTCGTGGCTTGAGGGCAGTACGGTGTACGGGTCCTTCTCCCACTGGTCCCAACTTGTGGAGCCGTCTCTTCCTCTTCAAGACCTGCTCTCCGGGTACCAGGGGAACAGCGGGAGCATACTGGTTGTAAGTTTTCTCTGGTCTTTCCCTAGCCTGACAGAGACTTCGCTCCACGCTCTCCTGTACTCTCCGGTACTGCTGCTGCCTCTCTGTGTCCCAGTCTGTTTCTGGTGAAGTGTCCTCGGGTGTCAGGACTCCCATTTCCAGGTCAACAGGTAACTTACCAGGTCTTGCCCTCATTAGATAAGCCGGGGTACAGTTGGTGGAACCTACCGGGATGTGGTTGTATAGGTCCACCAGATCGGGCAACTTCTCAGGCCACAGACTGCGTTCTTCCAGGGGCAACGTTTTTAGAAGATCCATTACCACCTGGTTCATTTTCTCACAAAGTCCATTAGTTTGCGGATGGTAGGGTGTCGTCCTTATCTTCCGGCAGCCATACAGATTGCAGAATTCCTGGAAGACCTCCGCTTCAAAGGCAGGTCCCTGGTCCGTCAGCACTTGGTCCGGGTACCCGTGTGGACGGCAAAAGTGCTGCTGGAAGGCTCTAGCTGCTGTTTGAGCCGTTAAGTCCTTGACGGGGACGACAACCAGAAACCGGGAGTAATGATCCACGATGGTTAACGCGTAGACGTAGCCACTTCTGCTTGGGGTCAGTTTTACATGATCCAAGGCTACCAGTTCCAACGGTTGCCGGGTGACGATGGACTGCAGGGGAGTCTTCTGGCTGGCACGGTCCTTCCTTCTCAGGTTGCACGGGCCACAGTCTCTGCACCACTTCTCGATGGTTCCCCTCATGCTTACCCAGTGGAACCGCTCGCGCAGCAGGAACTCCAGCTTCTTCCACCCGAAGTGTCCAGCTCCGTCGTGGTATGCCTCCATCACCATGGCTGCGTCTCTTCGTGGCACCACTACTTGCCAGAGTAATTCATGCGTCCGGGAGTTAACCATTCTGCGGCACAACTTCCCTTTGTAAAGGAACAGTCGACTCTTCTCTGCCCATAGTTGTTTGGCTTCCTCCGGAGCGTCTGGTTCAAGGCGGGCCTCCGGCCGAGTCAGCATCTCCTTCACCAGTCGGACGGCAGGGTCGCTGTCTTGCGTTTCCGCCCAGTTGTAGTGAGGTAAGGGGTTCAACGTAGCAGCCTGCTTACTCCTTACCCGGTGGGAATACTGGATAGTCCCATGACGGTGGAACGCAGGGAGTTCAATTTCTTCCAGTCCCTCCGGATCTTCTCCTTCGTCCGGCAGGTTGGGCATCCTGGACAGGGCGTCCGCGTTAGTATTGGAGCGCCCTGCCCGGTATTTGATTATGAACTCGTAGTTGGACAGACGGGCCATCCACCTCTGCTCCAGGGCACCGAGTCTTGCCGTGTCCAGGTGTGTCAACGGGTTGTTATCCGTGTACACGGTGAACCGGGAAGAAGCAAGGTAATGCTTAAAGCGCTCAGTGACTGCCCATACCACGGCCAGGAACTCTAGCTTAAATGAGCTATAATTCTCGGGGTTCCTTTCGGTGGGTCGCAGTTTTCGGCTGGCGTAGGCGATTACTCGTTCTTTCCCCTGCTGGATCTGGGACAGTACGGCTCCTAGCCCGATGTTACTGGCGTCGGTGTAGAGGATGAAGGGCTGGCTATAATCCGGGTACGCCAAGATTTCATCCCCCGTGAGGGCCATCTTCAGCTGGCGGAAGGACTCTTCTTCTAGCTCTTCCCATTTGAAGGGCGGCTTCTGGTTCTTGGCCTTCCGGGACTGGCCTATCAGGAGGTCCTGCATAGGCGCTGCCTTTTTGGTGAAACCGGGAATAAACCTTCGGTAGTAGCCTACCCACCCGAGGAACTGCCGCACTTCTTTTACGCTGGAGGGGCTTGGCCATCCCTTAATTGCGGTGATCTTATCGGGGTCGGGAGCCACTCCGTCAGCGCTCCCCACGTGTCCCAGGTACTGCACCTTTGGTTTCAGGAGGTGACACTTGGAGGGTTTCACCTTTAGGCCGTAACTCGCCAGAGCTTCGAACACCTCCGCCAGGTGTTTCAGGTGGTCCTCATAAGTTTTGGAGTATACGATGACATCGTCCAGGTACAACAGGACCGTCTCGAAGTTTCTGTGGCCCAGACAGCACTCCATTAATCGTTGGAAGGTTCCTGGGGCGTTGCAGAGTCCGAACGGCATGCAGGTGAACTCGCTAAGTCCCATCGGGGTGGTGAATGCGGTCTTCTCCCGGTCCGCCTCTGCTACAGGAACCTGCCAGTACCCGCTAGTGAGATCCAAGGTAGAGAAGAAGTTAGCAGACCTTAAAGCAGCCAATGACTCCTCTATCCTTGGTAAGGGGTACGCATCCTTGTGTGTGATACGGTTGATTTTCCGGTAATCTACACACATCCTCATGGTGTTGTCTTTCTTTTTGACTAAAACTAGCGGGGCTGCCCAGGGGCTACAGCTATCCCGGATTACCCCAGCCTCCTTCATGTCTCTAAGCATCCCCTTGGCGTGTTGGTAATGTGCAGGGGGTACGGGTCGATACCTCTCTTTTATGGGAGGATGATCTCCCGTGGGGATGCGGTGTTCTACCCCCTTGACTCGCCCGAAGTCTAACGGGTGTTTACTAAACACTCTCTCATACTCTTGAACCACCCGGTAGACTCCCTGTTTCTGGTGGGAGGGAGTGGAGTCAGTTCCCAAGTGTAGTTGCTGACACCAATCCTCCATTACTTTCTTAGAGCCGTTACCTTCCTCCGGGTGAGATGGAGGCAAGGGTTCCACAGACTGTATAGAGTTTTGGTTGATGGTATATAATTTGGCTAGCGTGGCATACCGGGGCAGGTACACTTCCCTCTCCCCGATATTGATTATGCGAACGGGCACCCTCCCATGGCGTACATTGACCACCCCCCGTGCTGTCAAAATGGTGGGCCTACTGTCTGAGTAAACTGGTTCTACCATTGCCTGGTAATCTCTACCTCTCAGACCAATAGCTGCCCGGCACCAAATCATCATTTCACTTTTTGGGGGCATGGCAATAGGGAAAGGGTCACACATTCTTACGCTACCAATCTCACCGCCGGAGAGTTCCACCTGTTGCCGTCGCATCAGTGCCCGGATCTCTTTCTGGAGCACTCGCTGCTCGCCGGAGCTGGCGTTCTTGGCAACCTGCTGTAAAAGGAAAATCACCTCTGCAAGACAATTTTCAATTACATTAGTTCCTAGAGTTATTTTTGGGTGGCTCTCATGTTTGTCAATGTCTACAATGATCAGTCCCTGTGCTGCCAGTTCGACTCTACCGATTTTGATGGTCACCTCTTTAAATCCGATCTGTGGCACGGGCTGGCCATTGCTGGCGATGATACTCAAGTCGTCGTCAGGGTAGCGGGTAATATCCGAGTCATTCCAGTACTGCTTAAAGAGCACGTACGGGATGGTGGTGACCTGTGACCCGGTGTCCAGTAGGGCACTCATGGGAATGCCATCCAGTACCACAGGCAAGACTGGACGTCCTCCCACATATCTGTCGCGCCAGTTCGATGGGCCTGGTGATCTTTTTCCTGGGGGTTGGCCCTCTACCCCAGGTTGTGCCCGTTTAAAGAACAGTACCTTTCCATATGTCCGGGTTGATTGCAGCGGCGGCAGATGGGTCGTCCGTCCTCGCTGTATCGGTCACTGGGTCTTCCTCTGGCCGGTGGGGTCCTCCTTGGTCGACGCCACGGGATGTCCTCCGGTCCGGATGCCAGCTGGATCTTCCCTGGGGTGGAAACCTGTAAAGACTGCACAGTTCGGGTTAGCGCAGCAACGCTCTTAGCTAGCTCTTGGACCTGATGGCGTAGGTCTGGAGCCGGGTCATTGTCCAAAGCCTGCGCATCAGCTCCCACAGGCCCTGCCGACAAGGGCGCCGCCTCCTGGTGGTAAGTGATAGCTGGGCGCCTGTGGGTCACAACGCCACCCGGTGCCGGTTCTCGGAGCACCCGGATGGCTCTGTCCTTGAACTGTGCAAAGTCCAGATGGGGATCCTGTAAGGCCATTGCCCGCAACTGGGTTCGGTGGGCATTGCAATATAAACCCTCTATAAATTGTTCAGTCAACAGCCTGTCCTCGTTTCCCACCCCATCAGGGTCGGTCTGCTTTATGGCCCTCAGGGCCTCTTGTAGGTTTAGTGCATAGTCCCTTATACTCTCATGCGCTCGCTGCTTGCACCCGTAGAATCTAAGCTTAATCTCGGCTGAGGTGCGGGTATCAAAGGTGTCCTTCAGCCGGGTTAGTATCCCTGCGACAGTCTTCCTCCCAGGTGGCCAGGATTTTACTTCCCTTTTGGCTGCCCCAGTTAGTTGGGCCACCAGGATGCTCACTTTTTGCTCTTCTGTGAGGGGGTACACCTGGAAGAGGCTATCCAGCTTTTCTCTAAAGTCATGCAGGGTATGTGACTCCCCTGAGTACTGGGGTAGCCAAGCTGCTCCCGGGATATAGGGCATGGTGAAGGGCATAACTGCAGCAGCGGTGGCGCTGGCGGGGGTTGAGGCAGTGAAGCTCTCCTCCGTATCCGACATCTTCCTCCCCCCTAGTGGACCGTGGCCTACCTTGCGATGATCCTGTTCCGTAGGCCGCGGCTCCGCAGTGGATCGTCAGGGTTGAGGACCTTCCGTCGCGCTCCGGTGACGTCGGCGTCTGCTGGGCTCCTTCCAGGACCTTACGCAACGTCCGGACGTGAGGCGGGGCTTCAGTTCTCGCGCGCTTTCGGAGTCCACGCCCCTCTTCTTCCCGCGCGGCGTCCTCAAGATGGCGTCCAATGGCGGGAAAACTCCACGGATGGCGGGAAGAAGGTCAAAGATGGCGCCGGATGGCGGGAAAACTTTGCGGATGGCGGGAAGCCTCCACGGATAGCGGGAATCTTCACCACTGGTAAGTTTGAACAGTCTTTGCTTTTCAGGCACGCAGTACCCGGTGGTTGCGGGCACGAAATCCTGCCGACTACGCCAAAGTTGACGCGCCCCTGGGCCTGTGTCGCGCTGCGTTGCGCACGCGGGAGCTTACCCGGAGCCGGATCTCTTGAGGGTTGTAGTCTCGTGGCGGCGACCCGGTCCGTGCCCAGGGAGTCAAACTGAGCGGCGATGTACTAGCAGTAGATGGTTGGTGACTACGCCACCCGTTGAATGCAGCTATGGAGCTGCCGCTGCAGGGCAGACCGCTGAGGCCGGTGGAAGGATGGTGCAGCGTGGATGGTATAACCCCCAACGGGAGGGGTATGGCCTCAGGGCAGCCGACGTGGATGATGGGGGTAGCAGGAACCACTCAGAGACGGTGCGGTGTAGTTCAGGGTCTTTACTGGTGACAAAGATAGACCCTCCCGGAGTACTTGCTAGTGATAGGGGCCTGGTCAGTCCTTGAGCAGATGGGATCTCCCCTGGCCAGGCGGAGTTGTAGGCCTTCCCAACTAACTGTACTCTTCTGGCTACCTTGCTAGAGGCGGGAATAAGTAGCCCACGTCCCTGAGTGTACCGTGTGGTGCTCACCCGTATGGCCGGTGACTCGGGGCCTTCTAATGGCTTCCGCTCCACGATGGCGGTGCTGGTCCCACGCGTGTGACCGTGCCTTCGGGCTTCTGGGCCAGAGGACCTGAAATCCTCTGCCGGACGGTTTCTGCTGCTGGGTAGGAGTTAGTCCCCACAGCCTCGGACTCCGGGTCCGGTAAGAAATCTTCTCAGTCAGGGCGAGCTCTGCAGCTGCCAGCCCCTGACTCGTTGTAACACTGCTCCCCACAGAGCTCCTGATGTTTCTTGCTATGCTGCTTCTCTTCTCTACTCTTGTTCTGTCTTCTTTCTCCCTAACCCTGCCTCAGCCCCGGGTTTATATAGGGGAAGTCCTTCCCCTCCCAAGACTGGGCAGGAGGTGTGGCATGCACAGGATCCCTGACCAAGGGACCTCCCACCTGCTCTCAGACGTAATATCTCTATCACTGTGGCAACCAGACCCCTGGGGTGTCACATTAGCAGCAATTGGGTGCCATACTAATCTAAAAAATAAAGAATAGAAAGCATAGCTGCAGATTGAGACAAAGGTGGGATACCTTAATGACTGTGCCTTAGGGCTCGTGCACATGGCCATATTTTCGGTCCGAGTGAAATCCCATAAAACATCAGATCACGCTTGGACCAATGTTATTCTATTGGGCCATGCACATGTCAGATTTTTTCCTTCGATACAGCTGGCCCGAGGAAAAAAAAAAAAAAAAAAGCGAACGCTGCATGCCCGAGTTTTATCCAATATTCGGATCGCACTCGCCCATCCAAGTCAGAGTCCACAGAAACCATCGGACTGCACTTGGATGACATCTTCTGAGTGCAGTCCGATTTTCACGGACTGGCAGAATGGAGAGAGAATCGGATCACTCTGATCAAATTCTTATAAAAGAATGTGATTTGCATAAATCGACCGGATTCTCTCAGATAAGAGAATACACAGTCTTCTGTGCATGCACTTAAGATGGGGTCAAACCACCTTATTTTTTCTCATCCGAGAGAATCGGGACCATTATGCTAATTACACTCTGATCAGAGTTTCATCAGAGTTTGATCACAGTGTGATCCGATTTTCTTCTCGTTTGTGGAGAAGATGGAACAAAAATGTCTCCATTCTGTCAGTCCGTAATGTCATCCGAGTGAGGTCTGATGCTTTCCACAAACTTATTGACTTGCATGGCCAAGTACCATCCGAATATCGGATGCAAATCGTGCATGATGCGATTTTGTCCTCAGACAGACTTTGTCGGAGGAAAAAAATCAGACATGAGCACAGTATCATAGAATAACACTGGTCCAAGTGTGGTCCACTGTTTTATCAGATCACACTCCAGCCGAAAATAAAGTCGTCTGCACAAGCCCTTACAGTATGTTGTACATGCCAGCTTCACCGCTGACGTCACTGATTAGCTGCAGCGTTCATGTGCACATGGTCAACCAAACATTAATGCAGGACAAGTCAATAAGACAAGGGGACCAACGACACTCTAGAGTGACAAGGGATTTTCCAGTTATTTTTTACAAATCCGTAGACAATAGGGCTCGGGCACTGCTCTCTGCTCACACTGCATGGATATTTGTGTATAACTACTTCAGATATCTGTATAAGATGGCCCGGATGGTGCTCACCACAGAAAAAGTCCATTTAACTATAGGGAAACAGATGGGGCATTTGCAACCAAGCAGAAAATATAATCCTTTAAGTTTCGCATTGTAACCAAGTTTCATCTGAGCCATCACAAGAGAATCATATTCACTATGTTATTTTTTATTTCACAAAATTCCCAGCCATAAATTATGAAAAAAATCCTAGACAGTCCTCTCGATACAGTTTGTGTTTTCATGATTGAAATTGAAAATATTTCTCATAAGTAGATTCAATACAGAGAAGTGCTAAACTTTGCCCCCAGGCACCAGAATCCGAGATAGGCCCATGTTCACAGTACAGATTAGCTAAAATATACAGAAATGCAAAATCAGAATGGTGACAAAAAGAGCGATAAATGGGTTTGTGACTTCTAGCTTCCATACCAATGCCAAGAACAAGTTGCTCCAAGTGCAGATAGGTAGTTGTTATACGTTGCCAGGTGAATGAGCAGTACCTCATTTTCTCTCAGGGTAGGGTGTCTTGGTGGTGCCATTGCATGTGGCCATAGACCTTACTGTTACCACAGACTCGTGCTCATTGACCACTACAAGTTGGTTTTGTTTTGGCCGCAAGTGGCAGCTGCTCTGTGGGTTCCTACTCCTGATCATTTGTATGTGATTATTGTGCGAGCATAGCCACCTGTCTGCCCTTGGGGACTTCATAGACTGGTCATTATAGTGAAATAATTTCTCTCCCTCACTCCTTTAAGTGCGCTTCACCTTGACTTACAGTCATATAATCACACCATCTTACTGTGGAGCATTTTCTGATTTTTATGTAGCGTTTGGAGCAAAATCTCCTCGAAAAATCCTCATCAAAAACTATGTGAATTACCCTAAACAGGGTTCATTTTGCAATATTTGGATTAATTGGCATTTACTTCCCATATGTTAAAGTAAAAGTTTCTCCAGGAATTGTGTAGACAGAATGGTCACCAATGTACGAGGGGCGTTCATTAAAAATTTGCCCTGACTCACTTCTATTTATCACAGGACGCTGAAACTTCACAAGTGTAATGATATAAGTCTCTATAGGTTACGTGCCGATTTGCAACTCGGAACTGATAACAGTCTTAATTTTACAGGTGCTGAAGTGGTGTGATGTTTGATAATGGACCCAGTGGAATACTGAGCAGTCATCAAATTCCTTTACTTGAAAGGCCGCACACCAAAGGAGACATTCGATGAGATGAAAGAGGTTTATGGTGATGATTCCCCATCATATGATGTAGTCAAGAACTGGCATCGTCAATTGAAATGTGGTCGGACTTCCGTGCAAACAGCTCCAATTCCAGGGCGACCCCACTCTGCTATTGATGAACACACCAGCCAGCAAGTGGAGGTCACCATTTTGGAAAATCGCCGCGTAACCATTTGCCACCTAGCCCAAAATGTCAAGATGTTGGGTCCATGGGAAAAATCATTCAAGACTATCTTCACATGCATAAGGTATCCGCTCGCTGGATTCCCCGGCTGCTCACACCTTTCCAGAAGCAGGAACAAGTTGAATGCTCTCAGACTCTATTGACGATGTGCCATGTAAACCAGGAGGACTTTTTCAACAGACTGATCACACAGGATCAAAGCTGGGTCCATCACTATGATCCTGAGACTAACTTCCAGTCGATCCAATGGAAGCATCATGACTCACCGCTTCCAAAGAAGGCACATGCCCAACCCTTGGCAGGCAAGGTCATGCTCACAGTATTTTGGGACCAGCACTGGAGGGAGGCCATCAAAACCAAGAGATGTGGCATGTTCACCAAAGGTATCCGCCTTCTGCAAGACAATGCACCATTTCACAACTCACATGTTGCCCAAATAGAAGAATGCTCCTGTGGCTTTGAAATTCTATCGCATCTCCCTTATTCACCCGACCTCGCACTTCCACCTCTTTCCAAAAATGAAGTTATTTTTGAAGGGCAAGCATTTTCCAGATGATGAGACTCTGATTTCCAAAGTCACAACGTGGCTTTTGGAGCAACCTGTCGACTTCTACAAGCGAGGTGTTTACAGTTGCTTAAAGAGATGGGAGAAGTGTGTGTCCCTAGGTGGCGCCTATGTGGAAAAGGACTAATAACTGTGCAAGTTTCATTGCTCTCAGTCCACAGGAAGTGGGTCAGGGGAAATCTTTAATGAACTTCCCTCATAATCCTACATTGTACACACCTACCAAGTTGCCAGGTTAAAGGTTAGGTTCCAATGATCCAAAGCTTACAAAAGCACAGAAGTATGTTTCACATGCCTGAAAAGGGAGGAAGAACGTCACATGTATCTGTGATCACAAACCTCAAATTTCATTACACCTATTTCTGTAAATTAAGCCTCAGTATCTCCCCCACTTGTTGAATGCCGAGCACTTTTCTTTGTGGTTTCTACGTAAATCTATTCAGTACATGACCAACAATAGGAATCTGGGGCTTTCAGTATACAAGAGGGTGTCACGTGATATGTAATCTGGTAATGATAGATTTCCTCCGTCCTCAGAATGTGGGTATCTATCATTGTGATCTGACAGACGTGAAAAAGGCTTGTTGTCAGCTCTATGGGCACACCGCTCTGTATGAATTCCATTTCTGCTCTTACACCTCATTCTGAGGGAACGGCAAAAAATAGTAGTTACCTAACAGAAGAAGACATTTTCTCTGTATTTAGCTACTGGAGTTTTCATGCAATAACTTTCTTGACTGCAAAGATTATCAAAAGGTTTGTGCTCGGCCTGGAGACCTCTCAGGAGAATGCAGTCCAATGGTAAGTGGTATTGTAGTTTGTACGGTATTACTCATTAGAGTACGGTATTACGGTATTACTCATTGTCTGGAATTAGAAAATTATTGATTGTATATTCACTGATATACTTTTTAATCCTCATCAATGTGGTTGCAGAATAAAAATCTTTCCCATTGTGTATGATATGCAATAGCTTTGAACTTGTCTGATTTCATGTACCCAATATCATCCCCGATTCTGTCACTTGTACCTCTGACTGTTAGAACCCTCCTGTTTGTTTTTTCTATCTTGTGTTTTGCGGTCACGTGACCATCTGCCTTTATATTCCAGCTCCGCCCTTCTGGCTGTGCTGGACTTCAGTGTTTGACTGTTTCTCTAGCCTTGTGCTTGGGTGCCTTTCTCTGTTAGTTCGCTTGGTCCTTCTGGGACCTCTAGTACCTTTTTGTCAGTTTGTCTTTTTGTGTTCTGCAACAACTTCTCTGTTTAGGAGGTGTCCCATTTTTGTCCCAGTCCTTAGTTCTTTTAGGGACCCCTCCCTTAATGCTATAGGTCTTCGTTCAGACTAGCTGAGGACTAAGGCGGGTCTGTTCGCTAGGAACAGGCAGCCCGCTACATCGTAGGGATTCAGCTTAGTCTTACTGTAGGGACAGCTTTCCCCTATCTTTCCTTAGTACATGTTGCCGATCATAACACTGACTATGCATCGGCCATGACAAAGTATGGGGGTACTTAGCTCTAAAATGAGCAGACAGCCCCATTCAAGCATGTTACCGACAGAGGGACATCTGACCACATTTAATACAATAAAGTATATTAGTACTTAAAAACATATTCCATTTTATACACTATGGAAAATATTTTTTCTGACAGACTACCAGAATTCGGGGATGTGTCACTTGTCAAAGTGCGTGCTGTAGTTTACTAACTGTGAAGGATTAATCACAAAGACATTAACTAAGCACCTCGCTGTCTATGGACTTTGTATACAGAGTCTGGTGTGGGCGGAGTTAGCTTTCTCAGCTCTGCTTCATTCTAAATCTAAAAGCTCTGATTGTGTGAGAACGGCTGCACCCAGTAATCTAAGTGATACATCGTTGGATTCAGCTTCTCTTTACCTACATTATGTTGCTCTCAGATGAGGTAGCAAAAACCTGCTGATAGATTCCCTTTAATTACAAATATTATTTCAGAGAAAAAGAACATATAGTGAATATTGTAAATTAGCCTATGTACTAAAATAATTATAAAAACAGCCATAGATAACCTACTAGTAGTAATGTATGGGCAACTTGGTGCACACTAAAATATGATAAAAATTGCAATGCTTGAAAAAGTTGTTACTTAAAAAAAAAAACCTTTCCTGGATGGCATGTCTTCATTTTGTATACTTGCTGATGCTCAAAATGAAGAGAAATGAATTTCAATTGCAAACTCAATGCAGCATTAGGCTGAATGGGTGGCCTAACCTCAGATATTTCGACTTGACCCTGTAACCCCCTTTAAATCACTGTTTAGATCTGGTAAACAATTTTCTTTTTAAGTCAGGCTTCAAAAGTTATAAGATTCCATGGAGGTAATAAGTTCTTATTGGCTAAACATTGAAACCACAGACAATGAGAAATATGTCATGTGTTATAGTGAGAATGGAGCACCAAAAACTCCAAAGCAAGAGCACATTGTGTGTGGGATATTTCATCTTTTAACCCGTGAAAGATGATTTCACAGGGGCAGTATGCAGGTTTTGAGTGAAATTCCAGTAATTGTTACAGATGTCCCAGAGACTCTTGCACGCTAGATAAGAAGATAGGAACAAATACAAAGAATGATGACACCTGGTTATAAACTTTGGCTTTCACACAGTTGGGAGTCATACACATGAGTAATTTAGTAAAGAGTCACTACAAACATTACTCACTTCACAGTGATGATCTATAGATGATACTACATTGTAAGTACATAGAATCATAGAATGGTAGAGTTGGAAGGGACCTCCTGGGTCATCTGGTCCAACCCCCTGCTCAAAGCAGGATTCACTAAATCATCTCAGACAGATGTCTGTCCAGCCTCTGTTTGAAGACGTCCATTGAAGGGGAACTCACCACCTCTCGTGGTAGCCTGTTCCACTCATTAATCACCCTAACTGTCAAAAAGTTTTTTCTAATATCTAATCTGTGTCTCCTCCCATTTAGTTTCATCCCATTGTAAGTTAGATCTATAAGAAAAAATTACATTTAGTTCATAGCCAAATTTACTTCTACTAGCCAAACTGAAGATTTGCATGGGTAGACGACATGTTTCTTAAAGGGAATCTGTCAGTAGGATCAACCTTCCAAAGCTGTCTATATGGGCAGATATCAAGGTTAAATTAAATGAAACCTTGATATCTGCAATCTGATGTTTATTGTAAAGAAATCCACGTTTTTCTTACATGCAAATTATCATTTAAAGGGGTTGTCTGGGTTTAAAGTGACTGTAGACTTGAACCCTATGTGACTGCAGACTTGAGACTCCTCACAGAATGCAAACTGCGCACTGTGAGGATTCTCCAGTGTGGGCGCTGAGAGGTTGACCCCAAGTATGCGATTTGCATACTTGTGGTCAAATGACTGGTCACTCCCTGCACCACAGCACAGGAGAACCCTCACAGTGCGCGAGCTGTGAGGATTCACACAGCTGTGAGGATTCTACACAGAGCTTAGAAGGATGCAGCTAGTCCGTTTTTAATCACGTGATGTCACAGACCTAATGAAAAAGGAAAGTATTAGCTGGGTAGAAAGGCAAAATGAGCAATTGTAAGTACACAGTGCTATATAATATGGTGACTGCATTATAGTAAGAGGATAAAAACTGATGGGAGTGCTTCTTTAGGCCACGTTCACACATTTAGTATTTGGTTACGATTTCACATCAGTATTTTTAAGTCAACACAAGGAGTGAATGATAAATACAGAAGTGGTGACGTGTTTCTATTATACATTTCCTCTGATTGTTCCACTCCTGGTTTTGGCTTACAAATACTGATGCAAAATACTGACCAAATACTGAAGGTGTGAACGAGGCCTTAAATTGCGTTTTGGGGATGGCTGACTCCCATTAATGTCTTGGTTTTTTAAGGTGTTTAAAGGGTTTGTATGGTTTTAATAAGCCATTATGGTTAGGAAGGGGTCAACTAACAAAAAATTTACAAGGTTTCCCATTGCCCGGATTAATTGTGATTTGTTCAGAAACCTCAGCAGCAAATGTTCAGATATGGAACTACAAATATAGAAAAATACTTGTACATGTTCATAAATCCTTTCAATACAGCTTGGGAACAGCTAGGAACAAGCATGACATATAGCACAAACTGTGGTTAAAGACTTTTCAACTGCAATTTATACATGTAAGATAAATCAGGACCCACATTCTGTATGAGATTGTAGCACTGAGATTGCATCTACATCTACAGATAAACCACTAGGAGAGAGAACATTTCCATATGCCAAGTAGTATTACATTTCTCCTTGAATCTCCATCTGGAAAAGTATTAGGCTGACCCAGACCACAGACATGTTTCCATATGTATCATGACAGAATCTTCACCATTGTTGCATCTGTTGCGGCGAGTTACATAAAACAATGTCTTGTGGGCAGAGAATTTATCTATTTAATAGTCCAAGTGTACAAGTCATAAGCGGGAGCTACTATTCTAAGTAAGAGAATACTAAAGTTGTGTTGGTGTGGCTTCAATGAGATCATCCTTGTTCAGTATTAATGGATTTTTCAAACCACAGAATTAAAAGAAATGATTTCACCCTGCTTAATTGATACATTTTAGCATTCATCACAGGCTACCTTCATATCCTAGTGCTGTTTTTTTTCACTCGGACAGCACACCGACCTACAGAGTTTCATTAAGGCACACACACATCAATTTTAAACGGCTCTGTGTCTCCGGTCTGTGAAACTCAGAACACGTCCTGTTGTCATCCGATTTGGGGATCAGACTTCTTGGATTAAACCAGGAAGACACACTTTGTACTTTAGAGTGTCTTCCAAGTTTCATCCATTTTAACTAATACACAGTTACGTTTTTAAAGAGGTTATCCACTACTTGGACAAATCTCAATCTGTATGTTTCCCCCTTATGGAAATAACACCTATTCTCACATCTAGTGTCGGCGGTGTTCAAAGGGGTTCTGGCACTTGCTCTCCCATGGATCGAGTGACATCATGTCTCGCAATCCCTGCAGCCAATTAGCACCTGCTTCATTCTCCCTGAATTTGAAAGTGTTATAAACATCTGGATGGAGTGAAAGAGCAACAGCTCTCACTTCCTCTAGATCACGTGTCAAAATCTGGCCCACAGGGTGATTATATTTGGCCTACGACACCAGAACCACAACCCCTATGTGGGGCCATTATTCTGTATGGAGGATTTTGTGGGGCCCATTATACTATATGGAGGACTATGTGGGGCCCTTTATACTGTATGGAAAGCTATGTGGGGCCATTATACTGTTTGGAGGACTATGTGGGGCCCATTATTTTGTATGGAGGACTGTGTGGGACCCATTATCCTGTATACTGGTTGGCCCGCGGCTTTGTCCAAGTTTTTCATTTTGGCCCTCTGTGTTTTGCACCCTGCTGTAGATGTATGTGATTTGTCAGAAGGATGGGAGAGTGAAGCCATCAGTGATTGGATGCATAATGTCATTCAATCTCCAGGAGAGCCAGTGCCAACATCGCTGGAAAGGGGGAAGAATAAGTGTTATTATTTCACTGACGGCAAACATACAGATTGGGAAGGGGCTGTCAGAGTAGTGGACAATCACTTTAAGAGTCAATGGAAAAAAAAAAGTTCAGACAGTCTACCTACTTCAGTAAAAAAAAAAATGGATGAGAAAAAAAACTGATGCATCAGTGAATGTATCTGCAAAAATCAGATGCTATATTGTTGAACTTGTGGGACAAGGCCATTAATGTTTGATAAGGGGTCTGACCTCCAAGACACCCGATATTTTCTATAGTACCAAGGCACAGCCAGCCGTAGGTAGTTTCGATTTAACTCTGGAAGCTAATCCAGACATGGTCTGAACATATCACTGCCACTAACCAGGGAAAGATGCAAGAGAGAGTATACAGACATGACAGAAGCTGCTTTCTGTGAGGTAAAACAGTTGCAGTGAAATATTTTACCCCACAGAAAGAATCATCCGCAATCCCCTGCTGTCCTGTCTGTATACTCTTTTGCTTCCTCCCCTGCCCAGGAGCTGTGGTATGATCAGATCTTGTTCCTGTACAGTCAGACACAGCCATTACACAGTACACAGCAGGGGCACATTTATAAGATTATCTCAGCACAGGAACTTTTTGTTTTCAACACAACCAATTATGGAACGGATTATTATACCAAGATCTATTGATTAAAATGTACTTTGTTTGTGGGAAAACTCCGTTAACAGAATAAATGAGGCCTGGTGATTCCATAGATTTTTATTATAGAGGATTGCTTATAATTTTGCTCGTCAATACACTTAAACTGTCTCCAAACCTGTTTTCTTAAAATATGAATGTAATATTAATGGGATCAGACAAACCTTAATAACACAATATGCTATTAAAGCCTTGCTAATAATAACACGGCCATTCTTTTTAGGTCATCCAGGAGTGTGCTCTATGAAGGTCTTGGTGCATGACACAATTACTTATTACAGTGGACGGGAAATCATAATGGAAATTTACAGGGTGCCCTCATCGCTATTTTCCATTAAAACAAATGTTTTTTCCTTTGGCTCACTTTACCAGGAGAACAATAATCCCCTGGATCTGAGCCACAGAAGAGAGAATATATCCTCCAAAGGGATCATAAACATCAGGTTTATAAATGTACAGCCTAACAATAGATAGGCACAATGCCAGCTACATGATAATTCAGAGTTTATGACATGTGTCCAGAACAGAAAGTAGGTTTCTGGATTCGTTACTATCAAAATATATTCTTTTACAGACATCAAAAGTTCCCTCAATTAAAGGGTTTTTATTTGCTTTATGGAATAACTATGTGGTTACAGTACTACTTTTTCAAGTGGGAAATGTAGACTAGCGGTTAACACAACGCCTATGAATTGAGAAAGAATTAAGAATTTAGCCCAATGTGACTTAGAAAAAATGATCTACAGAGGAAATTGTAATGAGAGACCAACCCTAATGGGTCATGTGAAGTTATTAAACATAGTTCCCCTCTCTAGGGGACACCAGCAGTCTCTTTGAATCTGTGGGTGGTCATTGATTATAATGCCAATCTATTAATATGATTGTAGACAGGTACTGTACATTAAAAACACGAAAAAAGAAGAATTCTGAGAAAAGGTCAAAAAATATACGGATGAAGGGACACATTGTTGAATTAAAAATAACCTTTATTGCTAAATATCGGGCATGTGGTGTCACAGAAGGCGCTCACAAAAAAATATATGAAAGTATATAGCATAATAATATAATAAAAAACAGCATAAATCCACCAAGAATAATATGACGAAGTGCAACCTGCTAGCAGCAAGGAGACCTTCGTTTGGTCCGAAATGCGCATTGGGGTTTCGGTGCCACGCTTAACAACCCACATCTATACTAGTATGTCATTTTAGAATGATACTACGAACTAGCACTTATGACTGACATCTATAATCTGACTAGCGACATTTTATTTTTAATAACCAGCCAAGGGTAAGCAGACAGCTGTGAGCTGGTCTTATTATGCTGGAAAGAAGCCAATATCCATGGACCTTCCCTGCTTATTAATATCAGCCCCCAGATGTCTGCTTTACCATTGTTGCTTATTAAAAATGGGGGTACCCCAAAAAAATGGGTTGGGGTCCCCCCTATTTTTAAAAACCATCTAAGGCAAAGCATACAGCTGGGGGCTGATTTGAATAGGCTGGGAAGGTCCATGGATAGTGTCTCCTTCTCAGCCTAATAGGACCAGCCTTCAGAAGCTCCTGAAATGGCGCATCCATTAGATGCGCCAATTCTGGTGCTTAGCCTCAGCTTTCCATGATTATTACCCTAATAAAAAGACACACACACAGGAAAGAAAAAGTTTATTTGAATAAAGACTCCGCCACACATTGCCTTATTTACCCATTTATTATTAAAAAATAATCACAGCAGCTCCGACGTAATCCATTGTGGTTCCCACGATGTCCAACGATTCTCCTGCAACCTATGGAGCGTCATTCTGAGTATATGGGTTTGTCTTTGTTACTTCTATTATTATATGGACCCAGAAGATAAAACGCATGGTAACGTGTAATATCAGAAATGTTTCTAATTGCTGTAGTTAACCAGTTTCATCTCCTTCAATATAATCTAATTTCCAATACAGTGTACGTGCCTGCTTCATCCCTACAGGTGGGGCTATACATGTATGCAATTTAAGGATGAGGGCAGGGCACCACTCTCGATATTAAAAGGGTGGAACAATGAAAATAAGGATATAGGCAAGCAAATTGCTTAGATAACATATTATCCAATTTTTTAAAGAGTTTTAACATCAGGAAATGTGTAAAAAATAACGCCCCATGTCTGCATATTTCTGAATAATAAAATTTGTTCTCTGCTGATTGAGGAAATAAGCTGCAAATTGTTTTGACAACTAGACACAATACAAGCCAAATAATTATTTTACCACTTACTTCTAAAGGGAAAATTATAATCTGATTTGCACATTGACTGCGGGATCCTTGAAAGCTTAGGCATTCTGCCAGGTACCTCACCTTGGAACTATACATATCTACAGCTTTAGGTATTTTCATCTTGTAAGCCCATAAAGCTCAAGAAACTTGATTAGGTAATAAAAAAGCTTTAAAGTAATGCCCACGTACAATTTTTTCAAGGGTCCCCAACCAAAAAAAGTCTTCAGACAATGCACACACTAATGAACAAGTTCACACTTTGCATGAACACACTGGACTTTGGGGAGACATATCTGTTCTCTTCAGTGAAGCCTTTCAGAAACGTATTCCTTATGGCAGCCACATAGTAACCCTTATGTTAGTTAACAGAATAATTACTCAGTTCCTCAAGACCTGATCATCTAAGAATTGAAGTAGCAATATCCAATATTCCACCACCTCCTCTATCTTTACACTCATGGGTGTCCAGAAGACTTAGGCTATGTGCCCACGATGCAGAAATGCTCCGGATTTTTCCTGAGCGTTTCTGCATCTCCCTAGCAGAAAAAACGCATGCGGATTTTACATGTGTTTTTTCTGCCAGGGACAAGCGTTTGTCACATGTTTTGCACATGCGATTTCGCATGCGGGTTGACAAGCGCTTTCCAAGCGATTTTAGCATCACTTGGAAAGTGCTTGACAACTTGGTCACACTATATAAATCCATGCAACCGGCATGGATTTTATATAGTGTGACCAAGTTAGTTAAAAAAAAAAGAATAAAAATTGTAAAAAACAAACAAAAACAAAACATTATACTCACCTTCCGATGGCCCCCGGTCTCCTTATCCGATGTGTCCGGTCTCCCCATCCTATGCGTCCGGTCTCCCCGATGTCTCGCGGTGGTGTACAAGGACCTTCCATGAAGTCATTTAGTCATGTGACAGGTCACGCGACCGCCGATGTCAGCGGTCGAGTGACCCGTCACATGACTAAATGACGTCATGGAAGGTCCTTTTAGACCATCGTAAGCCGCCGGGGAGCCAGGACGCATCACTAAGAAGACCGGGGGTCATCAGAAAGTGAGTATAATGTATATTTTTTATTTTAAATTCTTTTTTTTTTTTTTTACTATGGTACCCGGTCTGGATGAGAGTCTCCTCTTCTCCAGACCCGGGTACCATCCACACATTGAATCCCTTAATATCCGCATGTGCACATGTAGTCATGTGGATATTAAGCAATTCAATGCAAGTCAATGGCGGCGAAAATGGCACGATTACGCAAAATAATTGGTAGTGCTGCGGATTTTTCCGCAATGATAATCCGCAGCGGAAATTTCCGCAGCATGTGCATAGCACATGCGGATTATCATTGGGGAAAATTGCAGACCTTCTACCAAGCGTTTTTTAAGTGTTTCTGCAGCGGAATTGCCGCTGCGGAAACGCTTAAAAAACGCATAGTGGGCACACAGCCTTAGGTTTGAGCTGTCTGGAGCAGTTGTCACCCTGCCTTAGCCAACTCTGTGCCCTTAAAGTGGACTGGTTATTAATGTTATTTACTCTTAGCTCTGCAGGGTCAATGAATATATATATTTATTTACCGAGCCTCGTCAATTTTAATCAAGAGAAGAATTTCACCAGTGACCACGGTTTCTGCATGTCAAAACCATGCATAAAGATAAGGAAATCCAATGTTAGGACCTCACTCGGCTTCATTGTAAAATAACCAGATAAGGATTATGTAAAAGATTTCTTTTAGAGCGGTAGTTGAGATTACACTGTGTTCCAAATTATTATGCAAATAATATTTTCTCAGATTTTCCCAAATTACCTATATGAATTGCAGTCATTGTAATTTTCCAGTCAAATAACTATTAGAATACAATTGAAAGGTTTTTGTACAAACTGCCTATGATAACAGTATATTTTTAAAAACATAAAAAACTCAAACTGCACTCAAAATGCATGTTCCAAATTATTATGCACAGCAGAGTTTTCAACCTTTTCATTTTAATAAAGAACAAAAAAATGGTCATTTTTGAAATTATAAGCATTAGCAGGTTATTACAAACTGAAATCAAACAGTTTTCAACTCAAAACTTTATTCTAGGTGATGTTACATTTGCACATAGGACCCCTTGTTCGAAAGGAGCTTCTGAACTCTCTCATTCATTGAATTTGTCAGGTTTTGGATGGTTTTTGCTTCAATTGTTTTGCATGAGGACAGAATACCCTCCCAGAGATGTTGCTTAGATGTGAACTGCCTCCCGCCATTATAGACACTCCTTTTGATGATGCTCCAGAGGTTCTCAATGGGGTTGAGGTCAGGGGAGCATGGGTGCCACACCATAAGTTTGTCCCCCTTTATGTCCATCTATACTGACCTCCATCAGGTTGCAAACTGAATATAATTTTTTGTCTGCATCTAGCTCTGAAAAAATATTTGGCCTTCTAGCAGTGTGTGGGACTTGTTCTATTAGTCCATCTATACTGACCTCCATCAGGTTGCAAATTAAAAATAATTTTTTGTCTGCATCTAGCTCTGAAAAAATATTTGGCCTTCTAGCAGTGTGTGGGACTTGTTCTATTAGTCCATCTATACTGACCTCCATCAGGTTGCAAACTGAATATAATTTTTTTCTGCATCTACCTCTGAAAAAATATTTGGGCTTCTAGCTGTGTGTGGGACTTGTAATATTAGTCCATCTATACTGACCTCCATCAGGTTGCAAACTGAATATAATTTTTATCTGCATCTAGCTCTTAAAAAATATTTGGCCTTCTAGCAGTGTGTGGGACTTTCTCTATTAGTCCATCTATACTGACCTCCATCAGGTTGCAAATTAAAAATAATTTTTATCTGCATCTAGCTCTGAAAAAATATTTGGCCTTCTAGCTGTGTGTGGGACTTGTTCTATTAGTCCATCTATACTGACCTCCATCAGGTTGCAAATTAAAAATAATTTTTTGTCTGCATCTAGCTCTGAAAAAATATTTGGCCTTCTAGCAGTGTGTGGGACTTTCTCTATTAGTCCATCTATACTGGCCTCCATCAGGTTGCAAACTGAATATTTTTTTTTTCTGCATCTACCTCTGAAAAAATATTTGGGCTTCTAGCTGTGTGTAGGACTTGTTCTATTAGTCCATCTATACTGACCTCCATCAGGTTGCAAATTGAATATAATTTTTTTCTGCAGCTAACCCAGCCAATAGTTTTGGCCTAATACCACAGTTTGGCCACTCAGCTTTGCTCGGTTCCCATCCATTGTTTTTTTGTGCAAACAACTCCAGAGTTGTGAATTAGTTAACCACCAAAATGAGTGGAAAAAGGCCTGCTGCTGGTGGAAAAGGGAATAGGCGTGTTGGGAGGGGGAAAAAAGGTTGTGTCCGTGGGGTAGGTGTTAAAGCAACAGTAACATCTGCAGAAGAAAGATCATCTTCCAGCCAAACTAAAATGTCTACTTCTTTTAGCGGACAATGTGATAAGATCCCTTTCTTACGGACACACAACAATCGCTACAAATTCCAGATGAGGCACAAAAACAGCAGGTGCTTCAACGGATATCAAGTGCTCCTTTAAGTGGGCTCTCCTCCACATCAACTTCAACATCACAAATACTCCAGTCCTCAAAGGTGTCACCCCAATCGCACTTGCTTCCTCACAGCTCCCAAATCTCCAGCTGCCCGTCTGAGTATGAGGTAGAACAGATGGTTGAGTCTGCAGAGCTGTTTACTCATACTATAGCCTGGGAATCAGAGGTCGACTCCAGCGCTTCTGTGAATCCAGACGAGGAAATGATCTGCACTGATGCCCAGAATCTTTATGAGTCGGATCCAGGACCAGACGCAGAAGGTTCTGACCATAATGTAGACCCTCATTCCCAAACTGTAACTCCTGTTGGTGGAGACAATGAGGAAGACGATGATAAGACTCAAATACCTGATTGGAGCGACAACTTTAGTTTTTTGTCAGGGCAGGAACAGGTTGGCTCTGAGGACGACGGGTGTGATAACGCACAGGGTGATGATGATGAGGTTGGAGATCCCACTTACTGTCAACCCACAGTCAGCCAAGAGATGAGGTCAGCAGAGGAGGTGGAGGAAGATGCTAGTGACGACGAGGTCAGGTTGCGCCTTCCTGGACAGAGACGTAGTACTGGAAGCACGTCAACAACTGCATCCTCAAACACAACTCTGCCGCTCACAACAAGTCGTGGTGGCTCTTCAGGTCGCATGGGTGCTAAGCCTTGCATAGCCTGGGCATTTTTTCAGATCGATAAAGATGACCCAACTCGTGTTATCTGTAACATTTGTCAGCAAAAGCTAAGTAGAGGCCAAAAAATACATAGTTTGAGTACTTCATGCATGAACCGGCACATGGACATGAAGCATAAGTTGCAGTGGGAAGCTCAGTGTGCTACAATGCGGCCTAGCCGGCCGGGCCAACCACCGTCTGCCATATCTTGTGCATCCGCGGCCTCTTCATCCTCTGTGACTGGGGGGACAGCAGTCACACCTGTTTTGGGGCGCAGACCTGCCACCTCTTTACCCGCAACAGCCAGCGTGATTGGCAGGTCATCATTTTCTTTGGAGGTGGTAACACCAGCTGGTGTTGAGCGCTGTCCGACATCGATAGCACCACCTTTGGATCAAGGCAACCTAACATGTCCGCCTGCATCTTCCTCACAGACCGGCAGTTTGCCGGGGACACCCTTATCAACCCCGTCTAAGCACAATAGCCAGCCCTCGGTCCCTCAGATGTGGACAAGTAAAAGACCATTTCCTCCTAGCCATGAGAAAGCTAAGAGGTTGAATTTCACCATCTGCAAGCTCTTGGCTACAGAAATGCTGCCTTTCCGCCTGGTGGACACAGAGGATTTTCGAGACCTTATGTCCATCGCAGTGCCCCAGTACCAGATGCCCAGTCGGCACTCCTTCTCAAAGAAAGGTGTGCTTGCGCTCCACCAGCATGTCGCACACAACATCACTGCTTCTTTGAGAAACTCTGTGTGTGACAGGGTGCATTTCACCACAGACACTTGGACGAGTAGGCATGGACAGGGGCGTTACATGTCGCTGACTGGGCACTGGGTAACTATGGTGACAGCAGGACAAGGGGCTGCTGTCCAAGTCTTGCCGTCCCCACGAGTTGTGCGTCAATCCTCTATGTCAAAGTTCCTCCACTGCTTCTGCCTCCTCAACCTCCTCTCGGTCTTCCACCTGCACCCAAAGCCTGTCTGGTCATGCCACAAGCTTTCTAACTGCGCAGAAGGGATCCTGCACACCTCCTTACTATGCTGGCAGTAGGGCTCAACGTCATCAGGCGGTTTTTACTTTGAAATGTCTGGGAAATGTGAGTCACACAGCTGAGGAGTTGTGGTCAGCTCTGGAGAACCAATTTCATGAATGGTTGTCTCCACTGGACCTGAAACCAGGGAAGGCCGTGTGCGACAATGCTGCAAACCTGGGTGCGGCCCTTCGCCGGGGCAATGTCACACACGTGCCTTGTCTGGCTCACGTGTTGAACCTGGTTGTCCAGCAATTTTTAGCCCACTATCCCAGACTAGATGGCCTTCTGCAGAGGGCACGGTCGCTGTGTGCTCACTTCTGCCGTTCGCATCCCGCAGCTCAGCGACTTACATCTCTACAGAAGTCGTTGGGCCTGCCACTTCACCGGCTAAAATGCGATGTGCCTACCCGGTGGAATTCAACTCTGCACATGTTGCAGCGACTGTGGCAGCACCGACAAGCCCTGGTGCAATACGTTCTGACGTATAGCCTGGGCCAACGAGATCCAGAGGTGGGGCAAATCACGCTGGAGGAGTGGTCTCAGATCAGGGACCTATGCACCCTTCTGCACAGTTTTGAAATGGCGACGAAGATGTTTAGTGCTGACGATGCCATTATCAGCATGACTATTCCGGTGATTTACATGCTGGAGCACATGTTAAACAGAATTCGGAGTCAGGTGGTGGCACAAGAGGAGGTGGAGGAAGTAGAGGAGGAGGAGTTGTATGCGGAAGGGCTAACATCTGCAAGGTCCAGACGGTCGGCAGCACCAAGGCGGCAGGCATGTGAGGGTGGGGGAGATGGTTTTACCAGGGCGCATGGTAGCAGCCAAACTAGTGAGGAAGGTGCAGGAGCCCAGGAAGAAGTGGAGGACGAACTGATGGAAGACTCATCAGATGAGGGAGACCTTGATCACATTTCTGTTGTGCGAGGTTGGGGGGAGAGGACAGAGGAAGGAAGCATGATTGTTACCTCGCCACCAACACAACAGGGACTTTGTGCTCCTGGATGCGCAACACACATGAGTGCCTTCTTGCTGCACTACCTGCAACATGACCCTCGAATTGTGAGAATTAGAAATAATCCTGACTACTGGGTTGCCACACTGTTAGATCCCCGGTACAAAAGTAAATTTGCAGAAATTATTCCTGCCATAGAAAGGGATGCACGCATGCAGGAGTATCAGCAGAGACTGTTGCAGAATCTTACATGTGCTTTTCCACAAAACAGCAGTGGTGCACGTAGCGAATCTCACAGTTCCAACTTGCCAACCGTGGGACCGTCAAGTGTTCAGCACTCAAACCGTAACAGAACCACAGTATCTGCTGGTAACATCAATTTTGCGGAATCATTTCACCACTTTTTTAGCCCATCCTTTGCAAGGCCACAGGAGACAAGAAGTCTGACACATAGTCAACGCCTAGAGACGATGGTACAGGAGTATCTCCAAGTAAACACTGAAGCCATGACTGTGTCACTGGACCCTTGCTCTTTTTGGGCTTCCAATCTGGATAAATGGCCGGAGCTAGCCACTTACGCCTTGGAGATCTTGTCATGCCCTGCAGCCAGCATTCTGTCTGAACGTGTGTTCAGCGCTGCTGGTGGTGTGCTGACAGATAAGCGCACGCGGCTCTCCACTGATAATGTAGACAGACTCACGTTCATAAAGATGAACAAATCATGGATCCGAAACGACTTTTCTACCCCTGTGTCATCCTGGGGAGAGTAAAAGCTTGATGATTGGTTAAAATCACCCTACCAACCGTTTTAAGCTTTCAAATTACTAATCATGTTTATCTGTATCTTGGCTGGAAAATAATTTGGGCTTTGTAGCAGTGTGCAGCACTGATTCTATTAGGCCATCTATAATAAGCTCCACCAGATTTAAAATTACTAATCATGTTTATCTGTATCTTGACTGGAAAATAATTTGGGCTTTGTAGCAGTGTGCAGCACTGATCCTATTAGGCCATCTATACTAAAGCTCCACCAGATTTAAAATTAATAATAATTTTTTAGCAGCATCTAGCCCGGAAAATAAGTGCCTTCTTGCTGCACTACGTGCAACATGACCCTCATATTGTCAGAATTCGAAGTAATCATGACTACTGGGTTTCCACACTCTTAGATCCCCCAAACTTTTCAATCAACCTTTTCATTTTAATAAAGACCAAAAAAATGGTCATTTTTCAAATTATAAGCATTAGCAGGTTATTAGAAACTGAAATCAAACAGTTTTCAACTCAAAACTTTATTCTAGGTGATGTTACATTTTCACATAGGACCCCTTGTTCGAAAGGAGCTTCTGAACTCTCTCGTCCATTGAATTTGTCAGGTTTTGGATGGTTTCTGCTTCAATTGTTTTGCATGAGGACAGAATACCCTCCCAGAGATGTTGCTTAGATGTGAACTGCCTCCCGCCGTCATAGACACTCCTTTTGATGATGCTCCAGAGGTTCTGAATGGGGTAGAGGTCAGGGGAGCATGGGGGTCACACCATAAGTTTGTCCCCTTTTATGCCCATATCAGCCAGAGATGCAGATGTTTTATGTGCAGCATGAGATGGTGCATTATCATGCAAAAAAATGATCTTGCTGTGAAATACACGGTTCTTCTTCTTGAACCATGGCAGGAAGTGCTGTTTGAGAAAATCCACATACATTATGGAGTTCATCTTTAGCGCCTTCAGGGATCCTAAAGGGGCCGACAATCTCTCTCCCCATGATTCCAGCCCAAAACATTACTCCACCTCCTCCTTGTTGGCGCTGTAGCCGTGTTTGCGTGGGGTGTCCATCAACAAGCCATCCTCCACTCCATCCATCTGGACCATCGAGCGCTGCACGGCACTCATCCGTGAACAAAACAGTTTTGAAATCAGTCTTCATGTAATGTTTGGCCCACTGGAGCCGTTTCTGCTTGTGTGAAGTGGATAGAGGAGGTCGACAGGATGGCGTATGCACAGCTGCAAACCTCTGAAGGACCCTGCATCTTGATGTTCGGGGGACGTTGGAGGCACCAGTAGCTTCAAAAACTTGTCTGCTGCTATGACAAGGCTTTTTTGCCGCTGGTCTTTTAACCTGACGTAATTGCCTGTAGGAAAGAGTCCTCAATTTGCCCTTATCAGCACGCACACGTGTGTACTGTGAATCAGCTACATACTTCTTGATTGCCAAGACACTTCATCCTGATCATCGCACAATGTTGATTGTAGTCATGCCTTGACCTAAACACTCCACAATTCGTTGCTTCTCAGCAGCCGACACATCCTTTTTCTTTCCCATTTTGGCAGAAAATGTAGGCTGCTTAATAATGTGAGACAGCCTTCTTAAGTAGTCTTGCCTTTCATTGGACACACCTGCCAAACTAATTAGCACAGGTGTCTGCAATTGCTTACAGTGATATAAAGAGCCCTGACACACATCACCATCAATGAGTTTAACTGACAAACAAATTCTTCCCTTATCACTCCTAAACACTTTTTGCATAATAATTTGGAACACAGTGTACATGTGCTTTTCCACAAAACACCAGTGGTTCACGTAGTGAATCTTACAGTTCTAACTTGCCAACCGTGGTCTGTATGGAGTTGTTCAATAAAGGGCCCAAAATTAAGATAACATAGATGGGAGAGGTCTCTATGAATAGGAATTCCTAAGTATTTGATACCCTGTGAGGGCCAGGCAAAGGGAAAGTTGGACTGGATGGAATCCTATATGGATTTGGGGAGGGAGACATCGAGGGCCTCAGACTTCGCTGCATTGATTTTAAAATTTGACCATGTAACAAAGTGATCTATTTCAGCCATAACAGCATGGATGGATATATGTGATTGAGTGATATATACTAGGACATCATCAGCAAATAGAGAGCACTTGTACTCGGTGCCTCCCACCTCAATCCACCTAATATTGGGGTTATGGCGAATTGATGAGAGCAGGTGCTCCGTCACTAGGATGTATAAGAGAGGGGACAGAGGACATCCCTGCCTTGTCCCATTGGTGATTGTGAAAGGTGATGAAAATGTTCTGATACCCCCCCTGGGCCTTGGGACACCCGGAGCCGGACCCTTTTTGGTGGATGCTGGTGGTTGTAGTCTTCGTGGCGGCGACCCGGTTCCGTGGCTCAGGGTGGTCAAACCAGTGGCGGAACTATTTATGTGGTTTTGATGTTTAAATGTCCGACTACGCCACCCGTGGATTGCGGTCAGAGTGAACCGCCGCTGCAGGGCAGACCGCTGAGGCTGGTGTTGTGGGTGCAGCAGAGCGTAGCATAACTCCCCACAGGAGGAGTATAGCCTCAGGGCAGTGTATGCGGAGGATGGGGGTGATGGTGCAGGGCAGCAGCAGTAACGACATGGAGTCAGTGATGCAGTCCAGGGCCTTTACTCACAGTTCTTATTATCCAGACCACGTCTGCAGGTAACGGCTGCCCACGTCGTACTGTGCTCACCAGGTGAGGGGCTCAGACAACTCCCAGATAACTTTGGAGCGCTTCACAGGACCCCCTTTGTGTGTCCTTTGTCTGGCCTTTCTTACCAACCCTTCTGTCCGGCTGCCTCGGGCCTCCTCTTGGTAAACTTGGCGCCAGTTTCCCTGACCCTATGTGGTGCCTTCCTAGCGGGTGTAGCGAGGGGCTGCGCCACATAAAATGTCACAGCCTCCGGTTTCTAGCTGAGGGTCGTTTCCTGCCTCCACTAGTTTCGGGGACCGGTCTCCCCCTTTGGCCTGACCCCTCCACGCAGGTGGATTCGGGCGTGCGGTGGCGACTCGCCCGTCCGCACCCCTGGGATCCCTTCGTTCCTCGTTCCTAGAGCCTTCTCCGCTCCTCTTCCTTCCTTCTCCCTCTTCCAGGCCTGGGCCTCTGTTACTAGGCCCGCCTCCGGAGCAGAGCTCATGCAGAGCCCCTGCTCCCTGCCACTTCTGCTCAGACTTCTCTGCACTGAACTAAGATGGTGCCCACCTTTTATACTCCCTTCTCAATGCACCCAGGAACTGCTTCCTCCCTGCTCCTGCACTACAGGGTTCCCCTTCCTCAGTGTTCCCTCCCCCCACTCCAGCCAGGGACAGGGACTGTCGTGCCCATCTCAGAGGCATATTGGTCGCCCTGCCCCACGGCAATGTGGTGTAATGCATGCAGGTGTCGGGTCCTGATCCACACTCCATCCTTATCTGAGAGTGAGATATCACACCTCTGGGTGAGGTGCAATACCTCTGTAGCAACCGAGCCCTCCGGGTGCTACAGTTCCATTTATCTTGAGCCTAGGTGACGTATTGTGATACAGGGCCGTGATTTTGGCTAAAAAAGGGTCCCCTAGACCCCTACCCCAAGCTTTTTAAGAGAATCATATATGGCGTGCCAGGAGACTCTATGGAATGCTTTCTCAGCATCCAACGAGAGTATCTAATTACAAATTTATAACTGCATCTAGCCCAGGAAATACTTTGTGCCTAGTAGCAGTGTCTGCTAGTCAGCGGATTATCCCGGCTGTTAAGCAAGCTACACCACCTGTAGTTTGGACACTTAATTTTTTCAAAGGAAATGCTTCGGGACCACGGGATACTCAGTGAAGAGCATCAGGAGGCACCATAAGGCATAGGGGCTGGGACTGGCAGTAGGATGCCTTGCGGTGGACAGCCGAGCTCGATCCTTATAAAAGCTTTTTAACTGCGTCAGCTTTAGTGGACGCTACTGGAGCTGGAATTACGCGGCTGCTGGCATGAGACTTGCCCTCCAATAGATCCTTGTAAATGGATTTAAAGTGTATTCATTCAAATTAGAGAGACAATTTAAATGAAAAAGCTTAGAGCTGCCTCCACCACAGGGGGGCTCGCTCGACCCACCAGCGGACAGGCACCAGTATTGGGAGAGGGGGGCTGGCCGTCAGGGTTCACTGCGGCTCTGGCACAAACCCGGCGACACGGAGGTGGCACGGGCAGGAGCGGACTGAACGTGTCGGCTTCTCACTTTTTGGATTTTAGAAGGGCATGACATGCCTATATCTGTGTCTCCCCCTCCTTTTACTCCTCCACCTCTTTTCTTTTCGCATGACTATATGTACTTGTCACTTTTCCATGTGTTAGTTGTGTCTTCTGAGCAGTTTGTCAGCTTTTGGACACCTTTGAAGGTGTTTTCTATGTGTTTATGTGTTTTTGTTTGCCTGCCATTGGTTTTAACGGTGTTCGTAGGTGTTCGACGAACAGTTCGACGAACAGTTCGGCGAACACACGGGTGTTCGACGAACCGAACTCGAACACTACGGGGGTGGCTCAACACTAACTTGGAGTACATAGATCAATGTCAGAATGGTTGTATAATATTGATATTATTGAATTTAAAAGTAGCATTTTATGAGTCTACCTAGATAGTGAGAGATCTCATTAGTCCAAGTGTATTCAGTCTCTGTCCACACAGCCTGACTGACAGCTGCGGCTTGTACAGAGCAGTGTTACATCTCAGCAGGGACACTGAGGAGCAGTCAATCAGGCTAGATGGATGGAGATTGGGATTATACTATAAAAGAAAAAAAAAAATAAATAGGATTCTAAAGATACTCAGCCATGGGTTTGCAAAATAAATACATCAGCCTCATCAGATTATAATAATGTATACAGTTTGTATTTGGGTATCTGGTGAACAGATCCGCTCTAAGCAAATTGGGCTGAGCCTTAAAACCAAGTGCATCCCATCGACAAATTTGTCACCGTTTTTGGAAAAAAAGGCTATCTTTTATGTAGAAAGACAACTGAACAAGGAGAGCCTCCCACAATGGCATCGCCTATACTCTTTCAAAACACCATGCGACAAGTGCAATCTCTGAACTGGGATGATTCATCACTCCAGTTAATGGGCCTGTCCTTACGCGGAATTCCTGCAGTGAACCTTCTCCTAATTACTGTTTCTAGAGGAAATCACTTCCATCGGTTACATTAAATATCTTCTGGAGCCAAATGACAGGTGAGGAGGTTAATTCTACAACATTCATAGTCCAAGAATGATCTCTATGTGGGCTAGACAACATCAGAAGTATAGTGAGGGAACACCCTGGAATTTTGGAGGGGCAGTATGCTATCAAAAACAGTTTTAATCAGGAAAATCAAACAATAGATCATAGAGAATCTGAAAGCCAAGAAGAGCTTCCGAGAGGAGAGAATTTAGAGCAGTCCTTTCCCTGTCCTCGTCTGCAGAACATGTGCTATAAGCAAAGGATTACCAAGGCAACTAAACACAGCACTTGCCAATTTGTTCCCGTACAAGCCTATAAAAGGGGTGTATTGAAGCATATTACATACATTAAAGACCTGTAAGTACTGAGACAAGTGCTGTGCCTGTCCCTGATGACAAACTGTATGTTTTTAAGTGTCTGCTGTCTTATATGACACTTCAGTGAGTATTTAGATGAGGATTTACTGACATACAGAGATATAGGCCACATGTCAGTCGAAAGATCACTAAGGCTGGAACTTTTTGAACATCACAGCTAAAGGTCAGTGATTAGTTTTCAGCATGCAAATGTCATAAGTAATGTTTTTTTCTATTAGCTAGGGCTTTGTATCTTTGAGGTTTAGACTAGTTACTCATATTAGCCATTAGGTTTTTCATAAGTAAGTGAGAAAGAAAAAACATAGCAGCCAAGTCAGTTACACTGTGTGCAGAATTATTAGGCAAGTCAGTATTTGGACCATATCATAATTTTTAATGCAGATTTTCCAACTCCAAGCTGTATAACTTTGAATGCTTATTGGATGTGTGTGACTCCTGAAGCCCTACCCTGGGAGATGGGGGACTCGGAGCCGGGTCCTGATGTTGTAGATGGGGTGCAGCCGTGGCCCGGACCCACTCCGTGCCCAGGGCCATCGCACTAAAAATGATGGTATGGGCTTATCCGGGTTGAGTGGCTGATCTTGACTACGCCACCTGTGGCACCTGGTGAAGGCCACCAGCGCTGCTGTAGTCCGCTGATGCATGGTGTTATCGCAGCCATGGTTAGTACTACTTCCCACAGGCGGAGCAAGGCCTCAGGGCAGAGGGACAGGATGGAGGGGGTTGTAGTCCAGGAGGTCTGGTGCTGCATAGTGCGGTGTAGTGCAGAATAAAGAGTCCGGAGGCCATAGGGGTTAACTTCCAGGGCTTTTACTCACGATGGAGATAGCAGTAGGAAGGCGTCTCCCTGCTCCTCACGGAGTTCTGCGGCTGCGGTCACCAGAGACGGGGGGGGGGGGGGGCTCCGACAACCAGTGTTCAATCAGGACCCCGCACCAGAGTGTTCCTAGACTTCAGACCAGATCCTTTCCTGTCTGTGTGTGTAAATAGGCCGGGTCTCCCTCTGAACTTCTCTCAGAAACAGGGTACGGGTGGCAGCTCCGCTCCTTCTGTTACCCGGTGGGATCCTCAGGGCCTACCGGGCTTCCCTGACCAGGACGTAGAGTAGCAAGGTCGGGTGTCAGGGGCCGGTACCCCTCTTGCAGCCGGAATCCCTCTGAATAGATCAGGTTGGCGAGGACAGGTGGCGTATACCGCTCCGTCTGCATCCTCCCTGGGATCCATTTGCGTTGGAGCTACACTCCTAAGCTCCGGGCCTTCTTGGTCATGGTCCTTGACCGGGCTGAGACATTCATTATCTGCAACCTGCCCCTCGACCCAAGGCCAGGGCACGAGGGCCGTGCCTCCATCCTCTGCAGGTCCACACAGGATCCACGCTCAGGGAGGGAGATCACGATCAAAGAACCATCAAAAGACCAAGAACCAAGATGGCTGAGTATTAAATATGAAATTTAAAGTGTCACTAAAATGTGAGTCCTCCACCCTCACCCACTAATTGGTTCCCCTATCTCTTGGTTCCCCAGTCTCCCGACTTCCAGTAGGGGCAGCACCTAGTGCCTTCTCGCCCCCTCTGGTGGGAGAAGTGTGGTGTTGGATGTGGAAGTGGGGTCCTGACCATCACACTGTTCTTACCTCAGAGGAGGAACACTATACTCCATTAGAGAAGTGCAGCATCCCTGTGGCAGTCGAACCCCCAGGGGCGCCACAGATGAAGCAGATCATGTGATGTATATTTGTGTAATGATGAAGGGTGAGGCCTAAGGATATTAACACCCTTTATCGTGATGTGCAGAATTATTGGGCAGCTTGTTCTCCTCAGGCAAAATGGACCAAAAAAAAGATTAAACTGACTGTGAAATGTAAAAAATTATTACAAGTCTCAGATGGATGTAGCACTCTTGAAATTGGGACGTTATCACAGAACCATCAAAAGTTTTGTGACAAATAGTCAACAGGGTCACAAAAAAAAACTCACAATAATTGCCAAAGATTTGAGAAGAATCAAACCTACAGCGACAAGGAAGCCATTATTCTCCAGGGCTGTCATATTCCAAGAACAGCAGCCTCGCTGGAGGCCCAGAAGTACAAGGTATTCAGTGCTCAGAGACACGGCTAAGGTAAGGAGGCTGGAATCCGACCACCACGGAACACAGAAGAAGTGGAAACGTCAAGACTAGGACAAGAAATATTGGAAGACAGAATTTTAAAAGGTTTTATGGACTGGTGAGATGAGAGCGACTCTTGACAAACCGGATGGATGGGTCCATGGCTGGATCAGTAACGGGCACAGAACTCCACTTTGGCTCAGATGCCAAGGTGGAGGTGGGATACTGCTTTGGGCTGGTATTGTTAAAAATGAGCTAGTTTGACCTTTTCGGGTTGAAAATGGACTCAAAATCAACTTCCAACCCTACTGCCAGTTTTCAGAAGACACTTTTGGCAAGAAGATACATGAAAGTGTCTGCATCTTTCAAGTAAACCACGATTTTATGCTGGACAATGCTCCATTACATGCAAAGTCTCCATTGCTCGGCTGCCAGTAGAGGCCTTAGAGATGAAAGAATAATGACATGGCCCCTTCCTCACCGGCCTTTTTCAACAAAGGCATCCAGGCACTCAGCATCTTCAGAGCCGCGCTTCTGTAGCACCATCACATGGGAGATGAAGCATTACACGGTTTACCTTTGGAAGAACGAGTGCAAGGCTGAGTATTTTATCGGAGAGCACTTGGACCAATGTTATACTATGGAGCAGTGTAGATCTGTGATTGTTTTCTCATGCTGATTCGCAGCATGCTGACAGTGCATCAGATCACACGTGCCCCCTGACAAAGGACTGTCGTCCGAAACGCACGTCGGGTTGTGCATCGCGCAATTGCGGACCACCCAGGTAACCCATATGCTTCATGTAGTGATTTCTGTCTATATGGATCACTATATACTCAGATGTTATATTTCATTAGACTCTCTTTGTATAGTTTTCTAGGTCTAATGGAGTCCATGGCGACACAATTTACATAGCACACATGGGTGTCCCCTTACACTTCCTGTATGTCCATGCTTTCTGACTATTTTATAACATGTATGCTATACGTATATAGTGTGGGACTTATATATGTTTTATATGTTTGGCATGCAGTTTCATTTATTGCATATGGTCCTGTTTGGTCTCATGGTTTGTTGATTTATCCATCGCATATTGTGCGAGCACTTCTCTGTTTGTAGCACCACTTTAACCCAACATGTAATAAAGTTATTTGATCTAAATATATGCGGTATTTGACACATGGACCCTAGGTTCGGTTTTTTCTCTCTTGTACCCATACAAGTCTATTCAGTAATAACAAAACATTTCCATCAAACAGTAAATGATACAATTCTGGCGCTCACGTCTTCACAATGAGAGAATCATATACTGTAGTAATGCATAAAAACAGCAAGACGATTTCCCCTATGAATATTCCATTATGGTTGTGGAGAGCTAGATAAAAAAGCATCATCACTGCACCCCTGTACCACTGCCTGACCGTAAATGAGGAAACGCACAATGAGAAATGTCACAATGCAATAAATAGACCTGCTGATCTCAATTCTATGTCTGTCCTGCCACCTTCAGGCAGCAGCACGGAGAGAATACAGTGATAAATCACTCGCTGCATGAAGAACAGATATATGGTGTATCCTTCTACAAAGCCAAGCTGGCACAGTGCTGGCATTACATACTACTGTAGTTGCTGTAAGTGATGTAGTATTTTACCAACCACTCGGGAAGCTGTTAACATTTCCCCGCAGCATCACAGGGCTATTATCTGATTACATTTATTATATTAAAACTAATGTAATTACCAATATAAATTTTTTAAATTGACTCATACACTGTGCCAATATTGTGTTGCCTTCATAGGTATCCTAAATTATAAGCCTATAATACTCTGTCTTTTTAGATTTTTCTGCTATACTTTCCTTGCTATCAAAAATTCCAGTACCCTGATGCCGACCTGCTTGATCCTAGTGTGAAGTCGCTGTGAGATGGGTTACAGATCTCAGGGTTACTTCCTATGAAGACTACTGTATTTACTGTGTTATTTTAATTAGACCCTGGCACTATTTCCTACAAGGCCTCATATGGACATGGGGCCACGTGAAAACAATCAGAGAAAAGGTATAATAGAAACAGGTGCACCAATTCTGTATTTATCACCCACTCCTGGTTTTGGCTCCCACTCCTGAGAAAAAATACTGACCAAATACTGATAGTGGGGCCGTGGCCTAAGAGCAAGAACAGTATTTGGTCCCTTTGCATTCCAATAGCTTATCATACTGCACCTCCGTTATGTGTCTGTGACAGCAGCGGATTGCTGCTTTGGAGGTAGCAGTTGGCCCCCGATGCGGCTGCACAGGTTGTACTGATGATATGTCAGCAGGGCCGGCCCGAGAGATTACGGCGCCCTAGGCGAAACTATTTTGTTGCGCCCCTACTATTCTTGGCAGTAGATGAAAACTTGGGATATAAATTTAGGAGCAAAATAAACCACAACAACAATGATTAATTAACTCTCTCCTAACTCTTTAATCTTCTGAGAAGCTGTATAGGACAAATATATACAAAGTAATCAATAACACAAAACAAAAACGACCATAGGTAATTAAAATTTTTGTTTCCTTGCCTTTTTTTTTGAAAAGGATGACACTAAGTCACCGAGATTAATTTGTTTAGCAACTTCAGATTCTATCGAAATTGTTGCCAACCCAACCAACCTCTCTTGCGTCATATTTGCCCTTAAATATGTTTTAATTAGCTTTAGTTTTGAGAAGCTTCTCTCTCCTGAGGCCACGGACACAGGCAGAGTCAAAAGAATTCTTAGAGCCACCACCAGGTTGGGGACACTTTCTTTCAAGTCAGATTTAAGCAAAAGTTCAAGAACGTCTTTTGGTGATGAATCTTCTGGAACACGTCTTGACATTGCCTGCAGTTCACCACATAGCTCTATGGCATCAATGTCTTTTACTTCGTTGTGTGTAAGAGACTTTTCCAGAGCTTTACACTTATCCAGAACAAATTTGCTTGGTTTTCCCTCAAGTGAACGGATGTGGTACAAAAATCCAAATTTCAATTCCATTTCTTTCAGCTGAGTGAACCGCTCATCAACTGAATTTATAGGAGTATCTAAGATCGCAAAGTAAAAGTTAATTTTGAAACTCTGTTTCCCATCTCTTATGGGCTCATCTTTCCCTTCATAAGAGAACTGTCTGTTTTTTTTCTTTAAACGTTTTGGTGCAGAACTTGACTCAAAATTAGCTGGTATGCCAAGCTCTTCTGCGATTTCCCTCGCTTCAACTAACAGCTTCTCAAACTCTTCATCGCTTCTTAATGATTGCAGATATTTCTTTGTTTTGTCAAGGTGTTGAGAAGCAGCAGCTAAATCGAATTCTTGTGACTGAAGTAACTTACTTGTCAAATTTATTTCGTACAAAATGTTGAACCATACTAGAACAGATGTAACAAAAGAAAAGGTTCCAACTTGTTTAGCAAGACCTTGAGCTTCTAGCCGGGAGACATTTCCAGAGCTTCCTGTGAGACTAATATTTTCTGCTATGTCCATTAGAGCATCATGGACTTCGCTCAATTGGTAACGGAGGGGAGCCAGAGCATCAATTCTACTTTCCCACCTTGTTTCGCTTAGAGGTTTTAGAGTCAGAGATGGCAAATGACGCACGAGTACTTCCCAACGCTGAGTTGACGAAGAGAAAAATACGTAGAGATTTTGAACTAACAGGAAAAAAGTTGTCGCTCCAAAACAACATTTAGCGGCATCGTTGACGACTAAGTTTAGAGAATGGGAGCTGCAAGGCAAAAAGAATGCATGTGGGTTTGTGTCCAAAATTCGTCTTTGTAGTCCAATGTTTTTTCCCTTCATGTTGCTCCCATTGTCGTAGCCTTGCCCTCGTAAGTTGTCCACAGAGAGCGACAGTTCTTCAAATTTGTTCAAGACAGCGGCTGTCAAACCACCTCCAGTTGTATCAGAAACAGGAATGAATCCCAAGAAGTGCTCTTTAATTTCAAACTTTTTGTCTTCTGATGTGGAAACAAACCGAACAATGATAGTCATTTGTTCAACATGAGACGCGTCAGAAGTACAATCCAGCACTACAGAAAAGTATTTTGCAGTTTTGACATCGTCAAGAATCTTTTCCTGAATACCATTACTTAGCAGTTGAATCATCTCATTCTGTATTGTTTTTCCCAAATAATGTGCATGAATCTCTTTGTCCCGGATTTTCCAAATGTGCTCACACATGACGGGATCGAACATAGCCAAATACTCCACAAATTTCAAAAAGTTCCCATTATTAGATGCAAACAATGCATCATTTGATCCACGGAACGCTAAGTTTTGCGTACCTAGTACCCTCACTAGAGCTATCAACCTTTCTAAAATTTGATGCCAGTATTTTTCTTGCTCTTCAATTTTGCGTAAGTGTTCTTCGTCAATGGTCTTGTTCATCTTAAGTCTATTTTCGAGTTCCTTCCATTTTTGAAAGCTAATCATGTGATCTTTGCTTTTTTCGTGGCTGGCTAAAATAGCAGATATGTTTTTCCAGTCATTTACACCATCAGTACCTAAGGCTGAGCGTTTGATGATTCCTAGTTGAAGTGATGAGTCTGGAAACAACGTGCAGCAAAAACACGTTAGAATACGTTAGCCAATTGCGTTCAAGACTTTCACCATTGTCAAGACGACGTTTATAGTGAACACAAGAAAATTTTCTACGATTAGTGTCCAAAGGAAAATCGAAATCTTTAACTTGTGTGGGGCAGAGTTTTACTACATCTAGGCGTAAGTCATCATTGATTACAGTCCACGTAGCGGGATCGTCCGAATAGTCTTTGTGTAGTATTTCTATAGATGTACCAGCCTCCATGTCAGTACTGGTACTTTGATCAGATCTACCACCAGATATTGATGGTTGTAGGTCACTATTTTCAGCATGAGAAACAAATTCTATTTCCACATTCGATATTTCCGAGGCAACAGAAGCCTGTTGTTCCAACGTTTGGAATTCCGCGTCTTCATTTCTATTGCTTAGATATTTTAAAAATGACCCTTTGATTTTTGAAAGTGATTTCTCCTCCTCAGCTTTTCTTTTACGGTTCTGAAACCCCTAAAGTTTTTTCTTCTTATCAGCCATGACTCGTTACAACACACAGCATTTACCTAAAAGTTAACGCGCCAATTAAAATTGTTAACTGAACATTATATAATACGATTTTACTTTTAAGACAAAAAACACAAATTTCTTTAACAATTTCCAATGTTTCCAATATTTTTGAAAATCAAAACAATATACCTACCTCGCAGCGCCTAACACTTTAGAACCTAGGCCAAAAATTTACTAAAAACCTCCTATTTTCTATTTGCATTCATGAAACCTCATGGAACAATGAATCTAATGAATATACAAAATAACAGCAATGGCTCACATGATAAAGCATGCAAACAGTAGAGACATACCTCGAAAATATTATAATCGCGCGCGCCGATATGCAAAAAACGTAGATACTATCTCCCTTGCCTTAGCTGGCCTGACTGGCAGTCCAGGCAGTCTACGCCAATGCGTCAAAACAGACTCCTTCCACTAGCCGCATCGACTGCTGATGACATCTATCAATATAATCGCCAACTAGTACCTAAAGTCCATATTACGTATAAATAGGCCATATGGTACACCTACCTTTTAAGTATACGTATTTTTTTCTCTCGGGCGCCCCCTTAGTGTAGTGTGTGCATTTTTGGTTGTTTGCTTTGCTTTGCCAACATTTGAAAACTTAGGAGCAAAATAAACGCGCGGGATCAAACACCTGTCAGCAGACGATGCAAACGACTCACGTCCGTAGTTTAGCGCCTCCTTTCCGTGCGTAAATTGAAGCTCAACGGTTTTTCTTTTAAATTTATGGTAAAAAAAATTTATGTACACTTTTCTTTCCATCCCTAAAACTTTTTGCCTTTTGAAAAGATTTTTTATAATTTTTTCTATTTTTCTCTGGCGCCCCCTTAGGGTCGGCGCCCTAGGCGGCCGCCTAGTTCGCCTATACGTTCGGGCCGGCCCTGTATGTCAGCTCCTAGCGCCACAATATAAATGAGATCCCAACACAGCAAAGTATCCTAGAGCCTAAAGGCTACCACATACCAGTGGTGGTATATTTACCTTATTGTGGTTGTTCAGTGCCATCCACCAATGCAATTAGTGTCTTGGAGAGGAAGGGGGGTGGCAGAGATTTGGGCAGTGCTTATATAGAACAACAAAATGCTAGATGCCTTTTTAAATTTGCCTCAGTGCAGGTTATAGTGTAAACTTGGTTTCTAATCTGATTTTGTATATCATGTTCTTGTGACCTGTATCTGTCCCTGACAGCCACCCTGATTACTGCTTTTATGTCAAATCTTTGCTGGACCCTGGATTGCCCGACTACCCTTCTGTACCATACCAACTCCATCTCCATACATCTCCATGTAGAAACTTGATGGACTTTATTAGCACATATTCCTTGAGTACTTAAAGGGAATCTATCACCATGATTTCAAGCTCCAAACTATTTATATGTGAATTTAGTTGTTTCAAAGACAAGTCTAGAAATACCTTTACATGGTCAGTACATTCCTCCTTTACTGAGAGATCAGCATTTGAATTGATATGCAAATGAGGCGGAAGATCTATTGCAGATCTGAAACCTCTGTCACTCCAGCTCTATTCCCCACCCGCTGCCATCTCCTCCTGCTTGACTGATGGCTCCTTTGCTTTAAGTTACTGCATAGAGGCCGTCAGTCAAGAAAGAGGAGGTGGCACTGGGCAGTGAACAGAGCTGGAGTGACAGAGGCTTCAGATCTACCAAAGCCATTTGTACATCAATTTGAATGATGATTTCTCAGTGACAGAGGAACGGACTGGCCAAGTAAATGTATTGCTGGACTCTTCTTTGAAAGCGATACGTGCATAAATAGTCTGGGGTGTGAAATTCTGCTGACAGATTCTCTTTAATTAGCCTTATTTCCATTGTAAACCTTAGCAATTATAGTTTCCTATTTTTTGGGTCTGCTAAGAGCAAGTTTGAGGTACCAAAAAGTCTTGGGGCTAGCTGACTACCCTGACTATAGCAAGTAGGTAGTGATGAGGCATTAAATAAATACAGAAAATTAAATAAATTATGTAAAAACCAAATCAAGGCAGCAAAGATTGAGACAGAGAGAATCATTGCCAGAGAAATTAAAAATAATCCCAAAATATTCTTTAACTACATAAATAGTAAAAAACTAAAAAATTATAGTGTTGGCCCCTTTAAAAATAGTCTGGGTGAAATGGTGGATGAGGATGAGGAAAAAGCCAATATGCTAAATGATTTTTTTTCAACCGTATTTACACAAGAAAATCGCATGACAGAAAACATGATTAGTGATAACAAAAATTCTCCAGTAAATGTCAGTTGCTTAACCCAGCAGGAAGTACGGCGGCGTCTAAAAATCACTAAAGTTGACAAATCCCCGGGCCCGGATGGGATACACCCGCGAGTACTGCAGGAATTAAGTAAAGTCATAGATAGACCATTATTTTTAATCTTTAAAGATTCCATAATAACAGGGTCTGTACCACAGGACTGGCGTATAGCAAATGTGGTGCCAATATTCAAAAAGGGGACAAAAACTGAACTTGGAAATTATAGGCCAGTAAGCTTACCCTCTACTGTGGGTAAAATCCTGGAGGGTTTCCTAAGAGATGCTATACTAGAGTATCTGAAGAAGAATAACCTCATGACCCAATATCAACATGGGTTTACGAGGGACCGTTCCTATCAAACTAATCTGATCAGCTTTTATGAGGAGGCAAGTTCTGGACTGGACCAAGGAAATGCAGTGGATGTTGTGTATATGGACTTTTCAAAAGCTTTTGATACGGTTCCACACAAAAGGTTGATACATAAAATGAGAACAATGGGGATAGGGGAAAATATATGTAAGTGGGTTAAGAACTGGCTCAGTGATAGGAAACAAAGGGTGGTTATTAATGGAACACACTCAGATTGGGTCACAGTTAACAGTGGGGTACCACAGGGGTCGGTATTGGGCCCGCTTCTTTTTAACATATTTATTAATGACCTTGTAGGGGGCATACAGAGTAGTATTTCAATATTTGCAGATGACACTAAACTCTGTAGGGTAATCAATACAGAGGAGGACAATTTTATATTACAGGAGGATCTATGTAAACTAGAAGCTTGGGCTGATAAATGGCATATGAGCTTTAATGGGGATAAATGTAAGGTAATGCACTTGGGCAGAGGAAATAAAATGTATAATTATATGCTTAATTGTAAAACACTGGGCAAAACTGTAACTGAAAAAGACCTGGGTGTATTGGTGGACGACAAGCTCACGTTTGGTGGCCAGTGTCAAGCTGCTGCTGCAAAGGCAAATAAAATAATGGGATGCATTAAAAGAGGAATAGATGCTCATGAGGATAATATAATTTTACCTCTATACAAGTCACTAGTGCGACCACACTTAGAATATTGTGTACAGTTCTGGTCTCCGGTGTATAAGAAAGACATAGCTGAACTAGAGCGGGTGTAGAGAAGAGCGACCAAGGTTATTAGAGGACTGGGGGGTCTGCAATGCCAAGACAGGTTATTACACTTGGGGTTATTTACTGTGGAAAAACGAAGGCTTAGGGGTGATCTTATTACTATGTACAAGTATATGAGGGGACAGTACAAAGACCTTTCTACTGATCTTTTTACTCTGAGGCCTGAGACGGGGACAAGGGGGCATCTTCTACGTCTGGAGGAAAGAAGGTTTAATCATAATCACAGACGCGGATTCTTTACTGTAAGAGCAGTGAGACTATGGAACTCTCTGCTGCATGATGTTGTAATGAGTGATTCACTACTAACATTTAAGAAGGGCATGGATGCCTTTCTTGAAAAGTATAATATTACAGGTTATATATACTAGATTCCTTGATAGGGCGTTGATCCAGGGAACTAGTCTGATTGTCGTATGGAGTCGGGAAGGAATTTTTTTCCCCAATGTGGAGCTTGGTGTTTGCCACATGGGTTTTTTTTTGCCTTCCTCTGGATCAACATGTTAAGCTATGGGTTGAACTAGAAGGACTTAGTTTTTAAGGTTTAAGGAAGACTATGTTACTATGTTACTATAAATGACCTTAGTGCTATATCTGCAGTGTGACACCCAGTGGGTTTTTATGCATATTATTGAATGGGTAAAAAATGCAGCAAAGACGCTTAAAGAATCAACATACTCCAGTTTAAAAAAAAAACGCATCATAGCTAAAAAAATGATTTTAGTGATCTCATTTATTTTGCTGCTACTATAAAACATTGCATTATTTCTACACAAAAAAGCCACAGAAAAAAGGCAGCAAAAATGCTAAGTATGAACAAGCCCTTATACGATGATATAAAAAAAAAGCCAAGTCCAGAGAAGACTCTAGTAGGATGGCCAACAAATATCTTCTTAAATATGTGAAGTACTATATGTCCTCGTAGTTGATCTGAAAATTTGGTCAATTAGATTTTTTTATGATTTTTTAGTGTTTTCATCCAACTCTGGTCTTGGATAAGAGTAAAATGTCAAACTCTTACCATCTGGAGTTTAATTTGTGTTACTTTCATTTGTGTATCGTCTGCTGAAGTATAAAACTAAACTGACGTGAAATCAGGCAGAGACTATACATAATCAAACCCACGTTGCTGCTATTGGCATGTGCATCACAAAGGATATTTGCTTCAAGATATTATTTTACTCTGAGAAGATTTGAATGATTCTGAAGGATTGATGCTAATTAAACAACAAAGCAAGATGGAAAACACATGCTGTGCAAAATGGTAACCAGATTGGAGTGGCAGGTACTGTAGAGCGGTGTCTCCCATTATTTGCTGAAATACTGTAAATCTTAGATACATCGACCCAGATACAGCCTGTGAAATAAGTATTGAGCACATCACCAATTTTCTAAGTAAATATATTTCTGAAAGGTGCTATTGACATGAAATTCTCACCAGATGTCAGTAACAACCCATCCAGTCCACACAGGCAAAGAAATCAAACCTTAGATATCTATAAAGTTATGCATAATATTGAGAAATGACACCTAAAAAAGTATTGAACACAAAAAAAGAGAGGTCAAAAAGCCATGGAAAGTCATAACACCAGCTGAAATCTTTCAGTAATTAGAAAGCAATTCTGCCACTTAGTGAAAATATCAGCAGGTTCAACTGATGGCCAATAAAAGGTGTCTCATTACTAAGGTGCCACACAAGAAACATCTCATGATGGGTAAACATTGAGCTGTCTCAAGACCTTCACAACCTTATTGTTGCAAAACATACTGATGGCATTGGTTACAGAAGAATTTCTAAACTACTGAAGGTCCCAGTGAGCACTGTTGGGGCCATAATCCGGAAGTGGAAAGAATATAATTTCACCATAATCCAGCCACGACCAGGTGCTCCCCGCAAGATTTCAAACAGAGGAGTGAAAAAAAATTATCCGAAGAGTTGTCCAAGAGCCAAGGACCACCTGTGGAGAGCTACAGAAAGATCTACAGCAAGAAAATGATCCCAAACACACAGCCAAGGAAACCCTCAATTGGTTTCAGAGAAAGAAAATAAAGCTCCTAGAATGGCCAAGCCAATCACCTGACCTGAATCCAATAGAAAATTTATGGATGGAGCTAAAAGGTCAGAGTTCAGAGAAGGAGCCCAAGGAAACTTCAGGGTTTGAAGAGAGTTTGTGTGGAAGAATGGGCAAAAATCACACATGAGCAATGCATGTGACTAGTTTCTCCATACAGGAGGCAACTTGAAGCTGTCATCACCAACAAAGGCAAAATACAAAATATGAAGTATTAAATAAATTTCAGTAAGCGTGTTCAATACTTTTTCCTTGTGTCATATCTCATTATTACACATAACTTATGGACATCCATGGTTTGATTTCTTTGCCCATTTAAATTGGGGACCTATTCAATACTTATTTTCCTGTATATTCTACTGCAGCATTAAAGGACACGTGATGCTCTACGTGAATGTACAAGAGAATTGCACTTACAGAAGTTTTTAAACCTGCCCATATTCTTCAACATATCTAATGGCATAATTGAGCACTTTCTGCCTTGGGTTGAAGACACCAGGGAATTAAGGTTTCTAACACTTCAGAAAATTGCTGTAAATGGTCTATATGGCAGGTGTCTGCTGCAATGCTGTACTCGACATGACTACTACAGGCAACCAATATGCTCTTACAAGGGTTATTATCTAGCTTTGCTAGATTTGTGAGCATCAGATTGATCATCAGAAGATGGGGTAGAGTCAGACGGCTGCATAAATCAGACCAAGATTGGAACGCATTTCTGCATTGTGGGCACATCGTCTTACATTAATTGTATGGCTTAATATTGAGCACACGTAGCCATCTACACACAGCAGGAGGCCGCACGTAGCCATCTATACACAGCGGGAGGCCGCACGTAGCCATCTATACACAGCGGGAGGCCGCACTGCACCATCTATACACAGCGGGAGGCCGCACTGCGCCATCTATACACAGCGGGAGGCCGCACAACGCCATCTATACACAGCGGGAGGCCGCACAACGCCATCTATACACAGCGGGAGGCCGCACTGCGCCATCTATACACAGCGGGAGGCCGCACTGCGCCATCTATACACAGCGGGAGGCCGCACTGCGCCATCTATACACAGCGGGAGGCCGCACGTAGCCATCTATACACAGCGGGAGGCCGCACGTAGCCATCTATACACAGCGGGAGGCCGCACGTAGCCATCTATACACAGCAGGAGGCCGCACTGTGCCATCTATACACAGCAGGAGGCCGCACGTCGCCATCTATACACAGTGGGAGGCCGCAAGCAGTCACGCACACACACAAACATATACTGACATATACATACACGCATAAACACATTTGAAACACAAAAATACATATAAACAGACATCACACAATGATATCTGCCTGCACACACACACATTCACTCAATCACACACACACACACTCACCATCCCCCGGCTCGGCTCTAGTCGTCCAGCTCCTCTCCGGTGCAGCAGTGCAGCGCGCACTGCGTGACGTCACACTAGCAGACATGGCCATGTCTCCTAGCAGTGACGCGGCCGGGCCAGCACACAGGGAAGTTAACAGGTGCAGTGCTGGCCCGGCCGAAGAAGCAGCGGCCGTGCGCCGCTGCTGGGGGGAGCGGTCCAGGGGTCCCCCGCCTCTTACTGCCGGTATGTGCCGCACATATTATAATGAGGGCAATCTGGCCATGGACCCCCCCGAAGCCCCGGGCCCCCTGGTGGTAGCCCAGATTGCCCTCATTATAATCCGCCTATGATCCTGATCGTGGTCCGATGTAAATGGCCTTCTGACTACGCCCACAGATAGATAGATTGTACTGCTTCTTTTGATTTGATGTATATTATTGTATACTTGTCCAGACATTAGAGTCTGAACTTGCACTTTATTGGATGAAAAAGCAGGATAGGAAATTTCTGCGCTTTCCGGAATATGGCACAAATGTTGGTAATAGAATTGTAGGTTTATTGTCAACGCGTCTCAGAGTCCACTGACTCCTTCCTCAGGACAACCATACATTTGTTGTCCTGAGGAAGGAGTCAGAGGACTGAAACGCGTTGACAATAAACCTACAATTAACATTTGTGCCGTATTCCGGAGAGCGCAGAAATACTTCCTATCCTGCTAATTAAATCTACTGTTTTCTTGGAAGCTGCTGCATCTGGTATTCAGGCCCTGTAAGTGTCGTGTCTCACACAACCACGCAAGGTGAATGGTCCTGCTTATAAATACAAACCCCTTTCAACTTGGATAAGACCCTATTGCGCTCTTGCATTTCTTTACACTTTATTGGATTGGAACTACTGTACATTTGATATGATCGATAGCCATAAAATATATATATATATAAAATGCTAAATAGAGAGCACACAGTCTCTTGGACATATACCCAAACTGTCCAGCAAAATTTAGTAAGAAGGAGATCACACTCAACATTACGCTTTTATTACAGAACCTTTCTTGGCTTGAGAAAGGTTCTGTAATGGAAGCAAAATGTTGCCACATGGGCTAATAAAAAGTCCATATTTTTGCAGTTTGTTGAAGTGCTATCTCCTTTATCTCATGATAGACAGACGAAGAGGGAGCACTAAAATCATCTGTTTATCCATATGTGTGAAAAACATCTTATTCTATTTCATAGAATATTTGTAGGGTGTAGCCACTTTGTTAAAGCACCACTCCATCGTTTTTGTTTTCACCACTAGAGTGCCGTTTTGAATGTAAGCACCCTTCCCCCAGTCATATACTCACCCCCCGCTTCTTCACCATTTTTGACTGCTGCTCCGGTCCCGCGGCGCCATCTTGTAACAGTAGCTTCTGACTAGCCGTAACTTAGAAGCTACGTCAAAAGCTCTCAATGCAAGTATATGAGAGCCAGAACGAAGCCAGAACGAGACTCTCATAGACTTGTATTAAAAAGTGACCTCAGGGCAGCTCCATGAAACACTGGAGTAGCCGGCAGGTCTCTTTTCGCCAGAGACCGAAGGGAGAGTCTTCGAAAACAAATAAAAATGCCGGAAGGGGAGTATCAGACAGGGGGCAGGGGACTTACATTTAAAGCACCACTCCAGAGGTGCAATAAAAAAAAAAACACTGGAATGGTGCTTTAACTTAAAAATTGGAGAAAACTGTACTCCTAGTGATCAATCGATTGATAATTTCTATATAAATTTATAATCAAAAATGACCAAATAGAATAAATAAACTACATTTGCTTGTGTTTGTTTAGCTCATTGTGCAAATTGAAATTCATTACAGATTATCAACACATGAATGAGATTACAGTAAGCAAGCCACTAAATTAAGATTGGTTTCAGATGGGGGTTTAGCATAAAATGGAAGCAGATCTCATTTATTCACCATCTATCTGTACCACTTTTGATTGCCTGCTGTGATTTGGCAGAGCTTTATGACATGTACAGGATTTTGTTACAAGCTTTTACCCATACGGTTTTGCAGAATTATCATCAGTTTTAGCTGCATACAAAGCGTGATGAAGGTAGGTATCCCTCTCCATTCCCCCAAAACTTATCATTGCTACAATAGAGCTGAGCAATCCATGACACTTGTATCTAAAAATACAGTTGTGCTCAAAAGTTTACATACCCCGGCAGAATTTTTCCTGTCTTGGCCTTGTTTCAGAGAATATGAATGATAACAAAAACATTTTTTCTCCACTCATGGTTATTGGTTGAATGAAGCCATTTATTGTCAAACTACTGTGTTTTCTATTTTTAAATCTTATTGACAACCAAAAACATCCAAATGACCCTGATCAAAAGTTCACATACCCCAGTTTTTAATACCGTGTATTTCCCCCTCTAACATCAATGACAGCTTGAAGTCTTTTGTGGTAGTTGTGGATGAGGTTCTTTATTTTCTCAGATGGTAAAGCTGCCCATTCTTCTTGACAAAAAGCCTCCAGTTCCTGTAAATTCCTGGGTTGTCTAGCATGAACTGCGCGCCTGAGATCTCCTCAGAGTGGCTCAATGATATTGAGGTCAGGAGACTGAGATGGTGTAACATACCTGGCGGCGTTCTTGCATAGGGCACCATCTCCCACTATGCAAGATCGCAAACTTGATCATCAGTCCAGTCTGCTAGCCTGGCTTCTTTCCATGCTGTCTGCTTGCCTCTGTTCTGTCTCCTTAGGGCGGCGGCCCGGTCACTTCCTGTTTCTTGTAGCTGCTGTGGGCACACCCCTAATGCGTCCTCAGCCTATTGCTGTCAGTCACTAGATATTTAAACCAGCTTCACCTGGAAGCTGATGCCTGAGCAACGCTTTCATTCAGTGTGCCCCTTGACTCTGAATGTGCCAGGTCCTGTTCTGTTCTTGTCTGTTTCTGCCACTCTGGGGACTGTATTCCCAGACTGGCTCCTGTATCTCTTTCAGTAGCAGTTCCTGTCTGAACTGTATCCTAGCCTGTTCGTTCCGCCTTCTAGGGGCCGCATACCTAGATCTGTTATCTGTGTTTTCTTGCCTGTCTGTCCACCTTCCTGGAGGCTGTATTTCCAGGCCAGTCTGAACACGCTCCTAGCGTGTTCGTCCCGCCTTCTAGGGGCCGCATACCTAGACCTGTTTGTGTTTTCTTGCCTGTCTGTCCGCCTTCCTGGAGGCTGTAATTCCAGGCCAGTCTGAACACGCTCCTAGCCTATTCGTTCCGCCTTTTCTGGGGGCCGCATACCCAGACTCGCTCCTGTATCTTGCTGCAGTGTCAGTTTCTGTCTGAACACTCTCCTAGCCTGTTTCCTGTTTTTCTCTATGTCCGTACCTTCCCTTTTTCTGCAGAGTCTGAACCTGCACCTAACTCCTACTCGTTGTCGCTGTACTTCCGTTTGTGAGTTTAGAGTCCACTCGCTACTTCATTGCAAGTATCTTGTGTGTATCTGGTTCTGCCTTTCCCTTCCAGTCTGTTCCGTGTGAACAGAGCCCTGTCCCCTCTGCTCTGCCTTTGCTCACCGCTCCGGCGGTTCTTGCATGCTCTGCCTTGCTCATTGCTCCGGCGGTTCTTGCCTGCTCTGCCTTGCTCACCGCTCCAGCGGTTCTTGCCTGCTCTGCCTTGCTCACCGCTCCGGCGGTTCTTGCCTGCTCTGCCTTTGCTCACCACTCCAGGCAGTCTCGCCCTGTTCTGCTCTTGCTCACCGCTCCGGCGGCCTCGCCCTGCTCTTGTTCACCGCTCCGGCGGTCTCGCTCTGCTCTGCTTGTCTACCGCATCTGCGGTTCTGTTCATGAGTCCCAGTCTGTACTGGACCTTATCCAGTCTGTGCTCCAACCTGCTAGTGCCTCCCTGTCGGCACTCCAGCCGTGCCTGCCAGTACTCCCTGCTTGCATACCAGTCGTGCTTACCAGTGCCCGCCTGTCTGCATACCTGCCGTGCCTGCCTATACCCACCAGTCAGTGTGCCAGCCTAACCTGCCTTGCTCACCGCTCTGGCGGTTCTTGCCCGCTCTGCCTTGCTCACCGCTCCGGCGGTTTCTGCCCGCTCTGCCTTGCTCACCGCTCCGGCGGTTTTTCTCTGCCCTGCCTTGCTCACCGCTCCGGCGGTTTCTCTCTGCTGTGCCTTGCTCACCACTCCGGCGGTTTCTCTCTGCTCTGCCTTGCTCACCGCTCCGGCGGTTCCTGCCTGCTCTGCCTTGCTCACCGCTTCGCCGGTTCTTGCCTGCTCTGCCTTGCTCACCACTCCAGGCGGTCTCGTTCTGCCCTGCCTTTGCTCACCGCTCCAGGCAGTCTCGCTCTGCCCTGCCTTTGCTCACCGCTAAAGGCGGTCTCGTTCTGCTCTACCTTTGCTCACCGCTCCAGGCGGTCTCGCTCTGCTCTGCCTTTGCTCACCGCTCTGGCGGTTCTGGCCTGCTCTGCCTTGCTCACCGCTCCGGCGGTTCTTGCCGCTCTGCCTTGCTCACCGCTCCGGCGGTTTCTGCCCGCTCTGCCTTGCTCACCGCTCCGGCGGTTTCTCTCTGCCCTGCCTTGCTCACCGCTCCGGCGGTTTCTCTCTGCTCTGCCTTGCTCACCGCTCCGGCGGTTTCTGCCTGCTCTGCCTTGCTCACCGCTCCGGCGGTTCTTGCCTGCTCTGCCTTGCTCACCGCTTCAGGCGGTCTCGTTCTGCCCTGCGTTTGCTCACCGCTCCAGGCGGTCTCGTTCTGCTCTGCCTTTGCTCACCGCTCCAAGCGGTCTCACTCTGCTCTGCCTTTGCTCACCGCTCCAAGCGGTCTCGTTCTGCTCTGCCTTTGCTCACCGCTCCAAGCGGTCTCACTCTGCTCTGCCTTTGCTCACCGCTCCAAGCGGTCTCGCTCTGCTCTGCCTTTGCTTACCGCTCCAGGCGGTCTCGCTCTGCTCTGCCTTTGCTTACCGCTCCAGGCGGTCTTGCTCTGCTCTGCCTTTGCTCGCCGCTCCAGGCGGTCTCGCTCTGCTCTGCCTTTGCTCGCCGCTCCAGGCGGTCTCGCTCTGCTCTGCCTTTGCTCGCCGCTCCAGGCGGTCTCGCTCTGCTCTGCCTTTGCTCGCCGCTCCAGGCGGTCCCGCTCTGCCCTGCCTTTGCTCACCACTCCAGGCAGTCTCGCCCTGTTCTGCTCTTGCTCACCGCTCCGGCGGCCTCGCCCTGCTCTGCTCTTGTTCACCGCTCTGGCGGTCTCGCTCTGCTCTGCTTGTCTACCGGTTCTGTTCATGAGTCCCAGTCTGTACTGGACCTTATCCAGTCTGTGCTCCAACCTGCTAGTGCCTCCCTGTCGGCACTCCAGCCGTGCCTGCCAGTACTCCCTGCCTGCATACCAGTCGTGCTTACCAGTGCCCGCCTGTCTGCATACCTGCCGTGCCTGCCTATACCCACCAGTCAGTGTGCCAGCCTAACCTGCCTGTTCCTGTATTCTCCGGTGTGGGTCAACAGCCGTGTCCGGGGTCTGACCTGGAGTAGCACCTGGTCCCTCTGCTCGGTTCCTCCCTGGTGCACTGGCGTCGTTAGCCGTCGTGCAACCTTGGTCGGATCGGGTAGATACTTAGTTACGCCCCTCCAGGCACTCTCCGGTTCATGGTCCAGTGGGATCACTAAACATGCACACGCCAGTCAGTCCGAGCGTGTGCATAACAGATGGCCACTCCAGAACCTTCACTTTGTTCTGCTGCAGCCAATGACAGGTCGACTTGGCCTTGTGTCTTGGATCGTTGTCATGTTGGAACGTCCAAGTACGTCCCATGCGCAGCTTCCGGGCTGATGAGTGCAAATTTGCTTCCAGTATTTGCTGATAACGTGCTGCATTCATCTTTCCTTCAACTTTTACCAAGTTTCCTGTGCCTTTGTACCTCACACATCCCCAAAACATCAGTGATCCACCTCCGTTCTTTACTGTAGGAATGGTGTTCCTTTCATCATAGGCCTTGTTGACCTCTCTCCAAATGTAACGTTTATGTTTGTGGCCAGATAGTTCAATTTTGGTCTCATAACTCCAAATTACCTTGTTCCAGAAGTTTTGAGGCTGGTCTCTGTGCTGTTTGGCGCATTGTAGGCAAGATACTTTGTGGCATATGTGCAGTAATGGCTTTCTTCTGGCGACTCGACCATGCAGCCCATTTTTCTTCAAGTGCATCTTGAAACAGCCACACCACTAGTTTTCAGAGAGTCCTGAATTTCAGCTGATGTTATTTGTGGGTTTTTCTGTGCATCCTGAACAATTTTCCTGGCAGTTGTGGCCGAAATGTTTGTTTGTCTACCTGACCGTGGTTTGGTTTTTACAGAGCCCCTGATTTTCCATTTGTTAATCACAGTTTGAACGCTGCTAACTGGCATTATCAATTCCTTGGATTTTTTTTGTATCCCTTTCCTGTGTTATACAGTTCAACTACCTTTTCCCATAGATCCATTGATAATTCTTTTGCTTTCCCCATGACTCACAATCCAGAAACGTCAGTGGCTGGATGAAAGATGCAAGAGTCTGTCTGGATCCCAGAAACTCACTCAGCTTTTATGCACACACACTGATTACAAGCAAACAGGTCGCAGGTGAGGATGTTACCTTTAGTAGCTATTCAAACCCATTTGTGTCAAATTTTGTGCATGTTATCAGGCCAAAATCACCAGGGTATGTGAACTTTTTTTGATCAGGGTCATTTGGATGTTTTTGGTTGTCATTAACATTTAAAAAGAGAAAACACAGTAGTTTGAGACAATAAATGGCTCCACCCAGTCAACAACCATGAGTGGAGAAAAAGTTTTTTTGTTATCATTCATATTCTCTGAAACAAGGCCAGGGTATGTAAACTTTTGAGCACAACTCTACATTCACAGGATGACTGCTGGACACGGCACGCCATACCACACCTCGACTGCTACAGAACCTTTTTCACCTATCACGGGCCTTTTTTCCTATGATGGATGTGTGGAAAAAAAAACTAAAATAGGTGTTTAATACATAAGCAATATCTTGAACATTAAACTTTTATGACATATCTTACGGATGTCAAATATAATTTGTTGAAATATCCTTTAAAGGATCTACATAAGTTTTGGGATATTTCATATAGTACATTGTCCCAACTGCTGCAGAACATCTACAAACCCTTGCACGGTTTTAGATCTGTGGGCTGCTTCATGCCAGTTGGAGACTGACATGAATGTTCTTTTTGCGCCTCAAAAAAAAGGTTGTTTTGTGAATTGTGAAAAAAAGTTGTTTTTGTGAATCAGTCACAATTCACAAAACAATGCTTCTGTTGTGCGTATTGAAGATATAAAGAAAGAGGCTGAAATAGCAAATGCCCTGATCATATACAGGCAGTTATACATCTCTAGCCTCCTGCAAATAAGTGATCTCTACATTGTGTAAACCTGTCAAGTATCGGGTGCCATGCCTGGTGCCGCTGAGTTTGTGATTTGCATGGTGTAGGACTAATGGTCCCATATAGTCAGTAGAAATATTTAGCTGCCTGTTTTCAACCTTATCAATTTATAAACTAAATATTTATAGTCAATTGATTGATGTAAGTGAGGACATAACACATTCTTCTCATTTTACAACTTGATTCCAATCTGCAATATACACAAGTTCATTAGTACTATCACAAGTCTTCTCGGATTCAAATTACTTCAATCTGCAGAGTTTCTTCCAGAAACAAAAAATTAATTCATGGAAACACAAATGATAACTGTTACAAGCTGCAAATTGCAGGGAGCGTAATGTTATTTTCTGTTTATTTGGTAGTTATGTCAATCACATAAACTAGAGGAAATCATGTAGGCACGTACACTGTGGCCATAGCAGGACCCTTCCAATCATCGTGAATTAGGCGGCCTAACACGAATACACACAAACTATAGTCATGCGACAACTAAAATTAGATGAGACAACTGGTGCACAAGACAATTAACTATATACTATCCAAAAGATTGTAAAGGAAAAACAATTGTCTTAGAAATTGTGCATTGTTTCCCCATTAATTTTTATTGGAGTATAAAAAATCTCAAGCTCCAGCAGAACAAGAGTTTTTCCCAACTCACTTGTTATTAAAGGGGTTTCCCCCTTTCAGAAAACTTTCCTTTGTAGTCTGCAGTAGCTATAAAAACCCTGGAGGGTCCAGGTCACCACCACTGCCTGGTTGTTATTGTTTGTCTGCAGCGGTGCCATCATGTCAACATGGCTCTGTGTAGATGGTACAAGACACTGAGCTCATTGATTGTCTACAGAACCAACGTCATGTCAACAGAGCTGCAGCCAAACAGCAGATAACATTCCGCGATGGAGAACTAGTGCCGTGTGTTTGTTTTTAGCGCTACCGCAAGCTATGAAGGAAAGTTTTCTGAAAGGGAACCCCTTTAAGAGTAACAGAGGAGCAGCTGTTGCATCAGTTGCATTAGAGAAGCAACGTCTGAGCATCTTGATGCTTCATTAAAGCTACCTTTCTTCTCTGACTAAACATCAGATGTGAGAAAATGGCTGGCTTACCTATTCAAATTAGAAGTAAGTCAGAAACCCCCTCTACACACAGGCTGAAGATCATGAAGGCAGCATACTCCAGACATGAAGAATATTGGTAAACTGCATAGCGTACAATTTTAAGCTTACTTATGTACAATTTTTATTACTGGCCAACACTTTTAGGTCAGGATCATGCTTATATAGTACTCTGTGCCAAGCACTACATAGGGTATGTCGGAATCCCTGAAAAACTGTATAAGGACCAGAACCCAGACATGAGCCCTGATGGAGTGAGAATTTGACTCCAGGAATTATTTTAAATGAAAGAGGGTGTTACCAGTGTGAGACTCAGACTCAGAGAGCAGACTGTCGGTCGTTACATGTCTCACACTGGTATCGCCCCATTCATTTACAATAATCTCTGGAGGCAGAGTCTCATGCAGATCAGTGTCCGGCCCATAGTCCTGAACAGCTCATTTATATATAAGAAAAACATGGATTTCTCTGGAATAAGACTTCGGATCACAGATATCGAGGTGTCATTTTATTTAGCTTCCTATTACCACCATGCCCATATAGACGGCTAGGAGGGATGACCTTACTGACACATTCCCTTTAATATTCCCACAAAGATCTTTGCCCTCAATCCTATTATAGTAAGTGAATAAGTAGACGCGGCGGATCCATAAGCAGTCATCAGGTCAGGTAATACTTCGGCGGTATGGAAAGCATGGACAATAGTTCCTTAAGAGTAAGCACATTCTTCTTTAAAAACATCAGAATTTGTATTCTTGTATAATTAGCCAAGTCTGGGATGATGTATCCTAAGCCTTCAAGTTTGTCCGTTTTATTGGCAGCTATTTTGGCTTGAGGTTTAGCAGTGTGGTTAGAAATAAGACCTGGACTGATCCTTCTATGGTCTCCTCATGTACAATGTGATTTATATCACAGCCTGAGTAATGTCTGTGTTTCAAGAAGAACAACGCAACCACAAAGATTGTTCCACATAATACAAATATTCACCCCGAGAAGTGTAATAAACGTATAAAAACAATGTATAAAAAGCAAGTGAAATATAATATAGATGGACGCTGAAGAACCCAAAACGGTGTACACTGCAGGAGGAGCTAACCTTAGAAGTTTTGTACAGGTACAAGGTAGCAACTTCAGGGCAGTCAACAGTCTGTACATTCCTGGACAATGAAAAATAGGGCCCTTTTTCCACTGTGAGTAAATTCAAAATTGATGCTTCTCTGATTTTTTTTAGAAAACTGAAGAAGCTTGTGCAGTTTATTGTGATTAAAATTATTTTATAGTAAATGCTATTTATATCCGAGCTGTAGAAGTGTATTGGTCCACAAAAGGGACCAGCATAACGCTGGATAAGTGAGTATTTAGTAATATTGGACATTTTAATATCCAAAAAATGTTGTAGACCACAAATGTTCTGGTAGGTTTTTCCAGGAACATCACTTGATTTATACTTATCCCCAGTCCTGATTAAAAGAATTCTGCATTTACCCCATATGCACCATTAGATCCAACATTCGACTCTTCCAATTTACTTTTTACGATTACTCTACAACTTTATACACAATTGTTTAAAGGGACCCTGTTACTCTAGTGTAAATGAGAAGGGTGAAGCCCTCCATACACAAGAGATAGCTGTTGGCCAAATGCTTGTTCCACCAACATCTATCTTACTCGAGTCCTCCATACACCAGAATGTGTAGCACAGCCAGACCACCCATGTTCTGTTTGAGAGAACCACTACCAGACTCCACTTATCACTTGGAGAACAAAAGGATCGGCCATTGGAAATCCAAAGTGTTAGATCCTTCTTTTCCCCTACATCATTTGTCAGGATATTATCATAAATATTAGACTGTCAGCCAATCTTGCTGATATCAGAGGGTCTGGATGATGTTCAGCTGATGTGTAAGGGGGCATTATAATGCAGTGGGAAGATGAAGTTATATACATGCTATGTGCTGCCTGGCTCTGGTCATCTGGCCAGAGTTTCAGAAATGAACAGTGACAGCTGAAATCACACTCACTGTTCCTTGATTGACAGCCCGCTCTGTGTGTGAATGAACTAAGCGGGACATCAAACCATCAAACAAAGAACAGTATGTGTGATTACAGCAGAAGGGCACTGACTACAGCCATGACAGTTCAGTGCTGAACTCCACCCAGATGGCTTTGGAGCTACTCAAACCTCTCTCATTTACACAATTATTAACTTGAAAGGGTATTTTTACACCTTATACTATCATGGCATTTGTTAAATAGAGCAAATTCCCATGATAGATTCCTTTTAATATCTAGGATTTTATGACAATACAATACAAGTAGGCACAATAACATACAATTATAAAATAAAGTTGCTCACAGTCATAAAGCCATTAATATGGATTTACCAACATTTTGCAAATTTTTGTCATTAATTTTCAATTTATGAACTCTAATTTGATGAGAACTATAATTCATTTGTTGTTTTGGTTGTTTTTATTGCTAATTTTTTCTCAAGGTTCATAAACTTGGAAACTATCATGTCTAATCAAAATCTGCTAAAGTACTAGTATTCCATTTTTACCTGGTTACACAGTAAGAGGTTATAGGTATCTCTCACAGTCACCAACTCTAATCTAATGCATCATGGTTCATCAATAAACTAAGGCATTTAATGATGGAAAATACATGGTAGTACTCACAGTTTAGGCTTGGAAGGCACAGGTGGTGGTTCTTTGGTCGGGGAAGCCAGTGTAGTAGGAGATATGGCTGTATAGTACTTGCTCTCTTGATTCCCGTTTACACCATTATTACTGTGAACACCGTTACTTTTCCGCTCCAGGGTATTAAGTTGCAGATGACTTCTTTCCACATTAGGCTTGGAGTCTGGATGACTGGGCTGAATACACTCCAATGTTTTCTTTGATGACATTTCAAGGCCACTACTTTTAGCTGCTGTTGGAGAAGAGAATGGATGTTTCTGGAAATCATAACCACTAATCTCTCCACTTGACACATCACTTCTGGTCCGCTCATTATTTGCTATGAACAAGAGAAAAGAGTTTGTAAAAGTAAAAAAAATGATTCACCTTGAAATAACATGGAAGTACTCCAGAACGTCTGCTAGTGTTCCAGTAATAAAATAATATCAAATGTATATTCAGAAAAAGGAAATCTCTGGTGTAATCTGTCCATTTATCATTGGAAAGGCTGGTAAATCTGCAGGCTGGTTATTTTCATTCTTTAAGATACAATCATATTGTTCCAGATGCAAAGCTGTGGTACTACATTGTTCATGGTAATAGATTTACTATGTATGTCATTTGGAACTAGCAAGATTACCAACCTTAAGGTTTCCCGTGGTAGCCAGACTCATCATAGCTGGTATATATTGTGCATGCCGATTGGTATAAAAAAATAATCAGCTCATCATGCAAAAAAAATAATAATCTGTCACACTGCACAATCAATTGAAAAATGAAAATGGTACGGGTCTTGGAAGATGGTGACAATGCAAAATTTTATTTTACAAATAACTGATTTTTTTTTAACACTTAATTAAAAAAAGAAAAAAAAACAATGCAAATTTGGTATTGATGTAATCATACTGACCAGGAGAATCATTATTGGGAGTAATCTTTTACTGGAGAATGTACATCTTAAAGGAGTTGTGCAGTACTTTATATTACCCCTCCAATGTATCCCCCGGGGTCCCCTAAGGATTTTTGTAATTAGCTTACGTTGCTGATAATGCCTGTGAGTGGCGCTATCACTGGCCGCTAACAGGCATCACGCATCACGTGACCCCCGGCTGCAGCCGGGGCTGACATCCGCTGATGTCACGACAAGTGCTGGCAACAGCCGGGGGTCTTTGTTTTCCGCGTTCCAGGTGGATGCCAGGCTGTGGGCGGGGTTACCCCCCGCGTCACATCTGGCTTCCACCGCGCGCTCTCCCTGTCCTCATTCATTGGGAAAGCGAGCGGTGGATGCTGGGTGTGACGCGGGGGGTAACCCCGCCCACAACCAAGCAGCTACCGCGGGGACCCCAGTGCTGAGTCACGCTCATAGGCATTATCAGCAATGTAAGGTAATTACAAAAAGTCTTAGGGGCCCCGGGGGGGATACATTGGGGGGGGGGGGGTAATATAAAGTACTGGACAACTTCTTTAAATACAAACCCCCCCCAAAACCTATAGCGGTATTGCATTTTTATTCACTGCACAATTTTTTCCCATCTTTCAGTAAATTAGATGGTAAAATGAATGGTGTCATTCAAAACTATAACTCATCCTGAAAAATTAAGCCCTTATATGGCTATATATACTGAAAACTAAAAAAACTTATGACTTTTGGAAGAAGGGGGGATAAACCAAAAGAGTAAAAACCCTGGCTACGGAGACAAGGGATTAATGGTTAATATTGACTTCTAGGATTTCTGCTTCCAATATTAGTGGCACTCCAGTCCTGTTCTCTTTCTCTTGGTGAGGCCATGTGTATGCATGTATATTGTGTGAATCAGGGCTACTCCATTGTCCTCCGGGGACACGGCTGATGTTAGGGACTATATTCTGTGTACAGCACTGCATAATAAATGACATTTACATAAAATGAGTAATAAGATAACATTTTTCCCAGTTCCAATCTTCACAAAATAATTTAGAATGACTTGTAGATAATAAATTATGCATCTTAGGGAATAGCTCAGCCTAGGGAAGATGGCTTGGACGGGCAGAAGATGGATCACCATGGCTGCTAAAGAATGTGATACTGATAGTAAAACAAACCCAGAAAGTATGTGACTCCCCCAGACTTTACATTACCAAATCTGTCAAGTATTTTCCTTGGCTTTAGATACCTTCCTAATTATTTTGCCACTGGTCAGAAAAAAAAATTAGTTCTCTTTTTTATCTTAAAAAGAAACACATTAGGAAAAAAATCAAGTTTTAGAGAATTCACACGGTATGACACAATGCAATATATAGTAAAATCAGAATAATGTCGCCAAAGTCTTCAGTGTGGCCATAATTCTGCGTTCCTGTCTGTGGATCAGTATAGACTGTTATAACAACATACCAGCGAGCACTGTCAGCTGTGCGCTGCAGGTCACAGAGCCATAGTCATTGCTTGCTGTGCACGTGAACACACCAGCGTCTTCTGGGAACGTCTCTGCAATCACCAGTGTACAGATCTCCTCTGGAAAATACAAAAAGCACATGTTACTTCAAATCTCTTGCACCAGTTACTACCTTGGGATTGCTGTGAGGACTTCGATCACTTTACACAAAGCTTGCACTCTAATACATGTCAGTCAGACTAGATTGGAAATTCATTGTACCATTTACATATGACACAATCACTTATACATTTCAGGGTTAGCCAGCTGCAATTCCCATTAATAACACCCCCTTTTTTACGATTTTGCACTTTATTTCTTCTTTGAATTACTTTTCTGGCAAACAGATTCCAAACAGTCCTATAAATAATTTGACTTCCATTATATACTCATTTCCCCCATTATATACAGCAAACAGGCTCGACCTGCTTTTTCCACTGTTCATTATTCAGAATGAGTCAGCCTTGTAACCACCGACTTTATTGATAGATTGCCATTTTATGCCCAGCAGTACTCACTCAGCGGACCTTAATAATGTCTATACCCCATAATAACAATACAGGTACAAGACATTTGCAGTTCTTGAAGTCTATGTGTAGTATGTACTGTAATCTATTTGTTTCCAGCCCATATGTTTCTACCCAAGAAAGAATAGTCTCTACACAACTACAGTCAAGTCAGACAATATCTCCCTTTCACATAGCAGATTTCCATGTTATTAAACTGTGGCAGAAGTGTTAAGGTCAAGATGTGGCATCACTTACTGCTGGCTGATCCATGCCCGCAATGAGCCAGTCTCTGATCCAAGCCCGCAATGAGCCAGTCTCTGATTCAAGCCCGCAATGAGCCAGTCTCTGATCCATGCCCGCAATGAGCCAGTCTCTGATCCATGCCCGCAATGAGCCAGTCTCTGATCCAAGCCAGCCTCTGATCCACGCCCTCAATGAGCCAGCCTCTGATCCACGCCCGCAATGAGCCAGTCTCTGATCCACGCCCGCAATGAGCCAGTCTCTGATCCACGCCCGCAATGAGCCAGTCTCTGATCCACGCCCGCAATGAGCCAGTCTCTGATCCACGCCCGCAATGAGCCAGTCTCTGATCCACGCCCGCAATGAGCCAGTCTCTGATCCACGCCCGCAATGAGCCAGTCTCTGATCCACGCCCGCAATGAGCCAGTCTCTGATCCACGCCCGCAATGAGCCAGTCTCTGATCCACGCCCGCAATGAGCCAGTCTCTGATCCACGCCCGCAATGAGCCAGTCTCTGATCCACGCCCGCAATGAGCCAGTCTCTGATCCACGCCCGCAATGAGCCAGTCTCTGATCCACGCCCGCAATGAGCCAGTCTCTGATCCAAGCCCGCAATGAGCCAGTCTCTGATCCAAGCCAGCCTCTGATCCACGCCCTCAATGAGCCAGTCTCTGATCCAAGCCCGCAATGAGCCAGTCTCTGATCCGAGCCAGTCTCCGATCCACGCCCGCAATGAGCCAGTCTCCGATCCACGCCCGCAATGAGTCAGTCTCCGATCCACGCCCGCAATGAGCCAGTCTCCGATCCACGCCCGCAATGAGCCAGTCTCCGATCCACGCCCGCAATGAGCCAGTCTCCGATCCACGCCCGCAATGAGCCAGTCTCCGATCCACGCCCGCAATGAGCCAGTCTCCGATCCACGCCCGCAATGAGCCAGTCTCCGATCCACGCCCGCAATGAGCCAGTCTCCGATCCACGCCCGCAATGAGCCAGTCTCCGATCCACGCCCGCAATGAGCCAGTCTCCGATCCACGCCCGCAATGAGCCAGTCTCCGATCCACGCCCGCAATGAGCCAGTCTCCGATCCACGCCCGCAATGAGCCAGTCTCCGATCCACGCCCGCAATGAGCCAGTCTCCGATCCACGCCCGCAATGAGCCAGTCTCCGATCCACGCCCGCAATGAGCCAGTCTCCGATCCACGCCCGCAATGAGCCAGTCTCCGATCCACGCCCGCAATGAGCCAGTCTCCGATCCACGCCCGCAATGAGCCAGTCTCCGATCCACGCCCGCAATGAGCCAGTCTCCGATCCACGCCCGCAATGAGCCAGTCTCCGATCCACGCCCGCAATGAGCCAGTCTCCGATCCACGCCCGCAATGAGCCAGTCTCCGATCCACGCCCGCAATGAGCCAGTCTCCGATCCACGCCCGCAATGAGCCAGTCTCCGATCCACGCCCGCAATGAGCCAGTCTCCGATCCACGCCCGCAATGAGCCAGTCTCCGATCCACGCCCGCAATGAGCCAGTCTCCGATCCACGCCCGCAATGAGCCAGTCTCCGATCCACGCCCGCAATGAGCCAGTCTCCGATCCACGCCCGCAATGAGCCAGTCTCCGATCCACGCCCGCAATGAGCCAGTCTCCGATCCACGCCCGCAATGAGCCAGTCTCCGATCCACGCCCGCAATGAGCCAGTCTCTGATCCAAGCCCGCAATGAGCCAGACTCTGATCCAAGCCCGCAATGAGCCAGTCTCTGATCCAAGCCCGCAATGAGCCAGACTCTGATCCAAGCCCGCAATGAGCCAGTCTCTGATCCAAGCCCGCAATGAGCCAGTCTCTGATCCATGCCCGCAATGAGCCAGTCTCTGATCCATGCCCGCAATGAGCCAGTCTCTGATCCATGCCCGCAATGAGCCAGTCTCTGATCCATGCCCGCAATGAGCCAGTCTCTGATCCAAGCCCGCAATGAGCCAGTCTCTGATCCAAGCCCGCAATGAGCCAGTCTCTGATCCAAGCCAGCCTCTGATCCATGCCCGCAATGAGTCAATGAGTCTGTGATCCAAACAATATGATGGTCTATGCAGAGCACAATCCAAGATAAGAAGAAGAGCAGCGGTGCCTAGTCAGGATCTCACTACAATATATATTACAATACCTAAACAAGGAGTACAAGTTTTTGCAATATTGAGAGCATTCTGTATATAGATGGCATCATGGTTTCACAGGGGTTAGCAATACTGGCCATACCGATTTCTTCTGTTCATGGTATCATCTCATATCCTGATCTGATAATGATTTTAAAAGGAGACTATTATTGGATTTCATAATTATTTACATTGTGGGACTCGAAAAAGTCCCCAATTATGGCTTTAGAAAATATAGCATATATCTACAGTTGTTCAAGGCTGAATTCAAACATCCATTTATCACGGTCCGGCTAGGTCCGGCTATGAGTCTCCTGACTCCAAATGACAGCTTCATAGGAATATATGAGACTGTCAAGTTTGGGGCCAGTCTGTGCGTTACGATCCATACTGAGACCTTGGTACATGGATGTCTGAATTCGATCTAAGGGTGCAGAAGTCAAGAAGGGCTGCTACATAAACCTCCCTTTGACCTCATGCTGACCATAAAGGCCCCGTCACACTAAGTGACGCTACTGCGATCCTGACAACGATACGACCTGTCAGGGATCGTTGCTACCCAGCGGGACCTCAACAATCAAAGAAATGTCCAGACCATTCCGACACGACCAGCGATCTCACAGCAGGGGCCTGGTCGCTGGTAAGTGTCAAACGTAGCAAGATAGCTGCTGAGGTCGCTGTTGTGTCACAAAACTTGTGACTCAGCAGCGATCTCGCTAGCGATCTCGCTTATTGTGACGGGGACTTAAGGCCTAGTACTACAGAGTATTTTATGTAGCATATTACTACAGAGCTGATATGGTATCTCTAATCCTAGCCTAAAGCCCCCGTCTCACATAGCGAGATCGCTGCTGTGTCACGGTTTTGTGTGACACTTTGCAGCGATCAGGCCCCTGCTGTGAGGTCGCTGATCGCTGCAAAGTGTTCTGGACCATTTTTTGGTCGTTGCCCTCCCGCTGGTCAGCACACATCGCTGTGTGTGACCAGCGGGAGCAGCGATAAGGCTGGTAACCATGATAAACATCGGGTTACTAGGGGCACACGCGCACCTAGTAACCCGTTGTTTATCATGGTTACAAGGCTGCTAAAGTGAGCGGTAACCTCCCGCTCACTGTAGCAGAGTGGTAACCATGATAAACAACGGGTTACTAGGTGCGCGTGTGCCCCTAGTAACCCGATGTTTACCATGGTTACCAGCCTGCTCCTGCTTCAGCAGGCTGGTAACAAGGAGCAGGACATCGTGGAAAGATTCTTTCCATGATGTCGCTGCTCCCCTGATCGTTGGTGAGCCTGCCTGTTTGACAGCTCACCAGCGACCACATAGTGACGCAGCAACGATCCCTGACAGGTCGTATCGTTGTCGGGATCGTTGCAGGGTCGCTAAGTGTGACGGGGCCTTAAGTGTCTATAGCTACACCCTGCCTGCACCTCAAATAACGATCGATTGTTCAGCCAATTGTTTCACCAGCAGCTATCTCTGACTTGTCTTTCATGCACAAGAGCGCTCGCTTCGGCTTATTTAGACAAGCTGATAATTGGCGACGAGCAGTCTAGTGAACACTAGTTTCCGGCTCATCGAAGTCAACCTTTAATGATCTATAGATTGATCAAAGATCCCCAACTGTTGTAAAATTGTACAATGATCAAAACATCAGCAATCTTCTTTTTTTTTATTGCATCGTTTATACTGATCTAAAAATTATCATTTTTGGCAGCACATTCCCTTATGTAAACGACATGTCTATCACGATACAATTTTTGTACCATATAATCCGACATACTATGTTTTACCAAATACTATATAAAGCTCTGTCTTCCAAGTTTGATGTGTCTACATTAATTGGTTATTCCTAAGATAGTAAGTTGTCTCCTATCCATTGCATAGAGGAGAACTTACTGAACAATATATGTCTGACAGCTGGGATCGGGCCTCTGGAATTGGGCGCTGCAGAGCCTTGTCTTGAATTCAACGGCGATGTGCATGCTCGACCTCCACTCCACTAATTGCCAGTGGGACTGCTGGAGAAAGTCAAGTACAACACTCAGCTATTTCCAACAGTCCCATAGAGAATACATGGAGTGGGGCATGCACATCACCATTACATTCTAGACAAGGCTCTATAGAGTTTTAGATGCTCATTCTCACAATTACCAGGGGGTCCCAGTAGCCCTGACCCCCATTGTTCAGCAACTTATCCCCTATGTTATGGATAGAAGATAACTTGGCAATAATCCCTTAATAAAAAAAAAAAAGCTCTTGTAATCCAAAATTTTGCACAGTAGCTGGCCATACATTACACATGTTAGTAATTGTGGGTAAGAAGCATTGATCAATAAGCAGAAGATAAGAGTCCCCATGAAAGAGGCTTCTCTTAACAGTGCAATTATCTACTTTAGATTAGATCAGTTGTCTGACAAGCCAAGTCCTGGGGCCATACAAGGTTGTCATTAAATATAGCACAGCCTTTAATTTAGAATCTGAACTTTTGTGTTACTAGGGGAAAGTAATTGCAATTGTCTAAAAGTAGTAGATATGGTTTAATCATTATAATAAAGTTCTTCCCAGATTATCTAATAAAACCACTTTTCTTTGTGCATGTCACTAAGAAGACAATACTCTGCAGAAATCGGATAGGTCCTGCTTCTAGACAGCTGAGTAATGGCTAAAAGCAGCCACAGCTGGCCAATGATTCATGTATTTTTCCCCTACAAACTCTGCTCTGAATACTTCAATCAGCATTGTGTCAAAAGAAGCATAAAGGAGAACAGATCAGGTAATATGACAACGCGGGATGTTAGCCTTAAACAACTGGACTGTTTATTAAGTCACAGAACAGTCAGCGATACGGTGCGATTTCCGTCTAGACAGAACGAGTGGAGAATACATTAGCCAGAGGAGAAAATGCTGCTGTTACATGGGATCCCCGGGCCCTATGTATGTGCGGGCGTGTAGGGACGCTTCCAAGGAAAGCGTAGTAAACTATGAGTTACCGTCTGTGAGAAAGTCACTCCCCAAGGCAACAATAACACGACTTTATGAATGAGCTACAAACGTTTGCCGTATGACACATACGTGTTCTTGAGTAGTGCGAAAAAAATGTATGATCTTGTGTATAAATCATTCTTATCCAAGTACATCCATTGTCAGGAATCTATACGAGTTTTATCCTGAAATATTAATATCAGTTTATGCATCGTCTGTTATACTATTTAATAATATTGTTGTTTTTTTTATATTATTTAACTTGTTTTTATGCTATACTTTTCCATACTTTATACTTCTATATCTCCGAATAATAATTATTTGTGGATTTGGTAGATTATAGAAAGAAAAATTATCTTTTTGACAAAAATAAAACTGGAAAACACAAAAGGACAAAGATTTGATTGTGCTTGTTAATTTGTGACAAGTTTGCTATGAATGATCGCTAATTCACTAGTACTATTAGAAGTGGACAATCCTGTAAAATAAATCAAAAGATGAATGAATGTGGCCTCTATAATGATAAATTACCAGCTTTTTTGATAAAATCACTATTAGTTCTAGTGCAGGTGACCGTATAAATCGGACAAGTGCAATCCGATTAATTAAAAAGGGGGATTGCACTCGGATCAATGTTATTCAATGAGTCAGTGCAGATGAAAGTATTTTTACTGAGACCTAATCGCTGCGAAACAAAAATACCAGCATGCTAAATTTTACTCTGTAAATTGGCTGAAACTCATCCATTCAAGTCTATGAGTATGAAAAAAAGTACTAAGTCTATAAAAGTACTATAAAGTCTATAAAAGTATAAGTATAGTATAAAGTATAGAATAAGTAGTATAAGTGTACTTATATAGTGGACCCAGGGAACTATAGGCCGGTGAGTCTGACTTCTATACCAGGAAAGATCTTTAAACAAATTATTAAACAACATGTATGTAAGTACATGGATAAGAATGAAGTGATTAACCAGAGTCAGCATGGGTTTGTAACTAACAAGTCATGTCAGACTAACTTAATTTCCTTCTATGACAGAATCACTGACTGGGTGGATCAGGGAAATGCTGTAGTTATAGTATATCTGGACTTCAGCAAAGCATTTGACAAAGTATCTCACACCATCCTTATTGAAAAAATGACCAAGTATGCAATGGACCAGGCAACTGTTAGGTGGATTCATAACTGGCTTAGTGATCGGACTCAAAGGGTGGTTGTAAATGGCTTCACATCCAGCTGGATGAATGTCTCAAGTGGGGTACCACAGGGCTCTGTCCTGGGACCTGTATTGTTCAACATCTTCATCAATGATTTAGATGAAGGAATTGAGGGTAAACTGATTAAATTTGCTGATGACACAAAGCTAGGAGGGATAGCTAATACTAGAGAAGAGAGAGAGTGGATTCAAAAAGACCTAAATAAACTGGAGCAGTGGGCAGCAACCAACAGAATGTTTTTTAACAGGGAAAAATGCAAAGTACTACATCTGGGCAATAAAAATGAAAAAAGCATATACAGAATGGGAGGAATAGAGCTAAGCAACAGTACATGTGAAAAAGACTTAGGTATACTAATAGATCATAGACTGAACATGAGTCAACAGTGTGATGCAGCAGCAAAAAAGGCAAATACAATTCTGGGATGTATTAACAGAAGCATACAGTCTAGATCACGTGAAGTCATTATCGGTCTTTACTCCTCTTTGGTCAGACCTCATCTGGAATACTGTGTACAGTTTTGGGCACCACATTTTAAAAAAGACATAGACAAACTGGAACAAGTTCAGAGAAGAGCGACCAGAATGGTGACTGGTCTGCAAACCATGTCCTATGAGGAACGGTTGCAGGATTTGGGAATGTTTAGCTTGAAAAAAGAAGACTGAGAGGAGACTTAATAGCTGTCTACAAATATCTCAAGGGCTGTCACATTGTAGAAGGATCATCTTTATTCTCATTTTCACAAGGAAAGACTAGAAGCAATGGGATGAAACTAAATGGGAGGAGACACAGATTAGATATTAGAAAAAACTTTTTGACAGTTAGGGTGATTAATGAGTGGAACAGGCTGCCACGAGAGGTGGTGAGTTCCCCTTCAATGGACGTCTTCAAACAGAGGCTGGACAGACATCTGTCTGAGATGATTTAGTGAATCCTGCTTTGAGCAGGGGGTTGGACCAGATGACCCAGGAGGTCCCTTCCAAATCTACCATTCTATGATTCTATGATATAGTATAAATATAATATATATAGTAGTAGTATAATATATATAGTATTAGTAGTAGTATAATATATATAGTACAAGTATAGTATAAAGTACTATAAAGTCTATAAAAGTACTAAGTCTAGAAAAGTAAGTATAAGTCTGAGTATGAAAAAAAAACAAAAACAAAAAAAAACGGATGCCACAGTAAAGCATCTGATTTTTACGGATACATTGCAACTCTGTATCAGGAAGTTGTAAATGGTGTTGTAAAATTTTAATAAATGCACACAGACGACAAGTGAGAAAAAAAACAAAAAACTGTCCCACTTTTCGGGATGAAAAGCAGACAGAATTTTTATACGGTCGTGTGACCCCAGCCTTATTGTCCAATTTATCTGCCCTTGTAGTCGCTGATAAGATATTTTACAAAGTTACTTATTTTCAGGTGTACTATTGATTTATGAAATAAAAATTAAAACGACGGTTACTCTTTAAAATTTTTTTTTTTATTTCTATGTAAAAATGACTTGCCGTTCATATTTTCAGGCTTTTGAACTTCTTTTAAAACGCTTCAATTTTAAATGTTAAAAGTTTAAAATAGGTAACACTTTTCAGTTTTTTTCCGCTAGGAAGATGGTCAATACCTTGCAATAAAAATCAATGTGAAGGGGGAAAAAATAACAAAAAAAACCTGGGTTTGAAGAATACACCACAGACAAAACAACAAAAAAATGCTGACAGAAAAAAACCCATCAAAAACACCTCCACTCGGGAAAGAACCAAAAAATGCTAATAAGGATGCTTCAGGTTTCTAAAACACTAGATAAATGGAACGATTCTAGAGACATCTTCTCCTTTAAAAATGTCCCTTTTTGATCACCAAAAAAAAAGTTGCAATATGAGCATACCCTTTCAGAAAAAAATTCACATTTAGCTTTGACACAAAGGGGTTCTTCAAGAAGTTCAATATGTGTCATCACATATTTCAGGCTGTATCCTGTACTTGGCATGCATTAGAATGAGTTGCAACTAGTGTTGAGCATTCCGATACTGTAATATCGGGTATCGGCCGATATTCGCGGTATCGGAATTCCGATACTTAATTCCGATACTTTTACAATATCGGATACCGGAATCGGAAGTTCCCATAATGCCTGCGCTCTGTAGTGTCTGTGAAGAATGACAAGTTGGATGGCAGCGCGATCCAGCCTGTCATCAGAATGCCATCCCAGCGGGGGAGAATTCTCCTGATTGTTTAAAAGCCGGCGGGCGGTATAAAGCCGCCGGCTTTTAAACAATCACACAGCCCCATACTGCTTCCCCGCAGCCTCCCACCCCGATCCTCCGCTCCCCTCGCCACCTCCCATCCCGATCGTAAGTTAGGACCGGACGGGGAGCGCAGCTCCAAGGAGCGGGGAGTGAAGGACCCGGGCGGGGAAGCCGGCAGTGAAAAGACTTCACCGCCGGCTTTCCCGTTCTGTGCTGCGCTTTCCCACCGGTTATTTCAAATGAACAGCTGAGGTATCAGGTGATGCCGATCAGCTGTTCATTTGAAGTCGCCGCGTTGCCCTCAGAGGGTTCATGTGAGTTCATGCTTGACTGCATGAACTCACATGAACTTTCCCACGGCCGCACAGGTCAGCCTCACCTCCCAGACCCGTCATGATTAGTGTGTGTGCGGGGTGTGTGTGCGGGGTGTGTGCGCGATGTTTGTGCGGGTGTGCGCGGTGTCTGTGCGATGTGTGCGGGGTGTGTGTGCGGGGTGTGTGTGCGGGGTGTGTGTGCGGGGTGTGTGTGCGATGTGTGCGGGTGTGTGCGGTGTGTGTGCTTGCAGGCAGACATAGGCCGATGTGACACTACTACTCCCATCGGCCTATGTCTGTCCCCCGTCCACTCCTGCCAGCAGGATCAGCTCGATGGGAGCAGTAGTTCCCATCAGACTGATCCTGCTATTTAAATTGCCCTACTGTGTCCCCAATAAATGTTAAATACATGTCATTGGTGGCCAGTGGTTACCTAAAAGAAATTAGTTCATACATTACCTGTCCCCGCCGATCGCCACCTAAAATAAAGTAAAAAATAAAAAACTACACCTATACTCACCAAGACACCTAATTCCCCGAAGCCATCGATCTCCTGTAATAAAATATAAAATAATAAACCACAACCTTATCCTTACCCCTCCGTAGTAGTCCACGAGTGTCCCACGAAGATCTCCAGTTCAGAGCAGCCACATAGAATGTGACCGCTCTGAACCGCTGCCGCCGCTAGAATGACAGCATAAGCGGGTTCACCGGAGTTCAGGCAGCGCTGCTCCGGTTAGCTGCTTTACGGCCCTGCTGTATAGTGAGAAATTCCCACGGTACAGCAGTGCCGTAAAGGAGGTCTCCGGAGCTGCGCTGACTGAATGCACTCCGGTGACCTCAGTCAGTGGCTCCCGCTGCCGGGAGCGGACGTGTTCCCGGCAGCGTGAGCTTACAGCAGCCATGCACAGCTGTCACCATCTCCAGATGTGACAGCTGTGCATGGGAGATCAGCGCAGGAACGTGGACAGGTAACTATTATTTTTAGTAAACTAAGAATTAAATAAAATTGTGTGTTTTATTTCAAATAAATTATTTTTTTCTGGGTGTAGTGTGTGTTTTTTCTTTTTAACACTTTGTAGGTTAGTAATGGGGGTGTCTTATAGACGCCCATCATTACTAACCTGGGCTTCATGGCAGCTGGCGCTGACATGAACCCCACCACTATTACCCCCTGCCACCGCACCAGGGCAGCGTGGAAGAGCGAGGCTAAGTGCCAGAGTTGGCGCATCCTATGGATGCGCCATTTCTGGGGCGGCTGACGACTGGTGTTTCTAGCCTGGGAGGGGGCCAATATTCATGGCACCCTTCCTGGGCTATTAATATCAGCCCCCAGCTGTCTGCCTAGCCTTTGCTAGCTATTAAAATAGGGGGGACCCCACGTCATTTTTTTGGGGGGGGTCCCCCATTTTAATAGCTAGTAAAGGCTAGGTATTCAGCTGGGGGCTGATATTAGTAGCCTGGGAAGCTCCGTGGGTTTTACCCCCTTCCCAGGCTTCAAACATCTGCCCCAGCCGTCTGCTTAACCTCCGCTAGAGACTAAAATTATGGGGGATCCCACGCCATTTTTTTTTTAAATAAATCCATTATTTTAACACTAAATGACATTTGAGGAGTTAATAAAGATGCAGTCGCTAAATTATTATTTATTTTTTAATTAATTTTTCCCAAAACTTTTGACGTGGGCTTCGCCATATTTTTGTATGCCAGCCAGGTACAGCATCCAGCTTCTATGAACGCGCCATTTTCCGGGGCGGCTGCGGACTGCAATTTTCAGCGGGGGGCAGAAAGCTTGGGCCTACCTGCGCTGCAGATTCCATCCCCCAGCTGCCTAGTTGTACCTGGCTGGACACAAAAATAGGGAGAAGCTCCACGTTTTTTTTTTTTTTAATTATTTCATGAAATTCATGGAATAATTAAGAAAAAAAGGGCTTCCCTATAATGTTGTGTCCAACCAGGTACAAATAGGCAGCTGGTGGTTGGGGGCAGCCCGTTCCTGCCTGCTGTACCTGGCTGGACCCAAATATAGTGCAAAGCCCCACGTCAATTTTTTTTAAATCATTTCAGGAAATTCATGAAATAATTAAAAAAAAATATGTGGGACTTCGCCCTATATTTGTGTCCAGTCAGGTACAGCAGGCAGGAACGGGCTGCCCCCAACCACCAGCTGCCTATTTGTACCTAGCCGGACACAACAATATAGGGAAGCCCTTTTTTTCTTAATTATTCCATGAATTTCATGAAATAATTAAAAAAAAAAATACGTGGGGCTTCGCCCTATTTTTGTGTCCAGCCAGGTACAACAAGGCAGCTGGGGGCTGGAATCCGCAGCGCAGGGAGGCCCAAGCTTTCTGGGCCCCACCCGCTGCACATTGCAGTCCGCAGCCGCCCCGGAAAATGGCGCGTTCATAGAAGCGCCAAATTCTGGCGCTGTACCCAACTCATTCAGGGCCCTGGTGCGGTGGCTCACTGGGTAATAAAGGGGTTAAGGCCAGCTTGGCATTATCAGCTGGCCCTAAGCCCGAAATTCATGGGGTCACGCCAATATTAGACATGACCACCATGAATTTCTAGTAAAGTATTTAAAAAAAACACAAACACCCAGAAAAAAGTCCTTTAATTGAAATAAAGACACAATTCTTTATTGTTCTAAATTAAACCATACTTACAGTCACGCCCATTCCAGCTGAAGCCAACGATCTCCTGCAATAAAAGTAAAATAATAAAGCAACCTCATCCTTACCTTTCCATGGTTCCCAGGACAGCTTCAGCTCTGCTACATCGAGATGACAGGCTGGACCGCAGCAGAACGCTGCCATCCAGCCTGTCATCCCGCAGACACTGAGAAGCGCAGGCATGCTTGCGCTCCTCAGTGTCTCGCTGTGACGGCATCCAGATGAGCGGAGGTCATGTCCAATGAACTCAGCTCACCTCATGCACGTCACTGACAGCGTGGGAAAATTCTCCTGCACTCAGCGCTTCAGCGTGAGAATTTTCCCACGCTGTCAGTGACGTGCATGAGGTGCGCCGAGTTCATTGGACATGACCTCACCTCATGCACGTCACTGACAGCGTGGGAAAATTCTCACGCTGAAGCGCTGAGTGCAGGAGAATTCTCCCACGCTGTCAGTGACGTACATGAGGTGAGCCGAGTTCATTGTCGGCTCATCTGGATGCCGTCACAGCCAGACACTGAGGAGTGGAAGTATGCCTGCGCTTCTCAGTGTCTGCGGGATGACAGGCTGGATGGCAGCGTTCTGCTGCGGTCCAGCCTGTCATCTCGATGTAGCAGAGCTGGAGCCGTCGTGGGAGCCATGGAAAGGTAAGGATGAGGTTGGTTTATTATTTTTCTTTTATTGCAGGAGATCGTTGGCTTCAGCTGGAATGGGCGTGATGGTAAGTATGGTTTAATTTAGAACAATAAAGAATTGTGTGTTTATTTCAATTAAAGGACTTTTTTCTGGGTGTTTGTGTTTTTTTTAAATACTTTACTAGAAATTCATGGTGGTCATGTCTAATATTGGCGTGACCCCATGAATTTCGGGCTTAGGGCCAGCTGATAATGCCAAGCTGGCCTTAACCCCTTTATTACCCAGTGAGCCACCGCACCAGGGCCCTGGATGAGTTGGGTACAGCGCCAGAAGATGGCGCTTCTATGAACGCGCCATTTTCCGGGGCGGCTGCGGACTGCAATTTGCAGCGGGTGGGGCCCAGAAAGCTTGGGCCTCCCTGCGCTGCAGATTCCAGCCCCCAGCTGCCTAGTTGTACCTGGCTGGACACAAAAATAGGGCGAAGCTCCACGTTTTTTTTTTTAAATTCATGAAATTCATGGAATAATTAAGAAAAAAAGGGCTTCCCTAAATTGTTGTGTCCAACCAGGTACAAATAGGCAGCTGGTGGTTGGGGGCAGCCCGTTCCTGCCTGCTGTACCTGACTGGACACAAATATAGGGCGAAGCCCCACATCAATTTTTTTTAATTATTTCATGAATTTCCTGAAATGATTTAAAAAAAATTGACATGGGGCTTCGCACTATATTTGTGTCCAGCCAGGTACAGCAGGCAGGAACGGGCTGCCCCCAACCACCAGCTGCCTATTTGTACCTGGTTGGACACAACAATATAGGGAAGCCCTTTTTTTCTTAATTATTCCATGAATTTCATGATATAATTTAAAAAAAAAAATGCGTGGGGCTTCGCCCTATTTTTGTGTCCAGCCAGATACAACTATGCAGCTGGGGGCTGGAATCCGCAGCGCAGGGAGGCCCAAGCTTTCTGGGCCACCCTCGCTGCAAATTGCAGTCCGCAGCCGCCCCAGAAAATGGCGCGTTCATAGAAGCGCCATCTTCTGGCGCTGTACCCAACTCATCCAGGGCCCTGGTGCGGTGGCTCACTGGGTAATAAAGGGGTTAAGGCCAGCTTGGCATTATCAGCTGGCCCTAAGCCCGAAATTCATGGGGTCACGCCAATATTAGACATGACCACCATGAATTTCTAGTAAAGTATTTAAAAAAACACAACACCCAGAAAAAAGTCCTTTAATTGAAATAAACACACAATTCTTTATTGTTCTAAATTAAACCATACTTACCATCACGCCCATTCCAGCTGAAGCCAACGATCTCCTGCAATAAAAGTAAAATAATAAAGCAACATCATCCTTACCTTTCCATGGCTCCCACGACAGCTTCAGCTCTGCTACATCGAGATGACAGGCTGGACCGCAGCAGAACGCTGCCATCCATCCTGTCATCCCGCAGACACTGAGAAGCGCAGGCATACTTCCACTCCTCAGTGTCTGGCTGTGACGGCATCCAGATGAGCCGAGGTCATGTCCAATGAACTCAGCTCACCTCATGTACGTCACTGACAGCGTGGGAAAATTCTCCTGCACTCAGCACTTCAGCGTGAGAATTTTCCCACGCTGTCAGTGACGTGCATGAGGTGAGCTGAGTTCATTGGACATGAACTCGGCTCATCTGGATGACGTCACAGAGAGACACTGAGGAGCGCAAGCATGCCTGCGCTTCTCAGTGTCTGCGGGATGACAGGCTGGATGGCAGCGTTCTGCTGCGGTCCAGCCTGTCATCTCGATGTAGCAGAGCTGAAGCTGTCGTGGGAACCATGGAAAGGTAAGGATGAGGTTGCTTTATTATTTTACTTATATTGCAGGAGATCGTTGGCTTCAGCTGGAATGGGCGTGATGGTAAGTATGGTTTAATTTAGAACAATAAAGGATTGTGTCTTTATTTCAATTAAAGGACTTTATTCTGGGTGTTTTTTTTTTTCTTTAACTTTGACTATGGGGTTAGTAATGGGGGTGTCTTATAGACGCCTCTCCATTACTAACCTGGGCTTGATGTCAGCTGGCATTATAAGCTGACATCAACCCCAACCCTATTACCCCCTGCCACCGCACCAGGGCAGCGTGGAAGAGCGAGGCTAAGTGCCAGAATTGGCGCATCCTATGGATGCGCCATTTCTGGGGCGGCTGACGGCTGGTGTTTCTAGCCTGGGAGGGGGCCAATATTCATGGCACCCTTCCTGGGCTATTAATATCAGCCCCCAGCTGTCTGCCTAGCCTGTGCTAGCTATTAAATTAGAGGGGACCCCACGTTATTTTTTTTGGGGGGTTCCCCCATTTTAATAGCTAGTAAAGGCTAGGTATTCAGCTGGGGGCTGATATTAGTAGCCTGGGAAGCTCCGTGGGTATTACCCCCTTCCCAGGCTTCAAACATTTGCCCCAGCTGTCTGCTTAACCTCCGCTAGAGCCTAAAATTAAGGGGAACCCCACGCCAATTTTTTTTTAAATAAATCCTTTATTTTAACACTAAATGACAAGTACAGTAATCAACACTATCACTGTACTTCATATATATGTGACTGACATGTTTCTATCTATCTAATCTATGTGTGATTCTCTATTCTTTCTATTCTAAATTGTCGGGTACAGATGCTGAATTGCCGGCCGGCTTTCTTAAAGAGACGGTGCATGAAAACACTATCATTTTTTTAAATAAATCCTTTACACTAAATGACAAGTACAGTAAGCAACACTGTCACTGTACTTCATATATATGTGACTGACATGTTTCTATCTATCTAATCTATGTGTGATGCTCTATTCTTTCTGTTGTAAATTGTCGGGTACCGGTGAATGCCGCTGCTGAATTGCCGGCTTTTCATGTCATTCTACATTATTCTTAGTTGTTTTACTTCATGTAGAATTAACCTACAAGGAAAGAAAGGGTTTATTTTCATTCCGATATTTGTGTCCCATTGACTTGCATTGGTTTCCGGTATCGGAATCGGCGATATCCGATACTTTTTGGGTATCGGCCCGATCCAATCCGATACGATATTTCCTGATATCGGAAGGTATCGCTCAACACTAGTTGCAACTCAAAAAAACACTGCTCAAGACAGATGTCTCTAAGCGACATTGGAGGAAGTTCTTTTCATGCTGAGGAGTAGCATTGTGTTCCAATATAAGGGATCTGCTCACTCAGCCTAACAGGTTTGTAACTGGACATGGAGCGGGACTCCACTCTTCATCCCTGCTCCTTGCCCAGTTGTAAACCTGTCGGGCTGAATGAGAAGATCAGTCATGGTCATTTATGATGCTGCTCTTCAGCCTGAAGGGGACTTGCTCTTACATCGCTCAGGGACATCTGGATTGAGCAGTGTCACTTCAGGCTGCAATAAGTCATAATGCGTGCCTAGGATGGGTTGCATCCTGAAATATGTGGTGGGGACCATTTTGGACATCTTCATGGCTTTACATCAGCTATGTTATAGTTACACAGTTTATGATTTCACTGATGAAAAAAGTTGAGGTGTGGCACCCCAGGAGTCCGGTTGCCACAGTGGCATTGCCTCCCTCACAAGGGGTGATGTCATGCCTGGAAGTAAGGAGGGGTCCCCTAATCAGGTTTTGCTAGCATGCAACACTTTCCTGGCTCCAGACCAGCAAGGGGAGCTCCTCCCCTTAGCAACTGGGATCTGGAGGCGGGGTTAGCAAGAGTTAGTGAGAGGAGTTGAATTCAGGAGAGCGAAGAGGAAAGACCAGGGGAGTGGAGCTGCACGGCAGTTCACCCCAGAGAGGAGCGCAGAAGAACCGGACACCGGAGTCCGAGGTTGTGGGGCACTGAAGGCCCAGCAGCAGAAACCGGAGGGCAGGAGACTGCAGGTCTCCTGGCCCCATCAGACGCCCGGAGGCTCAGCACCACCACGTGGGAGCGACACTCCAGGAAGGCACAAGCTGCCTGCCATACGGGTGAGCACAAAGACGTTTTACTCAGGGATGAGGGCCGCAGCATAGCTATACGCAGCAGGGCCAAAGAGGTAGCGCAGAAGGGAAGGCTTACAACTCCACCTGGCTAGGTGGATCCCCCAACTTGCTTCCAGGCCACCCGGACCTCTACTACCAGCTAGTACCCGTGCCCCGGTCTGCCTAACCACCGTAAGTAAAAATAAGAGGAAACCACCATTAAGTTGTGGACTGATTATTAACTGCGCCATCCTCTGCACTACACCATAACAGCAACGTCTATACTGCCCTGGAGCTAAGCTCTACCTGTGGAGAGCTAAACCAACTCGGCTGCATTACCAACAGCTCCAGAGGACCTGCTCCGCAGCGGCGGCTCCCTTTAGCCGCATACCACAGGTGGCGTCACGAACTGTATATAAGAACTTTAATTCCCCTGTAAATATCCCCTTTTTACTGACCGCCCTGGGTCACGGACCAGGTCACCGCCACTGTGACATCTCCCCTAGCAACGAACGGCCCGGCACCGAGTACCCCACGGCCCAGGGGGCGCGTCAGAGGTATCACATGTGACAGTGAAATGACAGGCTAAAGAAAAGCTTGTAAAAAAGCTTTTAGTGAGGAAAGTAAATAAATAATAGTCTTGGTCAGTGACTATGCTATTATTGAAAAGAGGACATAATAGAAATTGGTAATAGCCTTTAACTTATCAGTCCACAAATCGCTCTGATTAATATCGACACAATGGCTCATTTACTAATAGGTTGCTTAGGATCAATAGCAAAGAGACATTGCTGTCAACACCTAAAGGTTCTCATAATGGCATGTGAATCATCAATACATCATCCAATTGCATTACCGGGATTCAGTGAAGCAGCATATAATATGGGTGCTTGGCCTGAGAGGTCAAAATGCCAGGTTATTTCAGTCTGACCACCCACATGAAAATCCTAGAAAAACAGCCATACTGTTGATTGAAATGATGGGTTGGGAATCAGCCCATGTGTAGCCTACTCATTCTATGTTGGGCAGAATAAACTGAGGATTTCTAAGGACAGTCAAAATATCTCTGCACAATGTTAGCCAGTAGATAGAAAAAAATTACAATTAAGAGTCCTCAGGGGTTGATGCCTTGTAAAGACTAACTAAAAAGGTGACAGCAAATAGCAAACTTTTGAGAGGTCCCTTAATCAAGTTTGGTTTAAAGGGAGCTTGGATCAGTCTGGCTCCATAATTTTAGGAAACTATGTTTTAGGACTCGTTCAGACTAGTGTATTATACAGACATGTGCGCAGTGGACTGCACAGAGAGCACAGCCACCCATTATAATTACTGTGTCAGTGCACAACCCATTTTCCAAAAGGACCTATAATCTGTTTGGAAAAAAATCTCAGCATGCACTACTTTGGTCTGATTTAAAGACCAGACTAGCGCATGTAAATAGCAAGAAGCTCCTGTGCAGGCGAGCACATGGAGCCGAACAGGGAGGAAAATGTGGACGTGACCGGCCCGGGTTAAGTACATTTAAATGTCAGCTGGGGACAATGACGCTCATGTGACTAATCCAAGAGGCGGTTCCCCAAGGCTTTTCCCTTTCTTTCAAGGGGAGTTGAGTGACAAAAGTCTCTTGGACCAGTCACACGAGCGCAATGGTCCCTGGCTGGCTTGTGTGACAATTTCTTTGAAATGCAGCAGCAATTCAGAGTAAAAACGACCTGCCTAAAATTATGACGCTAGACTTTAATTCATGCTGCTTGGCTGAAGTGACTGAACTGGACCGCCTGTGGTTCACTCATCATGAATAATCTGTCAGGTCCACTTTGACAGAAAATCTGAAGAGTCACCCAATTACAGTTATATGAAAAAGTTTGGGCACCCCTATTAATCTTAAGCTTAATGTTTTATAAAAATTGGTGCTTTTGCAACAGCTATTTCAGTGTGATATATGTAATAACTGTTGGACACAGTAATGTTTCTGCCTTGAAATGAGGTTTATTGTACTAACAGAAAATGTGCAATCTGCATTCAAACAAAATTTGACAGGTGCATAAGTATGAGCACCCTTATCATTTTCTTGTTTTAAATAATCCTACCTACTTTTTACTGACTTACTAAAGCACTTTTTTTGGTTTTGTAACCTCATTGAGCTTTGAACTTCATAGCCATTACTGTGTCCAACAGTTATTACATATATCAAACTGAAATAGCTGTTGCAAAAACACCAATTTTAAGAAAACATTAAGCTTAAGATTAATAGGGGTGCCCAAACTTTTTCATATAACTGTATATACATGTCTTTTTGTATATAAAGCGGTCTCACTTTGGATATTACACTAAGTAGTCTCAAAAGCTTGCTACTTGTCATCACATTTTTAGTTAGTTAATAATCAACAGGTGAGGACTACAAATTTTATTTATGCATTTTTTTAAATAAAAGTAATACATTTCAAACATAGTTTTATGTTTCAGTTTGAATTTGTCAATCTGCTGAATTCCATCATGGTCTGGATTTAGATCTTATTTGGTAACGTGAAAACACCATTAATGTGGGATCCTTCTATAATAGTACCAAATTATAAATAAAAAATATTTAGATACATTATATATGTGTAACGCATGTATGTGATTATATATTTATTTATATATATATATATATATATATATATATATATACACACACAGTACAGACCAAAAGTTTGGACACACCTTCTCATTTAAAGATTTTTCTGTATTTTCATGACTTTGAAAATTGTACATTCACACTGAAGGCACCAAAACTATGAATTAACACATGTGGAATTATATACTTAACAAGAAAGTGTGAAACAACTGAAAATATGTCTTATATTCTAGGTTCTTCAAAGTAGCCACCTTTTGCTTTGATGACTGCTTTGCACACTCTTGGCATTCTCTTGATGAGCTTCAAGAGGTAGTCACCGGAAATGGTTTTCACTTCACAGGTGTGCCCTGTCAGGTTTAATAAGTGGGATTTCTTGCCTTATAAATGGGGTTTGGACCATCAGTTGTGTTTGTGCAGAAGTCTGGTGGATACACAGCTGATAGTCCTACTGAATAGACTGATAGAATTTGTATTATGGCAAGAAAAAAGCAGCTAAGTAAAGAAAAACGAGTGGCCATCATTACTTTAAGAAATGAAGGTCAGTCAGTGCGAAAAAATGGGAAAACTTTGAAAGTGTCCCCAAGTGCAGTTGCAAAAACCATCAAGCGCTACAAAGAAACTGGGTCACATGAGGACCGCACCAGGAAAGGAAGACCAAGAGTCACCTCTGCTTCTGAGGATAAGTTTATCTGAGTCACCAGCCTCAGAAATCGCAGGTTAACAGCAGCTCAGATTAGAGACCAGGTCAATGCCACACAGAGTTCTAGCAGCAGACACATCTCTACAACAACTGTTAAGAGGAGACTTTGTGCAGCAGGCCTTCATGGTAAAATAGCTGTTTGGAAACCACTGCTAAGGACAGGCAACAAGCAGAAGAGACTTGTTTGGGCTAAAGAACACAAGGAATGGACATTAGACCAGTGGAAATCTGTGCTTTGGTCTGATGAGTCCAAATTTGAGATATTTGGTTCCAACCACCGTGTCTTTGTGCAACGCAGAAAAGGTGAACGGATGGACTCTACATGCCTGGTTCCCACCGTGAAGCATGGAGGAGGAGGTGTGATGGTGTGGGGGTGCTTTGCTGGTGACACTGTTGGGGATTTATTCAAAATTGAAGACATACTGAACCAGCATGGCTACCACAGCATCTTGCAGCGGCATGCCATTCCATCCGGTTTGTGTTTAGTTGGACCATCATTTATTTTTCAACAGGACAATGACCCCAAACACACCTCCAGGCTGTGTAAGGGCTATTTGACCAAGAAGGAGAGTGATGGGGTGCTACGCCAGATGACCTGGCCTCCACAGTCACCAGACCTGAACCCAATCGAGATGGTTTGGGGTGAGCTGGACCGCAGAGTGAAGGCAAAAGGACCAACAAGTGCTAAGCATCTCTGGGAACTCCTTCAAGATTGTTGGAAGACCATTTCCAGTGACTACCTCTTGAAGCTCATCAAGAGAATGCCAAGAGTGTGCAAAGCAGTCATCAAAGCAAAAGGTGGCTACTTTGAAGAACCTAGAATATAAGACATATTTTCAGTTGTTTCACACTTTTTTTGTTAAGTATATAATTCCACATGTGTTAATTCATAGTTTCGATGCCTTCAGTGTGAATGTACAATTTTCAGTCATGAAAATACAGAAAAGTCTTTAAATTAGAAGGCGTGTCCAAACTTTTGGTCTGTACTGTATATATATATATATATATATATATATATAGATAGATAGATAGATAGATAGATAGATAGAGACACAGTGGGGAAAATAAGTATTTGATATACTGCTGATTTCGCAAGTTTTCCCACCTAGAAAGAATGGAGAGGTCTGTAATTTTTATCGTAGGTACACTTCACCCAGAAAATCACATTGTATGATTTTTACATAATTAATTTGCATTTTATTGTATGAAATAAGTATTTGATACAATAGGAATACAGAAACCTTTGTTTGCAATTACAGAGGTCAGACGTTTCCTGTAGTTCACTGCAGCGGGGATTTTGGCCACTGCTCCATACAGATCTTTCTGGTTTTGGGGCTGTCGCTGGACAACATTGAGTTTCAGCTCCCTCCAAAGATTTTCTATTGGGTTCAGGTCTGGAGACTGGTTAGGCCACGCCAGGACCTTGAAATGCTTCTTTTGGCGCCACTCCTTAGTTGTCCTTGGCTGTGTGTTTTGGGTCATTATCATATTGGAAGGCCCAGCCACAACCCATCTTCAATGATCTTACTGAGAGAAGGAAGTTGTTGGCCAAAATCTTGCGATACATGACCCCATCCTCCCTTCAATACGGTGCAGTCATCCTGACCCCTTTGCAGAAAAGCACCCCTAAAGTATAATGTTTCCCTCACCAAGTTTCATGGATGGAACAGAGTTCTTGGGGTTGTACTCATCCTTCTTCCTCCAAACACGGCGAGTGGCGTTGATACCAAAAAGTTATATTTTGGTCTCATCTGACCACATGACCTTCTCCCATGTCTCCTCTGGATCATCCAGATGTTCATTGGCAAACTTCAAACGGGCCTGGACATATGCTGGCATGAGCAGGGGGACCTTGCGTGCCCTGCAGGATTTCAATCCATGACGGTGTAATGTGTTACTAACGGTAATGTTTGAGACTGTGGTCCTAGCTCTCTTCAGCTCATTGACCAGGTCCTCCCGTGTAGTTCTGGGTTGATTCCTGACCTTTCTCAGAATCATCCTTACCCTACGAGGTAAGATATTGCATGGAGCCCCAGACCGAGGAAGATTGACAATCATCTTGTATTTCTTTCATTGTCTAATAATTGTGCAAAGAGTTGTTGCCTTCTCACCAAACTTCTTGTCTATTGTCCTGTAGCCCATCCCAGCCTTGTGCAGGTCTACAATTTTTTTCCCTGGTGTCCTTAGACAGCTGTTTGGTCTTGGCCATGGTGGAGAGGTTGGAGTGTGATTGAGTGTGCGGACAGGTGTCTTTTATACAGGTAATGAGTAGAGATGAGCGGTATTCGACTCAAACTGTTCGCCAATCTCAAATTCGAGCTGTTTTGGGCGGTGTTCGAGCTGTTCGGCGAACACGAACAATTTGAAAAAAATTTGGCTGATCAAGGTTATGTTTGATAACTGTTCGTGCACCAAAATCATAACTGGATTTTTTTCTCAGTAATGCTGAAAATTAATGTTAATACGCAGTTTGAGTGTACAGCGGGGCGGGGGGAGGGGTAGGGGATGGATCTCTGCAGGAATAATGAAGATCTCCATTTTTTTTTCTCTTTCCCGCATTTACAGTGGGGAGGTGCAATCTGTCAGCCTATCAGCAGCGCACACACGGAGCGAACTGCTTTTTTTCACACAAGCAAGGGCATGTGTCATTGGCAGTGTGTCACATGTCCTTGCCCTATAAGACCCAGCCATTTTCCCCGTCGCCACCATTTTCTCACTGCTGCAGCTGCGTGTTAGACGGCACCGCTATTGCTGTGTGCGCTATACTTTCAGTGTTAATTTCAAGCCAATTTTCGCACAAATCTACAGATAGCTTGGGAGTAGGGAATAGTTGTGATTGCAGTCCTTTTGAGGACTAGGTTACATCAGTTCCTATCACTTTTTGCCAGGCAGGTCTGTGCCAGTGCTGTGCAAGTTTTGTTCACAGCATTTGGCTAAGGCTATGTGCCCACGTTGCGGACCTGAAGCATATTTTTTTCGCTTCTCCCTGGCGGGAAAATCGCATGCGGATATTACATGCGGTTTTCCCGCCAGGTAGAAGCGTTTGTGAGGCGTCTTTGCATGCATTTCCGCATGCGGGTTATCAAGCACTTCTCCAAGCATCACTTGGAAAAGTGCTTGACAACTTGTTCAGAATGGTAAAAATTAAAAAAATAAACTTTATACTCACCTTCCGATGCATTCTCTGCCCCGTCCGGAGTCTTGAGCGGCTCACGCTGTTGTGTGCAGGACCTGCGGTGACGTCATTGAGTCATGTGGTGGGTCACATGACTCAATGACGTGGCAGGTCCTTCAGACAACAGCGCGACGGAGGGAAAACATCAGAAGATAAGTATAAACCTTATTTTATTCTTTTTTTCCTTTTTCTTTGGTACCCAGGTCTGGATGAGAGTCTCCTCTCCTCCAGACCTGGGTACCATCCGCACATTGATTCCGCTGCGCTTCCGCAAAATTAATGAACATGCTGCGGATTTTTGACCGCAGCATATATGCTGCGGAAAAATCCGCAGCATGGGCATTGACATTGCGGAATGCCATTGGGGACCATGGGGTGCGGATATACATGCGTTTTTCAAGCGTTTACGCTGCGGAAATTCCGCAGCATATACGCTTGAAAAACGCTACGTGGGCACACAGCCTAAATCTAGCAAAGCAAATCCTTTTTGGCCTCTTTCAGTGTGTGTTAGTCAGTGGAGTAGCCTATCTGTTTTGCAAGCTACACCACCTGTGTATAGAATACAATTTTTTTTTACTGCACCTAGTTAAGTAAAACCTTTTGGGCATAGCATCATTCTATTAGTCCATCTATACTAACCTCCACCAGGTTGCAAATTCAAAATAATTTTTATCTGCATCTAGCTCTGAAAAAATATTTGGGCTTGGGCTTGTAGCAGTGTGTGGGACTTGTTCTATTAGTCCATCTATACTAACCTCCACCAGGTTGCAAATTCAAAATCATTTTTATCTGCATCTAACCCAGCCAATACTTTTGGGCTAATACCACAGTTTGGCCACTCAGCTCTGCTCGGTTCCCATCCATTGTTTTTTGTGCTCCACTGCTTCTGCCTCCTCAACCTCTTCTTGGTCCTCCAGCTGCACCCAAAGCCTGTCTGGTCATGCCACAAGCTTTCTAACTGCGCAGAAGGGATCCTGCACACCTCCTTACTATGCTGGCAGCAGGGCTCAACGTCATCAGGCGGTTTTTACTTTGAAATGTCTGGGAAATGTGAGTCACACAGCTGAGGAGTTGTGGTCAGCTCTGGAGAACCAGTTTCATGAATGGTTGTCTCCACTGGACCTGAAACCAGGGAAGGCCGTGTGCGACAATGCTGCAAATCTGGGTGCGGCCCTTCGCCGGGGCAATGTCACACACGTGCCTTGTATGGCCCACGTGTTGAACCTGGTTGTCCAGCAATTTTTAGCCCACTATCCCGGACTAGATGGCCTTCTGCAGAGGGCACGGTCGCTGTGTGCTAACTTCCGCCGTTCGCATCACGCAGCTCAGCGACTTGCATCTCTACAGAAGTCGTTGGGCCTGCCACTTCACTGGCTAAAATGCGATGTGCCTACCAGGTGGAATTCAACTCTGCACATGTTGCAGCGACTGTGGCAGCACCTACTAGCCCTGGTGCAATACGTTCTGACGTATAGCCTGGGCCAACGAGATCCAGAGGTGGGGCAAATCACGCTGGAGGAGTGGTCTCAGATCAGGGACCTATGCACCCTTCTGTACAGTTTTGAAATGGCGACGAAGATGTTTAGTGCTGACGATGCCATTATCAGCATGACTATTCCGGTGATTTACATGCTGGAGCACATGTTAATCAGAATTCAGAGTCAGGTGGTGGCACAAGAGGAGGTGGAGGAAGTAGAGGAGGAGGAGTTGTATGCGGAAGGGCTAACATCTGCAAGGTCCAGACGGTTGGCAGCACCAAGGCGGCAGGCATGTGAGGGTGGGGGAGATGGTTTTACCAGGGCGCATGGTAGCAGCCAAACTAGTGAGGAAGGTGCAGGAGCCCAGGAAGAAGTGGAGGACGAACTGATGGAAGACTCATCAGATGAGGGAGACCTTGATCACATTTCTGTTGTGCGAGGTTGGGGGGAGAGGGCAGAGGAAGGAAGCATGATTGCTACCTTGCCACCAACACAACAGGGACTTGGTGCTCCTGGATGCGCAAGACACATGAGTGCCTTCTTGCTGCACTACCTGCAACATGACCCTCGAATTGTGAGAATTAGAAATAATCCTGACTACTGGGTTTCCACACTGTTAGATCCCCGGTACAAAAGTAAATTTGCAGAAATTATTCCTGCCATAGAAAGAGATGCACGCATGCAGGAGTATCAGCAGAGACTGTTGCAGAACCTTACATGTGCTTTTCCCCAAAACACTAGTGGTGCACGTATTGAATCTCACAGTTCCAACTTGCCAACCGTGGTACCGTCGAGTGTTCAGCACTCAAAACGTAACAGAAGCACAGTATCTGCTGGTGACATCAATTTTGCTGAATCATTTCACCACTTTTTTAGCCCATCCTTTGCAAGGCCACAGGAGACAAGAAGTCTGACACATAGGCAACGCCTAGAGACGATGGTACAGGAGTATCTCCAAGTAAACATTGAAGCCATGACTGTGTCACTGGACCCTTGCTCTTTTTGGGCTTCCAATCTGGATAAATGGCCGGAGCTAGCCACTTACGCCTTGGAGATCTTGTCATGCCCCGCAGCTAGCGTTCTGTCTGAACGTGTGTTCAGCGCTGCTGGTGGTGTGCTGACAGATAAGCGCACGCTGCTCTCCACTGATAATGTAGACAGACTCATGTTCATAAAGATGAACAAATCATGGATCCGAAACGACTTTTCTACCCCTGTAACATCCTGGGGAGAGTAAAAGCTTGATGATTTGTTGAAATCACCTCACCAACCGTTTTAAGGTTTCAAATTACTAATCATGTTTATCTGTATCTTGGCTGGAAAATAATTTGGGCCTTGAAGCAGTGTGCAGTACTGATTCTATTAGGCCATCTATACTAAACACCAGATTTAAAATTACTAATCATGTTTATCTGTATCTTAGCTGGAAAATAATTTGGGCCTTGTAGCAGTTTGCAGTACTGATTCTATTAGGCCATCTATACTAAACTCCACCAGCTTTCAAATTAATAATAATTTTTAGCTGCATCTAGCCCGGAAAATAATTTTGGGGCTCCTAGATGCGCAAGACACATGAGTGCCTTCTTGCTGCACTACCTGCAACATGACCTTCAGATTGTCAGAATTCGAAATAATCCTGACTACTGGGTTGCCACACTCTTAGATCCCCCACACTCTTCGATCAACCTTTTCATTTTAATAAAGAACAAAAAAATGGTCATTTTTGAAATTATAAGCATTAGCAGGTTATTACAAACTGAAATCAAACAGTTTTCAACTCAAAACTTTATTCTAGGTGATGTTACATTTGCACATAGGACCCCTTGTTCGAAAGGAGCTTCTGAACTCTCTCGTCCATTGAATTTGTCAGGTTTTGGATGGTTTCTGCTTTAATTGTTTTTCATGAGGACAGAATACCCTCCCAGAGCTGTTGTTTAGATGTGAACTGCCTCCCGCCATCATAGACACTCCTTTTGATGATGCTCCAGAGGTTCTCAATGGAGTTGAGGTCAGGGGAGCATGGGGGTCACACCATAAGTTTGTCCCCTTTTATGCCCATAGCAGCCAGAGATGCAGATGTGTTATGTGCAGCATGAGATGGTGCATTATCATGCATGAAAATGATCTTGCTGCGGAATACACGGTTCTTCTTCTTGAACCATGGCAGGAAGTGCTGTTTGAGAAACTCCACATACATTATGGAGTTCATCTTTACCCCTTCAGGGATCCTAAAGGGGCCGACAATCTCTCTCCCCATGATTCCAGCCCAAAACATTACTCCACCCCCTCCTTGTTGGCGCCGTAGCCGTGTTTGCATGGGGTGTCCATCAACCAGCCATCCTCCACTCCATCCATCTGGACCATCGAGCGTTGCACGGCACTCATCGGTGAACAAAACAGTTTTGAAATCAGTCTTCATGTATTGTTTGGCCAACTGGAGCCGTTTCTGCTTGTGTGAAGTGGATAGAGGAGGTCGACAGGATGGCTTACGCACAGCTGCAAACCTCTGAAGGACCCTGCATCTTGTTGTTCGGGGGACGTTGGAGGCACCAGCAGCTTCAAAAACTTGTCTGCTGCTATGACCAGGCTTTTTTGCCCCTGCTCTTTTAACCTGACGTAATTGCCTGTAGGAAAGAGTCCTCAATTTTCCCTTATCAGCACGCACACGTGTGTACTGTGAATCAGCTACATACTTCTTGATTTTGCGATGATCAGGATAAAGTGTCTTGGCAATGTTGATTGTAGTCATGCCTTGACCTAAACACTCCACAATTTGTTGCTTCTCAGCAGCCGACACATCCTTTTTCTTTCCCATTTTGGCAGAAAATGTAGGCTGCTTAATAATGTGGGACAGCCTTCTTAAGTAGTCTTGCCTTTCACTGGACACACCTGCCAAACTAATTAGCACAGGTGTCTGCAATTGCTTACAGTGATATAAAGAGCCGTGACACACATCACCATCAATGAGTTTAACTGACAAACAAACAAATTCTTACCTTATCACTCCTAAACACTTTTTGCATAATAATTTGGAACACGGTGTACATGTGCTTTTCCACAAAACACCAGTGGTTCACGTAGTGAATCTTACAGTTCTAACTTGCCAACCGTGGTCTGTATGGAGTTGTTCAATAAAGGGCCCAAAATTAAGATAACATAGACGGGAGAGGTCTCTATGAATACGAATTCCTAAGTATTTGATACCCTGTGAGGGCCAGGCAAAGGGAAAGTTGGACAGGATGGAATCCTGTATGGATTTGGGGAGGGAGACATCGAGGGCCTCAGACTTCGCTGCATTGATTTTAAAATTTGACCATGTAACAAAGTGATCTATTTCAGCCATAACAGCAGGGATGGATATATGTGATTGAGTGATATATACTAGGACATCATCAGCAAATGCAGAGCACTTGTACTCGGTGCCTCCCACTTCAGTCCACCTAATATTGGGGTTATGGCGAATTGATGAGAGCAGGTGCTCCATCACTAGGATGTATAAGAGAGGGGACAGAGGACATCCCTGCCTTGTCCCATTGGTGATTATGAAAGGTGATGAAAATGTTCCATTTATCTTCAGCCTAGGTGACGTATTACGATACAGGGCCGTGATTTAGCCTATAAAAGGGTCCCCTAGACCCCTACCCCAAGCTTTTTAAGAGAATAATATATGGCGTGCCAGGAGACTCTATGGAATGCTTTCTCAGCATCCAACGAGAGTATCTAATTACAAATTTTTAACTGCATCTAGCCCAGGAAATACTTTGTGCCTAGTAGCAGTGTCTGCTAGTCAGCGGATTATCCCAGCTGTTAAGCAAGCTACACCACCTGTAGTTTGGACACTTAATTTTTTCAAAGGAAATGCTTCGGGCCCCCGGGACACTCAGTGAAGAGCATCGGGTCGGACGCCTTGCGGTGGACCGCCAAGCTCGATCATTATAAAAGCTTTTTAACTGCAGCAGCTTTAGTGGACGCTACTGGAGCTTGAATTACCGTGGCTGCTGGCATGAGACTTGCCCTACAATAGATCCTTGTAAAAGGATTTAAAGTGTACTCATTCAAATTAGAGAGACAATTTAAATTAAAAAGATTAGACCTGCCTCCACCGCAGGGGGGCTCGCTCGACCCACCAGCGGACAGGCACCAGTATTGGGAGAGGGGGGCTGGCCGTCAGCGTCCACTGCAGCTCTGGCACAAACCCGGCGACACGGAGGTCGCACGGGCAGGAACGGACTGGCAGTGTTGGCTTCGCACTTTTTTGGTTTTAGAAGGGCATGACATGCCTATATCTGTGTCTCCCCCTCCTTTTACTCCTCCACCTCTTTTCTTTTCGCATGACTATATGTACTTGTCACTTTTCCATGTGTTAGTTGTGTCTTCTGAGCAGTTTGTCAGCTTTTGGACACCTTTGAAGGTGTTTTCTATGTGTTTCTATGTGTTTTTGTTTGCCTGCCATTGGTTTTAACGGTGTTCGAAGCTGTTCGACGAACAGTTCGACGAACATACGGGTGTTCGACGAACCGAACCGAACTCGAACACTACGGGGGTGGCTCAACACTAGTAATGAGTTCAAACAGGTACAATTAATACAGGTAATGAGTGCAGAATAGGAGGGCTTCTTAAAGAAAAACTAATAGGTCTGTGAGAGGCAGAATTCTTACTGGTTGGCAGGTGATCAAATACTTATTTCATGCAATAAAATGCAATTGTATGATTTTTACATAATTAAATGTGATTTTCTGGATTTTATTTTTAGATTCCGTCCCTCACAGTTTAAGTGTAGCTACAATGAAAATTACAGACCTCTCCATTCTTTGTAGGTGGGGAAACTTGCAAAATCAGCAGACTATCAAATACTTATTCTCCTCACTGTGTGTGTGTACAGTAATATATATTTTATATATATACACATACATACATACATACATACACACACACACACGTGCTAGCTGCATCAATGTGAATATTTTGAAGGATTTACTTAGAATTTAAGAGCCTATGTTCAATTCTTGATCTCATTATTTTATTACTATTGTTTGTCATAGCAAGAATGGCATAACTAGTGACTCGTTTAGGTGAGCCAATCATCAGACGAGCTTCCTTAGTAGAGATGAGCGGTGTTCGACTAGAACTGTTTGCCAATCTCAAATTCGAGCTGTTTTGGGCTGTGTTCGAGTTGTTCGACGAACCCGAACGATTTGCAAAAAATTCGGCTGTTCGAGGTTATGTTCGATAACTGTTCGTGCACCAAAAGTGTGTCCTGCATGTCTGGTGCTATTTAGAGCACCAATCATGCAGGGATTGTCTGCCACTCACTGTAATGCCACAGCCATGGTGGTTGTGGCATTACAGTGATTGCCCAAATCGATGGGAACTGTGCTCACAGTGAAACACGAAAAGCCGGCAATTCAGCAGCGGCATACACCGGTACCCGACAATTTAGAACCGAAAGAATAGAGCTTCACACATAGATTAGATAGATATAAACATGTCAGCCACATATATACGAAGTACAGTGAAAGTGCTGCTTACTGTACTTGTCATTTAGCGTAAAGGATTTATCAAAAAAAATAATAGTGTTTTCATGCACCGTCTCTTTAAAAAAGCCGGCCGGCAATTCAGCATCTGTACCCAACAATTTAGAATAGAAGGAATAGAGAATCACACATAGATTAGATAGATAGAAACATGTCAGTCACATATATATGAAGTACAGTGACAGTGTTGCTTACTGTACTTGTCATTTAGTGTAAAGGATTTATTAAAAAAAATAATAGTGTTTTCATGCACCGTCTCTTTAAAAAAGCCGGCCGGCAATTCAGCATCTGTACCCGACAATTTATAACAGACAGAATAGAGCTTCACACATAGATTAGATAGATAGAAACATGTCAGTCACATATATATGAAGTACAGTGATAGTGTTGGTTACTGTACTTGTCATTTAGTATTAAAATAAAGGATTTATTATTAAAAAAATTGGCGTGGGGTTCCCCTTAATTTTAGGCTCTAGCGGAGGTTAAGCAGACAGCTGGGGCAGATGTTTGAAGCCTGGGAAGGGGGTAATACCCACGGAGCTTCCCAGGCTACTAATATCAGCCCCCAGCTGAATACATAGCCTTTACTAGCTATTAAAATGGGGGACCCCCCCAAAAAAATGACGTGGGGTCCCCCCTAATTTAATAGCTAGCAAAGGCTAGGCAGACAGCTGGGGGCTGATATTAATAGCCCAGGAAGGGAGCCATGAATATTGGCCCCCTCCCAGGCTAGAAACACCAGCCGTCAGCCGCCCCAGAAATGGCGCATTCATAGGATGCGCCAATTCTGGCACTTAGCCTCGCTCTTCCACGCTGCCCTGGTGCGGTGGCAGGGGGTAATAGGGCTGGGGTTGATGTCAGCTTATAATGCCAGCTGACATCAAGCCCAGGTTAGTAATGGAGAGGCGTCTATAAGACACCCCCATTACTAACCCCATAGTCAAAGTTAAAAAAAACACAAACACCCAGAATAAAGTCCTTTAATTGAAATAAAGACACAATTCTTTATTGTTCTAAATTAAACCATACTTACCGTCACGCCCATTCCAGCTGAAGCCAACGATCTCCTGTAATAAAAATAAAATAATAAAGCAACCTCATCCTTACCTTTCCATGGTTCCCACGACAGCTTCAGCTCTGCTACATCGAGATGACAGGCTGGACCGCAGCAGAACGCCGCCATCCAGCCTGTCATCCCGGCCGGCTTTTTTAAAGAAAGCGTCTTCTGAGCAGTTTGTCAGCTTTTGGACACCTTTGAAGGTGTTTTCTATGTGTTTCTATGTGTTTTTGTTTGCCTGCCATTGGTTTTAACGGTGTTCGACGGTGCTCTAAGGTGTTCGACGAACAGTTCCTCGAACATCCCGGTGTTCGACGAACCGAACCGAACCCGAACACTACGGGGGTGGCTCAACACTATTCCTTAGGAACACTTGCTCACCATATCACAACATTTTTGTGTTGGGTGCGATGTTTTTTGTAGAAGCATATTAATCAAAATTCTTGCCAGCACATAGTCTGTATAAACAGGAGATGTGCTGCTGATAACATGACAGTGTATGTGGACAGAACAAATGTATTAGTGATCATTTTGTCTCCATCATTGTTTTGTTAGCCTGTCTAAACAGGTCACTCAACGACTGCAGATAGCCTTGTGTATAATCGATAGGCGGTCATTTAAAGAAGTTGTCTGGTCTTCTGATGAAAATCTGCAGTCACTATTACATGTTGTCAGGATTCTCCAGTGTTGACGGCAAGAACGGGCAGTCATGTGACCACAAGAATGCCATTTGCATTCATGTGACTGCCCGCTCTCGCCGGTGATACCAGAGAATCCTGAGAGCATGCACTCAGTAAGGATTCAGAAGTCTGCAATCACATGGAATGACTGCAGACTTTCATAAGAAGACCGGTGTAAATACTTGTATATCCAAAAATGACAAAAGTATTGGAGTGATATATATTTTCTAGTTAGCCAATAAAGGTATCACTCCGAGAATACTTTTTTCATTTTTGGGCATAAAAGTATTTACATACATTTTTCTGGCTAACATGGTACTGAAGCGCCCCGAGGGTTAGGTCGCTACAGAGGTATTGCATCTCACCCAGAGGTGTGATATCTCACTTCCAGGTAAGGATGGAGTGTGGCTCAGGACCCTAACACCCACATGCACTACACCACATTTCCGGGGGGCAGGGCGACAATGCTCCCAAGAGTGAGCACAACTGCCCCTGTCCCTGGCTGGAGTGGGGGGAGGGAACACCTAGAAAGGGGGAACCCGGTAGTGTGTGGGTGGGGAGTGTAGATCCAGGGTGCACTGGAAGGAGGAGTATATAAGGTGGGCACCATCTTGGAGTCAGGGAGAGAAGAGGGAGAAGAGAGAGAAGAAGACTGGGAGCAGGGGCTCTGTACGGGCTCTAGGGAGGCCAAGTCTCAAGGCCTGAGCCTAGAGAAGAGCTGCTGAGTTCAGTCAGAGAGGAGAGGAACGGAGAAGGCTCCAGGAGTGGAGTGAAGGGACCCCAGGGGTGCGGACCGGCCAGTCGCCACCGTACGCCCGCCGCTACCAGAGTAGGGGGGTCAGGCCAAGAAAAGGAACCGGATCCCTCATCTAGTGGAGGAGAGCAACTACCCTCAGCTAGTAACCGAAGGCCGTGGCATTGCACGTGTTATGGCCCCTCACTACACCCGTTAGGAAGGCACCATATAGGGCCCAGGAACATACGTTTGCCCGCCAAGGCCCGAGGCAGCTGGACAGAAACGTGGTCAATTGTGGGGTACGACGGGCCAGAGAAAGGACACACGAAGGGGGTCCTGAAAAGCATTCCAAAAGGTACCTGGGAGTTGGCCGAGCCCCTTACCTGGTGAGCACAGTACGACATGGGCAGCCATTACCTGCTGAAGTGGCTTGGAGTGTAAAACTGTGAGTAAAGACCCTGGACTGCATTACTGGACTCTGAGTCATTACTGTTGCTCCCACGCACCATCACCCCCACCATCTGCACTCACTGCCCTGAGACTATACTCCTCCCATGGGGAGTTATACTACCCTCTGCTGCGCACACAACATCAGCCTCAGTGGTCTGCCCCGCAGCGGCGGTTCTCAGTGACCGCAATCCACGGGTGGCGTAGTCGGACATTTCAACATTAAAAACCAAATAAACAGATCCGCCACTGGTTTGACCACCCTGAGCCACGGGACCGGGTCGCCGCCACAGAGACTACAACCCCTAGCATTACACAGAGACCCGGCTCCGGGTATTCCCCCACTCACGGCCCAGGGGGCGCGTCAACTTTGGCGTAGTCGGCAGGATTCGAAACCAACCCGTTATCATCGGGTATTGTGTGCCTAGAGACTGTTTCACTGTATTGAATGTGGCGCCCGCCCCAGAAGAACGGGCGCCATTATGTGTGCACCAAAAGACAACAAGAATCCACCTCCCATCGTGGGCCAGGTCCCAGAATGGCGCCAAAGACGGAGCCCACTCCCAACGGCCATGAGTGCGGCTGTAGAGATGTCCATCAACGTGGGGGGGCTGCCCCTGAGAGTGATTGCCAGCAGGTTGCCCTGGGACCACCCCAAACAGGGGCGGAAGGGAAAGAAAACCGAAGGGCAGGGTGTGGTTTGGATCAGTCTTGGCAGACCACACCCAGAGATGGCGAGGAGCGCCAGCCCCAGTACCCTTACCAGTGGCCTGCTGCAGGTCGAAGCGGCTCCGTGCAGCCTCGCGGAGCTGATGGCCCAGCTCCCCGGAGAGGACCCTGAATTCCTCCGGGCTGGGCTGGAGGATTTGGACCGGAGGATGGTTCAGGCGTAGCGGGAGGCCATTGCGGGGTGGAAAGAGGAAATGGACCGGCGGGTCGCGACCCGGCAGCAAGTGGCGCTGCCAGCACCCGACAGCGAGCCTGCCCCTGAGGATAGAGAGAGACCACCGGGGGCTGAGAGCAGCGCTGCAATGGGAGCATGTAAGGGGGACGCCCCTGCTACAAGCCCTGACGCCACTAGCCTGCCCCTGGACCCCGTCGCGGAGCCGATCGCCCCGGGAATCACTGCACCTCCTCCGCTCCCGCCGCCTACACCTAGGCCCCAAGCCCCGCCCCTTGATCCCGGGTGCGGCCGGAAGCAGCCCGCTCCAAGCCAGGTCGCAAGGCCTGAAGCCCCCCAGGCGCCTTCCACTAACTAGTGCCCCCAGTCCCAACATTACCACCCCTGGGCACGGACTTGTACAGCCAAATTACCGGTCATGATGGAGAGCCGGTCCCCCTACTGCGCGGATGGGTTAGCCCTTGCCACCGGAGGGACCTGTCCACGGAGGCCAGAGCCCCGCTTCCTCTGCTCCGCAGCCAATCACCATCCTCCAGCTCCCGGATGAAGAGGTCCAAATTGAGTGGGAACAGACCGGGGAGGACCTGATGGGGTTCTCGCAAGAGACGCTGGCGGACGCAGCCCGCAGGCGAGAATTCTGCCGCCGGGAGATGGCGCAGCTTGAAAAGGAGAGGCAGGCGCAGCGCCAAAAACAGGAGCAGCTACAGGCCCGGAGCGCGGAGGAAAAGACCCGGGCCCGCCGAGACCCCCAGGCTGTACGCGGTCCCAAAGTCACCGGGATTGTGATCAGGTTCCACCAGGAGAAGGGGTGGGGGTTCATTCGGGACCAGACGACGAACACAGACATCTTTGTCAAGCGGAGGGATGTGGAGAGTCGCCTGCCCGAGGGTCACCCGAAACGGGATCTGTTCCCGGGGGGATCAGGTGTCATACACCCGACATCGAGGCCTGCGGGGGTGGTACGCCCTCAATGTTCAGCGGGTAGAAGAACAGCGCTACCCTGAATCCTGCTGCACGGAGGACCCGGACGGGTCTGAAGAATTTAATGAGCAGGAACGTCCACAAGGGGGACACCGCTACTAGAGAGCAGCAGCACGAACTGTACGTATATAGTTACCCGTCAGGGTAGAAGAAAAAGAGTTTCAAGTTATGCCCGTTTGGGGATTATAAAAAGTTCACCCGGTTCGGGATTGTTGTGCGTTTATTTGTTAAAAGTTACCCGAAAAGGGTCCGTGAACTATCCGGCTGAGGACTGGGAGCAGCCAACCCTTTCTATCCGGCTGAGGACTGGGAGCAGCCAACCCTTGTAAATAGTTGCATTTCTTAACGTGCCCCCTATTGGTTTTATAAACTCCTACCTCAATAGATACCGAAAGGTGTTTGAAAGTTTGCACTTAGTAAAATTGCACCTTGCTGGGTGACATGTACACCTGGTCGTGGCAAGGACTGTGGCCTGTTAAAGAGACTTCGCCGTTGAAATGTTGCCGATAATGTTTCATATTTTCTACTTAAAAATGTTTTATATGTGTATATTGAAAGTTATATCAAGGAAGGAGTAACCGTAAATGAAAGGAATGTTGTATATGTTGATAAAAAGAGAAAAGTTTTATGACAAGTAACGTTAAAAAAAACAAAAAAAACCCAAAACTTTAAATTCTGCATGTCTTGAAATCAATTGTCTTTTGCTCTGTTCCAGCCCGCGGACGTGCTGTGATTTACCAGGGGGGAATGTAGCGCCCCGAGGGTTCGGTCGCTACAGAGGTATTGCATCTCACCCAGAGGTGTGATATCTCACTTCCAGGTAAGGATGGAGTGTGGCTCAGGACCCTAACACCCACATGCACTACACCACATTTCCGGGGGGCAGGGCGACAATGCTCCCAAGAGTGAGCACAACTGCCCCTGTCCCTGGCTGGAGTGGGGGGAGGGAACACCTAGAAAGGGGGAACCCGGTAGTGTGTGGGTGGGGAGAGTAGATCCAGGGTGCACTGGAAGGAGGAGTATATAAGGTGGGCACCATCTTGGAGTCAGGGAGAGAAGAGGGAGAAGAGAGAGACAAAGACTGGGAGCAGGGGCTCTGTACAGGCTCTAGGGAGGCCAAGTCTCAAGGCCTGAGCCTAGAGAAGAGAAGAGCTGCTGAGTTCAGTCAGAGAGGAGAGGAACGGAGAAGGCTCCAGGAGTGGAGTGAAGGGACCCCAGGGGTGCGGACCGGCCAGTCGCCACCGTACGCCCGCCGCTACCAGAGTAGGGGGGTCAGGCCAAGAAAGGGAACCGGATCCCTCATCTAGTGGAGGAGAGCAACTACCCTCAGCTAGTAACCGGAGGCCATGGCATTGCACGTGTTACGGCCCCTCACTACACCCGTTAGGAAGGCACCATATAGGGCCCAGGGAAAGGACACACGAAGGGGGTCATGAAAAGCATTCCAAAGTGCCTGGGAGTTGGCCGAGCCCCTCACCTGGTGAGCACAGTATGACGTGGGCAGCCATTAGCTGCAGAAGTGGCTTGGAGTGTAAAACTGTGAGTAAAGACCCTGGACTGCATCACTGGACTCACTCATTACTGTTGCTCCCGCGCACCATCACCCCCACCATCTGCACTCACTGCCCTGAGGCTATACTCCTCCCGTGGGGAATTATACTACCCTCTGCTGCGCACACAACATCAGCCTCAGCGGTCTGCCCCGCAGCGGCGGTTCTCAGTGACCGCAATCCATGGGTGGCGTAGTCGAACATTTCAACATTAAAAACCAAATAAACAGATCTGCCACTGGTTTGACCACCCTGAGCCACGGGACCGGGTCGCCGCCACGGAGACTACAACCCCTAGCATTACACAGAGACCCGGCTCCGGGTATACCCCCACACACGGCCCAGGGGGCGCGTCAGTGCCACAATATAACTTTGTATTGTACATCATTAGAAGATCAGATAACTCCATTAAGACCTTGATCAGCCAGTCTAAATAAGACATTTGATCAGACTTCTAACGTCTAGGTTACATTCCCCTTATCCTACAAGCATGCAGACAATGAAATGTTCTAGTAAAGTAGGATACAGTTATGTATAAAATAATATAAATCTATTAATGTATAAGGTGGAAATCCATCTGTAAGGAGTTTGTACGTTCTCGGTTTTAGGAGTTTAGTCTAGGTCAGGTATGTCAAACTTAAACACAGAGGGCCAAAATGAAAAACTTGGACAAAGTAATGGGCCAACCAGTATACAGTATATTGGGCATCACATAGTCCTCCATACAGAGTAATGGGCCCCACATAATCCTCCATACAGAATAATAGGCCCCACATAGTCCTCCATACAGAATAATAGGCCCCACATAGTCCTCCATACAGAATAATAGGCCCCACATAGTCCTCCATACAGAATAATAGGCCCCACATAGTCCTCCATACAGAATAATAGGCCCCACATAGTCCTCCATACAGAATAATAGGCCCCACATAGTCCTCCATACAGAATAATAGGCCCCACATAGTCCTCCATACAGAATAATAGGCCCCACATAGTCCTCCATACAGAATAATAGGCCCCACATAGTCCTCCATACAGAATAATAGGCCCCACATAGTCCTCCTACAGTATAATGAGCCCCACATATTCCTCTATACAGAATAATGGGCCCCACATAGTCCTCCATACAGAATAATAGGCCCCACATAGTCCTCCTACAGTATAATGAGCCCCACATATTCCTCTATACAGAATAATGGGCCCCACATAGTCCTCCATACAGAATAATGGGCCCCACATAGTCCTCCATACAGAATAATGGGCCCCACATAGTCCTCCATACAGAATAATGGCCCCACATAGTCCTCCATACAGAATAATGGGCACCACATAGTCCTCCATACAGAATAATAGGCCCCACATAGTCCTCCATACAGAATAATAGGCCCCACATAGTCCTCCATACAGAATAATAGGCCCCACATAGTCCTCCATACAGAATAATAGGCCCCACATAGTCCTCCATACAGAATAATAGGCCCCACAGTCCTCCATACAGAATAATAGGCCCCACATAGTCCTCCATACAGAATAATAGGCCCCACATAGTCCTCCATACAGAATAATAGGCCCCACATAGTCCTCCATACAGAATAATAGGCCCCACATAGTCCTCCATACAGAATAATAGGCCCCACATAGTCCTCCATACAGAATAATAGGCCCCACATAGTCCTCCTACAGTATAATGAGCCCCACATATTCCTCTATACAGAATAATGGGCCCCACATAGTCCTCCATACAGAATAATGGGCCCCACATAGTCCTCCATACAGAATAATGGCCCCACATAGTCCTCCATACAGAATAATAGGCCCCACATAGTCCTCCATACAGAATAATAGGCCCCACATAGTCCTCCTACAGTATAATGAGCCCCACATAGTCCTCTATACAGAATAATGGGCCCCACACAGTCCTCCATACAGAATAATAGGCCCCACATAGTCCTCCATACAGAATAATGGCCCCACATAGTCCTCCATACAGTATAATGGGCACCACATAGTCCTCCATACAGAATAATGGGCACCACATAGGGGTGGTGGTTCTGGTGTCGGGGGCCAAATATAACCACCCTGCGGGCCAGATTTGGCCCACGGGCCGGAGTTTGACACGTGTGGTGTAGGTGCTCCAGTTGATTTGTTTCCTATGAAATTAGCCCCTGTGTGTATCTGAGAAATTGAATTTACATTTTGAGCCCCATTAATAATGGGGAATGATTTGGGCCATGAGTCATGACATTCTGTATACGGCAAAGACGATTAAGTTGGAGCTATGTAAGCAAATGGATTAGTAAATTATACAAAATATTGTAATATGGTCCTAATATTCACTTACCTGGTTCAGATGCGCAGCGTGGTTCTGTGGGATGGAAATAAAAAATAAATGATGATATAGAAGTTACAGAAGTACCCATTATTCTAAACAGTAATTAAATTATGTGACTTTGCTACGATATAGAAATTTATAGTAAATACAAAAAGGAGAAGAAAAACAAACACACAAAATTTGGAAATTTGGAGCCTAGGGTCAATGATGATTTATTGTTTATAAATAAAGTGTTTCTAGGAAAATCAAAAACCTTCATCAGATATACAAAAGACAATCATGTGTTTTTCTGGAAAAAAAAAGTGATATTACGTATAGACAATAAATCATCAATGACCCTAAGCGAAGGAGCCTGGGATTTTTTTTTTCTTTTTGGCTTTGTTATAGATGATACAACGCCTCTGATCTTTAGGTGGTCCCAACAAGACACCTGCTGCGGGTCATTTCCAAGTTCTACCGAGCCACTAGAGTTGTGACTTTCACAACAACACAAGGCGAGAACCTACTTTTGCTTGGTCCAATAGTATCACTAGTCGTACATTACTACTCTATATGTGCTCTGCTTTTTCTTTCAACTGTTCTGGTGCTGATACAGAAGTAAATGTCATGGTGAAAATTCCTATTGCAAAAACTGCCACATAGGAAATTTCCCTTTCTAGACATCAATACAGATGTAGCATTTTAAACTTAACACACAACACATTAATGATAACATGTTACAGTTTTCTGTATAAACATATCTTTCTGTAAGTGGACACAACACGGAACAAGTTAAAGAAGCACTCCTCCCATCAAAGTTTTTATCCTCTTAATATATGGCATTCATCATATTATATAGCACTGTGCACTTACAATTGCTCATTTTACCTCTCTACCCAGCTAATTCTTCTTTTATATATTAGGTCTATAACATCACGTGATTACTAACTGACTAGCTGAATACTTCTAAGCTCTATGTAGAAACAGGAGGTCAATTTTCCCTGTACGAGTCATAATCACTGCAAAAGTATATGGCAGGGTGGAGGAGGGAGCAACTGGGTCGGGAGCTGAAGAAGACTTTGCAGTGATGTAAAATTGTAGTTCTAATGATGACTCATGTAGGGAAAAATAGACTTCCCGTTTCTACATAGAGCTTTGAAGGATTCAGCTATTCTGGGTAGAAGAGCAAAATGAGCAATTGTAAGTACACCGTGCTATATAATAATATAATATGATGATTGCAATATGTTAAGAGATACAAACTTTGATGGGAGAGCTTTTTTAATGAACAAGCTAGATGTCAAGGTACACTTTTCTGTATGAGGATAACTTGTAACATAGTGGTACATGCGCCATAGTAAGAAACGGTACATCTGTGCCATTTCTAATACTCCCTACTAATAGTAATTGTGGAGAAGCTTTGCAGTTAGCAGGTGGAGGGCATATGTAGAAGGGGACACATCCAGTAGCATATCTAATATACACAGAGAATATACTCCTAAAGCGTGCCTATAAAAACAAACGGTTAACTACTTTCCTGTCTGCTTGCAAGAGACCTGTAATACAATGTGTAACCTCCCAACCTCTCCAGGAGCAAAAAGATTAGAGAGGAGAACAATGAGGACTTGATGAGTTTGTTCTTCCAGAGTACTTATACAGGATAATAATGTGTGAATGGAAATGATATATGAAGTCCCTGGGGACAACGAGAGCTGAGCACTTTCCTGTTTCAGAAGCAACCGTACAATTCGAAAAAATTACAAACTTAGAGAAACTCCGTAGTCTACAAGCAAATAATCATCTAGAAATAAAAAGTGAAAGAAAACAAAAATACAAAGTTACCTAAAGGGTTAGTCCAGTCTCTGCCTTTCAAGGCCAAAATTGGAATAACTACTTCCAGGTCCAGGTCGCCAGAGGTCAGTTTATGACAACAGCTGAGCGCAGCAGAGCTGGGCTGTTTGCATAATTCCCGCAGAAATTGTTGGAAGTTACGAAAAAAGCACAGCAAACTGAGGTACTCTGTCGGCATAACTCCCAAGTTGCAGAAATAGCATAGCTCCCATTCATTTCTATGGTTGTCAGAGTGTAGTGCAACAGCACTTGGTCGTTTTTGTAACCCTGCCTATGGTGGTCGGCACCTGAAACAGTTATTCCCATCTCGGACATGAAAGACATATGGAAATAACCATGTACTGGTTTCATTAAATTAATGTTTTGTCAAAAGTAGATCCCGTGTGATACGGATTGGGCAGGACTCAGCTACTGGGACCACTATCCATCCAATTATTAGCACATATTTGGGTACTAGCTCCCCATTCATTGGGGAATACACAGTAGCAGTCATTCGCCATCAAAATCATGGGAATTTTGGGGCTGTTGAGTGCTCTTTGTTGTTAAATGGTCTCTGTACTTTTAGACCACTAAATTGTATTATAAAATAATGAACTAAATGGGCAATCCGCACAGTACTTTAACAAGTATGTTGTTTTACCCTGACAAATCAAAGTGCCGGTAACTACATGTACTTAGTATATGCCAAAAAGACTCACAAGAACAGAGAGCGGCCTGATTCTCATCTCCTGCTCTATCAGTCAGGCTACATACAGGCAGAACAGATAGACATGCTTTCAGTTCAGGACAGGCAAGTGACTGGTCAATGACAGGCACAATGCATGTTAGGAATGGAGGGGAAGGAAGTTCCAGTACATATGATGCTGTCGAAGTCTTAATGAATAGCAACTGTGGCACCCCAGGGGTCTGGTTTTCCACAGTAATGTAATGTTATGTCTGAGAGCAGGTGGGAGGTCCTTTGGTCAGGGATCCTGTGCATGCCACACCTCCTGCCCAGTCTTGGGAGGGGAAGAACTTCCCCTGTATAAACCCGGGGCTGAGGCAGGGAGAGTGAGACAAGGAGAGTGGAGACAAGAAGCAGCATAGGAAACAGCAGAGTTCCAAGGAGTCAGGGGCTGGCAGCTGCAGCGCTCGCCCTGACTAAGAAGATTCTTTACCGGACCCGGAGTCCGAGGCTGTGGGGACTAACTTCTACCCAGCAGCAGAATCCGTCAGGCAGGGGATTTCAGGTCCTCTGGCCCAGAAGCCCGAAGGCACGGTCACACGCGTGGGACCAGCACCGCCATCGTGGAGCGGAAGCCATTAGAAGGCCCCGAGTCACCGGCCATACGGGTGAGCACCACACGGTACACTCAGGGACGTGGGCTACTTACATCAGCTTCTAGCAAGGTAGCCAGAAGAGTACAGTCAGTTTGTGAGGCCTACAACTACGCCTGGCCAGGGGAGATCCCATCTGCTCAAAGACTGACCAGGCCCCGTTTGCTAGCAAGTACTCCGGGAGGGTCTATCGTTGTTACCAGTAAAGACCCTGAACTACACCGTACCGTCTCTGAGTGGTTCCTGCTACCCCCATCATCCACGTCGGCTGCCCTGAGGCCATACCCCTCCCGTTGGGGGTTATACTATCACGCTGCACAATCCTACCACCGGCCTCAGCGGTCTGCCCTGCAGCAGCAGCTCCCTGGCTGCACTCAACGGGTGGCGTAGTCATCAACTATTTACTACTAATAGACTGCCGTCTAGTTTGACTCCCTGGGCACGGACCGGGTCACCGCCACGAGACTACAACCCTCTACTGATCCGGCTCCGGGTAGGCTCCCGCATGCGCAACGCAGCGCGACACAGGCCCAGGGGCGCGTCAACTTTGGCGTAGTCGGCAGGATCTCGTGCCCGCAACCACCGGGTACTGCGTGCCTGAAAAGCAAAGACTGTTCAAACTTACCAGTGGTGAAGATTCCCGCTATCCGTGGAGGTTTCCCGCCATCCGGCGCCATCTTCTACCTTCTTCCCGCCATCGGTGAAGTTTCCCGCCATCCGGCGCCATCTTCGGCCTTCTTCCCGCCATCCGTGGAGTTTTCCCGCCGTTGGACGCCATCTTGGGGACGCCGCGCGGGAAGAAGAGGGGCGTGGACTCTGAAAGCGCGCGAGAACTGAAGCCCCGCCTCACGTCCGGACGTTGCGTAAGGTCCTGGAAGGAGCCCAGCAGACGCCGACGTCACAGGAGCGCGACGGAAGGTCCTCAACCCTGACGATCCACTGCGGAGCCGCGGCCTACGGAAGAGGATCATCGCAAGGTAGGCCACGGTCCACTAGGGGGGAGGAAGATGTCGGATACGGAGGAGAGCTTCACTGCCCCAACCCCCGCCAGCGCTACCGCTGCTGCAGTTATGCCCTTCACCATGCCCTATATCCCGGGAGCAGCCTGGCTACCCCAGTACTCAGGGGAGTCACATACCCTGCATGACTTTAGAGAAAAGCTGGATAGCCTCTTCCAGGTGTACCCCCTCACAGAAGAGCAAAAAGTGAGCATCCTGGTGGCCCAACTAACCGGGGCAGCCAAAAGGGAAGTAAAATCCTGGCCACCTGGGAGGAAGACTGTCGCAGGGATACTAACCCGGCTGAAGGACACCTTTGATACCCGCACCTCAGCCGAGATTAAGCTTAGATTCTACGGGTGCAAGCAGCGAGCGCATGAGAGTATAAGGGACTATGCACTAAACCTACAAGAGGCCCTGAGGGCCATAAAGCAGACCGACCCTGATGGGGTGGGAAACGAGGACAGGCTGTTGACTGAACAATTTATAGAGGGTTTATATTGCAATGCCCACCGAACCCAGTTGCGGGCAATGGCCTTACAGGATCCCCATCTGGACTTTGCACAGTTCAAGGACAGAGCCATCCGGGTGCTCCGAGAACCGGCACCAGGTGGCGTTGTGACCCACAGACGCCCCACTACCACTTACTACCAGGAGGCGGCGCCCTTGTCAGCAGGGCCTGTGGGAGCTGATGCGCAGGCTTTGGACAATGACCCGGCTCCAGACCTACACCATCAGGTCCGAGAGCTAGCTAAGAGCGTTGCTGCGCTAACCCGAACTGTGCAGTCTTTACAGGTTTCCACCCCAGGGAAGATCCAGCTGGCATCCGGACCGGAGGACATCCCGTGGCGTCGACCAAGGAGGACCCCACCGGCCAGAGGAAGACCCAGTGACCGATACAGCGAGGACGGACGACCCATCTGCCGCCGCTGCAATCAACCCGGACATATGGAAAGGTACTGTTCTTTAAACGGGCACAACCTGGGGTAGAGGGCCAACCCCCAGGAAAAAGATCACCAGGCCCATCGAACTGGCGCGACAGATATGTGGGAGGACGTCCAGTCTTGCCTGTGGTACTGGATGGCATTCCCATGAGTGCCCTACTGGATACCGGGTCACAGGTCACCACCATCCCGTACGTGCTCTTCAAGCAGTACTGGAATGACTCGGATATTACCCACTACCCTGACGACGACTTGAGTATCATCGCCAGCAATGGCCAGCCCGTGCCACAGATCGGATTTAAGGAGGTGGCCCTCAAAATCGGTAGAGTCGAACTGGCCGCACAGGGACTGATCATTGTAGATATTGATAAACATGAGAGTCACCCAAAAATAACTCTAGGAACTAACGTAATTGAAAATTGTCTTGCAGAGGTGATTTTCCTTTTACAGCAGGTTGCCAAGAACGCCAGCTCCGGCGAGCAGCGGGTGCTCCAGAAAGAGATCCGGGCACTGATGCAACGGCAACAAGTGGAACTCTCCGGCGGTGAGATTGGTAGCGTAAGAATGTGTGACCCTTTTCCTATTGCCATGCCCCCAAAAAGTGAAATGATGATTTGGTGCCGGGCAGCTATTGGTCTGAGAGGAAGAGATTACCAGGCAATGGTAGAACCAGTTTACTCAGACAGTAGGCCCACCATTTTGACAGCACGGGGGGTGGTCAATGTACGCCATGGGAGGGTGCCCATTCGCATAATAAATATCGGGGAGAGGGAAGTGTACCTGCCCCGGTATGCCACGCTAGCCAAATTATATACCACTAATCAAAATTCTATACAATCTGTGGAACCCTTGCCTCCATCTCACCCGGAGGAAGGTAACGGCTCTAAGAAAGACATGGAGGACTGGTGTCAGCAACTACATTTGGGTACTGATTCCACTCCCTCACATCAGAAACAAGGAGTCTATCGGGTGGTTCAAGAGTATGAGAGAGTGTTTAGTAAACACCCGTTAGACTTCGGGCGAGTCAAGGGGGTAGAACACCGCATCCCCACGGGAGATCATCCTCCCATAAAAGAGAGGTATCGACCCGTACCCCCTGCACATTACCAACACGCCAAGGGGATGCTTAGAGACATGAAGGAGGCTGGGGTAATCCGGGATAGCTGTAGCCCCTGGGCAGCCCCACTAGTTTTAGTCAAAAAGAAAGACAACACCATGAGGATGTGTGTAGATTACCGGAAAATCAACCGTATCACACACAAGGATGCGTACCCCTTACCAAGGATAGAGGAGTCATTGGCTGCTTTAAGATCTGCTAACTTCTTCTCTACCTTGGATCTCACTAGCGGGTACTGGCAGGTTCCTGTAGCAGAGGCGGACCGGGAGAAGACCGCATTCACCACCCCGATGGGACTTAGCGAGTTCACCTGCATGCCGTTCGGACTCTGCAACGCCCCAGGAACCTTCCAACGATTAATGGAGTGCTGTCTGGGCCACAGAAACTTCGAGACGGTCCTGTTGTACCTGGACGATGTCATCGTATACTCCAAAACTTATGAGGACCACCTGAAACACCTGGCGGAGGTGTTCGAAGCTCTGGCGAGTTACGGCCTAAAGGTGAAACCCTCCAAGTGTCACCTCCTGAAACCAAAGGTGCAATACCTGGGACACGTGGTGAGCGCTGACGGAGTGGCTCCCGACCCCGATAAGATCACCGCAATTAAGGGATGGCCAAGCCCCTCCAGCGTAAAAGAAGTGCGGCAGTTCCTAGGGTTGGTAGGCTACTACCGAAGGTTTATTCCCGGTTTCACCAAAAAGGCAGCGCCTATGCAGGACCTCCTGATAGGCCAGTCCCGGAAGGCCAAGAACCAGAAGCCGCCCTTCAAATGGGAAGAGCTAGAAGAAGAGTCCTTCCGCCAGCTGAAGATGGCCCTCACGGGGGATGAAATCTTGGCGTACCCAGACTATAGCCAGCCCTTCATCCTCTACACCGACGCCAGTAACATCGGGCTAGGAGCCGTACTATCCCAGATTCAGCAGGGGAGAGAACGAGTGATCTCCTATGCCAGCCGAAAACTGCGACCCACCGAAAGGAACCCCGAGAATTACAGCTCATTTAAGCTAGAGTTCCTGGCCGTGGTATGGGCAGTCACCGAGCGCTTTAGACATTACCTCGCTTCTTCCCGGTTCACCGTATACACGGATAACAACCCGTTGATACACCTGGACACGGCAAGACTCGGTGCCCTGGAGCAGAGGTGGATGGCCCGTCTGTCCAACTACGAGTTCACAATCAAATACCGGGCAGGACGCTCCAATACTAACGCGGATGCCCTGTCCAGGATGCCCAACCTGCCGGACGAAGGAGAAGATCCGGAGGGACTGGAAGAAGTTGAACTCCCTGCGTTCCACCGTCATGGGACTATCCAGTATTCCCACCGGGTAAGGGGTAAACAGGCTGCTACGTTGAACCCCTTACCCCACTACAACTGGGCGGAAACGCAAGACAGCGACCCTGCCGTCCGACTGGTGAAGGAGATGCTGACTCGGCCGGAGGCTCGACTTGAACCAGACGCTCCGGAGGAAGCCAAACAACTATGGGCGGAGAAGAGTCGACTATTCCTTTACAAGGGGAAGTTGTGCCGCAGAATGGTCAACTCCCGGACGCATGAACTACTCTGGCAAGTAGTGGTGCCACGAAGAGACGCAGCCATGGTGATGGAGGCATACCACGACGGAGCTGGACACTTCGGGTGGAAAAAGCTGGAGTTCCTGCTGCGCGAGCGGTTCCACTGGGTAGGCATGAGGGGAACCATCGAGAAGTGGTGCAGAGACTGTGGCCCGTGCAATCTGAGAAGGAAGGGCCGGGCCAGCCAGAAGACTCCCCTGCAGTCCATCGTCACCCGGCAACCGTTGGAACTGGTAGCCTTGGATCATGTAAAACTGACCCCAAGCAGAAGTGGCTACGTCTACGCGTTAACCATCGTGGATCATTACTCCCGGTTCTTGGTTGTCGTCCCCGTCAAGGACTTAACGGCTCAAACAGCAGCTAGAGCCTTCCAGCAGCACTTCTGCCGTCCACACGGGTACCCGGACCAAGTGCTGACGGACCAGGGACCTGCCTTTGAAGCGGAGGTCTTCCAGGAATTCTGCAATCTGTATGGCTGCCGGAAGATAAGGACGACACCATACCATCCGCAAACTAATGGACTTTGTGAAAAAATGAACCAGGTGGTAATGGATCTGCTAAAAACATTGCCCCTGGAAGAACGCAGTCTGTGGCCTGAGAAGTTGCCCGATCTGGTGGACCTATACAACCACATCCCGGTAGGTTCCACCAACTGTACCCCGGCTTACCTAATGAGGGCGAGACCTGGTAAGTTACCTGTTGACCTGGAAATGGGAGTCCTGACACCTGAGGACACTTCACCAGAAACAGACTGGGACACAGAGAGGCAGCAGCAGTACCGGAGAGTACAAGAGAGCGTGGAGCGAAGTCTCTGTCAGGCTAGGGAAAGACAAGAGAAGACTTACAACCAGTATGCTCCCGCTGTTCCCCTGGTACCCGGAGAGCAGGTCTTGAAGAGGAAAAGACGGCTCCACAAGTTGGATGACCAGTGGGAGGAGGACCCGTACACCGTACTGCCCTCAAGCCACGAGAACCCGAAGGTCTGTACCATCAGTAAAGACGGAGGGGAAACCACAGCCATTGTATCCCGGGACCACCTGAAGAAGTGTCCCGAACAACTGAGGAACCCTGAAGAGGAACAAGAAGACCATCGACCCGTGGAAGAAAGGGAAGATATGGTTAGTACCGTGCTCGGGGACTTCCCTCAGTCTTGGACTCAAGTCAATGGTGCAGTTGTGGTACCCGTACTCACCTTCCTCCAACCATCATCCCAAGAACCTACGGAGCAACGGGTAGAGCTGGAAGAACAGCCGGTCCAGGAGGCAGAAGACTCCACACAAGCAGAACAGGAGAATCAACCCTCTGCTTATAGTGAGCCTGCCGTACCCCTAGTGAGACAAAGAGCCGGTAGACAGCTGCCCAGTTTACCCTTGACAGCTCCTACACCCTGTAGTTCAGGGCCAGACAGTCAGCTCCGTAGGTCCACTCGGGCCACTAGAGGCCAGTTACCCGCACGCTGGAGAATTTAAAGTGTATAAATTGTTTTATTTATGTTTTTCTGTGTATTGTTGCTTGTGAATAATTTTGTGTTTCCAGTTGTTTTTAGGAAACCTTGGTGGATTTACCGGGAATCCTTGTATATAGTTGGAGCGTAACCCAGGATGGACTAGAGACTGTTAAGGACTCGGGGTAGGACAGACCCCTACCTGGTTACGTCTCCCTGTGTTGGTGAAATGGACACCTTGCTTCTTTCAGAGACTGCACCCGGTTGCGGACACGCCGTAACCATCTTTATATGTTTTCTTATTGTATTATTAATGTTTTTTTTTTTGCCTTGTTATGTTTTTCTAAATGTGTTTAGTCCCGGAGTACTAAATTTCACTAGGGGGGAATGTGGCACCCCAGGGGTCTGGTTTTCCACAGTAATGTAATGTTATGTCTGAGAGCAGGTGGGAGGTCCTTTGGTCAGGGATCCTGTGCATGCCACACCTCCTGCCCAGTCTTGGGAGGGGAAGAACTTCCCCTGTATAAACCCGGGGCTGAGGCAGGGAGAGTGAGACAAGGAGAGTGGAGACAAGAAGCAGCATAGGAAACAGCAGAGTTCCAAGGAGTCAGGGGCTGGCAGCTGCAGCGCTCGCCCTGACTAAGAAGATTCTTTACCGGACCCGGAGTCCGAGGCTGTGGGGACTAACTTCTACCCAGCAGCAGAATCCGTCAGGCAGGGGATTTCAGGTCCTCTGGCCCAGAAGCCCGAAGGCACGGTCACACGCGTGGGACCAGCACCGCCATCGTGGAGCGGAAGCCATTAGAAGGCCCCGAGTCACCGGCCATACGGGTGAGCACCACACGGTACACTCAGGGACGTGGGCTACTTACATCAGCTTCTAGCAAGGTAGCCAGAAGAGTACAGTCAGTTTGTGAGGCCTACAACTACGCCTGGCCAGGGGAGATCCCATCTGCTCAAAGACTGACCAGGCCCCGTTTGCTAGCAAGTACTCCGGGAGGGTCTATCGTTGTTACCAGTAAAGACCCTGAACTACACCGTACCGTCTCTGAGTGGTTCCTGCTACCCCCATCATCCACGTCGGCTGCCCTGAGGCCATACCCCTCCCGTTGGGGGTTATACTATCACGCTGCACAATCCTACCACCGGCCTCAGCGGTCTGCCCTGCAGCAGCAGCTCCCTGGCTGCACTCAACGGGTGGCGTAGTCATCAACTATTTACTACTAATAGACTGCCGTCTAGTTTGACTCCCTGGGCACGGACCGGGTCACCGCCACGAGACTACAACCCTCTACTGATCCGGCTCCGGGTAGGCTCCCGCATGCGCAACGCAGCGCGACACAGGCCCAGGGGCGCGTCACAACTACCCACTGAAAAAGAGGTATATAGCAAGTTACAGGCCATGAGAATCAGGACAGTCCCAGGAAATATTAGACTGATATTTTTATTTGTAGAGGATGGGTGCAGCAAGACTGTGCATTTATTCTGATTTTGTGTGAACGGGACAGGTATTGTACACATACAGTATTCCTGTAGGAATGCACATAATTAGTGTTAACTTTTCACTGCGTTATTTTATTAAATATACAAGTTATGATACGATACTCCTGTTGATTTTTTTTTCAATATTTCGCAATATTGGCTAGTTTGAAATGTCTTTTCATAGCGACATTACTAGGACAGCAACTTAAATTTTTGTGGAAACATGCCAAATGCATAAAGTATATAATTGTGTACTGCCAATCAGTTCCATAGACTGCAGAATCCCACACAACCAAGGGTAATCAGGCATGTGCTCCATATTCTGCTAATATGTATCTTTATGTACAGTTGCGCTGTTTTATTACTATAGTTATTTAGAGAATGCCTTAGCCTTACTTTTCTGAAGTATCCTGAAGTCAGGAGAGTCCTGGATTTCTGCCCCTTGTCTAAACCATTTGACATTAACAGGCGGCGTGCCCTTTACCCTGCTCTCCAGGACCACAACTTGACCTTCAGATGATGTCAGACTCTGGAGCTCCTGAGAAAAAGAGTAGATGTCAAACAAGGCAATCTGGTGTCATTACTTTCCTGAACAGCTTCAGGGTCTGCTCCGTCCATGGAGTCAGAGGTCAAACTTCTCACAATAGTGCAGTATTATGTATATGGTTCTCTGTAGTCTTCTGTATGGATCAGGAGAGGAAGAAAAACCACATGAAGGTTTTGAACTCAAGCGTGTAAATAAATCAAGGACTATGTAACACTATATCGTTAAACAAATAGTGAGAAAGGTATCAAAGTTATATGATCTACATACTATTATACACGTCAAGCATACCATAGCCAGACAATTAATGAGGCAACTCGCTTCCCACTGGAAGGATAAAATAGAACTTTTCCATAAAATCAAAAGCACATGTTCTCATGTACAGTACATTAGCTTAAAGTCATATTACACTTAAAGGGAATGGGTCAGCAGTATTTCTTGACCCCCCCTAGCTCTTTCAAGCACAAGTCCGGGAATAACCTTACATGGTCAGTCCATTTTTTTATTACTGAGAAATCAGTATTGGAATTGATATGCAAATGGGGCTTAAGGAATATGGTAGATGTGAAGCCTCTGTCACTCCAGCTCTATTCTCCACCCAGCGCGGTTCATCCTGCTTGACTGACATCTCTTTTGCTTTAAGTCGCACAGCATACAGGCTGTCAGTCAAGCAGGAAAAGGCAGAGCTGGGCGGGGAATAGAGCTGGAGTGACAGAGGCTTCAGATCTGCAGTAGCCCTTTAGCTGCATTTGCATATCAATTCAAAGGCTGATTTCTCAGTAATGGAGGAACAGACTGGCCATGTAAAGGTATTGCTAGAAATCTTTGAAAGAGCTACATACGCATTTCAGAAGTTTGGTGGGTGAAATTGTGCTGGCAGATTCCCTTTAACCTTATCTACTAGTAAGGACTAGGACAGAAGCTGCATGAGTTCACTTGTGGCAGCCAATGAAGGAGTTACACATGTGATGATTCAACATTTACAAGAATTCCTCGCCAAATAAATCACCTTTATGGCAATTATAAAAGTAGTGATTGTAATGATCCAGCAAAAAGTTTTATGGTCTAATAAGACCTGAATACCAAGCAGCATGTCTAGCACAAATGAGGCACTGGACGGCATCCAGCTAACACTATGCATGTCGTCAAAGCAAGTGGTGTTAGCATTATGTTTTAGAAAAATGCTTCTCAGAAACAGGAACTGGCCATCTTATTAGGCCTGATGATGCACGTTACAGACAAGAATTGGACGAAAACCTGACAAACGCTGCCAAAATCCTCAATCAGGACAGGAAATTTCCTTTCATCAAGCAAATGAGTCAAAGCATGCTGCGAGAGTAATGCTGATGTACAGCAAAACAAAGACAATACTTGTCCTTGAGAGTCCTGACCTTAATTTGCTCAAAAACTGGTGTCAAGATTATTTCAATTACTATAAACCATTTTACTATTTGGATTCTATGCCATATAAAGTTCTATAATTGGTGGGAAAGAAGGGACGGGCTTGGGGCTATACAATCAACTCAAATTACATTTTTACTAAAGTTTACTGCTTTCCCTGTTGGTCTGCAGGGTAACCAGCGATTCCTCTATACAGTTTTGTCCTTCTATCCTTACAAGAATAATACAATAAGAGCAATCTATATACATGTATTTTATGGAAAGTTTTCTACTGTATGGAAAGTTACATAGCAAAATGTGACTATGCTTCTCTCAACTAACACCAGCTGCAGCTCCAAGTAAATCAGCACATCAAAAGTTACTCATTATTTTTGTCCTGTATTTCTTTTGCATTGTCCCACTTCACTTTCCTCTATTAGGATCTATAGCATTGCTTCGAAAACTATGAGGCAAGCTTTTCTGGCATGGTTTGGGGCTAGAGTCTGATAGGGGAGACTATATGCTGATCTTTCCAGATGCAGAAGGTTTTCTCCTATTGTGGCAAAGGTTGCTGCATTTAATTTTTGCACAAAAATGTGTGACTTTTTGTAATTTTAGATTGCTCTTGTGACTTTTGAAATTTTGGTTAAAAAGTAGGCAAATAGCTGGGCAAATAGGTGCAAGCCAGAATTATGAATTGCAACTTTTTAGAAAGTTTCAAAAAAACATTGTTAGGCTATGTTTCCACATATTGTGTTTTTTTTCAGTCAGAAATCTGCAGCGAAACTGATCTCTGGCAGGAAATCAGCTGCGTCAAAAACACAGGTTTTGCTGTGTTTTTTGCTGCGTTTTTGATGCATTTTTTCACTGTCCTTCTGTCCCAATTTATGCATGTACATAATGTTTTGTGAAAAAAAGAGATCCCCATTCTATTTTGCCTTCAAAAACGCTGAAGCATTTTTAGTGCTTTTTTCAGCGTTTTTTTCACCACCCATTACTTCCTATGGGTGAAAAAACGCTGACAGAAGTGACATGCTCTATTTTCCAGAAACCAAACCAAGGCACAAAATACAAAAAAAACAAAAAAAAACAACATGTGTGAACAGAGAATTCTGGTTTCTCATAGACTGCAAAAAGCAGCTGAAAATTTGCATAAAAAAATCTGCAGCAAAACACAACGTGTCTGCACATAGCCTAACTCTCAATCCAGTGGGGGGAGGGTGGGGGTGAAGTAAAAACTGGAGAAACAGCTCTAGACAGAAGAGTCATCTCTTAAGCCCCCGTCTCACATAGCGAGATCGCTGCTGTGTCACGGTTTTGGTGACGCAACAGTGACCTCACCAGCGATGTCGCTATGTGTGACACTTTGCAACGATCAGGCCCCTGCTGTGAGGCCGCTGATCGCTGCAAAGTGTCCTGGACCATTTTTTGGTCGTTGCTCTCCCGCTGGTCAGCACACATCGCTGTGTGTGACCAGCGGGAGCAGCGATCAGGCTGGTAACTATGGTAAACATCGGGTTACTAGGGGCACACGCGCACCTAGTAACCCATTGTTTATCATGGTTACGAGCCTGCTAAAGTGAGCGGTAACCTCCCGCTCACTGTAGCAGAGTGGTAACCATGATAAACAACGGGTTACTAGGTGCGCGTGTGCCCCTAGTAACCCGATGTTTACCATAGTTACCAGCCTGCTCCTGCTTCAGCAGGCTGGTAACCAGGAGCAGGACATCGTGGAAAGATTCTTTCCACGATGTCGCTGCTCCCCTGATCGTTGGTGAGCCTGCCTGTTTGACAGCTCACCAGCGACCACATAGCGACGCAGCAACGATCCCTGACAGGTCATATCGTTGTCAGGATCGTTGCAGCGTCGCTAAGTGTGACGGGGCCTTTAGGCTATGTGCCCACGATGCAGAAATGCTCAGGATTTTTTCCTGAGCGTTTCTGCATCTCCCTAGCAGAAAAAACGCATGCGGATTGTACATGCGTTTTCCTGCCAGGGACATGCGGAAATGGAGCATTATTCACTGACATTTCTGCATGTGGATTGACAAGCGCTTTCCAAGCGATTTTAGCATCACTTGGAAAGTGCTTGTGACAACTAGGTCACACTATATAAATCCATGCAAACGGCATGGATTTATATAGTGTGACCCGAGAGAGTGGTAAAAATAAATGTATACTTACCCTCCGATGGCCCCCAGTGTCCTGCTTTACACTCCGTTCTCCCTTGCCGACAGTGGTGGACTGAAAGACCTGCCGACGTCAGCGTCGCGTGACCCGTCACATGACTCTGACGTCAGCGCAGGTCCTTCAATCCACTGCAAAGTGCCGGGAAGCAAGTAGGAGCGCAGCGCGGGCCGCCAGAAGGTAAGTATACATTTATTTTTTATTTTATTCTTTTTTTACAGATTTTTTAATGGTACCTGGGTGTGGATGAGACTCTCCTCTCCTCTACACCCGGGTACTATCCGCACATTAGAACGCTTGGATTACACATCTACATATACAGTGATGCGTAATCCATGCGGTCTAATGCAAGTCAATGGCGGCAAAAACGCAGCGCTTCCGCAAAATAATTGGTAGTGCTGCGTTTTTTTCCCCAATGATAATCCGCAGCGGAAATTTCCGCAGCATGAGCACAGCACATGCGGGTTATCATTGGGGAACATGGCCGGCCTTCTACCATGCGTTTTTAATGCGTTTCTGCAGCTGCAAAAGCGCTGCAGAAAAGCATTAAAAACGCATTGTGGGCACACAGCCTAAGGCTATATTCACACGTTGCATTTTTTCTGCAGCCAAAATCTGCTCTCTTGGCAGTAAAGAAGCTGCTTACAAAAAGTAGGTTTTGCTGCATATTTGCTGCTTTTCAAGTACATTTGTCTCGTGCATGCTGATAAAGTTTAGTGCCCCCCCAAAAAACACATGATGCAACTTCCTGAGTTTCCCACACTAAACGCAGCAAAAACTGATTCCTGCATTTTTTGCTACTTTTTTTGCACTTACTCATCGCTTTCTTTGGTTAAAAAAACGCTGAAAGAAATGACATCCTGCAGTTTTCAAAAATGCAGCAGTTTTCCAATTCAGTCAGGAAAAAAACAACAATGTGTGCATGAGATTTCTGAAATCTCACAGCCTTTGCTGGTACTGTAAAATGCAGCTTAAAATTTGTATAAAAAAAATCATCAAAAAAAAAAATCAGCAAAAAAAAACTAACAAAAATGCAACGTGTGAACATAGCCTAAAGATGTGCCAAATTTATGAAACATTTGGTGACACTGATCAATTTGACAAAAATAACAGCGATGTTACCACAAGCAATACGGACTATATTCCCCCTATGATAAATCCCACCTTATAGTTTATCTATATGAAATAACTGCATGGTTTAACTCATACATTGTCTGAGCTCCAGTTATTCTACATCAATTAAGTCAAGAAATCAGGTATGTTCTTGTAGAAAGTGAACAGGATTTAACTACGTAATTAAAAATGGAAAATGAAAAAACAAAAACACTTGTGTCACTGTGGTTGAAAAATTTAACCATACCCAATGATGTATGCGGGGCCCTGTCTTTGGCCCTGCCTCATTATTTGGCGTTACTTACACATTACACCGAGATTAGACTGAGACCATTAGGCTATGTGCCCACGTTGCGGAAATGAAGCGGAAAATTTCTGCTTCATTTCCGCATGTCCTCTCCCGGATAAACGCATGCGGAATTCCGCTCGCGTTTATCGTGCGTTTTCGACATGCGGAATTGCCTTGCGTTTTTTATTGCATTGCAAAGGCAATTCCGCTTGCGGAAACGCAAAATTAATTGACATGCTGCGGATTTTTGCGCGCATCAAAAACGCTGCGGAAAAATCCGCAGCATGGGCATAGGACTTGCGGATTCCCCTTGGGGACCATGGGGGGCGGATTACCTAGCGTTTCACAAGCGTTTATGCTGCGGAAATTCCGCAGCATATACGCTGGTAAAACGCTACGTGGGCACATACCCTTAGGGAATGTTGCAGAAGCCAGTGGATCCTAGGAGCCAATTGTGCCATTGCTATTGCCATATGTGTGTATCATCTGACAAAAAGCAAAGCAACATAGGCCAAGCAAATAAATATACAAAGAGCAATAGTAAATCACAAATCCATACCTTCGTAAAGGAAGGAGGAGAGAATGTCTGGTAACCGGGCCCGTCCTGTCGATACAGATAAGAAGTAGGGCTCTGGACCTGGGAGTGGATGGGAAACGATTAGTAGCTCTGTATAGATTGTATAGTCCATAACAATGCATTATAAACTAAAGCAATCATTATGTATCATTATGTGTAAGTTACTTACCTGCTGAACAGGAATAGATATCGGTTGCATAATTGCTGTGGTTATCCCACATTTTGGTGACGATGGTCCTATGGTCAGTGAAACAGAGGTGGTCTTCTTTTGAGCCCTGGAAGAGTGAAGCAGACTTATGTTTGCACAACTGGAATTATAATATATTGGTATCATGTAGGCAGTAGCTATAAGTGCTGCAATCACAAGAACATTAGAGATTAAAGCAGCCTATTAAATGGAATTTAACAGTAGGATCAACCCTCCAGAGCTTATTTTAAATGAAATGTGGCATTACCAGTGTGATGTGTAATGACCGCTCTCCTGATCTCACGGCAGAGCTGTGTGTGATTATACCTGACACATCTGCAGGCTCCTCTCACTGCAGAGCTGTGTGTGATTATACCTGACACATCTGCAGGTTCCTCTCACTGCAGAGCTGTGTGTGATTATACCTGACACATCTGCAGGTTCCTCTCACTGCAGAGCTGTGTGTGATTATACCTGACACATCTGCAGGCTCCTCTCACTGCAGAGCTGTGTGTGATTATACCTGACACATCTGCAGGCTCCTCTCACTGCACAGCTGTGTGTGATTATACCTGACACATCTGCAGATTCCTCTCACTGCAGAACTGTGTGTGATTATACCTGACACATCTGCAGGTTCCTCTCACTGCAGAGCTGTGTGTGATTATACCTGACACATCTGCAGGTTCCTCTCACTGCAGAGCTGTGTGTGATTATACCTGACACATCTGCAGGTTCCTCTCACTGCAGAGCTGTGTGTGATTATACCTGACACATCTGCAGGCTCCTCTCACTGCAGAGCTGTGTGTGATTATACCTGACACATCTGCAGGCTCCTCTCACTGCAGAGCTGTGTGTGATTATACCTGACACATCTGCAGGCTCCTTTCATTGCAGAGCTGTGTGTTATTATACCTGACACATCTGCAGGCTCCTCTCACTGCACAGCGGTGTGTGATTATACCTGACACATCTGCAGATTCCTCTCACTGCAGAACTGTGTGTGATTATACCTGACACATCTGCAGGCTCCTCTCACTGCAGAGCTGTGTGTGATTATATCTGACACATCTGCAGGTTCCTCTCACTGCAGAGCTGTGTGTGATTATACCTGACACATCTGCAGGTTCCTCTCACTGCAGAGCTGTGTGTGATTATACCTGACACATCTGCAGGCTCCTCTCACTGCAGAGCTGTGTGTGATTATACCTGACACATCTGCAGGCTCCTCTCATTGCAGAGCTGTGTGTTATTATACCTGACACATCTGCAGGCTCCTCTCACTGCAGAGCTGTGTGTGATTATACCTGACACATCTGCAGGCTCCTCTCACTGCAGAGCTGTGTGTGATTATACCGGACACATCTGCAGGTTCCTCTCACTGCAGAGCTGTGTGTGATTATACCTGACACATCTGCTGGTTCCTCTCACTGCAGAGCTGTGTGTGATTATACCGGACACATCTGCAGGCTCCTCTCACTGCAGAGCTGTGGGTGATTATACCTGACACATCTGCAGGTTCCTTTCAGCTTCCATCTCACAGGCAGACAGGGCTATAACACAGCAGAGCTGTGAGAACTGCAGCAAATGTGTTTCTAAGGAGACAAAGTTCAATTCTACTGTTCTGTGCTAGTTACATGTCCCTAATTGTCAGTGGCATAACTAGAGTTCAATGGCCCCCAGTGTAAAATTTGAACCTTGGTCCCCAATAATGTATGGGCTCTAGTAGAGTTCTAAATTCAATAAGGACATATGTGTTGCCTCCCCTCCCCCATTATGTAGTAACGTCCCCCATCCTGGACCCATTCCTGAAATATATGTCCCTTATCCTGGGCCCCATCCTGGTATATATGTCCCCCATCATGGTGCATATGTCACTCATCCTGGTATATACGTCTCCCATTCTGGGTCCATCCTGGTACATATGTCCCGCTGTTCTTTAACGCATAAAATAAATTAAATTATTCTACTCACCTTCCTCCATTTCCATATAGCACGGTGTCCTCTTCTGCAGCCAGCAGCTGACTTTAGCATGCAAACAACTGGCAGCACATGACGTCACTGCAATGCGCCGCTCATGTTGCCGCACGCCGATGTCATCTGCCGGCCTCTGATTGGCCAGCAGCTTGTATTGTTGTGCAGGGACCCAGTTGAATATGTGTCCTTATGCAGATCAGTACATAGTCAGCACTCCGTAGTCCTCGTTAGTAATAGTGGTGCACGTGGAGAGATTACAAGTAAAATGAAAAAATCCCGGCACTCACGTGTATTCGATCAGTTCATTTATTCCACATGTAGGAAAACTACAACAAGACTGTTGTAGTTTTCCTACATGTGGAATAAATGAACTGATCGAATACACGTGAGTGCCGGGATTTTTTCATTTTACTTATGCAGATCAGTGACCGGCCCATAGTTCTTAACAGCTCATTTATATATTCAGAAAATTTAGATTACACTGGAATAAAACATCGGATCACAGGTATCAAGGTGTCATTTTATTCAGCTTCCTATGACCTACATGCCCATATAGATGGCTTAGGAGAGTTGTTCCTACAGACAGATTCCCTTTAAAGAAGCACTCCCTCAAAAACTTTTTATTGGAGGGAGGTTCAGTCAATAAAAAGTTTGGAGGGGGTACTTCTTTAATGATGTATTGCGTCGAAGATGAATGGGTGGAGTGCTGCAACACGATAGTCACAGAAATGTATGATTATGAGGGAAACCTGAATCTTGGACAACCGAGTCATTGAGCCAACGGCAATGTGCCGTGTCAGCTTGGAAATCCCTATAAAAGTAAGCTCAGGGCCGTATAGGGGACCTTGCTCTAAGAGGCCAAAATATCTGCTGGACAATTTTGAAAAAAATATTCCCGTTGTTCATATGCAAATGAGGTCGTCCAAAGCGCCGTGGGCAGATCTGCGTGTCCAGAGCAGCCTTCTTCCCCTGCTGCATTACTTGACAGTGCTGAGATAGCAAGTGAAACTGCGAAGTGGGCAGAGCTTCTACCAGAAGGGGCGTAGCTGAGCACAAACGGAAAAATTTATCAGCATTTTCACCACACGTCCTTGCCCGGAGACATTTCTCAAGTAGGCGCACAGCATCTGAAAGATGTGCCATAGTCATTAAGAGCTGCATGCCTATTAATGAGGTTAGCAAATCTTACCCTAGCGCTCCCTTCTTCAAGAATGGAATACAAAGCATCAGTCTTGATGAATCTGGCCAAAATGTCAGCAGAAATACAGGTGCATGTCACAAAATTAGAATATCATCAAAAAGTAAAATTTATTTCAGTTCTTCAATACAAAAAGTGAAACTCAATTATATATATCACTCTGTTTGTAATGACTATCTCAAGTGTTTATTTCTGGTAATGTTGATGATTATGGCTTACAGCCAATGAAAACACAAAAGTCATTATCTCTGTAAATTAGAATAATAAACAAAAAACACCTGCAAAGGCTTCCTAAGTAGTTAAAAAGGTCCCTTAGTCTGTTTCAGTAGGCTCCAGTGAAGACTGCTGACTTGACAGATGTCCAGAAGGCAGTCATTGACACACTCCACAAGGAGGGTAAGCCACAAAAGGTCATTGCTAAAGAAGCTGATTGTTCAGAGTGCTGTATCCAAGCATATTAATGGAAAGTTGAATGAAAGGAAAAAGTGTGGCAGCAAAAGGTGCACAAGCAACCGGGATAACCACAGCCTTGAAAGGATTGTTAAGAAAACGTCATTCAAAAATTTGGGGGAGATTCACAAGGAGTGGACTGCTGCTGGAGTCATTGCTTCAAGAGCCACCACACACAGACGTATCCAGGACATGGGCTACAAGTGTCGCATTCCTTGTGTCAAGCCACTCATGACCAATAGACAACGCCAAAAGCGTCTTACCTGGACCAAGGAGAAAAAGTCCTGGACTGTTGCTCAGTGGTCCAAGGTGTTGTTTTCAGATGAAAGTAAATTTTGCATTTCATTTGGAAATCAAGGTCCCAGAGTCTGAAGGAAGAGTGGAGAGGCCACAATCCAAGCTGCTTGAGGTCTAGTGTGAAGTTTCCACAATCAGTGATGGTTTGGGGAGCCATGTCATCTGCTGGTGTAGGTCCACTGTGTTTTATCAAGACAAAAGTCAGCGCAGCCGTCTACCAGGAAATTTTAGAGCACTTCATGCTTCCCTCTGCCGACAAGCTTTTTGGAGATGGAAATTTCATTCTCCAGCAGGACTTGGCACCTGTCCACACTGCCAAAAGTACCAATACCTGGTTTAAAAACAACAGTATCACTGTGCTTGATTGGCCAGCAAACTCGCCTGACCTTAACCCCATAGAGAATCTATGGAGTATTGTCAAGAGGAAGATGAGACACCAGACCCAACAATGCAGATGAGCTGAAGGCTGCTATCAAAGCAATCTGGGCTTCCATAACACCTCAGCAGTGCCACAGGCTGATTGCCTCCATGCCACGCCGCATTGATGCAAAAGGAGTCCCGACCAAGTATTGAGGGCATTTACTGAACATACATTTCAGTAGGCCAACATTTCAGATTTTAAAAGCATTTTTTTCAAGCTGTTATAAAGTATTCTAATTTACTGAGATAATGACTTTTGAGTATTCATTGGATGTAAGCCATAATCATCAACATTAACAGAAATAAACACTTGAAACAGATCACTCTGTTTGTAATGACTCTATATAATATATGAGTTTCACTTTTTGTATTGAAGAACTGAAATAAATACAATTTTTGAGGATATTCTAACTTAGTGAGAAGCACTTGTATGTAATTTCCGACAACACAAACGCATTTATCATACACTATATAATTTTATGATTTAATAGTGAACCCTGTCCTGAAGGAGCTTCACAACCTAATGTGACTTCACATTACAACACAAGTAATAAAATGTGTGAAATGTGTGCAGCACTCATGTATTTTATCACCTCCTCATTCATTGAGGGCCGCACATGGACATTCCTGATAAAGGATTCTCTATCCACATTCTCACACTGAGAAGAGACCTCCGTCAATGACAGGCTGGTGATTAATCTCCTGACAGGAACACGGCCGCTCCTGCTCGACATCCACTATTGAAGTTTCCGAATATGTCTGACTGTAGACACCTGAATCATCACTGCTCTGCGTCTGATATTTACTTGGTCATAGGACTCTCCATTGAGAGACAGACCGCCCCGGGCTGGAAGAAAGATGGTCACACCTGAGTCTGAAAGCCGGTCTATTCACAATATGCTATGCTCGTGGCAGGATGTTTAACTATTTTAATGCCAGAGACCTACTGTAGGTGACAAATCTTTAGGATGGGCCATACAAAATGAACTATAGTTCATTAGTTTGATAAACTTTGTCCTTAAAGGGGTATCTTCAAGTCTGGAGGTTATCCCCTACCCTTAGGATAGAGGATAACTTCCACATTGCAGGGGATCCAACTGTTAGAACCCCCACCAGTCCCAAGAACCGGGTGTAGATTATGTGCAGTGCTGAAGATAGCCGAGCGCTGCTCTCCGCTGGTCTTCAGCACTCCAATAAGAATGAATGGAGCTGCACTGCACATGATTGACCTCAGCTCCATTCACACAAGGCTCTTCAGATTGGTAGGGCTTCAGCAGTCAGACCCCCAACTATTGGAAAGTTGTCCTCTATTCCATTGATAAGAGAGAAGTTCCAGACTTGAGAATACCCTTTAATGGCAAAATATGTATACCAGTGCCATCAACTCCAAATTTTGAAAAAAATGGATGTGTCAGCTTGATATGCTGCCCTAAGTAAAAGCAGCATATAACAGCTACAACATATTTCATGCTGTTTGGATACTAGGACAAGACACAGTTTGGTGTATGTATTAGGGGTGCACTTTTCCCCACCCCTACGTTCCTCACGGCAGTGATGTACGATCATCTGTGTGCACATAGTAACCTGCCAATCACTATGCATGGGGTTGGGAGGAGTTCCCATCATAAATACATCGGACTGCTGCTGAAAGAATACACTGGGCATGACGCAGTAACTTTTTGTATGAAGTGCTAGAGGCAAAAACTGCAAAAATTCTAAAATAGATTTTTTTTGCTGTTGGAGACAAATAGTGTACTCACTGCGGCATTGCTGCTTGCTTTGAATTGAAAGAAAAGCTTTCACTTTCCGAGTCTGAAGAACTGGCCCCTGAAACAAAAGTAGAAAACCTTATCAGTAATTGGAATGCTGAACACACAAAATGTAAGTGTATTCGAATCAGAAGTTTGAAATATAAGCAATGTCTATATAAGTAATAATTTTTCGGACTGACTGACCTTCATTTCTTAAAGTAATGATGGCCACTCGTTTTTCTTTACTTAGCTGCTTTTTTCTTGCCATAATACAAATTCTAACAGTCTATTCAATAGGACTATCAGCTGTGTATCCACCTGATTTCTGCACAAACACAACTAATGGTCCAAACCCCATTTATAAGGCAAGAAATCCCACTTATTAAACCTGACAGGGCACACCTGTGAAGTGAAAACCATTTCCGGTGACTACCTCTTGAAGCTCATCAAGAGAATGCCAAGAGTGTGCAAAGCAGTCATCAAAGCAAAAGGTGGCTACTTTGAAGAACCTAGAATATAAGACATTTTCAGTTGTTTCACACTTTTTTGTTAAGTATATAATTCCACATGTGTTAATTCATAGTTTTGATGCCTTCAGTGTGAATGTACAATTTTCAAAGTCATGAAAATACAGAAAAATCTTTAAATGAGAAGGTGTGTCCAAACTTTTGGTCTGTACTGTATATATATATATATATATATATATATATATATATATATATTTTTTTTTTTTTTTCGGCTCTTTAATTCCCTACAGATCGGTAGGTCTCAGGCATGAGTTCAGTGCGCTTCCGAGTGGTCTTTTGAACGATCGAAAAGGGTCTCTGAATTCTCAATGATCTGTGAGGAATTAGAACTTAAAAAAAAAAAATCTAAAAACATTTTCAAAAGTTTACTTACTCATTGTATGGATACATTAAAGCGGCCCTCCATCCCCCAACCTACTAAGGCCTTATTCACACGTCCGTGTTGAATGTACTGTTCTATCATTTTTTTCACGGATAGAACACATACCCATTATAGTCTATGGTGCTAGTCACATATCCATGTTTTTCACAAATGGTGTTGATGCAAAACTCAGACACTTCCTTTTTGGAAGTGCATTGAGGTGAAGGGTACATTGCTGGAAAAGGAAGAAAAAAAAAAAAAAACTCTTTAAATCTCTTAGTTTGCGAGTGTGAACGAGCTGCGTGTGTCCGGAGCGTAAGTGCGAACGAAAGTAAGTGTGTGACTTGTTTTTCAGTGACTTTGGATTCAGGGAGTTTGGAAGGGAGGACTTAGGACTGAATTGCTGACTGTATTTCATTCTTTCTTTACTTTTTACTTAATTAATCCACCTGACCTACTTATCTGATTCCCCCGTCCATACTTGATACTTAACTGATCCCCCGCCGATATCTAATTGATACACTTGCACATCCCTAATTGATCCCCGTCCATACACCTACATATAAATAATTGTGTTTTGTACTTGTATATATATACTGACTGTATCCCCATATTTAGAATGACGTCCATTTTGGCCGCAGCCGTGCAGTGTACATCTTGCGCAATGTATGCATTCCGTGAGCAACCGCTCGAGGATCCATACTGCTGCGAGAGATGTGAGCATATCGTGCACTTGGAAGCCCAAATTCTGGATCTAAGTGCTCAGATAGCGGTACTGAGGAGCATCGACAACATGGAACGGAGTTTGCTGCTCACCGAGCAGACACTCAATGGGTCAATACTGGGGGTGGAGCATAGAGGGGAAGTGCAGGCTGAACAGGCAGGGAGCTGGATAACAGTTAGGAGGGATAGAGGGAAGAAGTATAGGAAGGCTGGTTCAGAACCGGCATTATTGGAGCACGACAGATCCTCTGACCGCCGGGGGAGTGTATGCTCCAGTAATGAGGGGGAGGGGGGAAGTGTAGGGCAGGCAAGACAGGTTCTGGTAGTGGGTGACTCTATTATTAGGGGGACAGACAGGGCAATCTGTCACAAAGACCGGGATCGCCGAACGGTGTGCTGCCTCCCTGGCGCTCGAGTCCGGCACATCGCGGATCGGGTTGACAGGTTACTGGGTGGGGCTGGCGAAGACCCAGCGGTCATGGTCCACATCGGCACCAATGACAAAGTGAGTGGTAGATGGAGGGTCCTTAAAAATGATTTCAGGGACCTAGGTAGGAAGCTTAGGGCAAGGACCTCTAAGGTCGTTTTCTCAGAAATACTACCAATCCCGCGAGCCACACAGGAGCGCCAACGGGAAGTTAGGGAGGTGAATAAGTGGCTAAAGAGTTGGTGCAAGGCAGAAGGGTTTGGGTTCATGGAGAACTGGGCCGACTTCGCGGTCGGCTACAGGCTCTACCGTAGGGACGGGCTGCAGCTCAATGGGGAGGGTGCAGCGGTGCTGGGGAAGAAGATGGCTAATAGGTTGGAGGAGTTTTTAAACTAGAGATGGGGGGGGAAACCAAGGAAATAGGTGGGATGTGAGGCAAGCAAGGGGGAAGGGGAGAAGTGAATATAATGAGGGTGGAGAGGGGGGTGGGGATAGTACAGTTAGATCGTTAGAGAAGAATAGGATGCTAAATAACCCCAAAGTTTTATCTTGCATGCTGACCAACGCAAGAAGCCTGACCAATAAGGCGGATGAGCTGCAGGCGCTTATATCGGAGGAGAGGTATGACATCGTAGGTATAACAGAGACTTGGCTAGACGATAGCTACGACTGGGCGGTAAATTTATTAGATTATAGTTTATTTAGAAGGGACCGGAAACAGGGGAAAGGCGGAGGAGTCTGCTTATATGTAAAGTCATGTCTAAAACCCAGACTAAGGGAAGATATAGGAGAGGGAGAAGAGGGGGTCGAGTCCATGTGGGTAGAGATAGAGGGAACTAAAAATAATAATAAAATATTACTGGGGGTCTGCTATAAGCCACCAAATATAACAGAGGAGAATGAGAATCTGCTATTAGGACAAATAGACAAAGTAGCAAAACATAATGAAGTGATTGTAATGGGGGATTTCAACTACCCGGATATTGACTGGGAAACAGAAACCTGTAGATCTCAGAAAGGAAAAAGGTTCTTGACAAATATTAAGGATAATTATCTCTCCCAACTAGTGCAGGAACCAACGAGAGGGAAGGCCGTGTTGGACTTAATATTGACTAATAGGCCTGATAGAATAACTGAGGTACAGATAGGGGGGCACCTAGGTAATAGCGACCTTAATATTATCGACTTCAAAATGCCCTTCAGTAGGGTTATCAATAAGGGAACAACAAAAACAAACTTTAGGAGGGTGAAGTTTGATCAGCTGAAAGAAAGCCTTCAACTTATTGACTGGGACAAAGTTCTTAATCAAAGGAATACGAATAGTAAATGGGAAACCTTCAAAAGAATTCTGAATACTCAGTGCGAGAGGTATATAACGTATGGGAATAAAAGGGCCAGAAATAAGAGGAAACCAATATGGTTGAACAAGAACGTAAAAGGGGCGTTAAATAGCAAAAAAGAGGCATTCAAGAGATTAAAACAGGAAAACAGTAAGGAGGCACTAATGTGTTACAAGGAAAAAACGAGAACCTGTAAAAAACAAATAAAAATAGCGAAGGAGGAAACAGAGAGACGTATTGCTAGGGAAAGTAGATCAAATCCCAAACTGTTCTTTACGTACATAAATAGTAAAAGGATTAAATCGGATAATATTGGACCGATAAAAAGTGAGGAAGGCAAAATCATAGAGAAAGATGAGGATAAAGCTAATCTATTAAATAATTTTTTTTCGACAACTTTCACAAAGGAAATCGAACTAACAGGAGAAATGAGAAGTGACAAACTTAATCCTCCACTAAGTATGACAAATCTAACCCAAGCTGGGGTACAGAAACGCCTCAGTAACATTAAAATAAACAAATCACCAGGACCTGATGGCATACACCCACGGGTACTAAGGGAACTAAGTAATGTGATAGACAGACCGTTATATCTTATATTTAAGGACTCTGTTGAGACTGGGTCTGTGCCACTTGATTGGCGACAGGCGAATGTAGTGCCAATATTCAAAAAGGGAGCGAAAAGTGACGCCGGAAACTATCGGCCGGTGAGTCTGACGTCCGTTGTGGGCAAAATTTTTGAAAGCTTCATTAAAGAGGCAATTACGGAGCATCTTGATGCTAATAATCTTTTAATCCCGAACCAACATGGATTCATGAGGAATCGCTCCTGCCAAACAAACCTGATTGACTTCTACGAGGAGGTTAGCTCTCGAGTAGATCAGGGGGAACCAGTGGATGTCGTGTATCTCGACTTCTCAAAAGCGTTCGATAGCGTGCCACATAATAGGTTGGTATACAAAATGAGAATGATGGGGCTGGGGGAAAATGTCTGCAAGTGGGTAGCTAACTGGCTAAAGGATAGAAGGCAGAGGGTGGTTATAAATGGAATATACTCAGATTGGGTAAGCGTCACTAGTGGGGTACCACAGGGGTCTGTACTAGGCCCAATGTTATTTAATATCTTTATTAACGACATAGTCAACGGGATAAATAGTAAAATATCAAAATTTGCAGATGACACAAAGTTATGCAAAACAATTAATACAAAAGAGGACAGTGCAGACCTACAGAGGGATTTGGATAAGCTGGGTAGGTGGAGCATTAAATGGCAAATGAGGTTTAACGAGGAGAAATGTAAGGTCATACATATGGGAAGGAAAAATGGAAGTCACCAGTACTCACTGAATGGGAAATCATTGGGGAATTCAGAGATGGAGAAGGACTTGGGCATCTTGATTGATAGCAAACTAAATTGGAGTGCCCAAAGTCAGGCCGCTGCAGTAAGGGCAAACAGGGTAATGGGATGTATCAGAAGAGGTATAGCTGCAAAGGATGAGAACATTGTTCTTCCACTGTACAAAGCACTGGTCAGACCACACTTGGAATACTGTGCTCAGTTATGGGCCCCAATATATAGAAAGGATATAAATGAGCTTGAAAAGGTACAAAGGAGGGCAACAAAATTAATAAAGGGAATAGAGGGACTGCAATACCCAGAGAGGTTGGCAAAACTAGAACTATTCAGCCTGGAAAAGAGAAGGTTGAGGGGGGACATAATAAATGTGTACAAATATGTTAGGGGACAGTATAGAGATCTTGCCCGGGATTTGTTCAAAAGGAGGGATATTACGGTAACAAGAGGGCATTCACTAAGACTAGAAGAGAAAAGGTTTCAGCACCAGCATAGGTAGGGGTTCTTTACGTTAAGAGCAGTGAGAATATGGAATTCACTGAGTGAGGAGACGGTAATGTCGGATTCACTACACCAGTTCAAGCGGGGACTGGATGCATTTCTAGATACCAGGCAGATTTCAGCATATACTTAAAAATAAAATAAAATAGTAGGTTGATGCAGGGATTTATTCTGACTGCTGGTTTCAGAGTCGGGAGGGAATTTTTCCTCAGGTGAAGATTGGCCAAATCATTTGGGGTTTTTGCCCTCCTCTGGATCAACTTTAGCAATTACAGAACTAACAGGTCGAACTTGATGGACGCAAGTCTTTATTCGGCTTTACAAACTATGTTACTATGTCCATTTTTTTCTGGTATCAGTAATAAAAAGTTCCAATACGAGTCTATGAAAAACACGTACAGCACACGGATGGCATCAGTGTACAATCTGAGTGCTGTTTGTATTTAACATTGGAAAGGATAGGAGAAGCTTTGTAATTTACCACAAAGTATGTGTGGCATGTTCCTGAACTTCTTAATAGTGGTTAAAGGAGTTTCCCAAGATACTAAGATATCCTCATTGTGGAGTGTCCAACCTCTGGACCACCTAGAGATCCTGAAGATAGGGTCCTGCAAAGCCCTGTCTCAATGAAGCAGAGGTTAAGTGACGCGCCCCTGGGCCTACTTGGTGTAGCGTTGCGCACGCGGGGACTACCCGGAGCCGGGCCTGTTGGGGGTAGTAGTCTTGTGGCGGTGACCCGGTCTGTGCCCAGGGAGTCAAACTGTGTGGCTGAGTAGTAGCAGTAGATGTTGGACGACTACGCCACCCGTTGAATGCAGCTATGGAGCTGCCGCTGCAGGGCAGACCGCTGAGGCCGGTGGTACGATGGTGCAGCGTAGATGGTATAACCCCCAAGGGGAGGGGTATGGCCTCAGGGCAGCCGACGTGGATGATGGGGGTAGCAGGAATCACTCAGAGACGATGCGGTGTAGTTCAGGGTCTTTACTGGTGACAAAGATAGACCCTCCCGGAGTACTGGCTAGCGATCGGGGCCTGGTCAGTCTTTGAGCAGATGGGATTTCCCCTGGCCAGGCGGAGTTGTAGGCCTCCCCAACTAATTGTACTCTTCTGGCTACCTTGCTAGAGGCGGGTAAAAGTAGCCCACGTCCCTGAGTGTACCGTGTGGTGCTCACCCGTATGGCCGGTGACTCGGGGCCTTCTAGTGGCTTCCGCTCCACGATGGCGGTGCTGGTCCCACGCGTGTGACCGTGCCTTCGGGTTTCTTGGCCAGAGGACCTGAAATCCCCTGCCGGTCGGTTTCTGCTGCTGGGTAAGGATTAGTCCCCACAGCCTCGGACTCTGGGTCCGGTGATAATTCTTCAATCAGGGCGAGCTCTACAGCTGCCAGCCCCTGATTCTTTGTAGCACTGCTCCCACTGAGCTCCTGATCTTTCTTTCCTAAAGCTGCTCCTCTTCTTAACTCACTAACCCTGCCTCAGCCCCAGTTTTATATAGGGGAAGTTCTTCCCCTCCCAGGACTGGGCAGGAGGTGTGGCATGCATAGGATTCCTGACCAAGAGACCTCCCACCTGCTCTCAGACGTAATATCTCTAGTACTGTGGCAACCAGACCCCTGGGGTGTCACATTCCCCCCTAGTGAAATTTAGTACTCCGGGACTAAACATATTTTTGTAACATACAAATTACAAACAGAAACAAAGTAATAAGGAAAAACATTAGGACGGTCACGGCGTGTCCGCAACCGGGTGCAGTTTTTCAAGAAAACAAGGGTGTCCATTTCACCAAAACAGGGAGACGTAACCAGGTAGGGGTCTGTCCTGCCCCGAGTCCTTATCAGTCTTTTAGTCCATCCTGGGTTACGCTACAACTATATGCAAAAAGGATTCCCGGTAAATCCACCAAAGACTCCTACAAATAACTAGAAACACAAAATTATACACGAGCAACAATAAACAGGTAAACATTAATTAAATAGCTTGAACATTTAGATCCTCCACCGTACGGGCAACTGGCCTCTAGTGACCCTAGTGGACCTACGGAGCTGGCTGACTGGTCCTGAGCTACAGGGTATAGGAGCTGTCAAGGGTAAACTGGGCAGCCGTCTACGGACTCTTTGGCTCACTAGGGGTATGGCAGGCTCACTATAAGCAGAGGGTTGATTCTCCTGGTCTGCTTGTGTGGGGTCTTCTGCCTCCTGGACCGGCTGTTCTTCCAGCTCTACCTGTGTCTCCGGAGGCACTTGGGATGCTGGTTGGAGGAACGTGAGGACGGGTACCACAACAGCACCATTGACTTGAGTCCAAGACCGGGGGAAGTCTCCGAGCACAGTACTAACCATATCTTCCCTTTCCTCTACGGGTCGAGGGTCTTCTTGTTCCTCTTCAGGGTTCCGTAACTGTTCAGGACACTTCTTCAGGTGATCCCGGGATACAATGGCTGTGGTTTCCCCTCCGTCTTTACTGATTGTACAGATCTTTGGGTTGTCGTGGCTTGAGGGCAGTACGGTGTACGGGTCCTTCTCCCACTGGTCGTCCAACTTGTGGAGCCGTCTTTTCCTCTTCAAGACCTGCTCTCCGGGCACCAGGGGAACAGCGGGAGCATACTGGTTGTAAGTTTTCTCTTGTCTTTCCCTAGCTTGACAGAGACTTCGCTCCACGCTCTCCTGTACTTTCCGGTACTGCTGCTGCCTCTCTGTGTCCCAGTCTGCTTCTGGTGAAGTGTCCTCGGGTGTCAGGACTCCCATCTCCAGATCAACAGGAAGCTTACCAGGTCTTGCCCTCATTAGGTAAGCCGGGGTACAGTTGGTGGAACCTACAGGGATGTGGTTGTATAGGTCCACCAGGTCGGGCAGCTTTTCAGGCCACAGACTACGTTCTTCCAGGGGCAATGTTTTCAGAAGATCTATCACCACCTGGTTCATTTTCTCACAAAGTCCATTAGTTTGCGGGTGATAGGGTGTTGTTCTAATCTTCCGGCAGCCATACAGGGTGCAGAACTCCTGGAAGACTTCCGCTTCAAAGGCAGGCCCCTGGTCCGTCAGCACCTGCTCCGGGTATCCGTGCGGACGGCAGAAGTGCTGCTGGAAGGCTCTAGCTGCTGTTCGAGCTGTTAAGTCCTTGACGGGGACGACAACCAAGAACCGGGAGTAGTGATCCACGATGGTTAATGCGTAGACGTAGCCACTTCTGCTTGGGGTCAGTTTTACATGATCCAAGGCTACCAGTTCCAATGGCTGTCTGGTGATGATGGACTGCAGGGGAGTCTTCTGGCTGGCACGGTCCCTCCTTCTTAGGTTGCATGGGCCACAGTCTCTGCACCACCTCTCGATGGTTCCTCTCATGCCTACCCAATGGAACCGCCCGCGCAGCAGGAACTCCAGCTTCTTCCATCCGAAGTGCCCAGCTCCGTCGTGGTATGCCTCCTTCACCATAGCTGCGTCTCTTCTTGGCACCACTACTTGCCAGATTAGCTCATGCGTCCGGGAGTTAACCATTCTGCGGCACAACTTCCCCTTGTAAAGGAACAGTCGACTCTTCTCAGCCCACAGTTGCTTGGCTTCCTCCGGAGCGTCTGGGTCAAGGCGTGCATCTGGCCGAGTCAGCATCTCCTTTACCAGTCGGACGGCAGGGTCACTGTCTTGCATCTCCGCCCAGTTGTAATGAGGTAATGGGTTGAACGTAGCGGATTGCTTACTCCTTACACGGTGGGAATACTGGATAGTCCCATGACGGAGGAACGCGGGGAGTTCAACTTCTTCCAGTTCCTCTGAATCTTCCCCTACGTCCGGTAGGTTCGGCATCCTGGACAGGGCGTCCGCGTTGGTATTGGAGCGTCCTGCCCGGTATTTGATTGTAAACTCATAGTTGGACAAGCGGGCCATCCATCTCTGCTCTAGGGCACAGAGTCTTGCAGTGTCCAGGTGTGTCAACGGGTTGTTATCCGTGTACACGGTGAACCGGGAAGCAGCGAGGTAGTGCTTAAAGCGTTCGGTGACTGCCCACACCACTGCCAGGAACTCTAGCTTAAATGAGCTGTAATTCTCAGGGTTTCTTTCGGTGGGTCGCAGTTTTCGGCTGGCGTAAGCAATTACCCGTTCCTTCCCCTGCTGGATCTGGGACAGTACGGCTCCTAGCCCGATGTTACTGGCGTCGGTGTAGAGGATAAAGGGCTGGCTATAATCAGGGTACGCCAGGATTTCATCCCCCGTGAGGGCCATCTTCAGCTGGTGGAAGGACTCTTCTTCCAGCTTCTCCCATCTGAAGGGTGGCTTCTGGTTCTTGGCCTTCCTGGACTGGCCTATCAGGAGGTCCTGCATAGGAGCTGCCTTTTTGGTGAAACCGGGAATGAACCTTCGGTAGTAGCCTACCAACCCGAGGAACTGCCTCACTTCCTTTACGCTGGAGGGGCTTGGCCATTCCTTAATTGTGGTGATCTTATCAGGGTCGGGAGCCACTCCGTCAGCACTCACCACGTGTCCCAGGTACTGCACCTTTGGCTTCAGGAGGTGACACTTGGAGGGTTTCACCTTTAGGCCGTAACTTGCCAGAGCTTCGAACACTTCCGCCAGGTGTTTCAGGTGGTCCTCGTAGGTCTTGGAATAGACGATGACATCGTCCAGGTATAACAGGACCGTCTCAAAGTTTCGGTGTCCCAGACAGCATTCCATCAATCGCTTGAAGGTTCCTGGTGCGTTGCAGAGTCCGAACGGCATGCAGGTAAACTCGCTAAGTCCCATCGGGGTGGTGAATGCGGTCTTCTCCCGGTCCGCCTCTGCTACAGGAACCTGCCAGTACCCGCTAGTGAGATCCAAGGTGGAGAAGAAGTTAGCAGATTTTAAAGCAGCCAAAGACTCCTCTATTCTTGGTAAGGGGTACGCATCTTTGTGTGTGATACGGTTAATTTTCCGGTAATCTACACACATTCTCATGGTGTTGTCTTTCTTTTTGACCAAGACTAGTGGAGCTGCCCAGGGGCTACAGCTATCCCTGATTACCCCAGCCTCCTTCATGTCTCTAAGCATCCCCTTGGCGTGTTGGTAGTGTGCAGGGGGTACGGGTCGATACCTCTCTTTTATGGGAGGATGGTCTCCCGTGGGGATGTGGTGTTCTACCCCCTTGACTCGCCCGAAGTCTAACGGGTGTTTACTAAACACTCTCTCGTACTCTCGAACCACCCGGTAGACTCCCTGTTTCTGGTGGGAGGGAGTGGAGTCAGTACCCAAATGTAGTTGCTGACACCAATCCTCCATTATTTTCGTAGAGCCGTTACCTTCCTCCGGGTGAGATGGAGGCAAGGGTTCCACAGACTGTATAGAATTTTGGTTGATAGTATATAATTTGGCTAGCGTAGCATACCGGGGCAGGTATACTTCCCTTTTCCCGATATTTATTATACGAACGGGCACCCTCCCATGGCGTACATCAACTACCCCCCGGGCTGTCAAAATGGTGGGCCTACTGTCTGAGTAGACTGGCTCTACCATGGCCTGGTAATCTCTACCTCTCAGACCAATAGCTGCCCGGCACCAAATCATCATTTCACTTTTCGGGGGTATGGCAATAGGGAAAGGGTCACACATTCTTATGCTACCAATCTCACCGCCGGAGAGTTCCACTTGTTGCCGTCGCATCAGTGCCCGGATCTCTTTCTGGAGCACTCGCTGCTGGCCGGAGCTGGCGTTCTTGGCAACCTGCTGTAAAATGAAAATCACCTCTGCAAGACAATTTTCAATCACATTAGTTCCTAGAGTTATCTTTGGGTGACTCTCGCGCTTGTCAATGTCTACAATGATCAATCCCTGTGCTGCCAGTTCGACTCTACCGATTTTAATGGTCATTTCTTTAAATCCGATCTGCGGTACGGGTTGACCATTGCTGGCAATGATACTCAAGTCGTCGTCAGGGTAGCGGGTTATATCCGAGTCATTCCAGTACTGCTTGAAGAGCACGTACGGGATGGTGGTGACCTGTGACCCGGTGTCCAGTAGGGCACTCATGGGAATGCCATCCAGTACCACAGGCAAGACTGGACGTCCTCCCACATATTTGTCGCGCCAGTTCGATGGGCCTGGTGATCTTTTTCCTGGGGGTTGGCCCTCTACCCCAGGTTGTGCCAGTTTAAAGGACAGTACCTTGCCATATGTCCGGGTTGATTGCAGCGGCGGCAGATAGGTTGTCCGTCCTCGTTGTATCGGTCGCTGGGTCTTCCTCTGGCCAGTGGGGTCCTCCTTGGTCGACGCCACGGGATGTCCTCCAGTCCGGATGCCAGCTGGATCTTCCCTAGAGTGGAAACCTGTAAAGACTGCACAGTTCGGGTTAGCGCAGCAACGCTTTTAGCTAGCTCTTGGACCTGATGGTGCAGGTCCGGAGCCGGGTCATTGTTCAAAGCTTGCGCATCAGCCCCCACAGGCCCTGCCGACAAGGGCGCCGCCTCCTGGTGGTAAGTGATAGCTGGGCGCCTGTGGGTCACAACGCCACCCGGTGCCGGTTCTCGGAGCACCCGGATGGCTCTGTCCTTGAACTGTGCAAAGTCCAGATGAGGATCCTGTAAGGCTATGGCCCGCAACTGGGTTCGGTGGACATTGCAATATAGTCCCTCTATAAATTGCTCGGTCAACAGCCTGTCCTCGTTTCCCACGCTGTCAGGGTCGGTCTGCTTAATGGCTCTCAAGGCCTCTTGTAGGTTTAGTGCATAGTCCCTTATACTCTCATGTGCTCGCTGCTTGCACCCATAGAATCTAAGCTTAATCTAGGCTGAGGTGCGGGTATCAAAGGTGTCCCTCAGCCGGGTTAGTATCCCTGCGACAGTCCTCCTCCCAGGTGGCCAGGACTTTACCTCCCTTTGGGCTGCCCCGGTTAGTTGGGCCACCAGGATGCTCACTTTTTGCTCTTCTGTGAGGGGGTACACCTGGAAGAGGCTATCCAGCTTTTCTTTAAAGTCATTCAGGGTATGTGACTCCCCTGAGTACTGGGGTAGCCAGGCTGCTCCCGGGATATAGGGCATGGTGAAAGGCATGACTGCAGCAGCGGTGGCGCTGGCGTGGGTTGAGGCAGTGAAGCTCTCCTCCGTATCCGACATCTTTCTCCCCCCCTAGTGGACCGTGGCCTACCTTGCGATGATCCTCTTCCGTAGGCCGCGGCTCCGCAGTGGATCGTCAGGGTTGAGGACCTTCCGTCGCGCTCCTGTGACGTCCAGGACCTTACGCAACGTCCTGACGTGAGGCGGGGCTTCAGTTCTCGCGCGCTTTCAGAGTCCACGCCCCTCTTCTTCCCGCGCGGCGTCTTCAAGATGGCGTCCAACGGCGTGAAAACTCCACGGATGGCGGGAAGAAGGCAGAAGATGGCGCCGGATGGCGGGAAAACTTCGCGGATGGCGGGAAGAAGGTAGAAGATGGCGCCGGATGGCGGGAATCTTCACCACTGGTAAGTTTGAACAGTTTTTTTTTTTTTCAGGCACGCAGTACCCGGTGGTTGCGGGCACGAGATCCTGCCGACTACGCCAAAAGTTGACGTGCCCCTGGGCCTACTTGGTGTAGCGTTGCGCACGCGGGGACTACCCGGAGCCGGGCCTGTTGGGGGTAGTAGTCTTGTGGCGGTGACCCGGTCCGTGCCCAGGGAGTCAAACTGTGTGGCTGAGTAGTAGCAGTAGATGTTGGACGACTACGCCACCCGTTGAATGCAGCTATGGAGCTGCCGCTGCAGGGCAGACCGCTGAGGCCGGTGGTACGATGATGCAGCGTAGATGGTATAACCCCCAACGGGAGGGGTATGGCCTCAGGGCAGCCGACGTGGATGATGGGGGTAGCAGGAATCACTCAGAGACAATGCGGTGTAGTTCAGGGTCTTTACTGGTGACAAAGATAGACCCTCCCGGAGTACTGGCTAGCGATCGGGGCCTGGTCAGTCTTTGAGCAGATGGGATTTCCCCTGGCCAGGCGGAGTTGTAGGCCTCCCCAACTAATTGTACTCTTCTGGCTACCTTGCTAGAGGCGGGTAAAAGTAGCCCACGTCCCTGAGTGTACCGTGTGGTGCTCACCCGTATGGCCTGTGACTCGGGGCCTTCTAGTGGCTTCCGCTCCATGATGGCGGTGCTGGTCCCACGCGTGTGACCGTGCCTTCGGGTTTCTTGGCCAGAGGACCTGAAATCCCCTGCCGGTCGGTTTCTGCTGCTGGGTAAGGATTAGTTCCCACAGCCTCGGACTCCGGGTCCGGTGATAATTCTTCAATCAGGGCGAGCTCTACAGCTGCCAGCCCCTGATTCTTTGTAGCACTGCTCCCACTGAGCTCCTGATCTTTCTTTCCTAAAGCTGCTCCTCTTCTTAACTCACTAACCCTGCCTCAGCCCCAGTTTTATATAGGGGAAGTTCTTCCCCTCCCAGGACTGGGCAGGAGGTGTGGCATGCATAGGATTCCTGACCAAGAGACCTCCCACCTGCTCTCAGACGTAATATCTCTATTACTGTGGCAACCAGACCCCTGGGGTGTCACATAAGCAGGTGTGCAAGTCACTGCATACACTGTCTATAGGGCAGCTGGATATAGTGTTTGTCCTTTACCAGCAGTCCTATATCCAAGGAATGGAGAGGGGAACAATGCTCGACCTTTGATTTAGTCAGGGCTCTGCAGAACCCCATCTTTCTCTAACTCTGCCCCTTTTGGCGGAGCAGATAGAAATCGGCATTAAAGGGCCAAAATTCAAACTTTTTACGCAACCCCAAGTTGTGCAAAAAATGTGACTTTGCCAAGCAATTTAAGCCAGAATTTTGGCAAAACTGTTTTGATGAATTGGGGGTACAGACCCTGTTTCCAATGATGTGCCACTTATTGGGCTGCTCGCTGTAGTTTTGATAAAAAAAAAATAAATCACTGTTTTATCAGCAGAAGATTATCACGGGAGGACTAATAAACCTGCTGCCACTTAGTCCTCCATATTTATGAGCTTTGTAGAACTCCACACCTACCACTGATTGTTAGCTTTCTGTCTATGCAGTGTACAGAAAGCCGCTGATCGGTGGTGTGGGTGGGGTTATACAGAGCTCAGCAGTCAGAGAACTGCTAGATCTGCAGCAGATGAAAAAATATTTTCTTAAGTCTGCAGCAAGCACAGCCAAGTAAGTGATACACGGCTTGAACCAGGGTCTTCTACATCATGCTGGTCTCAGAAGGGGTAGCAAAAACCTGCTAACAGATTCCCTTTAATAGATAACATGGAGAGAGCTTGCGTTATTTGCTACCACAGAGAACAGGCTCTGCCCAGTGTGTAATGGCACAAAGATATCATACATGTCTATAGTTATGATAAAGTGGAAGGAAATCAGACCACGTAGGTTATTTTTTTTTTTCAACAGAAGAACATACTTTAAATTCAGAAGTCTTGTGGCCTCCTGGTACAAGAGAGCATTGCATTGTGGGAGCTCAGATGACATTTCTAAAATCAACTGAGGTGTTAGAACACATAATTGACAGCGGAGTAGACAGGAGAGGAGACAGACAGAAGATCAAGAGCAATTTATGGGCCCTTTGTAGTCCAGTAGCTCAGAATAATGCACAATTCCACCTGCTTTGGAGGTATAAGTGCGCCCTTCACCGCTTGTCTATTTCCAATGGCAACCAACATTAGAAAAATCTATGTAGATGAACGGACAACATAAAATTGTCGAAAAAGCTTTCAAGTAGTTAGAAAAGGATCAATTTGAAGATTACAGTTCTTGTAGTGTGAACTATGGTAAGACAGCATAACATTGCATTACGTCGCCAAATCAGTGACTTGTCAAACCTCTAATGATAATCCTTTTTAATAACTCCGTCACTGACATCCACGAGAAACATATTGTTAACAAGCAGAGTTCCAGGAATTTGTAGGTATTTTACCTAGGTTGGTAATTACTAAAGTTATTAAAAAAAAAACACAGGTTCGTTTAGTTCCCCTCTTGTTTAGTTTATTACTAATGTTGGTATTATCGCAGAAAACAATGGAGAGTTGCAGATTTTTTCATAAATCAATTCAGATATTGCTACTGCAACAGTAACAACCAATGTGCCAAAGGATGTAGTTCTCAATTTTGCATGAAAAATAATAATATATTATGAGAGCTGAGAATAATACGTTTTAGTAAAAACTTGTATTACATGTGAAAAAAAATATTCTTAGTCATCCTTTCTATCAAGTCTGCATTGTTCTGTTCCTCCTGAGTGTTATTTCCCCTTATTAAAGATTATTTTTGCCATACAATCTGGCACTGATGGCATAGGTTCAGATTGTGCTGGGACACCCCTCAAATTGGTAACGCCTCGTTGTCAATTTATTCATAAATGTCTTGGAGTAATAACAGAGGAACGGCTCCAGAGCGGTTATTTCATTTAGTGAACAATTATATAATGGACATGTCCGAGGGTTGATAGGTCCTCTTTAAATGGGTATGGGCTGCAATACCAGAGACAAGCTCTAAACCAGGGGTCTCAAACTCAGCTGGGCATATGGGCCGCACACGGAAAAACATTTAATTTGGGGGGCCGCATTATTTGCATGACAAAGTGACATTTTTAGTGATACCATTTTATTTTCTATACGCCTTTTTAACTGGTCATCTTGCAGACATGGTCTCCCCTCCAGGTCCCCCCATCTTGCAGACATGGTCTCCCCTCCAGGTCCCCCCATCTTGCAGACATGGTCTCCCCTCCAGGTCCCCCCATCTTGCAGACATGGTCTCCCCTCCAGGTCCCCCCATCTTGCAGACATGGTCTCCCCTCCAGGTCCCCCCATCTTGCAGACATGGTCTCCCCTCCAGGTCCCCCCATCTTGCAGACATGGTCTCCCCTCCAGGTCCCCCCATCTTGCAGACATGGTCTCCCCTCCAGGTCCCCCCATCTTGCAGACATGGTCTCCCCTCCAGGTCCCCCCATCTTGCAGACATGGTCTCCCCTCCAGGTCCCCCCATCTTGCAGACATGGTCTCCCCTCCAGGTCCCCCCATCTTGCAGACATGGTCTCCCCTCCAGGTCCCCCCATCTTGCAGACATGGTCTCCCCTCCAGGTCCCCCCATCTTGCAGACATGGTCTCCCCTCCAGGTCCCCCCATCTTGCAGACATGGTCTCCCCTCCAGGTCCCCCCATCTTGCAGACATGGTCTCCCCTCCAGGTCCCCCCATCTTGCAGACATGGTCTCCCCTCCAGGTCCCCCCATCTTGCAGACATGGTCTCCTGTTCCAGGTCCCCCCATCTTGCAGACATGGTCTCCTGTTCCAGGTCCCCCCATCTTGCAGACATGGTCTCCTGTTCCAGGTCCCCCCATCTTGCAGACATGGTCTCCCCTCCAGGTCCCCCCATCTTGCAGACATGGTCTCCCCTCCAGGTCCCCCCATCTTGCAGACATGGTCTCCCCTCCAGGTCCCCCCATCTTGCAGACATGGTCTCCCCTCCAGGTCCCCCCATCTTGCAGACATGGTCTCCCCTCCAGGTCCCCCCATCTTGCAGACATGGTCTCCCCTCCAGGTCCCCCCATCTTGCAGACATGGTCTCCCCTCCAGGTCCCCCCATCTTGCAGACATGGTCTCCCCTCCAGGTCCCCCCATCTTGCAGACATGGTCTCCCCTCCAGGTCCCCCCATCTTGCAGACATGGTCTCCCCTCCAGGTCCCCCCATCTTGCAGACATGGTCTCCTGTTCCAGGTCCCCCCATCTTGCAGACATGGTCTCCTGTTCCAGGTCCCCCCATCTTGCAGACATGGTCACCCCTCCAGGTCCCCCCATCTTGCAGACATGGTCTCCTGTCCAGGTCCCCCCATCTTGCAGACATGGTCTCCTGTCCAGGTCCCCCCATCTTGCAGACATGGTCTCCTGTCCAGGTCCCCCCATCTTGCAGACATGGTCTCCTGTCCAGGTCCCCCCATCTTGTAGACATGGTCTCCCCTCCAGGTCCCCCCATCTTGCAGACATGGTCTCCTGTCCAGGTCCCCCCATCTTGCAGACATGGTCTCCCCTCCAGGTTCCCCCATCTTGCAGACATGGTCTCCCCTCCAGGTCCCCCATATTGCAGACATGGTCTCCCATCCAGGTCCCCCATATTGCAGACATGGTCTCCCATCCAGGTCCCCCATATTGCAGACATGGTCTCCCATCCAGGTCCCCCATATTGCAGACATGGTCCCCCATCCAGGTCCCCCATATTGCAGACATGGTCCCCCATATTGCAGAAATGGTCCCCCATATTGCAGACATGGTCTCCCATCCAGGTCCCCCATATTGCAGATGTGGTACCCCAGGGGTCTGGTTACCACAGTAATAGAAATATTACGTCTGAATGCAAGTGGGAGGTTTCCTGGTCAGGAGCCCTTAAGCATGCAACACCTCCTGCCCAGTCCTGGGAGGGGAGGAATCTGCCCTTATAAACTGGGTCTGGGGCGGGGTTAGGTTAGACAGTGAGAGCCTGGAATTAGTTCCAGACACAGGGAAAGTAACAGCTAGGAGCTCTGTAGGAGCAGGAGCTGAAGACCAGGGGCTGGAGCTAAGCAGAGCTCGCCCTGGCAGAAGAATCTAAGAACCGGACACCGGAGTCCGAGGCTGCAAGGATCTTTAAGTCCAGCAGCAGAAACCAGCCGGCAGGGGATTCCAGGTCCTCTGGCCATAGAAGCCCGGAGGCTCAGTCACGAGCAAGGGACCAGCACCGCCATCGAGGAGCGGAGGCTATCAGAAGGCCCCAAGTCACCAGCCATACGGGTGAGCACTACACGGTACACTCAGGGACGTGGGCTACTTCCACTCGCTTACAGCAAGGTAGCCAGGAAGAGTGCAGATAGACGGGGAGGCCTACAACTCCACCTGGCCAGGGGAACTCCTATTTGCTCACAGACTGACCAGGCCTCTTATGCTAGCCAGTACTCCCGGGAGGGTCTGCCTTATTATCATCAGTAAAGACCCTGAACTGCATTGCAAAGACTCTGAGTCGTTCCTGCTGCGCTCGTGCACCATCACTCCCATCATCCACACTCACTGCCCTGAGGCTATACTCCTCCCGTGGGGAGTCATCCCATTCTCTGCTGTGCATACAACATCAGCCTCAGCGGTCTGCCTCGCAGCGGCGGTACCCCCTGACCGCAATCCACGGGTGGCGTAGTCGGACAATTAACCTAAAACCTATAAAAGACTGCCACTGGTTTGACCACCCTGAGCCACGGGACCGGGTCGCCACTACTACTCCCAGCGTTGCCCTGAAGTCCGGTCCCAGGTGCCCCACAGCCCAGGGGGCGCGTCACAGACATGGTCCCCCATCCTGGTCCTTATCTTGCAGACATGTCCCCCATCCAGGTCCACCCCTATACTGCGCACAGGGTCCCCGTCCCCCCCCCATACTGCGCACAGGATCCCTGCCCCCCCATACTGCACACAGGGTCCCCCCCCATACAGCGCACAGGGTCCCCCCCATACAGCGCACAGGGTCCCCCCCCCATACTGCGCACAGGGTCCCCGTCCCCCCCATACTGCGCTCAGGGTCCCCGCCCCCCCCCATACTGCGCTCAGTGTCCCCGTCCCCCCCAATACTGCGCACAGGGTCCCTGTCCCCCCCAATACTGCGCACAGGGTCCCCCCCCAATACTGCGCACAGGGTCCCCGTCCCCCCCAATACTGCGCACAGGGTCCCCGTCCCCCCCAATACTGCGCACAGGGTACCCGTCCCCCCCAATACTGCGCACAGGCTCCCCGTCCCCCCCATACTGCGCTCAGGCTCCCCGTCCCCCTCATACTGTGCTCAGGGTCCCCGTCCCCCCATACAGCCCTCAGGGTCCCCGTCCCCCCATACAGCGCTCAGGGTCCCCGTCCCCCCATACAGCGCTCAGGGTCCCCTGTGCTGTATTTCACATGACAGAGAAAAAAAAAAAAAAAGATTCTCACCTGTCCTCCGTTCCCTCGGCGTCCTTTCTGCACATGTGGCCCGCAGGCACAGACCCCATAACGATCACGGCTCTCTCTAGCAGCCGCTGACATCAGCGCTGTAGTGCAGTGTATTGCCGCGCAGAGACCGGCTCTCTGCACAGCAATACCAGTGTCAGCCGCCGGCCTATCAGAGGCCAGCAGCTGACTTCTGAGCATGGCAGTGACGTCATACGCCGCTGCGCTGGGACGCAGATGTCAGCTGCTGGCCTCTGATAGGCCGGCGGCTGACACTGGTATTGCTGTGCAGAGAGCCGGTCTCTGCGCGGCAATACACTGCACTACAGCGCTGATGTCGGCGGCTGCTGGAGAGAGCCGCGGTCGTTACGGGGTCTATGTGCCTGCGGGCCGCATGAAGCAGCCGGAGGGGCCGCATGCGGGCCGCGTGTTTGAGACCCCTGCTCTAAACAATTGTGATACAACAAAACCTTTTTCTAATTTCAATCAACCTTTAAATATGGAACTAAAGCTGCTTTAACACATCCTTTTCCATTTTTACATCTGAAGTAAATTGTTGGAAAATTTTTATCCATTGATGCTGAACAATAGGTCATCTAAAAACATACGTATTAAAAACAGATCAAAAACTGATTGAGAACAAGTTTCTTCATTTTTCCATCTATGCCCATAGACTTGAATCACTAGGTTTTGGAGATGCGGATAGGACATACACTGAATTAAATGGAAAAAACACATGGATCCATCGAACAAACAAAAAAACCCTGAGTTTTTAAACCATACTGCACACGGATCAGAAAAAAGTGGTGTAAAGGGAACCGGTCATGTAAAATAACGCTATTAACCAGCAGATATGGGGTTAATCTGCAGTTTAATAGCGTTCTGACACTGTGTGGCGCTGGCACCAAGAGCCCTGCTGCCGGGAAGATGCAGCGTTTGGCTTCAAGTCATAAAGATGGCGTCTATGTATAGAGAGCGGTGGCTGTAACCATGCCCCCTGGCACTGAGTGACTGACAGCCGGCTAAGAATTAGATTCAGCTGTCAGTCAGTGCCGGGGGCAAATTTACAGCCACTGTTCTCTATACAGAGTGGTGACTGAAACCGTGCTGGCGCCAACCCGTGACTAGAAACCAAACACTTCTGGGGGAAATAAAGTTAACTTCCCCCTGGCAGAGGGGCTCTCAGTGCCAGCCCCACACAGTGTCAGAATGCTATTAACCTGCAGATTAACAGTGTTATTTTACATGACAGTTCTCCTTTAAGACAGACATTTACATTTTTGGAATACAAGTACAAAAAAATTACTTCTTGATAGTAAGTTTCATGCAGGCTAAATGGGTATTGTTTGCAAGTGTTAAAGTTAAGTAATAAAATGTGTTCAGTCCTAATTGATAACCAAGTTCTGGTCATTTTCTCAGCGATTGGTGGCTCAGTGGTTAGCACTGAAGCCTTGCAGCGCTGGGGTCCTGGATTCAAATCCCACCAGTGATAACATCTGCAAGGAGTTGGTGCGTTCTCCCCATGTTTGCGTCGGTTTCCTCTGGGTATTTTGGCTTCCTTCCGCACGCCAAACATATACTGATAGGGAACGTATATTGTGAGCCACAATGGGATAAGGTCTGTAGAATATGATAATGCTACATATGATGACGATGCTACATAAGCAAGCATAATAATGCCTTTCTAATAAATTACTTCTGTTGTGTTCTGACTCAAGACTGCAAACTTACATTGGGGTAGATGTAAATGACTATAATCTATTATATAATAATTAGAGAATAAGAGGTGAGAGAGGAAAATAAATAATATTAGCAATTTGCAGAGTTGAATTGAAATAAAAAAAGGGAATTTTGACAAAATTTCACTTTACCTTCAACAAAAACTTCTGCAGAAGACGTATCAGATCCAAGGGAATTCGATGCCACACAAGAATAGCGCCCCGTGTCCTCCTCAAAGGCTTCAGCAATGACCAGCACGTGGAGGCCGTCACCCTCAGAGGAGATGATAATGTCCGGCGAGTTATGCAGCTCTCTTCCTTCACAGAACCACCTGGAGACACAAAAACATCCCAGATATTTAAACTGGTCGGGATGGGAGGAGGGAGAGGGATGGGTAGAGGCGAACAGTAGTGAGAGTCATATCAGAAATAGGCAGTCTATGACAGATCGGCCATGAGTCACTGAAGAGATTGATCAATAAGTATGGGAATGAAGAAGAAGAACAGCTCGCTGCATAATACTTGGAAGCCAGTGAGAAACCTTTATATACAAGATAATGTGTTTGTAAATCTGTGAATGAGCAAAGGCAGATTAATGAGCTGTAGGGTATAGTATCTTCTGGGATGATTTACATGTCTAGACTCCAGATACAAAGGCGCGTTTTCTGCATGACCTTCTAGATGATAGGCAGCCTTGGCCGAAAAACTAAAAACACATGCTGGGACTTGTAGTTATGACACAGCTGGAGACTCTCAATAGCCATGACTGCTCTCTGATAATAAAATGCAATGTCCTAATCTTCAATTGCCTCCACAGGAATGGATGATCTCCCCAATATCACTGTAATGTCAACGTAATGAGGGAATTGTTCATATTGTGTCCATCCTCAATGGTCAGAAAATATCATTACAGAAACAGACTACAAACGGCTGGAAGCCTGATCCCAATATTATATTTTATATTATCAGTCATTAATAATCTCGAAAAAATCAGGCACAGAGGACATTGTGGTGAACCGAAAATAGATATAATGCAGCCATCTTCTGCTCCATTGAAATGCATGTTGAATACACACTGTCCAAGCGTAGCACTCCTTGATCCTGGCCAGCAGCTCCTTAAGACACAAGTGCAAGAGCTGCTACTTATTTCCATTCTGCAGTTATAAAAAATCATCTAGTTTATAGAAATGGAAAAAAATGCTGAATCTACTTCTATACAAAGATTCTTTAACCCCTTCCACCCCGGGCGATTTTTCCGTTTTCATTATTTCCTCCCCTTCTTCCAAGAGCCATAAACTTTTATTTTCCAGCCATATGGCCAAATGAGGGCTTGTTTTTTGCTGGACAAGTTGTACTTTTGAATGACACCCTCCATTCTGCCACATAGTGTATTGAAAAAGGGGAAAAAAATTCCACGTGCGGTAAAATTGCAAATAAAAAGTGCAATTCCACAATAGTTTTTTTGGGGGGGGTTTTATTTACCATGTTCTCTGTATGCTAAAACTGAGGGCTTATTTTGCGTGCCCTGAGGTGACATTTTTACCTATACCATTTTGGGCTAGATACACTGTTTTGACTGCCTTTTATTGCAATGTTGCAATTCTGGTGTTACGATTTTTTTTCCTATTACATTGTTTGCAGATCAGATTAATTTATTTTATATATATATAGATCGGCCATTTAGCACTGCTATGTATAGCAAATATCACAATCTCCTATGAACACCGTCTACAGGAGGATCGTGGTCTTCAGCAGACCATCAACTCTCATGGCAACCCATCGGCGCCCTGCGATCAATGACGTGCTTCCTGTCTGTGTTTAATGCCATTGTCAGTGATTGACAGCACCATTTATCTGGTTAACAGATGCAGGTGGATCTCAGACCCACCCAACGCTGGTAGAGACACTTGATGGCTGATTAAATCGGCCATCAAGTGAGGGGAAAGATGTGGGCTTGGCGTCTGAGCCTGCATCAAAGGAAGGGACATGGCTGATGACGCAAATATACATCATCGGTTGAAAGGGTTAAAGTAGGAAGGGTAATAGTAGATTGGTAAAGTCCCTAAAAACTATGGCAATGTAGTAATATTAGAGAACACTGTAATAGGTTAGGGCTTGTACACGCGACCGTATTTTCCATGGAAAAAAAAAAAATTCCACTTTTCTGGATGGAACTGAACAATTTTATATGGCGTAACGTGTTGTGTGAACCTGCCATTATAGAAGTGGTTAATTGTCGGCCAAACTATTCCTAGACCCTATGTGTATGATTAGCTTTAAAGGGAACCTGTCAGCGTTTTGTGTCTTCAAGTATGGACGTAGTGGTATGACTGTATAGGCGTTTGTTTCAAAATAAAAATAATACCTTTTTTTGTAGACTTCCAACAGATATCCAGAAAAGAATCCATATGCAAATCAGGCTGAAAGTGCACAAGGAAGGGGGGCAAGAAAGGGAGGTGGAGTGCTTCCCTTGTTTACATGCTTGAAAGAAGCAGTCCAAATAATGTACATTGCCACAGCCCCATTGCACTTACAGCCTAATTTGCATATGGCTTCTAGGCTAGATTTCTGAAAACTGGCTTGCTATGAAAAAGTCAGGTGACAGGTTCCTTTGTAATGACCTCTACAAAGCCCAATATACATTCCCTTTGTCTCTGATTCAGTTAGTTGTGGTGGTTTTATTTTATTAACCAAAGTTGGACCTAAAACATTTGTTTGCAATGCCCTGATGCGGAGATCGCAATCACACACTTGAGTTACTACATATTCTATTGCTAAACAATGCAATGATTTCTTAGCTGGGGCCAGTAATGAAGAGCAGTGATTTCACTAGTGGCATATTACTAATAAGAAACCCAGTGCTCTGGATAAAAACACAACAATAAGGCCAGGGACCCAAGTATGTTCATCTGAGAGAATCGGGCCGATTATGGTGGGATCAGATTCTCTCAGATGAGAAGATGGAAAAAAAGTTTTTTCCCATCTTCATTCTATATGTGAAAATCGGAACTGCACTATGCAGATCCATGCAGCAAATTTTTCCTCAGACCGCCTTGGTCCGTGGAGAAATTTGACGTGTGAATGCCCCCATAGCATGTTTTGTCAGATCGCACTCGGACCCAAAATACGGTCATCTGCACCTGCCCGAATGGTAGGCGCACACAACTGTTTTCTCTCCGTCCGAGGAGAATGGTCCAATTATTCTGATCGGATTGGCATCACTTTTTCTCAGAGCTGGAGAGAAGTAGAGGGAAAAAAGAAATCATTTATCCACTTCCAACACTCGGATCATAATCAGACAATTCTCCATTTTTTTCCCTTAGACTACGATCGGAGAAGTGCACAGTCCTATAGAATATCATGGGTATGAGTGCTGTCTGTGAAAACCATGGATAGTACTTGCACAAGATGATTGGTGGTGTGCACGGGCCCTGACACTAATATATGTGACTCTTGGACGGTACTGGTTCTACTTATGGAGACCTAGCTTACACTGTACATTGGGAGCTGTAACATTCCTCTAAGCCCCGTTCATCAGATGGAGGACAAAAGTGTAAATATGGTAAGGCTTGTTTAATAGCGGTCCAATAGTCTGCACAACCTCTTCTTACTATTCCTCTGTCCTATATAATATTTCAGGCTTATAAATCTATCATGCTCTTCAGTCTATTCCTCCATCAGGTTACTGTATGTACTTTACACCATTTGTATATGCTTTAGAAAAGCTGACAGATGTCACAAAATCTCACAGATAAAAAGAAACACTTTTGGATATATTATATTTTCAATGAAAAAAAGTTTCCGTATGAAAGGTTAATTGCTGAAATAATTAGAACTACAGTATACTCATCAACATCGACATTACAACACCAAGAAGGAAAAGTTATGGAAATCACAGGAGGGATAGACATGTTAGTGATATATAAATGATGAAAACATGGAATACAAAAGTTTTAAAACATCTCAATTTATGCAGTATTGAGAATGAGCACCATGTGCAGAAATACATGCAAGTCCAAGTCTTGTTGTGCCATCAATGTGGTCATTAATGGTTGTGTGAGGAACGTTCTGCCACGCCGCTGGCAAATATTTTGTTATTGCTATCAAATTATGTCCCAGACATGCTCGATGGGAGACAAGTCCGGAGCCCCTGCAGGCCATGGCAGCACGTTTGGCCGTGTCGGCAGCTCACAGTAGCACAAGCAACATGCGGCCTGGCATTGTTGTGTTAAATAATAGCTCCTGGGATACTTTGTAAAAATATCTGTACCACTGCACATCATTGCATCCAAGACAAAAACAAGACTCATCGCTGAAGAGACTAGTCCTCCATCCCATCTTTCCTTGCCCTCTTGCTCTGTACCGTGATAGCCTTTGAGACTTTTTTTTTTTTTTTTTACAGTCCAGATCTGTGCTCTGAGCTACAACTTCCCCCTGTCACGGCTCATAGTGCAAGCGGTGGCCGGCAGCCTGATATTGTACTGCTGTCAGGCTACTGAGCTGTGCATATGATGGAGACTCTCCAGTGGAGAAAACAGCTTGGTAGACTGGGATTGATAGTACTATACCATGCTGCTGACCTGAGTTCAGAGCACAGCAGAGAAGTCATCACGCTGCAGTGTTCTGAGCACTGCTACATCAGTGTAAACCTCATTCAGACATCCCTGCATCACAGACAAGGAGAATTACACTGACATAGCAGAGCAGCGCATCTAATCCCAGAACGTGATACAGCCCGTAGAGCAGCGCATCTAATCCCAGAACGTGATACAGCCCGTAGAGCAGCGCATCTAATCCCAGAACGTGATACAGCCCGTAGAGCAGCGCATCTAATCCCAGAAGGAGATACAGCCCGTAGAGCAGCGCATCTAATCCCAGAAGGAGATACAGCCCGTAGAGCAGCGCATCTAATCCCAGAAGGAGATACAGCCCGTAGAGCAGCGCATCTAATCCCAGAAGGAGATACAGCCCGTAGAGCAGCGCATCTAATCCCAGAAGGAGATACAGCCCGTAGAGCAGCGCATCTAATCCCAGAAGGAGATACAGCCCGTAGAGCAGCGCATCTAATCCCAGAAGGAGATACAGCCCGTAGAGCAGCGCATCTAATCCCAGAAGGAGATACAGCCCGTAGAGCAGCGCATCTAATCCCAGAAGGAGATACAGCCCGTAGAGCAGCGCATCTAATCCCAGAAGGAGATACAGCCCGTAGAGCAGCGCATCTAATCCCAGAACGAGATACAGCCCGTAGAGCAGCGCATCTAATCCCAGAACGAGATACAGCCCATAGAGCAGCGCATCTAATCCCAGAACGAGATACAGCCCGTAGAGCAGCGCATCTAATCCCAGAACGAGATACAGCCCATAGAGCAGCGCATCTAATCCCAGAACGAGATACAGCCCATAGAGCAGCGCATCTAATCCCAGAACGAGATACAGCCCGTAGAGCAGCGCATCTAATCCCAGAACGTGATACAGCCCGTAGAACAGCGCATCTAATTCCAGAACGAGATACAGCCCGTAGAGCAGCGCATCTAATCCCAGAACGAGATACAGCCCATAGAGCAGCGCATCTAATCCCAGAACGAGATACAGCCCGTAGAGCAGCGCATCTAATCCCAGAACGAGATACAGCCAGTAGAGCAGCGCATCTAATCCCAGAACGAGATACAGCCCGTAGAGCAGCGCATCTAATCCCAGAACGTGATACAGCCCACAGAGCCGCTTATCTAACCCCAGCGTGTGACACGTCAAGCAGCATCAACTAACAGATTTGGCGCTGCCAACCGTCCTTCATGACAATTTCCACATCTCAATATCCCATTACAGTCACCAACAAATGGTCTCTGCAGTGTGATCCTAAACTTCATTTATCCTTTTGCAAACACCCAGAAGGTCAGAGGAGGAGTGACATCACACAGGTGAGCAGATCCCACCCACATTTGCTGCAGTCATAAAGCAAGCCAGCAGTACACTAGTTTTTCATGGCAAATTACAGCAGCCGCTCCCATACATTTTAAAAGTGTAAAATGTGAAAACTTTTTATATGGGAACCAGTCATATTAAAATAAAAAAATAGTGAAATCACTATTAACCTGTCACGGGTGTGTTGCCACGAAGATCGTCACGAGTACACAGCCTGACTTCTCGCAGCTGACTTGTTGGTGCTTTGTGTTTCTCGGCAGTGAGGGAGTTAATTCTCTCTCTCTCTCTCTCTGGGCTAGATGAGGTCCAGCCTCGCCCAGCTGCAATCAATACTTCTGTAGTGAGACTCCTTCATATACCTGCTGGTCTGTCTGGGAGGTGTCGGTGAAAGCATTTCATTCAGACTGACAGAGCGGATCGTGGTGTTTGGAGTTGCTGAGATAAGTGTATTTGGAAGTGTTTTTTCCCTTTCCTCGCTTTATCATTTATCTCCTTTCCCGTTGGTTTTCCCTCTGTTGTAGTTGAGAAGTTGTTTGTATGCAAGGTGGTTTTGGTTTTTCCCTTGTACTGTCTCGTTCGTCTAAATACTGTGTTTGGGCATATTATTTCTTGTTCCCTTTGGTTGTGATCGGGGTCCTTCTCAGGACTAGATTACTGAGGTGCAGGGATCTTCAGGAGGTAGGGGTTACGCTGGCGGCCTGGACCTCTGTACCTTTAACAGTACCTCCAGGTTGAGGGATTAGTCAGGGCCCCAGCTTAGGGTCAGCTTAGGCCCCCTACCTCCAGTATACAGAGACAGCGTGACATTTTCACCGACCCACTTAGTTTTTCTCCAGCTACTATGGATCCAGTAGCCGGTCTAGCTCGGCAATTGCAGAGTTTGTCCATGGAGCTGGCGGACGTTAGGTCCAAGGTTTGGCATCCTCAGGAGCAAGCCGGACCAGAACCTAAAGTAGCTCTCCCTGATAGGTTCACTGGGGGGCGGGACAAGTTTTTTGTTTTCCGGGAGGCATGTAAATTGTACTTTCGGCTGCGGCCTCGGTCATCGGGGAGTGAAGAACAAAGGGTGGGAATTGTCATCTCGCTCCTACAAGGGGACCCACAATCTTGGGCGTTCTCTCTTCCCCCGGGTTCCCCGGCTCTCCAGTCAGTGGATAGGTTTTTCGCTGCCCTGGGACTCGTATATGATGACCCAGATCGGATCTCCCTTGCTGAGTCTAAGTTACGTAGGATCCAGCAGGGAGATCGTCCGGCGGAGGAATTCTGTTCGGAGTTCCGTAGGTGGGCCACGGACACCCAATGGAATGACCCGGCTCTTAGGAGCCAGTTTTGTCATGGTTTATCCGACAAATTACAGGATGTGTTGGCACAGTATGACTCTCCCGTGTCTCTGGAAGCCGCTATGGCCCTCGCTATTCGCGTGGACAGACGGCTTCGGGAGAGGTGCGGGATAACTCTACCCCCTGTGATGACTCCACCTCCTACAAGGTCCCCTCATATGGTGGTTCCCCTGGTCAGTCCAGAGGAGCCTATGCAATTAGGAGGGACATCATTTCGGGGGAGGGGACCGGTGGTGCGCCATAAGGCAGGAAGGTGTTTCTTCTGCGGGAGAAAGGGACATTTTATTGGGGGGTGTCCATCCCGTCCCTTGCAGAGTGAAGAGTCGTCGGAAAACTGTTGATCCCAGGTTGTGTGGTGGACGGCAATCTGGGAGTAGGTATTTCGTCCCTAGGTTCGTCTCAGTTTCTCGTACCGGCGGAGGTGGTGGTGGGTACGAGAACTGAGAGGATATCTGTTCTTCTGGATAGTGGGGCCGGGGCTAATCTGGTTGATGCTCGGTTTGCCCGGGTTCAAGGTATGCGGTTGAGTGAGTTGGCTAAACCCATCCCCATATTCTCGATCGATGCCAGGCCTCTCGGGCAGGGAAGTTTTTTGCAAGTTGTGCATGACGTAAAACTTCAAGTGGGGGCAATACATAAAGAACTGTTGTCTTGCTACGTGTTGGAGGGTCTTCCCACTCCTATTGTGTTGGGCCTTCCTTGGTTAGCTAAGCATAACCCGGTTATTAATTGGCAAACCAGGGAGATAAGCCAATGGAGTAAATTCTGTAATAAAAACTGCATGAACACGGTCATTGGTGCGGTTACTCCTTGGGTCTTACCTCCATTTCTGGCGGACTTTGAGGATGTATTCTCGGAGAAAGGGTGTCAGGAACTACCTCCTCATCGCGTGTATGACTGTTCTGTAAAACTGCTCCCTGAGGCCAAGTTACCTAAAGCTAGGTTGTATAACCTTTCTGGTCCTGAGAGGCAGGCCATGAAGGATTATATCTCAGAAAGTCTGGCTAAGGGGCATATTAGACCTTCATCTTCACCGGTGGCTGCGGGGTTCTTCTTTGTTAAGAAGAAAGATGGAGGCCTACGCCCTTGCCTGGATTTCCGTGAACTTAATCGGATTACGGTCCGAGATCCGTATCCGCTCCCACTTATTCCCGATCTCTTTAATCAGATCGTGGGCGCCAAATGGTTTTCTAAGTTGGATCTCAGGGGGGCGTACAATCTGATTAGGATGAAGGAGGGGGATGAGTGGAAGACGGCGTTTAACACTCCGGAGGGGCATTATGAGAACCTTGTCATGCCATTCGGTCTGACTAATGCCCCGGCGGTGTTCCAACACTTTGTTAATGACATTTTTCGCCGCTTGGTGGGACAGTTTGTTGTCATATATCTGGATGATATCCTAATTTACTCGCCGGATCTGGTGTCTCATCAGGAGCACGTTAGGCAGGTGTTACAGATCTTGCGGGATAATAAACTGTATGCCAAGTGGGAAAAGTGTGTGTTCGCCGTACAGGAACTCCAGTTTTTAGGCTTCCTGGTTTCAGCGTCCGGTTTTCGTATGGACCCTGGGAAAGTGCGGGCAGTTCTTGAGTGGGATCGGCCAGAGAATCTTAAGGCACTACAACGTTTCCTGGGGTTTGCTAATTATTACCGGAAGTTCATTCGTAATTTCTCGTCCATGGTTAAGCCTCTCACTGACATGACTAAAAAGGGGACGGATTTTTCTAGGTGGTCTGACAAGGCTTGTCAAGCATTCTCCTCTTTGAAAAAATGTTTTGCCTCGGCGCCCATACTCATTCAACCTGATGCGTCTCAGCCATTCATTGTAGAGGTAGACGCTTCCGAGGTAGGGGTGGGAGCAGTATTGTCACAGGGTTCGTCCCCTGGTAAGTGGCATCCGTGCGCCTTTTTCTCTAAAAAATTGTCGTCCGCTGAGAGGAATTACGATGTCGGCAATAGGGAACTCTTGGCCATTAAGTTAGCTTTTGAGGAGTGGCGCCATTTTCTGGAGGGGGCTGTTCATCCGGTCACCGTCATCACCGATCACAAGAACCTGCTATATCTGGAGTCCGCGAAACGTCTGAATCCCAGACAAGCTAGGTGGTCATTGTTTTTTACCAGGTTTAATTTTGTCGTTACATATCGTCCTGGGTCAAAAAATGTAAAGGCGGATGCCTTATCTCGTAGTTTCCCGGGGGCCGGGAATACGGACGACCCGATTCCTATCCTTCAGGAGGGGGTGGTGGTTTCGGCAGTATGCTCTGAGCTGGAGGAGGAGGTATTGGAGGCTCAGGGGGACGCCCCTGTTGGACCTCCAGGGAGATTGTTTGTTCCAGATCAGTTGCGACAAAAGGTGATCGAGGCACACCATAACTCAGTTTTTGCAGGACACCCGGGGAGTAAAGCTACTGTGGATCTCCTCTCGCGTCGGTTTTGGTGGCCTAATTTACATAAGGAGGTGGTAACTTTTGTCGCGTCCTGTGGGGTTTGTGCGCGCTCTAAGACCTCACATACCCGTCCGTCTGGGGCCCTCTTACCTTTGAAGATCCCGGAGCGTCCTTGGACTCATCTGTCTATGGACTTTATTACGGACCTCCCTCCGTCTTCGGGTAAAACGGTCATTCTCGTTGTAGTGGACAGGTTCAGCAAGATGGCACATTTTATCGCTCTTCCGGCTCTCCCTAATGCTAAAACTCTTGCGCAGGTGTTCATTGGGGAGATTGTGAGGCTTCACGGGGTACCCTCCGAGGTGGTGTCTGATCGGGGGTCTCAGTTTGTGTCTAAGTTCTGGAAGGCGTTTTGTGCACGGCGGGGGATGCAGTTGTCATTCTCATCGGCTTTTCATCCTCAGACCAATGGTCAGACGGAACGTATGAACCAGAGCTTGGAGACATATCTCCGGTGTTTTGTGTCAGAGAACCAGGAGGACTGGGCTTCTTTCTTACCTCTGGCAGAGTTTGCTCTTAATAATAGGCGGAGCGAGTCCACTGGTAAGTCCCCGTTTTTTGGGGCATATGGTTTTCACCCCCAGTTTTGTACTTTCAGTGGGGGGGGCTCTTCGGGGGTTCCTGAGGAGGAACGATTTTCCTCATCACTCGCTTCAGTATGGAGAGGGGTGCTGAAGAATCTGAATACTATGGGGAACCGATACAAACGTATGGCTGATAGGAGGAGAGTGTCTGGTCCGGACCTAAGTGTGAACGATCGGGTATGGTTGTCTACCAGGAATATAAAACTTAAGGTTCCCTCCTGGAAACTGGGTCCCAGGTTCATCGGGCCGTACAGAATCAGTTCTATTATTAATCCGGTGGCATTCCGTCTTGACCTCCCCCCTACGTTTAAAATTCACAACGTGTTTCACAGATCATTGCTTAAGAGGTATGTGGCGCCGGTGGTACCGTCACTTTTACCTCCCCCTCCAGTGGTTGTCAATGGTAACTTGGAGTTCCAGGTATCGAGGGTCATTGATTCACGCTTTAATCGCCGGTCCCTTCAGTACCTGGTTCATTGGAAGGGGTATGGTCCTGAGGAGAGGATGTGGGTTCCTGCGTCGGATATTAACGCAGACCGATTAGTTCGGGCCTTCCACACGACTCACCCGGATAAACCTGGCCCTGAGGGTCCGGAGGCCCCTCGTAGAAGGGGGGGTACTGTCACGGGTGTGTTGCCACGAAGATCGTCACGAGTACACAGCCTGACTTCTCGCAGCTGACTTGTTGGTGCTTTGTGTTTCTCGGCAGTGAGGGAGTTAATTCTCTCTCTCTCTCTCTCTGGGCTAGATGAGGTCCAGCCTCGCCCAGCTGCAATCAATACTTCTGTAGTGAGACTCCTTCATATACCTGCTGGTCTGTCTGGGAGGTGTCGGTGAAAGCATTTCATTCAGACTGACAGAGCGGATCGTGGTGTTTGGAGTTGCTGAGATAAGTGTATTTGGAAGTGTTTTTTCCCTTTCCTCGCTTTATCATTTATCTCCTTTCCCGTTGGTTTTCCCTCTGTTGTAGTTGAGAAGTTGTTTGTATGCAAGGTGGTTTTGGTTTTTCCCTTGTACTGTCTCGTTCGTCTAAATACTGTGTTTGGGCATATTATTTCTTGTTCCCTTTGGTTGTGATCGGGGTCCTTCTCAGGACTAGATTACTGAGGTGCAGGGATCTTCAGGAGGTAGGGGTTACGCTGGCGGCCTGGACCTCTGTACCTTTAACAGTACCTCCAGGTTGAGGGATTAGTCAGGGCCCCAGCTTAGGGTCAGCTTAGGCCCCCTACCTCCAGTATACAGAGACAGCGTGACATAACCCGCATATATGGGGCATTTATATCCTGCAAATATAGAAAAAATATGAAGTGTTAAGTATTAATGTCCTATTTTTTTGTTGTATAAAATATAAAAACCATTTTCCTTAAAAGGAACCTAACATGTTTATCTGCTGGAATCTCCTTTTCTCCACCCATAATGGATGTTCAATGGTCCATTGTAAGGTCCTTCTAAGGAATAAATCATGTGCCAGTCCTTTGTATTGACCCCCATATGTATTTATGGCCAAAATGCGCAAACTTGCAACCCACGTCAAGGGTCCTTCATTGTCTTACAAGTTCCTACAGGAAGATCAAAATTCACTGAAAAGGACACAAAATTCAAAAACCATCACAGAAAAAAGGCCGCCTTACTTACCCACACCAGGTTACAATACAAATGCACTGCAGCCCCTATAATGAAGGCGGGGACAGCACAAGTGCAGAATACTGATGAAACAACTGCTCACACACCTACCAGTCATGGAGGGAGTGACTGACATGGGTTGCGAGTTTGTGTATTTTAGCCAAAATATCAACCAATTCCTCCTATATTTTATACATTTTTCTAATTATTGCACATTTTTCTGCAGGGTTCAACCAGGCCCTTTAGTGTTGGCTGGTAAGTTGGGGTGTCTGTCTTGTGGGGTGCACTTAGTAGTGCTGGTCAGCCCATCTGATCTAATAGTATGGGAGTCATTAATGGGCTGTAAGCTAGACACTGTGCAACACATGTACCTGTGCGACTGGTGCCCTATAAAAGCCTTATCTCTAATCATTTATAATACTAGGTAACTACTCCCTCCATGAATTGGTAGATGTGTGATTGGTTGCTCCTCAGTGTTTTGCACCTGTGCTGCCCCCGCCTGTTATCACTGGGTCTGCTGCACCCTGTAGTGCTTCGGTATTATGACCTGGTGTTCGTAAGTAAGGCGGCCTTTTATCTGTGATGTGTTGTGAATTCCATGGCCTTTTTTGGTGAATTGCATTTGCACCAGCGACACCTGCTGCCTCCTCGATCTGCAGAACCTTACAGCTTGTCCTTCTGGGTGTTGCAATTTCAATGCTCAGTGTATATTAGGCTGTGGATATTCGCTTAGACAACAAAAATATACACCAATATTCTATTAATAGGTGAGCAGATACATGTGGTTTCAGCATTCATAAGGTAACATATATTGTTTAATATTTTTTCTGCTTGGCATGGCGGTACATTCATTATTTTATCTTTGTCATTTTCCTTTTGAAGAGTTTGCTAATAAGATCACAGCGAATACAGATAGATCATTCTCAGTAATCAATCACTGGTTTGAGACACCTCCAAGAATCACAGACTCCATGCCAGAACATCACAGACTGGTTGAGCGAGAACAGAGAGGATCAGACACTTGTAGTGTGAACAGAGCGCTCTCTGGTATCATCTCCTTCATATGCAATTGAGTGGCAGGGGCTGATTAATTTTTCACTTTATTTTAGAATTCACAAACCGTATTTTGTGTCGTACAATTGTGATACGTTATTTATGGCATAGTATATGACGCGCCCCCTGGGCCAGTGCTGTTAGGGATACCCGGAGCCGGATCAGATGGGGGTTGTAGTCTCCGAGTGGCTGTGACCCGGTCCGTGCCCAGGGTGTCAAGCTCAGTGTGTGGCAGTCCTTATGATGTTACTAGATGTTCTTTTGTGTCGACTACGCCACCCGTTGAATTGCGGTCAATACGGCCGCCGCTGCAGCAGGGTCCGCTGAGGCTGGTGATGTATGTGCAGCTCAGGTAGTATAACCCCCAACGGGAGGGGTATAGCCTCAGGGGGTCAGTTGCAGAGGATGGGGGTTGTGGTGGTGCAGCGGGGATGGAAATGAGACTCAGAGTCGGGCTGTGCAGTTCAGGGTTTGTTTACTTACTGCAGTTGTTCTGGTCACTCCGGCCTTGAGTGACCACCCGAGCCGTGCTGCGTCCACCAGGTCCTGGACTCGGCCAACCCCCAGGTGATTCTGAAGCGTGGTCCTGAGCTCCCTTTCTGTCTTGTCCTCTTCTCTGGCCTTCCCCACCAGGGATCCACCTATGTCCGGCTCCCTCGGGCCTCTTGGTGGTAAACCCTTGTCTCTGGGTTCCCTGACCCTATTCCTGGTCTGCCTTCCGGGTGGATTTAGTGGGTGATCGTGGCAGATCGATCCTGCCCACGACCTCCGGTTCCTGGCTAAGGTGTGCTGTAGCCTCTGCCAGCTTGGGATCCGGTACCCTGTTGCCAACTCTTCACCCTCTGGTCTAATTTGGGCTCTTGGAGTTCCTTCTGTCTCCCCCTCTGGGTCTTTCTTTCTCCTCTCTCTCTCTCTTGGCCTTGGAGCTGCTCTTCTCCTCTGCTCTGACAGACTGACCTCACTCTGCAAAAGACTGACCCTGATCTCAGATGGTGCCCACCTTATATACTCCCTCTATGTGTGAGCTCAGGTGACCAGCACCCAATGAGCTCCTAACTTTACCCAGGCTGCTCCCCCTATCTGCCCCTACACTACTGGGATGTTCCACCCCCCTCCCACTCCAGCCAGGAACAGACACTGTCGTACCTGCACATTTCTCTAGTGGGAGTACCATCGGTCTGTTCCCCGGAAATGGGATGTGTGTAGTGCATGCAGCTAACTGAGCTCAGTTCCACACTCCATCCTTACCCGGGAGTGGAATATCACACCTCTGGGTTGAGGTGCAATACCCCTGTAGCAGCCGAATCCTCAGGGTGCTACATTCCCCCCTGGTAAATCACAGCACGTCCTCGGGCTGTAAGATATAAACATCCACAAACATACATTTTTTTTCATAAAACATAAACATATAAAACATATAAAACATCATCAGCAGCAATAAACTTTTCATATAAACATTCTTGTTTCTGGTTCCTCTGGTCACGGTGCAACTTGTGACCGGGTAAAGTGCGACAGTCTCTTGTAGTAAAAACAACAGTTTCCTATAAAACCAGTAGGGGGCGCTTTAGGAAGCGCAACTATATACAAGGGGATATATGGCCGCTCTCAGTCCTCGGCCAGGTATTAGGGAGGATTGACCGCTCTCAGTCCTCGGTCAGTGGGAATAGGGACACACGGGGTTAACAGTTCACTCTTGGCTGGTCCCAACGGGGACTATATTTTAACTAGAACAGTTCTTATACCCTGACGGGTAACTTTGTACAGTCTCTCTCTACCGTACTTCAACGACGGCGTCCTCCTGCTCCTTCTTTAGATTCTTCAGACCCGTCCGGGTCCTCTTGCTCCTCCTCACACCGCAGCTCCTCCTCCGTCAGGCGATGCACATGGAGGGCGTAGGGTCCTTTGGCACACTTGTGCCGGGTGAAGGTGACCTCGTCCCCTACGTACAGGTCACGACCTCTGTGTCCCTCCGGCAGATGGCTTTCTACGTCTCTGCGAGTTACAAAGACGTCGCCGGGGGTATGATGGTCTCTGATAAAGCCCCATCCGTGCTGCATATTGAACTTTATCACAGTCCCGGTGGAAGGGGGACCATGTGCTGCACGGGGATTCCTCCTGGTCCGGCTCTTCTGCTCCGCGCTCCTTATCTGCGCTTGCTGTTCCCGGACCCGCCTCTCTCTCCGCTCCCTCTCGAAGACCTCGAGCTGCTGCCGGCAGCACTCTGCACGCTCTGCTGCGGCCGCCCGAGTCTCCTGAGTGAACCCCATGAGGTCTTCTCCGGTGGGGTCCCACTCGAACTGTGCCTCCTCCAGCGGGGGCGAGGTCTTCTTTACGGGCTTCGGAGCCGGAATCAGGGGCTCGCACATGGGCCTTGCTCTCTGGAGTTCCAGCTGAATGTACTCCTGGGGCCAGATGAAGGGCTGCCCATCCGGGCACGTATGCTGGGCGAATAGATCTTCACCCAGGTGCGGCACTCTAGATGTTGAGGGCGCGTTGATGGTAGTGGCGCCCGGGTCGACCAGGCCTTGCGACCAGGCTTGGGGCACCCTAAAGGCAAAGGGCACCGTAAGAACGGCGGCGCCCGTGGTTACTCGGCCCTGCGGCCAGGCCGGTGGCTCCGCGGAGGTAGGGGGCGCTGTTGGTATTGCGGCGCCCGGAGGTACTAGGCCTTGCGACCAGGCCGGTGGTATTTCCTGCTTTGCCACGCTCGAGGTCGAGGCGTGTGACGTCACAGGGGTCGCGGCCGCGGTTTCCGGTTGAGGCCTAGTCGGCGGCGGTGACGATGCAGCGACGGGCACGGCAGGGGGAATTTCGGGCTCTGCGACGGGGAGCTGGGGCAGGCACGCGGTTTCCCGGCTCGGGGTAGAGACGCTCCCTTCTCGGCGCCGTCTCCTGCCTTCGTTCCTCCTGCGCCATCCTCAGAGGCGGTCTGTCTCCTCGTCTCGGGTGGCGTGCTCCGCTGACGGGTGCCGGTCTGCTGGGCCATCTCTCGGCTCCACTCCGCCAACGTCTCCCGCTGCACCCGGGCCATCCTCCGTGCGAGGCCCTCCAGCGCGGTCTGTGCACACTCCCGGTCTCGGGGGAGCTGTGCTAGGATCTCCAGCAGGCCTTCTGGAGTGGCGACCTGCGACAGGCTCCTGACCACTGGGTCGGTGCTGCCTGACTCTCCCTCCATCTCCGGGTAGGCTCTCTCTGGACTCTCTTTCAGACGTCTTGTCTCCGGGTGCGCTCTCTCCAGACTCCTCCAGGCTGCACCCATCTTCGTTCTCTTGTTCTGTCTCCGCCCACATCGAGGGTGGTCCCGGGGCAACTTCAGTTCCAGGGGCAGTTCTCTCACGCTGATGGACACTTCCAGCATCACAGTCTCTGTTGGTGGGCGCGGTTTCCGCTTTTGGCGCCATTCTTCGACCTGGCCCACGATGGGAGGTGGCCTTTTGCCACCCTCTGGCACGCCCATAATGGCGTCCGCTCTTCCAAGGCGGGAAATCTTCGGAAATGGCGGGAATCGTCTCCCAGTGGCGGGAAACTCCATGGATGGCGGGAAAAAGCTGCAAATGGCGGACAACCGGCGGGAAACGACCTGTGATGGGGCCCGATGGCGGGGACCCTCCGGAACCGGCAGGAGACTTCTTTTTAAGGTAACGATGAACTTTTCTTCAGGCACGCAGTACCCGGTTGTTGCGGGCACGTTATCCTGCCGACTACGCCAAAGTTGACGCGCCCCCTGGGCCAGTGCTGTTAGGGATACCCGGAGCCGGATCAGATGGGGGTTGTAGTCTCCGAGTGGCTGTGACCCGGTCCGTGCCCAGGGTGTCAAGCTCAGTGTGTGGCAGTCCTTATGATGTTACTAGATGTTCTTTTGTGTCGACTACGCCACCCGTTGAATTGCGGTCAATACGGCCGCCGCTGCAGCAGGGTCCGCTGAGGCTGGTGATGTATGTGCAGCTCAGGTAGTATAACCCCCAACGGGAGGGGTATAGCCTCAGGGGGTCAGTTGCAGAGGATGGGGGTTGTGGTGGTGCAGCGGGGATGGAAATGAGACTCAGAGTCGGGCTGTGCAGTTCAGGGTTTGTTTACTTACTGCAGTTGTTCTGGTCACTCCGGCCTTGAGTGACCACCCGAGCCGTGCTGCGTCCACCAGGTCCTGGACTCGGCCAACCCCCAGGTGATTCTGGAGTGTGGTCCTGAGCTCCCTTTCTGTCTTGTCCTCTTCTCTGGCCTTCCCCACCAGGGATCCACCTATGTCCGGCTCCCTCGGGCCTCTTGGTGGTAAACCCTTGTCTCTGGGTTCCCTGACCCTATTCCTGGTCTGCCTTCCGGGTGGATTTAGTGGGTGATCGTGGCAGATCGATCCTGCCCACGACCTCCGGTTCCTGGCTAAGGTGTGCTGTAGCCTCTGCCAGCTTGGGATCCGGTACCCTGTTGCCAACTCTTCACCCTCTGGTCTAATTTGGGCTCTTGGAGTTCCTTCTGTCTCCCCCTCTGGGTCTTTCTTTCTCCTCTCTCTCTCTCTTGGCCTTGGAGCTGCTCTGACAGACTGACCTCACTCTGCAAAAGACTGACCCTGATCTCAGATGGTGCCCACCTTATATACTCCCTCTATGTGTGAGCTCAGGTGACCAGCACCCAATGAGCTCCTAACTTTACCCAGGCTGCTCCCCCTATCTGCCCCTACACTACTGGGATGTTCCACCCCCCTCCCACTCCAGCCAGGAACAGACACTGTCGTACCTGCACATTTCTCTAGTGGGAGTACCATCGGTCTGTTCCCCGGAAATGGGATGTGTGTAGTGCATGCAGCTAACTGAGCTCAGTTCCACACTCCATCCTTACCCGGGAGTGGAATATCACACCTCTGGGTTGAGGTGCAATACCCCTGTAGCAGCCGAATCCTCAGGGTGCTACATATACGCTTGTCCAAATAAGAATTACGATAATGTCAGGATAAAGCTTTAGGGGGTGCAGAGGGTATTGAGGGGTCTTGCGGGCCACATGTATTCTCTCTATTCTGTGTTCGTAATCTTTCTGTTTGATCGTGAGTTTATAACCTCTGCACTACAGCATCACTAAAGGGGTGTCCAACTAAATACATGTATCACCTATTCACAGCTAGGTAATAAATATATAATCACTGGGGTCTGACCACAAGGACCACCACCGAACTTGAGATCAGGGTTCCTGTCAAAGAGTGATACTGCGAATGTGTGTTTAATTGTCACAGCACAGGGATAAGAAACCCAGAGTGACACCACTGTGGGCCTGTGACACCACTGTGGGCCTGTGACACATAACAGAATAATTGGCTAAACCCAGTGGAATTGCCAGGATCAGCCAACCACCTATATGTATGCCAGGTTACCCCTTATCCCTCCCCTCAATAGGTAAGGTTGAAGGAGAGGACGACTCGGCGAGGTGAATTTCAGCACCCAGTCCTTCAGTTCTCTCAGGAAATAAGCCATCTCCACAGGTGTCTTGTGCTCACCTATTTTCATACAGGACACATGCAGTAGTGGTAGAGAGGCTAGTTGTTTTTTAAAGGGTGAGTCCACCTTTAGGTCATGTTCACATGTTCAGTATTTTACCTCAGTATTTGTAAGCCAAAACCAGGAGTGGAACAATCAGAGGAAAAGTATAATAGAAACACGTCACCACTTCTGTATTTATCACCCATTCCTGGTTTTGACTTACAAATACCAATGTAAATACTGACGTGTGAATGAGGCCTTAAGCCCCCGTCTCACATAGCGAGATCGCTAGCGAGATCGCTGCTGTGTCACGGTTTTGGTGACGCAACAGCGACCTCACCAGCGATGTCGCTGTGTGTGACACTTTGCAGCGATCAGGCCCCTGCTGTGAGGTCGCTGATCGCTGCAAAGTGTCCTGGACCATTTTTTGGTCGTTGCTCTCCCGTTGGTCAGCACACATCGCTGTGTGTGACCAGCGGGAGCAGCGATCAGGCTGGTAACTATGGTAAACATCTGGTTACTAGGGGCACACGCGCACCTAGTAACCCGTTGTTTATCATGGTTACAAGCCTGCTAAAGTGAGCGGTAACCTCCCGCTCACTGTAGCAGAGTGGTAACCATGATAAACAACGGGTTACTAGGTGCGCGTGTGCCCCTAGTAACCCGATGTTTACCATAGTTACCAGCCTGCTCCTGCTTCAGCAGGCTGGTAACCAGGAGCAGGACATCGTGGAAAGATTCTTTCCACGATGTCGCTGCTCCCCTGATCGTTGGTGAGCCTGCCTGTTTGACAGCTCACCAGCGACCACATAGTGACGCAGCAACGATCCCTGACACGTCGTATCATTGTCGGGATCATTGCAGCGTCTCTAAGTGTGACGGGGCCTTTAGTCGCAGGTTGTGACATTACTGTTTACTGTGCTTGTTCTGTGGCATCACTGTGTGCATTGTCCATGTTATGACATTACTGTATGCAATAACCCTTTCCTATGACTTGGCAGTTTTTATTTTCCTTGTGCTGTGACATCACTATGTTTATAATCAATGTTCACCATTGTAGGCATTGTTCCCATACTGTGACATTACACCATGCAATTACACTTTATCAGGACTTCATAATGTTAATCAATATATTGTGACCTCTCTATATTGTTTTTATGCTTTTACTTCACTTTCTCCGCACTCCAATATGGCATCATGTGTATTTCAGCTTTTCTTCTTCTGCCTAGTGAGATCTCCTAGCATTGCTCCAACCGCAGCGTTACTTACATTAATTATACTATTTATCTTCTATTCTCTCCCTTTAGTCAGATGAAGGTCCAGATTGTGGACTGAAACGTTGTGCATATGTCTTATTTTGGATTGCATTAAGAACAATAGCTTGAATAGACTGAAGTGACGAGTTCTTTACCCTCAATCTACAGAGTGGAACCACTCAGGCACCCATGGAAAAGCAGGAGTGTCCTATAACCAGCACAATTTATTCCACTTTTGTCATTATTTGTGTATTGTGAAATCGCTGATTACTATATGTATATTGTGATTTTTATGAGATTATTCCTGTGCTGTGACATCACTCTGTCTGTGGGGGCTCAATGGTTCCTCTGCCACATAAATAGATACAAGTACTATAAACTGCATAAGAAGGTGGAGAGCCAGGATCCCTACCACCAGGATTCATTACTAAATCATTAATAGCATCCTATTAAGAAAGCCTCACATTGCAGTAGTCTATGTAGGAAGATAACATGAAACCCACCATAAGACTTTACACAAGCGAGGCATCTTGGGTTTGATTGCAAAGCACAACTTCCTAAATCCTTTAATCCCCACAAATCATGAACACCATCATATAGTGCAGAAATGCTATACGCACCTACAACTTAAATCTGTTATACCTACGTCTCACAGTGTGTTGCAATTTGAGAGATGACATGAGCCAGATTGATACTGTATTGCACTCGCGCGGAGGATTGTCTACAACTTCAGCAAACTATCAGATGTACAAAGTATTAGGTCTGCACGTAAAATGTTTGTATTCACTGACAGCCAGGGAAACTGAAGATAAAGTTACTATTACGCATATACAGTAGATATTTGATCAATTTCTGTCTGGACCAATCAATTTCAATAGGCACATGTAATGCAAGAAACCGATCTAAAGCCCCCCATACACCTTAAATTGATGTTGACTAAATGATTCGGATGATTGTCCTTCCGGCAGCTATTTCAGCCATTTCTTACATACACAGGAGCGTTTTTGTGTTCTTAGTCTTTGGCAATGGCTTATCTCAGGGAGAACAAAAGGATTGTAAGTTCAAAAATAGGATACACCGGATCCTTAAGTCTCCTGACAATCATCTGTATGGGGCCCCCATGAATATCAGACCCTAGGTCAAATCCTACAATATCAGTGGGTTCAGCCGATGTTAGTCCAATAAGTATGTGCTCACCGTGTGTATATGAAAAAAAAAAAAAGAATCTGCCAAATCACAATGGTTATTATAGCATCTGAAGAATATCTGAAAGACAAATCTAAGGAAGTGTTTACACTTGTTGACTTTTGGCGTTAAATGACTGCTGATCCTCTACCTGGATGCTGATCGATGGTCGTTTATTGGCTTCTTTAGACCGGCCGACCGCACTTCCCATATGCACAGAGCGATCATTAATAGATTGTTTTGTGGCCTAAAATAATATTGTTCTCGGCAGCACATGGCCAGTTTAAACAGGATGATGTGCTTCTGAGTATGATGGTTTTTAAGCAAGCGTATTGCTTATTCTTCAAGTAACTGCTAGCCTGTTTGCACTGCCCGACTTATCAGGAAATTCCTAGGAATGCTCGTTCACAATCGGCCAGTATATAGGAACCCTAATGTAGGGAACAAAGTGTTTTAGTTTTACGATATTGATAATAAGAATGGATTTTATCCTAACAAAATATCTGTTAAGGAAATTGGAATGATTTGGCGGTTTACTATCTGTAAGATGGATCTGATTGTTCAGAAATCTGTGTCATCAGAAAATGACTTATTGATTAAATCAGGTTTTTGTGTTTACGTGTATTTGTTAAAATATCTTTGGCTTTTTTTTATGTCATGATCTGTATTAAAGGGAACCTGTCACCTATGGCCACCACCTTTCAGCCCCATGTGACAGCATTCTATAATACTGTACATATGACTCCAATTCGCCCTGCAAGGCAAAAAAATACCTTTTTATTATGCTCCCCTACGGGGGCAATCTGATGGGCGTTGCTGGTCTTGGTCAGGTGCCTCCTCTCTTCTTGCGATGATATTCTTCTTCTGTGCTTTGTGTGGATGACGCGTCCTATGTCATCCACAAAGTGTCCCCCTTCGAGCTTCAACGCAGGCGTACTTCTCTCTACCCAGCAAAATACTGTTCTGCTCATGCGCCAATAAAGTTCAAAAGAGCACCAGCGCATGCGCATTACAGTAATTTACTCTGCCCTCAGCAGGTCAGGGAGAAGTGCACCTGCGCAGAAGAGTGAAGGGAAACACTGTTTGAATGACGTAGGATGCATTATCCACATGGAGCACAGAAGGATGATGGCATCGCAAGAGGAAAGGAGGCGCCGGACCAAGACCAGCGAGACCGGACTGCCCCGTAGGTGAGTGTAATAAAAAGTTATTGTGTTTTTTTTCCTTGCAGGGCAAATTGGAGTCATATGTACAGTATTATAGAATGCTGTCATATGAGGCTGAAAGGTGGTGGCCATAGGTTATATTGGAAAAAAATAGTGACAGGTTCCCTTTAAAACTAAAATGAGTAATTTTGAAATTTTTCACTGGCCACTCCGGATTTTTTAGACTTATGGGATCCGACTAATAAAAGCATTGACACCAGAATTCTAGCGTAAAAGCTTTGTAAACTCACAAAATGTAGGCGCAACTTGGAAAATTTGACTTTTGGCATTTTCACGCCATTTTATCCCAGCTCTGCCAAAATGGAAGGAGGACAGGGGTGCAGCGAGATTCCACAGCTCGTTTAATTCATGACAAGCTGTGGTGTTCTCTACACCAGAAATCTCACTCCGGTACCTGACTGTAGTAAGATTTTTGGCATGGCGCATGGAGACGCACGCCACTCGTCAGGCGTTCCAGATTAATCAAGAAGTGCAGGTTGAATCAGGAGCGTGTGACTACAGCATGGCCCTTCATCAAGACTGAGGTGAACAACATAGGTCTTGATGAATTGTGTCCATCCTTCTTGCCGTATCAAAGTTTTCAGAAGGCTCATTATCATCAGAGACAGGATTACAATGACTAGTAACACCTCTATACACAGCTGTAAACCCAGGAATTATCAATCACAATTGGCAATGTCACATCAGACCTTAACCCCTCACTTCACAATGACCTTTCTACATGCTCATTAAATGATCGAATGCAAAAGATAAGGTTTGTCTTTTCACTGCAGCTAATGTACTTGTACATTTCCCAAAAACAACAGGAAGTTAGTTTAAAATATCTCCAGTGGCCAGTGTAAAAAATTGCTTTATTTCTAATTTTTATTTTTACTACAGATTGATATGGAAAGAAAAACCATTGCCAATATTTATTTTAAAAATACATTTAACAAAAAAACCTGATCTAAACAATAGGTAATAATTTTCTGATGACGCACTCCTCTTCAGATTTCTAGGAATGTTGTTGCTCAAAGTTCAGAACTGCAGAAACACAGAAAGATAATGTTTGGCGTATGTAGCTGAAGTGTCAGCTGCTGAGCGCTGCTTGGGCCTTTGCTGGGATTTCCTGCATTGAGGGGGTGTTAGAGAGCTGCTGCATCCACAGTCTGGGTAGATAATGGCTCACGTATCTATTACATGCACCGTACATTATAAAAATACTAGAGAAATTACAAGTAAACATAATTTTTAGTGATTAGATATGGACTGATGGCTGTTAATCAGTGAATACTAATAAATAAAATAAATTACATTTGGAGAATTGCTGGTGAGGAAAGTCAGCTTGGCACAAACTTGTGTGCCCTATGTTGTTTTATAAGGGCAAATGGTGCGACTAACACTAAATTCTAAGCTACACTCCTGGTGACTAAAGAATAATGTAATTTATAATTAACCACTAAATTGTTCAGTAAATTAAATATAAGCTATTTTAGGATAATCGAAAAAGAAGTGCTAGTTGTGGGCTTCTGCGAAATGTCCAGGGGATCTGAACTTAGCAGCAAGACTGTAGATACGACCAAGAAAAATAGACGGTGAAGCCGGGGCTTGTAGTGAAACACTTTTCAGCTACTGGAAGTTCACGTTGTGTCCCAGGTGAGGCCTTGGAAGCTCACAGACTCCGGATATATAACTTACTGTTTTTGGACAATGTGATATTACTGGATAATACAGATATGGATTTCATAGGGGCTTAATGATAAACTATAAAGACCACAGTATGTTCAGAGCACCGAAGCTTTCAAATATACTTGGACAATACCCAACTATACTACTGTGTATACCAGAAGGGCTTCATTTGGCTAACATACTGCATACACTAATATATATATATATATATATACACACCAGAAAGCAGCATATAAAGTGGATTTTATTCACACAGATACATGGGATGTTTCATGCTTGAGAAAGGCTTCAAATTAGAAGTGGAAACATCTCTTGTATCTGTGTGAATAAAGTTGACTTTTCCCATTGATTTCCATTGGAGTGCTGCTTCCTATCTATATTTTCTACATTTGGAGTCTCATGCAGGCTGGTCTCATGCAGAAGTATTGCCCCCACAACATTAGGACTGTGCTACTTTTCCTTATTTAGTGTGTGTGTATATGTTTCATGATTGATCTGTATAACTGTATTTACACATTTCGCAGGTTAGGACTTTATGAAAAGGGTTGACCACTTTGGATAATCCCTACTTGTTAGAAGGGTCCTTTGACAATAAGCTGATTTGTTTTCGGATCGAAAGTCGTTTAGTGCTGTTGTTCTGTCCGTGTAAACGGATAATTACTGATGTAAGTGTTCAGTCTCCCAGCATCACCACCAGAAAGAATTCTGCCATTGAATGTGTGGTTGTGTAATGAAGGACTAGGCAAGATAGGTCACCTGTGCAAGATGTACGTTGTAACTGTTCGCGTCAACACGTTGTAACTGTTCTGGTCAAAAAAAATGAGGATCCAGAACAGAGTATCAAATAGTATACCTATTATTTCTTAATCGAGAGATTAAAAATTAATCTAGTCTCTATGGTTATTTTTAAAATGTGGTCTGCAAGAAAACCTCAGATGCGTCCTAGAATGTGAAATTCTTGGTCTGTAGGCGCAAGAATATACAGTAAATCCCATTCAACTTTATTTCCCCAATGAAACAAACAAGACATATTTATAGGTAGTTCAGAGGTACCAGTCACGCCACGCACTGTAATCCTGTGGTCACAAAGGTTTTTTTGCATTTTTATGAAGTGTATCTTTTCCAAAGCTCTTGCAAAACTATTCCTATCCATTTCTATGGAACATTTTCTGCTGTTCATATGGGGAATTTTTTAAGTGTTATTATTTTTCCAAGAGCGGTTTTGGAAAAAACAAACACCATGTTGGAAAAAAAAGTTCAAGTCACTTCTCTGAAGCAGATCTTGATGGAATCTGCTCCGGACTAAGACTAGGAACTGTCAAATCCAAAGGCAGCATAAAATAATAATAATAAAAAAAGCAAATAGAGTCTTTTTACTGAGTTTTCAGAGTAGAAACTGAGCAGAACCTCTCTTTTTTGTTTTTTTTTTAAGGGTTTTTGAGGCAGATTTGGAGTTTCTGCTTCAAAGCCTCCTAAAAATACTCTGTGCGCACATACACTTAGGGTGTTTTCAACACTGAGTATTTTGAGTTTTTGGCACAAACTCTCCAAAGACTTCCTCAAAATCTCCAAAAACTTTAATTCTCTGCTCCAAAAACTCAGCAAAAAGACTAAGCATGAACACACGTTAAGAAAAAATTTTCTTTAAAAACGTTACAAAACTTTTTTAGGGAAAGAAAAACTTTCTTGAAAACTTCCAAAATAACAGCATTTTGTGAGATTTCCTGTTTTGAAAAACATTGTCTTTGCCTCAAAAGACTCTGTGTGAACTTAGCCGAAGCGTTTCAGGTGAGTTTTTTTTTTTTTTTCCTAAAGCTTTCTTTGCAACCTTTAAGAACACTCCTTTTTGGGGGAGTTTTTGAAGAAGTTTTTCCTAAAGCGGTTGTGCTCACACTGTGTCTTTTTGCTACGTTTTTGGAGTGGAAACTCTCCAAAATCCTACTCAAACACTTACCATAAAGACTCAGTGTGCTCAGACATGACCTTCCAGAGTCTTTTTTTTTTTTTTTTCCTAAAGCATTTTTTCAGCCTTTGATTTAACAAAACTTAGATTGCAGTAAATTCCATCAGGATTTGCTTCTGGATCAAAAAAAAAAAGACAAACTTCTCATATGAACAGCAAACTGGATTGCCATAGAAATGAATGGAGAGAGTTTTAGAAGCATTTTTGTAGTGTTTTTGGGGAAGATTTTGCATAAAAAAAATTCAAATAGTACATAGCCTTACAGATCTTACATTGGAGTCTTAAGTGTCCCCTCTGCTAACATCTGCGAGTTCAGTTCTCTTCTAGGTGTGTCACAACACGATATGGACAGTCATAATAATTCTTTGGCAACAATAAGGTGTGAAGTCAATAGGTCCTCGTGAAACTGTATATTTTAGGGCAGCTGACACGGAAACTGTTGAAGGATTTATACTGCACACTGTAATGATTATCACTGATGGGATTTACAATTTGACATACCAGTGTAAGACAGGTAGTGGCCTGCTGAATACTCCTTTTTACTTCATTAGAAATAACATGTAAAAAGTTAACAGCCACTGTGCGTATCTTCTGTAAAGCTCATTAAATGTAATGTTTGTCTCGTATTTCCACAGCAGAAAAAAACCCTTTTTTTTATGTAAAAGGATACTACACAGGATAAAAGAATATTTTGTAGTGACGGCGTACAAGCCTAAGCTTGCTTGTTATACCGGGCAAATTTTATGTCTGCCATGATGACTTTTTAAAATAACTTGGAATTTGTCTACAGAACATATGGAATGATCCTCCACCGTATCACATAACAAATTCTTCAATTTGAAACCTACAGAGCTGAGGAGGAAGGCAAGCCAGACGGTACACCCCAGAACGGACTGTAGTGGTGGGGGAAGCAATCTGACCTGCTTGTTTCTCTTCATATTTAAAGCACACCTGCTACTTACAGACATTTTTTTTAACTTTATAGGTTACTGGGTAGTAGGTGTCAGACTGGGCTGCCAAGGGCCCACCAATATCCAACTTCAGGACCCCACTTTTCAGCTTCATGCAAATGTGACATTATCCTTAATCAATCACAAATGTATATAACAATGGACTGGGTAGATTGTTACATGAATAAGATGCTGCCTTTGTCTGTACATAGTGATTCAATGTATTGTGCCAAGTACTGCTCATATAAGAGGGTGGTGGCCCACCGGAGGATTCTCCTGTTCTCCGGTGGGCCAGTCCAAGCCTGGTAGTATCCAACACCAATGAATACAAAAGCTTCCTCTATTAATACATTCTATTTTCCAAAACTGGTGCAAAAGAAAGATGGAGGGGTTTCCCATAGCAAATCCGATTAATTTTTTCATTTTCAATATAGTTGAGACTGCAAGTTACCAGTCACATGTAGGACAAAAGGACGTATTTTTGGTATGTTTGCCCAATAATGTCTTAGGGTAGATTGCCATTCAAATATGTCCTTGCGTATCTTTCCACTCAGGGTATGGGCACATGATGTCTTTTTCAGATGGATTCCTGTTGAAATACACCTGAAAAGGCACTCAAAAGACCGACCATATGTATTTCTATGTAAAAACAACTTGCTGTTCACATGTTCAGGCTTTTCAGCGTTTTTTGTTTTTTTTTAACCGCTTCAGGTTTAAAAAAAAACACCAAGCAGCTAAAAGTTGTGACGTGACAATTCTTCAGGCGTCTTCGCTCTATACTTTACAATAGAAGTCAATGGCAAGGCTCAATACACGTCGGGGCGGGGGGTTTTTGAAAATTTTTCTGGAATGTTTGCTTCAGAACCTGCTAGCCGTTTCTTCATTGTTGAATGTGAGGAAAAAAAAGACTAGAAAATAGCAGTATAAAAGACGACCAAAGGAAAAGATAGAAAAACGTTCGAAAAAAAAAATGTTGTCTGTCAAAAATGACAAGCTCTTTTTTTTTTTTTTTTTTGGACTGTAGCATGAGCCCATCAACTAATCCTCACAATGTTCTTTGAAGAATGTTAAGACCCGGACCTTCAGGAGGGGAATGTATGGCATTATTATGTATTGTTTTCCTCTCCTGAAAGGGTTAATGTGGCTGGAATGGTTTCCCGCCATGCTGGGGATTGGTTCAGGTAGCCAGCCTGTCAGTGAGGTGTCGCAGGGGGAAGACTACTTCTTCCCTATGCGACAGCTGCTGATAGGGTCCTAATATTTATTAAACATTGGTGGTGCAGGGTATTAAAGATGGCAGCGCCTGAGGAGAGTGTCAGTCCTCAGACGCTGCTCATCTAGTGCTGCTGCCGCCGCCGTGCCTGTGTCACCATGGACGCCCTGATGGAGGAGCTGCGCCGCAAGATGGGGGAGGAAGGTGCCCTGTCGTGGATCCGTCGATGCCTGGACCAGGATGAGGGAGATGTGCTCGGACCGAGTGCCGCCGCAGACTGAACGGAGAACAGGAAGCACTGGAGGAGCGCATCACCGATGCTGAGCCGGAAGCCCTGATGACGTCATCCGGCGGCGCAGTCCTGCGCGCCGGAGCCAGGAGGAGGAGAGTGGTAAACTCTCCATCCCCAGTGAGGATGCACGGGACACCAGGGAGGAGGCGAGGACGCAGGGGTGCCGCTGATGTCACCCCCCACACACAAGGACCAAGCTGTCCTCAGTTGACCACCAGCTGGAGGAAGCCGTTGCTGGTCCTGAGGCTGACGGTCCGCAAGCTGGAGAGCCCGCAGAGAACGAGGTTTTCAGGCGTGAGGACAGTCAGGACGGGTCGCCTGAGGGCGGTGAGTATAGCCATCATGATACACACTACACTCTGGAACAGTTGTCACATGTATTGTCCTCATTGAGGGACTTATTACAGCCCCCTGCTGTGCCTTCTAGGCTAGTCTGTCCTCCAGGGCCCCGGGTGTAGCTGAGGTATGGAAGCACTTAGACCAGGGCCTGAGGGGGCGAGAGGGGGAAGCAGGAATCCATGTTAACTCCTGTAGCTTCAGGGGTAAAAGGGGGAGGGGAGGATTGTTATAAGGAAGCGTTAGTATGCACTGTCTCCCCTCTGGGTTATCACTTACCCATAACAGTAAAAAAAAAAAATTGGTGTAATGAATATTTGGATATCTTGTCTTTGCTGCCAGCTTCTAAGGACTTTTTGTCCCGGCTGGAGAAAGACGATGATAGACGCAGACCGATTCCACGGTCTTTTAATAATTGGCTGCAAGCCTTTTGTATTTATGCCAGTGTTATGGGTGAGAGGTTTCCCAGCAAGTGTTCAGGGCTTTTCCAACATGTGGAAATAGTATTGTAAGCATACAAACATTTTGGTAATCTGAGCTGGTATTTCTATGATGAGAATTTTAGACAGAAACTATCGGTATACCCATCCCTTAGATGGGGGGGGTTAAGGATGTGGGTTTGTGGCTGAACCTTATGTTGCCCTCCAAACCTGCTAATGTTCAGCGCCAAATACCAGCTCAAACTACAATGAGGAAAGGTACTTGCTTCGCTTTCAATGAAACACAGTGTAAATGGCCCAACACCTGCAAATGCAAACACGAGTGCTCCTTTTGTGGAGAGAGCCAGCGCTTACTAACTAATGGTTTTACGGAGGGTTTCTATATTCCCCAATTCCTGGGGGAAGGCTGCATATGGGTGAATAATTTAAAATCTGTGGATCTACACCCAGAAGTGGTAGAAAAGAAATTAAGTAAAGAAATAGTGGAAGGGAGAATAGCGGGCCCCTTTAGGGTGCGTCCGTTTCAGAATTTTCGTTTATCACCTCTGGGTGTAGTCCCTAAGAAGGAGCCAAATTAGTTTAGGCTTATTCACCACTTATCATATCCTTACGGGTCTTCTTTAAATGACAGCATTGACAATAGCGTTATTTCTGTTAGCTACACATCATTTGATACGGCAGTGGAAATAGTTAAAAGTTTTGGGCCTGGGGCTTTAATAGCCAAGGCCGACATAGAATCTGCCTTTAGGCTGCTGCCTATACACCCTAGTGGGTTTAATTCTCCTGGTTTTCAGTTTAATGGTTCTTTCTATGTAGATAAATGCCTGCCTATGGGTTCAGTATCATGTTTTTTATTTTGAGGCGTTTGCTTCATTTATGGAGTGGGTGACAGCAGTCAAGTCCATGAAGGGCGGTATAGCGCACTACTTGGACGATTTTCTTTTTGTAGGCCCAGCTGATTCTGATGTTTGTAGTGAGCTGTTAGCTATCTTTCAATCAATTTGTATCCCGCTAGCTAGAGGGAAAACTATTCATCCGGTTAGTTGTATTGAATATTTAGGTATTGTAGTAGATACAGTTAGGGGTGAGTGTCGATTACCTTTAGTTAAAATTGACCATTGCTTTCTTCTTACTGAACAATGTTAGCAATGCATTCCTACATTTGTCAAAGAGGTTGAGTCTGTGTTGGGTTTGTTAGCCTTTGCGTCTAGTTATGCCTATGGGTAGAGTTTTCAGTAGACGATTGTCCGCGCACATTGCAGGAGTTGGGAACCCGCAGTTTCATGTGCGCATAACCAAGGAGGTCAAGGAAGATTTAGAAGTCTGGTTAGATTTTTTGCAGTATTTTAATGGCCTATCAATTTGGCGGTCTGCCTTTGTTGCTGAGGTTGAATTGGAGTGGTATATGGATGTAAATTCTTCCTTAGGTTTTGGTGTCTATCTGGGTGGTAAGTGGTGTGCAGAGAAATGGCACCCTGCCTGGTTAAAAAATTGGCGTTTTAAATAATATAATTTTGTTAGAAGTTTTTCCCATTTTGGTGTCAATAGCGATTTGGGGAGAGCAGTTGTCTAATAGGAATATTCTCATTCATTCCAGTAGGAAAGGAGTAGTTCTTGCTGTGAATTGCTTGTCAAGTAAATGTAAATTAGTAGCTAGACTGCTCAGGCATTTAGTTCTGTTGGGTCTCAAAAGGAACATTTGGCTGAAGGCGGTAGAAGTTGATAATAAATTCTCATTTACAGTTCTCAGATTTCTTCAGGCTCGCACCCCTCGCTCAACGGATAGGAGAGGATTCTCCAGGATATTTGTGGGGAATAATCTGGGCCTAATAATGGAATTGTTGCAAAGGTCACTAGCGGGTTCAACCTGGAACGGTTACCTGGCGGCTTGGGAGCTGTGGTCAGAATTCTGTGCGGGTGACAGGTTGAGAGCTGACAGGTGTTCGGAGCAGGCTGCTTTAACTTTTGTGTTGACATGTATTGATAAAGGGTTTGCATATTCAACAATAGCAAAAAATTTATCCGGTATTTCTTTCTTTCTTAAAATTCTGGGTCAGCATCCAATTAATGATTATTTTTAATTAAGCAGGTATGGAAGGTGCCCGATTTCCCCAACTATGCTAAGAAATCTGTGTGAAGTGGCATTTACTTGTTGTTATAATGAATTTAAGGCTATTTTATTTTCCACAGCAGCAGTTTTAATGTTTTTTAGGGCTCTTCGTATAGGTGAGCTGTTATCCAGAAGTAAGACGGGCACGGAAGGATTGTCATGGCAGCACGTGAAGTTGGAAAGAAAATCATTAATGCTTTTTATAGCTAGGTCAAAGACAGATCAGTCCGGTAAAGGTTGTGGTATTCATTTAAAATGTTTTTCTGATGCAGCTATCAGTCCAGTCTGCAGGGTGAAGAGCTACTTGGATATGTGACACCTCAAAGCCTCCTGTAAGCCCCTTACCCTGGGAGAGGGGGGACTCGGAGTCGGGTCCTGTGATGGAGAGATGGGGTGCAGCCGTGGCCCGGACTCGCTCAGTGTCCAGGGCTGTCACATTAAAAAGGATGGTATGGGCTTATCCGGGTTGAGTGGCTGATTACGACTACGCCACCTGTGGCACCTGGTGAAATTCACCAGCGCCGCTGCAGTCCGCTGAGGCATGGTGTTATGGCAGCCGTAGTTGTTACTACTCCCCACAGGCAGAGCAAGGCCTCAGGGCAGAGGGACAGGATGATGGGGGTAGTAGTAGAGGAGACCTGGTGCTGCGTAGTGCAGAATAAAGAGTCCGGAGGCCATAGGGGTGAACTTCCAAGGCTTTACTCACGAAAGAGATGGCAGTAGGAAGGCGGCTCCCTGCTCCTCGCGGGATTCTGCGGTCACCAGAGACGAAGGAGGTCCAACAACCTCTGAGTAAGTCCAGTGTTAAATCAGGACCCTGCACCAGAGTGTTCCTAGACTTCAGACCGGGTCCTTTCCTGTCTGTGTGTGTGTGTGTGGATAGGCTGGGTCTCCCTCTGAACTTCACTCAGGAAAAGGGTACGGGTGGCAGCGCCATTCCTTCCGTTACCCGGTGGGATCCTCGGGGCCTACCGGGCTTTCCCGAACAGGACGTAGAGTAGCAAGGTCAGGTGTCGGGGGGCTGGTACCCCTCTTGCAGCCGGACTCCCTCTGAATATATCAGGTGGCGAGGACAGGTGGCGTACACCGCTCCGTCTGTATCCTCCCTGGGATCCATTTGCTGTGGAGCTACACTCCTGAGCTTCGGGCCTTCTTGGTCACGGTCCTTGACCGGGTTGAGACGTTCGTTGTCTGCAACCTGCCCCTCGACCCAAGGCTAAGGTACGAGGGCCGTGTCTCCGTCCTCTGCAGGCCCACACAGGATCCACGCTCAGGGAGGGAGATCACAATACCAAAGACGACCAAAAAACCAAGATGGCTGTGTATTAAATATGAAATTTAAAGTGTCACTAAAATGTGAGTCCTCCACCCTCACCCACTAGATGGTTCCCCTATCTCTTGGTTCCCCAGTCTCCAGGTAACCAGGAGGGCAGCACCTAGTGCATTCTAGCCCCCTCTGGTGGAAGAAGTGTGGTGTTGGATGTGAAGGAAGGGTCCTGACCATCGCACTGTTCTTACCTCAGAGGAGGAACACTACACTCCATTAGAGAAGTGCAGCATCCCTGTGGCGGTCGAACCCTCAGGGGCGCCACTGATATTCGCCCGGCAAATGGAGAGAAGTTCCTGCTTCTTCGGTCTGGTGAGCCTCTGACGCAATTCCAGTTTAGGAGTATTCTTAAAAAGTGTTTGTCGGTGATGCAGTTGGGAGATAGATATTTTTCTACTCATTCCTTTAGGATTGGTGCTGCGACAGAGGCCGCCAGATTGGGATTGAGTGAGGAAGTCATTAAGAGATTGGGAAGGTGGGATTCGAAATGTTATAAATTGTACATTAGGAGATAATTAACACTATTGTTTTTTCTGTTGTAGTTTTTCTAGGTGTCACAGTCTGGATTTTATCCATTCATTTATCCGATGGGCTGAATGGAGGGCACAACAGCGCTGCTACGGGCCAAATTTATCATTGTCTTCGGATAAAGTGAGAATTTTTTGGTTTGGAATTAGTGGACAAAGATGGGACGGTCTTTTGGATCAAGTGACCCTAATGGGTATTCGAGCTCCGGCCCCTGACATCATTATCGTACACCTAGGAGGAAACAACATTGGAAAGTTGGGCACTATTGACCTGTTATTCCAGATGAAGAAGAGTTTGTTAGAGTTAAAAAAGTCATTTTATAATGTTAAGATTATATTTTCTGGGGTTATTTCTAGGCTTTTGTGGGTTAGGTCAGCGGAACTGAAGTTTTGTGAGAAAATACATAAAAGGTTAAACAGGTCTTTGAGTAAATTCATGCCACTAATTGGTGGGTTTTCATTTAGACACGTGGATTTGGAAGGAGGATTGCCAGGCCTTTTTCAGATTGATTGTGTTCACCTATTTGATGTAGGTCTTGATATATTCAACCTAAATTTACAAGCAATGGTTGTTAGCCCTTGGTGGGGCAGGGCCATGCGTGTCTTTTTAGTCACGATGGCCGTTTGGGGTTAGTCGTTCAGGAGACTGAATGGACACCAGGTTGGTAAGGTAAATGGGTTTGAGCTTATGGCTAAGCTGTGGTGTTATAAGAGTTTTATTAAAGTTATGGTTTTTTAAGTATAAGAAATTTTAATAAAGGCCGTGGCCATAAATTTTTCCAACCAAATCTGTGTATGTCATGTTTACTGAGTCTGGTAAATAATAGGTTTTTTGAAAGTAGGTTAATATGCAGTATAATGCCATGTCTCATCTGTTTATTAGTGTGCCTTCTGATTATTGATAGAACGCTCTACTTGGTGGCCTCCCCAATTAAGATGTGAGTGCTGCTAGGTTATAGGCCTCCATACACATTAAACCTAAAGCTGACAGAACGTTCTGATATCTGCATGATCAGCCGACATCCTCCATCTTTGAGGTCAATGCTCTGTCTTCATCATCCCAGATATTGGGAGCGCTGTGGAAAGTCTGTTGACTGCTGTCTGCCAGATAGACACAGCACAGTCATCATTGGTGACGGTCTATCCCACACCAATGGAAACGGACATTTTGGGAATGGAAACGGGGAAAAGATCTCAGCGATGGAGGTAACAGTAGCAGAAAGCAGGAAACTTGGTATACTGATATTTAATATGGGGGTGTAGGGATATAAGCTCCACCTTGCAAAGCAAGAATGCTTAAAAGCATCACTCCAGTGTTTTTTATTTTGTTTTTTTATTTCAGTGCTGCAGTGGTGCTACTCTGTTTAGTGGACAGTGTGACCGTGCGCATACACGTAGCATGCACACCAACTTATATTCCAGTTCATCTCTAGGTTTTTGTTTCAGGTTTTTGCACTCAGTGCATGCAAGGGCATGGACAGCTGGACATTACGTTTATATAGCTCCCCATGGCTGGGTGTCCATTTGTCGGGGTCTCGGTCCTGCTCAGCCTTTGTTCACGTTTACGTAATTTGACATACAGTATCGTAAGTTTTTAATATTAGAGGTTAGGAATAGGGTCACCTTGACGCGGTGGGGATGTCTTTTACGTTCTTTTGATCAAAATTATGTTAACTATTACCTTATGTTATTTTCACGCACTATTGCTATTTATTTAGTACAGGGTATTTGTTCATTTTGTTTTTATCTTTTTAGGTTTAGCGGTGCTACTAATGTAAGACCCTGCACATAATATTATACTCACCACTCGCCGTCTTCAGCTCTTCCCGGATTGTTCTGGTCCCGCACAGCCATCTTGTGACTGCAGCTTCTGACTGACCAGAAGTCAGAAGTAACGGTCATAAGTTCTCATTGCAAGTCTACGAGAACCAGAATGAAGCTCTCATAGACTTGCATTGAAAAGTGACCTCCGGCTTGCTCTATGAAACACACTAGTGATCTGGAAGGTCACAACTTGCTGGAGACTGACCAAAGTAGAGCGAATAAAAGATGAAGATGGCGGCTGGTAAGTATGAGAGTAGGGAAAGGGAACTTACATTAGTAGCACCACTCCACACAACTCAGTGTAAGTCTATGAGAGCCAGAATGAAACCCTCAAAGACTTTCATTGAGAGCTAGTGACTGTTACTTCTGACTTATGGTCAGTCACAAGATGGCAGCACATGTTACCGGAGCGGTGCCGGAAAGAGCTGAAGACGGCGAGGGGTGAGTATGATATTAGGTGCAGGGTCTTGAACTTACATCAGTGGCACAACTCCAGCGCTGAAATAAAACAAAATGCTGGAGTGGTGCTTTAAAAAAATAGAAGTGCTGATAGTTCTTAGTACTCTATAGAAAGATAAATATGTATAAAATATTGAATTATTTAATAGTAGTAGTGTAGTATTGAGTATTTGTTTGAAATTTTCCTTCACATAACCAGTTCTGAGCACGTATTTCTCGCTAGATATGTCCTTAGGATCATATTCTCTGTAATGCTATTACAACTTTTGACTATAGTACTTCTAATGAGTGCTAAGTAGCAATTTCCAATCGTTTTCTCTTCATTTACTACATGGTTGTCATTAGTGAACTAATAGCTTTTATACTCTCAGCAATCCACAGCCATAGTCCAAACATAAAAGAGATCCCGACTGTATTTTGTTTGACCTGCTCTGATTGCATAAGAAGTTGTCAATCACTGGCAAGTCTTTGAAGCACAAAAGATCAAAGGAGACTCTTATTAAAATCATGATTCACTGGGATGGGATTGTCCTCCGCAAGCTGTAATAGACATAAGCCGGGAATGATTCATTATTTATGCTGAGTTGCGACTGGCTCTCGCTCCATCAAACTTAGCACTCGTAGGTAATATACACTGCTCAAAAAAATAAAGGGAACACGTAAACAACACAATGTAACTCCAAGTCAATAACACTTCTGCGAAATCTACCTGTCCAGTTATGAAGCAACACTGATTGTGAATCAATTTCTCCTGCTGTTGTGCAAATGGAACAGACAACTGGTTGAAATGATAGGCAATTATCAAGTGGTTCTGCAGGTGGTGACCACAGACCATTTCTCTGTTCTCATCCTTTTTGGCTGTTGTTTTGGCCACTTTTTCATTTTTCCATTGCTCTCACCCCTAGAGGTTCAGTAGCATGAGGTGGTGTCTACAGTATAACCCACAGAAGTTGCTCAGGTAGTGCATTTCATCCAGGATGGCACATCAGTGCGAGCTGTGGCATGAAGGGTAGCTGTGTCTGTCAGCGTAGTGTCCAGAGCATGGAGCAGATACCAGGAGATGTGGAGGGAGCCATAGGAGGGCAACAACCCAGCAGCAGGTCAGTTACCTCCTCCTTTGTGCAAGGAGGAACAGGAGGAGCACTGCCAGAGCTCTGCAAAATGACCTCCAGCAGACCACAAATGTGCATGTGTCTGCACAAACGGTTAGAAAGCGACGCCATGAGGGTGGTATGAGTGCCCGACGTCCACAGATGGGGGTTGTGCTCACAGCCCAACACCGTGCAGGATGCTTGGCATTTGCCACAGAACACCAGGATTGGCAAAGTCGCCACTGGCGCCCTGTGCTCTTCACAGATGAAAGCAGGCTCACACTGAGCACATGTGACAGACGTGACAGAGTCTGGAGACGCCGTGGAGAGCAATCTGCTGCCTGCAACATCCTACATGAGCAGTTTGGCAGTGGGTCAGTAATGGTGTGGGGTGGCATTTCTTTGGAGGGCCGCACAGCTCTCCATGTGCTCGCCAGAGGTAGCCTGACTGCCATTAGGTACCGAGATGAAATCCTCAGACCCCTTGTGAGACCATATGCTGGTGCGGTTGCCCCTGGGTTCCTCCTAATGCAGGACAATGCCAGACCTCATGTGGCTGGAGTGTGTCAGCAGTTCCTGCAAGATGAAGGCAGTGAAGCTATGAACTGGCCCACCCATTCCCCAGACCTGAATCCGATTGAGCACATCTGGGACATCATGTCTCGCTCCATCCACCAACGTCACGTTGCACCACAGACTGTCCAGGAGTTGGCGGATGCTTTATTCCAGGTCTGGGAGGCGATCCCACAGGAGACCATCCGCAACCTCATCAGGAGCATGCCCAGGCGTTGTAGGGAGGTCATACAGGCACGTGGAAGCCACACACAATACTGAGCCTCATTTTGACTTGTTTTAAGGACATTACATCAAAGTTGGATCCGCCTGTAGTGTGTTTTTCCACTTTAATTTTGGAGGTGACTCCAAATCCAGGCCTCCATTGGTTAATAAATTTGATTTCCATTGATGATTTTTGTGTAATTTTGTTGTCAGCACATTCAACTTTGTACAGAACAAAGTATTCAATGAGAATATTTCATTCATGCAGACAGGGCTGACTCCAGGTTTTTCTGGGCCCCGGGCGAAAGAGTCTCAGTGGGCCCTTTTAACACATACACGATTCATGATGCACAGATACGGCGGAGAAATATATATATATATATATATAGTACACAGGGCCCAGCCTGCCACCTCATCCTTCATATATGCAGACATGCGCACGCACACACGGTACGCAGACACGCGCGCGCGCACAAACGGTACGCAGACGCGCGCGCACACACGGTACGCAGACGCGCGCGCACACACGGTACGCAGACACGCGCGCGCACACGGTACGCAGACGCGCGCGCACACACGGTACGCAGACGCGCACACACGGTACGCAGACATGCACACACGGTACGCAGACATGCACACATACAGACAAACACATATTTTTACACAAATTCTTAAAGACATATATAAAACAGACAAATATATATACACAGTCATACACACTGACATTCACATACATGCACTCACACAGACCCATTACAAGTATTTTTAATATGGGGATTGGGGAAGCCTCACTCACCTGTCCCCTGTCCAGTGTCCTGTCCAGCAGCTCCTCAGGTATGGGGCAGTGCAGGGCCCACGGCGTGTCACAGACTTCATGGCCCTGGACCATCAGAGGGGCCCACTTGCGGTCGGGTCCGGGCCGCTCCCCCCCCCATCTGTGCAGGACCTCCGCTCCGACGGTGTTTGATGGCACTCCCCCAGACATGGCTGCGCGGCTGTGTCTGCTAGTAATGACGCGGCAGGGGCGACACACAAGCAAAATTAAAGGTGCAGTGCCGTCGACCCTGCCGTGTCATTACTAGCAGACACAGCCTGACAGCGCGCGGCCATTTCTGGGACTGGGGGAGTGCCGGCAATCAAGCAGCGCCTGCGTCACTGAACAGGTGCCGAAGATGCGGCCAGGGCCCCGACAGTGAGTGGGCGGGCGGGCGGGTGTGTGAGCCCGGGCCCGACAGTGAGTGGGCGGGCGGGCGGGTGTGTGAGCCCGGCCCCGACAGTGAGTGGGCGGGCGGGCGGGTGTGTGAGCCCGGCCACGACAGTGAGTGGACGGGCGGGCGGGTATGTGAGCCCGGCCCCGACAGTGAGTGGGCGGGCGGACGGGTGTGTGAGCCCGACCCCGACAGTGAGTGGGCGGGCGGGCGGGTGTGTGAGCCCGGCCCCGACAGTGAGTGGACGGGCGGGCGGGTGTGCGAGCCCGGCCCCGACAGTGAGTGAGTGAGTGGGCGGGCGGGTGTGTGGGCCGGGCCCCGACAGTGAGTGGGCGGCTGGGCCCCTCTGATTTTCCAGGGCCCCGGCACTTGCCCGGGTACGCCGGGTGCTGACGCCGGCCCTGCATGCAGATCTAGGATGTGTTATTTGAGTGTTCCCTTTATTTTTTTGAGCAGTGTATAAGGATAGTGCATAATGTAGCCTTCACACATTATAGAAACATGGGAGTAGATCAGCAAGTTATACATATTTCCATATGTAATAAAATATAAGCCTTTGAGTTGCTAAATACTAGAGATGAGTAAAAAAAATTGAAATGATCCTGGTCCGGTGTCCAGCTCATTCCACTGAGGTGTGAATAGGTTACTTGGATGCAACAGCGCAGACAATGAGGAGCCAGTGGTACTTAACCAACACTATTTATTTAAAGGGGTTTTCCCATGAACTAAAGTTGATTTTTATCTATAGATCTTGGAATAATAATAATTTCCACAATTGGATGTATTTAATTTTTTTTTCCTGCGCTAAGATAATCTTATAAATGTGCCCCTGCTGTGTGATGGCTGTGTCTGACCGTGCAGGAACATGGTCTGATCATACCACAACTCCTGGGCAGAGGGGGAAGCAAGAGAGTATACAGACAGGACAGCAGGGGATCACAGCTGCTTCTTTCTTTGATGTAAAACATTTTTTTAAAAGCACCCAGTGAAATGCTTTATCTCACAAAAAGAATCAGCTGTGATCTTGTTCTGTAATGTCTGTATACTCTTATCCTTCCTCCCCTGCCCAGGAGCTGTGGTATGATCAGACCATGTTCCTGTACGGTCAGACACAGCCATTACACAGTACACAGCAGGGGCACATTTATAAGATTATCTCAACACAGGAACATTTTATTCAAACACATCCAATTGTGGAAATTATTATTATTATTCCAAGATCTATTGATTAAAATCAATTTATGTTCTTGGGAAAACCCTAACACAGAAATATATGTACATACAAGTAAGCACTAAATTATGGGTAACAGTAGCAAGGTCAATACAGTATGTTGTGACACTATCAGAACACAGCGATGCGACTAAATACAATATCTACATGACGTTTTACTATATACACTGTTCTTAATGTTCTTATTATCTAGCAGTTAAGCTGAGACATAAAGGCATTAATAGTTGTTTAACGGGCGTCACTCTCAGTACTAGGCCTGTCCCTGCTTTAGTCTCTGTAAGCTCCTCTGATCGTTACACTGTCCCTAGCGGGGGTCACCGGTATTTTCCGCTTGGCCCGCAAGTCCCAGATTTACAAGTCACTGGATATACAGTATGCTTGTTGCACTGGCCATCTCCGTTTCCTGAAGTACAGCCAATACCCTGTACCATACGTCTACGTTGGAAGTAGTGCCCCCCAGGAACGGTCCCGTGCTACAGCCGGATCGTCTCCCAAGCGTGGTTCGGATCTAGTCATGGTCTTTTACTGGTGCTGCTTACGGTCTTTTACTGGCGCTGCTTACAGTCTTTTACTGGCGCGGCTTATGGTTCTTCCTCACAGCTCAGGCCTTCTCCAGCATCTGACCGCTCTTGTACCCTCCTGTGCCAATGGTGGCTGTAAGCCCACTTAGCAGCCATGCGACCTGTCTGGTACAGGTTCTGGCGCCAACTTCTCCCTTCTCAGCTCAGCCAGGCCTTTTATAATTAGCCACTGCGACACAGGTGTCACCTGACCCAGCTTCAATCTCTTCCCCGGGAACATGTGTGACACCCCAGGGGTCTGGTTGCCACAGTGATAGAGATATTACGTCTGAGAGCAGGTGGGAGGTCCTTTGGTCAGGGATCCTGTGCATGCCACACCTCCTGCCCAGTCTTGGGAGGGGAAGGACTTCCCCTATATAAACCCGGGGCTGAAGCAGGGTTAGGAGTCAAGGAGAGTAGAGACAAGAAACAGTCATAGGAAGAAACAGCTGGAGCTCAGTGGGAGCAATACTACTACGAGTCAGGGGCTGGCAGCTGCAGAGCTCGCCCTGACTGAGAAGCTTTCTTACCGGACCCGGCGTCCGAGGCTGTGGGGACTAACTCTTACCCAGCAGCAGAAGCCGACCGGCAGGGGATTTCAGGTCCTCAGGCCCAGAAACCCGAAGGCACGGTCACACGTGTGGGACCAGCACCGCCATCGTGGAGCGGAAGCCAATAGAAGGCCCCGAGTCACCGGCCATACGGGTGAGCACCACACAGTACACTCAGGGACATGGGCTACTTATACCCGCTTCTAGCAAGATAGCCAGAAGAGTACAGTCAGTTTGGGAGGCCTACAACTCCGCCTGGCCAGGGGAGATCCCATCTGCTCAAGGACTGACCAGGCCCCAATCGCTAGCCAGTACTCCGGGAGGGTCTATCTTTGTCACCAGTAAAGACCCTGAATTACACCGCACCGTCTCAGAGTGGTTCCTGCTACCCCCATCTTCCACGTCGGCTGCCCTGAGGCCATACCCCTCCCGTTGGGGGTTATACTATCACGCTGCACAATTCTACACCGACCTCAGCAGTCTGCCCTGCAGCGGCAGCTCCATAGCTGCAAATCAACGGGTGGCGTAGTCGACACTCAAATAACATCTATCAAGACTGCCACACACTGAGTCTGACTCCCTGGGCACGGACCGGGTCCCCGCCACTCGGAGACTACAACCCTCATCTGATCCGGTTCCGGGTAAGCCCCCGTGCGCGAGACGCTGCGCGACACAGCAGGCCCAGGGGCGCGTCAACTTTGGCGTAGTCGGCAGGATTTCGTGCCCGCAACCACCGGGTACTGCGTGCCTGAAAAGCAAAGACTGTTCAAACTTACCAGTGGTGAGGTTTCCCGCCATCCGGCGCCATCTTCTGCCTTCTTCCCGCCATCCGCGAAGTTTTCCCGCCATCCGGCGCCATCTTCGGCCTTCTTCCCGCCATCCGTGGAGTTTTCCCGCCGTTGGACGCCATCTTGAGGACGCCGCGCGGGAAGAAGAGGGGCGTGGACTTCGAAAGCGCGCGAGAACTGAAGCCCCGCCTCACGTCCGGACGTTGCGTAAGGTCCTGGAAGGAGCCCAGCAGACGCCGACGTCACCGGAGCGCGACGGAAGGTCCTCAACCCTGACGATCTACTGCGGAGCCGCGGCCTACGGAACAGGATCATCGCAAGGTAGGCCACGGTCCACTAGGGGGGAGGAAGATGTCGGATACGGAGGAGAGCTTCACTGCCTCAACCCCCGCCAGCGCCACCGCTGCTGCAGTTATGCCCTTCACCATGCCCTATATCCCGGGAGCCGCTTGGCTACCCCAGTACTCAGGGGAGTCACATACCCTGCATGACTTTAGAGAAAAGCTGGATAGCCTTTTCCAGGTGTACCCCCTCACAGAAGAGCAAAAAGTGAGCATCCTGGTGGCCCAACTAACCGGGGCAGCCAAAAGGGAAGTAAAATCCTGGCCACCTGGGAGGAAGACTGTCGCAGGGATACTAACCCGGCTGAAGGATACCTTTGATACCCGCACCTCAGCCGAGATTAAGCTTAGATTCTACGGGTGCAAGCAGCGAGCGCATGAGAGTATAAGGGACTATGCACTAAACCTACAAGAGGCCCTGAGGGCCATTAAGCAGACCGACCCTGATGGAGTGGGAAACGAGGACAGACTGTTGACCGAACAATTTATAGAGGGACTGTATTGTAATGCCCACCGAACTCAGTTGCGGGCGATGGCCTTACAGGATCCCCATCTGGGCTTTGCACAGTTCAAGGACAGAGCCATCCGGGTGCTCCGAGAACCGGCACCGGGTGGTGTTATGACCCACAGGCGCCCAGCTATTACTTACCACCAGGAGGCGGCGCCCTTGTCGGCAGGGCCTGTGGGAGCTGATGCGCAGGGTTTGGACAATGACCCGGCTCCAGACCTACACCATCAGGTCCAAGAGCTAGCTAAGAGCGTTGCTGCGCTAACCCGAACTGTTCAGTCTTTACAGGTTTCCACCCCAGGGGAGATCCAGCTGGCATCCGGACCGGAGGACATCCCGTGGCGTCGACCAAGGAGGACCCCACCGGCCAGAGGAAGACCCAGTGACCGATACAGCGAGGACGGACGACCCATCTGCCGCCGCTGCAATCAACCCGGACATATGGCAAGGTACTGTTCTTTAAACGGGCACAACCTGGGGTAGAGGGCCAACCCCCAGGAAAAAGATCACCAGGCCCATCGAACTGGCGCGGCAGATATGTGGGAGGACGTCCAGTCTTGCCTGTGGTACTGGATGGCATTCCCATGATTGCCCTACTGGACACCGGGTCACAGGTCACCACCATCCCGTACGTGCTCTTTAAGCAGTACTGGAATGACTGGGATATTACCCGCTACCCTGACGACGACTTGAGTATCATCGCCAGCAATGGCCAGCCCGTGCCACAGATCGGATTTAAAGAGGTGACCATCAAAATCGGTAGAGTCGAACTGGCAGCACAGGGACTGATCATTGTAGATATTGACAAACATGAGAGTCACCCAAAAATAACTCTAGGAGCTAATGTAATTGAAAATTGTCTTGCAGAGGTGATTTTCCTTTTACAGCAGGTTGCCAAGAACGCCAGCTCCGGCAAGCAGCGGGTGCTCCAGAAAGAGATCCGGGCACTGATGCGACGGCAACAGGTGGAACTCTCCGGCGGTGAGATTGGTAGCGTAAGAATGTGTGACCCTTTTCCTATTGCCATGCCCCCAAAAAGTGAAATGATGATTTGGTGCCGGGCAGCTATTGGTCTGAGAGGTAGGGATTACCAGGCAATGGTAGAACCAGTTTACTCGGACAGTAGGCCCACCATTTTGACAGCACGGGGGGTGGTTGATGTACGCCATGGGAGGGTGCCCGTTCGCATAATAAATATCGGGGAGAGGGAAGTGTATCTGCCCCGGTATGCCACGCTAGCTAAATTATATACCATTAACCAAAATTCTATACAATCTGTGGAACCCTTGCCTCCATCTCACCCGGAGGAAGGTAACGGCTCTAAGAAAAACATGGAGGACTGGTGTCAGCAACTACATCTGGGTACTGACTCCACTCCCGCACACCAGAAACAAGGAGTCTATCGGGTGGTTCAAGAGTACGAGAGAGTGTTCAGTAAACACCCGTTAGACTTCGGGCGAGTCAAGGGGGTAGAACACCACATCCCCACGGGAGACCATCCTCCTATAAAAGAGAGGTATCGACCCGTACCCCCTGCCCACTACCAACACGCCAAGGGGATGCTTAGAGACATGAAGGAGGCTGGGGTGATCAGGGATAGCTGTAGCCCCTGGGCAGCTCCACTGGTCTTAGTCAGAAAAAAAGACAACACCATGAGGATGTGTGTAGATTACCGGAAAATCAACCGTATCACACACAAGGATGCGTACCCCTTACCAAGGATAGAGGAGTCATTGGCTGCTTTAAGATCTGCTAACTTCTTCTCTACCTTGGATCTCACTAGCGGGTACTGGCAGGTTCCTGTAGCAGAGGCGGACCGGGAGAAGACCGCATTCACCACCCCGATGGGACTTAGCGAGTTCACCTGCATGCCGTTCGGACTCTGCAACGCACCAGGAACCTTCCAACGACTAATGGAGTGTTGTCTGGGCCACAGAAACTTCGAGACGGTCTTGTTGTACCTGGACGATGTCATCGTATATTCCAAGACGTATGAGGACCACCTGAAACACCTGGCGGAAGTGTTCGAAGCTCTGGCGAGTTACGGCCTAAAGGTGAAACCCTCCAAGTGTCACCTCCTGAAACCAAAGGTGCAGTACCTGGGACACGTGGTGAGCGCTGACGGAGTGGCTCCCGACCCTGATAAGATCACCGCAATTAAGGAATGGCCAAGCCCCTCCAGCATAAAAGAAGTGCGGCAGTTCCTCGGGTTGGTAGGCTACTACCGAAGGTTTATTCCCGGTTTCACCAAAAAGGCAGCACCTATGCAGGACCTCCTGATAGGCCAGTCCCGGAAGGCCAAGAACCAGAAGCCGCCCTTCAAATGGGAGGAGCTGGAAGAAGAGTCCTTCCGCCAGCTGAAGATGGCCCTCACGGGGGACGAAATCCTGGCGTACCCGGATTATAGCCAGCCCTTTATCCTCTACACCGACGCCAGTAACATCGGGCTAGGAGCCGTACTGTCCCAGATCCAGCAGGGGAAGGAACGAGTAATCGCCTACGCCAGCCGAAAACTGCGACCCACCGAAAGGAACCCCGAGAATTACAGCTCATTTAAGCTAGAGTTCCTGGCCGTAGTATGGGCAGTCACCGAGCGCTTTAAGCATTACCTCGCTTCTTCCCGGTTCACCGTGTACACGGATAACAACCCGTTGACACACCTGGACACGGCAAGACTCGGTGCCCTGGAGCAGAGGTGGATGGCCCGTCTGTCCAACTACGAGTTCACAATCAAATACCGGGCCGGACGCTCCAATACCAATGCGGATGCCCTGTCCAGGATGCCCAACCTGCCGGACGAAGGAGAAGATCCGGAGGGACTGGAAGAAGTTGAACTCCCTGCGTTCCACCGTCATGGGACTATCCAGTATTCCCACCGGGTAAGGAGTAAGCAGGCTGCTACGTTGAACCCCTTACCTCACTACAACTGGGCGGAAACGCAAGACAGCGACCCTGCCGTCCGACTGGTGAAGGAGATGCTGACTCGCTCGGAGGCTTGCCTTGAACCAGACGCTCCGGAGGAAGCCAAACAACTATGGGCAGAGAAGAGTCGACTGTTCCTTTACAAGGGGAAGTTGTGCCGCAGAATGGTTAACTCCCGGACGCATGAACTACTCTGGCAAGTAGTGGTGCCACGAAGAGACGCAGCCATGGTGATGGAGGCATACCACGACGGAGCTGGACACTTCGGGTGGAAGAAGCTGGAGTTCCTGCTGCGCGAGCGATTCCACTGGGTAGGCATGAGGGGAACCATTGAGAAGTGGTGCAGAGACTGTGGCCCGTGCAACCTGAGAAGGAAGGACCGTGCCAGCCGGAAGACTCCCCTGCAGTCCATTGTCACCCGGCAACCATTGGAACTGGTAGCCTTGGATCATGTAAAACTGACCCCAAGCAGAAGTGGCTACGTCTACGCGTTAACCATCGTGGATCATTACTCCCGGTTCTTGGTTGTCGTCCCCGTCAAGGACTTAACGGCTCAAACAGCAGCTAGAGCCTTCCAGCAGCACTTTTGCCGTCCACACGGGTACCCGGACCAAGTGCTGACGGACCAGGGACCTGCCTTTGAAGCGGAGGTCTTCCAGGAATTCTGCAATCTGTATGGCTGCCGGAAGATAAGGACGACACCCTACCATCCGCAAACTAATGGACTTTGTGAGAAAATGAACCAGGTGGTAATGGATCTTTTAAAAACGTTGCCCCTGGAAGAACGCAGTCTGTGGCCTGAGAAGTTGCCCGATCTGGTGGACCTATACAACCACATCCCGGTAGGTTCCACCAACTGTACCCCGGCTTACCTAATGAGGGCAAGACCTGGTAAGTTACCTGTTGACCTGGAAATGGGAGTCCTGACACCCGAGGACACTTCACCAGAAACAGACTGGGACACGGAGAGGCAGCAGCAGTATCGGAGAGTACAGGAGAGCGTGGAGCGAAGTCTCTGTCAGGCTAGGGAAAGACAAGAGAAAACTTACAACCAGTATGCTCCCGCTGTTCCCCTGGTACCCGGAGAGCAGGTCTTGAAGAGGAAGAGACGGCTCCACAAGTTGGACGACCAGTGGGAAAAGGACCCGTACACCGTACTGCCCTCAAGCCACGAGAACCCGAAGGTTTGTACCATCAGTAAAGACGGAGGGGAAACCACAGCTATTGTATCCCGGGACCACCTGAAGAAGTGTCCCGAACAACTGAGGAACCCTGAAGAGGAACAAGAAGACCATCGACCCGTAGAGGAAAGGGAAGATATGGTTAGTACTGTGCTCGGGGACTTCCCTCGGTCTTGGACTCAAGTCAATGGTGCAGTTGTGGTACCCGTACTCACCTTCCTCCAACCAGCATCCCAAGCACCTACGGAGCAACAGGTAGAGCTGGAAGAACAGCCGGTCCAGGAGGCAGAAGACCCCACACCCGCAGACCAGGAGGATCAACCCTCTGCTTGCAGTGAGCCTGCCATATCCCTAGTGAGCCAAAGAGCCGGTAGACAGCTGCCCAGTTTACCCTTGACAGCTCCTACACCCTGTAGTTCAGGGCTAGGCAGTCAGCTCCGTAGGTCCACTAGGGCCACTAGAGGCCAGTTACCCGCACGCTGGAGGATTTGAAGTGTATAAATTGTTTTATTTATGTTTACCTGTGTATTGTTGCTTGTGTATAATTTTGTGTTTCTAGTTATTTGTAGGAGTCCTTGGTGGATTTACCGGGAATCCTTGTACATAGTTGGAGCGTAACCCAGGACGGACTAAAGACTGTTAAGGACTCGGGGTAGGACAAACCCCTACCTGGTTACGTCTCCCTGTTTTGGTGAAATGGACACCTTGCTTTTCTTCAAAGACTGCACCCGGTTGCGGACACGCCGTAACCATCTTATGTGTTTTTCTTATTGTATTGTTATTGTTATACCTTGTTATGTTTTTCTAAAAATATGTTTAGTCCCGGAGTACTAAATTTCACTAGGGGGGAATGTGACACCCCAGGGGTCTGGTTGCCACAGTGATAGAGATATTACGTCTGAGAGCAGGTGGGAGGTCCTTTGGTCAGGGATCCTGTGCATGCCACACCTCCTGCCCAGTCTTGGGAGGGGAAGGACTTCCCCTATATAAACCCGGGGCTGAAGCAGGGTTAGGAGTCAAGGAGAGTAGAGACAAGAAACAGTCATAGGAAGAAACAGCTGGAGCTCAGTGGGAGCAATACTACTACGAGTCAGGGGCTGGCAGCTGCAGAGCTCGCCCTGACTGAGAAGCTTTCTTACCGGACCCGGCGTCCGAGGCTGTGGGGACTAACTCTTACCCAGCAGCAGAAGCCGACCGGCAGGGGATTTCAGGTCCTCAGGCCCAGAAACCCGAAGGCACGGTCACACGTGTGGGACCAGCACCGCCATCGTGGAGCGGAAGCCAATAGAAGGCCCCGAGTCACCGGCCATACGGGTGAGCACCACACAGTACACTCAGGGACATGGGCTACTTATACCCGCTTCTAGCAAGATAGCCAGAAGAGTACAGTCAGTTTGGGAGGCCTACAACTCCGCCTGGCCAGGGGAGATCCCATCTGCTCAAGGACTGACCAGGCCCCAATCGCTAGCCAGTACTCCGGGAGGGTCTATCTTTGTCACCAGTAAAGACCCTGAATTACACCGCACCGTCTCAGAGTGGTTCCTGCTACCCCCATCTTCCACGTCGGCTGCCCTGAGGCCATACCCCTCCCGTTGGGGGTTATACTATCACGCTGCACAATTCTACACCGACCTCAGCAGTCTGCCCTGCAGCGGCAGCTCCATAGCTGCAAATCAACGGGTGGCGTAGTCGACACTCAAATAACATCTATCAAGACTGCCACACACTGAGTCTGACTCCCTGGGCACGGACCGGGTCCCCGCCACTCGGAGACTACAACCCTCATCTGATCCGGTTCCGGGTAAGCCCCCGTGCGCGAGACGCTGCGCGACACAGCAGGCCCAGGGGCGCGTCAACTTTGGCGTAGTCGGCAGGATTTCGTGCCCGCAACCACCGGGTACTGCGTGCCTGAAAAGCAAAGACTGTTCAAACTTACCAGTGGTGAGGTTTCCCGCCATCCGGCGCCATCTTCTGCCTTCTTCCCGCCATCCGCGAAGTTTTCCCGCCATCCGGCGCCATCTTCGGCCTTCTTCCCGCCATCCGTGGAGTTTTCCCGCCGTTGGACGCCATCTTGAGGACGCCGCGCGGGAAGAAGAGGGGCGTGGACTTCGAAAGCGCGCGAGAACTGAAGCCCCGCCTCACGTCCGGACGTTGCGTAAGGTCCTGGAAGGAGCCCAGCAGACGCCGACGTCACCGGAGCGCGACGGAAGGTCCTCAACCCTGACGATCTACTGCGGAGCCGCGGCCTACGGAACAGGATCATCGCAAGGTAGGCCACGGTCCACTAGGGGGGAGGAAGATGTCGGATACGGAGGAGAGCTTCACTGCCTCAACCCCCGCCAGCGCCACCGCTGCTGCAGTTATGCCCTTCACCATGCCCTATATCCCGGGAGCCGCTTGGCTACCCCAGTACTCAGGGGAGTCACATACCCTGCATGACTTTAGAGAAAAGCTGGATAGCCTTTTCCAGGTGTACCCCCTCACAGAAGAGCAAAAAGTGAGCATCCTGGTGGCCCAACTAACCGGGGCAGCCAAAAGGGAAGTAAAATCCTGGCCACCTGGGAGGAAGACTGTCGCAGGGATACTAACCCGGCTGAAGGATACCTTTGATACCCGCACCTCAGCCGAGATTAAGCTTAGATTCTACGGGTGCAAGCAGCGAGCGCATGAGAGTATAAGGGACTATGCACTAAACCTACAAGAGGCCCTGAGGGCCATTAAGCAGACCGACCCTGATGGAGTGGGAAACGAGGACAGACTGTTGACCGAACAATTTATAGAGGGACTGTATTGTAATGCCCACCGAACTCAGTTGCGGGCGATGGCCTTACAGGATCCCCATCTGGGCTTTGCACAGTTCAAGGACAGAGCCATCCGGGTGCTCCGAGAACCGGCACCGGGTGGTGTTATGACCCACAGGCGCCCAGCTATTACTTACCACCAGGAGGCGGCGCCCTTGTCGGCAGGGCCTGTGGGAGCTGATGCGCAGGGTTTGGACAATGACCCGGCTCCAGACCTACACCATCAGGTCCAAGAGCTAGCTAAGAGCGTTGCTGCGCTAACCCGAACTGTTCAGTCTTTACAGGTTTCCACCCCAGGGGAGATCCAGCTGGCATCCGGACCGGAGGACATCCCGTGGCGTCGACCAAGGAGGACCCCACCGGCCAGAGGAAGACCCAGTGACCGATACAGCGAGGACGGACGACCCATCTGCCGCCGCTGCAATCAACCCGGACATATGGCAAGGTACTGTTCTTTAAACGGGCACAACCTGGGGTAGAGGGCCAACCCCCAGGAAAAAGATCACCAGGCCCATCGAACTGGCGCGGCAGATATGTGGGAGGACGTCCAGTCTTGCCTGTGGTACTGGATGGCATTCCCATGATTGCCCTACTGGACACCGGGTCACAGGTCACCACCATCCCGTACGTGCTCTTTAAGCAGTACTGGAATGACTGGGATATTACCCGCTACCCTGACGACGACTTGAGTATCATCGCCAGCAATGGCCAGCCCGTGCCACAGATCGGATTTAAAGAGGTGACCATCAAAATCGGTAGAGTCGAACTGGCAGCACAGGGACTGATCATTGTAGATATTGACAAACATGAGAGTCACCCAAAAATAACTCTAGGAGCTAATGTAATTGAAAATTGTCTTGCAGAGGTGATTTTCCTTTTACAGCAGGTTGCCAAGAACGCCAGCTCCGGCGAGCAGCGGGTGCTCCAGAAAGAGATCCGGGCACTGATGCGACGGTAACAGGTGGAACTCTCCGGCGGTGAGATTGGTAGCGTAAGAATGTGTGACCCTTTTCCTATTGCCATGCCCCCAAAAAGTGAAATGATGATTTGGTGCCGGGCAGCTATTGGTCTGAGAGGTAGGGATTACCAGGCAATGGTAGAACCAGTTTACTCGGACAGTAGGCCCACCATTTTGACAGCACGGGGGGTGGTTGATGTACGCCATGGGAGGGTGCCCGTTCGCATAATAAATATCGGGGAGAGGGAAGTGTATCTGCCCCGGTATGCCACGCTAGCTAAATTATATACCATTAACCAAAATTCTATACAATCTGTGGAACCCTTGCCTCCATCTCACCCGGAGGAAGGTAACGGCTCTAAGAAAAACATGGAGGACTGGTGTCAGCAACTACATCTGGGTACTGACTCCACTCCCGCACACCAGAAACAAGGAGTCTATCGGGTGGTTCAAGAGTACGAGAGAGTGTTCAGTAAACACCCGTTAGACTTCGGGCGAGTCAAGGGGGTAGAACACCACATCCCCACGGGAGACCATCCTCCTATAAAAGAGAGGTATCGACCCGTACCCCCTGCCCACTACCAACACGCCAAGGGGATGCTTAGAGACATGAAGGAGGCTGGGGTGATCAGGGATAGCTGTAGCCCCTGGGCAGCTCCACTGGTCTTAGTCAGAAAAAAAGACAACACCATGAGGATGTGTGTAGATTACCGGAAAATCAACCGTATCACACACAAGGATGCGTACCCCTTACCAAGGATAGAGGAGTCATTGGCTGCTTTAAGATCTGCTAACTTCTTCTCTACCTTGGATCTCACTAGCGGGTACTGGCAGGTTCCTGTAGCAGAGGCGGACCGGGAGAAGACCGCATTCACCACCCCGATGGGACTTAGCGAGTTCACCTGCATGCCGTTCGGACTCTGCAACGCACCAGGAACCTTCCAACGACTAATGGAGTGTTGTCTGGGCCACAGAAACTTCGAGACGGTCTTGTTGTACCTGGACGATGTCATCGTATATTCCAAGACGTATGAGGACCACCTGAAACACCTGGCGGAAGTGTTCGAAGCTCTGGCGAGTTACGGCCTAAAGGTGAAACCCTCCAAGTGTCACCTCCTGAAACCAAAGGTGCAGTACCTGGGACACGTGGTGAGCGCTGACGGAGTGGCTCCCGACCCTGATAAGATCACCGCAATTAAGGAATGGCCAAGCCCCTCCAGCATAAAAGAAGTGCGGCAGTTCCTCGGGTTGGTAGGCTACTACCGAAGGTTTATTCCCGGTTTCACCAAAAAGGCAGCACCTATGCAGGACCTCCTGATAGGCCAGTCCCGGAAGGCCAAGAACCAGAAGCCGCCCTTCAAATGGGAGGAGCTGGAAGAAGAGTCCTTCCGCCAGCTGAAGATGGCCCTCACGGGGGACGAAATCCTGGCGTACCCGGATTATAGCCAGCCCTTTATCCTCTACACCGACGCCAGTAACATCGGGCTAGGAGCCGTACTGTCCCAGATCCAGCAGGGGAAGGAACGAGTAATCGCCTACGCCAGCCGAAAACTGCGACCCACCGAAAGGAACCCCGAGAATTACAGCTCATTTAAGCTAGAGTTCCTGGCCGTAGTATGGGCAGTCACCGAGCGCTTTAAGCATTACCTCGCTTCTTCCCGGTTCACCGTGTACACGGATAACAACCCGTTGACACACCTGGACACGGCAAGACTCGGTGCCCTGGAGCAGAGGTGGATGGCCCGTCTGTCCAACTACGAGTTCACAATCAAATACCGGGCCGGACGCTCCAATACCAATGCGGATGCCCTGTCCAGGATGCCCAACCTGCCGGACGAAGGAGAAGATCCGGAGGGACTGGAAGAAGTTGAACTCCCTGCGTTCCACCGTCATGGGACTATCCAGTATTCCCACCGGGTAAGGAGTAAGCAGGCTGCTACGTTGAACCCCTTACCTCACTACAACTGGGCGGAAACGCAAGACAGCGACCCTGCCGTCCGACTGGTGAAGGAGATGCTGACTCGCCCGGAGGCTTGCCTTGAACCAGACGCTCCGGAGGAAGCCAAACAACTATGGGCAGAGAAGAGTCGACTGTTCCTTTACAAGGGGAAGTTGTGCCGCAGAATGGTTAACTCCCGGACGCATGAACTACTCTGGCAAGTAGTGGTGCCACGAAGAGACGCAGCCATGGTGATGGAGGCATACCACGACGGAGCTGGACACTTCGGGTGGAAGAAGCTGGAGTTCCTGCTGCGCGAGCGATTCCACTGGGTAGGCATGAGGGGAACCATTGAGAAGTGGTGCAGAGACTGTGGCCCGTGCAACCTGAGAAGGAAGGACCGTGCCAGCCGGAAGACTCCCCTGCAGTCCATTGTCACCCGGCAACCATTGGAACTGGTAGCCTTGGATCATGTAAAACTGACCCCAAGCAGAAGTGGCTACGTCTACGCGTTAACCATCGTGGATCATTACTCCCGGTTCTTGGTTGTCGTCCCCGTCAAGGACTTAACGGCTCAAACAGCAGCTAGAGCCTTCCAGCAGCACTTTTGCCGTCCACACGGGTACCCGGACCAAGTGCTGACGGACCAGGGACCTGCCTTTGAAGCGGAGGTCTTCCAGGAATTCTGCAATCTGTATGGCTGCCGGAAGATAAGGACGACACCCTACCATCCGCAAACTAATGGACTTTGTGAGAAAATGAACCAGGTGGTAATGGATCTTTTAAAAACGTTGCCCCTGGAAGAACGCAGTCTGTGGCCTGAGAAGTTGCCCGATCTGGTGGACCTATACAACCACATCCCGGTAGGTTCCACCAACTGTACCCCGGCTTACCTAATGAGGGCAAGACCTGGTAAGTTACCTGTTGACCTGGAAATGGGAGTCCTGACACCCGAGGACACTTCACCAGAAACAGACTGGGACACGGAGAGGCAGCAGCAGTATCGGAGAGTACAGGAGAGCGTGGAGCGAAGTCTCTGTCAGGCTAGGGAAAGACAAGAGAAAACTTACAACCAGTATGCTCCCGCTGTTCCCCTGGTACCCGGAGAGCAGGTCTTGAAGAGGAAGAGACGGCTCCACAAGTTGGACGACCAGTGGGAAAAGGACCCGTACACCGTACTGCCCTCAAGCCACGAGAACCCGAAGGTTTGTACCATCAGTAAAGACGGAGGGGAAACCACAGCTATTGTATCCCGGGACCACCTGAAGAAGTGTCCCGAACAACTGAGGAACCCTGAAGAGGAACAAGAAGACCATCGACCCGTAGAGGAAAGGGAAGATATGGTTAGTACTGTGCTCGGGGACTTCCCTCGGTCTTGGACTCAAGTCAATGGTGCAGTTGTGGTACCCGTACTCACCTTCCTCCAACCAGCATCCCAAGCACCTACGGAGCAACAGGTAGAGCTGGAAGAACAGCCGGTCCAGGAGGCAGAAGACCCCACACCCGCAGACCAGGAGGATCAACCCTCTGCTTGCAGTGAGCCTGCCATATCCCTAGTGAGCCAAAGAGCCGGTAGACAGCTGCCCAGTTTACCCTTGACAGCTCCTACACCCTGTAGTTCAGGGCTAGGCAGTCAGCTCCGTAGGTCCACTAGGGCCACTAGAGGCCAGTTACCCGCACGCTGGAGGATTTGAAGTGTATAAATTGTTTTATTTATGTTTACCTGTGTATTGTTGCTTGTGTATAATTTTGTGTTTCTAGTTATTTGTAGGAGTCCTTGGTGGATTTACCGGGAATCCTTGTACATAGTTGGAGCGTAACCCAGGACGGACTAAAGACTGTTAAGGACTCGGGGTAGGACAAACCCCTACCTGGTTACGTCTCCCTGTTTTGGTGAAATGGACACCTTGCTTTTCTTCAAAGACTGCACCCGGTTGCGGACACGCCGTAACCATCTTATGTGTTTTTCTTATTGTATTGTTATTGTTATACCTTGTTATGTTTTTCTAAAAATATGTTTAGTCCCGGAGTACTAAATTTCACTAGGGGGGAATGTGACACCCCAGGGGTCTGGTTGCCACAGTGATAGAGATATTACGTCTGAGAGCAGGTGGGAGGTCCTTTGGTCAGGGATCCTGTGCATGCCACACCTCCTGCCCAGTCTTGGGAGGGGAAGGACTTCCCCTATATAAACCCGGGGCTGAAGCAGGGTTAGGAGTCAAGGAGAGTAGAGACAAGAAACAGTCATAGGAAGAAACAGCTGGAGCTCAGTGGGAGCAATACTACTACGAGTCAGGGGCTGGCAGCTGCAGAGCTCGCCCTGACTGAGAAGCTTTCTTACCGGACCCGGCGTCCGAGGCTGTGGGGACTAACTCTTACCCAGCAGCAGAAGCCGACCGGCAGGGGATTTCAGGTCCTCAGGCCCAGAAACCCGAAGGCACGGTCACACGTGTGGGACCAGCACCGCCATCGTGGAGCGGAAGCCAATAGAAGGCCCCGAGTCACCGGCCATACGGGTGAGCACCACAAAGTACACTCAGGGACATGGGCTACTTATACCCGCTTCTAGCAAGATAGCCAGAAGAGTACAGTCAGTTTGGGAGGCCTACAACTCCGCCTGGCCAGGGGAGATCCCATCTGCTCAAGGACTGACCAGGCCCCAATCGCTAGCCAGTACTCCGGGAGGGTCTATCTTTGTCACCAGTAAAGACCCTGAATTACACCGCACCGTCTCCGAGTGGTTCCTGCTACCCCCATCTTCCACGTCGGCTGCCCTGAGGCCATACCCCTCCCGTTGGGGGTTATACTATCACGCTGCACAATTCTACACCGACCTCAGCGGTCTGCCCTGCAGCGGCAGCTCCATAGCTGCAAATCAACGGGTGGCGTAGTCGACACTCAAATAACATCTATCAAGACTGCCACACACTGAGTCTGACTCCCTGGGCACGGACCGGGTCCCCGCCACTCGGAGACTACAACCCTCATCTGATCCGGTTCCGGGTAAGCCCCCGTGCGCGAGACGCTGCGCGACACAGCAGGCCCAGGGGCGCGTCACATGCACTTCCACTCCTGGGGTTCATACTACTATAATTCCTGTTTCACTTTCACTTTGGCCTTTGACCAGCAGATGGCGGTGTTCGCTTGCAGTTCCTCAGTTAGGCATCAACTGTACCCTTCTTCTCTCTTGTCCAACTCCTTACAGAGGCAGCCGGGCCAGGACAGTGTTCACTTCTGCCCCAGAAATTATCTGTTCAGCATCCTGGACACCACTGCACCCTACTATGCCACCGCAATGTCAAGATGTCAGATGAGCCTAGTCTGGCTGCCATGGAGAACCGAACTGTACACCGGGCCAAGGTAATTGGAATCTTTTTGCTCATCTACACTATATACTTGAGGGTTACGTGTCTGGTACAGCTGACTGAAAACCTCTACAGGAGCTGTTAGGCTACATTAAGATCTTTTTTGCAGAAACTTCTAAAAATCCAGAGAAGCCATAGGGAAATCTACAATGGAAAATCTGCAACAAAATGCATTTAAAAAAAAAAAAAAAATCTTAAAGGGGTTTTCCCACGAATGAAAGTTCATTTTAATCAATAGATCTTTGAATAATAATAAGTTCCACAATTGGATGTGTTCAAATAAAATGCTCCTGTTCTGAGATAATTTTATAAATGTGCCCCTGCTGTGTAACTAACCACTGTAACTAAAGACAACAAGGTAAACAAACGAAGGGGATACACTTAGCTTGAGAAGACACCAGAGAGAGAACGCCAACTGTCCTCCAAGGGAAGTCCAAGAAGAAACTAGCCGACTACTAGTTCTCTAGGCATGGACAGAGGAACATAGAACCGGCGACTCTCTGGAGACACAGAGTTTTTAACTACCAAGCAAAGGTGTGTCAACTAGCAGCCGGAGGTGGAGGTCACTGCTGTGTCCTAAAGGGAGCAGGATATCACTACACTACAGAGATAAGGATCAAGAAGATGTCTGCAATGCCAAGCGCAGTGACCTTCTACAGCCGAATCCAGAACGACTGTCTGTCACACTTGATACACCTGTGACATTAACATAGCAAAGTATAGGAGAAGCCTTGTAATTTTTAATTTCTTTATCTATACCGGAAAAACACTGATGGTAAAAACGGACACATGAACCGTACACTGATGGTAAAAACGGACACACGGACCATTCACTAATGACACACTGATGGTGAAAACGGACACACGGACCGTACACTGATGACACACTGATGGTGAAAACGGACACACGGACCGTACACTGATGACACACTGATGGTGAAAACGGACACACGGACCGTACACTGATGACACACTGATGGTGAAAACGGACACACGGACCGTACACTGATGACACACTGATGGGAAAACATTGACACCGTTACCAGTTTTTCACGTATGTGTTTTATACGAACGTGTGAAGGAGGCCTAAGGTAAAGAACTCATTTTAGATTTGTGAGTGAGTGCACCATCCAGTATGCGTTCCCCACTGTTTTTACTGTTTTCGTTTAGCCTGAGTGCAAGGTAAAGGACAAGGGACAATTATGTTTTTGGGACTTAATGTTCACTGTAAAGAAAAGGCAAGTTCCAGTTTCATGAAGAGAAGCACATGTAGTGTGTGAAGTCTCTCTCAGACCCTGTTTATTGTGAAATGAATGTATAATGCTCAAAAAGTAATTTGGGAGCTTAAAGTAAATTCTCCTTTAAATAAATAATTGCTCAATATACATTTTGTCATCTGAAGCAAATCTATTCAAATAACACACAGCAGCATGAGTTTAGCCGACAATGACAACATGTTAGTTTACTGTCTGCCAACACTCTCACTATCTTAAGTCTATGCTCATTTTATTGCTAAGCTTGGGATTAAGGTGATTTATAGGCATTTTTACACGTTGAAGCCAAAATTGTTGTCATATAATTTGCATAAATGTTTTCGTAGAGAAGCCCTTTAATGTCAAATATTTGGGTCCATTGAGAACCATTATGCCAATTATTGCAAGTTTTCATTGATATCTCAGTGTCCCACGACAACTGTGTGTTTTTTGTTTTTTTTGGTTGTTCCATAATTAGAGTTGAGCGGATTGATCTGTAGAGAATTGAGTTTGTTGAATTTCCTGAAATTCTTTTGAGATTTGATTCACTGTTTGCAAAAAAAAACTTGCTCAGCACCATCTTGCATACTGCTGAAACATCAGCGAGCGAGCTAATATCTTTTTGTGTGACTGCACCGGCCTCCCCATAATGCTCAGCAGCTATGACGTCTTACAGATACTTCGTACAGTGGTGGTCAGTACCTGGACCATCATAGATCAGCTGGACCCATTGGAGCAGTTTGTATGGCAGAGTCATTTTCCAGGTCCAGAGTCCCTGGGTAAGTCTACCTCTGTAGTGTTTAAGCTCATATAGACAGCAGGGTCCTTTCACCCCCCCCCCCCCCCATAGAGTGTAAGCTCTTATGATCATCGAGGTCCTCTCTCTCTCCTCAATGTGTATTACAAGCTTTCCAGTATTCAGATTTGCATGAATTTATTCACTATAAATCAAAACATTTGGGAAAATTCAATGAAGCTGGTGAATTTAAATTTAAAAAGATCTGTTCATCTTTAGTCATAGCCTGTCAAAAGCAAATTAACTGGTAAAGACCCCAGAGAGTGAACAGGATGAACATGATTCTTGTCTGTCATTAGAGCTGATTAGGACTATCCGCTAGTGTGCCCACATGGCTATTTCCATTGTCAGTAGTCATTAACTATGGGATCACTGGAAACAGCCAAATGAGCATGTTTGTTTGTTTGTTTGTTTGTTTGTTTGTTTGTTGACAACCTGATTGGGGATCAAATCTAATCCTTTACTCTAACAATTATTTTTCATCATGTTCTTGAGCCGCAAAGCTCATAACCCCATAACAATCTTCATCAATTCTCTATTACCTTTGGTCTCAATGAAATATGTTATTTCTACGGTGGGAAGGGGATAAACAGGTGGCAGAAAGTTCTGATGTTGCTTTTTGGGGTAAAGCACAGGATTATACAGGTAAATATTCATACTGTCCCATTCTTGGTTTCCTGGAATGCAGATGTGGTGCAGTGACAAATATCCATTGGCAGCAGCACAGGTGATGTTGTAGTTGGAAACTGTACAGAATCCTTTTCTGGCTCCTCTCACCTGTCCTGTAGTTCACCAGCAGTGTTCATAGTACCACTGCCTCTGAGCTGCTCCAGCTGGGTGCAGGATCTGTGGCCATAGGACCAATATGTCACCACAGGTCCTTCAAATTGTCTAGTCATAGAGACTGAACTCATCATGCAGGGATGGCATTATCGATACAGTCCACCGGCAAGCAGGGCTGTGGAGTTGGTAAACCAAACCTCCGACTCCAACTCCGAATCCGACTGCCTCATACACGGCTCATGTTTAAGTGATAAATTTACTGTAGCACAGATTCATCTCAGCTAAAAGTCTAGACGCTTAGATCAGGAATAGGACAGACATTTATAGGACATTTCATAACTTTCCCAAATTCTCATGAATAAAATATTCCCCACAAACTGCATCAGTCCATTTTATACCAACTCCAAGTCCAACTCCATCAAAATGGACACCGACTCTGACTCCACAACTCCAACTCCACATCCCTGCCGGCAAGGCAGATTACCAATCCGGTCCTGACCACTACAACCTAATATGAAGTTGAGTACATGTGTGTTGTCATTTGTGAATTTCTGATCAGTCATACGAGCAGAAAATGAAAATGACCAAGTTCCTGATCCATCATATGAAACCACCAATGGAGCCTCACGGACATCACCGACCTATTATGCAGTCTATAGGGGTTGGTCATGGTGGCCATAATTTTAAGGCTATGTTCGCACACGTTGTGTTTTTGTCTGCTGCAAATCTGCTGCTAACTTTTCTCTGGAAGGAAAACAGCGGCGTTAGTGCGTTTTTTTGGTGCATTTTTGGTGCATTTTTTTGACCACCCATTACTTTATATGGGTGAAAAACCGCTGCAAATACGCAGCAAATACGCAGGTGCATTTTCTGCTGCAAAAACGCTGAAAGAAGTGACATGCTCTATTTTCCAAAAACACAACCAAGTCACAAAATACGCAACAACAAAAAAAAAAACATGTGTGAACAGAGAATTCTGGTTTCTCATAGACTTTGCTGATACTGCAAAACGCAGCTGAAAATTTGCATAAAAATCTGCAGCAAAATACACTGCAAAACCCAATGTCTGTGAACATAGCCTTATGGTAAGAAGGCTAAGCTTTCATTCAAATATGACATAATCTGCAAAAGAGGCTTCCGTTTGATCCCAGCACAGGTGATACTGCTGTAAAGAGCTTAGGTAAAGGAGTCAAAAAGGAGACAACCCCTTCTTCATATCTTTGGACCACTGTGTATGTGAACAGCAGATAACAAAATCTTTAGAGCTCGTTCAGACAAACGTATTATACGGGCTTGTGCTGTCCGAGTAGCAATTAGACAGCACATTAATCAATGAGATTCAATGGGGTTGATCAGATGACAGTTTTTTCAGAAATACCAAGTTTGCGTGTTTTTTCCAGTATTTCAGAATAGGTTCACCTATACAAGTCTATTGGTGCACAAAAACGAATCAGTCACATGCAGATCTTCCATACAACATCCACATGTTACGGATACATTGCAATTCTTAATCTAGGAAACTATATTTGATCATGTACATATTAAAATGTTGATGTATAAATACAGATGGCACAAGGACATATGGGTGAAGTTTTCTGGATGAAAATCAGACCATTTTTCACACTTCGCTGACCATTAAAATTATATATTATCCCAAATGGCCATTAAAAGTGGTCCAAGATAGAGGATAAGAGAAGGGACATAAGAGGCCCTATCCAGGTGTTTGTATAGGGCTCACACAACACCAATGGCAGCTCTGATTCCTGCATACATACAATGTATGTAATATATAAAATGTAATATGTAAAGTATATGTTGGATGAAATTGCAATTTCTGCTCTCATTTTCTCTATACAGCGTGCTACAGATGTTATATTTTGAAATGGTGAAAAGTCAAGCCACTTTTAGGTAGAAATCATCAAGCTAAAATCATTATGTTGTTATCACTCACCCCTGCAGATTATAGATATGTTGCTGTCATCAGTGACTTACTGAGATTAAGAAAACACACTTTTCTGTACTGTTGATTTTGAAGCTGTGCCAAAGTTCTATTTTGTCTGACAATATAGCCCTATAATATCAGGGAGTGCCTCTCTAATTGTATATCCTGGCTTCCCAGGCAGAGGTTGTACAGACTGTCAGGATTAGCATTTATCCATGTTATCATGGAGGGTGGGAAACAGATCTAATCACGCTCAATTAAACGAAGTCACGATAAGACAGGTTCACTCACAGCCACCGAGCTGTTTTTGTGTCAGTTTTATATACACAACATTCGAGATTTTTTTTTTCTCCTGATATCATTTCTGCTTATTTAGCTATCTGCGAAACAAAGTTCTCAGAAACTATAATACAGTGATGAAATGAAACGTAAATCCTAAAGACCGACTAGCAATGGAAGCCAATTTGTTTGAAACAAAGCTGCAAAAATAAAGCTGGGTGCAAATGTATTAAATAAGTTACTTGGTGCAACAGTGTTTTAGCAAAATTTGCATTATACAGTTGTGCTCAAAAGTTTACATACCCTGGCAGTTTGATATTTATACACAATAGGACACAGAAATAATGCAATAGATGAGACAGGTGATGAAAAGCAGAGGTATTACTATGGGAGAGATAAACAGTTCTGGCTGTAAATATTTTAGTAGTTCTTAGATAAGGAGTGTGAAGGTTATTGAAGGTATTGTGTATAAAAATTTGACTCTTCAGATTTTGGGTTATACTAGCCTGATGAAGAGGCCTGAGTAGTCTAAAGCTAAATATTTTACATACCCCAGCAGAATTTTTCCTTTCTTGGCCTTGTTTCAGAGAATATGAATGATAACAAAAAACCTTTTTCTCCACTCATGGTTATTGGTTGGGTGAAGCCATTTATTGTCAAACTACAGTCTTTTCTCTTTTTAAATCTTAATGACAACCAAAAACATCCAAATGACCCTGATCAAAAGTTCACATACCCCATTTCTTAATACCGTGTATTGCCCCCTCTAACCTCAATGACAGCTTGAAGTCTTTTGTGGTAGTTGTGGATGAGGTTCTTTATTTTCTCAGATGGTAAAGCTGCCCATTCTTCTTGGCAAAAAGCCTCCAGTTCCTGTAAATTCCTGGGCTGTCTAGCATGAACTGCGCGCTTGAGATCTCCTCAGAGTGGCTCAATGATATTGAGGTCAGGAGACTGAGATGGCCACTCCAGAACCTTCACTTTGTTCTGCTGTAGCCAATGACAGGTCGAGTTGGGCTTGTGTTTTGGATCGTTGTCATGTTGGAACGTCCAAGTACATCCCATGCACAGCTTCCGGGCTGATGAGTGCAAATTTGCCTTCAGTATTTGCTGATAACGTGCTGTATTTATCTTTCCTTCAACTTTTCCCAAGTTTCCTGTGCCTTTGTAGCTCACACATCCCCAAAATATCAGCGATCCACCTCCGTGCTTTACTGTAGGAATGGTTTTCCTTTCATCATAGGCCTTGTTGACTTCTCTCCAAATGTAACGTTTATGGTTGTGGCCAAAAAGTTCAATTTTAGTCTCATCACTCCAAATTACATTGTTCCAGAAGTTTTGAGGCTTGTCTCTGCTGTTTGGCGTATTGTAGGCGAGATACTTTGTGGCATTTGCGCATTAATGGCTTTCTTCTGGCGACTCGACCATGCAGCCCATTTTTCTTCAAGCGCCTCCTTATTGTGCATCTTGAAACAGCCACACCGCTAGTTTTCAGAGAGTCCTGAATTTCAGCTGATGTTATTTGTGGGTTTTTCTTTGCATCCCGAACAATTTTCCTGGCAGTTGTGGCCAAAATTTTTGTTGGTCTACCTGACTGTGGTTTGGTTTTTACAGAACCCCTGATTTTCCTTTTGTTAATTACAGTATGAATGCTGCTGACTGGCATTATCAATTACTTTGATATTTTTTTGTATCCCTTTCCTGTGTTATACAATTCAATGATCTTTTCCCATAGATCCGTTGACAATTCTTTTGCTTCCCCCATTGCTCAGAATCCAGAAACGTCAGTGGCTGGATGAATGATACAAGAGTCTGTTTGGATTCCAGAAACTCACTCAGGTTTTAGGCACACACATTGATTACAAGCAAACAGGTCACAGGTGAGGATGTTACCTTTAGTAGCCATTCAAACCCATTTGTGTCAAATTCTGTGCATGTTATCAGGCCAAAATCACCAGGGTATGTCAACTTTTGATCAGGGTCATTTGGATGTTTTTGGTTGTCATTAACATTTAAAAAGAGAAAACACAGTAGTTTGACAATAAATGGCTTTACCCAGCCAATAACCATAAGTGAGAAAAGTTTTTTTTGTTATCATATTCTCTGAAACAAGGCCAAGAAAGGAAAAATTCTGCCTGGGTATGTAAAGTTTTGAGCACAACTGTGTGTGGACATTGGATGAGACCACATGGCCATCTGGTTGCAAGTGGCCAATACTCTGCCCACAGTCTGTGGCCAATGGCCCTTGCACATGGGCAGTGTTTTGGCTCGGCTATGTGCGTCAAGTCGCCCAATTTGGTCTCACTGTTAGCCATATATTATGCACCAATAATAATAAAAATTAACTGACACATTCTGTCTTTGGTGAATAAAATAAGAATTGCTGCTCATAAAATTCTATGGAGAGTGGGGAAGAGATAGGAGAAAAGAGACCGAGGCAGATATAGACCTCCTCATGCAAATTTTCCATAAACACTTTAAGGCTCTATGCACACTTTGCGTTTTTGTTCCCTTTTTTTCTGTGGCATTTTGTCATAACCTGAAGGATTTCCTACTACCGGCAATGTGGAAGATTCCTGAAGTCTCATTGCGTTACTTATTTTTCTTTGCAGATTTGCAGTTGATTTAAATCTGTAACATGTCAATTCTTTCTGCGTTTTTGCTACAGATTTCACCCATACTAATGAATAAGAAAAAAATTTCACGGGAGGTGAGTATAGGTGTTTTTATTTTAACCGGGGCAAACATTCAGCTTGAGAAGGGGTTGTCCTAGTAGTGGACACCCCTTTTAAAGGCTACACAGAACAGTATTGACATCCACTTGCAGGCTTGGGATTCAAGGTTGTGTACCTCTGTCCTATGGCACCAGTAACCAAGTAATCCTCTTCTATTTGTATTTCTATGCTACATTGAGTAAGTCATCTAGGAATTCATTAGCCAGCCCAGAGTTCTCAGTGAGATGTGCAGATAAATACTTTGGCTCCTGACATGACTGTTTAGTTTATTTATTGGGGTATCTTTTAAAAAATGTAATTTTATGCAGTCTGTGTAGTCAAAGGTTCAAACTAAAGTTGACTGAATCTTCTGAAATTCGAATTTGCCAGCTTCGACAATTTTTTTTTTCTCAAAAATTTGATTTGTGACAAATCAATTCACGTGAATCTCAAGTGCTGCTAAGCCTATAATTGCCCAGAAAAGATTTGTAATGCTAAGCTATCCTTTGATTATACAGTGGGTACGGAAAGTATTCAGACCCCTTTAAATTTTTCACTCTTTGTTTCATTGCAGCCATTTGGTAAATTCTAAAAAGTTCATTTTTTTTACACTCTGCGCCCCATCTTGACTGAAAACCCCCCAGAAATGTTTACATTTTTGCAAATTTATTAAAAAAAGAAAAACTGAAATATCACATGGTTATAAGTATTCAGACCCTTTGCTCAGTATTGAGTAGAAGTAAATGAGTAAATAAAAAAATGATAGTTTTTTTTTCACCAGCCATTCAAAAAATATCCCTTTATTTAGACAGCAGGAACAGGTTAGCTGTTTTGAAAGTAAAGAAATAATAGCTTATCAACTAGGAGTGAACAATGTAACCATGTTTAATCATTGATTTCCTATTCTCAAAATGAAAAAACAATTTCAACGGGAGTGGGAATAGACCCGCTGTGCAAAAATCATCCCTTTTTTTAGGAAGCAGGAACAGGTTAACTGTTTTCAAAGTGAAGAAGCAATGGTCTGTTGTCAAGCCACAATAAAAATTATCCCTATTTTGAGAGCTTTCTCATGTTTGTGTACCATAAAGAAAGCACACTTCCCAGCAGCAGTGCAGCTATACAATACACTGACCAAGGAGATGTGTGTTGGGATCAAGCAGCAGTGTCAGAAAACGCTATGTATAAAAATCTGGTAGGTCAGGCAGAGGGATGTCTGGCAGAGTAGGGCCGGCACAAACAGTGTGAAGTTACAAGATGTATGGCTGGCATTATTGTACAGTGGGAGATGCTGCACATTGTAAAAATATGATGGGTCAAGCAAAGATATATTTGGCAGTGTAGGGACAGCAATGACAGCCCCGGCAGCAACATTCCCTTAAACACAGTGTGCAGCCAAAAGATGTGTGGCTGGCTTGGTTGTGCAGTGGCAAGCGACAGAAGAAGCACAGTATAAAAATATGACTGGTCAAAAAGGGAAATGTTTGGCAGTGTAGGGCCAGCAATTGGAGACCCAGCAACATCAGTACAGTATAGCACTATAAAACACAGTGTGCAGTCAGGAGATGTGTGGCTGGCATGGCTATGCAGTGGCAGAAACCAATATAGATATATGACCTTGCAGGCAAGAATAATTTATGGCAATGTAGGGCTATCAACTCCAGCCCCAGCATCAGCAGTACCGTAGAGCACTATAAAGCAGTAGTAGTACATTATAGATGACATAATAGGCAAGTAGTAGATGATTGGCTGAGCATGGACCATCAACATTAGTGGTAACAGAACAGTGTAGAAGACAGACAGTAGACAGGCTGAAAGGCAGATGATATGGCCGATCTAATCACTGGCATCAGCTATAGATGAATGAAATTCGACACTAATCCATGCCTAATTCATTTTGACATATTTAAGGTTTCCATGCTTGTGAATACACTCTCTGACAGTACACTGGAGGATGGACATGACAGTACACCATAGCAAACTGGGCAAGCTCTTGACACTGGCCCATTCTGATGATCAAGAAGTTCATGAGATTGGGGCTCAAGAAATCAATGACACAGTCTGGGTACAACTGAACCGGGCTATTCAGCCGATGTGTCTCTGTTTGCTAAAGAACGTCAAGTTGGCACAGCAGCAGATAAATCGTCTGGTTCATTATGTGAAAAATAATGTAGTTGCTGCTGTCTTGGCTACTTCTTGCAGCCTTAACGTTGGCATAGGTTGGGGAGGGATGGCTCTGCGAGAAGTACAGACTGGTCAACTGGTTACCTTAGCGAAAGCTTTACCAAGCAGGTAACACAATGTATCCTGGTAAGAAGCCAATTTGAAACTACCTTTCTGAATTTGGAAAAAATTCCCCCAATTTTGCTTTTTAACCGAGAGTCTAAAAGCATGGCTAACCTGTAGTCATCCCTTTGCATGATGATAATAATAATTCGACAGTCATCCCACAAGCATTCCAGCATTTAGTATCTCCTCTTTTTCTATCACAAGTACTGTACTTCTGAAAATGTTGCCTTTTTGTTTCTATGCATAAGTAAAAGCAATCAAAATCAATTACCCCAGGAGCGTTTCCCAGCTGGAACAATGACAAAAACCTGCAAGGGATTGCAGAGCTGAATGAAATGTATTTCCTGAAAATATTTACATTATGAGAACAATAATTTGTTATTTTTGGACTGTAAAACAGTGTAAAATTTCTTTCCATACAATGATTTAGCAATGAGAAAAAAGAAGTATCTGGTTTATTATTTTACAAAGAAAGTTCAAAATCTTTACATTATTGGATGAAAATTGACAGCAGCAATGGTACCCGCCAATGTAACAATGCTACCGCTCACCTGATTATTCTCCATGGCTTAAAACCTGATTACTTGAAATTACTGATTACAGTTTGTGATCAGTCTAAGTTAATGACCATTGAGAATCCTATTTAATAATTTACAGGATATGTCAGTGTTAAAGTCTCAGAAAACCCTTTTGATCTGGATGGTAAATATATCACTAGTCCCAATGATCTCAAATATGAGAGATTGGTACTTTTTTAAATGAATTATATCAAGATCTATTCCAAACCCAACACAATTTGACATATACTGTTACATCCTTAGCTACCATTCAAGCCTCAATACCCATTGTGTTCACAGCTTCAGACATCCCTCCCGAGGCCTCAGTCCCTTTTATTTCACAGGCTGCCTCCTGATTTTCCTTTCCCACTAATAATCCCATTTATGCTCAGTAACCTTGTATGCCCTTTACTCCTTCCCACCCCTCCTCCACTAACTCACTTAGTTGGAAGCTAAGAAAGATGTTGAGGACTTAAAGATTATTATTTACAATGTAGGAGACAGGTTCACTTGTATTGAAGGGCTTGATTTAACACTTGGGTGCTAGTTTCTTCTTTCTGCAGCAAGTGTTACTTTATGGTTTTATCACTGACATGTCATTTCATCACAGCCAGCAGTAGAGGGAACCGGAGATTTCAGCTTCAAATGTGTCAGCAGGATGTAAATAATTTATCGGTAGAGGGGTCCATCATGGGACCATTGGGCAGACATTTGATATTTTTACAATGAAAGTGAATGGGTAGAGGTATACTTTGTCTATATTATTGCTAAAGCCTGCATAGCAGCCTACACATATAATTTGGCATCTTTCTTTGTTTCCACCACCACGCCCAACACCTTCTAAATTAGTGGTCTTCAATCAGTGGCTCCCCAGTTTTAAAACACAACTCCTTGTCTGTGCCTGGAAAGTAATGGGGGAAGTTATAGTTTTGTTACAGTTAGAGACCCCCAGTTGGGAGACTTCTACTCAAAACCCAAGGACACTATGAACCCAGAAATGTAACTACAGTATGCAACCTGCCTGGTGATGACTTTTGCAGAACGGAAAATAGCCCAGCTCTTCTGTAGTGACTCTTAGAGGGGTTTTATGTCTGAAGTGACTTTATTTGACTGCAGTCTACTGGATCTTGATACTATGTGATGCGTACGCTGTCACTGTAAGTGAAGTCACGTGATCGCATGTATGTGATTTTCATGAATGCAGACATGTCCGACTAGAGTCTCTGTTGCATCTCTCTATGTTGTATTGAGAAAAGTGGATGAGAGTCGACTCTAGCAGGCAAACTGCATACATGCGATCTCATGGCCACTCACTCACACTGTGAATACAGGGGAATCGTGACTGTGTGCACATTGCACACTGTCAAGATTCATCAGTCTGAAGTCACATAGAGTAGCTACAGGCTTTTATTTTCAGAAAATAGGGGAAAAAATATGTATATATTACTCTATACTGTGGAAAATCATTATGTATGCGTCATGAAATTAACATAATTGATTGGTCAATCCACTTACTATTGTGTGTATGTATGTGTGTGTGTGTATATGTGCATATATATATATATATATATATATGCACTGCTCAAAAAAATAAAGGGAACACTTAAACAACAGAATATAACTCCAAGTAAATCAAACTTCTGTGAAATCAAACTGTCCACTTAGGAAGCAACACTGATTAACAATCAATTTCACATGCTGTTGTGCACATGGAATAGACAATAGATGGAAATTATTGCCAATTATCAAGACACCCTCAATAAAGGAGTGGTTCTGCAGGTGGGAACCACAGACCACATCTCAGTACCAATGCCTTCTGGCTGATGTTTTGGTCACTTTTGAATGTTGGTTGTGCTTTCACACTCGTGGTAGCATGAGACGGACTCTACAACCCACAGAAGTTGCTCAGGTAGTGCAGCTCATCCAGGATGGCACATCAATGCGAGCTGTGGCAAGAAGGTTTGTTGTGTCTGTCAGCGTAGTGTCCAGAGGCTGGAGGCACTACCAGGAGACATGCCAGTACACCAGGAGACGTGGAGGGGGCCGTAAGAGGGCGACAACCCAGCAGCAGGACCTCTACCTCCGCCTTTGTGCAAGGAAGAACAGGACGAGCACTGCCAGAGTCCTGCAAAATTACCTCCAGCAGGTCACAAATGTGCATGTGTCTGCACAAATGGTTAGAAATTGACTCCATGAGGGTGGTATGAGGGCCGACATCCACAGATGGGGGTTGTGCTCACAGCCCAACACCATGCAGGACGCTTGGCATTTGCCACAGAACACCCTGGGTTCCTCCTAATGCAGGACAATGCCAGACCTCACGTGGCTGGAGTGTGTCAGCAGTTCCTGCAAGATGAAGGCATTGAAGCTATGGACTGGCCCGCCCGTTCCCCAGACCTGAATCCGATTGAGCACATCTGGGACATCATGTCTCGCTCCATCCACCAACGTCACGTTGCACCACAGACTGTCCAGGAGTTGGCGGATGCTTTAGTCCAGGTCTGGGAGGAGATCCCACAGGAGACCATCCGCAACCTCATCAGGAGCATGCCCAGGCATTGTAGGGAGGTCATACAGGCACGTGGAGGCCACACACAATACTGAGCCTCATTTTGTCTTGTTTTAAGGACATTACATGAAAGTTGGATCAGCCTGTAGTGTGCTTTTCCACTTTAATTTTGGGGGTGACTCCAAATCCAGGCCTCCATTGGTTAATAAATTTGATTTCCGTTGATGATTTTTGTGTGATTTTGTTGTCAGCACATTCAACTTTGTACAGAACAAAGTATTCAATGAGAATATTTCATTCATTCAGATCTAGGATGTGTTATTTGAGTGTTCCCTTTATTTTTTTGAGCATATACAGTACAGACCAAAAGTTTGGACACACCTTCTCATTTAAAGATTTTTCTGTATTTTCATGACTTTGAAAATTGTACATTCACACTGAAGGCATCAAAACTATGAATTAACACATGTTGGAATTATATACTTAACAAAAAAGTGTGAAATAACTGAAAATATGTCTTATATTCTAGGTTCTTCAAAGTAGCCACCTTTTGCTTTGGTGACTGCTTTGCACACTCTTGGCATTCTCTTCATGAACTTCAAGAGGTAGTCACTGGAAATGGTCTTCCAACAATCTTGAAGGAATTCCCAGAGATGCTTAGCACTTGTTGGCCCTTTTGGCTTGACTCTGCGGTCCAGCTCACCCCAAACCATCTCGATTGGGTTCAGGTCTGGTGATTGTGGAGGCCAGGTCAACTGGCGTAGCACCCCATTACTCTTCTTCTTGGTCATATAGCCCTTACACAGCGTGGAGGTGTGTTTGGGGTCATTGTCCTGTTGAAAAATAAATGATGGTCCAACTAAACGCAAACCGGATGGAATAGCATGCCGCTGCAAGATGCTGTGGTAGCCATGCTGGTTCAGTATGCCTTCAATTTTGAATAAATCCCCAACAGTGTCACCAGCAAAGCACCCCCACACCATCACACCTCCTCCTCCATGCTTCACGGTGGGAACCAGGCATGTAGAGTCCATCCGTTCACCTTTTCTGCGTCGCACAAAGACACGGTGGTTGGAACCAAAGATCTCAAATTTGGACTCATCAGACCAAAGCACAGATTTCCACTGGTCTAATGTCCATTCCTTGTGTTCTTTAGCCCAAACAAGTCTCTTCTGCTAGTTGCCTGTCCTTAGCAGTGGTTTCCTAGCAGCTATTTTGCCATGAAAGCCTGCCGCACAAAGTCTCCTCTTAACAGTTGTTGTAGAGACGTGTCTGCTGCTAGAACTCTGTGTGGCATTGACCTGGTCTCTAATCTGAGCTGCTGTTAACCTGCGATTTCTGAGGCTGGTGACTCGGATAAACTTATCCTCAGAAGGAGAGGTGACTCTTGTTCTTCATTTCCTGGGGCGGTCCTCATGTGAGCCAGTTTCTTTGTAGCGCTTGATGGTTTTTGCAACTGCACTTGGGGACACTTTCAAAGTTTGCCAAATTTTTGGACTGACTGACCTTCATTTCTTAAAGTAATGATGGCCACTCGTTTTTCTTTACTTAGCTGCTTTTTTCTTGCCATAATACAAATTCTAACAGTCTATTCAGTAGGACTATCAGCTGTGTATCCACCTGACTTCTGCACAACTCAACTGATGGTCCCAACCCCATTTATAAGGCAAGAAATCCCACTTATTAAACCTGACAGGGCACACCTGTGAAGTGAAAACCATTTCCGGTGACTACCTCTTGAAGCTCATCAAGAGAATGCCAAGAGTGTTCAAAGCAGTCATCAAAGCAAAAGGTGGCTACTTTGAAGAACCTAGAATATAAGACATATTTTCAGTTGTTTCACACTTTTTTGTTAAGTATATAATTCCACATGTGTTAATTCATAGTTTCAAAGTCATGAAAATACAGAAAAATATTTAAATGAGAAGGTGTGTCCAAACTTTTGGTCTGTACTGTGTGTGTGTGTGTATATATATATATATATATATATATATATATATATATATATATATAATGCCTGATTGCTATTGTATTGATAGGCTATGATTAAGAGATTAAGAACAAGTATTGTTTGAAACTCGTCATCCACATGTTTTTATCCGCTCCTTTTTCTGATTTTTTTTCTGTATGTTTTTAAAGAATATGCAATAAGTATGACTTTCTAATTCCTTCTTGGGTATTGCTGGATCTCTACTTCAAATTGGTATTTTCTTTTCAGCCCTTTAATGGAGAGAGAGAAAAGAGCAGAAGCCCTACAAGCCCCATTAGTTAGCTCTGCATAATGAGAAGCATTCATCCTAGGGAGACATCACAAAAATACATGCTAGAAAGACTCCTAACCTAAAACCTGGTCTAAACTGCTACTTATAAGGGAGCCTGAGAGCTGACTCATGTTGGCTGAACCACGGGCAGCATGATGCAGAGTCTGGCTCCTGTACTCCAAACATCTATGTTATACTGTGAAACGCTGTGTAGTTGAGAGCGTGGCCAGGGATAAGGTGAATAGTCCGAGAATCAGGTCCCGTCTGGCTTCTCCCCACCCGCCCACTAGACTGACAAGTCTCTCCATATACACACACACTATTGGTGCTGAAAAGTCGCAAAAATGAGTTAGACAAAATGTCAGGGACTGGAGTACATTACTGGCGATGAATTAGATGGGTGAGTCTAGCCATGCCCTGTCTGTTTTGACGACGCTGATCAGGACTGGTATGAAAAAGGCAAATGTTGCAAAATTTTTTAACACAGCTTCTGAGTTATTCAAAAATGAAGCAATAAATGAAGGTTACTCCAGTGGCATATACACCTGCATAAATCAGGACCTAAACAGTGACTTCAATAAAGCCCAAATGTTGAATCGGACTCTATATGCATTTTACCTACTATATTTGATGCATAACCTAATCATACCCTCTGACTCTGGGGGGATCATTATTAAACATAGGTGTTAATCTTGAGCCCACTGAACATTAGTTAGCCATTTTAGTATGGTTGTTGGGATTATTGCAGACCCTGTGAAACATATAAAGTATGTGGTATTTGACCGGTAGTAACACTTTCACTGCCACTCTATTACTGAACTGTTATCCTATACCAATTCTGCTACTGTCGATAAAATAAAAAAGAGGTAAAACAGAATTATTAGCTAAAAAATAGCAATATTGCCAAAATTATTATTACTGACTTGTTATAAACGTATGAATTGGATGGTTCCAGCAAATCTAGCTTGATGGCTGACTATGAGACCCAAGTGGTTCTCACTGTGATTTATATTTCTTCATGTAAGGGAATTCTACAAGCGGCTAATCTCTAATAAGGACTGAACAAGGAAAAGCTGCCAGGATGAGAACAAGTGCTTAATATATGTGACTCGCCCCCTGGGCCGTGGGGCACTCAGAGCCGGGCAATCGGGAAACAATGGGGGTAGTAGTGGTAACCCGGTTCCGTGGCTCAGGGTGGTCAGACCATTGGTAGTCTGCCATGCACTGTTGGTTATGTCCGACTACGCCACCCGTGGATTGCGGTCAGTGCGAACCGCTGCTGCGAGGCAGACCGCTGGGGCTGATGGTGTATGCAGCTGGGATAGTGTGATTCCCCACGGGAAGAGTGCGGCCCCAGGGCAGTATAATGGAAGACGGGGGTGATGGTGTAGGGTGTCCCAGTACCGTTAGTGCTGGAGGAGCAAGGAGCACACAGACAACAGGTTGCAGTCCAGGGTCTTTACTAGAACAGGTGAACTGACCCACAAACAGTCCCGGCTAGGAGGGGACCTGGATGTCTGAGAGCAATAGGGAAATTGGCCCTGGTCAGGGTGAGGGTGTAGGCCTACCGTGCTCTCTGCGCTCCTTCTGGCTATCTCCTCCTGGTAGGGTAACAGCCCACGGTCCCGAGCTCACCGTGTCCTCTCGCAAGTATGGTTTGCAACGTGGGTTCCTTTCTACTCCCGGCCTGGTACGGCTCTCCTGGTCCCTTCTGCTGTGGGAGCCTCCGGGCTTCTTAGGCCAAGGAACGTACAGTCCCCTGCGGACTGGTTATCTGCTGTAGGACGTGGAATCCTCACAGCCTCAGACACTAAAGTCTGGTAAATTTGGTTCTTTATCTGCCAGGACAGGCGTACTTCACCTCTTGACCCTGGCTTGTGTCTCTCCTACTGCCACACGTCCTCTTAGGGTGTAATACAACTGTTCCTCACTGCTCTGGGACACCTCTCAATCCAGAGACAGGTTGTCCAGTTCTCCCTAACCCTGCCCCCAGTTCCAGCTTTTATAGGGGCAGCCTGCTCCCCCTACTGGCCTGAGACAGGAGGCATTGCATGCTAATGTTCCCCTGACCAGAGAACCTCCCCCTTGCTCTCAGACACAGCTTTATTATATTTGTGGCATCCAGGCCAGGGTGACACATATGTCAGTGCAGATCACCAACACAGTGATGACTTTGGCAGATCAATGTCTATAAAGTAGCTCATATTATTAAATCAAGGAGGTAGACCATGTTCATAGCTCCTGCAATCTAAGGCCTCCAGCTTCGCCACGCCTGCTTTCCAAGCCACCCAGAGGTATCATAACGACAGCTATAAACTGCAATGTTTGCTTTCCTAATAAAACTGTATCTGTTATGTTAGGTATACGGAGCATAACACCGGGCCACAAGGAAAAACAAACATGCAAAACACTGTACGGCCTGCCCCACTTCTTCAAAAGCCAGATCAATAAAAACAAAGCCGAATGTCACGAGGTGTGAGCCTTCACCATGAGCTCCCAGTTATGTAGATCTCAGAAGGACAATATACTTTAATAAGATTGTATTTTCGAAGCCTAGGAACCAATGAAAACACAGAACAAGGCCTCATTAAGGTGTCAGTGTTTTTCATTATTATAGGCACCGATATCATCATTGTTTTGGAGCTACGTGTCATCAGTGTTTTTCACGTATGGATAAATAAATATATTACAAAGTTTCTCCTTTACTTAGCAATACACTGATGCCGTCAGTGTGTTGTCTGTGATTTTCACAGACCCATAGACTTGTATTGGCACTTTTCATCCATGCTGCCTGAAATAAATGGACATATCTCTGATTTTTGCATAGAGTCCTGATCAACAAAGATGTGAATATCAGCATAGATTATAATAGGTGCGTGTTCTATCCATGAGAAATAGGGATAAAACACCTACGTAAAAATTAGACATCTGAATGAGGCCTGAATCAGCATGTATTAAAATGTAAAAGTTCAAGTGGAATTTTACAGCAAAGTGGGTCAATTTCTCATGAGCTTAGCAGTCAGCTCAATAATGAGCAGGACCTAAGGAGTCCTCGGTTTTCATAACTGGCAGCTTTACCCACCTTTATGATTGGCAGTTTTCTCCCTATCCACAGTAATTAAAAAGAACCTGACAGCTGATACATGCGGCCCGATAGAGGGGCAGCATGTATCAGACCCTGACTGTATTACTGTCACGGGTGTGTCAGATGTAAGAGACAGTCTGGATCTAGCTGCAGTAGGTCACTGCGTTTGGCATTGCATATGCCTTCTTAATCCTTCCTACTTTTAGACCCAGCGGCAACCTCCCTCCTGCTCTGATTTACACACCCTGGTCAGGGTGTTTATAAACTCTCAGTCTGCTTTAGGGAGTCGCTGATGATATTCTCATTTTCTCTTGTGAAGGCTTGGAGACGTAGCAGTCAGCTAGCTTCCTCTCTGGTGTCCTTGGAGGATGTTTGGTGTTATCTCTCTGGTGTCTTCTCAAGCTAAGTTTTCCTCCTTTGTTTGTCTCCCTTGTTGTCTTTAGTTTATAGTGGGGACTGACCAGTGCTCACCCCACCTCCCTATCTAGGGCCTAGCTCTAGGAATATACAGGGATTAGGTTTCATGTTCAGCGATAGGTGCAGACTGTATATAGGAACGGTAGGACGGGTAGGGTGATATTAGATCTGCTTAGGGGTCTCCACTCCCCCTTACCCTAGCGTTTGGGCTTCCTTCCCCTCATCCCTTTGTGTTGCACGTAGTCTTTTCCACACTGTGCGTGACAATTACTCAGCCAGGTATGTTTGAGTCCCTATGCACGGGTATAGGCAGAGACCTGTTAATCCAGAGCAACGGCTGGGAGGAGGGGAGACTAGTCGGACAGGCGGGTCTTCAGCAGCTGCTCCCCGCTTTCTGCCTAGGATTGACAGATCTCTTCCTATAAACGTACCTAGGGAGTCAAACATACCTGGCTGAGGTCATACAGTCAGTGCCTGATACATGCTGCCCCTCTATGGGCAGCAAGTATTCCCTTTCCGGTTCACTTTAATAGGGAAAAAACTATCATCAAGCAAGAGGAAGGCAGAGGGAGCTACAGCTCATGAATAAAGTAGACTCCTGATCTCACAGCTCTCATCTTGTGCTGCTCCTAATAAATTGTAATTTTTATGAAAGCTACACAATATAAACAAGTAAGTGACACTGGTGGAAAAAGGTGAAAGAATAAACAGGTTCACACCCAATAACTAAGTGAGATAATAATACATTATATATAGGTGGAAAAGACAAAATATACAAAAAGCATTCAAGTTGTCAAACTATATAAAAGTCATCAAATTATATCAACAGCTACAATAAGATAACACAAAATACATTAATGATTTACACATAAGGGCAGCACGGTGGCTCAGTGATTAGCACTGCAGCCTTGCAGTGCTGGGGTCCCTGGGGGAATACATTGGGGGATCATATAAAGTAGTGGACAACCCCCTTTAAACTCAGCTAAAGTTGGCTATAAACGGTAGAGACACAGCTTTGGCATGTTGAATTTTAAAGTTCTCTGACAGTGGTTCCTATGTCAGTAAACATGAATGCTTGGCCCAAACAAGAATGTTTTAACGAGTCAGTAATGATATCTGTGGGCCCAATATGCAACGAATGAGTGAGAATTGCTCCAACGGCTGATAAGAAGTACTAGGGTATGGATGTTTTTTTTTCCCCATTTTAATGATTATAAACTAATATTTTACTTGATACCATGCTGCTTCGTCTGTAACCCGAATATTTAGGGTTACCATTGGGATTTTTGATTTTCCTTTCTTTCCTTCTGTGGAATTACTGGATTATTTGTCTAGAATTTTGCTGTTTTCTGATTATGATATAGACGTAATCTAGCAGTTTTTACATTCTCCTGCGTCTTTTGCACTATTTTTTGCTCATCTCCACTACCATATTGGCTCTAATAAATTAAAGAAAACTCTTTCTCTCTGCGAAATTAAGCACCACCTTTTGTTCAAGATATCTTTTTGTTTCTACAAAGAATACTCAGGCATTTTGTAATGTAGCCACAATGACATATGACCAACGCACAAAGCATGCGGGCTCAGCCAATGAATGGAAAAAGCCAATGACTCCCTTTTGGATTGTCAAGCCTGTTGAGTTATTTGACTCCAGTTATCTGCAATTATGATCCCACAGTGCTCTCCGTGGACTTTCCCACTCCAAACTGTTGAAACGTTGTGTTTACATAGAACCTGACCTGACTTTTAATGATGGGTTCCTAGCCCCTGGCATGTTGTAGGCAGACCAAGATAATCTGTTTTGACATTTTTTTTTACTAAAAGCCGAATAAACTAGAGTTGTACTAGTATGCCATAGGCTATATAATACTGTTCTCCATAATATTAAGTCTGTTATACTTGTCATCGTAGTTGTTACACTACTTAAGTAGATCAATAGGTCACATATTTATTGGTTTTTAGTTGTAGTGAAGGATTTTTTTTTCACTTTATGCACTTTAAGTGGATTCCTTTATTTTACATCAGATGTTGGTGGTAAAACAAAAAAAGAACCTAATAAAGGGCTTTGATAAAGCCGGTTTATAATAAAAGTTCAAGATCCCCTCTTGATTTTAATTTGAACTCACACATGTCTTTATGGTAAAATATTACAATGATCATCAAATCATTCAGGTTGTAGAGGATTTTTTATCAGTGTACTCGAAGAGCCAGCCACATTATATTTATTTGTGATTTGACATTGTCTTTTTATAGCACCAAATGGGTTTACATATTTATCACACTTTTTTTAGGGGTGTTTTGTTTTTGTTTTTGCTTTTTTTTGGTGGGGAGGGAAGGTGTTAATAAGAAAAACAATTAATCCACTATTGTGTTTTACCAACATATATGCATGTTATACCTTTTCAGGATGTTCTGATTGTGTCAATATGAAATATGTTTAGTATATTATTTAAAGAGGGTTTATACTTTTAGAAAAGTGGTCCCCAAACATTTACTATGATGTAAACTAATAAAGTCAGATAGTACTCACCCTATTGTGGTCGAGTGACGGGTAGTGCTCTGGTCTCTGAGCTTTGGTTGCAGCAGGTGATGTCACTTTGACAATTCACAATACCTCTGCAGGCAGTCACTGAGCTCAGTATCTCTTAGTTCAAGGTCTACAACAGATGTGCTGTGAGTTTAGTGATTGGCTGCAGCGGTGATGTAAACTGTCTACGTGATGTCACCGCTTCAGCCAAAACACAGAGACCAAAGCAGCAGAGGAGAGCCACCACTGGACCTGAGGAGGTTGAGTATTGTCTGGTTTTGTTATTTTACATCACATCAAATGTTTGGGAACCCCTTGCTAAAAGTAGAAAACTCCTTTAATATGCTACTACTTCTGCACCAGAAAAATGTTCAATAGGGAAAAATAAATACATTTCAGAAACTGATGGTGGGGGTATTGTTTCTGACTCCCTTACCTGCCTACACAAATAGCTTCATCTCCTGACCTTACTTCCAGATCTTCTGTGGCTTATGCCGGGCATGCTCGGTACGATCTGTCACAGGCATCATCCAACAACACATTCCCTCTAACTTCATACAATCAGAAAACATTACAATAAACCTATGTCATACTTAACTTAGAGTACAACAGAATACAGGTTTCACAGCTATGAGAGCAAACTACAGTTATACACTCAGGCATGTTTATTTGGATGAAGTGACCAAGATGACATGACGATGTGCAATGTGCCAACACTCGTCGGCTCTGGCCCACCTGGGAATTTACCGGCTCCCCAGTGGGCCAGACCGAGCCTTATTGTATGATAATGAGAGCAACCTACTGATTTACTCAATCTACCAATCAACCAGTGCACAGCAAATAGAATGCCAAGGGACCTGAGTTTTGGAAAACAAAAATAATATACAAGGTTTGATGTTTTTCCAAGATATTTCTCCTGTCAAACCAACTAAGGTCCACTTAAAAGTTCTGGAGAATGACAAAAATTGTTCAAGGGAATATGCATGTATCCGAAATCAGATTAACAATTAAAACTCAATAGCCAGTGTACATACATTTTTTTCAAGTGTTTAATTTTTTAGGACAATATCTACTGAAGATCATCTTTCCAAGCATATCAATGGAAAGTGCTGGGTCTACGTGAATACAGCTTTAATCTAAACAAAAAAAAATGGACATAGGGTGAAGGTGGCACTTTTGTAAATTAGAGATTGGATGACATGGATGCTAAAATAGATTCATTAACTGGACCATGACTTGTCTGTAGTAGGAATAACATCTACCATGATTAACAGCGCTAGAAATAAAAAGTTCTAAAAAGAGACCACACACATGATCTCAACATCGAGAAAAACAAAAATTTACTCTCTGAAAAAAGAAAATTATTATTGTCATTCCTGGAATCCCAAAGTCCTGTTCTCCAAATCAAAGCTCGGCACCACAAACCACATTTCATGCAGTGCTGCATATAGGTTTTCCTTTTATTATTATTAAAACATACACACATACCACATGCGGCTGGCTGGACACTGTGATTGCTTTTACAGAAGCTTTTTTTGTACAGTATTTGTAAGTTTGCATTTTTGAGTTTTTAATATTCATCAAAACCTCAAAAGAACTGTTTTCAATCAGACTTAGAAGAAAAAGAATAATCTCTCGGGGTAAGTGTCATATTATTTTGTTGGATAGAACTTTTCAGTGATGTCTACATACACTAATTTTTCCATAACTATTCCTAGTTTATATTTTTGAAAACTACAAGAGAGCGATCAAGAATTTAATGCCACAAAATGCCGTAAACCTTTCAGAAAGTATGGTCCATGTTTACTAAAATTTCACACACATTATATGAACCCTGTGTTCTAAAACAGAGGGCAAAGTTGTCTCATCAAAGAAACCACTTTTCAGACAGCAGCTGCTCCCCAGAAAAACAGTTGCCATTCACCGGAAACCAACAGTCAGCCATAGTTTGCTTAAAGAGGTGGTCCACTACAATCTTTATTGTGCACATCGATTTTAAACCATTGAAATAATTTTTCAAATACATTCTTTTTTCATATTTGCCTGTGAGCAGCACTATCTCTGGTCACTCAGTGCCGACCCAGTGACCACCGACTGCAGCTGCCATTGATATCTGGAGATTCTACGTCAACTTCCAGACTCTAGAAGTTGAGGTTGCATCACCGAGGTGTGACCCAGTCTCACGCAGACTGCTGCCACTCCCCCTGATTGACTGGACTGTGGGCGGTGTTTCACGTGATGGACACTGAGCGAGCATAGATGGAGCCGCTCACAGGCAAATATGAAATAATGTATTTGTAAAAATACTTATTTCCATGGTTTAAATCATCGATGTGGACCACCTCTTTACATCTGCCAGAGCAAGAGCCACTCGTACAGAGCAAATTTCTATACTTGTTTATGGAGGGGTTCTGCCTGGAGACTTCCCTATACAATTTATATGATGTACCAGGGTATATGGACAGGGCATGTAACCTTTAAATTGTAGAATAAAGATATTTCAACTTAAGTCCTGAATTTAGATATTTTGGGTTTCATGCGTCAAATAGTATACAGGTTGTGATCTAATATGCACTTTCTAGTGGAACATCGTTAATTTCTGAAAGAAAATGTATATGATCAAAAAGATGAAAATTCAAGGAACAAAATAGAACAAAGATTTGGAACAGAAGTAGAGACTGTGCCATGAAAGGAGGTAAACTTTTATATACATAGGCAGGGGCGGACATACCGCCGATGCAGCTGCCGCAGCTACCCGGAGGTGGAGGGTTCCCCTTGCAGGGCGGCTAATACTGAGGGCAATATGGCCTGCTTCTTGGTGCCCGAGACTCTGGGGGGCCCATGACCAGATTACTCTCATCATGTGCGGCGAGCAGGGAGCGATCCCTGCGGCTCCACTGCAGATAGGAGAAAATGGCAGGGGAGCGGAGCTGCAGGGATCCGTCCTCTGCTTTCTGCCCGGCGCTTTCTCCCTGACACAGGTGCGTGCGGCTTGATGACATCAGCATGCAGCGCGTACCTGTGTCAGAGAGAAAGTTACCGGCAACGACAATGCTGCGGGGGAATGGGCAGAGTGGTGAGTGTGTTTTTTTTTTTAATACTGGGGAGAAGTCCAGGTCAATGAGGGGTGGTGGGGGAGAATAATGATGGGGATGGGAGAGATGACAATACTAGGGATGAGAGAGAACAATGATGGAGGTGGGGGAGAAAAATGATGGGGATGAGGGAAACAATGATGGGGATGGGGGAGATGACAATGATGGGGATGAGGGAGAACAAGAGTTTCCTCTTTTATTATGTAGAACACCGTCCCTTATTATTTATTATTATAGTGCCATTTATTCCATGGCGTTTTACATGTGAAAAAGGGGGTATACATAGCAAAAACAATTACAATAATCTTGAACAAAAACGCGACAGTGAATGGTACAGGAAGAGAGAGGACCCTGCCAGTGAGGGCTCACAATCTACAATGGATGGGTGAGGATACAGTAGGTGAGGATAGAGCTGGTCGTGCAGATGTATGGTGGAGCGATGGATACTGCAGGTTGTTCACTTCTTGGAAGAAGTAGGTATTCAGCTTTCTTTTGAAGGTTTCCACGGTAGGCAAGAGTCTGATATGTAGGGGTAGAGAGTTCCAGAGCAGGGGGGATGCATGGGAGAAATCTTGTATGTGATTGTGGGAAGAGGAGATAAGAGGGGAGTAGAGAAGGAGATCTTGTGAGGATCGGAGGTTACGTGCAGTTAAGTACCGGGAGACTAGATCACAGATGTATGGAGGAGAAAGGTTGTGGATGGCTTTGTATGCCATGGTTAAGGTTTTGAACTGGAGTCTCTGGGCAATGGGGAGCCAGTGAAGGACATAAAGGAGAGGCCGGGGAATAGTTGGGGAACAGGTGGATTTGTCGGGCAGCAGAGTTTAGGATAGATTGGAGGGGTACGAGAATGGTTGGAAGGGAGGCCACAGAGCAGGAGGTTGCAGTACTCGAGGCGGGAGATGATGAGGGCATGCACTAGTGTCCCTTATTACGTACCATCCTCTCTAGTTATATATGGTGCAGTCCCTTATTATATAGCTTCCTCTGCTGTTATGTACAGTGCTGTCCCTTACATAGCATATTCTTCACAGCGCCCTCTTTTATTACATAGTCGTCTCTTGTTAAATATAAAATGACTGTTGATGAGGCAGCATCTGACCAGAAGAAAAGTCCATCAGCTCGTCCATCACAAAATAAGCTTTCCCATGCTCCATCAGCCGTTATTGCATTATATATCTAAGAAGAGAGGACGGTATGTAATAAAGAACAAGGCGATATAGAATATCCGATATGTAAGGAACCGTGCTGTACATAACAAGAGAGAGCACCATGCAATAAGGGACGGTAATATACAGTACAGACCAAAAGTTTGGACACACCTTCTCATTTAAACATTTTTCTGTATTTTCATGACTATGAAAATTGTACATTCACACTGAAGGCATCAAAACTATGAATTAACACATGTGGAATTATATACTTAACAAAAAAGTGTGAAACAACTGAAAATATGTCATATTCTAGGTTCTTCAAAGTAGCCACCTATTGCTTTGATGACTGCTTTGCACACTCTTGGCATTCTCTTGATGAGCTTCAAGAGGTAGTCACCAGAAATGGTTTTCACTTCACAGATGTGCCTTGTCAGGTTTAATAAGTGGGATTTCTTGCCTTATAAATGTGGTTGGGACCATCAGTTGTGTTGTGCAGCAGTCAGGTGGATACACAGCTGATTGTCCTACTGAATAGACTGTTAGCTGCTTTTTTCTTGCATAATACAAATTCTAAGTAAAGAAAAATGAGTGGCCATCATTACTTTAAGAAATGAAGGTCAGTCAGTCTGAAAAATTGGGAAAACTTTGAAAGTGTCCCAAAGTGCAGTTGCAAAAACCATCAAGCGCTACAAAGAAACTGGCTCACATGAGGACCGCCCCAGGAAAGGAAGACCAAGAGTCACCTCTGCTTCTGAGGATAAGTTTATCCGAGTCACCTGACTCAGAAATCGCAGGTTAAAAGCAGCTCAGATTAGAGACCAGGTCAATGCCACACAGAGTTCTAGCAGTAGACACATCTCTACAACAACTGTTAAGAGGAGACTTTGTGCAGCAGGCCTTCATGGTAAAATAGCTGCTAGGAAACCACTGCTAAGGACAGGCAACAAGCAGAAGAGACTTGTTTGGGCTAAAGAACACAAGGAATGGACATTAGACCAGTGGAAATCTGTGCTTTGGTCTGATGAGTCCAAATTTGAGATCTTTGGTTCCAACCACCGTGTCTTTGTGCGATGCAGAAAAGGTGAACGGATGGACTCTACATGCCTGATTCCCATCGTGAAGCATGGAGGAGGTGTGATGGTGTGCGGGTGCTTTGCTGGTGACACTGTTGGGGATTTATTCAAAATTGAAGCCATATTGAACCAGCATGGCTACCAATGACCCCAAACACACCTCCAGGCTGTGTACGGGCTATTTGACCAAGAAGGAGAGTGATGAGGTGCTACGCCAGATGACCTGGCCTCCACAGTCACCAGACCTGAACCCAATCGAGATGGTTTGGGGTGAGCTGGACCCCAGAGTGAAGGCAAAAGGGCCAACAAGTGCTAAGCATCTCTGGGAACTCCTTCAAGATTGTTGGAAGACCATTTCCGGTGACTACCTCTTGAAGCTCATCAAGAGAATGCCAAGAGTGTGCAAAGCAGTCATCAAAGCAAAAGGTGGCTACTTTGAAGAACCTAGAATATAAGACATATTTTCAGTTGTTTCACACTTTTTTGTTAAGTATATAATTCCACATGTGTTAATTCATAGTTTTGATGACTTCAGTGTGAATGTACAATTTTCATAGTCATGAAAATACAGAAAAATCTTTAAATGAGGTGTGTCCAAACTTTTGGTCTGTACTATATATATATATATATATATATATATATATATATATATATATATATATATATATATATATATATATATATGTGGCCAGAAAATAATAACATTTATGTTGATTTATATATAAAATTATATTTACTAACACAAGCATAACATTGACAATTAAATTTTATTCTGAACAATAATACAAAAGCCCTTAAATTCTATCAACGCAGGCGTTCAGGCTATGTGCCCACGTTGCATTTATGAAGCAGAAAATTTCTGCTGCATAAATGCAAGTCCTCTCCCGGAAAAACGCATGCGGAATTCCGCACGCATTTATCGCGCATTTTTCGCGCGTTTATCACGCGTTTTCCACATGCGGAATTGCCTTGCGTTTTTTATGCATTGGACAAAGGCAATTCCGCTTGCGGAAACGCAAAATTAAATGACATGCTGCGGATTTTTGAACGCGGCATAAACGCTGCGGAAAAATCCGCAGCATGTGCATAGAACTTGCGGAATCCCATTGGGGACCATGGGGTGCGGATATACATGCGTTTTTCAAGCGTTTACGCTGCGGAAATTCCGCAGCATATACGCTTGAAAAATGCTACGTGGGCACACAGCCTTAAACTGTTTTCCATTACAATTTGCACAGCTTTGAAGTCTGCCTCTTACGCTTCGACTAACTTTTTTGCACAAGTCTCTTTGGGTATTAATTTCTTGAAATGCATCTCTTATGTAATTTTTCAAATCAATGACACTTTTTGGTTTTCGACTATAAACTTTGTCCTTGAGTACTCCCCAAAAGAAAAAATCCATTGGGGTCAAGTCTGGTGAACGTGCCGGCCAATCAAGTGGGCCTCTTTGGCCAATCCATTTATTAGGAAATGTTTCATCAAGATAATCGTGGACTACTCTTGAATAATCTTGTTGGAAATAAAGGTCATTTGAATTAGACTGCTGCTGTAACTGGGGAACAACTTGATTCATTAGAATTTCGAGATACTTATCGCCTGTGACTGTTCCATCAAAAAATATTGGTCCTAAAACACCAAAACTTGAAATACCACCCCAAACATTGACACCAGGCTCATTTAGTTGTTGCTCTAATGTTAAGTGCATGTTCTCATTATACCAGTAAATATAATTAATGTCTGTTAATATGGCCGAATAATTTGAAAGAAGCTTCATCACTCCACATAATGTTATCTAAAATTACTGAATTTTCTTCAATTTCGTTAAGCATAATCTCACTAAATTGCAGCCGCCTGTCTGGATCATCCTCCAATAAACCATGAATTAGACGTGGATAAGCTTTCCACCCAATAGATTTCAGGATTCGCATAATAGAAGCTTGTGAAATTCCCAATTCCAAAGAGGCTCTTCTGGTGGACTTTTTTGGACTCTGAACAAATGTTTCAGCAACAAGTTGTTTATTATCTTCTGTACAGACTGTTTTGGGTCGACCAGTTTTTGGAGCACTAAGGATTGAGCCAGTGGCATTGAATTTGTCACGAATGCGGTAAATGGTTTGTCTCTTTGGGGCTTGCTCTAACGGTTTCAGCATTTTGAGATTTCCAATACTTTGTTAAAATCCATTTTCTTTGATCTGTATTTAAATTATTTGCCATTATGTGTTATCTGAATTATCTGAAAAGAAAACAGATTTGGGGGAGATCTATCTGTGAAAACTAAATCTGTGAAACTGGCTCAGTTGCCCTTAGCAACCAATCAGATTCCGCCATTCATTTTCCAAAGAGTCTGTGAGGAATGAAAAGTGGAATCTGATTGGTTGCTAAGGGCAACTGAGCCAGTTTCACTTTACACCATGTTTGATAAATCTCCCCCTTCATAACCTTATTACACTTTTTGTCCACCTACTTTTGGACAACCCTGTGTGTATGTGTATGTATGTGTGTATATATATATATATATATATATATATATATAATATATGGACCCGACCCAGACACAATGCTTGCACAGGGGGCCCAAGCTGTCAGCGTCCACCCCTGTACATAGGCAACATGTTTTTGGTGAATTATTTGGTATCGCAAGTATTATACAAACAATACTATTGATACATGGCCAAAATAACGTGCTCATACATCTTTCGATCGGTGTGTAAGGGTGTGACAAAGACTGCGGTATACTAGCCCCTGAAGACAACAATTGTTGTGTGAATATTGAATTGGATTTTAGTGCGCTTTATTGTATGATGTGAAATGTGTAAAATGTAATGTGACATCTATAGAGTGTTATAGGTTCTGATGCTGCTGTGTGGGTACTGTATTGGTAATGCCTAAGGTAACCTTGTACACTCAGCTCAGGGGTAGGGAAAGTATAGAACATAGTTTAGTGCTTAGTTAGTGATAGGCAGTGGTGGGCCTTATTAATGTACAGTATAGGAACAGGATAGGATACAGTTAAATGTTTGGGCCCAGCCCAGCATAGGAGGTGGAGAGGACAAACACAAAGGGGAATCATTTCCTGGTTTAGTCAGTCTGAGTTGGAGATAATGTGAGGTTTGTGTGAAGTTCAGGTTCAAATTGCAGTGATCTGGAAGCACGTGGAGTACAGATCGTTCGGGCTGCATGAGTTCGCACCAAATTTCCTGCAGACATTCCTGTAACATCCGGGGCCTATTGCCCAAACTAAGCACTGGAAAGTGTGTCTTAATTCCTTCTATACAGAGGAAGCCAGAAGGAGAAAGGCGTGATGGAAATGTAACTGATCTCGGGAGTGCTGTAGTGCCGGACAGGAGATCCCTGGGGCTGACAGGAGGATCAAACATAGGGATAATCTAACCTGAACGTGAGCAGAGGCTCGAAATGTACTGTGTTGATGAAATTGGAACTGGTGCTGTGCCCGATACTGCGTGTTAAAGACTGATGTACTTGAACTGTCCAGTAAAGTTGAACTTGTTATAACAAACCGGGTGTCCCCTGATGTTTGCACGGCTGACTCTGGACCTAGGGATGTGAATGCAGCAGAGGCCTCCAGTCTGCAAGTGAGTACAATGCAATGTACACCGCATGACACTAATGGACTGGGACACTGTTTGTTTGTGGGTTGCCAGGGTGTGGAGAAGCAGCAGTTTGCCCATGGCTACCACCCTGGACACCTTACAGGTGCACACACATACACATTTTTAATAGGTAGATAGGATTAAGAATTTATTTGCACACGTCAACCTGAGACACCAATTGGGGCAGTTCTTTGTTTGCCGAACAGCAGTCGTATTCTAGTTGGTTTATACTGGCCAACCCGGCTTCCAATGCACACTCAATGATCAATAATATATTGTTCAGTACACATAGGCTGTCAGACTGATGATTTTTTGTGCAGCACAAAAGATCATTTTACCCAACAAACGAGTGTTTTGCTGTTTAATCTGCTGGAAACCTGTTTAGACTGCAAAATGATCGTGAATCGAGCATTCCTACGAACACTCATTTACAATAATCTTGCAGTGTAAATGATCTTTAAGGCATTGTCAGACATCCCTTGATAATGACTTTTCTCCTGAAGATGCTTCTCTTCATTATATCATATGTTCAGGACAGTCTGCAGGCCTCTATATACATTAGATTTAGCATCTACAGACTTATCTCCCATAGAGCACACCTGGAATGTTATTGGTAGGGAGCTACCAACCATGGATCTTGATGAATTGCGAGCCCAAGTGCATTCAATGTGGCAGAACATTCCTCAGACAACCATTAATGACTTCAATGGTAGCAGGACAAGGCTGTAAGTGTGGGGATTTTTTACGTCTGGTGCTCATCCTTGATCCTGTAATTTCCAGAATTCCACAACATTTCCTTTTGGTGTTGCAATTTCAATGTTGTAGAGTATATATTCTTCTATAGTGGCACTTTGCCCAAATAAAAGGGACTTCAGAATGTTTCAGGGGACTCTCTTTGAACTCCAGGATGCCTAATGGGTTGATCTGTTTTGGATACGCTTACTGAATATAAAAGAAATCATTAGAAAGAATATTCTAAAACTAGCTTTTAACACTACACGTATGTGAAAGAATATTTTCACAAAAATAGAATAAAAACAGGACTTGCTCAAGTGATAACAATATAAGAGTCAAATGAAGAGAAAAACTAGTGTTTTGTCCAAATATTGCCAGTGATAAACATCCTGGAAACATATAATGAACAGCTTTAAGTAGTAATTGTGGCTATATCAAACAAAGAGAGGAAATATTCTACTCTTCTAGGAAATGCATATAGTGAAAGTAAATTGTTCAAGGGTTATTCCCACAACGGCAATATTTTTTTTTTACTAAGCATAGTAAATTTATGACTACTCTTAATATACAGTACAAGCCCAACACAAATTTTCTTTCTTGCACCTTTTGTGTCTTTTTTTTAATCTCCTTCTGCTCTTCTTTGCATCCAGTTTCACAAAGTTGATGCTTATCTGCTAATGCTACATTTCTGGGCAGCACACTGCTTCTCCTTAGTGCTACAGGCTTTTCCCTCTCCTCTCCTCTCCTCTCCTGTGTGCTGCCTGATAGAGATAGATAGATAGATTTCAACATCGGCAATTTTTATTTATATGGCAGAGCCGAGCATAGAATAGATGAATTGAGATACAACATTGCTATCGGGCAAATAAAGATGCCAAGACAGGATTTTTTTTTCAGCATATGTTTTTACATTAAATAGAAAGGGTCATTAGGTGCAAATACAGCTGGTACTAGTGGGAGCAGAATAACTTAGCAGTGTTAGAATCCAGTTGTCAGATTTTATTAGGCAGGGTCATCAGGTACATCTTTAGACTGGAGGACGAATCTGTGGCAGCGACGGCTAAGGAGAGGCCTGAGGGGATGTCATCATTAATGGGAGCGACAGCTAAAAATCAGTGCAGATTTAAATATTGGTTGTATTGGCACATATGATTAATTCTGTATGTACAGAAAACTGTGACTACATTATGATTTGGGGAAAAACCCTTTAACTATTCCATCTTTCACTCTGTAAACATACCCCAATAATGCAAGAGGGAATGTTCAAAGCCTAAAATAGGATCATGGTTTTAATAGTAGTGCTAATATCAGTATTCTTATTCACACCCTTTTTTCCCACCTCTTTTTGGTGTACATTAAAGGGGTTGTCTGAACTTAAATGGAACCTGTCATGTCCTTTGTAGTATCTAAACTGCCCCTATTGCTTTGTTAGTGATGCACATTGCATCACTAACATGCTTTTTTTCATTAAAATCAGCGGTCTAATCATGTGAAAAAAAGCACTTTATATAGTTATATCATACCTGCTCGTTTAGTCATAGGGGTGTGATTCATTGCAGGCTTGTCATCGCCCACTCAATTTGAATTATGTCCCCAGGTTTGCGCTGACGTCACTAGAATCAGTGTTTTAAATCCTGCGCATGTGCAGTGTGTTATGGCCAGCCGTGCTTGCGCAGTGTATACACACGTGGTCAAAATTGTTGGTACCCCTCGTTTAAAGAAAGAAAAACCCACAATGGTCACAGAAATATCTTGAATCTGACAAAAGTAATAATAAGTTAAAAATCTATGAAAATGAACAAATGAAAGTCAGACATTGCTTTTCAACCCTGCTTCCACAGAATTTTCTTAAAAATTAAACTGATGAAATAGGCGTGGACAGAAATGATGGTACGCTTAACTTAATATTTTGTTGAACAACCTTTTGAGGCAATCACTGCAATCAAACGATTCCTGTAACTGTCAATGAGACTTCTGCACCTCTCGACAGGTATTTTGGCCCACTCCTCATGAGCAAACTGCTCCAGTTGTCTCGTGTTTGAAGGTTGCCTTTTCCAGACGGTATGTTCCAGCTCTTTCCAAAGATGCTTAATAGGATTTCCGATTCTAGTGAATCCTGGGAACAGAATTCAAATGGCGTGGGCGGCGACAAGCCCGACTGAATGCAAAGAACCACACCCCTATGACTAAATGAACAGGTATGATATACAGTAGTGTTCAAAATAATAGCAGTGTGTTCAAAAACATGAGTAAGGCTATGTGCCCACGTAGCGTTTTACAAGCGTATTTGATGCGGAATTTCCGCAGCGGAAACGCTTGTAAAACGCTTGTTAATCCGCACCCCATGGTCCCCAATGTGAATCCGCAAGTTCAAAGCCCATGCTGCGGATTTTTCCGCAGCGTTTTTGATGCGCACAAAAATAAGCAGCATGTCAATTAATTTTGCTTTTCCGCAAGTGGAATTGCCTTTGCAATGCAATAAAAAACGCAAGGCAATTCCGCATGTCGAAAACGCGCTAAAAACGCTTGCGAAATTCCGCATGCGTTTTTCTGGGAAAGGACATGCGGAAATGAAGCGCAAATTTTCCGCTTCATTTCCGCAACGTGGGCACATAGCCTTAAGCACAAAATCTTTATACTAGTTTTTATTTCCATGCATTGGGAACATTGCACGCTGTTTTCTAATTCAAAATATGAGGAGGAATGTATATAATTTTTAACTACTTCACAGAAGATAAAAAAAAATTAACATTGGGCTGTTCTAAAAAATAGCAGTGTCTGTATTTGTTTTTACAAACTCACAATATGTACTCTTTTTTTTTTTTCTTTGAGGATTTACCATTCCTATGAATCACTAACCTAATATTTAGTTGTACAGTCATGGCCAAAAGTTTTGAGAATGACACCAAAATTATATTTTCACATGATCTGCTGGCCTCTGGTTTTTATTAGTGTTTGTCTGATGTTTATATCACATACAGAAATATAATTGCAATCATATTATGAGTACCAATAGGTTATATTGACAGTTAGAATGAGTTAATGCAGCAAGTCAATATTTGCAGTGTTGCCCCTTCTTCTTCAAGACCTCTGTAATTCTCCCTGGCATGCTCTCAATCAACTTTTGGACCAAATCCTGAGTGATAGCAGTCCATTCTTGCATAATCAATGCTTGCATTTTGCCAGAATTTGTTGGTTTTTGTTTGTCCACCCGTCTCTTGATGATTGACCAAAAGTTCTCAATGGGATTAAGATCTGGGGAGTTTCCAGGCCATGGACCCAAAATCTCTATGTTTTGTTACATTAGCCATTTAGTTATCACCTTTGCTTTATGGCAAGGTTCTCCATCATGCTGGAAAAGGCATTGTTGGGCACCAAACTGCTCTTGGACGGTTGGGAGAAGTTGCTCTTGGAGGACATTCTGGTACCATTCTTTATTCATGGCTGTGTTTTTAGGCAAGACTGTGAGTGAGCCGATTCCCTTGGCTGAGAAGCAACCCCACACATGAATGGTTTCAGGATGCTTTACAGTTGGCATGAGACAAGACTGGTGGTAGCGCTCACCTCTTCTTCTCCGAATAAGCTGTTTTCCAGATGTCCCAAACAATCGAAAAGGGGATTCATCAGAGAAAATGACTTTGCCCCAGTCCTCAGCAGTCCACTCCCTGTACCTTTTGCAGAATATCAGTCGGTCCCTGATGTTTTTTCTGGAGAGAAGTGGCTTCTTTGCTGCCCTCCTTGAAACCAGCCCTTGCTCAAAGAGTCTCCACCTCACAGTGCGTGCAGAAGAACTCACACCAGCCTGCTGCCATTCCTGAGCAAGCTCGGCACTGCTGGTAGTCCGATCCTGCAGCTGAAACAGTTTTAAGATACGGTCCTGGCGCTTGCTGGTCTTTCTTGGGCGCCCTGGAGCCTTTTTGACAACAATGGAAGCTCTCTCCTTGAAGTTCTTGATGATGCGATAGATTGTTGACTGAGGTGCAATCTTTGTAGCTGCGATACTCTTCCCTGTTAGGCCATTTTTGTGCAGTGCAATGATGGCTGCACGTGTTTCTTTAGAGATAACCATGGTTAACTGAAGAGAAACAATGATACCAAGAACCAGCCTCCTTTTAAAGTGTCCAGTGATGTCATTCTTACTTAATCATGGCTGATTGATCGCCAGCCCTGTCCTCATCAACACCCACACCTGTGTTAATGGATCAATCACTAAAACGATGTTAGCTGTTCCTTTTAAGGCAGGACTGCAATGATGTTGAAATGTGTTTTGGGAGTTAAAGTTAATTTTCTGGGCAAATATTGACTTTGCAAGTACAGTAATTGCTGTTAAGCTGATCACTCTTTGACATTCAGGAGTATATGCAAATTGCCATTACAAAAAATGAAGCAGTAAACTTTGGAAAAATTACTATTTGTCTCATTCTCAATACTTTTGGCCATGACTGTATACCCACAGTTTTTTTAGAACTGCTTCACATCTATGTTGCATAGAGTCAACGAACTTCTAGCACCTGTCAACTGTTATTCCTGTCCTGGATGCTTTGACTACATCCCACATTTTTGTGGTATTTCTTGGCTTTGCCTCAGAAACAGCATTTTTGATGTGACCCCACAAGTGTTCTATCAGATTAAGGTCCGGGGATTGGGTTGGCCACTCCATAACCTCAATTTTGTTGAACTAGAACCAATGTTTTGCTCAATTACTGGTGTGTTTAGGGTTGTTATCTTGTTGAAACACCAATTTCAAGGGCATATCCTGTTCAGCGTAAGGCAACATGACCTCTTCAAGTATTTTAATGTATGCAAACTGGTCCATGATCCCTGGTATGCGGTAAATAGGTACGGCACCATAGAAAGAGAAACATGCCCATATGATGCTTGCACCACCATGCTTTACTGTCTTCAGAGTATACTACGGCTTCAATGCAGAGTTTGGGGGTTGTCTGATGAGCTGTCTGCGACCCTTGGACCCAAAAAGAACAATTTTACTTCCATCAGTCCACAAAATGATTCTTCATTTCTCTTTAGGCCAGATGATGTGTTCTTTGGCAAATTGTATCCGCTTCAGTACATGTCTTTTTTTAACAGTGGGACTTTACGGGGACTTCTTGCTAAGAGATTAGCTTTACACAGATATCTTCTAACTGTCACAGTACTCACTGGTAACTTGAGACTGTCTTTGATCATCCCAGAGCTGATCATTGGCTGAGCCTTTGCTATTCTGGCTATTCTTCGATCCATTCCAATGGTAGTCTTCCGTTTTCTTCCACATCTCTCTGTTTTTTGTTTTTCCATTTTAAATAATTGGAGTTCATTTTAGCTGAGCAGCCAATCATTGTGTGCACTTCTTTATACGTGTTACCCTCTCCAATGAACATTTTAATCAAAGTACACTATTCTTCTGAGCAATGTCTCGAACGACCCATATTTCTCAGGCTTTCAAGGAGAAATGCATGTACAACATGTGCTGGCTTCACCCTTAAATAAGGGTCACCTGATTCACACCTGTTTCTTCACAGAATGATTGACCTCACTAATTGAACTCCATACTGTTATTATTTTGAGCACACCCCCTTTCAATTACTTACAGTGGGTACAGAAAGTATTCAGACCCCTTTAAATTTTTCACTCTTTGTTTCATTGCAGCCATTTGGTAAATTCTAAAAAGTTCATATTTTTTCTCATTAAAGTACACTCTGCTCCCCATCTTGACTGAAAAAAAAACAGAAATGTAGAAATGTTTGCAAATTTATTAAAAAAAGAAAAACTGAAATATCACATGGTCATAAGTATTCAGACCCTTTGCTCAGTATTGAGTAGAAGCACCCTATTGAGCTAGTACAGCCATGAGTCTTCTTGGGAATGATGCAACAAGTTTCTCACACCTGGATTTGGCGATCCTCTGCCAATTCTTCTTTGCAGATCCTCTCCAGTTCCGTCAGGTTGGATGGTAAACATTGGTGGACAGCCATTTTCAGGTCTCTCCAGAGATGCTCAATTGGGTTTAGGTCAGGGATCTGGCTGGGCCAGTCAAGAATGGTCACAGAGTTGTTCTAAAGCCACTCCTTTGTTATTTTAGCTGTCTGCTTAGGGTCATTGTCTTGTTGGAAGGTGAACCTTCGGCCAAGTCTGAGGTCCAGAGCACTCTGGAAGAGGTTTTCATCCAGGATATCTCTGTACTTTGCCACATTCATGTTTCCTTCAATTGCAACCAATCGCCCTGTCCCTGCAGCTAAAAAACACCCCCATAGCATGATGCTGCCACCACCATGTTTCACTGTTGGGATTGTATTGGGCAGGTGATGAGCAGTGCCTGGTTTACTCCACACATACCGCTTAGAATTATCACCAGAAAGTTCTATCTTCGTCTCATCAGACCAGAGAATTTTATTTCTCATAGTCTGGGAGTCCTTCATGTGTTTTTGAGCAAACTCTATGCAGGCTTTCATATGTGTTGCACTGAGGAGAGGCTTCCGTCAGGCCACTCTGCCATAAAGGCCCGACTGGTGGAGGGTGAAAGTTGACTTTGTGGAACTTTCCCCATCTTCCTACTGCATCTCTGGAGCACAGCCACAGTGATCTTGGGGTTCTTCTTCACCTCTCTCACCAAGGCTCTTCTTCCACGATTGCTCAGTTTGGCTGGACGGCCAGGTCTAGGAAGACTTCTGGTGGTCCCAAACTTTTTCCATTTAAGGATTATGGAGGCCAATGTGCTCTTAGGAACCTTGAGTAATGTAGAAATTCTTTTGAAACCTTGGCCAGATCTGTGCCTTGTCACAATTCTGTCTCTGAGCTCCTTGGGCAGTTCCTTTGAGCTCATGATTCTCATTTGGTCTGACATGCACTGTGAGCTGTGAGGTCTTATATAGACAGGTGTGTGCCTTTCCAAATCAAATCCTATCAGTTTAATTAAACACAGCTGGACTCCAAAGAAGGAGTAGAACCATTTCAAGGAGGATCACAAGGAAATGGACAGCATGTGACTTAAATATGAGTGTCTGAGCAAAGGGTCTGAATACTTATGACCATGTGTGATTTCAGTTTTTCTTTTTTAATAAATTTGCAAAAATTTCTACATTTCTGTTTTTTTTTCAGTCAAGATGGGGCGCAGAGTGTACTTTAATGAGAGAAAAATGAACTTTTTAGAATTTTCCAAATGGCTGCAATGAAACAAATTGTGAAAAATTTAAAGGAGTCTGAATACTTTTCCTACCCACTGTATTCAAATATACAGACTCAAAAACATGCAGATCATGAATGCTGAGTCTATTGGTTTTCTTAGAATCTACTGCACCAACTGGTAAACTGTTTGATATAAGGTAATGTAATTTATACCAAAAACAGTGATTTATCTGCTTAGTCATATTGAACTGCTATTATTTTGAACACTACTGTAATTATATAAAGTGTACACATGATTAGACCGCCGAATTTAATGAAAAAAGCGTGTTAGTGATGCACATTGCATCACTAACGACACAATGGGTGCAGTTTAGATACTACAAATGACATGACAGGTTCCCTTTAAGATATAAGTCTGTAGTTACCCTATGTGACTGTAGACTTGTGGATCCTCTCACATCATGTGCACTGTGAGGATTCGCTGAAGCCGGCACCAGAATTAGCCGGTCATGTGACTACAAGTATGCAATATGCATACTACCGGTCACATTCCGACTAGATGGGCGCAGCATCGCTCACTGCAAGTGTGATGAGGGAAATCGTAAACGGTCTAGTCGGAATGTGGCCAGGCGTATGCAAATTGCGCAATGTGAGGATTCACAAGTCTGCAGTCAGAGTGACCGCAGACTTGTAGCTTAAGACCGAGCAAACCCTCTAATTCCCCGATTACCATTAGACTGCTGTTATATGGGACTAAGGTGCAATACCAGACGTAGCCGATTAGCGACGGTGGTGTTATTTAGGTTTCTTTTTTCAATCTGAAAAATCCTCTTTAATGGTAGTATTTTGGGAAAAATGCTGCAGCCTGATGTCAATTTTGTCAAGTTTGGAGTCAATAGTAACATATGAAATACACTACAAACAGTATCAGTGCAAGCTGAATGTGCTAACAATATTACTTGACAGCTGACTTGCTTTCCTCAAGGGGCGTGTGACTTTGCTAAAAGGCATTTGGCCTAATCTGCTACTTGATTGCCAAAAATTAAACAAACTTTTGGAAAAAAAATTGTTGAAGTCAACTAAAATTTGTTAAAGAAAATCAAATAAAGTGGCTGCATTATAAAACTGTCTTGTTTAACTTTACACTAAAAAATAGATAATATTGATAAACGTACCACGTTTTTTTTGTATCCTTTTTTTAATATCCTTTCATGGTGTTTTTTTCTTTTGTTCCTTGCTATTTTTCCCCAAATATAGCCTGAGGTGGCATTTTTAAACCTATTGTAGATGAAAAAAAAAATCCTAAAATATTTCAAATTTGTTTTAAAATTTGCGACTTTTCCCTTTGTTTCTGGTTCAGCTAACGGACACCACTGAAATATAAAAGAGCTGAAAATAAATGCTAAAAATAATAGTGGGATTTTGCAAATATGAAAAAGACTTACCTGAGCACAAGATATCAATGTATTGTGAAGGGACTAAAAACGTATTTGAAACTTATGAACAATGCATAGCAATTATTATTATGATGCTCTCCCTTTTAAGAATGCTTAAAGTCAAGCTGATGATCTGGAGTTTGGCAGCATTATTGGTGCAGGAACCGCAGCTGCCCCTTGGCCAGATATACAGGCAGTGAAACCTGACAGGCCGGCCACATGAGAATAGAAGGGGCTCTGTAGGAGGGGCGCTTATTCCATCTAGAGATCCTGATCCTGACCTAATATTAACACTCTAAAATAAGGAAGGAACAAAGTATACCGCAGCCTGGAATAAACCTACAAGAATAAGACGTATTCTACACGGCACGACATTTCACATTTTACCCTTTCCTTTAGTTCCGGGATGTTAATCTTCAAACTATTTTAGTTAACAACACAAAATGCATTGTAATGGTTCCTAATAGGAGTTCACATAGTAAGTGTTTTCTTTACCATACAAAAGTGGGGAGGGTCGGCCATTCATCGCAGCATTCCACCAGCGAGCACGCAGGTTAAGGTGGATCTTATACCATTCTACCGCACAACCATCATAAAACACATCATTTAAAGGAGCTTTAAAGGATTGCCTGTTTCGGGACAGTATTCTTTGAAGAGGAGAAAAAAGAAATACCATAGCGAGAGAGGATGCAATGTAAAAATATGAGGTGCTCAGTTTATTTTAACCCCTAAGAACAGTCTCCTAAAAAGCATTGTTCTAGTTTGTGGTGTTAGGGCGACGCTTACATATGACAGTTATAGTATTCTTTGGCAGGATGACCAATGTTAGTGAATGGAGCGAATGTTTATTCTGTAAAATATGTTTTGGCTCAGATTGTTTTTGCCTATTGACGTCAATGTGGAAGAGAATCTAAACGCAGAGCCATATTCACATGTAATATTCAATAGGAAAAAGTTTGACAAGGTTAAATCAGGGGGAAATCCTGGTACAGTAATCATCATTACAGATAAGTCTTCCCCAATAGAAAAAAGAGAGGGGTCGCTCACTGGTCTATTCGGGTGCTCTGAAGAAAAAAGTAATCTCAATTGCAAAAAGAACTTCGGCACTCCATACATGAAAATATAAGAAATATTGTATCTGGACTAATGTCACTTTGAAAAATGAAGGTTTTTTTGCGCATAATTTGGCCAATTTATGTGTGCCCATCAACCACGACAAGGTCACCTTCGTATGATGGGAAACTACGCTACACTACCACTGGATATGCCACTCTTGGGCTGTAAGCCTGTATGGACAATATGTCTCTGCTTGGGCTTTTAACCTACAATGTATGGGCTGGTAGAGCTAGTTAAAACCACCTGTGACTGAATGGGAGGGACACATGGTCAGAAAAAAGGCTGTCAAACTTCTAGTAGTGTGAACACGTACCTGCTGCAATGCTCCAGGAGCGGGATCCCAAAAATGATTAATAGAAAAAAGAGAGGGGTCGCTCACTGGTCTATTCGGGTGCTCTGAAGAAAAAAGTAATCTCAATTGCAAAAAGAACTTCGGCACTCCATACATGAAAATATAAGAAATATTGTATCTGGACTAATGTCACTTTGAAAAATGAAGGTTTTTTTGCGCATAATTTGGCCAATTTATGTGTGCCCATCAACCACGACAAGGTCACCTTCGTATGATGGGAAACTACGCTACACTACCACTGGATATGCCACTCTTGGGCTGTAACTAGCTCTACCAGCCCATACATTGTAGGTTAAAAGCCCAAGCAGAGACATATTGTCCATACAGGCTTACAGCCCAAGAGTGGCATATCCAGTGGTAGTGTAGCGTAGTTTCCCATCATACGAAGGTGACCTTGTCGTGGTTGATGGGCACACATAAATTGGCCAAATTATGCGCAAAAAAACCTTCATTTTTCAAAGTGACATTAGTCCAGATACAATATTTCTTATATTTTCATGTATGGAGTGCCGAAGTTCTTTTTGCAATTGAGATTACTTTTTTCTTCAGAGCACCCGAATAGACCAGTGAGCGACCCCTCTCTTTTTTCTATTAATCATTTTTGGGATCCCGCTCCTGGAGCATTGCAGCAGGTACGTGTTCACACTACTAGAAGTTTGACAGCCTTTTTTCTGACCATGTGTCCCTCCCATTCAGTCACAGGTGGTTTTAACTAGCTCTACCAGCCCATACATTGTAGGTTAAAAGCCCAAGCAGAGACATATTGTCCATACAGGCTTACAGCCCAAGAGTGGCATATCCAGTGGTAGTGTAGCGTAGTTTCCCATCATACGAAGGTGACCTTGTCGTGGTTGATGGGCACACATAAATTGGCCAAATTATGCGCAAAAAAACCTTCATTTTTCAAAGTGACATTAGTCCAGATACAATATTTCTTATATTTTCATGTATGGAGTGCCGAAGTTCTTTTTGCAATTGAGATTACTTTTTTCTTCAGAGCACCCGAATAGACCAGTGAGCGACCCCTCTCTTTTTTCTATTAATCATTTTTGGGATCCCGCTCCTGGAGCATTGCAGCAGGTACGTGTTCACACTACTAGAAGTTTGACAGCCTTTTTTCTGACCATGTGTCCCTCCCATTCAGTCACAGGTGGTTTTAACTAGCTCTACCAGCCCATACATTGTAGGTTAAAAGCCCAAGCAGAGACATATTGTCCATACAGGCTTACAGCCCAAGAGTGGCATATCCAGTGGTAGTGTAGCGTAGTTTCCCATCATACGAAGGTGACCTTGTCGTGGTTGATGGGCACACATAAATTGGCCAAATTATGCGCAAAAAAACCTTCATTTTTCAAAGTGACATTAGTCCAGATACAATATTTCTTATATTTTCATGTATGGAGTGCCGAAGTTCTTTTTGCAATTGAGATTACTTTTTTCTTCAGAGCACCCGAATAGACCAGTGAGCGACCCCTCTCTTTTTTCTATTAATCATTTTTGGGATCCCGCTCCTGGAGCATTGCAGCAGGTACGTGTTCACACTACTAGAAGTTTGACAGCCTTTTTTCTGACCATGTGTCCCTCCCATTCAGTCACAGGTGGTTTTAACTAGCTCTACCAGCCCATACATTGTAGGTTAAAAGCCCAAGCAGAGACATATTGTCCATACAGGCTTACAGCCCAAGAGTGGCATATCCAGTGGTAGTGTAGCGTAGTTTCCCATCATACGAAGGTGACCTTGTCGTGGTTGATGGGCACACATAAATTGGCCAAATTATGCGCAAAAAAACCTTCATTTTTCAAAGTGACATTAGTCCAGATACAATATTTCTTATATTTTCATGTATGGAGTGCCGAAGTTCTTTTTGCAATTGAGATTACTTTTTTCTTCAGAGCACCCGAATAGACCAGTGAGCGACCCCTCTCTTTTTTCTATTAATCATTTTTGGGATCCCGCTCCTGGAGCATTGCAGCAGGTACGTGTTCACACTACTAGAAGTTTGACAGCCTTTTTTCTGACCATGTGTCCCTCCCATTCAGTCACAGGTGGTTTTAACTAGCTCTACCAGCCCATACATTGTAGGTTAAAAGCCCAAGCAGAGACATATTGTCCATACAGGCTTACAGCCCAAGAGTGGCATATCCAGTGGTAGTGTAGCGTAGTTTCCCATCATACGAAGGTGACCTTGTCGTGGTTGATGGGCACACATAAAATGGCCAAATTATGCGCAAAAAAACCTTCATTTTTCAAAGTGACATTAGTCCAGATACAATATTTCTTATATTTTCATGTATGGAGTGCCGAAGTTCTTTTTGCAATTGAGATTACTTTTTTCTTCAGAGCACCCGAATAGACCAGTGAGCGACCCCTCTCTTTTTTCTATTAATCATTTTTGGGATCCCGCTCCTGGAGCATTGCAGCAGGTACGTGTTCACACTACTAGAAGTTTGACAGCCTTTTTTCTGACCATGTGTCCCTCCCATTCAGTCACAGGTGGTTTTAACTAGCTCTACCAGCCCATACATTGTAGGTTAAAAGCCCAAGCAGAGACATATTGTCCATACAGGCTTACAGCCCAAGAGTGGCATATCCAGTGGTAGTGTAGCGTAGTTTCCCATCATACGAAGGTGACCTTGTCGTGGTTGATGGGCACACATAAATTGGCCAAATTATGCGCAAAAAAACCTTCATTTTTCAAAGTGACATTAGTCCAGATACAATATTTCTTATATTTTCATGTATGGAGTGCCGAAGTTCTTTTTGCAATTGAGATTACTTTTTTCTTCAGAGCACCCGAATAGACCAGTGAGCGACCCCTCTCTTTTTTCTATTAATCATTTTTGGGATCCCGCTCCTGGAGCATTGCAGCAGGTACGTGTTCACACTACTAGAAGTTTGACAGCCTTTTTTCTGACCATGTGTCCCTCCCATTCAGTCACAGGTGGTTTTAACTAGCTCTACCAGCCCATACATTGTAGGTTAAAAGCCCAAGCAGAGACATATTGTCCATACAGGCTTACAGCCCAAGAGTGGCATATCCAGTGGTAGTGTAGCGTAGTTTCCCATCATACGAAGGTGACCTTGTCGTGGTTGATGGGCACACATAAATTGGCCAAATTATGCGCAAAAAAACCTTCATTTTTCAAAGTGACATTAGTCCAGATACAATATTTCTTATATTTTCATGTATGGAGTGCCGAAGTTCTTTTTGCAATTGAGATTACTTTTTTCTTCAGAGCACCCGAATAGACCAGTGAGCGACCCCTCTCTTTTTTCTATTAATCATTTTTGGGATCCCGCTCCTGGAGCATTGCAGCAGGTACGTGTTCACACTACTAGAAGTTTGACAGCCTTTTTTCTGACCATGTGTCCCTCCCATTCAGTCACAGGTGGTTTTAACTAGCTCTACCAGCCCATACATTGTAGGTTAAAAGCCCAAGCAGAGACATATTGTCCATACAGGCTTACAGCCCAAGAGTGGCATATCCAGTGGTAGTGTAGCGTAGTTTCCCATCATACGAAGGTGACCTTGTCGTGGTTGATGGGCACACATAAATTGGCCAAATTATGCGCAAAAAAACCTTCATTTTTCAAAGTGACATTAGTCCAGATACAATATTTCTTATATTTTCATGTATGGAGTGCCGAAGTTCTTTTTGCAATTGAGATTACTTTTTTCTTCAGAGCACCCGAATAGACCAGTGAGCGACCCCTCTCTTTTTTCTATTAATCATTTTTGGGATCCCGCTCCTGGAGCATTGCAGCAGGTACGTGTTCACACTACTAGAAGTTTGACAGCCTTTTTTCTGACCATGTGTCCCTCCCATTCAGTCACAGGTGGTTTTAACTAGCTCTACCAGCCCATACATTGTAGGTTAAAAGCCCAAGCAGAGACATATTGTCCATACAGGCTTACAGCCCAAGAGTGGCATATCCAGTGGTAGTGTAGCGTAGTTTCCCATCATACGAAGGTGACCTTGTCGTGGTTGATGGGCACACATAAATTGGCCAAATTATGCGCAAAAAAACCTTCATTTTTCAAAGTGACATTAGTCCAGATACAATATTTCTTATATTTTCATGTATGGAGTGCCGAAGTTCTTTTTGCAATTGAGATTACTTTTTTCTTCAGAGCACCCGAATAGACCAGTGAGCGACCCCTCTCTTTTTTCTATTAATCATTTTTGGGATCCCGCTCCTGGAGCATTGCAGCAGGTACGTGTTCACACTATTAGAAGTTTGACAGCCTTTTTTCTGACCATGTGTCCCTCCCATTCAGTCACAGGTGGTTTTAACTAGCTCTACCAGCCCATACATTGTAGGTTAAAAGCCCAAGCAGAGACATATTGTCCATACAGGCTTACAGCCCAAGAGTGGCATATCCAGTGGTAGTGTAGCGTAGTTTCCCATCATACGAAGGTGACCTTGTCGTGGTTGATGGGCACACATAAATTGGCCAAATTATGCGCAAAAAAACCTTCATTTTTCAAAGTGACATTAGTCCAGATACAATATTTCTTATATTTTCATGTATGGAGTGCCGAAGTTCTTTTTGCAATTAAGTCTTCCCCAATGTCATAAAATCCCATTGGGCAATTGATTTTTTTACAATAATAGCACTTACTGACCCTACAGCCTCTACAATCTAATAACTGCATTGGTGGGGTGTGATTCATATTGCTGAAGCTGAGGGCTCCTTGGAGAGGATCATAGCCATTCTTAGTGTAAAACGACTGTATTTTCGGTCTGAGTGCGATCAGACAAAACATCGGATCGCACTCGGGCGAATGTTATGGGGCCGTGCACTGTTGCATATGTCAGATTTTTTTTCCTGGGACATAGACTGTCCAAGGAAAAAATTTCTATATGGCCCAGTTTGATCCGATATTTGAATCACACCCAGCTATGCAAGTCTATGGGTGCCTGGTAAACATCGGACGGCACTTAGATGTCATCGGAGTACAGTCCAATTTCCATGCATTCACAGAATGGAGAACATGAAGAATTTTTTTCCTCCATCTTCTCCTCATCCAAAAAAATAGGATCACACTATGCTGACACTCTGATCAGACTGTGATCAGAGTATAATTTGCATAATTGACCTTATTCTTTTGGATGAGATAATCTATGGCGTTCTGACCCAACCCCTTAAAATCACAGATGTCATGATGCAGAAAGATCTATACGCAGAAGAGAGTTAACTCCACACGTAACAATTCAATTTCAATGGCTTGAGCCGTGATATCTTTTTAGTGTGTTAGTTTAACAATGGCTATGTCTGTAAATATGTAATTTTTACGAGGTATAAATGTCACTATTCTCCTGAATCTGATGCTGTTTTTCTTTTGTCCCTGTGCCTCTCCATTCCTGAGATATGGCCTCCTCTTCCAAGTGGGCGCGATCCTCAGCTTTTCATTGTGGACGTCTTCTTCAAAAGGGTCATGCCCAGTTGGCTAAAAAGACTACATTCTTATACAGGGAACAGGAGGACATACCTCAAGAATGGAAAGGCGTGGGAAGAAAAAAACGCCAGAATAAATCCTTTAGCTGCCATAGATGTTTGATTATCACTGACTAATGCAGTAAAGAATGACCCTGTGTCTAGTCTAGCTGGACACCTCTAAAGCAAGTGACAAACAAATACCAACAGTCTTTCTGGAGATCAAAGCTATTTGGACGTACAGTCTGGTTATCCTTAATGACAAATGCTGTGTATGTGCCTTATAAATACAACGCCAGTAACAGATGCAGACTTGTACCAAATAAACCAGTCCAGACCAGCCCGTAAACTCTCATGTGGTACATACACCTGTTTAGCAGCAGACTGACATGTAGCGCTGCCTGTTGCGCTCTGATTAGTCCGGGACAAGGCTCGCACTGTAACTTTTCCTGACAGGTGGAAGCCTTCTCTATATGCCCAGCTGATAGTGTTAGCGGTGCCATCAAAGGGGCTGCCACGTTCAGCTGCCAGTCAGGCTTTGCACCACTTTCTGCCCTATACGTACCATATACAAGCCTACAAGTTAGTCATTACACAGCCATTTACAGGTAAGTAGGGGGATCTATATATAAAAAACAGGCCACTCGTTACGTAAAAAATAATGGTCCCTCTTGACTGTCCTGATACTGGCTGAGACATGTCATTATTTGATTTTATTAAAGATTTCAGACTATTTGGACAATGGCATCTAAAGTTTAGTTCACACCTGCGTTAGGAATTCTGTTTTTTTGTTCCATTATAGGTACAGAGCAGGCTGCGCTTTTTCTTCTGAATGAACCCATGATGGAGCTTCCTGGAGAAGATGTCAACCTGGTCTACGATTGCCTACTCATTGCAGACACAGGGTGCTGACTCGTGACGATGGGCACAAACAACAGAGATGCTCACCGTCTAGAAATTCTTTTTTCCACTGTCCGGAAAAAAACATTGGATACATTAATGGTTTATTGAAGATGGAGAGTTATTTCTTAAATTATTATGTCTGTAATTGACAGCCTCTTCCAGTTCGGCCAAAAAATTGTTGGCTGTCCATGATTTTTTGATAAGCTGTTCAAATAGTTGGCACCCCCGAAAGCAGTAAGGGGCACACACTGAAATGAATGGTATGATGGTAGTAGTCCTCTTTAGCTGAGAGAATACTAGCTGGGCTCTCAGCCTCAGTTATAAAGATGCATCCTCATTGAGGGCTACTTTTCTATACTGGGGGTATTAAGACATACGTATAACAAAGGGTTGTTGAATGTAGACGAGCCATATCAACATATAGATTACTGTATATATAACTAGATCTATAATGAAAGTTACACAATTTTCAGGTTTAAAAGTTCCACAGTGAAACACTCAATTCTGGTAGAAAATATGACTATAGGAATATTGGAATCATACAGGGGCCAAACAATTTGCAGAAAATGACAAGTCCAAAAAACATCACAAAAATAGGTCATAAAAATAGGTCATACATACCAATATGAATAGTGAAGAATATTGGTAAGTTTGGCAAAAATGGGTCAAGAAAACAATTAAAAAAAATGCTTAGGATAATATAAAAATGACCACATTAAGGGCTCGGGCACATGAAAGTAACAATCGTACAAATGCTATCTGTTGTATTGATGGATAGCACTCATCCTCATGTTATTCTATGGGGCTGTGCACATGTCCGTCTCACTCTGAAGAAAAAATCACAGCATGCACGAGTTGCATCCGATTATCGGATCACACTCTGCTATTCATGTCTATGGATCCGTGGAAAAAAATCAGACCGCACTCAGATGACATCCAAGTGCGGTCCGATTTTCACGGACTGACAGAATGGAGAACATAGAGAATTTTTTTTTCCCTTCACATCAAAGAAAATCGGATCACACACTGAATAAACTCTGATCAGATTGTGATTAACATAATTGGACCGATTCTCCAGGATGAGAGAAAAAAGGTTGTGTGACCCCAGCCTAAATCCGAATGATATAAACTGTTAACTATGTGACCTCAGGATCATGAATAACAGGTCGCCAATAAATCAATGCTTTTCCAATCTGTATGATGGCATCAAGACAATGTTGATTGTTACAAGGTGTATATCCAGATTTTGCCTTCTTCCCTGTCACTGAATGTCCCTGATTCCGTGACAAAAATGAGTGTTAAGTGCTGGGCAGTACATGAAATCCTGGTGTTAATGATTGACAGCCACGTCCCCTGTTGTGCGTCTACTCCGTGTGACAGCACAAACGTCACCTACACTGAGAAAACAAAACTACAGCCAGAAATAGACAAGGGACATCACATAGACTCAGTGATTGCTTCATGTCACCCAAAAATACTAAGAACTGACGGGATAAGCAAGAAGATCACAACACATAGGTATCAAGTCCCATTCATTACACAACCTCTCAGAGCAGATTTAGTAGGTCACCCCATGGGGCTGCACTCCACTCCACCACATATAGGCATTTACAACACAACCTAAGGATGGAGAACACGTTAACTTGACATTTAACACATTACATACCATAATGCAGCAAACCTGAACTTGACTTTTAACATAAGCTGGGTTTGTCATTTCGCAGAACTTCTTGGGTTACTTATGATTTTTTTCATGGGCGTTCAGGTAAACCTACTGCGTTCATAGTGCACAAAAGAAGGTCATCTCTGCTACAGCTGAATGCACTAATCTAGCATAGGGTGTCACTCACCAGAGCTGGAGCAGGGGACAGAGTGAAGGAGCTGGCCGCCTCTCAATGTGTGGAGACAAGGAGAAATCCCAGCAGTCACATTCCAGGCAGTCACATGTACGCAGACCTTCTCCCAACTCCTCCAGATCCCACGCAACAAAGACTCCTGCCTGGGAAGGAGGAGGAAGTCGTGTGCTAGTCCTCTCCTGGCTACATGTGAGGCAGGCAGTGCTGGAACCAGGGTGTGTATTTTGGGGAGGAATGCTAACAACCAAAAATAACACTGACTGTCATCTTCTCTCAGTTCCTCCTCCCTGGTGTCTGCTGTGTGAATTTACCATTGTCTAGGGATTTCCATGGGCTCCTGCCGAGAAGGGCATGGAATGATGCAGTGCCAGGCTGGAGAGGTAAAGCCAATCTTTTTTATCTGGACTTCTTCCATTACTAGTCTCAGGAGCTTGGTGATCTGAAGTCCACTTCCATAAAGCTATTGCCAGCAAATGCAATAATTAGGGTAGTATTGTTCGTTAGGAGTAGGACATATAATTATGGTAACATAATGCATTTCCAGGTACGCGTTAATGAGAAACTTTGTCAGCAATAAATATTTGTATGATCATTATGTCCATTTATGTCAGGCGGACATAATTGTTCAGATCATGCCAATAATTGCTTTACTACATACAAGCCCTGTACATCAGCAGTAAAAAATAAATAAAGGATGCTATATATTGTTGTGTTATCTCATCAAAATTCAACTAATTGTATATCAGTACATCAGGTGTGGCTAGGGGTTAAACTCAGGGGCGAAACATGTGAGTGAGTCCCTAACCAGGTAACCATGTTTACAACTACAGTGGTGCCCCCTAATCATAAGTATAAGTAACCTCAGACCGGGCTGTTACTGAAAAGAAATCTCTATACAAAGACCAACGCCATACAGTGACATATAATGGTAGATACAAATCTTACAGAACATGTAAGTGATAACAATACAGTTATAGATGGAGACTTACAGCTGATGTTCTTTCTGATGGAGTCCTTCACATTTCCTATCTTTTCCATCTGGCCCAGACCGACGTGACAACTTCTTCCAACCAAGACTAGTGTGTACAACAAAGATGCATTTGACTTTACCCTAGAAAACACATTTTGCCACCTACAAAGTAACAATGTACCATATGGACCTTTGATAGTCACAATACTCTGTGTGCCCCTATAATAATAATGCATCTTAAGTGCCCACTTAACATTTACTAATGTGCCCTGAGTAGTGATGAGCGAATATGTTGGAAATCCGATCTCAAATGTTAAATTTGACACAAATATGGCACATTCGGATTCGTGATCAGAAACGCAAGCATTTTTTCTTAAAATCTGCAAAAACGGTAACATTCGGTGAAAAAGTGCAGGAAAATTATTGCAGTGTAAGTAAACTGTTTTTAACACTTTTCCTAGCATACTGCTTGTGTATGATGAGCGGGGGGACGTGTTTGATGAGGAGAGGTGCTGTGGGGAGAGCAGACAGAAGCTGAGACCAGCGTTGTGCTTCTAATTTTTTTTTCTCTTTGTGTGCAAATCGCGGCTAGCCAATCAGAGTGCAGGAAGCATCCACACTGTCCAGACACGAGGACGTGTGCCATTGGCTGCTGAAATCACATGTCCTCTCTATATAAAGAGCAGACATGTTCTCTGAGTGCCATCTTATTGTAACTGGTCACAAAAACTGTTGCTGAACCCTTTTAGCTAGATAGATGGGCAATTGCTTCTAAGTAAGACAGTTTAGATAACTAGTGTCCTGTGTGTCTGTGAAATCGACCTTAGAGCAGATTTTTTTTTTACTTGTGCTATTACTGAGGTCTAGACAAAAACAGTGGGGTCCATGGTATAGGACGGTGTTGTGCATTGCTTCTATTGTGCTCCATGCACGAATATCCCTTAACCCCTTTACCCCCGAGCGTGGTTTGCACGTTAATGACCAGGCCAATTTTTACAATTCTGACCACTGTCACTTTATGAGGTAATTACTCTGGAACGCTTCAACGGATCCCCCTGATTCTGAGATTGTTTTTTCGTGACATATTGTACTTCATGATAGTGGTAAAATTTCTTCGATATCACTTGCGTTTATTTGTGAAAAAAATGGAAATTTGGCGAAAATTTTGAAAATTTTGCAATTTTCAAAATTTGAATTTTTATGCCCTTAAATCAGAGAGATATGTCACACAAAAGAGTTAATAAATAACATTTCCCACATGTCTACTTTACATCAGCACAATTTTGGAACCAAAATTTTTTTGTGTTAGGGAGCTATAAGGGTTAAAAGTTGACCAGCGATTTCTCATTTTTCCAACAAAATTTACAAAACCATTTTTTTAGGGACCACATCACATTTGAAGTCACTTTGAGAGGTCTTTATGACAGAAAATACCCCAAAGTGACACCATTCTAAAAACTGCATCCCTCAAGGTGCTCAAAACCACATTCAAGAATTTTATTAACCCTTCAGGTGCTTCACAGGAATTTTTGGAATGTGGAAGAAAAAAATGAACATTTAACTTTTTTCACAAAAATGTTACTTTAGACCCCATTTTTTTTATTTTGGCAGGTGTAACAAGAAAAAATGGACCCCAAAATTTGTTGTGCAATTTCCCCTGGGCACGCAGATACCCCATATGTGGGGAAAAACCACAGTTTGGGCGCACGGCAGGGCTCGGAAGGGAAGGAGCGCCATTTGACTTTTTGATTGTAAAATTTGCTTGAATAATTAGCGGACGCCATGTTGCGTTTGGAGAGCTCCTGATGTGCCTAAACAGTGGAAACCCCCCACAAGTGACCCCATTTTGGAAACTAGACCCCTCAAGGCACCTATCTAGATGCATAGTGAGAACTTGGAACCCCTAGGTGCTTCACAAATTGATTCGTAAAATTTAAAAAGTATTTTTTTTTCCACTTTTTCATTTTTACGAATCAATTTGTGAAGTACCTGAGGGTTCCAAGTGCTCACTATGCATCTAGATAGGTGCCTTGGGGGGTCTAGTTTCCAAAATGGGGTCACTAGTGGGGGAGCTCCAATGTTTAGGCGCACAGGGGCTCTCCAAACGCAACATGGTGTCCGCTAACAAATTGAATGGAAAATCGGCTCAAATTATTAGCGGACACCGTGTTGCGTTTGGAGAGCCCCTGTGTGCCTAAACATTGGAGCTCCCCCACAAGTGACCCCATTTTGGAAACTAGACCCCCCAAGGCACCTATCTAGATGCATAGTGAGCACTTGGAACCCCGAGGTGCTTCACAAATTGATTCGTAAAAATGAAAAAGTGATCTTTTTTTCCACTTTTTCATTTTTACGAATCAATTTGTGAAGCACCTGGGGGTTCCAAGTGCATTATATTTTTATTTTTAGTGGATTATTTTTTTAATTTTTTTTAAAATATTTTTACAATTTTTTTTTTTTTTTTCACTTTCTGGGAGTTTTTTTTAAACTTTTTTACTTTGTCCCACTATGGGACTTTCACTTTTTTTATTCTGATCGCCTGCATGGCACAGGAATGCAGCACCATCCCTGTGCCATGCAGGCCGTCAGCGTTGGACAGGGAGAAGATTGTTTGGAGATGCACTGCGCATGTCCAAACAATCTTACTGCTGTCTGGTGACCCGGATATTGTCATGACAACATCGGGTCGTCATGGCAACACCCGGGAAGCCGCGGCAGACAGCGCTGGAGGCCGGAAGAGGAGGTGAGTATACCGATCACCTCCCCTTGCCACCGCAATGCTGCGATCGACTTCGATCGCAGCATTGCGGGGGTTAATGTGCCGAGAGCGGTGCAGGACCGCTCCCTGCACATAGTACCGGGTGTCAGCTGTGACAATCAGCTGACACCCAGCGGCGATCGCGCCCGCACAGCCTGTGTGCGCTCGATTGCGATGACGTACTAATACGGGTCAGGCTCTTAAAGACCAGGGCACTGACGCGTATTAGTACGTCATGGGCTTTAAAGGGGTTAAATCTATTTTTTCACTTGCTAATGTGATACAGCAAGCAAGCCCTACTAGGCCACCTTTTCGTTTTGTGGGGTTGAAATTCAGCTGTATGCAGAGCTCCTGAATGCAGAGTACAAAAATAATTTTTTTTCATTTGCAAATGTGATAGCGCAAGCTAAAGTAGCCCACCTTGTCATTTTTAGGGGTGAAATTCAGCTGTATGCACAGTAAAAAAATATATATATTTTCTGTTGCTAGCCAGAGTACAAAAATATTTTTTTCTCTGACTAACATGATACAGTCTGCTATAAGCCACCTAGTCCTTTTGTGGGATTGAAATTCATCTGTTTTCAGAGTAAAAAAAAAAAATTTCTGTTGTTAGCCAGAGTACAAAAAATATTTTTTTCTGTGACAAACGTGATACAGTCTGCTGTAAGCCACCTAGTCCTTTTGTGGCAGTGAAATTAAGCTGTGTGTAGATTGCGTAAACAAACTATTTTTTTTCTTTTGCTAACAAGAGCAACAAACATGATACAGTACGTCATATGTCACCTTGTCATTTTGTGGCGGTGAAATTAAGCTGTATGCAGAGCTTATGTAGAGTAAAAAAAATCTATTTTTTTCTGTGACTAACTTGATACAGTAGGCTAGATCTGAGTTTGAAATATCTTGGAGCATATATTCTATGGCCTCATCCACAGTAAAAAAATACTTTCTTCTGTTACTAACGTTATACAGCAGGGGATATCTCAGTTTGAAATAGTTTGGAGCATATCTGCTATGTTATACAGGCCTCATCCACACTAAAAAAATTATTTCTTCTGTTACTAACGCATTACAACAGGCCAGATGTCAGTTTCAAATTTTTGGGTGCTGGTATTGTTCTCCACACAATGGTGCATATGAATAAATCGAAATTGGTTTTCTTACTACTGTCGTATATAAAGCAGGCTACATCTCATCTTTTAATTCTTTGATGCAGATATTGTTCTCACAGGGGTACATATGATAAAATAGAAATTGGTTTTCTTTCTACCGTGGTATATAAATCAGGTTATATTTCATCTTTTAATTCTTTGGTGCTGATATTGTTCTCCATACAGGGGTACACATTAGTGATGAGCGAGCACTAAATGTGCTTAACTTAGTGCTTCAGTGGTTTCTCAAAATCTACCCAGATCTGCCAGAGCTGCTTGTGAAAGTACAACGCGTGTGTCCCCATTTAAGAAAGTCAGCAACAGCTTCCACCACCCTGTCAGTGCTTCAGCAGCATTTGCAGCTTCCACCTCACCGACTGCTGTGCGATGTCACCACACTTTGGAAATCAACATTGCAGATGTTGGGAAGGATTTGTGAGCAGCAGAGGGCAGTTGTTGAGTACCAGCTTCAACACGCCCATTGAAATTCAGGTCAGCCTCCACACATAACAGCTAATGAGTGGGCATGGATGTCTGATATCTGTGTTGTCCACCAAAACTTTGAGGACTCCACTAAGATGGTGAGCGGCAATGACACCATAATTAGCGTCACCATCCCGCTTCTCTGTCTACTGAAATGCTCGCTGCTCACAATTAAAGAGGAGACATTGCAGGCGGAGCAAGGAACTATACAGGGTGATGCTACACAGACCAGCAGGGTCGGCATCAGCACCCGGGCAAGGGCCGTGGCCCTGAGCAGGCGGGGGGGCCCACTCGCCGTCGGGCTCCCCGCCGCGCTATGGGACTTGTGAGTGGAGGAGAGCAGTGCCAGCACCTGCTCTCCACCCGCTTGCTCAGGGCCCCGGTACCCAGTGCAATATTTACCTCACCCCGTGCCTCCGCAGCAGGTCCTGTCTCTTCCGCGGCTGCTGCACAGTGACGTCCCAGGTCAGAGGGCGCGGTGACGTCTGCCCACCATGCTCTCTCTTGAGCCGTCACAGCACAGAGTGGGAAGACGCCGGTGCGTGTGAGGAATCCGGAGTAGCGGCAACAGGTGAGAAGTGAGGTGAGTATTTGATTTTTTTTTTATTGTATGGACTCATGGGGCATTATATGGTTTTCATGACATCCTGCATGGGGCATTATAAGCGAGGGGGTGTGTGACATCCTGCATGGGGCATTATAAACGAGGGGGAGGTGTGTGACATCCTGCATGGGGCATTATAAGGGAGGGGGGGTGACATCCTCCATGGGGCATTATAAGGGAGGGGTGTGTGTGACATCCTGCATGGGGCATTATAAGGGAGAGGGCGTGTGACATCCTGCATGAGGCATTATAAGTGAGGGGGCGTGTGACATCCTGCATGGGGCATTATAAGGGGGGGTGACATCCTACATGGGGCATTATATGGGGGGGAACAGCCTGCATGGAGCATTATGTGGGGGGAACAGCCTGCATGAGGCATTATGTGGGGGGAACAGCCTGCATGAGGCATTATGTGGGAGGAACAGCCTGCATGAGGCATTATGTGGGGGCACAGCCTGCATGGAGCGTTATATGGGGGCCAGTATTCTGTATTGAGCGTTATATGGGGGCCAGTATCCTGTATGGAGCATTATATGGGGGCCAGTATACTGTGTGGAGCGATTCGCCGGTCTCTGAGCTATTGTAGAATTTACAATAGATATCGCTCATGTAATGTAAGAAGTGAAATCTTTGGCATTGTACTATATATATATTTCTCTGCGGTATCTGTGCATCATGAATCGTGGTATGTGTTAAAGGGGCCCACTGAGACTCTTTCGCCCAGGGCCCACAAAAACCTGGAGCCGGCCCTGCAGACCAGCCTCATCTCAATGAGGATTGGGTGATAATGAGTAGTAGGAGGAGAACATGGACAGTCATCCTCTTGGTGAGGACAGGGAAGTCTTGGCTGCCTTGGAAGTCTTGATACCCCTCTTTCAGTCTGTGGGAAAGCTGTATGAGTTTCTCTTAATGATGACTTTCAGTCGCCTAAACCGTGGCTTTGCTTATGCACATTAATTCTCAAAACTCATTGCAGATCAGGCCATTGCCAAACTCTGTAATCATGAAATTCAAGGCGCAAAGAAAGATGTTTGTGTGTGATCTGATGTTGTACAGCACCACCGAAAAGTGTGATCTGATGTTGTACAGGCGGTGTGCAACAAGTTGCATTAGAGGACTTTCCTGGGAGAAATGACAGCCGGAGTAGATACGGTCTCCCTCTATGCCAGTCCTTTCACTGAGCTAAAGGATATGGCTGTGGTGAAATACAACTATTACCGAGAAGCAGTGTCAGACTGAAGAACATTGGGCCAACCAGAGGATTTGATTATGAGGGTCCACCTTTCTCCCCCGCTCAAGAGTCCCATAGCAGCTGCAAGGTTTGCACTATCAACTCTCTGGTCTCTATGAAATATCTCTGGTCTAACATGCTGGAGAAACTTGCACCTACTGCCACTCAGTATCTTCAGCTCTTTTGTGAGAAACTAATGTTTGGGCAGCCACTCAGTCTACCAAATAAAATTCCTGAGAAGGAAATTTGGATGGCTTTACTTCTGGTACTGGGTGCACTGCTAATACCATGGCGTGCCATAATTCACTGGAAATATTCCATGCAGGTTGGAGACAAGCTCATTCCCACTGAAAGTACCAGCAGCAAGCTAAGCAGATGGTGGCCTCTATCATCAATACGACCTGCAAGGTTTGCATTATGAACTCTCCTGAAGGAGAAGCCAGGGCCCACCAGAGGATTTTCCGGTTCTCTGGTGGGCCTGTCCAACCCTGCAGAGAAGCAGCCCTGGCTGAGAAAAGTCTGTGTGAAGGTTCCCAGACACTCTATGGCTGCTTTTATACTGTGGACTGGCTCCAGCAATCTATAAGATTGCAATCTATAAGATCCCTTCACTGGCTCCCAATTGCCCAGGGAATCCAGTTCAAACTAACACTTACCTACAAAGCCATCCATAACCTTTCTCCTCCGTACATCTCTGAACTAATCTCCTGATATATTCCCTTACGTAATCTCCGGTCCTCCCAAGACCTCCTTCTCGCCTCCACACTTATTCGTTCCTCATCCAATCGCCTCCAAGACTTCTCTCCATCCTCTGGAATTCTGTGCCTCAACACATCTGATTAGCTACCTCATTCGGATCCTTCAGACGGAACTTGAAAACCCATCTCTTCAAGACAGCCTACAGCCTTCCATTGCTTCGCTGCCACCTCAACACCACCGAAGCTACTGCAACCCCACAACCTACTGTCTCATTCCCCACCATCCTGTAGAAGATAAGCCCGCAAGGGCAAGATCTATAAGACTTAGGTTAAGTGCCCACGTAGTGTTTTTGCAGCGTTTTTACGGCTGCGAAAACTCTTGTAAAACAGTCTGCCATGCAAAGCAATGTGAATTCGGATGTGCTGTGCACATGATGCGCTAATTTGCGCGCCAAATTCGCATTGCGTTGCAAAACGCAGCATGACCATTTCTACCGTGATTACGCTGCAAATTTGCGGCCATTGAGGAACATTGAAACGCAGCAAACCCGCAGGTATATGTGGATTTGCTGCGTTTCAATTAAATTCAATGGCCGCGAATTTGCAGCGTAATCGCGGTGCGTGTGGTACCTGGGATGAAGAGGAGACTACAACTCCTCTTCATCCCGGCTACCACGCGGTGATAAAAAGAAATAAAAAAGTACAAAACCTGTATATTCACCTCTCTGGCGGCCCCCGGTCTGCTCCCGCCCACGTCCTCTCTCCTTGGCATCCCGCGGTGTACTGTCAGGACCTGCGGTGACATAATTTAGTCACTTGATGGTCACGCGACGTGACGTCGGCGGTCAGGTGATGGTCGCGTGACCATCAACTGACTAAATGACGTCACCGCAGGTCCTGACAGTACATCGCGGGACGCCAAGGACAGAGGACGCGGTCCGGGAGCAGACTGGAGGAGACCGGAGAGGTGAGTATACAGGTTTTTTTTTATTTTTAATTCTTTTTTTTACTATAGATGCTGCATTTAAAGCATCAGTTGTTCACACATTATAAATCCATGCCAGTTGCATGGATTTATATTGTGTGACCAACTTGTCAAGCACTTTTCCAAGTGATGCTCAAAATCACTTGGAAAACTGCTTGAAAAAACGCGTGCGAAAATGCATGTAAAAGCACTAAAAAAACGCTTCTCTGTGGCAGAAAAAACGCATGTAAATCTGCATGCGTTTTTTTCTGCCACAGAGAGGCAAAAACGCTCTGCATCTAATCTGCTACGTGGGCACATAGCCTAAAGATGCAATCTGGCACCTTGGCAAAGCCCAATTCTGTTTTCCCTCTGATATCTAACAATAACAAACAGGTCATGCTGGAAAAAACTGAACCTACGGCCAATCAGTGTCTTCAGCTCCTTTGTGAGAAACTAATGTTTTGGCAGCCAGTCTACCAAATAAAATTCCTGAGATATGGAAATTGTGGATGGCTTTGCTTTTGGTACTGGGTGCTAATACCAAACCGTGGCGTGCCTTTCACTGGATATTCCTGACTGGTTGGAGACAAGCTTATTCCCACAGAAAAATACCAGCAAGCTAAGGAGATGGTGGCCTCTATCATCATGAAGGAGTTTGGTCGTTGTCTTGGGGACCGACCACCGCCGCTGTGTACCTTGTGAACATTGTGTTGAAGCTTGCAAGGATTAAGAGGGTACATTGGCGAGTCTGTTTTTTCTACTAAAGATCCTGCTGTTTTTATAGTTTTAAGTGAGCTCACAGAGACCGTGGTTTCTGCAGCAGCGCATCCAGGCCGGGATAGTAGCGGAGAAATTGCTGTACCATGAGGTTGAGGATTCGAGCCTTGCAAGGCACATGTGTGAAGTTTCCCTGGCGTAGGGCCACCACCAGGTTTGCACTGTTGTCGCACACGACCTTCCCTTGCTCCAGGTTCAGTGGAGACAGTCATTGCTCAAACTCGGCCTGGAGATCAGTCCACAACTCTTCAGCTGTATGACTGCGATCTCCAAGGCATATTCATTTTAACACTGCTTGATTACAGTGAGCCCTGGCTGCCCAGTACGGAGGTGGAGGGGATTCTATCTGCACTGTTGGAATGTGTGTCTCATTAAGGTGGAGGTTGAGGCTCAGGTGGAGGCCCTAGAGGAGGTGGAGGAGGCAGAAGCACTGGAGGAAGTGTTAGATATAGAGATTTGTCCTGCAAGCCTTGGGGATTCCAACACTTGCTGTCTAGTGACACCTTGGTGTTTAGTGGTTTAGTTCTCCATCCCCTGGTGTATAGTAGTTTAGTTCTCCAACTCTAGCTGTTTACTAGTTTAGTTTTCCAACCCCTGTTGTCTTTTAGTTTAGTTCTCCAACCCTTGTTTTCTATTAGTTTAGTTCTCCATGTTCTGGTGTGTATTTGTTTCATTCTCCAACCTTAGCTGTTTAGTAGTTTAGTTCTCCAACCCCTGTTCCTGTTGTCTATTAGTTTGGTTCTCCATCTTCTGGTGTCTAGTGGTTTAGTTCTCCATCCCCTAGTGTATAGTAGTTTAGTTCTCCAACCCTATCTGTTTAGTAGTTTAGTTTTCCAACCTCTGTTGTATATTAGTTTAGTTCTCCATGTTCTGGTGTGTATTTGTTTCGTTCTTCAACCCATCCATGCCCACCCCCAGGGGTTAACGTCTGGTGAAGAGGGTTTGGATTCTGCTTGGAACCCTATTTTATCTGGGCCCGGATCAACTGGAAACAATTTTGGGCATCGCTACACATGCTTTCCCCTTCTTGAGTCTGTGAAGCTTTGTATCAGACCTCTGATGCCCCAGAATAGAATGTGTGAACAGCTTTGCAGACTCGCCCATCTGTGGTTCCCCACAATCAGTTGGGCGGTTGCAGAGTTGTGATGCGGGGGAAAATAAGGGTAATTGGGGTGCCACCTCTGAGGACTGTACTGTGTGTGATGTTAAGGTGCAGGAAGAGGAGCAGAGATGACTTGATGAAGTGCTTGTCATCTACTGGAGCACATGTTCTTTCTGGACCTCATCTACAAAGTGTACTGCTGTCTCAGCATCACCGACTTGGCCCTATCTTGGATCTCTTCATACCTAACTGACCAGACATTCAGTGTCTCACACTCACACACCACCTCCTCATCTCTCCTCCTATGTGTCGGTGTCCCCCAAGATTCAGTTCTAGGACTCCTGCTCTTCTCCATCTACACCTTCAGCCTGGGACAGCTCGTAGAGTCTCACGGCTTTCAATATCACCTCTATTCTGATGACACACAGATTGACCTCTCTGGACCTGATATCACCTCTTTATTAACCAGAATCCCACAATATGTGTCTGCTATTTCATCTTTCTTCTCTGCTAGATTTGTAAAACTTAACATGGATAAAACCAAATTCATCGTCTTTCCACCATCTAATTCACCTCCCCCAACTGACCATCAAACTCAATGGCTGCCCACTCTGATCTGTCCTTCAAATGTCTGATCCAAGCCCTTTCCACTTGCTGCCGACTCCAACTCCAACATATCTCCGCACATTCCTCAACCATGAAGCTACAAAAACACCAGTGCACGCCCTCATCCTCTCCCTCCTCGACTACTGCAAGCTCCTGCTCTGTGGCCTTCATTCTACCACTCTCGCACCCCTCCAATCTATCCAAACTCTGATGGCCGACTAATCCACCTGTCACCCCGCTTTTCCCCAGCTTCTCCCCTCTCTCTTTCAATCCCTGCGCTGGCTCTCCATTGCCCAGATACTCCAGTTGAAAAGCCTAACTTTGGCATACCAAGCCATCGAAAACCTGTCTCCTCCATACATGTGTGACCTAGTCTCCCTGTGCTTACCTGCACGCAACCTCCCATCCTTCCAAGATCTCCTTCTCTACTCTCCTTCTTATCTCTTCTTGCCACAATCGCATACAAGATTTGTCCCTTGCACCTCCCCTACTGTGTAACTCTGTACTCCAACACATCAGACTCTCGCCTACCGTGGAAATCTTGAAAAGGGCGATGAAGACCCACTTCTTCTGACAAGCGTACAATCTGCGTTAACCCTCGCTCCAGCATACCGCTGCACAACCAGCTGTACCCTGACCTACTGTATCCTCACCCATCCCTTGTAGATTGTTTGTGCGCCCTCGCGGGCAGGGTCCTCTCTCCTCTTGTAAAAGTCGGTGACCCCTTTTCATATGTAAAGCACCATGGAATAAATGTCGCTATAATAATAATAATAATTATAGTACTTGTACCCTGGGTCAATTGATGGCACTTTCCTGGTGTCTGCCCCTAATTTGATGTGTTTTGGCAGCTTTTGGACCCGTTTTAAGGTGTTGTGTATGAATTTGTTTTTGCCCCCCATTGAATCCAATAGGTTAGGCGAATATTCGACGAATTAATCGGCGAATATTGCAAATTCGATGATCTGAACCAAACATTGAAACATTCGCTCATCTCTACCCCTGAGTTCTCCCATGTACAGATCCCTTATACACAGTATGATAGGCCGTCAGCTCCCCTATACACAGTATGATCGTACCACATCTTTCCTTTACACAGTATGATGTCTCCACAACTCCCCTATACACAATATGATGTCTCCATAGCCTTCCTATACATAGTTTGATTGGCCCACAGATTCCCTATACAAAGAGTAATGGGCCATAGTTCTGCTATACACAGTATGATGCCTCCACAGTAGTCCTCACACTCTATGATGACCACCACACTGTATATTGTCTCCCACAGGAGCCCCCACACTATACAATGGTCCCCACATAGCACCCACACAGTATAGTGGCCCCCACACAGTATAATAGCCACGACAATGTCTAATGGCCCCCACAGTAGTTCCAACACTTTATGAGAGCCCACACACTGTATGAGGGCCCCCAGAATAGTCTCGATACTATATGATGGCCCCCATACTAGCCACTAAACTGTATAATGGCCCCCACGTTAGCTCCCACACTGTATAATGGTCCCCACAAAAGTCCCTGCACTGCATGAGGGTACCCCACAGTAGCCTCCACACTGTATGATTGCTGCTACAATAGTGCCAATACTGTATGAAGACCCCCACTGTAGCTCTCACACAATATGAGGGCCATTCACAGTAGCCTTCACACTGTATAAGGGCCACTTACAATTACTCCCACACTGTATGAGGGCCCCCACAGTAGCTTTCACACAGTATGATGGCTCCGACATTGTGTGAGGGGCCCCCCACAGTTGCACCCTCACTGTATGAGGGTGCCCCCACACTTTATGAGGTCCTCCATAATAGCCCCCACACTGTATGAGGGCCCCCCCATAGTAGCCCCCACACTGTATCAGGACCAGTCGCAGTAACTCCAAAATTGTATGAAGGTCCCCCATACTTTATGACTTTATGATGCCCCCACAGTCACACCATAGGTACTAATTAAAATAAAAATCAAACACATGTAGGGAGCTGGTGGGTGATGATGACGTTGAGTCAAGAAGGAGTTGTTTAGTTGTCTGATAATTGCTATGTGTGTTTATAGTTATTTATTTGATAAACTAGATGGTTGCCCGATTCTAACGCATCGGGTATTCTAGAATATTCCCCATGCAGGATGTGACTCCCCCCCCCCCCCCCCCCCATATAATGCGCCATGCAGGATGTCACATCCCCCGTCCGTTATAATGCCCCATGCTGAATGTGACATCCCCCCCTCCCTTATAATACCCCATGCAGGATGTCACATCCCCCCCATAGTGCCCCATGCAGGATGTGACATCCCCCCCTCCCTTATAATGCCCCATGCAGGATGTCACATCCCCCCTATATAATACCCCATGCAGGATGTCACATCCCCCCCATAGTGCCCCATGGAGGATGTCACATCCCCCTTCCCTTATATTGGCCCCTCCACGATGTCACACTTCCCCACCCCACCATTTGATGCCCTATGGCCCCATACAATAAAAAAAAAAAAAATCCAATACTCACCTCACTTGTCAGCTGCTCCTCTGGACTCCAGCGTAGCCCGCATGTTCCCGCTGTGCGCTGTGACCGGTCAGGAGAGAGCGCGGTGTAAAGACGTCACTGCGCCCTCTGACCTGACACGTCACACAGCAGCAGCAGAAGACACAGGAGCTGCTGCGCAGGCACGGGGAGGGGTAAGTATGGCGCCGGGTGCCGGGGTCCTGAGCGAGCGGGGGGGGGGGGAGAGGGGAGGGGAGAGGAGGAGAGGGGAGGGGTAAGTATGGCGCCGGGTGCCGGGGTCCTGAGCGAGCAGGGGGAGGGACATGAGGAGAGGGGAGGAGAGGAGGGGAGGAGAGAGTAGAGGAGGGGAGGAGAGGGGAGGGGCGTCACTTTTACCGTCCGGAGATAAGCGGCCGTAGCCGCTGATCTCCCGACAGTAGCCACATGGGGGTCAGCGGCGCCTCCGGTCAGGGGACGTATGCTGCGAGCAGCCGGCTTCATCTCCCGGCTGCATCGCCGCTCACCTCCGTGCGGCAGATCGGCCGCTAACGGCCGCCATCTTTTTATGAAATGCCGCGTCGCTGATTGGCCGCGGCCGGACCAATCAGCTACGCAGGATTTCCTGGACAGACAGACAGACAGACAGACAGAAAGACAGACAGACGGGATAAGACAATTATATAGATAGATTGTCTTGCTGTGTGAATTCCCTATGGCCGATTATTGTATGCCGGTTATCCTACAGGCTCTGCCTAAGGCTGTCCCTGGGATGCGGGAGGTCTGCTCAGAATGGGGAACTATACAATAGCTAGGGATTCACTACACTACACTGCTTAGACACTAGAGAGTTAAGACAGGGGTTTACATCATCAACTGGGAGGGGTTTAGAGTTGTTTTATAGAAAACTAATTCCGGGTTGCAGACAGTGAGGAGTAGAGTGGGGGAGAGTGAGTAGTGAGGAGCAGTAGGCAGAGTGAGACTGCCGTTAGAGGAGGCCTGTGTCAGGCCACCTCAGTCCTGGGTTCACGACCCGATTGCACAGGATCGGTGTAGGTTCTGTTCCATGTACAGAGAGAGACGGAGGAAGACTGAGCAGACAGGAAAGCAGACTCCATCAGCAGTGAAGGAGTGTTTTACTAGTGCAAGTTATCAGAACAGAATGAGGACACATTTGAGGCCGAATCTGGACGCCGGCACAGTCCTAGGCTCACGGCCTGTCAGAGGTGCTCAAGGCAAGGCCTCTATATCCCTAGAGGGGAAATTCTTAGCTGGTCACAGAAGAAGTGGATGATGTTCAGTCTCAGGAAGGGACATGAGCAAACACTGGAAAGGCACATTACCATGGGTACTTCACTAACCAAAGAACTTGTCTTGATCTGTGTATGGAAGAATTGCACAGTAAAAGTGAGTCTGTTAACCTGGACCTACGATCTTCTGTCTTGCTTGAAGTCGGTGTCGGTTCCATGGATGGTGTAACAGGGAATACAGCAAATCCTTCATTGCAGCACACACTCCGGTCTCAGTCCTTATTAGTAGAGGGGGCATTGGCGAAGAGAATATAGTTTTGGCACACACCAAAAAATGGCCCTGGGTGCTCCCCTCTACACACATATAGTTTATGTCATCGTGGCAGCACACGCACATAACTTCAGAGTCCTGGCGCTGTGACATCTTTATGCCACACTGTCTCTGTCTTGTCCAATGCATCACATTGGCGCTCTGTAGACTGCAGGCTTAAAGCAACCTGTGGTCTACAGAATGGAGAGTGGTAGTGCAGGGAGATCATATCTTCTTGCTCTACTGCAGAGCTTAACTATATATACAGTATATAAATACTTAGTCGGGAGGCACAATTTGGAGTATATAAAGCAGAACCCAGCAATTAAACAGATCTGGTTTGTCAATTTGCACACAATAATATAGGATCATGGTTGCCAATGTGGATGTTGCACAGATCTATAAAGGCTTAGGGGAATGATATTAGAAGTGTGTGCCAAGTTACCATTGTAACACATTGCTCATGAGAACAGAGGGAGTCAGCTGACAAAGAGGAAGGAAACAGCCTGGTGCTGGAGTCAGGACCAGGAAACCCCCCAAAAGTGATACCATTTTAAAAACCGCACCCCTCAAGGTATTCAAAATTGCTTTCAGGTAGTTAATTAACCCTTCAGGTGCTTTTCAGAAATTAATGCAAAGTAGCATGACAGGAATGAAAATGTTTATTTTTACCACTTAAATTTTGATAATTTCTGAACAGGTCCCTATAGCCGGCAGACTCTAAGGCCGTTATTTGGCCGTTAACTGCCATGGCAAACATCAGGACCACACGATCAAGATCTCAAGGTGCCAATGGGGTGAAAGAGGAAGCCCCCAGACTCTGTTAACTATCTAGACACCGTAGTCACCATTGACAGCAGCATTTAAGGGGTTAAATGGCCATAGTCTGTGCCAACACTGATTGTGGCTGGTGCAGCAATTTGTCAGCTATAGTGTATGGCTGACAGCTACAGGATAGTCACTCATCGGGGGATGATAGTCTCTTATATCACAAGTCAGTAAAAAGACGTATTGATGGTCACTAAGGGGTTAAACTAGAATAATAACCTCAGACTTAAAAAGTCTAACCCTAGGCTATGACTACTAAGCCCTTCTGAAGGGCTCTGTGGGTATAGCTTGCCAACTGCAGTTACTGATCAGAACCCCAGTTCCAAATAGTATTGTAGACCTGTAGCATTGCATATGCAATATACAGACCCATTTTCTGAAGACATTTGCCCTGTAGAAAAGTGTACCAAAGCAAGAAGAATGGATTTACAACTTAGTGTCTGAGCAATTAATGAGACCATTGCACCAATTGTGTCCTTCCAGGAACAGAGTTGCATCCTAGGGGAGTAAGTAAATTTACTTTAAACAGACAGACCAGAAATTTCCCCTCATACACACTTGCACCAATAACCACAGCATCCAAAGCAGCAGCAACAGAGCTATCTAATCTTTCAGCACAAGCCTTATGGGAAAACAAATCACATAAGACACCTCATTTCCTGCAGTATATGCTGAAGAAGTCTTGAGTCCCTATTATAGCAAAGCAAAAGGCCAACTCCTTCTTAGGCAGCTGTAAATGGATCTTACACAGAGTGCAACCCATAGTGTTGTGCCTATCCTGCTGTTTTTTTGTTGTGGACAACTATACACAATTTTACATATGTAGTGGCTTCCTTGCATGGTTTCAGTCTGCAGTCTTCATTACTTCATTTATTTTTATACCCCCAGATATGAAGCCTGATTTAGGTTTTAGACTTTTCTCTTGTGGGAGTGTCCCTCTATGTAATACATGCTGGATATGAGATCTTTGTATATCCACAGTGCTATTATTTTCACTTGGTTTTATGCATTGGTACAGCTCCAATACACTCGTTTCTATCTGCTTCCCCCCTTGTTTATAGCCTGTTTTCTATGCCCTCGGATATACAGTTGGTACCGAAAGTATTCAGACCCCTTTAAATTTTTCACTCTTTGTTTCATTGCAGCCATTTGGTAAATTCTAAAAAGTTCATTTTTTTCTCATTAACCCCTTAAGGACCAGAGCGTTTTCCGTTTTTGCTTTTTCGTTTTTTGCTCCCCTTGTTTCCAGAGCCATAGCGTTTTTATTTTTTGGTCAATATGGCCATGTGAGGGCTTATTTTTTGCGGGACGAGTTTTACTTTTCAACGCCATTACTAGTTTTACCATATCGTGTACGGGAAAACGAAAAAAAAATTCCAAGTGCGGTAAAATTGCAAAAAAAGTGCAATACCACAGTTGTTTTTTATTTATTTTTTTTACCACGTTCACTGAATGCTAAAACTGACCTGCCATTCTTATTCTCCAGGTCATTACGAGTTCGTAGACACCAAACATGTATAGGTTCTTTTATATTTAAGTGGTGAAAAAAATTCCAAAATTTGGTACAAAAAAAAAATAAAAAATAGCGCCATTTTCTGAGACCTGTAGCGTCTCCATTTTTCACGATCTTGGGCTGGGTGAGGGCTTATTTTTTGCGCGCCGGGCTGACGTTTTTATTGATAACATTTTTGGGTAGATCCGATCTTTTGATCGCCCGTTATTGCATTTTATTGCAATTTTGCGGCGACCAAAAAACGTAATTCTGGCGTTTACAATTTTTTTCTCGTTACGCCGTTTACCGATCGGATTAATTCTTTTTTTATATTGATAGATCGGGCGATTCTGAACGCGGCGATACCAAATATGTCTATGTAGGTTTTTTTTTATATATACATTTTATTTTGAAAGGGGGGTGATTTAAACTTTTATATTTTTTACATTTTTTTAATATTTTTAAAAACGTTTTTTTTTTTCACTTGTTGCTTGCTTCAATAGTCTCCATAGGAGACTAGAAGCAGCAACTATCCGATCGGCTCTGCTACATACAGGGGACGAGCAGATCCCCTGCATGCAGCAGAAATGGTCCTGTGCTATGAGCACCAACCACTAGGTGGCGCTCATAGCGACCAGATCATGACAACCACAGGCGTCTGCTGCAGACCCTGGGTTGTCATGCCCACCCATCGGTGACCCGCGATCACGTGACGGGGTCGCCGATGGGCGGGGCTTATGACGCGCTACCCGGAAGCGCGCGTTAAATGCCGCTGTCGGAGATTGACAGCGGCATTTAACATGTTAACAGCCGCAGGTGGATCGCGATTCCACCCACGGCTGTTGCGGGCACATGTCAGCTGTAAGAATCAGCTGACATGTGCTCGGTTCAGTGAGGGCTGCTGCGCAAATGTGCGTACTAATACCGCATGGGTTGCAAAGGGATTAAAGTACACTCTGCACCCCATCTTGATTGAAAAAAAAAACGAAATGTAAAAATTTTTGCAAACTTATTTAAAAAGAAAAACTGAAATATCACATGGTCATAAGTATTCAGACCCTTTGCTCAGACACTCATATTTAAGTCACATGCTGTCCATTTCCTTGTGATCCTCCTTGAGATGGTTCTACTCCTTCATTGGAGTCCAGCTGTGTTTAATTAAACTCATATGACTTGATTTGGAAAGGCACACACCTTTCTATATAAGACCTCTCTGCTCACAGTGCATGTCAGACCAAATGAGAATCATGAGCTCAAAGGAACCGCCCAAGGAGCTCAGAGACAGAATTGTGGCAAGGCACAGATCTGGCCAAGGTTCTAAAAGACTTTCTGCATTACTCAAGGTTCCTAAGAGCACAGTGGCCTCCATAATCCTTAAATGGAAGAAGTTTGGGACCACCAGAAGTCTTCCTAGACCTGGCCATCCAGCCAAACAGAGCAATCGTGGGAGAAGAGCCTTGGTGAGAGAGGTAAAGAAGAACCCCAAGATCACTGTGGCTGAGCTCCAAAGATGCAGTAGGGAGATGGGAGAAAGTTCCACAAAGTCAACTATCACTGCAGCCCTCCATCAGTCGGGCCCTTATGGCAGAGTGGCCCGATGGAAGCCTCTCCTCAGTGCAAGACATGAAGGACTCCCAGACAATAAGAAATAAGATTCTCTGGTCTGATGGGACAAAGATAGAATTATCACCAAAAAGTTCTAAGTGGTATGTGTGGAGAAAACCAGGCACTGCTCATCACCTGCCCAATACAATCCCAACAGTGAAACATGGTGGTGGCAGCATCATGCTATGGGGGTGTTTTTCAGCTGCAGGGACAGGACGACTGGTTGCAATTGAAGGAAACATGAATGCGGCCAAGTACAGAGATATCCTGGATGAAAACCTCTTCCGGAGTGCTCTGGACCTCAGACTTGGCCGAAGGTTCACCTTCCAATAAGACAATGACCCTAAGCACACAGCTACACAGCTAAAATAACAAAGAGTGGCTTCAGAACAACTCTGTGACCATTCTTGACTGGCTGTGGACCGGGGCAGTGGCGGAGAGCCAGTGCTGGACCTGGGATGGTAAGCAGTACTGTTTTTTTTATTACTATCACAGCGAATGGCATATAGTTTTCTAAAAGATGACAACACCTTTCAGTATAACTTATAAGTGCATTTACTTGTAGTCACTTGCATGTATCTTTTGGGTCGTAGCTGATGGCTACAGACTAAACCAAATTTACCCCAAACATCAATAAAACATTGTTCTGCAAGTTACCACTTCATTTATAGGAATTTTAGTTTTAAATAAGTAAGAAGGTTTGGATAAAGGAAGAAAAGGTTTAAAGTATTCTTAGAAACATGTTCGAAGACCAGTAATGTGGCAGATCTACTACAAATTTGCTTGAACTGTACGTTCCCACAATTTAGCAATTATGTTTGCACACATCATGTCAGATTAGGAGTGAAAGTATAATGTTCATCATTTAAGTATTCATAAGGAGGTTGAGATGAAACATTTATTATAGGCCCAAAGCAATTTCACAACAGGTTTTAAGTATGGGTTTCATTGTCTTATTGTCACTCACTGTAGTCATTTGTGTAATTACATTTTCTAATTGTTCTCAACCATTGAAACTTACATCATGTGTAGCGCCCCGAGGGTTCGGCCGCTACAGGGGTATTGCACCTCAGACCAGAGGTGTGATATTCCACTCCCGGGTAAGGATGGAGTATGGACCAGGGCTCAGTTAGCTGCATACAGCACACACACCCCATTTCCGAGGGACAGCTCAACGGTGCTCCCACTAGACAGAAGTGCAGGCACGACCGACTATGTCCCTGCCTGGAGTGGGGAGGGGGGTGAAACACCCAGTGCTGTAGGGGCAGATAGGGGTTGGTTCCTGAGCGTAGATAGGAGCTCATTGGTTGCTGGTCACCTGGGCTCATGGTCAGAGGGAGGTATAAAAGGTGGGCACCATCTTAGAACAGTGTTCAGTCTGTGAGGAGAGGAGAGCTGACAGGGAGCAGCAGCTCAGGCTGAGTGCTGCTCCAGAGGCAGGCCTAGAGAAGAGGCCGGAGCCTGAGAGGAGAAGGAGAAGGAGAAGTGGGCCTGGAGAAGAGGCCAAGGGAAGGAGGAGAAGACAGAACAGGAAAGAAGAAGACAGAGAAACAGAAGGGCTCAGGAACAAGAAGGTGGAAGGGACCCTAAGAACCCACGAGAATCCAGGGTGAAGGGTCAGGCAGATTAAGGGTACCGGATCCCAAGTTGGTGGAGGAGAAACTACCCTCAGCCAAAGACCGGTCGTCGTGATCATTTATTGGTGCGACACCTCATCAAACCTGCTAGGAAGGCACCATATAGGACAGCGGAGGACGGGGCCCACGTTTACCCGCACAAGTCCGCGGCAGCTGGACAAAAGTGGGTCACTGGTGAGGCAGGCCAGAGAAAGGATTAAAGGGGGTCCTGTGCCATGCTCCTGAACTGCCTGGGAGTTGACCGAGCCCCTCACCTGGTGGACGCAGCACGGCTCGGGCAGTCATTCCCTGCAGAAGTGACTTGGATATTAACCGTGAGTAAAGACCCTGGACTGCAGTACGTTGTCTGTGTGCTTTTTCGCTCCTCCGGCACTACCGGTACTGGGACTCTCACCACCATCACTCCCACCATCCACTACACTGCCCTGGGGCCGCACTCTTCCCGTGGGGAGTCACATCATCCCAGCTGCATACATCATCAGCCCCAGCGGTCTGCCCTGCAGCGGCGGTTCCTAACAACCGCAATCCACGGGTGGCGTAGTCGGACATAATCAATAGCACATAACGGACTACCACTGGCCTGACCACCCTGAGCCACGGAACCGGGTCGCCACTATTACCCCCATCGTCTCCCTATTGCCCGGATCCGAGTGCCCCACGGCCCAGGGGGCGAGTCACATGCCTATATGTAAAGGGAAATAGTCCTCAAATCACCAGGGTAGTTGCCAATTCAGTATCTCGTTGTGTAGGAGCCACACCTCACAGATAATGCAGCCTATATGCCATAGGGTTGGTGCAGCACAGCAGAAACTCCATTGCTGAAGGTACACTGGATGATTCTGCTCCTTATCTGAGAATAAAATGGAATGGAACATTTTGCTCCATGGACAATCTTCAATGCTTCTATATTCATACTTTGTAGACAAATAAAGGTAACATTTTACAGGAATGGAACATCTCTCCATGTTTATCATAAATGATCCAACACAGACTCACCAGGAAACCTCTAGGATTGGATTAATCCCAGTGGACCATGAAGAATCAGCAGGCTTCCACTAGTCAATCGGGGAAAAGCAGGAGACTTGAAAACAAGAATCAGAATGGACCCTGTGTCTCAAAGGACTACCAAGAAGGGATTTTATGGGATACTGACTTGCTGGGAATTCCAAGGCAATCAAAGATTCTCTCGGCATTTCTTTATTGATCACTAATGTTTCAGTGTACCCCAAGAGAGGGAGTTTTACTTAGGTTCCCACCAACGATTTGGGAACAAAATTGGATCAAACCAGAACTGGGGTCCTCTTCTTATTGAAGCTGCATGGGCAGCATCTATAATATATACATTGATGTTAACTTATGTATGTGCTTGGGGTGTTATCTTAGGTATCATTATCTCTACACTGCTACATACAGTGTTGGCCAAAAGTATTGGCACCCCTGCAATTCTGTCAGATAATACTCAGTTTCTTCCTGAAAATGATTGCAATCACAAATTCTTTGGTATTATTATCTTCATTTAATTTGTTTGCAAGGAAAAAACACAAAAGAGAATGAAGCAAAAATCAAATCATTGATCATTTCACACAAAACTCCAAAAATGGGCCAGACAAAAGTATTGGCACCCTCAGCCTAATACTTGGTTGCACAACCTTTAGCCAAGATAACTGCGAACAACCGCTTCCGGTGACCATCAATGAGTTTTTTACAATGCTCTGCTGGAATTGTAGACCATTCTTCTTTGGCAAACTGCTCCAGGTCCCTGATATTTGAAGGGTGCCTTCTCCAAACTGACATTTTGAGATCTCTCCACAGGTGTTCTATGTGATTTGGGTCTGGAATCATTGCTGGCCACCTTAGAAGTCTCCAGTGCTTTCTCTCAAACCATTTTATAGTGCTTTTGGAAGTGTGTTTTGGGTCATTGTCCTGCTGGAAGACCCATGACCTCTGAGGGAGACCCAGCTTTCTCACACTGGGCCCTACATTATGCTGTGAAATTTGTTGGTAGTCTTCAGACTTCATAATGCCATGCACACGGTCAAGCAGTCCAGTGCCAGAGGCAGCAAAGCAACCCCAAAACATCAGGGAACCTCCGCCATGTTTGACTGTAGGGACCGTGTTCTTTTCTTTGAATGCCTCTTTTATTTTTCCTGTACACTCTATGTTGATGCTTTTTCCCAAAAAGCTCTACTTTTGTCTCATCTGACCAGAGAACATTCTTCCAAAACGTTTTAGGCTTTCTCAGGTAAGTTTTGGCAAACTCCAGCCTGGCTTTTTTATGTCTCGGGGTAAGAAGTGGGGTCTTCCTGTGTATCCTACCATACAGTCCCTTTTCATTCAGACGCCGACGGATAGTACGGGTCGACACTGTTGTACCCTCGGACTGCAGGGCAGCTTGAACTTGTTTGGATGTTAGTCGAGGTTCTTTATCCACCATCCGCACAATCTTGCATTGAAATCTCTTGTCAATTTTTCTTTTCCGTCCACATCTAGGGAGGTTAGCCACAGTGCCATGGGCTTTAAACTTCTTGATGACACTGCGCACGGAAGACACAGGAACATTCAGGTCTTTGGAGATGGACTTGTAGCCTTGAGATTGCTCATGCTTCCTCACAATTTGGTTTCTCAAGTCCTCAGACAGTTCTTTGGTCTTCTTTCTTTTCTCCATGCTCAATGTGGTACACACAAGGATACAGGACAGAGGTTGAGTCAACTTTAATCCATGTTAACTGGCTGCAAGTGTGATTTAGTTATTGCCAACACCTGTTAGGTGCCACAGGTAAGTTACACGTGCTGTTAATTACACGAATTAGAGAAGCATCACATGATTTTTCAAACAGTGCCAATACTTTTGTCCACCCCCTTTTTTAGGTTTGGTGTGGAATTATATCCAATTTGGCTTTAGGACAATTCTTTTTGTGTTTTTTCATTGAAGACAAATTAAATGAAGATAATAATACCAAAGAATTTGTGATTGCAATCATTTTCAGGAAGAAACTGAGTATTATCTGACAGAATTGCAGGGGTGCCAATACTTTTGGCGACCACTGTAGCTATGGCAATCAGGAGACATTTTTAAGAAGCAATTTTTCTAATTATGATGTATTAATAATGCATTGAAGTTACAAAAGCAATGTCATATATTTATAATACTCAAGTCAGATGGAATTATATAATTTATCTGCTGTTACTTCACTCCACACCCTGTGACAGGAAGGAATATATTTCTGCATAGCAAACTCTATTTATATGTCATCCAGGGTCAGCTGAAATTAACCATTTTTGGTAGGCACTTTGGTAGTAGCCAATAATGGTTGTCATTCTGCATCTAAATGAGAGACCTAGATAATGTAGAAATTACCAAAAAATATTACACACAAAAGAGGAGGACAACTCAGAGGCCAATAACCAAAGCCTTCACTCAACTAAAGTGCAAAAACTAAAAATTTACTAGGGCTAATCTAAGACTTTTCCATGCAGAATCTGCTAGAAAAATGGACATACTAAGTCTGCACATTACTTTTTCTGCAACATGGGACAAAAATGTGCCTGGATTTTTCCCAAGCATGTAGGCTGGGTTACAATAACTCTATTCACATGCATTGGAGGTGGAATATTACATGATTTGATGAGGATTTTGGAGCAGAATCTGCACCAAAATCCTCATCAATTCTGGAACTTGTTAAAAGGCCCTATGAGTACAATATAAATGAGAGGATGAGATATGGAGGTTTAATGCAGTTACACTTGAAGTTTTAGGTTTTCAGTAAAATAAGCCATTACTGAATTATCATGTATAAAGTGATGCTGGACTTTAAAAGGCTTTTTTATGTATTCAAAATTAGATTTGGGTAATATTGAGAAAAAGGAGAATAATGTCTTGAATGGCCATTTTTGGATGTGCCCTTAAGTGAACAGAACTCTAATCTAGGTGAAAAAAATTCAAGTCTATATGGGGTAGAGCAAGAATGCAGTAATAGGATATGATCCATATGTTACCGTTGGGACGTCTTTTTCTGCTGTACTATATTCTAATTTCCTGCAACAAGGGCAAAGATCGGTTAGAGCGGCTTCAAAGTCAGAAAACATTTTTTAAATTAATTCTTGGCTGGGACTGCAAGATATCAGCTGTGTACCTTTTATAGGAGTACTTTTAATGTAAATATTCTGAGCTATTACTTTTAATGTTCTATCAGGGTTCAGTAAATGGCGGTCATAAATAGGAAACCATCTGATAAGCAATTTTTGATTAGCATTAAATTCTCCATATTCAGAACAGATTCTAATTTCAATAATTGTAAACAGAAACAAAATTGCATTGAGCTAAAGTAGTTTTTCCGAGATACATTGTACACAGTGACCATCAGACTTTGCCAGAGGAACGTTTTATCGGACATGTTATCTATTATCATGACATTTTTACCTCCAAATGTATTACTGTGTTGCACAATCCTTGGAATACATATCGTAACTAAAGATTTATTGGAATCAGGATCACAATCTGCTTCTCACAGGATTCTTACTTTACTGTAATTACAAATGTGTTACTACAGATTGTCAGAATGCAGATGATGGATGGCCTAGCTGCCATATGTTTAATGTCACAAACATTGTAACATATTCCTTACAATCTTGTTTGGTCAGTGATGACAACAATAGCAAATGACTGCCAAGATGCGAAGAAGTATGATATCCCCTAGGTTCCAGATGATGAACTTTCACCTAAGATACCGCTCTACTGGTGGCAATGCCAGAAAGCCAATATTCAAGTAGGACTAAAACCTGAACTCTCTAAAATCCTGGTGAAACCATATTATTTCTTTAGGAAAGATCTGAAATAATGAAAGCATCAGAGTGCTAGTTTGTAGAGGAACAGTTCTTTGGCATTCAATATAATTTCCATGTTCACAATGCTAGATGATTTTGATGACTGTTTCTCAGCATTACTCAGCCAATGAACTCAAACTAATGAAAGTATCAGAAGAGTAGGATAATATATAATACCTCCTGAAAAAAGCACAGTGTGAACACCACTATAAACACAGCATTTACCCATTGGGTACACATAATACAGATTAAGAACCTAGTATCTAGAAATTGGTCTGAATCAAACTTTGGTCAAATTTGAGGACACATTCTCAGTAAGCATATATTCACATGTCCACTAGTCATCTGTTAGAACAGATCCAGCAGCAATACATTGACGAAAAAGTTGTGCAGACACAACATTTCTGTCCAGCTAAAAAAAAATTATTTTAACTGGATCTGTTTTTTTTAACATTGATGCCTATGGAAATGAATCCGTTAATTAGCCATCCGTTTTTCTCCCATTTGAAGCTGATCTGTTTTTTGCTTACTAGATCAGTTTCAAACAGACGACTACCGGACATGTGAACTGTCAAGTAATAATCCATTAGAAACTGATGCAGTAAGCAAAAAACTGATTTGTTTCAAATGGTAGACAATCAGATGGCTATTTGACGGATCCATTTTCCATAGACTTCAATGTTAAAAAAACGGATCCATTTGCAATCAGTTTTTTTAGCTAGACAAAAAAAGTTGTGTTTGTACAACTTATTTGTCCTGATAAGATAACTGATTGCTGCTGGATCCGCTTCAAACGGATGATATCTGGACATGTGAACTAAGACTATGTTCACATGTCCAGAAATTATATGTTAGAACAGATCCAGCAGCAATCTGTTGGCAAAAAAAGTGGTGCGGGCACAACTTTTTAGTCAGTTTTTGAGAAACTGATCTCTACTGGATCTGTTTTTTTTTTTAACATTGAAGTCTATGGAAAACGGATCCGTTAATTAGCCATCCGTTTTTCTTTTTTCTGTGAAGGGTCCATTTTTTGCTTGCTGGATTCATTACAAATGGCTAATTAATGAATCTGTTTTCCATAGACTTCAAGGTTAAAAAACGGATCCAGCAGAGATCAGTTTTTTAAAAACAGACTAAAGAGTTGTGTCTGCACCACTTATTTTGCTAACTGATTGCTGCTGGATACGTTCTGACCGATCACTACTGGACATGTGAACACAGCTTTCGCCTAGATGAACTAGTTGCCTGTAAAATGGAGCAGAGATCTTGCTTCTGATAACCCCAAAATGTGATAAACTTTACATACAGTGTAATTTGATGAATTGCTTAACAGTTCTCAAGCGCTGTTTCTTTGATGATGCGGTTATACTCCTGTTGAATTGGAGAAGGTCGCTCAATGATTGCTTTACCTTCTGGGTCTGCAGATCAAAACGTGTTAAGGATCTGACATTTGATGCCGAATCACTGTGAACTTGCTGCATGGGCTTTTTTTTAAGGCTGTTGGTTAATAGATTTTTATGAAAAGAAGACATCTGTGTTTTCATACTGAAAGAATCTGGGGTGCAGAATGTCACTAACAATCTACTTTTTCAGAACTACTGCCTGGAGTTCCTCCCACAAGACTTGAGGTTGGTGAGTGTGTTCACCCTGTTTGTCGCTTACAAACACATTGTCTGATAAGCTTTCTATGTAGAGCTGTAAACTGTATATGGGATTTAAGTAGTGGAAAAGATTAGAGAGATTCTGGTAGTGAAAAGCAGTAAATTGTACCCCATCCTCCTGCTAGCAACTATCAGTATTTTAGTTCTTATTATTTTGTTGTGTTCTAGAGTTATTTGTCAGTAATACTTGGGCACGTTGGTTTCAACAAAAATGGCTTCCATTACAGATCAACATGTGGTGGAATATGCACTGCAGGACTTGTGTGTGGCCTCCACGTGCCTGTATGACCTCCCTCCAACGCCTGGGCATGCTTCTGATGAGGTTGCGGATGGTCTCCTGTGGGATCTCCTCCCAGACCTGGACTAAAGCATCCGCCAACTCCTGGACAGTCTGTGGCGCAACGTGACGTTGCTGGATGGAGAGAGACATGATGTCCCAGATGTGCTCAATCAGATTCAGGTCTGGGGAACGGGCGGGCCAGTCCATAGCTTCAATGCCTTCATCTTGCCGGAACTGCTGACACACTCCAGACACATGAGGTCTGGCATTGTCCTGCATTAGGAGGAACCCAGGGCCAACCGCACCAGCATATGGTCTCACAAGGGGTCTGAGGATCTCATCTCGGTACCTAATGGCAGTCAGGCTACCTCTGGCGAGCACATGGAGGGCTTTGCAGCCCTCCAAAAAAATGCCAACCAACACCATTACTGACCTACTGCCAAATTGGTCATGCTGAAGGATGTTGCAGACAGCAGATCGCTCTACACGGCGTCTCCAGACTCTGTCACATGAACTCAGTGTGAACCTGCTTTCATCTGTGAAGAGCACAGGGCGCCAGTGGCAACTTTGCCAATCCTGGTGTTCTGCGGCAAATGCCAAGCGTCCTGCACGGTGTTGGGCTGTGAACACAACCCCCATCTATGGATGTCGGGCCCTCATACCACCCTCATGGAGTCGGTTTCTAACCATTTGTGCAGACACATGCACATTTGTGGCCTGCTGGAGGTCATTTTGCAGGGCTCTGGCAGTGCTCCTCCTGTTCCTCCTTGCACAAAGGCGGAGGTAGCGGTCCTGCTGCTGGGTTGTTGCCCTCCTACGGCCCCTTCCACGTCTCCTGGTGTACTGGCCGGTCTCCTGGTAGCGCCTCCAGCCTCTGGACACTACGCTGACAGACACAGCAAACTTTCTTGCCACAGCTAGCATTGATGTGCCATCCTGGATGAGCTGCACTATCTGAGCAACTTCTATGGGTTGTAAAGTCCGTCTCATGCTATCACGAGTGTAAAAGCACAACCAACATTCAAAAGTGACCAAAACATCAGCCAGAAAGCATTGGTACTGAGATGTGGTCTGTGGTCCCCACCTGCAGAACCACTCCTTTATTGAGGGTGTCTTGATAATTGCCAATAATTTCCATCTATTGTCTATTCCATTTGCAGAACAGCATGTGAAATTGATTGTCAATCAGTGTTGCTTCCTAAGTGGACAGTTTGATTTCACAGAAGTTTGATTTACTTGGAGTTATATTCTGTTGTTTAAGTTTTCCCTTTATTTTTTTGAGCAGTGAATTTTTATATGGGCCCAGAGTGAGTAAAAATGAATAAAGCTATACTCATCCTCTCAGATTCTCTACAGTTCCCGATCTGGGGCTCACCGGGTCCCATGTGTTCAATACTACCTGGTTCCATCTCGACACATTGAAAATGACTAGAAATAGCCACTCAGCTAATCACTAGCCAATGCAGGCCAACGCTGTGGACAGTTATTGCCTGAGCTGCTATTTGCAACCATATCTGGTGTATCGAGACCCGCCACTCTGAACCCTTTCTGAAGTGGTTATTTTAAGGGTTTTTAATTGCGCTGAAGAGTTCTCAATGATGCAATGATTTGCAGAGATGAACAGGTGGGAGGTTAGCCTGCAGCCATTTCATTCAGAGAATTGGTGGGGTCCCAGAGGTCAGATCCCTTGAATATAATATTATGAAATATCATTATATGATGGGAATAAGTAGCAATTTTCCCTTGAATTAAATAATAACAATTACGTGGTTTTGACTTTTCTTATATCAGTTAAAAAATCTTGGGGATCCAATATGGCCGCCAGCATAACTGTCTGAAATGTGCCTAGTGACGCAGGAGTGCTGACTATATTGTTATACAATTACCTATAGGCAGGTTTACCTTTTATCAATTTGGAAAAGCTGAATGGTAATCATACTTGCCCAAATGTTTGTAGGCACAGTTCCTGAGCAATGTGGAAATGCCGCTAAAACTGCCCTCTGCACCTGTAGAAATTCTTCCAGATTTTGCAGGATAGGACTAATATTTGTTATCTGTGCAATTGTCATCATAATGGTTGTATCATAAATTTTCCAGAATATTTATCACAATGAGAGAAGAGATTGTTTTAAGGTGTACCTGTTATTTAAAGGGAATCTGTCACCACTTTGGAGTTATCAGACCTCTACTATGGCCATACAGGGTATGTAAAAGTAAATGTATACGGTTTTAGGAAGTTTCGCCCCCAGCAATTTGCCCCCAGCAGTTCGCCCCCAGGAACATTTTGCCCCCGCACATTTTGCCCCAATCATTTCGCCCCCAGGAAGATTCGCCCCCGCACAGTTCGCCCCCGCACAATTCGCCCCCGCACGTTTCGGACCGGGGGCGAACTGGGGGCGATATGTGCGGGGGTGAGATGTGCGGGGGCAAAACATCCGCGGGGCCAAATGCTGGGGACGAAATGTGCGGGGGCGAATTGCTGGGGGCAAACTGCTGGGGGCGAAACATCCAATTCCCAATCTATACATACCTGTATGGCCCATAGTAGAGGTTTGATTGCAGAGAAAAGCGCTTTAATCAATTCTGTTTTGCACAGGCTTGGCGTCTGGGGGACGCCATGAAATCCCCGCCTATGTGCTTATTATTCCCCAAAATCCCCGCCTATATGCTTAATTATCATATCCACCCCCCCCCCCCCCCTGCACGTAACAGGGCTCTGTGACATGCACTGTGCTCCCTGACTTCCCAGGCACATAGAGCTCACATAGAGCGCGCTTTGCTTCATCCCGGCCCCGTCTGCCTGTGCTCTGTGCAGCATGTTTCTATTGCGCAGGCGACGGGGAGTCACTGTCACTTCCTGAATGCCACAATTTCTGACCATTTTAGGACTTGTGTACTACATTTTCATAAGTTTTCCCCTTTAAAGGTTAAATATCTAATTTTCAGTTCTCTCTGACTTAGTGGGTGGGGAAATGTTGCTATGATGTCTTCCATACACTGCACACAAAGAGAGCTGGATTTCTACTCTTCTTTCTATGTAGCATACAGATGGAAGCAGCAGCATGGAAGACATTATACAACAGTACTGAACAGTGTAGCTGTGAATCCAGCACTGAAGTGAAATACATTTTCCTAAAGCTTCAGCTCAATCTGCTTATATCTGTCTGTTCTCTCACTGAGTGCTCCAGTGCTTCTCATTTCTCCCCCCACCTCTGTAACCTCTCCATAGAGTTTCATAGAGACTGCAACCTGACACCTCACTGTGCTGGCAGTCTATCCTGCTTTAACAGATTTCAGCTGCTTTTTTCAGAATTGATATTGAATTCAGCAAGCAGATGCGAAGGGGGGGAAGATTTTTATAAATGGACAAAAGAAGCAATTAACTATTTCAGGTTCCTTATATTCGCTTATAATATTGATTTATGTAAAGCTTTTCTTTTATGATAGTTGATATTTTTCAATTTTAGTAAAAGTCTTACTTTTTAAATGCAAATATACCCCCTTTTAACAGATAATCAAGATTTTTTTTTACTCTTTTCTAATCAGATTTCAGGAGACTCAATTAATCTTTTTCTTATCAGCAGCTCAAGTATTAAAACACCTTTTAAATTTGCAAGTGACTACCGAACTTTGCCCCTTTTATGGTTCAGTCCCTTCTCTTAACTTGCCAAGAGCCATTAAATACGTGTTCAATGAGGCTTAACAAAATCACACTTATCCTGTAGTTGAGGGAGAAGCGCAATAAATCATTTAAGGTGAGCAATTACCGATATTGGAAGCCTGGATCTCTTTAGTATTCTGCAAACAACCTTTACAAAGGCATTATGTGCTGCACATTACAAAAACATTATTCAAACAACCAACAGATATTTCCTCATAAATTACTCCAAACCAAAATTTGCCTTTTCTGTCATATGGTGACTTGTTTTTGTTTAAACTATTGTACTTGTTGTCTGCTACATATACCCCCTTTTTCACATGTAAAGCGCCATGGAATAAATGGCACTATGATAATAAATAATAATAATAATTTTAGAAGACACTACCCACAAAACACATGCAAGAGAATTGGGCCGATTATGTTGATGACACTCAGCATTTGAGCTGAGTTTGAGTCGAGTGTTGTCTTAGTCTGATCCAATTCTCTTGCATGACAGAATCTTATCACAGCTGTGGAGAAGATGGAGAACTTCATTTCTCCATCTTCTCCATTGTCTCTGTCCGCGGATGTTGGACTTGCACTCGGATGACATCTGAGTGAAGTCCAATGTTTTACACGCACCCATAGACTTGTATGGGTGCACGTATCGCATGCTGCGATTGTTTTCTCTTGCTGAACTGGTCTGTAGAAAAAAATTGCAGATCTGCAATGCCTCATAGTATAAAACATTGGATAGCACTCGGCCATGTTATAAGCCCATGTAAGCGAGCCCTTACAAACAGCCCCAAGGAAGTATGGAGACGTAATAAAGCCATGTGCATAAAGCCATACACTGTTCTTATGTTATACCACACTGTATATGAAAGACTGAAATGTAATTATAGGAAGTTATTGCCACTGGTACTACCACTTGTTAAAGGATGCCTATTAGCTACATTTAACCCCTTTATGACGTAGTACATAATAGTATGCACCGCGTCATAACCCCCGGTTAAAACCGGGCACTTGGCAGCTTATCCTTACAGCTGACATGTGCCCACAACAGCCGCAGGTGGAATCGCGATCCACATGCGGCTTCTGCTATATAATATGACAGCTGCATAATGTAGAGAAAGAGACCTGATTCCAGTGATGTATCAATAAGGTTACTGGGTACAGCAGATGTGATATAATTAGTTTTCTCCGCTGCAGATCTAGCAGAGCTCAGAATGCTGAGCTGCGTATAACCCCACCCAGACAACTGATTGGCAGCTTTCTGTGAAGATTGTACATTAACAAAAAGCTGCTAATCAGTGGTGAGGGTGGGGTTAGACTAAGAGGCATTAGGCAGCTTGTCCTGTAAAACACTGATTGTATTGAAACAGCAAAATACAGCGCAGTAAGTGATACATCACTGGAATCAGGGTCTCTGACCCTACATCATGGTGCTCTCAGATTACGTACATAGCAAAAACCTTCAGACAGATTCCCTTTAACCACTCCAAACTGCAGCCAACTTTCATAAATACACAATCTTTAATTAAACATTTCCTGTCTTTTATGCTATAATTATCTGTTCTCATGTGCAGTTCTCTCTGTTTTGTATTGCCTCTCCCTCAGGATTGAAATTTGCATCACAATATATGTTTTCTTAAGTAAGTTATCCAGTCACCACTTGTAGATAACCTACAGTATGTTTGGGATACGTCATCAATATAAGACCAGTGAGGGTCTAACATCCAGCACCCCCACTCCTCCCTTTGTCCTGATCTTTTGCTATTAGCTTGATGTAAACACACTGAAAAGAGCTGCATTATCCATTTGCAACTCTACTCTCTGTGTAGTGGCTGCTGCTGTGTGCTGCAGAACAGCTCCTATTCTTTTGGCTAAATGAATCCCTAGTCTCTTGAAAAGGAGCTGTTCTGCAGTATATGGCAACAGCCACTATACATTAAATGGTACTGGGGGTGTTGAGTGTAAGACCCTCACCAATATTGATGACATATCATATGGATAGATCACCAGTATGTGGTGACTAAACAACCACTTTAACCTCCTTTAAACTCCCATGTCTTTTCAATGAAGGCACTAAAGCAGTATCTGCCACAGCTGCATAATTGAGTCCTTTATTCCTCTCTGTCATCTCTGTAGTACGGCACATGCACCAGGCTAAAGGTGTGAATTATGCTCATTCTGCCGCCATTGCAGCAGAAGAATTTTGTCAGACTATTAGAAAAGGGGTTGGGGTTGTTTATAAATTACTAAAGTTTATAGGTTCATTTGTTTAACTATTTGCAACCCATCCATAGATTTTAAACTTCTGGGAAGGTATGCGTTCTACTCTGCAGTGACATTCTAAAATGTCACTGCATAGTAGAGTAGCTGCAAGCAATCGTCAAACACAGCGGAGCACCTCATAGAGAAGGCAGAGGCAGTATATTACCATCTCTGCCTTTTCTATCACTATACAGTATACACAGTGCTGTGTATACAGAATAGGAAACACCAGTTTTTTAGATTCACATGGGGCTGTATTGCGGTCATTGCTACTATGATGATGTGCCTGTGAGGTGGTGTGGCCTGCAGCCACGGGGGCTTTGAATTGTAGCATGAGTGCTGTGGGGCACCGAATCGCTCTCCCTACTGATGCGTTGTCGCTTCGGTGGTGGTCGGCACATGACGCCGCACCTTTTAGGCTAGGTTCCCACTGAGAAGTTCATCCTGAAGTGGCAGTGGCTTCATACAATCTGATCAAAATGTTAAACTAAGAACCTCATGTTCAGTTTTGTAAATTTTTGCTTAATGCCGTTAGCTCAATGTATGATTTTTGGATGTGTGGTCCATATATTTTTTCTACAGTTCTGACAAATTTTAAAAGGTATTTCAATGTTAATTTTTGGTCATAAAACAAATTAAGAAAATGTGAAAAACAGACACGCATTTCCTTTATTTTCAGAATGATATCAGCAAAAAAAATGAAAAAAAGAGAGTACGAAAATAACATAAGTTAATCCCCATATGTCTAAAAAGAAAGCGTTTAAAACTATGTACGTATGTTGAGTATTTGGTTGCAGAAATTTCTGCGAGGTTTCTGCATCTCTTGGCAGCAAAAATGCTGTGGAAAAAAGCACTTTTTGCATGCGTTTTTGTACAGCAATGAATGCTTTTTGGAACTAATTAAAGATATTTGAAAAAAGAAACGTGGGACATTGCTGTAACCCTTGGGTTAGTATATTGGTTAATTTAATTGATTAAAGAAAGTGTCTGTTGTATTACAAATAAAGTGTTTTATTCTCGATGTGTGTGTGTTTATTTAACTCTTTAATTGCATGTTTAGTAATGAGGGTGTCTGGTTGATACCTCTTCATCACTAAACCAAGGGCTTGGTGTGGGTAATAGGGTTGGGGTTCATGTCAGCCTTGAATTGGCAGCTAACATGAAACCCAGGTTAGTAATGGAGGGTGCAACTGATATTTCTCCAGATTCCTAAAACTTTACTTTGCAGAAATTACTGAAAACTACAAAACCAAACCAAAATATGAGCAGTTATTTTATAAATTTATCACAAAATAATCATACTTTGAAAATTTGAAATTTTTGAGATTGTGAGAACAATTGTGGTCTATGTGGTAATATTAGTTATATTCTGCTTATGATTCCTTGATTGATTACAATCATTTCATGGCTTTACTATATTTAACTTAAATAAATATAAGGTTCTATTGTGAATGAAATTTGGTCCAAAGGAACCATGAAGAGTTCGGAGGTCAAGATTGTGATACAAGACTTTTGGCCAGTTCCCTAGGTTTGTGTTGCTTTTAAACAGCTGGAATCCTTCATTGGTCCACCTTTAGTTTCAGTATTAACTCAAATTTCTCATTATACCAATTCAAGACACTTTCATTGCATGATAGCAAAACCTATGACATGTTAGAGCCTGCGTAAGGACCACTGAGGGCAGGGGACATATAGCATAAACATCTCTGGACAGAGTCTCACAAAATCATGTTTTTTTGAAAGCTGGTCATCTCACCTATTGATTTCAGAATATGTTGGGCCAAGAGCAAAGATAATTAAGGAAGGATACATCTGTACTGCCCTTACTGTCTGATATAAGTACATACAATATACAGAATACACATGTGCTCATTCCAACAATAAACTAAAGCACGTCATATTCTTTGTATGGTTTCTAACCTTAAACTCCCATTGTGTGAAAGTGCTGGTTCTAATTTTGCTGCAATACCTTAAACAGAAAAACATAAATTATTAAACACATTGGGAAGAAATGCTCTTGGAACACTGGTCACATAGTTTTCCTATTTTCAAAGAAAATTTAGAGAAAAATTCCAGTCATCACATACTTTTACATTGATGTACCCCGTCAGAAACCAATAGGACACCAGTGATGAAAGGACTTACAAAACTGTAGGGTCAAGATGTACAAATTCCCTATTTTTTTCTTTTTAGGCTCTTTATATTACACATTAATTTTTGTCCCCTTGGAAAGACCTAATTGTCACAGGACTTTATGCCATTGCCAAGTTAGCTCTTTTGTAGAAACATGTAATCCACATACTTTGTGCCCCTGCAATTTAAGCCAAAATCTCTAACATGACGCCATTTGCCCTGGATAACACGGATTTTGCAAGAATCTAGGGCTGAATGCGACTATTACTTCTGCATTATCTATGCTTAGTAGTGTGTAGAGAACAATGTGGCATATGACTGTCAATGGGGCAGATTTACTAAACATCTCTAATTTTTAGACAGTCTTAAAATGCACCACAGTGTTTGCTAATTTTGGTGCATCTTTAGACGGTCTAGGCTGTTTTACACTCCCTATTAGTTGGATTACCTTGTGTCACAATTTTAGCTAACAGTGTTGTATTTTAAGCCCTTTCAAAAGCCTTTTCTGTTAAATCACGTGCCCTTTTCGAGCGAGGTGCATTAACTGTTTAATTTTGGAAGATTTAGCTTAGTACACCTCCCTCATTCTTTGTCGTGCAAATAACAGTATACAATATCATGTCATCAGCAGCACATCTGCAGTTGTGCTGCTGAGAACAATGATTTTTGTTCCAGCATAAACAATCCAATCACTCGATGAATAGGCAGCATTTTGCTCATTTAGTATAATGCACCCTATAGTCCTCCGCATAGTATAATGCACCCCATAGTCCTCCATATACTATAATATACTCACCATAGTCCTCCATACACTATAATGCACCCCCAGAGTCTTCCATGTGACGCGCCCCCTGGGCCAGTGTTGTTTGGGGGATACCCGGATCCGGATCAGATGGGGGTTGTAGTCTCCGAGTGGCGGTGACCCGGTCCGTGCCCAGGGTGTCAAGCTCAGTGTGTGGCAGTCCTACAGATGTTACTGGATGTTCTTTAGTGTCGACTACGCCACCCGTTGATTTGCGGTCACTACGGCCACCGCTGCAGCAGGGTCCGCTGAGGCTGGTGGTGTGTGTGCAGCTCAGGTAGTATAACCCCCAACGGGAGGGGTATAGCCTCAGGGGGTCAGTTGCAGAGGATGGTGGTTGTGGAGGTGCAGTGAGGATGGTAATGAAACTCAGAGTCGGGCTGTGGAGTTCAGGGTTTTTACTTACTGCTTTTGTGTTGGTCACTCCGGCCTTGAGTGACCACCCGAGCCGTGCTGCGTCCACCAGGTCCTGGACTCGGCCAACCCCCAGGTGATTCTGGAGCGTGTTCCTGAGCTCCCTTTCTGACTTGTCCTTCTCTCTGGCCTTCCCCACCAGGGATCCACCTAAGTCCGGCTCCCTCGGGCCTCTTGTTGGTAAAACCCTTGTCTCTGGGTTCCCTGACCCTATTCTTGGTTTGCCTTCCGGGTGGATTTAGTGGGTGGTCATGGCAGATCCTGCCCACGACCTCCGGTCTCTGGCTAAGGATTAGTGCCCTCCACCAGCTTGGGATCCGGTACCCTTGTGCCAACTCTTCACCCTCTGGTCTAATTTTGGGTTCTTGGAGTTCCCTCTTCTCCCCCTCTGGGTCCTTCTTTTCTCCTCTCTCTCACTCTCTTGGCCTTGGAGCTGGCTGAGCTGCTCTGCTTGTCGGACCAAACCTCTACAAAAGACCCTGTTCTAAGATGGTTCCCACCTTATATACTCCCTCTATGTGTGAGCTCAGGTGACCAGCACCCAATGAGCTCCTAGCTTTACCCAGACTGCTCCCCCTATCTGCCCCTACACTACTGGGATGTTCCACCCCCCTCCCACTCCAGCCAGGGACAGACGCTGTCGTACCTGCACATTTCTCTAGTGGGAGTACCATTGGTCTGTCCCCCGGAAATGGGATGTATGTAGTGCATGCAGCCTACTGAGCTCAGTTCCACACTCCATCCTTACCCGGGAGTGGAATACCACACCTCTGGCTTGAGGTGTAATACCCCTGTAGCAGCCGAATCCTCAGGGTGCTACATTCCCCCCTGGTAAATCACAGCACGTCCTCGGGCTGTAAGATATAAAAAACATCCAAAACATACAATTTTTTTTTCATAAACATAAACATATAAAACATCACATATATTATCAGCAATAACTTTTCATATAAAACTTTTCATAAATAACCTACTTGTAAACACTCTTGCTCCTCCGGCCACGGTGCAACTTGTGACCGGGAAAAGTGCGACAGTCTCTTCAAGAAAAACAACAGTTTCCTATAAAACCGGTAGGGGGCGCCTTAGGAAGCGCAACTATATACAGGGGGAATATGGCCGCTCTCAGTCCTCGGCCAGGTAATGGGAATAGGGACACACGGGTTAACAGTTCACTCTTGTCCCAACGGGGACTTATTTAAAGCAGCAACAGTTCACTGTACCCCGATGGGTAACTATTTACAGTCTCTTTACCGTACTTTAACGACGGCGTCCTCCTGCTCCTTCTTTGGATTTAGACCCGTCCGGGTCCTCCTGCTCCTCCTCACACCGCAGCTCCTCCTCCGTCAGGCGATGTACATGGAGGGCGTAGGGTCCATTGGCACACTTGTGCCGGGTGAAGGTGACCTCGTCCCCTACATACAGGTCACGACCTCTGTGTCCCTCCGGCAGATGGCTTTCTACGTCTCTGCGTGTGACAAAGACGTCGCCGGGGGTATGATGGTCTTTTATGAAGCCCCACCCATGCTGCAGGTTGAATTTAATCACAGTCCCGGTGGTACGGGGACCATGAGCTGCACGGGGGTTCCTCCTGGTCCGGCTCTTCTGCTCCGCGCTCCTTATCTGTGCTTGCTATTCCCGGACCCGCCTCTCTCTCCGCTCCTTCTCGAAGACCTCGAGCTGCTGGCGGCAGCACTCTGCACGCTCCGCTGCAGCCGCCCGAGTCTCCTGAGTGAACCCCATGAGGTCTCCTCCGGTGGGGTCCCACTCAAATTGTGCCTCCTCTAGCGGGGGCTGGGTCCTCCTGACGGGCTTCGGAGCCGGAATCAGGGGCTCACACAGGGGCCTCGCCCTTTGGAGTTCCAGTTGGTAGTACTCCTGGGGCCATATGAAGGGCTGCCCATCCGGGCACGTATGCTGGGCGAACAGGTCCTCACCCAGGTGCGGTACTTTAGGTGTTATGGGCGCTGTGGTGGTAGCGGCGCCCGGGTTGACCAGGCCTTGCGACCAGGCTTGGGGCACGCTAAAGGAAAAGGGCACCGTAAGAACGGCGGTGCCCGTGGTTACTCGGCCCTGCGACCAGGCTGGTGGCTCCGCGGAGGTAGGGGGCGCTGTTGGAATGGCGGCGCCCGGGTGTACTAGGCCTTGCGACCAGGCCGATGGTATTTCCTGCTTTGCCGCGCTCAGGGTCGAAGCGCGTGACGTCACAGGGGTCGCGGCCGCGGTTTCCGGTTGAGGCCTAGTCTGCGGTGGTGACGATGCAGCGACGGGCACGGCAGGGGGAATTTCGGGCTCTGCGACGGGGAGCTGGGGCAGGCACGCGGTTTCCCGGCTCGGGGTAAAGACGTCCCCTTTACCTGCCTCCATTCGTTCAGCTCCCTTCTCGGCGCCGTCTCCGGCCTTGAGTCCTCCTGCACCATCCTCAGAGGCGGTCTGTCTCCTCGTCTCGGGTGGCGTGCTCCGCTGACGGGTTTCGGTCCGCTGGGCCATCTCTCGGCTCCACTCCGCCAACGTCTCTCGCTGCACCCGGGCCATCCTCCGTGCGAGGCCCTCCAGCGCGGTCTGTGCACACTCCCGGTCTCGGGGGAGCTGTGCTAGGATCTCCACTAAGCCTAGTGGGGTTGTTGCTTGCAGCAGGCTCCTGACCACTGGGTCGGTGCTGCCTGTCTCTCCCTCCATCTCCGGGTAGGCTTTCTCTGGACTCCTCTCCAGACTTCTTGTCTCCGGGTGCGCTCTCTCCAGACTGCTCCAGGCGACACCCATCTTTGCTCTCTTGTTCTGTCTCCGCCCACATCGAGGGTGGTCCCGGGGCAACTTTGTGATTGTCAGTTCCAGGGGCAGTTCTCTCACGCTGATGGACACTTCCAGCATCACAGTCTCTGTTGGTGGGGGCGGTTTCCGCTTTTGGCGCCATTCTTCGACCTGGCCCACGATGGGAGGTGGCCTCTTGCCACCCTCTGGCACGCCCATAATGGCGTCCGCTCTTCCAAGGCGGGAAATCTTTGGAAATGGCGGGAATCGTCTCCCAGTGGCGGGAAACTCCATGGATGGCGGGAAAAAGCTGCAAATGGCGGACAACCGGCGGGAAACGACCTGTGATGGGGTCCGTTGGCGGGGACCCTCCGGAACCGGCGGGAGACTTCTTTCTAAGGTAACGGTGAACTTTTCTTTAGGCACGCAGTACCCGGTTGTTGCGGGCACGTTATCCTGCCGACTACGCCAAAGTTGACGCGCCCCCTGGGCCAGTGTTGTTTGGGGGATACCCGGATCCGGATCAGATGGGGGTTGTAGTCTCCGAGTGGCGGTGACCCGGTCCGTGCCCAGGGTGTCAAGCTCAGTGTGTGGCAGTCCTACAGATGTTACTGGATGTTCTTTAGTGTCGACTACGCCACCCGTTGATTTGCGGTCACTACGGCCGCCGCTGCAGCAGGGTCCGCTGAGGCTGGTGGTGTGTGTGCAGCTCAGGTAGTATAACCCCCAACGGGAGGGGTATAGCCTCAGGGGGTCAGTTGCAGAGGATGGTGGTTGTGGAGGTGCAGTGAGGATGGTAATGAAACTCAGAGTCGGGCTGTGCAGTTCAGGGTTTTTACTTACTGCTTTTGTGTTGGTCACTCCGGCCTTGAGTGACCACCCGAGCCGTGCTGCGTCCACCAGGTCCTGGACTCGGCCAACCCCCAGGTGATTCTGGAGCGTGTTCCTGAGCTCCCTTTCTGACTTGTCCTTCTCTCTGGCCTTCCCCACCAGGGATCCACCTAAGTCCGGCTCCCTCGGGCCTCTTGTTGGTAAAACCCTTGTCTCTGGGTTCCCTGACCCTATTCTTGGTTTGCCTTCCGGGTGGATTTAGTGGGTGGTCGTGGCAGATCCTGCCCACGACCTCCGGTCTCTGGCTAAGGATTAGTGCCCTCCACCAGCTTGGGATCCGGTACCCTTGTGCCAACTCTTCACCCTCTGGTCTAATTTTGGGTTCTTGGAGTTCCCTCTTCTCCCCCTCTGGGTCCTTCTTTTCTCCTCTCTCTCACTCTCTTGGCCTTGGAGCTGGCTGAGCTGCTCTGCTTGTCGGACCAAACCTCTACAAAAGACCCTGTTCTAAGATGGTTCCCACCTTATATACTCCCTCTATGTGTGAGCTCAGGTGACCAGCACCCAATGAGCTCCTAGCTTTACCCAGACTGCTCCCCCTATCTGCCCCTACACTACTGGGATGTTCCACCCCCCTCCCACTCCAGCCAGGGACAGACGCTGTCGTACCTGCACATTTCTCTAGTGGGAGTACCATTGGTCTGTCCCCCGGAAATGGGATGTATGTAGTGCATGCAGCCTACTGAGCTCAGTTCCACACTCCATCCTTACCCGGGAGTGGAATACCACACCTCTGGCTTGAGGTGTAATACCCCTGTAGCAGCCGAATCCTCAGGGTGCTACACATGTATTATAATGCACCCCATAGTCCTCCACATAGTATAATGCACCCCATAGTCCTCCATAAAGTATAATGCACACCTCATAGCCTCCATATAGTATAATGCACCCTATAGTCCTCCATATAGTATAATGTGCCCCATAGTCCTCCATATAGTATAATATACTCCCCATAGTCCTGTATATAGTATAATGCACTCCCCATATTCCTCCATATAGTATAATGCGCTTCCCATAGTCCTCCATATAGTATAATATACTCCTCATAGTCCTCCATATTGTATAATACAGTCCCCATAGTCATCCACATAGTATAATGCACCCCCATAGTTCTCCATATAGTATAATGCACCCCATAGTCCTCCACATAGTATAATGCACACCTCATAGTCCTCCATATAGTATAATGTGCTCAATAGTCCTCCATATAGTAGAATGTGCCCCATAGTCCTCCATACAGTATAATACACTCCCCAAAGTCCTCAATATAGTAAAATGCACTCCCCATAGTCCTCCATATAATATAATACACTTCCCATAGTCCTCCATAAATTATAATGCACTCCCCATAGTCCTCCTTATAGTATAATGCACCCCATAGTCCTCCATATAGTATAATGCACCCCATAGTCCTCAATATAGTATAATGTGCCCCATAGACCTCCATATAGTGTAATGCACTTCCCATAGTCCTACATATAGTATAATGCACCTCATAGTCCTTCATATTGTATAATGCATTCCCCCATAGTCCTCCATATAGTACAATGCATTCCCCATAGTATACTGCATTCCCCATAATCCTCCATACAGTATAATACACCCCTTAGTCCTCAATAGAGTATAATGCAGCCCCAATATAGTACACATTGTATAATGCACCCCATAGTCCTTGACAGAGTATAATGCAGCCCACATATAGTACACATAGTATAATGCACACTCCATAGTCTTCGATAGCGTATAATGCACTCCCCATATAGTATATATAGTATATTGCACTTCTCATAGTCCTTGATAGAGTATAATGCCCTTATATAGTATAATGCAGCCCCCATATTGTATAATGCAGCCCCCATATAGTATAACACAGCCCCCATAGTCCTCCAGTATTATGGCCACCACGTACTCACTGTTTTAAAAATAAAAATTCAATACTCACTGTCATAAAAATATTAAGAAAATATTAAGGATTGTCTCTTCCCCTGAATATCCTCACTCCCCCTCCTATATACTGTTTGTCAGAAGCAAAACTGACAATCTACAGAGCTGTCTGTATGCAAATTAGCACACACTGGAGAAGTGGCTAGTAGGCAAATGCTAACACAAAGGGAACTGCTAACTTAATTAACATGCCAGTGTATTTTCCAGTGGCACAGACCTGGGATAAATTTACACCTAGGTGAGAAGCATGTACTCCCGGGCTTCAAAAGAATTCTCTCTCACCCCCCGGGGCCTCCCCCTTTTGTTGAACTGCAATCTTCAGTCTGGCCGGCACCAACGCGAAATATGGAATATTTCTATGTTCTATACCTCCGATAATAATGGAACCCATATTTTTAGTGGCAGGGTCAGCTAAGGAATAATATGTATAATTTTCCATATCTGTATGCCCCTCTGGAGAGCGGTAATGCAAAAGTACAAAATAATAGACCACAGCAATGTCATATGTGGTCTCTAAAGAAAGGCAAATTCATAATGGAAAATATGGTATCACTTCTGTGATCAACCAGCGAGAAGTTATTGCAGAAGTCAGATATTTTTAATAAAATATGAAGGCTGGAGCCCAGTCGACGTGATGTCATCACAGGGGAGTTTGTGGGCAGGTCCCCCCTTCTGCATAAAAGACCCGACCAAAGACGGGTCAGCTCTCATGTTGGAAGTATATATTGACGTGTAACACGGGTCATGTTCGCTGAACAGTCATAGGAGCGCTTACTATAAAGTCGTCTCTGCGATCTTTATAGTAAGTTCTTCTTTAATCCTATTTTATTTGTGTAACTGTATATTCTGTACTGTAAATGTCTCCTTTTGTAAAACCTTTTGTATATTTTTCATAAACACTGCCTCCCTTTTGGATTAAATATAAAATTTAATAGTCCTGCTTCTTTTGCTCTGTAATTGTTCCTCCCCCAAAGCCATATACGCTACCAGAAAGCAGGCATCCGACCATGCCTGTATTATATTTCAAATTTGGTCGGTGGTGGCAGCGAATAATAGTAAGTGAGCTATCGTGAGGCTGGCAGTGACCGTACTGGGCCGAATAAACATATTCCATGCATTGGAATCCGGAGGTGTATACGCCATATGCTCACTGTGTGCTTGCCGATACCTACGTAGCGAGTAATTGGGATCATGGGCGCGCAAATCCCTGCTCGATCCTGACAGAGTGTCTGCAGCGGTGGGGTATTGTGTGATCTCCACGGTGTCATCCCTGTGAAACCCTGGCACTCGCCTCTCCCCGTTCCACCACTGCACTGATCTCTGCATCGCATCTCAGTAGCTCAACTGCCTGGCACAGCGTGCCGCAATGAAGCGACGTCATCGCGCCTGCTGGCTGAGACGTTCGACGCAGAGGAGGAGTGCTGGGAGACGGAGTGTCACCTGATGCTCCATCCTCCATCATTGCTTTAAACTGTTTCGGCATCCATGATACAAAGGTTTTTGTTTCTCCTCAGAGCAATCAATCTTTTTCAACTGGTTAACACTGTACCAAAACCTTTATCTTCTGTTACAGTTGTAACCAGGGACCAGTATATAGTTATTTTATAGCTGATTTTATTAATGAATTCCAGAAATAATATACAGTACCATTTCAGACACAGGTATTAGGACCTCTCTCAAGAATACAAATGCCCCTTTAGCAATCTATGCATAGTGATCAAAAGTGATCGACGTCAATAATACAATAAATTAGTTACTATAAATATACATCAGCTTGTGCAACAAAACTACATATAAAGTGTCATAGTGCCAGTGCAATCATGGTATACATAAATGCCACATATGCAACATGATTATGTAAGCATAACTCTCTGATATATATATATATATATATACATACATATACAGTACGGACCAAAAGTTTGGACACACCTTCTCATTTAAAGATTTTTCTGTATTTTCATGACTCTGAAAATTGTACATTCACACTGAAGGCATCAAAACTATGAATTAACACATGTGGAATTATATACTTAACAAAAAAGTGTGAAATAACTGAAAATATGTCTTATATTCTAGGTTCTTCAAAGTAGCCACCTTTTGCTTTGATGACTGCTTTGCACACTCTTGGAATTCTCTTGATGAGCTTCAAGAGGTAGTCACCAGAAATGGTCTTCCAACAATCTTGAAGGAGTTCCCAGAGATGCTTAGCACTTGTTGGCCCATTTGCCTTCACTCTGCGGTCCAGCTCACCCCAAACCATCTCGATTGGGTTCAGGTCTGGTTACTGTGGAGGCCAGGTCATCTGGCATAGCACCGCATCACTCTCCTTCTTGGTCAAATAGCCCTTACACAGCCTGGAGGTGTGTTTGGGGTCATTGTCCTGTTGAAAAATAAATGATGGTCCAACTAAATGCAAACCGGATGGAATAGCATGCCGCTGCAAGATGCTGTGGTAGCCATGCTGGTTCAGTATGCCTTCAATTTTGAATAAATCCCAACAGTGTCACTAGCAAAGCACCCCCACACCATCACACCTCCTTCTCCATTCTTCACGGTGGGAACCAAGCATGTAGAGTCCATCAGTTCACCTCTTCTGCGTCGCACAAAGACACGGTGGTTGGAACCAAAGATCTTAAATTTGGACTCATCAGACCAAAGCACAGATTTCCACTGGTCTAATGTCCATTCCTTCTGTTGTTTAGCCCAAACAAGTCTCTTCTGCTTGTTGCCTGTCCTTAGCAGTGGTTTCCTAGCAGCTATTTTACCGTGAAGGCCTGCTGCACAAAGTCTCCTCTTAACAGTTGTTGTAGAGATGTGTCTGCTGCTAGAACTCTGTGTGGCATTGACCTGGTCTCTAATCTGAGCTGCTGTTAACCTGCGATTTCTGAGGCTGGTGACTCGGATAAACTTATCCTCAGAAGCAGAGGTGACTCTTGGTCTTCCTTTCCTGGGGCTGTCCTCATGTGAGCCAGTTTTGTTGTAGCGCTTGATGGTTTTTGCAACTGCACTTGGGGACACTTTCAAAGTTTTCCCAATTTTTCTCACTGACTGACCTTCATTTCTTAAAGTAATGATGGCCACTCATTTTTCTTTACTTAGCAGCTCTTTTCTTGCCAAAATACAAATTCTAACAGTCTATTCAGTAGGACTATCAGCTGTGTATCCACCAGACTTCTGCACAACACAACTGATGGTCCCAACCCCATTTATAAGGCAAGAAATCCCACTTATTAAACCTGACAGGGCACACCTGTGAAGTGAAAACCATTTCCAGTGACTACCTCTTGAAGCTCATCAAGAGAATGCCAAGAGTGTGCAAAGCAGTCATCAAAGCAAAAGGTGGCTACTTTGAAGAACCTAGAATATAAGACATATTTTCAGCTGTTTCACACTTTTTTGTTAAGTATATAATTCCACATGTGTTAATTCATAGTTTTGATGCCTTCAGTGTGAATGTACAATTTTCATAGTCATGAAAATACTAAAAATCTTTAAATTAGAAGGTGTGTCCAAACTTTTGGTCTGTACTGTATATACAAATAGACAGACTAGAGCAGCAACAGAATACTGATAATGACCAAACCATCCAAACATAAAAGACAACTGGAGGCAGCACATCAAAAATAGTGAAAAATTGTGTTTTTAATTATTCATAATCAATGACTTTCTTTCAGGCTACTAAATAGTCTAAATTTGCAGATATCAAGGTATCATTTTATTCAGTTTCTTATGACATATATACCCTATATGCTCATAGACGGCTTAGGAGGGTTGATCCTACTGGCACATTCCCTTTAAGAGTAAATTGATCTCCAGAAGGAAGACAATGGCCTAGGTATTTCCAAAACTGCTAAACATTGCTGCTTGAGTGTCTTTAGTTTGGCTGATTAACCTATGTAATGTCTCAAGGCTCTATAAAAGGACAGACATACCCTGTTTACCTATCTCTACGTGGCACTAGAGTGACTAGAGAGAGGTTTGTCCTCTTTTTTGAGGAAAGCTATTTTGCATACTATTCCCACCGAGCATTTCTTTAAAGGCGCCATACTAACTACATCTTCAGAAGTAGAGTCAGTAAATTCTAAAAGCCATTTAATATGGAGAACATTTTTATTCTGTCTTCATACTGTTCAGTAGTCACCAAGAGTACACGTAAAGAGCTCTTGTTCTTGAGTATTTTAAACAGCAGTCGTCCAGTGAAATTAATTGCATCATTAACATAAAAAGGATTTATGGCCTTCATACATAAATCCTCAGAGAGCATTCATCAAGGCTACATTAATCAGATAAGACATCCCTCATGTTTTTCTTTGCAACTTTTACAAATCAGCTGGTCTTTAAGATCAATAAACAGGTCCTGTGGGAGTCCTCAGCCGGATACATCTGTTATGTGGCAAGACAACCAAGTAATAAACTGAAAAGGTAAAACTGCTATCACTCACACTTGGGTTGTAGTCTTATAAAAACTGGTGCTTGTATGGATCATGGTAGACCATAGTTTAGCTTGTCAGATGGTATTTACTATGGGGCAATATACAGTAGAGAATATATAGGAAATATATACTATTTCTTATATAGAGAAGATTTGTCTTCTCCCAAGAATACTTCACGGGGATTCACTCGCAACTTTATCTGACAAAATTGCTGTAACTTCTAAAAGAGATGATCTATTATACTGAAATTCGGACTGTACATACTTTGGTTCATGAGAATCTGGTGTTTTAAAGCAGGTGTTCAAAATGTCCATCGTTCGCATCCAAGCATGCGTGCACACATCATTCCATACTGTTGAATGTATTCCGCAGGACGTCTGGGGTCATAGCCTGAATTTTTCACCGTATGTTCTCTCGGAGTGCCTGTATTGTTCCTGCCTTGTTGATGTATACCCGAACTTTCAAATGGCCCCAAAGGAAAATATCCGGCGGTGTTAAAGCAGGCGATCTTACTGGCCACAGTGCCTTGGAGATTACATTGTTAACAAATGAAGAAGGAATTTGGCAGGAGTAAAATGGAAGCACCACACATAATCTACAGAATCGAAAAAAGGCGTGCAGCAAGTGTATCTCATAGTGGAGATTGTCGGCGGGGCGACAAGTCAGCGAGACCACTCGGCGCCAGGATGTTTTTCGTCGCTGATGCTGAGATTCATTGCATTCTCACTTCTCATGAACCAAAGTATATACACAGCAAATTTCAGTACGGTCAACCGTTTCATTTAGAAGTTACAGAAATTTTTCCAGATAAAGTAGCAAGTGAATCATCCTGTACTATTACTATTATCATTTATGAAATTGCTAAAGGATTTTCTCAAGTTGCATCTGCAGGCGAGCTCTGCTCCAGAGTCCCCAGCTTCCAGCTGTGCCAGGGGAGTGCACTCCTGAAGATTGGAAACTCAGGCCCGTGGCATGGTCGTACGGCTGGTCCAAAATGTACTCTCTTCCAAGCTGCTGGTAGAGGTAGCTTTGCCTCTGCAGAATGGGAGAAGAACAGGACGACTGAAGCTGACTGGATCTACTGTGTTTCACCGAAAATAAGATTATTTTATATAGGATTCTTGGGGGTATGCTTGAAATATAAGCCCCACTCCAGGGAGTTGGGGGGAAGCAAGCTAGTCAATTGCCCAGGACCCCCACTCTCAGCCCATCATTTCTATTCTGAAGTTAAAACTGCTCAAGGACCTTTGGTGACATCACGGTCATGTGACCATGATGTCACCAAAAGTCCTTTAACTGCAGGACTCTAGAGGGTCTAAAGAGGAGACAGGCTGATATTCTGGACCGGTGTTAGAGGGGAAGGGGTCAAAGTTTTAAAGTTGGATAGCCCAAAGGTTTAAAGTGCTTATGTTATCTATATCTAAGATTCTGATTTGGCTTTTATCCTAAGTCATATTGCAAGGCTCGTTAAAGGGTCGATAGTGATAGGATCGCTGCTTCCAGCAGATAGCACTATAGAGTTCAAGTCCTCTCCCTATCTGAAGAGGCAATTTGAATATTCTATCTAACGCAGCTTCATTGCACACTGAAAGCTAATAATGTACTGTATGTAGCCCCTTCTCATGTACAGCACCATGGAATCAATGATGCTATATAAATAATTAATAATAATAATAATAATAATACTCCTACATTTGTTGGGACAACTTCTTTAGGTTGTCACCTTAAGTTGGACAAGTTAAACGAGTTCCATGAACCAAATAATTAGTTTCTTTATTTAATTAAAGTGCAGATCACATGAAAATAATATAGGAAATGGACTGAGAATATGGCAATGATAGCATGGTGGCTACAAAAAGTACTGGATGTTTATAAGAGACCTCAATCATATTATTTATCATTTTAAGAGGTTTAGCTAGAGGTGTAACTATGGGATCGGCCCAGGGTGTGGTGGGGGACAGAAACACATCTGAGTGGGCACCTAACTAGGTAACCATGTTTACATCTATGGTGTGACACCCTAATTGTAGATATGATCATGCTGTAAAAATAAATCGCTGTACAATATTACCACCACACTCTGACCACATAGTGGTAGATACCAGTTCTGTAGAACATATTTAGAGATTACAGTACAATTGTAGATAGTGACGTTCTTTTTGATGTAGTCGTTCATTTTTCACATCTTTTCCATCTGGCCTAGACTGCCATGTCAACTTTTTCCAGCCATGACTCATCTGCAGAGTTTGCAACAAAGACACATTACTTCTCACATTTTCAGCTCTGTCTCCATCTATTCCCAACCAGCATAAACTTCTTATCCTACTGATACTCCACCTCTGAGCCGCTGCTGCCGTATATTTCACCGTTACTGGACCTACTGTGTGGCAAAAAAACAGTGCTTCTCCTAGTGCACCACATAATAACTTGGTATTGTGACACTGTGCTCTTTACATAGTAAAATGTCCTATTTGTGCCCTCTAGATGGCATAATTGTCCCCTAGAAAATATTAATGCTCTCTGCAAATGCCCTACAGTGCCCACATTTTACTAGAAAGAAATAATGGCCTATGTGCCCCTTTCATTATCACAATACCGTGAGTGCCTCTATAACAATGCTTCTTAAGCACTCATGTAATATTTCATAATGTCCCCTGATTACCCCATGTAGAGTAAAAATGTCCCCAGATTACCTCATGTACAGCTCGCCTATACATAGTCTAATGCCTTCACAACTCCCTTATACACAGTATAGTGCCCCCACAGCTCCCCTATATACAGTATTATGCACCTAAAGCTCATTTATACAGAGAATGGTGTCCCCAACAGCTAGCCTATACACAGTATGATGGACCCAAAGCTTCCATATACACAGTATGATGGGCCCATAGCTCACCTATCCACAGTATGATTGCTCCCAAAGCCCTTCTCACATTATCATTATGATGTCCCCACTGCTACTCTTTATACAGTAGTATGACACCCACTGCTCCCTTATACACAGTATGGTGTCCCCATAGCTCTTCTATACACAGTATAATAGCCCTCAAAACCCCTCATAAACAGTATAACGCCCCCACACTGTATGATGGCTCAACAGTAGTCCTTACACAGTATAGTTTCCCCAAAGCCACCTATACACAGTACAACACTAGAAAGACCCCCTATACAAAGTATAATGCCCCCAAAGCCTTCCTATAAATAGTATAATACTACAAAGCAGCCCTATGCACAGTATAATGCCCCAAAGCATCCTTATGCACAGTATAATACCCCAAAGCAATCCTATGCACTGTATGATGGCCATCACATTAATTGTTACACACTATAATGCCCCCAAAGCCCCTTAACATGCAGTATAATGCCACTCACACTGTATGATGCCCCCACAACTTCTTATGCACAGTATAATGCCCCCCACACTCTATGATAGCTAGCCACACTAGTCCTATACTCCTATACACAGATTCTACGTAGAGGGTAGGAGGAGGGAAGAGATAGGGGCAAAGCTCCTCCCTCCCCATAAAATATTATCAGTAGCAACTGCCATACACAGTATTATGCATCCATAGCTCCCTATACACAGTATAAGTCCCCCTATATAGAGTATTATGTCTCCATAACCCCTATACGCAGTATAAAACCCTATACCGAGTATGATGGCCCATAACCCTCTATAAACAGTATAATTTCTGCCTATACAGAGTATGAAGCCCCTTAGATACAATATAATGGCCTTTATACACAGTATGATGCTCCAATAGTCCATATACACAGAATACTCCCTATATACAGATTTTATGTAGCGCGTAGGAGGAGGAGGGAGGAGATAGAGGCAAAGCTCCTCCTTTCCCCTTCCGCCACATAAAATTTTAGCAGTAGGAAATGGCATCTCCTATTTCATTAATGGAAACGTTCGTATTCACTGAAGGTAGATTTTACTCGTGAATTGAGAATTCAAAAGATCAGTCCTCCCAGAGAAAGAAGCAGATTTCTCTGATAAGATATTTTACAAAATGTCTTATTTCCACGTGTACTTTTGATTTATCTAATAAAAATTAAAATGACGGTTAAGCTTTAAATGCCAAGACTGAGCTGTCGTGTAATCGATGCTGGGATTGGATATATAATACTTTTCAGGAAAGAATTAAGAAGAAGAATTTATTATTTGTGATGGACATATACAGAATGAAAACTACTTGTAATAATGGAGAGTTTGGAGTTTTGCAATTTTAAATATCATTGAGTTAACAAATTTGCCTTTTTTGCATTAATCCCATATTATCTCAATAATATACTATCATATATGCATCTTAATAATCCTTATAAGCTATTTCCTGTAGAGAACACATTGTCAGTTGTCAATCAATGCCAAATTCACCTCTATCCACAGTTTAATTGTGTCATATTGGATATATGTAAACTTCTATTTATGAAAGTCTAATATCTTAATGTTTATACGTGCAGAAATTCTTCTCTCTGCATAGAATAATAATAGTAATACCTTCATAAACTCCAAATGGTCCTGTGTAGGGCTGAACCCCCTTACTTGATAGTAATGTAAAGTTTATGTACGATGCATAAGAAATGACTCAGCTAAACAGACAGTTTACAATTCAATTATATGTGCTTGAAGCAGTTTGTGTGGCTATTGTACAGTTTTTCTAATATAGAATACAATTAAGACATAGTAATAACAGCTCCTACGTATTCCCTTCTAAACTAACCATAATTTCAAGCCACATAGAACAGTTAAAGATGAATGAATCTTTTCAAATTCAAATTTAACCATATTCACCAATTTTTTTCCAAAAAATTAGATTCTCAGCAAACTGATTTGCTACAAATTGGAAGTACTGCAAAGCCTTCAATTTCCCTGCTAAGATGCGTATAGCACTCTGATGTGTCCTAGGAATGTATCAAACCCATTTTAAGCTCTTTTTAATGCACACAAAGCCTTAACAAAATCAAAGTGACCTCAGCATACATGGATATGGATAAATGGATGGTAATCACTAGCAACCTACAGCCTGTTTACTAGCACTCTGTATAATTGCACTTTTTAAAATTGAAAAATGGTCCAAAAATTATCCCTTTTGGGAGAAGATGCCTGCCATGCCAGTATATATACACACGTGGTGTATACAGAAGAAGCCATAGCTTTTTGGCAAGTGGTGGTTCAAAATGTATCCCTTTTGGGGAGTGTCAACAGGTTCGTTATTAGAAAAAAGATAATTTTTTAACAAACCTTCCAAAAATTATGCCTTTTTTTTTTGATCAGCAACAGGTTTGTTGTTTTCAGAATGAAGAAGCAATAGCTTCCAAAATGTATGCCTTTTTTGTGAGCGGTAACAGGTTTGCTGTTTGGAAAGTGTGAAGTAAGTACAAAAGTTTTGAACAATTGTAAATGTGTAAATTTTAAATTTGCAAAAAATATAAAAAATTCAGAAATGTGACCAGGTTCTATATATTAGAAATACGGCTTATGTTACTCTTTCTAATTATTCTTACTGGGTGTTGTAACCTCATATGCCTTCTTTTTATTTATGGACTATGTTTAAATAAAGACCAGTTCATGACACACAGAGAGTTGACCCACACAGCAGCCATGAAAGCTTCATTCATTGCTTATTTTTGAGCTTTTCCATCATAAGAGACGTCTCATAGTAAGATACAAAAGTATCACATTTACTGGGAGCATTAGTACATTTTTAAAAAAACAAAAAAACAAGAAAGACCACCAAGAACTACATGCCTGATTGTTGTAAAAACACAATTTTTTTGCCAGAGATATATTGAAATGCATAAAATATAACACTAATGCATTCATGTCCTATATATAATGCAGATAGACAGAGGAACATTTAAAGGTAAAAGCCCCACGGGGTCAATAGAAACTATAGCAGCGCCTAAGTTCATGGAATGGTCATCACTATCATTCTGCCATTTTTCATCACCACTTCCCATTTTTAAAGCGTTTTACTACATTGCTGATAATAAAATGTCTGGCCCACATGGGATGATATATAATTAGCTTTAGAAGGCTGAGCATATTGACCTAGACTTCATGGGGAAAGAACATTTTCATCAAACTGAGTAATGAGAGACATCTCAGCAGACAGGGCAATGACTCTGACTGCCCATTGGTGACTTCCAACATTCCTCTGTGTGTTTATATGCATTCCAGATTTAGAACTTTTTAGTGTTCGGGCCGTGACCTTCACCAGTGTTCACGGCTGATAAAGTGTTAACCTTTGCACAAGTAAGAAACCTCTACAGTGCATCATACAAAAGTGACTGTATAATTCATTTCTGCAAGATGAATGTAAAGTGCTTGAGAAAAATGAAATCATTTGATGGGTCATCTGATCTGTATAAATACAGAGAAAAAATAAATCATTGACATATTATTAGAAAGAAATCTGATATAACGTGTAAATTCGGCACCACAACACTTCCCACATTGCTAAAGTCAACACTTGTTAACGTTTAGTTGCACTGAATAGAAACACATTGCCCCGGCTGTGCAAAGTTTACATATTTAGTGCAGGAGCTGTCTGAACTAAAGTACCTTATGAACCTGATTAAGTACAGATTCTTAAATGTATCCGCTGTGCATGTATATATAACATTTTCTAGGTGAGCCTTTACACAATATGACCATTAAAGGGGTTCTCCCATCTGGGACGTTCGTGAAATATCGATAGGTTCTGCCATAAATGTCCTTATCCTCTAGTACGGCCGACATATATCTGGCACTGTTGGAAAGAGGTGGTTGAGCATACACAGCTCTCTCAATGAATTTCTATGGGCGTTCCGACAAATGATGAATGCAGAGAGCCGCCCCCGCATGGCTACCTTTCTTCTATCTCTGACAATATGCACTGAAGTCCTATTCTACAGATAGATTCAGGTTCAAGCTGTGGCATAGTCTAGCAACATGCCATCAACGTCCCAGATAGGAGCCCCCCTTTAATAGCATAATTTGAATTGCTTTAAAATGGTGAAGTTTCTAAATTATAAATATCCTTCACTCATTATATGCAGACGATCATAATCCATCAACTCAGTTCATATCTGCTAAATAGATATTTAGACAAGTCATCATTATTTTTGCTTTAATTATTGTATTATCTTTAGCTATGTTACTTATGACTGTTGAATATGAACCTCTGAATTGTAAAGCGCTGCGGAATATGTTGGCACTATATAAATAAAGATTATTATTATTATTATACATGAGACCTTATTCAAGAGAGATATCCAGACAAACTGCTGCTAAAATTCTGTACGATTTGATGTGCGTTTTTGAACTTAAATTTTCAACTTTCATGAAAAATATCCTTTGTGTGTTTGTGATAAAAAAAAATCATAGCACAGATTCTACAGAAGGGCTCATGAACAAGAATAAAGATCTATAATACAAACTAAAGCCCCCAACACGAGTCCCCCAGATGCTGGCAGAGGCTTATCTCCTGGAGAACAAAAGGTTTGGCTATCAAAAATGCAGAATCTGTCCAGGCAGAATTGGGAGGACCCCATACACATGTCACTGTCGGCCAATCCCGCAAATATTTGCGAGGTGAGCCAAAGTTAATTTAATGTGTATAGGACCTTTAATATAATTGGTGCACCATCATATGTCGATGTGCACTTTGTGAATGAAAAGCATATCTTATTTTAAATACCTTAGAAATAGACAGATTGGGGAAAAACAATAGACATAAGAGTAGGGGGATTTCTTATATAGTATTAAAATATTTTCAACCCCCAAGTTATATGGAGTCTTAAAGTAAACTATCGTAAGTGATGCTGAGAAAAAAAAACAAGGAAGGCATGCTTACCCCTAGAATTTTCCACTCCAGTGTTGACCATCTCCGGACCAAAGCAGATAATGTTACGACCACCACTAACTGGCTGCAATGTAGGGTAGTTGGTGGTTGGGTTTGATTTTTATTTGCGGTTATACAGAATTTTACTTTGTCAGATTCCTTATGAATTTGTAAAAAAATAAATTGGTATGCTTAATCACTGTAAAGCTATTATCCAATGGAATCATTAAAGGGGTATTCTCATGTTATTAAATGGCTTTAGTTAGTTAGGGATCATGAAAATAATCAAGTTTGCAACTTGTATCTGCTCGCCTCCCTTCCTTTCAGCTCCTGACAAGCTGCTGCTACAAGTCTTGCAAAATCACCAGCCCCCAGCATTGGCAGCTTCCAGAGCAGTTTTTCTAATCCTGGCTCTCACGTTCCTGAGATGTGTGCTTGTTCAAAGGCCCTGTTATTTCTATATATAAATATAGCAATAGCAGTGTAGACTCGAGAACAAACCACTGATAGATGAATGCATTATAGTAAAACGATAAAGCTCAACTCAACTATTATGAATGCTACAGCTGGGTTATTGATGAGAAATTCACTCAGGGCGGATTTTCTTCTCTTCCTGGCACCAGAAAATAAATGGCAGAACTGTGAGTTGCTCAAGAGCCAACTTAAGAATACCCTTTAAATAAATTTGTAAAATGCCAACATGTGCTGTAAAAGCAAATGGTACAATGAATGATTAGAGCTACAGATCCGGAGCCTGACGGACTAATTCTGCTCCCCTATATCCATAAAAATATGACTGAAAGAACACCACAGCAACCAAATACTCATACATAGTACATTAGTAAAAAGGATTGCTATTATATGCATGTCACTGCTCAAAAGAGAAGACTGAGAATACACCAGTCGTCATACACAATGTATCACCCCTTGAGAAAGGCAAAAGCGCCGAAACTCGCTTTGGGGAACGGCCTCAGCGCAGTGGTCTGGTGTATATAATGCTCTGGGAGGTATGTAATGGGTCCATTTGATAACTGTTGATATATGAGGTATATTTAGATTTAATTTATAGTACCCATTCCCATAATCTATTCAGAGCAAAATACCTACATTGCTATGTGACACCATTCTGGATGGCCGTTGTTGTTGTTTTTATATTTATGTATCCTATTTTTGTATCTTTCCCTGTTTCCATGATGCATGTGTAATAAAGCATTTTTAAATTTATAACATCACCTCTTTTGTCGTCCATTTTGGCTTCGGCCATCCCTCCCCCATATGCATGTGATATTAAAATAGCTGGTTTCCTCCCACACTTCAAAGACATACTGATAGGGAATGTAGATTGTGAGCCCCAATGGGGACAGCGCTGATGTATTTAAAGCGCTGCGGAATATGTTGGCGCTATATAAAAATAAAGATTATTATAGCTTTTTTTCAATATTATGCAATTTACCCTGTTATTTATGTATCTATTTGACAATCTATTTGGAAACACCATGAAGCAAATATTATCTTTTAGAGTCACCTTATGTGTTCTGACCTCTGCATAAATAACATTTAGGAAAGGAGAACACATATGGCTATCTCTCTTGAAATGGATAACTCTATTTGGGTAAAAGCTGTCATTCTTCACTTCTTAAAGGAAAATAAACTAAGTCATGTTCATAAGGGGGTGTATTCAACTTTTTGTGGAATGCAAATTGGTAGACTACGAAACTTTCCAAATGAACAGTGCGAAATCAAAGCTGAGAAACCGTCTTTTAAAGGCTGTGGATGGATCAGACTTATATGTTGTTTTCTCTGCAGGGAGTAAAGAAGTTACAGGAAACTTGAGTAGGACAACAATTAAGTGTGCAAGAGTACGGTGCTAGTAGTGATAATGTTATAGTTCCCAGAAAATGGTGAAGCAGTTTAAGTATGATAGGTTATTAATACATATAATATAGTACTTTATTACAAAAGTATGTTTAATGGCAGAAATCGGAATGAAGTGTTATTTTTTTATTACATACTCTTTCCAATTTCTGCTGGTATAGTGGGGTGGAGGATAGGAAGTGTAAGGATATACTACGGATACCTCGATTAAGAAGTCTTCTTGCCTGTGCAACAGTAGATACTCTATATATAACACAGCCCATGTACACATAGCACAGCATTTCCTACATGAGATGTCAAACGCTCGCTCTTAAAGAGCTCTTGTAAGCTGCTGAAGAGTAAATTGACACCAGCAGAAGCAAACACACCATGGAACTGAATACTCACCTTCCAGCACAGCCTCCACTTAGCAATCATTGAAAAAGAAAGGCCCAGTCTAAAGTCTTTCATACAGAACCTTATTATTGAATCCTCTATTAGATCCTTCTTTTAGGAATGATACAAGCAGCCTGCCTGCTAAAAAAAAAGAACAATGAGGGGCTTTAAAAGGAACACATTGTTGCTCTGGTTTCATTCATCTACATTCTGGCTTCTTTAAGGACTCTTAAAGTGTTCGTTTTCATGGTCGTGACATGTGAGAGGATGGGGTTCATGGAATTTTTAAAGTATCTCTGAGAGGGACAGCTGCAATACTATGAGGGATTTCCACATAGCAATGTGCTGATTCTAGTACCAAGTAGAAACCTACATAAATATATCGTACGATCATCTCATTTTTGGCGTCTGCTTTACTGAATTGTTTTACTGCTTAGTGCTCTGGTCCCTTTCACCCAGACAATCCAGTATCTGAGCTTTTTTTCCCAGTGTTATTCCCAGTGCTCAGCTCAATATTTGACAGCAATACAATAGCACATATTGAAAATGATGGAGGACAGGCAGTCCCTATAACGTTCGATGAATTTGCTAATAATTAGGAAAAAAGTGACAGAATTCATCACTGAAGGGGTTACAGTTATCTCTGTCATAATGTGACTAGTAAACCAACCCCTATGTTTCATGAACAAGGCAGTAAGACAATGCTGTATATTTCCCCTAGACTTGAGCAAAAAAATTCTCAGGACCCTAGTTCGGTGGCCATGTGTAATCCGTGGTCAGTGGACCAGATCTTGCAAATTTTCTCCTACCTGCTTGCATCATCAGTGCCTCTCATAATAGTCCTGGCACTAACAACATGTATTTGTCTTTCTGCTACAATGATGTCACGCTGGGCCTACTAATCGCTGGACTACCGACAAGGTCACAGGCCAAGAGTGCAGCAAATCTTTTTTCTCAACTCTATTTACTACATACTACTCAACAGAATTAAGTAAAATCGTTGGATAATAGATTTTCAGATCAAACAAATACTTAAAAAATATTGATCCACATGATATATTAGAGACATTCTGAACAGTTTCGTAGGAAATGTGCAGAATGATTTGAAAAACTTAGGCTATGTGCCCACGATGCAGAAATGCTGCATATTTTTTCTGCTTCTCCCTGGCAGGAAAAACGCATGTAAAATCCGCATGCGTTTTTCCTGCCAGGGAGAAGCAGAAAAAATAGAAGCGTTTGTTAAGCGTTTTTGCATGCATTTCTGCATGCGGGTTATCAAGCGCTTTCCAAGCAATTTTAGCATCACTTGGAAAACTGCTTGACAACTTGGTCACACTATATAAATCCATGCAACCGGCATGGATTTATAGTAGTGTGACCAAGTTAGTTGAAAAAAAAAAAGAATAAAAATGGTAAAAAATAAAAAAAAAAGATTATACTTACCTTCCGATGTCCTCCCGGTGTTTTCTCCGCTGCGTCCGGTGTCTTGGGCGGTTCGCGGTGGTGTGAAGGACCTGCGGTGACATCATTGAGTCATGTGACAGGTCACATGACTCAATGACGTCATGGCAGGTCTTTCACAACACCTCGACCCATACAGCAGACCAGACGGAGGGGAGAAAACACCGGGAGGACATCGGAAGGTAAGTATAATCTTTTTTTTTATTTTAAATTCTTTTTTTAACAGGTTCTATGGTACCCAGGTCTGGATGAGAGTCTCCTCTTTTCCAGACCCGGGTACCATCCGCACATTGAACCGTGTGATATCCGCTTATCCACATGTAGTGATACCGATGTCACGCGGTCCAATGCAAGTCAATGGTGGCGATTAAGCTGCGTGTCTGCAAAATTAATGGACATGCTGCGGATTTTTCCGCAATGATAATCCGAAGCGGAAATTTCCGCAGCATGTGCAAAGCACATGCGGATTATCATTGGGGACCATGGGGCACGTATTACCAAGCGTTTTTTAAGCGCTTTTGCTGCAGAAATTCAGCGGCAAAAACGCTTGAAAAATGCATAGTGGGCACGCAGCCTAAAAGGAAACCCTCATCCACCCGGCAAAATTGATACAATGGACCTCATTTATCTAATGGATTTCACCTAAAAGCAGACCTGCCATTGGCCTGATAGCTAAGGGCTGAAGGCCAGTTTTGAAAAATCTCAGAGCCTGATTGGACAGAATATAATGAACACTAAAAAGAGAATCACTATGTCAGACATGCTGAAGCTCTGCACTTGGCATTACATCATATAGTTCGTGTAGGAGCTTTTTGATTGTTGATTGTGTTTTTTGTTAGGCACATCTAGTAGATGTGACTGGATTGTAGCAGCATATAAACCTAAATTGAGAAAGCCTGTACAAGGGTCTAGTGATGCGAAACGGCCGTTGCCTGAAGAGCATCTCGCTAACTCCTAATGTCTTTTTTATTGCTTTTATGGGTTAAATATAGTTGGATGGTAGCAGCACATCACCTAAAGTTGGCTCCCTGACATCAGTGGATGACTCCTGACCACCAAGTGGGTATTTGCTCATTCTGCACTTTTCACAACATTCATACATGTCTTTGGTCACTTGTTAGATAATGCACTGGGCACAGTCTACAGACAAACTGCGACATAAGGATCTGGGTGATTAACTTCAACTGTGCTTTCCTCTCTCTTTCTGACTGAAAAATATTACAATTTGAGAGTCCTCAGTGGTTGATACCTTTTAGTGGCTAACTGAAAAGATGGTAACAAATTGCAAGCTTTTGAGACTACTAACATGGTGCAAAGATATATCCTTTTCCTGTATCTTTCTGACTGCTAACTCAATAGCCCTCTCCATGGGTGTACCAGCAGTCTTTTTCTTGTAACTACTGTACATCACTAACTCAGATCTGTTTAACAATAGGAGACCTCACCTCTTTTGACCTCAAGCATATGCCCAACCAACAACTGGCCACCAATGCAATACTTTTATCCCCAATCAGACTAGATTGAGTACGGTGCCACCACACTGCTGCAGTCTCTTGACCAACAAGGCTCTCTACTTCTCTGCACTATAAGACCCAACTCCCTCCAGACATGATGCAATGGGAATACCTTACTAGTCACGACTACGTTCACAATGGAGGCCAAAATAACAACAAAATGTCGCGCCCTCCCCTGAGCCGTCACAGGCAGCACAGAGCGGGAAGACGCCGGCGACGCTGGAGTCCGGACCCGAGCAGCGGCAGCAGGTGAGAAGTGAGGTGAGTATTTTTTTTTTTTTTTAATGTATGGAGGCATGGGGCATAATATTAGGGGTGACATCCTGCATGGGGCATAATATGGGGGGGTGACATCCTGCATGGGGCATTATATGGGGGAGTGACATGCTGCATGGAGCATTATAAAGAGAGGGGGGTGATATCCTGCATGGGGCATTATATGGGGGGGTGACATCCTGAATGGGGCATTATAACGACAGGGGAGTGATATCCTGCATGGGGCATAATATGGGGGGATTACATCCTGAATGGGGCATTATATGGGGGGGTGACATGCTGCATGGGGCATTATATGGGGGAGTGACATGCTGCATGGGGCATTATAAAGAGAGGGGGGTGATATCCTGCATGGGGCATTATATGGGGGGGTGACATCCTGAATGGGGCATTATAACGACAGGGGAGTGATATCCTGCATGGGGCATTATATGGGGGGGTGACATCCTGAATGGGGCATTATATGGGGGGGGGGTGATATCCTGCATGGGGCATTATATGGGGGGGTGACATCCTGAATGGGGCATTATAACGACAGGGGAGTGATATCCTGCATGGGGCATTATATGGGGGGGGTGACATCCTGAATGGGGCATTATATGGGGGGGTGACATGCTGCATGGGGCATTATAAAGAGAGGGGGGTGATATCCTGCATGGGGCATTATATGTGGGGGTGACATGCTGCATGGGGCATTATATGGGGGAGTGACATGCTGCATGGGGCATTATAAAGAGAGGGGGGTGATATCCTGCATGGGGCATTATATGGGGGGGTGACATCCTGAATGGGGCATTATAAAGACAGGGGAGTGATATCCTGCATGGGGCATTATATGGGGGGGTGACATCCAGCATGGGGCATTATATGGGGGGGTGACATCCTGAATGGGGCATTATAAAGACAGGGGAGTGATATCCTGCATGGGGCATTATATGGGGGTGTGACATCCTGCATGGGGCATTATATGGGGGGTGACATCCTGCATGGGGCATTATATGGGGGGGGGGTGACATCCTGCATGGGGCATTATAAAGACAGGGGAGTGATATCTTGAATGGGGCATTATATGGTGGGAGAAAGGGACATCCTGCATGGGGCATTATATGGGGGGTGACATCCTGCATGGGGCATTATAAGGGGGGGAACAGCCTGTATGGGGCATTATAAGGGGGGAACAGCCTGCATAGGGCATTATAAGGGGGAAACAGCCTGCCTATTGAGGACCTATGCAGCCTATTGGGGACATTTACCTGCCCATTGAGGACCTATGCTGCCTATTTGGGACATTTACCTCCCCATTGAGGACCTATGCTGCCTATTGGGGACATTTACCTGCCTATTGGGGACATTTACCTGCCTATTGGGGACCTATGCTGCCTGTTGGGGACATTTACCTGCCCATTGAGGACCTATGCTGCCTATTGGGGACATTTACCTGCCTATTGGGGACCTATGCTGCCTATTGGGGACATTTACCTGCCTATTGAGGACCTATGCTACCTATTGGGGACATTTGCCTGCCTATTGGGGACATTTAGCTGCCTATTGGGGACCTATGCTGCCTATTGAAATACCGGTTGATTTAACTTTACTTGTTCTTCATTTTAAATATTGTATTTGTTCCTGTATTGTTTTTTTTACTTTAAAATAAGATATGTGCAGTGTGCATAGGAATTTGTTCATAGTTTTTTTTTAAAACTATATTCCGGCCCTCCAATGGTCTGAGGGACAGTGAACTGGCCCCCTGTTTAAAAAGTTTGAGGACCCCTGCTATAAATGTTCATGCCAACAAAGTGAAATGCAATATAGATTCATGAAGAGAACTAAAATTCATGCAGACTGTTCTCTACTTTATATCCAATTACTCATTAGATAATACTATTAGTACAGTAAACATTTGGTTGTAAACATATTATGCATTACTAGAAATAAAACTGAAAATTCGCTCTGGTGTGTATTTGGGTGTACCGTATCTGAGTAATGGTAAGCTCACATGGTTAGGATCTGCACATTGCAAATAATCTGTAGAATTCCACAGTAGAGACACATTTGGAGAAACTGTGGTCTGGAAGAAGCAAAAAGTAAAGATACCTTAGGGAACAGCTATCTGTCAAGTCACACATATGTGTAAACTCAGCAGATCAGAAAAAACTCTCCAAAGCCCAAACACTGCTAAACAATTGTCCAGTGTATTGTACAGGACACAAGAGTATTCTAATGCTATGAGATTAACCTAAGTCAATAAACCGGCCAAAAATGTGCTTGGTTGTCACGCTTGCTTTGCTATCCCAAACAACAAGTAACCAATCAGGGAAATATTAGTTGCCTAAGCTTGAAGTCACAGTTAAATCAACATGGCTCCTACTATTTTGAAAGTAACTTTAAGCAGATCCCCTGCATGAGTCATCCATGTATTTTCTGCATTCCCTACCTTAGATGTCTGGTTTTACATTGGCTGTTGAACAATGCAGGCTATACAATAAACTATTTTTGACATGCAAACATTAAAAGTAAGTGACATTCAAATGTTTGCAACTGTAATAATAGGTCTAAATGTAAAAAATATATTTATAACATAAGGAGATATATATAAACTTGGTCTGCCCTTGGTCATGTCCTTCGAAATGACATCTTCATAGACATGATTTCCATAAGACGTGTCTACTGTGTTTAAAGGTTTATTATTTATTCGTGTTGCTTTTATATAAAATGAAGCTGAGAGCAGTAAAAGCAGAATTTTGGCTTACTGGAGGCAGTGCACTCCTATATTATTGACAGTCCAGACCAGCGGCATCGTTCCTCCGTAGGCCCAAACTCTTTGCTCTGGATGATGCTATAAGAGATAGCTTTGCCTATGTTGCATTAGATGAGCACTTTTACAGTGTTTGAAGACGAAGAGGATTTTTAATAGCAAGGAGATTGCAAAGTATTAAAGTACCACTCTAGCGTTTTCTTTATTCCACCCCTGGAGCAGTGCTTTAAGTGTAAGTCCCCTGCCCCTTGTCTCATACTCACCTTCTGCCGCCTTCCTCTGTTTCCCCGCCACTCTGGTCCATCTCCTGTGAAAAGTGATCTGTCGGCGTGCTTCAGTGTCTGATGGAGCGCGTCGGAGGTCACTTTTCAATATAAGTCTATGAGAGCCTCGTTCTGGCTCTCATAGAATTGTATTGAGCGCTTGTGACGTAGCTTCTGACTTCCAGCTGCCAGGACCGGAGCGGTGATGAAAACCGGGGAAGACGCCGGAGGGTGAGTAAATGACCGGGGGCTGGTGGCTTACACTTAAAGCACCACTCCAGTGCTGAAAAAACAACAACGTTGGAGTGGTGCTTTAAAGTTTTAGAGTCCTCAGTGATTGATACCTTTAGATGCTAACTGAAAAGATGGCAGCAAAATGGTTATTGCTGGCTAACACAGTACAAACATATATTTTTTCTGTATTAAGTAGATTGCAAAGATACTGATTTTAAAAAGCAGTTTGTAATGTTACCCATTAACGAACATGAAACAACTCCTTTACTATGACTAAAGTGGTGGTTTCAACATACTTCAAGCCCCAGACTGTTTCACCTTATTGTTCAGGCCAATTTTTTCATTTGACCAGTGTCACTTTATGAGGTTGTAACTCTGGGATGCTTTAACATAGCCCAGTGATTTTGGAATTGTTTTTTCATGACACATTGTACTTCATGTTAATGGTAAAGTTTGGTCGATATGATTTGTGTTTATTTGTGAAAATATCAAAAATTTGACATTTTTTTATATTTTGCAATTTTTAAACTTTGAATTTTTATGCTCTTAAACCAGAGAGTTATATTTCACAAAATAGTTAATAAATAACATTCACAAAATTTCTATTTCACGTCAGCATCATTTTTTTTAAAAACATTTTTTTGTTAGGAAGTTAGAAGGGTTAAAAATGTATTAGCAATTTCTATTTTTTCCAACAAAATTTACAAAACCAATTTTTTTAGGGACCACATCACATTTGAAGTGACTTTGAGGGGCTTATGTGACAAAAAATACCAAAAAGTGACAACGTTTTTAAAACTACACCCCTCAAAGTGCTCAAAACCACATTCAAGAAGTTTATTAACCCTTGAGGGGCTTCACTGAAATTAAAGTAATGTGGAAGAAAAAAATAAAAACTTTACCTTTTCCTCACAAAAATGTTGCTTTAGCCCCAAATTTTGCATTTTCAAAAGGGTAGCAGGAGAAAATAGACCATATAATTTGTTGTGCAATTTCTCTTGAGTACACCAATACCCCATATGTGGTGCAAAACTACTGTTTGGGTGCACGGCAGGGCTCAGAAGGGAAGTAGCACCATTCAACTTTTGGAGGGTAAAATATGCTGGAATAGATAACGTCATGTAAGGTTTGCACAGTCACTGATGTGAATAATCAGTAGAAACTTCCCACGATTGACCCCATTTTGAAAACTAGACCCCTTAAGGAACTTATCTAGAGGTATAGTGAGCACCTTGAACCCACAGGGGCTTCACAGAATTTTATTAAATTGAGCCGCGAAAATGAAAAATTATACTTTTCCCCCAAAAATGTTGCTCTAGCCAAAATTTTTCATTTACACAAGGCTAACAGGAGAAAATGTTATACAATTTCTTCTGATTACACTGACACCCCATATGCGCTGGGAAACTACTGTTTGGGCTCATGGCAGGGCTTGGAAGGGAAGGTGCGCCAATTTAATTCTGGAGTGCAATTTTGGCTGGAATAAATTGCAGATGCCATGCCACATTTGAAGAGTGTCTGACATGCTAAAGCAGCAGAAATCCCCACAAGTGACATTTTGGAAACTACACTTCTTGAAGAATTAATCTAGGGGTGTAGTGAGCATTTTTTAATCCTCATGCGATTCACAGAATTGTATAACATTAGGCTGAGTAAATGGAAAATTACCATTTTTTCCACTAACATGTTGCTTTGGCCCCACGTTTTCAATTTTCAAAAGGGATAATAGGAGAAAATGGACGATACAATTTCTTCCGCAATTTCTCCTGAGTATGACAATACCTCAAAAGTGGTCAAAAACTACTTTTGAGGCTCAGTGCAAAGCTCAGCAGGGAAGAAGCACTATATTAGAGTTCAGATTTTGCTGGAATAGTTTGAGGGTGACATGTTACATTGGCAAAGACACTGAAGTGCCAGAACAGCAGAACCCCTCCATAAGTGACCCAATTTTACAAACTACATCTCTCAATCAATTCATCTAGCAGTGCAGTGATCATATTAACACCACGGTTGTGTCACAGAATTTTATACCATTGGGCAGTGAAGAAAAAATAATTACATTTTTACCACAAAAATTTAGTTTTAGCCCCATATTTTGTGTTTTCATATGGGGAAATGGGGAAAAATGGCACCAAAAATTGTCACACAATTTCTGCTGAACATGGCAATACCCCATGTGTGGCTATACAGTACTGCTTAGCCACACGGCAAGACTCGGGAGGGCCAGAGCACTATTTAACTCTCAGAGAACAAATTATCATAGAATAGGTTTGCGTACTCCATATGCAGCGCCTTTAAGTGCCAGAAGAGCAGAATCCACCCATAAGTGACCCCATTTTAGAAATTGCACCCCACTGGGAATTTATCTACAGGTGTAGTGACGACTTTGACTCCAATGGTGTTTTCCAGAAACGAGCAGCAGTAGTTGTTGCTGAGTGAAAACCGCAAATCTGCCATTGTAGTGCCCAGTATGTTGTGCCCAGCTTGTGCTTCTGGAGACACTCACCCCGTAAATTAAGTGGGCTCTCATCACTATTGAAATGCCAAACATGTAGATCTTAAATGTGGTTTAGGCACACTAGGGCTCAGAAGTGAATTTTGGGCAGAAGGGCATTTGGACTTGGGTGCACAGAATTTCCTCGATTTCTTTTGGGGGGCGAGGAGCCATAGCGCTTCTTTAGAGCCTATGTGCTACCAGGAACGTGGGAGCTCCCTATATTTTCATTGACAAATGATGGATCTGAGTAGGGACTTCCTTTTTTTTATTGAGTTGAAGCTTTAATTGGGGACATTTTACATAACATTTTGGATCACATTTATCCTGTGCTCTACGCTGAGCACTTACATCGGGATTTTCATCTAATTCGCCAAATGACGTGATTCAGATGAAATGCCCGAGGAATCCATTCACTATAATGAGGCAACAGAGTTACTCAGAGGTGCACAAAACTGTGGCTGACCGCACTTTTATGCACGCATAAAAAGACAGACACCCCTGACTCCCTGGAATGTCTCAGGGGCACCAGGGCTGCAAAATGGAGCCTCATGGGCCCCTTTTGGCCTTCGTGGCACGTGTTTGAGACCCATGGTCAACTGGTCTAAACAGTAATGGCCCATTTAGACAGACAAGGCAGGCTCTTAAACCGCAACCAACTGGTTATATACACAGCTCAACGATTGGGTACAGAACAATTGTATTGGCGATCGTTCTATCCCTATACAGTCTCATGTTATCGGCAGCACATCCCATGTCTACACACCATGCGATGTGCTGCTGATAACAATGATTTTATTTACACATAAAAATCTTTCACCTGATGAAGGAATGTTTTGCTTATTTGTATGGTGATTCTTCCTGCGATCGGTCGTTTGCCGAGTATGGCTATGTGCCCATGATGCAGAAATGCTCTGGATTTTTCCTGAGCGTTTCTGCATCTCCCTGGCAGAAAAAACGCATGCGGATTTTACATGCATTTTTCCTGCCAGGGACAAGCGGAAGTGAAGCGTTTTTCACATGCATTTCCGCATGCCGGTTGTCAAGGGCTTTCCAAGCGATTTTAGCATCACTTGGAAAGTGCTTGACAACTTGGTCACACCGGCATGGATTTATATAGTGTGACCGAAAGAATGGTAAAAAATAAATATTCTGCTTACCCTTCGATAACCCCCGGTGTCTTTATCCGATCCGTCCTGGCTTACCGGCAGCTCGCGGTAGACTAATAGGACCTGCCATGACGTCATTTAGTCATGTGACGGGTCACTATGATACTATGGTACCCGGGTCGGGAGGAGAGTCTCCTCTTCTCCAAACCCGGGTACCATCCGCACATTGAGCCACATGATATTTCCGCATCTGCAGATGCAGTGATGCGGATGTCATGCGGTCCAATGCAAGTCAATGGCGGCGAAAACGCCGCGATTCCACAAAATAATTGGTAGTGCTGCGGATTTTTCCGCAATGATAATCCACAGCGGAAATGTCCGCAGCATGTGCACAGCACATGTGGATTATCATTGGGGACCATGGCAGACCTTCTACCAAGCGTTTTTTAAGCGTTTCTGCTGCGGAGTTGCCGCTGCGGAAACGCTTAAAAAACGCATAGTGGGCACACAGCCTATTGGCTGTTTAAATGGGCCATGAGATTTGAATTCTGAAACCTGTAGAGTTCTGATTACAGCTCAGTACTCTAAAACAGGCTGTGCTTCAAGATTATTACAAGATGAGTAACAGATTGTGCCTCAGGATCATTACAGATTGAGGAAAATAATAAATTCTAGCTATTTGTAAATTGAAGGAGGATATGAAGAAACAAATAGAAAGTTACAGTTTACTAATCTTACATAATGTTTCCTAAATGTAAAACCTTACAATAACTTAAGAAGAGAGCAGCGAGAATGCTACAATGCAAATATTTACTGGCATCTTTCAAGACCAGTTGGCAGCACTACTGTTAAGCACTTTATTGGCACTGTTCCTGAATATTTCGGAAAAAAGTCAACTCCAACAAAGGTGAAGTTTTGAGTATATAAGGCGCAGAACCTAATAAGCATGCAGTGAGATTGTTTTGCGTGTTATTGCCAAATATTCTATGTTGTTCTTTAACAAAGCCCAAAAGATTCAATGCGATGTTTCTGGAGCCAGAACCCCATGAAAAAAGAGCAGACTTACTGTTAACAATCATCTAATGAAATGAGATCAAGTGTATTATTTATATTAAAAACATAATATTCTCATACTTTCCAGACAAAGATTCCTTCCTCTGATATGTTGGTAGTCTATACAAAGACTGAAGTAAGTAAGAGAACATGAGAAAGTGCAGAATGCTTCGGGTTGTTGTCCTGCTGGAACACTATGTCGTCCTTTTAATACCCATAGTAACTCGTCTTGTAGGATACTCATACATAGCTCAGCATTGAGACCACCATTGATCCTGGTCAAGTATCCAACACCTTTCGCTGTGAAACAACCCCATATCATCAGGCTTCCTCCACTGAACTTGAGAGTTCCTTCAATTTTTCTATCCGTTAGCCCCTATTTCCCTTGTTTTTTTCCAGACCCATTTGCACCCATCAGAGCCTAGTCTATTGACTTTCATCTCATCGCTCCAAATCACCCGCTTCTAATCTTCTACTGTACACTTTTTCTACTTTTTTGCAAACTCGAGCCGACGCTTCTTATGACGACATTGAAGTCGAGGCTTCTTCACCTTTTTTCGGGCCACCATTCCAGACTTGTGCAACGTGCGTCACACGGTGCTTGTATGGAAGTGTTTGCTCTCACTGTTATGAAGCATACGAGCCACCTCCACTGCCGTGTTTGTTGCGCCAGAACTGATAGACCTTGTGATGAGCTGACTTGTTTACTCCGATATTTTACCTGGACGTCCACCTCATAAATATATATACCATACATGTTTGATATCCCCATTATCATACTGACCTATCATGGCTTTTTAATTGATGGACGGACTTCATTTCATATTCTTCTACCTGTCCTGGCACTCACATGATGCAGTTTGGCAATTTTCTTGCCTGAGAGACCGCTATCGATTAGCTGGATCAGGGGTGGGCAATTAATTTTCCCGAGGGGCCACATGAGACACCGTGACTGTTGTGGAGAGCCAAACCAATAGGCTGAAATTAATCCTGCTCAATATTAATATTAACATAATAATTCTGTATATTAATATTAATTGTATCACTTAATATCGACCAGAATTCAGTATGCTGACAAAGCCTTATATGTATGAGGCTACACCCAGCCAGCTATATACAGTATGAGCCCCCACAGAGCCTCTCTATATACAATATGAGCTCCCACATGGCCTCCTATATACAGTATGAGCCCTCACATAGCCTCACTATATACAGCGTGAGCCCCACATAGCCTCTTATATACAGCATGTGGCCCATATAGCCTCTGATATTTGGCATGTGCCCCACAGAGCCTCTTATATACAGCATGTGCCCCACATAGCCTCACTATATACAGTATGAGACCCCCATTAGGCCTCTTATATACAGTGTGAGCCCTACAAAGCATCCATATATACAGTGTGAGCCCCACATAGTCTCCATATATACAGTGTGAGCCCCACATAGAGTCCATATATACAGTGTGAGCCCCACATAGCCTTCATATATCGTCTGAACCTCACATAGCCTCCATATATACATTGTGAGCCTCAGATAGCCTCCATATATGCAGTGTGAGCCTCACATAGCCTCCATATATGCAGTGTGAGCCTCACATAGCCTCCATATATAAACTGTGAGCCCCACATAGCTTCCTATATGCATACAAATATCCCAAACACAACAAAAAAAACAACAACTCATACTCACCTCGCTCCCGTTTCCCTGGCACTCTGCTCAAGTCTATTGTCCACTTAGTCTCAGCAGCAGCGCGATGAAATTACATCATCGCGTCTGCTGGCTCACACGCTGATTGATGGAAGATGGAGCCGGCGGTCTCCACCAATGTAATCACCTGACAGTGGACAGTGGCGGCGGATGGACGGCAGGCAGGGGAGTTCATGGTGCGGTCCGTGGGCTACTGTTTCAGCCCTACGGCTGTCTCTGTCCACGGGCCGGACTGGAACAGCTAGAGTGCCAGATGTGGCCCGCGGGCCAAGTTTGCCCAATTCTGAGCTGGATGATGCTGTTTCTCTTTTCTTCGGAAATCTTTTTCATGGCTGCTCCTCGAATCGAACCAGTGACCTTTCTCCTGGGAATCAACCTAATAACACACTGAGCTATTAGGGAATGTGAGAACAAGTTGTAATTTGTAGTATACGGGAATAAAAAGATTTTTCCACTACCAGGAGCAAAACAGTAACAATGCAATGACATGACAAGAATGTGCATAACTAATCATATGTAAAATAGTTGCAAGTCAAATTTATGTATGAGATAGCCAAGATGATTGTCTATAAAATGATGGTAGTCTCACATTCAAAGCAGTAGTGGATGGTGAGATATGGAGCCTGAAAGTCAAAAGTTCAAAACATTGTTACCCTTTTGCTTGTCAGTGTATTTCATCCTCAGAGAGGTATAACTAATATCTGTTCCCTGCCTGTAGTAAAAAAAACTTACCAGCTGCCATCTTCTGCTCTTCCCGGTGCCAGTCTGCCACCTTGTGACCAAAGCTGCTGACATCTAATGATCATTAGCTCTCAATGTTCTGGCTCTCATAGACTTACATTAAGAAGAGTCTAGCAGAACAGTACTGGAGGGGGGCAGAGAACAGCAGAAGATGGTGACCGGTAAGTATCCTACTACAGGCAGGGAATACCACTCAGGGGTTTGAAATAAAAAACAACATGGAGTGGTGCTTTAACCCCTTAAGCCCCGCGGGTGGTTTGCACGTTAATGACCGGGCCAACTTTTACAATTCTGACCACTGTCACTTTATGAGGTAATTACTCTGGAACGCTTCAACGGATCCCCCTGATTCTGAGATTGTTTTTTCGTGACATATTCTACTTCATGATTGTGGAAAAATTTCTTCAATATCACTTGCGTTTATTTGTGAAAAAAACGGAAATTTGGCAAAAATTTTGAAAATTTTGCAATTTTCAAAATTTGAATTTTTAAGCCCTGAAATCAGAGCGATATGTCACACAAAAGAGTTAATAAATAACATTTCCCACATGTCTACTTTACATCAACACAATTTTGGAACCAAAATTTTTTTTTGTTAGGGAGCTATAAGGGTTAAAAGTTAACCAGCGATTTCTCATTTTTCCAACAAGATTTACAAAACCATTTTTTTAGGGACCACATCACATTTGAAGTCACTTGGAGAGGTCTTTTTGACAGAAAAATACCCAAAAGTGACACCATTATAAAAACTGCACCCCTCAAGGTGCTCAAAACCACATTCAAGAACTTTATTAACCCTTCAGGTGCTTCACAGGAATTTTTTGAATGTGGAAGAAAAAAATGAACATTTAAACTTTTTTCACAAAAATGTTACTTTAGACCCAATTTTTTTTATTTTCACAGGGGTAACAAGAAAAAATGGACCCCAAAATTTGTTGTGCAATTTCCCCTGGGCACGCAGATACCCAATATTTGGGGAAAAAACACTGTTTGGGCGCACGGCAGGGCTCGGAAGGGAAGGAGCGCCATTTGACTTTTTGATTGTAAAATTTGCTTGAATAATTAGCGGACGCCATGTTGTGTTTGGAGAGCCCCTGTGTGCCCAAACTTTGGAGCTCCCCCACAAGTGACCCCATTTTGGAAACTAGACCCCCCAAGGCACCTTTATAGATGCATAGTGAGCACTTGGAACCCCCAGGTGCTTCACAAATTGATTCGTAAAAATGAAAAAGTGAAAAAAAAAACACTTTTTCATTTTTACGAATCAATTTGTGAAGCACCTAGGGGTTCCAAGTGCTCACTATGCATCTAGATAGGTGCCTTGGGGGGTCTAGTTTCCAAAATGGGGTCACTTGTGGGGGAGCTCCAATGTTTGGGCACACAGGGACTCTCTAAATACAACATGGTATCCGCTAACAAATTGAATGGAAAATCGGCTCAAATTGTTAGCGGACACCACATTGCGTTTGGAGAGCCCCTCTGTGCCCAAACTTTGGAGCTCCCCCACAAGTGACCCCATTTTGGAAACTAGACCCCCCAAGGCACCTTTCTAGATGCATAGTGAGCACTTGGAACCCCCAGGTGCTTCACAAATTGATTCGTAAAAATGAAAGAGTGAAAAAAAAAACACTTTTTCATTTTTACGAATCAATTTGTGAAGCACCTAGGGGTTCCAAGTGCTCACTATGCATCTAGATAGGTGCCTTGGGGGGTCTAGTTTCCAAAATGGGGTCACTTGTGGGGGAGCTCCAATGTTTGGGCACACAGGGACTCTCTAAATACAACATGGTATCCGCTAACAAATTGAATGGAAAATCGGCTCAAATTGTTAGTGGACACCACATTGCGTTTGGAGAGCCCCTCTGTGCCCAAACTTTGGAGCTCCCCCACAAGTGACCCCATTTTGGAAACTAGACCCCCCAAGGCACCTTTCTAGATGCATAGTGAGCACTTGGAACCCCCAGGTGCTTCACAAATTGATTCGTAAAAATGAAAAAGTGAAAAAAAAAACACTTTTTCATTTTTACGAATCAATTTGTGAAGCACCTAGGGGTTCCAAGTGCTCACTATGCATCTAGATAGGTGCCTTGGGGGGTCTAGTTTCCAAAATGGGGTCACTTGTGGGGGAGCTCCAATGTTTGGGCACACAGGGACTCTCTAAATACAACATGGTATCCGCTAACAAATTGAATGGAAAATCGGCTCAAATTGTTAGCGGACACCACATTGCGTTTGGAGAGCCCCTCTGTGCCCAAACTTTGGAGCTCCCCCACAAGTGACCCCATTTTGGAAACTAGACCCCCCAAGGCACCTTTCTAGATGCATAGTGAGCACTTGGAACCCCCAGGTGCTTCACAAATTGATTCGTAAAAATGAAAAAGTGAAAAAAAAACCACTTTTTCATTTTTATGAATCAATTTGTGAAACACCTAGGGGTTCCAAGTGCTCACTATGCATCTATATAGGTGCCTTGGGGGGTCTAGTTTCCAAAATGGGGTCACTTGTGGGGGAGCTCCAATGTTTGGGCACACAGGGGCTCTCCAAACGCAACATGGCGTCGGCTAACAATTTGAGCCGATTTTCCATTCAATTTGTTAGCGGACACCATGTCGGGTTTGGAGAGCCCGTGATGTGCCTAAACAGTGGAGCTCCCCCACAAGTGTCCCCATTTTGGAAACTATACCCCTCAAGGATTTTATTAAGGTGTATAGTGAACATTTTGAACCCAGAGGTACGGCACAGAATTTGTTTACATTAGGTCATCATATTGAATAAGTTGTCATTATTCTTGAGCGCAAGTGCTCGCTACTTGAGTTTGCATCGGGTACTCAGGTATGCACCATGTACAGCGTGTGCTTGAGTGACATGCTCGAGTCCCTGCTCCGCATGTTTCACGGTTATTAGACACCCAAAAAAAAACATGCGGGGATCGCTCGTGCATGGCAGGCAATCCCCGTAAAGTTTTTTGGCCGCGAAGCATATGGGGCAGAGACTCGAGCATGTCACTCAAATACCCACGATACTCAATGCATACCAGAGCACCCGATGCAAACTCAAGTAGCGAGCACTTGCTCTCAACACTAGTCGCCATATCGTCATCTTTTTTTCTTACTTTTGAAAAAAATCCCAACCCCAGCCCTAAGCCTAGCACAACCCTAGTCCTAGCACAACCCTAGCCCTAGCACAACCCTAGCCCCAGCACAACCCTAGCCCCAGCACAACCCTAGCCCCAGCACAACCCTAGCCCCAGCACAACCCTAGCCCCAGCACAACCCTAGCCCCAAACCCAGCCCTAACCCTAGCCCAATCCTAACCCAAGAGTTTATTTTTGACGCCGTTCCTTGTGCGGTATAAGTGATTAGATGACTTTATTCTTCGGGTCGGTGTGATTACAGCAATGCCAGAATCATATGGGGTTTTTATGACTGACAGCTGTCACACACTAAAAGACGCATTTTTTGTAAAATCTAGTTTTTGCATCGCCATATTTTGAGAGCTATAATTTTTCCAGATTTTGGCAGACAGTCATGTGATGGCTCGTTTTTTGCGGGATGACTTGACGTTGTTATTGGTGCCATTTTCAGGCACGTGACATTTTTTGATCGCTTTCTATTCCGATTTTTGGGAGGCAGAATAAACAAAAACCAACAATTCAGGAATTGTTATTTTTTTTTTTTTTATTATTCTGTTCCGCGTGTGGTAAAATTGATGAGGTAGCTTTATTCTTCGGGTCAGTACGTTTACAGCGGTACCACATTTGTATCATTTTTCTATGTTATGGCGCTTATACACAATAAAAGCTATTTTATAGAAAAAAATATTTTTTAGCATCGCTTTATTCTGAGAGCTATAACTTTTTTATTTTTTGGCTGATGGAGCTGTATGGCAGCTTGTTTTTTGCGGGACGAGATGACGTTTTCAGCAGTATCATTTTTATTTATATGCATCTTTTTGATCGCGTGTTATTCCACTTTTTGTTTGGTGGCATGGTGATAAAGCATTGTTTTTTGCTTCGTTTTTTTTTTTTTTTTTTTACCGTGTTCACTGAAGGGGTTAACTAGTGGGACAGTTTTATAGGTAAGGTTGTTCCGGACGCGGCGATACCAAATATGTGTACTTTTATTGTTTTTTTTTTTTATAATAATATTTATTGATGGGTACATTATATTTTTATTTTTGGTGTATTATTTTTTTATTTTTTTATAATATTTTTGCACTTTTTTTTTTTTTTTTCCCACTTTCACACAGTTTATACACTTTATTACTTTGTCCCACTCTGGGACTTTCACTTTTTTTTTTCTGATCGCCTGCATGGCACAGGAATGAAGCACCATCCCTATGCCATGAAGGCTGTCAGAAGTGCAGTGTGAAGATTGCTTGGAGATGCACTGCGCATGCCCAAGCAATCTTCCTGCTCTATGGTGACCCGGATGTTGTCATGACGACATTGGGTCGTCATGGCAACACCCGGGAAGCCTTTGCAGACTGCGCTGGAAGCCGGAAGAGGAGGTGAGTATCGCCGATCACCTCCCCTTGCCCCCGCAATGCCGCGATCGACTTCGATCGCAGCATCGCGGGGGTTAATGTGCTGGGAGCGGTGCAGGACCGCTCCCTGCACATAGTACCGGGTGTCAGCTGTGACAATCAGCTGACACCCGGCGGCGATCGCGCCCGCACAGCCTGTGTGCGCGCGCGATCGCGATGACGTACTAATACGGGTCTGGCTCTTAAGTCCCAGGGCACAGACGCGTATTAGTACGTCAGATGTTATTAAGGGGTTAAAGGCTAGAAAATAAATAGGTGCTGGTTGTATGTGTTACCACTAGAAATCTAATTTTGTGTGCGCTTATACTAATCTTTGCCAACATAAATGTAGGGCCGGATGGAAATCCTAGATCAAGGCTCAGACTTCTTCAGATACTGAGGGAAGAGCAAATCACTGTAATGCGCATGCGCTGGGAGAGAGCAAAGAGCACCGATGACCCAAAAGTAAACCTGGCGCATGCGCATTGCAGTGCTTTGTTCCGCCCTCAGCAGGGCAAAGTGAAGTAAGCCTGCGCATGAGTGCATTTGGGGGGCAGTGTACGGAAGACGTAGGACACGTCATTTACATGAACCAAGCAGGAGGATGGCGATTGGGACGAGAGAGGAGGCACCGAAGGAAGACAAGTGGCACCGATAGGACCAAACCGTATGGTGGCATTATAAAAGCAATTTTTTGTGCTATTAAGATGGGATTGGGGACTTAAAGGGCATTAAAGGGGGGTGACCGTACTGTACATTAGGAAAACCTGGTGACGGGCTCGCTTTCATTTTTCCTTTACGCCTACAGTACGTCTTCAGGGCATATATAATTATTTTATTTTCATCTTTATATAACGTCTCTTCTTTGTAATCAGGCTAATTTTTATTTCATTCACTCTTTTTTAGTTCTAGCATAAATAATATTTTACATATTTGTAACCATTCACATCTTCTATTTGTATATCACAGGTATAAATCAGTAACTCGGTTTGCAATAAACTTTATGGATAAATGAAGATATTTTTAAAGGGGTTAATTCTGAATTGGTAATTCCAGCCAAACTTCCAAACAAACTCGAGACAGGTCATAAACGTGTAAGTGCTTCGTTAGACAATGTTTTATGAATCCTTGCTAATTATAGCATGTATTTAGTCTATAGCACAGCTATGTCTTTTTTATTGGCTGCAGTTACATTCTATAATGGCTGACCTCTTATAAACACTCAGACTCCGAGGGGTATACATTATGTGTTCACTTAAATTATTCTAATTGTGATTTTTTGCAAAGTTTCTAGAACAGTTTGAAGCATAATTAAAATATAAATAAACTTATGTGAAGGAAAAGTGTGTAGGAGCGCAGACACTTTGGAGCCTGGAGACCATCGTTGATAAGAATAAACATAATGGCAAGAACATTAAAAGTGACTTTGAGGCTTATTTTCTATTTCCTTTACTGACAGGGTTAAGAAGTGGTCCAAAATAACTGATATACTCCCATGAAGAAAAGTAAAACAGAAAAATCTGTAATTATAGTGAATCCAAATTTCATTACTGAGATCCCAGTATAACAACCTTGACAGCCCTTGACTCCTTGGCCACATACCATAGGCAGTTGAAATGCAATGATAGTTTATGAAAGACATACTCATAATACATGTATTTCATTTGTACTTAAAATAATCACAAACAAATGTTAAGATATAGAAATAGCTTATTCTCCTTCTGGAGGCCTTTTTTTTACTGCTTTAAGTGGAAAGCATGTGTGGGGTGATATGCCTTTCCTAAGTATTTCTAATAAATCTCCTTTAAGTTTGTTATTCTAATTGCCGGGAAGTCATGACAACATGCCCTGATTACTGATGTCCACTTTTATTGGCACTTAGGACCATGCCACAGTAACAAGGGGAATTATAACTAGTGGCTAAGTCTAAGGTCCTGTTTACACAGGATGATGTGCTGCTGAGAATTATGTTTCCATATCATCATTTCCATTGACGAATTAGATTTTTGCTAATTGTAGGTTGATTGACAGCCTGTTTACACGGCACAATTGTAGGGAAAGGAACATTAGGGCTCGCTCACACGAGCGATTAAATCAGATGAGTGCAATCGGATAAAAAATTGGATTGCTATTGGCCCAGTGTTATACTATAGGGCAGTGCACATCTGAGATTATTTTCTCATGCCGATTCGGCATGCGAAAATAATCGCAGCATGCTGCGAATGGCTGTGAGAATCTGATCGCACGCACCCATACAAGTCTATGGATGCATGTGAAACGTCGCACTGCACTCGAATGTCACCCAAGTGCAGTGCGATTCCCGCGCATGCCAGCAATGGAGAAATTACTTTCTCCGCCTCCTCCGCACCTGTACTATGATTCTCTCATGTGAGAGGGTCGGAGCACAGTGCACTGACACTCAGCTCACGCTCGCAGCAGACCTCTAGCCCACCAATATACATATGCACACTAGTGGGCTGCCCCGCAGAGGCTAAGCCTGAGTGAGACTGTGCAGTGGAGTCTGATAGCTGCTATGAGATGAGCCAGTGAACCGGTGACAGAGCATTGGGAAACCAGTAAGTCTGAACAGCAAGGCTGAGTGCTGTCGCCATGAGCAGGTGTGACGCCCAGCTGTGCTTGGTATCACAGATCCTAGAAGGGTGTATCGATGGATTCCTCCACAAGAGGCCCCCATAACCATTCACACATCTCCACCTTCCACCTCAGACCACCAGAGGGAGCCCGATAGGGAGATATAAAAGGGAAGGTGGAGCCAGGCAGCAGTTAGTCTAAGTGAGAGTCTAAGTTGGAGTATAGTCTGGGTTTAGCAGTGAGTCCAGTGCAGTCCGAGAAGAGTTACCTCAGAGGACAAAAGCCTGTTCCAGCTCCTGCAATTGTTATCCTGCAGTGGAGCTTCCAGATCAAGACTCCGTGTAGCTCAGAGAGGTGAGCTTCAGGTGTGCCGGCGCCATAAGATCGGTGAAGTGCGGCAAGCTGTCGTTAGTGTGAGTAGCCTATTGAGGGCCCGAGTAGGCCGAAGGTGAGTAGAGAGAGTTAGTTCATAGGGGGCAGAGGAGCTTAACTAGCTCACCCCGAAGAAGCAGTTACCGGACACCGGGTCCGAAGCTTACCGGGATCTCCATGACCCAGTAAGATAAACTGGAATCCCTGGAGAACTACAAGTCCCAGGATCGCTAAAGTGCTGATACGTACCAGAGCCAGGAGACACATAGGCCCCGTAGGTTGGGAGCGTGTACTCCAAGAGAAGGCCCTACCACAAGGTCAGCCAGAGCAGGACAGAGACAAAGTTAGGCCTAGCTCCAGGCAGGTCAGAAACTTACTACGCCGAGGCAAGAAACAGGAGGCTCAAAACCCGCTCATTGGGGAGGATCCGGACATACACCCTTCACCCTACAGTGCTTCGGGAAGTGCCTGAATTTCCATCAGTAAAAGGTACTGAAGTGACTATTGTGTCCGTCCCTATTCTTGCTCTGACCCGGCTGAGTCTCTCCGTCCTGCATACCCCGTCCGTACCCTGCCCTAAGGCCTAGCTCCACCTGTGGGGAGCCATACCATCTAGCTGCCTTATCACCGGCCTCAGTGGACTGCGCAGCGCTGGTGAATATCATCAGAAACCATAGGTGGTGTCACAAACTTTTATAAACTTGATATCTATCAACCCCTTTTTAAAGAGAGACCCCAGAGTACGGGCCCGGGAGCCGACCATCGCGTCCTCCTTAAGGCTAAAGGCCCGGATAACCGAGTCATCCCCCATCCCCTGGGTTAGTCACAGGTAGGGCGACTGTGAGCCTTTTGAAGTCAATGTTGGATAAGTGTTGAATGTGAGTGTGCCAACCATGAATTAAAGTGAACAACAGAAAGAGTGAGAAACAGGCAGCCCTAAGGCCTAGTAAGGGGCTCAATGACCTAAGTTTAGCTGATTAAGGGGATTATTGGGTAAAGGAATAGGAAAATAACAAGTGCATTACTGGAAGACAGGTTAAGTAATACAGATTTATCCCTCCTCCATTGAAACAAGTGAGGATGAAAGTGTTGTAATCTATACTGCAAGTTACAGTTACCCTATACAAAATTTAAGTGCTGCATGCTCGTGGGTAGTCTTAAATCAGTAAAAACTGCTTCTCAAAGTATGGCGCCGGCTGGAGATTTTGTTTTTGTGTTGTCTACATTAGATATCTATTAATGCAGTTACCTAGGTAGGTATTGAGATATCTCCAAGTGGTGTACCTATCAAGATGTTTGTGGAGAGAGAGGACTTAAGAGTGTGAAGTCTCTAAGATAACAGAGTCTTTTGAATATAGTGGTTGGCCAACATCTTTTTCCTTAGTCTCCTCCTGATTGTGATTAATATCCTCCATCTTGAGTTGTAGGATGCATCATAATAGCAAGTATTTGACCATGCAACTTCCAAAACAGACAAGCAGAGACAAAAGTCCTGGTGAAGTTTTTGGCGCCTTTATCTCTGGATTCTAGTGACTTCTTGGAGTCTGAGAGCCCGAACTCTCATCAACTGGACTTTGTGACATACCATAGCAATATACCGTAATGTCTAAAAGCTAATTTGTCCACATTATTTCACACCACAAACTATTTACCGTATTTTTCGGACTATAAGACGCACCGGACCATAAGATGCACCTAGGTTTTAGAGGAGGAAAATAAAAAAATAAAAATTTAAGCAAAAAATGTGGTCATGATGCACTTTTAAGGGGGAGGGGGTCTTCTGCTGACACTGGTATAGGGGTAATGTCCCCCAATTCTGACAATATCCCCCATCCTGGTATATATGCCGCCCCCTTCCTTTTATATGTGGTCCCCATCCCCATCCTGGTATGCCTGGCATCCCTCCATCCTGGTATGCATGGTACCCCTCATCCTTATCCTGGTATGCATGGCACCCCTCATACCTATCCTGATATGCATGGCACACCTCATCCCTGTCCAAGTATGCATGGTACCCCTCATCCCTGTCCTGGTATGAATGGCACCCCTAATCCCTATCCTGGTATGCATGGCACCCATCATCCCTGTCCTGGAATGCATGGCACCCCTCATCCCTGTCCTGGTATGCATGGCACCCCTCATCCCTGTCCTGGTATTCATGGCACCCCTCATCCCTATCCTGGGATGCATGGCACCCCTAATCCCTGTCCTAGTATGCATGGCACCCCTAATCCCTGTCCTAGTATGCATGGTCCCCCTAATCCCCATCAGGCTGCACATTAAAAAAATAAACACTCCTACTCACCTTTCTTCTCTCCTCCAGTGCTGCGTCCGGTCTGCCTGCACTGATCTCTACATGTGAGCCGCGCATGACGCACATGGAGAGATCAGCTGCCAGAAGTCACTGCTCCCTACGCCGGGTCTGTGTGCGTGGGGAGCAGTGACTTCACTCTCCTTCATAGCCGGCACACAGCGGAGCCGCTGTCACATATATACTTTATACTTATGGAGATCGATAGCGTGGGTCGGAGTGAAGACAAACACGATATATCGTAGTAACAGGATATATTGAAGCAGGCAAGCATATATTATAGCAGGCGGGTATAGGCAATAAGCGATAAGTAAACAGTCTCTGGAAACGGTTGTGATGTCAGTACAAACCGATAGATGTCCCAGGTCCAGAAACGCACAGTCCACAGGGTCCCGAGCCCGGACCAGGCTCCTTGCAGAGAGCAGGCTGAACTGCAGGTGGATGCAGAGCGGGTCTTTGCACACAGGTGAGAGTCCGGGTAAACGGCAGGCAGGTAACAGGTGGGGAATCCCAGTGTAGAGAAGCAACAGGCAAGATGCAAGTCCTTCAAGCTTGGCAGCAGGTAAGATACAAGATACACAAGCAAAGTATAGTTGGCCAGAGTCTCTTTATATATATAGCAAACAGGAAACAGGAGATATCAGACAGGAAATAAGATGGCCCCCGAGGCTGTCAACTCCATTTTGGATAAGGGCAGAAACTGGACAGAACAGATACATGATTCAGCTCTTTACATTACCCCCCCCTTAAAGGGTGTCCTCCGGACAACCTTGGAGCCGGTGTGTTGGGGTATCTGCTGTGGAACCGTTCAATCAAACGAGTAGCGTGGATGTTCTCCCGAGGTTCCCAAGAATTCTCCTCCGATGGATAGCCTTGCCATTTCACCAGGTACTGGAGCCGTCCTCTATGAATCCGAGAATCGATGATCCCCTCCACGATGAATTCCTCTTGCCCGTCAATAAGAACTGAATCGGGTGGAACACGTATGCGTCCGGGAAAAAGATTTGGTACTACCGGTTTGAGCAGAGAGACATGAAAAACAGGGTGTACTTTCAAGGATTTTGGCAACTTGAGTTGGCAGGCTACAGGACTTACTAATTTGCCGATTTTGTATAGCCCAACATACTTCTGCCCCAATTTAGACGTTGGAGTTCTTAGTTTTAAGTTCTTTGTTGAAAGCCAAACCATGTCTCCTACCTTGTATGTTGGTGCTGGCTTGCGGAACCTATCTGCCGCCTTCTTATATCTTTCTTGAGCTGTGCCCAGCGTTTCTTTTAAGACCTCTAGATTCTGTTGAAGAAGAGTAATCTGATCGGCTACTGCGGGTACGGATGTATCTCTGTGAATTATTATACATGAATTCGACCAACGGAAGTAAGTTTACTCAATCACCCTGCAAATGACACACGTAGCAACGCAGATACTGCTCCAAAGTCTGGTTTGTCCGTTCCGTTTGGCCGTTAGACTGCGGATGAAAAGCAGATGACAGATTTACCTTAATGTCCAGAGCAGCACAAAAGCTTCGCCAAAATCTTGAAGTAAATTGGACCCCTCGATCTGATATCACTTCATCAGGAACCCCATGTAGGCGAAAAACCTCTTGTACAATAAGATCCGCTGTCTGTTTCGCTGTTGGTAAGCCGGTACAGGGAATGAAATGAGCAGCCTTGGTTAAGCGGTCAACTACTACTAGGATAGTGTTCTTTCCTTTTGACATAGGCAACTCTACAATAAAATCCATTGAAATAGACCCCCAGGGACGGGATGGAATAGGAAGGGGTTGCAACAGTCCAGTAGGTGAGGAGCGAGGAACCTTTGATCTTGCACATACCTCACAAGATGAGACGTAATGCTGATCGTCTTTCCGATAAGTTGGCCACCAGAAGAAGCGAGACAAGAATTCCTGAGTCTTCTGAACTCCTCTATGACCCGCGATCTTAGAATCTTGCATTAATTTTAGCACCCTTAATGTAACCGTTTCCGGAATATACAGACGTTGTCCCTGGAACCAAAGTCTATTTTTCAAGGTTAGATTTACCTGGCTGGACGGTTGAATCAGGAACGGGTCTGCAGCGTACGCTTCCCTGATAGCTGTTAATAGATCTTGATTGTGTAACAGACCTATAAAGTTGTTTTCCGAGAGTATGGTTCTTGGAGGTGCAGCTGGGTTTATATCAACTGAATGAATTCTGGATAGTGCATCTGCTTTCCCATTACGAGAACCCGGCCTATAGGAGATAACAAAATCAAACTGATTAAGAAAAAGATTCCACCGAGCCTGTCTGGGTTTTAGACACCTTGTCGACCTCATGAATTCAAGATTACGATGGTCTGTAAGTACGACAATTTGTTGGGATACCCCCTGTAGCAAATGTCTCCATTCTTTGAATGCCTTTATAATGGCCAACAATTCTTTGTTTCCAACGTCGTAGTTCCTTTCTGCAGGTGATAACTTCTGTGAAAGAAAAGCACAGGGATGCAAAAGATCTTTCTCACCTGTTCTCTGCGAAAGTATAGCCCCTAACGCACAGTCCGAGGCATCCACTTCCACTATGAAGGCCCGATCCGGGTCCGGATGCATGAGAATGGGAGCTGACATGAATTTAGACTTCAACCTGTCAAATGCTGTCTGCGCTTGTGGCGACCAGACCAAGGGTGTCTTTTTCCGTGTCAGTTGGGTAATGGGTGAGACAATCTCCGAGAAATTTTTAATGAACCGTCTGTAGAAATTGGCGAATCCAATAAATCGTTGCACCTCCTTTAGTGTGTTGGGAATTGGCCACTCCTGAATGGCTTGAGTCTTGCTTGTATCCATGCTGAGACCCTGGGGAGAAATAACATACCCCAAAAATTGAATTTCCGACTTGTGAAACTCGCATTTCTCCAACTTGATGTACAACTGATTTTGCCGTAGACGATCCAACACCATTCTCACATGCTGGTGATGATCCTCGAAGTTGCTGGAAAAAATTAAAATGTCATCCAAATAAACCACAACAAAAATATCTAGTATGTCTCTAAATATATCATTTGCCAAGTGTTGAAAGGTAGCCGGTGCGTTACGAAGTCCGAAAGGCATAACAAGGTACTCAAAATGTCCGTAACGTGACCGGAAAGCTGTTTTCCATTCGTGACCAGGGCGAATCCGTACTAAATTGTAAGCTCCACGAGGGTCTAATTTTGTGAAGATTTTGGCATGTCGTATCCTCTCAAGTAATTCAGGAATTAGTGGAAGTGGATAAGAATTTCTGACCGTAATTTTGTTCAGCTCACGATAATCAATACATGGTCGAAGTGAACCATCCTTCTTTTTCACGAAGAAGATTGGGGCACCGGCTGGAGAGGAAGATGGTCGTATTAACCCCTTAGTTAAATTCTCATCAATATACTCTTTGAGAGCTTTTAGTTCAGGTCCGGCCAGAGGATAAATGCTACCGAACGGAATCGCGGCGCCAGGTAAGAGTTCTATGGGGCAATCATACTGCCGGTATGGTGGCAGCTTGTCCGCGTTCTTTTTATCACATACATCTGCAAAATCTTGATATTCCATTGGTAGTTTTAGATCACTTACACATGCTGATCCGATTAAAGCTTATTCCCTGGAAGACATCTGCCGTTCTGGAAACTGCAATTCCTTTGTTGCCAAGTTGATAGTAGGGTTTTGTAATTGCAGTCACGGTAAGCCTAAGATTGCAGGAAAGTGGGGAGAAGAGATCAGCAAAAACGACAGTCTTTCTGCATGGTTCGCCCCCATACGAACCTTCAATGCTGCTGTTTCAAGGTCAACAGGCCCGAATGCTAACGGGGACCCATCCACGGTCTCCATTAATACCGATGCAATTCTCCTCTGTGGACGTATACCATGTTTTTTAGCGAATGCGATGTCTATGGAATTACCACTGGCTCCAGAGTCAACCATAGCAGAGCTAGTAACCCAGCCGGACTGAATCTTTATCTTGAGAGGAATGTAGCAGTGTGAATTTTTCTTTGAGCTCTCCGAGGCCGAAGTAGTGGAGCCTACTGAAAGAACGGCTGCATTCACGGGTGAAGATGTTTCAGAAGCACAGTCGGAGAAATCGTAATCCTGGTCGGTTTCTTTATCCCGAGGAGGACTTTGATGAGAAATTACTGAGGCTTCATCTGAGACGTCGTATTCGATCACTGCAGCCGTAGTCCTGCGAATTTTACTGGGACAATTTGAAATATAGTGACCCGATTTTCCGCAATAGAAGCATAAATTTGCTCTGAAACGATGTTCCTTGCGTGCATCAGGATGAGTTCTTTGAATTGCATCCACCTGCATAGGTTCCGACTCCACCTGAAGAGAGGATTTACTTGGAGTTTCTCTGGAGGGAGGAGAAAAAGATAGCAAGTTGTTACGATTAGTATCTGCCCATCTCTCTTGCCGACGTTCTGTGAGGCGAACATCTATCCGAACACAATGGTTGATAAAGTCTCCCAGGGCAACAGGTGACTCCCCTCGCGCCAGCTCATCCTTAATTGCAGCGGATAAACCCCTCCTAAACACTGCATGTCTTGCCGAATCGCACCACGTAGTGTCCAGCACCCACCTCCGAAACTCCATTGCATATACTACGACAGAGCGCTTTCCCTGTTGGTGTGTCAATAGTGCGGCTTCTGCTGTGGCACTCCGATTGGGGTCACCAAACATTTGACCCATTGCAGCAATAAAGTCTTTCAGCGAATTTAAACACAAATCATCAGTTTCAATCAGAGGATTTGCCCAGGCAAGAGCTTTGTTAGTTAACAGCTTTATCATGGTTAATACTTTCGCTCGTTCAGTTGGGAAGTGAGCTGCCTGTGTAGAAAAATACAGTTGGCACTGATTTAAAAACCCACGGAATTTTTCTCTTTCTCCACCAAACCTGAATGGCGGGAGTTTAGGAAAAGCCAGAGCCGGAGTTGCCACTGATACTGGAACCGGAGCTGCAGCTGCAGTCTCTTGAGTTGACAGGCGATTTGCTAATGCGTGAATGGATGAGTCGGCCACATTAGCATTATGATGAATTTGAGTCTCTAATGCCGCTAGTTTTGTTTTAGTAGCCTGCAGGTCCCCATGAAGTCCTGTGATATATGTGCATACTTTCTTTACACGCACCTCCACAGTATCAGGCCCAGCGAACTCCATTCTTTTGAGGCTTGTGTATTCTGTCACATATATACTTTATACTTATGGAGATCGATAGCGTGGGTCGGAGTGAAGACAAACACGATATATCGTAGTAACAGGATATATTGAAGCAGGCAAGCATATATTATAGCAGGCGGGTATAGGCAATAAGCGATAAGTAAACAGTCTCTGGAAACGGTTGTGATGTCAGTACAAACCGATAGATGTCCCAGGTCCAGAAACGCACAGTCCACAGGGTCCAGAGCCCGGACCAGGCTCCTTGCAGAGAGCAGGCTGAACTGCAGGTGGATGCAGAGCGGGTCTTTGCACACAGGTGAGAGTCCGGGTAAACGGCAGGCAGGTAACAGGTGGGGAATCCCAGTGTAGAGAAGCAACAGGCAAGATGCAAGTCCTTCAAGCTTGGCAGCAGGTAAGATACAAGATACACAAGCAAAGTATAGTTGGCCAGAGTCTCTTTATATATATAGCAAACAGGAAACAGGAGATATCAGACAGGAAACAAGATGGCCCCCGAGGCTGTCAACTCCATTTTGGATAAGGGCAGAAACCGGACAGAACAGATACATGATTCAGCTCTTTACAGCCGCGCTGCGGCTGCTGCTGCTGCTGGCTATCTCCTGTGCCCGCTTATTAAAGGTCATGAATATTCACCCCCTCCCCACGCCCATGGGCGTGGAGAGAGGTTGAATATTCATGCCCTTTAACAGCGGGCACAGGAGATAGCCGGCAGCAGCAGGAGCTGCAGCGAGGCTACACTGTATACCGCTATTAAGGAGCATGAATATTCAGTGCTCCCCACGCCCCATGGGCGTGGGGAGCACTGAATATTCATTTTCTTTAGCAGTGGGGACAGTGTAGGCTGCAGTAGGCGGCTGCTGCCTCCTGTGCCCCGCTTCTCCACCAATACCGCTCCCCCCACACCACACATAAATATACACCCCCCCAACATTCGGACTATAAGACGCACCCCCCATTTTCCTCCAAAATTTTGGAGGAAAAAAGTGCGTCTTATAGTCCGAAAAATACGGTACATGTTCATGCAACTCTTTCAAAGACGAGTCCAGCAATACCTTTTCATGGCCAGTCCTGTCCTTCATTACTGAGAAATTAGTGTTTGAATTTATATGCAGATGAGGCTGAAGAGTTGCTGTAAATCTGAAGCCTCTTTCACTCCATCTCTATTCCACATACAGCGCTGCCTCCACCTACTTGACTGATGATTCCTTTGCCTGAAGTCACACAGCATAAAAGCTGGCAGTTACGGAGGAAGAGGCGGCACTGTGCAGGGAATAAAGCTGGAGTGACAGAGGCTTCAATCTAAAAATAGTTCTTCAGCTCCATTTGCGTATTAATTCAAATTTTTCATTAAAGGAGGAACAAACTAGCTAAGTAAAGGTATTGCTGGATTTCTATTTGAAAGAGTTACATGCGCATATAAATAGTTTGGAATTTAAAATCTTGATGACACATTCCTTTCAAGGAGGAAAACCGTTTTAAGAAAAAACTTTTGGTTAGAGTCATTGGGCAATAGGTGTAACAACAAGTGCCGTAAGATACTTTTTACTATTATTAAAAGTATTGTACTGAACTACTAAGACCTAAGCACAACTAAATTAGATTAATGAGCTAATTTGTTACTTTCAGATTATTAAAATGTAATTTTTTTATCGAAACATATCAGTCCATTCCAGGGCCGATAACAATGTATATAATGTAAAAAATATAATTCATTAAACTCCACATATTTAGATACTCAGAGATAAAGGGTATCACTGTGTGACATGCAGAAGTAGTGTTGTTGCTCCAAAAGCTTCCAGCAACTATTACAAATAACACAAGCACAAGAAACAGGAAGTGTTGTGCTTCAGAAGTATCCAGCAACTAGAGGGGTTAACACAGTCACAGGAGACAGGGAGTGTTTTAGCAGAGCCCCAGGGGGATTGTGGGGAACTTGTTATTGTAGTCTAGCTGAAGCTGAAAATAAAGGTAATGTGTTATCTGTATCTGACAGAAGGCAACTGAACAGGATTCAGATCAGGAGAGAAACTAAACACAGGTCAGATAAACTCCCTGAACTAACTGTGCAGAGTATTATTGGACAGGAAGATAAGGACTGGAAGGAGTTGTTTCATAGGGATCATCTCCCTCATCAACCCCCCCCTCCATCTCCATGCAGGATAAAGAATGCTGTGTACTATTGTGTCCTTATGAAGGAAAAGCCTGTGGTTGTGTATGCATAGAAGTGTGCTGCTAAGAGATCTAATCTATGCTGAATTATGCTACTGAAGAGACTGTAATACTATGCCTTGTGAAGAAACTACTGTATTGTTACTGGAGCCAGTTTCTCAAGAAACTCAGACTGTACTGTAATGAAGATTGTTGCTGTAATATCCCTGAATTGCACTGGATGTGCTTCAGATTAAATTCCACTGTTAAACTGTTGAAAAAGACTCTTGTCAGATGTGTCTGGTCAGCAATTGAATCTATCGTGTGCCTGAGAGAAGCTGCAGCCTATGGTCGCCCTGAGTAACGGTTCCCCCCAGGATTCCAAAGAATTCATGAAACCCGTCTCTCCCTATCTGAACCTAGCGGCGTGCGTGTAACAACTGCCTTCATCTTCAGAAACATTGATGTAAAACATTTTTGTATCAACATTACAGTCCAATAGCAAAAAGAAGGCGTTGGTGACGTCTTTCCACCACGCCCTCTCCTGAGCCGGCCCAGAGCAGAGCGGGAAGACGCCGGTGACGCCGAGGAGTCCAGAGCTGAGCAGCGGCAGTAGGTGAGAAGTGAGGTGAGTATTTGATTTTTTTTTAGTGTATGGAGGCATGGGGCATTATAATGGGGGGGTGACAGGGTGACATCCTGCATAGGACATTATAAGGGAGGAGGGAGGGGGTGACATCCTGCACGGGGCATTATAAAGGGTGGGGAAGTGACATCCTGCATTACATGGGGGGGTGACATCCTGCATGGGGCACTTTAAGGGCTGTAGGTGACATCCTGCATGGGGCATTATATGGGGGGGAAGTGACATCCTGCATGGGCCATTATAAGGGGGGTAGGTGACATCCTGCATGGGACATTATATGGGGGGTGACATCCTGCATGGGGCACTATAAGGGGGTAGGTGACATCCTGGATGGGGCATTATATGGGGGGTGGAGTGACATCCTGCATGTGGCATTATATGGGGGGAAGTGACATCCTGCATGGGGCATTAAAAGGGGGGGGAATAACATCCTGCATGGGACATTATAAGGGGGGTAGGAGACATCCCACATGGGGCATTATAATGGAGGAGGTGACATCCTTCATGGGGCATTATAAGGGGGGGTGACATCCTGCATGGGGCATTATATGGGGGGAACAGCCTGCATGGGGCATTATGTGGGGGGAGCAGCCTGCATGGGGCATTATGTGGGGGGGGAACAGCCTGCATGAGGCATTATGTGGGGGAACAGCCTGCATTATGTGGGGCCCAGTATCCTGTATGGAGCGTTATATGGGAGCCAGTTTCCTGTATGGAGCGTTATATGGGGGCCAGTATCTTGTATGGAGCGTTATATGGGGGCCAGTATCCTGTATGGAATGTTATAAGGGGTCCAGTATCCTGTATGGAACATTTTATGGGAGCCAGTATTCTGTATTGAGCGATTCGCCGGTTTCTGAGCTATTATGGAATTTACAATAGATATCACTCATGTAATGTAAGAAGTGAAATCTTTGCATTGTACTATATATATATTTCTCTGCGGTATCTTTGCATCATGAATCGTGGTATGTGTTAAAGGGGCCCACTGAGACTCTTCGCCCAGGGCCCACAAAAAACTGGAGCCGGCCCTGCATCAGAGGTTATGGTGAAGACTCTGCTGATAGAGCTCTCATAATCGAACCGAAACGGTTTCATGCTGCTGATTTCTGCCATTTGGTGTTTTATATTTTCTTAAAAAGAAGATGGATTTTATTATCCAATGAGCGCCTACGTTCTTCGCTGTTGCTAACACAATTTTTGTGGTATAGTAATTTTTTCCTGTGTAAATTTCACGCGCAATGACAAGTCCAAACTACTCCATTTACATGGCCAGTAGAGTTACACCACTACAAGTGTTTTCTGAATTACAGGTGCATCTCACTAAATTAGAATATCATCAAAAAGTTAATTTATTTAATTTCTTCAATACAAAAAGTGAAACTCATATAGAGTCATTACAAACAGAGTGATCGATTTCAAGTGTTTATTTCTGTTAATGTTGATGATTATGGCTTACAGCCAATGAAAACACAAAAGTCATTATCTCAGTAAATTAGAATACTTTATAACAGCTTGAAAAATGTTTTTTATTTTTTTATTTTCTCAGGGTTATTGCTACTGTGGCAACATTTTCTAAACTGCATTTAGTTACATTTCATAGTTCTTAAAGAGGATCAGTCAAAAATGTGCTAAAAATATGTGTTGATATTTTCATACAATCACCAATGCAGAAAGTACAAATTCAAAACAGTTTAAAGGGATTGTCCAGGTCTAGGATGAAAGTCTGCAGTCACTGTATGTGACTGCAGACTTCTGTATCCTCACAGCGCGAGCATCACGTGCTGTCAGGATTCACTGGTGCTGGCGGCGAGAGCAAGTGGTTATGTGGCCTCTCAGGTTCCATGATTTGGGAATCATACAGTATTGTCATTCTATTGTGCTGTTTCATTGTTATGCAATAAGGTTTGCCCTTTTTAGAAGTTTGTCCTTCCTCTCTCCCTGTCTCTCCCTCTAGCTCTGATGTCAGTAACGCTTCCCTTCTTCCTCATTTTTCTTCCTCATTTACTGTTTGTCAGCAATCTTAGAAGCCCATGTGTTTGCAGCTCTGGTTCAGAAAAGTCTTTAGCTACTGCATGTGTGCATAACTACAAGAATTCAGCTGGAACATAAATTTTCTGGAATTTTCATATATGCCTCCTGCAGTCGAGTCAAGCTATCTGATGATATATCTATGTGTGAGTACTGGTTCATTCTGAGACAGCCTAGAAACGGTGCCTCAAGCACCCTATAAATGCAGCCTTGTTATGGAGTCAGAATATGGCTGCAACTTACGTACACTTGGTCATGTTCCGATTAGAATGTAGTTGGAATGTGGCTAGTAGTGTGCAAATCGCATACTTCCGGACACATGACGGCCCGCTCTCGCCACCAACACTAGAGAAACCTGACAGTGTGCGATGTGTGTGCTGTTAGGACTCAGGATCCTGAAGTCTGCAGTCACATTCATTCAGATGAAGCTTGGACGTTCAAAGAAAATGTGAGAACTGTTTCTCATTAGTGGGCGCTGAATGGCTACAGGGCTCATGTGACATGGCAATGTCATGCAAGCCCTGGGAGACCCAGCGCTGGCTTCACTGGAACGGTGCTGGTACGTGAGATGAGTATCGGGTATTTTTAATTTACAAGGGTACTCTAATATTTAAGAAGGGGTTGTCCAGGTAGAAGAAAAAATGAAAAAATTATAACCATGCACAATGAGTAACCATGTTGTGAGGCAACACTAGGGTTGTATGGTAGTTTTAGATAGAATAAATGGGAGAATGAGAGCTCACCATGCCGTCGGCAATTCAATCATGCACCGGGAACCAATAGTGGACAGGTGCCAATCCTGCTGGAGTAGCACGGCCAGGATAAAGTACATTGGGGTGAAAAAGGGATATGGCACATCTATCAGCAAAATATATAAGAAAAAATCTTTATTTGAAATCCATTAAAAACCAGAGGATCCGCTAACATATTAAAAACCTGATGCATTTCTGGTGTAGAGAACGCCTCTAGTCATACTACTTTATAATAGTTTTAGATAGTTGTAAGTGACTAGAGGGAAAGTAAGATTTGGGTTTAACAATAGGAGGTATGCCTCCGGCATCGGCTTTTCTTCCAGTGGAAGAGAGCATTATGGATGTAATATTCTTCATTCTTCTTTTCCCTGATATCACGGGTCTGTAAGGCTGCCGTGGGACACATCAGACTGAGTTAAAGGTTTAATCACAGATTCCACAAAAATGCTGAAAAAATAGTGCAGCAAAAGGAGTCAATGGGGTAGTGTCGGTCATGTTCAGAAGTAACAAATCTGGCCCTGCCATTATTTTCATTGTTCTGCTCCTATAACAGAGCAGAACAACAGAAATGAGCAACGCAGATCTGAACACAGCATTAAATAATTGTCTAATCCATCTTATTTCTATGTTTGTCCATTTTAAGGGAAAAGTGAGTTCTAGAAAGAATGGACTGCAGTTATCTACCTTAGTGGAGGTTAAAGCATACAGATCTCATGAATACGATCTAACATATATCTAACAAATGTAAAACAAAAATCACTTTTCGGTGAATTTCCTGTTTAAAACTCTCAATGATAAACGTCCTTATAATTGTAACACCTGCACATGGAACTGTCAGAGCAGCTACCGGTATACTGGAACTTATAGCCACTAAGAAGAGCTTTGCAGCTGCTGTTAAACAGGGACCTACAGACATTAACTTTTTTTCCCCTGAGCTGCAGTGGACTACAATTCCCAGGGACCCTTGTTTCAATCAGATGACACAGCCTGGAAGGATAGAAGGAGAGAGAGTGGACTGGAGGAGGAGGGACTTGGGGGAGGGAGCTGGGTAGGAAGTGAAAGTGAAAGTTCAGAGGAGAAGGAGCGTGGCAGCTTGCTGCGAAAGACGGAGTGGTGTGGATCTGCATTCCTCTACGCTGCAGAGTGTGGCGGCCCCCTCTGAGATACCCACGCTGCTGGAGAGAGCGCGGTCTTGTCACCCTCTGAAGCCAGTTACATCAAGGACTCTGAGAGTTCTGCCGGCACTCCCACTGTATAAAGGCCTGAATCCTGCCGCCCCAGCTGGTGTCCAGAGACCCATCCGACTGTTTGTGACACACAGTGAGTGCCCTTCTGAGACTTGTGGTTCTACCAGCGCTATTTACAGTGAGTACACTACAACCCAGACTATTGACATTAATATTCATCTAAGTGCACCAACGGTTCTAATTTGCGCGCCAACATCCGCGGCAACTGGGCCCCAACGTTTGGACTGAGTTAATACAAAAAGGGAAAACCTGCTACGTTATATTTGCAGGGTCGGAGTAGAAGTAGATTGTGATGTGTATATGACTTTTATAGAGCACCGTTACGTGTATTGTATGTTATTCCTTTACACCCACCTCAATTCTGCTGCATAGTAATAAACCTGTTAAACGGTTTTACTCCTGTTCTTTGTGTGTGTACTGAGCTGTGGCAGGGGCTTCCCGAATCAGCCCCTGGCAGAAGATAACCGTCCTTCTGCAGTCCCAGAGAGAGAGCTCCAATCAAGATTCGGGTGGAGGCACTGCGCCCTAGAGAGGTGAGACCCCCCATAACACCCAGTGTACCATGGTAGCCCTAAACGGGTGTTACAGTGGAGGCACTGCTGAGATCCAGAACTAAAACAGGAGTATTTACTATGGAGACTTTAACAGAGCAAGAAGTGTATTTGTGGTGTGAAGAGATGGATGTTACAGCTAAACAAAGCTTTGCAGTGAGTGGTGAGCTCTGTGATGCGTCTGATGAAGAGATACTGAAAATTGTTAACCGACTCACTGAACTTGCCCACCCTAAAGTGGTCGACCGCAGGAAGGAAAAGGGGGGACAGTTACCCACAGCCCTGATCTCAACCGGGCAGATCTTGAGGAAAGAATACTTCCCACCCATGATAGCCGTGTCCCCAGAGTATGGTCGACAATGGAAGATCACTTGGCCTACTGAGTCCGAAGTTGAGACCCGGCAACAGGAATCAACCACTCAGCCTAGAAAGACTAGTATATGTCCGCCCTCTATTCCACTTAGAGCCAGTCCTGAAGAGACAGCGGCCCCTGCTGATGTGCTTATGACTGCTATGGAAAAGTTAGTCAGTCAGTTTGCAAAGATGCAGCCAGAAGGGAACTACCGTCGTCTAAGAACTTTCTCAGGTGCCCTCCCCACCCCTGCTGGAGAAGAAGGATATGACACTTGGAGGGATGTCACTTTACTGTGCTTAGAAGAATGGCAGTGCACTGATGCCGTAAAGAAGCAGAGAATAGTAGAAAGTTTGAAGGGTACTGCTATGGAAGTGGTGCAGGCTGCTTGGCGGAGCAAGCCACTAGCAACTTATCAAGATTATATGAGTGCTTTAGAAGATGCTTTTGGATCCCCTGAAGATGCTACTGATCTACTCTATAAACTCCGTACCACCTACCAACTGCCAGATGAGAAGATGTCCGACTATCTATACTGACTAGATAAGCTGGTTCATAGAATAGTATCTAAAGGTGGAGTCAGCCCTAAAGAAGTTGATCAGTGTCGTCTGGAACAAGTACTCAGAGGAGCTCTCACGCATGATCCAATTGCCCAGCGGATGAGGTCTTGTGATAAAGAGAAGATTCCTGGTTCTTTTCATGCGTTGCTTAAGGAAGTTCGCAAGGAGAAGGTTATTTTGGCCGCAAGAGAGAAGACATCCCCTCGGGTGACTACTGTTGCCCTGAAGCCAGCAGCCGACTGCCGAGAAATGGAACTGTTGAAAGTCATCGAGAAACAGGGGGAGCAGATTACACAATTGTTAAGTGCCCAGGCCAAGACAATACAGCGGCTACAAAGTGCTGCAAAGGTAGCCGAGAAGCAAACCCTGGCTTCAGGAAGCGAGAATGATGACCTCTGTAGAGTAGAGAGTAAGAAACCAGAAGGGTGCTTTGTCTGTGGGAGTCCAGGCCATATAGCTCGTCAGTGTCTGAAGAGGTGGAGCTCAAAGAACTCTTCACATTTTCTCCATCACACTCAGAGGCAGTCGGGAAACGGGAAAAGGGGGCCAGTAGAACCCCATACTGAGCCCCCATCAGCAACTAAGACCTACTCTACCGCCCCATACAATAGTGCCTCATCGAAAACACTGCCTGAAGGTTTAGTGGGACCAGCCCCACATGTCCCCGCATATATCAATGGTCAACCTTGTACAGTATTGCTGGATAGCGGGTCTCAAGTGTCCATCATCTTCGAAGGATGGTATAAGAGATATTTATCCAATGTGCCTCTGAAACCGTTGTCTGGACTATAGAGGGTACATGTCCGTGACACTACGATTCCCAAACACTGTTGTTGGAGTGGATAAAGAGATACCCATCATAGCGCTAATCTGCCCGGAGGCAGAGGCAGATGAGAGACCAACACCTGTCATAGTGGGAACAAATGCCAACATCTTCCATACGTTAGTTCAGTGGTGTCGGGAAGTTGGGGGAGAAAATTACTCGCAGACCCTATCCATCCACCCAGTCTGTCTGGAAGCCTATGTGAGAACGGAGGAGGAGAAGAGTGAACTACAGCCTGAAAGCTTTGACCCTTGTTTTGAAGGAAGTGAGCTGAAAGGAGAAGAGAGGAGGCTGGTCATCAACGGCATGATGATGCGGGGGGGTGGCTTTCTCTTTAGGCGAATGGGACATGGGCCTCGCCCAAGGAGTAGAGCATCGCATTCGGTTGAAGGATCAAAAGCCTTTCCGAGAGAGATCCCGAAGATTGGCCCCAGCGGATATCGAAGATGTCAAGCAGCATCTACGTGGTATGTTAGACACAGGAGTCATCATAGAGTCTAGTAGCCCCTATGCTTCCCCCATCGTGATAGCTCAAAAAAAAAAATGGAGCTATTCGGATGTGTGTGGATTATCGTACCTTGAACAAACGTACGGTCCCTGACCAGTACACTGTGCTCCGAATCGATTAAGCTTTGGATTGCCTGCAAGGGAGCCAATGGTTTTCTGTGTTAAATCTCCAGAGTGGCTACTATCAGATACCCATGTCAAAAGAAGATCAAGTGAAGACCGCTTTTATCTGCCCCATTGGGTTCTTCGAGTTTCAGAGACTGCCTCAAGGACTGACAGGTGCTCCGGCCACTTTTCAGAGATGCATGGACAAAGTAGTGGGGGACATGCACTTACGTGAGGTCTTGGTTTATCTAGATGATCTTATTGTTTTTGGGAAGACTCTGGAAGAACACAACCAGCGGTTGTTCAAGGTGCTGGATCGGTTGAAGGAGGCTGGGTTGAAGTTGTCCCTTGACAAGTGCCGGATTTGCCAGATGACTGTGAAATATGTGGGGCACATAGTCAGCAGAGAAGGAATTTCCACCGACCCTGCCAAAGTGGAGGCTGTTGTAAACTGGCCTAAGCCCACCAAACTGAGGGAGCTTAGGTCCTTTTTAGGATTTTGTAGATATTACCGAAGATTTGTACCCCAGTACTCTCGGATTGCAAAGCCATTAACTGCCCTTACCCAGGAGTATCCCCCTTCTGGGAGGACAGCCCACTCCTCAAGGTCAGGAAAGAGGGTCTACTTCCGAGTTAATGAACTTTTTGGGAAAAGATGGACACCTGTATGCGATGAGGCATTCGAGAAACTGAAGTCATGTTTGACCCAAACTCCAGTGTTGGCCTATGCAGACCCCAGTAAACCATATGTGTTACATGTAGATGCTTCTCTCGATGGACTAGGAGGGATTCTCTACCAGGACCATGATGGCTGTCTGCGTCCCGTTTACTGCATTAGTCGAGGATTGACTCCCAGTGAACGCAACTACCTAGCTCACAAACTGGAGTTTCTGGCTCTGAAATGGGCTGTAGTGGACACGCTGCATGACTACCTCTATGGGGTATACTTCGTGGTTCATACCGACAACAATCCATTAACCTACGTGAGAACCACAGCAAAACTGGATGCCACGGGGTACCGGTGGCTTGCCGCACTCTCTTTGTACGATTTCAGCTTAAAATATCGACCAGGGTTCAGTAACATTGATGCAGACACACTCTCTCGCCTGCCTAGGGAACCCTTAAATGAGGAAGAAGAAGGAGGATGGATAGAGGTCCCTGCCCCTGAGGTGAAGACTCTGTGCCATAGACATCAAACTAATGCCCTCCCTATGCAGTGCTGTGCTAAATTCTTAGGAGCATCAAGTGAAGCGCTCCCGTTGTTGTACTGCCAAGTGACAAATGTAACCCCAGACTCTCTCCCTCAACTGACTCGTAATCAAGTCAGAAAGGCGCAGCAGGAGGATCGGTCGGTGGGGGTAGTCCGATGGTGGGTTAAGAGGGGCTGGAGGCCCGAAAAGAATGCATTAAGAACAGAGGAGTCTGTCCTGCTGACTCGGCAGCTAGAGCTGCTAGTAGTAAGAAATGGACTACTATACCGGAAGGCAAAGCGCCAGAAGGGAGGAGTCCGTAGACAGCTGGTGTTACCCACCCGATTTCGGAGGATGGTTATGAAGTCCCTGCATAATGATCATGGACATCTTGGCATCGAGAAGACCACGGGTCTTGTGGCCAACCGATTTTACTGGCCTCGGATGGAAGCGGATATTGAAGAATACTGCAAATCATGCTCCCGGTGTGTGTTGAGAAAAACCTTGCCTTTGAGAACAGCCCCCCTTGTGAACATTACCAGCGATGGCCCACTTGAGCTAGTGTGCATTGATTTCCTCTCCATCGAGCCTGATGAAAGCAATGTCAGTAATGCGTTAGTGGTCACTGACCATTTCACCCAATATGCCCAAGCCTACCCCACTAAAGATCAAAGGGCAATTACTGTGGCAAAAACACTATGGGAGAAGTTCTTCGTACATTACGGGCTGCCAGCCCGCATCCATACCGATCAAGGAAGAGATTTCGAAAGTAGACTAATCAAGGAGCTATGCGCCATTTGTGGGATCAAGAAATCCAGAACCACACCTTATCACCCCCAAGGGGACCCTCAACCTGAGAGGTTCAACCGTACCCTTCTGAACATGTTAGGCACTTTGGATCCCAGGAAGAAGGGACACTGGAGCAGGCATGTGAGTCAGTTGGTTCATGTCTACAACTGCACCACAAATGAGTCAACTGGATACTCGCCTTATTTCCTCATGTTTGGAAGAAAAGCCCGGCTACCAGTGGATATTAGTTTTGGGACATCCTTTGACAGTTCTAATGGGAAGACCTACTTAAAATATGTGTCCCAGCTACAAGAAGATTTGAAAAAAGCTTACAGATTGGCAGAGCAGGCCTCTGGTTGGTCAGGGAGGCACAATAAGACTCGCTATGACTGTAGAGTTCGAGAACAAGTTTTACTGCCTGGAGATAGAGTCCTGATTCAACTTCTGGGCCTTCCTGGAAAGCACAAGCTTGCTGATCGGTGGTGTCCTGACCCTTATGTGGTGATGGAGAAGCTGCCCTGTGTCCCGGCCTACAGAGTGAAGCCCGAGAAAGGGGGCGGAGCTGTCAAAACCTATCATCAACACCATCTGTTGCCTGTGGGAAAAAAAATCCCTTTACCACCATTGCCAACCCAAGGAGGTCATACCACCCTTCCCTGCAATAGGAGAAGTCGTAGGTGTGAACAACCACCCCAGCCTGGGGTTGCCTCAGGAGGAAGTGACAGCGAGTCTGGGGATGAATGGGGACCCGACGGCCAATGGAGCTACAGATGGACCGAGGACCCATGCCCCATAGGCGCGGACCCTGTAAACCAGACTCCTGAAGTGGAAACACGAAGAAAGGACATTTGTCAGGAGGCGAGTGCGCTCTGCCCACAATTGGGGGAGAGTTCAGAAGAGGGACATTTATTGAATGAAGAGATCCATCTGGAGGAGCCCATTTTTGAGAGACAAGAGTCGGGGGCTGAGGAGGGGGCCCCCTCGGTACACACTCGTCCCAAACGGGACACTAGGCCACCCATGATGCTGACCTATGATAGAATGGGACATACCACTGAGGTCCCCAGGCTGATACACCCTAATTCAAATTCTGTTTGGCCTTATTTCCCAGTATCTCCCATGTGTCCAGGTGGTGGTTTGTGTGCATGTAAATTTGGTGTTAGTCAGGATGCCTTAACCCCTATTCATGTTTCAGGTGGTGAGTCCTCATGTCCTGATGGGACACTTTCAATGACTCACCAGGGGGAGAATGTAACACCTGCACATGGAACTGTCAGAGCAGCTACCGGTATACTGGAACTTACAGCCACTAAAAAGAGCTTTGCAGCTGCTGTTAAACAGGGACCTACAGACATTAACTGTTTTTCCCCTGAGCTGCAGTGGACTACAATTCCCAGGGACCCTTGTTTCAGTCAGATGACACAGCCTGGATGGATAGAAGAAGAGAGAGTGGATTGGAGGAGGAGGGACTTGGGGGAGGGAGCTGGGCAGGAAGTGAAAGTGAAAGTTCAGAGGAGAAGGAGCGTGGCAGCTTGCTGTGAAAGACGGAGCGGTGTGGATCTGCATTCCTCTACGCTGCAGAGTGTGGCGGCCCCCCTCTGAGATACCCACGCTGCTGGAGAGAGCGCGGTCTTGTCACCCTCTGAAACAAGTTACATCAAGGACTCGGAGAGTTCTGCCGGCACTCCCACTGTATAAAGGCCTGAATCCTGCCGCCCCAGCTGGTGTCCAGAGACCCATCCGACACACAGTGAGTGCCCTTCTGAGACTTGTGGTTCTACCAGCGCTATTTACAGTGAGTACACTACAACCCAGACTATTGACATTAATATTCATCTAAGTGCACCAACGGTTCTAATTTGCACGCCAACATCCGCGGCAACTGGGCCCCAACATTTGGACTGAGTTAATACAAAAAGGGAAAACCTGCTACGTTATATTTGCAGGGTCGGAGTAGAAGTAGATTGTGATGTGTATATGACTTTTATAGAGCACCGTTACTTGTATTGTATGTTATTCCTTTAAACCCACCTCAATTCTGCTGCATAGTAATAAATCTGTTAAACGGTTTTACTCCTGTTCTCTGTGTGTGTACTGAGCTGTGGCAGGGGCTTCCCGAATCAGCCCCTGGCAGAAGATAACCGTTCTTCTGCAGTCCCAGAGAGAGAGCTCCAATCAAGATTCGGGGTGGAGGCACTGCGCCCTAGAGAGGTGAGACCCCCCATAACACCCAGTGTACCGTGGTAGCCCTAAAGGGGTGTTACATAATTATAGAACAAGAATTAATAGGAAATCCCCTTAAAATCCCTCCAGTAAAATTTGATGTTGCTGTTTGGCTAGAAAGTATTTTGAAGTCCATAAGATAAAGCTTATGAGAAGTCTTGGTAGAGCTTTTCTGCGGTGCTCTTGAGCTTTGGATTGTACTGTTTGACGTATAATAACATATAATATGATTCAGAACATCAGTTATTGAGAGATACGCTCAGCACATGTGGTATTAATGAAGTTCTGGTTTTCATCAATAGAAGTTCAGTTTCATGGTTTCTGAAAAGACTGGTACCAGGTTTACATTTCCTAGTTTATGTCCCTTTAATAAACATCTGCTTTTTTATCTACTGATAAACCATATTTCATGGTTAGATATTTCCTGTATACAATCAAGTTTGTGTTTGTACTGTGGAAAACATTTCATGACTGTGATCGGGAATATTTACAAATATTTAGTAATGTAGAATGGCAAAAAAGGCTGAAGAAACAAGAAACATAACGTTAAAATTCCATGCATATGTTAAAAGAAAAGACAATTTAAAGGGGTTGTCTCTTTATTGACAACCTCTTTTGGTTTCAAGATGATTTTTAAGTTTTACCAGCCAGCCATTTTCCTGCATGTTGGCTTTCTAGTAAAATGAGTGTCCATGTAATACACGGACGGATCAAGGATGTCAGAACTGTTCCAGAAAGTCTTTCCAAACTGGCTCATAAGGGGAACCCCTGAGTGAGATCAATAATGGGGTATTTCTAGTTATGGGTTCCATCCATGTCCATGGTATGTGACAATCCAGAAGACCACCCATTGTAGAGGTGTTGAAGTATATACATGCTGTATAGTTTTTATTGGCACTGCCAATGTGCTATAATGTCATCATTAGTAAGGAGACTCAAGACAGTATGTGCAAAGAAATATGGATAGGCATGGAGTACAATTTCATGTAAAGCCAGTTGCAGGACTACAACCCTGACTACCATCACACAATTGACAACAAATAAGTAGAAAACCAAGAAATGTAAAGTTTTTGACCAAAAATTTGAACCCAACATACTGCCATGAGGTGAGCTGAGCATCTTGCCTGGGGCAGCGGTCTGAGATGACTCTCAGGGCGCAGCATTCTCCAAACTGGTTGTTATACTGACAGCCTGTCCACAGAACTAGAAGAACACCAGTTCCTGCTTTCTGCATTTAATTGTATTTGATGCAATGAAATGTATTCAATTATATTCCCTTCTTACAGAGGTGAATAGAATTGAAGATATGAGCGCCAATGTGACCACACTGCTTACGTCGCTGCAGCGCAATCAGGTCACCCAGTCACATTACTTATGTCACTACTTCGCTGCAGAGGTGGTGAAGATGTGGGGAAAGTAAGCGCCCCATAGTAGACCCAAAAATAAAAGGGGCTTTTATAGTAGACTTGGAGATAAAGTTAGCAGGGTGGGGGGTTGTGAGGGCACAGTATGGTGGAAGCAGAATGAAGATAGATAGGAAGGGAGAGAGGTGGCATTGTGCGGGACGATGCAGTGGGGGCACAGCATACAGATCAACAGCGGGGATTGGGTGGGCAGAAAGTGTGTCTATAATTCAAAAAGGTGGACAGTGTGGTGGTTATAATTCATAAGAGGGACAGTATGCTGGTTATAGTTTATAAGAGTGAATAGTGTGGTGTTTATACTTCATAAGAGGGACAGCATGGTGGTTATAGCTCATAAGAGTGGAGAGTGTGGCAGTTATAGCTCTGAGGGCAGACAGTGTGGTGGTTATAATTCATAAAGAGGACCGCATGATGGTCATAGTTCATAAAGAGAGACAGGGTGGCAGTTATAGCTCATAAGGGTGGACAGTGTGGCAGGTATAGTTCATAATTGGGAACAGAGTGGCGATTGTAGTTCATAAGGGGGAATGGTACGGCAATTGTAGTTCATAAGTGGGGACAGTGTGGCAGTTATAGTTCTAAGGGCAGACAGTGTGGTGGTTATTCATAAAGAGGACAGCATGATGGTCATAGTTCATAAAGAGACAGGGTGGCAGTTATAGCTCATAAGGGTGGACAGTGTGGCAGGTATAGTTCATAATAGGGAACAGGGTGGCGATTGTAGTTCATAAGGGGGAATGGTGCCGCAATTGTAGTTCATAAGTGGGGACAGTGTGGGAGTTATAATTCTTAATCAACCGAGATGTCCATGCTGTTACGAGTCCCAAAAAATGGTGATACGAACTCCAATGTTTTTTCACAAACATAAAATCTATGACAGTATTGCTGTAATCATTGTGAAATGAAAATTGTCCCTTATAATGAATACTGTTAAAGCAAAACCCAAAAACAATTTAGGAATTGCGTTGATTCACTGGAGGTTTATCTTGCACTGAGGGGTTAATTCTCTGTTGAAATTGCTTTCTATTTTCTGCCAATATGGCGGCTATCAGGCGATGTATCACTTAATATAGCCCAGGGTGAATGCATGAGAGAATCCATGAAGGATTTCATTGTTAGGGTTCCTGAACAACAAATAAACCGTATGGCGGATGTGTCAATAGTCTTGATGACAAGAGGTGTGTTCACACCCACACATAGATAAGGTATTTCATTTAGGGATTTGCCCTATAAAAGCTTCTTCAACAGCTTTCTCCCCTTATCATTTGTGTGTAATTGTTTCTGTCATAACATGATTTTTCTTTGAATGGAAGGCTGGTTTTTGAAGCGAGATAATAAGGTTTGTGAGAACAGCGTGGCAATGACGTCCTACACTTTTGTGCTTGTGTGCTGCGTGTTGACATGCTATGACTTGGACTTTCATGAGGCTTTGGGTTTAGAAATCCAACCTGAACAAGAGGGAAAGTTGTCTTTTAGTTTACCTTCCTTCTCACATAATGGCGGATAGATGCTTGGTGCTGGTAATGTAAGGTGAAACTTGCATTATGAAAACACATTGCTGTTAACCCATTCATTACTGGCGTTGCAGAAGCTGTTGAAGGATTTTTTTTCCCTCAAAATCAAGTTATCCCTAATCAATGGTGAATGAATAGAGTGAAGGCTGTGAATGTGTACCTCCTCCCCATTCAAGAGGGGGCTGCAGAGCTTTGTCCTTTGGGTACGAAAGCCCCAATTTTGGGATTGCTGGTGGTACCAGTGGTCAGATCTCCAATGATCAGTAAGCTATCCCCTATCCAATGCATAACCCTTTCAGCATGGTGGCTCAGAACTGGGGTCTCAAGTTCAACGCCCACCAAGTGCAACATCTGCAAGGAGTTTGTATGTTCTCCCCGTGCTTGTGTAGGTTCCTACAGGTTCTCCAGTTTCCCTTGAGATTCCAAAGACATACTGATAAGGAATTTAGATTGTGAGCCCCAATGGGGACAGTACCCATAATGTCTGTACAGTGCCGTATATTTCTATGTACTTGTACTTTACAGGTAAAGAAAAAGTTAGATATTTTTCTAACTATAAAATTATTAAAAAATAATGAAAAATTACAATAATGTCATTGCTAATGTGCTTTTTTTAAAAAATAATAAATATTACAAATCAGCAAATAACAGACATATTTGGTGTCCCTGTAATCATAATGACCCGCACAACACAGCAATCACATTATTTATGATGACACAAAAATATAGCGTGATTGATTTTTTTTCTCCATTAAATCCATAAAAATGTAATAAAAATGTAACGCTGAAGCCGTGTTCACACACAGCGTAAATGCTGTTTTTTTTTTTCTACTGATTTTTTTCTGCACATTTTCTGCAGGTGACACAATAACAATCTTCTCTGATTTTTGCTTTTTTTCTGTGTTTTTTTTATGCCTTTTCCTTGTTATTAGATGCTTATTTGGTGCAGATGTGAAGCTGTTTTTTTAATGTGGTTTTTATAGTACAGAAAAGCTTTGACTTTGCAATGGCATTTTTTTTACATGTGTTTTTTTTCAGGCTGCACATAGAAGCCTATAGAGAAAAAAACACCAAAACCGCACAGTTCAGCAGCGTCTTTAGACGCACCGAGGGAGGAGTTTTCATGAAATCACATCCACGTTACTTGGACATTTAGACCATGTTCACATGTAGCGTAAATGCTGCATTTTTTCTGCTGCATTTTTTGCACAGAAATTCTGCTGGTTTTAACTGTCCAAGCAAAGTGGATGTGATTTCATTAAAATTGCGCCCGCTGTGCGTCCAAAGACACGTTTTTTGACCTTTTTTTATCTCTAGAGACCCCTATGTGGAGCCTAAAAAACATATGTAAAAATCAGAGTTGCATTTTTAAGTGCAGAATGAAAGCTTTACTGTGCAAAAACCACATTACAATTGCGGCGTCACATCTGCACCAAAAACGCATGATTTGTTCCTCTTTCTATTCTGTGAAAGTTGACAATCAGATACCACCAGAGCCTAGGCCTGATAGGCTGTCAGTCAAACTGTGAATTACCTATGTTCCCATAAGGGACCAATACATATTGAAAAAAAAGGTAGAAAAACAATGTTTTCAAGTGTTTAAAAAAATGTAAAAACACTTCCCAAAATCCTAGTTTTTCCAATTAAAAAATGCTTTAATATGGGAAAAAAGAAATGTTCCATATTTGATATTGCAGTGTCAGTAATCATGAATGCCACAAAAAAAGGTCAAAATTGTCAGAATTCTGCCTCACAAGGAACTAAAGTAAAAAGTGATCAGAAAGTTGTACATATCTCAAAATGGTACCAATAACGACACCAGCTTATGAATATGTACATATGTTATTTCTCATTAAAAAGTGATTTTCTTGTGGAAAAGTGGTAAAATGTAAACTCATGATAGTATTTTGGAGATTCAGACTTGTTAGGAGCATATAAAGGGTTCAATAAAGACATGCAGGCAGTTGTGGAGCCTAGGAAAGCTAATAAGTTCCCCTTTAAACAAAAATTGGTTATGGGCAAGCTATGTTGTGTATGGTATTAGCATGTGCAGAATGCATTATATTGCAATGTTACAGGTGCCTAAATATTATTCATATTCTTAGTGCACCACCTGGAGTCTAAAGTTCTCAACTGCAGGTACATTATTTGTGATATTGTACCTGGAAACTATTACAAGTTAGAAATGTACTGTTCAGGCTCTGTCCAGTTTTTTTTTAAGGAAGAATAAATTGTCAAGTAAGATTCTGATTAGCCTCTAAGGCAGCGGTGTGAAACTCCTTTTCACTGAGGGCGGGGAGTGGAAACACTTCTATTTTTGGAAATATTCTTACTTTGCAGCATTTTTGCCACACCTGTCTAAAATTTATGCATAATACTATATATTGCATATATATATATATATACACTGCTCAAAAAAATAAATGGAACACCCAAATAACACATCCTAGATCTGAATGAATGAAATATTCTCATTGAATACTTTGTTCTGTACAAAGTTGAATGTGCTGACAACAAAATCACACAAAAATCATCAATGGAAATCAAATTTATTAACCAATGGAGGCCTGGATTTGGAGTCACCCCCAAAATTAAAGTGGAAAAACACACTACAGGCTGATCCTACTTTGATGTAATGTCCTTAAAACAAGTCAAAATGAGGCTCAGTATTGTGTGTGGCCTCCACGTGCCTGTATGACCTCCCTACAACGCCTGGGCCTGCTCCTGATGAGGTTGCGGATGGTCTCCTGTGGGATCTCCTCCCAGACCTGGACTAAAGCATCCGCCTACTCCTGGACAGTCTGTGGTGCAACGTGACGTTGGTGGATGGAGCGAGACATGGTGTCCCAGATGTGCTCAATCGGATTCAGGTCTGGAGAATAGGCGGGCCAGTCCATAGCTTCAATGCCTTCATCGTGCAGGAACAGCTGACACACTCCAGTCACATGAAGTATGGCATTGTCCTGCATTAGGAGGAACCCAGGGCCAACCGCACCAGCATATGGTCTCACAAGGGGTCTGAGGATCTCATCTCGGTACCTAATGGCAGTCAGGCTACCTCTGTGGAGCACATGGAGGGCTGTGCGGCCCTCCAAAGAAATGCCACCCCACACTATTACTGACCCACTGTCAAATCGGTCATGCTGAAGGATGTTGCAGGCAGCAGATCGCTCTCCACGGCGTCTCCAGGCTCTGTCACGTCTGTCACATGTGCTCAGTGTGAACCTGCTTTCATCTGTGAAGAGCACAGGGCGCCAGTGGCGACTTTGCCAATCCTGGTGTTCTGCTGCAAATGCCAAGCGTCCTGCACGGTGTTGGGCTGTGAGCACCACCCCCATCTGTGGACGTCGGGCCCTCATACCACCCTCATGGAGTTTCTAACCGTTTGTGCAGACACATGCACATTTGTGGCCTGCTGGAGGTCATTTTGCAGGGCTCTGGCAGTGCTCCTCCTGTTCCTCCTTGCACAAAGGCAGAGGTAGCAGTCCTGCTGCTGGGTTGTTGCCCTCCTACGGCCCCTTCCCCGTCTCCTGGTGTACTGGCCTGTCTCCTGGTAGCGCCTCCAGCCTCTGGACACTACGCTGACAGACACAGCAAACCTTCTTGCCGCAGCTCGCATTGATGTGCCATCCTGGATGAGCTGCTCTACCTGAGCAACTTCTGTGGGTTGTAGAGTCCGTCTCATGCTACCACGAGTGTGAAAGCACAACGAACATTCAAAAGTGACCAAAACATCAGCCGGAAAGCATTGGTACTGAGATGTGGTCTGTGGTCCCCACCTGCAGAACCACTCCTTTATTGAGGGTGTCTTGATAATTACCAATAATTTCCATCTATTGTCTATTCCATTTGCACAACAGCATGTGAAATTGATTGTCAATCAGTGTTGCTTCCTAAGTGGACAGTTTGATTTCACAGAAGTTTGATTTACTTGGAGTTATATTCTGTTGTTTAAGTGTTCCCTTTATTTTTTTGAGCAGTGTATATATATATAGTATGTGTGTATCTGTGAGTAAATACTATATGTGTGTGTATATATTGTATGAGTGTATCTGTGTGTGTGTATATATTATGTGAATCTGTGTGTATATACTGTATATGTCTGTATAAGTAGCTGCGTTTCAGGGCATATACTGAATGTGTGTGTACTTCTGTAGCTTTGTATATACATTGTATGTGTATGTGTGTATATCTACTGTATGTGTATATATGTGTATCTGTGTTTGTACATGCAGCATGTGTGTAGTTCTGTAGCTGTGTATGAGGGTATATACTGTATGGTTGTATTTAAATACTGTATGTTTCTGTGAATAAAGATTTATGCGTTAATATTCCATACATATAGACAGATATCTATTTGTATGTCTACATTATTTGTATATACAGAGAGAGAGAGAGAGAGAGAGAGAGAGAGAGAGAGATGTGTGGATCCTGTGTTTAAAGTTTATGTATTCCATATACAGTAGCTTGTATATGAGGTGTAAATGTATGTATGAGGTATATAATTTTTTGTTTATGATCTTTGGGTATAAAAATATTTGAATATACCGTATTCTATTTATTGTACATGGGGTACCAGTACTTCATATGTTGGGTGCTCTTCTGTAAAGTAGGGTTCGTATCAGTACATCATATGTTGGATGCTCTTCTGTAAAGTAGGGTTCGTACCAGTACATCATATGTTGGGTGCTCTTCTGTAAAGTAGGGGTCGTACCAGTACGTCATATGTTGGGTGCTCTTCTGTAAAGTAGGGGTCGTACCAGTACATCATATGTTGGATGCTCTTCTGTAAAGTAGGGGTTGTACCAGTACGTCATATGTTGGATGCTCTTCTGTAAAGTAGGGTTCGTACCAGTACATCATATGTTGGGTGCTCTTCTGTAAAGTAGGGGTCGTACTGGTACATCATATGTTGGGTGCTCTTCTGTAAAGTAGAGGTCGTACCAGTACTTCATATGTTGGGTCTCCTTCTGTAAAGTAGGGGTTGTACCAGTAAGTCACATGTTGGGTGCTCTTCTGTAAAGTAGGGTTCGTACCAGTACATCATATGTTGGGTGCTCTTCTGTAAAGTAGGGGTCGTACCAGTACGTCATATGTTGGGTGCTCTTCTGTAAAGTAGGGGTCGTACCAGTACATCATATGTTGGATGCTCTTCTGTAAAGTAGGGGTTGTACCAGTACGTCATATGTTGGATGCTCTTCTGTAAAGTAGGGTTCGTACCAGTACATCATATGTTGGGTGCTCTTCTGTAAAGTAGGGGTCGTACTGGTACATCATATGTTGGGTGCTCTTCTGTAAAGCAGAGGTCGTACCAGTACTTCATATGTTGGGTCTCCTTCTGTAAAGTAGGGGTTGTACCAGTAAGTCACATGTTGGGTGTTCTTCTGAAAAGTAGGGGTCGTACTGGTACGTCATATTTTCAATGCTCTTCTGTAAAGCAGGGGTCATACCAGTACATCATATGTTGGGTGCTCTTCTGTAAAGCAGGGGTCATAGCCGTACTTCATATGTTGAGTCTCCTTCTGTAAAGCAGGGGTCGTACCAATACTTCATATGTTGAGTCTCTTTCTGTAAAGCAGGGGTCGTACAGGAAAATCAGTCATACCCATTGACGCCTCGGCACTGCCCCAGTCCTTGTTGACAGGCTGCAGCAGTGATATCTAAACAACTGTACATCACTGATGCCGCCAATCGCTGGGCTCAGCTCTCTTATGCTGTCTATCTTGGTATCATTGCTGAAGTCAGTGATTGGCTGCAGTGCTATCGAGGTGGTGATGGTGGGGCACTACAGGGTGATGTTTTTCAGATGTTGGTGAAAATTATTCAATTACTGTATGGTAGTATTTTTTATTTAGTCAGTGTTATTCAATCACTGTATGAAGACAACCATAGTGTGTTACATCAATGTATGGTGGTATTATTATTCTACTATATGGCAGTGTTATTTGTTGTCAGATGCTATGTCACTTCTCTCATCAAGTAGTAGAATAGCGAGATTTCTGCCCATATGTGATTATGTTGTAAGATGAGTGGTGCTGATGAAAGAATGTAACACACTACCTGAGCTTCAGATGTTTTAAGTCCCTAGTGACACCGCTGGTGAATGCACACTGCCTGAGTTGCACACCGTGATTATAAAACACACAGGCTCCCTGCCTTTGCCGAGCTGTTGGCTCAGTCTTTTAAAAATAAAGAAATAAAAAAAAAACATATTTGGCATCACAGTATCTGTAAAATTCCGGTGTATCAAATTAAAAATTTACACTTACAGTCAAAGCAAAATGTGGCAAGAAAAAAAATAAAAACGCCAGAATTGTGTTTTTTCGATATTCACTCCTCCCTAATAAAATGCAACAAAAAGCGATCAAAACATGTACTCCAAATTAGTTTGACTAAAACCATCAGCTCCCCACAAAAAAAAAGTAAACTCTCACACAGAACAACATGTGGAAAAATATAAATGTTACGGGTCTCGGAATATTGTGACGCAATCCAAATTTTTTTTTTTTACTATTGTCTAAATTGTTTTTACTATAAAATAATAGTAAAAAATCTATACAAATTTAGTTTAATTGAAATCATAATAACCTGCAGAATCATGTTTCTGGGTCATTTTTTCCACAGAATGAACACCATATAAACAAAACCCAAAAATTATGGTGGAATTATATTTTTTTCACCATTTCATCTCACTTGAATTGTTTTCCTGTTTTCCAGTGCATTGTATGGTAGAATGAATGAAGTCAATGAAAACTACAACTCTTCCTGCAAAAAAACAAGCTCTCATACCGCTATTTTAAAGGAAAAATAAAAAAGTTATCTCTTGGAAGAGGGGGAGGAAAAAACAAATATGCAAAAACAAAAAACCGCTCACACCTTGTAAAAATCCCTGAGCTCCACTGTTTCTGCTGATCTTTTACATTTTGAACAGCGTCGCTTTATTGCAGAGATATTCATATTTGTTGCTTTTGCAGTGTAGTATGTGAAATTTCTTCTTGCAGTCCAATTAAGTGTTTCTCCTGAGTCTTCTCTAGAGGTGTGCAGTTCAGGTCCGGACTGGTAATCTGGCAAACTTGGCAAATTCCCAGGGGTCAAGGCAGTGTATGGACTGACCATTGTGGGACAAGTTGGGGGACAATAAAAATACACCCATAAGCCAACCACACTGATTACATAGCTTTCCATTAAATGTTTGCTTGTCTGATAGCTATTTCTCTCGATTCTCAATTTTCTCTATGAGAGAGCTGCTGTCAGAATAATCTGTAAAGGTTTTTCTGATTAAAGTGGTTGTCCACTACTATGACAACCCCTTCTTGAACCAAATGTTTGGCCCCGATAAAATAAAAAAACCTATATTCACCTCTGGTGCTGGCTCTGTTTCAGCAGTGTGGGCACTCGCAGTCCCGGAGCTCTGGTCCGGTGGAATGACACCTGGTGCCCGCATGCAAAATCATCTCTAGCGTCACTGTCCCCACCTTTGTACGTTTTGAACATGGTGAGGAAGTCCGGGTTGCAGCTGATCTCTGACTTCCTCTTCATGTTCAATCCGTACGAAGGCGGGGACAGTGACGCCAGTGCTGATTGGGCGCCATGCTCACGTATCATTAGAACTGCATGTGAGCATCGGGATCTAGACACCGTGGCCAGTGCCGACACTGCTGGCCAGCACCGGAGGGGAGTATAAATTTTTATTTTATTGAGGGGCAAACATTTAGTTCAAGAAGGGGTTGTCCTAGTGGTGGAGAACCCCTTTAAGTTGAAGTACAATAGGACAGATCCTCATACACATTAATCCTCATTCATACATCCATGCAACAAGTCTATGCATTGACTCGCCATGCGTCTCCTGACCTGAACTAGTAAGCCTCCTATATTCCTATGACGTTGTCAAGTTCAGGTCAGGAGACCCACTACCAGTCCATGCATCACGTGCCATACACGGACAGTTTTGCATAGAAATCTCAATGAGGCTTTAGATGGTCTGCTGATCGCACTGATATCTGCAGGTTTCGCTGACTTTTATCTGTGTATCAGGGCCTTTGGAATATACTTGCTGCTACGCAGAATCATTGTGAATAAGGTAAAGGGAGCCTCACATTTCACCATTTGCCTCATTCTCATGTACGTGAAAAACGGTACCAGTGTCATCAGTGTTTTGTAACAGTGTGTGATTGGTGTGTCCGTTTTTACCCTCGGTGTCATCAGTGTTTTTCACAGATGGATAAAGAAAGAAAGAAATAAGTTACAAAGCTTCTTTTATATTCTGCAATGTCATACACAGACAGCATATGGATGCCATCCGTGTGCTATACATGTTTTTCACGGACCCATAGACTTATATTGACCCTTGTCATCGGTTCTGCTGGAAAAATCGGACGTGTGAATAACACCATAGATTATAATGGGCACGTGTTGTATCCATGAAAAAAACAGATATCACACCTACGTACAACACGAACGTCTGCATTTCAGTGTGGATTTCACCCTACAAAGAGTGAAATTCAGACTGACATCTGCAGCATAAATTGATAGACTGTGAATTTCAAACTCACAACTCTGGATATTTTTTTGCAGAAAGTGCATGATATATCGTAAAATCTCATGTACAATGCTGGCAATGTAAATGCAAAAAAATTTATGCAAGTGAATGCACAGAGGAAAATCTGCTGCATTTTCGCTATGTGGGAATTATTCTTGTAAGAATGCATTGGGACACAGTCCTGTAACATGGGGAATGGTAACACCCATTTTCTAACCTATTCGTACATTTCCAGGACAAATAATAGACAAATGGAATATGGAAGAAAATATACTCCAGAATTGTTTGTAGTGTACCTATTATAACAGATAGGAATGCCTTTTGCCTGTGGCTGTATCTCTATATTGCATTCTCTGTGATGTCTGCAGTTTGATAATATTCTGCCTATGTAGAGCTTCTAATCTAGTATCTAATCACTGTATGGTCACAATAATTAGTTTAATATTGACACTTGTATAGTGGTAGTGTGCACTTGTTGTCATTGATGTAATCAATCCCCACCGTCTTCAACAAAAGTCACAGTATGCCTCCCCCTGAGTAGGTGATCTGGCATTTCTATGTAGTTTCATTTACATTCATGTGCTGAAGGTGAGATTAACGTTTGTAGGGATACTTTCCAAGTGTCTCCATTGCGGACTTCTCGTAGCTGATCTGCCACACCAAAATCCACAGTGGCATTTACCTCTGGAAGTATCATTGTAATGAAGGAGTTGAGGAGCCGCATCATTCACCCTTTGCATTGCATTTAAAGCATGTGCAAAAGATTTCTCATGCATGAGATTTTTCATGTACAGTACTTTAATTGCACTGTTAAACAATGCAGATTTTACACAAAGCTGTGGTTTGTAAACAGCTTACAGCACAGCAAAGGGATCTTATTGTTAAAAGTTACATTGTTCTACAGCCAAATTGGTTCAGAGACGAAAACAGTTGAACTTAACTAATATTGTGGTGCTGAAAACAAATATGATGCTTAAATTTGCTGATTGGCTCTAATTTTTAAGATCCAGAGGAGGTTGTAATTACTTATGACACCTTTAATGCAGGCTTATGGAAAATTGAGCCTTCAGTATTCTATCATCTTAGGGTGACCAATCAAAAAACACCAACTCAGCTCCAACGACGTAATCCTAATTACAGTTGTAGCACCTACTTTTATAAATGCTCTCTGTGTAAGGCATACAGTTTTAGGATTTCTTAGCTTAATTTTTTTTTAGCATATTGACATGTTTCTATATGTTTTTTCAGGTATGCCTCATTCTTGCATTAACAAAGCGTATCAATTTAGCTTTTTTATCAGTGAGGAGGAGGGTCTCCCAAAAATTTCCAAGGCATTAGATATACCATAGAACACTGTCATCACAAAGTAGCTTAAATTTGGTACAACAGTGACATTACCTAGAACTGGACGTTTCTCAAAACTTGATGAAAAGACAAGAAGAACTACAGCAACATTAATGTAGCTGCAGGAATTTCTGGCAAGAACTTATTGTGTACTGCATAAGACAACAATCTCCTGTATTCTTCATATGTCTGGCATATGGTGTAAGGTGGCAAAAAATAAGAATTTTCTTACAAAGAAAAACATCCAATCCTGGCTATGTTTTGCCAAAACTTACATAAACTCTGCTGAAACCAGGTGGAAAAACATGTTACGGTCTGATGACACTGAGGTTGAACTTTTTGTCCATGATTTCAAAAGGTTTGTTTGGCACCTAGTCAACACTATGCATTACCAAAAAAAACCATACCCACAGAGAAGCATGGTGGATGCAGCATTGTGCTTTGTAAGTATTTTTCAGCTGCAATAGTAAACAGGTTTTTTTTAAATCCTTCAGTTGTGCATCAAAACCTTCAGGCCTCTACTAAAAAGCTGAAGATGAAGAGAACAACGACCCTAAGCATAACTCCAAATCAGTACAAAAGAGCACTTCATCAAAGTATTAGTTTGAGGGTGTGTATATCTATGTAAACACATTATATTAGTTCTTTATTTATATTTTTCCAAGTAAAAAAAAATTAATTTGATTTTTAATTGAATTATACAAATTATAGGTGACATTAAAGGTTGGAAAAGTTCTGAAATTATTCTTCTTGGTATGATATTTTACATGACAAAACCTGGCATTTTAACAGGGGTGTGTAGACTTTTCATATCCACTGTAGCTTAAGTGAGCCAAGAGGGGTGTGATTAAGTTAAGAAAAATTCACTGCAGCTCGATGTGGGTGCGTGAGGATTGCTCTGGTCATGTTTGTATGGTATGACAGGGCTGATTAGTCCACATTTTTGCAGTGGTGCACTTTCACCCCTCCCTACCATATGATGCCAATCATAGATCAGTAGCTGTTTTAGCAGTTACAGATACTGCCGAGCTGTGAATGGCAGTGTTTGGGAGTGAAGGGTGAAAGCGCTCACCTCTAGAGAAGACTTTGAAGAAACACACAGTTGATCTACAATCAAAGATTTATTTATAATTTATTAATATAGTGCCATTTATTCCATGGCACTACATGTGAAAAGGGGTATACATAGGAAGCAACAAGTACAATACTTTTGAACAAAAATGAGTACAGGGGTAGAGAGGACCCTGCCTGCGAGGGCTTGCAATCTACAAATTCACATACAGCTCTTCAAAACCTATGAATGTGAGTATGTCTGCAGTGGAGTGACGTAGCACAAAACAGAAAAGAGGGGCAGAATAATAGGAGCTCAGGGATTTTTACAAGGTATTTAACTTTTTTTTAATAAGCGACAGATCTTCTTTAAAGAAAATTTGTCAGCAGGATTTAGCAATATAAAGTAAAGGCATAGCCAAAATGGTGGTGTTATACTAGTGAGGAGGTGGACCAGCTGCTGTGTTCCCTCTGAAGATGTCAATGCTACTGTGGTATATAATATGTAATGTAGGATGTGATAATGTAATGTTAATGTAGGAAAGTAATGCAAGTTGTGTGTTAGAATGTAGGTGAAAGGTTAAGTCTACCCAGCAACAAACTGCTGGAGTGTAGCATCGGCGTCTCTGCCCCCTGCCAGGCAGAGACGCCGTCCCTCTCACCGCCGCGCTCCCCGCCCGGTGTCCTCCAGCGCTCCTCTTCCTGCTTCTGCCGGCGAGCGCAGCTTCCCGGGTACTGTGCTTAGGGCGCGCGCGCGCGCTCCCTCCCTCTTAAAGGGGCCGCGCGCGCCGCCCTAAGGAGTCCCCGGCCAATTGCCGGAGGTCCTCCCATATATAAAGCACCTCCTCCAATATGGAGGTGCCCGAGCAATAGTTGATGCACAGTGTACTTACTTCTGCTTCAGCCCTCAGGTCCCGCTGCTAGCCTGACTACTAGTCCTGCCCGCCAGACTGACTATCAGTCCAGTCCGCCAGCCTGACTACTCTCCAGCCCAACAGTCTGTCTTCCATTCAGTCCGCCTGTCTGTCTATGGGCTTTGCCCGCCTGCTTACCTGGAAGCACCTGCCTGTCACTTGCCGTGACCACCTGTCAGCCTACCTGGAGGCTCCTGCCCGTCACTTGCCGTGATCACCTGACAGCCTACCTAGAGTCTCCTGCCTGTCACTTGCCGTGACCACCAGCCAGCCTACCTAGAGGCTCCTGCCTGTCACTTGCCGTGACCACCTGTCAGCCTACCTGGAGGCTCCTGCCTGTCACTTGCCGTAACCACCTGACAGCCTACCTAGAGGCTCCTTCTCGTCACTTGCCGTGACCACCTGACAGCCTACCTAGAGGCTCCTGCCTGTCACTTGCCATGACCACCTGTCAGCCTACCTGGAGGCTCCTTCCCATCACTTGCCGTGACCACCTGTCAGCCTACCTGGAGGCCTCTTCCCGTTACTTGCCGTGACCACCTGACAGCCTACCTAGAGGCTCCTGCCTATTGCCTGCTGTGCCCATCTGCTGTATCGGTCAGTCCCAGCCATCTGACCCGTGGGAGTCACCGGCTCTCTTACAAGGTCGTCCCCAGAGTAGCACCTGGTCCCTCTGCTCGGTCCCTCCCTGGTCACGGAGTCGATAGCCGCCGTACGACCTAGGTCGGTCCGAGTTGATACTTAGTTACGCCCCTAACCGCAGCACAGAGGTTCCACCACCCGGATCTGTAATATGGAGCAGACAGAGTTAATGTTGGGACTTGCCCATGGGGAAGGAGAAAGCCTGCGGGGAAACATGACTGTGTTCCTGTTAGGGGAGTGTGTGCAGAGATCTAGATAGGAACAGAACTAGTGTGGTGTGACATGGGAAGCACAAGGAAGCAAGAACCATTAAAGAACTTTAGAGTACTGGGCGAAACCTATTAGTGGGAGAATTAAAGGAAGAATTCAGTCCAGTGTTGACCAGACGTGGAGGGCCCTCTGTGAAAGAAGGGAGCTGCCCAGCTGAGGGAAACGGCTCTACGAGCGGCCCGTGTAAGGAATAACAGACTGCCATTTGGGTGCAGGGTTCACAGTGTAAAATATTGACCTGGGTGTCCCAGCACTGGGATGATGTGGGTTTATTTGATTTGCTCTGCTTGCTTACAGTCCACATGTAAAATGCGGTCTCCCAAAATCGATAAGAATGTACCTCTGTATGAGACAGGAGAAACCATATAGTGTGCTGCCTTTAGCCCTGTGTACTTAAGTGTATGGGCAAATAAAGAGTGCCTTGTTTTTATGAACTTGTCTGGTTTCCTTGTCCTGAGGCCCAATGGACCTGGTATGGAGTGGAACGGGCCCGACCTGAAGTTGAAGGTACTCATAGTAACACTGCCAGCCTACACATATCCAGAACTCTCAATTTACTGTAGCGTGCCGGGGTGCTGAAAACAGAACACTTTGGGCCACATTACATACTAATTAAATTGATATCATTGGTGAATCAATCCGATCTGTGGTTCTTGTTTAATCAGGATTTGAAGTTTTTGTCTCATGATATTTCAGTGCAGAAGGGCTGACTGGGGTAGGCTCTTCTCCTTCTGCTCTGACCCTTCCACCTGCCTCCTGTGTTTCTATGACAGCTCATTGATTCTCCAATGACCTATCTCCTTTTTGAAATTCCTTGCCGCTGCCGTCATTGATGTAGGCAGCGCATGCTCAGGTTGATTCCACGGCCAGTCTTCTGGTATTCAATAAAATGGCGCCAGAAGCCACATATGCGCAGATCGAGATACCAGCTCAATGATGTCTTCTCTCCTCCCATCAGCCTAAGGCATTTTTTATTAGAACTGGATCCTACCTGCCCTTAAAATTGTAGGCTTTCAGCAGGCATATTAGGGTCCCAACAAAAGGGTACGCATTGTTGCTGGCTGTTGGGCTTTCACGAATTGGCTGATTTGTGCACTAAGTACAGTACCTTCATTTTTTATGTATTTTCTATAGCTGTAATGCAGTTCCAATTTAATATATTTAATGTTTGCATATTATAGAATATGAGTGTAGCTGTTTTTTCTTAACTGATTCTTCAGTGACGTTCCTCCTTTTTTCAATTTTGTGCTGAAGTCGTCACTGGTGTGGTTGGGGCATGTGCAGTTAGTTTGATTCCTCAGCTGGTTTTCAGGTATTCAATAAAATGGAGCCAGAGGCCACATATGCACAGATTGAGATCTCAGATCAATAATGTCTTCATTTATATTGCTAAATTATGCTGACAGGTTCTCTTTAAAGTGTTAATGGGAGGAATGGCAAATGTTTGATGAATACTGTCTGGAAATCATATGCTATTATAATACTGGTATACAGTAATTTTGGTGGTAACGATGTCTGAACGGTTTTATATTAAGTTTATGGTGCTCAAGCAGCGTTCGGGGATGTCAGTGAGGTGACCGGATTTCATCGGCTGTGAACTCCAGTCACCTTACTGACATCAGCACTTGGCACTGAAGCTGCATTCTCACGCTCAGCTCAGTGTCTCCTGGATGCCTGGCTGAGTGGTCGCATCATGCCACCACTCAGCAATGCCTCCAGATTTAGCTGAGTTAGGCCCGTTGCAGGACATATGGATTATTGATGGACAGGTGAGGAATTCTGTGTTTTTTTTCTTTTTCTTTTTACATTAATAAAAGGGTAAATGAAGGTGGGGAGTGTTTATTTCAAATAAAGGACTTTTTCAGTGTGTTTTGTTCAATTAAAGGACTTCTTCTGCATGTGTCTTTATTTAACTTTCACTATGGGGTTAGTAATGGGGGTGTCTTATAGATGCCTCTTCATTACTAACCCCTGGGTTTGATGTCAGCTGACATTACAAAGCTGACATCAAACCGAATACTATTACCCCACGTGCCACCGCACCAGGGCAAGCAGGAAGAGCTGAGGTTATTCACCAGAATTAGCGCATCTAATGGATGCGCCATTTCTGAGGTGGCTGAGGGCTTATGTTCTTAGTCTGGGAGGGGGTCAATATCCATGGTCCCTTCCTAGGCTATTAATATCAGCCCGCAGCTGTCTGTCTAGCCTTTTCTGGTTATTAAAAATAGTGAGACCCCCATGCCATTTTTTGCAGTGTCACCCCTTATTAATAACCAGTAAAGGCTAAGTAGACAAATGTGAGCTGATATGAATAGCCTAGAATGCTCCATGTTTATTACCCCCTTCCCAGACTATAATCATCAGCCCCCAGCTGTCTGCTTTCCCTCAGCTGGTTAAGAAAATTAATGGGGACCCCACTCCATTTTTTATTTTTTTATTTTTATATACTTATTCTATTCTCACGGTTCGCGCTGTGAATTTACTGTACTTGGCTGATGAAATGTCGGGTTTCCTACGAGATGGGTAAAAATCGCATGGCACATGCATGTGCCGTGCAATTTTTTTCTCACACCCATTGACTTGCATTGCCGAGTCTCATCCGATATACGCGTCCACTCGCAGCATGCTGCGATTTTTTTCTCAGTCTGATCCAAGCTGAGAAAAAAACCCGCAGATGAACACTGAATCATTGACTAACACTAGTCAGAGTGCAATCCGATATAAAATTGTTTGTTTTAAACGCAGATGAGTATGAGTCCTAACCTGGAGAATCCTGTTGCCAGGAAATTTTTTTTAAAGAATGAACTCTTTAAAAACAAAACTCAAAAAACAATGGCAATATTGTTTTTTTCTCACAATTTCACTGCACTGGGATTTTTTCCCCATTTTTTTGTACATGGTATGGTAAAATGAATGATGTCATTCAAAACTACAACACAAAGTCCTCATACGCTATATCAATGTTAAAATTGTAAAAAAAAGTTATGGCTCTTGGAACAAGAGGTTGGGGAGTGGGCAGAAAATAAGAAAATTTCCCTGATCGTTAAAGGGTTAATAAAAAGTGTCCCATTGGTCAGATCGAAAATTACAAAGGATGCAGAACATTTCAGCGCCACCTCTGTTGCTCTTTGACAGTCTCTGTTGACAGGGCTGCAGCGGTGATGTCCCATTTACAGCAGTGACCTCTGTAGTCAATAACATTGGCTCGAGGATTACATCACAAGACCAGTGATTGGCTGCAGTGGTCTCGTGCTGTACATAGTACGTCGCTACTGCAATTTTGTCGGCAGAGACTGATGCAGGAGCTTCAGAGAGGTGGTGCTGGAGCAGCAGGGGATTCAGTCGATAAGTACTGCTCGTTTTCTTTTTTTAAAGCAGATCCAGCCTGCTTGACATTTTACTCTGAAACCAGACAACCCCTTTATATTCATCGATAGTCTCTGTATTCTAGGAATGCATATTTATTAATGTCCCTGCAGGACTTTGTGATATTTCTGTGGCAGCTGTTCTCTTACATGCTTTCTGTGAATAAAACTAGCGGCAGCATGTATTCCTGGATCACAGTGGTAAAACTTGACAGCCTTCAGCCATTATCTAGTCATATAGCAGGTGGCAGCAAAGTGCACAGAATTAGATTATTTTTTGGGGGAAGGAGTAACATGTGAACAGAGCCTCCTCTAAAAAGACAAATTTGCTGTACATCACTGTAGAAGACTGTTACATTCCAGCCCTTTTATCGTTTCCATTTTTAGCTTTATTAAACCATTGTTTTCTTGATTTTCTGTTTTACTTCAAAGTAGCCAATTGTTCTGCAGTTATTCACTACTCGCTAAATTCTAAAAGGCCCCTAAACAAATTTTACTAACTTCTGCCAAACCCACCAATATTGATGGGTTCAGCCAACAGTCTAATTAAGGGGCACCCTACTCTCTACCAACAGATTATGTCGGGAGGGAATTAAGGATCTGGCATGTCTGAGATTGTTTAGGATCACCCAGGGGCGTACATAGAAATCATGGGGCCCCATAGCAGAAGTTCTAATTGGGCCCCCCCCTCAAAAAAAATTGTTGGGGTCACAGAAGAGCATATCTCACAACATTCCAACCTTTACATAGTAATTTTCCTCCTGCTGAAGTCCTAGATTCCACTTTTATTGCCCCCATAAAGTATTATCCAAACAAAAGTGTCCCCCAAACCCAGTATGATACCCCCATGGTGAACTCCGCCACAAGCACAGTATAATGACCCTACTGTACCCCACCTCAACTCCCAAGGCCAAGTATGGTGAACCCAACACAGTATGATCCCCCAACTGTGATCCCCACACAGCCCTCCATGCAGTATAATGGGTCTACATACAGTATACAGTATGTATGGCTCCCACACCTCACCATATAGTATAATGGCCCGCACTAGCCCTCCAAACAGTATAATGGCCCTCACACCTCACCATACAGTATAATGGCCCGCACTAGCCCTCCAAACCCTCCAAAACAGTATAATGGCCCCCACACAGCCCACCAAACTGTATAATCGCCCCCACACAGTATGAAGGACCCCACACAAACCTTTATAGTGTATAATTGCTTGCATACAGTACAACTGACCCCCACATATTATAATGGCCCCACACAGCATTCCATATAGTATAATGCACCCCCCATAATCCTCCATATAGTATAATGCACACCCCATGGTCCTCCATAGAATATAATGCACTACCAATGGTCCTCCATAAAATATAATGCACTCCCCATGGTCCTCTACACAATATAATGCGTGCACCATGATCCTCCATATAGTATAATGCACCCCCATGGTCCTCCACACAGTATAATGTGCCCACCATGGTCCTCCATACAGTATAATGTGCCCACTATGGTCCTCCATACAGTATAATGCACCCCGTGGTCCTCCATACAGTATAATGCACCCACATGGTCCTCCATGCAGTATAATGCACCCCCGTGGTCCTCCATGCAGTATAATGCACTCCACATGGTCCTCCATGCAGTATAATGCACCCCCATGGTCCTTCATGCAGTATAATGCATCCCCATGGTCTTCCATTTCATTATATTGCACCCCTCATACTGTATTATGGCCACCGGTCACTGATTTAAAAAAAATAAATACAATACTCACCTCTCCTGGTTTCAGCCAATGCTTCAATCCCCTCAGCGTGCAGTGTGAAGCGCCAGACATCTCAGAGCAGCAAGTGTCCTGTAATGAAATCGTTGAGTAAGAATGTTGGAAATGGAAACGTCTTTTGATGCTCCCTCCTCCATCATCATTGCCCGCACTGGGCCCCCACTCCGGCCGTCAGTGTGAGCAATGATGATGGAGGAGGGAGCATCAGAAGACGTTTCCATTCCCATCATTCCATGCGGGCGAGCGGCCGTGCAGTGCAGGTGATAACGGGCGGAAGTGGGGCCCAGTGCGGTGCGGCTCACGGGTCCCATAGCAGTGGCGTGCACGCACACACACACATATATATATATATATATATATATACGGTGGGTACGGAAAGTATTCAGACCCCTTTAAATTTTTCACTCTTTGTTTCATTGCAGCCATTTGGTAAATTCTAAAAAGTTCATTTTTTTCTCATTAAAGTACACTCTGCGCCCGTCTTGACTGAAAAAAACAGAAATGTAGAAATTTTTGCAAATTTATTAAAAAAAAAAAACTGAAATATCACATGGTCATAAGTATTCAGACCCTTTGCTCAGACACTCATATTTAAGTCACATGCTATCCATTTCCTTGTGATCCTCCTTGAGATGGTTCTACTCCTTCATTGGAGTCCAGCTGTGTTTAATTAAACTGATAGGACTTGATTCGGAAAGGCACACACCTGTCTATATAAGACCTCACAGCTCACAGTGCATGTCAGACCAAATGAGAATCATGAACTCAAAGGAACTGCCCAAGGAGTTCATAGACAGAATTGTGGCAAGGCACAGATCTGGCCAAGGTTACAAAAGAATTTCTGCATTACTCAAGGTTCCTAAGAGCACAGTGGCCTCCATAATCCTTACATGGAAGAAGTTTCGGACCACCAGAAGTCTTCCTAGACCTGGCAGTCCAGCCAAACTGAGCAATTGTGGGAGAAGAGCCTTCGTGAGAGAGGTAAAGAAGAATCCCAAGATCACTGTGGCTGAGCTCCAGAGATGCAGTAGGGAGATGGGAGAAAGTTCCACAAAGTCAACTATCACTGTAGCCCTCCACCAGTAGGGCCTTTATGGCAGAGTGGCCCGACGGAAGTGCAAGCCATATGAAAACCCGCTTAGAGTTTGCTCAAAAACACATGAAGCACTCCCAGACTATGAGAAATAAGATTCTCTGGCCTGATGAGATGAATATAGAACTTTTTGGTGATAATTCTAAGTGATATGTGTGGAGAAAACCAGGCACTACTCATCACCAGCCCAATACAATCCCAACAGTAAAACATGGTGGTGGCAGCATCATGCTATGGGGGTGTTTTTCAGCTGCAGGGACAGGACGACTGGTTGCAATTGAAGGAAACATGAATGCAGCCAAGTACAGAGCTATCCTGGATGAAAACCTCTTCCAGAGTGCTCTGTACCTCAGACTTCGCCGAAAGTTTACCTTCCAACAAGACAATGACCCTAAGCACACAGCTAAAATAACAAAGGCGTGGCTTCAGAACAACTCTGTGACCATTCTTGACAGGCCCAGTCAGAGGCCTGACCTAAACCCAATTGAGCATCTCTGGAGAGACCTGAAAATGGCTTTCCACCAAGGTTCACCATCCAACCTGACGGAACTGGAGAGGATCTGCAAGGAAGAATGGCAGAGGATCGCCAAATCCAGGTGTGAAAAACTAGTTGCATCATTCCCAAGAAGACTCATGGCTGTACTAGCTCAAAAGGGTGCTTCTACTCAATACTGAGCAAAGGGTCTGAATACTTTTGACCATGTAATATTTCAGTTTTTATTTTTTAATAAATTTGCAAAAAATTCTACATTTCTTTTTTTTTTCAGCCAAGATTGGGTGCAGAGTGTACTTTAATGAGCAAAAAAAATGAACTTTTCAGAATTTTCCAAATGGCTGCAATGAAACAGAGTGAAAAATTTAAAGGAGTCTGAATACTTTCCTTACCCAGTGTATACACACACATATATGCACACACACACATATATACACACATACATATATACACACACATATATATATATACACACATACACATACATATATACACACACATATTTGCACACACACATATATATACAGTGGTGGCCAAAAGTATTGGCACCCCTGCAATTCTGTCAGATAATACTCAGTTTCTTCCTGAAAATGATTGCAATCACAAATTCTTTGGTATTATTATCTTCATTTAATGTGTCTTCAATGAAAAACACAAAAAGAATTGTCCTAAAGCCAAATTGGATATAATTCCACACCAAACCTAAAAATGGGGGTGGCCAAAAGTATTGGCACTGTATGAAAAATCATGTGATGCTTCTCTAATTCGTGTAATTAACAGCACCTGTAACTTACCTGTGGCACCTAACAGGTGTTGGCAATAACTAAATCACACTTGCAGCCAGTTAACATGGATTAAAGTTGACTCAACTTCTGTTCTGTGTCCTTGTGTGTACCACATTGAGCATGGAGAAAAAAAAGACCAAAGAACTGTCTGAGGACTTGAGAAACCAAATTGTGAGGAAGTGTAGCACCCCGAGGGCTCGGTTGCTACAGAGATATTGCACCTCAACCAGAGGTGTGATATCTCACTCTCAGGTAAGGATGGAGAGTGGATCAGGACCCCGACACCTGCATGCATTACACCACATTTCCGGGGGGCAGGGCGACCGATATGCCCCTAAGTCCCTGTCCCTGGCTGGAGTGGGAGGAGGGAACACCGAGGAAGGGGGGACCCTGTAGTGCAGGAGCAGGGAGGAAGCAGTTCTTGGGTGCACAGTTAGGAAGTATAAAAGGGAGGAGCCATCTTGGGTTCAGAGCTCAGTCTGAGGAGAAGTGACAGGGAGCAGAGGCTCTGCATGAGCTCTGCTCCAGAGGCGGGCCTAGTAACTGAGGCCCAAGCCTGGAGAGGAAGAGAAAGGAAGAGGAATGGAGAAGGCTCCAGTAACAAGGAACGAAGGGACCCCAGGGGTGTGGACCGGCCAGTCGCCTCCACACGCCCGAATCTACCTGCGTGGAGGGGTCAGGCCAAAGGGGGAGACCGGTCCCCAAAACTAGTGGAGGCGGGGAACTACCCTCACCTAGAAACCGGAGGCTGTGACATTTTATGTGGCGCAGCCCCTTGCCATACCCGTTAGGAAGGCACCACATAGGGTCAGGGAAACGGAGGCCAACGTTTACCCGCCAAGGCCCGAGGCAGCCGGACAGAAGCGTGGTCACTGGTGGGGTATGACAGGCCAGGGAAAGGACACACAAAGGGGGTCCTGTGAAACTCTCCAAAATTATCTGGGAGTTGGCCGAGCCCCTCACCTGGTGAGCACGGTGCGACGCGGGACGTTATGACCAGCTGAAGTAACTTGGATAAAGAACTGTGAGTAAAGATCCTGAACTGCATTACAGAGACTCTGAGTCATTACTCCCGCGCACCATCACCCCCAACATCCACACTTGCTGCCCTGAGGCTATACTCCCCCCCCCGTGGGGAGTTATACTACACTCTGCTGCACCCACAACACCAGCCTCAGCGGTCTGCCCTGCAGCGGCGGTTCACTCTGACCGAAATCCACGGGTGGCGTAGTCGGACATTCAGAACGTATAGACTATCCCCTCTGGTTTCACCGCCCTGGGCACGGACCGGGTCGCCGCCACGGAGACTACAACCCCCAGCATTTCACAGAGGCCCGGCTCTGGGTATTCCCCTACACACACGGCCCAGGGGGAGCGTCAGAAGCATGCGCAATCTCAAGGCTACAAGTCCATCTCCAAAGACCTGAATGTTCCTGCGCAGTGTCATCAAGAAGTTTAAAGCCCATGGCACTGTGGCTAACCTCCCTAGATGTGGACGGAAAAGAAAAATTGACGAGAGATTTCAAAGCAAGATTGTGCGGATGGTGGATAAAGAACCTCGACTAACATCCAAACAAGTTCAAGCTGCCCTGCAGTCCGAGGGTACAACAGTGTCAACCCGTACTATCCGTCGGCGTCTGAATGAAAAGGGACTGTATGGTAGGATACCCAGGAAGACCCCACTTCTTACCCTGAGACATAAAAAAGCCAGGCTGGAGTTTGCCAAAACTTACCTGAGAAAGCCTAAAACGTTTTGGAAGAATATTCTGTGGTCAGATGAGACAAAAGTAGAGCTTTTTGGGAAAAAGCATCAACATAGAGTGTACAGGAAAAAAAAGAGGCATTCAAAGAAAAGAACACGGTCCCTACAGTCAAACATGGTGGAGGTTCCCTGATGTTTTGGGGTTGCTTTGCTGCCTCTGGCACTGGACTGCTTGACCGTGTGCATGGCATTATGAAGTCTGAAGACTACCAACAAATTTTGCAGCATAATGTAGGGCCCAGTGTGAGAAAGCTGGGTCTCCCTCAGAGGTCATGGGTCTTCCAGCAGAACAATGACCCAAAACACACTTCCAAAAGCACTATAAAATGGTTTGAGAGAAAGCAGTGGAGACTTCTAAGGTGGCCAGCAATGAGTCCAGACCTGAATCCCATAGAACACCTGTGGAGAGATCTCAAAATGGCAGTTTGGAGAAGGCACCCTTCAAATATCAGGGACCTGGAGCAGTTTGCCAAAGAAGAATGGTCTACAATTCCAGCAGAGCATTGTAAGAAACTCATTGATGGTTACCGGAAGCGGTTGTTCGCAGTTATTTTGGCTAAAGGTTGTGCAACCAAGTATTAGGCTGAGGGTGCCAATACTTTTGTCTGGCCCATTTTTGGAGTTTTTTGTGAAATGATCAATGATTTGATTTTTGCTTCATTCTCTTTTGTGTTTTTTCCTTGCAAGCAAATTAAATAAAGATAATAATACCAAAGAATTTGTGATTGCAATCATTTTCAGGAAGAAACTGAATATTATCTGACAGAATTGCAGGGGTGCCAATACTTTTGGCCACCACTGTATGTATATATATATATATATATATATATATATATATATATATATATATATACAGTACAGACCAAAAGTTTGGACACACCTTCTCATTTAAAGATTTTTCTGTATTCTCAGGACTATGAAATTGTACATTCACACTGAAGGCATCAAAACTATGAATTAACACTTGTGGAATTGTATACTTAACAAAAAAGTGTGAAACAACTGAAAATATGTCTTATATGCTAGGTTCTTCAAAGTAGCCACCTTTTGCTTTGATGACTGCTTTGCATACTCTTGGCATTCTCTTGATGAGCTTCAAGAGGTAGTTACTGCAAATGGTCTTCCAACAATCTTTAAGAAGTTCCCAGAGATGCTTAGCACTTGTTGGCCCTTTTTCCTTCACTCTGCGGTCCAGCTCACCCCAAACCATCTCGATTAGGTTCAGGTCTGGTGACTGTGGAGGCCAGGTCATCTGGCGTAGCACCCCATCACTCTCCTTCTTGGTCAAATAGCCCTTACCCAGCCTGGAGGTGTGTTTGGGGTCATTGTCCTGTTGAAAAATAAATGATGGTCCAACTAAACGCAAACCGGATGGAATAGCATGCCGCTGCAAGATGCTGTGGTAGCCATGCTGGTTCAGTATGCCTTCAATTTTGAATAAATCCCCAACAGTGTCACCAGCAAAGCACCCCCACACCATCACACCTCCTCCTCCATGCTTCACGGTGGGAACCAGGCATGTAGAGTCCATCCGTTCACCTTTTCTGCGTCACACAAAGACACAGTGGTTGGAACCAAAGATCTCAAATTTTGACTCATCAGACCAAAGCACAGATTTCCACTGGTCTAATGTCCATTCCTTGTGTTCGTTAGCCGAAACAAGTCTCTACTGCTTTTTGTCTGTCCTTAGCAGTGGTTTCCTAGCAGCTATTTTACCATGAAGGCCAGATGCACAAAGTCTCCTCTTAACAGTTGTTGAAGAGATGTGTCTGCTGCTAGAACTCTGTGTGGCATTGACCTGGTCTCTAATCTGAGCTGCTGTTAACCTGCGATTTCTGAGGCTGGTGACTCAGATAAACTTATCCTCAGAAGCAGAGGTGACTCTTGGTCTTCCTTTCCTGGGGCGGTCCTCATGTGAGCCAGTTTCTTTGTAGCGCTTGATGGTTTTTGCAACTGCACTTGGGGACACTTTCAAAGCTTTCCCAATTTTTCGGACTGACTGACCTTCATTTCTTAAAGTAATGATGGCCACTCGTTTTTCTTTACTTAGCTGCTTTTCTCTTGCTATAATACAAATTCTAACAGTCTATTCAGTAGGACTATCAGCTGTGTATCCACCAGACTTCTGCACAGCACAACTGATGGTCCCAACCCCATTTATAAGGCAATAAATCCCACTTATTAAACCTGACAGGGCGCACCTATGAAGTGAAAACAATTTCCGGTAACTACCTCTTGAAGCTCATCAAGAGAATGCCAAGAGTGTGCAAAGCAATCATCAAAGCATAAGGTGGCTACTTCGAAGAACCTAGAATATCAGACATATTTTCAGTTGTTTCACACTTTTTTGTTAAGTATATAATTCCACATGTGTTAATTCATAGTTTTGATGCCTTCAGTGTGAATGTACAATTTTCAAAGTCATGAAAATACAGAAAAATCTTTAAATGAGAAGGTGTGTCCAAACTTTTGGTCTGTACTGTACATATACATTTATATATATATATATATATATATATATATATATATATATATATATATACACACATACATTACACATGAACTTACCCTCTGTGAAGATGATTCCACATGATGCATTTCTCTGGTGCAGCCTTCCATCTCCCAGGGCCCGACTGCAGAGTGTTCTTGCAAATTGCAAGGCTGAAGGCAGGAGGGGGGGAGTAGAGCAGTAAGATACCTACAGAGCAGGGGAGGCAGGGAGAGCAGAGGCCATGCTGTGAGCAGCCGCTCTGCTGGAACTACAGGCCAGAGCTGGTGGACGGAGCCTCATCTCTTGCACTTACAAAGACTCTGGTGCATCGTCTGCGCGGCCGGACAGGACACAATGCAGCCAGAGGTGAAGAGGTGGGTCCTGTCTCCGGCCCACCAAACCTCTGGAGGTTCTGAACCAGCCTGTTTGTTTTCAATCGTATCTGCATCCTTAGGATTGTGATGCGGGATGGAGGGGTCGGATGTTGTTTCACATCGGGCCCCATAGCAGCTGCGTGGGCTGCCTCTATGTAATGTATGCTCCTGGGCTAAACTGGTGAGGTAGAGCCTCAGGTCCAGGTGGGCACACGGACCCTGGGCGTTGGTATGGCAAGCCGGAAGGCTTGTGGGAAAGTGAGGACATGTCACACTCAGGAATCTTGGAAGCAGCAGGATGGATAAAGTGGAACCTAGCAGTAATAGTTGCAAGGTAAAGCACAGTGTGCACAGAAGGTGGAGTGCACCAAACAAAAGTCTTGAGTCTCAATCCTTAGACATCTGTATGTCCTTATAGGCCTTAATTAGGATTAGGGAGATGTCGTCACTGAGCCAGGAAAGGGCAACCTGCAAAACTTAGTGTGGATCACAACACAGGGCAGCTGTCCGAAGTAAAGGGAGCAGAGCCTAGGATACCCGGAACAGGTGTGTAACAGATATCTATTTCAGCGACTCTCTCATAAAAAATACAGGAACACTTGGTAGAGCGAGGGCTTTTGTGTGTGGGAGACATGGGCGCAATAACTGCTGGCCGAATGATTGTCCAAATTATTTTTCAGCCGACATTTGTTTAAAGTGTATAAGGAGTGTAGGGATGGTACTCACTCAGTTGCGGTTTGAGGCAAACAAAAGGCAGGTTCCTTTAAAAATTCATAGTGGTTTATTGGCTTCATAAACCATTCAAAAGGAAAATGCAAACACAACAGCCTTTAGTGCAGGCAAAAGCAAAGATAACAGTCCTTATAGCAAAGCCTCTGGATGGCCAGCGCTGTGGTCACACAGTCTGGTGTAGCGTCCAGTGTCCTGGCTTGGTCTGGAGGCAAAACATACACAAGAGGCCTTCTCCCTCCACACACACAGCCCATGTGCCAAACAACAGCCTCTATTATATAGGCTGGAAACCACATCCAGAGGTGAGGTATGTGGGTTGCTGGACCCTCCCATCTCTTCTAGCAACCCGTACCCCGGCTCCCAGGTGCAACATTTAGACCTCTTAGTGCATGCGTGCACTATAGAAATACTCCAGGTTACATCACGGAAACCAGCCATCTCTGCGATACATACATCCCATCGACTACACGACCATTAGCCACCTTACAGGAGCTTAAGCCTGTTGGAAAGAAATAAGTCAATGGACTCAGCCTCATTGACAATATGAATGGTAATGCCCTGTTGTCAATGTACTCATGCATTTTCTGGAAGGATTAAAGAGGAATAGCACATTCATAGAGTTCTAAGAAGAAATGTATCTAAATTGTTATTAACAAGGAATTCTGGTATTTACAAACACTTACATATGAGGAGATCCAACAGGATTTCCACTCAAGGTATAAAATCATCCATATACTAGACATCAGAAACCAGTTTTACTTACAGAAATATTGTAATTTGTCTATATGTAATTAATAAACAAACGGTGGCCCAGCTTATGAAGCTGACCGGTATCTGGTCAAAAGTGCCAGACCCTGAGCCGATTGTTGCCTACTCATATGATAAATGTTTAAGAAAAGGAGAAAAGATGAGTATTGCGGCATAAAACGCATGATTTTATTAAGTGAAAGTTACATGATTACATATACAAAACGTTTAATTCACATCACAAGGGGAATAAGGTGCATGGTGCCAAGTATCGGGATCACATGAATGATGAGGCAAACGGACTAAATGGGTGCAGATAGCTACACATATATGCTGGAGGCAAGCATGGGGACATACATCAGAAAGATAGTGACAGGAACCACTACTGAATACTATACTGCTTGGTGCAATTAGTAAAGAGTTAGGTCAGAGTATATGAGCGGTCCCACTCGCAACCCAGCCCACTCCACATAAATCAGAGCAGCATCAAGTTAAAACTCACAAAAATCCAATGTCCGCAAAGCCCTCAATACAATGGGACCCCCCAACACAGGTGATGATGAAGAGGCGCATGTGTTAGAGCGCCTAAAGGACTTGCTATAAATCCGCCCCTGACCCATCATGTTATCACAAGGGGCAGGGAAGCCCATTGGAGTCAGGTGGCGCGTCCCCGCCGCACGCACCCAGGCCGTCATGTCCCAGACGCGCGTCTGGGAGCGCGCCAATTGGCACACCCCCGGAGGCGGGCCAGGGACATTGAGACGGCCGGGTACGGGCACGGGAGCGCAGGGAACCTCGGCGCAAGCGCAGAACTCCAAAGTAAGTATCCGGGATACCAATTGTCCCATTCATGGTGTATAGAGGAGAGGAGAATGAGATGCAGGGGTGAAAAAGAAAAGAGGAGAGGAGGGGAAGGGGAGGGAAAAAAAGGGGCAGCGAAGCAAGACATGCCAGTTCTATTGCAGTAGGGGTGCTCAGGAAGCACGACTTATCTATGCATATATACATATATCTGTGAGGTAAGCATCAAAGAGGGCACAGGCGTGTCACCCCCATAAACAATGAAAGAAGAGCAAATAAACCCCAACCACAGAAAATCTCAGAATATACCCCCCTGCAGAGGGGCACACAAGAGGTAACCATGTGAGGTAAACACATGTAATAAAAATATACACAAAATACAATAATTTCTCATGCGTATCAGATTAATCACAGAAAGAGATTGAAGCATCTCCTGAACCTCCTCGGGATTGAATGCAGCATATCCCAGATTCCATATATGGGCCAAGGTAAGGCACTCAAAGCTTGTTGGTGTGAAGACACTATATATATAAGGATCAAAAGAGATAAACATAAGAGAATAATAAAAAAGAACACAATAAAAACAACAAACTAAAACATCATCATAACCAGATGGAACTCCGGAGAGGGGAGCAGTGGGTGAGCATTACAAGCAAAAAGACTATGATTATAGGAACGAGGAAAACCCCAGACCTTCGTTTAGGCCACGCGGAGCCAAGGTATCCAAGATGGTAATCCATCTGGCTTCTTTTTGCGCCAGACATTGTTTAGTGTTACCACCTCGGGAACCCAATTGCCCAATTGTACCACGTCTATGCCATGTACTCGTAAAGTACATGGATCGTAGTTGTGGACTGCTTTAAAGTGGCGTGGTAATGTTTTGAGCTCCCTTGGGTCCGTCACTGATTTGGCTGCGCCAATGTCCCGCACATGCTCATAATACCAATAAGTACTGCAAATACGGACATAGGTTTTCAACACGGTCCGTGTGTCCATGTTAAAAATCCGCAGACATGTCAGTTTTGTTTGCTCAGCACAGACAAAATGTGTGCAGCACACTTGCACACTGATGACACACGGATGACATCCGTGTGTCATCAGCGTGACAAGTACCATCGCCTGGGAAAAAGCAGTGCAATTCAAGCGGATTCCAGGCGCTGGCTGTTGAAGGCATCTCTCATCATTGTTGCCTACTCGCGCTGAGATCAGCGCAAGCAGGAGACAATGATGTGAGTTGTATTCAGCACCCGCTGTGTACATGCTGTGCAAAATGAAGAATTGAATAAAATATATGGTGTGGGCTCATGCCGATTATTCATAACCAGCAGAGGGAAAGCCGCCAGCTGGGGGCTGATTTTACTAGCCAGTGAAAGGGGCCATTAGCCAAAAATGTTCCCTGGCTATTAATAACAGCACACAGCTGTTTGATTAGCGTTTACTGGCTAGATTACAAGGGGACCCGAGAAAAAAATTGATGTAGTGTCCCCCTATAAATTGTAACCAGAAAGGCTAAAAAACAGACAGCTATGGGCTGATATTAATAGCCAGGGAAGGGGCCATGGATACTGGCCTCCTCCGTGGCTAATAACATCAGCTCTCAGTGGCCCCAGAAATGGCGCATCAATAAGATGAGCTAAATCTGGCACTTAGACTTGGCTTTTCCCACTTGCCCTGGTGCGGTGGAAAGTGGGATAATAGGGTTGGGGTTCATGTCAGCCTTGTATTGGCAGCTCACAAGAAGCCCAGGGGTTAGTAATGGAGAGGAGTATATCAGACACCCCCATTACTAACCCCTTAGTAAGTTTGGAAATAAACACACAGCCTGAATATAATCCTTTATTTGAAATAAAAGTCAACACCCTGTGTGGCGCCCTGCTGCGCATTGGTGCCACAGATCCCAGAGGGGTGCATGGAAGGATTCCTCCACAAGAGGCCCTCATAGCATTCACACACCTCCACCTTCCACCTCAGACCACCAGAGGGAGCCCGTTAGGGAAGGTGGAGCTAGGCAGTGTAGTCTGAACCATGGAGTCGCAGTCTAAAGTCTCCAGTCTGCTGCAGCCAGAGAGGTTGTCAGGTCAGTTCAGACTCAGAGAGCCCGAGTTAGTGAGCCTAGGGCGTGCCGACGCCAAAAGAGCGGTGAAGAGTAGTGAGGCCTACTGCCCATGTGAAGCCTAGCGAGGGCCCCGAGCTTGGCCGAAGGCAAGTGGAGTAAGCAAGCTACATAGGGAGCAGAGGAGCTTAGCCAGCTCACCCCAAGACCATTTACAGGACACCGGGTCCGCACCTGCAGGGATCTCTACGCCCAGCAGAAACAAACGGAACCCCTGGCGAACTATATGTCCCAGGAACACCAAAAGCTGACTGTTATACCAGGGTCAGGAGTCACGGAGGCCCAAGAGACCGGGGAGTGTGAACTCCAACAGAAGGCCCTACCACCAGGTCATCAGGTGCAAGACAGAGACCAAGTTAGGCCTAGCTCCAGGCAGGTCAGAAACTTATCAAGGAAAGGCAAAGAACAGGAGGCCCCACACCCGCTCACTGGGGAGAGTCCTGATATGCACCCTTCACCCAACAGTGCCCTGGATCATGCCTGAAACACCACCAGTAAAGGTACTGAAGTGAACTCCGGTGTGCGTGCCTATTCTTCTATCCTTCCACTGACTCTGCTGGGTCCCCTCTGTCGTGCATCCCCTCTCCTAAGCTGCCCTGAAGTCCCGCTCCACCTGTGGGGAGCCGCACAAACTAAGCTGCCTGAACACGGGCCTCAGAGGACTGTCGCAGCGCTGGTGATCCTCACCAGACACCACAGGCGGCGTCACGAACATTTCCTATCCCATATAACTTTCCCCCTTCTTTAAAAGAGTGACCCCAGGGTACGGTCCCGGGAGCCGATCACCGACACATCCCCCAAGGTCAGGCAACAACAAGGCCCGGGCGCCGAGTCGTCCCCATCCCCTGGGCGCGTCACCTGTTTTACACATTCATTGAAAAATTAAGTAAGCAAATTTATACTCACCTTAACGCCTAATCCAATGAAGTCATTGCCTCCAATTAAAAAAAAACAAAAATAAAAAACAACCATATCCCTCACCTGTCCAAAGTGGAAAAAATCCATACTGTCCCACACCGTAATCTATCTGTGTGACATGTGCTCTTTAGCATCAACGGTGGCATGATGCGACCTTTCATGCTGAAAAGTAGTGGACAATGAGCTGCAGCGAGCGGGCCCATTATCAGCGGTGACCTCAGTGAGATCTCAGCTACCACCGTGGGATCAGGGGATAGGGAGAGAGGCAGGAGAGTTGTGGGTGCAGTGCCCACCACACTGCACTGGCCAATCATTAGCATACATTTTAAACTATGAATTTCTCTAAAACAACAACATTGATTCCTTCAAGAATAGTAAGGATTGAATCAGTATTAAAGCACCTTTACATACAAACCAGTAGTTTGGGATACCCAAAAACATACCTTTTGGAATTATGGTTAAAAATTTCAACCTTGGTCTCATCAAACCAGAACACGCTTTCCCACATGCCTTTGGCAGATTTGATGTAGGTTTTGGCAAAACATAGCCAGGCTTGGATGTTTTTCTTGGTAAGAAAAGCTTTTGTTTTGCTGCCTTTCCCAACAGACCAGACATATAAAGAATATGGGAGATAGTTCCACATGCAGTACACAACCAGTATTTGCCCCAAATTCCTCCTGTAATTTAAGTTTGCTCTAAGCCTCCTTGCAGCCTCCCAGACTGATTTTCTTTTTTTCCTTGCAATGATTTTTGAGGGGCATCCACTTCTAGGTAATGTCACTGTTGTGCCAAATTTAAGCCACATCTTGATGACCATCTTCATAGTGTTCGATGGTATATCTAATTCTTAGGGAAATTTGTACCCTTCTCCTGACTCATGACTTTCAGCAATGAGATACCTTTGCTGTGTTGAAAGCTGTTTACGCAAATGTCATGAAAATACTACTAGATCAGCAAAGCTTTATTTGGGGCTAATCAGAATCATTGTAAAATGATGGCAACTGTGTACTGACTGCTATGTAACATGACTTTAAATGTGATCGGCTAATTATTAACAAAACCACATCCCCAATTATAGGAGGGTGCTCACAGATTATTGGTGATTATTGTACAGATTATTGGTGACATGAAAGATGGAAAATTTCAGAAACAATTCTTCTTGGTTTGATTTTTTTGCATGAAAAAATCCTGACATTTTAAATGGGGTGTGTAGACTTTCTACACCCACTGTAAATATATATATATATATATATATATATAGATATATATATATAGATATATATATATATATGTTTACAAGTTATAATATACATATATTACGTTAGCTCATGTGAGTGCACAGGATGCTCGCTTGATCCGGTCACACTTCCCTATCTAATAATGTCTAATCCACAACAGGTGCATTTCAGCTTTTGCTTACTTGCATATTTGCTTTATATAATTAATCCGAACTGTGATTAACAATTCATAGAAATTGAGACTTGATTTACAGAACTATCCTGGAAAGCATTAATTGAAAACTGCACAAATTAAAATGTAACCGATGTACATATTATAATCTTGCCTAAAGAAACGGATCAATTTAAAGCATTAATTTTAGGGATAAATGAACCTGTGGAAGTTTGGGTTTTGTCGGGTTTGGTCGAACATTAGTTCAAAGTTCAGATTGAGTACCAGAACTTGACCCCGGACCCGAACCCCATATAAGTCAATGGGGACCTGAACTTTGGTGCTGTAATGTGGCTGTAAAATGGTGGTAGTAAGGGCTAGGGGGCTGCAAAAGGAAGCAAAATGGGGTTAGATAAGGACAATTGCCTTGGAAACAAATGTGGACAGGAAAATGACTTAAAATAACATATAAGAAAAAAATAAATAATCTTAAACCAGGAGGCGTAGGTCCAAGTGGAGGAGTGGAGCTCTGAATTGCGTGTGTATTTTATGGTACTTGTTAATAAATAAATAAATGAAAAAACGGTGTGGGGTCACCCCTATTTTTAATAACCAGCCAAGGGAAAGCAGACAGGTGTGAGCTGTTTTTTTTATGCTGGGAAGGGGCCAATATGCATGGACCTTCCCAGCCTATTAATATCAGCTCTCAGCTGTCTGCTTTGCCTTTCCTGATTATTTAAAATGGGGGGACCCTAATAAAAATGACACGGAGTCCCCCCTATTTTTAACCAGCTAAGGCAAGGCAGACAGTTGGGGCTGATACTAATAGTCTGGGAAGGGCCATTAATGTTGGCCCCTTCACAGTCTAATAGTACCAGCTCAGAGCTGCCCCATGAATGGCGCATCCATTAGATGCGTAAATTCTGACGCTTAGCCTCGGCTATGCCCGATTGCCCTGGTGCTGCGACTATCGGGGTAATTGGATTGTGGGGTTGATATCAGTAGCTGGCTGACATCAATTTACATTCTTTCAATTATACCAATAGAACTGCTAAAATATAACATCTGTATTAGCACTTCCACCGGCGACATATTGTATACATTTACAGCTGACTATATTGTAAGTGTATGGTCAAAGAAGGCTACGTGGCACTCCTATTATTTTGGGTGCCCAGATAGGATTCCACTCCACATGCAGATAACAATAAGAACCTGGCACTCCAAGGTATGGTGAAAAGATTTCAAGAATTCTTGAAATCTTTTCACTATATCTTGGAGTGCCAGGTTCTTATTGTTATCTATATTGTAAGTGTAATATCTGGACTCACTGCAAGTCTACTGCATCCATTTTTTTCTAACACAGGGTCCTATGATTATCTAAGCTCTGTCTAACAGATTATTGGGGTTGAACCTGGAGCGGACATATCATTGCTGCAATCTGTGCAACCTTCCAAAGAAGGTGAAATTGTGCATTAAGATGAGCTATTGGACTGCAAAGGGCCCCATGTATTAATCATGCACAGGGGCCTTTTTCTGTCTGTGTCTGCCAGTGGGTTGAACTATTACATGCTTAATGAATATTGTTATAGACTTGTCAATATGACAACTGTGGAAGCCCATATTTGCATCTATACTGAATATATATTATATCATTCTAAACTGAAATGTATGCGTGACATGAAAGTACTGAAAATATTAGAACTTGGAAAACAGTGATATAATTACATGGAAATACTTATTCATAAACATATACTGTACAATCAGTGGTTGACAAAGACAGAAAAGCAGGATGGATAAAGCACATATTCATATAAATGGTGCATGACCCCGGGGCCCTAATGTAAATTGTGCATGTCCCTAGGACCCTTCATATAAATGGTGTATGACCCTAGGACCCCTCATGAAAATGCTGCATGTCCCTAAGACTCCTCATGTAAATGGTGTATGTTCCTAAAACGTCTTATGTTAATGGTGCATGGCCTTAGTGCCCATCATGTAAGTGATGCATGTCCCTAGGATTGTTTATGTAAATGGTGCATGTCCCTGTGACCCCTCATGTAAATGGTGCATGTTCCTAGGACCCCTCATGTAAATGGTGCATGTCCCTGTGACCCCTCATGTAAATGGTGCATGTCCCTGTGACCCCTCATGTAAATGTTGATTGTTCCTAGGACCCCTCATGTCAATCTAAAGAGATGAAGTGGAATATAAGCTGGAATGCACACTGGCCACTAAACAGGCAAAACCTAAGAGAAAAACAAAATAAGCAAATACCCTGCAGTAAATAAATAAATAAGAAATAGCAATAGTGAATGAAAATAACATAGGGTACTTAGTTGACCTAATTTTGATAAAAAAAACTTACAAGTCATCCCACCACGTCAACTAGAGGTTAGGAACATCCCAAATAGGGTCACCTTGATGCATTGGGATGGCTTTTACATTTTTTTCATCAACATTATGTTAATTAAGTACCCTATTTTATTTTCATGCACTATTGCTATTTATTTACTGCAGGTTATTTGCTTATTTTGTTTTTAATGTTAGGTTTTGTCTGTTTAGCTGCCAGTGTGAAAATGCAGCCCTTCCCCGTGTACCGAGAGCACATCCACTGAGGCTTGACTGAGATCTCTGAGCCGTCCTTACATTCTCCTCTTGGAACTTTGAATCTTGCGGCTGCTTGTAAACAGCATCTTTGGAATTGTGCAATGTGACCTCAAGTCTCAGTCATGTAAGCAGAGATTCACTGCGCATGCCCGAAGTTGCGATATTCACAATCAGCTGTGGGATTGAAGGTTCTGGGAGGAGAAAGTGAGGGCAGGGATTTCACTCACTCCTTAAGGCGCATGTGATGGGCAGATGGGGCAGGACTGCTCCGCTCATAGTGCACACCTTTCTGATTAGTCTGGCCATTTAATTATGTGGCAAGAGAAGTTTGATATGACCATTGTTAAAAATGCCTATTTTACTATTATCTTGCTGTGTAAACAGGCTGGGAATGATCTTTTGTGCTGTACAAAAAGTCATTTTCGGCAGTGCATTGTCCTGTGTACACAGAACTGTTGCAGATCGCATGTTGCACATCCTTTACGTTGCTCTGTTTGTGTAAACAGCATTTACATGTCTGCTGATCGGTAACAGCTTACCAATCAGTGGTCGTATTGTGGTATTGTGCCACCAGTCGATCCATTTATATGGACCTTAAGCTACCTCTGACTGATGAAGGACATGCATAAGTCTTCACAAAACAAGTGCAGTCACTACTTTGAAGTGTAAGCAAGAGGCATGTGACCTGTTCTTAATTCATCTGATCTTTACACGTATTACATGTTTTCATATGTAGATAAACTTTTTTTGTTTGTTTTTTTATTCTTTTTTAAATTTTAATCAATAGAAAGACTAATGTAAATTAATTTCATTATTATGATCAATGTCTGCACTATATTTTTTAAAAAGTAAATTTCTGCCTTATTACAAAATACCTAACCTTGATCCTCTCAGTAATATGTAACTTAGGTCACCATAAAGTATGCATCAATAGCATGTGTGGTATACTGTAGATGAAGATGGGTTGTTCCATAAACAACCTTGATCATTTTACAGTTGTTATGTGTCCGGTTGCTGAGACCCCACAGATCACTGTAATGAGGGGCCCAAAGTCCCCTGTGTGAATGGACTGGTAGAATGTGCCTCCAACACTCCTATGGACCGTAAATAGAGCTTATAGTAACTACTCCATTCTTATTGAGGACTTTGAGGATCCCCATTTTCCCGCTCAATGGGGTCCCAGTAGTAGGAACCGCAGTGATTACATTCTTATCATCTATCATGTGAATACAGTATATGTGTTTGTCATTAGACATCCCCTTTATAGAGGTATTTCATCTACAGATATTTGCCATGTGGCCAGTGTGAGTAGCAGGTATCAAGCACCTGTCCTATTCTATTGAACCTATATGCATATGTGATGTCACTGACCGCACTTACCTCCTGATGCAGAAGTGAGCACATCCCTATATGTATGTTATATGTCCATTTTATAGTATAATTACTGAAAGTGTTCTGAGACCGACAAAAGATCTAAACATGGTCTGACCTGTAGCACAAGATGAACTTTATATCATACTAGGCTGGCTTTTTTTTCCATGTACATATCAAAAGTAAAAAACAAAGTTGCAGTTTTTCTTTAAAAAGTTTTAGGAACAGTTTGAAGAACTGCTTTTTACTGAAATGTGTTTTGTACATGTGTTGACTGGAAAACTGCATGGACGGATATGTTGCATCCAAGTTTTCTCTTCAGTTTTTACTTTGTGGTTTTGTTGAGGATGTTATGCTGTACCAGAATGTTAGGTCTGAACACAGCCTTATTTTATAATCTTACTTAGAACTGATCTGAACCTATATTTTGTCTGTCTTATGATAACAGTACCAGTTTATTGCTGATTTACAGTGTTGTTTTTCTCTCTGTAATACATCTAAGATTATGAGTTTAATGAGAATATATAACATCTTTTTTTTTTACTAAAAATGGCTTGATTTTTACATTATCAGAAACATGGTGCAAAAAATAATGATAATGTGAATACAATCTAGGGCCGCTTTCACACAGCACCATTTTGCTTAGTATTTTAAATCAGCATTTGCAAGCCAAGAGGCTAATTCAGATTGCCGAATTACTGTCTTAAGTCCCTACTGACCATTTTTAGTTCTGGTCAGACTTATGACCTTAATTCAGGTTTTAAGACCTGAACTATCAGCATCATAGTCATCACTATTAATAGTTCAGGTCCGTAGATTCGCAATAAGACCGGGTCTTCCAGCTGTAATATAAATGATAAAATATGCCTGCATGTACAGCTGTCTGAATGAGGCCAAGGATAATAGAAAGATTTGCACCTCCTCCTTGTTTTGAACCCATTCCTGGCTTACATTACAGTAATGCAAAACAGTAATTAAAATACCCAACTATGAGTAAAGTCTTAAATGGGTATGATCAAGTTTGGAATCCTGATCACTAGGGTCCAACCGCTGGGGACCCCACCGATCCCAAGAACTGGGGCTCTGAAGAGTGGCAGTGCACATGATGATCGACTACCGTTTTATTCACATGATACTTTGAAGAGCTTTTGGGTTCGGTGGGGTCCTAGCAATCGGACCCACAATGATCTAAGGAAAAGGGGATAATTTCTAAACTTGAGAATACCTACTTAAGGTCCTTTGACATGAGCCAATAATCATCAAGTGTGTATTTGCAGGAATGCTTGTTTCAGTCATTGCAAATATGCTGAAGGTCACCCAACGAACGAGCAAAACGTTCATTATGCGTAATGTCTGATAACATGTACTGTATATGGGGACAGAGTGATCTCATCAGCAATGATTCTCTCCCTATCATTGCTCCTCGGCATGAGTCAATAATACAAGGAAAGGAGTACAGAACAGTAACGTTTGGACCTAGAATGATGGGCCTTTTAAGCTAAATATAATCATTACCCGGAATCTACATGTTTTCCTAAGAATTTTGACTCAGGTATGCAGCAAATCTACAAATACACACTATATGCCGAGAATCCACAGAAAAAGCCCATGAACTTACATTGTACAGCATTAGTAGTTAGACTTTTGGAAGGAATTACAACAAAATTTCACAATAAATATGAAGTTTGTAAACATACCTTAAAGACGCAAAGCAGCTCATCAATTTAGTACATCAACTTTAATAAGAAGCGATGCTTACTACTATTTGCACTAGGTACATTAAAACTAAATGGCATGTTTTGTCAGACATTTGTATTCATGCATCCTATGAAAACATGTTTTTAGTGAGCACTCGGATTAGAACATATCTTCTATATGTAATGCTGAATTCCAAGGACAAGAGACGTATTGATTGTGGCTTACCTGACTTGTGGGCTAGGGTTTCCAATCACCTTGCATTCTAGCCTGACTCTGCTCCCCTCTGCTATTTCTTGACTTTTCAGTTTCTGGACAAATCGAGCAACTGAAGAAGGAGAGTAAGATTTACCAGCCGGACCATGCCTGCTCTCTTCTTTAATCTGCTTAGGTTCCTCCTCTACTTTCTCTGTTTTATCCTGAGTATATCTTGCAGTGGTCACATCTATTAATTTTTCTTCTTGTTTTTTTATTTCACTTTCATTCACTGTGGGGTTAATGATAATTGTGTTATCCTTTTTTGGAGAGAGGTAGCCACTATCCGGGGAAGAAGAATCTCCGTTTGGTCGTTTATCTCTTGCTTTATTTGTCTCTCTAAATATCGCAGAGAGCTCTTCAATAAAATTAGCAGCTTTTTGACACATGTCACTTTGAGGATTAACATCCTTGTTAAGTGTTTTTGCTCTTGCTTTTGGAATTGGGAGTGTGTTAAAGCCTCCTTTACTGTGGTGTTTTGAAGCTTTTTGGATTTGCAAAGCTCGAATTATGCTTGGACTAGTGGTTAGAAATGGTGATATCATTCCACGGACATTTGAGTGCTCTGGTTTGCTGGCTCTTTCCGATTTATTGAGTGCATTGTCCCTTCTTCTGATGCCTTCTGAATTACTTAATTTTAGTTCCTTAAAAGATCTATCAGGTTGCTTAACGTGAGGAGACAAAACATATCCTTGGGGTGAATCCATAGCATGAGGGCTTGAAAAGGCTTCACGTGCAATGTCAAGACTCTTGTTCATTTCCTCTTGACTTAGGAAGGCAGAGAGCTCTGGGAAGTTTCCATCAATAGTTTCTCCTTGCAAGTCTGATAACGAATCATAGAAAGAGTCATGGGAAGATGCTTCGGACATGCTTTCAGACAAGCATTCTGTTTTAGGATAGACATCTGTAATTAAAACCGGCAAAGCTTGATCCAGGACCCTTTTTGCCATCCTGAAGAATGATTCTAGCATAAACAAGAAAACAAAATGGTGTTAGAGTACACGTCCAACATAACTGCATGACGACTCTTCCAGTGATTACTCTTCCCTTCACCAGAACGACAATTATACAAATGTGAAATACTCAAATGAAGAATTATAAAATGCAGTTATCTGTCCAGCTTCATGTTCGTGATGACCATTCTTGAAGCAATTGGCGTAAACATATGAAATATTTATGAATGGAACCTCATTGCTTGCAAATTAGAAGGTGTTATCACAGCCATTGCAGGCACTACCTGACAATTTAGTGCTTACAAGATCTAACCTACAGCTAGAATAAATGTACTTAGAAGCAGAACATTTTATAACTAATGTGGTAATAAGGAAGATGTATAACAATGTCATTATTGATAGGAAAAAAGTAAAAAATATTATTTCTGTAAATTATTGCAGTAATACATTTGGAAAGATAAAATCAGATGTCCACTTTATATCAGTCATGTTATTGCACCATATCACATGATATATTCAACATGTATTACCTTGCAGTAATTTTCTAGTCTTTGGACATAACTGATGGACGTAAGATAGTAAGTAAGACTTACCGTAAAGTCCTGGAAGAGGTCTCTAGAGGAGCTTAGTAACGGAAAAGAGATGTTTGGCTATACATTAAGTATTGCTTTGTCCCCACAGCACTCATGAGGTGAATGTGGCCTGAACCTTGCATCTGTTCCCACAGGACCATGTCATTCTTTCTCTAGTCAACTATATTTGGTAACTGATCTCATGTTTCAGTGAACTGCTATCTGAAATTCCAAGAGAGAGGCTGTTGGGCCCTGCTGAAATACCTTCACTCCTCACTGACACTTGCCTCTCAGATATCAGAGGACTGCGGGTTTCGTGGTATTATCTAGACAAAGATTTTCAACCTTACCAGACACATTAAGCTCTTTATGAGTCTTTTCACAAAATTCTAATCACCATCACATAATCTGTGGTATAAATTCTACAAGTATCTGTACAGCGCTGTGGAATATGTTGGCACTACACTCCTCAACACTGAGATTGCAACACCAAGAAGGAAAAGTTGTGGAATTATGGAAATCAAAGGATGGATAGACATGGTAATGATATGCAAATAATGCCAAAATGGAAACAAAATTTATAAAACATCTCAATTTATTCAGTATGAGCAAGACACGCAGAAATACATGAACTTATACTCATGGTCATTACTATCAGTAAGGTTATCATTGGTTGTCTGAGGCATATTCTTCCACGCTGAATGCACTTGGGCATGCGAATCATCAAGATTCACTACTGGCAGCTCCCTTAATAATTGCCGGCCAACGACGTCCCGGATGTGCTTGTTACGAGACAAATCCAAAGACGCCTGAGGCCATGGTAGCATGTTTAGACCACTCAGGCTGTTCACAGTAGCATTAGCAACATGTGTCATGGAGTTTTTGTATTGTAAAACAGCTATTGTGACACTTTGGAGAAATGGCTGCACCACTGGCACATCTGGGACATCATTGATTGTCAATTACAAAAGGAGCTGCCAGAAGTGGATGTTGATGATTTGTGTGACCAAGTGCATTCAGCATGATAGATTATTTTTAGAGAACCATTAATAACCTCTTTCATAACATGCCAAGGTGTGTAAGTGTGTGTACTTCTCCGCATAGTGATCATAATTGATACTGAATAAATAGAGATGTTTTGAACATGCAATGTTTTGCATATCATAACATGTATATTGAGATTTCTATAATTCCTTGACATTTCCTACTTGGTGTTACAGTGTTAATGTTGAGGAGTGTATGTAAGCAATGGGAAATAAGCAAAAGTCTATGTAAATGTATTTGGAGCCTTTTCATCTTGAAACCTTGTGTTTTTCATTAGTGAGTACTTTGTTGTTCAGCATGTGTATGCAGTAGGAAATAGTTACAGCTTCCATCTTGATGCTGTCTAGATTAGTGTACTACTCTGCTGTTATGCCAGTTTATATACAAACAGTTATGGCCTAATTGAAACACATATTTTTCTTTTCTAAACAATGAAACATGTAGACAATACCTGGTGATCATGCATTTGTTCCAGCGGGTTTGTGCAGATGTGACATAATCAGCGCATCTCACCCCCCAATGCAGAAGAGAATGACTCCATAAAGACAAAAAAAAAAATATAAACACTCCTCTCTAAGTTGTCCTGATTAGTCATGAGCGAGTGTGCTCGTTTAACCCTTTCGCTGAGCACGCTTGGGTGCTTCCCAAGTATTTTCGGCGTGCTCAAATATTAAGTTCGAGTCCCTGTGTCTGCATGATTTATGACTGTTAGTCAGCCTCAACACATGTGAGGATTCCCTAATAATGATGAGTGAGCGTGCTCGTGTAACCCTTTCGCCGAGCACGCTTGGCTTTCCGAGTATCTTCGGCGTGCTCGTATATTAAGTTCGAGTCCCTGCGTCTGCATGATTTATGACTGTTAGTCAGCCTCAACACATGTGAGGATTCCCTAATAATGATGAGTGAGCGTGCTCGTGTAACCCTTTCGCCGAGCATGCTCGGTTGCTTCCCAAGTATTTTCGGCGTGCTCAAATATTAAGTTCGAGTCCCTGTGTCTGCATGATTTATGACTGTTAGTCAGCCTCAACACATGAGAGGATTCCCTAACAAACAAGCAATCCCTGCATGTGTTGTGGCTGACTAATAGTCATAAACCATGCAGAAGCCGGGACTTTAACTTAATATACGAGCACGCCGAAGATACTCGGAAAGAACTCGAGTGTGCTTGGCGAAAGGGTTAAACTAGCACGCTCGCTCATCACTCTTCCCTAACAAACAGGCAATTCCTGCATGTGTTGAGGCTGACTAACAGTCATAAATCATGCAGACGCAGGGACTCAAACTTAATATACGAGCACGCTGAAGATGCTTGGAAAGCACCTGAGCTTGCTCGGCGAAAGGGTTAAACGAGCACACTCGCTAATCACTAGTCCTGATATGTGAACTGTTTTTAGAGTGCTTAAAGAAATTGTCCAGGAATAGCACACTGGACAGCACACTGACCGATAGAGTTATATTGAACCATATACACACCAGTTTTAAAAACGAGTCTGAGTCTCCGGACCAGGAGACCCAGGGCATGTCCTATTCTCATCAGATTTGCAGATCAGACTTGGCCAATAAAGTCAATTGAGATCTGTGAGACAGGGATGAAATTAGGAAGACATACTTTGCACTTCAGAGTTCCATCCTAGTTTCATCTGTTTTGAACTGATAAATTAAGAGTCAACAGATATAAAAGGTTAGACAGTCTACTTGCCTTGCAAAAAAGGCATGAGAACAAAACTGATGCAACTAGGATGCACCTAGAATGACACCTGAGAAAAAAAAATTGTGGTTTTATCTCGGATGGCAACACTGATGGGAATGTGATAATGTAGCCTTACTCTTCACAGAAACCTAACGTTAAAAGTTAATAGGACAGGTACTTTTTTACATGTACAGTAGGATGCTCCACTGCTGTGACATGGAGATAACCTATGTGTAGCAAGACATCTCTAGCTTGCAGCAGCTGTACAGCATTCAGAAAGATATGATGGACTGCAGTGTGAATAACATCCAGACTGACTGACCTTCATTTCTTAAAGTAATGATGGCCACTCGTTTTTCTTTACTTAGCTGCTTTTTTCTAGCCATAATACAAATTCTAACAGTGTATTCAGTAGGACTATCAGCTGTGTATCCACCTGACGTTTGCACAACACAACTGATGGTCCCAACCCCATTTATAAGGCAAGAAATCCCACTTATTAAACCTGACAGGGCACACCTGTGAAGTGAAAACCATTTCTGGTGACTACCTCTTGAAGCTCATCAAGAGAATGCCAACAGTGTGCAAAGCAGTCATCAAAGCAAAAGGTGGCTACTTTGAAGAACCTAGAATATAAGACATATTTTCAGTTGTTTCACACTTTTTTGCTAAGTATATAATTCCACATGTGTTAATTCATAGTTTTGATGCCTTCAGTGTGAATGTACAATTTTCATAGTCATGAAAATACAGAAAAATCTTTAAATGAGAAGGTGTGTCCAAACTTTTGGTCTGTACTGTAGATCAGAAAGACATTATGGGCTGACGCATGAGCAACCATCGTCTTACCTCAGGACCCCTGATATCTTCAGCTTTATTATAGGTAGGAGTGTGAGCAGCCTCCTCTTACCTCAGCACTCTGGGTATCTTCAGTATTAGATCAGACATTTTGGAACAGTCATAGCAGCCTATTCTTACCTCAATATCTCAGGTATCTCCATTATTATATCAGATACACAGGCTGAACAGCAATGTGAGGAGACTCTTCTTACCTCAGCATTCCTGGTATCTACAGTATTAAATCAGTTAGGCATTGTTCCTTATTCAAAACTTTCTTCCAAATCAGGTCCCTCATATCATCTGTTCAAACACCCCCATCTACTTAGTAGACTACTGTGTCTATACTTGTTCAAATACTGGTTGGTGACTGGTTCATTTAGCATTAAGTAATTACCCTTTTTATTACATTGATGGTTGACCGTACAATACAAGCACTTGTTACCATCCACCTTTCATGTCTCCCCTCTTTCCTCATAGATTGTAAGTTTGCAAGCAGGGCCCTCTCTCCTCCTGGTATCTGTTGATTTATGTGATTATTGTATTCTATAAAGTCTTTTATTGTCTGTACAAGTCCCCTCTAAAATGTAAAGTGCTGTGGAATATGTTGGCGCTATAGAAATAACAATTATTGTTACTATTATTGTGGACAGCCGTGTGAGCAGCCTCTTTTTACCTCAGCTCCTTTGTTATCTCCAGTATTATATCAGAAAGACATTATGGACAGCAGTGTGATCAACCTCTTCTTCCTCAGCACCCATGGTATCTTCAATATTATATTTGATAGACAAAATGGACAGCAATGTGAGCTACCCCTTCTTATCTCAGCACCCCTGGTATTTCCAATATTAGATCAGACACACAGGCTGAACAGCAGTGTGAGCAGCCTCTTCTTACCTCAGCACCCCTGGTATCTCCAGTATTAGGTCAGAAAGACAGGGTGGACAGCAGTGTGAGCAGCCTCTTCTTACCTCAGCACCCCTGGTATTTCCAGTATTAGATCAGACACACAGGCTGAACAGCAGTGTGAGCAGCCTCTTCTTACCTCAGCACCCCTGATATCTCCAGTATTAGGTCAGAAAGACAGGGTGGACAGCAGTGTGAGCAGCCTCTTCTTACTTCAGCACCCCTGGTATTTCCAGTATTAGATCAGACACACAGGCTGAACAGCAGTGTGAGCAGCCTCTTCTTACCTCAGCACCCCTGGTATCTCCAGTATTACAGATATAGCCAAATTTAACTTTATCAATTAAGCATCCTTTTGATAACTTGTCACAGTAGGTTATCTAACTTAAGAGTATTAGGATATATTAACATTGTGCAAGAGCCCATTTAATATTAAAAATATATACAGTATATTTAATGTTGAAATAGTCCAGAACTTTACAACAGATGCCCTCTTTTAGTATAGGCCATAAACATTAGATAAGTGGGGGTCTGTCACCCAGCACAACTATTTGCAAGTCCAACAGAGCTGGAAGTAGGTGATGCATCAAAGCTCTGCACATTGTGTCGTGACTGTTTTTGGTTACTGGAGCTCTTTGGGTACAGTCCCGCTCACAGAACAAAGTACACAAATTACTAGGTAAGCATAACAATGAAGAAAAAGGAAAAGCTGCCCTCACCGTACCATTAAAAGAAATATTCCTTTATTTCATATCAATATAAAAATGATGGCATGCAGGGAGTGCGGGGAGGAGGAGGACGGATGACAGCTATTTCACGCTGAATCAAGCACTTCCACGGGTCCAGGTGAAAGCACTTGATTCAGCGCAAAACAGCTGTCGTCCGTCCTCCTCCTCCTCGCACTCCCTGCACACCATCATTTTTACATTGATATGAAATAAAGGATTATTTCTTTTAATGGTACGATGAGGGCAGCTTTTCCTTTTTCTTCATTGTTATGCTATTTTCTATTTTTTAAAGCATTGCACCACCACAACCATATTGGCAGAATTGTGTCTAAATTACAGGTTGCGTGTTCCTTCTGCTATATAGGTGGTGCAGGTATTCTTTCACTTGAATTACTAGGTAAGCACATACATAATACTAGGTAAGCATATACATAAATATACAAAATGATAATGATGATCAAGGAGCTTTTAAACTAGGATCTGGGGCAAGGGAAGATAGTCATGCAAATAAGAGGATAAGAGCAGACAGAGAGCGTGAGACAGTAGGAGTCAATGAGGTGTAGGGAATGCTATTCACTAGGGTGCGTCGGGAGGCAAAACAGAAAGCGCTTCCATTTAAACGTCCATGGTAGTTTATTGCTGTTTCATAAACCATCCATAAGCAAAGTAAAAATAAACAGCCTTCAGTGCAGGCAAAATCAACCAACCAGTTCTTTGGACAAAGTCCCTTCTTATACAGTCCTGGTAACACAGGCTGGATAGCATCCAGTACACTGGCTCAGTCTGGATATCATACAGGAGGCCTTCTCCCTCCACACACACAGACTATGTGTCAAACAACGGACTCCATTTTAACCTCTTAACCACACCCAGAGATGAGGTATATGTGCAGCCAGACCCGCCCATCTCTCAGGCTGCCCGTAAAACCTGGCCCAGATGCACCAAACAATCCTCTTAGTGTTATGTGCACTAGAGCAATACTCCAGGAATACATCACAAATGACAACCATCTCTGTGATACATACCTCCCATTAACTATATGTCCGGTAGCTGCATTACAGAGGTTTTAGGGGGGCTGGGACATGCAAGGAAAGTAAGGAGGTGAATTGGAGTAACAAATGTACTAATAGCATTAAATGTCTGCTGGCGAATGCAAGTAGTCTTTCAAACAGAATGAATGAATTGAAGACTCTTATGTCAGCGACAGATTACGATGTGGTGGGTATTATGGAAACCTGGCTGGAAAAAAGCCAGGACTAGGTGACAAACGTAGAGGGTTACACTACATTCCGAAAGGACAGGAAAGACAAAAAAGGTGGAGGGGTGTGTATTTCTGTTAAAATCCTATTTATGACCTCTGCTCAATGATGACATTGGAGGGAGCTGCGACAATGTAAAGTCAGTGTGAGTAAATGTACATGGGGATGGCAATAATGGAAAGTTGCTAACTGAAATTTGCTATAAGCCTCCTAATATAGCTGAGCAGGTAGAGGACGAAATGCTGCAACAAATTAAAAAGGCAGCAAATAATATTAAGGTCCTTATTATGGGGCATTTTAACTATCCAGATATTCAATGGGATATAGAATCTTCTGGTTGTGCTAAAAGCTGCAAGTTCTTATCTACAGTTCAAAACAATTACTTCTCTCAGCTGGTAGATGAACCAACCAAAGAAGTTAATTTTCTGTATCTGGTCATGTCGAATAGACCAGATACCATTTCACATCTACAGGTCTGGGATCATTTGGGCTGTAGCGACCATAATATGGTAAGTTTCAATGTAATATTCAATAAAACATTTTAAAAGGGAAATGCAAAAACCTGGAACTTCAGGAAAGCTGATTTCAACAAATTAGGGGAAGAACTTAATTTTGTAGAATTGGACCATGTCATAGTAACTGAAGATACTAAACATAAATGGGGCATGTTTATAGATATACAGGTGCATCTCACTAAATTAGAATATCATCAAAAAGTTAATTTATTTCAGTTCTTCAATACAAAAAGTGAAACTCATATATTATATAGAGTCATTACAAACAGAGTGACCTATTTCAAGTGTTTATTTCTGTTAATGTTGATGATTATGGCTTACAGCCAATGAAAACACAAAAGTCATTATCTCAGTAAACTAGAATAATTAACATAAAACACCTGCAAAGGCTTCCTAAGCGTTTAAAAATGTCCCTTAGTTTGTTTCAGTAGGCTCCACAGTCATGGGGAAGACTGGTGACTTGACAGATGTCCAGAAGGCAGTCATTGACACTAAGTGAATGCAAAGTAAATTTTGCATTTCATTTGGGAATCAAGGTCCCAGAGTCTGGAGGAAGAGTGGAGAGGCACACAATCCAAGCTGCTTGAGGTCTAGTGTGAAGTTTCCACAATCAGTGATGGTTTGGGGAGCCATGTCATCTGCTGGTGTAGGTCCACGGTGTTTTATCAAGACCAAAGTCAGCACAGCCATCTACCAGGAAATTTTAGAGCACTTCATGTTTCCCTCTGCCGACAAGAATTTTGGAGATGAAAATTTCATTCTCCAGCAGGACTTGGCACCTGTCCACATTGCCGAAAGTACCAATATCTGGCTTAAAAACAACAGTATCTCTGTGCTTGATTGGCCAGCAAACTCACCTGACCTTAACTCTATAGAGAATCTATGGGGTATTTTCAAGAGGAAGATGAGGGGCACCAGACCCAACAATGCAGACAAGCTGAAGGCTGCTATCAAAGCAACCTGGGCTTCCATAACACCTCAGCAGTGCCACAGGCTGATCGCCTCCATGCCACGCCGCATTCATGAAGTAATTGGTGCAAAAGGAGCCCCGACCAAGTATTGAGGGCATTTACTGAACATACATTTCAGTAGGCCAACATTTCAGATTTTAAAAACATTTTTCAAGCTGTTGTTATAAAGTATTCTAATTTACTGAGATAATGACTTTTGTGTTTTCATTGGCTGTAAGCCATAATCATCAACATTAACAGAAATAAACACTTGAAATAGATCACTCTGTTTGTAATGACTCTATGTAACATATGAGTTTCACTGTTTGTATTGAAGAACTGAAATAAATTAACTTTTTGATGATAATCTAATTTTGCATTGCGGCTTTAAAAGTTTCCTCACCTGACGTGCTTAACATGTCACTCTCCGCAAGTTGAAATATTACCTCTAGATACCGGTCTGACGCCTCTCATCCAGCCAAATCAGAACTCACACTTTGCACTGACAAGGGGCAGTACCCCAAAACACAGTGTCTGCAAATTGAGTTTCTAGTTCTGGCTTATATTTTAAGTCATGTGAAAAGGCTCGTTAAAGGGTCACTCTTGACTTTTAGGATTGCTACTTCCTGTATGTGGCACTAGAGTTCTAGTCCTCTTCCTCTGAAGAGACAATTTGCAACCTTTTCAGACCAACTTTTTAAATGAAGTCTGTCAGGTTGCTCATGCTGCATGAACCACAGGTGGCTTGAAATGGCGACAGGCTCCCTCCTTAACAGTTTTATTTTATTCTAAAACACCATAAGCCATTTACTTTCCGGAGGTCGAAGTCCGGTTTTGAAAATTTTTATTACAGACCACCCTGAGTGTTACACCGTGGAACTCTTCATGTAGGTATTTTAAGTTATTGGAGAAAAATAATTTAATATTCACAAACAATATATTTTAGAAAATATGACGCTACAGCTGTAAGGCCAAGATAAACCTTGTCAAGATGAAATTGTTTTCTAAAAAAGCCTGGCAAACAAAATTATTCTGACCCTCTCAACACAAGAAAGGAAATATATGAAACTTTTGTCTTGTACAGAATAGACATGAGAGAACCGATACAGTAAATGTGTATCCTCAAACTTTTGTGTTGGCTTTGTAAAAATGGCAAGTGACAGCACATAGTGTATCACAGCTGCACAACACTCATCGAAGTCTTTAAATAGATCTGGATACAGTACAGAAATAACTTTACATCCTACTGAATGTTCCTTGTGCAGCAATGAGATTAGAAAACCTTGTCCCCAAGTCTTGCCCTCAACCACCCATTAAGGTTCAGTAAAAGGGTCAGCCAACACAGTGCTGGATGTCAGCGTTTACAGTGCAATCCAGAATAATGAATAATGTCTGTTCTTTATGTGTACAGGTATCTATTGTGAATATTACTGGTGGCGGTGTATCAAATTTGTGTGAAAGTCTGTGATATAATTGTAAAGCACGGACCAGAATGAAAAAGTTTTTTTAATCTTGCAACTAATTTTCTTTTCTGAACGCAGAAAGCAGCTATTTTCCTTTACAAAAGTAGGTTCTAGAATTGTGACTTCAATTTTATTTTAACGTTAACACTTAGGCCACGTTCACATGTTCAGTATTTGGTCAGTATTTTACATCAGTAGTTGCAAGCCAAAATCAGGAGTGGCTAAAAAATGCAGAATTGGTGCACATGTACGTGCATGATTCGTGCAAAACCAAACCAAAAAATCTGAACTATAAGATGGTATACTTGCAAAGTGGAAGAGCACGTTCACACTGTGGCCATTTCATTGGCAAAACCCAAGAAAAAACAAAAATGAGCGTATACCCTACAGCATGTAAATCAGTATGGTATACGCTCATTTTTGGTAATAGCACACATAAATAACATTGGGTTCTTAGCTAATGCTATTTTGATAAAAAATCATAAAAGCCATCCCACCATGTCAAGGTGTACCCATTGTGACAGTCCTAACCTATCTCTAGTATTAAAACCGTACCATGTGTCAAACGACGTCAATGTGAATAAGGACAGAGCAGGACAGGGCCAGACTGAGACACCCATCCATGGGAAACTATACAGATAGAATACTTCATTCTGATGAGATTTGCTGATATGACTTGACGGTTATTTGTATGTTGCTCCATGATATACTGTTTATTACATGATACTGATGCACTATCTCTTGTATGGTGCAGCTGCTATGATATTATGGTTAATAATATGGATTATTGCGTGACACCCAGAGCGTGGATAACCCAGTACACCGGGCATGGGTCGGATCCTTCTTGTTGTCACATGGAGGGGGTGGCCATGCCCAGTTTTTGGCGCAGTGACATAGGCACATGGCTTTAAATGTGCAGGGGTTAACGTAGGTAGTACTTTCCCTTCGCATCTATATTGTTTGGCGGCGTTCCCTGTGGTGTTCATGTGGTGGAGGGAGACAGGAGAGTCAGCAGGCAGTGTTAAAAGTAAACCAGTTGAAACTTTACTTAGACAGAAGTCAAAAAGATGCATAGCCATAGATGGTATTACATGTTTCAGATGACCAAAGTTCCAAAAGACAGGCACATGGCAGCAGATACAGGAAACGGCACATATGAGGCGTGATAAACAGCAAGTGCAGTCAGAGCATATCCTGATATCCAGGCTGACACAATAGAGTTTTCTCCATCCCACTGAGGTGGCGTTTCCCAGATGACATCAACATCCTTGCTCCCTCTAACCTTCATTGTTTTGTAAGAAGCCTGTATTCCCAACCACGTTATGGGGGCCTACCCTCCAGGTCAGTACTCCTGCATCTATAATGTGACACGGGATGGAAGCTGTGGGCGAGGTACTCATCTCCTGCACACCGGCACATTACATGAAAGTGGCTGGGTGTGTGGACGTGTGTCGTAGGGGCAGTACGCCCGTGCAGGCTGCATGTAACCAATGACGCTAGTTTGCCAGGACCAGATGCTAGCCAGTTCATTAAAATTAAACTTCTTTTTACTTAAGAATAACTTGATATGACCTATATACAGCAGATAGTAGGCATTTATCTTCAAAGACGTTTCTTTAACCACAAGCGACATGAACATACACATCTCCTTCTTCCCTCAAAACACTCTATCTTCTTTGCTTACTTCATCTACTCTTAGCACAGCCCAGCACACTATCTTGGGAGTTTCCATTTTCCTCTCTGGGAACCGCACAGGTCAAGGTGTTACGCTACGGCCCCTCACAGCTACTCTGAGTTTCCAGCCCACAAGAGTACATTCCATCCTGTAGCAACGCATCCTGTGATTTCTCCTTAGGGGAGGTTGTGTCCCAATATGGCGACATTTGACTTTCTTTACTGTAGACGCTTAGCAGCTACTATTATATATGTATTCTCTTCCTTTTGCTTCCCATTACTTTTGCCTTCTGTTACCTCTCTGACGAAGACTCCATACCGTCCTGCTTGGCTTCCTGCCCCAAGCCCTGATATTCTTTCTCTCACTCTCTCTGTGCCGATTCCGGACTGTTGCTCGCTTCTCTTCTCTGCTATCTCTTCCCTTACAGGCTCTTACTATCTGCTCCGGAAGTTCCTCTCTTGCCACAGGGACACCCACTGCATGCAGCACTACTCACACTAGACCTGAGGTCATTACTCTGCTCACTCTGAACTCTTTCTCACTAACTACCAGGAAGTCCTTTCTGATCCCGCTGCATAGCCTCTCCCTCATAGCTAAAATCTATCTTACCCTACTCACTGTCTTCTGGGGCTGAGCAGTCTATAACAACGTTATTACCATCTTGTGACCATTATACTTAACATCACATAACATTTCGTATCACACAGTGCACACTACACATTACACTGTACAACATTACATGAAAGCTTCTCAAGGGGCGTGGGGAATGTGCCCATCCCCCTACACATCCACGGCGTGTGGTTTTCATTAGGTTAAGTGTGCTCTGGAGGACCGGGGAATTCCTTCAACCCCTCAGGTGCTAGTCCTTATGCTATCCTACTCGTTTTCTTCAGGTTAGTCCATGACCATACGGCCCACTGGAATGGGGAAAACAATTCCCTTAAACGTTTTCTGGCTGTGCTCTGATTTGGCTCGAACTGATCTCAAACTGTATTCTAAGATTGCAGCACTTTTGGTACATCAAGCTCACCCACCAAACTAGTTTCCTAGCTTCCAGCTAGTAAGGATTTTTAACACTTTGTGTGTGTGCTGCATTTCACATAAAAACAGTATCAATCTTCAAGAATTTAAACGTGTTTTATGTTATAAGAACATTATTGTAATCGCCAGCTCTGGAGTATTACAATGGTAATTAATTTTTTTGAGAAAGTTAATGGGAGAATAGGCAGCTAGACAGGGAATGGTTGCAGTGAGTCAGCACCTGCAGCTGTGAGGAACTTTGGGAGTGGTGTGAAGAATTGTAATTAGTTGGTCCAGTGTGTCCAGTCTACAAGAAAGAGTGAATGGAATCAGTGGTAGCATGAATCTAAGTGACTGAGAAGTGGCAGTTTGGATCTCAGGAATGGCCAGAACACCCTTGATGCCCTGGAAAATAGAGCAGAGACAAAGGAAAACTCATCTTCAAAGTGTATGCAGCTGGGAGTCCATGAGGGTATAGTTGTGGGTTTGTGGGTACCCTGAGACAGCAAAGGAGAAGCTGGGGCCAGGGTAGCGTGCAAGCTAGACCTGGAAGTGTTAGTGAAAACAGACTGGACTTTCCAGGCTAGGGCATGGGTGCTGCACAAAAGAACGCTGTGGGCGGAAGAAAGGATGTCTGGCAGTATGGAGGGCTCAGATCTGCTATAGCATATAATTTAAATGTTGCTTATAAGTGATATGCCACCACATGTAACCGTAAAGCTTGTGCCTCTGTTCTGAAGATGTAACCACTAAGATTTGTACCTGCTACAAACTGTATTTATGTTTCTGTAAGGTGCGCAGGGCAGTAGTCATGGGCAAGGGGCTACTGTGTTCCCACACCCTGGCACCCCACAAGTAAATAGTGTCCCATTTCCCTGTGCTCTGGGTGAACATTATAACACTCATCGTTTGGCCTGAGGCCTTGGCTGACTCCACACCTCCGGATCCTGGAACAGCCGCACATTGAACAGCAGACACTTGATCGTTTTCAAACAAATGAACATTACTGAACAGTCAAAACTCCATCTTTGTTTTAGCACAGTATAATGTTACATTCACGTATTATTTCAGCCGGAGTTATCTCTTTCTGGTCTGGCACTGCTGCCTCCGCAGCTTTCATAGTTTCCGATCCACCTTCCTGATATGGTTTTTCGGCAGGCTTTCCCTTCTGGAAAGTGATTAAGGCACGCTCCCCTGTACCTAATTCAGGCCGTAGGCCCCAGACGTCCCGGGAAGGTCCGTTAAAGTTAGTGGTGGCTGTCCGCATGCTGCCCAAAGGTTTGTACTTCCTATTGTTTCTCAGCCCCCAGGCCTTGGACTTCACTAATCACTCTATCTAATGTTCTCATCTACTCTAAAGCATAAAGTCCTCCACTATATAACTACCCCAGCGTCTCCCATACTGGGGATGTTTCCTTACACTTTAACTGTTCCTATGCTATACCTAACTATTTCCTGACTCTATTGTGCCCTCCACTGCACTTTTCAATTCCTATCTATAGCTACCGTTTTATCCTATTCCTATACCTATGTCATAATTTCTTAACCCTATACTTTCCCAATACTTAACACATTAACACATTACATCTTTATCAAAATACATTTGACTCATCCATAACAGTAGTATTTAAAAATTCTTTAGCATTATTCATATTACAATCATTCATATTAGTGCTCGTGATATTCTATGCACTTGAAATACATTCATTATACAAAAAAAGCGCACTCGTTTTTAGTAGACAGGGAAGAAGAGCATGTATGTCTGGGACACACTCTTTTCTTCAAGTTCCCAGTAAAATCAAGTTGTTTTTTTTATAAAGCTGACTCCTTCCTTGTCAGATTCATGGACTCTGCACTCTTGTGTCATTCAGAAAGATGTGGCCATAGAGAGACATATTTGTAGAGGTTTACAACATATACCATGAGGAACCCGTTTCAGTGTTATCTTGAGTCGCAGTAAAACAACTTGACCTTTGAAATCCTTACACGGTATCCTCTATTGCTGCTGGTTGTCATATCGCAAAGTCCTTTAAATGGGCGATTTGGGCTTTTAGGTTTGCTACATCCAATAGGTGGCATTAGAGTTCCAGTCCTCTTCTTCTCTGAAGAGGCTATTTGCATATTTAAGTTCCCAGGGAGCATTGCATTGCTTATAAGTCTCTGTATGCTGACTTGGCGTTCTCTACAAGGAGAAACTTTACCCCTAAGATCCCTCATCAGAGGCCTCTCATCCAGCCAAATCAATTCTCCTACTTTGAACAGATGGGGGAAAAACACATTTCAGCCAATGGAGGTCCTGGCTTACCTTATTATCCTAAGTTATGCAGCAAGTAAGTTACTACTTCCCATAGATGGCACTAGAGTTCTAGACCTCTTTCTGAAAAAGCTGTTTGCACGAGAAAAATTGTCATAGAAGTTGTAAGAGTATACCATGTACAATATGTATGTGGCCTATTTCATTACTGTCTATGGGTGTTTCAGTTAGATTATTTGGCTGATTCGACAGGATAACTAGTGATTGCACCATGGATGAATATGCTATTTATGTCTTTAGTGGCTTTTCCAAATAAGCAACAGAGATTCACCAATACAGTGTTACAATTAAATATATAATATGTAGTGATATTTGCATGTATAAGATAGCTGCCATCCCTGTTTGTCATTGTGATGGTCTCTTTCCACAAGTGACTATATACTGTATGTTTCACCAATATATCAGGGCACTGTACGCCCCCTAGAGGCAGCTTAGAACAATAGCAAGTGCAGAAGAAAACAAGAACTACAATTACATTGCAAGCAATGACCAGTTTTGTTGAGACTGAGCTGTGTGATAAACTGAAGTTTGTTGTGAAATGTCGATGATAATAAAGAGATTAGTGCCACCCATGCAGAGCCATCAATGGATAGAGGATAAATGCTTATGGCTGAAATACCCCTTTAAGTTGTATATTAATACAGCGTTGTTGAAAGCTTCCGGTACCATGCTTCATAGCTCCCCATAATGTGGCTTATACGGAGATTGCAATGTAAATATCTGCTGCCTCTTTGATGGCAAATAAGTCACTAACACGTAAGTGTAAGTAGTGAAGAGTTATGACTTGCACTCTGGTTATATTTAGGTGGCATTACTAAACAGTACCGTACTTTATTTAGCACTCTAACAATTTGAACGTCCGTTGCTTTAAAGGTTTCAAAATACATGTAAAATGATATCAATAAGTCACAGTGGATTTCCAGGACCATGTAAAAGCATGAATTATAAATGAGTTTATACATGTCACAGAGCTCGTTTATGACTTAATAGTCTTAATTTATACTAAGGTCCGGAGACATGCAGAGTGAGAGCTGCAGACCTGAAATTTTTCTGAACAATTTATCCAACATTTTAAAAAAAATAATTAGAAAACCAAAAATTGATCAGAAGGTCAAATATCTGTATCTCTCAATAGTAATAAATACACCTCAAGCTTAAAAAAAATTAACCTATTCAGGGCTGGCATCAACATATATCAAGTTCAGGCAAATGCTGTGGCCCCTTGCAGGTTTCTGCCCTGAAGTTAAATCCTGTGCTGTTTCCCTTATACAGAACAGTAGGAGAAAGTTCATAGAACACTGACGTGCTATCTTACAGTACTTACCATGTTACTCTACAGCAGTGGTCTCCAATCTTTCTAACCTTAGAAACCATATTCAGCTCTTAGAGATGGTCGTGAGCTACACCCAGAGCCCTCGAGTAATGAAACCCAAGCCCTCTAACTGGTGGTATCATACTATCTCCAGCTTAAAATATTACCCTATTACCCCCATGGCTAGTATTGGTGCATTCAGGTCTGCTCTTCTGTGAGTGGCTACTCACAAATCTGGAGACCTATAGTGTAATGATTCTACCCCTCAGTGCTGAGCTGTTGTGCAGTGATTGACAGCTCAGTTGTCCAGTCTGGTGCAGGGGCGTGCTTTGCTGTTGTGCAGTGATTGACAGATCAGTTGTCCAGTATGGTGCAGGGGCATGCTGAGCTGTCTGCGCAATGATTGACAGCTCAGTTAGCCAGTCTGGTGCAGGGGCGTGCTGAGCTGTCTGTGCCGTGATTGACAGCTCAGTTGGCCAGTCTAGTGCAGGGGCGTGCTGAGATCTGAGTCTGGGTGATGGCCGTGGAGGTCACCCATTCTCTCAGGTACCTTTTTCTTAAAGATGAATACAGTGTTATCTTTCAAGGACCAGGTGTTATCAGCATTGGCGTTCATTGACTGAGGGTCTGCTGCTAACTTTATTTATTCGGGACTGGTACTATAGTTAGGATTATGCACAGTTGGCTTAGAAAGACCCATTGAAATCTTCACCATTGACAAGACACCGTTAGGCTGTGTGCCCACAATGCGTTTTTTAAGCGTTTCTACAGCTGCAAAAACGCTGCAGAAACGCTTAAAAAACGCATGGTAGAAGGCCTGCCATGTCCCCCAATGATAATCCGCATGTGCTGTGCACATGCTGCGGAAATTTCCGCTGCGGATTATCATTGTGGAAAAAAATGCAGCACTACCAAATATTTTGCAGAAGTGCTGCGTTTTCGCCGCCATTGACTTGCATTAGATCGCATGGATTACGCATCACTGTATATGTAGATGCACATTCCATGCGTTCTAATGTGCGGATGGTACCCAGGTCTAGAGGAGAGGAGACTCTCATCCGGACCTGGGTACCATAGAAAACTGTAAAAAAAAGAATAAAATGAAATATAAATATATACTTACCTTCTGGCGGCCCGCGGTACGCTCCTCCTTGCTTGCCGGCAGTTCGCAATGGACTGAAGGACTTGCGCTGACGTCATAGTCATGTGACGGGTCACGCGACGTTGACGTCGGCAGGTCCTTCAGTTACCGCTGCCGGCAAGGGAGAACGGAGTGAAGCAAGTCTCCGGGGGCCGTCGGAAGGTAAGTATATATTTATTTTTTTATTTTTTACCATTCTCTCGGGTAACAGTATATAAATCCATGCCGGTTGCATGGATTTATATAGTGTGACCAAGTTGACAAGCACTTTCCAAGTGATGCTAAAATCGCTTGGAAAGCGCTTGATAACCCGCATGCGGAAATACAAGTGAAGAACGCTTCACTTCCGCATGTCCCTGGCAGGAAAACGCATGTACAATCCGCATGTACAATCCGCATGCGTTTTTTTCTGCCAGGGAGATGCAGAAACGCTCAGGAAAAAATCCTGAGCATTTCTGCATCGTGGGCACATAGCCTTAGCCTGGAATCTAGTCAAGAGAGTAACGGTGGATTTCACGCTCCAAACGGGAGCACTCCACTCGGAATCCATCTCTTGTTTTGGATAATTTACCTGCTGGGTTGATACTGGGCCTTCCGTGGCTGCATATTCATAATCCTGTTATTGATTGGTGTCAGAAGGAAATTGTTAGAGTCAATTGTTACAAGAAATGTCTAAAGTCTCTACAAATATGCTTTGCTAGTCTAAAGGGTCTGCTGGGGTACCTAAAGGACTTCAGAGATGTGTTCTCGGAAAAAGAGGCGGAGATACTACCTCTTCATCGTCCTTATGATTGTGCTATTAATCTTGTCCCTAATACCAAATTACCTAACGCTCACCTTTACAATTTGTCTGGACCTGAACGGACCACCATGAAAGAATATGTTAACAAAAGTTTACGGAATGGTCATATCCAATCTTCCTCCTCCCTTGTAGATGCTAGATTTTTCTTTGTAAAAAAGAAAGATGGCGGCCTCCGTCACTGCTTCTATTTCCAAGAACTAAACAAAATCATGGTTAAAAATACTTACCCACTTCCACTTATCCCGACCTATATAATCAGCTTCTCAGCTAAGTGGTTTTCTAAACTTGATCTTAGAGGGGCTTTCTATTGGTTACCATCTGGAAGGGTGATGAGTGGAAAACGGCATTCTTAACGTCTGAGGGTCTTTTTGAAAATCTCGTCATGCCATTTGGGTTATCCAATGCAGTTGCTGTTTTTCAAAATTTTATGAATGATATTTTCTCTGATTGGAAGATTTGTTGTGATTTACCTGAATGATATTCTAATTTTCTTACCGGATTTGGAATCTCACCAGGAACATGTCTGTGTGGTATTACAAAGTTTAAGGGAGAACTCTTTGTTTGCGAAACTAGACAGCTGGAGCTCGGCTATCACTTAAACTGAGCTCCCAGTGGCAAACCATATGGGCACAGCTATGTGCCCGCATGATCGCCATGACGTAACTGTACATCAATTTGTGGGAACCCCTTACCGATTATGACGTACAGTTACGTCATATGTGTTGAAGGAGTTAATAAAGTAATTAAACTAGAATTGGGCAAAAATATTCATCAGACCCTGGTCCGGCATCCACAACTTTACTGGGTGACAGCTAAAGCGGTCATGCACATTCAAATGCCAGCATGCTGGGTTCTTCTGTAGTTACAAGACCCATGTGATGTCGTGACATGCATCGTCCTGCAAAGTTATGACATCATGGGGGCCTTATAAATGTCAAATGCACCAAGGATGTCAGCATTTGATTGTCAGCAAAGGAAGTTAGTGGGACCTTGGTCCGGCTGCCATATAGTACACATGTGGATGCCAGATCAGGGTCATGATAATCTCTTTGCTCAACTCTACATTGTATTTATTTGGAAATTTCTATCAAATGTGCTGTATAATATAGATGAGCGGATCAATCCCTGGAGAATTGAGTTTGAGTCAACATTTCCTGAAGTTCATAGTTTCTTGAAGCATCAAAGATAGGGCTGACATCATTTTGCGTTGCTGTGCGGGCTGCTCAATCATCCCCTGCAGCTGTGACATGTTACAGATTATCATACCTTGTACACCGCTTTTAATTACCTGTACTTTGGACCATCAAAGATCAGTGGTTCCCAGTGGAGCACAGTTTGTATATCTCCAGAGTCACTGTACAGTGTAAGCTCTTATGGTCAGCAGGGTCCTCTATCTCTCCTGTAGAGTGTAAGCTCTTATAGTCAGCGGAGTCCTCTCCCTCTCGCCTGTAAATTGTAAGTTCTTATGGTCAGCGGGGTCCTCTCTCTATCTCTCTCACCTGTAAAATGTAAGCCCTTATGACCAGAAGAGTCCTCCCTTTCACTCTTGCCTGTTAAGCTCTTATGAACAGGGGGTGTAGTGTGTAAGATCTTATAGTGAGCATGGTTCTCGCTATCCTCCCCCCTACACAGTGGTGTAACGCCAATGGCGGCAGGCTACGCCACTTCTATGGGACCCATATGGGGCCCTCACCGCACTGGGCCCTGCCCGTCAGCACCCGCACTGCCCGGTTGCCCGTGAGCCTGCACAGAATGATGGGGGTAGAAGCGTCTGCTGATGCTCCCTCCTCCATCATCATTGCTCGCGCTTATGGCCAGAGCGGGGCCCAGTGCGAGCAATGATGATGGAGGAGGGAGCATCAGCAGATGCTTCCACCCCCATCATTCTTCCTCGGCGTCTGACATCTAAGAGCAGCGATGACATCATTACAGAGCGCCAGTTGCTCTGAGTTGTCTGGCACTTCACACCGCACGCTGAGGAGACTGGAACATCGGGTGGAACCAGGAGAGGTGAGTACTGTACTTATTATATTTAATTAGTGACCGGAGGCCATAATACAGTATGGCGGGGTGCATTATATTGTTCAGATGACCATGGGGGGAGTGCATTATATTGTCTGAAGGACCATGGCGAGTGCATTATATTGTATGGAGGACCATGGGGGTGCATTCTACTGTATGGAGGATCATGCGGGTGCATTATACTGTATGGAGGATCATGGGGGTGCATAATACTGTATGGAGGACCATGGGGGTGCATTATATTCTATGGAGGACCATGGAGGGTGCATTATATTCTATGGATGACCATGGGGAGTGCACTATATTTTATGGAGGACCATGGGGAGAGCATTATATTCTATTCAGAACCATGGGGAGTGCATTATACTATAAGGAAGATTATGGGGGGCCATTATAATATGTGGGAGTCCATTGTACTGTATGCAAGCAATTATACAGTGTGAAGGTTTGTGTGGGGTCCTTCATACTGTGTGGGGGCTATTATACTTTTTGGAGGGCTAGTGCAGACCGTTATACTGTTATACTGTATGTAGGCCCATTATACTGCATGGAGGGCTGTGTGGGGGTCACAGTTGGGGCATTATACTGTGTTGGGGTCACCATACTTTGCCTTGATAGTTGAGGTGGGGAACAGTAGGGTCATTATACTGTGAATGTGGAGGAATTCACCATGGGGGTATCATACTGTGTTTGGGGGGCACTTTTGTTTGTATAATACTTTATAGGGACAATGAAAGAGGAATCTAGGACTTCAGCAGGAGGAAAATTACTGTGTAAAGGCTGGAAAGTTGTGAGATCTGCTCTTCTGTGACCCCGACAATTATTTAACTTTTTGGGGGGGCACAATTAGAACTTCTGCTATGGGGTCCCATGATTTCTATGTATGCCCCTGCCTCTACACCTATTTTCTGAGTAATTAAAATCTTTCTCGTATAGAGATTTGCATGCATTTATTAGCTGCAAATCAAATTTTTAGGTAAAATTCAGCAAAGTTGGAAAATTTGAATTTCAAAAGTTTCTCTCATCTCTACTGTGTAAATTTTTTTTATTAAAATTAGCATGCTAGGAGTCTAGTAAGTGAATGGAAGAGGTCATACAGAATTGTATTTATAGACTAAACTATCTTCTACCCGTCTGACATAGAGCTGCAGCTTGTACTGAGCAGTGTGAGAGTTCAACAGCAACAGGGAGGAGGGACAGAGAAGGAGCTTTCAATCAGGCTAGGGGAACAGAGATTGAATGTACAGTACTTGTACTTGGACACAAGTGCATTTTCACTCTCTTGCCTGTCATAAACTTTCAAAAAGGATTATACAGTCATTCACACGTCATTTGTAAGAGGTTTGTGTAATAATAGGTGCAAATCTGGATACAGATCCTCTTTAAACAATGTATTTATTTTGTATCAGCACAATAGATGTGTGTATGAATTGATGAATCTCTATGGGTCAATGTGCTGACTGAGAAAAAAATTATTTGAAGCAGAAATTCTGGCAGTAGAAGCATATATAGATTGCTCGTTTGTGCCATCTAGTGGTCAGTCTTTACTATACCGTCTTGGGCCAGGAGCACTAAAGCAATAGCGCACCTCATGGCAAAACTGCACACAATTTGTTATGAATCTCTGTAATTCTGTGTTGCGGTTATTAGCCATGCGGAATACTAGTACTTGTGTGAAACCAACCTTAGTATAAATTGTTCAGAAATTTTGAAGGTAAGATAGGTGAATCAACAATGCTGACAAATAATATCCTGTTATGTCAATAGTTACACATAAACAGAATAATGGGTTCAAAGGGGCATCAAGGTAATATGAGGGTGAGAAGCAGGCGGTGAGCATGGAGAGCGAGAAGTCAGGAAAATCAAAAGTAACAAAAGGAGGAAAAACTGTGATTTCCTTTTCTCAGGTTTTTTAATGCTTTTTTTATAGTACAGAAAAGCTTTGATTTTACACTTAAAAATGCAACTGTGTTTTTTTACATGCTTTTTTTTCAGGCTCTACCTAGAAGCTTATAGAGAAAAAAAGAACCAAAATCACACAGTGCAACAGCATCTCTAGACGTTCAGTTGGCAGGAGTTTTCATAAAATCGCATGCAATTTGCTTGGACATTTACGCGTAGCGTAAATGCTGCGTTTTTCTACTGCATTCTTTTTGCACAGACATTTTTCTGCGTTTAACTGTACAGGCAAAGTGGATGTGATTCCATGAAAATTCACCCATTGTGCATCTGAAGCTTTGTTCCCATGATGAGCTTTTGTTGAGTTTTTTTATGTTGCAGATTTTCTACAGCATTTCTGCACGTATTATGTAAATTTTGGTACTTGCATTTTTTCATTGCATTTTTGAGTGTTTTTTTTTTAAGTGCTTTTTCATCGCAGTTTTGATACTGCAGGTTTTGTCTTTTTTTACGTCACATTTTTTTAAAAAAGCTGCTTTGCTGCAGATGTTTCCTGGTATTTGGCTTTTACAAAACTTCATGTGCCGACTACATGTGTACTTAGTGTGGCGGAAAAGCACAAAAACGCACATGTATTTTTTACCTGTGAATTTTCTGCACCTAACGGGGAAATCTGCACATAAAACGTACTGTACCCAGAAAAGAAATTGACATGTTGCAAATCATAAATACGCTCCGCAGGTCAGTTTACCCTGAGTACAAAAATGCACAGCGGGCATGAGATTTCTATAAATCTCATCTATTTTGTTAGAACTGTAAGACGCTGAGTTTTTGATGAAGCAAAAATACGCAGCATCAAAAAACTCACAAAAAACTCATTGAGGGCACACAGCCTAAAGACGCTGTTGAACTGTGCAGTTTTGGCTCTTTTTTTTTCTCTATAGGCTTCTATATGGAGCATGAAAAAAAATGCTTGTAAAAAAACACTGTAGACAATCAAAGCTTTTTTGTGCTATAATAACACATTAAAAAAGTGCTTCAAATCTGTTATTGCATAGTTTGATATCTGCAGAAAATATGCAGGAAAAAAAAATCAGCATTTACGCTACGTGTGACACAGACACAAAAAAGCAAGACCTCATATAGAAGAGCTTATGTAAAAGTAATAAGCTACGGCTGCTACAACTATGAATGAATGAATGAATAAAAAAGTAAATTCCTACATAGGCGGATTATAACTAGGGCAATCTGGGCTACCATCTACGGTTGAAACCAGAAGTTTACTTACACTATATAAAAAGACACATATGCATATTTTTCTCAATATCTGACATGAAATCAGAATAAACCTTTCCTTTAGGTCAATTAGTATTATAATCATTTTTAATATTTGCCAAATGCCAGAATAACGAGAGAGAATGTTTTAACGCATTTTTATTACTTACTGCAAAGTCAAAAGTTTGCATACATTTCATTACTATTTGGTACCATTGCCCTTAAACTGAATGACTTAGGTCAAACATTTGGGATATCCTTCCACAAGCTTCTCACAATAGTTGGTCGGAATTTGGGCCCATTCCTCCTGACTAGTGATGAGTGAGTACCGTAATATTCGTAATCGCTATACTCGTAACGAGTACTTTGTAATAATCGCGTATTCGTTCCGAATAGCGAGTACAATGTAAGTCAATGGTAAATGCGAGTAATTTTCTGCTGGACCCTACAAAGTGGTCTGGGGGCCTGAGGAAAAGGCTGAAATGGATGGGAAAGTGATGAAACAGAATGGGAAGAGCCGGGAGAATGTGCCTGCATGCATTTCTGACTCACATATGGTTTCTGGGAATAAGTTTGTCGCAGTATTACGCCACTTTTACAGACACACAAGAACAACTACCAAGCCTAACCTAAATTGCATGTAACAGGCCAAAAATGCAATATCAAATATATCACTTGTGCAAGTCAAAGGACAAATGATATATGGTGCCCCCCTCCAGGATGGGTTGGAAAAGCTTCTCCAAATGTCTCAGAGATTTTGATTGTCAATATTCCCCAGATTATATAGGAAGAGAAGACTTCTTGATACTGTACTACGTGGTCCAGTGCAGAATGTGCAGCATCGTATTTCAAAAAATTACTCCTGGGGGCTGTGTCATAGGTGCAGGGAGATTCCATGACAAGGGCCTCCCTTGTCAAACATTATGTACGATGGAGTACTGTAGTAGTTGTGGCCCTCAATTCAAGTTTTCAGAGGGCCATCAGTCGGTCATCAACAGTCAGTGTAAATTTCTATTGAATATGTAACCCCTATCTCAGTCACAATGTGGCACAACCTGTGACAAGGGCCTCCAATGGCAAATATTAGTTTGGTAGAACCACTGTACATTTCAGATTTGTACACTGCACAATGTGCATAGGGCTTCTAAAAATTAGCCCTCTGGGCTGAGTCATGGTTGAAGCAAGAAGCCATCATCACAAGGGCCTCCAATCACAAATAGTAGTTAGAAATCAAAACCTGACAAACATAAAATAGGCTTGGATCCTGTTGAGAAGGGAAAGGTATCTGAAAAAAATTTGGTAACCAAGGAAAAATCAGAAAAAATCAAGAGCAAAACTCATTAAAATGACTCAGGAACACAAGATAAGAAATCTATTAAGATCTCTCTGCCGCCTCCAGAAACTGAACATGATGAAGATGAATTTGAGCAACCAACAATGTCTTTTGAGTCCTATCTCAGCTGTAACCAGCCCCAGAACCATAAGAAAAAGAAGAAACCTACTGTAAAGCCAACATCTACATCGACTTCTACACCTGAAAAGAGCAACAGCATGAGAGTAAAGTAGATCGTAAAGAGAAAAGCAAAGCGAAACAGCAAATGCCTGAAAAAAGGAAAAGAAAGAGTCCAAGATAGACCAAGTCCCTGTTCTACCTGATATACCATTGCCAACTATCCAGCCAAATTATCGACCTCTTTCATCTATTGACACTGTTCCCTCCATGCCTTATAAGAGGAAAGCTCCACTGTACTCTCAAGAGGAGGATGAAGGTAACGGATTTACTGGATGCAGATTAAACTCCAAGATGCAGGTGTATTCTGGATCTAAATCCGCTTACTTGCCAAAGATGATGTCCCTCTACAAGCAGTGCATCCGAGTCATGGCTAACAACATAGACTCGATCTATGAGGTAGGAGGTGTACCCTATTCAATGCTTGAGCCAGTTTTGGAGAAATGCACACCAGAGCAGTTGTACTGGTTAGAAGATTGTAATCATTTACTGATTGAAGACCCAGATCAACTCTGGAGAAATTACTGTCAAAGAGATTTCAGAAATGAGATTCCAGATGAGTATGAGAGCTGGAGAGAGCTGAATCTCCGTCTCCACGAAGCTCAAGAGCACAGGCTGGTCATGCTAACTCAGAATATCCGCTCTTCACATGCAAACAAGCCTAAAGTCCGACAAGCCAAGATGCCATTTGTGAATACAGAAGTGAAACCCCCATGTATATAGAAGGCAAGAAAAGTTTGGAACAGGAGCAGCAGTTGTCAGTGAAAAAGAAAGGATTAAACTCTTCATGCCAGTCACTAGCAGTTATAGCGGTGTGCCATCTGAGGAACTCCACTCATTTGACAAACCAAGTACTAGTGTGGTGCCCTGCTGCGCATTGGTGCCACGGATCCTAGAGTGGTGCATGGACGGATTCCTCCACAAGAGGCCCCCACAGCATACACACACCTCCACCTTCCACCTCAGACCACCAGAGGGAGCCCAGTTAGGGATATTAATAGGGAAGGTGGAGCTAGGCAGTTCAGTCTGAGTCGAGTCTGAAGTCCAGTCTGTGAGAAGTGCAGTCTGAAGAACAGTTTCCTCAGGGGACAGAGCTGGTTCCAGTCTGTGAGAATCCAGTCTGTAGAAGGAAGCCTGTTGAGAGGAGCTCCTACAGAAGCCACCCTGCAGTGGAGCACAGTCCAGACTCAGGGAGCTCAGGTTAGTGAGCCCAAGGTGTGCCGACGCCATAAGAGCGGTGAAGAGTAGCGAGGCCTACTGTTGTGTGTAGCCTAGTGAGGGCCCGAGCGTGGCCGAAGGCAAGTGGAGTAAGCGAGCTACATAGGGGGCAGAGGAGCTTAACCAGCTCACCCCATAACCATATACTGGACACCGCGTCCGTGTCTGCAAGGATCTCTAGGACCAGCAGAAACAACCGGAACCCCTGGCGAACTACATGTCCCAGTAACACCAAAAGCTGACTGTTATACCAGGGTCAGGAGTCACTGAGGCTCAAAATTCCAGGGAGTGTGAACTCCAACAGAAGGCCCTACCACCAGGTCAGCCGGTGCTTGCAGAGACCAAGTTAGGCCTAGCTCCAGGCAGGTAATAAACTTACTAGGAAAAGGCAAGAAACAGGAGGCCCCACACCCGCTCACTGGGGAGAGTCCTGATATGCACCCCTCACCCTACAGTGCTCTGGATTGTGCATGAAACACCACCAGTAAAGGTACTGAAGTGAACTGTCGTGTGTGCGCCTATTCTTCCTCCGACCCGGCTGGGTCCCCTCTGTCCTGCATCCCCTCTTCTACGCTGCCCTGAGGCCCTGCTCCAACTGTGGGGAGCCGCACCATCTAGCTGCCTGAACACTGGCCTCAGAGGACTTCTGCAGCGCTGGTGGTCCTCACCAGAGACCACAGGTGGCATCATGAACATTCCCCTTTCCCAAATAAACTTTCCCCCTTCCTTTTTAAGAGTGGTCCAAGGGTACGGGCCCAGGAGCCGGCCACCGCGGCATCCCCCAAAACCGACAACAAGGCCCAGGCGCCAAGTCGTCCCCATCCCATGGGCGCGTCATCTCTTCCTGGCGTCACGAACAGGATTCCGTGCCTGCTGCAACAACGGAGTGTTGTGCCCGTTGCCACCGGGTACTGTGCGCCTTTAATCAAAAACTGTGTATTTAACTGTGGCGAAGATCGCCGCCATTGTTGTGCTGCCGAGAGGGAAGAATGGCGTAACCGCGGGAAAACTGAGAGGCGTACCTGCTGAAGCGCGCGAAGCCCCGGACACGCCCCACGCCTCGACGTCAAACCAGAAAGCGCCAGGTCCTGGAAGGAGCCCCGTTGAGCGCTCTGACGCAGGACGCAAACGACGCAAGGTCCTGAAGAAGACCGTCACCTGTGGAGCTGCGGCCTACCTTTAGAAAAGAAAAGAAGGTAGGGCACGGTTCGCTAGGGGGGCGCCAGAATGTCTGAAGAACAGCACATCGCCGGAGTATCGGCTGATCTACCCGCGCTCGACGCCCAGCAGGCCGGAGCAGCCGCTCCACCAGCAGGGCCTGTAACCCCTGTCATACCCATGGCCCTGCCGTATATCCCTGGAGCGAAGTGGCTCCCCCAGTACAGCGGCAAACCAGATACCCTGTCTGGATTTAAAAGGAAAATATGCGGTATACTGGACATGTACGCTATGACAGGCAAGCAAAGAGCCGCTGTTGTATTAGGACAATTGACTGGTGCTGCGGAGCGAGAAGTAGAAACCTGGTCGGCCGCAGACCAGGAGTCAGTGTCCGCAATCTTTAAAAAGTTACAGACTGTCTTTGAGAATTGTACTGAGACAGACCTCCGGATGAGGTTCTACAACTGCTCTCAGCAACCGGAGGACAGTGTTCGGGACTATGCCTGGCGTCTACAAGGGGCCCTGCGAGCTCTGAAACAGGTTAGTCCAACCAGCATCGATAATGAAAATAAAATGCTGAAGGAACAGTTTATCCGGGGACTGAGGTCCCAAGAGGAGAGCAGGACTGTGCATTGGTGGTCCCTGGATCATCCAGACCGCCACCTTTGACACCCTTAAGGACATGGCTATAAAAGGACTGCAGCCCCTGGAAACAACTGCTATCCAATGTTACCAGGGTGGGGCCATCCCAGTGCCTGCAGCGTCCACCTTTTCCCCGGTAGCTGCTGAAGCCAAGGTGCAAGCAACGTCCCCTAGTGAGCTGGACAGCCTGCGCTCGGAAGTGCCATTCCTGTCCATTGTGCTGGACGGCATCGCGACACTCGCTCTACTGGACACAGGATCTCTGGTAACCATCATGCCTGGTCCATAGACGAACTTCACCCACCAGATCCAAGTCTTTCCGTCTATGCCTCAAATGGCCTTCCCCTTAACCTAGTCGGGGTTAAGGATGTGGCAGTAAAGGTGGGAAGAGTGGAACTGAAGGACCAGGGACTAATTGTAGTAGAGACTAATCCTGATGATACAGACTTGTATATGGTACTTGGCACAAATATTGTTAGTAACTGTTTGGGAGAAGTGTTGTTCTTGCTCCAACAGATAGCTGACACTGCCAGACCAGGGCAGAGAAGGGCACTGCAGAAAGAGATCCGAGCCCTTATGTACCAGCAACATGTAAAGCTAACAGGTGGTGAAATTGGTAATGTACGGATGACAGACCCGGTACCCATTGTGATTCCCCCGATGAGTGAAATGCTGATTTGGTGCAGAGCAGCAATAGGTCTCAAAGGACGGAGCTACCAGGCGGTAGTGGAGCTCCTTAGCTCGGAACATAGGCCTACACTCTTGACTGCCAGAGGGGTAGTGGATGTACGCAATGGGAGGGTGCCCATACGCCTCCTAAACTATGGGGAGGACGAGGTTAGATTACCACGCTACGCCACTGTTGTCAAATTGTACACAGTAAATAACAACTCCATACACACGGTGGAGTCCTTAACCTCACCAGACGAAGTGGAGGATAATGACCCGGCAACCCAGGTGGAGGATTGGTGTCAACAGCTCCATGTTGGGACAGACACCACTCCTGCCCATCAGAAGCAGGGTGTACACCGGGTGGTTCAAGAATACGAGCAAGTATTCAGTAAGCACCCACTTGACTTTCGGAGGATTAAGGGGGTTCAACACCATATCCCCACAGGTGACCATCCACCCATCAAAAAACGTTACAGGCCTATACCACCAGCACACTACCAGAAGGCGAAGGAGATGTTGCACGACATGAAGAAGGCAGAGGTAGTAAGGGATAGTTGTAGTCCCTGGGCAGCTCCCCTAGTTCTAGTCAGGAAAAAGGACGGAAGCATGAGAATGTGTGTAGATTACAGACAAGTAAATCGCATTACACATAAAGATGCATACCCTTTACCACGTATAGAGGAATCCCTGGCTGCCTTAAAGTCTGCAAATTACTTCTCCACCCTTGACCTCACTAGTGGGTACTGGCAAGTAGCTGTTGCTAAGGAGGATCGGGAGAAGACGGCCTTCACCACCCCAATGGGACTCTGCGAGTTCTATAGTATGCTGTTTGGACTCTGCAACGCCCCCGGAACGTTGCAAAGATTGATGGAGTGCTGCCTGGGACACCGCAACTTCGAGACTGTACTACTATACCTGGATGTTGTGATAGTGTACTCCAAAACATATGAGGACCACTTGAAGCACCTGGCGGAGGTATTTGAGTCACTGTCCCGGTATTGGATGAAGCTGAAGCCCTCAAAGTACCACCTGCTCAAGAGAAAGGTACAGTACCTGGGGCACATCGTTAGTCCAGAGGGAGTAGCACCAGACCCGGAGAAGGTCACTGCCATCCAGAAATGGCCGGAGCCGAAGAGCCTCAAGGAGGTACGTCAGTTCCTGGGACTAGTCGGGTATTACCGGAGGTTTGTGAAGGACTATGCCAAGAAAGCGGTGCCTCTGCAAGATCTCCTGGTAGGACAGTCCCCCAGAGGCAGAACCCCCCCCCCCGTTCCAGTGGAGTAAGGAACAAGCTGAATCCTTTAATGTGATGAAGGAGATACCGACCGGCGCAGAGATCCTAGCCTACCCTGACTACAGCCAACCGTTCCTGCTGTACACTGATGCCAGCAACGAAGGATTAGGAGCTGTACTGAGTCAGAAGCAGAATGGCAAAGAGAAGGTGATTGCTTATGCAAGTAGGAAGCTCCGCCCGACCGAGAGGAACCCGGAGAACTATAGCAGCTTCAAGTTAGAGTTCCTGGCCCTGGTCTGGGCCATCACCGAGCGGTTCAAGCACTACCTAGCCTCCAGTAAATTCACTGCCTTCACTGATAACAACCCCTTGACTCATCTAGAAACAGCCAAGCTAGGAGCCATGGAACAACGATGGATGGCTCGGCAGTCAAACTACCAATTCACTATCAAGTACCGGGCGGGCCGCAAGAATGCCAACGCCGATGCCCTGTCCAGGATGCCTCACCAGTCGGACACTGAAGAAGAAGTGGATGACCTGGAAGAGATTGAACTACCTGCCTTTCATCGGAATGTAATGGTCCACGAGCAATGAGCCTCCAGGAGACCTCGCGGAAAGACGTTACATCCCCTGCCTCACCATAGCTGGAAGGAGACCCAGGACAGCGACCCGGTTGTCAGCCGTATTAAAGAACTAATAACCCAGGAAGGTTCCTCCCTGGAGAAGGAAGCGTCTCTCCAAGCCAAGCAGCTGTGGAATGAGAAGAGCCGGCTGTTCATCTATAGAGAGAAGCTGTGCCGGAGGTACGTCAACCCCAAAACCCATGAGATGGTATGGCAGATAGTGGTACCTGTTATGTTCTGCTACCAAAGCTAAGGAAAGAGAGGAGATCTGTCCCTACTATAAGACTCAGCTGAATCCCTACGATGTAACAGGGAACCTGATCCTGCGATCAGACCTGCTAAAGTCCTAATCTAGTCTGTACGAAGACCTATAGATGTGGGGAGGGAATCCCTACAAGTACTAAGGACTGGGAGGAATATGGGACACCTCCTAACAGAAATAGTAGCAGACAGACGAACAAACAAAATAGATAGAACATAGAGGTCCGTAGACCAAGCAAACTAACAGAGTTAGATACAGCGCACAGGCTAGCTAGAAAGTAGATATACAATGAAGTCCAGCAAAGCCAGAAGGGCGGAGCAGGATTAAATAGGCCAACAAAGTCATGTGACCAGCAAAGGAAAAAAAACCTAACAGCAAGGTTCTAACAGTACCCCCCCTTCTAAGAGGATCCTCCGGATCCCCTAGGACCAGGCTTATCAGGAAATCTCCTGTGAAACGCTCTGATAAGTCTGGACGCGGAAACATCATCTGACCTCACCCAAGAGTTATCCTCGGGTCCGAAACCTTTCCAGGCCACAAGATACTGCAAACTACCTCTATACCGTCTAGAGTCAAGGATGCGAGAAATTTCATATTCCCCGTCCTCCACCACCGGAGGAACAAAGGCAGAGGCGTCACCATCCGACACAACAGCTTTTTTTAACAGAGAGACATGAAAGACCGGATTAATTCTCCAGGAGGTAGGAACCTCCAACCTAACAGCAGATTGGTTGACAACCTGAAGCACCTTAAAGGGCCCTACAAACTTGGGACCCAATTTCTTAGAAGGAATCCTCAACCGCAGATTCCTAGAGGACAACCAAACCATGTCACCAACAGCGAACAAAACCTCCTGTCGTTTCCTATCAAAGTAGTCTTTAGATTTTCTGTTGGCCTCCTGAAGATTACCACGCACATCCGTCCAAACTCTTTCCAAATCACCGGAAAAATTCTCCTCCTCAGGCACGGCAGATCCCAACTTGGAGAACGACCCAAACGACGGATGTCTCCCAGAACAACAAAAAAAAGGCGAACAACCAGCAGAAGAAGATGTATGATTGTTCAGAGCAAATTCGGCAAGTGGCAGAAACTCAGACCACCCCTCTTGATTGTCTGCCACAAAACAACGCAAGAACTGCTCAACATCCTGGTTTTTCCTTTCTGTCTGGCCATTAGATTCAGGATGATATCCGGACGAAAACGACAAATGAATTCCCAACCTGTCACAAAAGGCACGCCAAAAACGAGCCACGAACTGAGGACCCCTATCAGAAACAATGTCAGTAGGAACGCCATGAAGTCTGACAATTTCCTTGACAAAGGCCTTAGCGAGAGTTTTAGCGCAGGGCAGTTTGACGAAGGGAACCAAGTGACACATCTTGCTAAAACGGTCCACGACCACCCAGATGACAGTAAAACCCTCAGAGGGGGGAAGGTCAGTTATAAAGTCCATAGCCAAATGTGTCCAAGGAGCACTGGGGACCTCCAAAGGACAAAGCAACCCCGCAGCAGGAGTATGTGAGGACTTAGATCTAGCACATATAGTACATTGGCGCACCCACTTAATGACTTCCTTCTGCCATCCAGGCCACCAAAAACTGCGACCCACCAGTCTCTTGGTCTCAGAGATTCCGGGATGACCTGCCAACCGAGATTCGTGACACTCAACAAACAAATCTCTCCTAAAGGTCCCAGGCACAAACAACCTCCCATGAGGAGTGTTAGATGGGGCATTCTCCTGAGCTTTAAGAATCTCATCTTCCAAAACGGAGTCTAAAGCAGCTATCACAACACCTTCTTGTAAAATGTTTTCCTCTTTCTCAGCACCGACTATGGGAGAAAAACTGCGAGACAAGGCATCCGCCTTAACATTCTTAGTACCAGGGATGTAAGTAACGGAGAAATTAAACCGCGAGAAAAACAGTGCCCACCTAGCCTGACGGGCATTCAGGCGCTTGGCAGCATCAAGATATATCAGATTTTTATGATCCGTAAGAACCTGAACGGGAAATTCCGCACCTTCCAAGAAGTGGTGCCAGTGTTCAAATGCGAGTTTAATAGCCAATAATTCCCGATTACCAATATCGTAATTCAGTTCAGTCTCCGAAAATTTTTTTGAAAAAAAGGCACAGGGATGTAATCCATCCCCGTTATCCTGAGACAATACTGCGCCAACCCCCACAGAGGAAGCATCAACCTCAACCAAAAACGGCCTAGTAACATCAGGCTGCATAAGGATGGGAGCAGAGGTGAACCTCTCCTTGAGATACACAAAAGCTTCGATGGCCTCAGAAGACCACTGAACCGCATCAGCACCTTTCCTGGTGAGATCAGTCAGAGGTTTGACAATACTAGAAAAATTTTTTATGAATTTTCTGTAGTAATTGGCGAAACCCAAAAACCTCTGTATCGATTTCAAACCAATAGGCCTAGGCCATTCCTGCACAGCCTGAACCTTAACCGGATCCATCTCAAAACCTTTGCTGGAGATAATGTAGCCCAAAAAACTAATTCTCTGTACAGCGAACTCACATTTCTCCAGCTTAGCAAAAAGCGAATTGTCCATTAATAACTGTAATACCTCACGCACGCTCCGCCAATGAGACTCCAGATCTGGCGAATAAATCAAAATGTCATCCAAATACACAACCACATTTTTACCGATCAAAGGTCTAAGGATGTCATTAATCAGATTCTGAAAAAATGCAGGAGCATTAGTAAGACCAAAAGGCATAACCAGATTCTCAAAATGACCCACAGGAGTGTTAAAAGCAGTCTTCCATTCATCACCCTCCTTCATGCGCAACAGATTGTATGCCCCCTTAAGGTCAATTTTAGAGAACCACTTGGCCCCCAATAACTGGTTAAACAGATCAGGAATCAATGGCAGTGGGTAAGGATTGCGTACCGTAATTTTGTTAATCTCACGAAAATCCAGACAAGGACGTAAACCGCCGTCCTTTTTTTTTACAAAAAAAAATCCAACCGCCACAGGAGACTTAGAGGGCCTAATGTGACCGGCGGCCAAACTTGTCTGTATGTATTCCTCCAAAGCCTTCCTCTCAGGAATAGTAAGGTTAAATAAACGACTTTTAGGAAGAGTCGCTCCAGGGACAAATTCAATAGAACAATCATAGTCTCTATGGGGAGGCAAAACCTGCGATTCCTTCTCAGAAAAAACTCTCCAAAAATCCTGAATAGGAACAGGCAATTCTCCCCTATCCAAAGCTGCAATACGCCCATTACAACACTTGTCATAACATTTGTGGCTCCAGGATTTAATTTCACTGGTAGACCAATCCAGTACAGGATTGTGAAATTTTAACCAGGGCAAACCCAATATTACTGGAGAAGGCAAGTTATTCAACACTACCAAATCCAATTTCTCATGGTGAACACCATTAATAGTGAGAGGAAATTCACTGACCTTGAGAGTAATATTCTTCAAAGGGGAGCCATCCACAGAAACCACAGCAATGGGGGATGATAAAGGTTCAGGTTTTAAATTGAGTTTTTCCACGAATCCCCCATCAATTACATTCAGTGTAGACCCGCAATCAACAAACACCCGAAATTCCATTAATTTTTCCTGAGCAATCGTGGAAGCAGCTAAAAATATACCCTTGGAATTTAAACAGGCAATACGGGCGTGACTGACCATTTTTTTTTCTTTCTTCATCCGAAGCTCACAGCCTTTAATCAAATGACCAGATTTTCCGCAATAGAAGCACAAGCCTTGCGAAAAACGACGGTCTTTTTCTTGAGAGCGAGGTGCCACCGATCCAATCTCCATCGGTTCACCACTGTTAGTACACACATTATCATAACCAGAAACTGACATAGCAGAGGATTTGCTCTCATTAACCCTAGCACGCAGTCTTCTATCCACCCGTATAGCTAATTGCATAGCCTGTTGCAAATCCTCAGGTGTAGGATAAGCAATTAGCAGGTCTTTAACCCTTTCACTGAGCCCAGCAAGAAATAGACTTTTCAGAGCAGAATCGTTCCACCCTGTTTGAGTGGACCAACGACGAAAATGTGTACAATATTTTTCCACATTACCCGATCCTTGTTTTAGACGTCTCAACTCAGTCTCAGCTGATGCGACACGGTCAGGATCATCATATAATAGTCCCAAAGCAGAAAAAAAACTATCCACTGATCTGAAGCATGAATCACTAGGTTGCAAAGAAAAGGCCCACTCCTGAGGCTCTTTGCGCAAAAGTGACATTATGAACCCTACGCGCTGGGATTCATCCCCAGAGGACTTAGGTCTCAAACGAAAATACAATAAGCAAGCATTTTTAAATGAAAAAAATTCTCGGTGTTCACCAAAAAATAAATCCGGCAAACATACCTTAGGCTCCAAGAAATGTGCTCCAGGACAGTTACTCACGTGCTGACGGAGCTCGGCCACCTCCAGAGAGAGTCCCTGCAGGCGATGAGCCAAATCCTGAACCGACACCATGATGGAACAGAAAAATCTTTCCTTAGAGAATTTGCAGGCTGGACTTACTGTTATGTTCTGCTACCAAAGCTAAGGAAAGAGAGGAGATCTGTCCCTACTATAAGACTCAGCTGAATCCCTACGATGTAACAGGGAACCTGATCCTGCGATCAGACCTGCTAAAGTCCTAATCTAGTCTGTACGAAGACCTATAGATGTGGGGAGGGAATCCCTACAAGTACTAAGGACTGGGAGGAATATGGGACACCTCCTAACAGAAATAGTAGCAGACAGACGAACAAACAAAATAGATAGAACATAGAGGTCCGTAGACCAAGCAAACTAACAGAGTTAGATACAGCGCACAGGCTAGCTAGAAAGTAGATATACAATGAAGTCCAGCAAAGCCAGAAGGGCGGAGCAGGATTAAATAGGCCAACAAAGTCATGTGACCAGCAAAGGAAAAAAAACCTAACAGCAAGGTTCTAACAGTACCCAAGACAGACATCCAGATGGTGTTGGAAGCCTACCACGATCAGGCGGGACACTTTGGCTGGAAAAAGCTAGAGACCCTGCTGAAGTGTTGATTCTACTGGGTGGGAATGCGCAGCTCCATTGAGAGGTGGTGCCTGAACTGTGGACCCTGGAGCCTCAGAAGAAAAGACTACAGCAGCCAGAAGGCGCCCCTGCAACCCATCAAGACAACTCAACCTTTGGAGATCGTGGCTCTGGATCATGTCAAGCTGTCACCTAGCAGGTCAGGATACTCCTATGCCCTGACCATGGTGGATCACTACTCCCGTTTCCTGGTGGTTGCCCCAGTCAAAGATCTGACGGCAGAGACAGCAGCAAAGACGTTCCAAGCGTACTTCTGCAGACCCCATGGATACTCGGAGCAGGTGCTGACAGACCAGGGCTCAGCCTTTGAGGCCGAATTTTTCAAGGAGTTGTGCCATTTGTACGGGTGTAAAAAGATCAGGACTACACCGTACCACCCCCAAACCAATGGTCTCTGTGAAAAGATGAATAACATCATCATCGACTTGCTGAAGACCATACCACTAGAGGAGAGAAATCAGTGGCCAGATCTACTACCTGACCTTGCAGATCTGTACAACCACATACCTGTGAGTTCCACCAATTGTACTCCGACATATCTCATGCGTGCAAGACCTGGGAAGTTGCCCATGGACCTGGAGCTTGGTGTAGTAGAATCAGAAGCAGATATGTCCACTGAGGACTGGGACACGACCAGACAAGAGCAGTACAGAAGAGTACAGGCCTGTGTCGAAGACAGTCTCACTCGAGTGAGGGACAAGCAGGAAGCCCGCTACAAAAAAAGTGCGCCCGCAGAACCCTTCACACCAGGAGAAGTGGTGTTAAAGAGGAAAAGGAGAAACCACAAACTTGATGACCAGTGGGAGAGAGAACCCTACACTGTGTTAAACTCAAGGTTTGATAATAGGAAGACCTGCCTAATTAGTAGAGACGGAGGAAGAACGACTGCAACAGTATCCAGGGACCATCTGAAGTTGTGTCCAGACCTGCTAAAGCCCCAAGAAGAAGTGCCTAAAGAAACAGTAATACACACTGACTTAGGAGTTTTCCCGTCAGATTGGCCCCAACTAGGAGGAGCAGTAATCATTCCTGTAATCACCTTCTACCCACAGCAAGAAGAACCTGTAGGTGCCCCAGAAGAGCCAGCTCAAGAAGAGTCCCCGGAAGAAGGATCCCCGGCTGCAGCAGAGCAAGAAGGCCCAGCTAATGGTATACTTGCCAGTCCCGCACAGAGGCCAAGGCAGCCTTCTAGCCCCTCCACAGCTAGTACTGACAGAAAGGGAGGTAGAGCAAATATTAGTGCTTCATGTTTCTCGGTACCACGCAGGTCCACACGTAGTACCAAAGGTCAGACCCCTGTCAGATACAGAGAGTAAGAAGGAAACTCTGACAGTGTAGATAATTGGTCCTGGGGTATTATATCATATTGTGTATTTTCATGTATGTATATCCTAACTTGTGTTTTGCCTTATAATGGACAACCTAAGTGAAATGGACACTTTCCCTTTTTGCCTCTAACTACCCGTAAGGGTACCTAAAGAACTCTGTGGCTGAGGACTGTGTGCAGCCCAAAAATGGCTTCTTGTAAATAATTGCACTCCCTGGAGTGCCTCTTTAGGTGACCTCAGAAGAAAAACCTGTCTGGTGTGGCACTAACGGAGGTCCAACTCAGGATCTCCATGCCCTGCAGCCACCCCAGGGCCTACGAGGAGGGTTTGGGACAGGTCCCTCAAGCTACCAAGTACTCTACCCTGTGAGATGGACATCCTGTCGGGGAACCTCACCGGAAGAGACTTGCGTTCTGGGGTTGCTTATTAAATTGTATATATCTATTTATTATTTATAATGTTTTATATGCAACGTTCAAGCCAAATTGCCTCCCATAAAGGGAAGATTGTTATTATTGTTGTTGTTATAAAAAGTACTTCAGTCCGGGAGTACTGAGCTTTGCTAGGGGGGAATGTGGCGCCCTGCTGCGCATTGGTGCCACAGATCCTAGAGGGGTGCATGGACGGATTCCTCCACAAGAGGCCCCCACCGCATACACACACCTCCACCTTCCACCTCAGACCACCAGAGGGAGCCCGGTTAGGGATATAAATAGGGAAGATGGAGCTAGACAGTTCAGTCTGAGTCGAGTCTGAAGTCCAGTCTGTGAGAAGTGCAGTCTGAAGAACAGTTTCCTCAGGGGACAGAGCTAGTTCCAGTCTGTGAGAATCCAGTCTGTAGAAGGAAGCCTGTTGAGAGGAGCTCCTACAGAAGCCATCCTGCAGTGGAGCACAGTCCAGACTCAGGGAGCTCAGGTTAGTGAGCCCAAGGCGTGCCGACGCCATAAGAGCGGTGAAGAGTAGCGAGGCCTACTGTTGTGTGTAGCCTAGTGAGGGCCCGAGCGTAGCCGAAGGCAAGTGGAGTAAGCGAGCTACATAGGGGGCAGAGGAGCTTAACCAGCTCACCCCATAACCATATACCGGACACCGCGTCCGTGTCTGCAAGGATCTCTAGGACCAGCAGAAACAACCAGAACCCCTGGTGAACTACATGTCCCAGGAACACCAAAAGCTGACTGTTATACCAGGGTCAGGAGTCACTGAGGCCCAAAATTCCAGGGAGTGTGAACTCCAACAGAAGGCCCTACCTCCAGGTCAGCCGCTGCTTGCAGAGACCAAGTTAGGCCTAGCTCCAGGCAGGTAATAAACTTACTAGGAAAAGGCAAGAAACAGGAGGCCCCACACCCGCTCACTGGGGAGAGTCCTGACGTGCCCCCCTCACCCTACAGTGCTCCGGATTGTGCCTAAAACACCACCAGTAAAGGTACTGAAGTGAACTGTCGTGTGTGCGCCTATTCTTCCTCCGACCCGGCTGGGTCCCCTCTGTCCTGCATCCCCTCTTATACGCTGCCCTGAGCCCCTGCTCCAACTGTGGGGAGCCGCACCATCTAGCTGCCTGAACACCGGCCTCAGAGGACTGCTGCAGCGCTGGTGGTCCTCACCAGAGACCACAGGTGGCGTCACGAACATTCCCCTTTCCCAAATAAACTTTCCCCCTTCCTTTTTAAGAGTGACCCCAGGGTACGGGCCCGGGAGTCGGCCACCCCGGCATCCCCCAAAACCGAAAACAAGGCCCGGGAGCCGAGTCGTCCCCATCCCCTGGACGCGTCACTAGCAGTACAGTGTCCACACCAAGCAGTGTTGTCCAGCCCGGACATGATCCGCGTAAACCAGAAATGAAAAAGGTCGCTTCCATGATGGCCAAAACAATAAAAGCTTTCAAGAACTGGTTTTCTCGGCGATAAAATAAGGACGAGAATGGACTTTTTTGTGATGAGGGGATTATTGCACTGGAAATCATTGATAAAATGGCAGAATGGGCCCATTAATTCCTGAAACAGTGTTGCCCTTCACTTTACCGTTTCCTTTTGCCCAACGTCCTAATATACTCATGTTTTAACTATATGTTTCTTTCATCTCTCAATCCTCTGGCTCTGCAGGATTCCCGTTAATTTGTTGATTTATGTCCCTGGGGCCTTAGAATCACTGTGTCTTTTTATGTCACAGATATGGATCCTGACTGTTGGGGAATAATCAGTGTACCACACTAAGATGCTCTTATAACCTAGCGGAATCCTCATTTGAAATCAGTTTTTTACTGATTGAAGACAAATTACAGATAGAAAACTATTTTTGTGCAATTTCCTATGACAGAATTAGGTACAATGTTTTTTTTGGCAAAATTGAAAGAAACCAAGAAAGGAATTTTGCGATTCTCTGGATGCCTCAACTACTAATATTTACTTAGCAGTTCTGATTTGATGTTTTCCTGTTGCAGTGTCATGTAATATTTGTTGTGAATTATTTTGCAGAATTGTTCTGTGATATAAAAATTGGTGTCTCTGACCTTCGTAGACACCTTTCTTCATATCCGGGATCTCTACATTTAAGCTCAATATTCCAATGTGTTTGAATCTGTAATCTGGACTCTCAAAATTCTTTTAGGGACAGTTTATGTAATTTATTTTTGTTGAATTTTCCATCACTGTAGAAGCAAATTTTTCATCTGCATAGTATTTTCCACAGTAGACTGTGTGGTCGTGGAAGATTTGTTGCTGCTTGACAAATGCGTGGAGGCCTTGTCTGCTATCCAAGACAGAATCTGCTCTCGCTCTTCTGGCTTCCACACACGTTTACGTTCCAGACCGGGAATTTTTTCCAGGAACATAGTGGATGCATCAAACTTCTTCTGACCTGACACAGACTGAGTGCCTTCTTGGGCACCACGGACAACACCACGTCAACGTCCACGTTCCTTAACAACAGGCTTTTTTTGGCATTTTGGGTTCTGTTAACAGATTTTCAGATGTTGATGGCACAAGCCAAGCTAGCTGTCACAGCCAAAATAGTGGTTAGAATGGCCTGGTGCGTGCGTGCTTTGTAGCAGGCAGTAGGAAATGTTTGGACTACTACTTTGTACAGAGCAATCAAAGATTTTTTACGTAGACTAATACAGAGAGAAGGCAGGCTGACACCCCAAAATAGTGGTTAAAATGGCCTGGTGCTTGTTTGTAGTAGGCAGTAGGAAATGTTTGGACTACTACTTTGTGCAGGGCAATCAAAGATTTTTTATGTACACTAACATGGACAGAAGGCAGGCTCTGATCCCTAAAACAGCAGGGAAAATAGACCAGTGCTAAAAAAAAAAAAAAGGCAGCACACAATGCTAATTTTGTGTGTGCAAGAAAAATATTGCTTTGCCTCTGACAAGAGCTGTTTTAAGATGGACACTGGAAGAATACTTTATCCTCTCACTACCTAATACACAATCTCTCCCCTGTACTATGACTTTGTTGTGAGTTTTCAGCTCTGAAAAGAGCTATTTTTTGGTGGTATTATGGAGCTAGTGAGCGGCTCCTTTAAACACAGAACTAGTACACACTGCAGGTAGCCCTTAAAAGGGCTTTTGTTTGATCAAGAGGCCTAAACACTCTCCCTAGCAGCTCAGCGATCTCTCCCTATGCTTATGACGCGCCCCCTGGGCTGTGGGGTACCCGGAGCCGGGCCTGTAAATGCTGGGAGTTGTAGTCACCGTGGCGGTGACCCGGTCCGTGACCCAGGGCGGTCAAACCAGGGTAGTTTATTTATAGTATTTATAATGTCCGACTACGCCACCTGTGGAATGCGGTTATTGGGAACCGCCGCTGCGGAGCCGTCCACTGAAGCTGATGGTATGTGCAGCAAGGTGATGTAACTCCCCACAGGAAGAGCGGAGCTTCAGGGCAGCGTGTATGGATGATGGTGGTGATAGTGCCTGGATCAGTAATAATAACACGGAGTCTTTGCAGTGCAGTCCTAGGGTCTTTACTTGTGGTAATTACATAGGCCCCAACGGGAGTACTTGCTAGGGATGAGGGCCTGGTCAGTCTGGGAGCAATCCTAGAATTCCCCTGGCCAGGTGGAGTTGTAGGCCTGCCGTTCTGACTGTACTCTTTTGGCTATCCCGCTTATAGTCGTGTTGTAGCCCACGTCCCTGAGTGTAGCGTGCTGCTCACCCGTATGGCTGGCGACTCGGACCTTGTGTATTCCTCGCTCCTCTGTGGCGGTACGGGTCCTTCCGTGTGGCTGAGCCTCCGGGCTTCTGTGGGCCAGGAGACCTGCAATCTCCTGCCCTGCGGTATCTGCTGCTGGGCTTGAAGGGTCCGACAGCCTTGGACTCCGGTGTCCAGTCCTCTGTATACACTGGCCAGGATGAGCTATGCCCAGCTCCAGTCCCTGGCTTCTTGCTCCTGTCTCCTGCTTGACTCCTCACACTCACTGAACTCTGACTAGACTTAGACTAACCCTCGCCTCCAGACCCAGTTATATAGGGCAGGATCCTCCCCTTTCTGGCCTGGGGCAGGAGGTGTTGCATGTAGTGTGTTCCCTGACCAGGAAACTCCTGTTTTGCTCCCAGACATGGTATTACTACCATTGTGGCAACCAGACCCTCTGGGGTGCCACACTTATAGAACGCAGGCTCCAGACACAATGTGCACATAATGGCGGCGGCAGGGCTTAAATAGACCTTATGACACTTGGTGGCCAGCTAATCACAGTAATGCCACAATCAAGATGTCTGCGGCATTACTGTGATTGGTTAAGAAGCCCAGCATGTTTAGTGGCTGCAAAGGAGGCGCCAAAACTGCAGGGCGGGACATCCGAATATAGCGAGGCGAGTACACAAATACTCGCCGAATAACGATTAACACGAATACCGTACTATTCGTGCGAATAGCGAATAGTAACGAATACACTCATTCATCACTACTGCTGACAAAACTGGTGTAACTGATCCAAGTTTGTAGGTTGCCTTGCTCACCCTGCCTTTCCAGCTTTGCCCATAAATTTTCAATGGGATTGAGATCAGAGCTTTGTGATGGCCACTCCAGTTCATTGACTTTGTTATCCTTAAGCCACTTTGTTACCATTTTGGCAGTATGCTTCGGGTCATTGTCCATTTGGAAGACCCATTTCCGCCAAAGCTTTAACTTCCTGGCTGATGTCTTGAGATGTTGCTTCAGTATTGCCACATAATCTTTTTTTCTCATGATGCCATCTATTTTGTGAAGTGCATCAGACCCTCCTGAAGCAAAACAACCCCACAACATGATGCTGCCACCACCGTGTTTCACAGTTGGGATGGTGTTCTTAGGCTTCCAAGCTTCCCCCTTTTTCCTCCAGACGTAACGATGCTCATTATGCCCAAAAAGTTCAATTTTAGTTTCATCAGACCACAGGACATGTCTCAAATATTAAGGTTTTTGTTCCTGTGTGCATTTGTAAACATTAATATGGCTTTTTTATGTTTCTTTTGGAGTAATGGCTTCTTCCTGGCAGAGTGTCCTATCAGCCCATGTTGATACAGTACTCGTTTCACTGTAGAAATTGACACAATCTTACCAGCTTCTGCCATAATCTTCACAAGGTCTTTTGGTTTTGTCCTTGGTTTGATATGCACATGTCGATCCAAAGCACGTTCATCTCTGGGACACAGGACCCATCTCCTTCCTGAGCGGTATGATGGCTGGACATTCCCATCTTGATTGTACTTGAGTATAATTGTTTGTACAGATGACTGAGCACCTTCAGGTATCTTGAAATTGTACCCAAGGATGAGCCAGACTTCTGAAAGTCCAAATTCTCTTCCTGTAAAGAGAGGAGAGAACAAGGCGCAATGGGTGACTCAGTATTGCAATTGTTAGAGGGGTGTGGGGATGGCTACTAACCTTGTGAAGTTGTGCACCTCTGCACAACCCCAGTGTAAAGCTCCACAAGCTCCGCTCTGTTGGTGGCTGTCATCTATTTCCAGCGGCGTTCACAGATCCTGATCTCTCGGTGGTGGATCACGTGGTCAGGTTAGTAGCATGTAACGCCGAGATAGACGCCCAGCTTCACAATCACCCCCGGCAGCGTTCCGGAGGGGTTAGGGCAGCGCAGCTTGGAAAACCAGGGTAGTAATTCTAATTAAATTGCTCCCACAGGTGAAAGAACAATAGATTAAAGGCAGCTCTACCGCACCCCAAACAGGGGGAAAAGGACAATCAGTGAATATGAATAGCGGTACCAGAGCGCCAATAACAGGGCAAAAATATTAAAAGGACTGATTTATTAATGCACACCTGGTACCGCTATTGATATTCAAATTCTCTTCCTGACATCTTGGCTGATTTCTTTAGACTTTCCCATGATGCTACACAAAGAAGCAGTGTGTTTCAGGTGTGCATTAAAATACATCCACAGGTTTATCTCTAATTAACTCAGATGTTGCCAAATAAACTATCAGAAGCTTCCAAACACATGACATCATCATATGGGCAGTCCAGAATTGTTTAAGGCATAGTAATCTTAGTGTACGTAAACTTTGGACTTTGCAGTAAGTAATAAAATGCCTTAAAACATTCTCTCTTGCTCATTATTCTGGCATTTGGCAAATATTAAAAATTATGGTAATCCTAATTGACCTAAAAGGGGGAAAGGTTTTCCATGTCAGATATTGAGAAAAACATGCATATGTGTCTTTTTATATAGTGTATGTAAACTTCTGGTTTCAACTGTAGGACCCAAGGCTCTGGAGGGGTGGCCCATGGCCAGATTTCCCTCATTATATTGTTATGTGCGCCAGTGTCGATCGGTGGTGCACATCTCTGGGCAGGGAGCTTCCCTGAAGCTCTTTTGCGGCTGCAAATAAAGAGTCGCAGCGGAATTCCAGGGGAGCTCCTGACTCCTGTTCTGTTACGTGCCTGTGCGATGACATCATGTGCCATGTCACATGATACATACATGTACATACAGTGGGTACGGAAAGTATTCAGACCCCTTTAAATTTTTCAGTCTTTGTTTCAATGCCGCCATTTGGTAAATTCTAAAAAGTTATTTTTTTTCTCATTAAAGTAGACTCTGCACCCCATCTTGACTGAAAAAGACAAGAAATGTAGAAATTTTTGCAAATTTATTAAAAAAGAAAAACTGAAATATCACATGGTCATATGTATTCAGACCCTCATATTTGCTCAGACACTCATATTTAAGTCACATGCTGTCCATCTCCTTGTGATCCTCCTTGAGATGGTTCTACTCCTTCATTGAAGTCCAGCTATGTTTAACTAAAACTGATAGGACTTGATTTGGAAAGGCACACACCTGTCTATATAAGACCTCACAGCTCACAGTGCATGTCAGACCAAATGAGAATCATGAGCTCAAAGGAATTGCCCAAGGAGCTCAGAGCCAGAATTGTGGCAAGGCACAGATCTGGCCAAGGTTACAAAAGAATTTCTGCATCACACAAGGTTCCGAAGAGCACAGTGGCCTCCATAATCTTTAAATGGAAGAAGTTTGGGACCATCAGAAGTTTTCCTAGACCTGGCCGTCCAGCCAAACTGAGCAATCGTGGGAGAAGAGCCTTGGTGATAGAGGTGAAGAAGAACCCCAAAATCACTGTGGCTGAGCTCCAGTGATGCCTTAGGGAGATGGGAGAAAGTTCCACAAAATCAACTATCACTGCAAACCTCCACCAGTCGGGCCTTTATGGCACAGTGGCCCGACGGAAGCCTCTCCTCAGTGCAAGACATATGAAAGCGCGCATAGAGTTTGCTCAAAAACACATGAAGGACTCCCAGACTATGAGAAATAAGATTCTCTGGTCTGATGAGACGAAGATAGAACTTTTTTGTGATAATTCTAAGTGGTATGTGTGGAGAAAACCAGGCACTGCTCATCACCTGCCGATTACCATCCCAACCGTGAAATATGGTGGTGGCAGCATCATGTAATGGGGGTGTTTTTCAGCTGCAGGGACAGGATGACTGGTTGCAATTGAAGGAAACATGAATGCGGCCAAGTACAGCGATATCCTTAATGAAAACCTCTTCCAGAGTGCTCTGGACCTCAGACTTGGCTGAAGGTTCACCTTCCAACAAGACAATGACCTTAAGCACACTGCTAAAATAACAAAGGAGTGGCTTCAGAACAACTCTGTGACCATTCTTGACTGGCCCAGCCAGAGCCCTGACCTAAACCCAATTGGGCATCTCTAGAGAGACCTGAAAATGGCTGTCCACCAACGGTCACCATCCAACCAGATAGAACTGGAGAGGATCTGCAAGGAAGAATGGCAGAGGATCCCCAAATTCAGGTGTGAAAAACTTGTTGCATCATTCCCAAGAAAACTCATGGCTGTACTAGCTCAAAAGGGTGCTTCTACTCAATACTGAGCAAAGGGTCTGAATACTTATGACCATGTGATGTTTCAGTTTTTCTTTTTTAATAAATTTGCAAAAAATTCTACATTTCTGTTTTTTTTTCAGTCAAGATGGGGTGCAGAGTGTACTTTAATGAGAAAAAAATGAACTTTTTAGAATTTACCAAATGGCTGCAATGAAACAGAGAATGAAAAATTTAAAGGGGTCTGAATACATTCCGTACCCACTGTATACATAGATGGTTGTGGGGGCCTACACACTCTAACCTGCCAGAGGCCCTGACTATTCTTAATCAGCCCCTGAATCCATGGGTCCCAACCATCCCAGATACAGCAGGACAGTGGTTGATTTGGCTCTAAGCTCTGCTGTCTCGGCAGTCTGCTGAATCTCCCTCACTATCACAAGGCCCCTTGTGACATCTTCTCCTGCCAGGGAAGAAGTAAATCATAAATGGGTGTGGCTTAGTTGTGTGGTTAGGTTGTTCCCCAAAATTTGCAGTGGCGCAGTGCGCATGATGCATAATTTGTCCCTCTTTATGTTCTGTAAAAGTTCGGAGGTACAGGTGCATCTCACTAAATTAGAATATCATCAAAAAGTTAATTTATTTCAGTTCTTCAATACAAAAAGTGAAACTCATATTATATAGTCATTACAAACAGAGTGATCTATTTCAAGTGTTTATTTCTGTTAATGTTGATGGTTATGGCTTACAGCCAATGAAAACACAAAAGTCATTATCTCAGTAAATTAGAATACTTTATAACAACTGCTTGAAAAATTATTTTAAAATCTGAAATGTTGGCCTACTGAAATGTATGTTCAGTAAATGCACTCAATACTTGGTCGGGGCTCCTTTTGCATCAATTACTGCATCAATGCGGCGTGGCATGGAGGCGATCAGCCTGTGGCACTGCTGAGGTGTTATGGAAGCCCGGTTTGCTTTGATAGCCGCCTTCAGCTCATCTGCATTGCTGGGTCTGGTGTCTCTCATCTTCCTCTTGACAATACCCCATATATTCTCTATGGGGTTAAGGTCAGGCGAGTTTGCTGGCCAATCAAGCACAGAGATACTGTTGTTTTTAAACCAGGTATTGGTACTTTTGACAGTGTGGACAGGTGCCAAGTCCTGCCGGAGAATTACATTTCCATCTCCAAAAAGCATGTTGACTGAGGGAAGCATGAAGTGCTCTAAAATTTCCTGTTAGATGGCTGCGCTGACTTTGGTCTGATAAAACACAATGGACCTACACCAGCAGATGACATGGCTCCCCAAACCATCACTGATTGTGGAAACTTCACACTAGACCTCAAGCAGCTTGGATTGTGCGCCTCTCCACTCTTCCTCCAGACACTGGGACCTTGATTTCCAAATGAAAATTGGAACTCTGGGACCTTGTGGAGTGTGTCAATGACTGCCTTCTGGACATCTGTCAAGTCAGCAGTCTTCCCCATGATTGTGGAGCCTACTGAAATAGACTAAGTGGCCTTTTTAAATGCTTTGGAAGCCTTTGCAGGTGTTTTTTGTTAATTATTCTAAGTTACTGAGATAATGACTTTTGTGTTTTCATTGGCTGTAAGCCATAATCATCAACATTAACAGAAATAAACACTTGAAATAGATCATTCTATTTGTAATGACTCTATATAATATATGAGTTTCACTTTTTGTACACCATTCTAAAAACTCAAAACTACATTCAAGAAGTTTATTAACCCTTCAGGTGCTTCACAGGAATTAATGGAATGTGGAAGGAAAAAATTAAATTTAACTTTTTTCACAAAAATTTTACTTTAGACCCACTTTTTTACTTTCACAAGGGTAACAGGAGAAAATAGACCACAAAATTTGTTGTGCAATTTTTACTGAGCAAACCGATACCCGGGAAAAAACAATTTGGGCACACGACAGTGCTCAGAAGGTAACCTTTTAATATGTTTTCTTTTTAATTGATTGGTAATAAAAATTTAATATTTTAAAATGGCAGCTATACTTCTTTATTGATATAGGATTTTTTTGCATAACTGAAGTACCGCATTTAATAGGCCTTTTCTTTTTCATTGGATTATATTGCCTCCTGGAGTGCAGATTTCCGTGTTAGAAGAGCAGAATATCCCTCTCAAGTGACCCCATTTTGGAAATTTACCTTTTTGTGAATTTATCTACTGGTATTGTAACAATTTTGACTCCATGGGTGTTTTCCAGAAACAAGCAGCAGTGGATATTGCTGAGTGAAAATTGCAAACTGCCGTTGTAGTGACCAGTACATTCTAGTGACCAGTATATGTTGTAGTAACCAGTATGTTATGCCCAGCTTATGCTTCTGGAGACACGCACCTGTAAATTAGGAGGGCTCTCATCGCTGCAGAAATGCCAAACATGTGGACGCTAAATGTGGTTTAGGCATATTGTTGAGCTCAGAAGGGAGGGGCGGCATTTGGATTTGGGAGCACAGAATTCGCTGGATTTTTTTTGGAGGGCGAGGAGCCAGTTCACTTTTCCAGAGCCTTTGTGCTGTCCCCTATGTTTCCATTAACAGATGATGTACCTGAGTGAGGACTTGCTTTTTTGTGAATGGAGTTGAAGCTTTTACATAACATTTTGGATCACATTTATCCGGCGCTCTATGCTGAGCACCTACTGTACATCAGAATTTCCATCTAAGTCTCTGAGTGACGTGATTCAGCTGAAACCCCCGAGGGATCCATTCACTATAATGAGGCAGCAGAGTTACTCTGGACTCTGTCTGGCCTCTGTTAAGCTTTGTCCTTTTCAGAAGTGCACAAAACTGTGGCCGACGGCACTTCTATGCATGCCTAAAAAGACGGACCCTGCTGGATCACAGGTCAGGTCAGACACGTCCACAGTGCCTCCATCTGCCTCATTACAGGGAATCTTACGCTGGAGGTTCCATCTGAATCACGTATTTCAGAGATTTACATGGAAATCCCAGTGTAAGCGCTCAGCGCAGGATAACTATGAACAGAACCTTACTGCAATCTTTGGGAGGTATAAAATAAACAAATTAACTGCAGGTCAAGAATTGGTTTTATATATTTTTTTGCACCGTTCCTCGTACGTCATAACTGACTTGGCGACTTTATTCTTCAGGTCTATGCGATTACAGCAATACCAGATTTATATTGTTTTTTATATATTTGGCTGCTGTCACACACTAAAAGATGCTTTATTTCACACAAGTTTTGGCATCGCCATATTTTGAGAGCTAGCATTTTTCTATATTTCTGCCGACAGAGTTATGTGAGGGCTTCTTTTTTGTAAGACGAGTTGATGCTTTTATTGAAACATTTTTGGGCATGACATTTTGCGGAATGCAGGATAAATGTGAGCCGAGCCTTCCTGCGATCTTTGGGAGGCAGAATGAACAAATCAACAGCAGGTGAAGAATTGGTTTTATTTATTTTTTACGCCGTTCCTCGTGCGGTATAAGTGATTAGACAACTTTTCGGGTCGGTGCAATTACAGCGATACCTGGTTTATATCGTGTTTTTATGTTTGGCTGCTGTCACACACTAAAAGACGCTTTTTATGGTATAAATGGTATAGCTAAAAACGTCATCTTGTAACACAAAAAATAAGCTGCAATACCGCTCCATCAGTGGAAAAATAAAAAAGCATTAGCTCTCAGAATATAGCGATGCAAAAACAATTCTTTTTTTAGCTGTCTTGTCAATATGATCACTGCACCCTTGAATAAACTCATTGAGAGTTTGATGTAGTTTGTAAAATTCGGTCACTTACAGAGGGGCTTTGCTGTTCTGGCACCTCAGGGGCTCGGCTAATGTGACATGGCACCCTCAAACCATTCCAGCAAAATCTGAACTTCAATATGGTGCTTCTTCCCTTCCGAGCTTTGTATTGTGCCTCAAAAGTAGTTTTTGACCACATTTGGGGTATTGGCGTACTCAGAAGAAATTGAATAACAAATTGTATGGTCCATTTTTTCATATTACCCCTTTTGAAAATTGAAAACTTGGGGCCAAAGCAACATTATAGTGGAAAAAATGGTAATTTCCCATTGACTCAGCCCAATGTTATACAATTCTGTGAATCGCCTGAGGGTTACAAATGCTCACTACACCCCTAGATGAATTCCTCAAGAAATGTAGTTTCCAAAGTGGGGTCACTTCTGGGGATTTCTGCTGTTTTGGCATGTCAGGGGCTCTTCAAATGCGACATGGCTTCTGCTATCTATTCCAGCCATTTTTGAGTCCCAAAGTCAAATAGAGCTCCTTCCCTTCCAAGCCCTGCCATGTGCACAAACAGTAGTATTCCACCACATATAGGGAAATTGCACAACAAATATGGTCCATTTTGTCCTGTTACCCTCATGGAAATGAAAAATTGGGGCCTGAAGAAACATTTTTCAGGAAAAAATGTATTTTTTCATTTTAACGGCTCAACACTATAAAATTCGGTGAAGCACGGTGGGTTCAATGTGCTCACCACACCTCTATATAAGTTCCTTGAGGGGTGTAATTTCCAAAATGGCATCACTTGTTGGGAGTTTTAACTGTTTAGGCACATCAGGGGCTCTGCAAACGTGACATGGTGTCCGCTAGCTATTCCAGACAATTTTGCACTCAAAAGACAAATGGTGCTTCTTGCCTTCCAAGCCCTGCTGTGCACCCAAACAGTAGTTTTCCACCACATATGGGGTATCAGTGTACTCAGGAGAAACTGCCCAACTAATTGTATGGTCCATTTTATCCTGTTACCCTTATGAAAATGAAAAATTTGCAGCTAAAGCAACATTTTTGTGGGAAAAATGACATTTTTTATTTCCACGGCTCAATGTTATAAAATTCTGTGAAGTATCTGCTGGCTCAAGGTGCTCACCACACCGCTAGATAAATTCCTTGAGGGGTGTGGTTTTCAAAATTGGGTCACTTGTGGAGGGGTTTCCACTGTTTTGGTACATCGGGGGCTACGCAAACGCAACTTGGGGTCTGCTATTTATTCCAGCCAATTTTGCACTCCAAAAGTTGAATGTTGCTCCTTCCCTTTCGAGTCCCACCATGCACCCAAAAAGTAGTTTTTCACCACATATGGGGTGTCGGTGTATTCAGGAGAAACTGCACAACAAACTGAATGGTATATTTTTTCCTGTTACCTTTTTAAAAATGCAAAATTTGGGGCTAAAATATTATCTTTGTGGAAAAAAGTAAAATTTTCATTTTTTCCTTCCACATTGCTTTAATTCCAGTGAAGCCCCTAATGAGTCAGTAAACTTCTTGAATGTGGTTTTCAGCCAGCATTACTTAAACAGTGGAAAACCCTCCACAAGTGACCCCATTTTGAAATCTACACCCCTCAAGGAATTTATCTAGATATGTTGAAGAGTTCCAGCAGGGTCGGCTCCTGGTTTTCGTGGGCCCTGGGCGAAAGAGTCTCAATGGGCCCACACAGTATGCAGACATGCACATGCACACATACACAGTACGCAGACATGCACAAGCACACACACAATACACATACATGCACATGCACATGCACACACACAGTATGCAGACAAGCACACGCACACATACAATATGTAGACATGCACACACACAGCACACAGACATGCACACACACGGTACACAGACATGCACACAGACACACGGTACGCAGACATACACACACACACACACATATAGTACGCAGACATGCACACACACAGTACGCAGACATGCACAGTACGCAGACATGCACACACATGCAGACATGCGCACACATGCAGGCATGCACACACATACACACACATGCACATGGTACACAGATATGCACGCATATAATACGCAGAAACGAACATACACAAACATGTACACATACATATTTGAACACAAATTTTTAAAAACACATATAACACAGACATAAATATATATACACAGTCACACATACTGACAAACACAGATATTCACATCATACATGCACACAAACACACACACACAGACACATTAGAAATCTTTTTAAAATGGGGATTGGGGAAGCTGGGAACAAGCCTCATTCACCTGCCCCTGTCCTGTGTCCCGTCCAGCTCCTCAGGCAAGTGGCTGTCCAGGGCCGATGGCGTGTGTTTGATGGCAATCACAGACAGGACCCTAGACCATCAGGGGAGGCCCAATCGCCATCGGGGCCCGGGCTGCTCCCCCAGCATCTGTGCAGGACCTCTGGCGCTGTTTGATGGGCTTCACTTTAACAGACATGACCGCACGCAGTGTGCTGTGCGGCTGTGTCTGCTAGTAATGACGCAGCAGGCGGTCCTGCACAGATGCTGGGGGAGTGGCCCGGGCCCTGACGGTGAGTGGGCCCCCCTGATGGTCCAGGTCCCTGGCACTTGCCCGGGTGCTGACGCCAGCCCTGCATTCCAGAATTAAAACCTCATAAAGTGATACTGGTCAGAATTGAAAAAAGTGAAGGGGTTAGTATTGTGATGTATTGGGGGAGGATGGCATGTCAGAGGAGTCTGAACATATTAGATTTTATACCAACCAAGGTATTGCTGTAATTAGTGTGGAGAAGAGGGATTTACCTGCATCACATGTGGATTCTACTGATACAATTCTAGTGGATCTCTAATTATTTCACTACTGCCTTTTTGTAAGATGAAAGTAATTTCTTTTGATTTTGGAATATTTGTTGTTTATAAGACTTACTAGAATGTTTTATTACATTAAGTTTGTATTATCCAGTGATGGAACTTTTGGCCTCCGCCTACTTATTGCTTTAAAATCAAATAAAACTGTGACAGCTCTAGTTGATGAGATGTGATATACTCTATGTATATGTGACGCGCCCCCTGGGCCGCGTGTGTGTGGGGATACCCGGAACCGGACCCGTTGCGGATGCTGGGGGTTGTAGTCCTCGTGTGGCGGGGACCCGGTCCCGTGGCTCAGGGTGGTCAACCCAAATGGCAGTCTATTTATAGGGTTTTGTGATATTAAATGTCCGACTACGCCACCCGTGGATTGCGGTCAGAGTGAACCGCCGCTGCAGGGCAGACCGCTGAGGCTGGTGTTGTGGGTGCAGCAGAGGATAGTATAACTCCCCACGGGAGGAGTATAGCCTCAGGGCAGCAAGTGTGGATGTTGGGGGTGATGGTGCGCGGGAGCAGCAGTAACGACACAGAGTCCTGTAATGCAGTCCAGGGTATTTACTCACAGTTCTTTATCCACGTTACTACAGCTGGTCATAACGTCCCACGTCGCACTGTGCTCACCAAGTGAGGGGCTCGGCCTACTCCCAGATAACTTTGGAGCGTTTCACAGGACCCCCTTTGTGTGTCCTTTCTCTGGCCTGTCATACCCCGCCAGTGACCTCGCTTCTGTCCGGCTTCCTCGGGCCTTCTCTGGTGAACCTTGGCGCCAGTTTCTCTGACCCTATATGGTGGCTTCCTAGCGGGTGTAGCGAGGGGCTGCGCAACGTAAAATGTCACAGCCTCCGGTTTCTAGCTGAGGGTAGTTCCCCGCCTCCACTAGTTTTGGGGACCAGTCTCTCCCTTTGGCCTGACCCCCCTACGCAGGTAGATTCGGGTGTGTAGTGGCGACTCGCCGGTCCACACCCCTGGGGTCCCTTCATTCCTTGTTCCTGGAGCCTCCTCTGCTCCTCTTCCTTCCTTCTCCTTCCTCCAGGCTCCGGCCTCCCTCTCAGGCCTGCCTGCGGAGCAGAGCCCATGTAGAGCCTCTGCTCCCCCCTATGCACTACAGGGTTCCGCACATCTGGTTGAGATGCAATACCTCTGTAGCGACCGAACCCTCGCGGCACTACATTTGCATACAACTGATCGAACACTAGGACTAGGATTAAACATTCTTATTTTTGATTATAAAAACAAATTCATACATGTAGATTTCTTTTATTTATGAAGAACTTACATCAAACACAGAATAAGAATTAAACATGCATAAAAAGTTGTCATTGATACACTGTTCATTTACTGAGATATCTTGCAAAAGTGGCACTTTAAAGATCTCTTGTAGTGAGTTGCACAAGGGAGTCACTTTGAATAGACTAGTAGTAATCCGCCATCACATGGGTATTCCAGTGTCCTTGGTATCTTTCTCTTTTAGTTCTTAAATCTTGGTTGAATAGTTCACCCTGCTTGTCACCAAAGATTTCTGTTAAATGATCCGAGTGGCTGTGGAGATAATGTACCTTGATACTTATTGTACAGCCAAGGTGACGGAAAGAAGATAGCATTCTTTCTACTAGTCAGTGTAATTATTTGCTTTATCGTTCCCAAGAAAATTCTGAAAATTCTGTACAACTATGGTGAAAGAAGACCATGCATCTGTCTCAGCATCGTTCAATGAATCACTGAAGATTTTCAAAGATTTTTCTTGAGTCCTCTCATTTGAGGACCATGAAAAATACCCGACTTTAGCTTCTCTGTGGTTAGCGCTGGAAATTTTCTGCAAATGTAGTCGAAGCATCTTCCTTCTTTGTTTAGAGCCTTTACAAACTGCTTCTTTAAACCTAATTTGATGTGCAGTGGTAAAATTATCTTATTCCTGTCAACCAATGGTTTGGCAATTAGGCTATGTGCCCACGATGCAGAAATGAAGCAGAAAATTTCTGCAGCATTTCTGCATCTCCCTGGCAGAAAAAACGCATGCAGATTGTGCATGCGTTTTTCCTGCAGAATACATGTGGATCCACATGCGGATTCACATGCGTTTCCGCATGCAGATTGACAAGCGCTTTCCAGGCGATAGCATCACTTGGAAAGTGCTTGACAACTAGGTCACACTGTATAAATCCATGCAAACAGCATGGATTTATACAGTGTGAACCGTAAAAATTAAAACAAATAAAGCTTTACTCACCCCCGAGGCCCCGGTGTGTGCTGCAGCGCTCGTTCCTGTCTGGTTCCCGGCTGCCGGCATATCGCGAGACAGAGCGGTGAAGGGCCTGCGGTCACATGACTGTGACGTCACCGCAGGTCCTCAAGCGATGCCGGCATTCAGAGAAAAGCCTTCGGAAAGGTGAGTATAAACTTTATTTGTTATTTTATTCTTTTTTTACAGGTACAATGGTACCCAGGTCTGAATGAGAGTCTTCTCTCCTCCAGAACTGGGTACCATCCGCACATAGAAACGCATAGAAGCCGCTTGTACAAATGTACAGTCGCGGTTTCTATGCGTCTCAATGCAAGTCAATGGCGGGAGTTCCGCTGCGCTTCCGCAAAATTAAATGACATGCTGCGGATTTTTGTACGCAGCATAAACGCTGCGGAAAAATCCGCAGCATGTGCATAGAACATGCGGAATCCCCTTGGGGACCATGGGGTGCGGATTACCTAGCGCTTCACAAGCATTTATGCTGCGGAAATTCCGCAGCATAAACGCTTGAAAAACGCTACGTGGGCACCCAGTCTTACCTTCTGTTCTCTCAGAGGCCACTATTTTCTCACCCAGTGTTCATTCTTTGATCTACTATTCCAGAGACAGATACAACGGGGATCCACTCTGCTGTCCCAGCAGAATAGTCACCATCTTTAGGCCACTGGTAATCGTGGTATGATATTTTTTGTAACACCAGAGCAATTGTGTTTTGCTCTTCAGTCATCCTAGTTGAGTGACCTATTGGGATCGATCCATATTTGTTTCCATTGTGTGAAAGAACACATTTTAGGCTACGCTTAGAACTGTCTATGAACAGCCGCCATTCGCTTGGTCAATATTGTGACAGGCCCATTTTAATCAAAAAGCCTTGAACAGTATTGCAATAAACAAAATCAGCTTCCTCCAATAAAAATGAAAGTGAATCCTTTTCTCTGTTGGGATAGTAAGTAGTAATGAGCAAGCATGCTCGCTACTGCTCGGTGCTTGCCCGAGCATCTCACTGATCGAGATGCTCGGCGCTCGCTGAGTATTTCCGGGGTTGCTCGGCGGGAGCTCGGGTCTCCTCCCTACATGTTTGGCGCTCTTTACAGAGCCTGTGAACATGCAGGGATTGCCTGCCACTCACTGTAATGCCGTAGCCATGTTAGTTGTGGCATTACAGTGATTGGCTGGCCGCACAGCATCATCAGGTCTATATCAGACCTGGCGCCGCCATGCTAGTCACAATCACTTTGGAATCATACAGTGTAGAGAAGTGCTGCTGAGGTAGGGAGAGATTTGCTTGTTTCTAGTTAGTGTAGGTGTACCAAACTATATTAGAGACACATATCCATCTCAGCAAACAGTCCTTCTGAGGACTAATCCATCTGCAGAGATATCAGGCAGGCAGTGAATATAGGCAGGCAGGCAGTGTATATAGCAGACTGCAGTGCACATAGCACAAGAGGCTCCATTCCAGTTTTGTCTGCTGCTGCTGTTGGATATTTCTAGAAATAGGCCCAGGTCTCAGGGGCCAGGAATAATTTTTTTTGGATCTTAATCCTCATTATTTGCTTACAAAGCAATCCAGAGAACACCGTTGTTCTGCGCCATTTGCTTGTTGGCACTCCAGAATACCGCCAGGTCCTTTCCATATTACAGCGCTAAAAATCCAGCTATTTAAAACTGTGAATTGTCTGTCACACGGATCACATATAATTGCGATGAAAATACTGCCATTTCTGGCCTCCATTAAAAATTTGTTTCAGTGTGTCAGTGAAGCAACTGACACCAGTTTGCTGTTCAAAATGGTTACCTACAGGCCAGCTATTTAAAACTGTGTTTTCTTTGTCACACGGATCACATATATGTTTTCAGAAAATACTGCCATTTCTGGCCTCCATTAATTTTTTTTTTCAGTGTGTCAGTGAAGCAATTGACACCAGTTTGCTGTTCAAAATAGTTACCTACAGGCCAGGTATTTAAAACTGTGGTTTGTCCGTCACACGGCTCACATATACGTTTTCAGAAAATACTGCCATTTCTGACCTCCATTAAAAATTTGTTTCAGTGTGTCAGTGAGGCAATTGACACCAGTTTGCTGCTCAAAATAGTTACCTACAGGCCAGATATTTAAAACCGTGTTTTCTCCGTCACACGGATCACATATACGTTTTCAGAAAATACTGCCATTTCTGGCCTCCATTAAAATTTTTTTCAGTGTGTCAGTGAAGCAATTGACACCAGGTTGCTGCTCAAAATAGTTACCTACAGGCCAGTATTTAAAACTGTGTTTTCTCCGTCACACGGATCGCATATACGTTTTCAGAAAATACTGCCATTTCTGGCCTCCATTAAATTTTTTTTCAGTGTGTCAGTGAAGCAATTGACACCAGTTTGCTGTTCAAAATAGTTACCTACAGGCCATGTATTTAAAACTGTGGTTTTTCCATCACACGGATCACATATAAGTTTGATTCAAATTCAGTCATGTGTAGTGAGCGTGGAAGATATTGTCCTCCATTTAAAATGGGCAAGGCACGTGGCAAGGGACGGGGAACTGGACATGATGGTAATGGTGCATGCAGAGGCCGTGGCCATGAGCAAGCTGAAATTCTGCCACAACAAACACCCACATCTTCTCGCTTGAGCTTCCTATCCCAATTAATAGGGGACCGCAGAACACCACTATTGAACACAGAGCAGTGTAAAAAGGTTATTGGTTGGATAGCAGATAATGCTTCCAGTCACTTAGCCACCACCACCACCACTTTGTCTTCCACACGGTCAAGTCTCAGTAGCTGTGAGTCTGGACCGCATATTCCTCACCCTGAACCTCCTTCCTCCCACCATGCCGAGTGCCCGAAGACAACTAATCCCACACTTGGAGACTCCGAAGAGCTGTTCACTTTTCCATTTATAGATTCGGGCCTCTCTCCCGGTCCACTTGAAGCGGGGCAAGAGGAGATGGCATGTAGTGATACCCAAATATTTGAGCAGCCACAGTCACACGAAGGCGACAGTGGGAAAGTGTCACAAGAGGTGAACGATGATGCGACACAATTGCAAGAAAGTCAGGAGGAGGACCAGAGGGCGGAAGTGAAAGATGAGGTGGTGGATGATATAGTAAGTGACCCAACCTGGCAGGAGGACATGCAAAGCGAGGAGAGCAGCACACAGGGGGAGGGTGGCAGAGCACCCCAACAGGCAGGAAGAAGCAGTGTGGTGGCTGCAGAAAGAAGGCAGGCCACCGTTCCCCGTAAAACCAACACGAAGGAAGTTGCTAGTACAACTGTTAGGTCTTCCTGAGTCTGGTTGTTTTTAAAAACTCTGCCGATAACCCCAAAAAAACACCAGCCAGGCCAGCATCAGCAGGGGTGGCAAAACGACCAGCCTGACCACCACCATCATGATCAGGCACATGGCAGCAGAGCACCCGACTTTGTGAGCCGAACCCCAGAGTCCAGGAACAGTGTCTGCGGGTGGCACCACTGCTTGTTCCGCTGTTGTGCATGCAAGCCAATCCCCTGTCCATGGTGCATGTGAAGATGCCTACTGCCCTGCACCTGTCATTACACTCTCTCAAGTAGAAACATCAGGAAGCACGTCCACGTCCTTGTCCCAGCGCAGCGTTCAGTTGTCCATACCCCAGTCCTTTGAACGCAAGTGCAAATACCCAGCCAACACCCCACAGGCCACACTACTAAATTCCCACATTTCGCTACAGCTTGAGCTAGAAATGTTGCCTTTTAGGCTTGTGGAGACGAAAGCTTTCCGCAACCTGATGGCGGCGGCCGTTCCTCGGTACTCGGGTCCTAGCCGCCACTATTTCTCTCGGTGTGCCGTCCCCGCATTACACAAGCACATGTCCCAAAACATTAGCCGTGCCCTCAACAACGCTGTTACCAGGAAAGTCCACCTAACCACGGACACGTGGACAAGTGCTTGTGGGCAGGGACGGTACATCTCACTGATGGCACACTGGGTTAACATAGTGGAAGCCGGGACCCAGTCGGACCTTGGGATGGAACACATCCTCCCGACGCCAAAGATCGCAGGCCCTAGGTCAATCAGGGTTGCCCCCACAGTCTACAGCTCCTGCACCTCATCCTCTCCAGCCTCCTCCTCCTCTTCAGCCTCCATCTCCAAAATGACCACATCAGTCACAAGCTGGAAGCACTGCAGCACTGCCTCGGCTAAGTGGCAACAGGCTGTGTTGAAGATAATATGCTTAGATGACAAACAGCACAATGCTGAAGAGTTGTGGACAGCTCTGAAAAAGCAGGCCGATCTGTGGCTCACACCGCTGAACCTACAGCCAGGCATGGTTGTGTGTGACAATGGCCGGAACCTGGTGGTGGCTCTGAGGCGAGGCGAGCTCACACACGTACCATGCCTGGCCCATGTGCTTAACCTCGTGGTTCAGCGATTTCTCAAATCCTACCCGGAGCTGCCAGATCTGCTTGTCAAAGTACGCCGCCTGTTTGCCCATTTTAGAAAGTCAGCTTCAGCTTACGCCGCCCTTGCCGTGCTTCAGCAGCATTTGCAACTTCCATCTCACAGACTGGTGTGTGATGTCCCCACGCATTGGAACTCTACCCTGCAGATGAAACGCTCTCTGCTCATGATCAAAGAGGATGCATTGCAGGTGGTGCATGAAGAGATGGAGCAAGGAACCATACAGGGTGATTACACACAGCCCAGCCTCATCTCATCCCAACGTGGATTGGGTGACAATGAGGAAGGGGAGGAGGAGGAGGAGGAAGAACAGGAGCTAGTTTCATGCGCTATAGAGGGTACTACCTGCACAACTGCCATAGCGTCTGTTCAGCGTGGATGGCCTGAGGACAGAGAGGAGGAGGAGGAGAGCATGGTCAGTCGTCCTCTTGGTGAGGACACGGAAGTCTTGCCTGTTAGCAGTCTGGCATGCATGGCTGAGTTTATGTTACACTGCCTTTCCCATGACCCTCGCGTTCTCAAAATTTTGGGTGACAGTCATTACCGGTTGGTGACACTCCTAGACCCACGCTACAAGGAGAACTTTATATCTCTTATTCCTTATGCGGACAGGTCTAAAAAAATGGGGCAGTACCAGAATGCCCTTGTTGCGGAACTATTAAAAAAATTCCCATCTGAAAACACTGGCGGCAGAGGTCATAGTTCGTTGGACAACCAAGGACTACAGGTGAGAGAGACACAACTCCAATCCAGCAGAGGCAGGGGAACAAAGTTCTGGGAGAGTTTTCTCAGCCCCTCCCAAGCCCTGAGGTGTGGGGTACTCTCACAAGGAGTGCAAAGTTTGGGAAGATGCTGAGGGAGCACCTTGCAGACCGTACCAACATCCTCCGTGATTCCTCTGTGCCTTATAATTATTGGGTATCCAAGGTGGATATGTGGAATGAACTGGCTCTCTACTCCTTCTGGCCTGCCCTGCCGCCAGTGTTTTATCAGAGCGGGTTTTTAGTGCCGCTGGTGGAATTATAACTGATAAGCGCATCTGCCTGTCAACTGAAAATGCTGACAGGCTGACTCTTATAAAAATGAACAAGGGCTGTATTGGGCCAGACTTCTCAACACCACCGAATGATAGCAGCGTAACAAACTCAAATCCAGTGTCATTTTTTTGGGAGGTGTATTCCCATGCACCTTTTGGCTATTAGCTCTTGTCCTCCTCCTTCTCCTTATCTTCATCCTGGACCACCATATTAGCAGGGTGACCGTGGTAAGTGATACAACACCCACATAATTTTTTTAAAGGGTGTTTATGACGCCTGTAAAAAAAATTTTTTATACAGTATGTTCATGTATACCCCCCCAGGGGTAAATGTTTGTCAGCCCATACACTTAGTGCATGGGCATTACAAGTATAGGAGACCCGCTCCTTTTGTAATGGGAACATTTTTTTATGAGGCCCACTGAGTCACTCTAAGTCTCTTCCAAGGGGCATTGGAGTGCCTCCCAATTTTTGGCAGCCCTTGCATTCACTGCATAGGCCAACACTATCGGAGACCCTCTCCTTTCTAATGGGAATTTGTCGCTACTGTGGCCCTGCTCTATGTGTCTTTAAATTCTTAGTGGGATTGTTCCTAAATTTGGTCAGCTGTTGGACTCACTGCATACTCTATAACTGTATAGCAGACTCTCTCCTTTCTAATGGGAACATGTCGTACTCGTTACTGTGGCCCTGCTCTATGTGTCTTTAAATTGTTAGTGGAGTTTTTCCTAAATTTGGTCAGCCGTTGGACTCACTGCATACCCTATAACGGTATAGCAGACTCTCTCCTTTCTAATGGGAATTTGTAGTTACTGCGGCTCTGCTCTATGTGTCTTTAAATTCTTAGTGGGGTTTTTCCTAAATTTGGTCAGCCGTTGGACTCACTGCATACCCTATAACTGTATAGCAGACTCTCTCCTTTATAATGGGAATTTGTCGTTACCGTGGCCCTGCTCTATGTGTCTTTAAATTCTTAGTGGGGTTTTTCCTAAATTTGGTCAGCCGTTGGACTCACTGCATACCCTATAACTGTATAGCACACCCGCTCCTTTCTAATGGGAACATATCATACTCGTTAATGTGGCCCTGCTCTATGTGTCTTTAAATTGTTAGTGGTGTTTTTCCCAAATTTTGGCAGCCCTTGCAGTCACAGCATGGGCATTACAACTATAGGAGACCCGCTCCTTTATAATGGGAACATTTTTTTTACTGAGACCCTCCTCTATGTCTCTTCAAAGGGGTATTGGGTTGCATCCGAATTTTTGGCAGCCCTTGCAGTCACTGCATATGCAATAACAGTATACTCATTAATAATGGGAACAACAAAGCACAGCCGGCTGATGGCTGTCTAACAATAGCGAGGGACGACTGCTGGCCTTCTAAGAATAGTAAGGGCCGCCTGATGGCCCTATAAAAATAGGCTTTGTGACTTTCAGAGTCCCTCCATCATAAATGAAACAGGATGTGTCTGATGATGTGTCACACACCACTTTGCCAGATAAGGTTGTAAAATGTTAAAATGACATTTCCAGGTGAATGCATTTGTCTTAAAAAAATAACGTAAAAAAAAAAAGCAGTAGGATCTTTCTTTAGTATAAAAAACAGAGTCGCCAATGTAATCTCAATGTAATCACATTGTTCAGCTCCTGCACCTCCTCCTCCATCTCCGAAATGACCACATCAGTCACAAGCTGAATGCACTGCTGCACTGCCTTGGCCAAGCGGCATCAGGTTGTGCTGAAGATAACATGCTTAATACTTAGGTGACAAACCGCCCAGCGCTGCAGAGTTGTTGAAAGCTGTAAGACAGCAGCCTGATCTGTGGCTCTCACCGCTGAACATACAGCCAGGCATGGTCGTGTGTGACAATGAGCGGAACCTGGTGACGGAGAAATGACAGCCGGAGTAGATATTGTTTCCCTTTATGCCAGTCCTTTAAATGAGCTAAAGAATATGGCTGTGGTGAAATACAACTCCCACTGAGAAGCTGTTTTAGATTAAAAAACATTGGGCCCACCAGAGGATTTGATTCTGAGGGCTCATCTTTCTCCCCCGCTCAAGAGCCCCATAGCAGCTGCAAAGTTAGCGCTATCATGAACTCTCCTAATGTAGAAGCCAGGGCACACCAGAGGATTCTTTGGTGGGACCGTCCAACTCTGCCGAGAAGCAGTCCTGGCTAAGAAAAGTGTGTGGGAAGGTTCCCAGACACTCTATGGCTGCTTTTTTACTGAGGTGGAAACCCACGTAAACACGGGGAGAACATACAAAATCCTTGCAGATGTTGTCCTTGCTGGGATTTGAACCCAGGATCCCAGCGCTGCAAGGCTTCAGTGCTAACCACTGATACAATGTGCTGCCGCTCACCCTCTGATATCTAACAGGCTGGAGAAACTTGCACCTACTGCCACTGTATCTTCAGCTCCTTTGTTAGAAACTAATGTATTTGGGCAGCCACTCATTCTACCAAATAAAATTCCTGAGAAGGAAATTGGGGATGGCTTCGCTACTGGTACTGGGGGCAGTGCTAATACCATGGTGTGAGGACCTGGCCACTTACTAAATACTTTTCCAGCACTGAGCACCCATTTTTGTCAATCTTATTTTTTTTTTAGAAATTTGCTTGCTGTGTTTTGTTAGTGATTTGTTTGCTCATCAGTACCTCAGGTATCTATTCCATTCAGTGACCGTATCTCCTAGACCTTGGGCCATTGTTCTCTCCGTCACCACAGGTAGTCTTACATGCAAACCCACGGAATGGGTTCCACCTGAGAAAATATCTCCACTAAGGCACACATAGCTGTGGGAGGGAGGGGTGAGCTCTTCTGTAATTGAGGGGGCTGATCCCTGTGCAGGAGAAGGAGAAGATTCATTGCTAGTCGGACTGAGAGCTGGGTGGTGTCACAAACTGCGGTCATGATATCCATCATCCGAAGGAGAATATGCTGTGACTGCCAAAATACCGGCGGGCAAAAGCTGTGGGCCAACCAAAAGTTGGGGGACAGTGGGTATCACCTGGTATGGGGCAGTGGTACCAGGGGCGGACCTACCGCCCGTGCAGCCGGTTCATTGAACGGGGGCCCCCGAGGGAGAGGGGGCCCCTCCAGCACGGCCACCATCAGGGCATGACAGCCCTACTCCAGCATGGGGCCCGGCCAGTCGGGGCCCCCTCGTAGCCCCGTTGGGGCCCCCCTCTTGTGCGTCTCCTCATGAGGCCCCCTCGCAGGACCCCCCGCCGTCACATGACCCCCCGCCGTCACATGACCGGAGATGTCCCTGCGCTCAGCATGGGACCCCGGCCCCATGCTAAGCGCAGGGACATCTCCGGTCATGTGACAGCGCCGGCAAAATACTTACCTCTCCCCGTGCCTCCGCAGCGTCTTCCGCGTCCTCTGACTGTGACGTCTCAGGTCAGAGGGCGCGGTGATATGTTTACACCGCACGCGATCTCTCCTGAGCTGTCACAGCAGAGAGCGGGAAGTCGCGGGCGATGCTAGAGTCCGGATCAGCATCAGGTGAGAAGTGAGGTGAGTATTTGATTTTTTTTTTATGTATGGGGGCATTATATGGTGGGGGGAGAGTGGGTGTGACATCCTGCATGGGGCATTATATGGGGGGGGTGGGGGTGGTGTGACATCCTGCATGGGGCATTATAAGAGGGGGAGGGGGGAATTGACATCCTGCATGGGGCATTATAAGGGAGGGGGGGCGTGACATCCTGCATGGGGCATTATAAGGGAGGGGGTGTGACATCCTGTATGGGGCATTATAAGAGGGGGAGGGGGGAATTGACATCCTGCATGGGGCATTATATAGGAGTGGGGGGAGTGTGACATCCTGCATGGGGCATTATAAGAGGGGAAGGGGGGAAGTGACATCCTGCATGGGGCATTATAAGAGGGGAAGGGGGGAAGTGACATCCTGCATGGGGCATTATAAGGGAGGGGGGGCGTGACATCCTGCATGGGGCATTATAAGGGAGGGGGTGTGACATTCTGCATGGGGCATTATAAGAGGGGGAGGGGGGAATTGACATCCTGCATGGGGCATTATAAGGAGGGTGGTTGTGTGACATACTGCATGGGGCATTATAAGTAGGGGGGGTGACCTCCTGCATGGGGCATTATAAGGGAGGGGGTGGTCTGACATACTGCATGGGGCATTGAAAAGGGGGGAAGTAACATCCTGCAAGGGGCATTATATGCGGGGGAGAGGTGACATCCTGCATGGGGCATTTTATGGGGGGTAGAGGTGACATCCTGCATAGGGCATTAAAAGGGGGGTGTCATCCTGCATGGGGCATTATAAGGGGGGAACAGCCTGCATGGAGCGTTATATGAGGGCCAATATTCTGTATGGAGCGTTATATGGGGGTCAGTATTCTGTATGGAGCGTTATATGGGGGTCAGTATTCTGTATGGAGCGTTATATGGGGGTCAGCGCAGGGACATCTCCGGTCATGTGACGGCGCCGGTACAATACTTACCTCTCCCCGTGCCTCCGCAGCGTCTTCCGCGTCCTCTGACTGTGACGTCTCAGGTCAGAGGGCGCGGTGATATGTTTACACCACGCGCGATCTCTCCTGAGCTGTCACAGCAGAGAGCGGGAAGTCGCGGGCGATGCTAGAGTCCGGATCAGCATCAGGTGAGAAGTGAGGTGAGTATTTGATGTTTTTTTTTTATGTATGGGGGCATTATATGGTGGGGGGAGAGTGGGTGTGACATCCTGCATGGGGCATTATATGGGGGGGGGGGGTGGTGTGACATCCTGCATGGGGCATTATAAGAGGGGGAGGGGGGAATTGACATCCTGCATGGGGCATTATAAGGGAGGGGGGGCGTGACATCCTATATGGGGCATTATAAGGGAGGGAGTGTGACATCCTGCATGGGGCATTATAAGGGAGGGGGTGTGACATCCTGTATGGGGCATTATAAGAGGGGGAGGGGGGAATTGACATCCTGCATGGGGCATTATATGGGAGTGGGGGGGAGTGTGACATCCTGCATGGGGCATTATAAGAGGGGAAGGGGGGAAGTGACATCCTGCATGGGGCATTATAAGAGGGGAAGGGGGGAAGTGACATCCTGCATGGGGCATTATAAGGGAGGGGGGGCGTGACATCCTGCATGGGGCATTATAAGGGAGGGGGTGTGACATCCTGTATGGGGCATTATAAGAGGGGGAGGGGGGAATTGACATCCTGCATGGGGCATTATAAGGAGGGTGGTTGTGTGACATACTGCATGGGGCATTATAAGTAGGGGGGGTGACCTCCTGCATGGGGCATTATAAGGGAGGGGGTGGTCTGACATACTGCATGGGGCATTGAAAAGGGGGGGAAGTAACATCCTGCAAGGGGTATTATATGCGGGGGAGAGGTGACATCCTGCATGGGGCATTTTATGGGGGGTAGAGGTGACATCCTGCATAGGGCATTAAAAGGGGGGTGTCATCCTGCATGGGGCATTATAAGGGGGGAACAGCCTGCATGGAGCGTTATATTAGGGCCAATATTCTGTATGGAGTGTTATATGGGGGTCAGTATTCTGTATGGAGCGTTATATGGGGGTCAGTATTCTGTATGGAGCGTTATATGGGGGTCAGTATTCTGTATGGAGCGTTATATGGGGGACAGTATTCTGTATGGAGCGTTATATGGGGGCCAGTATTCTGTATGCAGTGTTATATGGGGACCAGTATCCTGTATGGAGCCTTATATGGGGACCAGTATCCTGTATGGAGCGTTATATGGGGACCAGTATCCTGTATGGAGCATTATATGGGGACCAGTATCCTGTATGGAGCATTATAAGGGGGTCAGTATCCTGTATGGAGCATTATATGGTGCCCATAATACTATATGGAGGACTATACTGTCCTGTGCGCTGTGAGGATTCGCCGGTTTCTGAGCTATTGTAGAATTTACAATAGATATCACTCATGTAATGTAGTAAGTGAAATCCTTGGCCTTGTACTATATATATATATTTCTTTGCGGTATCTGTGCATCATGAATCATGGTATGTGTTAAAGGGACCCACTGAAACTCTGTCGCCCAGGGCCCACAAAAACCTGGAGCTGGCCCTGGGGGTAAGTATAACAAGTTTTATTTTTTTTAAGTACAATTAATTAACTAGGAGTGAGGGGAATCAGAGATGCACGGGGGGATGAGAGATGCACGGGGGGGGGCCTTCATGCCCCCTATGAAGGGCAGGGGGGGGCCCAAAAAAATTCTTGCACAGGGGCCCACTACAGACTGTGTCCGCCCCTGAGTGGTACTACTGATCCCAGGTTGGAAACTCGAGAACTAAGAGAATTGCCTGTTGGACATTTACCTGGAATTGCTGTTTACCGTGGTCGGAAGGAATAAAACTAATTGCATCGATAACCTGCCTAGGTCATTATTAAAATCCACAACCGCACATCTTTACACATGGCGTCGTACCATAGTTTGCTGGAAATATTCCAGGCTGGTAGGAGGCAAGCAGATTCCCACAGAAAAGTACCAGCAGTAATGTTCAGGGACCCGCACTTGTTGAAGGCGGAGACAACACCGGGAGAAATAGTGGCGGCTGGGGACCGAGTATGGACATGAGGCATGAGGTTGTGAAAAGCTTCCGCCTCCACGAGCCTAAAAGGCCACATTTCAAGTGAAAACAGCTTTAGAGGACTTCCTGGGAGAAATGACAGCTAGTAGATATTTAGTTTCCCAAGTCCTTTCACCAAGCTTAAGAATATGGCTGTGGTGAAATACAACTCAGCAAAAAAAGCTGTGGACAGGCTCCGTACCGTCCCTGGCCACATTCACTTGACCACGTGTTTGTGGTTAGGCGGTCGGTCCCAGTAAGTTCACTGGGGAGGGCACGAGTAATGTTGTGGGACCTGTGCTTGTGGAAGGCGGAGACGACACCGGGAGAAATAATGGCGGCTGGGGACCGAGTATGGGCACCTTGCCGCCGCCGCCATGAGGTTGTGAAAAGCTTCCGCCTCCACGAGCCTAAAAGGCCACATTTCAAGTGCAAGCAGCTGCCCAGAAATCTGGCAGTTTAGTATTGCGGCCTGTGGGTGGGTAGGTGGCTGACAGCATACTTGCGCTTGCATTCCAAGTAACAGAAAACTAATCAGATGGTGGCCTCTGTCATCATTATGGCCTCACCTCGGCACTATGAACTCTCCTGAAGGAGAAGCCAGGGCCCACCAGAGGAGTCTCCGGTTTTCTGGTGGGCCCGTCCAACCCTGCCGAGAAGCAGCCCTGGCTAAGAAAAGTGTGGGGGAAGGTTCCCGGACACTCTATGGCTGCTTTTTTAATGTGGATCGGACGTGCTTATGCATGTTATTTCTCAAACTGCATTGCAGATCAGGCCATTGCCCAACTCTGTAGTCATGAAATTAAATGCGCAAAGAAAGATGTTTATGTGTCAAAGCACCACTGACAAGTGCGAGCTGATGTTGGACGGGCAGCCATTGCTTCTGCAACAAGCTGCATTAGAGGACTTACTGGGAGAAATGACACCCAGAGTAGATAGGGTTTCCCTCTATACCAACCAGTCCTTTCACCGAGCTAAAGAATATGGCTGTGGTGAAATACAACTCAGCAAAAAAAGCTGTGGACTGGCTCCGTACCGTCCCTGGCCACATTCACTTGACCACGTGTTTGTGGGTAGGCGGTTCTTCCCAGTAAGTTCACTGGGGAGGGCAAGAGTAATGTTGTGGGACCCGTGCTTGTGGAAGGCGGAGACGACACCAGAACAAATAGTGGCGGCTGGGGACCGAGTATGGACACCCGGTCGCCGCCACCATAAGATTGTGGACAGCTTCTGCCTCCACGAGCCTAAAAGGCCACATTTCAAGTTCAATATGTAAAGAGAGGAGAGAACAAGGCGCAATAGGTGACTCAGTATTGCAATTGTTAGAGGGGTGTGGTGATGGCTACTAACCTTGTGAAGTTGTGCACCTCTGCACAACCCCAGTGTAAAGCTCACCAAGCTCCGCTCTGTTGGTGGCTGTCATCTATTTCCAGCGGCGTTCACAGATCCTGATCTCTCGGTGGTGGATCACGTGGTCAGGTTAATAGCATGTAACGCCGAGATAGACGCCCAACTTCACCAACACCCCCGGCAGCGTTCCGGAGGGGTTAGGGCAGCACAGCTTGGAAAACCAGGGTAGTAATTCTAATTAAATTGCTCCCACAGGTGAAAGAACAATAGATTAAAGGCAGCTCTACTGCACCCCAACAGGGGGAAAAGGACAATCAGTGAATATGAATAGCGGTACCAGAGCGCCAATAACAGGGCAAAAATATTAAAAGGACTGATTTATTAATACACACAACGCATTTCTGTGGACACAGCCACCTTCATCAGGTGTGACAAGCAGCAAACAATTGATCCTTATATACATTTGACTAGGTATACAATTACTTAAAAGGGGCGGGGCCAGATATAGAGTAATACCTCTATATTAACCCCTTGAGTTCATATATGCTCAATAGAGTAAAAAGGATTGTTATAAATTAATGCCTAATGAAGCATATAGGGTTCTTATAAAAAGGACTAGATGGTGGCCCGATTCTAACGCATCGGGTATTCTAGAATATGTATGCGGCCGACCGGCCGCAATTAGCAGAGCGGTGTTTAAATTTGACGCCAAAATCGCTGATTGGTCGCGTTCGGCAACCGCGACCAATCAGCAAAGCGGTGTTTAAATTTGGCGGCAATAACGGAGATTGGTCGCAGGCGGCGGCCGCGACCCATCAGCGAACCGTGTTAGTGAGAACTGGAGAGCGTGTTTAAATTTGGTCGCGACTAATCAGCGATTTTGGCGCCAAATTTAAACAACGCTCCGCATCGCTCTGCTGATTGGTCGCGGTCGGCGGCCGCGACCAATCAGCAGTATTGTCGCAAAAAATTTAAAAACCTCTCTGCTGATTCGTCGCGACTAATCAGCGATTTTGGTGCCAATCAGCAGAGCGGTTTTTAAATTTGGCGCCAATACTGCTGATTGGTCGCGACCACCGACCGCGACAAATCAGCAGAGCGTTGTTTAAATTTGGCGCCAAAATCGCTGATTGGTCGCGGCTGGCGGCTGCAACCAATCAGCAAAGCGGTGTTTAAATTTTGCGCCAAAATCGCTGATTGGTCGCGGGCGGCGGCCGCGACCAATCAGCGAACCGTGTTAGTGAGGACTGGAGAGCGTGTTTAAATTTGGCACCAAAATCGCTGATTAGTCGCGACCGCGACCAATCAGCAAAGAGGTGTTTAAATTTGGCGACAATACTGCTGATTGGTCGCGGCCGGCGACCGCGACCAATCAGCAGAGCGGGGTTTAAATTTGGCGCCAAAATCGCTGATTGGTTGCCGGCCGCGACCAACCAGCAGAGCGGTGTTTAAATTTGGCGCCAAAATCGCTGATTCATCGCGGCTGACGGCCGCGACCAATCAGCAGAGCGTTGTTTAAATTTGGCGCCAAAATCGCTGATTGGTCGCGGCCGGCGGCCTCAACCAATCAGCTGAGTGGTGTTTAAATTTGCCGCCAATCTCGCTGATTGTTCGCGGCTGGCGGCCGCGACCAATCAGCAGAGCGGGGTTTAAATTTGGCACCAATAATGCTGATGGGTCACGGCCGGTGACCGCGACCAATCAGCAGAGCGGGGTTTAAATTTGGCCCCAATACTGCTGATTGGTCGCGGCCAGCGACAGCGACCAATCAGCAGAGCGTTGTTTAAATTTGGCACAAAAAACGAAGATTGGTCGCGGCCGGTGGTTGCGACCAATCAGCAGAGTGAAGTTTAAATTTGGCGCCAATACTGCTGACTGGTCACGGCCGACAACCACGACCAATCAGCAGAGCGTTGCTTAAATTTGGCAGCAATCTCGCTACTTCCGCGCGAGAACCCGGGACATGAGCGGGCGCTCGTAGCAGAAGTATCCCGACCCGCAGCACTGCTACCGGCCGGGAGATGAGCGCCTCGCGCCGCTCATCTCCCGGCTGCATCTCCGTCCCGCAGATGGGTCCGGCGGTCGGGTTCCTTCTGCTGTTGCGCGGCGCTCATCTCCCGGCTGCATCGCCGCTGAGCTCCGTCCCGCAGATGAGCCGCTAACGGCCGCCATCTTTTTTCAGAAATCCCGCGGCGCTGATTGGCCGCTGGCGGACCAATGAGCGACGCGGGATTTCCTGGACAGACAGACAGACAGACAGACGGGATAAGACAATTATATATATAGATTCGCTGTATAAAAACTTGTGAATCCTATAATCATAATACTTCATAGGATATATTGTCATCTACCACCCTATATTTTATATTATAAAAAAAAAAATAATAATTTTTACATACAACATAAAACAATGTATAAATATAAAGTTATAAAATTACAATCAGTTTCTATCATTATAATTAGGGAAAAGTAGACGAAGAAAGGAAAGAAAAAAAAAAAAATTCCCCCCCCAAAAAAAAAAATTTCCCCCCCAAAAAAAAAAAATTTCCCCAAAAAAATTCCCCCTAAAAAAAATTCCCCAAAAAAAATTCCAAAATGTTTCTTTTTTTTTCTTTTTTCTCTTTTCTCTCTCTCCTCCCTCCTCCCCTCCCTCTCTCCTTTCCCCTCTTCCCTCCTTCTCTCTCTCCTCCCCCCTCCTCCTCCATATAAAAGATATATATAATAAATTTGCTAAAATATAAAAACAATTATTTAAAACCTTCAGGAGACAAGGTTCCCATTTTGAAAATTCAATAATTTTCACGTGTAATGAGACGATTTAGTCTATCAGGGTGTGTATCAACTATATGATCAATGATAGTTAGTTTTAGGTTATTAGGATTTTTTTGATGTTCTTTTAAGAAATGATTAGAAACACTATGTAGGGGAAAGCCGTTTCTAATATTTTGGCGATGTTTATTTATCTGGAGTGCATTTCCTGGATAGTGCGGCCAATGTATTGCAGGCCGCAGGTGCACTGGAGCAGATAGATCACATATGAGGACTGACATGTAAGTCTAAAGCGAATGGGATATATCTCTCCAGTGACCGCAGAGACGAATGTTTTAGATCCGTTATCAATGGATTAACAGCATAAGCATTTAGGGACGTTGCATTTATAACATCCATTATTGCTAATAGGAGCTGAATTTAAATGGTTCGGTCTTCTACCAATTGTTGTATTGCTAGGGGCTATATAGTTTCCTAGATTTTTACTCTTCCGATATATAACATGAGGAAATTCCGGTAAATGACCAGTTAATATTGGATCATTACTTAAAATGAACCAGTATTTTTTTAATAAACTGGATAACACTTGCGTAGGTTTACCATAAGTAGTAATCAGATTTAAACTGAAATCGTCGTATGGCTCTTGGCTGGTATTCTTGGATTTGTTGATACACAAGTTCTGTGATAGGGATCTAGTTTTGGAGAAAGCATCCTTTAATAATTTCTGGGGGTATCCCTTAGCTCTAAAACGTTTTTGTAAAACCTTAGATTCCAGAAAAAAATCCGAATCATGTGTACAATTTTTTCTGACACGCCAATATTGACCGTATGGAATATTTCTAATCCAGCTGGGTAGATGGCCACTGTCAAATTCAAGATAGCTATTTACATCCACTTCCTTAAAGTGGGTAGATGTGGATATTTTACCCAAATTGTCTATATTTATCTGAAGATCAAGATATTGAATATTACTCTCAGATATGGTAGAGGTAAAGGAAAGACCCCAGTCGTTAGAGTTTAATTCATCAATAAATTTGGCAGCCACCACAGTATTTCCCCTCCATATGATAAACAGATCATCTATAAAGCGGCGGTACATAACGATGGATTTATCGGCGCCGAGGGATTGCGCGATGTGGATAGACTCGAATGCCCCCATATATAGATTTGTATAACTGGGGGCAAACCTCGTCCCCATCGCGCAGCCCCTCAGCTGCCGATACATCACCCCCTCAAAAGAAAATACATTGTTCTCAAGAATGAAAGTTATACCCCTCAATAAAAAGTTTTTTTGAGGATCTTGTAAGTTAGGGTCCTCATCTAGAAATTTTTTAATTGCCTGTAAACCCAATACATGTGTGATATTGGAATAAAGAGAGCTTATATCGAGTGTAATAAGAAGACAGCCTGGAAGAGGGGGTAATTCTCTCAATAGTCTAATTAAATGTGTGGAATCCTTTAAATGAGAATCTAGGGATAAAACGTACTTCTGTAAAAAAAGATCAATATAGTGGGATAAGTTGGATGTGATAGAATTAATACCAGAAATAATAGGACGTCCAGGGGGATTAAATTTATCTTTATGAATTTTGCGTAAAAAATAAAAATAAGGGACTTTGAATTTTTTAATGTCTAAAAAGGATTTTTCTTTTTTATTGAGGAAGCCAGCTGTAGAGGCCCCTGCTACAAGTCCTTTGTACTCCAAAAAAATGGTTACAGATGGGTCTGCTTCTAATTTCATGTAGTAGTTTGAGTCGTCTTAGATTCTGAGGCCCTCCTTGATGTACCAGCCCCTGTTCATTATCACAGTCCCCCCTCCCTTATCTGCTCTCTTTATAATTATTTCTTTATTATTCTGAAGGGTTTTTAATGCACATTTCTCCTGGTAGCTCAAGTTATTAACTTTTTTTGAAATTGGGGGGAATGTCCTAAGGTCCCTCGAAATTAATTGTTGGAAAGTTTCAAGGTGTGAACCTTTGTGATGTAATGGATAAAAATTATTTTTCCCCTTCACATTTACATGAGTGAAAGGGTCCAGTAATGGGGGGCCTGATGGTATATTAGATTCTTGAATGGAGGGGGATACTGTTGAGCATGAACTAATAGGATGTGATTTTCTCTTATCTTCCAATAGAAAATGTCTTTTTAGTGTCAATTTCCTTATAAATTCATTTAAATCACAGAACAAAGTGAAATTATTAAATGGGACAGCTGGACAGAAAGATAATCCTCGACCTAACAAGGATCGTTCAGCTTCAGATAGCACATAGCTAGAAATATTAAAAATACCCCCACAACCGATAGGGGTTTCTATCTGCAGGGAATTTGTATTCTGGTTCATTGGCAAGATTTCATTTTCTTTATATTTGGATTGTGTCTCAATTTCGGCATTTGGACTATTTTTGTTGTTGAGGCCTCGGGTTTTTCCACTCCCTCTACATCCCCTAAATTTCTTTTTCGTTTTGGACAACGTCCGGGGACCACGTGAAAAAAATGTGTAATTTTCGTTTTATTAGTTTGGGATGCAACTGCATTCTGTGTTTGAGGATTTATCAAGATACTATTCTCATTCAAAATCGGAGATAATTCCAAGGCTGTCATTCTGTTTATAGGGGGTTTTATGTGGTTTATACCACTTGTTTTATCAGAAGGTCTCCCTTGATTTAAAATATTCAGTGCATCCGCTATCGGGATCTGTCCAGATGACTCCCCAGCAATAGGAGTCTGTATTGCACTAGAAAGCTCTGAGATATTAGATCCACTATGGGATATCTCCTGTGTATTAATATGTAATGTGAAGTTCAGTTCATCAATATCTGTTACTTGTGTGGAAATAGTAGGCGGATTAGCAATAAATTCTACATCTGCTGCTTGTGTGGATAAAATAGGTGGATCAGTAATCAATATGGAGGGAGGAGTAATTTCCATACACATTCCCTCTATTATAAGGTCATTATTTTTTTCCAAATTAGAATTAAATGCAGTATTTTTCTTGTAATTATTGTTAATTGATAACTTCTTTTTATGAGTCTCATATATTGCTTGTTGTTTTTTATTCATAAAAAACTGTTTTTGAAAACTATTCACTTGTTTTGTATGGTTATCAGTATCATTGCTTAGAATAGGGGATGATGGATTATCCCTAGTTGTTCTCTGCATAGAGATGATGGGAACAGGTGAAATTTGAAGTGGTGATTGTATTTTTTCTTTTTTAGAGTCTTTTATATCTCTTTCATATTTTTTTGCTTTTTTATTTATTAAATCATTTTCAAACTTAGCCAGTCTTAGTTTTACCTCATTATCTGTGGCAAAATATTCCACAGATGAAGAAAAGAACTCCAAATCCGCTTTAATTTTAGCTATTGTTTCTAAAGCATGCATAGCCAGAGTATTCCTTATATCAATCAACAATCTGATCAGTGTTGTTGAGCAATCAGAAATACACCTGTCCCATCTTTCAGTAAAAACAATATCCTGAGGAAAGGATGAATTGAGATTCATTCTCAATCCCTTGGGTATTATGTTATCCTTAATGTAATGTTCCAAAAACATCGTGTCTATGTGATTAGTTATTTCTATTTTGCTATTATTTTCTAAGTTCAAAAACAGTCCACGTAACCTTTTTTGATCTATATCATTCAGCATAGTTGGATTATTATATATGCATCTGTCGCCATCTTTAGAGTCTTTACTAAGGGCTGTATTGATCAGAGATAAATCTAAATTTCTCTCTATTGGTCACATAAAAGTCCATAATGATCCAGCAATTTAGATTTTAAAGTCTTAAACACAGTTCTTATCTGTTGACGATTCTGCAAGGTTTTTCCGTCTCTCGATGTGTAGAATAATCTGGGTCGCCCAATTTGCAGCTCCTGGTCTTGAGGCTAAGCCCCCAGCAATAGCAGACTCAATATGTAAAGAGAGGAGAGAACAAGGCGCAATGGGTGACTCAGTATTGCAATTGTTAGAGGGGTGTGGGGATGGCTACTAACCTTGTGAAGTTGTGCACCTCTGCACAACCCCAGTGTAAAGCTCCACAAGCTCCGCTCTGTTGGTGGCTGTCATCTATTTCCAGCGGCGTTCACAGATCCTGGTCTCTCGGAGGTGGATCACGTGGTCAGGTTAGTAGCATGTAACGCCAAGATAGACGCCCAGCTTCACCAACACCCCCGGCAGCGTTCCGGAGGGGTTAGGGCAGCGCAGCTTGGAAAACCAGGGTAGTAATTCTAATTAAATTGCTCCCACAGGTGAAAGAACAATAGATTAAAGGCAGCTCTACCGCACCCCAACAGGGGGAAAAGGACAATCAGTGAATATGAATAGCGGTACCAGAGCGCCAATAACAGGGCAAAAATATTAAAAGGACTGATTTATTAATACACACAACGCGTTTCGGTGGACACAGCCACCTTCATCAGGTGTGACAAGCAGTAAACAATTGATCCTTATATACATTTGACTAGGTATACAATTACTTAAAAGGGACGGGACCCTATATGCTTCATTAGGCATTAATTTATAACAATCCTTTTTACTCTGTTGAGCATATATGAACTCAAGGGGTTAATATAGAGGTATTACTCTGTATCTGGCCCGCCCCTTTTAAGTAATTGTATACCTAGTCAAATGTATATAAGGATCAATTGTTTGATGCTTGTCACACCTGATGAAGGTGGCTGTGTCCACCGAAATGCGTTGTGTGTATTAATAAATCAGTCCTTTTAATATTTTTGCCCTGTTATTGGCGCTCTGGTACCGCTATTCATATTCACTGATTGACATTTCAAGTTCAAGCAGCTGTCAAAAATTTGGCAGTATAGTATTGCAGCCTGTGGGTGGGTGGGTGGGTGGCTGGCTGCATATTTGCGCTTGCATTCAAAAGAATGGGGTAGGGACAACTGAACGCTGCACTGGGACAAGGACGTGGCGGTGATTGTTGCAAGTCTGCAACGACAGGTGCATGGCGGGAGGCATCTTCGCATGCGTCAAGGATCACTTATGATGGGCACACTTTTAGGAAGTGACCTGGGAGTCAGAGATGCTTTCACTGGTCTTCCCCATGCTGTTCCCATGTCTTTTCAGCACTGTATGCATGTGTCTGATGATGTGTCACACACCACATGGCCAGATAAGGTTGTAAAATGTTAAAATAACATTTCCCAGTGAATGCATTTGTCTTGATTGAAAGCAATGCAAAAGTGCAAAAACGTATCAAAAACGCTACGTGTGAACATAACCCAAGGTGTGGAGGAGTATTTTTGGTTTTGGTTATTTATTTTTGCCTTATACACAAGTCATTACCCTGGAAAGGATGTTCCTTAACATATTTCCCAGGAAAATCCATTTTGGTTTCGTTTTTGTATGTTTTATTGTGAGTCCGTAAAAGTGGAGTAATACCTCTGACAACGTTGTTGACAGCAGTGACCTGGGAGTCAGAAATGCTTCCAGGTGTCTTCCCCATGCTGTTCCCATGTCATTTGAGCACTGTTCCCATCGATTTGAGCAATTTTTAGGCCCTCTGCAGACCGCCTGGGGGAGCCGCCTGAAAAAATGCTTGAGTTTCCCATAGACTTACATTGGGCTCGTTGCTAGGGTCGAGCACCCAGGTATTCCAATTTGCTCGACCCGAGCAACGAGTACGCGAGCATTTTAGTGCTCGCTAATCACTAATAGTAAGTGATGTTGGTTTCTGTTTGTAATAAATTCAGGTTGTTTTACTGAGTCTAGGTCAGGATACATCCATTTACTTTGATTACGTCCATTAATGCCCTTAATGTTAACCATAGAGAAGTAACAATCATTACTTTGATTCCTCTGTTCTCTCTAGACATAGGTATGCCAATTTTCAGACATTTCCTAGTGCCATTTGTCCACTGCCGAAGGTGCTCAATACAAGTTTTACAGACAATGTGTGGAGCCCGTGTCTTATCTTGGACCACTAGTTTTATTTTTACATAAATTACGTATGCTCTTTTCACAAAATCAGAAATGGATTTTCTTTGTTCCCACAATGTATACTCTTCACAAACGTAACAAAACCAATTGGGATGATTCAAACATTGTCTTCATGAGGAGTAGAGATGAGCGAACTTGTTCAGATAAGATTCTCAATCTCAAAGTCGGCACACACATTTCACATTAGGATTTGTGTTCACACCCCCGAGCATTTTCCTCAAAATCGGTAAAAATCGGCCAAAGTTCGGTAAATTATAGCGTTTCCACTAATGCTTTTGTCAGGACTTTGGCTAGGATAGTGGTGCTGTATGATGAGTGGGGGGACGTGTTTGATGAGGGGAGGAGGTGGGGAGAGGTCAGAGGAGTGGCGGACTGTTATTCCTAATTTTTCTTTTTTCTTAACTTAATGTGTGGAGATTCCGGCAGCCAATCAGGGTGCCGAAACCATCCACAACATCCAGACACAATGGCTTGTGTCATGGGCTGCCAAAGTCACATGTCCCTCTCCAAATAAAGATCAGACATCTAGTTTTGGCACCATTTTATCAGTGTAACAGCGCAGAGAGGCTGCTCTTGCTGCTGCTACAGGATAGCAGATCAATCCTTTTTGCTAATTGTGTGGTCCAGAGATACCAGACCACATTTCAGCATATAACGCTTTTGTTCTGCTAATATTGTGCTCCAGCCAAGAGTCCACATTTCAGAATCTAAATTCTTTGTGCTAATAGTGTGCTTCAGAAACAAGGCCACATTTCAGCAGATAATTATTTTGTGTTTATATTTTTAATCCAGACAGGAGTCCACATTTCAGAATCTAATTTTTTTGTGCTAATGGCATGCTCCAGAAACCAGGCCACATTTCAGCATATAAATATTTTGTGCTGCTAATGTTGTGCTCAAGCCAGGAGTGCACATTTCAGAATCTAAATTCTTTGTGCTAATAGCGTGCTCCAGCCACACTATCTCTCAAAAATAAATACTGATTGTTAATTTAGTGACAGGTGACTGATAGATCTGGGCCTAGGACCGATTAAAAGAGGGGAAGGGTACATCCAACATGAGTGGGAAATAGTGAGGTCGTGGTGGAAGGGGGAATAGGCTTGTTGTTCAAGGTGTACGTGGGGTAGGTGGTAATGTTACTGAAAGCTCTACTGAACAATCTGAGCTATCCAAAGAGAGATGACATCTTCTGTTACTGGACAGGCTACTTCACTCCCTTTCACTCCCTGGCAGCCGCACAGCGGTACGCTTTGTAGATGATGGACAGAAAGGGCATGTGCTCCAGTGGATGGCAAGCACTGCATCAAGTGGCCTCCCCTCCTCTTCCTCCACCTTAACATCACACACAGTATGGTCCTCAGAGGTTTCACCCCAATTACCCATGTTTCCCCCTGCGTCACAACTCTCCAACTGCCCAACTGACTGTGGGGAACCACAGATGGGTGAGTCTGCAGAGCAGAAACCATTCGCACCAATGCCCAAAATTTTTTTCAGTTGGACCTGGGGCTAGACGAAGTAGGGTCCAAGCAGAATTCAGACCCTTGTCACCAGACGTTAACCCCCGGGGGTGAAGGTGATCCTATTGAGACTCAGGTACCTGAGGCACATGGGGACTGTACTATGCTGTCAGGGCAGGAAGAGGAGGATGACTCTCAGAACGAGGAGTGGGAGAACAGAGAGGATGACGATGAGGTTGTAGATCCCACTTGATGTGAACCCATAGGCATGCAGCTGAGTAGCTCAGGAGAGGAGGTGGAGGAGGAGGAAGACGAGGAGGGTATGTTGCAGCCTCCCACACAGATACGGAGTGATGCCACCACGATAAGCACTGCATACTCAGCCACAACTGTGGCTCTGGCCAGCAATGGTTGCGGGTCTGCAGTTCGCAAGAACGGCAAGGGTTGCCTAGCTTGGGCCTTATTTTAGACCGCAAAGGATGACCCATCTCATGTTATCTGCCAACTTTATAAAAAACGACTCAGTAGAGGCAAAATGTGCAATAATGTGACTACTACATGCATGAACCAGCACATGCGCCATCAACATGCGTTAGTCTGAGAATCTCACTGTACTAAAATGCGGCTTAACGGGCCTCGCCCACCACTGGCCACCCCATTAACTGCATCTGCTGCTTCTTCTTCCTCCTTCACCTTGGCAAGTGTTCTCACACAGGTCTCTGGCTGCAGAACCTCCACTTGTTTACCCGCTACAGTTGGGGTGATTGAGAGCCCATCAGCTGTTACAGAAGTGAACATGCCTGCTGTTTTTGATTCTCCGAGCACATCACATGTTTCTCATTCCACCAGAACATCTTTGCCTGCACCTCACTCACAGGCCAGCAGTTTGTCATGTTCACCTTACTCCTTCCTCTCTCAGCACAGCAGCCAGCCCTCGGTCCCGCAGTTGTGGTCACGTAAAAGATTAATTCCTTCTACACATGCCAAAACTAAGAGCATGAATTCCACCATGTCCAATCTGTTAGCCATGGAAATGCTGCCTTTCCGCCTAGTGGATACAGATGGTTTTCAAAAGCTGATGGCCATCGCAGTCCCCCAGTACTTGTTGCCTAGTTGCCATTACTAAGAAAGCTGTGCCTGCGCTACACCAGCATATCACAGACAACATCACCTGTTGCTTGAAAAAATCTATGTTTGACAGGGTGCATTTCACCACAGACACCTGGATGAGCAAGCATGGCCTGGGGCGTTACATCTCTCTGACTGGACACTGGGTGACTCTGTTAGCTGTGAGGGCCAGTAGGGAAGGGGCTGCTCCACAAGTCTTGGAATCCCCAAGGCTTGTGGGACAAACCTCTGTATCGAACACTTCCTCCACTGTTCTGGCTCCTCCACCTCCTCTAGGGCTTCCACCTGCACCCTCAACCTTTGCCTTAATGAGACACGTGTTCCAACAGTGCATAGAAATTCCCCCCAACCTTTGTACTGCGCAAGCCAGGGCTCACCGCAATCAAGCAGTGTTTAAATTAATACGCCTTGAAGTTCGTAGTCATACAGCTCAAGAGTTGTGGACAGTTATCCAGACCGAGTTTGACCAATGGCTGTCTCCACTGAACCTTGAGCCAGGGAAGGCCGTGTGCAATAATGGTGCGAACCTGGTGGCAACCATTCGCTGGGGCAACCTCACACACGTGCCTTGCAGGGCTCACGTTTTCAACCTGGTGGTACAGCAATTTGTCCGCCACTATCCCAGCCTGGATGCACTGCTGCAGAAAGCACAGTCGCTGTGTGCTCACTTCTGCCGTTTGCACCCCGCGGGTCATCGACTTGCATCGCTTCAGAGGTCTTTCAGCCTACCGGTTAACCGATATGCGATGTGTGGACACGGTGGAATTCCACTCTGCGCATGTTACAGCGACTATGGCAGCAGCGACGAGCCCTGTAATATCGAAACACGCTTATAGACAATGTTAAGAGTGGTTTTCCCCAAGACGGCAGTGAGGCACACAGTGTGCATCATATTTGTAGACTTCAACCCTGGGAGCGTCGAGTCATCAACGCAAAAACATTAGCAGTAGCAGCAGTGAAAGTGGGAGAAGCAATTTCTGTGAGTCCTTTCACACATTTTTTAGACCAGCCTGTGCATGAGCAGAACAAAGTTCAAGTCTGACATGTAGTGAACGACTGGAGAGGATGGTGCAGGAGTATCTTGAGCTCAATATCAATGCCATCAGGGAGGGCTTGGACCCTTTTGCATTCTGTGTTTCTGTGCTTGCTGTTGCTACTGCTGCTGATAATACTAACAATTTTTGAAATGTGTAGACTCCAAGTTGGGTCTCCATCTAGTGGGATGCCTGTAGTGGAAAGGGTGTCAGAGCCCCATTATAATATTTCTACTCTAAGGAAATTGATGCCACTTTATTGGTGTCTGCCCCTAATTTCTTGAAATGTGGACACTCCAACTTGGGTCTCCATCTGGTGGGTTGCCTGTAGTGGAAGGGGTGTCAGAGCCCCATTATAATATTTCTACTCTAGGGAAATTAATGCCATTTAGTGGTGTCTGTCCATCATTTTGTGAAATGTGGACACTCCAAGTTGGGTCTCCATCTGGTGGGTTGCCAGTAGTGTCACATGTCACGCTAGGTATGGGGAGAACCCAGCGTATAATGACAGGAAAAGGGAAGGGACCCCTACTACTAGGGAAAGCGAGAATGGAGACCCCCAAAACAGACCTGACTCCCCTATATACCCTAAATAGGTTCTGAGCAGGAAACCTGGTTCTAGCTGACCCTAAGGCTAGGCCCTAGGTAGGGAGCGGGAGGGGTGAGCACTAAGTCAGCCCCACTACAAGCTAAAGTATACACAGGGGAAACAAACAGGGGAATACACTTAGCTCCAAGATGACACCGGAGAAAGCACGGCAACAATCCACGAAGGAACTCCAAGGTAATTCTAGTCGTCTACTAGAATTCCAGGCCTGAATAGGTATACACGCTATCACCAGCAACTCTCTGAGGATCTGAGTATATTTAGGGACACAGTAAGGAAGTGCTGATTAGCAGCAGAAAGAGGAGGAAACCTCAGGGTCCTAAAGGGAAAGACTAACCAACCAGAAAAACCGAACAAAGAAGATAAAGAGTAGGCAAAATTACTTAAAAAACCTTTAATGAATCATGGTTAGGCCAATAGGTGGCACTGCACAGAGAGACGCTCACACAACATAGTATATATTAGGAAAGGTAAATTGTCCCTTTGTATGAACATGACAAGTATATCAATCAAAAAATACAGCCAAAAAATTCAAGCAATATGATACATGATTATCTGAAGAATATATGTAATTTGATCTTATCTTTCATAGCACATCTGCAAAAGTACAAACAGGTAATTAGTTATAACCATAATATCAATGAGCTGAGAAGGTGCCTTAGTGCAATAGATATAGAATTAATGAGGTACCATGTACATTTGTGAATACCGGACTAGAAGGTCCAAGTAAAAGTAAGTCAGTATGTCTATATATAATATAATAGGCTACCTTCCATTGGTATATTCATACCTGTAACGGGTCTGGGAGGCGGAACCTCTGAGCAACTATACAAGGGGGTGGTCCTTGTAAGGAAGCGGGTGGCTCCCGGGGAAGATGGGCAGGTAGTCACGGCAAGTGACAGGGACAGTCTCTGGGTAGAAGGACAGGTACTCACGGCAAGTGACAGGGACAGTCTCTGGGTAGAAGGACAGGTACTCACGGCAAGTGACAGGGACAGTCTATGGGTAGAAGGACAGCAGGCAGGTGGCTGGTGAGCGCTCCCAGGTGAGCGGGCGAGAGTCTTTGGACAGGCAGGTGGTCACGACAAGTGACGGCAGAGCCTCCAGGTAGGCTAGCAGACAGGTAGCAGGTGAGCGCTCCCAGGTGAGCAGGCAAGAGTCTCTGGACGGGCAGGTGGTCACGGCAAGTGACTGCAGAGCCTCCAGGTAGGCTAGCAGACAGGTAGCAGGTGAGCGCTCCCAGGTGAGCAGGCAAGAGTCTCTGGACGGGCAGGTGGTCACGGCAAGTGACAGCGGAGCCTCCGGGTAGGCTAGCAGGCAGGTAGCAGATGAGCGCTCCCAGGTGAGCGGGCAGGCTGGTCCATAGACAGACTGACAGGAGTCGGAAGGCAGACCGTTGGACCGCAGGCTTGCAAGCAGGTAAACGGATATCAGGCAGGTATCAAGCAGGAATCTGGCAGGTGACTGGCAGGTAACTGTTAACGGGACCTGAGGGCTGAAGCAGAGTGAAGGCTTTGCAACAACATTGCTCGGGCACCTCCATTTTGGAGGAGGTGCCTTATATATGGGAGGTCCTCCGGTAATTGGCCGGGGACTCCTTAGGACGGCGCGCGCGGTCCTTTTAAGAGAGGGGGAGCGCGCGCGCGCGCCCTAAGCACACTGCCGGGGAAGGAGCGCGTGCGGGAAGCAGCGGGGAGAGAAGCGCTGGAGGACGCTGCGCCAGGAGCGGGGAGGTGACAGGGACGGCGTCTCTGCCTAGTACGGGGCAGAGACGCCGATGCTACAGTACCCCCCCCTTTAGGCCCCCTCTTTTTTTGGCCAGAAAGAAATTTTTCAAGGAGAAGCGGGGCGTTGATGTTCTCCCTGGGTTCCCAAGTTCTCTCCTCAGGACCAAACCCCCTCCAATCTACCAGAAAAAAGGTCTTTCCTCTTACCCTCTTGGAGGCCAGAATACTCTCTACCTCAAAGACGTCATCAGCGGAAACCGGAGGAGGAGGGGCACCTGGATTATTGGAAAAAGAGTTAAAGACAACGGGTTTGAGGAGAGATACGTGGAAGGAGTTGGGAATCCGTAGGGTGGCCGGGAGTTTTAATTTGTAGGCCACAGGGTTAATTTGCCTGAGGACTTCGAAGGGACCGATGAATCGAGGACCCAACTTGAAGGAGGGTACTTTGAGCCGCACATGTTTGGACGAGAGCCAAACCTTGTCTCCCGGACGGAATTGAGGCTGATCCAGACGTCTCTTATCAGCATATCTCTTCATCCGCTCAGAGGACAGAAGAAGAGCGGACCTGGTACTCTCCCAAATAGTAGAAAATTCACTGACAAGAGACTCCGCAGCAGGGTTGTCCACAGAAACAGAGACAGGAAGCGGAATCCGGGGGTGCTGGCCATAGACAATAGAGAACGGGGACTTGGAAGAGGATTCGCTCTCGTGGTTATTATAAGAGAACTCGGCCCAAGGAAGGAGGTCCACCCAATCAGAATGGTGGGCATTAGCAAAGTGCCGGAGATAGCTGGTAAGGATCTGATTGATCCGCTCCACTTGACCATTGGACTGAGGGTGGTAAGAGGAGGAGAAGTCCAGGGTGACGTCCAGCAGTTTACATGTGGCTCTCCAGAAGCGTGAGGTAAACTGAACCCCTCGATCCGACACGATGTGGAGGGGTAGTCCATGGAGACGGAAGATATGGCGAATAAAGTCCTTAGCCAGCTCAGGTGCAGACGGAAGACCAGGCAGGGGAATGAAGTGGGCCATTTTAGAGAAGCGGTCCGCGACCACCCAAATGACAGTACACCCGGCAGAGACAGGAAGATCGGTAATGAAGTCCATAGCGATGTGTTGCCACGGGGCAACAGGTATGGGAAGCGGCAGGAGATGACCAGCTGGTAAGTGTCTGGGAATTTTGTTGCGGCCACAAGATGAACAGTCAGAGACGAAGTCTACCACATCCTTACGCAGGGTAGACCACCAGTAATGCCGGGAAATGAGTAGGAAGGTCTTCTTTTGGCCGGCATGGCCAGCTAGTTTAGAAGAATGACCCCAGCGAAGAACCCTCTCACGGTCTGGAGGCGCCACGAACGTCTTGCCGGGTGGAAGACGAGTCAAATCCAAGGGGGCCACATTCATCACCTTGGAGGGGTCGATAATGTGCATAGGCTCCTCCTCTTGGTCGGAGGACAGGAAGGATCGGGACAAGGCATCAGCTTTGACATTTTTGTCCGCCGGGCGGAAATGAAGGATGAAATCGAAGCGAGCAAAGAACAAAGACCACCGGGCCTGATGTGGATTAAGTCTCTGGGCATTTTGGAGATATTCCAGGTTCTTGTGATCCGTATAGATGATCACCGGGTATAGAGCCCCTTCAAGCAGGTAACGCCACTCCTCCAGCGCCAATTTAACGGCAAGCAGTTCACGGTCTCCTATGGAGTAATTGCGCTCAAAGGAGGAGAAGATTTTAGAGAAAAAGCTGCAGGTTACCATTCTCCCGGAGGAAGACTTCTGGGTGAGCACCGCTCCGGCTCCAGAGGAGGAGGCATCAACCTTCAGGTAGAACTGTTTGTTGCAGTCCGGACGGTGCAGCACAGGGGCAGAGGAGAAGGCTTGTTTCAGGGAAAGGAAGGCCTCCTCAGCTTCGGATGACCATACCTTGGGATTTGCTCCCTTACGGGTGAGCGCAGATATGGGCGCAGTCCGTGACGAGAAGTGAGGAATGAAGAGACGATAGTAATTAGCGAAGCCCAGGAATCGCTGTATCGCCTTCAAGCCCTCCGGACGGGGCCACTTTAGGACAGCAGAGAGCTTCTCGGGATCCATTCGCAAGCCTGTCTGGGAGATAACATAGCCCAGGAAAGGAAGAGAGGTCTGCTCAAAAAGGCACTTCTCGTATTTAGCATAGAGGTGGTTCTGCCTGAGCCTAAGCAGGACCTGACGAACATCCCTCCGGTGTGTGGGAAGATCCGGAGAGAAGACCAAGATGTCGTCCAGGTATACCACCACGCAGGAGTAAAGAAGGTCACGGAAGATGTCATTGACCAGTTCTTGGAAGACGGCGGGAGCATTGCAGAGACCGAAGGGCATCACACGGTACTCATAGTGTCCGTCCCGGGTATTAAATGCCATTTTCCACTCGTCTCCCTGATGGATACGGACCAGGTTATACGCTCCACGTAGATCCAGCTTGGAGAAGATCCTGGCGCCTTTAAGACGATCAAATAACTCAGAGATGAGCAGAAGGGGGTATTTATTTTTAACCGTGATCTGATTGAGTCCTCTATAGTCAATACAGGGGCGTAGCGAGCCGTCTTTCTTTTTGACAAAGAAGAATCCGGCTCCAGCGGGGGAGGTAGATTTCCGGATAAATCCCCTAGCCAGATTCTCTTCAATGTACTCAAACATGGCCCGGGTCTCGGCTGCAGACAACGGGTAGATACGCCCACGGGGAGGAGTGGTGCCAGGTACCAGGTCGATCGGGCAGTCATATGGCCTATGGGGTGGCAACGTCTCTGCTTCCTTCTTACCGAAGACGTCCGCATAGGGCCAGTAAGGAGCCGGGAGACCTGGTAAATTAGCTGGAGTTGGCGGAGGGCGAGCTGGGCGGACCGGAACCAGGCAGGTCCTATGGCAGTCTGGACCCCATCGGAGTACTTCACCGGATCGCCAGTTCAATACGGGTTCGTGTGTCTGGAGCCAAGGTAGACCTAGCAACAGGGAGTGAGAAAGTCCGGACAACACATGGAATGAGATTTCCTCAGAGTGCAGCATTCCCACCTGCAGGGTTATGGGTTCAGTGACGAGCAGGATGGTCTCCGAGAGAAGTCTTCCATCCACGGAGGCGACAGATAATGGTTCAGCCAGGGACTTGGTGGGAATACGGTATCTCTCTACCAGAGACTGGGAGATGAGGTTTCCAGCAGCTCCAGAGTCTCTTTGGCACGTTCTTGGAACCGGATGCCAATCCGGGTGGCTAGTGACACCAGGTCATCCAGAGTGGTAGGAATGTCCCGACCAGCTAACTCGTCCTTAATCCGACCAGAAAGACCCTCCCAGAAGACGGACACCAGAGCCTCATTTTCCCAGGCAAGCTCAGAAGCGAGGGTGCGGAACCGTATGGCATATTGGCCCACGGTGAGACTCCCTTGGCGGAGACGTAGCAGAGAGGATGCAGAAGAGGTTTTCCGTCCAGGTTCATCGAAGACTTTCCGGAAAGCAGCGAGGAAAGATGGCAGGTCAGACACCAGGGGATCCCCTCTCTCCGACAGGGGATTTAGCCATGCCAGTGCCTCCCCAGTGAGATGGGACATGATGAAGGCCACCTTGGCCCGGTCGGAGATGAACTGGTATGCCAATAGCTCAAAGTGCAGGGTGCACTGGTTTATGAAACCCCGAGCTAAAGTAAGTTGGCCGGCAAAGCGTGGAGGTGCCAGAAGCCGAGGTCCATAGTCGGGTACCATGAAGGGACTGGATTGCGGTACCGCAGGAATGGGCACGGCTGGACCAGAGGTAGACATAGACAAGTCACACAATGCGCCTAGTCGAGAGTTAACGGACCGTAGATAGGACAGTACCACCTCCTGCTGAGTTTTCTGACGTAAGACTTCCTGGTGCAGATCGGAGATCTGGAGGCCACCGGGTTCCATGGCCCGAGCAAACTGTAACGGGTCTGGGAGGCGGAACCTCTGAGCAAATATACAAGGGGGCGGTCCTAGTAAGGAAGCGGGTGGCTCCCGGGGAAGACGGGCAGGTAGTCACGGCAAGTGACAGGGACAGTCTCTGGGTAGAAGGACGGGTACTCATGGCAAGTGACAGGGACAGTCTCTGGGTAGAAGGACAGGTACTCACGGCAAGTGACAGGGACAGTCTCTGGGTAGAAGGACAGCAGGCAGGTGGCTGGTGAGCACTCCCAGGTGAGCGGGCGAGAGTCTTTGGACAGGCAGGTGGTCACGGCAAGTGATGGCAGAGCCTCCAGGTAGGCTAGCAGACAGGTAGCAGGTGAGCGCTCCCAGGTGAGCAGGCAAGAGTCTCTGGACGGGCAGGTGGTCACGGCAAGTGACGGCAGAGCCTCCAGGTAGGCTAGCAGACAGGTAGCAGGTGAGCGCTCCCAGGTGAGCGGGCAGGCTGGTCCATAGACAGACTGACAGGAGTCGGAAGGCAGACCGTCGGACCGCAGGCTTGCAAGCAGGTAAACAGATATCAGGCAGGTATCAAGCAGGAATCTGGCAGGTGACTGGCAGGTAACTGGTAACGGGACCTGAGGGCTGAAGCAGAGTGAAGGCTTTGCAACAACATTGCTCGGGCACCTCCATTTTGGAGGAGGTGCCTTATATATGGGAGGTCCTCCGGTAATTGGCCGGGGACTCCTTAGGACGGCGCGCACGGTCCCTTTAAGAGAGGGGGAGCGCGCGCGCCCTAAGCACACTGCCGGGGAAGGAGCGCGTGCGGGAAGCAGCGGGGAGAGAAGCGCTGGAGGACGCCGCGCCAGGAGCGGGGAGGTGAGAGGGACGGCGTCTCTGCCTAGTACGGGGCAGAGACGCCGATGCTACAATACCTGATGTGGTTTACATATATCTCAACAAAACATACAGGCAACATGATACATGATTATCTAGAGAGTATATATAGTTGATCTTATATCTCATAGCACAAAAGTGCCTTAGTGCAATCAATAAATAAAGGATCAGTAAAGTGCCTTGCAGATTTATAAATACTAGGCTGAAAAGGTCTTAGCAAAAGTAAGCCAACATGTTAGTTTGCATATAATGTGCTGCTTTCCGCTGGCATGTTCATACCTATGTAATCCAGCAAGGCTGTGTGGCGCCTACCCCGACGTGCGTTTCGGCGTTACACCTTCGTCAGGGGGTGGCGCTTGAAAGAAGGAAAGGGGTTTAAAAATACCTCCGCAGCCAATGAGTATGTCCTGGGATTTAAATGACGCGCGCGCCGTCCAGCAGCCGCCGGAACACTTCCGGCAGCCACGTCACGTGCGCGCCGCATCAGGTCATGTGACCCGATGACACGCGCCACGTATTGACATAGATGCCGGAGCTTCCGGATCCAAGACAGCGCACTAATCCCAGCAGAGTAAGGGCGGAAGTAGACAAGTATCCATACTTGAAAGAGGCACCCAAATAGGTGATATTGTATGTCAGCAGTACTAGTCATAGGTTGATCTTTAAGGGGAACATTACACAGGGCAGTCATACCATATATATCAAGATATTAATTAGTACACACAATATACAAGGTATAATCTAGCACATTGTAGCTTAATCGGGAGTTTTTACATATACATAGAATAAAATATCAAATTCCATAAATGAAATCCGAGCAGGGATAAAATTACTCCTTAAGAGCTTAATTACAAAATATTATCCCTCACATTGAATCAGGATATGAACTGCATACGCCAGACTTGAATTAGATGTATGCCCTCATGGAAACTCTGGGGGAGTACACATCAGTGGATAATCTACAATTTAACCAAAATCCAACATTATTGGGTATATATAACCCTCTACAGTTGTCAAAGAGTGTGACCCCAATTGTTTATCTATATTTTTCTTATCTCCATGTTTCCACATAAGGCCCACATTTTGAAATAACTATACAATATTTATCCGTTTACATAATGGTTACAACAATAATGCATGTAGATACAATGCTCTCATCACATATAATGTAAGTGTCCATTTGAAGGAAAGTTGTATAGATGCAGCTCCAATGTGCTATGATCAAGCCAGCCGGAGTACAACATATGGATACGACTCCAACAAATCTGGATAAACGATCTTAAATATGGGATGATTAGAAGTGTCCATATTGTCCGCCCGGTCCAATTGTAGTAAAGACCACACAAAAAAAACCCATCTCAAATTCGAACTGCGGATAAAGCGAGTGATATTAAAACCAGAATACATAAAACAATTATTACTATCCCAAGCTAAAACTGGAAAAAAGGTTTTCTTCACAGGAATAGAACGAAACTGAGGTTCTCGTTAAGACCCCGGGGACATACAGTATCAAGTTTCCAAATCCACTTTGCCTCCAGTCTAGCTAAGCGACTGCTAATATTGCCACCGCGTTCATGCGGTAATATCATATCAATACCTCGTACTTGCAGTTGTGTGGCATCACAATCATGAAACTTCTTAAAATGTCTTGGTATTGTTTTGAGCAATGATGCATCTATAACCTCCCTAGCAGCAATAATACCATTCACGTGCTCCCTTATCCGAACCTTGGGTTGGCGCGTGGTAAGTCCAATGTAAACCAAGGGACAGGGGCAAGTGGCATGATATATCACTGCATTGGAGGTACATGTAATGGATTGTGTAATTTTAAAATTTCTGGACCCATCAGCATTGGAGAAGGTATCAGTACGTACTACATTTGGGAAGGCAACGCATCTCCCACAGGGCTTACATCCCCACGGAGGTCTCAAATTATCTAAAAAGGTTATCTGATTATTCACATAATCGCTCTTGACAAGGCTATCACCCAAGTTACGTGATCTCCGAAATGTAATATTTGGTGACTCCCCTATATATTTGGAGACAATTGGGTTTGCCATTAATAAGGGCCAAAACTTATTTAGACTATCCCATACTGCGGCCGTTTGCCCATGATAGTATGTAATAAATCTTACTTGTTTCAATGATGAAGGTGTTGTCATCTCATACAGGAGTTTCTCTCGGGGGGTATGCCTGGCCCGATTATATGCTCTCTTAATCGCACGGTTACTATATCCTCTCTCAACAAATCTTTGTTTCAAATCAAGGGCTTGTTGTTCGAAAGCCTCAATGGTAGAACATATCCTGCGAATACGAAGAAATTGGCCTGTTGGAATTGATCTAATCATGGCCGGCGGATGTGAAGATGATGCCTGAAGAAGCGCATTCACAGCTGTGGTTTTGCGAAAAAGATTTGTTTGTAGGCAATTGTTAATGTCTCTTGTCACCAGCACATCCAAAAATTCTATAGATGTCCTATCATTGTGATAAGTTAAATGTATATTCAATGAGTTCTGGTTCAACAGTGCCATAAATGATTGAAGGGATTCAATGGAATCCTGCCAGATCAAAAATACATCATCAATGTACCGCACCCAGAACGGGATGCGGTCCATTGATGTGTACCGATCTGACAAGAAGAGGTCCCTCTCCCACAGCCCCAGGAATAAATTGGCATAAGCTGGTGCAAACGAGGCTCCCATGGCCGTACCCTGGAGCTGCAGGTAGAATGACCCCTTAAAAAGAAAAAAATTGTGAGACAAGGCAAATTGTAAAAGTTGAACCAGAAACTCATTGAAATCAGGAGGATTAGATGATGTGTCAATAAAAAATGTAACCGCCCCCACACCATCCGTATGACGGATATTGGTGTACAGGGACTCCACATCACACGTTACTAGTATAGCATTTTCGTCAATGTGGAGTCCATTTATTCTTTTAAGGAAGTCTCCAGTATCTCTAATATAGGACGGCAACAATCCCACAAGGGGCTGTAATTGGGCATCAATATATTTGTTCACCTTTTCCAGCTAGTTGCCCCTACCTGAAATTATTGGTCTCCTTGATGGTACGCTGTTCTTGTGTATTTTGGGTAACAGATATAAGGTAGAAATTGTTGGCTGCTCCACTATTGGTGCCGAATATACCTCCTTGGTTATAATTTCATCATCCTTTGCTTGTAGTAATAATTTTGAAAATTCACTCTGAAATTTAGAGAGGGGATTATAAGTTAATCTCAAGTAACATGTTTTGTTCCTCAATTGTTTGAAAACCTCTGCCTCATACATAATTTTAGGCCAGCAGACTTAATTTAAGGAGACTTCCTTAAAAGAATAGATGGACTCCACGTTGACAAAAATGCTATACTAGTAACGTGTGATGTGGAGTCCCTGTACACCAATATCCGTCATACGGATGGTGTGGGGGCGGTTAAATTTTTTCTTGACACATCATCTAATCCTCCCGTTTTCAATGAGTTTCTGGTTCAACTTTTACAATTTGCCTTGTCTCACAATTTTTTTCTTTTTAAGGGGTCATTCTACCTGCAGCTCCAGGGTACGGCCATGGGGGCCTCGTTTGCACCGGCTTATGCCAATTTATTCCTGGGGCTGTGGGAGAGGGACCTCTTCTTGTCAGATCGGTACACATCAATGGACCGCATCCCGTTCTGGGTGCGGTACATTGATGATGTATTTTTGATCTGGCAGGATTCCATTGAATTTTTGGATGTGCTGGTGACAAGAGACATTAACAATTGCCTGCAAACAAATCTTTTTTGCAAAACCACAGCTGTGAATGTGCTTCTTCAGGCATCATCTTCACATCCGCTGGCCATGATTAAATCAATTCCAACAGGCCAATTTCTTCGTATTCGTAGGATATGTTCTACCATTGAGGATTTCGAACAACAAGCCCTTGATTTGAAACAAAGATTTGTTGAGAGAGGATATAGTAACCGTGCGATTAAGAGAGCATATAATCGGGCCAGGCATACCCCCCGAGAGAAACTCCTGTATGAGAAGACAACACCTTCATCATTGAAACAAGTAAGATTTATTACATCTTATCATGGGCAAACGGCCGCAGTATGGGATAGTCTAAATAAGTTTTGGCCCTTATTAATGGCAGACCCCATTGTCTCCAAATATATAGGGGAGTCACCAAATATTACATTTCGGAGATCACGTAACTTGGGTGATAGCCTTGTCAAGAGCTACTATGTGAATAATCAGATAACCTTTTTAGATAATTTGAGACCTCTGTGGGGATGTAAGCCCTGTGGGAGATGCGTTCCCTGCCCAAATGTAGTACGTACTGATACCTTCTCCAATGCTGATGGGTCCAGAAATTTTAAAATTACACAGTCCATTACATGTACCTCCAAAGCAGTGATATATCATGCCACGTGCCCCTGTCCCTTGGTTTACATTGGACTTGCCACGCGCCAACTCAAGGTTCGGATTAGGGAGCACGTGAATGGTATTATTGCTGCTAGGGAGGTTGTAGATGCATCATTGCTCAAAACAATACCAAGACATTTTAAGAAGTTTCATGATTGTGATGCCACATAACTGCAAGTACGAAGTATTGATATGATATTACCACATGAACGCGGTGGCAATATCAGCAATCGCTTAGCTAGACTGGAGGCAAAGTGGATTTGGAAACTTGATACTGTATGTCCCCGGGGTCTTAACGAGAACCTCAGTTTCATTCCATTCCTGTGAAGAAAACCTTTTTTCCAGTTTTAGCTTGGGATAGTAATCATTGTTTTATGTATTCTAGTTTTAATATCACTCGCTTTATCCGCAGTTCGAATTTGAGATGTTTATTTTTTGTGTGGTCTTTACTACAATTGGACCGGGCGGACAATATGGACACTTCTAATCATCCCATATCTAAGATCGTTTATCCAGATTTGTTGGAGTCGTATCCATATGTTGTACTCCGGCTGGCTTGATCATAGCACATTGGAGCTGCATCTATACAACTTTCCTTCAAATGGACACTTACATTATATGTGATGAGAGCATTGTATCTATATGCATTATTGTTGTAACCATTATGTAAACGGCTAAATATTGTATAGTTATTTCAAAATGTGGGCCTTATGTGGAAACATGGAGATAAGAAAAATATAGATAAAAAATTGTGGTCACACTCTTAGACAACTGTAGAGGGTTATATATACCCAATAATGTTGGATTTTGGTTAAATTGTAGATTATCCACTGATGTGTACTCCCCCAGAGTTTCCATGAGGGCATACACCTAATTCAAGTCTGGCGTATGCAGTTCATATCCTGATTCAATGTGAGGGATAATATTTTGTAATTAAGCTCTTAAGGAGTAATTTTATCCCTGCTTGGATTTCATTTATGGAATTTGATATTTTATTCTATGTATATGTAAAAACTCCCGATTAAGCTACAATGTGCTAGATTATACCATGCATATTGTGTGTACTAATTAATATCTTGATATATATGGTATGACTGCCCTGTGTAATGTTCCCCTTAAAGATCAACCTATGACTTGTACTGCTGACATACAATATCACCTATTTGGGTGCCTCTTTCAAGTACGGATACTTGTCTACTTCCGCCCTTACTCTGCTGGGATTAGTACGTGTGCGCTGTCTTGGATCCGGAAGCTCCGGCATCTGTGTCAATACGTGGCGCGTGTCATCGTGTCACATGACCTGATGCGGTACGCACGTGCCGTGGCTGCCGGAAGTGTTCTGGCGGCTCCCGGACGGCGCGCGCGTCATTTAAATCCCAGGACATACTCATTGGCTGCAGAGGTATTTTTAAACCCTTTTCCTTCTTTCAAGCGCCACCCCCTGATGAAGGTGTAACGCCGAAACGCGCGTCGGGGTAGGCGCCACACAGCTTTGTTGGATTACATAGGTATGAACATGCCAGCGGAAGGTAGCCTATTATATTATATATAAATAGACATACTGACTTACTTTTACTTGGACCTTCTAGTCTGGTATTCACAAATGTACATGGTACCTCATTAATTCAATATCTGTTGCACTAAGGCACCTTCTCAGCTCATTGATATTATGGTTATAATTAATTACCTGTTTGTACGTTTGCAGATGTGCTATGAAAGATAAGATCAAATTACATATATTCTTCAGATAATCATGTATCATATTGTTTGAATTTTTTGGCTGTATTTTTTGATTGATATACTTGTCATGTTCATACAAAGGGACAATTTACCTTTCCTAATATATACTATGTTGTGTGAGCGTCTCTCTGTGCAGTGCCACCTATTGGCCTAACCATGATTCATTAAAGGTTTTTTAAGTAATTTTGCCTACTCCTGATCTTCTTTGTTCGGTTTTTCTGGTTGGTTAGTCTAATTTTCCCGAATTGATCTAGTCCGCTGCATACTTACACCTATGGGTATTAGTGATGCATATATCAAAACTGATAAATTCAGATTTTGTATCAAGTATAATGTCCTAAAGGGAAAGGTATTATCCCCAAGCAAAGTGAGAATTACCGCTGGGTCCCAAAGAGAGAGGAATCATAAAAGGATCAGGGAGATGTTTGTAAGGCCAAACACAGCGACCTTCTACAGCTGGACACCGTATGACTGTCAGTCAACCCTGACATTCCTGTGACAGAGTGTGAGAGCCCCATTATACTATTTCTACTCTGATGCCACTTTAGTGATGTCTGCCCTTAATTTTTTGAAATGTGGATACTCCAAGTTGGGTCTCCTTCATGTGTGTTGCCTGTAGGGCTCCCAGACTGGCAGGCCTGTACTTACTTTCAGTCAACTACCCGTGTTACTATCCTTAAATCCTTAAATTTTTCTACCAATAGTAGTTTATAAAACTTATGTTTGTGCCACCTGAGTGTGGCTGAGCAGAAAAGCTGCTTGAACTGTTGCATGTAGTATCAAGGCTCCCAGCACAGCAGGCCTACACCGGTCCCTCACCCACCTCATCTTAAATTGAACTTAAATTCAAAGCTGTAAATGCTGGCCCAGACCCTGACACCTCAAGCATGGCCTGTGCCTGACTGCTGCTGTGCCATTCTAAAATTTCTACTGTGGGTCAATTGATTCCACTTTTCCTGGTGTCTGTCCCTAATGTGAGCTGTTATGGCAGCTTTTGCCCCCCCCCACCACCTTCCGAATGTATTGTTAATGCGTTTGGTTTTGCCTCCCATTGAAATCAATGGGGTTTGGATATGTTCAATGAACTGTTCGGTGAACTGTTCAGCAAACATCGGGACGTTCGCCTATCCTAACCGAACCTTGAAAGATTCGCTCATCTCTACTGAGTAGGCCATGTTATCACCTGCAAGGGTGAAAAATATAAAGATTAGACGAAATCAAAAATAAATTTAAGAATGGTCTTTTGCTGAATCAGTAAACACCAGCACGTCTAGTTAATACCAACCTTTCACTCTGAAAGCCAGGAGCACACTGACTCAGCTAGAAGTGAAAAGAAGTCACTGAGGTTGCCAAATGCTGTACTGCATTGCCACACATTTCTGTGGATGGTCAGTTATGTATTTGACTAATATCGTAATACTTATTTTAAATGCACATTGCATTTAATAAGTATTCAAGTATTTGTCACATACCTTACAGACCATCTTTGATTCTATAATTAATACCCCTGTCGAGGAAAAAATACCAAATTCATGTGAGGGCAACTGTACATTATCTCAAAAAGTAGAGCTGCTACAAAAAAATTGAATAACATATTATGATTCTGAGGACTGAATATACCTAAAATCAAGCCTAATATCTGATGCACTAAAATGTTTTTCATTTGTTCCCCAGATAATTATCCACACACAACATCCACTCACACACTCCTCCCTTTCATGAACCTCTACTGTCTGTCCATTATCCATTAGTTTTAAAAAGGATACTTCTGTCGTAAAGGAGTATTTTTTAACTTAATATTTAAGGAAAACATATTTTTTGGGGCTTTTTTTCTTCAAATGTTGCCAGTCCTGGGTATTTATTAGTTAGAATAATGTTTTTATGAAAGGGTACCTGCAGATAGTGTTTATTCAATTATGATACAATCTATAAATAGTATAAAATAGTGGTATAAAAACAATTTAAGATCATCGTATGAAAGGAGTTGGAGGTTCCTGCTGGTGAGTATAAGCATCGAGAGATTCAGTAGTTAGGTTAGGGCATTGGGCCTTCCCTGAAGAAGGAAAGAGAAGATATTAATGAATAAATAAAAGCTGCCACATGGTGCTGGCTGTTAGGGGCTGTTGGTTTGTTTGTTACCTTGTGTTGGACCAAGGAGAGAGTGGTCACAAGGATAGAGGCCTGTGGTGAGGTTGATTGATGAGTAGAATGCTGGCTGTAAGGAAGGAGTCAGATTCAGTTACTTGTACAAGGTGGAGGTGGTTTCAGTATAGGTATTATAGTTACCTGGACCAGTAGAGGTGGTTAGTTCTGTGTCCTCCTGGGAGTGTTATAGGAAGTTTATGTGGCGTCCGAGTGGGCACCTTAGAAAGAGATCATATAAAATAATAAGCAGTAGCGATAAGAGTGTGCTGGTTCGGGTGGACTCCTTGTGTTTCTAATTTTACCCTCTGAACAATTTGTGGTTATTGTTCCATTTTGCAGCAGACCTACCATACTTATCTAACAGCGCCACTGTCCTATCTATCTATCTATCTATATATACACTGTATATATATATGCAGTATATATATGCCTGCAGAGAGTGTGGCTACTGGGGAAAAAAAATATTTATTTAATCCCAGGAGCCACATGCTTTTAGTCATGGGGAATGCACGGAACGGCTACAGTAACTGCCTACAGATCTGCTCACTTTTCTGTGAGCGGTGGCTGTAAGCACACCCCGTCACATAGACAGGCTCTGCAGCGCATTTGTGCAGAGCAAATTGTCAAACTGCCGGAACATGCTTAAAGCTGCAGCTCTCAGTGCTGTGAGCAGTGACTAGCTGCTCCTTGCATTTGTGTCACCCTACCTGGATGCCACAAGTGTAATAAAGCTGTGTCTGAGAGCAAGGGGGAGGTTCTCTGGTCAGGGGAACATTAGCATGCAATGCCTCCTGTCTCAGGCCAGTAGGGGGAGCAGGCTGCCCCTATAAAAGCTGGTACTGGGGACAGGGTTAGGGAGAACTGGATTGCCTGTCTCAGCTTTGAGACGTGTCCCAGAGTGGAGCAGGGACAGAAAGTTGATTGCACCTAAGAGGAAGTGTGGCAGTAGGAGAGAGCCACAAGCCAGAGACAAGAGGCGAAGAGAGCCTGTCTTGGCAGAGAAAGACTTAGCTTTACCAGACTTTGGTGTCTGAGGCTGGAAGGATTCCACATCCCTCAGCAGAGAACCAGTCCGCAAGGGACTGTACATTCCTTGGCCTGGGAAGCCTGGAGGCCCTGCCACAACCGAAGGGACCAATAAAGCAGTACAAGGCTGGGAGCAGAAAGGAACCCACGTCGCAGGCCATACAGGCGAGAATACACGGAAAGCTCGGAAACGTGGGCTGTTACCCTATCAGGAGGAGATAGCCAGAAGGAGCGCAGAAAGCACGGTAGGCCTACACCCTCACCCTGACCAGGGCCAATTTCCCCGTTGCTCTCAGACATCCAGGTCCCCTCCTAGCTGGGAATGTTTATGGGTCAGTTTACCTGTTTCAGTAAAGACCCTGGACTGCAACCTGTTGTCTGTGTGCTCCTTGCTCCTCCAGCACTATCAGCACTGGGACTCTCACTACCATCACTCCCACCATCCACTACACTGCCCTGGGGCCGCACTCTTCCCGTGGGGAGTCACATTACCCTAGCTGCATACCTCATCAGCCCCAGCGGTCTGCATGCAGCGGCGGTTCCTAATAACCGCAGTCCACGGGTGGCGTAGTCGGACATTATCAATAACACATAACGGACTACCACTGGCCTGACCACCCTGAGCCACGGAACCGGGTTGCCACTACTACTCCCATCGTTTCCCTAATTGCCCGGATCCGAGTGCCCCACGGCCCAGGGGGCGAGTCAGCTTTGGAGTAGTCGGCAGGATTTCGTGCCCGCAACCACCGGGTACTGCGTGCCTGAAAAAGACTTTTGTAACTTACCTGTGGCGAAGTTTCCCGCCGTCCGGAGTCTTTTCCCGCCATCCGGAGCCGATTCCCGCCATCAGACGCCATCTTGGACCGTTTCCCGCCGTCTTCTGCCGTCTTCCCGCCATCGGACGCCATCTTCAGGACGCCGCGCGGGAAGAAGAGGGGCGTGGACGTCAAAACCGCGCGAGATCCGAAGCTCCGCCCCACGCACCGATGCTGCGCAAGGTCCTGGAAGGGAGAGAGAGCGACGCTGACGTCATCGGAGTGCGACGCCAGGTCCTCGTCCAGAGCAGCAGCGGAGCCGCGGTCTACAGAAGAGGATCGTCGGAAGGTAGGCCACACTTCACTAGGGGGGGAGGAAGATGTCGGACACAGAGGCGCCCACTACCACCAACGCAGCTGCAGCAGCGGTGATGCCCTTTTCCTTGCCCTACATCCCTGGAGCGGCCTGGCTGCCCAAATACTCAGGGGAGCCCCATGCCCTAACTGACTTCAAGGAAAGACTGTATAGTTTGTTCCAAGTTTACCCCCTGACAGAGGAACAGAAGGTCAGCATATTGACAGGGCAGTTAACTGGCGCAGCCCAAAGGGAGGTAAAATCATGGCCCATTGAGGAGAAAGGGACTGTGAAGGGTATTCTGGCCCGGCTGCGGGGTACCTTTGATACACGTACCTCCGCTGAAATTAAAATGAGGTTCTATGGATGTAAGCAGCGGGCACAGGACAGCATCAGAGACTATGCCTTAAATTTACAGGAAGCCTTGAGGGCTATTCAACAAACTGACCCTGGCAGTGTGCAGGAAACCGATAAGCTGCTAACAGAGCAATTCATAGAGGGTCTGCTGTCCAGCGCCCACAGGGCCCAGCTGCGCCTCATGTTCTTCCAGAACTCCGACCTGACCTTTGCCCAATTTAAGGACAGGGCCATAAGGGTGCTCCGTGAATCTGCAACCAGTGGCGCTATAAACCCCCGGCGCCCTGCTATCACCTACCACCAGGAGGCGGCGCCCTCCTCTATGGACTCCGTGGAGGCTGATGCACAGGCCCTGAACCAAGCCCCGTCGAAAGGCCTGCACCACCAAGTCCAGGAGCTGACCAGGAGCGTCGCGGCGTTGACCAGGACCGTCCAGGCGTTGCAAGTGGACCCGTCAAGACCCATCAAGCTGGCTTCAAGTCCGGAGGATGTCCCGTGGCGTCGACAGAGGAGGATCCCGTCGTTCCGAGGGAGGCCCACAGACCGCTACGCAGAGGATGGACAGCCCATTTGCCGTCGATGCAACCAGCCCGGACACATTTCCAGGTACTGTAATTTAAACGGGTCCAACCTGGGGCAGAGGGCCGACCCCCAGGCATAAGATCACCAGGCCCTTATAATTGGCGTGATAAGTACGTTGGGGGGCGCCCGGTTTTACCCGTGGTGCTGGACGGTATCCCCATGAGCGCCTTGCTGGATACTGGGTCGCAAGTAACCACAATCCCTTATGTACTTTTTAAGCAGTATTGGACTGATGCTGATATCACACGGTATCCAGACAGTAACTTGAGCATCATCGCCAGTAATGGCTTACCCGTGCCGCAGATGGGGTTCAAGGAGATGACCATTAAAATTGGTAAAGTTGAACTGCCGGCACAGGGAGTGATTATTGTGGACATTGACCGTCATGAAAGTCACCCTAAAATAATTGTGGGTACTAACATAATTGAAAATTGTCTTTCAGAAGTAATTGTAATTCTACAACAGGTGGCGGTGAATGCTAGTTCCAGCCAACAGAGAGTCCTCAACAAGGAGATAAAAGCCCTGATGAGACGGCAGCAGGTAGAACTGTCTGGTGGTGAGATCGGTAGCGTAAGACTCAGTGATCCATTCCCCATTTCCATGCCTCCCAAAAGTGAAATGATGATCTGGTGTCGGACTGCAATCGGGTTGAGAGGTAGAGACTACCAAGCCATGGTAGAACCCGTGTACTCAGACAGCAGGCCCACCATTTTGACAGCCCGGGGGGTGGTTGATGTCCGTCATGGGAGGGTGCCCGTCCGCATCCTCAACATTGGGGAGAGGGAAGTACACTTACCCAGGTACGCTACACTCGCCAAACTGTTTGTCGTCGAACACCAAGCTATCAGGGCCGTGGAACCCTTGCCTCCATCTCCACAGACGGAGGGTAATGGCTCCCAGAAACAAAAGGAGGACTGGTGCCAGAAACTCCACGTGGGTGCTGACTCCACTCCCCTGCACCAAAAACAAGGAGTCTACCGGGTGGTACAGGAGTACGAGAGAGTCTTTAGTAAGCACCCGCTAGACTTCGGCAGAATAAAAGGGATAGAACACCACATCCCCACAGGGAGCCACCCACCAATAAAAGAGAGGCACAGACCTGTACCCCCTGCACATTATCAGAACGCGAAGGATATGCTGCGGGAAATGAAAGAAGCTGGGGTCATTAGAGATAGCTGTAGCCCCTGGGCAGCCCCCTTGGTTCTGGTGAAAAAGAAAGACGGCACCATGAGAATGTGCGTGGACTATAGACAAATCAACCGTATCACTCACAAAGACGCATATCCGCTGCCTAGAATAGAAGAGTCTTTAGCCGCACTAAAATCTGCTAACTTCTTTTCTACTTTGGACCTTACTAGCGGGTACTGGCAGGTTCCTGTGGCAGAGGCTGACAAGAAGAAGACCGACTTCACCACCCCGATGGGACTGAGCGAATTCAACTGTATGCCTTTCGGGCTCTGCAACGCACCAGGGACCTTCCAGCGGCTGATGGAATGCTGTCTAGGGCACCGAAACTTCGAGACGGTCCTCCTTTACCTGGACGACGTGATTGTCTATTCGAAGACCTACGAGGACCATCTCAAGCACCTGGCTGAGGTGTTCGAAGCCCTGGCAGGCTATGGTCTGAAGGTGAAACCATCGAAGTGTCACCTGCTGAAACCGAAGGTCCAGTACCTAGGGCACGTGGTAAGCGCGGAAGGAGTGGCCCCCGACCCTGACAAGGTCACGGCAATCAAGAGCTGGCCAAGCCCCTCGAACATCAAAGAGGTGAGACAGTTTCTCGGGTTGGTAGGCTACTACCGAAGGTTCATCCCCGGGTTCACTAAGATGGCAGCTCCTATGCAGGACCTCCTGATCGGACAGTCCAAGTCCAGAAGTCAAAAGCCACCCTTCAAGTGGGATAAACCGGAAGAGGAGTCCTTCCGCCAGCTAAAGTTGGCCCTCACAGGGGATGAGATCCTGGCCTACCCTGATTATGGCCAGCCTTTCATTCTCCACACTGACGCCAGTAATGTGGGACTGGGAGCCGTACTGTCCCAAAACCAACAGGGCAGAGAACGGGTGATCGCATACGCCAGCCGGAAGCTGAGGCCCACCGAGAGGAACCCGGAGAATTACAGCTCCTTCAAGCTAGAATTCTTGGCGGTGGTGTGGGCCGTGACGGAACGCTTCAAGCATTACCTGGCCTCCGCGAAGTTCACCGTGTACACGGACAACAACCCGTTGACACACCTGGACAATGCAAGACTGGGTGCCCTGGAACAGCGGTGGATGGCCCGTCTCTCCAACTATGACTTCGTGATCAAGTACCGGGCAGGCAAAACCAACGCCAACGCGGACGCCCTATCAAGAATGCCTCACTTACCTGAAGGTGACGAAGACCCAGAAGAGCTGGAAGAGGTAGAACTCCCCGCGTTTCACCGGTATGGAGCCGCTCAACACTCTCACCGCGTGAAGGAGGAGGATCTAACAACTGTGATGATGAATCCCCTACCTCACCACAGCTGGGCCGAAACCCAAGATAGTGACCCTGCTGTCTGCCTGGTGAAAGATCTGCTGACCCGGGAAGACGCCCGCCTAGATCCAGATGCCCCAGAGGAAGCCAAGCAGCTATGGAAGGAGAAGAGCAAGCTGTTCCTCTACGAAGGCAAGTTGTGCAGAAGGATTGTCAACCACCGGACGCATGAGCTGACCTGGCAAGTCGTGGTCCCAAGGCGAGATGCAGCTATGGTCCTGGGAGCTTACCATGACAGAGCGGGACACTTCGGTTGGAAGAAACTGGAGTTCCTGCTAAGAGGAAGGTTCTTTTGGGTTGGCATGAGAGGAGCTGTAGAAAAATGGTGCAGAGACTGTGGCCCTTGTCACCTGAGGAGGAAGGACCGCACCAGCCAGAAGACACCCTTGAGGCCCATCGTCACCACGCAGCCTCTTGAGCTGGTAGCTCTGGACCACGTCAAATTGGCTCCCAGCCGGTCAGGATACATCTATGCCCTGACAATCGTGGACCACTATTCCCGTTTTCTAGTGGTGGTCCCGGTAAAGGACTTGACAGCCCAAACAGCGGCCAGAGCCTTCCAGCAATACTTCTGCCATCCACACGGGTATCCGGAACAGGTCCTGACAGACCAGGGTCCAGCGTTCGAGGCTGAAATCTTCCAGGAGTTCTGCAACCTCTATGGCTGTAAGAAGATACGGACAACGCCTTACCACCCCCAAACCAACGGGATGTGTGAGAAGATGAACAATATAGTCATTGATCTCCTGAAGACGTTGCCCCTGGAGGAACGCAGCCTGTGGCCAGAAAAACTGCCGGACCTGGTAGACATGTACAACAATATCCCGGTGAACGCTACAAACTGCACCCCGGCTTACCTGATGCGAGCCAGACCGGGTAAGCTGCCCGTAGACCTGGAGATGGGAGTCCTAATACCTGAGGACACCTCCCCGGATGTGGACTGGGATACGGAAAGGCAACTGCAGTACAAGAAGGTACAGGAGAGTGTGGAGAAGAGCCTGGCCCAGGTTAGAGAGAAGCAAGAAAGACTCTTCAATCAACACGCCCCTGCTGGTCCCCTAGAACCTGGTGAGCAAGTCCTAAAGCGAAAAAGAAGGCTACATAAGTTGGACGACCAGTGGGAAAGGGAACCCTACACCGTACTGCAGTCTGACCACGACAACCCAAAGGTGTGCGTAATCACCAAGGACGGAGGAGAAACCACTAGTGTCGTCTCCAGAGACCACCTCAAAAGGTGCCCCGAGCAACTCCGTAGTGCAGAAGAGGATCAGCACCGTTCTCGGAGAGTTCCCTCAGTCCTGGACTCGCATAAATGATGCTATAGTGGTACCCGTCCTGCATTTCCTGCAACCGGCACAGCAACAACCAACACCAGAGCCGGAAGGTGAAGAGGAGCAAGCGGTTCCAGAGGCAGAAGAGCCTGTTCCAGCAGCCCAGGAGAGTCAACCCTCTGCTGACAGTGAGCCTGCCATGCCTGCGGTAAGCCAAAGAACCCACAGACAGCTGCCTGCCCTACCTGTACACCCAGCTGGTAGCTGTACCCCTAACGCTAGTGGGGAAAGCCAAGTTGGTCCACCACCAGACAGTGGGCTACGTAGGTCAACCAGGAGCACAAAGGGACAGATACCCACTCGCTGGAGAATATAGAGTGTGCTAAATTGTAAATAACCCTGTTGCCAAATGTTGAAATGTTTGCCAAAGTTACATGCATGTTTGGTAATACTCTGTTTCAGTTTCTTGCAGCTACCGTAAGGACTCAAAGGTTATGGACTTTGTATAACCGGGACCTTGTATGGACTGCATTCTGAGCCTAACCAAGGAATGAACTAAGACTGTGAAGGACTTGGGGTAGGACAGACCCCCACCTGGTTAAGGCTCCCGTTGTTTTGGTGATATGGACACCCGGTCACAGACCACACTGTGACCTAAAGAACTCAATTTGTGCGCCGTCTGTCTATTAATGTTTTATTGTTATGCATATTGTCTTTGTTTATTGTTTAGTCCCGGAGTACTAAATTTCACTAGGGGGGGAATGTGTCACCCTACCTGGATGCCACAAGTGTAATAAAGCTGTGTCTGAGAGCAAGGGGGAGGTTCTCTGGTCAGGGGAACATTAGCATGCAATGCCTCCTGTCTCAGGCCAGTAGGGGGAGCAGGCTGCCCCTATAAAAGCTGGTACTGGGGACAGGGTTAGGGAGAACTGGATTGCCTGTCTCAGCTTTGAGACGTGTCCCAGAGTGGAGCAGGGACAGAAAGTTGATTGCACCTAAGAGGAAGTGTGGCAGTAGGAGAGAGCCACAAGCCAGAGACAAGAGGCGAAGAGAGCCTGTCTTGGCAGAGAAAGACTTAGCTTTACCAGACTTTGGTGTCTGAGGCTGGAAGGATTCCACATCCCTCAGCAGAGAACCAGTCCGCAAGGGACTGTACATTCCTTGGCCTGGGAAGCCTGGAGGCCCTGCCACAACCGAAGGGACCAGTAAAGCCGTACAAGGCTGGGAGCAGAAAGGAACCCACGTCGCAGGCCATACAGGCGAGAATACACGGAAAGCTCGGAAACGTGGGCTGTTACCCTATCAGGAGGAGATAGCCAGAAGGAGCGCAGAAAGCACGGTAGGCCTACACCCTCACCCTGACCAGGGCCAATTTCCCCGTTGCTCTCAGACATCCAGGTCCCCTCCTAGCTGGGACTGTTTATGGGTCAGTTTACCTGTTTCAGTAAAGACCCTGGACTGCAACCTGTTGTCTGTGTGCTCCTTGCTCCTCCAGCACTATCAGCACTGGGACTCTCACTACCATCACTCCCACCATCCACTACACTGCCCTGGGGCCGCACTCTTCCCGTGGGGAGTCACACTACCCTAGCTGCATACACCATCAGCCCCAGCGGTCTGCATGCAGCGGCGGTTCCTAATGACCGCAAATCCACGGGTGGCGTAGTCGGACATTATCAATAACACATAATGGACTACCACTGGCCTGACCACCCTGAGCCACGGAACCGGGTTGCCACTACTACTCCCATCGTTTCCCTAATTGCCCGGATCCGAGTGCCCCACGGCCCAGGGGGCGAGTCACATTCCCCATGACTTAAAGCTATTGGCTGCAGGCAGAAAAAAAGTTATTTTTATCCCAGTAGCTGCACTTTCAGTATGGTGGCCAGACAGCATTGTAACACTATTTACCTGCAGATTAACTCTATATCTGTAGGTAAGCGGCATTTTACAAGGTAACAGGTTCACTTTAAAGGAACTCTGTCAGCAGAGAATGACTGTTCAAAACAAGTACAGGCGCTGGGTGCACCGTCATGTGGCCAAATATTTAAGTGCACCTTCCCACCTGCTTATTTTCCCTCTATCTCCACCCCCTCTTCTTTGATTGACTGCTCTGGTTTTATAGATGTAACAGGGGTCAGGGTGGCAGTCGGTGGCGAGTGGCATGTCAGTTTCAGTGATTAAATCCTCACTCTGGCCCGCTACAGAAAAAGTGGACTCGAAGAATCCCTGGGTGTGTGTGTGTTGTGGTGTCTCCGTGGAGGATACCTCCATACTCACTTCTGTCTCACCGTCCCAGGTGTTAAGTCTTTTAACCTTCAGAAGGAGAAAACCAGACCAGCTTAAACACGTAAAAACTTCTTTACTTGCAGCTACAGTCACATACAGGGAGTAACAAGTGATACAGTCTCTTTGTGATCTCTTCACATACAGCGACACTTTACCAGTGAAGAAAGTCATGGACACCGATTTGCACATGAAGACCAGCGCCGAGTGCGCCAGCTCTCTGGGCAACTCCATTCTCTGTCCCACTGCCTGACTGGCTTGGATCCACCTCCCTGATGAGGCTGTCCTGTCTTGGCACGTAAGGTGAAGTTCCCACATTGACCTCTCCATGTACATATGTTCCTGTTGTCCCCGCACCAACCTATATTGAACCTATAGTAACCCATCAGACAAGAGATCATATGAATGCTCATATATAAACATACAACACTGCATTATGTGCATTAATAGGGAAGAGGCGCATGACCGTTCGGGTCACCCACTTACATAGAGTTAGAGAAGGGTGGAGATCGATGAAAAACATGCAGGAGGGAAGATGCACTTAAAGGGATTCTGTCAGCACAGAATTATTGTTCAAACTAAGTCCCGCAGCTCAGTGTCAGTGCTCCACGGCGGTGCCAAACATTTAAATACACCTTCCCACCTGTTTGTTTTCCCTCAATCTCCAACCTCCTCTTCCATGATTGACAGCACTGGCTTAATAGTGTCAAAGAAGGGAAGGGAGGAAATAGAGGGAAAACAAGCAGGTGGGGAGGTGTATTTAAATGATGGTCCACTCCATGAAGCATCGAACAACTGTGCTTGGTTTGAACAGTCATTCTGTGCTGACAGAGTCCCTTTACACAGTGATTGCCAAAAGATAAAAGTTGTAATGAATGGAACAGCAGGTTAAAGGGACTCTGTTAGTACAGAATGACTATTCAAGCTAAGTCCCGCCGCTCGGTGCTTTATGGCAGGGCCAATCATTTAAATACACCTTCCCACCTGCCTTTTTCCCCTCTATCTCCACCCTCTTATTTGATTGACAGCTCTTGCTTCATAGAGCCAGAGAAGGGAGGAGATAATTGAAAAACAAGCACATGGAAGGTATATATAAATGATTGGCCCGGCCTCGAAGCACTGAGCGCCTGTACTTGGTTTCAACAGTCATTCTGTGCTGACATAGTCTCATTAATCTCAGTTGCTGATGCTGTAATCACTGAAAAGACGGCAGGTCTATTTTTCTCTTGATAAATTTGGTGTAGTTAGAGAAAGATATGTGAAAAATATGAAGAATAAAAAGTGTAAAATTAGCAAAGTCTAAGGGTGTTCACAAACTTTAGATGTCAGGCAAAAAGGTTTGTTTGGCTGACAGTTATGTACTTTGATGAGCAAAAGGGTAACAATGTTTTGAACTTTTGACTTTCAGGCTCCATATCTCCCCATCCATTATTGCTTCTAAAGTGAGACTACCATCATTTTATAAAGAACCATCTTGGCTATCTCATACATAAATTTGACTTGCATCTATTTAGAAATAGTTATGCAGATTCTTGTCCTGTCACCGCATTGTTACTGTTTTGCTCCTAAAAATCAAAATTTAAATTTTTATTATTTTGTCAGTATATAAATTGACCTTTAGCTTCAATATTGCCTGAATCCTTCTGGGCATTCTCTGTATCAGATTCAAACATGCCTCGACTGACATCTGATCCCAGGTCTCTTCTACCCATTCTTAAAGTTGGTGTATATTAGTCGACTCACTTGGGCATGTATACCACTTCTATGGATATTTGTGTTAATCTGTACCCACACAAACTGATTTCATCAGATACACACGTGGTCAAAATTGTTGGTAGCCCTCGTTTAATGAAAGAAAAACCCACAATGGTCACAGAAATAACTTGAATCTGACAAAAGTAATAATAAATTTAAAATCTTTGAAAATGAACAAATGAAAGTCAGACATTGCTTTTCAACCCTGCTTCCAAAGAATTTAAGAAAAATTAAACTCATGAAATAGGCCTGGACAAAAATGACGGTACCCCTGAAAATAATGTGACAAAAAGGACATGTTAAATCAAGTTGTGTCCACTAATTAGCATCACAGGTGTCTAGAATCTTGTAATCAGTCAGTGGGCCTGTATATAGGGCTACAGATACTCACTGTGCTGTTTGGTGACATGGTGTGTACCACACTCAACATGGACAAGAGGAAGCAAAGGAAAGAGTTGTCTCAGGAGATTAGAAAGAAAATTATAGACAAGCATGTTAAAGGTAAAGGTTATAAGACCATCTCCAAGAAGCTTGATGTTCCTGTGACTACAGTTACACGTATTATTCAGAAATTTAAGATCCATGGGACTGTAGCCAACCTCCCTGGACGTGGCCGCAGGAGGAAAATTGATGACAAATCAAAGAGACGGATAATACGAATGGTAAAAAAAGAGCCCAGAATAACTTCTAAAGAGATTAAAGGTGAACTTCAAGCTCAAGGAACATCAGTGTCAGATCGCACCAGCCGTCATTGTTTGATCCAAAGTGGACTTCATGGGAGACATCATATAAAAGCCAGACTGGAATTTGCCAAACTACATGTTGACAAGCCAGAAAGCTTCTGGGAGAATTTCCTATGGATAGATGAGACAAAAATAGAAGTTTTTGGCAAGGCACATCAGCTCTATGTTCACAGACGGAAAAATGAAGCATATCAAGAAAAGAACACTGTCCCTACTGTGAAACATGGAGGAGGCTCTGTTATGTTCTGGGATTGCTTTTCTGCATCTGTCACAGGGTGTCTTGAATCTGTGCAGGGTACAATGAAATCTCAAGACTATCAAGGGATTCTAGAGAGGAATGTGCTGCCCAGTGTCAGAAAACTTGGTCTCAGTCGTAGGTCATGGGTCTTGCAACAGAAAAATGACCCAAAACACACAGCTAAAAACACCCAAGAATGGCTAAGAGGAAAACATTGAACTATTCTGAAGTGGCCTTCTATGAGCCCTGACCTAAATCCTATTGAGCATCTTTGAAAAGATGCATTACAGTGATTGCCCAAATGGATGGGAACAGTGTCAGTGAAACATGAAAAGCCGGCAATTCAGCAGCCACATACAATTATAACATCGGTACCCGACAATTTAGAACAGAAAGAGTAGAGCATCACACATAGATTAGATAGATAGAAACATGTCAGTCACATATATAATAAGTACAGTGACAGTGTTGGTTACTGTACTTGTCATTTAGTGTTAAAATAAAGGATTTATTAAAAAAAAATTGGCGTGGGGTCCCCCATAATTCTAGTCTCTAGCGGAGGTTAAGCAGATGGCTGGGGCAGATGTTTGAAGCCTGGGAAGGGGGTAATACCCACGGAGCTTCCCAGGCTACTAATGTCAGCCCCCAGCTGAATACCTAGCCTTTACTGGCTATTAAAATGGGGGACCCCCCTAAAAAATGACGTGGGGTCCCCCTATTTTAATAGCTAGCAAAGGCTAGGCAGACAGCTGGGGGCTGATATTAATAGCCCAGGAAGGGTGCCATGAATATTGGCCCCCTTCCAGGCTAGAAAAACCAGCCCTCAGCCGCCCCAGAAATGGCGCATCCATAGGATGTGTCTATTCTGGCACTTAGCCTCGCTCTTCCCACTGCCCTGTAGCGGTGGCAGTGGGGTAATTGGGCTGAGGTTGATGTCAGCATATAATGCCAGCTGACATCAAGCCCAGGTTAGTAATGGGGAAGCGTCTATAAGACGCTCCCATTACTAACCCCATAGTGAAAGTGCAATAAAACACCAACACCCAGAATAAAATATTTTATTTGAAATAAAGACAGTATTCCTTTAATATTCTAAATTAAACTCTACTGACCGTCATGCCCAATCCACCTGAAGCCAACGATCTCCTGCAATAAAAGTAAAATAATAAACCAACCTCATCCTTACCTTTCCATGGTTCCCACGACGGCTCCAGCTCTGCTACATCGAGATGGCAGGCTGGATCGCAGCAGAACGCTGCCATCCAGATTGCCATGCCGCAGAGACACTGAGAAACGCAAGCACGCTGAGCTCCTCAGTCTCTCGCTGTGACCAGCATCTAGATGAACTCGGCTCACCTCATGCACCTCACTGACAGCGTGGGAGAATTCTCCTGCTCAAGCGGTGACGTCATTTGCCATCTCGATGTAGCAGAGCTGGAGCCGTCATGGGCACCATGGAAAGGTAAGGATGAGGTTGGTTTTTCATTTTACTTTTATTGCAGAAGACATTAGCTTCAGCTGGATTGGGCGTGACGGCAAGTAGAGTTTAATTTAGAATACTAAAGGAATACTGTCTTTATTTCAAATAAAAGATTTTATTCTGGGTGTTGGTGTTTTCTTTCAGTTTCATTATGGGGTTAGTAATGGGGGCGTGTTATAGACGCCTCCCCATTACTAACCTTAGCTTGATGTCAGCTGGCATTATAAGCTGACATCAACCCAAGCCCTATTACCCCATTGCCACCGCTACAGGGCAGTGGGAAGAGCGAGGCTAAGTGCCAGAATTGGCACATTCTATGGATGCGCCATTTGTGGGGTGGCTGAGGGCTGGTTTTTCTAGCCTGGGAGAGGGCCAATATTCATGGCACCCTTCCTGGGCTATTAATATCAGCCCCCAGCTGTCTGCCTAGCCTTTGCTAGCTATTAAAATAGGGGGACCTGACGTCATTTTTTTTGTTGGGTCCCCCATTTTTATAGCCAGTAAAGGCTAGGTATTCAGCTGGGGGCTGATATTAGTAGCCTGGGAAGCTTCGTGGGTATTACCCCCTCCCCAGGCTTCAAACATCTGCCGCAGCCATCTGCTTAACCTCCGCTAGAGACTAGAATTACGGGGGACCCCACGGCAATTTTTTTTTAATAAATCCTTTATTTTAACACTAAATGACAAGTACAGTAACCAACACTGTCACTGTACTTATTATATATGTGACTGACATGTTTCTATCTATCTAATCTATGTGTGATGCTCTATTATTTCTGTTCTAAATTGTTGGGTACCGATGTTATAACTGAATGCCGTTGCTGAATTGCCGACTTTTTTAAAGAGACGGGTGAATGAAAATCAGAGGGCACTAGTGTGTTCCGAGTGCCCTGCTATGTTTTTCATGCACCCTCCTATATACCCTGCCTGCCTGTCTGCCTATATATTCTGCCTACCTGTCTGACATGTCTCATTGAGCACTGTTCCCATCGATTTGGGCAATTTTTGACCTTCTGCAGACCGCCAGGGGGGGGGGGGGACCGCCAGAAAAATGCTCGAGTTTCCCATAGACTTACATTGGGCTCGTTGCTCGGGTCGAGCACCCGAGTATCACGATGTGCTCGGCCTGAGCTTCGAGCACCCGAGCATTTTAGTGCTCGCTCGCTCATCACTACTCATGAGGAGTGGGCCAAAATACCTGTCGAGATGTGCAGAAGTCTCATTGACAGTTACAGGAATCGTTGATTGCAGTGATTGCCTCAAAAGGTTGTTCAACAAAATATTAAGTTAAGAGTACCATCATTTCTGTCCAGGCCTATTTCATTTTTTTTTTAAATTCAGTGGAAGCAGGGTTGAAAAGCAATGACTGACTTTCATTTGTTCAAGTTATCTCTGTGACCATTGTGGGTTTTTCTTTCATTAAACGAGGGGTACCAACAATTTTGACCACGTGTGTATCTTAACTCGACTGCAGGGGACAAGTATGCAGATTCCAAAAGAAGGTTTATTTTCAAGCTGAATTCTTGGGTTGCTGCAGCATCTGCAGTAGCAGTAGACAGTTCTGAGCCAGATGAATATGGCTGACAAACACTGGCACAGGAGGAAGAAGAGAGGGGTTACCTACATCAGAGCTGGGTTACAGGAAGATTTACAGGACAAACGTTTAAAGGGGCAAACCTGATTGCATAGTAGTAGAAAAATAACAATACAATGAGGATCAACTTTGACTCAAATTTCCTGAAATTCACAGGTCTCTACAAATTTGAACATGATTTAATTGTCCATTTTATTTACCGTACAATGTACACCCAGTGAACATACTTCATGGTGTTACATTCATGAACCTAAGTGTAGCCACTTTGCAATCTAGCATTTTAGGGTTCGTAACTTACGTTGCATTTTTATTAAAAGGGGATAATTTAAGAAAGAAAAAAGGTTAAGAAACTTAAGAACAATCTTTTTTACTAGAGCAACCTGTTTTACTAGAATAAAAACAAGGCACTCTGCAGTAAGTAAATAAATAGTAACACATGTAAAAAAAAACAAAGGGAACTTAGTAGTGATGAGCGATCACTAAAATGCTCGGGTACTCGTTGCTCGGGTCGAGCAAATTGGAATGCTCGAGTGCTCAACCCAAGCAACGAGCCCAATGTAAGTCTATGGAAAAACTCAAGCATTTTTCAGGCGGCTCCCCCCGGCGGTCTGCAGAGGGCCTAAGAATTGCCCAAATTGATGGGAACAGTGCTCAAATGACATGGGAACAGCATGGGGAAGACACCTGGAAGCATTTCTGACTACCAGGTCACTGCTGTCAACAACGTTGTCAGAGGTATTACGCCACTTTTACGGACTCTCAATAAAACATACAAAAACGAAACCAAAATGGATTTTCCTGGGAAATATGTTAAGGAACATCCTTTCCAGGGTAATGACTTGTATATAAGGCAAAAAAATTACCAAAAAATACTCCTCCACACCTTGGGCTATGTTCACACGTAGCGTTTTTGATGCATTTTTGCATTGCTTTCAACCAAGACAAATGCATTCACTGGGAAATGTAATTTTAACATTTTACAACATTATCTGGCCATGTGGTGTGTGACACATCATAAGACACATGCATACAGTGCTGAAAAGACACGGGAACAGCATGGGGAAGACCCCTGGAAGCATCTCTGACTCCCAGGTCAGTGCCTAACAGTTTGGCGCATGCGAAGATGCCTTCCGCCATGCACCTGTTGTTGCAGACATGCAACAATCACCGTCCACGTCCTTGTCCCAGTGCATCGTTCAGTTGTCCCTACCCCATTCCTTGGAATGCAAGCGCAAGTATGCAGCCAGCCACCCACCCACCCACAGGCTGCAATACTATACTGCTACATTTTTGACAGCTGCTTGCACTTGAAATGTGGCCTTTTAGGCTCATGGAGGCGGAAGCTTTTCACAACCTCATGCTGGCGGTGGCCGGGTGTCCATACTCGGTCCCCAGCCGCCACTATTTCTCCCGTTATCGTCTCCGCCTTCCACAAGCACGGGTCCCACAACATTACCCGTTCCCTCCCCAGTGCACTTACTGGGAAGGACCACCTAACCACAAACACATGATGAAGTGACTGTGGCCAGGGACGGTACAGAGCCAGTCCACAGCTTTTTTTGCTGAGAGTTGTATTTCACCACAGCCATATTCTTTAGTTCGGTGAAAGGACTGGCATAGAGGGAAACCGTTTCTACTCTGGGTGTCATTTCTCCCAAGAAGTCCTCTAATGCAGCTTGTTGCAGAAGCAATGGCAGCTCATCCAACATCAGCTCACATTAGTCGGTAGTGCTTTGACACACAAACATCTGTCTTTGCGCATTTAATTTCATGACTACAGAGTTGGGCAGAAGCACGTCCGATCCACATTAAAAAAGCAACCATAGAGTGTCTGGAAACCTTCCCCCACACTTTTCTTAGCCAGGGCTGCTTCTCGGCAGGGTTGGACAGGCCCACCAGAGAACCGGAGACTCCTCCAGTGGGCCCTGGCTTCTCCTTCAGGAGAGTTCATAGTGCCGAGGTGAGGCCATGATGATGATAGAGGCCACCATCTGCTTAGTTTTCTGTTACTTGGAATGCAAGCGCAAGTATGCATTCAGCCACCTACCCACCGACAGGCCGCAATACTAAACTGCCAGATTTCTGGGCAGCTACTTGCACTTGAAATGTGGCCTTTTAGGCTCGTGGAGGCGGAAGCTTTTCACAACCTCATGCTTCATGCCTCGTGTCCATACTCGGTCCCCAGCCGCCACTATTTCTCCCGATGTTGTCTCCGCCTTCTACAAGCGCGGGTCCCTGAACATTACTGCTGGTACTTTTCTGTGGGAACTGCTTGCCTCCTACCAGCCTGGAATATTTCCAGTAAACTATGGTACGACGCTGTAACATCCCTGGTGGCGTGCTTGCATAGTGCACCACCTCCCACTATGCAAGACTGCAATCTTACCTGTCAGTCCAGCCTGCAAATCTTGCTCCAGTTCATGCTGTGTGCATGTCTCTTGACTGACTGCTTAGGGCGGCGGCCCGGTTACTTCCTAATTCTTATAGCTGCTATGGGCGCACCCCTAATGCGTCTCCAGCCTATTGCTGTGAGTCACTGGATACTTAAACCCCCTCCACCCAGAAGGAGGTGACTGAGCAACACTAACTTTCAGTGTGCTCCTTGCCTCTGAGTTGCCAGGTCTTGTCTCGTTTCTTGTCTGTTTCTGCCACCCTGGGGGCTGCATACCGAGGCCTGTTATCTTGTCTGTTTCCGCCACTCTGGGGGCTGTATACCCAGGCTCGTTCTTGTATCTCATTGCAGTAGCAGTTCCTGTCTGAACTGTATCCTAGCTTGTTACCTGTTTGTCTCTATGTCCGTACCTTCCCTTTTCCTGCAGTATCTGAACCTGCACCTAACTCCAACTCGTTGTCTCTGTACTTCTGTTTGTGAGTTTTGTGTCCATTCGATACTTCATAGTAAGTACCTTGTGTGTATCTGGTTCTGCTTGTCCCTTTTCCCTTCCTCCGTATCTTCCTCCTGTGTTCTAGCCATCTTCCTGTATTTTCCAGTCAGTTCCATGTGAACAGAGCCCTGTCCTCTCTGCCTGCACCTTCAGCCCTGTTCGGCTCTGACTTGCCCACTGCTCCGGCGGCTTCCCTCTGCTCTGCCTTACCCACCGCTCCGGTGGCTTCTCTCTGCTCTGACTTGCCCACCGCTCCGGCGGCTTCTCTCTGCTCTGCCTTGCCCACCGCTCCGACGGTTCCGCTCTGCTCCGCCTTGTCCACCGCACCTGCGGTTTTGCTCTGCTCTGCCTTGTCCACCGCACCTGTGGTTTCGCTCTGCTCTGCCTTGCCCACCGCTCCGGCGGTTCCACTCTGCTCTGCCTTATCCACCGCACCTGCGGTTTCGCTCTGCTCTGCCTTGTCCACCGCACCTGCGGTTTCGCTCTGCTCTGCCTCGTCCACCGCACCTGCGGTTTCGCTCTGCTCTGCCTCGTCCACCGCTCCGGCGGTTCCGCTCTGCTCTGCCTCGCCCACCGCACCTGCGGTTTTCACTCCGCTCTGCTTGCTCACTGCACCAGCAGTTCCTCTCTGCTCTGCCTTGTCCTCCGCTCCAGCTGTTTCGCTTTACTCTGCTTGTCTACCGCATCTGCGGCTCTGTACCTGTCTCCCAGTACTGGACCCTATCCAGCCTGCGCTCTAACCTGCTAGTACCTCCCTGTCTGCACTCCAGCCGAGCTTGCCAGTGCCCACCTGTCTGCATACCAGCCGTGCTTGCCAGTGCCCACCTGTCTGCATACCAGCCGTACTTGCCAGTGCCCACCTGTCTGTATACCAGCCGTACTTGCCAGTGCCCACCTGTCTGTATACCAGCCGTACTTGCCAGTGCCCACCTCCCTGTATGCCAGTCTAACCTGCCTGTTCCTGCATTCCCCGGTGTGGGTCAACAACTGTGACCGGGGTCTGACCTGGAGTAGCACCTGGTCCCTCGGCTCGGTTCCTCCTTGGTTCACGGAGTCGACTAAGCTGCCGTGCGACCTTGGTCGGATCGGGTTGATACTTAGTTACGCCCCTCCAGGCACTCCTCGGTTCATGGTACAGTGGGATCACTAATCACGCTCACGCCAGTCAGTCCGGGCGCGAGCGTAATAGACACCATGGTATTAGCACTGCCCCCAGTACCAGTAGTGAAGCCATCCCCAATTTCCTTTTCAGGAATTTTATTTTGTAGACTGAGTGGCTGCCCAAATACATTAGTTTCTCACAAAGGAGCTGAAGATAGAGTGGCAGTAGTTGCAAGTTTCTAGGACCTGTTAGATATTAGAGGGTGAACGCCAGCACATTGGATCAGTGGATAGCCATCAGCCGGCTATGTTTTGTTATTCCCATTATTAACGAGTGGGTCTCCTATAATGTTATTGCATATGCAGTGACTGCAAGGGCTGCCAAAAATTCAGACACAATCCAATACCCCTTTGAAGATACATAGAGTGGGGTCTCAGTAAAAAAAATGTTCCCATTATAAAGGAGCGGGTCTCCTATAGTGGTAATGCCCATGCTGTGACTGCAAGGGCTGCCAAAATTTGGGAAAAACCCCAGAATTTAAAGACACATAGAGCAGGGCCACAGTAACGAGTATGACATGTTCCCATTAGAAAGGAGAGAGTCTGTTATACAGTTATAGGGTATGCAGTGAGTCCAACGGCTGACCAAATTTAGGAAAAACCCCACTAACAATTTAAAGACATATAGAGGTGGAGCACAGTAACGAGTACGACATTTTCCATTAGAAAGGAGATGGTCTGCTATACAGTTATAGGGTATGCAGTGATTCCAACGGCTATCAAAATTTAGGAAAACCCACACTAAGGCTGAGTTCACACGATGCGTATTTAATGCGTTTCCGCGGCGTTTTTGCAGTTGCGTAAACACCGCGGAAACGCATTAAAAACGCATGGTAGAAGGGCAACAATGTTCCCCAATTTAAATCCGCATGTGCTGTGCCCATGATGCGGATTTTTCCGCAGCGTAAACGCTGCGCTCAAAAATCCGTAGCATGTCAATTAATTTTGCGTAAACGCGGCATTTTCGCCGCCATTGACTTGCATTAGAACGCGCCAATTCCGCAAGACTGCATTTGTACTTGCGTAATTGGCGCGTTCTAATGTGCGGATGGTACCCGGGTGTGGAGGAGAGGAGAGTCTCCTCCGCACCCAGGTAACATTAAAAAAGCTGTAAAACAAGAATAAAATAAAAAATAAATGTATACTTACCATCTGTCGGCCCGCGCACCGCTCCTGCTTGGTTCCCGGCACTTGCAGTGAGTTGTAGGACCTGCGCTGACGTCAGAGTCATGTGACGGGTCACGTGACGCTGACGTCGGCAGGTCTTTCAATTCAAAGTTGCCGGCGAGGGAGAACGGATTGAGCAAGACAGCGCGGGCCATCGGAGGTAAGTATATACACTCTCTCGGGTCACACTATATAAATCCATGCTGTTTGCATGGATTTATATAGTGTGACCTAGTTGTCAAGCACTTTCCAGGTGATGCTAAAAATCGCCTGGAAAGCGCTTGTCAATCCACATGCGGAAACGCATGTGGAAATGCATGTGAATCTGCATGTATTCTGCAGGAAAAACGCATGCACAATCTGCATGCGTTTTTTCTGCCAGGGAGATGCAGAAATGATGCAGAAATTTTCTGCTTCATTTCTGCATCGTGTGCACATACCCTAACAATTTAAAGACACATAGAGGTGGGCCACAGTAACGAGTACGACATGTTCCCATTAGAAAGAAGAAAGGCTGCTATGCAGTGAGTCCAACGGCTGACCAAATTTAGGAAAAACCCCACTAAGAATTTAAAGACACATAGAGCTGGGCCACAGTAACGAGTACGACATGTTCCCACTAATAAGGAGAGGGTCTGCTATACAGTTATAGGTTATGCAGTGAGTCCAACGGCTGACCAAATTTAGGAAAAACCCCACTAAGAATTTAAAGACACATAGAGCAGGGCCACAGTAACGAGTACGACATGTTCCCATTAGAAAGGAGAGGGTCAGCTATGCAGTTATAGGGTATGCAGTGAGTCCAATGACTGACCAAATTTAGGAAAACCCCACTAACAATTTAAAGATACATAAAACAGGGCCACAGTAATGAGTACGACATGTTCCCATTAGAAAGGAGAGAGTCTGCTATACAGTTATAGGGTATGTAGTGAGTCCAAAGACTGACCAAATTTAGGAAAAACCCCACTAACAATTTAAAGACACAGAGCAGGGCCACAGTAATAAGTACGACATGTTCCCATTAGAAAGGAGAGAGTCTGCTATACAGTTATAGGGTATGTAGTGAGTCCAAAGGCTGACCAAATTTAGGAAAAACCCCACTAACAATTTAAAGACACAGAGCAGGGCCACAGTAACGACAAATTCCCATTAGAAAGGAGAGGGTCTCCCATAGTGTTGGCCTATGCAGTGAATGCAAGGGCTGCCAAAAGTTGGGAGGCACTCCAATGCCTCTTGGAAGAGACTATGAGGGCCTCATAAAAAAATGTTCCCATTAGATAGGAGCGGGTCTACTATACTTGTAATGCCCATGCACTAAGTGTATGGGCTGACAAACATTTACCCCTGGGGGGTATACATGAACATACTGTATAATTTTTTTTTTTTACGGCATCATAAACACCCTTTAAAAAAATTATGTGGGTGTTGCATCATGGACCACAGTCACCCTGGTGATATGGTGGTGGAGGATGAGGCTGAGGAGAAGGAGGAGGACAAGAGCAAATAGCCAAAATCAAGAAGCATATACCCATGTGTGGGAGTGAAATGGTGCATGGGAATACACCTCCCAAAAAAAGACAATGGATTTGAGTTTATGTTACGCTGCTATCAATCGGTGGTGTTGAGAAGTCTGGCCCAATCCAGCCCTTGTTCATTTTTATAAGAGTCAGCCTGTCAGCATTTTCAGTTGACAGGCGGATGCGCCTATCGGTTATATTTCCACCAGCGCCACTAAAAGCCCGCTCTGATAAAACGCTAGCAGCAGGACAGGCCAGGACCTCCAAGGTGTAGAGAGCCAGTTCATTCCACGTATCCACCTTGGATACCCGATAATTATAAGGCACAGAGGAATTACGGAGGATGTTGGTACGGTCGGCAAGGTATTCCCTCAGCATCTTCCCAAACTTTGCACTCCTTGTGAGAGTACCCCTCGCCTCTGGGCTTGTGACGCTAATTATGGCGTCAGCCGCTCACCATCTTGGTGGAGACCTCAAAGTTTTGGAGGATGGTACATACAGTGGTGGCCAAAAGTATTGGCACCCCTGCAATTCTGTCAGGTAATACTCAGTTTCTTCCTGAAAATGATTACAATCACAAATTCTTTGGTATTATTATCTTCATTTAATTTGTCTTCAATGAAAAAACACAAAAAGAATTGTCCTAAAGCCAAATTGGATATAATTCCACACCAAACCTAAAAAAGGGGGTGGAAAAAAGTATTGGCACTGTTTTAAAAATCATGTGATGCTTCTCTAATTCGTGTAATTAACAGCACCTGTAACTTACCTGTGGCACCTAACAGGTGTTGGCAATAACTAAATCACACTTGCAGCCAGTTAACATGGATTAAAGTTGACTCAACCTCTGTCCTGTGTCCTTGTGTGTACCACATTGAGCATGGAGAAAAGAAAGAAGACCAAAGAACTGTCTGAGGACTTGAGAAACCAAATTGTGAGGAAGCATGAGCAATCTCAAAGCTACAAGTCCATCTCCAAAGACCTGAATGTTCCGTGCGCAGTGTCATCAAGAAGTTTAAAGCCCATGGCACTGTTGCTAACCTCCCTAGATGTGGACGGAAAAGAAAAATTGACGAGAGATTTCAACGCAAGATTGTGCGGATGGTGGATAAAGAACCTCGACTAACATCCAAACAAGTTCAAGCTGCCCTGCAGTCCGAGGGTACAACAGTGTCAACCCGTACTATCCGTCGGCGTCTGAATGAAAAGGGACTGTATGGTAGGATACCCAGGAAGACCCCACTTCTTACCCCGAGACATAAAAAAGCCAGGCTGGAGTTTGCCAAAACTTACCTGAGAAAGCCTAAAATGTTTTGGAAGAATGTTCTCTGATCAGATGAGACAAAAGTAGAGCTTTTTGGGAAAAAGCATCAACATAGAGTGTACAGGAAAAAAAAAGAGGCATTTAAAGAAAAGAACAAGGTCCCTGCAGTCAAACATGGCGGAGGTTCCCTGATGTTTTGGGGTTCCTTTGCTGCCTCTGGCACTGGATTGCTTGACCGTATGCATGGCATTATGAAGTCTGAAGACTACCAACAAATTTTGCAGCATAATGTAGGGCCCAGTGTGAGAAAGCTGGGTCTCCCTCAGAGGTCATGGGTCTTCCAGCAGGACAATGACCCAAAACACACTTCCAAAAGCACTATAAAATGGTTTGAGAGAAAGCACTGGAGACTTCTAAGGTGGCCAGCAATGAGTCCAGACCTGAATCCCATAGAACACCTGTGGAGAGATCTCAAAATGGCAGTTTGGAGAAGGCACCCTTCAAATATCAGGGACCTGGAGCAGTTTGCCAAAGAAGAATTGTCTACAATTCCAGCAGAGCATTGTAAGAAACTCATTGATGGTTACCGGAAGCGGTTGTTCGCAGTTATTTTGGCTAAAGGTTGTGCAACCAAGTATTAGGCTGAGGGTGACAATACTTTTGTCTGGCCCATTTTTGGAGTTTTGTGTGAAAAGATCAATGATTTGATTTTTGCTTCATTCTCTTTTGTGTTTTTTCCTTGCAAGCAAATTAAATGAAGATAATAATACCAAAGAATTTGTGATTGCAATCATTTTCAGGAAGAAACTGAGCATTATCTGACAGAATTGCAGGGGTGCCAATACTTTTGGCCACCACTGTATGTATGACATCCATTTCCACTCCTGAGGTCTTATGTGTGGAGTCTGAACTGAATACCGACGGCCTTATTGATGCTGGTACTGAACTGCCGCCCTCTTCTGCTCACAAATCCTTCCCAACATCTGCAGTATGAAAGGAGGAGAGCTAAGCTCAAAAAATAGGCGATCACAAATAAATATAAAAAATGAAAATTTTATTGAACATAACAATTGGGGTGAATAGACATATACAAAGTCACACCATGGACAAAAATGATGCGCACAGAAAAGGCAGAAATATCATATAACTATGTTTGCCACAGATTGTTTGGCAATCAAATTATCAAAATTCCATAGTAAAAATTGGTATTGTTAACATGTGTATATTGACATGCATGTTGACCTGCACATAAATGCTAAAAATATCCTATTGCAATATTTAGTAGAAGAGTAATAATTATCATATATTCCACATTGCAAAAGTTCGCCCGTGGGCAGGTGAATATCATCATACACAGTAGGAATTACCTCAGAGTAGACTGCCACGTGCGCACCAACCCCGACGCGTGCTTCGGCGACCAGCCTTTGTCAAGGGGTATATAAAAAGTGACTAGTGCAGTGTTTAAAAAGGGAACGCCAACCAATCATCTGTAGCTAATTACATTACACCTGGTTCATTCACCTGCATATAATAACGGCACTTGAATTTAGACATGGCGCCAAGGAATTCCCATGGATGCATTGCGTGAACCAGAAATGATGCAATCAATCGCCATGGTCACAAATGTGTATATCAGGAAAGTACCGCCCATGCACCCAGAGATGCAGTGCGCCCACCGGAAATGACGACTACATGGATGCATTGCGTGAACCGGAAATGATGTAATCAATCGCCATGGACACCAATGTGTTTGTCAAAGGAGTACCGCCCATATACCCAAGGATGCAGTGCACCCACCGGAAATGACGCATCCGTTCCCAAGGTAACCGGGACGCACAACTGCGGCGACATCACAAGGATATCACAGGCAGAAGCGAGTGCAGGGACCATGGGACACATGCGTGCAGGTGGGGGAAACACTGCGTTAAGGCCACCAGGCATGCAATATATAGAATAAAATGTAATAGATATGCAAACCAAGTGTATATAGAGAAACAGCAATGGCTGTATGTGTATTCATAGATGTCTCTCACAATGGGATATCAATTGTAACGAGTTATATTTTTTATATTTTATAGTTATATCAAAATGTCACCCATATGCGAACAGCTCAAGATGAACACATAGAACATATACATAAGCATATATAAGACACATATAAGACATATCATACAGTAATCTTGCATACATATAATCATATCTGCATATGGTCTCTAACATGTCAGAGTAGCTGTCTATATATTCATACAAAGACTCTCACAATGGGGTGTAAATTGTAAAGAATATAAATAAATGTCACCCATATGCAATCGACCCTACATGAACACACAGAGCATATACATGAGCATATATGAGACCCATACGAGACATATACCAAAATACACAAACATCAGATATACATGTCCTGAAAACTATATAATTATATCCACATATGGTCTCTCACATGACAGATTGTATACTGTTCTAACACAAGATATATCAATTAACGTATTCATAATAAGCAGAATAATAATACGCAGAGTGGACCCTGCAGCCAATTGCCGTTTTGAATAGAACTCGCTTGCACATGATGAAGAGGGTCATTAGATGGGTTATTCTTGTATGGGAGCAGGCTTCATATATGTATAAAGCAATAACCAAGAGGAAGACAAAAAGGCGGCAAACACTGCTGAAGCACGGCAAGTGCGACGGAAGCTGTAGCTGACTTTCTAAAATGGGCACACAGGCGGCATACTTTGATAAGCAGCTCTGGCAGCTCTTGGTAGGATTTGAGAAATCGCTGAACCACGAGGTTAAGCACATGGGCCAGGCATGGTACGTGTGTGAGCTCGCCTCAGAGCCGCCAACAGGTTCCGGCCATTGTCACAGACGACCATGCCTGGCTGTAGGTTCAGTGGTGTGAGCCACAGATCTGTCTTTTTTTTCAGAGCTGTCCACAACTCTTCAGCATTGTGCGGTTTGTCACCTAAGCATATTAGCTTCAACACAGCATGTTGCCGCTTGGCTGAAGCAGTGCTGCAGTGCTTCCAGCTTGTGACTGATGTGGTCATTTCTGAGATGGAAGCTGAAGAGGAGGAGGAGGCTGGGGAGGATGAGGTGTAGTAGCTGTAGACTGTGGGGGCAACCCTGATTGACCTAGGGCCTGTGATCCTTGGTGTGGGGAGGACGTGTTCCATCCAAGGTCCGACTGGGTCCTGGCTTCCACTATGTTAACCCAGTGTGCCGTCAGCGAGATATACCGTCCCTGCCCACAAGCACTTGTCCACGTGTCAATGGTTAGGTGGACTTTCCGGGTGACTGCGTTGTTGAGGGCACGGCTAATCTTTTGGGACACGTTCTTGTGTAATGCGGGGACGGCACACCGGGAGACTTAGTCGTGGCTGGGGACCGCCATCAGGTTGCGGAATGCTTCTGTCTCCACGAGCCTAAAAAGCAACATTTCTAGCGCAAGCAGTCACGAAATGTGGGAATTTAGTAGTGTGGCCTGTGAGGCATTGGCTGCGTATATGCGCTTGCGTTCCAAGGACTGGGGTATGGAGAACTGAATGCTGCGCTGAGACAAGGACGTGGCCGTGCTTCCTGATGCTGCTACTTGAGAGTGTGCAGTGACAGGTGCAGGGCAGGAGGCATCTTCGCATGCACCATGGACTTGCATGTACAACAGCGGAAGAAGCAGTGGTGCCACCCGCAGACACTGTTCCTGGACCCTGGGGTGCGGCCCACAAAGTCGGATGCTTTGCTGCCATGTGCCTGATCATGCTGGTGGTGGTAAGGCTGGTCGTTTTGCCACCCCTGCTGATGCTGGCCTGGCAGGTGGTGCAAATGGCCTTTTTGGGGTTATCGGCAGAGTCTTTAAAAAACAACCAGACTCGGGAAGACCTAACAGTTGTACTGTCAACTTCCTTCGTGATGGTGTTACGGGGAACGGTTGCCTGCCTTCTTTCTGCGGCCACCACACTGCTTCTTCCTGCCTGTTGGGGTGCTCTGCCTCCCTCCCCTTGTGTGCTGCTCTCCTCGCTCTGCATGTCCTCCTGCCAGGTTGCGTCAGTTACTATATCATCCACCACCTCGTCTTCCACTTCCGCACTCTGGTCCTCCTCCTGACTTTCTGGCAATTGTGTCTAAACATCGTCCACCTCTTGTGACACTTTCCCACCGTGGCCTTCGTGTGATCGTGGCTGCTAAAATATTTTGGCATCGCTAAATGCGATCTCCTCTTGCCCCGCTTCAAGTGGACCGGGCAAGAGGCCCGAATCTATAAATGGAAAAGTGAACAGTTCTTCGGAGTGTGGGATCAGTTGTCTCTGGACACTTGGCATGGTGGGAGGAAGGAGGTTCAGGGTGAGGAATATGCGGTCCAGACTCCCAGCTACTGAGATGTGACAGTGTGGAAGACAAGGTGGTGATGGTGGTGGCTAAGTGACTGGAAGCATTATCTGCTATCCAACCAATAACCTTTTAACACTGCTCTATGTTCAATAGTGGTGTTCTGTGGTCCCCTATTAATTGGGACAGGAAGGTCAAGCGAGAAGATGTGGGTGTTTGTTGTGGCACAATTTCAGCTTGCCCACGGCCTTGGCCTCTGCATGCACCATCACCATCACGTCCAGTTCTCCGTCCCTTGCCACGTGCCTTGCCCATTTTAAATGGAGCACAATATCTTCCATGCTCACTACAAATGAATGAATTTGGAGCGAACTTATGTGATCCGTGTGACGGACAAACTGACATGTAGGTAACTATTTTGAACAGCAAACTGATGTCAATTGCTTCACTGACACACTGAAACAAATTTTTAATGGAGGTCAGAAATGGCAGTATTTTCTGAAAACATATATGTGATCCGTGTGATGGACAAACCACAGTTTTAAATAGCTGGCCTGTAGGTAACTATTTTGAGCAGCAAACTGGTGTCAATTGGTTCACTAACACACTGAAACAAATTTTTAATGGAGGTCATAAATGGCAGTATTTTCTGAAAACGTATATGTGATCCATGGGACGGAGAAAACACAGTTTTAAATACCTGGCCTGAAGGGTAACTATTTTGAACAGCAAACTGGTGTCAATTGCTTCACTGACACACTGAAACAAATTTTTAATGGAGGTCAGAAATGACAGTATTTTCTGAAAAAGTATATGCGATCCATGTGACGGACAAACCACAGTTTTAAATAGCTGGCCTGTAGGTAACTATTTTGAACAGCAAATTGGTGTCAATTGCTTCACTGACACAGTGAAACAAATTTTTAATGAAGGTCAGAAATGGCAATATTTTCTGAAAATGTATATGTGATCCGTGTGACGGAGACAACACAGTTTTAAATAGCTGGCCTGTAGGTAACTATTTTGAACAGCAAACTGGTATCAACTGCCTCAATGACACACTGAAACAAATTTTTAATAGAGGTCAGAAATGGCTGTATTTTCTGAAAACGTATATGTGATCCGTGTGACGGTGAAAACATAGTTTTAAATAGCTGGCCTGTAGGTAACAATTTTGAACAGCAAACTGGTGTCAACTGCTTCACTAACACACTGAAACAAATTTTTAATGGAGGCCAGAAATGGCTGTATTTTCTGAAAACGTATATGTGATCCGTGTGACGGACAAACCACAGTTTTAAATAGCTGGTCTGTAGGAAACTATTTTGAACAGCAAACCGGTGTCAATTGCTTCACTGACACGCTGAAAATTTTTTTTTAATGGAGGCCAGAAATGGCAGTATTTTCTGAAAACTTATATGTGATCCGTATGATGGACAAATCACAGTTTTAAATAGCTGGCCTGTAGGTAACTATTTTGAACAGCAAACTGGTGTCAATTGCTTCACTGACACGCTGAAAAATTTTTTTTAATGGAGGCCAGAAATGGCAGTATTTTCTGAAAACGTGTATGTGATCCGTGTGACAGAGAAAACACAGTTTTAAATAGCTGGCCTGTAGGTAACTATTTTGAACAGCAAACTGGTGTCAATTGCTTCACTGACACAGTGAAACAAATTTTTAATGGAGGCCAGAAATGGCAGTATTTTCTGAAAGCGTAAATGTGATCCGTGTGATGGCAAAAACACAGTTTTAAATAGCTGGCCTGTAGGCTACTATTTTGAACAGCAAACTGGTGTCAATTGCTTCATTAACACACTGAAGCAAATTTTTAATGGATGCCAGAAATGGCAGTATTTTCAGCGCAATTATATGTGATCCATGTTACGGACAAATCACAGTTTTAAATAGCTGGATTTTTAGCGCTGTAATATGGAAAGGACCTGGCTATATTCTGCAGTGCTAACAAGCAAATGGCGCAGAACAACGGTGTTCTCTGGATTGCTTTTTAAGCAAATATTGATTAAGATCCCCAAAAAAATATATTCCTGGTCCCTGGGCCTATTTCTAGAAATATCTAACAGAAGCAGCAAACAAAACTGGAATGGAGCCTCTTGTGCTATGTGCACTGCAGTCTGCTATATACCCTGCCTGCCTGCCTATATACACTGCCTGCCTTATATCTTTGCAGATGGATTAGTCCTCAGAAGGATTGTTTGTTGAGATGGATATGTGTCTCTAATATAGTTTGGTACACCTACACTAACTAGAAACAAGCAAATCTCTCCCTAGCTCAGCAGCAACTCTTCCTACATTGTCTGATTCCGGAGTGACTGTGACGAGCATGGCGGCGCCAGGCCTGATATAGACCTGATGAGGCTGTGCAGCCAGCCAATCACTGTAATGCCACAACCAACATGGCTACGGCATTACAGTGAGTGGCAGGCAATCCCGGCATGTTTATTGGCTCTGTAAAGAGCGCCAAGCATGCAGGGACTAGACCCGAGCTCCCGCCGAGCAACCCCGGAAATACTCGGCGAGCGCCGAGCATCTTGAGCAGTGAGATGCTGGGGCGAGCACCGAGCACCTTGAGCAGTGAGATGCTGGGGTGAGCGCCGAGCATCTTGAGCAGTGAGATGCTGGGGCGAGCACCGAGCAGTAGCGAGCATGCTCGCTCATCATTAGTACTTAGCTAACTTTTTTTTTATCAAAAAAGTATAAAAGTCATCCCATCTCGACAAGGTGTGCCGAATCAGGATGGTCCCTGACTCTAATGACTCAACTCGCTATGTGCCAACCAGGCACCAACTAACTCGCCACAACAATATTGCTGATTTGATGTTTCAGCAAATTACTTTCCATATGTGTACCTGCGTAGTGACCTAACTTTTAGGGTAAACCAACTTATGTTAAGGGGTAAGAATTTAAAACAAAAAACATTTAACCATCCTACCCACCCAAAGAAAAAATGATAAACAGTTACATGTGTTTTACATTTTGCATACCTATTGTAATATTCCAGTTTGGCAACGGTACACAACACAACTATACTGGGTTCTGTTGCAGCATTTTTAGGCATTAGTACCTCTTGCTATTTGTTTTTACGTGGTCTTTTTTGGATAGGGGGAATTAATGTTCTTTAACCCACAATTTACAAACAAATTATTACAGTAAATTGAGACATTAAACGTTGCAGATCTGTTTTGCTATGTTTGGGGCCCTTCACACCTGAGACAGCTAGAGCAGTTTGCTCACGAGGAGTGGATCAAAATAACTGTGGAATATATATAATGGAATATATGCGTCAGTAACAGTCACAGCAGGATGATGTAGCTTCTGACTATGACACCATCAAATCGAGTCCGTGTTTTGCTCAGTCCAACTCCTCCACCATTACACTAAATGTTGTACAAAGCAGAATTTCATTTAAATTAATTAATTAATGACACTTGAATTTCTCCTAACCCATAGTTTTCTAACCACCAGCAACCCATGAGTGAAGGGAATACTTTACCAAACAACTTCCAATTGATTTAATGGAAGAGATGAACAACATTTGCACTTGGATGACATAGAGCTTGAGGAGATGGAGACATTTCAAACGCATAGCTGAGTTGCTGCACTCATCACATGCACTCACACTCAATGGAAGATGAGTAGCCATCATTTTTACTGTACTAAAAGTCTGCACTAGCCAGGTTTAAGCATGAAAAATATTTAGATTTGAGAGTTCTCAGTGGTTGATACCTTTTATTGGCTAAGTGAAAAGATGGTAACAAAATGTAAGCTTTCGAGTCTACTCGGGTCTCTTCATCAGGCATAGTATAACACAAAATCTGAAGAGTCACATATTAATACACAACAAGACACAGAAATAATGCAATAGATGAGGCAAGTGACGTGAAGCAGAACTATTAGCATGGGAGAGGGATAAACATTTGTGGCCAGAAATATTGGGACAGTTCATAGCTAAGGAGTGTGGAAGTTTTATTGTCCTGTGATTAAGGTCTGCTCCATGATTATAATGCCCCCAAAAGGCCTGAGGAGCACATTCCTTAGCAGAAATGTAGAAAGACTTAAATCCATGTGACACATTCATTCCTGCACTGTGTGTGTCAAAAATTGTCATTAGTTTGTATTCCCAGACTCTTCTATCTCTCTGAGATTTGAAGTTACCCTTTAATACCAGCAATTTCTTGTCCATGATGCTGTGATCAGGGATACAAAAATGTTTGGCCACTGGTACATCTATTCTTTTATTGTGTGGCGATGAGAATTCATCCTTGTTCTAATTTTTTTGCAATGTCTTCCCCACATACAGACCCCCAGTTGGACATTTGGTACATATAATTAAGTACACCACATTAGATGTGATGCAGCTGAAAGTACCTGGGATCTTGTAGTCCTGATGTGAGTTGGGGATCTTTATCTTGTCCGTGGTCATTATAAACAGGGAGCTTCTGACAATTATGCTTCTTAGATTTGGGGGCTGCCTGAAACACAGAAGTGGGGGTCTGGAAATATGGATTGTAATGGGGCATCTTTTTGTAGTAAAGGTTGAAGTTTGCATGCAGCTCCCTTTAGCGCCTCCAGATATGGATTGTAGGTGACTATTAGAGGCACCTGGTTGCTTTCTTTTTTAGTTTTGTAATGCAAGAAGTGATATTTTTTCAACAACAAAATTTACCATGTTACGAGCGTCATTTTTTCGATACAACTCTCCTTCTTTTTAACTTTAGATGAAATTCAGCTTGATTGTGACTACATTTGGGGTGAATTTTCCCGATAGCAGCCTGATCAAGATTGTGAGAAAGGTCAAAATTGTTGAAAATTATCAAACTAAAACTCTTTAAATTCCAAAAGTGACATTTTCTTTAACATTCAAATCAATTTTTTTTTTACCCAAAATGGTTAAGAAAGTTTTGGGGTAGGGAATTGATGTATTAGCATAAAAATCTGTGTTCCCTCATCAGTGAAGCTTTTGCACAGAGAATGGTTGCTGGCCACATGTCTGACCAAGAGACCCTTCTCCACTCCCTTCAGAGTCAACACTTCGCCACTTCTGCAGCTTCTGCGCAGAGCAGGTCAGAAAGGGAAAAATTGTCAGGAAGGGCAATAGTATTTAAAATAATCAAACAAAAATAATTTCACTTCCATAACCATGGCAACTTGTTTTCTTGAAAACTCGTTGTTCGGGTTGAGCAAATTGGAATACTCGTGTGCTCGACCCGAGCAACGAGCCCAATGTAAGTCTATGGGAAACTCGAGCATTTTTCAGGCGGCTCCCCCCGGCGGTCTGCAGAGGGCCTAAAAATTTCCCAAATCTATGGGAACAGTGCTCAAATGACATGGGAACAGCATGGGGAAGACCCCTGGAAGCATTTCTGACTCCCAGGTCACTGCTGTCAACAACGTTGTCAGAGGTATTACGCCACTTTTACGGACTCACAATAAAACATACCAAAAAGAAACCAAAATGGATTTTCCTGAGAAATATATTAAGGAACATCCTTTCCAGGGTAATGACTTGTATATAAGGCAAAAGAGATTACCAAAACCAAAAATACTCCTCCACACTTTGGGCTATGTTCACACGTAGCGTTTTTGATGCGTTTTTGCACTTTTGCATTGCTTTCAACCAAGACAAATGCATTCACTGGGAAATGTCATTTTAACATTTTACAACCTTATCTGGCCATGTGGTGTGTGACACATCATCAGATACATGCATACAGTGCTGAAAAGACATGGGAACAGCATGGGAAGACCTCTGGAAGCATCTGACTCCCAGGTCACTTCCTAAAAGTGTGCCCATCATAAGTGATCCTTGGCGCATGCGAAGATGCCTTCCGCCATGCACCTGTCGTTGCAGACTTGCAACAATCACCGTCCACGTCCTTGTCCCAGTGCAGCGTTCAGTTGTCCCTATCCCATTCCTTGGAACTCAAGCGCAAATATGCAGCCAGCCAGCCACCCACCCACATGCTGCAATACTATACTGCCAAATTTTTGACAGCTGCTTGCACTTGAATTGTGGCCTTTTAGGCTCGTGGAGGCGGAAGCTGTCCACAATCTTATGGCGGCAGCGACCGGGTATCCATACTCGGTCCTCAGCCGCCACTATTTGTCCTGGTGTCGTCTCCACCTTCCACAAGCACGGGTCCCACAACATTACCCGTTCCCTCCCCAGTGCACTTACTGGGAAGGACCGCCTAAACATAAACACGTGGACAGGTGAATGTGGCCAGGGACGGTAAGGAGCCAGTCCACAGCTTTTTTTGCTAAGTTGTATTTCACCACAGCCATATTCTTTAGCTCGGTGAAAGGACTGGCATAGAGCGAAACCGTATCTACTCTGGGTGTCATTTCTCCCAGGAAGTCCTCTAATGCAGCTTGTTGCAGAAGCAATGGCAGCCCGTCCAACATTAACTCGCACTTGTCGGTGGTGCTTTGACACACAAACATCTTTCTTTGCGCATTTAATTTCATGACTACAGAGTTGGGCAATGGCCTGATCTGCAATGTGGTTTGAGAAATAACATGCATAAGAATGTCCGATCGACATTAAAAAAGCAGCCATAGAGTGTCCGGGAACCTTCCCCCACATTTTTCTTAGCCAGGGCTGCTTCTCAGCGGAGTTGGACGGACCCATCAGAAAACCGGAGTCTTCTCCGGTGGGCCCTGACTTCTTCTTCAGGAGAGTTCATAGTGCCGAGGTGAGGCCATGATGATGATAGAGGCCACCATCTGCTTTGTTTTCTGTTACTTGGAATGCAAGCGCAAGTATACAGCCAGCCAACCATCTACCCACCCACAGGCCGCAATACTAAACTGCCAGATTTCTGGGCAGCTGGTTGTACTTGAAATGTGGCCATTTAAGCTTGTGGAAGCGTAAGCTTTTCACAACCTCATGCCTCATGCCTCGTGCCCATACTCGGTCCCCAGCCGTCACTCTTTCTCCCGGTGTTGTCTCCGCCTTCTAGAAGCTCGGGTCCCTGAACATTACTGCTGGTACTTTTCTGTGGGAATTTGCTTGCCTCCTACCTGCCTGGAATATTTCCAGTAAACTATGGTACGATGCCATGGTATTAGCACTGCCCTCAGTACCAGTAGTGAAGCCATCCCCAATTTCTGTTTCAGGAATTTTATTTTGTAGACTGAGTGGCTGCCCAAATACATTCGTTACTCACAAAGGAGCTGAAGATAGAGTTTCAGTAGGTGCAAGTTTCTCCAGCCTCTTAGATATTAGAGGGTGAACGACAGCACATTGGATCAGTGGTTAGCACTGAAGCCTTGCAGCGCTGGGATCCTGGGTTCAAATCCCAGCAAGGACAATATCTGCAAGGACTTTGTATGTTCTCCCCCTGTTTGCATGGGTTTCCACCTCAGTAAAAAAGCAGCCATAGAGTGTCCGGGAACTTTCCCACACACTTTTCTTAGCCAGGACTGCTTCTCAGCAGGGTTGGACAGTCCCACCAGAGAATCCTGTGGTGTGCCCTTGCTTCTATATCAGGAGAGTTCATAATAGCGCTAATTTTGCAGCGGCTATGGGGCTATTGAGCGGGGGAGAAAGGTTAGCCCTCAGAATCAAATCCTCTGGTGGGCACAATGTTTTTCAATCTGAAACAGCTTCTCAGTGGGAGTTGTATTTCACCACAGCCATATTCTTTAGCTCGGTGAAAGGACTGGCATAGAGGGAAACCGTATCTACTCCGGCTGTCATTTCTCTGTCACCAGGTTCCGCCCATTGTCACACACGACCATGCCTGGCTGTATGTTCAGTGGTGAGAACCACAGATCAGGCTGATGTGTTACATCTTTCAACAACTCTGCAGCGCTGGGCGGTTTGTCACCTAAGCATTAAGCATGTTATCTTCAGCACAGCCTGTTGAGGTATGGCCAAGGCAGTGCTGCAGTGCTTTCAGCTGGTGACTGATGTGGTCATTTCGGAGATGGAGGAGGAGGTGCAGGAGCTGAACAATGTGATTACATTGAGGTTACATTGGCGACTCTGTTTTTTATACTAAATAAAGATCCTACTGTATTTTGTTTTTTTTAACGCTATTTTTTAAGATAAATGCATTCACCGGGAAATGTCATTTTAACATTTTTCAACCTTATCTTAACCTTAGCAATGTGGTGTGTAACACATCATCAGACACATCCTGTTTCATTTATGGTGGAGGGACTCTGAAAGTCACAAAGCCTATTTTTATAGGACCATCAGGCGGCCCTTACTATTCTTAAAAGGCCAGCAGTCAGCCCTCGCTATTGTTAGAGAGCCATCAGCCGGCTATTCTTTGTTGTTCCCATTATTAACGAGTGGGTCTCCTATACTGTTATTGCGTATGCAGTGACTGCAAGGGCTGCCAAAAATTCAGACGCAACCCAATACCCCTTTGAAGAGACATAGAGGAGGGTCTCAGTAAAAAAAATGTTCCCATTATAAAGGAGCGGGTGTCCTATAGTGGTAATGCCCATGCTGTGACTGCAAGGGCTGCCAAAATTTGGGAAAAAACCCAGTAACAATTTAAAGACACATAGAGCAGGGCCACAGCAACGAGTACGACATGTTCCTATTAGAAAGGAGAGGGTCTGCTATACAGTTATAGGGCATGCAGTGAGTCAAACGGCTGACTAAATTTAGGAAAAACTCCACTAAGAATTTAAAGACACATAGAGCAGGGCCACAGTAACAACAAATTCCCATTAGAAAGGAGAGAGTCTGCTGTACAGTTATAGGGTATGCAGTGAGTCTAACGGCTGACCAAATTTAGGAAAAACCCCACTAAGAATTTAAAGGCACATAGAGCAGGGCCACAGTAATGACAAATTCCCATTAGAAAGGAGAGAGTCTGTTATACAGTTATAGGGTATGCAGTGAGTCCAACAGCTGATCAAATTTGGGAAAAACCCCACTAAAAATTTAAAGACACATAGAGCAGGGCCACAGTAACAATTACGACATGTTCCCATTAGAAAGGAGAGGGTCTGCTATACAGTGGTAGAGTATGCAGTGAATCCAATGGCTGACCAAATTTAGGAAAAACCCCACTAACAATTTAAAGACACATAGAGCAGGGCCACAGTAACGACAAATTCCCATTAGAAAGGAGAGGGTCTCCCAAAGTGTTGGCCTATGGAGTGAATGCAAGAGCTGCCAAAAATTAGGAGGCACTCCAATGCCCCTTGGAAGAGACTTAGAGGGCCTCATAAAAAAATGTTCTCATTAGAAAGGATCGGGTCTCCTATACTTGTAATGCCCATGCACTAAGTGTATGGGCTGACAAACATTTACCCCTGGGAGGTATACATGAACATACTGTATAAATTTTTTTTTTAGGGGCATCATAAACACCCTTTAAAAAAATTATGTGGGTGTTGCATCACGGACCACGGTCACCCTGGTGGTATGGTGGTGGAGGATGAGGATGAGGAGAAGGAGGAGGACAAGAGAAAATAGCCAAAATCAGGAAGCGTATACCCATGTGTGGGTTTGAAGAGGTGCATGGGAATACACCTCCCAAAAAAAGACACTGGATTTGAGTTTATGTTACGCTGCTATCATTCGGTGGTGTTGAGAAGTCTGGCCCAATCCAGCCCTTGTTCATTTTTATAAGAGTCAGCCTGTCAGCATTTTCAGTTGACAGGCGGATGCAGTTATAATTCCACCAGCGGCACTAAAAACCTGCTGTGATAAAACGCTAGCGGCAGGGCAGGCCAGGACCTCCAAGGCGTAGAGAGCCAGTTCATTCCACGTATCCAGCTTGGATACCCAATAATTATAAGGCACAGAGGAAACGGAGGACGTTGGTATGGTTGGCAAGGTACTCTCTCAGCATCTTCCCAAACTTTGCACTCCTTGTGAGAGTACCCCGCACCTCAGGGCCTGTGCGATGGGAGGGTCTGAGAAAACTGTCCCAGAACTTTGACAGTGTTCCCCTGCCTCTGCCGGATTGCATTTGTGTCTCTCTTGCCTCTACTCCTTGGTTGTCCAACGAACTGTGACCTCTTCCGCCAGCGTTTTTCAGACGGGAATTTTTTTAATAGTTCCGCAACAATGGCCTTCTGGTACTGCCCCATTTTTGCAGACCTGTCAGCCTCAGGAATAAGAGATATAAAGTTCTCCTTGTAGAGTGGGTCTTGAAGTGTCACCAACCAGTAATGACTGTCACCCAAAATTTTGAGAACACGAGGGTCATGGGAAAGGCAGCGTAACATAAACTCAGCCATGCGTGCCAGACTGCTAACAGGCAAGACTTCCGTGTCCTCACCAAGAGGACGACTGACCATGCTCTCCTCCTCCTCCTCTCTGTCCTCTGGCTATCAACGCTGAACAGACGGTCTGACAGTTGTGCAGGTAGTACCGTGTATAGCGCATGAAACTACCTCCTTTTCTTCCTCCTCCTCCTCTTCCTCATTGTCACCCAATCCACGTTGGGATGAGATGAGGCTGGGCTGTATGTAATCACCCTGTATGGTTCCTTGCTCCATCTCATCGTGCTCTGCCTGCAATGCATCCTCTTTGATTGTGAGCAGAGAGCGTTTCAGAAGACAGAGAAGCGGGATGCTGACGCTAATTATAGCTTCATCGCCGCTCACCATCTTGGTGGAGTACTCAAAGTTTTGGAGGATGGTAGATATGTCTGACATCCATGTCCACTCCTGAGGTCTTATGTGTGAGTCTGAACTGAATACCGACTGCCTTGTTGATGCTGGACTCAACAACTGCCATCTTCTGCTCACAAATCCTTCCCAACATCTGCAGTGTAGAGTTCCAACGCGTGGAGACATACCAGTCTGTGAGCTGGAAGCTGCTAACGCTGCTGAAACACGGCAAGGGCGGCGGAAGCTGTAGGTGATTTTCTAAAATGGGCAAACAGGTGGCGTACTTTGACAAGCAGATCCGGCTGCTCCGGGTAGGATTTGAGAAACCGCTGTACCATGAGGTTACGCACATGGGCCAGGCATGGCACGTGTGTGAGCGCGCCTCGCCTCAGAACCGCCACCAGGTTCCGGCCATTGTCACACATGACCATGCCTGGCTGTAGGTTCAGCGGTGTGAGCCACAGATCTGCCTGCTCTTTCAGAGCTGTCCACAACTCTTCAGCATTGTGCGATTTGTCACTTAAGCATATTAGCTTCAGCACAGCCTGTTGCCACTTGGCCGAGGCAGTGCTGCAGTGCTTCCAGCCTGTGACTGATGTGGTCATTTCGGAGATGGAGGCTGAAGAGGAGGAGGAGGCTGAGGAGGATGAGGTGCAGGAGCTGTAGACTGTGGGGGCAACCCTGATTGACCTAGGGCCTGCAATCCTTGACGTCGGGAGGACGCGTTCCGTCCCAAGGTCTGACTGGGTCCCGGCTTCCAGTATGTTAACCCAGTGTGCCATCAGCGAGATGTACCATCCCTGCCCACAAGCACTTGTCCACGTGTCTGTGGCTATGTGGACTCTCCCAGTAACTTCGTTGTTGAGGTCACGGCTAATGTTTTGGGACACGTGCTTGTGTAATGCAGGGACGGCACACCGGGAGAAATAGTGGCGGCTGGGGACTGAGAACCGAGGGATAGCCGCCGCCATGAGGTTGCGGAATGCTTCTGTTGCTCCCCGAGGGTTCGGTCGCTACAGAGGTATTGCACCTCAACCAGAGGTGTGATATCCCACTCCCGGGTAAGGATGGTGTGTGGACCGGGACTCAGTTAGCTGCATGCATCACACACACCCTATTTCCGGGGGACAGCTCAACGGTGCTCCCATTAGTACAGTAATGCAGGCACGACAGAACATGTCCCTGGCTGGAGTGGGGAGGGGGGAGGAAAACCCAGTGATGTAGGAGCAGGAGGGGACATTTTCTGGAGCATAGGGAGGAGCTCATTGGTTGCAGGTCACCTGAGCTCAGACACAGTGAAGCAGATAAAAAGGTGGGGGCCATCTTAGGAGAGAGCTAAGTTCAGTTCAGTTCAGTTCAGTGTTCTGTGAGAAGAGAAGGCAGGGAGCAGAGCTGCTGCATGGGCTCTGCTCCCTGGGCAGGCCTAGCACAAAGGCCGGAGCCTGAAGGGAGAAGAGGAGAAGGAGAAGGAAGAAAGGTGGAGAGAAAGAGGAGTAGAAAGGCTCCAGAGACACGAAGGCAGAAGGAACCCTAAGGACCCAGGAGATTGCGGGTGACGGGTTGGCAGAACAGGGTACCGGATCCCAAGTTGGTGGAGGTGACTAATACTTAACCAAGAACCGGCGGTCGTGACTATTTACTGGTGCGACCCCTCACTACACCTACTAGAAAGGCACACCACATAGGGTCAGGGAAGTGGGCACCCAGCCCTCCTAGGAGAAGATCCGAGGCAACTGGACAGAAGTAGTGTCACTGGTGGGGCACGGCTGACGAAAGGACAGAAGGGAGTCCTGGGTCACACTCTGGAACCACCTGGGGGTTGGTCGAGCCCCCTGCCTGGTGGACGCAGCACGGCTCGGGCGGTCCTACCTGTGCACAAGTGACCTGGATGAGAACTGTGAGTAAAGAACTTGAACTGCAATACCTTGTCTTTGTGCTTTCTCACCGCATACAGCACTACTAGTGCTGGGACGCCCGCACCATCACCCCCACCATCTACTACACTGCCCTGGGGCTGCACTCCTCCCGTGGGGAGTTACATGACCTCAGCTGCATACACCATCGGCCCCAGCGGTCTGCCTTGCAGCGGCGGTTCGCACTGACCGCAATCCACGGGTGGCGTAGTCGGACATTTATCATAAAAACCACATAAATAGACTGCCACTGGTTTGACCACCCTGAGCCACGGGACCTGGTCGCCACCATGGTGACTACAACCCCCAGCATCCCACAGAAAGGCCCGGTTCCGGTTCCCCGCGCGGCCCAGGGGGCGCGTCACTTCCTTCTCCACGCGCCTAAAAGGGAACATTTTGAGCGCAAGCAGTCGTGAAATGTGGGAAATTAGTAGTGTGGCCTGTGGTGCGTTGGCTGCGTATTTGCGCTTGCGTTCCAAGGACTGGGGTATGGACAACTGAATGCTGTGCTGGGACAACGACGTGGACGTGCTTCCTGATGCTGCTACTTGAGAGTGTGCAATGACAGGTGCAGGGCAGGAGGCATCTTCGCATGCACCATGGACAGGGGATTGGCTTGCATGCACAACAGCGGAAGAAGCAATGGTGCCACCCGCAGACACTGTTCCTCGACCCTGGGGTTCGGCCCACAAAGTCGGGTGCTTTGCTGCCATGTGCCTGATCATGCTGGTGGTGGTAAGGCTGGTCGTTTTGCCACCCCTGCTGATGCTGCCCTGGCAGGTGGTGCAAATGGCCTTTTTGGGGTTATCGGCAGAGTCTTTAAAAAACAACCAGACTCGGGAAGACCTAACAGTTGTACTGGCAACTTCCTTCATGTTGGTGTTACGGGGAATGGTTGCCTGCCTTCTTTTTGCGGCCACCACACTGCTTCTTCCTGCCTGTTGGGGTGCTCTGCTTCCCTCCCCCTGTGTGCTTCTGCCCTCGCTCTGCATGTCCTCCTGCCAGGTTGGGTCAGTTACTATATCATCCACCACCTCGTCTTCCACTTCCGCACTCTGGTCCTCCTCCTGACTTTCTGGCAATTGTGTCTCATCATCGTTCAGCTCTTGTGACACTTTCCCACCGTCGCCTTTGTGTGACCGTGGCTGCTCAAATATTTGGGCATCGCTACATGCGATCTCCTCTTGCCCCGCTTCAAGTGGACCGGGCAAGAGTCCCGAATCTATAAATGGAAAAGTGAATAGCTCTTCGGAGTGTCCAAGTGTGGGATCAGTTGTCTCCGGCCACTTGGCCTGGAGGAAGGAGGTTCAGGATGAGGAATATGCGGTCCAGACTCACAGCTACTGAGACTTGACCGTGTTGAAAAGAAGGTGGTGGTGGTGGCTAAGTGACTGGAAGCATTATCTGCTATCCAACCAATAACCTTTTGACACTGCTCTGTGTTCAATAGTGGTGTTCTGCGGTCCCCTATTAATTGGTACAGGAAGGTCGAGCGAGAAGCTGTGGGTGTTTGTTGTGGCACAATTTCAGCTTGCCCACGGCCTCGGCCTCTGCACCATCATCACCATCACGTCCAGTTCCCCGTCCATTGCCACGTGCCTTGCCCATTTTAAATGGAGGACAATTTCTTCCACGCTCACTACAAATGACTGAATTTGAAGCGAACTTATATGTGATCTGTGTGACCGTAAACCACAGTTTTACATACCTGGCCTGTAGGTAACTATTTTGAACAGCAAACTGGTGTCAATTGCTTCACTGACACACTGAAATTTTTTTTAATAGAGGTCAGAAATAGCAGTATTTTCTGAAAACGTATATGTAATCCATGTGACGGAGAAAACACAGTTTTAAATACCTGGCCTGTAGGTAACTATTTTGAACAGCAATCTGGTGTCAATTGCTTCACTGACACACTGAAATTTTTTTTAATGGAGGTCAGAAATGGCAGTATTTTCTGAAAACATTTATGTGATCCATGTGACGGAGAAAACACAGTTTTGAATACCAGGCCTGTAGGTAACTATTTTGAACAGCAAACCAGAGTCAAAACCTTTGCTGACACACTGAAAAAAAAATTTAATGGAGGCCAGAAATTACAGTATTTTCTGAAAACTTATATGTGATCCGTGTGACGGAGAAAACACAGTTTTAAATGCCTGGCCTGTAGGTAACTATTTTGAACAGCAAACTGGTGTCAATTGCTTCACTGACACACTGAAATTTTTTTTAAATGAGGTCAGAAATGGCAGTATTTTCTGAAAACGTATATGTGATCTGTGTGATGGAGAAAACACAGTTCTAAATACCTGGCCTTAAGGTAACTATTTTGAACAGCAATCTGGTGTTAATTGCTTCACTGACACACTGAAAGAAATTTTTAATGGAGGCCAGAAATGGCAGTATTTTCTGACAACGTATATGTGATTTGTGTGACGGAGAAAACAGAGTTTTAAATACCTGGCTTGTAGGTAAGTAGTTTGAACAGCAAACTGGTGGGAATTGCTTCACTGACACACTAAAGTACATTTTTAATGGAGGCCAGAAATGGCAATATTTTCTGAAAATGTATATGTGATCTGTGTGGTGGAGAAAACACAGTTTTAAATACCTGGCCTGTAGGTAACTATTTTGAAGAGCAATCTGGTGTCAGTTGCTTTACTGACACACTGAAATTTTTTTTAATGGAGGTCAGAAATGGTAGTATTTTCTGAAAACGTATATGTGATCCGTGTGACGGAGAAAACACAGTTTTAAATACCTGGCCTGTAGGTAACTATTTTGAACAGCAAACCGGTGTCAAAAACTTTGCTGACACACTGAAATTTTTTTATAATGGAGGCCAGAAATGGCATTATTTTCTGACAAAGTATATGTGATCCGTGTGACAGAGAAAACACAGTTTTAAATACCTGTCCTGTAGGTAACAATTTTGAACAGCAAACTGGTGTCAATTGCTTCACTGACACATTGAAAAATTTTTTAATGGAGGCCAGAAATGGCAGTATTTTCAGCGCAATTCTATGTGAACCATGTGACGGACAAACCATAGTTTTAAATAGAAGCAGCAGAAAAAACTGGAATGGAGCCTCTTGTGCTATGTGCACTGCAGTCTGCTATATACACTGCCTGCCTGCCTATATACACTGCTTGCCTGATATCTCTGCAGATGGATTAGTCCTCAGAAGGACTGTTTGTTGAGATGGATATGTGTCTCTAATATTGTTTTGCACACCTACACTAACTAGAAACAAGCAAATCTCTCCCTAGCTCAGCAGCAGCTCTCCCTACACTGTCTGATTCCGGAGTGACTGTGACGAGAATGGCGGCGCCAGGTCTGATATAGACCTGATGACGCTGTGCGGCCAGCCAATCGCTGTAATGCCACAACCAACATGGCTACGGCATTACAGTGAGTGGCAGGCAATCCCTGCATGTTCATTGGTGCTCTAAAGAGCGCCAAACATGCAGGGAGGAGGCCCGAGCTTCCGCCGAGCAACCCCGGAAATACTCGAGGAGCACCGAGCATCTCAAGCAGTGAGATGCTCCGGCGAGCATCGAGCAGTAGCGAAAATACTCGCTCATCACTACCAGAATCATATCAGTTCCCTAACCGGTAAAGTTTTGCACAGCAGATGGTTGCCAGCCATATGTCTGACCAGGAGTACCCTATCCACGAGTCAACACTTTTCCTTGTGTGTGGTCATGCATACGGCAGGTCAGAAAGTGAAAAATTGTTTAAAATGATCAAATCAAATTCTTTGACCTCAATAACTACAATTTTATTGACGAAATTATAAAATTTTTCCAAAATTGACAAGAAATGTTTGGGGTGGGTGAGTTTGCATATTACCAGGAAATTCTGTGTTTATTAACTGTGCAAGGCAGGTCAGAAAGGAAAAAATAATCAGAAAGAGTAAATTGTTTAAAGTGATCAACCCCAAAATCTTTGAGTTCCATAAGTGCACTTTCCCTTCACAAAATTAACAAATTTAAAATATCGAAAGCAGCAGCACCAGTTACAGTATACTGTATTTGACACGATGGACCAGATGGTTTATCTGCCAAAGAACTGAAGCACATCAGGAAACACAGTTGCAGTGCCTGAACAGTCAGTTTTAGTTGTATCTGCACTGTGTCCTTCCTCCAGCAGATAACCTGAGCTCTGATCCAATGGACTTCTGGCTCAGCAGATTGGATCAGTGGAAAGATATGACATAGTTGCTATTAGCATAATGTCATGTCCAGCCTCCAGTGTACTGTAAGAAAGGGGATTCAGCGATTCCACTGGCATCTAAGCAGATCAGGTCATCCTCCGCCAGTTGGAAAACCTAACACTGGGAAAGAATGAATCAGTCCATGGATCAGTGCCAACTTTCATTGACGCAAGGCTGATGTCAAAGATTACATTGGCCATACTATTTGCCTGCTTGTCTGCTGCTGCTAGGGCTGTCATTGGCTGGTGCTAGACTGGCGCTAGATATTACAGACTATACTGATGCCACCAGGGCAGCTAGTGCTGACCCTTCCCCTTGACTCATCTCCTTACCTCCCCCATCATAATTCTCTACCATGTGGTTTCTGCAGGGGCCACTGCTGCTGTACATCCATGCCAGACACACATCTCCTGACTACCCATTGTGTTTTATAGTGCTTGACCATACTGCTGCTGCAAGGGCTGCCGTTGTTGGCCCTACATTGCCACACATCTCCTTACCTGGCCTGTCCTAATTCTCTAATGTGTGGCTTCTGTCACTGCATCTGCAAAGCTACGGCAGCTACATATCTTCTGGCTGTCCACTGTGTTTTATAGTGCTAGACTGTACTGATGCTCACATACATGAAACAGCTTCCAAAATAAGGCTAACTTTTGAAAGGCTTGGTAAAATCCATTGCTTCTTCATGTTGAAAAATGCTATACTGTTTAAGCTCCCTAACAAAATGTATAATTTTTTGACGGGTTGATTAAAAAGCATTTTTTTAATCATTTTGTGAATAGCAAAGCCGTTATAGAACCAAAATATTAAAAATTTTTTTTACTCATAGTTGAGAAGCTATTAATTCTTCACTTTGAAAACGGTACACCTGTTTTGCCCGCATAAATAAAGGGATATTTTTTGGATGGATTGTAAAAAAAACTATAACCTCTTCATTTAGTAAAGAACAAAGTTCTTGATACTGGCCAAACAGGGATAATTTTTGCACTCCCTGTGTGAAAAGTTTGAACCACCTATGTATAAACATCAGCAAGATAGACATCCTCCCCCAAAAGGGATAATTTTTAGACTATTTATACAATATACAGTGGTCTGCATAAGTATTCACCCCCTTGGCATTTTTCATGTTTTTCTACCTCACAACTTGGAATTTCACTGTTTTTTTGAGGGTTTGCATCAGTTCATGTAAAGAACATGCCTACAACTATGAACATTTGGTTTTCTTTTTATTGTGAAGCAATATGTCCATAAATATTCATCCTCTTAACCCCTTAATAACATCTGACGTACTAATACGCGTCTGTGCCCTGGGACTTAAGAGCCAGACCCGTATTAGTACATCATGGCATCGCGCGCGCACACAGGCTGTGCGGGCACGATCGCCGCCGGGTGTCAGCTGATTGTCACAGCTGACACCCGATACTATGTGCAGGGAGCGGTCCTGCACCGCTCCCAGCACATTAACCCCCGCGATGCTGCGATCGAAGTCGATCAAAGTCGATCTCAGCATTGCGGGGGCAAGGGGAGGTGATCGCAGATACTCACCTCCTCTTCCGGCTTCCAGCGCTGTCTGCAAAGGCTTCCCGGGTGTTGCCATGACGACCCGATGTCGTCATGACAACATCCGGGTCACCAGACTGCAGGAAGATTGTTTGGACATGCGCAGTGCATCTCCAAACAATCTTCTCCCTGTCCGGCGCTGACAGCCTGCATGGCACAGCGATGGTGCTGCATTCCAGTGCCATGCAGGCGATCAGAGAAAAAAAAGTGAAAGTCCCAGAGTGGGACAAAGTAATAAACTATATAAGCTTCCAGAAAGTGAAAAAAAAATAAAAAAAAAATTGCAAAAATATAAAAAAAAAATAAAAAAAATAATCCACCAAAAATAAAAATATAATGTACCCATCAATAAATATTATTATAAAAAAAAAACAATAAAAGTACACATATTTTGTATCGCCGCGTCCGGAACAACCTCACCTATAAAAATGTCCCACTAGTTAACCCCTTCAGTGAACACGGTAAAAAAAAAAAAACGAAGCAAAAAACAATGCTTTATCACCATAGCGCCAAACAAAAAATGGAATAACGCGCGATCAAAAAGACAAATATAAATAAAAATGGTACAGCTGAAAACGTCATCTCGTCCCACAAAAAACAAGCCACCATACAGCTCCATCATCCGAAAAATAAAAAAGATATAGCTCTCAGAATAAAGCGATGCTAAAAAATATTTTTTTCTATAAAATTGCTTTTATTATGTAAAAGTGCAAAACATAGAAAAACAATATAAATGTGGTACCGCTGTAAACGTACTGACCCGAAGAATAAAGCTACCTTATCAATTTTACCACATGCGGAACAGAATAAAAAAAAACAAAAAAAACAATTCCTGAATTGTTGGTTTTTGTTTATTCTGCCTCCCAAAAATCGGAATAGAAAGCGATCAAAAAATTTCACGTGCCTGAAAATGGCACCAATAACAACGTCAAGTCATCCCGCAAAAAACGAGCCGTCACATGACAGTCTGCCAAAATCTGGAAAAATTATAGCTCTCAAAATATGGCGATGCAAAAACTAGATTTTACAAAAAATACGTCTTTTAGTGTGTGACAGCTGTCAGTCATAAAAACCCCATATGATTCTGGTATTGCTGTAATCACACCGACCCCAAGAATAAAGTCGTCTAATCACTTATACTGCACAAGGAACGGCGTCAAAAATAAACTCTTGGGTTAGGATTGGGCTAGGGTTAGGGCTGGGTTTGGGGCTAGGGTTGTGCTAGGGTTAGGGTTGTGCTACGGTTAGGGTTGTGCTAGGGTTAGGGCTGGGGTTAGGGCTGGGGTTGTGATGGGGTTGTGATTTTTTTCAAAAGTAAGAAAAAAAGATGACGATATGGCGACTAGTGTTGAGCGCAAGTGCTCGCTACTTGAGTTTGCATCGGGTGCTCTGGTATGCATTGAGTATCGTGGGTATTTGAGTGACATGCTCGAGTCTCTGCCCCATATGCTTCGTGGCCAAAAAAACTTTACGGGGATTGCCTGCCATGCACGAGCGATCCCCGCATGTTTTTTTTTGGGTGTCTAATAACATGCGGAGCAGGGACTCGAGCATGTCACACGCTGTACATGGTGCATACCTGAGTACCCGATGCAAACTCAAGTAGCGAGCACTTGCGCTCAAGACTAATGACAACTTATTCAATATGATGACCTAATGTAAACAAATTCTGTGTCGTACCTCTGGGTTCAAAATGTTCACTATACACCTTAATAAAATCCTTGGGGGGTATAGTTTCCAAAATGGGATCACTTGTGGGGGAGCTCCACTGTTTAGGCACATCACGGGCTCTCCAAACGCAACATGGTGTCCGCTAACAAATTGAATGGAAAATCGTCTCAAATTGTTAGCGGATTGATTCATAAAAATGAAAAAGTTTTTTTTTTTTCACTTTTTAATTTTTATGAATCAATTTGTGAAGCACCTGGGGGTTCCAAGTGCTCACTATGCATCTAGATAGGTGCCTTGGGGGGTCTAGTTTCCAAAATGGGGTAACTTGTGGGGGAGCTCCAATGTTTGGGCACACAGGGGCTCTCCAAACCCAACATGGTGTCCGCTAATTATTCAAGCAAATTTTACAATCACAAAAGTCAAATGGCGCTCCTTCCCTTCCGAGCCCTGCCATTCGCCCAAACAGTGTTTTTTCCCCAAATATTGGGTATCTGCGTGCCCAGGGGAAATTGCACAACAAATTTTGGGGTCCATTTTTTCTTGTTACCCCTGTGAAAATAAAAAAAATTGGGTCTAAAGTAACATTTTTGTGAAAAAAGTTAAATGTTCATTTTTTTCTTCCACATTCAAAAAATTCCTGTGAAGCACCTGAAGGGTTAATAAAGTTCTTGAATGTGGTTGAGCACCTTGAGGGGTGCAGTTTTTAGAATGGTGTCACTTTTGGGTATTTTCTGTCATAAAGACCTCTCAAAGTGACTTCAAATGTGATGTGGTCCCTAAAAAATGGTTTTGTAAATTTTGTTGGAAAAATGAGAAATCACTTGTCAACTTTTAACCCTTATAGCTCCCTAACAAAAAAAATTTTGGTTCCAAAATTGTGCTGATGTAAAGTAGACATGTGGGAAATGTTATTTATTAACTCTTTTGTGCGACATATCTCTCTGATTTGAGGGTATAAAAATTCAAATTTTGAAAATTGCAAAATTTTCAAAATTTTCGCCAAATTTCCGTTTTTTTCACAAATAAACGCAAGTGATATCGAAGAAATTTTACCACAATCATGAAGTACAATATGTCACGAAAAAACAATCTCAGAATTAGGGGGATCCGTTGAAGCGTTCCAGAGTAATTACCTCATAAAGTGACAGTGGTCAAAATTGTAAAAATTGGCCTGGTCATTAACGTGCAAACCACCCTCGGGGCTTAAGGGGTTAAAGTCAGTACTTTGTAGATCCTCCTTTTGTGGCAATTACAGCTGCAAGTCGCTTTGGATAAGTCTCTATGAGATTTCCACATCTTTCCACTGGGATTTTTACCCATTCCTCAAGGCAAAACTGCTCTACTTCCTTCAAATTAGATGATTTCTTCTGGTGAACAGCAATCTTCAAGTCAGACTCTGAAGACCGATTTTCAATTGGATTAAGGTCTGGGCTTTGACTAGGCCACTCCAAAACATTTACACGTTTCCCCTTAAACCACTCAAGTGTTGCTTTAGCAGTATGCTTTGGGTCATTGTCTTGTTGGAAGGTGAACCTCTGTATCAGTCTCAAATCACTAACAGACTGAAACAGGTTTTTCTCAAGAATATCCCTGTATTTCACACCATCCATATTCCCCTCGACTTAGACCATTTCCCCTGTCCCTGCTGCTGAAAAACATCCTCACAGCATGATGCTGCCACCACGTTTGGCACCAGACATAGCATTTACGTTGGTGGCCAAAAAGTTCAGTTTTGGTCTCATCTGACCATAGCACCTTCCTCCATATATTTGTGGAGTCTCCCACATGTTTTTTGGCAAACTCAAAACGAGCCTTACAATTTTTATGTGTAAATAAAAGCTTTTTTCTGCCCACTCTTCCATAAAGGCCACCTCTATGCAGTGTACGGCTTATAGTGGTCGTATGGACAGATACTCTAGTCTCTGCTTGGGAATTCTGCAGCTCCTTCAGGGTTACTTTGGTCCCTGTGCTGCCTCTCTGATTAATGCCCTCCTTGCCTGGGCTGAGAGTTTTGGCGGGCGGCCTTCTCTTGGCAGGTTTGTTGTGGTACCATGTTCTTTCCATTTGATGAAAATGGATTTGATGGTGCTCCGTGGGATCATCAGAGATTGGGGTATTTTTTTTATTTCACAATATTTTTAGTGAATTTTATCAAAATTTAAACACGAACTCGAACATGGTTCGTATGGGGAAAGGGAAAGGAGAGGGGAAGGGAATGTGATTGGGGAAGGAGGGTAGTCAGGTGTATTAACACAGTTTATTCAAGATAAAACAAGTCAAAACAAAACCAGTAAAAAGAGAATACAATTAACAATGACACATTGGAAAAGCATGTTAAACCTGTATGAAAGAGATTTGGGAATGACAATGATCTGTTTTCTGTAAATTCCCCTTAATCAGGGAGTTTTTTGGACCATAACGACCATTTTTTTAAGTTTCTTGTTGAGCCGTTTATGCTGGATGCATACCTAAACTTGTACGATTTATGGAGTGAGATTCTGCCTAAAAGTTCAAAGAAACGGGGAGGATCTGGTTGCTTCCAATTGTATGCAATTGAATTTTTTATTACCAGACATATGTGAATAATGAGGTATTTAGTATGTGAGGTTAATGATTCCAACTCTAAGGATAAAAGAGCTTTCTGGGGTGTGAGGACGATTTCTTGACTAGTTAGATTATTAATTAGTTTAGACGTCTGAGCCCAGATTTTTTAAATTTTAGGGCAGTTCCAGAAAATATGTATCAGATCTCCGTGTTGCCCACAGTTCCTCCAACAAAGAGGAGAATTGTTGGGGTCTATATGCGAGAGCCTTAAGGGGGTATAGTACCAACGTGATAGAGGTTTATAGAATCCCTCATGTAACGCCATGCAAATGTTAGAGGAGTATGATGAGCAGAGGGCGTTTTCCCACATTTCTAATGTAAAGGATGTATTTAGGTCTGCTTCCCATTTTTTCATAAATGTGGTTTTATTTAAAAGTACATCTTTGTTAAAGCAAGTATAGATATACTTCAGACTCCAGAAGATAATATGTTTTGTATTACAGAGTAGGTTTATAGAGGCTTCAGACAGTGATTTTCTGTTGGAAAGAAATAACATAATCAGGTCCTTAGTCATTGAGTAGTAAAGAATTCATCAAATGTCAATTTAAATTTGGATTTTAGTTCTGCGAAGGAAATAAAGTTGCTACCGTTAAAAATGTCCTTAATTTTGGTTATGCCTATGGAGGGCCAGTGAGAAGGAAATGGATGATTGTAGATTGCTGCAATATATGAAAGAGGAAAATTCAATGAGTTATTTGAATTGTTTTTGTTTCTATTGAGAGTAGCGAACTTTTCCCATGCAAATAAAGCAGCTTGGAAGATAGGGTGGGATGGAGTATAGTGGGATTTCTTGAAAAATTTGCTAAGGAGTAAATTTTGAGGGGGAAGGTTACCGTTGAGTAATGTCTCCAGTTCTATCTGGGGTATTTTTTTTAGAACCCAACCCTGACTTGAACTTCTCAACAACTTTGTCCCTGACTTGTTTGGAGATCTCCTCGGTCAATAATAATCACAAAACTTTATTAAATCCAAAGCATAATTACATAGGCAATTTCTACACATACAATAGGATAATACATGATTAGCAGTTTAAATCAGGTCTGTACTGTATATATATATATATATATATATATATATATATATATATATATATATACAGTACAGACCAAAAGTTTGGACACACCTTCTCATTTAAAGATTTTTCTGTATTTTCATAACTATGAAAATTGTACATTCACACTGAAGGCAACAAAACTATGAATTAACACATGTGGAATTATATATTTAACAAAAAAGTGTGAAACAATTGAAAATATGTCTTATATTCTAGGTTCTTCAAAGTAGCCACCTTTTGCTTTGATGACTGCTTTGCACACTTTTGGCATTCTCTTGATGAGCTTCAAAAGGTAGTCACCGGAAATGGTCTTCCAACATGGTCTGTACTGTATATATATATATGGACTAGTGCGTCCTTATTAAATGTACCAATGACTACCCATCACATAGGTCACAGCAATGTTACAGCAGATTCTTACCCATGGTTATCCAGTGTGGGATACCACCGCAGCATGATGGTCCCCTAATACAAAGGGTGGTGCCTATTCTTCAATCCTACCTCGCAGTGGACGTGAGCAGTGCAATGCATTGATGTTATCATACAGACCGACGTCCCCTGCGTGGTGCCACAGTGTCGCAATTGTTGTGGCTTACTGCTGGAATGGTCCTGACTGTCATTAAATGTTCAAATAACCTTGAGCGCCAGCAAGGGAGGAATTTTGAATTACACAGTTCTCATTAAAATAAATGGTTTTCTGCAAAATCTAGTACAGCTTTATTACCAGCTACAAGCAGGGCAATGCACATAATTTATAATAGGTTAAATATTTAATTATATAACATCAGGAAAGTGTGAAACACCGTACATTTGTGGTGTATCCATTTAAGAGAAAAGGATGCAATGAGATTGATGGTTACATATTCTGTGAAGAGGCAATGTGCTTGGCGATTACAACAATCGTACATGACTGGTGATATCATCAATAGAGATGAGCGAACCTGTTTGGAAAATGTTCGCCAATTTCAAATTCGGCACAAACGTTGCACATTCGGATTCATGCTCGGATAGATAGATAGATAGATAGATGGATGGATGGATAGATAGATAGATAATAGATAGATATATGAATAGATAGATATGTGATAGATATAAGATATACGGATTGTAAGGTGGCTAATGGTTGTGTAGTCGATGGGAGGTATGTATCGCAGAGATGGCTGGTTTCTGTGATGTAACCCGGTGTATTTTCTCTAGTGCACGCCTGCACTAAGAGGTCTAAATGTTGCACCTGGGAGCCGGGGTACGGGTTGCTAGGAGAGATGGGAGGGTCCAGCAACCACACATACCTCACCTCTGGATGTGGTTTCCAGCCTATATAATAGAGGCTGTTGTTTGGCACATGGGCTGTGTGTGTGGAGGGAGAAGGCCTCCTGTGTATGTTTTGCCTCCAGACCAAGCCAGGACACTGGACGCTACACCAGACTGTGTGACCACAGCGCTGGCCATCCAGAGGCTTTGCTATAAGGACTGTTATCTTTGCTTTTGCCTGCACTAAAGGCTGTTGTGTTTGCATTTTCCTTTTGAATGGTTTAAGAAGCCAATAAACCACCATGGACATTTAAAGCAACATGCCTACTATTTGCCTCAAATCGCACCTGAGTGAGTACCATCCCTACAGGATAGATAGATAGATAGATAGATAGATAGATAGATAGATAGATGGATAGATAGATATGTCATAGATAGATATATGGATAGATAGATATGTGATAGATAGTGTAGGGATTTGTACTCACTGAGCCGCATTGGAGGTAGGCACGGGTTCACACAGTGATGCAGTCCACGGGTTCAAACAAACTGGTGGTTTATTTAGTGTCCATACACCAGTGAGGAAACAAAAGTAACTGCCTTTTCGTGGCACAAAAAGGAATAACAGAACAAAGCTCAAAATAACAAGTCCATGCAGCACGGCTTCAGCCGTTTAAACAAGGTGCTTTTCTCTGCCTCCTGCAGAGTCTAAGCAGTACATGCAAGGTCTGCTCACCTTGCCCAACAAACACAGACAGACAGAGACAGGCACAGCTGTCTTAACCCCTTCAGGACCCAGCCTATTTTGACCCTAAAGACCTTGGCATTTTTGTCAATTCTGACCAGTGTCCCTTTACGAAGTAAAAACTCTGGAACACTTCAACGGATCCTAGCGATTCTGAGAATGTTTTTTCGTGACATATTGGGCTTCATGTTAGTATTAAATTTAGGTCGATAATATTTGCGTTTATTTGTGAAAAAATAAAAAATATGGGAAAAAAATTGAAAATTTTGCAATTTTCAAATTTTGAATTTTTATTCTACTAAACCAGAGAGTGATGTGACACAAAATAGTTAATAAATAACATTTCCCACATGTCTACTTTACATCAGCACAATTTTGAAAAAAAAATAAAATTTTGGTAGGAAGTTTGAAGGGTTCAAAGTTCATCAGCAATTTATCTTTTTTCCAGCAAAATTTACAAAACCATTTTTTTAGTGACCACATCACATTTGAAGTCCCTTTGAGGGGTCTTTATGACAGAAAACACCCAAAAGTGACACCATTCCAAAAACTGCACCCCTCAAGCTACTCAAAACTACATTCAAGAAGATTATTAACCCTTCACGTGCATCACAGGAACTAAAGCCACATGGAAGAAAAAAATGAACATTTTTATTTTTCTAACAAAAATTTTCTTTTAGCCTAAATTTTTTAATTTTCACATGGGTAACAGGATAAAATGCATCCTAAAATTTGTTGGTCAATTTCTCCTTAGTACACTGATACCTCATATGTGGTCATAAACCACTGTTTCGGCACACGGCAGGGCTCAGAAGGGAAGGAGCGCCATTTTACTTTATGAATGGAAAATTAGCTCCAAAAGTCAAATTGCGCTCCTTCTCTTCTGAGCCCTGCCATGCGCCCAAACAGTGGTTTATGACCACATATGAGGTATCAGTGTACTCAGGAGAAATTGACCAATACATTTTAGGATGCATTTTATCCTGTTACCCATGTGAAAATTAAAAAATTTAGGCTAAAAGAAAATTTTTGTGAAAAAAAAAGTACTTTTTTGTTTTCACAGATCATTTTGTGAAGCACCTGGGGGTTCCAAGTGCTCACTATGCATCTAGATAGGTGACTTGGGGGGTCTAGTTTCCAAAATGGGGTCACTTGTGGGGGAGCTCCACTGTTTAGGCACATTAGGGGCTCTCCAAACGCAACATGGTGTCCGCTAACAATTTGAGCCGATTTTCCATTCAATTTGTTAGCGGACACCATGTCGCGTTTGGAGAGCCGCTGTGTGGCCAAACATTGGAGCTTCCCCACAAGTGACCCCATTTTGGAAACTAGACCCCCCAAGGCACCTATCTAGATGCATAGTGAGCACTTGGAACCCCCAGGTCCTTCACAAATTAATCCGTAAAAATAAAAAAGTGTTTTTTTTCCCACTTTTTCATTTTTATGAATCAATTTGTGAAGCACCTGGGGGTTCCAAGTGCTCACTGTGCATCTAGATAGGTGCCTTGGGGGGTCTAGTTTCCAAAATGGGGTCACTTGTGGAGGAGCTCCAATGTTTGGCCACACAGCGGCTCTCCAAACGCAACATGGTGTCCGCTAACAAATTGTCGGCTCAAATTGTTAGAAGACACCATGTTGCGTTTGGAGAGCCGCTGTGTGGCCAAACATTGGAGCTCCCCCACAAGTGACCCCATTTTGGAAACTAGACCCCCCAAGGCACCTATCTAGATGCATAGTGAGCACTTGGAACCCCCAGGTCCTTCACAAATTAATCCGTAAAAATAAAAAAGTGTTTTTTTTTCCACTTTTTCATTTTTATGAATCAATTTGTGAAGCACCTGGGGGTTCCAAGTGCTCACTGTGCATCTAGCTAGGTGCCTTGGGGGGTCTAGTTTCCAAAATGCGGTCACTTGTGGGGGAGCTCCAATGTTTGGCCACACAGCGGCTCTCCAAACGCAACATGGTGTCCGCTAACAAATTGTCGGCTCAAATTGTTAGAAGACACCATGTTGCGTTTGGAGAGCCGCTGTGTGCCCAAACATTGGAGCTCCCCCACAAGTGACCCCATTTTGGAAACTAGACCCCCCAAGGCACCTATCTAGATGCATAATGAGCACTTGGAACCCCCAGGTCCTTCACAAATTAATCCGTAAAAATAAAAAAGTGTTTTTTTTTCCACTTTTTCATTTTTATGAATCAATTTGTGAAGCACCTGGGGGTTCCAAGTGCTCACTATGCATCTAGATAGGTGCCTTGGGGGGTCTAGTTTCCAAAATGGGGTCACTTGTGGGGGAGCTCCAATGTTTGGGCACACAGCGGCTCTCCAAAAGCAACATGGTGTCTGCTAACAAATTGTCGGCTCAAATTGTTAGAAGACACCATGTTGCGTTTGGAGAGCCGCTGTGTGCCCAAATATTGGAGCTCCCCCACAAGTGACCCCATTTTGGAAACTAGACCCCCCAAGGCACCTATCTAGATGCATAGTGAGCACTTGGAACCCCCAGGTCCTTCACAAATTAATCCGTTAAATAAAAAAGTGTTTTTTTTTCCACTTTTTCATTTTTATGAATCAATTTGTGAAGCACCTGGGGGTTTCAAGTGCTCACTATGCATCTAGATAGGTGCCTTGGGGGGTCTAGTTTCCAAAATGGGGTCACTTGTTGGGGAGTTCCAATGTTTGGGCACACAGGGACTCTCCAAACGCAACATGGTTCCAATTTGTTAGTGGACACCATTGTGTAGTGTATGTCAGGTTGGTGTGCGGTGTGGCATATTGTAGTGTATACACCACACACACACACACACACTGCAACACACACACCAACCTGACATAGCCTCCTAAGCTGAGTACGCCCTAGACTGGGATGAGTGGGACGGGCGGGACATTTTGTGTGCCGTGTGCGTGTGTAAAAAAAAAAAAAAAATCGAAACTTTATTATAGTGTGAGTGTACGTGTGTGTGTGTGTGTGTGCTTGGTGGAACCTTCTGCAGTCACGTGTGGGGGCTGTCAGGCGTAGGGGGCTGTCAGGCGTAGGGGGCTGTCAGGCGTAGGGGGGGGCTGAAGAGATGGAGGAGCCAGCAGCTGCAGCAAGGGGGGTGATCACTGGGGCAGGAGCCGGCAGCAGCAAGGGGGGTGATCACTGGGGCAGGAGCCGGCAGCAGCAAGGGGGGTGATCACTGGGGCAGAAGCCGGCAGCAGCAAGGGGGGTAGGAGGCCGGCAGCATCAGGGGGGTGATTACTGGGGCAGAAAGCGGAGCAGGAGCCAGCAGCAGGGGGGTGATCACTGGGATGGGGGGGTGCACACTGGGGATGGGGAGTGAACACTGGAGACAGGTGGGGGTGAACACTGGGGACAGGGGGGGGTGAACACTGGGGACAGGGGGGGTGAACACTGGGGACAGGGGGGGTGAACACTGGGGACAGGGGGGGTGAACACTGGGGGGGTGAACACTGGGGACAGGGGGGGTGAGCACTGGGGGGAGGGGTGATTATTGGGAGATGGGGGGTGATATCACTGGGACTGGGGGATGGTGGGCTTGATCACAGGAGCAGGGCATTTACACTGAGCCTGCTGCTGCTGTGATCACAGTCCACTGGCTGTCAGAAGGAGAGCAGCAGCCGGTGGATGAAGACGTGGGAGAGGGAGCAGAGGCGGAGGTCGGGGTGCAGGTATGAAAGTGGAGGGGGGGTGGAGGGGGGGGCAGGGTGGAGTGGAGGGGGGGTCGGGGGGGAGCGGGGGCAATACTACCTGATGCAGATCAGCAGCGGCAGAAGCGATCCACGAGCTCAGCAGCAGAGGGTCCACGGGGGGGCAGCTGCAGAGGGTCCACGGGGGGGGCAGCTGCAGAGGGTCCACGGGGGGGCAGCAGCAGAGGGTCCACAGGGGGCAGCAGCAGAGGGTCCACAACGGCCGGCATCATTAAAAACTCCCTCCACATCTGATTGGGGCTAGTATCCATGTGACGCTAGCCCCCCAATCAGATCTGGGGGGAGGGGGGGGACAGAGGTGACACTCCCCCCAGCCAATAGCTGATGCTGTAAGCATCAGGCCATGCCCAGATTTAAATATTACACCAATTTTCATTGGTGAAATATTTAATTCATACCGATTGGCAGTTTCATTAAAAGTGAAAATGAAACAGCCAATCGGAGGGGTCCCAGGCACGGGGGGGTTAATCCACCCCCCGGGGGGTCGACTTCAGGATGTCCAGTTGCAGTAGCAACTGTGAAACCTGAGCGACCCCGCTCGCAGGCGCTGCAGGGGCTCTTTCCCTCCATGTCACAGACGCTGTGACATGGGTCGGGAAGGAACTGTTTTCCATGTCACAAACGGTGTGACACGGGTCGGGAAGGGGTTAAATCAGCCTTCCAAGACCTCGACTGGAGGTAAGTGAGCAACTGTTCCCCCCCCAGCTCTTTCAGATGCTCGTAAAACCCGGCCCTGTAATCCGGGCTCATTAAATTCCTCTCAGCACTATGTGTGCTGGAGCCTGCTTCTCCGGGTCCTACATCACCAAAGCTTGGCACTTCGGGGACACATACCTCCCGTCCACGACCTGTCCGGCAGCCACCTTACAATAGATATATGGATAGATATACTGTATATATGGATATATAGATAGATATGTGATAGATATGTGAAAGATAGATAAATAGATATATGGATAGATTGATAGATGTGATCAATAGATAGGTAGATAGATAGATAGATGGATAAATAGATGGATAGATAGATATGTGATAGATAGAAATATGTGAGTGAGATATATAATCAGAGCTTTGTATTTGTAGTTTACTGTACATGTAATTTATTAATAAATAGTTACATTTCAGAAAAAATGGCGTGGGATCCCCTTAAATTTTACTAACCAGAAGAGGGAAAGCGGACAGCTGGAGCTGATGTTTATAGCATGGGAAGGGGGCAATACCCATGGAGCTTTACAGGCTATTAATAACAGCCTACAGCTGTATACTTAGCCTTTACTGGTTATTAAAATGGGGGACCCCCCAAAAAAATGACGTGGGGCTCCCCCTATAATTAATAACCAGCAAAGGCAAGGCAGACAGGTATGGGCTGATATTAATAGCCTAGGAAGGAGCCATAAATATTGTCTCTCTCCGAGGCTGAAAACATCAGCTCTCAGCTGCCCCAGAAATGGCGCATGCATAAGATGGGCCAATTCTGGCGCTTAGCCTCCGCTCTTCCCACTGCACTGTGGCAGATGTGACAGACAGTCGCCCTGCAGTTGGTTTGAGGAGATCTCTTCGTTTGGCATTACAGACACCTTCTTAGAATCTGTCTCACTTTAAGACCCAGCGGCTACCTCCCTCTTGCTCTAATTAACACCCTGGCCTGGGTGTTTAAATACTCTCAGTTTGCTATAGGGAGGTGCCGGTGATATTCACATGTTTCCCTGTGAAGGCTTGGAGCTATTGCAATCTGCTTACATCCTCTCTGGCATTTGGAGGATCTTTGGTGTAATCTCGCTGAAGTCGGCTCCAGCTAAGTTATCTAAGTTATTTCCCCCCATTTTTGTCTCCCCTTGCTGTCTTTAGTTGTTAGTGGGGACTAACTAGTTCTCATCCCCCACTTCCCTAGCCAGGGCCTAGCTCTAGAGAAATGAAAAAACAAAGTAGCACTCTGTAACGCTGAGTATGTGAATATGAAGTATGAAATATGAATAGCATTACTGCTGTAGAATATGGAAATAAATGCAAAATATTTGAAAATGTTTTTTGCATGTAAATATGAAGTATGAAATATGAATAGCATTACTGCTGTAGAATATAGAAATAAATGAGAAATCTTAGCGCATAAATTGGCCAATTCATGTGTACCTGACAGCCGCGATAAGGAGTTTCTCGATGTCAGGACCTACCAATGTGAATACCTCTCTAAGGGACATCCGTCTGCTTATGTGTGGGAAAGTAAGATCCTGATGCAATTAAAACCACCTGCGGCAAGGGGGTGGAGTGCTCAGTCAAAGCTTAAATCTAGTAACAAAGAAAATGACGGCACTTCCACTATAAGAAATAGGTGTGAACAGGTGCTTACTAAGAGGAGCTACCTCCATATACAATGAAAAAACAAAGTAGCACTCTGTAACGCTGAGTATGTGAATATGAAGTATGAAATATGAATGGGCTCCCTTCCCGTCATCCCTTCGTGTTGCACTTAGTCTTTCCCACACCTTGCATGACATTATCACCAGTCGTGCACATTTAGAGGAAAAAAAGCAAAACCTGACACTTGGGTTTAATTGTGTGTTTTTGTTGGGGGCGTTTTTTTTTCCCTTTCTCCTTAGTATGGGTTCAGTTGCAGAGCTCGCAGAGCGGCTGCGCAGTCTGCCTCATGAGGTGAATGACCTCCGCTGTGATGTTCAGCAACAGAATCAGCAGCTACAGGTTGGTAATTAGCATACATTGAGCAGCCTTATATAAATGCAAAAAAGCAAACATAGCTGTTGAACCACCAAGGTCAAGGTCAGCATAAGCTCCACTCCAGAAACATAATCAAACCAAGGAGAAATTACGGAGTAAGTTAATAAAAGGTAATCTTTATTACATACATAAATATAAAAGATACATAATCAAGTCACAGCAAAAAATGGATAGGGATACACAGGGTCAGGGGATAGCAGCAATGAATAGCTCATGAGCCCCCCACAACCATAACATAGGTTGTGAATTGTGGGTTGGGGGCACCTCAGGTAAGGTAAATAGCATGCATAAACAATGGCCAGGGATCAGTCATACTCAGTGTAACCTGGACTAAGAACCGTCCACATACTTATAGTATACCCATGGTCTAAATTTCATAAAGAGAGCCTTACCAGATGATAGAATACGAGACTAAAACATGCTGAGTGCAATGGCCCATGAAAAAGAACGCCTCAAGTCTCGTGTTCTATCCTCTGCTAAGGCTCTCTTTATGGAGAAAAAAGATGGCGGTCTACGTCCCTGTTTAGATTTCTGGGAATTAAATCAAATTACCATCCGAGATCCATACCCTCTTCCTCTGATTCCAGATTTGTTCAGACAGGTTGTAGAAGCTAAGATATTCTCCAAGTTGGATTTAAGGGGAGCCTACAATCTGGTTAGAATCAGAGAAGGGGACGAATGGATAACAGCGTTCAATACCCCTGAAGGGCATTTCGAGAGTCTGGTTATGCCTTTCAGTTTGACCAATGCACCTGCGGTGTTCCAGCATTTCATAAATGATATTTTCCATCATTTGGTGGGGAGGTTTGTGGTGGTCTATCTGGGCGATATTTTGGTTTACTCACCTGATTTTGAAACACATCGGGGGCATGTTAAGCAGGTGCTCCAGATATTAAGGGATAACAAACTATATGTCAAACTAGAAAAATGTGTTTTCGACGTTCAGGAGGTGCAGTTTTTGGGGTACTTGTTGTCATCTGTGGGTTTTCGGATGGTTCTGGAGAAGATCCGTGAAGTCCTTTATTGGGACCGTCCCAAGAACCTGAAGTCCCTACAACGTTTTCTAGTTTACTAATTTTTTCAGGAAATTCATCCAAAATTACTCAGTAATCGTGAAACCCCTTACTGACATGACTAGGAAGGGGTCTGATTTTTCCAAATGGTTGGCTGCCTCCCTCCAGGCTTTTTCTTCCTTAAAGAATTATTTTGCCACTGCATCTATACTCAGTCAACCCAATGTTTCCCAACTCTTTATTGTGGAAGTTGATGCGTCGGATGTGGGGGTTAGGGCTGTGTCTGTCCCTGGTAAATGGTGTCCATGCACTTTTTTTTCTAAAAAATTGTCGTCAGCTGAGAGAAATTATGACGTGGGTAGTAGGGAACTTTTGGTGATAAAATTGTCATTCAAAGAATGGCGACATTGGTTGGAGGGGGCTGTCCATCCTATTACTGTTATTACTGACCATAAGAACCTGTCATATCTCCAGTCAGCTAAACGTCTCAACCCTAGGCAAGTCAGATGGTCCCTGTTTTTTACTAAGTTCAATTTTTTTGTCACTTTTCGTCCAGGGGTCAAAAATGTCAAGGCTGATGCTTTGTCCCAGAGCTTCCCTGGTGTCTGTGACCATGAGAACCCTGCCCCGATATTACAGAAGGGGGTAGTCATTTCGGCATTATATCCTGAACTGTAGGGTAAGGTGTTGGAGGCTCATGGGGACGCCCGTGCCTACTGCCCTTCAGGAAGGTTATTTGTACCATCTAATCTGTGCTGCAAAGTAATTAATGAACATAATAACTCGGTGTTTGCTGATCATCCAGGTGGTAAGGCAACCGCGGACCTCCTCTCTCGTCATTTTTGGTAGCCAGGGTTGCATCGGGATGTGATTGAACACATATCTGCTTGCAGTATTTGTTCGCATTCTAAGGTTTCGCATACCCGTCCATCTGGTACTCTTCTTCCGCTACCTATCCCTAGTAGGCCATGGACACACTTGTCCGTGGATTTTATTACTGACCTACCAGTTTCTGCAGGCAAAACGGTGGTTTTGGTGGTTGTACATAGGTTCAGTAAAATGGTTCACTTCGTCGCATTACCTGTCCTTCCAAATGCCAAAACACTTGCTCAGGTGTTTATAAATGAAATTGTGAAGATTCACGGGGTTCCCTCCGATGTGGTATCAGATCGGGGGACCCAGTTTGTTTCCAAGTTCTGGAAAGAATTCTGTTCTCGACTGGGGGTGCAGCTGTCCTTTTCCTCTGCCTGCCACCCTCAATTGAATGGACAGACCGAGCGCATCAATCAGAATTTGGAGACCTACCTTAGGTGTTTCGTCTCCGAAAATCAGGAGAATTGGGCATCCTACTTACTGCTGGCAGAATTTGCCATTAATAATCATTGTCAAGAATCCACTGGCAGGTCACCGTTCTTTGGTGCATACGGTTACCATCCACAGTTTGGTACCTTTAGTTGGGGAGGAGCTTCAAGAGTTCCGGAGGAGGAACGTTTAGCTTTGTTGCTCTCCTCGGTGTGGTGGGGTGTTCTGAGTAATTTAATTTGATTTTCTACCAGGAATATCAAGTTAAAAGTCCTTTCTTGGAAGCTGGGACCTAGGTTTATTGGTCCCTATGAAATAACCGCCGTCATTAACCCAGCAGCGTTTCATCTTGAGCTTCCGCAGGCCTGTAAGGTCCACAATGTTTTCCACAGATCCTTACTCAAGAAATATGTGGAACCTCTTGAGCCCTACCCCCTACCGCCGACCCCAATGATGGTTGATGGTAATCTGGAGTTTCAGATTTCGAGGATTGTAGATTCTAGTCTCCAACGTCGTTCCCTACAATACTTGGTGCACTGGAAGGGTTATGGTCCAGAAGAGAGGATGTGGGTTTCAGCATCAGAGGTGAATGCTCCCAGGTTGGTTCGTTCATTTCTCACCTCTTATCCTGAGAAACCTGGCCCTGAGTGTCCAGAGGCCACTCATAGAGGAGGGGATACTGTCACGGGTGTGTCAGATGTCACAGTCGCCCTGCAGTTGGTTGCAGGAGATCTCTTTGTTTGCCTTTACAGACACCTTATTAGAATCTGTTTCACTCTAGGACCCAGAGGCTACCTCCCTCCTGCTCTAATTAACACCCTGGCCTGAGTGTTTAAATACTTTCAGTTTGCTATAGGGAGGCACCGGTGACATTCACTTGTTTCCCTGTGAAGGCTTGGAGCTGTTGCAGTCTGCTTAAGTCCTCTCTGGTGTTTGGAGGATCTTTGGTGTAATCTCTCTGAAGTCGGCTCATGTTAAGTTATTTTCCCCTCGTGTTTGTCTCCCCTTGCTGTCTTTAGCTGTTAGTGGGGACTGACTAGTGCTCATCCACCTTCCCTAGCCAGGGCCAAGCTCTGGGGAGATACAGGATTTTAGGTTCCTGTGCAGCGATTGGTGAGGAACCAATATAGGGACGATAGGGGAGACAGGGTGATAGCAGATCAGCCCAGTCTCCACTCCCCTTTTCCATAGTGTCTGGGCTTCCTTTCTCTCATCCCTTCGTGTTGCACTTAGTCTTTCTCACACCTTGCGTAACACTAGCCTTTGCTGGTTAGATTTTATAGGGGGACCCCACGTCAATTTTTTTCTGGGGTCCCTCTGTAATCTAGCCATTAAAGGCTAAGCAAACAACTGTGAGCTGTTATTAATAGCCAGGGAACATTTTAGGCTAATGGCCCCTTTCCTTGGATAGTAAAATCAGCCCACAGTGATCGGCTTTCCCCCTTCTGGTTATGAATAATCGGTGAGAGACCATTTTTAATTTTTTTTTTATAATTCTTGATTTTACACATAATGTACACTGTGGGTGATGAGGAGAACTCCCATCATTGTCCCCTGCTTGCTATGATCTCAGGGAGACCAGGTGACAATGATGTGAGCTGCACTCAGTACCCGGCACTCCGGCTTTCAACAGTTCCTGCACTAGAGCTACCATGAGACCTGGTGGCTTGAACTCAGGTAACCTTAGCAGAGTTCAGAGCCACCGGGTCTCCCGGCAGCTGCGAGGCCCAGAAAACTAATGGGAAACTTTGAGAGATGTTTAACGTTCAATGGACTTTCCAGCTGCAGGAACACCTGGAGGCTGTGAACTAAGACTACCTTGGGTGTGTATTATACTGTAAAAATAGAGTGGGGTCCCCTGTAATTTTCATAACCAACTGAGGGAAAGCCTACCACTGTGAGTTGATATTACTAGCCAGGGAAAGGGTCCATTAGCCCAAAATGTTCCCTGGCTATTAATAACAGCTCACCGCTGTTTGCTTAGCCTTTACTGGCTAGATAAGAGCGGGACCCCAGAAAAAAATTGACATGAGGTCCCCCTATAAAATATAACCAGCAAAGGCTAGGCAGACAGCTGTGGGCTGATATTAATATCCAGTGATGGGGAAATAGATCCTTGCCCCCTCCAAGGCTAAAAACATCAGCTCTCAGCCGCCCCAGAAATGGCACAGCCATAAGATGTGCCAATTCTCGCGCTTAGCCTCCGCTCTTTCCACTTGCCCTGGTTCAGTGGCAAGTGGGGTAATAGGTTTGGGGTTCATGTCAGCCTTGTATTGGCAGCTGACATGAAGCCCAGGTTAGTAATGGAGAGGCATCTATAAGACTCCCCCATTACTAACTCCATAGTAAGGTTTAGAAATAAACACACGGCCTGAAAATAATCCTTTATTTGAAATAAAAGTCTACACGGTTTTAATCATTTATTTAAAAATAAAAAACACTGTATACTCACCTAACGCCTAATCCGCTGAAGCCATTGCTACCTGTAAAAAATAAAAAAAACATATCCTTCACCGGTCTGCCGTGATGACATAATCCCAAGTGTTCCACGGCGATCATTAGTAGGACAGTCACGTCAGCAATCACTGATGTGACCGCTCTATTCAGCAGCCGGCGAATAGACTATGACTATGAAAATTGTACATTCACACTGAAGGCATCAAAACTATTAATTAACACATGTGGAATTATATACTTAACAAAAAAGTGTGAAACAGCTGAAAATATGTCTTATATTCTAGGTTCTTTAAAGTAGCCACCTTTTGCTTTGATGACTGCTTTGCACACTCTTGGCATTCTCTTGATGAGCTTCAAGAGGTAGTCACCGGAAATGGTCTTCCAACAATCTTGAAGGAGTTCCCAGAGATGCTTAGCACTTGTTGGCCCTTTTGCCTTCACTCTGCGGTCCAGCTCACCCCAAACCATCTCGATTGGGTTCAGGTCTGGTGACTGTGGAGGCCAGGTCATCTGGCGTAGCACCCCATCACTCTCCTTCTTGGTCAAATAGCCCTTACACAGCCTGGAGGTGTGTTTGGGGTCATTGTCCTGTTGAAAAATAAATGATGGTCCAACTAAACGCAAACGGGATGGAATAACATGCCGCTGCAAGATGCTGTGTGTAATGCACACGCCCGGGCTGAGCGGCGTGTGCGTGTGATTCCACTGGACCGTGCCGGAGAGTGAATGCCTGGAGGGGCGTAACTAGGTATTCACCCGATCCGACCAGGGTCGCACGACGGCATACGACGCCAGTGCACCAAGGAGGAACTGAGCAGAGGGACCAGGTGCTACTCCAGGACAGACCCCGGACACGGCTGTTGACCCACACAGGGGAATACAGGAACAGACTGGTTAGGCTGGCACACAGACTGGTGGGTATAGGCAGGCACGACTGGTATGCAGGCAGGCAGGTATGCAGGCAGGGGGGTACAGGCAAGCATGGCTAGAGTGCAGACAGGGAGGCACTAGCAGGTAGGAACACAGGCAGGATAGGACCCAGTACACACTGGGACTCAGGAACAGAACCACAGATGTGGCGGACAAACACAGCAGAGTGAGGCCGCCCAGAGAGGTGAGCGAGAGCAGGGCAAGACGAGGCCGCCTAGAGCGGTGAGTGAGAGTAGAGCAGGACGAGGCCGCCTGGAGCGGTGAGCAAGAGTAGAGCAGGACAGGGCCGCCTGGAGCGGTGAGCAAGAGTAGAGCAGGACAAGGCCGCCTGGAGCAGTGAGCAAGAGTAGAGCATGATGAGGCCGTCTGGAGCGGTGAGCAAGAGTAGAGCAGGACGAGGCCACCTGGAGCAGTGAGCAAGAGTAGAGCAGGACGAGGTCGCCTGGAGCGGTGAGCAAGAGTAGAGCAGGACGAGGCCGTCTGGAGCGGTGAGCAAGAGTAGAGCAGGACGAGGCCGCCTGGAGCGGTGAGCAAGAGTAGAGCAGGACGAGGCCGCCTGGAGCGGTGAGCAAGAGTAGAGCAGGACGAGGCCGCCTGGAGCGGTGAGCAAGAGTAGAGCAGGACGAGGCCGCCTGGAGCGGTGAGCAAAGGCAGAGCAGGCTAGAACCGCCGGAGCGGTGAGCAAGGCAGAGCAGGCTAGAACCGCCGGAGCGGTGAGCAAAGGCAGAGCAGGCTAGAACCGCTGGAGCGGTGAGCAAAGGCAGAGCACGCTAGAACCGCCGGAGCGGTGAGCAAAGGCAGAGCAGGCTAGAACCGCCGGAGCGGTGAGCAAAGGCAGAGCAGGCTAGAACCGCCGGAGCGGTGAGCAAAGGCAGAGCAGGCTAGAACCGCCGGAGCGGTGAGCAAAGGCAGAGCAGGCTAGAACCGCCGGAGCGGTGAGCAAAGGCAGAGCAGGCTAGAACCGCCGGAGCGGTGAGCAAAGGCAGAGCAGGCTAGAACTGCCGGAGCGGTGAGCAAGGCAGAGCAGGCTAGAACCGCCGGAGCGGTGAGCAAGGCAGAGCAGGCTAGAACCACCGGAGCGGTGAGCAAGGCAGAGCAGGCTAGAACCGCCGGAGCGGTGAGCAAAGGCAGAGCAGGCTAGAACCGCCGGAGCGGTGAGCAAAGGCAGAGCAGGCTAGAACCGCCGGAGCGGTGAGCAAAGGCAGAGCAGGCTAGAACCGCCGGAGCGGTGAGCAAGGCAGAGCAGGCTAGAACCGCCGGAGCGGTGAGCAAGGCAGAGCAGGGGGGACAGGGCTCTGTTCACACGGAACAGACAGGAAGGGAAAGGCCGAACCAGATACCCACAGGGTACTTGCAGAGAAGTAGCGAGTGGACCACAAACTCACAAACGGGAGTACAGTGACAACGAGCAGGAGATAGGTACAAGTTCAGACTCTGCAGAAAAAGAAAAGGTACGGACATAGAGAAACACGGGAAACAGGCTAGAAGAGTATACAGACAAGAACAGACACAGTAGCAAGATACAGGAGCGGGTCTAGGTATGCAGCCCCTAGAAGGCGGGAGGAACAGGCCAGGAGCGTGTTCAGACAGGACAGACAAGATACAGGAGCAGGTCTAGGTATGCGGCCCCTAGAAGGCGGAACGAACAGGCAAGGAGCGTGTTCAGACAGGACTGGAAATACAGCCTACAAGAAAGGCAAGCAAGCAAACACAGAAATGGACCTGGCACATTCAGAGTGAAAGAGCACACTGAATGAAACACAATGCTCAGGCATGGGTTAATTGGAGCAGCTGGTTTAAATACCAGGTGACAGACAGCAATAGGCTGAGGACGCACAAGGGGTGTGCCTGCAGCAGGTACAAAAAGCAGGAAGTGATCGTGCGCCGCCCTTAAGCAGCAGCACACAGAAGCAAACAGACAGCATGGAGGGAAGCCAGAGAGACATTCTGGATTGGAGATCAAATGCGCGCTCTTGCACAGTGGGAGATGGACCACTATGCAAGGACGCCGCCAGGTATGGTACACTGTGATAGCCATGCTGGTTCAGTATGCCTTTAATTTTGAATAAATCCCCAACTGTGTCACCAGCAAAGCACCCCCACACCATCACACCTCCTCCTCCATCCTTCACGGTGGGAACCAGGCATGTAGAGTCCATTCGTTCACCTTTTCTGCGTCGCACAAAGACACGGTGGTTGGAACCAAAGATCTCAATTTTGGACTCATCAGACCAAAGCACAGATTTCCACTGGTCTAATGTCTATTCCTTGTGTTCTTTAGCCCAAACAAGTCTCTTCTGCTTGTTGCCTGTCCTTAGCAGTGGTTTCCTAGAAACTATTTTACCATGAAGGCCTGCTGCACAAAGTCTCCTCTTAACAGTTGTTGTAGAGATGTGTCTGCTGCTAGAACTCTGTGTGGCATTGACCTGGTCTCTAATCTGAGCTGCAGTTAACCTGCGATTTCTGAGGCTGGTGACTCGGATAAACTTATCCTCAGAAGCAGAGGTGACTCTTGGTCTTCCTTTCCTGGTGAGGTCCTCATGTGAGCCAGTTTCTTTGTAGCGCTTGATGGTTTTTGCAACTGTACTTAAGGACACTTTCAAAGTTTGCCCAATTTTTCGGACTGACTGACCTTCATTTCTTAAAGTAATGATGGCCACTCGTTTTTCTTTACTTAGCTGCTTTTTTCTTGCCATAATACAAATTCTAACAGTCTATTCAGTGGGACTATCAGCTGTGCATCCACCAGACTTCTGCACAACACAACTGATGGTCCTAACCCCATTTATAAGGCAAGAAATCCCACTTATTAAACCTGACAGGGCACACCTGTAAAGTGAAAACCATTTCCGGTGACTACCTCTTGAAGCTCATCAAGAGTGTGCAAAGCAGTCATCAAAGCAAAAGGGGGCTACTTTGAAGAACCTAGAATATAAGACATATTTTCAGTTGTTTCACACTTTTTTGTTAAGTATATACAGTGCCTACAAGTAGTATTCAACCCCCTGCAGATTTAGCTGGTTTGATAAGATGCAAATAAGTTAGAGCCTTCAAACTGCAAACGAGAGTAGGTTTTATGAACAGAAGCATAAATCTTACAAACCAAAAAGTTATGTTGCTCAGTTGAATTTTATTAAATTTTAAACATAAAAGTGTGGGTCAATTATTATACAACCCCTATGTTTAATATTTTGTGGAATAACCCTTGTTTGCAATTACAGCTAATAATCGTCTTTTATAAGACCTGATCAGGCCGGCACAGGTCTGTGGAGTTATCTTGGCCCACTCCTCCATGCAGATCTTCTCCAAGTTATCTAGGTTCTTTGGGTGTCTCATGTGAACTTTATTCTTGAGCTCCTTCCACAAGTTTTCAATTGGGTTAAGGTCAGGAGACTGACTAGGCCACTCCAACACCTTGACTTTTTCCCTCTTGAACCAGGCTTTGGTTTTCTTGGCTGTGTGCTTTGGGTCGTTGTCTTGTTGGAAGATGAAATTACGACCCATCTTAAGATCCTTGATGGAGGAGCGGAGGTTCTTGGCCAAAATCTCCAGGTAGGCCGTGCTATCCATCTTCCCATGGATGCGGACCAGATGGCCAGGCCCCTTGGCTGAGAAACAGCCCCACAGCATGATGCTGCCACCACCATGCTTGACTGTAGGGATGGTATTCTTGGGGTCGTATGCAGTGCCATTCAGTCTCCAAACGTCACGTGTGTGGTTGGCACCAAAGATCTCGATCTTGGTCTCATCAGACCATAGAACCTTGAACCAGTCTGTCTCAGAGTCCTCCAAGTGATCATGAGCAAACTGTAGACGAGCCTTGACATGACGCTTTGAAAGTAAAGGTACCATACAGGCTCGTCTGGAACGGAGACCATTGCGGTGGAGTATGTTACTTATGGTATTGACTGAAACCAATGTCCCCAATGCCATGAGATCTTCCCGGAGCTCCTTCCTTGTTGTCCTTGGGTTAGCCTTGACTCTTCGGACAAGCCTGGCCTCGGCACGGGAGGACACTTTCAAAGGCTGTCCAGGCCGTGGAAGGCTAACAGTAGTTCCATAAGCCTTCCACTTACGGATGATGCTCCCAACAGTGGAGACAGGTAGGCCCAACTCCTTGGAAAGGGTTTTGTACCCCTTGCCAGCCTTGTGACCCTACACGATCTTGTCTCTGATGGCCTTGGAATGCTCCTTTGTCTTTCCCATGTTGACCATGTCTGAGTGCTGTTCACAAGTTTGGGGAGGGTCTTAAATAGTCAGAAAAGGCTGGCAAAAGAGATCTTTAATCCACACATGTGAAGCTCATTATTCTTGGTGCCTGAACTACTTCTTAATACTTTAGGGGGACCAAACAGAATTCTTGTGGTTTGAGGGGTTGAATAATAAATGACACTCTGAATTAACTTTTAACGTTTTAAAAAACAAACAAACAAAAAAACAAAACCAAAATTTGCTGCAGTGCATTTCCCACTTCCAGGCTGATCTACAGTACAAATGTCACAATGCCAAGTTAATTCCGCATGTGTCAACCAGCTAAATCTGCAGGGGGTTGAATACTACTTGTAGGCACTGTAATTCCACATGTGTTAATTCATAGTTTTGATGCCTTCAGTGTGAATGTACAATTTTCAAAGTCATGAAAATACAGAAAAATCATTAAATGAGAAGGTGTGTCCAAACTTTTGGTCTGTACTGTACCCTATGGGAATAAACATGCTAGAAATAGGAGGAAACCACTATGGCTAAATAGAGCTGTAAGGGGCTCAATAAGTGACAAAAAGAAAGCATTTAGAGAAATAAAGCAAGTAGGTAGTGATGAGGCATTAAATAAATACAGAAAATTAAATCAATTCTGTAAAAACCAAATCAAGGCAGCAAAGATTGAGGCAGAGAGAATCATTGCCATAGAAAGTAAAAATAATCCTAAAATATTTTTTACATAAATAGTAAAAAACTAAAAAATTATAGTGTTGGCCCCCTTAAAAATAGTCTGGGTTGAATGGTGGATGAGGAAAAAGCCAATATGCTAAATGATTTTTTTTCAACAGTATTTACACAAGAAAATCGCATGACAGAAAACATGATCAGTGATGACAAAAATTCTCCATTAAATGTCACTTGCTTAACCCAGCAGGAAGTACAGCAGCGTCTAAAAATCACTAAAGTTGCCAAATCCCCGGGGCCCGGATGGGATACACCCGCGAGTACTGCAGGAATTAAGTAACGTCATAGATAGACCATTATTTTTAATCCTTAAAGATTCCATAATAACAGGGTCTGTACCACACGACTGGCGTATAGCAAATGTGATGCCAATATTCAAAAAGGGGACAAAAACCGAACTTGGAAATTATAGGCCAGTAAGCTTAACCTCTACTGTGGGTAAAATCCTGGAGGGTTTCCTAAGAGATGCTATATTAGAGTATCTGAAGAAGAATAACCTCATGACTCAATATCAACATGGCTTTACGAGGGACCGTTCCTGTCAAACTAATCTGATCACTTTTTTTATGAGGAGGCAAGTTCTGGACTGGACCAAGGAAATGCAGTGGATGTTGTGTATATGGACTTTTCAAAAGCTTTTAATACGGTTCCACACAAAAGGTTGATACATAAAATGAGAACAATGGGGATAGGGGAAAATATATGTATGTGGGTTAAGAACTGTCTCAGTGATAGGAAACAAAGGGTGGTTATTAATGGAACACACTCAGACTGGGTCACATCTAACAGTGGGGTACCACAGGGGTCAGTATTGGGCCCGCTTCTTTTTAACATATTTATTAATGACCTTGTAGGGGGCATACATAGTAATATTTCAATATTTGCAGATGACACTAAACTCTGCAGGGTAATCAATACAGAGGAGGACAATTTTATATTACAGGAGGATCTATGTAAACTAGAAGCTTGGGCTGATAAATGGCATATGAGCTTTAATGGGGATAAATGTAAGGTAATGCACTTGGGCAGAGGAAATAAAATGTATAATTATATGCTTACTTGTAAAACACTGGGCAAAACTGTAACTGAAAAAGACCTGGGTGTATTGGTGGACGACAAGCTCACGTTTGGTGGCCAGTGTCAGGCAGCTGCTGCAAAGGCAAATAAAATAATGGGATGCATTAAAAGAGGCATAGATGCCCATGAGAAGAACATAATTTTACCTCTATACAAGTCACTAGTGCGACCACACTTAGAATACTGTGTACAGTTCTGGTCTCATGTGTATAAGAAAGACATAGCTGAACTAGAGCGGGTGCAGAGAAGAGCGACCAAGGTTATTAGAGGACTGGGGGGTCTGCAATACCAAGACAGGTTATTACACTTGGGGTTATTTACTTTGGAAAAACGAAGGCTTAGGGGTGATCTTATTACTATGTACAAGTATATAAGGGGACAGTACAAAGACCTTTCAACTGATCTTTTTACTCTGAGGCCTGAGACGGGGACAAGGGGGCATCTTCTACGTCTGGAGGAAAGAAGGTTTAATCATAATCACAGATGCGGATTCTTTACTGTAAGAGCAGTGAGACTATGGAACTCTCTGCTGCATGATGTTGTAATGAGTGATTCACTACTAACATTTAAGAAGGGCATGGATGCCTTTCTTGAGAAGTATAATATTACAGGTTATATATACTAGATTCCTTGATAGGGAGTTGATCCAGGGAACTAGTCTGATTGTCTTATGGAGTCAGGAAGGAATTTTTTTCCCAAATGTGGAGCTTAGTGTTTGTCACATGTTTTTTTTTTGCCTTCCTCTGGATCAACATGTTAGGCTATGGGTTGAACTAAATAGACTTAGTCTTCCTTCAGCCTTAAAAACTATGTTAAAACTATGTTACTATGTAGTAGGACACTCAATATTATTTGGACTATGGCGAACAGGTGAGGATTATGGTGGTTTATTATTTTTTCTTTATTACAGGAGATATGGGCATCGGGGATTAGGCGTTAAGGTGAGTATATGGTGTTTTTTTACAGGGGACAAGGACATCGGCGATTAGGTGTAGGTGAGTATAATTTTTTTTTTTTTATTGAAATAATTATTTATTAATTTTTAACTTTTGTTTTACTTTCACTACACAAGCGCCGGCTGATGAGACTACTCTTCTCATCAGCGGCGCTTGCGATCACTGTTAACAGTGAGAGTGGGCATCAGATGATAGGAGAAGTTGTCCCATCAGCCGGCGCCTTGTGACCCGCAGTAAGCATTTTACCGCGGGTCACTGTGACAGCTGCGGGATCACACTGACATCTGACAGCGTGATCCCGCAGCGCTCAGACCGGCAGTAACTATGTTACCGCAGATCAAAGCCCCTGTTTCCCGCGCTGTCACGCAGATGACAGTGTGGGAAACTGCGGATCTTAGAGTTCCGATTCAGGCGCCCGAACACAAGCTTTTTTTGGTGATTGGGTTCAGTCAACGAGCCCAAGCATCAAAATGTTCGCTCATCTCTAATCATCAAAGACTGTAGGCACATGCAACACTTTAAAAAATGTGCTAGCTTTATCCTCATTATCACCTAGCTTGTTCGAACCTAGACTATAATGCAGCACACTCTCACACACTCTCTCTCAGACTGGTTCAGCCCCTCATTTAGTCACCTTTCTTATCAGCATTACACTCCTGTAGCATGTCTGGCAATCTTGTGCAGTGTTGGACTAGGGTGGCAAGGGCCCACCAGTAACATTGACTCTGGGGGCCCATTGTTCAGCTACCTGCAAATATTAAATTATCCTCTTTCACTAATTTACCAATGCTTCTATATATCAATAAACTAGGTAGTTTGTTGGATGAATGAGGAGATGCTGCTTTTGTCTCTACTGTTATGATCTGCTACAAGCACTAAGGAAAGACAGGAGATCAGTCCCTACAATAGAACTAAGCTAGATCCCTACGATGTAACGGGGAACCTGATCCTGCGATCAGACCCGCTAAAGTCCTCAGCTAGTCTGAACGAAGACCTATAGATGTGAGGGAGGGATCCCTACAAGAACTCGGGACTGGGAGAAAGATGGACACCTCCTAGCAGAAATTGTAGCATTTAAAAGACAAACAAACAACATAGAACATAGAGGTCAAAAGACCTAGCTAAACTGACTGAGTAAGGTAACAAAGCACCTTGCTAGCTTAAGAGTAGAAATTACAATGAAGTCCAGCAAGGCCAGAAGGGCGGAGCAGGATAAAATAGGCAAAAAAGGTCATGTGACCAGCATAATAGAAAAAACTTAACAGGAGAGTTCTAACATCTACATTGTGAATGAAATATGTTGGGCCACCTATTGCTCAAGTTGGGGGCATAAGTGTCTTATACCTGCACAGGGGCCCACTGGGGGATTCACCTGTTTCTCTGTGAGCAAGTCTGAGCCTGATCTTGTGCACTCCTTAGCTACCATGAAACACTATATTAATTGTAACTCAGAAAATTTTGTTTTTGTGATTTATTTTGTTTTATGTAACAAGGTTTCACTTCAAGAAAACTAAAAATACCAGTCTTACAAGTTCAAACTGCACAGTCTCTCATGAGTTCAGACACTTCATTACTTACCATCATTGTTCAAGGTTTTTGAGATGGAAATACAACCTTTGGATGTGAAATCCTGACCATCTTAACATATGCAAGGAAGTCATGTTCTATTATTGAATGTTATATATTTCATTCTCCTATGATCTTTTAATTTGTTCATTTATATATATATTGTTCATTTATATTTTGTAACTCCTTTGATTTTTGTTTTTATTTTTGGATTATATTCTTTTGTCATGTGATTTTTATTGCTATGTTGATCGGCTTCACTCAGGTCTAAATCCATTATGGCATAAGATAGTATTTAGCTCAGACAAAAAATGCGTGAGTGTTTCTGAAATGCGTTGCCATTTTTCCTCTGTAACATGGGATCCAATTTTAAATTTTTCTAATAAAGTCTTTTTTAAAGGAGCTGGAACATTTCTCCTTTTTTTGGAATATATTATGTTTGGTCACAACGGAATTCCCTGCCCCTACACGTCTTGAACTGCAAATTGTGAGCTGGTTTCAAACATCTTCCTGCAATAATCAGCATTCAGAATCGTCTGGTTCCTCACCACTTGTTTTCAGTTAGACATTGGCGGATGCACTTTTCGCTCACAGGAATAAGGTTCTCTGTTTTCTTGTGTGGTGAAAATACACCCCTCTTTTTTTTAAATGGTGGTTCTCATACGCAGGTGGATTGGTCTCTTTCACACAGGACAAACTACTTTGACATCAGTAAAGGCTCCTCTGTGACCCTCACTAATCCTTTGGGGTAGTGCACTGTGTGCAGTAAGTGCTAATCAACCCACTTGCTAAGTAATTATGATGCAAACGGTTTCTCTTGAATCCACAGTTTTACTTTCCTCTGCCATAGTATACAATCTGGGTGCATCTAATCTCAAGAAGTGGTAAACTGGAACATATTATATTAGTTTATGTGAAGTCTACAGGGAAAGTGTATGCACTCTTGGCACTTACCCCATGCTGCCCTCTGATCTAGCTATGTCACCAGCAACTTAGTACTTTAAAGGGGTTGTCCAGGCTTGGGATTCAAGTCTGCAGTCACTCTGTGTGACTGCAGACTTGTGAATCCTCTCAGCGCCCAGCATCGGGAGCAGGCGGTTAGGTGACCACGAGTATATGATTTGCATACTTCCAGCCACATTCGGACTAGACATGTTTGGCATTGCTCAATTCTCTTGTATTGAGCGAGGTCGCTCATGTCTTGCCAGCATGTGGCCATATGCAAATTGCATACTTGCAGTAATGGGCCCATCTGCTCCCAGCACCGATAAATCCTGACAGTGCACACTGTGAGGATTGACAAGTCTGTAGTCACATAGAGTGACTGCAAGCGTAAGCCCTAATCCTGGATAACCCCTTTAATTCTTAAGGACATACACAATGCAACCCTCTCTACTAATGAATAGCGGTTCAGACCTCCTAACTACCACCAGTTGCATTCTGTTTCCTCAATACTGACTGGGGTGTCTCTCATATTGTGAAACAGTCATTCACAATCATCACACACTGCACTGAATGATACATGACTTGAGAGGGCAAAAGAGGAGCATGCAAAATGCTCCAGCCATATAGGGAATCTGTCAGCATGATTTCACCAGCAGACTATTCATATGCTTACATAGCACTTGGAGACAAATCCATGCATAGCTTAAGCTAGCCAATCAGTTCCTCAGAGAAATCACAAATTCAATCAATAAGCAAATGAGGCTCAAGTGCTTTGAACCCTCTTCCAAAGCTTCTGTTCTCCCCAAATCTATTCCCACCCAGCATCACCTTCTGCTTGACAGACAACTCTTTTTACTTGAAATCACACAGCAAAAATGCTGTTGTTTAAGTATAAGGCAGCACTGGGCGGGAAATAGATCTGGGGCGACAGAGGCTTGGGAAGAGCTTCCACATGCCCATAGCACTTCAGCCTCATTTGCATACTGATTCAAATTTCTCGGTAACGGAGGAACATTCTAGCTAGATAAATGTATGGATGGACTTTTCTTTTCAAGAGCTACTTGCTCATATAAACAGTTTAGGGGTAAAATCAACCTGACAGTTTCCCTTCAAGTGCAGTCTGTGTAGTTTTCCCAGACAAAGTAGACTAGCCCACCTGCATTCCTCTATAAGAAATGGGCAAGACATACGGGAGCAGAAGGGAGCTCAGAGACTTATTCCTCACTGTGAAAAGTCCATTCTTTAGAAGGAATGTTTCAGCCACTAACAATGGAAGATGACTAGTCACACTTAAGTTGATCAGAAAGAGGAGGAGAACTCAGCATATCTTTGCAAAAAAAGTGTCTTTATTTAAACATATATAGAAAAATAAGTATTCAAACCAGACAAATTGTGGGTAAAAGATGACTGGATAGGAACATACTGAAAAATCAAATACATATACTAATGAGACAATGATTTTAGCCCTTTGGTATAGAAAGAATTGCACAATTGCCCATGGTAAATCATAGATCATAAATATAGTAGAAGCAATAAATATACTATATATAATAAAAACATTCCACTTGTATGGGGTAAAGAGGTACCGTTAATGTGACAAGGGGGAACATTGCCATGTGGCAAGGGGGCGCACCAAGATATACCTAGTACCAGGGCAGAGTATATGATGATAAGTATGTTACCTGTAGAAAACTCTCACAGTCAGAGTGGAGAGAAGGGGGAGAGAAGAAAGGATGGTGGTAGCACGAAGCCCGATGCGCGTTTCGCGGTAAGACCACTTTCTCAAGGGCGGGTGAGTTGATGCCTAGTCTGTAAGTTGATGCCTGAGTGTAAAGAAGAGTGCCATGGTCGAGATTACTGTGTGTGAGGGACTGATAAGTGGAAGTCAGAAGTAAGGCTGCAGAAGTGTGCAAAGTGCCAAACAGGCTACTGCAGGTAATTGCTGTCAAAAGAGATGCCTGAGAGTTGCTGTGTCAAGCACCATGCATGCTAAACTGCACACTGCTAAAGTGCTGTTGAGGAAATTGCCAAAAGAATGTTGTAAGCCAAAACCAGGACCAGGTGAAAAATGCAGAAGTGGTGACGTGTTTCTATTATACTTTTCCTCTGATTGTTCCACTCCTGGTTTTGGCTTCCAAATACTGATGTAAAATACTGACCAAATACTGAACGTGTGAATGTGGTCTAAGGGTGACTATATTCTATTTAGAAGCAGCACACCACAACCTAACCACCCCGTACACACCTGAAGTGATGCAAATGTAATCACGTTATGGCAGCAGTTCAGCGAGACTCAGGTGGCACATGCTGGTGCCAGGTGACTGCCCTATATCCTCGATTAATAAGATCTTGCAAGTCATGTTTTCCTGTACTCTGTTACCCAGACACTGTATTTGAATGAACATGATTATTGCTAACCTGATAAGAGATATCACGTCTTCTTACATATTGTACATATCACAGTGCTGCTAGGAATAGAAACTATTCTCTTTGACTTAAAGTTGGAGAAATGAAACTCTGTTTTCTTTTACCCCACCTCCTAATGAGCACATTAGACACAACTGCTGGCAATAAAACTTGGCTGAGTGAGGAAGACTTGTCAGTTTCCGGTTTGCAGCTGATTCTACTCGGATAGTACAGTAAGTACAATATTTTATATAATACGCTATTTGTGCAAATGTCAAAAGCTGATTACCAGGGGGCTTATTAGCAAGGTTAGTTGGGATGAGCTTACTCCACGGCTGCAATAATCACCAAAGAACGATTCATATCAAATAAATGAGTGGATCGTTTTAGCAGCTCTCTGCTCTGGCTAATGGAGGGGTATCCAGAACATGAGACCCTTATATGATTTTATTATATCTTAATGGGGCAAATGGGAACCTAGAGAACTGGCAGAATTGTGAGAGATTGTAGGTACCAATTTTGCACAGAAAATCTACAACAAGTATAGTATAAAACATGTAAAAAAGATTTGCAAAACTCTGTTTACATATAGTGGATTTTAACAAAACTGGTGAAATACCAAAATACATTAAATAAAAATTCCTCCAGGTTTCCCTCCCTTTACCTTAACGAGGTTTCGTGGTCTTATATAAATGATGCTTAATCACTGTATAAATTAATAGATGTAGTCGTATAGAAATCCAGTAAGAAAAATGTTATAACGCTGTCACTTTCTTGAGCCATTTTTAAAACCACAAGAAGTTTCACATATAAGAGAATTTAAATGTGTCTGCGTGCCTTTTTCATTTTTCTCACGTGTGAATGGATCTAATTATGTGAACATTCTTCTGCTTTGATAAATTACACAACATTTTCTGAAAAAACAAGGCAGACCAATAGATGCAAATAAAAGCAAAATGTAGTTTTATTCATGTTATTCAACGTTGCAACCAATCTTAGTCAAGAAACGTATTTGCTTGATTAAGACCTTATAGGGATTGCTTGAAATGCTGAAAATATAACTGTGCTTTCAGATAACTTTTCAGAATAAGCTGTCATGTGTGTGTTTATATGAGGAGTAACACTATTTCTGTCAATTATATGACTCGTATCCTGCATTTTTGGCATTTTTAGCGTTTTTCCCATCTCCACTAGAAGCCTCAGCAGTTTGTCTTTGTCTTTCTCTGCTCCTGTCTCCCTTTAGCTTTTCTCCCTCCCCTTTTCATAGACTTACAAAGGCAGATGCCGTAGATGGTTTGTCTACTGTTTAAATCATTTTAGTCATCTACACTTGCAAGTCACATAGGTTGTGGACTATTGAAATATTTTTGTAAATGCTGCTTCACTTTAGGGGAAGCGTCTACCTTACTCAAAGAATGCACAAGTTCACTAAAATACTCATACATTGGGGAAATAGTACTGGTTCTATCATAGCGCAATAGAGGGGGAAGGCGTATTGTAGTGCTTCTCACAGAACTCTCCATAGCAAAGACTGAATCATTATGTAAAGCAAGGAATGTGGCTTCAGAAAAGAAGACTGGCAGTAACCGTAGTCAAAATTTCAGTTTAAACTAGAGGTTTCTTAAAATAAGGATATACAGTAAAACTTAATCTGTCAGCAGGTTTTTGCTATGTTAACTGAGGACAGCATGAGGTAGGGGTTAAAACACTGAACTCAAAGATGTGTCACATGTCTGTTTGTATGGTGTTTATTTAAGGCGAAATCAGACGACCAGCTGTATAACACGGACAAAGATTGATTGCATCGCAATGCTCGGCAGGCGTCTCTCCGCACCCAAGCTTGAAAGCATGTATTTCTATGCAGCTGTCACGCTCTGGTCAGTAGAGCTGACGGCCAGTCCGAGCATTGCGATGCGATCGTCATCCGTCTTATACGGCCGTCTCACTGTGCCCTGAGACTGAAGCTTTAATTATCTTGTGGTTAACATTGCTGTGACTAGCTGGCCATGCGCTTGCAAATCCTACTCTGCCCCTTCCTGTGATAAGCATCTCATTGTCTATGGACTTTGTACACAGAGAGCCTGGTGTGGGCGGGGGCAGCTTTCTCAGCTCTGCTGTATTGCTAAATCTAAAAGCTCTGATTGTGTCAGAATAATAAACTAAGTCAGGGTTCCCCAACTCCAGTCCTCAAGGCCCACCAACAGCTCATGTTTTCACCAACAGCTCATTCCATCACCTGCACAGGCAATAATTCCATCACCTGGGAAATACTAAGGAAATACTAAAAACATGACCTGTTGGTGGCTCATGAGGACTGGAGTTGAGGAACACTGAACTAAATGATACATCATTGGATTCGGGGTCTCTTTTCCTACATCAGGCTGCTCTGAAATGAGGTAGCAAAAACCTGCTGACAGATTCCCTTTAAAAATCAGAAGGTAGATAATTTGTCGAAATAGAAAACAATGTATTTATTTTTATTTAGAATTGAACATTAACAGTGAAATTATTGAAATTTTAAAGTGTGAGCCTCTTGATTAACTAGCTACGGTTTTCTTCATCTGGGGCAAAAGTTCCATATTTACATAACTATTTATTTGTTTAATTAGTTTGTTTTATACTATTGTGGTTGCGGTTAGCAGATAACACATGATCTGTGTCTTTCCCGCTGCCCCTACAGCATATACTAATCACTGATGACAGTAATATAATAACGACAGTCATGAGATCATGGAAAAAACGAAAACAAAAAATGGCCATGACTTGAAGGGGTTAAGGCTTTTTCTTTTGGGTTAATACACAGAGAGAGGATTAAGCAAAATGTTACAGAACTAAAGTCTCCATGTAACAACTAGGTCCTGATAATGAGACTGTGTGAAGTAGAGAAAACAAAGTACGGTAAGGGTATGTGTACATGATCAGTGTTCACTGCGAATTGGACGCAGCGCAAGTGCGGTGTGTGCAATCCGCAGCAGCCAGGTGTTACAGCATAGTGGATGGGATTTATACAAATGCGTCTGCGGCACACCCGCGGAAACTGACATGCGGAGTGTCTTTCCAGACCGCAGCATGTCAATTTCTCCGGTGGGTCCGCATGCGGGCTTTTCCCATAGGCCTAATCTCTATGGGGAAAGTCTGCATGTGAGAAAAAAAAAGAGGCATCATTTGCATAATGAGCGGAAGTTGGAGGCGGCTTCTCCGCAGCCTTGGGGCCGCAGCCGGCTCCGGATAGTCTGCACAAACCCTAATAGGTGCGGCACATTAATGATGATGATCCATATACTGGAGAAATGCATTGAGGGATAAGGACATTATAATGCAACATGACAGTGTGAATGACATCTTAAGACAATAAGTCTCTTTTTCTTTTAGGCGTGCTCATATATACCCTTCCTAGACTAGGATGAACTCTGTCTAGACTAGTATGTATTGTTAATTATCTAGTAGGGCCTAATAGGGCAAGAGAGGGTGAGCCGCCGTGGAGCGGGGGCACCAAATCCCATTATCTTAGAGTGCCAACCCCCGCTGTTAGGCAGGAACAGCCTAGTGTCTATCTTAGGGAAAACACACGCTGTCATTTGTGACATGACCGGGGGTTATTTATTTGTACATGTATACCTGGAAATATATCACCACTGATTAATATCAGCAAAAAAAAATCTTTTTTGGATGCACCATTTTTTGATATGGACTGTTGATACTGACTACACTGTGTTCCAAATTATTATGCAAATAATATTTTCTCAGATTTTCCCAAATTACCTATATGAATTGCAGTCATTGTAATTTTCCAGTCAAATAACTATTAGAGTACAATTGAAAGGTTTTTGTACAAACTGCCTATGATAACAGTATATTTTTAAAAAAATAAAAAACTCAAACTGCACTCAAAATGCATGTTCCAAATTATTATGCACAGCAGAGTTTTCAACCTTTTCATTTTAATAAAGAACAAAAAAATGGTCATTTTTCAAATTATAAGCATTAGCAGGTTATTACAAACTGAAATCAAACAGTTTTCAACTCAAAACTTTATTCTAGGTGATGTTACATTTGCACACAGGACCCCTTGTTCGAAAGGAGCTTCTGAACTCTCTCGTCCATTGAATTTGTCAGGTTTTGGATGGTTTCTGCTTCAATTGTTTTGCATGAGGACAGAATACCCTCCCAGAGCTGTTGCTTAGATGTGAACTGCCTCCCGCCATCATAGACACTCCTTTTGATGATGCTCCAGAGGTTCTCAATGGGGTTGAGGTCAGGGGAGCACGAGTGCCACACCATAAGTTTGTCCCCTTTTATGCCCATAGCAGCCAGAGATGCAGATGTGTTATGTGCAGCATGAGACGGGGCATTATCATGCATGAAAATGATCTTGCTGCGGAATACACGGTTCTTCTTCTTGAACCATGGAAGGAAGTGCTGTTTGAGAAACTCAACATACATTATGGAGTTCATCTTTACCCCTTCAGGGATCCTAAAAGGGCCGACAATCTCTCTCCCCATGATTCCAGCCCAAAACATTACTCCACCTCCTCCTTGTTAGCGCCGTAGCCGTGTTTGCATGGGGTGTCCATCAACCAGCCATCCTCCACTCCATCCATCTGGACCATCGAGATCATTTCATGCATGATAATGCCCCGTCTCATGCTGCACATAACACATCTGCAAGTTTATCCCCTTTTATGCCCATAGCAGCCAGAGATGCAGATGTGTTATGTGCAGCATGAGACGGGGCATTATCATGCATGAAATGATCTCGAACAAGGGGTCCTATGTGCAAATGTAACATCACCTAGAATAAAGTTTTGAGTTGAAAACTGTTTGATTCCAGTTTGTAATAACCTTTCAATTGTACTCTAATAGTTATTTGACTGGAAAATTACAATGACTGCAATTCATATAGGTAATTTGGGAAAATTAGAGAAAATATTATTTGCATAATAATCTGGAACACAGTGTATATATGTCACAGGTGTGTCAGAAGTGACAGACAGTCGCCCTGCAGTTGGTTGCAGGAGATCTCTACATTTGGCATTACAAACATCTTCTTAGAGGCTGTCTCTAGGACCCAGCAGCTACCTCCCTCTGGCTAATTAACTCCCTGGCCTTGGTATATAAATACCTGGTGTGTTCTAGAGGGAGGTCCTGGCGATATTCATTACTACCTGGGAAGACTTTAGCAAGAGCAGTACTTTGTCCTCTCTGGAGCTTGAGGACACGTGCGCATTTGTCTGGAGTAATCTAAAGCTAAGCTATTTCCCCCTGTTTATCCTTCCTAGTTGTCTACAGCGTTTAGTGGAGATCGACTAGTGCTCATCTCCTCCCTTCCCTAGCCTGAGCCAAGTGGCAGGGAAAGACAGAGCGAGGAACGCGTGCGGCGATTGGTGAAGAGCCAATACAGGGAAGTTAGGGGAGAAAGGGTGACGCTAGATCAACCTAGGAGGTCTCCACTCCCCCCCCCTTTCCCTAGAGTCTGGGCTCCCTTTCCCTCTTCCCTTTGTGTTGCACTACCTTCCCACACCTTGCGTTACAATATATGTATCAGTTGGTGATAGTTAATGTATCATCTCTCATTACTATCTTTAATACCAACTCTATATTGATCTTTTCCTTAACATCTATAGAAATTATGAGATTATTATATCCATGTGCGTAAAGGGAAAGTACATGTTTCAGTATATGACAATAACAACAGCCGTATTCGTTGATAATTCCCTATCAGTAACATGGATGACATGATCCACTATTAGGATCCATCAGATTAATACTTAGGGAAGTTACTGATACATACTTAGTGCTGATATTTAGACCATTTGCTGGTCTCTTTAAGCGATCTAATTAAGATAAGCTGAGAATTGCAATTCATTTGACATTCCTGTTACCAGAATCACTCTATATAGGAATCCAGGTAAAAATGAGTGTTTTCTTTCTGGATAAATAACTACATTTGTGTTGATCCAGTTGACTATTAAGTGATCTACATATTTATTGACTATATTAACCCACTTGACACATGGGTATCTTTGTCTGGGTGCTTTTTAATATATTAGAATAAAAATTTGTGTTTTTAAAAGGATTTTTTTACACTTGTTTATGCGGCAGATTAATAGTATAGTGGTAGGCACAATGAGATCAATGAGACTTGAATCCAAGAAAAATTGTCAGCACCAATTGCTTTAAAATCTTCCACATTTATTAACTTTCAATGTTAAAATCCGAATGACAGTAGTATAGTGCCTGCATTATTCAAATATCAGCAAGTACAGGATACATATGGAAGATTAGGCAACACGTTTTCGACCTCCACGATCCTTAGTCACTCACTACCTAAGGACTTAGGACAGTAGAGGTCAAAACGCGTTGAACAATATTTTATATTTATCCTGATTTTTTTTAAAAAAGTGTGATTACTTCTGTCTGGTTGTTGTGATGCCATTTCCCTGGTGAGAAATTGAAAGTGCCTGAAGTTTTCATCATACAAGACCTTAATTTTAACCTAAATGCTTTTGAATATAGGTATGGTCATTTAATTAAACAAAACTGACTGCCAAAAGTTTTACATATACTATTTATTGATCACAACATAGAGAGTAATTCACTGTTTACAATGCCATAACTTATCAACCCAATATTCAAATTGCACATAATAGATAAATGTGGCTAGGAACAAAAAGGGTAACACAGTTCCTGTACAAAGTGTATGAACAAGTGAATAGAGGTGGAGTACTCCTAGAACATTCAAACAACAAAAGAAATGGAGTAGCCATAAATCACCAAGTAGGATAAAAGCCAAAGTTTATTTAAAAACATCATTAAAAATGTTTTACAAACCAGTAAGCAAGAGGTCTTGAGAAAAGGAGGAACAAAAAGAAAAGTGAGGGAAGTCCACCCAAGTACACTATTAACCATGGGAAGATGTGGCAACAGGTAATGCTGATCCAGGTTAATATGGACACTTGCACAACACAATAAATGTCTAGTGTGTAATAGGTAATCTATGCAAAGATTTATGCAAGTTTAAAGGAAACTGTCACGTCCCCAGGTCCATGTTAGTGATTCAATGTGCATCACTAACATGCTTTTTCTGTGTTATAATCACTTGCTAAAATCACTTTATATACTTATAATCTTACTGGCTCATTCAGTCATAGGGGTGTTCTTTTCTGTAAGTAGTCATCCTGGTCACCGCCCACTCAATTTGAATCTTAATTCCACGCTTGCACACATTTAATCTGTTATCCAGCGTTCTCAGGGTGTTTGTCCCATTGCAAATGCGCAGGTAATGTGTCATGCCCTTGGGCATTGTGCCTGGAGTCCCCGTAAGTGATCGGTGACGTGCGGGTCGCTCACGCGTGCGCAATGAGACTGTGTTGAGTTCACAGCTTCACTGACTGTGCGCATGCGCAGGGGAGCCGCATGTCACCGCGCATGCGTGGGGACAACAGGCACAATGCGCAAGCGCATGACACATTACCTGCGCTTGTGCAATAGGTCACACACCCTGAGAATGCGGAATAACAGATTAATTTATGGGTAATCCCTACATTTTAAGGGAAACAACAATTTAGAACATAAAATTGAGAAATTCGATTGTAAAGGAGACACAAACACAGAGGAGGAGTACACACTAAACAAAAGGGAGGACACAGCGAATTAAAAACGTTGAGAGGTGCAAAGTAGGACACTGCGTGTTATGCAATATCAAACCCACAGCCAGATGTTACAGCCTAGTGGCTGGGATTTCTAGAAATCCCATGTCCACTATGCGTATCTAGGTATCTGCGGATCACCCGCGGAAACTGACATGCTGCACATCTTTCAGACCCACAGCATGTCAATTTCTCTTGCGGGTACGCATGTGGACTTTCCCCATAAACTAACCTCTGTGAGGAAAGTCCGCATGTGAAAAAAAAAATGGTGCTGCTCATTTGCATTATGAACGGAAGCCGCACTGCCATGCCGCAGCGTCGGGGCCGCAGGTGGCTCCTGACCGTCTGCACATACGATTAGTTGATATCAAGTTAGCTTCCCAAAAGAGGCATATAAAGCAGACATTGATAATAACAAGACGAGGACGCCCATGAAAGATATTAATATAATAAAGATGATTCCGTAATATCGCTGAGACTGTCATGTCCATATTGATTGTATAGTCCAAAGAAGGAATGGATCCACAGATGATTAAAAGGAAAAGGGCTCCAGCCAGTAGGGCTGAGGGACAACATCCATGTTCAATCAGATCATCAATGGACAAATAAATGAAAACTAAAAGCAAGACAAATGAAAAAAATATTATAATAAAATCCACATAAAAAAATTATTTGCAAGGATATACATAGAGAGGCCCATAAAAAGAGGACAATATCAGGAAAAGGAGTGAGAGAGTCATATGTCATAAAAATTGAAAAAAGCTGAGTTTCTCATTTAGGCCAGCAGGAGACATCAAAGTGACAATCCATTTGCATTCTCTTTGTGCGAGAATCTGTATCTCATTCCTGCCCCTGATACCACAATGGACTCTGTCAATACCCATAACCTTGAGGCCACGGGGATTGCAATCATGAAACGCCTTAGGCTATGTGCCCACGTAGCAGATTTGACACGAGCGTTTTTGCCTCTCTCTGGCAGAAAAAAACGCATGCAGATTCGCGTGACCATCAGCTGACTAAATGACGTCACCGCAGGTCCTGCCAGTACACCACGGGACGCCGAAGAGAGAGGTTCGCCGCCGGGAGGAGACTGGAGAGGTGAGTATAAAGGTTTTTTTTTTTTTTACTTTTTTATTTCTTTTCTTCACCACGTGGTAGCCGGGATGAGGAGGAGTTGTAGTCTCCTCTTCATCCTGGGTACCACACGCACCGCGATTACGCTGCAAATTCATGGCCATTGAATTTAATTGAAAGGCAGCAAATCCACATATACCTGCAGGTTTGCTGCGTTTCAATGTTCCTCAATGGCCACGAATTCGCAGAGTAATCGCAGTAGATATGGTCATGCTGTGTTTTGCAACGCAATGCGAATTCAGCACACTAATTAGCGCATCATGTGCACAGCACATCCGAATTCACATTGCTTTGCATTGCAGACAGTTTTACAAGCGTTTTCGCGGCCGTAAAAACGCCACAAAAACGCTACAAAAACGCTACGTGGGCACATGGCCTTAAAATGCTTAGGGATTGTTTTTAGTATAAACAAATTGAATGTGTCCTTGGCTAAAGAAATGTCCCTAATATGTTCACGAGTATGGACTTTTAGTTTAGCGTGAAGTTAGTCGGACATATATTTTTGGGCACGGACAAGTGGCATAATAAACTACGTTTATGGTATTACATGAAATGTAGTCCCTAATTTGGAATGACCTTGACCCATCAGATGATGTGAATGAAGTGTACTTGAAAAAATTAGGGCATGCCACACAACTGCCACATGGAAAGCAGCCCACCGTGTGACCAAAGTACAAAAAAGGTCCACTATGTTTTGGTGTATAGTGTGGCTCCTAACCAGAAAATCTTTCAGATTTTTGCTACGTCTTCGTATAATTCTGGGAGCTTGTGGCAGATGTGCCGCTAAAACATTGTCCACCTGTAATACTGACCAGTGTTTCAATAGAATTTTTTGTATCTGGTCCCATTGGCAATAGGACGTGGACACACAACAGGTCTCATGCCCCTACCTACCTCTGCTACGTGTTAACTATTCTGAAATCTGCATTGTATCTCCATGTTACTTGCAATGCTCTGCAGCTAATCACTGGTATATAGATCTCACTCCTCTGCTACGAGTTATCTATTCTGAAATCTGCATTGTATCTGCCCTCCAGGTCCCTCCCATCAGTTCCTGGTTCACTTTGCTGCCTGGCTTCCAAATTTTATATCCTGTGACATCCCCACTCTAATCATGGGAGATTTTAACATCTCAATTGGCGATTCTCTTTCCCCATCTGCCGCTCATCTTTTATCCCTAACTTCCTCCTTCGGCCTTTCACAGCTTGCTAATTCTCCTACAGATGAAGACAGGAACACATTGGACCTGATCTTCTCCCGGCTTTGCGCAGTACATGACTTTACTAACTCTCCCCTTCCACTCTCTGACCATAATCTTCTTTCATTCTCTGTCAAGAACTGTGAGGCTACTCAAGAAACCCCCACTTTCCACACTTATAGAAATATATGCGCCATTAACACTCAGAAATTTGTGAATAAGTTGCAATCATCATTGGCCCCAATCTCCTCCCTCTCATGTCCCGACTCTGCATTGAAGCATTATAACGAAATATTGCTATGTGCCCTGGATGAAGCCGCACCTCCTACACAAAGAACAATTCAGCATAGACGGCGACAACCCTGGCACACGCTTCAAACACGTCTTCTCCAGAGGTGCTCCAGGTGCGCTGAACGGCTGTGGAGAAAATCTAATCTGCCCAAACATTTCCTCCATTATAAATTTATGCTGAAAACATATAACTCTGCCCTTCACCTCTCCAAACAAACTTACTTTAACAATCTCATCATCTCACTTTCCAATAATCCTAAATTCCTCTTTGACACGTTTCATTCTCTCCTCAATCAAACAGCATAGGCCCCGACCACCGACCTCAACGCTGACGATCTGGCCAGTTATTTCAAAGAAAAAATTGACCATATCCGACAGGAAATTTTCTCTTAATCCCCAAACATTATGCATGCTCTCCCCCGCCACATTGTATCTTGCTCACTTTCTGACTTCGAACCAGTCACGGAAGATGAAGTGATCAGGCTCCTTGTGTATTCTCGCCCTACTACCTGCACCAGTGACCCTATTCCCTCGCATCTCCTTCAGTCCCTTTCTCCAGCTGTCACCACTCACCTAACTAAAATTTTCAACCTCTCCCTCTTATCTGGTATCTTTCCCTCTTCTTTTAAACACGCCAGCATACATCCATTACTTAAAAAACCATCCCTTTGACCAGAACTGCACGGGCAACTACAGACCTGTTTCCAATCTTCCATTTATCTCTAAACTCCTGGAACGCCTGGTCCATTCCCGTCTAATCCGCTATCTCTCAGACAACTCTCAGACCCTCTACAATCTGGTTTCCGCTCTTTACATTCTACTGAAACTGCCCTCACTAAAGTCTCTAATGATCTACTAACAGCTAAATCTAATGGTCACTACTCCCTGCTGATTCTCCTGGATCTCTCTGCAGCATTCGACACTGTGGATCACCAGCTCCTCCTCACTATGCTCCTCACTATTGGCCTCAAGGACACTGTTCTCTCCTGGTTCTCCTCCCATCTCTCTGACCGCTCCTTCTCTGTGTCTTTTGCCGGCTCCTCCTCATCTCTCCTTCCCCTTACTGTCGGGGTCCCTCAAGGATCAGTCCTAGGCCCCCTTCTTTTCTCCTTATACACCGCTCCTATTGGACAAACAATCAGCAGATTCGGTTTTCAGTACCATCTCTATGCTGATGACACCCAATTATACACCTCTGCTCCGGACATCACCCCTGCATTACTACAAAAGACCAGTGATTGTCTTTCTGCTGTGTCTAACATTATGTCCTCCCTCTGCCTAAAACTGAATCTGTCAAAAACTGAACTACTCGTATTTCCTTCCTCCACTAACCTACATGTGCCCGATATTGCCATTTCCATTTGTGGCTCAACCATTACTCCCCAGCAACAAGCCCGCTGTCTTGGGGTCATTTTTGATTCAGATCTTTCCTTCACTCCTCACATCAAATCACTCGCTCGTTCATGTCATCTACACTTCAAAATCATCTCAAGAATCAGGACATTTCTCACCTCTTACTGTAGCTCTTATTCATTCTCGTCTCGACTATTGCAACTCTCTACTTATCGGGCTCCCTCTTACTAAACTCTCCCCTCCCCAATCCATCCTTAACGCAGCAGCAAGGATCATATTCCTCGCCAACCGCTGCACCGATGCCTCTTCCCTGTGCCAGTCATTGCATTGGTTGCCCATCCAATATAGAGTTCAATTTAAACTTATCACGCTTACCCACAAAGCGCTCCATGCTTCAGTACCCCCCTACATCTTCTCCCTTGTCTCAGTCTACCACCCTACACATGCCCTCTGTTCTGCCAATGACTTAAAACTAAAATCCTTCATAATCCGAACTTCCCACTCCCGTCTCCAAGATTTCTCGCGTGCTGCGCCAATTCTTTGGAATGCACTACCCAGGACATTTTGATTAATTCCCAATACCCACAGTTTCAAGGGGACCCTAAAAACCCATTTCTTTAGACTGGCGTATCGTCTCAACACACTATCTGTCCGTCCCAGTTTTCCCCCATATTAAAATCTTCAATTTCAGGTTCATACCATCCATGTACTTAATAGCCTCGGTCAGGACTGTACACATACTGACTGGCGACCAGTCCATGTATTATTATTTATCCTATTTAGTATATCAAGGCTGCATTATACAATATATGTACACTTTACCTTTTGTGTCTCCCCCATTTCCTCATAGATTGTAAGCTTGCGAGCAGGGCCCTCACTCCTTTTGATTTCAGAAATGCTTATTCTGTACTAGATGGTGGCCCGATTCTAAAGCATCGGGTATTCTAGCATATGTCTCCCGACCCTCCTTTATAATGCCCCATGCAGGAAGTCACATACCCCGTATATAATACCCCATGCAGGATGTCACATCCCCAGTATATAATACCCCATGCAGGATGTCACATCCCCCGTATATAATACCCCATGCAGGATGTCACATCCCCCCTATATAATGCCCCATGCAGGAAGTCACATCCCACTATAGTGCCCCGTGCAGGATGTCACATCCCCCCTATATAATACCCCATGCAGGATGTCACCTCTCCCCCCATATAATGGCCCATGCAGGATGTCACCTCTCCCCCATATAATGCCCCATGCAGGATGTCACCTCTCCCCCCATATAACACCCCATGTAGGATGTCACCTCTCCCCCCATATAATGCCCCATGCAGGATGTCACCTCTCCCCCCATATAATGCCCCATGCAGGCTGTCACATCCCCCCTATATAATACCCCATGCAGGATGTCACCTCTCCCCCCATATAATGCCCCATGTAGGATGTCACCTCTCCCCCATATAATGTCCCATGTAGGATGTCACTTCTCCCCCATATAATGCCCCATGTAGGATGTCACCTCTCCCCCCATATAATGGCCCATGCAGGATGTCACCTCTCCCCCATATAATGCCCCATGTAGGATGTCACCTCTCCCCCATAAAATACCCCATGTAGGATGTCACCTCTCCCCCCATATAATGGCCCATGTAGGATGTCACCTCTCCCCCATATAATGCCCCATGTAGAATGTCACCTCTCCCCCATATAGTGCCCCATGCAGGATGTCACCTCTCCCCCATATAATGCCCCATGTAGGATGTTACCTCTCCCCCCATATAATGCCCCATGCAGGATGTCACCTCTCCCCCATATAATGCCCCATGTAGGATGTCACCTTTCCCCCCATATAATGGCCCATGCAGGATGTCACCTCTCCCCCCATATAATGCCCCATGCAGGCTGTCACATCCCCCCTATATAATACCCCATGCAGGATGTCCCATCCCCCCATAGTGCCCCATGCAGGTCCCCATGGCCCCATACAAAAAAAAAAAAATTCAATACTCACCTCACTGCTTCTCTGGACTCCAGCGTAGCCGGCATCTTCACGCTGTGCGCTGTGATCGGTCAGGAGAGAGCGCGGTGTAAAGACGTCACCGCGCCCTCTGACCTGAGACGTCACAGAGCTGCAGTGGAAGACACGGGAGCTGCTGCGCAGGCACGGGGAGGGGTAAGTATGACGCCGGGTGCCGGGGTCCTGATCGAGTGGGGGGAGGGACGGGAGGAGAGGAGAGGGGAGGGGAGAAGAGGGGAGGGGTAAGTATGACGCCGGGGTCCTGATCAAGCGGGGGGAGGGACGGGAGGAGAGGAGAGGGGAGGAGAGGAGAGGGGAGAGGAGGGGAGAGGAGGGGAGAGGAGGGGAGGGGTAAGTATAACGCCGGGGTCCTGATCGAGCGGGGGGAGGGACGGGAGGAGAAGAGAGGGGAGGGGAGAGGAGGGGAAAGGAGGGGAGAGGCGTCACACTTGTCCTCGGGAGATAAGCGGCTGTAGCCGCTGATCTTCCGACGATAGCCGCATGTAGGTCAGCGGCGCCTGCGGTCGGGGGACTTATGCTGCGAGCAGCCGGCTGCATCTCCCGGCTGCATCGCCGCTGACCTCCGTGCCTCACATGAGCCGCTAATGGCCGCCATGTTTTTCTGAAATGCCGCGTCGCTGATTGGCCGCGGCCAGACCAATCAGCGACCCGGGATTTCCAGGACAGACAGAAAGACAGACAGACAGAAAGACAGACAGACGGGATAAGACAATTATATAGATAGATTGTTTGTATAAGTCCCCCCTAAAATTGTAAAGTGCTGTGGAATATGTTGGCGCTATAAAAATAAAAAATTATTATTATTATATTATTATCATTCCACATGGGCAAAGGCGTGCGCTCGTCACCATGGAAAACCTGTCTCTCCCAAAAGCTGAGAAACAGGTTTGCATATGATGGAGCACACGCCGCGCCCATGGCAGTGCCTTGTTTCTGCAAGTAGAACCTATCTTTGACAACAAAATAATTGTGTGTCAAAGGGAATTCCAGTAATTCTATGATAAACTCACACCAATGGCCATCCCGGCTGGTCATCTCCAAATAGAAGCGGACCGCTGTCAGACCGTCCACGTGTCGTATAGATGTATAGAGAGATTATATATCTATCGCTACAAGAATCATGTCATTCTCTAGGTAAATCCCATTAACTTGTTCAATACATCAGTAGTGTTTCTGACATAGGAGGGCAAGGTCTTGACGATGGGTTTTAGATAAAAATCAATAAACTTACAGACCATATCGCACAGTTCCCCTATGCCAGAGACAATGGGACGCCCATGTGGGTTGGCAGGGTCTTTGTATACCTTCGGTAGGGGGTAAAAAGTGGGTATTTTAGGGTTCTTAGCCAAAAGGCCATCCAAAACTTTTTAGGTATGAGACTAGAGTCATAAACACCATATAGAATTTTGTCCAAAGATTGGAAAAATGTCTGAGTGGGATTATTGGGCAATAATTTATAGGCATCCTGAGTTTTCGGAATGCTTCCCTCTCATATTTGTCAGTTGGCCAAATAAACACGTTCCCACTCTTTATTACAATATCATCCAATGATTGGAGTTCTTTTAGGACCCTTTTTTATGATTATGTTAAATTGTCATTGGAGACCCCATCCAGAATTTTCTTAAGGTCCTCAATGACCAACTTACTAAAGATGTCAACTTGTGGGCATACAGACAAGGGGGGCAAAGTCAGAGAACATGGTATTACTGATCGAGGGAACATACCTTCAAACTCTGGCTGTTGTTCCTTAAGGAGATCCTCCAATGTTTCTATCGTCTGACATTCTGCCACGCTATTCATCCCCAAATTAGGCCCTTGTTGGTTGTGTAATTTTGTCAAAGCCAACTTTGACAAAAAATCTTTGTGGGACAACCATTTGCTTCCGGTTTACTAAAATCACCAGGAAAATGGTATCATAACAACGAGACAGAAGTAATCACTCTTTTAAAAAAAATTCAAAACTTTTGGTCGCTACTGTATGAATACTGCAGGCGCTATGCCACTGTCCAGGACCGGCGTCAGCACCCGGCATACCTGGGCAAGTGCCGGGGCTCTGGACCATCAGAGGAGCCCACTCACTGTCGAGACCCGGGCCGCTTCCCCGGCACCTGTTCAGGACTGCCGGTGCTGCTTGCGTGCCGGTACTTCACCAGACATGGTGGCGCGCAGTGCTCTGTGCGGCTATGGGCAAACTCTTCAAATATGTACATATGCCTGTATGTGTACGTATCTGTGTATATGTTTGTGTATGTGCGTGTCCGCATATTGTATGTGTGCTTATCTGTGTACCATGTGCATGTGTGTGCATGCTTGCATGTGTGCGCATGTCTGCGCACTGCGGATGTGTACGCATGTCTGCATACTGTGTGCTTGTGCATGTCTGCATACTGTGTGCTTATGCATGTCTGCGTACTCTGTGCTTGTGCATGTTTGCGTACTGTGTGTGTGCGTACATGTCTGTGCACAGTGTGTGTGCATGTCTGCGTTTTGTGTGTGCATGTCTGCGTTTTGTGTGTGCATGTCTATGTTCTGTGTGTGTGCATGTCTGTGTTCTGTGTGTGTGTGCAAGTCTGTATACTGTGTGTGTGCATGTCTGCATACTGTGTACATGTGTGCGTGCATGTCTGCGTACCGTGTGTGTTTGTCTGCGTACTGTGTGCGTGCATGCATTTCTGCGTACTGTGTGTGTGCATGTCTGTGTACCATGTGTGAGTGCATGTCTGCGTACTTTGTGCATGTGTGCGTGCATGTGTGCTTGCATGCCTGTGTACCATGTGTGTGCATGTCTGCGTACTGTGTGTGCATGTCTGCGTACTGTGTGTGTGCATACTGTATACGTATGCATGTTTGCATATGTGAAGGATGAGGGGACAGGCTGGGCCCTGTGTTGTATACCTATATTTCTCCACCGTATCTGTGCATCATGAATGGTGGGATGTTTTAAAGGGGCTACTGAGACTGTTTTGCCCGGGGCCCACGAAAACCTGGGCCGACCCTGCCACTGTCATTTGAATTTTAATATTGAAGATTAATAAATATGGAAGATTTTATAGCAGAGAGTGCTAGCGATTTTTCTTGGATTCAAATATCGTTGGGAAGAGTTATTTATGCCATGCACCAATTAGGTGAGCTGAATTAAATTATTTTCTGTTTCTAAAATGGGATCAATGCAGTGATGCAGAAGTACTGTTTGTCTAGGGCTTGTCCTGCAGTTTACAAGTACAAAAATAATGCAAAATCTTTACAAAAGACAAACAACTGCAGGGTGTCTAACACCAACCAAAAGAAAAAGGTTGTATTTTACCTTACACCTATAGCACCAACTGGAGACCAGCAGTCTTCAACACCAGAATCTCTTCAACAAACATCTTATGTTCCTTCAGTTTTCCTCTAACTGAAGTACACACATTGCTCACCTTCATATACCCAACGGTGGGTGAATCAGCCCAACACCTGGACAGACTAAAAGCTACAGAGGGAAACGGCAGTAAAGGAATGTCAGACCCGCTACCAATCCTGTCTATTAGTCCACAAAAATCTAGGCCCAAAGCATTTAGCAAACTGTACTTTGCTTATGATATCCAGGTTTTCTGGATACCTTATACCTCACCCATTTTTCTAGATGAGCTGTATACTTCCTGGAGCCTTGCATATTCAAGGAATCTTTGGGAATACCAGTCATCGTATCGCACGGGATAATGGCATGGAGATTTTAGCAGCAGAAAAAAAAGCAGCAAAAAAGCAACATGCTAACATAACCTTAGACTAATAGAACTCATCCCTAACTATGGTTGTTGGTTCTACCAGTCTAAAAGAAAAAAACAATAGTTTTGCAGGCACTTAGAATAAGCATTTCCTTTTCTCTCCAACAAACAAGGTAGGATAATATCTTTCAATATATTTACTTGATCATCCATAAGTCACCAAGAATCCCAGGATCATAGCCCATTGTATTTGAAGTACAAAACATATTGACTTTGAGGTTAATAAAACTACTCTCTCTTAGCTCTTGATATCAGTGGCCAAGAAGGTTCCCCTGGCTGTTGATTATGCTAGTGACAAAAACTGGGGACAGGAGGGAATGGGTAATTTAATTATGTGGATATAGTTTGCAAAAATTATAACTGCATTCACTGGTCATTTAGACCAGGTCATTTCAAAAACATGTGACGAAAGGTCCACCTTCAAGCGGGTGCTGAAATGGCTTCAGAAAAACAAATTACCAGTGTAAATAACACTTTTATTTGATAACAACAAAGGCAGAGGAAAATATCTCAAGGAAGGAATCATCAGAAAGGAAAAATCAGATGTAGTACATACGTGAAGTATATCCTGATGGTAGTGTTTAAAGACGGTGAAAGGTGATTATTATTATTAGTGATGAGCAAGCATACATGCAAGTACTCGGCACTCACCCGAGTCCCCTCCCTGGCTCGGGTCCCCTCCCTGCATGTTTGGCGCTCTTTACAGAGCAAATCAACATGCAGGGATTGCCTGCCACTCACTGTAATGCCGCAGCCATGTTGGTTGTGGCATTACAGTGATTGGCTGGCCGCACAGCGTCATCAGGTCTATATCAGACCTGGCGCTGCCGTGCTCGTCAATCTACTCCGCATTCAGACAGTGTAGGGAGAGGTGCTGCTGAGCTATGGAGAGATTTCCTTGCTTATTAGGTAGTATAGGTAGAACAGAAGTATATTACACATATCCATCTCAACAAACAGTCCTTCTGAGGACTAATCCATCTGCAGAGATATCAGGCAGGCAGTGTATATAGGCAGGAAGGCAATGTATATAGCAGACTGCAGTGCATATAGCACAAGAGGCTCCATTCCAGTTCTGTCTGCTGCTGCTGTTAGACATTTCTAGACTTAGACCCAGGTCTCAGGGTCCAGGAATAATTTTTTTTTGGATCTTAATCCTCATTATTTGCTTAAAAAGCTATCCAGAGAACACCGTTTATCTGCGCCATTTGCTTGTTGGCACTGCAGAATACAGCCAGGTTCTTTCCATATTACAGCGCTAAAAATCCAGCTATTTAAAACTGTGAATTGTCCGTCACACGGATCACATATAATTGCGCTGAAAATATTGCCATTTCTGGCCTCCATTGAAATTTTGTTGCAATGTGTCAGTGAAGCTATTGACACCAGTTTGCTGTTAAAAATAGTTACCTACAGGCTAGCTATATAAAACTGTGGTTTGTCCGTCACACGGATCATACATAATTGAGCTGAAAATATTGCCATTTCTGGCCTCCATTTAAATTTTGTAGCAGTGTGTCAGTGAACTGATTGACACGAGGTCTGTGCTGTTATAAATAGTTACCTACAGGCCAGCAATTTAAAACTGTGGTTTGTCCATCACACGGATCACATATAACTTAGCTCCAAATTTGTAGTGAGTGTGGAAGATATTGTCCTCCATTAAAAATGTGCAAGTCGCGTGGCAAGGGACGTGGAACTGGACGCAATGGTGATGGTGCATGCTGAGGCCGTGGGCAAGCTGAAATTGTGCCACAACAAACACCCACATCTTCTCGCCTGACCTTCCTGTTCCAATTCCTAGGGGACTGCACCACACCACTATTGGACCCAGAGCAGTGTCAAAAGGTTGCTGGTTGGATAGCGGATAATGCTTCCAGTCACTTTGCCACCACCACCACTACCCTGTCTTTCACACGGTCAAGTCTCAGTAGCCGTGAGTCTGGACTGCATATTCCTCACCTTGATCCTCCTTCCTACCACCATGCCGAATGCCCGGAGACAACTGATCCCACACTTGGACAAAAGCTGTTCACTTTTCCATTTATAGATTTGGGCCTCTCACCCGGTCCACTTGAAGCGGGGCAAGAGGAGATCGCATGTAGCGATGCCCAAATATTTGAGCAGCCACGGTCACACGAAGGTGACGGTGGGAAACTGTCACAAGAGGTGGACAACGATGAGACACAATTGCCAGAAAGTCAGGAGGAGGACCAGGGTGCGGAAGTGGAAGACGAGGTGGTGGATGATATAGTAACTGACCCAACCTGGCAGGAGGACATGCAGAGCGAGGATAGCAGAATACAGGGGGAGGGATGCAGAGCACCCCAACAGGCAGGAAGAAGCAGTGTGGTGGCCGCAGACAGAAGGCAGGCAAACGTTCCCCGTAACACCAACACAAAGGAAGTTGCCAGTACAACTGTTAGGTCTTCGCGAGTCTGGTTGTTTTTTAAAGACTCTGCCAATAACCCCAAAAAGGCCATTTGCACCACCTGCCAGGCCAGCATCAGCAGGGTGGCAAAACTACCAGCCTGACCACCACCATCATGATCAGGCACATGGCAGCAAAGCACCCGACTTTGTGGGCCGAACCCCAGGGTCCAGAAACAGTGTCTGCGGGTGGCACCACTGCTTCTTCCACTGTTGTGCATGCAAGCCAATCCCCTGTCCATGGTGCATGCGAAGATGCCTCCTGCCCTGCACCTGTTGTTGCACACTCTCAAGTAGCATCAGGTAGCACGCCCTTGTTCCAGCGCAGCGTTCAGTTGTCCATACCCCAGTCCTTGGAATGCAAGCCCAAATACGCAGCCAATGCCCCACAGACCACATTACAAAATTACCACATTTCGCGACTGCTTGCGCTCGAAATGTTGCCTTTTAGGCTCGTGGAGACGGAAGCATTCCGCAACCTGATGGCGGCAGCCATCCCTCGGTACTCGGTCCCCAGCCGCCACTATTTCTCCCAGTGTGCCATCCCCGCATTACACAAGCACGTGTCCCAAAACATAAGCCGTGCCCTCAACAACGCAGTTACCTGGAAAGTCCACCTAACCATGGACACGTGGACAAGAGCTTGTGGGCAGGGACGGTACATCTCGTTGACGGCACACTGGGTTAACATAGTGGAAGCCGGGACCCAGTCGGACCTTGGGACGGAACACGTCCTCCCAATGAATTGCGGGCCCTAGGTCAATCAGGGTTGCCCCCACAGTCTACAGCTCCTGCACCTCATCCTCCTCCTCTTCTTCAGCCTCCATCTCCGAAATAACCACATCAGTCACAAGCTGGAAGCACTGCCTCGGCCAAGCGGCAACAGGCTGAGCTGAAGCTAATATGCTTAGGTGACAAATCGCACAATGCTGAAGAGTTGTGGACAGCTCTGAAAGAGCAGGCAGATCTGTGGCTCACACCTCTGAACCTACAGCCAGGCATGGTCGTGTGTGACAGTGGCCGGAATCTGGTGGTGGCTCTGAGGCGAGGCGAGCTCACACACGTGCCATGCCTGGCCCATGTGCTTAACCTCGTGGTTCAGAGGTTTCTCAAATCCTACCCAGAGCTGCCGGATCTGCTTGTTAAAGTCCGCCGCCTGTGTGCCCATTTTAGAAAGTCACCTATAGTTTCTGCCGCCCTTGCCGTGTTTCAGCAGCGTTTGCAGCTTCCAGCTCACAGACTGGTGTGTGATGTCCCCACACATTGGAACTCTACCCTTCAGATGTTGGGAAGGATTTGTGAGCAGAAGAGGGCAGTTGTTGAGTACCAGAATCAACATGGCCGTCGGTATTCAGTTCAGACTCCACACATAAGACCTCAGGAGTGGACATGGATGTCAGACATATGTACTATCCTCCAAAACTTTGAGGACTCCACCAAGATGGTGAGCGGCGATGCCGCCATAATTAGCGTCACCATCAAGCTTCTCTATCTTCTGAAATGCTCTCTGCTCACAATCAAAGAGGATGCATTGCAGGCGGAGTACGATGAGATGGAGCAAGGAACCATGTGATTACACACAGCCCAGCCTCATCTCATCCCAACGTGGATTGGGTGACAATGAGGAAGAGGAGGAGGAAGAACAGGAGCTAGTTTCATGCTCTATAGACGGTACTACCTGCACAACTGTCATACCGTCTGTTCAGTGTGGAAGGCCTGAGGACAGAGAGGAGGAGAGCATGGTCAGTCGTCCTCTTGGTGAGGACACGGAAGTCTTGCCTGTTAGCAGTCTGGCACGCATGGCTGAGTTTATGTTACGCTGCCTTTCCCATGACTCTCACGTTCTCAAAATTTTGGGTGACAGTCATTACTGGTTGGTGACACTCCTAGACCCACATTACAAGGAGAACTTTCTGTCTCTTATTCCTGAGACTGACAGGTCTACAAAAATGGGGCAGTACCAGAAGGCCCTTGTTGCGGAACTATTAAAAAAATTCCCATCTGAAAACGCTGGCAGCAGAGGTCACAGTTCGTTGGACAACCAAGGACTGCAGGCGAGAGAGACACAACTCCAATCAAGCACAGGCAGGGGAACACTGTCAAAGTTCTGGGAGAATTTTCTCAGCCCCTCCCATCGCACAGGCCCTGAGGCGCACGGTACTCTCACAAGGAGTGCAAAGCTTGGGAAGATGCTGAGGGAGTACCTTGCTGACCGTACCAACCTCCGCCGTGATTCCTCTGTGCCTTATAATTATTGGGTATCCAAGCTGGACATGTTGAATGAACTGGCTCTTACGCCTTGGAGATCCTGGCTTGCCCTGCCGTTTTATCAGAGCGGATTTTTAGTGCCACTGGTGGAATTATAACTGATAAGCGCATCCGCCTGTCAACTGAAAATGCTGACAGGCTGACTCTTATAAAAATGGGGTTGGATTGAGCCAGACTTTTCAACACCACCGAATGATAGCAGCGTAACATAAACTCAAATCCAGTGTCTTTTTTTGGGAGGTGCATCCCCATGCACCTCTTCACACTAGAGCTATTTGCTCTTGTCCTCCTCCTTGTCCTCATCCTCATCCTCCACCATCATATCACCAGGGTGACCGTGGTCCGTGATGCAGCACCCACATAATTTTTTTAAAGGGTGTTTAAAATTTTTTTTTTATACAGTATGTTCATGTATACCCCCCAGGGGTAAATGTTTTTCAGCCCATACACTTCGTGCATGGGCATTACAAGTATAGGAGACCCGCTTCTTTCTAATGGGAACATTTTTTTATGAGGCCCCCCTCCACGTCTTTTCCAAGGTACATTGGAGTGCCTCTCAATTTTTGTCAGCCATTGCATTCACTGCATAGGCTCACACTATGGGAGACCCACTTCCTAATAATGGGAACCTTTCTTCATGAGGATCTCTACGTCTCTTCCAAGAGGCATTGGAGTACCTCCCAATTTTTGGCAACCCTTGCATTCACTGCATAGGCAAACACAATGGGAGATCCACTTCCTAATAATGGGAACATTGTTTTTAGGAGGCCCTCTGACCTCCACGTCTCTTCCAAGGGGTATTGGAGTGCCTCCAAATTTTTGGCAACCCTTGCATTCACTGCATAGGCAAACACAATGGGAGACCCACTTCCTAATAATGGGAACATTTTTTTTCAGGAGGCCCTCCTCTACATCTCTTTCAAGGGGCATTGGAGTAGGTCCAAATTTTTGGCAGCCCTTGCATTCTCTGCATAAGCAAACAGTATGGGAGACCCACTTCCTAATAATGGGAACATCGTTTTCAGGAGATTACCCTGGAAAGAATGTTCCTTAACATATTTCCCAGGAAAATCCATTTTGGTTTCATTTTTGTATGTTTTATTGTGAGTCCGTAAAAGTGGCGTAATACCTCTGACAACATTGTTTACAGCAGTGACCTGGGAGTCAGACATGCTTCCAAGGGTCTTCCCCATGCTGGTCCCGTGCCATTTGAGCACTGTTCCTATCGATTTGGGCAATTTTTAAGCCCTCTGCAGACCGCTGTGGGGAGCCGCCGGAAAAATTCTCGAGTTTCCCATAGACTTACTTTGGGCTCGTTGCTCAGGTCGAGCACCTGAGTATTCCAATGTGCTTGACCCGAGCAATGAGCACCCGAGCATTTTAGTGCTCGCCCATCACTAATTTTTATTATTATTTATTATTATAGTGCCATTTATTCCATGGCGCTTTACATGTGACAGGGATATACATAGCACAAACAATTACAATAAATTTTGAACAATACAAGTCGGCGACTGGTACAGCAGGAGCGAGGACCCTGCCCGCGAGGGCTCACAATCTACAGGGGATGGGTGAGGATACAGTAGGTGAGGGTACAGCTGGTCGTGCAGCGGTATGGTGGAGCTGTGGTTACTGCAGGTTGTAGGCTTGTCAGAAGAGGTGGGTCTTCAGGTTCCTTTTGAAGGTTTCCACGGTAGGTGAGAGTCTGATGTGTTGGGGTAGAGCGTTCCAGAGTAGGGGGGATGGACGGGAGAAATCTTGTATACGATTGTTGGAAGAGAAGATAAGAGGGGAGTAGAGAAGGAGATTTTGTCAGGATCGGAGGTTGAGTGTAGGTAAGTATTGGGAGACTAGGTCACCGATATATGGAGGAGACAGGTTGTGGATGGCTTTGTATGCCAATGTTAGGGTTTTGAACTGGAGTCTCTGAGCAATGGGGAGCCAGTGAAGGGATTGACAAAGAGGAGAGGCCGGGGAATAACGGGGGGCAGGTGGATTAGTAAGGAAGCAGAGTTTAGGATAGATTGGAGGGGTGCGAGTGTGTTAGAAGGGAGGACACAGAGCAGGAGGTTGCAGTAGTCGAGGCGGGAGATGATGAGGGCGTGCACTAGTGTTTTTGCAGATTCGTGGTTGAGGAATGTGTGGATCTGGGAGATATTTTTGAGTTGGAGTCGGCAGGAAGAGTAAAGGGCTTGGATATGTGGTTTGAAGGAGAGATTAGAGTCCAGGGTTACCCCGAGGCAGCGAGCTTGTGGAGCTGGGGAGAGTAAGCAGCCATTGACTTTGATAGATAGGTCAGTTGGGGGGGTTGAGTGAAGCGGTGGAAAGATGATGAATTCAGTTTTATCCATGTTATGTTTTAGAAATCTGTCAGAGAAGAAGGATGAAATAACAGACAGACATTGTGAGATTTTGGTTAGTAGAGAGGAGATATCGGGTCCAGAGAGGTAGATCTGTGTGTCATCTGCATAGAGGTGATACTGAAAGCCATGGGACTCTATGAGCTGTCCCTGGCCGAAGGTATAGATGGAGCAGAGCAGGGGTCCTAGGACTGAACCTTGGGGAACACCGACAGATAGGGGGTGAGATGAGGAGGTGGTGGCTGAGTGGGAGATGCTGAATGTCCTGTCTGTTAAATATGAGGAGATCCAAGATAGGGCCAAGTCTTTGATGCCAATAGATGAGAGAGTCTGTAGTAAGAGGGAGTGGTCCACTGTGTCAAAGGCAGATGACAGGTCCAGGAGGAGAAGGACAGATTAGTGTCACTTGGATTTTGCAGTGAGTAGGTCGTTGGTGACTTTAGTCACGGCAGTTTCAGTGGAATGGTGCGGTCGGAAGCCAGATTGTAAGCGGTCAAAGAGGGAGCAGGAGCAGAGGTGGGAGGACAGTTCAGAATGGACGTGCTATTCCAGTAGTTTTGAGGCGTAAGGGAGAAGTGATATGGGGCAATAGCTAGTCAAAGAGGATGGGTCAAGGGATGGCTTTTTGAGGATGGGTATGATCGAGGCATGTTTGAAGCATGAGGGGAAGACACCTGTTGTTAGTGACAGGTTGAAAAGGTGGGTTAGGTTTGAGATGAAGACTGTGGTGAGGTTAGGGATGAGGTGGGATGGGATTGGGTCAAATTTGCAGGTGGTGAGGTGTGATTTAGAGAGTAAAGAGGAAAGTTTATCGTCCGTAATGGTGGAGAAGCTGGTTTTGGAGGAGGGTTGAGTAGATATGAGGAGGGGCTGTGGGGACTTTAGGAAAAAGCTTTGTCTGATGGTGTCTGTTGAACATATTTGTTCAACAGAAGTACAAGCTTTCAGGCCAAGAGGTGGTAGAGTCCTAGTAGAGGGCACTTTAACCCTATAGTAGAGTAGACTGCACTTTACGGTTGCTTTTGATCTACCTTTTTAACCCCTTTAACCCCGAAGGTGGTTTGCACGTTAATGGCCAGGCCAATTTTTACACTTCTGACCACTGTGACTTTATGAGGTAATAACTCTGGAACGCTTTAACGGATCCCTCTGATTCTTAGACTGTTTTTTTGTGACATATTGTACTTAATGATAATGAAAAAATGTGTTACTTTGTGAAAAAATCGGAAATTTGACGAAAATTTTGAAAATGCTGCAATTTTCAAACTTTGAATTTTCATGCCCTTAAATCAGAGAGATATGTCACACAAAATAGTTAATAAATAACATTTTCCACATGTCTACTTTACATCAGCACAATTTGGGAACCAAATTTTTTTTTCGTTAGGAAGTTATAAGGGTTAAAAGTTGACCAGCGATTTCTCATTTTTCCAACAAAATTTACAAAACCATTTTTTTAGGGACCACATCACATTTGAAGAGACTTTGAGGGGCCTTTATGACAGAAAATACCCAAAAGTGACACCATTCTAAAAACTGCACCCCTTAAGGTGCTCAAAACCACATTCAAGAAGTTTATTAACCCTTCAGGTGCTTCACAGGAATTTTTGGAATGTGGAAGAAAACAATGAACATTTAACTTTTTTCACAAAAATGTTACTTTAGACCCAAAATTTTTTATTTTCGCAAAAGGTAACAGGAAAAAATAGACCACAAAATTTGTTGTGCAATTTCTCCTGAGCACGCCGATACCCTATATGTGGGAGGAAACCACTGTTTGGGTGCACGGCAGGGTTCGGAAGGGAAGGAGAGCCATTTGACTTTTTGAATGTAAAATTTGCTTGAACAATTAGCGGACGCCATGCCGCATTTGGAGAGCCCCTGATGCGCCTAAACAGTGTAAACCCCCAACAAGTGACCCCATCGGTAACTAGACCCCTCAAGGATTTTATTAAGGGGTATAGTGAACATTTTGAACCCAGACGTACGACACAGAATTTGATAACATTAGGTCATAATATTGAATAAGTTGTCATTAGTCTTGAGCACTACTTGTATGCACCATGTATCTCTGGTGCTCGAGTGACATGCTCGAGTCCCCACACCGCATGTTTCACGGTTGTTAGACACCCCCAAAAAAACATGCGGGAATTGATCGTGTATGGCAGACAATCCCCGCGTGTTTTTTTGGCTGTATAACAGCTGCAAATTATATGGGGCGGAGACTCGAGCATGACACTCTAGCACCCATGATGCTCGATGCATACCCAAGCACCCGATGCAAACTCAAGTAGCGAGCTCTTGCACTCAATACTAGTCGCCATATCGTCATTTTTTTTTTCTTTTGAAAAAATTCCAACCCTAACCCCAACCTTAATACAACCTCAACCCTAACACAACCCTAACCCTAGCACAACTTTAACCCTAGCACAGACCTAACCCTAGCACAACCCTAACCAAAGCACAACCCTAACCCTAGCACAACCCTAGCACAACCCTAACCATAGCATAAACCTAACCCTAGCACAACCCTAACCCAACCCTAACCCTATTTTGTACGCTGTTCCTCGTGCGGTATAAGTAAATAAACGACTTTATTCTTCGGGGTGGTGCGATTACAGCGATACCAGATTCATATTGGATTTTTATGATTGACAGCTGTCCCACACTAAAAAACGCTTTTTTTTGTTGCAAAGACTAGGTTTTGCATCGCCATATTTTGAGAGCTATAATTTTTCCATATTTCTTCGGGTCAGCGATACTACATTTATATCTTTTTTTTTTATGTTTTGGTGCTTTTACACAATAAAAACTATTTTATAGAAAAAAGAATTTGGGTCTCCGATGCAAGGTAAGAGAGGTTGTTTCCCCTCTCCTTGTTTCCAGAATGCTGCAATCGACTTCAATCACAGCATTTCGGGGGTTAATGTGCTGGGAGCGATGTGGGACTGCTCCTGGCACATAGTATCGGGCGCTAGCTATGAGAATCAGCTGACACGCGGTGGCGATCGCCCCGCACAGCCCCTGTGTGGGCGCGATCACATTGTGCGTAATAATACGTACCTGGTCCATAAGTACCAGGGCACAGAGACATACAATTACTGACAATGTCAAAAAGGGGGCTTTTTGGAGGCAATACTATAATTCTACCAGGTGGCACATCCATTACTTTAGAAGGTCAAACTAGAGACATGAATGACTTTAATATGCTTGTGTAAAGATCTGTGGGTGCTTTCTACCCTGGTGTGTAAGACCTAGGGGTGTAAGATTAGACCTTGAGAAAGTATAGCCGGAATCTCTTGATACATTGAAGTTTTTGTCACTGTGTATCAACACAACAGTCGGGGAACCTGCTTGGCCACTGATATCAAGATCTAAGAGAGTAGTTTTATTAAAACCAAAGGTAATATGTTTTGTACTGCAGATATTAGGAGCTATGATCCTGGGATTCCTGGTGACTTGTGGATGATATTGTAATTATATTGAAATATATTATCCTACCTTGTTTTTTGTAGAGAAATGAAAATGTTTCTTCTAAATGCCTGTAAAACTATTGTTTTTTTCTTTAGACTGGTAGAACCGATAACGATAGTTAGTGATGAGTTCTATCAGTTTAAGGTTATGTTCACATATTGCTTTTTTGCTGATTTTTTTTTTCAGCCAAATCACAATCTCTTCTCAGTGAAAAATGCTGCTGCCAAAAAGCAGGTTTTTCTGCATTTTTGCACTAACTTTGTGACATGCAGAAGTAGTGCTGTTGCTTCCAAAGCATCCAGCAACTGTTACAAATAACACAAACACAGGAGACAGGAAGTGTTGTGCTTCAGAAGCATCCAGCAACTAGAGGGGTTAACACAATCACAGGAGACAGGGAGTGTTCTAGCAGAGCCCCAGGGGTATTGTGGGGAACTTGTTATTGTAGTCGGGTTGAAGCCAAAGGGAGAAGTGGTGTGTGATCTGTATGTCACAGAAGTGCAGGAAAGAGAACAGGATTCAAGTCCAGGGTGAAGCTCAACACAAGTCACATACCCTGCACTGTTAGTTCAGGAAGTCTATCATCGGGCAGGAAGATAAGGACTGGAAGGAAATGTGTCACAGAGATTAAACCCTCCCTGTGTACTAGTGAGTCCTTGTGAAGGAAAAGCCTGCTGTTTATGCATAGAAGTGTGCTGCCAAGAGATCTAATCTGTGCTGAATTATGCTACTGAAGAGACTGACGTTTCTGTGCCTGCTTTATGAGACTGTACTGTAATGAAGATTGTTGCTGTAATATCCCTGAATTGCACTCGCCGTGCTTCAGATTATATATCCCTGAATTGCACTGGCCGTGCTTCAGATTAAATTCCACTGTTAAACTGTTGAAAAAGACTCTTGTCAGATGTGTCTGGTCAGCATATGAATCTATCGTGTGTCTGAGAGAAGTTGCAGCCTATGGTTGCCCTGAGTAACAGTTCCCCCAGGATTCCAACGAATTCATGAAACCCGTCTCGCCCTATCTGAACCTAGCGGCGTGTGTGTAACAACTTATTGCTTTCTATGGAAGAAAAAATGCTGCAAAAGCACTGAAAGAATTTACATGGTGCAGTTTTCAAAAACGCAGCAGTTTTCAAATTCATTCTGGGAAAAAAAAACAATGTGTGTGCATGAGATTTCTCCAATCTCATAGCGTTTGCTGGTACTGTAAAAAACAACTTTTATTTTGCACAAATAAAAATGCAGCAAAAACGCAACATGGGAACATAGCCTAATGCGGAAAAAATGGTTCTGCGGATCACTGGTCACTAACTTCCACACCTTTGTTGATATAAATCCTGCCAGATCCTTTAGGGAATTCTTTAATCTGGATTGAAATAAATTAGATTTTTTTAAAAAATATGTATCATCTAAACTAAAGCTGAAATAATGGATGAGTTCAATTCTGCACGGTTTAGGTATGGCAGATGAGACATTTCCACAATCAGAAAATCATTAATATCATAAGTAAAGTGAATACATAATATGTCCCTTTCCTGTGAGGACTTAATATAGGTCTAAGAGAAACATAAGACCCCTTTAATCATCTTTGTCACGCTTAAAAAAGTCTTATGTTGCAGATGTATCAGAATATAGTAAGGAAGCAAACATGTAATGCATCTTTTACTGCCATGTATATAGGATAAAAATTTCACTTTTGACTTTTTTTCTTTATAATGAACTAGTTACTACATTAATATGTTAGATAACAAAAAGAGGGGGAGATATTATTAGGAGTCCACTGGGTGGAGTTTAGAGATAACTGTTATACACAGAGAATAGGTCCAGTTTAAACCCATAAACCATATACACTGCTCAAAAAAATAAAGGGAACACTTAAACAACAGAATATAACTCCAAGTAAATCAAACTTCTGTGAAATCAAACTGTCCACTTAAGAAGCAACACTGATTGACAATCAATTTCACATGCTGTTGTGCAAATGGAATAGACAATAGATGGAAATTATTTGGAATTATCAAGACAATAAAGGAGTGGTTCTGCAGGTGGGGACCACAGACCACATCTCAGTACCAATGCTTTCTGGCTGATGTTTTGGTCACTTTTGAATGTTGGTTGTGCTTTCACACTCGTGATAGCATGAGACGGACTCTCCAACTCACAGAAGTTGCTCAGGTAGTGCAGCTCATCCAGGATGGCACATCAATGCAGGATGGCAAGAAGGTTTGCTGTGTATATCAGCGTAGTGTCCAGAGGCTGGAGGCGCTACCAGGAGACAGGCCAGTACACCAGGAGACGTGGAGGGGGCCGTAGGAGGGCAACAAACCAGCAGCAGGACCGCTACCTCCACCTTTGTGAAAGTAGGAACAGGAGGAGCACTGCCAGAGCCCTGCAAAATGACCTCCAGTAGGCCACAAATGTGCATGTGTCTGCACAAACGGTTAGAAACCGACTCCATGAGGGTGGTATAAGGGACCGACGTCCACAGATGGGGGTTGTGCTCACAGCCCAACACCGTGCAGGGTGCTTGGCATTTGCCACAGAACACCAGGATTGGCAAAGTCGCCACTGGCACCCTGTGCTCTTCACAGATGAAAGCAGATTCACACTGAGCACATGTGACAGACTTGACAGAGTCTGGAGACACCGTGGAGAGCGATCTGCTGCCTGCAACAATCTTCAGCATGACCGGTTTGGCAGTGGGTCAGTAATGGTGTGGTGTGGCATTTCTTTGGAGGGCCACACAGCCCTCCATGTGCTCGCCAGAGGTAGCCTGACTGTCTTTAGGTACCGAGATGAGATCCTGAGACCCCTTGTGAGACCATATGTTGGTGCGGTTGGCCCTGGGTTCCTCCTAATGCAGGACAATGCCAGACCTCATGTGGCTGGAGTGTCTCAGCTGTTCCTGCAAGATGAAGGCATTGAAGCTATGGACTGGCCCGCCCGTTTCCCAGACCTGAATGCGATTGAGCACATCTGGGACATCATGTCTCGCTCCATCCACCAACTTCACGTTGCACCACAGACTGTCCAGGAGTTGGCGGATGCTTTAGTCCAGGTCTGGGAGGAGATCCCACAGGAGACCATCCGCAACCTCATCAGGAGCATGCCCAGGCGTTGTAGGGAGGTCATACAGGCACGAGGAGGCCACACACAATACTGAGCCTCATTTTGACTTGTTTTAAGGACATTACATCAAAGTAGGATCAGCCTGTAGTGTGTTTTACCACTTTAATTTTGGGGGTGACTCCAAATCCAGGCCTCCATTGGTTAATAAATTTGGTTTCCATTGATGATTTTTGTGTGATTTTGTTGTCAGCACATTCAACTTTGTACAGAACAAAGTATTCAATGAGAATATTTCATTCATTCAGATCTAGGATGTGTTATTTGAGTGCTCCTTTAATTTTTTTGAGCAGTGTACATTAGGTTTAGTATCATAAAGCACTTACGCCCCAATTTAAGATCTGTATATTGGCCACCACCTACAATGTTTTTTTTTTTATGTTACGATGGAGCCTTAAGGTTCCCTTCGGGGACTTAAGGCGACGACTGACTGCTAATTGTAAACATGGCAAAGCCACAACCTCATATAAATTTATAGCCATCACTGCAATATATATAAGCAATGATTGTAACTGAATTTCTTTACTGTAATTTAAATTATTATTTCACATTGAATTACACAGGTATTCATCAAACAATCATGGACTCTGGTGGTTCGAACTCAGACCCAGAGGAAGATGCAATATATACAGATGATGAAATATTTACTGTTAATATTGAAAATTTTGAAGAAATAGTGTCATCTGACAGCAGAAAACCCATTGACCTCAGTGTCCCTGGCACTAGCACAAAGAAAAAGCAGGAATATTCAGGTACAGTGAGGCCAAATTACTGACGGTGATAAAATTATTCCACACTAAAAGGAATTTTATTGTCTGAAATTGACATATAACTACAGTAAATGCATTTACATATAACTATTTTTTAATTATTTTTTTGTTATACCTTTATAATTGTTCATGTCATAAAGAGTCTTTTTCTGGCATAAGCTTAAATGCAGTCTGACTTTTCTGTGAAAGTGTGGTCAACTGTGCTTCTCCAGTAAATATGAGTATACAAAACATGGGAATTATAATAGAGGTCAGTGTTCAACTACATAGGCATACAACCTGGTACACGTGTGGTGTAATATAATTGACAGCCAGCCTTAGCAGGGCAATGTATTAGAAACATAGCGAAGAAGACATATTTTTATATAATGCTCCAGTTTAGGGCATTCAGAACAACTGTCATTACATTATGCCACTATGATAAAGGTAGCCTGAATATGCTGATCATTTCAATATAACCAACATAATGAATATTGCCGACACCTCCCTCTAGAACACACCAGGTATTTGTACACCAAGGCCAGGGAGTTAATTAGCCAGAGGGAGGTAGCCGCTGGGTCCTAGAGACAGCCTCTAAGAAGATGTCTTTAATGCCAAACGTAGAGATCGCTGGCAACCAACTGCAGGGTGACTGTCTGTCACCTCTGACACACCCGTGACAGTACCGCCCCTCTACGAGTACGAGTGGCCTCCGGACACTCAGGACCGGGTTTCTCAGGATAAGAGGTGTGGAATGAGCGAACCAATCTGGGAGTGTTCACCTCTGATGCTGAAACCCAGATCCTCTCCTCTGGACCATAGCCTTTCCGGTGCACCAAGTATTGTAGAGAACGACGTTGGAGACGAGAATCTACAATCATTGAAATCTGGAACTCCAGATTACCATCAAGCATTACTGGGGGCGGTGGCAGAGGCGAGGGCTCAAGAGATTCCACATACTTTTTGAGTAAGGACCTATAAAACACGTTGTGGACCTTAAGGGTCTGAGGAAGTTTAAGCCGAAACGCTGCTGGGTTAATGACGGCGGTTATTTTATAGGGACTAATAAACTTATGTCCCAGCTTCCAAGAAGGAACTTTCAATCTTATATTCCTGGTAGACAACCACACAGTCATTCACATTCAGATCCGGACCTGGCTAGCGTATCATACCTGTCTCCCATGATCTTTAAATTACTCAGAACACCCTGCCATACCGAGGATAGCAACGAAGCAAACCGTTCCTCCTCAGGAACTCCTTAAGCTCCTCCCCCACTAAAGGTATCAAACTGTAGTTGATAACCGTATGCACCGAAGAATGGTGACCTGCCAGTGGATTCTTGACAGTGATTATTAATGACAAATTCTGCCAGCGGTAGGTAGGATGCCCAATCGTCCGGATTTTCGGAGACAAAATACCTGAGGTAGGTCTCCAAATTCTGATTGACACGCTCGGTCTGACCATTCGACTGAGGGTGGAAGGCAGAGGAAAAGGACAGCTGCACCCCCCAGTCGAGAACAGAATGCCTTCCAGAACTTGGAAACAAACTGGGTCCCCCGATCTGACACCACATCGGAGAGAACCCCGTGAAGCTTCACGATCTCATTTATGAACACCTGAGCAAGTGTCTTGGCATATGGAAGTGCAGGCAATGCAATGAAATTAACCATTTTACTGAACCTATCTACCATCACCAAAACCACCATTTTGCCAACAGAAACTGGTAGGTCAGTAATAAAATCCATGGACAAGTGTGTCCATGGCCTACTAGGGATAGGTAGCGGAAGAAGAGTACCAGATGGACGGGTATGCGAAACTTTAAAACGCGCGAAAATACTACATGCAGCTACGTGTTCAATCACATCCCGATGCAACCCCGGTCACCAAAAACGACGAGAGAGGAGTTCCGCGGTTGCCTTACCACCTGAATGCCCTGCAAGCACAGTTATGATGTTCCTAAATTACTTTGCGCTGCAGAACAGATGGTACAAATAACCTTTCTGAAGGGCAGGAGACAGGGGCATCCCCCTGAGCCTCCAACACCTCACCCTCCAGTTCAGGAAACAGTGCCGAAATGACTACCCCTTTCTGTAATATAGGGGCAGGGTTCTCATGCTCACCACCACCAGGGAAGCTCCGGTACAAAGCATCAGTCTTGACATTTTTGACCCCTGGACGAAAAGTGACAACAAAATTGAACTTCGTAAAAGATAGGGACCATCTGGCTTTCCTAGGGTTGAGACTTTTAGCTGACTGGAGGTATAACAGGTTCTTATGGTCAGTAATAACAGTAATAGGATGGACAGCCCCCTCCAATCAATGTCACCATTCTTCGAACGCCAATTTGATCGCCAAAAGTTGCCTATTTCCCACGTCATACTTTCTCTCAGCAGATGACAATTTTTTAGAAAAGAAGACGCACGGACACCATTTATCAGGGGAGGGACCCTGAGACAACACAGCCCCAACCCCGACATCCGACGCATCAACCTCCACAATAAAGGGTTGTGAAACATCGGGTTGACTGAGTATAGGTGCAGTGGCAAAATGATTCTCTGAGGAAGGAAAAGCCTGGAGGGAAGCATCCGACCATTTGGAAAAATCAGACCCCTTCTTAGTGATGTCAGTAAGGGGTTTCACAATAACAGAGTAATTTTGGATGAATTTCCAGTAAAAATGTGTAAAGCTCAGAAAACGTAGAACCTTCAGGTTCTCGGGATGTTCCCAATCAAGGACTGCTCGGATCTTCTCCGGATCCATCTGAAAACCTGAAGATGACAACAAGTTCCCCAAAAACTGCACCTCCTGAACGTTGATAACACATTTTTTTTTAACAAGCCAAGAAATACCCAAAACAATAGGTGTGGGAAGATTTTCCAGGACATAGCAAGGGATTATTTCACAATGAACTGACCCTACCCTCAGTTTCACATTTATATACAATCTGAGTAAATGCTTTCTGTGCAAGTGTCGCCGAGTCAATGGCAAAGATGGAAATAGGTTCAGCTAAAGCACAGCAAGTAAGACCATGAGTTTTCACAAACTCATCATCAACCATGCTGACTCCGGCTCCACTGTCAACAAACACAGAAATTTTCTCGGTTTTGCTCTCTAGCACCACCTCTGCTGACAGGTCAAAGCGGGAACTTGCTTATCCAACTCCAGACTACCAAGAGTTAATCGAGTCTCCTTTTGTTTAGGAATTGAAGGACAGGTCCCAACAAAATGTCCCTTTTCCCACAAAAAAAAAAGCGCCTTTTTTCTGCGAATCTCCGGGGAGATGTATGATGTAGAGACATCCCCTAACTGCATGGGTTCCTCCACCCCCCCCAGTACTGGTTCACCTCCAGACCGCTCCCCCGGCAGAGGTGCACAACCCCGACAAGAAGGCCATGGATCCCGTAGGTGTCTATCAAGATGTATGGCCAACAACATGGCAGCTTCCAAGGACTGAGGAGTTTCATATACTGCCAAGGCATCTTTCAACCTTTCAGTAAGCCCCTCACAAAATTGACTTCTAAGGGCTGAGTCATTCCATTTGGAATCCGTTACCCATCTACGGAATTCCGAACTGTACATCTCCACTGACCAATTCCCCTGCTGAAGGCGACGTAGCTTAGACTCAACCAAGGCGACTCGATGAGGGTCATCATAGATGAGGGTCAGAGCCTCAAAAAAACCCTCCACAGACTGGAGACAAACCGAGTCCTGCGGTAAGGAAAACGCCCACAACTGAAGATCTCCCTGCAATAGAGAGATCACAATACCAACCTGTTGCTCTTCATTTCCGGAGGAGTAAGGACGAAGTTTAAAATACAATTTGCATGCCTCCTTAACCCTTTCGCAACCTTGGGTTTTGTCGTTTTTGCTTTTTCGATTTTTGCTCCCCTTGTTCCCAGAGCCATAGCGTTTTTATTTTTTGGACAATATGGCCGTGTGAGGGCTTATTTTTTGCGGGACAAGTTGTACTTTTCAACGCCATTACTAGTTTTACCATATCGTGTACGGGAAAACGGGAAAAAAAATCCAAGTGCTGTAAAATTGCAAAAAAAGTGCAATACCACAATTTTTTTTTTTTTTTTACCACGTTCACTGAATGCTAAAACTGACCTGCCATTCTTATTCTCCAGGTCATTATGAGTTCGTAGACACCAAACATGTATAGGTTATTTTATATTTAAGTGGTGAAAAAAAATTCCAAAATTTGGTAAAAAAAAATAGCACCATTTTCCGAGACCTGTAGTGTCTCCATTTTTCGTGATCTGGGGCTGGGTGAGGGCTTATTTTTTGCGCGCCGGGGTAGATCCGATGTTTTGATCGCCCGTTATTGCATTTTATTGCAATTTTGCGGTGACCAAAAAACGTAATTCTGGCAATTAGAATTTTTTTCTCGTTACACCGTTTACCGATTGGATTAATTCTTTTTTTATATTTTATAAATGGGGCGATTCTGAACGCGGCGATACCAAATATGTCTATGTAGGGTTTTCTTTTTTATATTTTATTTTGAATGGGGCGAAAGGGGGGTGATTTAAACTTTTATATATTTTTTATATTTTTAAAAACTTTTTTTTTTTCACTTACTGCATGCTTCAATAGTCTCCATAGGAGACTAGAAGCAGCAGTTGTCTGATCGGCTCTGCTACATACAGGGGACCAGCGGATCCCCTGCATGCAGCAGAAATGGTCCTGTGCTATGAGTGCCGACCACTAGGTGGCGCTCATTGCGACCAGATCATGACAACCACAGGCGTCTGCTGCAGACCCTGGGTTGTCATGCCCACCCATCGGTGACCCGCGATCACGTGACGTGGTCGCTGATGGGCGGGGCTTATGACGCGCAACCAGGAAGCGCGCGTTAAATGCCGCTGTCGGAGATTGACAGCGGCATTTAACATGTTAACAGCCGCGGGTGGATCGCGATTCCACCCGCGGCTGTTGCGGGCACATGTCAGCTGTAAGAATCAGCTGACATGTGCTCGGTTCAGTGAGGGCTCAGCGCAGCAGCCCTCACTGAACGGGGGGTACGCAAATGTGCGTACTAAGACGTCATGGGTTGTAAAGGGGTTAAATACAAAAAACTTGTACCTACCTTCTGAAAACCTGTCCGGGATGGCAACCTTGGGTTCAGGCTGGACAGGCCTACCTGCAGAGACCCCCACATTGGCCATCTGCAACCGCTGATGCTGCTGCTGAACCTCACAGTGGAGGTCATTCACCTCCAGACACAGACGGCGGAACTGCTCTGCGAGCTCCACAACTGAACCCATAAAGGAAGGAGACAGGAAAAAAAAAAGGTCCACACCCAAAAACACACAGAGAAAAAAAAGACCCAAAGTGTCAGTTTTTTTTTTTTCCTTTTCAAAATGTGCTCGGACGGCGATAATGTCACGCAAGGTGTGGGAAAAACTTAGTGCAACACAAAGGGAAGAGGGAAAGGGAGCCCAGACTCTAGGGAAAGGGGGGAAAGTGGAGAACTCCTTGGTTGATCTAGCGTCACCCTGTCTCCTCTAAGGTCCCTGTATTGGCTCTTAACCAATCGCCGCATGCGTACCTCACACTGTCTTTCCCTGGTGTTTGGCTCAAGCTAGGGAAAGGAGGAGATGAGCACTAGTCGATCTCCACTAAACACTATAGACAACAATGAAGGACAAACAGGGGAAAAGTGCTTATCTTTATATGACTCCAGATAAATGCACAAACACGTCCTCAAGCTCCAGAAAGGAAAAGGTACTGCTCTGGCTAAGCCTTTACAAGGAATAATGAATATCGCCGGCACCTCCCTCTAGAACACACCCGTTTTTATATACCCAGGCCAAGGATTTAATTAGCCAGAGGGAGGTAGCCGCTGGTCCTAGAGACAGCCTCTAAGGAGATGTCTGTAATGCCAAACGTAGAGATCTCCTGCAACCAACTGCAGGGCGACTGTCACTTCTGACACACCTGTGACACCCACGCGCTGAGCGGCCCACCCGGATCTATGCTACAGCTGAAACAGTTGAAATGCTGGATGCCAAAACAGTTGAAAGCAATGATGAGAGATGAGCTTCCTTTCCCATCATTCTTCCTTGGCATCTGACGTCTCAGCACAGCGGGCATGATGAAATCACTAGTAAATATTTCTCGCTGTGCTGAGATGTGCGGGTGCTCAGAACGCTCACTTCAGAGACCGGAGCAGCGGGGGAACAAGGAGAGCTGAGTATTGTATTTTTTTTCATGGGGAGTGCATTATACTGTATGGAGGCCTATGGGGAGTGCATTATACTATATGGAGGTCTATGGGGAGTACATTATACAATATGGAGGCCTAAGTGGAGTGCATTATACTGTATGGAGGCTTATGGGGAGTGTATTATACTGTATGGAGGCCTATGGCGAGTGTATTATACTATATGGAGGCCTATGGGGAGTGCATTATACTATATGGAGGACTATGGGGAGTGCATTATACTATATGGAGGACTATGAGGAGTACATTTTACTATATGGAGCACTATGGGGAGTGCATTATACTATATGGAGCACTATGGGGAGTGCATTATAATGTTTGGAGGCTTATGGGGAGTGAATTACACTGTATGGAGGCCTATGGGGAGTGGATTATACTATATGGAGGCCTATGGCGAGTGCATTCTAGTATATAAAGGACTATGGAGAGTGCATTCTAGTATATGGAGGACTATGGGAGTGCATTAAACTGTATGTAGGCCTATTGGGAGTGCATTATACTGTATGGAGGCCTATGGGGAGTGAATTATACAGTATAGAGGCCTATGGGGAGTGAATTATACTATATGGAGGCCTATGGGGAGTGGATTATACTGTATGGAGGCCTATGGCGAGCGCATTCTAGTATATGGAGGACTATGGGGAGTGCATTATTTTGTATGGAGGCCTATTGAGAATGCATTATACTGTATGGAGGCCTATGGGGAGTGAATCATACTATATGGAGGACTAAGGGGTGCATTATACGGTATGGAGGCTTTTTAGGGGCCATCATACAGTGTGAGGATTACAGTGAGGGGGCCATCATACAGTGAGGAGGCCATCATACAGTGTGGGAGCTAATGTGGGGCCTTAGTACACTGTGGGGTGCAATATACAGTGCTGGGGCCATCAAACAGATTGGACGCTATTAAGGGGCCAGTATACAGTGTGGGGGCATTATACTGTATATAGGAGAGCACCATACTGTGTAGAGGGGAGCTATACAGGGGGGAGACTCGGGACTTTATTAAATATTAAGTGGGCACTTGTTATATGGAAACTCAGGTTATTCTGACCGTCAAAGAGGCACACAGAGGATATTATTAGTTTTTAGGGGGAAAATTGCGGGCACTGTTTTCTAGGGCACTTACACAAGGCATTAATATATTCTAGAGGTTTGTTTTACCAGCATGCGGACATAAAATACCACACAGTAGGTGCAGTAATAGGGACACATAAGGCAGCAGCAGCTCAGCACTGGGGTATCAGCAGGATAAGGAGTTTGTGCAGGTTGGGGATAGATGAGGACCTTGCTGGAAATGTGAGAAGCCATATATAATATTTGTTGTAATCTCTGCAGCCGAGTCCTGGCTTGAAGAAGTTTTTATGTCAGTTTGGGCCAGATGGAAAAGCTGGTAAAAGTGAATGACTCCACCAGAAAGAACGTCAGCTGTAAGTCACCATCTATAACTGTACTGTAATCTCTTACATGTTCTGCAGGACTGGTATCCACTACCACATGGCTGTAATTTCAGTTTTGGTCTTTGTATGGTGATTTTTTTTTTAGTAACAGCATAGTCATCTGCTGAGGTTCTTCTATATCCACTGTTATGGTACACCACCATAACTGAAATCAGGGTTACCTGGTTAGGGGCACACTCAGAAGTTTTGCTTTTCCTCAATCCAAACCGTAGGTACGCCTCTGAATTTATGATATAATGTACTGAATAATGGGGAAGAATTTAATCTGGGGTAAAATTGTGGAAAAAAAATATGTCTGTAATACGAGGTGACGAACATTAGCTGAGTAGCAATAGCAGTAACAGAGAAGTAATGTTCAAACCGGGATTCTCCTGCTGTTTATTGGAGGATGTACAAAATGAATTAACATTTTTTTCTTCCACAAAATAAAAGTTAACTCCTTTTGGCTGAGCACTAACTATACATACTACTATATACTATACATCATAATTTCATAGTTTTTAGGGTTTAACCCCTTCACCCCCAAGCCTGTTTTCACCTTCATGACCAGGCCAAATTTTACATTTCTAACCAGTGTCACTTTATGAGGTAATAACTCTGTAACACTTCAACGGATCCCAATGATTCTGAGACCGTTTTTTCGGGACATATTGTGCTTCATGTTAGTGATAAAATTTGTTCAATATGACTTGCGTTTAATTGTGAAAATATCGGAAATTTAGCAAAAATTTAGAAAAGTTCACAATTCTCAAATTTTTAATTCTTATGCCCTTATACCAGAGATGTGAGTCATAGGAATTAAAGCAAGGGGAAAAAATTAACATTTTACTTTTTTTTTCACAAAAATTTTACTTTAGCCCCAAATATTTTATTTTCACAAGGATAACAGGAGAAAATGGACCCCAAAATTTGTTGTACAATTTCTCCTGAGTATGCAGAGTCCCCATATGTGGGGGAAAACTACTGTTTGGGTGCACAGCAGGGCTCAGAAGGGAAGGAGCATGGTTTGACTTTTTGAACGCAAAAATGGGTGGAATCGAGAGCGGGTTCCACATCATGTTTAGAGAGCCCCTGATGTGCCTAAACAATGGAAACCCCCCACAAGTGACATTTTGGAAACTAGAACCCTCAATGAACTTATCTAGATGTGTGAACACTTTGAACCCCCAGGTGCTTCACAGAGGTTTAAAACGTAGAGCAGTGAAAATAAAGAATCAAATTTTTTTTTATGTTATAAATTATAAATTTATACCATTGGGCAGTGAAGAAAACTATGTGGGGGAAAGCTACTGTTTGGGCGCACGGAAGGCACAGAAGGGAAGGAGCACCATTTGAATTTTGGAGCACCATTTTGCCTGGAATAGACTGCGTATGCCATTTCACATTTGAAGAGCCCCTGACATGCCAAAACAGCAGAAACCCTCACAAGTGACCCCATTTTGGAAACTACACCTCTCTAGGAACTGATGTTCGGGCCTAGTGAGAATTTTTAATCCTCAGGCGATTCACAGAATTATATAATATTGGGCTGAGTAAATGAAAAATTATAATTTTTTCCACTGAATTGTTGCTTTGGCCCCAGTTTCTAATTTTCAAAAGGGGTAAAAGAAGAAATTGAATGGCACAATTTGCTGTGGAATTTTTCCTGAGTACGTCAATACCCTACATGTAATCTGGAACTACTTTTGAGGCACAGTGTAAGGCTCAGAAGGGAAGGAGCTCCATATTATAGTGTGGATTTTACTGTTATGGTTTCCAGGTGCCATGACCCAATGGAAGAGCCCCTGAGGTGCCAGGACAGCAGAACCCCCAATATGTGACCCCATTTTACAAACTACACCTCTCAATGAATTCATCTAGGGGTGCAGTGATCATAATGACGCCACAGGTGTGTCACAGAATTTTATACCATTGAACAGTGAAGAAAAAATAATACAATTTTTACCACAAAAAAATTATTCTACACCCAGATTTTACATTTTCACATAGAGAAATGGGTAAAAATGGCACCAAATTTTGTCACACAATTTCTTCTGAATGAGGAAATACCCCATATGCGCTTGTACAGTACTGCTTAGCCATACGGCGAGACTCAGGAAGGACGAAGCGCTATTTGCCTACTGGAGCACAGATTTTCCTAGAATAGTTTGCAGACTTCATATACAGAGCCCCTAAGTGCTAGAAGAACAGAATACCCCCTCAAGTGACCCCATTAAGGAAATTACACCCCTTTGGGAATATATCTACAGGTGTAGTGATGATTTGATTCCATGGGTGTATTCCAGAAACAAGCAGCAGTGGATGCTGCTGAGTGAAAATTGCAAATCTGCTATTGTATGCCTGTGCATTATAGTGACCATACTTTGTAGTGCCCAGTACATTGCAGTGCCCCGTACATTGCAGTGCCTGTAAATAGCAGTGCCCCTTACATTGTGCCTAGCTTGTGCTTCTGGAGACCTGCATCTGTAAATCAGGTGGGATGTCATCACTACAGAAATGTCAAACATGCTGATGCTAAATATGGTTCATGCACACTGTGGTTCTCAGAAGGGAGAGGGGCATTCGGATTTGGGAGCTGTCACGGGTGTGTCGCCACGAAGATCGTCACGAGTACACAGCCTGACTTCTCGCAGCTGACTTGTTGGTGCTTTGTGTTTTTCGGCAGTGAGGGAGTTAATTCTCTCTCTCTCTGTGCTAGACGAGGTCCAGCCTCACCCAGCTGCAATCAATACTGCTGTAGTGAGACTCCTTCAAATGCCTGCTGGTCTGTTTGGGAAGTGTCGGTGAAAGCATTTCATTCAGACTAACAGAGCGGATCGTGGTGTTTGGAGTTTCTGAGATAAGTGTATTTGGAGTGTTTTTTCCCTTCCTCGCTTTATCATTTATCTCCTTTCCCGTTGGTGTTCCCTCTGTTGTAGTTGTGTAGTTGTTGTATGCAAGGTGGTTTTGGTTTTTCCCTTGTACTGTCTCGTTCGTCTAAGTACTGTGTGTGGGCATATTATTACTTGTCCCCTTTTGTTGTGATCGGGGTCCTTCTCAGGACTAGATTACTTAGGTACAGGGATCCTCAGGAGGTAGGGGTTACGCTGGCGGCCTGGACCTCTGTACCTTTAACAGTACCTCCAGGTTGAGGGACTAGTCAGGGCCCCAGCTTAGGGTCAGCTTAGGCCCCCTACCTACAGTATACAGAGACAGCGTGACATTTTCACCGACCCACTTAGTTTTTCTCCAGCTACCATGGATCCAGTAGCCGGTCTAGCTCGGCAGTTGCAGAGTTTGTCCATGGAGCTGGCGGACGTTAGGTCCAAGGTTTTGCATCCTCAGGAGCAAGCCGGACCAGAACCTAAAGTAGCTCTCCCTGACAGGTTCACTGGGGGGCGGGACAAGTTTTTTGTTTTCCGGGAGGCATGCAAGTTGTACTTTCGGCTGCGACCTCGGTCATCGGGGAGTGAAGAACAAAGGGTGGGAATTGTCATCTCGCTCCTACAAGGGGACCCACAATCTTGGGCGTTCTCTCTTCCCCCGGGCTCCCCGGCTCTCCAGTCAGTGGATAGGTTTTTCGCTGCTCTGGGACTCGTATATGATGACCCAGATCGGATCTCCCTTGCTGAGTCTAAGTTACGTAGGATCCAGCAGGGAGATCGTCCGGCGGAGGAATTCTGTTTGGAGTTCCGTAGGTGGGCCACGGACACCCAGTGGAATGACCCGGCTCTTAGGAGCCAGTTTTGTCATGGTTTATCCGACAAATTACAGGATGTGTTGGCACAGTATGACTCTCCCGCGTCACTGGAAGCCGCTATGGCCCTTGCTATTCGCGTTGACAGACGGCTTCGGGAGAGGTGTGGGATAACTCTACCCCCTGTGATGACTCCACCTCCTACAAGGTCCCCTCATATGGTGGTTCCCCTGGTCAGTCCAGAGGAGCCTATGCAATTAGGAGGGACATCATTTCGGGGGAGGGGACCGGTGGTGCGACATAAGACAGGAAGGTGTTTCTTCTGCGGGAGAAAGGGACATTTTATTGGGGGGTGTCCATCCCGTCCCTTGCAGAGTGAAGAGTCGTCGGAAAACTGTTGATCCCAGGTTGTGTGGTGGACGGCAATCTGGGAGTAGGTATTTCGTCCCTAGGTTCGTCTCAGTTTCTCGTACCGGCGGAGGTGGTGGTGGGTACGAGAACTGAGAGGATATCTGTTCTTCTGGATAGTGGGGCCGGGGCTAATCTGGTTGATGCTCGGTTTGCCCGGGTTCAAGGTATGCGATTGAGTGAGTTGGCTAAACCCATCCCCATATTCTCGATTGATGCCAGGCCTCTCGGTCAGGGAAGTTTTTTGCAAGCTGTGCATGACGTAAAACTTCAAGTGGGGGCGATACATAAAGAACTGCTGTCTTGCTACGTGTTGGAGGGTTTTCCCACTCCTATAGTGTTGGGCCTTCCTTGGTTAGCTAAGCATAACCCGGTTATTAATTGGCAAACCAGAGAGATAAGCCAATGGAGTAAATTCTGTAATAAAAACTGCATGAACACGGTCATCGGTGCGGTTACTCCTTGGGTCTTACCTCCATTTCTGGCGGACTTTGAGGATGTATTCTCGGAGAAAGGGTGTCAGGAACTACCTCCTCATCGCGAGTATGACTGTTCTGTAAAACTGCTCCCTGAGGCCAAGTTACCTAAAGCTAGGTTGTATAACCTTTCTGGTCCTGAGAGGCAGGCCATGAAGGATTATATTTCAGAAAGTCTGGCTAAGGGGCATATTAGACCTTCATCTTCACCGGTGGCTGCGGGGTTCTTCTTTGTTAAGAAGAAAGATGGAGGCCTACGCCCTTGCCTGGATTTCCGTGAACTTAATCGGATTACGGTCCGAGATCCGTATCCGCTCCCACTTATTCCCGATCTCTTTAATCAGATCGTGGGCGCCAAATGGTTCTCTAAGTTGGATCTCAGGGGGGCGTACAATCTGATTAGGATGAAGGAGGGGGATGAGTGGAAGACGGCGTTTAACACTCCGGAGGGGCATTATGAGAACCTTGTCATGCCATTCGGTCTGACTAATGCCCCGGCGGTGTTCCAACACTTTGTTAATGACATTTTTCGCCGCCTGGTGGGACAGTTTGTTGTCATATATCTGGATGATATCTTAATTTACTCGCCGGATCTGGTGTCTCATCAGGAGCACGTTAGGCAGGTGTTACAGATCTTGCGGGATAATAAACTGTATGCCAAATGGGAAAAGTGTGTGTTCGCCGTACAGGAACTCCAGTTTTTAGGCTTCCTGGTTTCAGCGTCCGGTTTTCGTATGGACCCTGGGAAAGTGCGGGCAGTTCTTGAGTGGGATCGGCCAGAGAATCTTAAGGCACTACAACGTTTCCTGGGGTTTGCTAATTATTACCGGAAGTTCATTCGTAATTTCTCGTCCATGGTTAAGCCTCTCACAGACATGACTAAAAAGGGGACGGATTTTTCTAGGTGGTCTGACAAGGCTTGTCAAGCATTCTCCTCCTTGAAAAAATGTTTTGCCTCGGCACCCATACTCATTCAACCTGATGCGTCACAGCCATTCATTGTAGAGGTAGACGCTTCCGAGGTAGGGGTGGGAGCAGTATTGTCACAGGGTTCGTCCCCTGGTAAGTGGCATCCGTGCGCCTTTATCTCTAAAAAATTGTCGTCCGCTGAGAGGAATTACGATGTCGGCAATAGGGAACTCTTGGCCATTAAGTTAGCTTTTGAGGAGTGGCGCCATTTTTTGGAGGGGGCAGTCCATCCGGTCACCGTCATCACCGATCACAAGAACCTGCTATATCTGGAGTCCGCGAAACGTCTGAATCCCAGACAAGCTAGGTGGTCATTGTTTTTTACCAGGTTTAATTTTGTCGTTACATATCGTCCTGGGTCAAAAAATGTAAAGGCGGATGCCTTATCTCGTAGTTTCCCTGGGGCCGGGAATACGGACGACCCGATTCCTATCCTTCAGGAGGGGGTGGTGGTTTCGGCAGTATGCTCTGAGCTGGAGGAGGAGGTATTGGAGGCTCAGGGGGACGCCCCTGTTGGACCTCCGGGGAGACTGTTTGTTCCAGATCAGTTGCGACAAAAGGTGATCGAGGCACACCATAACTCAGTTTTTGCAGGACACCCGGGGAGTAAAGCAACTGTGGATCTCCTCTCGCGTCGGTTTTGGTGGCCTAACTTACATAAGGAGGTGGTAACTTTTGTCGCGTCCTGTGGGGTTTGTGCGCGCTCTAAGACCTCACATACCCGTCCGTCTGGGGCCCTCTTACCTTTGAAGATCCCGGAGCGTCCTTGGACTCATCTGTCTATGGACTTTATTACGGACCTCCCTCCGTCTTCGGGTAAAACGGTCATACTCGTTGTAGTGGACAGGTTCAGCAAGATGGCACATTTTATCGCTCTTCCGGCTCTCCCTAATGCTAAAACTCTTGCGCAGGTGTTCATTGGGGAGATTGTGAGGCTTCACGGGGTACCCTCCGAGGTGGTGTCTGATCGGGGGTCTCAGTTTGTGTCCAAGTTCTGGAAGGCGTTTTGTGCACGGCGGGGGATGCATTTGTCATTCTCATCGGCTTTTCATCCTCAGACCAATGGTCAGACGGAACGTATGAACCAGAGCTTGGAGACATATCTCCGGTGTTTTGTGTCAGAGAACCAGGAGGACTGGGCTTCTTTCTTACCTCTGGCAGAGTTTGCTCTTAATAATAGGCGGAGCGAGTCCACTGGTAAGTCCCCGTTTTTTGGGGCATATGGTTTTCACCCCCAGTTTTGTACTTTCAGTAGGGGGGGCTCTTCGGGGGTTCCTGAGGAGGAACGATTTTTCTCATCACTCGCTTCAGTATGGAGAGGGGTGCTGAAGAATCTGAATACTATGGGGAACCGATACAAACGTATGGCTGATAGGAGGAGAGTGTCTGGTCCGGACCTAAGTGTGAACGATCGGGTATGGTTGTCTACCAGGAATATAAAACTTAAGGTTCCCTCCTGGAAACTGGGTCCCAGGTTCATCGGGCCGTACAGAATCAGTTCTATTATTAATCCGGTGGCATTCCGTCTTGACCTCCCCCCCTACGTTTAAAATTCACAACGTGTTCCACAGATCGTTGCTTAAGAGGTATGTGGCGCCGGTGGTACCGTCACCTTTACCTCCCCCTCCAGTGGTGGTCAATGGTAACTTGGAGTTCCAGGTATCAAGGGTCATCGATGCACGCTTTAATCGCCGGTCCCTTCAGTACCTGGTTCATTGGAAAGGGTATGGTCCTGAGGAGAGGATGTGGGTTCCTGCGTCGGATATTAACGCAGACCGATTAGTTCGGGCCTTCCACACGACTCACCCGGATAAACCTGGCCCTGAGGGTCCGGAGGCCCCTCGTAGAAGGGGGGGTACTGTCACGGGTGTGTCGCCACGAAGATCGTCACGAGTACACAGCCTGACTTCTCGCAGCTGACTTGTTGGTGCTTTGTGTTTTTCGGCAGTGAGGGAGTTAATTCTCTCTCTCTCTGTGCTTGATGAGGTCCAGCCTCGCCCAGCTGCAATCAATACTGCTGTAGTGAGACTCCTTCAAATGCCTGCTGGTCTGTTTGGGAAGTGTCGGTGAAAGCATTTCATTCAGACTAACAGAGCGGATCGTGGTGTTTGGAGTTTCTGAGATAAGTGTATTTGGAGTGTTTTTTCCCTTCCTCGCTTTATCATTTATCTCCTTTCCCGTTGGTGTTCCCTCTGTTGTAGTTGTGTAGTTGTTGTATGCAAGGTGGTTTTGGTTTTTCCCTTGTACTGTCTCGTTCGTCTAAGTACTGTGTGTGGGCATATTATTACTTGTCCCCTTTTGTTGTGATCGGGGTCCTTCTCAGGACTAGATTACTTAGGTACAGGGATCCTCAGGAGGTAGGGGTTACACTGGCGGCCTGGACCTCTGTACCTTTAACAGTACCTCCAGGTTGAGGGACTAGTCAGGGCCCCAGCTTAGGGTCAGCTTAGGCCCCCTACCTCCAGTATACAGAGACAGCGTGACAGGAGCGCAGAATTTGCTGCATTTCTTTTGGGGGGTGAGGAGCCATAGTGCTTTTCCAGAGCCTTTGTACTGCCAGTAATGTGGAAGCCCCTATATTTCCATTGGCAGATCAGATGACGGACCTGAGTGGGTACTTGCTTTTTTTGTGGATTGAGTTAAAGGAACATTTTACATAACATTTTGGATCACATTTGTTCTGCACTATACGCTGAGCACTTACAGCAGGGTTTCGATCTAAATCTGTGGATGACATAATTCAGATGACACGTCCGACAGGTCAATTCACTATAATGAGGCAGCAGACGTACACTGGTCTCAGTCTGGCTTCTGTTCAGCGAAATCCTTCTTTTCAGAAGTGCAAAAAACTGTGACGGACCCCTCCAGATCATAGGATCATCATAGGATCACCTGCCCCCTTAATGGGAATCTTCTGCGGGGGGTTCCGTCTGAATTACGTATTTCAGAAATATGCACGGAAACCCCAGTGTAAGTGCTCAGCGTAGAACGCAGGATAAATGTGCGCCGAGCCTTAATGCGCTATTTATTTTTCCACTGATGGAGTTTTACAGTGGCTTGTTTTTTGCAGGAAAAGATGAAGTTTTCAGTGGTACCATTTTTATTTACAATAGTCTTTTTGATAGCGTTTTAATATGTTTTTTATGATGAAAAAGCATAGGTTTTTTGCTTCCTTTTTAATTTTTTATAGTGTCTACTGAAGGGGTTAAACAATGGGACAGTTTTATAGGCTGAGTCGTTCTGGACACAGCGAAACCAAATATGTGTACTTTTTTGTTTACTTGTTTCTGTTTACATAAAAATACTTATTTTATGGGTACAATATACCCATATCCCCTCCGATCGGAGGAGAGAGGGAGCCCCCTCTCCCTGCCTTCTAAATGTTATGATCGATATCACAGCTAATGATGAGCGAGCAGGCTCGCTACTGCTCGGTGCTTGCCCGAGCATCTCACTGCTCAAGATGCTCGGCGCTCGCTGAATATTTACAGGGTTGCTCGGCGGGAGCTCAGGTCCCCTCCCTGCATGTTTGGCGCTCTTTAGAGCACCAATCAACATGCAGGTATTGTCTGCCACACACTGTAATGCCGCAGCCATGTTGGCTGTGGCATTACAGTGATTGGCTGGCCGCACAGTGTCATCAGGTCTATATCAGATCTGGCGCCGCCATGCTCGTCACAGTCTATTTCGGAATCAGGCAGTGTAGGGAGAGATGCTGCTGAGCTAGGGAGAGATTTGGTTGTTTATTACTTAGTGTAGGTGCCCCCTGGGCCGTGGGGCACTTGGGACCGGGCTTCAGGGCAATGCTGGGAGTAGTAGTGGCGGCCCGGTCCCGTGGCTCAGGGTGGTCAGACCAGTGGCAGTCTATGATGTGCTGTAGGTAATGTCCGACTACGCCACCCGTGGATTGCGGCTATTATGAACCGCCGCTGCACGGCAGACCGCTGAGGCTGATGGTGTTTGCAGCTGAGGTAGTGTTACTCCCCACGGGAAGAGTGCAGCCCCAGGGCAGTGTAGTGGATGGTGGGGGTGATGGTGCAGGGAGTCCCAGTACTGTTAGTGCTGGCGAAGCAAAAAGTACAAAGACAACGTGTTGCAGTCCAGGGTCTTTTACTCACAGTTCATATATTCCCAGTCACTTCTGTCAGCCGCCCGAGCCGTGCTGCGTCCACCAGGTGAGGGGTTCGGTCAACCCCCAGGCAGTTAAGGAATATGGCACAGGACCCCCTTCCATCCTTTCTCTGGCCAGCCCCACCAGTGACCAACTTTTGTCCAGCTACCGTGGATCTGCGCGGGTAAACGTGGGCCCCGTTCCCCGCTGTCCTATATGGTGCCTTCCTAGCAGGTTTGGTGAGGTGTCGCAACCATAAATGATCACGACCTCTGGTCTTTGGCTGAGGGTAGTTTCTCCTCCACCAACTTGGGATCCGGTACCCTTAATCTGCCTGACCCTTCACCCGGTATTCTCATGGGTTCTTAGGGTCCCTTCTGCCTTCTTGTTTCTGAGCCCTTCTACACTTTGGGTACTTCTCTTTTCTTTGCTGTTCCTTTCTGTTTCTGTTCCTTTCTGTTTCTGTTCCTTCCTTCTGGCTCCGGCCTTCACCCTTGGCCTGCCTCGTGGAGCTGGGCCCAGACTGAGCCACAGCTCCCTGTCAGCCCTCCCTGGCTGAACTCCTTCTCTCACTTCTCTGACTGACCTTCTCCCAGAACTAAGATGGTGCCCACCTTATATACCTTCCCCTAGTGTGTGAGCTCAGGTGACCAGCAACCAATGAGCTCCTACCTATGCTCAGAAACCGTCCCCTTCTGCTCCTACATCACTGGGTTTCCCCCCCCCCTCCCCACTCCAGCCAGGGACATGTTCTGTCGTGCCTGCATTACTGTATAAATGGGAGCACCGTTGAGATGTCCCCCGGAAATGGGGTGTGTGTGATGCATGCAGTTAACTGGGCCCTGGTCCATACTCCATCCTTACCCGGGAGTGGAATACCACACCTCTGGCAGAGGTGCAATACCCATGTAGTGGCCGAACCCTCGGGGCGCTACATAGGTATTTTACAAGATTCCCTAGATATCCATCTCAACTAATAGTCCTTCTGAGGACTAATCCAGCTGCAGAGATATCAGTGCTAGGCAGGCAAGCAGGGTATATAGCAGGTTGCAGGGCACAAAACAAGAGGGTCCATTCCAGTTCTGTCTGCTGGTGCTTTTACAGATATTTGTAGAATTAGCCCCAGGTATCAGTTACCAGGAATATTTTTTTTTATCTTAATCCTGATTATTTACTTAAAAAGCAATCCAGAGTACACCGTTTTTCTGCTCCATTTGCTTGTTGGCACTGCAGAACACAGCCAGATCCTTTCCATATTACAGCTCTAAAAATCCAGGTTTAAAACTGTGGTTTGTCTGTCACATGGATCACATATAATTGCCCTGAAAATATTGCCTTTTCTGGCCTCCATTGAAATTTTGTTGCAGTGTATCAGCGAACTTATTCACACGAGGTCGGCGCTGTTAAAAATAGTTCCCTACAGGCCAGCTATTTAAAACTGTGACATGATGGTGATTGTGCATGCAGAGGCTGAGGGCAAGCTGAAATTGTGCTCCAACAAACACCCACATCTTCTCGCTCGACCTATCTGTCCCAATTAATAGGGGACCGCAGAACACCACTATTGAACACAGAGCAGTGTGAAAAAGTTATTGGTTGGATAGCAGATAATGCTTCTAGTCACTTAGCCACCACCACCACCCTGTCTTCCACACGAGCAAGTCTCAGTAGCCGTGAGTCTGGACCGCATATTCCTCACCTTGATCCTCCTCCCTCCCACCATGCCGAGTGCACGGAGACAACTGATCCCACACTTGGGCACTCCGAAGAGCTGTTCACTTTTCCATTTATAGATTCGGGCCTCTCGCCTGGCCCACTTGAAGTGGGGCAAGAGGAGATTGCATGTAGCGATGCCCAAATATTTGAGCAGCCACGGTCATATGAAGGCGATGGTGGGAAAGTGTCACAAGAGGTGGACGATGATGAGACACAATTGCCAGAAAGTCAGGAGGAGGACCAAGGTGCGGAAGTGGAAGATGAGGTGGTGGATGATATAGTAACTGACCCAACCTGGCAGGAGGACATGCAGAGCGAGGACAGCAGCACACAGGGGGAGGGAGGCAGAGCACCCCAACAGGCAGGAAGAAGCAGTGTGGTGGCCGCAGACAGAAGGCGGGCAATCGCTCCTCGTAACACCAACACGACGGAAGTTGCCAGTACAACTGTTAGGTCTTCCCGAGTCTGGTTGTTTTTTAAAGACTCTGCCGATAACCCCAAAAAGGCCATTTGTTATGATCTGCTACAGGGACTAAGGAAAGACAGGAGATCTGTCCCTACAATAGAACTAAACTAGATCCCTACGATGTAACGGGGAACCTGATCCTGCGATCAGACCCGCTAAAGTCCTCGGCTAGTCTATACGAAGACGTATAGATGTGAGGGAGGGATCCCTACAAGAACTAGGGACTGGGATAAGTTGGACACCTCCTAGCAGAAATAGTAGCAGTCAAAGACAAACACACAACAAAAAGCATAGAGGTCAGAAGACCTAGCAAAACTAACAGAGAACGGCAACAGAGCACCAAGCTAGCTCAAGAGTAGTAAATACAATGAAGTCCAGCAAGGCCAGGAGGGCGGAGCCGGATTAAATAGGCAAAAATGGTCATGTGACCAGCAAACTAAAAAAAACCTAACAGGAGAGTTCTAACAGTACCCCCTCTTCTAAGAGGATCCTCCGGATCCCCTAGGCCCAGGCTTACCAGGAAACCTCCTGTGAAACGCTCTGACAAGTCTGGAAGCAGAAACATCATCCGCCCTCACCCATGAGTTATCCTCAGGTCCGAAACCCTTCCAAGCGACGAGATACTGCAAACTCCCTCTATACCGTCTAGAATTTAGGATGCGGGAAATTTCATATTCCCCGTCCTCCACCACCGGAGGAACAGTGGCAGAGGCGTCACCATCCGACACATCAGCTTTTCTCAACAGAGAAACATGAAACACCGGGTTAATCTTCCAGGACGTAGGAACCTCCAACCTAACAGCAGATTGGTTAACTATCTGAAGCACCTTAAAGGGCCCTACGAACTTGGGACCCAATTTTTTAGAAGAAATCCTCAATCGCAGATTCTTAGAGGACAACCAAACCATGTCACCAACAGCAAACAAAACCTCTTGCCGTTTCCTATCAAAGTACCTCTTAGATTTTTTGTTAGCCTCCTGAAGATTACCATGCACATCCGTCCAAACTCTCTCCAAATCACCGGAAAAACTCTCCTCCTCAGGCACAGCCGAAACCAATTTGGAGAATGACCCAAAAGTTGGATATCTCCCAGAACAACAAAAAAAAGGCGAACACCCAGCAGAAGAGGATGTATGGTTGTTAAGAGCAAATTCAGCAAGTGGCAGAAACTCAGACCACCCCTCTTGATTGTCTGCCACAAAACAACGCAAGAACTGCTCAACATCCTGGTTCTTCCTTTCTGTCTGGCCATTAGACTCAGAATGATATCCGGATGAAAACGACAAATGAACTCCCAACCTGTCACAAAAGGCACGCCAAAAACGAGCCACGAACTGAGGTCCCCTATCAGAAACAATGTCAGTAGGAACACCATGTAGTCTGACAATTTCCTTGACAAAGGCCTTAGCGAGTGTCTTAGCGCAAGGCAGTTTGATGAAGGGAACCAAGTGACACATCTTGCTAAAACGGTCCACGACCACCCAGATGACCGTGAAACCTTCAGAGGGGGGAAGGTCAGTAATAAAGTCCATAGCCAGATGTGTCCAAGGTGCAGTAGGAACCTCCAGAGGGCAAAGCAACCCCGCAGCAGGAGCATGCGAAGACTTGGATCTAGCACACACAGTACATTGGCGCACCCACTTAATGACTTCCTTCTGCCATCCAGGCCACCAAAAACTGCGACCCACAAGTCTCTTGGTCTCAGAAATTCCTGGATGACCTGCCAACCGAGACTCATGACACTCAACAAACAAATCTCTCCTAAAGGTCCTAGGCACAAACAACCTCCCATGGGGAGTGTTAGATGGGGTATTCTCCTGAGCTTTAAGAATCTCATCCTCCAAAACGGAGTCCAAAGCAGCAATCACAACACCTTCTTGTAAAATCCTCTCCTCTTCCTCCTCAACACCGACCATGGGAGAAAAGCTGCGAGACAAAGCATCCGCTTTAACATTCTTGGTACCCGGGATGTAAGTAACGGAAAAATTAAACCGCGAGAAAAAAGTGCCCACCTAGCCTGACGGGCATTCAAGCGCTTGGCAGCATCAAGATAGATCAGATTTTTATGATCAGTGAAAACCTGAATGGGAAATTCAGCACCTTCCAAGAGGTGATGCCAGTGTTCAAATGCGAGTTTAATCGCCAGCAATTCCCGATTACCAATATCGTAATTAAGTTCAGTCTCAGAAAATTTTTTTGAAAAAAAGGCACAGGGATGTACTCCATCCTTGTTTTCCTGAGACAACACCGCACCGACCCCCACCGAAGAAGCATCAACCTCAACCAAAAACGGCTTAGTCACATCAGGCTGCATAAGGATGGGAGCAGAGGTGAACCTCTCCTTTAGAAACACAAAAGCTTCAATGGCCTCAGCAGTCCACTGAACCGCATTAGCACCTTTCCTGGTGAGATCGGTCAGCGGTTTCACAATAATAGAAAAAATTTTTATGAATTTTCTGTAATAATTGGCGAAACCCAAAAACCTCTGTATCGATTTCAAACCAATAGGCCTAGGCCATTCCTGCACAGCTTGAACTTTCACCGGGTCCATCTCAAAGCCCTCGCTGGAGATAATGTAGCCCAAAAAACTAATTCTCTGTACAGCGAACTCACATTTCTCCAGCTTAGCAAAAAGCGAATTGTCCATTAATAACTGTAATACCTCACGTACGCTCCGCCAATGAGACTCCAGATCAGGCGAATAAATCAGAATGTCATCCAAATACACAACCACATTTTTGCCGATCAAAGGTCTAAGGATGTCATTAATAAGATTCTGAAAAAATGCTGGAGCATTGGTAAGACCAAAAGGCATCACCAGATTCTCAAAATGACCCACAGGAGTGTTAAAAGCAGTCTTCCATTCATCACCCTCCTTCATGCGCAACAAATTGTATGCCCCCCTGAGATCAATTTTAGAGAACCACTTGGCCCCCACTAACTGGTTAAACAAATCAGGAATCAATGGCAGTGGGTAAGGATTGCGTACAGTAATTTTATTAATCTCACGAAAGTCCAGACAAGGACGTAAACCGCCGTCCTTTTTTTTAACAAAAAAAAATCCAACAGCCACAGGAGACTTGGAAGGCCTAATGTGACCGGCGGCCAAGCTTGTCTGTATGTATTCCTCCAAAGCCTTTCTCTCAGGAATAGTAAGATTAAATAAACGACTTTTAGGAAGAGTCGCTCCAGGGACAAATTCAATGGTACAATCATAGTCTCTATGGGGAGGCAAAATTTGTGACTCCTCCTAAGAAAAAACTCTCCAAAAATCCTGAATAGGTACAGGTAATTCCCCTTTTTCCACCTCAGCAATACGTCCGTTACAACACTTGTCATAACACTTAGGGCTCCAGGACTTAATTTCATTGGTAGACCAATCCAGTACAGGATTGTGCAATTTTAACCAGGGTAACCCCAATATTATTGGAGAAGGCAAATTATCCAATACCACCAAATCCAAATTCTCTTGATGAATACCATTAATAGTGAGGGGAAATTCACAGACCTTATGAGTAACACTCTTCAAGGGAGAGCCATCAACAGAAACCACAGCAATAGGGGATGACAAAGTTTTAGGTTCTAATCTAAGTTTTTCCAAGAATCCCCCATCAATCACATTCAGAGTAGAACCACAATCCACAAATACCCGAAATTCAATTAATTCATCCTGAGCAGTGGTAGTGGCAGATAGGAATACTCCCTTAGAATTTAAACAGGCAATATGTGCATGACTGACCATTTTTTTTTCTTTCTTCATACGAAGCACACAGTTCTTAATAAAATGACCAGAATTTCCGCAATAGAAGCACAAGCCTTCAGAAAGCCTGCGGTCTTTTTCCTGAGAGCGGGGTGCCATCACCCCAATCTCCATCGGCTCTCCATTATCAGCACAGACCTTCTCAGGACTCTGAGCTGACATAGCAGAGGATTTGCTCTCATTAACCCTTGCACGCAGTCTCCTGTCCACCCGTATAGCTAATTGCATTGCCTCCTGCAAGTTTCCAGGTGTGGGATAAGCAATCAGTAAATCCTTAACCCTTTCACCTAGCCCTGCAAGAAACAAGCTTTTCAAATCAGAATCATTCCACCCCACCTGGGCAGACCACCGACGGAAGTGAGAACAATATTTTTCCACATTACCTGATCCCTGCCTCAAACGTCTCAATTCAGACTCAGCAGATGAGACACGATCAGGATCATCGTACAACAAACCCAAAGCAGAAAAAAAACTATCCACTGATCTAAAGCACAGATCACTAGGTTGGAGAGAGAAGGCCCATCCCTGAGGATCTTTGCGCAAAAGTGACATTATGAACCCTATGCGCTGTGATTCATCACCAGAGGATCCGGGTCTCAAACGAAAATACAATAAACAAGCATTTTTAAAAGAAAAAAAATCTTGTTGTTCGCCAAAAAATAAATCAGGCAGACGTACCTTTGGTTCCACAAAATGTGCTCCAGAACAGCTACTCACGTGTTGTTGGAGCTTGGCCACCTCCAGAGAGAGTCCCTGCAAGCGTTGAGCCAAATCTTGAACCGAGACCATGATGGGAAACTGGAGGTCTTTCCTTAGAAAAAATTATTATTATTTTTTTTTTTTTTAGGGCTGGACTTACTGTTATGATCTGCTACAGGGACTAAGGAAAGACAGGAGATCTGTCCCTACAATAGAACTAAACTAGATCCCTACGATGTAACGGGGAACCTGATCCTGCGATCAGACCCGCTAAAGTCCTCGGCTAGTCTGTACGAAGACCTATAGATGTGAGGGAGGGATCCCTACAAGAACTAGGGACTGGGATAAGTTGGACACCTCCTAGCAGAAATAGTAGCAGTCAAAGACAAACACACAACGAAAAGCATAGAGGTCAGAAGACCTAGCAAAACTAACAGAGAACGGCAACAGAGCACCAAGCTAGCTCAAGAGTAGTAAATACAATGAAGTCCAGCAAGGCCAGGAGGGCGGAGCCGGATTAAATAGGCAAAAATGGTCATGTGACCAGCAAACTAAAAAAAACCTAACAGGAGAGTTCTAACACCATATGCACCACCTGCCAGGCTAGAATCAGCAGGGATAGCAAAACTATCAGCCAGACCACCACCAGCATGATCAGGCACATGGCAGCAAAGCACCCGACTTTGTGGGCTGAAGCCCAGGGTCCAGGAACAGTGTCTGCAGGTGACAACACTGCTTTTTTCGCTGTTGTGCATGCAAGCCAATCCCCTGTCCATAGTGCATGCGAAGATGCCTCCTGCCCTGTACCTGTCGTTGCATACTCTCAACTAGCACCATCTGCAAGCATGTCCTTGTCCCAGCGCAGCGTTCAGTTATCCATACCCCAGTCCTTGGAATGCAAACACAAATACGCAGCCAATGCCCCACAGGCCACATTACTAAATTCCCACATTTTGCAACTGCTTGCACTCTAAATGTTGCCTTTTAGGCTCGTGGAGACGGAAGAATTCTGCAACATGATGGCGGCGGCGGTCCCTCGATACTCGGTCCCCAGCCTCCACTATTTCTCCCGGTGTGCCGTCCCCGCATTACACATGCACGTGTCCCACAACATTAGCTGTGCCCTTAACAATGCAGTTACTTGGAAAGTCCACCTAACCACGGACACATGGACAAGTGCTTGTGGGCATGGACGGTAGATCTCGCTGACAGCACACTGGGTTAACATAGTGGAAGCCGGTACCCAGTCGGACCTTGGGACGGAACACGTCCTCCCGACGCCGAGGATTGTGGGCCCTAGGTCTATCAGGGTTGCCCCCATAGTCTACAGCTCCTGCACCTCATCCTCCTCAGCCTCCTCCTCCTCTTCAGCCTTCATCTCCGAAATGACCACATCACTCACAAGCTGGAAGCACTGCAGCACTGCCTCAGCCAAGCGGCAACAGGCTGTGCTGAAGCTAATATGCTTAAGTGAAAACCACACAATGCTGAAGAGTTGTGGACAGCTCTGAAAGAGCAGGCAGATCTATGGCTGACACCGCTGAACCAACAGCCAGGCATGGTCATGTGTGACAATGGCCAGAACTTGGTGGCGGCTCTAAGGCGAGGCGAGCTCACACATGTACCATACCTGGCCCATGTGCTTAACCTCGTGGTTCTCAAAACCTACCCGGAGCTGCCAGATTTGCTTGTCTGTGTGCCCATTTTAGAAAGTCAACTGCAGCTTCCGCCGCCCTTGCCGTGCTTCAGCAGTGTTTGCAGCTTCCGGCTCACCGACTGGTGTGTCCCCATGCGTTGGAACTCTACACTGCAGAAACTTTGAGGACTCCACCAAGATGGTGAGCAGCGATGACACCATAATTAGTGTCACCATCCCTCTTCTCTGTCTTTTGAAATGCTTTCTGCTCACAATCAAACAGGATGCTTTGCAGGCAGAGCACGATGAGATGGAGCAAGGAACCATGCAGGGTGATTACACACAGCCCAGCCTCACCTCATCGCAATGTGGATTGAGTGACAATGAGGAAGAGGAGGAGGAGGAAGATAAGGAGCTAGTTTCATGTGCTATAGATGGTACTACCTGCACAACTGTCATACTGTCTGTTCAACGTGGATGGTCTGAGGACACGGAGGAGAAGGAGGAGAGCATGGTCAGTCATCCTCTTGGTGAGATCTTGCCTGTTAGCAGTCTGGCACGCATGGCTGAGTTTATGTTATGCTGCCTTTCCCGTGACCCTCGCATTCTCAAAATTTTGTGTGACAGCCATGACTTGTTGGTGACACTTCTAGACCCACGCTACAAGGAGAACTTTCTATCTCTTATTCCTGAGGCAGACAGGTCTACAAAAATGGGGCATTACCAGAAGGTCCTTGTTGCGGAACTATTAAAAAAATTCCCATCTGAAAACGCTGGCGGCAGATGTCACAGTTCGTTGGACAACCAAGGAGTACAGGCGAGAGACAGAACTCCAAGCCAGCAGAGGCAGGAGAACACTATCAAAGCTCTGGGAGTTTTCTCAGCCCCTCCCATCGCACAGGCCCTGAGGCGTGGGGTACTCTCACAAGGAGTGCAAAGTTTGGGCAGATGCAGAGGGAGTACCTTGCCGACCGTGATTCCTCTGTGCCTTATAATTATTGGGTATCCAAGCTGGACACATGGAATGAACTGGCTCTCTACGCCTTGGAGGGCCTGGCCTGCCCTGCCCCGAGCGTTTTATTAGAGCGGGCTTTTAGTGCCGCTGGTGGAATTATAACTGATAAGCGCATCCGCCTGTCAACTGAAAATGCTGATAGGCTGACTCTTATAAAAATGAGCAAGGGCTGGATTGGGCCAGACTTCTCAACACCACCGAATGATAGCAGCGTAACATAAACTAAAATCCAGTGTCTTTTTTTGGGAGGTGTTTTCCCATGCACCTTTTCACACCCACAGATGGGTATACGCTTCCTGATTTTGGCTGTTTGCTCTTTTCCTCCTCCTTCTCCTCATCCTCATCCTCCACTACCATGTCACCAGGGTGAATTTTTTTAATGGGTGTTTATGATGCCTAAAAAGGTTGTGTGTTTCTTCACACCTATCGCACTAACTGGAGACCAGCAGTCCTCAAGGCCAGAATCTCTTGAACGGGCACCTTTTGACCATTCAGATAGTTTTTCACCAACTATTCACCTTTCCAAACTCACTAATGAATCAGCCCAACATCTGGACAGACTGAGGTCTAGAGAGAAAACCTGGCGAAAAAGGGAATGGCCGGCCCCGCTATCAATCCTGCCTATCATTCCATAAACATCCAAGGCCCAAAACAGGAATTACCAAAGTCATTAGCAAATTATACATTGCTAGTGATATCCAGCTTTCTTGGATTCCTTAAAGTTCACCCTGTTTTGCTTAGATGAGATAAATACTTCCTGGAGCCTAGTGTGTATGTGAGAGGAATGTTGGGGAAACAAAGCAATCTGTAACCACTTGTCCTGTTATTGTCTTACACAAGCTAATGATATGGGTCCAGAAGGGAATGGGTAATTTGATCATGTGGATATAATTTGCAAAGATGGTAATTGCATTAACTAGCGATTTGATTTTCCAAAATGTTTGACAAAAAAGAAGATAGTGTATCTTCACACCGGTGCTATAACGATAATTGTATTCACTGGTAATTAGAATTTCCAGAATAATCAAGCCCAACTCAATGATTAAGATAATGGACTTCCCAATAAATAGTCTGAGGTAAACAGTAGCAAAAAAGTACTCTAATGTAACTTAACATAACTACAATAAAATACTATAAAACATATACTAGTGTATACTAACATCCTATAGAGCCTCAATGGATAATCTGACAACAAAGCAAGCTGGTGGGAGATGGTGTCCTTTTATAAAACCTTAAAAATGCCCTATTTTAATGTATGAATATGTCCCCCCCACACAGTGTGATGATCCCACCACAGCCCCCCCCACAGTTTGATGGTTCCCCCACACAGGATGATGGTCTCACCACAGACCCTTCAGTATGATGGTTCCCCACAAAGTATTATGGCTACACCAAAGTATGAGGTCCCCTACAGCATGATGGTCTCCACAGCCCTTCACAAAGTATGATGGTTCCCCCACATTGCCCTATGGTCCCCCACAGTCCCAATACAGTATGATGGTTCACCCACAGTCCCCCATATAATATTATGGTCCCCCACAGCCATCCATATAATATAATGGTCCTCCACAACCCTCATATAGTTTTAGGGTCCCCTTCACAGACCCAATATAGTTTGAGGGTCCCCTTCACAGCCCCAATACAGTATGAGGGTCCCCTCACAGCCCCAATACAGTATGAGGGTCCCCATCACAGTTACAATACAGTATGATGGTCCGTTATATAGTATGAGGGTCCCCCTCAAAGCCCAAATACAGTGTGATGGTGCACCACACAGCCTCAACACAGTATGATGGCCCCCTCACAGTCCCAATAAAGTATGGTGAACCCCTTTACAGCCCTCATACAGTATGATTGTCCCCCTCGCAGTCTGAATACTGTATGATGTTCCCACTCGCAGCCCCAATACTGTATAATGGCTACCCACAGTATTATGGCACCACAGCTTACAAAAAAAAAAACACCACTATACTCACCTAATTCACCCTCTGTGTCCACTGCAACAGCAGGATCTTTAACTTCATGTCATAAGAATGTCTCTGAGATCACCAAACAGCTGGATACGGCCTATCAAAGAATATAAAGAGACTTAGGCACCGATTCATCAAACAGTTTTTGGCAAAATTCAGAAGTAAAACTGTTCTCAAATATCACAGAAATTTTGTGTACCTGCTAGATGTGAAAAATTGAGAAGCTCAATTACTGTCTGGTAAGGGATAGGTATGATCGATGGAAGCACTCACCTAAGGGTGTTATGTACAGGCTCAACAGCTATAAAAGACATGAAAAGCCCCTGCTGCTGCCCAGTAGATGAAGGAAAGGTTCTTCCAGAGGTATAATGGCAAAAATGGAAGCTGGCACATTTAGGCGGGCAGCGCTGCCTTGGAATTCCAAAACGTTTTTTATTTATACCAACGCGTTTCAGCATTGGGCCGGCGCATTTCTCAAGGTATAAAAGTGACAAGCACTTGGTTTTTATATGCAACAAACATGTAGCCCACTCTGTGAATCAAATATATTTCTTGCAATGATGTATGTCAGCTAAGAGATATGCCAAAATCATTACGAATCACATGACTCAATGATCGTGGTGCTTTTTACTCCAGCTCACACTTCAAGAATGGTGTTTTCTACACCAGTCTAAATGAAGAATCGGGGCATTATACTTTTTCAGAGAAACTTGGGACAGTCTATCAACTGGTCACTAACCTCAACACCTCTGTTAATCTGAGTCCACTCAAATACTCGAGGCAATTTGGAAAACTGGATGGAAATAAATTAGATTTTTTTTTAAAATGTATCATCCAAACTAGACTTGAAATAATGGAAGAGAGATATGGTTTGGGTGTGGCAGATGAGACATTTCCACAATCATAAAATCACTGAGATAATAAATATAGGTATTGCACAATATGTCCCTTTCGTTGAGCATCCATCTCTACAACTACTTTTTTGCACATACAGGGACTACTGAAATGCTAAAATGGAGGACTATGTCTGAGAGTAACATAAACCCCCCTGAATTATCAATATCTCTCAGGAGAGTCTTATCTTCCAGATATATCAGGAACTTTTGTCTTTTTGATCTCTATATTGAAATTGTTCTTTCCATACTGATTTAGACATTTTAAAGGGAACTTTTTGTGTTAATTAGGTTACCTGATATACATAGTTAATATGTTATAGAGCAGAAAGAGGGGAGCAAGCAAATTGATACGGTACATAGTTTTGTTAAAGAAGATTCAATATACTTGTATTTTATTCATTTAAATTCTTTTTGTTTCTATACTTAGGAGTCCAGTGGGTGAAGTCCAGACGTAACAGTCACTTATAGAAAATGTCCAATTTAATCTCATAAGCTATATGTGCTAGGTAAAGTTTAGTACAGAGGTGCATCATAAAGCTCTTATACCCCAATTCAAAATCTGTAAAAGGGTAAAAGGGCCACCATCTATCATGTGACATTAATAATACTATTGTTTTTTTGTGAGGCTTTTAGGCTCACTTATGGATTTAGGTCGAGGCCAGATGAGTGCATGAAAATATCATCCAATTTTCATCCATATTGTCATCATGGGTCTATAGTGTCCATATTTTAGGTCTGTGTGGCACAATATACAGTTGAAACCAGAAGTTTACACACACTATATAAAAAGACAGATATGCATGTGTTTCTCAATATCTGACATGAAATAAGAATAAACCTTTCCCGTTTTAGGCCAATTAGGATTACCATAATGTTTAATATTTGCCAAATACCAGAATAATGAGAGAGAGAGAATGTTTTAAGGCATTTTTATTACTTACTGCAAAGTCAGAAGTTTACATACACTAAGATTACGATGCCTTTAAACAATTCTGGACTGCCCATATGAAGTTATTGTTAGAACTCTCCTGTTAGGTTTTTTCTAGTTTGCTGGTCACATGACCATTTTTGCCTATTTAATCCGGCTCCGCCCTCCTGGCCTTGCTGGACTTCATTGTAATTTCTACTCTTGAGCTAGCTTGGTACTCTGTTACCTTTCTCTGTCAGTTTTGCTAGGTCTTCGGACCTCTATGTTCTATTTTGTTTGTTTGTCCTATTTCTGCTACAATTTCTGCTAGGAGGTGTCCATCTTTCTCCCAGTCCCTAGTTCTTGTAGGGATCCCTTCCCTCACATCCATAGGTCTTCGTTCAGACTACCCGAGGACTTTAGCGGGTCTGATCGCAGGATCAGGTTCCCCGTTACATCGTAGGGATCCAGCTTAGTTCTATTGTAGGGACAGATCTCCTGTCTTTCCTTAGTGCTTGTAGCAGATCATAACAGTAAGTCCAGCAAAAAAAATTTCTCTAAGGAAAGACCCCCAGTTTCCATCATGGTCTCGGTTCTGGATTTGGCTCAGATCTTGCAGGGACTCTCTCTGGAGGTGGTCAAGCTCCAACAACACGTGAGTAGCTGCCCTGGAGCACATTTTGTAGAGCCAAAGGTACGTCTGCCTGATCTATTTTTTGGTGAACAACAAGATTTTTTTTCCTTTAAAAATGCTTGTTTATTGTATTTTCGTTTAAGACCCAGATCCTCTGGTGATGAATCACAGCGCATAGGGTTCATAATGTCACTTCTGCGCAAAGAACCTCAGGGATGGGCCTTTTCTCTCCAACTTAGTGATCCGTGCTTTAGATCAGTGGATAGTTTTTTCTGCTTTGGGGTTGTTGTATGATGATCCTGATCGTGTCTCATCTGCTGAGTCTGAATTAAGACGTTTGAGGCAGGGATCAGGTAATGTGGAAAATTATTGTACTCACTACCGTCGGTGTTCTGCTCAGGTGGAGTGGAACGATTCAGCTTTGAAAAGTTAATTTCTTGCGGGACTAGGTGAAAGGGTTAAGGATCTGCTGATTGCTTATCCTTCACCTGGAAACTTGCAGGAGGCAATGCAATTAGCTATACGGGTGGACAGGAGACTGCGTGCAAGGGTTAATGAGAGTAAATCCTCTGCCATGTCAGCTCCGAGGCTTGAGAGGGTCTGTACTGACATTGGTGAGCCGATGGAGATTGGGGCGATGTCACCCCGCTCTCAGGAAAAAGACCGCAGATTTTCTGAAGGTTTGTGCTTTTATTGCGGAAAATCTGATCATTTCATTAAGAACTGTGTGCTTCGTATGAACAAAGAAAAAAAAAAGGTCAGTTATGCTCATATAGCCTGTTTAAAAACTAAGGGTGTACTTCTTTCTGCTACTACCACTGCTCAGGAAGAATTAAGTGAATTTTGGGTATTTGTGGATTGTGGTTCTACTCTGAATGTGATTGATGGGGGATTCCTGGAAAAACTTAAATTAAAACCCAAACCTTTGTCATCCCCTATTGCTGTGGTTTCTGTCGATGACTCTCCCTTAAAGAGTGTTACTCACAAGGTCTGTGAATTTCCCCTCAATATTAATGGTATTCACCAAGAGAATTTGGATTTGGTAGTATTAAATAATTTGCCTTCTCCAGTAGTGTTGGGGTTACCCTGGTTAAAATTGCACAATCCTGTACTGGATTGGTCTACCAATGAAATTAAGTCCTGGAGCCCTAAGTGTTATGACAAGTGTTGTAACGGGCGCATTGCTGCTGTGGATAAAGGGGAATTACCTGTACCTATTCAGGATTTTTGGAAAGTTTTTTCTGAGAAGGAATCGCAAATTTTGCCTCCCCATAGAGACTATGATTGTACCATTGAATTTGTCCCTGGAGCGACTCTTCCTAAAAGTCGTTTATTTAATCTTACTATTCCTGAGAGAAAGGCTTTGGAGGAATACATACAGACAAGCTTGGCCGCCGGTCACATTAGGCCTTCCAAGTCTCCTGTGGCTGTTGGATTTTTTTTTGTTAGAAAAAAGGACGGCGGTTTACGTCCTTGTCTGGACTTTCGTGAGATTAATAAAATTACTGTACGCAATCCTTACCCACTGCCATTGATTCCTGATTTGTTTAACCAGTTAGTGGGGGCCAAGTGGTTCTCTAAAATTGATCTCCGGGGGGCATACAATTTGTTGCGCATGAAGGAGGGTGATGAATGGAAGACTGCTTTTAACACTCCTGTGGGTCATTTTGAGAATCTGGTTATGCCTTTTGGTCTTACCAATGCTCCAGCATTTTTTCAGAATCTTATTAATGACATCCTTAGACCTTTGATCGGCAAAAATGTGGTTGTGTATTTGGATGACATTTTGATTTATTCGCCGGATCTGGAGTCTCATTGGCGGAGCGTACGTGAGGTTTTACAGTTATTAATGGACAATTCGCTTTTTGCTAAGCTAGAGAAATGTGAGTTCGCTGTACAGAGAATTAGTTTTTTGGGCTACATTATCTCCAGTGAAGGTTTTGAGATGGATCCGGTTAAAGTTCAAGCTGTGCAGGAATGGCCTAGGCCTATTGGTTTGAAATCGATACAGAGGTTTTTGGGTTTCGCCAATTATTACAGAAAATTCATAAAAATTTTTTCTATTATCGTTAAACCACTGACCGATCTCACCAGGAAAGGTGCTAATGCGGTTCAGTGGACTTCTGAGGCCATTGAAGCTTTTGTGTTTCTAAAGGAGAGGTTCACCTCTGCTCCCATCCTTATGCAGCCTGATGTGACTAAGCCGTTTTTGGTTGAGGTTGATGCTTCTTCTGTGGGGGTCGGTGCAGTGTTGTCTCAGGAAAACAAGGATGGAGTACATCCCTGTGCCTTTTTTTCAAAAAAAATTTCTGAGACAGAACTTAATTACGATATTGGTAATCGGGAATTGCTGGTGATTAAACTCGCATTTGAACACTGGCGTCACCTCTTGGAAGGTGCTGAATTTCCCATTCGGGTTTTCACTGATCATAAAAATCTGATCTATCTTGATGCTGCCAAGCGCTTGAATGCCCGTCAGGCTAGGTGGGCACTTTTTTTCTCGCGGTTTAATTTTTCCGTTGCTTACATCCCGGGTACCAAGAATGTTAAAGCTGATGCTTTGTCTCGCAGCTTTTCTCCCATGGTCGGTGCTGAGGAGGAGGAGGAGAGCATTTTACAAGAAGGTGTTGTGATTGCTGGACTCTGTTTTGGAGGATGAGATTCTTAAAGCTCAGGAGAATGCCCCATCTAACACTCCCCATGGGAGGTTGTTTGTGCCCAGGACCTTTAGGAGAGATTTGTTTGTTGAGTGTCATGAGTCTCGATTGGCAGGTCATCCAGGAATTTCTGAGACCAAGAGACTTGTGGGTCGCAGTTTTTGGTGGCCTGGATGGCAGAAGGAAGTCATTAAGTGGGTGCGTCAATGTACTGTGTGTGCTAGATCTAAGTCTTCGCATGCTCCTGCAGCGGGGTTGCTTTGCCCTCTGGAGGTTCCTAGTGCACCTTGGACACATCTGGCTATGGACTTTTTTACTGACCTTCCCCCCTCTGAGGGTTTCACGGTCATCTGGGTGGTCGTGGACCGTTTTAGCAAGATGTGTCACTTGGTTCCCTTCATCAAACTGCCCTGCGCTAAGACACTCGCTAAGGCCTTTGTCAAGGAAATTGTCAGACTACATGGCGTTCCTACTGACATTGTTTCTGATAGGGGACCTCAGTTCGTGGCTCGTTTTTGGCGTGCCTTTTGTGACAGGTTGGGAGTTCATTTGTCGTTTTCATCCGGATATCATCCTGAGTCTAATGGCCAGACAGAAAGAAAGAACCAGGATGTTGAGCAGTTCTTGCGTTGTTTTGTGGCAGACAATCAAGAGGGGTGGTCTGAGTTTCTGCCACTTGCTGAATTTGCTCTTAACAACCATACATCCTCTTCTGCTGGGTGTTCCCCTTTTTTTTGTTGTTCTGGGAGACATCAGTCTTTTGGGTCATTCTCCAAATTGGTATCGGCTGTGCCTGAGGAGGAGAGTTTTTCCGGTGATTTGGAGAGAGTTTGGACGGATGAGCGTGGTAATCTTCAGGAGGCTAACAAAAAATCTATGAGGTACTTTGATAGGAAACGGCAAGAGGTTTTGTTTGCTGTTGGTGACATGGTTTGGTTGTCCTCTAAGAATCTGCGATTGAGGATTCCTTCTAAAAAATTGGGTCCCAAGTTCGTAGGGCCCTTTAAGGTGCTTCAGATAGTTAACCAATCTGCTGTTAGGTGGGAGGTTCCTACCTCCTGGAAGATTAATCTGGTATTTCATGTTTCTCTGTTGAAAAGAGCTGATGTGTCGGATGGTGACACCTCTGCCACTGTTTCTCCGGTGGTGGAGGATGGGGAATATGAAATTTCCCGCATCCTAAATTCTAGACGGTATAGAGGAAGTTTGCAGTATCTCGTCGTTTGGAAGGGTTTCGGACCCGAGGATAACTCATGGGTGAGGGCGGATGATGTTTCTGCTTCCAGACTTGTCAGAGCGTTTCACAGGAAGTTTCCTAATAAGCCCGGGCCTAGGGGATCTGGAGGATCCTCTTAGAAGAGGGGGTACTGTTAGAACTCTCCTGTTAGGTTTTTTCTAGTTTGCTGGTCACATGACCATTTTTGCCTATTTAATCCGGCTCCGCCCTCCTGGCCTTGCTGGACTTCATTGTAATTTCTACTCTTGAGCTAGCTTGGTACTCTGTTACCTTTCTCTGTCAGTTTTGCTAGGTCTTCGGACCTCTATGTTCTATTTTGTTTGTTTGTCCTATTTCTGCTACAATTTGTGCTAGGAGGTGTCCATCTTTCTCCCAGTTCCTAGTTCTTGTAGGGATCCCTTCCCTCACATCTATAGGTCTTCGTTCAGACTAGCCGAGGACTTTAGCGGGTCTGATCGCAGGATCAGGTTCCCCGTTACATCGTAGGGATCCAGCTTAGTTCTATTGTAGGGACAGATCTCCTGTCTTTCCTTAGTGCTTGTAGCAGATCATAACAGTCATGTGTTTGGAAGCTTCTGATAGTTTTTTTGGCAACATCTGAGTTAACTAGAGATACACCTGATGATGTATTTTAATGCACACCTGAAGTACACTGCTTCTTTGTGTAGCATCATGGGAAAGTCTAAAGAAATCAGCCAAGATATCAGGAAGAGAATTGTGGACTTGCACAACTCTGGCTCATCCTTGGGTACAATTTCAAGATACCTGAAGGTGCCTTGTTCATCTGTACAAACAATTATATGCAAGTACAAACAAAATGGGTATGTCCAGTCATCATACCGCTCAGGAAGGAGACGGGTTTTGTGTCCCAGAGATGAATGTGCTTTGGTCCGACAAGTGAATATCAACCCAAGGACAAAAGCAAAAGACCTTGTGAAGATGATGGCAAAGCTGGTAAGATTGTGCCTATATCCATAATGAAACGAGTACTGTATCAACATGGGCTGAAAGGCCACTCTGCCAGGAAGAAGCCATTATTCCAAAAGAAGCATAAAAAAGACAGATTAACATTTGTAAATGCACACAGGAACAAAGACCTTCATTTTTGGAGACATGTCCTGTGGTCTGATGAAACTAAAATGTAACTTTTTGGGCATAATGACCATCATTATGTTTGGAGGAAAAAGGGAGAAGCTTGGATGCATAAAAACACCATCCCAACTGTGAAACACGGGGGTGGAAGCATCATGTTGTGGGGTTGTTTTGCTGCAGGAGGGACTGGTGCACTTCACAAAATAGATGGCATCATGAGAACAGAAGATTATGTGGCAATACTGAAGCAACATCTAAAGACATCAGCCATGAAGTTAAAGCTTGGGTGGAAATGGGTCTTCCAAATGGACAATGACCCGAAGCATACTGACAAAATGGTAAGAAGGTGGCTTCAGGATAAAAAAGTCAATGTTTTGGAGAGTCCATCACAAAGCCCTGATCTCAATCCTATTGAAAATTTATGGGCAAAGCTGAAAAGGCAGGTGCGTGCAAGGCGACCTACAAACCTGGATCAGTTACACCAGTTTTGTCAGGAGGAATGGGCCTAAATTCCGACCAACTATTGTGAGAAGCTTGTGGAAGGATATCCCAAATGTTTTACCCAAGTCATTCAGTTTAAGAGCAATGGTACCAAATACTAATAAAATGTATGTAAACTTTTGACTTTTCAGTAAGTAATAAAAATGCCTTAAAACATTCTCTCTCTCTCTCTCTCTCTCATTATTCTGGCATTTGGCAAATATTAAAAATTTTGGTAATCCTAATTGACCTAAAATGGGAAAGGTTTATTCTGATTTCATGTGAGATATTGAGAAAAACATGCATATGTGTCTTTTCATATAGTGTATGTAAACTTCTGGTTTCAACTGTATATACAGTACATCAACAGTTTAAAATGTACATGATCAAATACGTTTTCCTAGCCCTTACACCCAGGAGTTGCTGCTAGTTGTAAATATAAATTTATGTCATTGCAATATATATGAGAAATGATTGTAACTTAATTTATTTAATGTAATTGAAATGATTATTTACATTCAATTATACAGGGATTCGACCAACAACAACCATGGACTCTGCAAGTCCGAACCCAGAGGAAGATGCAATATATAAAGAAACATTTTCCATTGATATAGAAAAATTTGAAGAAAATGTGTTATTTGATAGCAGAAAACTTGATGATTTCGGTGTCCCTGGCACCAGCACAAAGGAGGAACATTCAGGTACAGTGAGGTCACGTTACTGATAGTGATAAAGTTATCATACAGTGAAAGGGAATGCATTGTCTCAAAATTACATAACTAAATGCATATATTTACATATAGCTATTTTTTTATTATTATTCTTTGATTTTGTCCTTATAATTTTCCATTTCATAAAGAGTCTACTTTTTGGCATAAGCTGGAGGACAGCCTAAATTGCCTTGAAAAGTTTAATCAACTGTGCTTTCTCCAGTAAAAGTACAATTGAAGTTAAAAAGCAATATAAAAAATGGGCAACATGACAGAGATACACATCAGAGGTACGCGTTCAACTACATAGGCATACAAACTGGGATATGTGTAGCCAGGGTCGGACTGGGGTGTCTGGGGCCCACAGGGGGAATGGACTCCAGGGGCCCACCCTACAGCTATATGCAAATACCTGTTAGCCATTATCCCCGTTATAGTGGAGCTTCGACTGTAAAACACAGGTGGCTCCTGCACATCTACTGTGCGTCATCATAACTGGGATGTACAATTACTGTAGTTTGCATTAAAGTTAATGAAAACAAGTTATCACCGATTCACTGGTTAGGTAGGTGATAAGTGATAACTTACTGATCGGTGGAATCCGAGCATTGGAAACTGCACCGATCTGAAGAACGGGGAACTTTTATCCCTGAGAGGACACTTTTATCCCCACTTTAAAATAGAATGGCAGGTGGGATGTCTGACCGCAGCCTCATTCATTATTTTTGGGGGCTTCCAGAAAAAGCCAAGTGCAGCCCCTTAGGGAATGAATGGATCAGTTGTCGAGACGTACATGCCGCTTCAAACTAATGGGGATAAAAGTTGCACATTCTGCAGATCGATGCAGGTCCCAGCAGTCAGACCGCCACCAATCAATAACTTATCCTTTGGCAACGTTCACACGTTCAGTATTTGGTCAGTATCTTACATCAGTATTTGTAAGCCAAAACCAGGAGTGGACCAATCAGAGGAAAAGTAGAATAGAAACTCGTCACCACTTCTGCATTCATCACCAACTCCTGGTTTGGGCTTACGAATACGGATGTGAAATACTGACCAAATACTGAATGTGTGAACATGGCCTTAGGATAGGTGATTACTTGTTTTCACCATAGAACACATGTAAGTGCATAATAATAAATAATAATAATAATAATAACTTGTTACTGTGTAATAGTCACAGGACAGAGAGGGGTTTAAACATCCAAGTATTTAATCTCTATTGAAATCAAGAATCTTCCCCTTATTGATATCAGAGAGAACAAATGGCCGCCATACACAACACAATCCACTATACCAAGACCAATACCACCACATACAAGGGATAAATACCGACACACCGTGACCAGACTACATATTATCACCACATAGTGACCGAATAATACCACATACAGGCAATTAACACCAGGTATTACCACCACAGTGACAGAATAATACCACATACACTACCGTTCAAAAGTTTGTGATCATTTAGAAAATTCATTATTTTTGAAAGAAAAGCACATTTTATTTCAATGAAGCTAACATTAAATGAATCAGAAATACACTCTATACATTGTTAATGTGGTAAATGACTATTCTAGCTGCAAATGTCTTGTTTTTATTGCAATATCTACATAGGTGTATAGAGGCCCATTTCCAACAACCACCACTCCAGTGTTTTAATGGTACATTGTGTTTGCTAACTGTGTAAGAAGGCTGATGGATGTTTAGAAAACCCTAGAAAACCCTTGCACAAGTATGTTAGCCCAGCTGAAAATGGTTTGGCTGATTTGAGAAGCTATGAAATTGACCTTCCTTTGAGCTAGTTGAGAATCTGGAGCATTACATTTGTTTGTTCTATGAAACTCTCAAAATGGCCAGAAAAAGAGAACTTTCATGTGAAACTCGACAGTCTATTCTTGTTCTTAGAAATGAAGGCTATTCCATGCGAGAGATTGCAAAGAAACTGAAGATTTCCTACAACGGTGTGTACTACTCCCTTCAGAGGAGAGTACAAACAGGCTCTAACCAGAGTAGAAAGAGAAGTGGGAGGCCCCGCTGCACAACTGAGCAACAAGACAAGTACATTAGAGTCTCTAGTTTGAAAAATTAACGCCTCACAGCTCCTCAACTGGCAGCTTCATTAAATGGTACACGCAAAACGTCAGTGTCAACGTCTACAGTGAAGAGGTAACTCCGGGATGCTGACCTTCAGGGCAAAGTGGCAAAGAAAAAGCCGTATCTGAGACTGGCTAATAAAAGGAAAAGATTAATATGGGCAAAATAACACAGACATTGGACAGAGGAAGATTGGAAAAAAGTTTTATGGACAGACGAATCAAAGTTTGAGGTGTTTGGATCACACAGAAGAACATTTGTGAGACGCAGAACAACTGAAAAGATGCTGGAAGAGTGCCTGACGCCATCTGTCAAGCATGGTGGAGGTAATGTGATGGTCTGGGGTTGCTTTGGTGCTGGTAAAGTGGGAGATTTGTACAAGGTAAATGGGATTTTGAATAAGCAAGGCTATCACTCCATTTTGCAACGCCATGCTATACCCTGTGGACAGCGCTTGATTGAAGCCAATTTCATCCTACAACAGGACAATGACCCAAAGCACACCTCCAAATTATACATGAACTATTTAGGGAAGAAGTAGGCAGCTGGTATTGTAATGGAGTGGCCAGCGTAGTCACCAGATCTCAACCCCATTGAGCTGTTGTGGGAGCAGCTTGACCGTATGGTATGCAAAAAGTGCCCATCAAGCCAATCCAACTTGTGGGAGGGGCTTCAGGAAGCATGTGGTGAAATTTCTCAATATTACCTCACCAAATTAACAGCTAGAATGTCAAAGGTCTGCAATGCTGTAATTGCTGCAAAGGGAGCATTCTTTGACGAAAGCAAAGTTTGAAGGAGAAAATTATTCTTTCTAATAAAAATCATTATTTCTAACCTTGTCAATGTCTGGACTATATTTTCTAATCATTTTGCAACTCATTTGATAAATAAAAGTATGAATTTTCATGGAAAACACAAAATTGTCTGGGTGACCCCAAACTTTTGAATGGTAGTGTACAAGGAACAAATACCCCCACACCAAGAGCAGTTCATATTTTACCACCTCATAGTGACTGAATAATACAAATACTGATCATTAATAAAAACCACAATACTAATAACACTAATATTACCACTGGTGACATTATACACAGGAGTTCTGTATATAGTTTAAGTGTACAGGTAATACAAGGATCACCAGTGACATTTCAGCATATACTGTATATGCTGTAATACAGGTATATACAGGTAATACAGTGACCACCAGTGACATTATACACAGGAGCTCTGTATATAGTGTACAAGTAATACTGTGATCACCGGTGACATTATACACGGGAGCTCTGTAAATAGTGTACAGGTAATACAGTGACCATCGATTACATTATACACAGCCGGCGGCCATTTAACGTAACTGCTATGCGACGTCAGCGTGCGGCCTGTCACAGAGCCGATCACCCTGTCACAGTTGCACCCAGCATTCATCTTGATGTGCATCGTCACCAGGGCCGGCTCTGCAGGGCGAAAGAGTCTCAATGGGCCCCTTTAACACATACCACGATTCATGATGCATAGATACTGCAGAGAAATATACTGTAGATATAGTACAAGGCCAAAGATTTCACTTACTTCTTACATTAAATGAGTGATATCTATTGTAAATTCTACAAGAGCTCAGAAACCGGAGAACTTTTGCACCACACAATGCATGTCCTGGGGGGATTCAAAAGTTTTCATTTTAGACCGGACAGTATAGTCCTCCATACAGAATTATGGGCACCACACAGTCCTCCATACAGAATTATGGGCACCACACAGTCCTCCATACAGAATTATGGGCTCCACATAGTCCTTCATACAGTATTATGGGCAAAAACAGTCCTCCATACAGAATTATGGGCACCACACAATCCTCCATACAGAATTATGGGCCCTGCACAGTCCTCCATACAGAATTATGGGCACCACACAGTCGTCCATACAGAATTATGGGCACCACACAGTCCTCCATACAGAATAATGGGACCCACACAGTCCTCCATACAGTATTATGGGAACCAAATAGTCCTCCATACAGTATAATGGGCACCACATAGTCCTCCACACAGCATTATAGGCACCACATAGTCCTCCATACTGTACTATGGGCACCACATAGTCCTCCATACAGTATAATGTGACCCATATATTGCTCAATACAGTATTATGGGCCCCATATATTGCTCCATACAGTATTATGTACTCCATATATTCCTCAATGCAGTATTATGGGCCCCATATAATGCTTCATACAGTGTAAAGGGCCCCACACAGTGCACCATACAGTGTAATGTGCACCACACAATGCACCATACAGTATAATGGGCCCCACACAATGCACCATACAGTATAATGGGCCCCACATAATGCTGCATACAGTATATAATGGGCCCCACATAATGCTGCATGCAGTATACAATGGGGCCCATATAATGCTGCATACAGTATATAATGGGGCCCATTTAATGCTGCATACAGTATATGATGGGCCCCATTTAATGCTGCATACAGTATATAGCAGGCCCCACATAATGCTGCATACAGTATATAATGGGCCCAATATAATGCTGCATACAGTATGTAATGGGCCCAATATAATGCTGCATACAGTATGTAATGGGCCCAATATAATGCTGCATACAGTATATAATGGTCCCCATTTAATGCTGCATACAGTATATAACGGGCCCCATATAATGCTGCATACAGTATATAATGGGCCCAATATAGTGCTGCATACAGTATATTGGCCCCAATATAAAGGTACATACAGTATATTGGCCCCCATATGATGCAGCATACAGTATATTGGCGCCATATAATGCTGCATACAGTATATTGGCCCCCATATGATGCTGCATGCAGTATATTGGCCTCCATATGATGCTGCATACAGTATATTGGTACCCATATGATGCTGCATACAGTATATTGGCCCCCATATGGTGGTGCATACAGTATATTGGCCCCCATATGGTGCTGCATACAGTATATTGACCCCCATATGATGCTGCATACATAAAAAAAAATCAAATACTCACCACTCCTGTTCCCTGCAGGTCCGGTATACTCAGCATGCCTTCTGACTCTGCAGTGCTCAGAGCAGAGGACGCACGGTAGTGACGTCACTTCACCCTCTGCCCTGAGATGTCAGAGTCAGAAGACGCTGACGTCACTGTAGCTGCGGGGAATGAGGAGAGGTGAGTATTTGAGGAGAGAGGTTGGGGCTCTCCCTCCCCCAACTCATGGGCCCTATAGCGTGTCGGTGTCTCTTTACCCTGGGGCCCCAGTACTTACCTGGATGCACCGGGTGGTGACGCCGGCCGTGGTAATTTTCTTTTCCTCCTCCTCTCCTTCTTCTTTCTCTGTGGCCCATCGGGCATTTCACCGGTACCCCGCCAGTCCAGTCCCACCCTGAGTGAAGGCATCCTGAATATGCTAACTGGTCCTTTTCCCAACCAGACAAATTTTTTTTTTTTGTGCTTTTTTTCCTACTCTTCCTCCAAGAACCATAAAGTTATTTTCCCATTGACATAGACATATGATGGCTTGTTTTTTTTGCAGGACAAGTTGTATTTTTTGATGACACCATTCACTTTACCAAATACTGCACTGAAAAACAGGAATACATTCCATGTTGTTTGAGGTTGTGAATACATCAATGCAGTCAGACACAGTAACACAAAAATAATCTTCAAACCGGGCTTCTCCTTCCCTTTATTGGAGCATGAACCATGTGAATGTGTGGCACCCCAGGGGTCCAGTTGCCACAGTGGAATTGCCTCCCTCACAAGAGGTGATGCCATGCCTGGAAGCAAGCAGGGGTCCCTTAGTCAGGTATACTAGCATGCAACACTTTCCTGGCTCCAGACCTGCAAGGGGAGCTCCTCCCCTTAGCAACTGGGATCTGGAGGCGGGGTTAGTTAGAGTTAGTGAGAGGAGTTGAATACAGGACAGCGAAGAGGAAAGACCTGGGGAGTGACGCTGCAAGGCAGTTCACCCCAGAGAGGAGCGTAGAAGAACCGGACACTGGAGTCCGAGTATGTGGGGCACTGAAGGCCCAGCAGCAGAAACCGGAGGGCAGGAGACTGCAGGTCTCCTGGCCCCATCAGACGCCCGGAGGCTCAGCAGCACATAGGGCCCAGCACCGCCACGTGGGAGCGACACTCCAGGAAGGCACAAGCTGCCTGCCATACGGGTGAGCACAAAGACGTTTTACTCAGGGACGAGGGTCAAAGCACGGCTATAAGCAGCAGGGCCAAAGAGATTAGCGCAAAGGGAAGGCCTCCAACTTCACCTGGCGAGGTGGATTCCCAACTTGCTTCCAGGCCGCCCGAACCTCTACTACCAGCTAGTACCCATGCCCCGGTCTGCCTAACCACCGCAAGTAAAGATAAGAGGAAACCGCCATTAAGTTGTGGACTGATTATTAACTGCGCCATCCCTGCACTACACTGCACAGCAACTATAACATCACCATTTCCTGCCCTGGAGCTAAGCTCTGTCTGTGGAGAGCTGAACCAACTCCGCTGCATCATCATCATCATCAGCTCCAGACGATCTGCACCGCAGCGGCGGCCCCATATAGCCGCATACCACAGGTGGCGTCACAAATTATATATATATATAAAAACTTTAATTCCTCTTTTCTCAACCTCCCCTTTTATTGACCGCCTTGGGTCACGAACCGGGTCACTGCCACTGTGACATCCCCCAGCATCGACCGGCCGGGCTACTGAGTACCCCATGGCCCAGGGGACGCGTCAACTTGGCGTCACGAACAGGATTCACGAAGCCTGGTATAACCGGGTCCTGTGTTCCACAAAGACTGTGTATAACTGTATAAACTGCAGCCATTACTGTAGCACATGCGGAGTTAATGATATGTGGGGTGTCCCATCGTGGGCGGAGCCTCAGAATTGGCGTCAAAATAGGCCCCTCCCACTAGCATAGACTGTACCAGAGTTGTCTGTCACTCAGGCTGAAAGGTGCCAGCCTTCCCCTTTGCATCAGACTGAGGGGGGAGATTGTCGCCTCCCCCTGCAGAGGGCTGTGTGATCCCATCTATCCAGCTGCTGGAGCCCTGTGAATACAATACAAGTGTGAGAAGCTGTGCAGCAAGAGTGCAGCTGTACAGTGACCTGCAGAGCAGCAGACTGGTACGCCAGCAGAAACCCAGGACCTGGCTGAGGTTCACTAGGGGGAAGGAAGATGCCCAACCTGGGAGAGGATGCGGGCGCGGCTGCCGCCACTGTAATGCCGTTATCAATGCCATATATACCAGGGGCGGCGTGGTTGCCCCAGTACTCAGGGGAGTCGCACTGCCTGAGCGAATTTAAGGAGAGACTGCGCAGTTAGTTCCAAGTGTACCCCCTGTCTGAGGAGCAGAAAGTCAGCATCCTTATAGGCCAGCTAATCGGTGCAGCCCAGAGAGAGGTGAAGTCCTGGCCGAGCAGGGACAAAAGCACTGTTAAGGAAATACTGGCCCGGTTAAAGGATACCTTTGACACCCACACAACAGCAGAGATTAAGATGAAGTTCTACGGGTGCAAACAAAGGGTGCGGGACAGTATACGGGATTATGCTCTAAACCTGCAGGAAGCGCTGCGGGCCATTAAACAGGTAGACCCCGACAGTGTGCGAGACGAGGACAGATTGCTAACTGAGCAGTTTATCGAGGGACTCCTGTCTAACGCTCACCGGACACAGCTGTGCATTATGGCTCTGCAAAACCGTGATCTGGACTTTGCGCAATTTAAAGACCGAGCCATCTGGGTGCTACGAGAACCAACCCCAGGTGGCACTGCATCCCTCTGGCGCCCAGCTATCACCTACCACCAGGAGGTGGCGTCCTTTTCCCCAGCACCTGTGGAGGCTGACGCGCAGACCCTAGATAATGACTCGTCTGCAGACCTACGCCTTCAGGTCCAGGAGCTGACCAAAAGTGTGGCTACACTAACCAAAACCGTGCAGGCCATGCAAGTGTCTCCAAAGGAAAAGATCCAGCTGGCTTCCAGTCCAGATGACGTCCCGTGGCGATGACAGAGAAGAATTCCACTGACCAGAAGGAGGAACAGCGATCGCTATGACCAGGACGGACAACCCATCTGCCGCCGCTGTCAAAAGGCAGGGCACTACGCAAGATTCTGTAATTTAAACGAGCAACCCCTAGGGCAGAGGGACAATCCCCAGGAGTAAGACGACCAGGCCCACAAAGCTGGCGAGACAAGTACGTGGAAGGACGCCCGATCCTGCCTGTTGTGCTTGATGGCATCCCGATGAATGAGTTGCTGGACACGGGTTCCCAGGTGATAACGATGCCATATATCCTTTATAAACTATACTGGACTGACTCAGACATTACCCGCAGTCCAGATGAACATCTTAGCATCTATGCCAGCAATGGTCAGTCCTTGCCTCAGGTGGGGTATAAAGAGGTGACCATAAAAGTTGGCCGAGTAGAATTGCCATCACAAGGAATGATTATTGTTGATATTGATCGCCGAGAAAGTCATCCTATGATAACTATAGGCACCAATGTGATAGAGAATTGTCTTGGGGAAATTATTCATTTGTTGCAACAGGTCGCAGAGACTGCCAGTTCCAGTCAGCAGCGAGTTCTGCAGAAGGAAATCAGAGCCCTGATGAAAAGACAACAGGTAGAGCTGTCTGGTGGAGAAGTTGGCAGTGTCAGAATGAGTGATCCATTCCCCATTGCAATGCTCCCTAGGAGTGAAATGTTAATATGGTGTCGGGCAGCAATCGGTCTCAGGGGTCAAGATTATCAGGCCCTGGTAGAACCCATGCACTCTGATAGTAGGCCCACCATCTTGACAGCCAGGGGTGTAGTCGATGTCCGCAAGGGGAGAGTACCGATACGCATCCTGAATTGTGGGGAGAAAGAGGTCCATTTACCCCGGTATGCTACCCTTGCTAAGCTATTCACTGTCAGTAACAACGCAATAAAGACAGTGGAACCCTTGTCTCCATCCAAAACGGCGGAGGATAATGGCTCCAAGGGGCAGATGGAGGATTGGTGTCAGAAGCTACAAGTGGGCACTGACTCCACCCCTTTGCACCAAAAGCATGGAGTATACCGGGTGGTCCAAGAATATGAGCGTGTCTTCAGCAAACACCCACTAGATTTTGGGCAGGTAAAAGGGGTCCAACATCATATCCCCACGGGAGATCATCCGCCTATTAAAGAGAGGTACCAGCCTGTACCCTCAACTCACTATCAATGTGCCAAAGGAATGTTAAGGGAGATGAAGGAGGCTGGGGTGATCAGAGATAGTTGTAGCCCCTGGGCAGCTCCATTAGTCCTCGTCAGAAAGAAAGATGGTACAATGAGGATGTGTGTTGATTACAGGCAGATTAACCGCATTACACATAAGGACGCCTACCCATTACCCAGAATTGAGGAATCATTAGCAGCATTGAGATCAGCTAACTATTTCTCCACTTTGTATATGACCAGTGGGTACTGGTAGGTTCCTGTGGCAGAGGCGGACAGAGAAAAGACCGCATTTACAACGCCAATGGGCCTCAGCGAGTTCAACTGCATGCGATTCGGGCTCTGCAACACCCCAGGAACCTTCCAGTGATTAATGGAGTGTTGGTTAGGACACAAAAACTTTGAAACCGTCCTGCTGTACCTAGACGACGTAATCGTCTACTCAAAGACATATGAAGACCACCTGGAGCACCTGGCCGAGGTGTTCGAAGCCCTATCTGGTTATGGCCTGAAAGTAAAGCCGTCTAAGTGCCACCTGTTAAAGCCCAAGGTGCAGTACCTAGGTCATGTGGTAAGCGCCAAAGGTGTAGCACCAGACCCTGAAAAAGTCACTGTGATCAAGGACTGGCCAAGACCCTCCACTATCAATGAAGTGTGGCAGTTACTCGGGCTGGTAGGCTACTACTGGAGATTCATCAAGGGTTTCACCAAGATAGCGGCACCCATGCAGGACCTCTTAGTGGGCCAGTCCAAGAAGGCCAAGAACCCGAAACCTCCGTTCAAATGGGGTAAACCAGAAGACAAATCTTTCACTCGACTGAAAATGGCTCTTACTGGAGACGAAGTCCTGGCCTACCCCGACTATGGCCAACCCTTTATACTCCATACGGATGCCAGCAACGTGGGACTGGGAGCGGTGCTGTCCCAGGTACAGCAGGGCAGACAGAGAGTGATTGCCTAAGCCAGCAGGAAGCTCCGTCCTACCGAAAGGAACCCCGACAACTATAGTTCCTTCAAGTTGGAGTTTTTAGCTATAGTCTGGGCTGTAACAGAGTGCTTCAAACACTACCTCGCTTCCTCCAGATTTACAGTCTTCACAGACTGTCGCACCTGGAGACTGGAAGCTTGGTGCCCTAGAGCAACGATGGATAGCCCGACTGTTTAACTACGACAGCTGATGCGCTGTCCAGGATGCCCAACTTGCCAGATGGGGGCGAAGACCCGGAAGATCTGGAGGAGATAGAGCTACCAGCTTTCCATCTTCACGGGGTGACCCAGTGCTCCCACTGTGTGAGAGACAAGCGCTCCACCAACAGAGAGGCCACGTTCAACCCAGCCACCATGGATGGGCAGAGACGCAGGATAGCGACCCGGCTGTCCGCCTGGTAAAGGAGTTGCTGACACAAGCTGACTCGTACCCTGATCCAGATGCTCCACAGGAGGCCCAACAGTTGTGGAAGGAGAAGGGCAAACTGTTTATCTACGAGGGAAAGCTGTGTCGAAGAAGTATCAACTCCCAGACACACGAACTGGTCTGGCAGGTGGTAGTCCCGAGGTGGAATGCACCAATGGTCTTAGAAGCATACCACGATGGTGCAGGACACTTTGGGTGGAAGAAGTTGGAAGTCCTGCTATGTGAGCGATTCTACTGGGTTGGCATGAGCAAAGCAATCGAGAGATGGTGTCGAGAATATGGTCCATGCAACCTGAGACGGAAAGACAGTGACAACCAGAGGGCTCCCCTGTAGCCCATAATCACCAAACTGTTACGCTCGTGCCTGGACTGACTGGCGTGAGTGTGATTAGTGATCCCACTGTACCATGAACCGAGGAGTGCCTGGAGGGGCGTAACTAAGTATCAACCCGATCCGACCAAGGTCGCACGGCGGCTTAGTCGACTCCGTGAACCAAGGAGGAACCGAGCAGATGGACCAGGTGCTACTCCAGGTCAGACCCCGGTCACAGTTGTTGACCCACACCGGGGAATGCAGGAACAGGCAGGTTAGACTGGCATACAGACAGGTGGGTATTGGCAGGCACGGCAGGTATGCAGACAGGTGGATACTGGTAAGCACGGCTGGTATGCAGACAGGTGGGTACTGGCAAGTACGGCTCGTATGTAGACAGGTGGGCACCTCTCAAGCACGGCTGGTATGCAGACAGGTGGGCACTGGCAAGCACGGCTGGTATGCAGACAGGTGGGCACTGGCAAGCACGGCAGGTATGCAGATAGGGAGGTACTAGCAGGTTGGAGCGCAGGCTGGATAGGGTCCAGTACAGACTGGGAGATAGGTACAGAGCCATAGATGCGGTAGACAAGCAGAGTAAAGCGAAACCGCCGGAGAGGAGGACAAGGCAGAGCAGAGCGGAACCGCCGGAGCGGTGGGCAAGTCAGAGCAGAGCGGAACCACAGGTGCGGTGGACAAGGCAGAGCAGAGCGAAGCCGCAGGTGCGGTGGACAAGGCAGAGCAGAGCGGAATCGCCGGAGCGGTGGGCAAGGCAGAGCAGAGTGAAACCGCAGGTGCGGTGGACAAGGCAGAGCAGAGCGAAACCGCAGGTGTGGTGGACATGGCAGAGCAGAGTGAAACCGCAGGTGCTGTGGACAAGGCAGAGCAGAGAGACGCCGCTGGAGCGGTGGGTAAATCAGAGCAGAGAGAAACCGCTGGCGCGGTGAGCAAGCAGAGCCGAACAGGGCTGAAGGTGCAGGCAGAGAGGACAGGGCTCTGTTCACATGGAACAGACTGGAAAATACAGGAAGATGGCTAGAACACAGGAGGAAGATACGGAGGCAGGGAAACAGAACGAGCAGAACCAGATACACACAAGGTACTTACAATGAAGTAGCGAGTGGACACAAAACTCACAAACAGAAGTACAGAGACAACGAGTTGGAGTTAGGTGTAGGTTCAGATACTGCAGGTAAAGAGAAGGTACGGACATAGAGACAAACAGGAAACAGGTTAAGAGACAGTACAGACAGGAATAAACACTGCAACGAGATACAGGAACGAGCCTAGGTATTCAGCCCCCAGAGTGGCGGAAAAAGACTAGAAGTCAAAGATAATAGATCTTGGAATGCAGCCCCCAGAGTGGCGGAAACAGACTAGAAGTCACAGATAACAGGTCTGGGTATACAGCCCCCAGAGGCGGAAACAGACAAGAAGCAGAACTGGACCTGGCAACTTCAGAGTCAAGGAGCACACTGAATGTTAGTGTTGCTCAGGCACCTCCTTCTGGGTGGAGGGGGTTTAAATATCCAGTGACTCACAGCAATAGGCTGGAGACGCATTAGGGGTGCGCCTACAGCAGCTATAAGAATCAGGAAGTAACCGGGCCGCTGCCCTAAGCAGTCAGTCAAGAGACATGCACACAGCATGAACTGGAGCAAGGTTTGCAGGCTGGACTGACAGGTAAGATTGCGGTCTTGCATAGTGGGAAGTGGTGCACTATGCAAGCACGCCGCCAGGGATGTTACACAAACAACCACTTGAACTGGTAGCCTTGGACCACGTGAAGCTAGCCCCAAGCCGGTCAGGCTATGTCTACACTCTCACCATAGTAGAACACTACTCCAGGTTCTTGGTAGTAGTGCCAGTGAAAGATCAGACGGCTCAGACGGCAGCCAAAGCGTTTCAACAACACTTTTGTCGCCCGCACGGTTACCCTGAACGAGTGCTGACCGACCAAGGTCCAGCCTTTGAAGCAGAAGTGTTCCAGGAATTCTGTAACTTGTACGGCTGCAAGAAAATAAGGACGACGCCGTATCATCCCCAGACCAACGGGTTGTGCGAGAAAATGAACCAGGTGGTAATAGACCTGTTGAAGATGTTTTCCCTTGCAGAACGTAGCCTGTGGCCAGAGAAGTTACCAGATTTGGTGGACCTATATAACTACATCCCGGTGAACTCCATCAACTGTACACCCGCCTACCTGATGAGGGCAAGACCTGGCAAGCTACCCATTGACTTAGACATGGGAGTTTTATCACCAGAGACGACATCACCAGATGCAGATTGGGATACAGAGCAGCAGCTACAATACCGCAAGGTACAAGAATGTGTGGAGAGAAGTTTGTCCCAGGCGAGACAGAAGCAGGAGAAAACTTACAATCAGCACGCACCTGCAGTTCCCTTATCACCTGGAGAACAGGTACTTAAGAGGAAGAGACGAGTCCATAAATTAGATGACCAGTGGGAGGTTGAGCCATACACCGGCCTACCCTCGAATTACGATAACACCAAAGTGTGCCTCATCAGTAAAGATGGAGGGGAAACTTCAGCGGCAGTCTCAAAAGATCATCTGAAGAAATGCCCTGAACAGTTGAAACACAAAGAAGAAGACCAAGACAGCCCTCAGAAAAAGTGGAAGAAACGGTCCAGACAGTCCTTGGAGCATTTCCCCAGTCTTGGACGCAGGTGAATAGAGCAATTGTGGTACCGGTCCTGACCTTTCTCCAAGCGGCCTCACAGGAAGCTGCAGAGGCTCCGGAACAGCAGAGAGACCAATCTGCCCCAGAGACAGATGTTTCATCAGCAGCAGATTACCCTCTGCTAGCAGTGAACCTGTTGTACCCAGGGTGAGTCAAAGAATTCATAGGAGATTACCCAGCCTACCGGTGTTACCTCAGACTACCCGTAGTGTAGTTCACACTGAATCCATCACACCAGGGGTAGACACTAGGGACCAGTGTAGGTCAGTGACAACAAATGTACTACATAGATCGACCCGAAGTACTAAAGGTCAGTTCCCTGCCGGCTGGAGGAACTAAAGTGTATGTTATATATAGTTGTAACCGTTAAATAATCCTGAATATATATATTTGTTAAATTTATGGACAATTGGACCATAGGACTAGGTGTGGTCAGGACAATATTGAAAATAGTTAGTAAGTGGCCTTGAAAATAAACCGCAGGCATGGCCGAAGACCAGGCCCAACGACAGAGTGCCCTGAAGCCACGCCCAGGGACGATACACAAAGTGGGTTGAAGCGGTTCCCACCAGCCAAATTTCAATTATCCGGAAAAAGACAATCCCCGGATTGTGGCGTAAAGACTAAGCGCCGCAGTGACTGCTATAAATTTTTGGCTGGGTTTTTGTAATTTTTGACTTTGTAAACTATTTGTAATGTGAATTGTTAATTTTTAATTCAAAAAGGTATCCTCAGTCCGGGAGTACTGAAGTTAACTAGGGGGGAATGTGGTACCCCAGGGGTCTGGTTGCCACAGTGGCATTGCCTCCCTCACAAGAGGTGATGCCATGCCTGGAAGCAAGTAGGGGTCCCCTAGTCAGGTATACTAGCATGCAACACTTTCCTGGCTCCAGACCAGCAAGGGGAGCTCCTCCCCTTAGCAACTGGGATCTGGAGGCAGGGTTAGTTAGAGTTAGTGAGAGGAGTTGAATACAGGACAGCGAAGAGAAAAGACCTGGGGAGTGGAGCTGCACGGCAGTTCACCCCAGAGAGGAGCGTAGAAGAACCGGACATCGGAGTCCGAGGTTGTGGGGCACTGAAGGCCCAGCAGCAGAAACCGGAGGGCAGGAAACTGCAGGTCTACTGGCTCCATCAGACGCCCGGAGGCTCAGCAGCACATAGGGCCCAGCACCGCCACGTGGAAGCGACACTCCAGGAAGGCCCAAACTGCCTGCCATACGGGTGAGCACAAAGACATTTTACTCAGGGAAGAGGGCCACAGCACAGCTATAAGCAGCAGGGCCAAAGAGATTAGCGCAAAGGGAAGGCCTCCAACTTCACCTGGCGAGGTGGATTCCCAACTTGCTTCCAGGCCGCCCGAACCTCTACTACCAGCTAGTACCTGTGCCCCGGTCTGCCTAACCACCGCAAGTAAAGATAAGAGGAAACCGCTATTAAGTTGTGGACTGATTCTTAACTGCGCCATCCCCTGCACTACACTGCACAGCAACATCTATAACATCACCATTTCCTGCCCTGGAGCTAAGCTCTGCCTGTGGAGAGCTGAACCAACTCTGCTGCGTCATCATCAGCCTCAGAGGATCTGCACCGCAGCGACGGCCCCATATAGCCGCATACCACAGGTGGAGTCACGAATTATATGTATACACTACAGACCAAAAGTTTGGACATACCTTCTCATTTAAAGATTTTTCTGTATTTTCATTACTATGAAAATTGTACATTCACACTGAAGGCATCATAACTATGAATTAACACATGTGGAATTATATAGTTAACAAAAAAGTGTGTAACAACTGAAAATATGTCTTATATTCTAGGTTCTTCAAAGTAGCCACCTTTTGCTTTGATGACTGCTTTGTACACTCTTGGCATTCTCTTGATGAGCTTCAAGAGGTAGTCAACGGAAATGGTCTTCCAACAATCTTGAAGGAGTTCCCAGAGATGATTAGCAGGGAAGAGGGATCATTCAGGGGCACCAGCATTAGTGTTACAGTATCCTCCACCTTACACCCCCTCTTCTTCAAGCCGCAAAGGACTTTCTGCAGAAGAAGTAGAGCCAAACTCTTATTCATGTACTGCCACATTCTATCCAGTCCACTAGAACAAAGGCTACCTCTCTCACCTTCTTTATGATCATGATGCTTCTCACCACCAAGACATCCTCAGAGTATGATAAAGCAGGCGTAGTACCAGAAACATTGAATTGCGATGTCTTTCTTTGCCTGGCAACACCAGCTACCACCGTGGAAAATTCAAAGGCAAACTAAGGTCCTTCCTCCTGGTCGGTGGATAGTAGAGACTTGGAAGGTGCCTCCGCTTTGATGTTCTCTTTGTCCGACCACCTGAAAACTGAAGATACCTTCTCTGGATCCATCTTCAAACTGGTGTTCAAGAGCTTGAGGCTAGGAGGTTCCTGGGAACAGGTCATTGGAACAATCATTGGGACTGTGTGGATTTATCATCTCAGCTTCCCGTCTTTCGGAGACGTCAGCACACAACGAGCCGGTGACTAGCAGATCTGGAGGAGAAAATGGCGACACTGGCTGCCGAACTACACATTAGCAACCAAACACTTCTCATGAAACAAATGTCCCCAATGATGCACTTCACCAGACCTCCAGTCTATAACGGGCTCAGGAGTTCTCAGCCACCGAAGACCTAAGACAAGTGGATGAAATAAACCAGACAGCACATAGAAGGTGATGTTCTCTGTATACAAGGTTCCTATCTGGAGCTCTACTTGCTCCGAAACAACTTAACTGTTGTTGGATAGGACTTTTCCTTTGCAAGATAACACCCTCACCGGATTCTGGAGATGTAGGACGGGTATCTGATACCGATCAACCACGGATTGCAGCAAGAAATTCCCTGCCGAATCGGAGTCATCACAAGATACAGATGCAGTCAGAGTCATAGGTGGAGAGGGAATACTCTTACCAAGGCTAACCTCTTCTAAAGACCCAAGACTTTGGAGTTTTTGAACAAAGGACAAAGACAGATGGGATGTTCCACACAACCGCAGCAATAGCACAATCCCTTATCACGGCTGCGTTCCGGCTGCTGCTCATCCAGCCTAACATGGGTGACTTGCATGGCTTCAGTATGGGCAGCTGTTTCAAAAGGCTGGAGAACAAGCGGTCTCTGGAAGGACGGAGCCAGACATGACTGTTACCTCTCACTCGTCAACTCTCTGGTCGGCTCCTGAAAGCTGGAAAGGGAAGATGCAGCAGAAGACTCAATACTCGGCTCATCAAAGACCTTTAGGAAGGCCACCAGGAAGGCCTGAAGGTCCATGGTCACAGGATCCCCCCTCTCCCACAAGGGATTGAACCATGCTAGGGCCTCTTCTGCTAGATAAGACATAAGGAGTCCCAATTTAACCTGATCAGAGGGAAACTGATGGACCAATAACCCATGCTGCATGCACTGCTCTAGGAACCCACTGCACTGCTTAGGATTCGAGCATCCACTGTCTGCATACAAGACAATATTTTCTCATGCCGATGTCGCTGGCAGAACTCTTGATAAAACTCTGAGTGAGAAAGGCCATGGGGATCAGCGGGGTTCATGGCCTGAGGAAACTGGCCTGTGCCACAGGGCTGGGCTTACCTAGGAAGGGCGTAGCTAAGTGGCTACTTGGTTTTCAATGGAGCTCCTGATGGTGGAATAAGGCTTGAGCTGCAGGTAGCCACCAAGTACCATTCATAGGCAGTCACCGGTACTGCAGCTGCAGACTCCAGGGATCAGGATAGCAGACACGGACACGGGCTTGAAGTCACAGGCAGGACAGGATTCGGACTCCATTCAGATGACTCAGGTCCAGGGCAGATGCTGGTGTTGGCTCAAGTACCGCCAGAACGGTTTCAGATTCAGGTACCGCGGATGCGGCTTCAGTGTTCAGGCTCAGGTACTGCACAGAGTGATGTCAGGGTTCAGATGCTGCCAATGCGGCTTCAAGCTCAGGTACCGCAAGGAATGGTGTCAGGGTTCACTTGCTGTCAGTGCGGTTTCAGGCTCAGGTACTGCAGGGAGCAGTGTCAGGGTTCAGGTGCAGCTTTAGGGGGCAGATACCGCCAGTGCGGCTTAGGGAACAGGCTAGGGACAATACCACATGGGAAACTACAACAGGTTCGGGTTCAAGCCCTGGCCACACAGGCTCAGGCTATCGGGTTTCAGGCACTGGCAACACAAGGACTAGGGGTTCAGTTTCAGACCCTGGCCACACAAATATCAGGGGATCAGGATATGGCCCTGGCCGCACAAGGACCAGGGGTTTGGGTTCAGGCTACACAGGGAACTACACAGGAGACGGGAATAGGGACCTGGCAACTCACTGGTTGCACAAAAGCTCAGTAATGGGAGAACATTGGTCAGGCACCTCCCTACTAGGGAGGGTGTCTTTTATACAAGATGCCTCCCAGCTATTGACTGGGGGCATTTCCACAGTACGCCCACTGCCTCTTTAAGAACAAGTTAGCGCGCACGCACTAGGAGCAGGACAGGAAGCCAGAGATGGGGAGCTCACCCCGTGCGGCCGAGGTGGTATGTCGATGTCCCTGCATGGAAATGGAAAAGGGATCCTGCAGGGGCAACGGCATTAGTGTTACAGTATATATTGCTGGAGAAAGTGGAAGGTGATCAGATTTGAACAGATTTGTTCAACAGCAGTACAAGCTCTTTCTGGCCTAGAGGTGGCATGGCTCTAGGAGAGGGCACTTTTAACCCTATAGGGGAAGTAACACCTGTTTAGTAGTAGACCAAGCAATTGGTTGCCTAATCCATCTATCTTTTGTAGCAGTTCTACCCTGGTTACGTACCTGTAATTGAATGTAAGTCAGGAACTGTAAGATGCCCTGACAAACCATACTATTTATGGCATAAATAGTTTGATAACCTTGTATTAAATAAATAAAATCTCCCCTTTATGGTTACTTTTTGTATGCTTCTTTAAAGAGATTTTAAAGTAATTCTAGAATTCCACCAGTTGGCACATCCATAGCTTTTGGGGGATCAAACCAGATATAGACATAAGTGACTTCAATATGATTGTGTATATATCTGTGCTTACTTTCTTCCTAGAGTTAGCCTAGAGGTGTAAGGGTACTTGCCCACAATCAGGAATAGTAGCGTTTTGGATGCAGTGTATTTTTGCTGCATCCAAAACGCTGCTTACTTTAAAACACAGGTGACTATGCAGATTTTCCCGCAGCTAATGACAGTCTATTGGGGAAAATACGCAGCGCAGACGCTGTCTCCGCTACAGAAATTTACATGTTGTGGCTCGTAAACCCGCGCCGCGGGTGAGTTTATGCAGCGTTAAATAGAAGCACAGTGGCCATGGGATTTCTATAAATCCCATCCACTGTGTTTGCATTATAGAATGCAGCGTTTTGGATGCAGGGAAAATATGCTGTGTCCAAAATGCACTATTCCTGATCGTGGGCAGGTACCCTTAGAAAAGACCCCGAGAAAGCATACTTGAAATTTTTTAATGCACTTACCGTAAGTGTTTTTCACTGACATAATTGAAAGTCAGTGGAACAAAGCCTTTCTCAGCTCCTGATATCAAGCTCTAATAGGGAGAGAAGTTTTATTTCCCCCAAAGTTGATATCTTCTCCACTGTAGACATTAGGGTCTTTATCCCGTGACCCTTGTTAAATTATGGATGAGATTGTCATTGTATTGTCAGATATTATACTGTCTGTAGGAGTGAGATGGAAATGTTTCTTCTAGATGCCTGCAGAATCACTAACCTTCACACAGCTGTTGATCTGATCCCAGCCAAATCCTTTAGGGAATTAAGAAACCTGGATTGAAATAAATTAGATTTTTTAATTTATTAAATAAATTAAATATGAAATAATGGATAAGGTCAAGTTTACATGGTGTATTTAGGTATGGCAGAAGAGACATTTCCACAATCAAATAATCAAGGTAATAGGTAAATGGAGAATATAATATGTCACTTTCCTGTGTATGAGCTGCCATCTCTGCAACTACTGAGAAGCCAAAAGGGAAGATTTAGGTCTGAGTGTAAAATAAGACTCCCCGAATCATCACCATCACCCTCAAAAATGTTTTATGTCCCAGATGTATCAGGATGTAGTAAGGAAGCAAAAATCCAGTGTAACAATTACCACCATGAATATTGGAAAAAAAGAAAGTTAAATTTTGTCTGTTTTTTTTGCCTCCATATTGAACTTACTGTACTTTAGATACAGATTCTGTCATTTTAAAGTGAGCTGTTCATGTTAAATATGTCGTCAGATCTACATATAGTGTGTAATAAAGCAGAAAGAAGGGGAGCAAGCAGATTGATACCGTATATAGTTTTGTGGAAATATATTCAGTATACTTGTTTCTTATTCTTTAAATCCTTGTTCTTGCTATGCTTAGGAGTCCAGTGGGTGGAGTCCAGAGATATCTGTCACTGACAGAACAGTTTCACCTGATAAGCCATGTATGTTAGGTGTATTACTGAGGCTCAATATGAAGCTCAATAGATCAAATTTGCACATAACATATAAAGGTGTATAAAGAGATGTTTTATCTAGTATGGGGTTATAAATGTATACCAAAAGAAATACTAGATGAGCAAAAGTACACATATGATTACCAGTTAATCAAGTGGCTATAGGTACTTTGAAAACTAAAAATCCTATAAAAAATAGTACTTAGCCCAGTGTGAAATATAAATAATTTGTATTAATTGGCTAAGGGAGATAGCTAAATAGAGAGATACTGACATCCAGAAGTTCAACTGAATTGCAAAAGCCAAACGTCAACTGTGCATAAGGTAAATCAATAATAGGGAAGAAAGCTTGCTCCGAAATGCACGTTGGATGTGGTGCCATTCCAGCAGGATGATCATATATGGGTAAGCCTTATACTATTTCTTATTGATACATACTTTTCAATGTTCCCTTTGTAAGTCCAAGTATTATGTGTATTCCTACTGATGGGGATTTCCCTACTATAGATTTACCTTATGCACAGTTGACGTTTGGCTCTTGCAATTCAGTTACATTTCTGAATGTCAGTATCTCTCTATTTAGCTATCCCCTATAGCTAGTATTAACTAATGTGTGTATATATATATATATATATATATATATAACATGCAGAAATAGTGCTGTTGCAGAGTGTGACATGCAGAAGTAGTGCTGTTGCTTTAAAAGCATTCAGCAACTATTAGAAGTAACACAAGCACATGAGACAGGAAGTGTTGTGCTCCGAAAGCATTCAGCAACTAGAGGGGTTCACACAGTCGCAGGAGAAGGGTAGTGTTTTAGCAGCCCCAGGGGGATTGTGGGGAATTTGTTAACTGTCTGGCTGGAGCTGAAGAGAAAGGTGGCGTGTGTGTTCTGTATCTCACAGAAACGCCCCTGCAAGTGAAAAGGATTCAAGTCAGGAGTTAAGCTAAGCACAGGTCAGGTAGAGTTCCTGAACTAACAGTGCAGAGTACTGTCAGGCAGAAAAATAAGGACTGGAAGAAATAGTGTCACAGGGATCATCTCCGTCAGCAAACCCTCCACCCTCCTCCATCTCACTGTGCTGTAAGGAATTCTGTGTTCATTAATGTGCCTTTGCATTAGAACTGTGCTGTCCTGTACTACTGGGAAGACTGTGAACTGCTGAGGGTCAATACCCCTGTGTGCCTGAGAGAAACTTCACACATGGTCTATGGTCGCCCTGAGTAATGGTTCCCCCAGGATTCCAAAGAATTCATGTAACCTGTCTCTCCTCTATCAGAACCTAGTGGCGTGTGTGTAACATATATATATTGTGACAGAGTCACTGGTGTGATATACGAGGGGAGGTATGTGTCATTCAGGTTGCTCTCCTGGGTGAACTGAAACCTACTAAATTTATGCCAGCATGTTATATGCTGGGGGTTAACTCTCTTAAAGGGTGTGGTTTTATGGGAATGGCAAATAGGGTGGGAGGCCATTTCCCCTACCGCCCCTCAGGGTGTGGCAGAGCAAGGATTAAATGCTCAGTCACTATTGTTTCCTGTGTGTAGTGTGTGGTCTGGAGAGGGAAGTCTCTAGGCTGTGTTGGGCTGAAGCCAGAGAGCAACACCGAAAGACTGGTGTTGCTGAGACTACACTGTGCTACCTGCAATGGGCAGAGCCTCACTAGCTAAAGGACTCTGTTATAATTTATCTTTTGTTTTCCGTTAACACCGAGAGGGCCTGTTTATTTTTATGGGATGCTGCTGGAGTTTATGCCGCACAATAAACCTGCAGGAAGTTTTACCCGAACCGTGTGCCCTGTGTCTGCCTCTGGAGAGCCAAGCAAGTCGCTTTACCACAAGTGGTGTGAGAGTGTGGGCAAGATTCCAGGAACACGTGTACCTGCCACAGAGACAGAGAAATTCTGAACTATTGTAGGTCCTGCCCCACCTGCCAAATAACCACTCCCTCTTCTCACTTCCATAGTCCATTAGTTCCACTACCAGTGATAGAGATCCCCTTTGAGAGGATTGCTCTGGAGCTAGTAGGGCCCTTAGTCAAATCAGCCCGAGGCCACCAATACATTCTGGTGATCATGGACTATGCGACCCAGTATCCAGAAGTGGTACCGCTAAGGAACTTTTTGAGCAAATGCATAGCCAGGGAACTGGTTCATATATTTGCCAGGATCGGTCTGTCGAGGGAAATCCTAACGGATCAAGGGATCCCGTTCATGAGCAAGGTAATGAAGAAGCTGTGAAAGGTCCTCCAGATTAGCCTGCAGCGAACCTCTGTTTACCATCCGCAGACAGACGGCTTAGTATAGCGTTTTAATAAGACCCTGAAAGTGAAGCTCAATAAAGTTGTAGACAATGATGGACGTGAATGGGACTACCTGTTGCCGTTCCTGCTCTTCTCGGTAAGGGAGATGCCACAGGCCTCTACCGCCTTTTCTCCATTTGAGCTGCTGTATGGACGACATCCACGAGGTCTCCTGGACATAAGGAAACCTGGACGCTAAGGAAACCTGGGAAGCGGAGGTTACCCCACACCGGAGCATCATTGAACATGTCGCCCAGATGCAGGAAAGAATAGCAAAAGTGATGCCGATTGTGAAGGCGCACCTCCTCCAGGTGCAGGATGCCCAGGCAAGGGTCCATAACTGATTAGAAAGGCTGAGGCAGTTTCAGCCCGGGGACCATGTTTTAGTGCTAATCCCCACAGTCGAGAGCAAGTTCCTGGCTAAATGGCAAGGTTCGTACGAGGTGGTGGAGAAAGTCAGTGAAGTTAATTATAAAGTCCACCAGCCTGCCCGAAGAAAGCCGCACCAAGTGTACCATGTGAACTTGCTCAAGCCGTGGAGGGACCAGGAACCTTTGGAAACTCCTTGCCTGGGAGCTGCTCATGAAGGCAAGGTGGAAGAGGTCAGTATAGCAGAGACTCTATCGCTGGTCCAGAAGCAACAGTGTTGAGAACTACTACAGCGGAATTGAGAGCTGTTCTCAGAGTTGCCTGGGCATACTCAGGTGGTAGAGCATGACGTGCTAACAGAACCACGTGTAAGAGTGAATCTGAAGCCGTACCAAATTCCAGAAGTGCGCCAGGAAGTGATCTCGGTCGAAGGTGAAGAGGATGTTAGACCTCTGTGTGATAGAGGAGTCAAAGAGTGGGTGGTCGAGCCCAATCGTCCTCGTGACAAAACCCAATGGAGAGTGGAGGTTTTGTAATGACTACCGCCAGCTGAATGAGGTTTCCAAGTGTGACCCGATGCCCCGCGTCGATGAACTCATCGAGAGGCTTGGACCAGTGAGGTACATCACCACTCTTGACCTGACAAAGGGCTATTGGCAGATCCCCATGTCCCAGGCGGCCAAGGAGAAGATGGCTTTCTCGACACCTGATGGGTGCTTTCAATACACTCGGATGCCGTTCGGACTACAGGGGGCCCCGGCCACCTTCCAGAGGGCTATGGATCGGATCCTAACCCCACATAAGAAGTATGTCACAGCCTACATTGACGACATCATAGTTTTTAGCCCAGACTGGGCTAATCATCTACCTAAACTACAGGCCATTCTGGATGCTCTAAGGAAGGTGGGATTTACCATAAATCTGATGTGCCGTTGGGAAAGAGGAGGCCAAGTACTTGGGTTATGTTGTCAGGAGAGGCGAACTAAAGCCGCAAGTCAACAAAATGGAGGCAATCCAGACCTGGCCGCAACCGCTCTCCAAGAAGCAAGTAAGAGCATTCCTTGGAATGGTGGGATATTACCGGCGGTTTATCCCGAATGCTGCCATGATGGCCGCGCCACTGATGGATCTCCTAAAAGGCACCAGATCAACCATGGTGAAGTGGACAGAGGAAAAAGAGACCGAGTTTCAACAGCTTAAGCTACCACTTTAAGCAGCCGGTCCTGGTGGCACCAGACTTTAAGAAAGAGTTTGTGGTCCAGACAGACGCTTCAGAGGTTGGTCTAGGAATCGTACTCTCTCAAGAGATAAATGGAGAAGAACAGCTCATTCTCTATCTGAGCCGGAAGCTTTCGTTCTGCGAGAAGAACTACGCAATAGTAGAATAGGAGTGTTTAGCTCTAAAGTGGGCTGTAGATACACTGAGATACTACCTACTAGGCCGGAAGTTTAAGTTGGTGTCCTTACATGCCCCTTTGAAATGGTTGAGGGAAAAGAGGGGAAAAAATGCCCGGGTAACTAGATGGTTCCTAGGTCTTCAGGACTTTAACTTTCACGTGGAGCATAGACCTGGGAAGTTACACGGGAACGCGGATGCCCTTTCTAGAATTCCCTGCCTGGTATCGGAAGGTGCCCAAACTCCCGGCTTTGGGCAGAGGGGGGGAATATGTGACAGAGTCACTGGTGTGATAAACGAGGGGAGGTATGTGTCACGCAGGTTGCTCTCCTGTGTGAACTGAAACCTACTAAATTTCTGAAGGCTTGTTATATGCTGGGGGTTAACTCTCTTAAAGGGTGTGGTTTTATGGGAATGGCAAAGAGAACAGGAGGCCATTCCCCCTATCTCCCCTCAGGGTGTGGCAGAGCAAGGTTTAAATACTCAGTCACAATTGCTTCCTGTGTGTAGTGTGTGGTCTGGAGAGGGAAGTCTCCAGCCTGTGTTGGGCTGAAGCCAGAGAGCAACACCGAAGGATTGGTGTTGCTGAGACTACACTGTGCTACCTTCAGTGGGCAGAGCCTCACTCGCTAAAGGACTCTGTTATACTTTATTGTTTGTTTTCCCGTTAGCCTCGAAAGGGACTGTTTATTTTTATGGGGCGCTGTTGGAGTTTATGCCGCCCAATAAACCAGCAGGAAGTTTACCCGAACTGTGTGTCCTGTGTCTGCCTCTGTAGAGCCGAGCAAGTCGCTTTACCACAATACATATATATAGATATATATATATATATATATACACATAATAAAAAAAAATATATATATATATATATATATATATATATATACGGAATATATATATATCATTGACCCAGCTCTTTCCTGCTGGTTTGTCGCCCCACATGAGTTTCCTTCGCTATTTATCAAATAATTTCTTACTATTTCTTATAGGATCTTTACAATATGAAGCTCTTATACTCAATTCAAATTCTATAAAAAGGCCACCATCTGCCATATTATCTACATCGCGGTCAAAATTATTATGAAAATTGGATTTAAGTGTCCTAATGAAAATTGGATTTAAGTGTCCTAAAGATTTAATTTTTTGTTTTTCAAATAAACTCATGGATGGTATTGCGTCTCAGGGCTCTTTAGATCACTGAAATTAATGTCAAACAACTGTAAAAATTAGTTTGCCAGGTGAGCCCAATTAAAGAAAATCTACTTAAAGGGAATCTGTAAGCAGGTTTTTGCTATGTAGTCTGAAGACATCAGGAGATAGAGGCTGAGACACAGACTTCAGCAATGTATCATTTCTGAAGCTGTTTGCTGTTGTTTACTTACAATAAATGTTTTATCACCAGGGGATTATCACTGCCCAGACTAGTTCCACCATGCCAAGTCATAGACTAAGTCTCCTTCTCAGATAAGTCGCTCACTGTCAATAGACAATGAAAGCTGTGGTGTGGGTGGATTTAGCTTACTGAGCTCTTCATCATATTACATCTATGAACTCTGATTGTGTCACAACTGCTGCACCCAGGAAACTAAGTGATACATCATTGGAATCAGGGTCTCTTTTCGTACATTATGTTGCTTTCAGGTGAGGTAACAAAAACCTGGTGACAAATTCCCTTTAAGAACGATGTTCCACATTATTACGCAGGTGTATTGTAACGGGTTTATAATTTGTAAAATTGTTATGGATAAAAGAATTGATTTGCACTAAATAAGTGATCAATTATTATTTTACTTAAGAATTTAAAAGAAAATTACAATAAGAGTTTCAAACAAAGTAAAAGTAAAATGAAACAATAATTAAATCAATAAATGAGAGTAATTAAGATACTTAGCGTATAATAACAATCCTGGATGGTATGCGCAACTGACCCAAAATGAAAATAATGTTGGTTCTGGACGTCTCCAGATTCTGACAAATGCCTTCTCTTCTCTCTGTCTCTGTATGTAACTCCTCTCTCAATGTCCAAAACACCAATCTCCTCTCCCCAGAGTTCAGTCATCTTTTATATCTTAAAACATCCAATGTATCTCAGTTAAAAGCTTTAATCTTCCATGGCATGCCAGGGAGAAATCCTCTTAAACCAACAGATAAGATTTCACAAGATGACATCTCTGAGAAAATTTCTCATCCTTGAACAGCATAGGCCCTTTGTTAGAAAATATCAACAAATGACCGGTCATTTACATTTCTATGTTAAATAGGCCATCTGGTTTAACATTTCCGTATCAATGACCTTCTGCTGAACTCCCTGAAAATAAGAATATATATATATATCCTAATCAATTAAACTGAAACCATTAAAAAATACATATCTAGGATTATAGCAGGCCACAGATTTCAAGCAATATGGGAAAGAAAAAGCATCCCTATGCTGCTGAAAAGTGTGAAATAGTGCAATGCCTTGGAAAAGGTATGAAAACATTAGATATTTCACAAAAACGTAAGTGTGATCATCGTACTGTGGAGAGATTTGTGGCTGATACCGAGCACAAATGTTTTCATGCAGATAAAAGTATAATGAGGACGGTTTCTGACAAATTCATCAGATTAAGAGAGCAGCTGCTAAAATACAATTACAAAGCAGCAAACAGGTATTTGAAGCTGCTAGTGCCTCTGGAGTCCCGAAAACCTTAAGATGTAGGGTGCTCCACAGGCTTGCAGTTGTGCATAAACCTGCTATTCGGCCACCCCTAAGCAGTGCTCACAGGCAGAAGTGGTTGCAGTGAAGACAGACATATATGAAGACTCATTTTAAAACAGTCTTGTTTACTGATGAGTGCCATGCAACCCTGGATGGTCCAGATGGATGGAGTAGTGGATGGTTGGTGGATGGCCATCATGTCCCAACAAGGCTGCAACAGCAGCAGGCAGGTGGCGGAGTCATTTTTGGGCCGGAATCATGGAGAGAGAGCTGGTGGGTCCCTTTAGGGTCCCCGAAGATGTGAAAATGACCTCGACAAAGTATATAGAGTTTCTGACTGACCACTTTCTTCAATGGTACAAAAAGAAGAACTGTGCCATCCGTAGCAAAATCATCTTCATGCATGACAATGCATCATCTCATACTGCAAAGAATACCTCTAAGTCATTGGCTACTATGGGCATAAAAGGAGAAAAACTCATGGTGTGGCCACCATGCTCCCCTGACCTCAACCCTATTGAGAACCTTTGGAGTATCCTCAAGCAAAAGACTTATGAAAGTGGGAGGCAGCTCACATGAAAACAGCAGCTATGGGAGGCTATTCTGACATCCTGCAAAGAAATTCAAGAAGAAACTATCCAAAAACTTACAATTTCAATGGGTGCAAGAATTGTAAAGGTGATATCAAAGAAGAGGTCCTAGGTTAACATGTAACTTGGCTTGGTTAAGATGTTTTTTTATTGAAAACGCTTTTGATTCCTGTAAATTTGACCTCTTAATGCTGCAAATTCAACAAATGACCATTTTCAGTTCTTTACAACCTATAAAATGTTTGGAAATTCAGTCACTCAGGGACTAGCCCAGGAGTGACTGCTAGATGTAAATACTAAGCCCATGATCATGGCAAAGAAACAACCTCATATGAGAGTTACGGCTATCTTTGTAATTTATAAGACAATTTATTTGTAACTGAATTTTTTTTATTTAATTGAAATCATTATTTTATTATTTTCATTGCATTATACAGGTTTTCAACAAACAATCATGGACTTTGGAGGTCTAAACCCAGAGGAAGATGCAATACATAAAGATGGTAAAACATTTTCGGTTAATACTGAAAATTTTGAAGAAAAAGAGTCATCTGATATCGGAAAACCCATTGACCTCAGTGTCCCTGACACCAGCACAAAGAAAAAGGAGGAACATTCAGGTACAGTGAGGTCACGTTACTGGTTGATAAAATTATCATACAGTGAAATGAAATGTATTGTCAGAAAATCACATACAGTATGTTAAATGCAAATATTTATATATAATATGTTATGTCTTTGTACATTTCCATAGTCTACTTTTGACATGTTTTAAAATAGCCTCAATTGTCTAGAGAAGTGTAGCCAGTTTTTTTCAGATGATTTTCCTGTACAAACCGAGTTAAAAAAAAAACATTAAAAAAAATGGGAATGATAGCAGAGGTATGGAGTCAGATCACCTGACATTACATTATGCTGCCATGTTCACTTCTATAAATACTATAGGACCAATTCCGCAACGCTTTTACGCAAGAAAAGTGGCATAAAAGCTTTGGAAAGTAGCAAAATATTTGCACAACGCAGAGTTACACAGAAATTTAGCAAATTTTGACGTTTTCATGATAATTTGAAATTTGGCATTGAGGGAACTGAGGTTGGATTACACACGTCTGTCCAATTTATAAAAAATGCGGATGTTTTGTACACCACAAATGCTACTCCAATCTCTGGATGGAGGCATATGCCATTAAGATTTTTGCTACCTCATTTGAGAGCAGAACAATGTTGGAAAAGATACAGATTCCAACAATGTATAACTTAGTTTACTGGGTGCAGCATGTATGACTAGTGATGGGTGAGCACTAAAATGCTCGGGTAATCGTTGTTCGGGTTGAGCAAATTGGAATGCTCGAGTGCTCAGACGGCGTAACGAGTCCAATGTAAGTCTATGGGAAACTCGAGCATTTTTCCTGCAGCTTCCCCCGGCGGTCTGCATAAGGCCTAAAAATTGCCCAAATCGATGGGAACTGTGCTCAAATGACATGGGAACAGCATGGGGAAGACCCCTGAAAGCATTTCTTACTCCCAGGTCACTTCTGTCAACAACGTTGTCAGAGGTATTACGCCACTTTTACGGACTCACAAGAAAACATACAAAAACGAAAACAAAATGGATTTTCCTGGGAAATATGTTAAGGAACATCCTTTCCAGGGTAATGACTTGTATATAAGGCAAAATAAATAACCAAAAACAAAAATACTCCTCCACACCTTGGGCTATGTTCACACGTAGCATTTTTGATACGTTTTTGAACTTTTGCTTTGGTTTCAACCGTGACAAATGCATTCACCGGGAAATGTAATTTTAACATTTTACAACCTTATCTGGCCATGTGGTGTGTGACACATCATCAGACACATTCTATTTCATTTATGATGGAGGGACTCTGAAAGTCACAAAGCCTATTTTAATAGGGCCATCAGGCGGCCCTTACTATTCTTAAAGGGCCAGCAGTCGGCCCTCGCTATTGTAAGAGAGCCATCAGCCGGCTATGCTTTGTTGTTCCCATTATTAACGAGTGGGCCTCCTATACTGTTATGGCGTATGCAGTGACTGCAATGGCTGCCAAAAATTTGGAGGAACTCCAATGTTCCTTGCAAGAGACGTAGAGGTCGGAGGGCCTCCTGCAAAAAATTCTCCCATTATTAGAAAGTGGGTGTCCCATAGTAGTTGCCTCCTACCGAAGCCGTGAGGTGAAACGTGCGTTAAGGCGCTTGTTTGACCGCTTTGTCTAGCCCCAGGTTCTCCATCATGACTCAAGGTATTTGAACATAGCCGGCATTTGTTCTACCATTCAGTAAACTGTGTCATCATTACTAGACGATTATATGGTATGCTGGTATGCTTGTATTGTAATAGTCCATACATCTCCTGCATTTAGTTGGCACATGCTGGACTATGTTCAACTGCCTTGTGATACTTATTTATCTGCAAGTCCACTTATAGCTGCTATGTGACATTCATTCATTTATAACTTTATGTACACTAGGACTTGCTGGGTGTTCACTATATCAGCTGTGTTCTATCCACTCGTATTACAGTCTATGGGGCACTTATAGTACCAGGGACCATCAGTGTGTTCCTTATTGTCACTTGTTGGGATTCTGTATTTTGTATCCCACTATGGTTTTAGCTGTTTCTCTCCCAACACTTATCATGTGATGTCTTTACTTATATATTTTTTTGTACTTAATAAAATTATAGTGTATTTTTCATATCTCCTATGTGTCTGGGGTTCTGTTTGATATGCTGATGATTCAAATAATTATTTTCATGATACCCGTTAGACTTTTAGGTTAGTTCTTTTTTAGTTTTCGGAGACAGCATTTCACAATTGGTGATCTGTCTTGTAGGTTATTGTCTCATAAGGGTTGCCGTGATGTGGCGGGATAGCTTTTACATTATTTTGAGCAAAATTATGTTAACTAAATACCCTTTATTATTTATCATTATTTTTGCACTGTGCGATTTATCCATTTACTTCCAGTTATTTGGGTATTTTGCTTGTCTTTGGTTTTTCTCTGACCAAGTAGTTGCCTATGCAGTGAAGCAACGGCTGCCAAAAATTTGGAGGAACTCCAATGCCCCTTGCAAGAGACGTAGAAGTCAGAGAGCCTCCTTAAAACAATGTTCCCATTATTAGGAAGTGGGTCTCCCATAGTGTTTGCCTATGCAGTGAAGCAAAGGCTGCCAAAAATTTGGAGGAACTCCAATGTCCCTGGCAAGAGACATAGAGGTCGGAGGGCCTCCTGCAAAAAATGCTCCCATTATTAAGAAGTGGGTCTCCCATAGTGTTTGCCTATGCAGTGAAGCAATGGCTGCCAAAAATTTTGAGGAACTCCAATGCCCCTTGCAAGAGACGTAGAGGTCAAGGGCCTTCTGCAAAAAATGCTCCCATTATTAGGAAATGTGTCTCCCATAATGCTTGCCTATGCAGTGAAGCAATGACTGCTAAAAATTTGGAGGAACTCCAATGCTCCTTGCAAGAGATGTAGATATGTACTTGATATGGTACATATGGTGGTGATATGGTGGTGGAGGATGAGGATGCGGAGAAGGAGGAGGACAAGAGCAAATGGACAAAATGAGGAAGCGTATACCCATGTCTGGGTGTGAAGACAGAGGTGCATGGAAATAGAGTTAGACCTTCCCAAAAAAAGACACTGTATTTGAGTTTATGTTACACTGCTATCATTCGGTGATGTTGAGAAGTCTGACCCAATCCAGCCCTTGTTCATTTTTATACGAGTCAGCCTATCAGCATTTTCAGTTGACAGGCGAATGCGCCTATCGGTTATAATTCCACCGGCGGCACTAAAAATCCGCTCTGACAAAATGCTAGCGGCAGGGCAGGCCAGGACCTCCAAGGCATAGAGAGCCAGTTCATGCCATGTGTCCAGCTTGGATACCCAATAATTAAAAGGCACAGAGGAATCACGGAGGACGTTGGTACAGTCGGCGAGGTACTCCCTCACCATCTTCCGAAACTTTGCACTCCTTGTGAGAGTACCCCTGCCTCAGGACCTGTGCGATAGGAGGATCTGAGAAAACTGTCCCAGAACGTTGACAGTGTTCCCCTGCCTCTGCTCGATTGCATTTTTGGCTCTCTCGCCTGTACTCCTTGGTTGTCCAACGAACTGTGACCTCTGCCACCAGCGTTTCCAGATGGGAATTTTTTCACTAATTCCGCAACAAGGGCCTTCCCGTACTGCCCCATTTTATTAGGCCTGTCCTGCAAAGGAATAAGAGACATAAAGTTCTCCCTGTAGCGTGGGTCTAGAAGCGTCACCAAGCAGGAATGACTGTCACCCAAAATTTGTACAACGCGAGGGTCATGGGAAAGGCAACTTAACATAAGCTCAGCCATGTGTGCCAGACTGCAACGAGGCAAGAATTCCATGTCCTCACAAGGAGTACGACTGACCATGCTCTCTTCCTCATCATGCTCCTCCTCCTTGTCCTCAGGCCATCCAAGCTGAACAGACGGTATGACAGTTGTGCAGGTAGTACCGTCTATAGCGCTGGAAACTAGCTCCTGTTCTTCCTCCTCCTCTTCCTCATTGTCACCCAATCCATGTTGGGATGAGATAAGGCTGGGCTGTGTGTTATCACCTTGTATGGTTCCTTACTCCATCTCATCATGCTCCGACTGCAATGCATCCTCTTTAATTGAGAGCAGAGAGCGTTTCAGAAGACAGAGAAGGGGGATGGTGACGCTAATTATGGCATCATCGTGGCCACCATCTTGGTGGAGTCCTCAAAGTTTCGGAGGATGGTACATATGTCTGACATCCATGTCCACTTCTGAGGTTTTATGTGTGGAGTCTGACCTGAAAACTGACGGCCTTGTTAATGCTCGTAGTTAACAACTGCCCTCTTCTGCTCACAAATCCTTGCCAACGTCTGCAATGTAGGGTTCCAACGAGTGGGGACATCGCAGATCAGTCGGTGAGCTAGAAGCCGCAAATGCTGCTGAAGCACGGCAAGAGCGGCGGAAGCTGTAGCTGACTTTCTAAAATGGGCACACAGGTGGCGTACTTTGACATGCATATACGACAGATCCGGGTAGGTTTTGAGAAACCACTGAACCACGAGGTTAAGCACATGGGCCAGGCAGGGTACATGTGTGGGGCTCTCCTCGCCTCAGAGCCGCCACCAGGTTCTGGCCAATGTTACACACGACCATGCCTGGCTGTAGGTTCAGCAGTGTCAGACACAGATCTGCCTGCTCTTATAGAGCTGTCCACAACTCTTCAGAATTGTGCGGTTTGTCACCTAAGCATATTAGCTTCAGCACAGCATGTTGTAGCTTGGCCAAGGCTGTGATGCAGTGCTTCCAGCTTGTGACTAATGTGGTCATTTTGGAGATGGAGGCTGAAGTGGAGGAGGAGGATGAGGTGCAGTAGCTGTAGAATGTGGGGGCAAGCCTGATTTACCCAGGGCCCGCAATCCTCAGTGTCGGGAGAACGTGTTCCGTCCCAAGGTCCGACTGGGTCCCGGCTTTCACTATGTTAACTCAGTGTGCCGTCAGCAAAATGTACCATCCCTGCCCACAAGCACATGTCCATGTGTCCGTGGTTAAGTGGACTTTCCCAGTAACTGTATTGTTGAGGGCATGGCTAATGCTGTGGGACACGTGCTTGAGTAATGTGAGGATGGCACACCGGGAGAAATAGTGGCGGCTGGGGACTGAGTACCGAGGGACGACTGCCGCCATCAGATTGCGGAAAGCTTCCGTCTCCACGAGCCTAAAAGGCAACATTTCAAGCGCAAGGATTTGCGAAATGTGTGAATTTAGTAGTGTGGCCTGTGGGGCGTTAGCTGCGTATTTGCGCTTGCGTTCCAAGGACTAGGGTATAGATAACTGAACGCTGCGTTGGGACAAGGACGTGGACGGGCTTGCTGATGGTGCTTGTTGAGAGTGTTCAATGACAGGTGCAGGGTGAGAGGCATCTTGCCATGCACCATGGACAGGGGATTGGCATGCATGCACAACAGCGGAAGAAGCAGTGGTGTCAACCGCAGACACTGTTGCTGGACCCTGGGGTTCGGCCCACTTAGTCGGGTGCTTTGCTGCCATGTGCCTGATCATGCTGGTGGTGGTCAGGCTGGTAGTTTTGCTATCCCTGCTGATGCTGGCCTGGCAGGTGGTGCAAATGGCCTTTTTGGGGTTATCGGCAGAGTCTTTAAAAAACAACAAGACTCGGGAAGAGCTAACTGTTGTACTGGCAACTTCCGTCGTGTTGGCGTTACGAGGAACGCTTTCCCGCCTTGTGTCTGCGGCCACCACACTGCTTCTTCTTGCCTGTTGTGGTGCTACGCCTCCCTCCCCCTGTGTGCTGCTGTCCTCGCTCTGCATGTTCCCCTGCCAGGTTGGGTCAGTTACTATATCATCCACCACCTCATCTTCCACTTCCTCACTCTGGTCCTCCTCCTGACTTTCTGGCAATTGTGTCTCATCATCTTCCACCTCTTGTGACAGTTTCCCACCGTCGCCTTCGTGTGACCGTGGCTGCTCAAATATTTGGGCATCGCTATATGCGATCTCCTCTTGCCCCGCTTCAAGTGGACCGGGCGAATCTATAAATGGAAAAGTGAACAGTTCTTCGGAGTGTCCAAGTGTGGGATCAGTTGTCTCTGGGCACTCGGCATGGTGGGAGGAAGGAGGATCAGGATGAGGAATATGCAGTCCAGACTCACGGCTACTGAGACTTGACCGTGTGGAAGACAGGGTGGTGGTGGTGGCTAAGTGACTGAAAGCATTATCTGCTATACAACCAACAACCTTTTCACACTGCTCTGTATTCAATACTGGTGTTCTGTGGTCCCCTATTAATTGGAACAGGAAGGTCAAGCGATAAGATATGCGTGTTTGTTCTGGCACAATTTAAGCTTGCACACGGCCTCGGCCTCTGCATGCACCATCACCATCACGTCCATTACCCCGTTCCTTGCCACGCGCCTTGCCCATTTTAAATGGAGGATAACATTTTCCACGTTTACTACAAGGATGGATTTGAACCGCAGTGATATGTGATGCGTGTGACAGAAAACCACATTTTTAAATAGTTGGCCTGTAGGCTACTATTTTTCACAGTGACCTGGTGTCAATAACTTCTCTGACATACTGCAACAAAATTGAAATGGAGGCCAGAAATGGCTGAATTTGGAGCGAACTTATATTTGATAAGTGTGACGGAAAACCACAGTTTTAAATAATTGGCCTGTAGGTTACTATTTTTCACAGCAACCTCGTGTCAATTACGTCACTGACACACTGCAACAAAATTGAAATGGTACTCGCCAGAGCATCACACTACTCGGGATGTTCGGCGAGCACCGAGCATTTCCGGGTTACTCGGGCAGGAGTTCGGGTCTCCGCCCTGCATGTTTGGCGCTCTTTACAGAGCAAATGAACATGCAGAGATTGCCAGCCAGTCACTGTAATGCCTTAGCCATGTTGTTTGTGGGCATTACAGTGATTGGCTGGCCGCACAGGGTCACGTCGAGTATTTAAAACCGGGCGCCGCCATCATGGACACAGTTGCTCCGGATTAGACAGTGTAGGGACAGCGCTGCTGAGCTAGGGAGAGATTTTTCCTGCAAAATAGTTAGTGTAGGGTCTGTAAAGGCTGCAAGAACAAACAAACAGTCCTTCTCAGGACTAATATCCATCCCAGATATCAGGCAGGCAGGCTGTATAGGAGACGCAGTGGTTATACCAGCAAACGCTGCATTACAGTCCTGTGTGCTCCTGTTTCTGAAATTGCTCCAGGTCTCGGGGGCCAGTAAAAATCCTTTTTTTTCATCTAAATCCTCTTTTTTTTTTCCTCCTTCACACTGTACAAATACCCGTCTTATTAACCTATTGCTGTCGTCCCCCCCCAAAAAAAAAAAAAAAAGTGTGTCTCTGATTTTTCAGACACAAATATATCTGTTGAAAAGAGTCTGGTATAGGCTACAGAAACAGAAGTGTGGTTTTGCAGTTCCACGGGTCAAATCTCTGTATTATCCATTTTTGGGCCTTTTGTATCTAAAAAAAAAAACAGTTTGAGTGTGTCGCTCACTGTTCAGCCGCAAATCTATATATTTAAAAAAGTCTGGTATACACACCAGTAAATTAAAACTGTGGTTTTGCTGTTCCACGTTAAAAAATCTCTATTACCCTGTTTTTCGCATTTTTTGCCTTCAAAAGAAACAGTAGTGTCTCCTGACTGTTCTGACACAAAAATATATCTGTTGAAAATAGTCTGTTGTAGGCCCGACAAATCCCAGTGTGGTTTTGCAGTTCCACAGGTCAAATCTCTGTAGTATCCAGTTTTGGGCCCTTTGTATCTAAAAAAAACAGTTTGAGCGTGTCGCTCACTGTTCAGCCGCAAATATATATATTTAAAATTTTAGGGTATACCCCAGTAAACAATAACTGTGGTTTTGCCATTCCACGGTAAAAAATCTCTATTATTCAGGTTTTGGTATTTTTTCCGTAAAGAAAAACATTAATAGTTTATCCCTGATTGTTCTGATTGTTTAAAAGAGTCGGGTGTAGGCCAGAGAAATAGAACTGTGGTTTTCCTCTTCCACGGTTCTAATCTCCTTTTTATTACCCTTTTTCCATTGATAGTGCGAGTGTAAGCTATTTTACTTGCTTTACAATGGGCAAGGCGCGTGGCAAGTGACGTGGAAGTGGACGTTCTGGTGATGGTGCGTGCAGAGGACGGAGCCGTGGCCAAAGTGAAAATGTGCCACAACCAACAGCCACATCTTCTCGCTCCCACTTCTTGACAGAATTACTAGGGAAGCACAGAACAACACCAGTATTGCAAACTGATCAGGGTGAACAGGTTATTAATTGGATAGCAGATAATACTTCCAGTTACCTGAGCACCACCACCTCCGGTCTGTCTTCCACACGGTCAAATGTTAGTAGCCGTGAGTCTCGACCGCATACTCCTCCTCACCCTGATGCTCCTTCCTCCCACCATGCCGAGTGTCGTCAGACAGCAACTGATCCCACACTTGGATACTCTGAAGAGCTGTTCACTGGTCCATTTCCATATTTGTGCCCCTCACCTGCTCCGCTTGAAGTGGTGGAAGAGGAGATCCCATGTAGCGATGCTCAAATATTTGAACAGCCACGGACACAGGAAGTCGACGCTGGCAATTTGTCACAAGAGGTGGACGATGACGAGACACAATTGCCAGGAAGTGAGGAGGAGGATCGTGGTGCGCAAGTGGAAGAGGAGGAGGTGGTGGATGATCTGGTAACTGACCCAACGAGGCAGGAGGACATGCAGAGTGAGGCCAGCAGCACACAGGGGGAGGGAGGCAGAGTATCCCAACAGGCAGGAAGAAGCAGTGTGGTGGCCGCAGAGAGAAGGCGGCCAACCGTTTCCCGTAACACCAACACGAGGGACGTTGCCAGTACAAGCGGTAGGTCTTCCAGAGTCTGGAATTTTTTTAAAGACTCTGCTGATAACCCCAAAAAGGCCATTTGTACCACCTGCCATGCCGGCATCAGCAGGGGTGACAAAACTACCAGCCTGACCACCACCAGCATGATCAGGCACATGGCAGCAAAGCACCCGACTTTGTGGGGCGAACCCCAGGGTCCACGACCAGTGTCAGCGGGTGTCACCACTGCTTCTTCCGCTGTTGTTGCAATAGAACCCCCTTTTGTGTGTGCAAGGCAATCCCCTGTCCATACTGCATGTAAAGATGCCCCCCCTCAGTCTTCACTTGTTATGGCAGTTTCTCAAGAAACAGCATCAACGTCCACGTCCACGTCCCACCGCAGCGTTCAATTGTCCATATCCCAGACCTTTGAACGAAAGCGGAAATTCGCAGCAAAAGCCCCACAGGCCACAGTCCTAAATTCGCACATTTCACGACTGCTTGCGTTGGAAATGCTGCCTTTTAGGCTGGTGGAGACGGTATCCTTCCGCAACCTTATGGCGGCGGCCATCCCTCGGTACTCGGTCCCCAGTCGACACTATTTTGCCCGGTGTGCCATCACCGCACTACACAAGCACGTGTCCCAAAACATCTGCCGTGCCCTCAACAACGCAGTTACTGGGAGAGTCCACCTGACAACGGACACGTGGACAAGTGCTTGTGGCCAGGAACGGTACATCTCCCTGACAGCACACTGGGTAAACATAGTGGAAGCCGGGACCCAGTCGGACCTTGGGACGGAACACATACTCCCCACACCGAGGATTACGGGCCCTATGTCAGTGAGAGTTGCCCCCACAGTGTACAGCTCCTGCGCATCATCCTCCTCCTCCTCCTCATGCTCAGCCTCCATCTCGGATACCACCACATCAGTTACAAGCTGGAAGCACTGCAGTACTGCCTCCGCCAAGCAGCAACAGGCTGTGCTGAAACTCATAAGCTTAGGTGATAAACCTCACACTGCTTGTGAGTTGTGGACAGCTGTGAAAGAGCAGGCAGATCTGTGGCTGAGACCGCTGAACCTACATCCAGGCATGGTCGTGTGTGACAATGGCCGTAACCTGGTGGTGGCTCTGATGCGAGGCGAGATCACACACGTACCATGCCTGGCTCATGTGCTTAACCTCGTGGTTCAGCGGTTTCTTAAATCGTACCCTGAGTTGCCAGATCTGCTCGTGAAAGTACGCCGCCTGTCAGCTCATTTTCGTAAGTCGGCTACAGCTTCCGCTGCCCTTGCTGTGTTGCAGCAGCGTTTGCAGCTTCCGGCACACCGACTGGTGTGTGATGTCCCCACACGTTGGAACTCTACCCTCCACATGTTGCTAAGGATTTGTGAGCAGAAGAGAGCAGTTGTGGAGTACCATCTGCAACAAGGCCATCGATATTCAGGTCAGACTCCACACATAAGACCTCAGGAGTGGACCTGGATGTCTGACATATGTACCATCCTGACAAACTTTGAGGAGGCCACCAAGATGGTGAGTGGCGATGACGCCATCATTAGTGTCAGCATCCCACTTGTCTGTCTTTTGCAACGCTCTCTGCAGAGAATTAAAGAGGAGGCATTGCAGCCAGAGTATGATGAGATGGATCAAGAAGCCGTAGCGGGAGATTACATACAGCCCAGCCTCATCTCATCCCAACGTGCATTGGGGGACAATGAGGGAGAGGAGGAGGAGGAAGAACAGGAGCGGGAATCATGCGCTGTAGACGGTAGTACCTCCACAACTGTCAGGCCGTCAGTTCAGCGTGGGTGGCCTGAGGACGGGGGGGGGGGGAGGAGGAGGAGAGCATGGTCAGTCGTCATCTTGGTGAGGACACGGAAATCTTGCCCGTTACCAGTCTGGCACGCATGGCTGACTTTATGTTACGCTGCCTTAACAGTAACCCTCGCGTTGTCAAAATGTTGGGTGACAGTCATTACTGGTTGGTGACACTTGTAGACCCCCGCTACAAGGAGAACTTTCACTCTCTTATTCCTGAGGTGGAGGGGTCTACAAAAATGGGGCAGTACCAGAAGGCCATTGCTGCAGAACTGTTAAAAAAATTCCCATCTGAACATGCTAGCGGCAGAGGTCACAGTTCGTTGTTGCCCAGCCAAGGCGCGTACATGCGAGAGAGACGCAACTCCAATCCAGCAGAGGCAGGGGAACACTGTCAACGTTCTGGGACAGTTTTCTCACACCCTCCATTCGGACAGACCCTGAGGTGCGGGGTACTCTCACAAGGAGTGGAAAGTTTAAAAAGATGGTGAGGGAGTACCTTGCCGACCGTACCAGCATCCTCCGTGATTCCTCTGTGCCTTTTAATTATTGGGTATCCAAGCTGGACACTTGGAATGAACTCGCTCTGTACGCCTTGGAAGTCATGGCCTGCCCTGCCGCTAGCGTGTTATCGGAGCGTGTTTTTAGTGCCGCTGGGGGAATTATAACTGATAAGCGCACTTGCCTGTCAACTGACAATGCTGACAAGCTGACCCTTATAAATGAACAAGGGCTGGATTGGGCCAGACTTCTCATCACCACCAAATGACAGCAGAGTAACAAAGTCAAATCCACTCTGTTATTTTGGGAGGTGTATCCACATGCACCGCTTCACACCCACACATGGGTATACGCTTCGTCATTTCGGCTGTTTTATGTTCTTCTCCTTATCCTCAGCCTCCACCACCACTATACCACCAGGGTGACCGTGGTCCGTGTTGCCATTATTGAAAGTTCCTCCATCCTGATTTTTGTCAGCTTTTGCTTGGAAGGCATAAGCAAAGACTGTGGGAGACCCACTCCCCAATAATGGGAATAATATTTTTAAGATGCTGTACTGTATGGCTCTTCCAAGGGGCATTAAAACTGTCTTGTTATACCACTCTGACCTCCACGTCTCTTCTGAGGGGCATTAAAAGCGTCTTGTTATACCACTCTGACCTCTACGTCTCTTCTGAGGGGCATTAAAAGAGTCTTGTTATACCACTCTGACCTCCACGTCTCTTCTGAGGGGCATTAAAAGCGTCTTGTTATACCACTTTGACCTCATCGTCTCTTCTGAGGGGCATTTAAAGCTTCTTGTTATACCACTCTGACCTCCACGTCTCTTGTAAGGGGCATTAAAAGCGTCTTGTTATACCACTCTGACCTCCACGTCTCTTGTAAGGGGCATTAAAAGCATCTTGTTATACCACTCTGACCTCCGCATCTCTTCTGAAGTGCATTAAAAGCGTCTTATTATACCACTCTGACCTCCACGTCTCTTCTGACGGGCATTAAAAGCGTCTTGTTAAGCTACTGGGACCTCCACGACTCTTCGAACGGGCATTGCATTTCCTCATAAGTTTTGGAAGCTTTTGCTTGGAAGACATAAGCAAATACTATGGGAGACCCACTCCCCAATAATGGGACCAATGTTTGTAATATGCTGTACTGCATGGCTCTTGTAAGAGGCATTGCAAGTTGCTCCGTCCTAATTTTTGGTAGCTTTTGCTTGGAAGGCATAAGCAAATACTATGGGAGACCCATTCCCCAATAATGTGACTTATGTTTGTAATATGCTGTACTGCATGGCTCTTGTAAGGGGCATTGCAAGTTGCTCCGTCCTAATTTTTGTAAGCTTTTGCTTGGAAGACATAAGCAAATACTATGGGAGACCCACTTCCCAATAATGGGACTAATGTTTGTAATATGCTGTACTGCATGGCTCTTGTAAGAGGCATTGCAAGTTGCTCCGTCCTAATTTTTGGAAGCTTTTGCTTGGAAGGCATAAGCAAATACTATGGGAAACCCACTCCCCAATAATGTGACTTATGTTTGTAATATGCTGTACTGCATGGCTCTTGTAAGTGGCATTGCAAGTTGCTCCGTCCTAATTTTTGTAAGCTTTTGCTTGGAAGACATAAGCAAATACTATGGGAGACCCACTCCCCAATAATGGGACTAATGTTTGTAATATGCTGTACGGCATGGCTCTTGTAAGAGGCATTGCAAGTTGCTCCGTCCTAATTTTTGGAAGCTTTTGCTTGGAAGGCATAAGCAAATACTATGGGAGACCCACTTGCCAATAATTGGACTAATGTTTGTAATATGCTGTACTGCATGGCTCTTGTAAGAGGCATTGCAAGTTGCTCCGTCCTAATTTTTGGAAGCTTTTGCTTGGAAGGCATGAGCAAATACTATGGGAAACCCACTCCCCAATAATGGGACTAATGTTTGTAATAAGCTGTGCTGCATGGCTCTTGTAAGAGGCATTGCAAGTTGCTCCGTCCTAATTTTTGTAAGCTTTTGCTTGGAAGACATAAGCAAATACTATGGGAGCCCCCCTCCTCAATAATGGGACTAATGTTTGTAATATGCTGTACTGCATGGCTCTTGTAAGAGGCATTGCAAGTTGTTCCGTCCTAATTTTTGGAAGCTTTTGCTTGGAAGGCATAAGCAAATACTATGGAAGACCCACTCCCCAATAATGTGACCTATGTTTATAATATGCTGTACTGCATGGCTCTTGTAAGGGGCATTGCAAGTTGCTCCGTCCTAATTTTTGTAGGCTTTTGCTTGGAAGACATAAGCAAATACTATGGGAGACCCACTCCCCAATAATGGGACTAATGTTTGTAATATGCTGTACTGCATGGCTCTTGTAAGGGGCATTAAAACCATCTTGTTAAGCTACTGTGACCTCCACGTCTCTTCCACGGGGCATTGATATTGTCTTTTTATTCCACTGTAACTTCCACCACTCTTCCAAGGGCCATTAAAACCATCTTGTTAAACCACTCTGAACTCCACAGCTCTTCCAAGGGGCATTAAAACCGTCTTGTTAAGCTACTGTGACCTCCACGTCTCTTCCACGAGGCATTGATATTGTCTTTTTATTCCACTGCGACCTCCACCACTCTTCCAAGGGGCATTAAAACCATCATGTTAAGCTACTGTGCCCTCCACGTCTCTTCAAAGAGGCATTTAAAGTGTCTTCTTAAGCCACTCTGAACTCCACAGCTCTTCCAAGGGGCATTAAAACCGTCTTGTTAAGCTACTGTGACCTCAACGTCTATTCCACGGGGCATTGATATTGTCTTTTTATTCCACTGTAACTTCCACCACTCTTCCAAGGGCCATTAAAACCGTCATGTTAAACCACTCTGAACTCCACAGCTCTTCCAAGGGGCATTAAAACCGTCTTGTTAAGCTACTGTGACCTCCACGTCTCTTCCACGGGGCATTGATATTGTCTTTTTATTCCACTGTAACTTCCACCACTCTTCCAAGGGCCATTAAAACCATCTTGTTAAACCACTTTAAACTCCACAGCTCTTCCAAGGGGCATTAAAACGGTCTTGTTAAGCTATTGTGACCTCCACGTCTCTTCCACGGGGCTTTGATATTGTCTTTTTATTCCACTGCGACCTCCACCACTGTTCCAAGGGGCATTAAAACCATCTTCTTAAGCCACTCTGAACTGCACAGCTCTTCCAAGGGGCATTGAAATATTGTTTTTAATTACCTTACCTCTAATCTCCATGACTCTACCAACGGGCATTGCATTTCCTCCTAATTTTAGTCAGCTTTTGCTTTTCAGTGCAAAGGTGAAAACTAAGGGAGACCCACTCCCCAATAATGGGTAGAAGGTTTTTAGTACGCTGTAATCTGCGTCTGTTTCAAGGGGCATTGCAGTTCCTCATAATTTTTGGAAAGCCTTCCATTCACTGCTTAGGCCAACAGTGCACAGGAGACCCAGTTGCTATAAATGGAAAAAAAGGTTTAGTTAAGGCCCTCTGACCTCCATGTCATTTCCAAGGGGCATTGCAGTGCATCAAAATTTTTGGTAGGCATTGCACTCACTGTATGCCCTATAACTGTGTAGCCGAACCGCTCCTTTTGTTACAGAAACATATCCTACAAGACATATGTGGTTGACTGGCCTGATATTGATGTGAATGGTCCCTGTTGCTCCTGCTCTTTCTCCTTTGCCACTACCTCATCCATCATTTATCACCTGAAGCTTTGTTTTAACGGGAGTCATAGAACTTGGATAGTAGCAGGAAAACATCCAGCAATCCTCGGAGGAGGTAGGATATGCGCCAAAACGCTGACCACCTCAGGCCTAGCCGCTACTACATACATGCGCTTGCATTCCTTGAAAACAAAGCAGATGCTAACTTCTATCATCCTCATCATGCTCCTCACCTTGGCACTCTCAACTCCCCTGATGGAGATGCCAGGGCCCACCGGAGGAGTCGGGTTCTCTGGTGGGCTCGTCCAATGCTGCCCTAAAGCAGGCCAGTCTAAGAAAAGTGTGTGGGGATGTTCCGCGGAGAAATCGGGGTGGCTGGGGACCGTTTATGGACACCCGGCCGCCCCCAGGCGGCTGGGCACCATGTGTGGACACCCGGCCGTGGGGCGGCTGGGGACCGAGTGTGGACACCCAGTCGCCCCCAGGCGGCTGGGGACCGTGTGTGGACACCTGGCTGCCGGGCGGCTGGGGACCGAGTGTGGACACCCGGTCGCCGGGTGGCTGGGAACTGAGTATGGATACCTTGCTGCCGAAGCAGCCATGAGGAAGTGGCCAGCTTCGGCCTCCTCAAAACTAAAAGGCCCCATTTCAAGTGCAAGCTAGCAGTATGGTATTGCAGCCTGGGGGTGGGTGGGTGGTTGGCTGCATATTTGCGCTTGCATTGCAAGGAATGGGGGAGGTACAATTGAACACTGCCCTGGGACAAGGACTTGCACGGGGATAGTTGCAAGTCTGCATCTTCTGATGCGGCAAGGATCACTTCTGATGGGCACACTTTTAGGCAGTGACCTGGAAGTCAGAGATGCTTCCAGGGGTCTTCCCCATGCTGTCCCCATGTCTTTTCAGCACTGTATGCATGTGTCACACAGCACATGGTCAGATAAGGTTGTAAAATGTTGAAATGACATTTCCCGGTGAATGCATTTGTCACAGTTTAAAGCAATACAAAAGTGCAAAAACGCATAAAAAATGCTACTTGTGAACATAGCCCAAGGTGTGGAGGAGTATTTTTGTTTTTGGTTATTTATTTTACCTTATACACAAGTCATTACCCTGGAAAAGAAATTCCTTAACATATTTCACAGGAAAAAAGTTTCATTTTCGTTTTTGAACGTTTTATTATGAGCCTGTAAAAAAGTGGCTTAATACCTCTGAACACGTTGTTGACAACAGTGACCTGGGGATCAGAAATGCTTCCTGGGGCGATCCCCATGCTGTCCCCATGTCATTTGAGCACTGTCACTATCATTTTGGGCACTTTTTAGGCTTTCTACAGACTGCCGGGGGTGCCGCCGCAAAAATGCTCGGGTCTCCTATAGACTAACATTGGGCTCGTTGCTCAGGTCGAGCACCCAAGTATCACGGCGAGCTCGGGCCGAGCTTCGAGCACCCGAGCATTTTAGTGCTCGCTCAACACTAATATATATATATCAGAGCTAGGCAGGCAGGCAGTATATGTGGCATGAAAAAAAAGTTGAAGAAACCAGCTTCCAAAAGTGCAAATATTTATTGAAGCAAATCCACGCAGTTTAAAAATTTCCAAATTACATCGGGGAATCTCACATGGAAAAAACGCAACGCGTTTCGAACACAGAGCTGTGTTCTTTGTCAAAGCTAACATGCATATGACACTCTATAGTATTATATCCAATAACAACCAATCAGATCGATATGCTTGGTCACATGAGAGTGTGAATAGGGTGCATAATTAGTGTGAGCCAATCACATAAAATGGAAAAAACAATAAAACCATTATGGAGAGAAAGAACAAAAAAAGAGATAAAATTCATTTTAACATAGAATGTTACATGAAATAAATAAAATAAACTGACAGAAACATGAAGTAGAATCAATAATGAAACATGATTTCACGGCGTGCATTGAGTCCGTCTGGGAAACGGGATCCAAGGTTGTAAATCCAGAATGCTTCTCTGGTGAGTAAACGGTGTCTGGAATCTCCTCCTCGATGTGCAGGTTTAACCCTCTCTATACCAATGACCTGTAGAGAACTGCACGATCTCTGGTGAAATTGAATAAAATGCCTAGAGGCATGTGAAATATTACGGTTGGTACTAGAAAGAGAAGATATATCAGTTAAATGTTCTGAAATGCGAACTTTAAGATTTCTTGTTGTGCAACCAACATATATAAGATCACAAATTTTGCATAGAATTATATAAACCACATTCGTGCTGTTACAATTTATGTGTCCTTTGATTTTGAAAGTTTCTGTGTGGTTATAATTGAAAAATTCTTTAGTAGCTGATGTATATTTGCATGTCTGACATCTATAGAAACCAGAGTAATTTAGCCAAGTATTACTTTTTAAATTATTAGAGGAGAAAAAAGACGGTGAAACGATGTTACCAATAGTGACACCTCTCCTTGCTACTACAGAGCAATTGGATTGTAAAATTTTAGATAAAGTTGCATCCTCATACAAAATGGATATGTGTTTGAAAAAAATAGATTTGATTATATTAAACTGAGGGCTATACTGCAATGACAGGACTAGTCTATTAGAATTATTGTGAACAATACGTGGTCCCAAATTTTGGTGTCTCTTGTGTTTGATTATATGTTTGGCTCTACTCAGGGTCCATTTAGGATACCCCCTTTCTGAAAGTTTGGACCATGTATGTGTAAGTTCTGTAGATAGAGTGTTTTCATCATTGCAGTTCCTTGCAACACATGTAAATTCACCCACAGGTAATGCTTTGATAGTATGGGGCGGATGACTACTACTTGCATGCAAAATAGTATTTCCAGACTGTGGTTTACAGCAAGTACTAGTCAATATGTGTTGATCTGGAATGCCCCGCAAATTCAAATCCAGAAATGAAATGGCAGAAATTTCAACCCTATGCGTAAATGTCAGATTGCAATGATTGACATCTAAATATTGCACAAAGTCGGGTATGGCAGACACATCGCCCGACCAAACGAACAGTAGGTCATCTATGTACCTGCCATACCAAACCAGGTGTTTGGTAAAAGGATTATCAGTACTGTAAAGATAACCTTCCTCCCAATAGGCCATAACTAGATTGGCTAATGATGGAGAGTGTTTAGCACCCATTGACACGCCTCTCGATTGTAAATAATATTGGCCATCAAAAGAAAAATAATTACATGTCATAAGAAAATTGACCACTTGTATAATAAATGTACATAGGTCTTCCGTATAATCACTATATTTTTTCAGATGATATGAGAGTGCTTCCACTGCAATTTCTCGGGGGATTGAGGTATATAATGCCGTTGCGTCACAAGCAATCCATGCAAAATCTTGTCTCCAAACTATATTAGAAAGTTGTCCCAATACATCTCCAGTATCTTTGAGAAAACCAGCTGTTCGTTGTGATAATGGTTGCAAAAGCGAGTCAACTCACTCACTTAATCGTTCAGTGACTGATCCTATGCCCGAGATGATGGGCCTCATAGGGGGTGGGCTGACTCCCTTATGTACTTTGGGCAATGCGTGCATAATAGGGGTGATTGGAAAATCTACCAAAAGGTAATCTCTTTGGTTTTTAGATAATACACCCAACATATAATTGTCACTTACAATTTCATAGGTTTGTTTTTTAATATCTACAATCGGATCACACCTTAATTTACGATATGTGGATGAGTCCTCCAATAAAGATGCAACCTGGGATCTATATGTGTCAGTGTCCAGCACAACTACTAAGCCCCCTTATCAGCCATACGTATAACAATATGTGGCATATTTCTCAATTCCTGCAATGCTTGATAGTGTAAAGATGATAAGTTATGGTGGGAACCATGATGCTTGACATCCTGTGCCAGCGATTTGAGCTCTCTTTCCATTGTGTCCTGGAAGCGATCCATACAGTCCACCCGTGTTTGTAAGGGATAAAAAGAAGGATTTCTGGTTTTGAACGAAGTAGACATCGAGGTTTGAATAGAAGCCGGTTCCAAAGGATTCTGAAGATCCTGCAAATGCAATAAAGACATCTGTTCCTTGAAATTCAAGTCTCTGTATTCATTGACAGTAATTTGAGGGAGTTCAGGTTGCTCATTATCCTCTGTTGTAAAGTGTTTTTTTATAGTAAGATTCCGTATGAATCTATTCAGAACAGATGTCTTTATTGCATTTGCAGGATCTTCAGAATCCTTTGGAACCGGCTTCTATTCAAACCTCTATGTCTACTTCGTTCAAAACCAGAAATCCTTCTTTTTATCCCTTACAAACACGGGTGGACTGTATGGATCGCTTCCAGGACACAATGGAAAGAGAGCTCAAATCGCTGGCACAGGATATCAAGCATCATGGTTCCCACCATAACTTATCATCTTTACACTATCAAGCATTGCAGGAATTGAGAAATATGCCACATATTGTTATACGTATGGCTGATAAGGGGGGCTTAGTAGTTGTGCTGGACACTGACACATATAGATCCCAGGTTGCATCCTTATTGGAGGACTCATCCACATATCGTAAATTAAGGTGTGATCCGATTGTAGATATTAAAAAACAAACCTATGAAATTGTAAATGACGGTTATATGTTGGGTGTATTATCTAAAAACCAAAGAGATTACCTTTTGGTAGATTTTCCAATCACCCCTATTATGCACGCATTGCCCAAAGTATGAGGCCCATCATCTCGGGCATAGGATCAGTCACTGAACGATTAAGTGAGTGGGTTGACTCGCTTTTGCAACCATTATCACAACGAACAGCTGGTTTTCTCAAAGATACTGGAGATGTATTGGGACAACTTTCTAATATAGTTTGGAGACAAGATTTTGCATGGATTGCTTGTGACGCAACGGCATTATATACCTCAATCCCCCGAGAAATTGCAGTGGAAGCACTCTCATATCATCTGAAAAAATATAGTGATTATACGGAAGACCTATGTACATTTATTATACAAGTGGTCAATTTTCTTATGACATGTAATTATTTTTCTTTTGATGGCCAATATTATTTACAATCGAGAGGCGTGTCAATGGGTGCTAAACACTCTCCATCATTAGCCAATCTAGTTATGGCCTATTGGGAGGAAGGTTATCTTTACAGTACTGATAATCCTTTTACCAAACACCTGGTTTGGTATGGCAGGTACATAGATGACCTACTGTTCGTTTGGTCGGGCGATGTGTCTGCCATACCCGACTTTGTGCAATATTTAGATGTCAATCATTGCAATCTGACATTTACGCATAGGGTTGAAATTTCTGCCATTTCATTTCTGGATTTGAATTTGCGGGGCATTCCAGATCAACACATATTGACTAGTACTTGCTGTAAACCACAGTCTGGAAATACTATTTTGCATGCAAGTAGTAGTCATCCGCCCCATACTATCAAAGCATTACCTGTGGGTGAATTTACATGTGTTGCAAGGAACTGCAATGATGAAAACACTCTATCTACAGAACTTACACATACATGGTCCAAACTTTCAGAAAGGGGGTATCCTAAATGGACCCTGAGTAGAGCCAAACATATAATCAAACACAAGAGACACAAAAATTTGGGACCACGTATTGTTCACAATAATTCTAATAGACTAGTCCTGTCATTGCCGTATAGCCCTCAGTTTAATATAATCAAATCTATTTTTTTCAAACACATATCCATTTTGTATGAGGATGCAACTTTATCTAAAATTTTACAATCCAATTGCTCTGTAGTAGCAAGGAGAGGTGTCACTATTGGTAACATCGTTTCACCGTCTTTTTTCTCCTCTAATAATTTAAAAAGTAATACTTGGCTAAATTACTCTGGTTTCTATAAGTGCGGCCAAAATAGATGTCGGACATGCAAATATACATCAGCTACTAAAGAATTTTTCAATTATAACCACACAGAAACTTTCAAAATCAAAGGACACATAAATTGTAACAGCACGAATGTGGTTTATATAATTCTATGCAAAATTTGTGATCTTATATATGTTGGTTGCACAACAAGAAATCTTAAAGTTCGCATTTCAGAACATTTAACTGATATATCTTCTCTTTCTAGTACCAACCGTAATATTTCACATGCCTCTAGGCATTTTATTCAATTTCACCAGAGATTGTGCAGTTCTCTACAGGTCATTGGTATAGAGAGGGTTAAACCTGCACATCGAGGAGGAGATTCCAGACACCGTTTACTCACCAGAGAAGCATTCTGGATTTACAACCTTGGATCCCGTTTCCCAGACGGACTCAATGCACGCCGTGAAATCATGTTTCATTATTGATTCTACTTCATGTTTCTGTCAGTTTATTTTATTTATTTCATGTAACATTCTATGTTAAAATGAATTTTATCTCTTTTTTTGTTCTTTCTCTCCATAATGGTTTTATTCTTTTTTTCCATTTTATGTTATTGGCTCACACTAATTATGCACCCTATTCACACTCTCATGTGACCAAGCATATCGATCTGATTGGTTGTTATTGGATATAATACTATAGAGTGTCATATGCATGTTAGCTTTGACAAAGAACACAGCTCTGTGTTCGAAACGCATTGCGTTTTTTCCATGTGAGATTCCCCGATGTAATTTGGACATTTTTAAACTGCGTGGATTTGCTTCAATAAATATTTGCACTTTTGGAAGCTGGTTTCTTCAACTTTTTTTTCATGCAAACACGTGAGGCCACACGTACCCGTGCTTCCTTCCAAAGCCTACAGCAATCAGGTGAGCTGAATCTACTTTCCTCTTTTTTCAGTATATGTGGCAGACTGCAGTGTATAATACAGCACAAGAGGCTTCATTAAAGTTCTGTCTGCTCCTGCTGTTACAGATATTTCTAATTATAGCCCCATGTATCAGGGGCCAGGGATAATTATCTTTTTGATCTTAATCTTGATTATTTGCTTATAAAGCAATCCAGAGAACACAGTTATTCTGCTCCATTTGCTTGTTGACCTAGCAGAATACAACCAGATTCTTTCCATATTACAGCGATAAAAATCAAGAAATTTGTAGTGAACGTGGAAAATATTGGCCTCCATTTCAATTTTGTTGCAGTGTGTCAGTGAAGTTATTGACACCAGGTCGCTGTGAAAAATAGTAACCTACAGGCCAGCTATTTAAAACTGTGGTTTTCCATAACACGTATCACATATACGTTTGCTCCAAATTCATGCATTTTTGGCTTCCATTTAAATTTTGTTGCAGTGTGTCAGTGAAGTTATTAACACCAGGTCACTGTGAAAAATAGTAACCTACAGGCCAGCTATTTAAAACTGTGGTTTTCCGTCACACGTATCACATATAAGTGCACTCAAAATTCATGCATTTCTGGCTTCCATTTCAATTTTGTTGCAGTGTGTCAGTGAAGTTATTGACATCAGGTCACTGTGAAAAATAGTAACCTACAGGCCAGCTATTTAAAACTGTGGTTTTCCGTCACACATATCACATATAAGTTCTCTCTAAATTCAGGCATTTCTGGCCTCCATTTCAATTTTGTTGCAGTGTGTAAGTGAAGTTATTGACACGACGTCGCTGTGAAAAATAGTAACCTACAGGTCAGCTATTTAAAACTGTGGGTTTTCGTCATACGTATCACATATAAGTTCGCTCCAAATTCAGCCATTTCTGGACTTCATTTAAATTTTGTTGCAGTGTGTCAGTGAAGTTATTGACACCAGGTCACTGTGAAAAATAGTAACCTACAGTTCAGCTATTTAAAACTGTGGTTTTCCATCACACGTATCACATATCACTGCTGTTCAAATGCAGGCATTTGTAGTGAATTCGGAAAATATTGTCCTCCATTTAAAATGGGCAAGGTGCTTGGCAAGGGACGGGGAAGTGGACGTGATGGTGATGGAGCATGCAGAGGACAAGGCCGAGGGCAAGCTGAAATTGTGCCACAACAAACACCCACAACTTGTCGCTTGACCTTCCTGTTCCAATTAATAGGGTACCGCAGAACACCACTATTGAACACAGAGCAGCGTCAAAAGGTTATTGGTTGGATAGCAGATAACACTTACAGTCACTTAGCCACCACCACCACCCTGTCTTCCACACGGTCGAGTCTCAGTAGCCGTGAGTCTGGGCTGTTTATTCCTCACCCTGATCCTCCTTCCTCCCACCATGCCAAGTGCCCGGAGACAACAGATCCCACACTTGAACACTCCGGAGAGCTGTTCACTTTTCCATTTATAGATTCGGGCCTCTCGCCTGGTCCACTTGAAGCAGGGCAAGAGGAGATCGCATATAGCTATGCCCAAATAGTTGAGCAGCCACGGTCACACGAAAGCGACGGTGGGAAACTGTCACAAGAGGTGGATGATGATGAGACACAATTGCCAGAAAGTCAGGAGGAGGACCAGGGTGCGGAAGTGAAAGACGAGGTTGTGGATGATATAGTAACTGACCCAACCTGGCAGGGGGACATGCAGAGCGAGGACAGCAGCACAGGGGGAGCGAGGCGTAGCACCACAACAGGCAAGAACAAGCAGTGTGGTGGCCGCAGACACAAGGCGGGAAAGCGTTCCTCGTAACGCCAACACGATGGAAGTTGCCAGTACAACTGTTAGGTCTTCCCGAGTCTAGTTGTTTTTTAAAGACTCTGCCGATAACCCCAAAAAGGCCATTTGCACCACCTGCCAGGCCAGCATCAGCAGGGGTAGCAAAACTACTAGCCTTACCACCACCAGCATGATCAGGCACATGGCAGCAAAGCATCCGACTAAGTGGACCGAACTCCAGGGTCCAGCAACAGCATCTGGGGGTGACACCACTGTTTGTTCCGCTGTTGTGCATGCATGCCAACCCCCTCTCCATGGCGCATGGCAAGATGCCTCCCGCCCTGCACCTGTCATTGAACACTCTCAACAAGCACCATCAGCAAGCACGTCCTTGTCCCAACGCAGGGTTCAGTTGTCCATACCCTAGTCCTTGGAATGCAAGCGCAAATACGCAGCTAACGCCCCACAGGCCACAGTACTAAATTCACACCTTTCGCAAATGTTTGCGCTCAAAATGTTGCCTTTTAGGCTCGTGGAGACAAGCTTTCTGCAACCTGATGGCGGCGGCCGTCCCTCGGTACTCAGCAGTTACTGGGAAAGTCCAACTAACCACGGACACATGGACAAGTGCTTGTGGGCAGGGACGGTACATCTCGCTGACGCACACTGGGTTAACAAAGTGGAAGCCGGGACCCAGTCGGACCTTGGGACGGAACATGTCCTCCCAACACCAAGGATCGCGGGCCCTGGATCAATCAGGGTTGCCCCCACATTCTATAGCCCCTGCAACTCATCCTCCTCCTCCACTTCAGCCTCCATCTCCAAAATGACCACATCAGTCACAAACTGGAAACACTGCAGCCAAGTGACAAAAAGCTAATATGCTTAGGTGACAAACCGCACAAAGCTAAAGAGTTGTGGACAGCTCTGAAAGAGCAGACAGATCTGTGGCTGACACCTCTGAACCTACAGCCAAGCATGGTCGTGTGTGACAATGGACGGAACCTGGTGGCGGCTCTGAGGCGAGGAGAGCTCACACACGTACCATGCATGGCCCATGTGCTTAACCTCGTGGTTCAGCAGTTTCTCAAAATCTACCCGGATCTGGCAGATCTGTTTGTCAAAGTACTCCGCCTGTGTGCCCATTTTAGAAAGTTAGCTACAGCTTCCGCCGCTCTTGCCGTGCTTCAGCAGCGTTTGCAGTTTCCAGCTCACTGACTGATCTGCGATGTCCCCACGCGTTGGAACTCTACATTGCAGATGTTGGGAATGATTTGTGAGCAGAATAGGGCAGTTGTTGACTACCAGGATCAACAAGGCCATCGGTATTCAGGTCAGACTCCACACATAAAACCTCAGGAGTGGACATGGATGTCAGACATCTGTACCATCCTCCAACACTTTGAGGAGTCCACCAAGATGGTGAGCCGCGATGACGCCATAATTAGTGTCACCATCCCACTTCTCTGTCTTCTGAAACGCTCTGCTCTCAATTAAAGAGGATGCATTGCAGGCGGAGCACGATGAGATGGAGCAAGGAACTATACATGGTGATTACATACAGCCCAGCCTCATCTCATCCCAACGTGGATTGGGTGACAAAGAGGAAGAGGAGAGGAGGAGGAAGAATAGGAGCTAGTTTCCTGCGCTATAAACGGTACTAGGTGCACAACTGTCATACCGTCTGTTCAGCGTGAATGTCCTAAGGACAGGGAGGAAGAGAAGGAAGAGGATGAGGAGGAGAGCATGGTCAGTCGTCCTCTTGGTGAGGACACGGAAGCCTTGCCTCTTTGCAGTCTGGCACACATGGCTGAGTTTATGTTACGCTGCCTTTCCTGTGACCCTCACGTTGTCCAAATTTTGGGTGACAGTCATTACTGGTTGGTGACGCTTCTAGACCCACGCTACAGGGAGAACTTTATGTCTCTTATTCCTTTGCAGGACAGGCCTAATAAAATGTGGCAGTACTAGAAGGCCCTTGTTGTGGAATTAGTGAAAAAATTTCCATCTGAAAACGCTGGCGGCAGAGGTCACAGTTCGTTGGACAACCAAGGAGTACAGGCGAGAGAGCCACAAATGCAATCCAGCAGAGGCAGGGGAACACTGTCAACATTCTGGGACAGTTTTCTCAGACCCTCCCATCGCACAGGTTCTGAGGCAGGGGGTACTCTCATAAGGAGTGCAAAGTTTCGGAAGATGGTGAGGGAGTACCTTGCCAACTGTACCAACGTCCTCCGTGATTCCTCTGTGCCTTATAATTATTGGGTATCTAAGCTAGACATGAACTGGCTCTCTACGCCTTGGAAGTCCTGGCCTGCCCTGCCGCTAGCGTTCTGCCACAGTGGGTTTTTAGTGCCGCCGGTGGAATTATAACCGATAGGAGCATCCGCCTGTAAGTGAAAATGCTGACAGGCTGACTGTTTTAAAAATGAAGAAGGGCTGAATTGGGCCAGACTTCTCAACACCACCGAATGATAGCAGCGTAACATAAACTCAAATACAGTGTCTTTTTTTGGGGAGGTCTAACTCTATTCCCATGCACCTCTGTCTTCACACCCAGACATGGGTATACGGTTCCTGATTTTGTCCATTTGCTCTTGTCCAACCCCTTCTCCGCATCCTTCACCACCATATGTACCATGTCAACTACATATCTATGTCTCTTGCAAGGGGCATTAGAGTTCTTCCAAATTTTTGGCAGACATTGCTTCACTGCATAGGCAAACACTATTGGAGACCCACTTCCTAATAATGGGAGCATTTTTTGCAGGAGGCCCTCCAACCTCTACGTCTCTTGCAAGGGGCATTGGAGTTCCTCCAAATTTTTGGCAGCCGTTGTTTCACTGAATAGGCAAACACTATGGGAGACCCACTTCCCAATAATGGGAACATTGTTTTAAGGAGGCTCTCTGACCTCTAGTCTCTTGCAAGGGGCATTGGAGTTTCTCCAAATTTCTGGCAGCCGTTGCTTCACTGCATAGGCAAACACTATGGGAGACCCACTTCCTAATAATGGAAATATTGTTTTTAAGGAGGTTCTCTGATCTCTACGTCTCTTGCAAGGGGCATTGGAGTTCCTCCAAATTTTTGGCAGCTGTTGCTTCACTGCATAGGCAAACACTATGGGAGTCCCACTTCCTAATAATGGGAGCATTGTTTTAAAAGAGGCTCTCTGACCTCTATTTCTCTTGAAAAGGGCATTGGAGTTCCTCCAAATTTTTGGCAGCCGTTGCTTCACTGCATAGGCAAACACTATGGGAGACCCACTTTCTAATAATGGGAGCATTTTTTGCAGGAGGCCCTCCGACCTCTACGTCTATTTCAAGGGGCATTGGAGTACCTCCAAATTTTTGGCAGCGGTTGCAGTTATTGCATATGCAGTAACAGTATAGGAGACCCACTCGTTAATAATGGGAACAACAAAGCGTAGCCGTCTGATGGCTCTCTAACAATAGCGAGGGTCGACTGCTGGCCCTTTAAGAATAGTAAGAGCCGCCTGATGGCCCTATAAAAATAGGCTTTGTGACTTTCAGAGTCCCTCCATCATAAATGAAATAGAATGTGTCTGATGATGTGTCACACACCACATGGCCAGATAAGGTTGTAAAATGTTAAAATGACATTTCCTGGTGAATGCATTGGTCTTGGTTGAAAGCAATGCAAAAGTGCAAAAACGCATCAAAAATGCTGCGTGTGAACATAATGCAAGGTGTGGAGGAGCATTTTTGTTTTTGTATATTTATTTTGTCTTATATACAAGTCATTATCCTGGAAAGGATGTTCCTTAACATATTTCCCAGGAAAATTCATTTTGGTTTCGTTTTTGTATGTTTTATTGTTAAAAGTGGCGTAATACCTCTGACAACGTTGCTGACAGCAGTGACCTGGGAGTCAGGAATGCTTCCAGGGGTCTTCCCCATGCTGTTCCCATGTCATTTGAGCACTGTTCCCATTGATTTTGGCAATTTTTAGGCCCTCTGCTGACCGCTGGGGGCAACCATCGGAAAAATGCTCGAGTTTCCCATAGACTTACATTGGGCTCGATATTCGGTCCGAGCACTCGAGCACTCCAATTTGCTCAACCTGAACAATGAGTACCCGAGGATTTTAGTGCTCGCCCATCACTAGTTATAACACAATCAGTGTTTTTAGATGTAGCATGAAGCAGCGCTGAGAAAGCTAACCCCACCCACATCAAAGTTTTCTAAGTATATTGCTTTTTTGACAGTAAGCTGCTTATCAGAGGAGGAGGAGGCATGGTCTTGTAAGTAGGTGAACTATATGCAACAGCATAGACAACAGGCGGGATCAACAATCTACTTTTAGTTTATTCACTTAACAGGGTTAAATACAGGAAAGATTATTATCACAGATAAATCGTCTAAGAACAATATTTACAGTATCATTTACAGGCAATTGCATGCACAGAGATGAAGTATATTGGTTAGTACATTACAAGAGATATGTCCTCGAGATCAGTTCGTGGTCTACAATGCAACCTTGGTCTAACCGGGAAGAGGACAAATGCCATATTTAGCGGGAACAGTCTCTAGGGCACCCTTGCAACCTTCCGGGCCCTGACAAAGTGTAATAACGATTTCTGGGCCGCTTTAGAGTCAGCCGGACCATGACTCATCTGCAGTCTCTCCCCTGCCCACACCCGGTACCATAAGTCTCGGCTGAAAGTAACGGCCAGTCCCACACGATTCCTCCTTGTTGTCCGGCCCAGGCTCGGGTCTCTGGCCGGGTATCCTCATTGCTTCTTTGGTACTTGAACGCCGATGAGTGTATCCTTGGTCTGTATCAATGGGGGTTGGTCCTCGGCTGTTGACCGGCGTTGTTCGGGTCTTCGGTGCTTGACCATAATCTGAGTCTGGGCCTTGCTGGTACATACGGTTTCGGCAACTGTCTCAGCTGGAGCTGCAGCAGGACCAACTGTCACTTCCCTTGGTGCCAACTGCTTCTTCTTTGCATGGCCAGGCCTTTTATATTTGGTCACTGCAACACAGGTGTCAGCTGACCTGGTGTCATCCTTTAAACTCTTCCCCTGGGGACCATGTACTTCCTTCATGGTTACTGCTATCACAATTCTTTCTTTTTTCATTTTCACTTTTGTCCAGGCGATGGCAGTGTGCTCACTTACAGTTACTCAGTCTCTCTTGGCCATCTCTCTACAGTCGGATCAAGACTCGCGTGCACTGTGGTCCGAGCAGTGATTATTTCCTGGTAATAATACCTTCATTCAAACAACAGCACACAGCTTAATAAGTGACACGTTTCTGAAATCTGTGTCGCAGCTTCTTCATTATGCTGTCCTCTGATTACATAGCAAAAATCTGCTGACAGGTTCTCTTTAATGAACTTGATGCCATATTTCTAATCACTGTCTATTATGCTGACATAGATAGCTGATTGTGTCCCCTAAGTGACTGAAATAATAATGCAGTGAACCCCCTTTTTAGCATCCCACTGATCAGGCCCTGAAGGATAATTCATTATCTTTCCTGAAAACAGGTAATAAATGTATGTATTTAAAGGAAAAACCACAATACTCTTTATTTCCTTTTTTTAATATACTAAATTAATCCCCAGTGCCGTACATAGGTAAGAAAAACTAAAATCAGTCTCACAGACGTAAGAATTTATAGAAAAAGGAGACAAAAATATTATTAAAGAAAAAAAAATGGAATCACTTACAGAGAATGACAATACACTTAAGGATGGAAATTAATAACGACTATCTCTAAATGTGGATATGGCTTACTATACAGTATATACTAAAAACAGACCTTGGATCCTCCCTGGTGAACTACCAGAAGTTACGCATGATGGGCAATATAATTTACGGGTGATTGAAGGAGGAATTGTAAAAGTCAAAGTGAAATGGGGACAAAGAAAAAAAACAAAACAAAAAAGTCTATAACAAAATGGTTGTAGACCACATGACCCTGTAAACGTGACCTGGACAGTAGCTGTGGGCGAGGGATTTGTTATCCACGCCCCGGCACGCTACGGACAATTCGTGTCCCTGGTCACATGTGCTGTTGTGTGTGGGGTGCGCTGTACTCACTTGTAGGCCGCAGACCTCATCTCTTTCCAGGTCTTCAGTTTTAGTAGCTGCTGCAGGTGAATTAGGGACACACTCTTTGTTTCAAGCCAAAGAACTTTACTCAAACTTCCGAAGGAGACATATTGCAACACAAACTACCGGGCACCAACACTTCCCGCTTCTTTTTGGATGTTCTATCTCTACGTTCTATCTATACTATCCTGCTTTAACCGATTCTGGGATTCCCAGCCCACTCCCGTCTGAGGTGCGTTACTTCTCCCACCCGCGACTCCATGTCAATATTCCTCTGAACGGAAGGGGTTACAGTGTTCGCCATAGCGCTGAGTTTGAGCCTCAGGTTCCAGACAATAATGTAGTTTGCTCACGCAAGGAGTTCTAGTAAACACCTCATATTGCCAGAACAACATGTACTCTTTCTTACAACTCAGCCCTTACACACTACTGCTCAAACTTGAACTTGGCCCAATCTGACTAAATACAGGAAGGAGTCTGCTTTCCTTGGCACTAACCCTCTCACTATGGGCTGATCCCAAACATTAACTGTATTCGTCTCGGCAGTCTGTTGCTGAGCAGATCTCCTCTACAAACACTATGCATCTTATAACACTATGCACCAAGCATATTACACTTCCAATGCTTATCACACTCTATTTTACTCTAATGTCACTATCTAACCACAGTTTCTACCTAATACTACCTAGCTTATGTCCTATCCTATACTGTCCACTTTATACATGTAACAATTATGAATTCTTTTTTTGCATTACTCATGCACTATATGTTACCACTAGTGATGAGCGAGCAGTGCACTAAAATGCTCGGGCACTCGTGGCTCGGGTCGAGCAAATTGGAATGCTCGAGTGATCGGTCCGAGTACCGAGCCCAATGTAAGTCTATGGGAAACTCGAGCATTTTTCCGGCGCCCCCCCCAGCGGTCTGCAGAGGGCCTAAAAATTGCCCAAATCAATTTGGAACAGTGCTCAAATGACATGGGAACAGCATGGGGAAGGCCCCTGGAATCATCTCTGACTTCCAGGTCACTGCTGTCAACAATGTTGTCAGAGGTATTATGCCACTTTTACAGACTCACAGTAAAACATACAAAAACGAAACCAAAATGGATTTTCCTGGGAAATATGTTAAGGAACATCCTTTCCAGGGTAACGACTTGTATATAAGGTAAAATAAATAACCAAAAACAAAATAGCCCAAGATGTGGAGGAGCAATGTTCACAAGTAGCGTTTTTGATGCATTTTTGCACTTTTGCATTGCTTTCAATGCTGAAAAATACATTCACCGGTAAATGTAATTTTAACATTTTATAACCTTATATGGCCATGTGGTGTGTGAGACCTAATCACACACATCCTGGTTCATTTATGAAGGAGGGACTCTGAAAGTCACAAACACTTTTTTATAGGGCCATCAAGCAGCCCTTACTATTCTTAAAGGGCCAGCAGTCGGCTATGTTTTGTTGTTCCCATTATTAAAGAGTGAGTCTCCTATTCTGTTATTGCGTATGCAGTGACTGCAAGGGCTGCCAAAAATTTGGAGGCACCCAAATAGCCCTTTGAAGAGACATAGAGGAGGGTCTCAGTAAAAACAATGATCCCATTATAAAGGAGTGAGTCTCCTATAGTGGTAATTCATACATGAAGAAAGCGAGGTGTAATAAAATCTTCTTTTATTCCCTTTCCATTAAAAATGCAGGGAAGCGGCGCCTTTTGCCCATTGCAAGGGCTGCTAAAATTTAGGAAAAACCCTAAAACAAATTTAAAGACACATAGAAGAGGATGTCCATAACAACATGTTTCCATTAGAAATGAGCGGTTCTGCTATCCAGTTATAGGGTATGCAGTGAGTCCAATGGCTGCCAAAATTTAGGAAAAACCCTACTAACAATTTAAAGACACATAGAGCTGGGCCACAGTAATGAGTATGACATGTTCCCATTAGAAAGGAGAGGGTCTGCTATCCAGTTGTAGGGTATGCAGTGAGTCCAACGGCTGCCAAAATTTAGGAAAAACTCCATTAACAATTTAAAGACACATAGAGCTGTGCCACAGTAAAGAGTACGACATGTTCTCATTAGAAAGGAGAGGATCTGCTATACAGTTATAGAGTATGCAGTGAGTCCAACGGCTGACAAAGTTTAGGAAAAACCCTACTAACAATTTAAAAACACATAGAGCTGGGCCACAGTAATGAGTATGACATGTTCCCATTAGAAAGGAAAGGGTCTGCTATACAGTTATAGGGTATGCAGTGAGTCCAAACTCTTCCAAAATTTAAGAAAAACCCTACTAACAATTTAAAAACACATGGAACTGGGCTATAGTAACGAGTACAACATGTTTCCATTAAAAAGGAGTGGGTCTCTCATACTGTTTGCCTATGTAGTGAATGCAATGGCTGCCAAAAAATGTAGAGAAACTCCAGTGTCCCTTGCAAAAGACGTAGAGGTCAGAGGGCCTCCTGAAAACAATGTTCCCATTATTAGGAAGTGGGTCTCCCATACTGTTTGCCTATACAGTGAAGCAAAGGCTGCCAAAAATTTGGAAGAACTCCAATGCCCCTTGCAAGAGGCGTAGATATGGTGATATGGTAGATATGGTGGTGATATGGAGCAGGATGTGGAGGATGAGGATGAGGAGAAGGAGGAGGACAAGAGCAAATAGACAAAATCAGGAAGCGTATACCAATGTCTGGGTATGAAGACAGAGGTGCATGGGAATAAAGATAGACCTCCCAAAACAAAACACTGTATTTGAGTTTGTGCTACGCTGCTATCATTCGGTGGTGTTAAGAAGTCTGACCCAATCCAGCCCTTGTTCATTTTTATAAGAGTCAGCCTATCAGCAGTTTCAGTTGACAGGCGGATGCGCCTATCGGTTATAATTCCACCGGCGGCACTAAAAACCCACTCTGACAAAATGCTAGCGGCAGGGCAGGCCAGGACCTCCAAGGCGTAGAGAGCCAGTACATGCCACGTGTCCAGTTTGGATACCCAATAATTATAAGGCACAGAGGAATCACGGAGGATGTTGGTACGGTCGGCAAGGTATTCCCTCACCATCTTCCGAAACTTTTCCCTCCTTGGGAGAATACCCCGCGCCTCAGGGCCTGTGCGATGGGAGGGTCTAAGAAAACTGTCCCAGAACTTTGACAGTATTCCCCTGCCTCTGCTGGATTGCATTTGTGGCTCTCGCCTGTACTCCTTGGTTGTCCAACGAACTGTGACCTCTGCCACCAGCATTTTCAGATGAGAATTTTTTAAATATTTCCGAAACAAGGACCTTCTCGAACTGCTCCATTTTATTAGGCCTGTTCTACAAGGGAATAAGAGACAGAAAGTTCTCCTTGTAGCGTGGGTCTAGAAGTGTCACCAACCAGTAATGACTGTCACCCAAAATTTGGACAACGCGAGGGTCACGGGAAAGGCAGCGTAACATAAACTCAGCCATGTGTGCCAGACTGCTAACAGGCAAGACTTCCGTGTCCTCACCAAGAGGACGACTGACCATGCTCACCTCCTCATCTTCCTCCTCCTCCTCCCTGTCCTCAGGCCATCCATGCTGAACAGATGGTATGACAGTTGTGCAGGTAGTACCATCTATAGCGCAGGGAACTGGCTCCTGTTCTTCCTCCTCCTCTTCCTCATTGTCACCCAATCCACATTGGGATGAGATGAGTCTGGGCTGTGTGGAATCACCCTGTATGGTTCCTTGCTGCATCTCATCATGCTCCACCTGCAATGCATCCTCTTTAATTGTGGGCAGAGAGCATTTCAGAAGACAGAGAAGCGGGGTGGTGACGCTAATTATGGCATCATCGCCGCTCACCATCTTGGTGAAGTCCTCAAAGTTTTGGAGGATGGTACAGATGTCTGACATCCATGTCCACTCTTGAGATTTTATGTGTGGAGTCTGAACTGAATACCGACAGCCTTGTTGATGCTGGTAGTCAACAACTGCCCTCTTCTGCTCACAAATCCTTCCCAACATCTGCAATGCAGAGTTCCAACGCGTGGGGACATCGCAGATCAGTCGGTGAGCTGGAAGCTGCAAACACTGCTGAAGCACGGCAAGAGCGGCGGAAGCTGTAGCTGACTTTCTAAAATGGGCACACAGGAGGCGTACGTTGACAAGCAGATCCGACAGATCTGGGTAGGTTTTGAGAAACCGCTGAACCACGAGGTTAAGCACATGGGCCAGGCATGGTACGTGTGTGAGTTCGCCTCGCTTCAGAGGCGTCACCAGGTTCTGGCCATTGTCACACACGACCATGTCTGGCTGTAGGGTCAGCGGTGTCAGCCACAAATCTGCCTGCTCTGTTATAGCTGTCAACAACTCTTCAGCAGAGTGCGGTTTGACACCTAAGCATATTAGCTTCAGAACAGCCTGTTTCCGCTTGGCCGAGGCAGTGCTGCAGTGCTTCCAGCTTGCGACTGATGTGGTCACTTCGGAGATGGAGGCTGAAGAGGAGGAGGGTGAGGTGCAGGAGCTGTAGAATGTGGGGGCAACTCTGATTGACCCAGGGACCGCAATCCTCGGCGTCAGGAGGACGTGTTCCGTCCCAAGGTCCAACTGGGTCCCGGCTTCCACTAGATTAACCAAGTGTGCCGTCAGCGAGATGTACCATCCCTGCCCACAAGCACTTGTCGACGTTCTGTGGTTAGGCAGACTTTCCCAGTAACTGCGTTGTTGAGGGCACGGCTAATGTTGTGGACACGTGCTCGTGTAATGCGGGGAAGGCACACCAGGAGAAATAGTGGCGGCTGGGGACCGAGTACCGAGGGACGGTATTAAGTAATTTACTAATATTATTTTACACAGAGACCTAGTGTGAATAGCTTGACCCACACACTGCAACAAAATGAAAATGGAAGAAATGGTTGATTTTGGAACACTGTTATAGGTGATATGTCTGACAGAGAACCATGGTTTTAAATAGCAGGCCTGTAATTTACTAATAATTAGTGTTGAGGAAGCACTAAAATGCTCGGGTGCTCAAAGCTCGGGCCGAGCTCACCGTGATACTCGGGTGCTCGACCCGAGCAACGAGCCCAATGTTAGTCTATGGGAGACCCGAGCATTTTTGAGGCGGCACCCCCGGCAGTCTGTAGAAAGCCTAAAAAGTGCCCAAAACGATAGTGGCAGTGTTCAAATGACATGGGGACAGCATGGGGATCACCCCAGGAAGCATTTCTGACCCCCAGGTCACTGCTGTCAACAACGTGGTCAGAGGTATTAAGCCACTTTTACAGGCTCACAAGAAAACGTTCAAAAACGAAACTGAAACGGTTTTCCTGTGAAATATGTTAAGGAACTTCCTTTCCAGGGTAAAGACTTGTGTATAAGGTAAAATAAATAACCAAAACCAAAAATACTCCTCCACACCTTGGGCTATGTTCACAAGTAGCATTTTTTATGCGTTTTTGCACTTTTGTATTGCTTTCAACTGTGACAAATGCATTCACCGGGAAATGTCATTTTAACATTTTACAACCTTATCTGGCCATGTGCTGTGTGACACATGCACACAGTGCTGAAAATACATGGGGACAGCATGGGGAAGACCCCTGGAAGCATCTCTGACTTCCAGGTCACTGCCTAATAGTGTGCCCATCAGAAGTGATCCTTGCCGCATCAGAAGATGCAGACTTGCAACTATCCCCGTGCAAGTCCTTGTCCCAGGGCAGTGTTCAATTGTACCTCCCCCATTACTTGCAATGCAAGCGCAAGTATGCAGCCTGCCACCCACCCACCCCCAGGCTGCAATACCATACTGCTTGCTTGCACTTGAAATTGGGCCTTTTAGGCATGTGGAGGCGGAATCTGGCCACCACGTCATGGCTGCGTCGGCGGCCTGGTATCCATACAAAGTCCCCAGCAACCCGGCGGCCGGGTGTCCACGCTTGGTCCCCAGCCACCAGGGGGCGGCCGGGTGTCCATACTCGGTCCCCAGCTGCCCCGCGGCAGGGTGCCCACACAAGGTCCCCAGCTGCCTGAGGGAGGCCGGGAGTCCATAAACGGTCCCCAGCCGCCCTTATTTGAAGGACAGCCTAACCACAAAGATGTGGACAAGTGAATGTGGCCAGGGATGGTCCATCTGACTGACGCCTTCACACTGGGTTAATATTGTGGAAGCGGGGACACAGTTGGACACTGGGATGCAACACGTCCTCCAGACATAGCAGATTGCGCGTCCTGGGTCAATCAGGCTTCAACACAAAGTTCAGAAGGTAGACAGCAGCAGTGGTCGGCCTCCTACACAATGAGTAAATTATTCATGATCATGAGGCCATCCATCTCCTTAGCTTTCTGTTCCTTGGAATGCAAGCGCATGTATGTAGTAGCGGCTAGGCCTGAGGTGGTCAGCGTTTTGGCGCATATCCTACCTTCTCCGAGGATTGCTGGATGTTTTCCTGCTACTATCCCAGCTCTATGACTCTTGTTAAAACAAAGCTTTAGGTGATGAATGATGGATGAGGTGGTGGCAAAGGAGAAAGAGCAGGAGGAACAGGGACCATTCACATCAATATCAGGCCAGTCAACCACACATGTCTTGTAGGATATGTTTCTGTACCAAAAGGAGCTGTTCGGCTACACAGTTATCGGGCATACAGTGAGTGCAATGCCTACCAAAAATTTCGAGGCACTCCAATGCCCCTTGGAAGTGACATGGAGGTCAGAGGGCCTTAACTAAACCATTTTTTCCATTTATAGCAACTGGGTCTCCTGTACACTATTGGCCTAAGCAGTGAATGGAAGGCTTTCCAAAAATTATGAGGAACAGCAATGCCCCTTGAAACAGATGTGGATTACAGCGTACAAAAAACTTTCTACCCATTATTGGGGAGTGGGTCTCTGTAACGGGTCTGGGAGGCGGAACCTCTGAGCTACTATACAAGGGGGCGGTCCTTGTAAGGGAGCGGGTGGCGACCAGGGAAGACGGGCTGGAAGTCTCAGCAGGTGAACGGGACAGTCTCTGAGTGAACGGGACAGTCTCTGAGTGAACGGGCTGGAGGTCACGGCAAGTGACCGGGGCAGTCTCTAGGTATAGGGTTGGTACGACCTGTGGCGGCTGAAGATAGACGTGAGCTCCCAGGTGAGCAGGCGAGAGTCTCTGGATGAACGGGTGGTCACAGCATGTGACGGCGGAGCCTCCAGGAAGACCAGCGGACAGGCGACAGATGAGCGCTCCCAGGTGAGCGGGCAGAAGTCTCTGGACAGGCGGATGGTCACAGCACGTGACGGCAGAGCCTCCGGGTAGGCAGGCAGACTGGTAGCAGATGAGCGCTCCCAGGTGAGCGGGCAAGCTGGTCCATAGACAGACTGACAGGAGTTGGAAGGCAGACCGTCGGACCACAGGCAAGCAGGCAGGTAGCTGATGTGCGCTCCCAGGTGAGCGGGCAGGCTGGTCCTTAGACAGACTGACAGGATTAGTAAGGCAGACCGTCGGACCTCAGACTAGCAGGCAGGTAGCAAGTAATCAGGCAGGAATCTGGCAGGTAACTGGCAGGTAACTGGCAACGGGACCTGAGGGCTGAAGCACAGGTGAGACACAGGTGCAAACAACATTGCTCGGGCACCTCCATTTTGGAGGAGGTGCCTTATATATGGTAAAGTCCTCCGGCCATTGGCCGGGGACTCCTTAGGACGGCGCGCGCGGCCCCTTTAAGAGGGAGGGAGAGCGCGCGCGCGCCCTAAGCACAGTGGCCGGGAAGGAGCGCGCGCTGCCAGCAGAGCGGGAGAGGGACGCCGGGCACGGAGCAGAGCGGTGAGGGGAACAGCGTCCCTGCCTAGCAGAGGGCAGGGACGCCGGCACTACAGTACCCCCACTTTAGGCCCCCCCTTTTTTAGGCCAGAGAGAAATTTAGCTAGGATGAGAGGGGCATGGATGTTCTCCCGGGGCTCCCACGTTCTCTCCTCAGGACCAAACCCCTTCCAATCTACCAGAAAAAAGGTCTTTCCTCTTACCCTTTTGGTAGCAAGAATGTTCTCTACCTCAAACTCGTCCTCAGCGGAAACCGGAGCAGGAGGCGTACCTGTAGACTTGGAAAAAGAGTTAAGCACCACGGGTTTGAGGAGAGATACATGGAAGGAGTTAGGGATCCGTAAGTTGGCCGGGAGTTTCAATTTATAGGCCACCGGGTTGATCTGACTGATGACCTCCAGAGGACCGATGAACCGAGGCCCTAACTTGTAAGAAGGTATCTTGAGTCGAACATATTTAGATGAGAGCCAGACCTTATCTCCTGGACGAAATTGTGGAGGATCCAGGCGTTTTTTGTCAGCGTGTCTTTTCATACGCTCGGATGACAGAAGGAGTGCGGACCGGGTACTCTCCCATATGGAGGAAAATTTGCTAACGAGAGATTCCGCAGCCGGGTTGTCCACAGAGGTGGAGACAGGAAAAGGAATCCGAGGATGCTGACCGAAAACTACAAAAAACGGGGATTTGGAGGAGGATTCGCTCTCGTGATTATTATAAGAGAACTCGGCCCATGGTAGGAGATCCACCCAGTCAGAATGGTGGGCATTAACGAAGTGCCGGAGGTAACTGGTCAGGTTCTGATTGATCCGCTCCACTTGACCATTGGACTGTGGGTGGTAAGCGGAGGAGAAGTCCAGGGTGACGTCTAGTAGTTTACAAGTGGCTCTCCAGAAACGTGAGGTGAACTGTACCCCACGATCCGACACGATGTGGAGGGGCAGGCCATGAAGACGGAAGATATGGCGGATAAAGTCTTTAGCCAGCTCGGGTGCAGATGGGAGGCCTGGCAGGGGAATAAAGTGAGCCATCTTGGAAAAGCGGTCAGCGACCACCCAAATGACCGTACAACCGACAGAGACGGGGAGATCAGTTATGAAGTCCATAGCAATATGCTGCCAGGGGGCAGCAGGCACAGGAAGCGGAAGGAGGCGTCCGGCTGGCAGATGTCTCGGGACTTTGTTGCGGGCGCAGGACACACAGGCAGAAACAAAGTCTATTACGTCCTTGTGCAGGGTAGGCCACCAATAGTGCCGGGCAATAAGCTGGAGGGTCTTTTTCTGACCGGCGTGGCCAGCTAGCTTAGACGAATGGCCCCAGTGTAGGATCTTCTCCCGATCAGGTACTGAAACAAACGTCTTACCGGGAGGGAGACGATTTAGACTCACGGGAGCCACCTGCATTACTCTGGCGGGATCGATGATATGTTTAGGTTCTTCCTCGAGATCGGACACCAGAAAGGATCGGGACATGGCGTCTGCTTTGACGTTTTTGTCAGCCGGGCGAAAATGAAGAACAAAATCAAAGCGAGCAAAAAACAAGGACCACCGGGCTTGGCGCGGGTTAAGTCTCTGGGCATGCTGGAGGTAAGCCAAGTTCTTGTGGTCAGTGTAAATTATTACCGGATGAAGAGCCCCCTCGAGTAGGTAACGCCACTCCTCCAACGCCAGCTTGAGGGCCAATAACTCTCGGTCTCCTATGGAATAGTTGCGCTCAGAAGAGGAGAAGAGTTTGGAGAAGAAGCCACAAGTTACCATTCTCCCGGAAGATGATTTTTGAGTAAGTACCGCTCCGGCTCCAGAGGAGGAGGCGTCAACTTCCAGGAAGAACTGCTTGTTGCCGTCCGGGCGATGCAGCACCGGGGCGGAAGAGAAGGCCTGTTTTAGGGAAAGAAAGGCCTCCTCTGCTTCGGGCGGCCACTCTTTGGGATTAGTACCCTTACGGGTGAGCGCGGAAATTGGGGCAGTCCGGGAAGAGAAGTGTGGTATGAAGAGGCGGTAGTAGTTGGCGAAGCCCAGGAATTGCTGAATGGCCTTCAACCCCTCCGGTCGGGGCCATTTCTCGATGGCAGACAGTTTCTCAGGATCCATTTGTAGGCCGGTCTGAGAGATAATGTAGCCCAGAAACGGAAGCGAGGTCTGCTCAAAGAGGCACTTCTCATATTTAGCGTAGAGATGGTTCTGCCTGAGCCTGAGCAGGACCTGACGAACGTCCCTCCGGTGAGTCTGGAGATCCGGAGAGAAGACCAAGATGTCGTCCAGGTACACCACTACGCAGGAGTAGAGAAGGTCCCGGAAGATGTCATTGACCAACTCTTGAAAGATGGCAGGAGCGTTACAGAGGCCAAAGGGCATTACCAGATATTCATAGTGGCCGTCCCGGGTATTGAATGCCGTCTTCCATTCATCCCCCTGACGGATACGAACCAGGTTGTACGCCCCACGGAGGTCTAGTTTGGTGAAGATTCTAGCCCCCCTCAGACGATCAAATAACTCCGGAATGAGCGGAAGGGGGTACTTATTCTTCACCGTGATCTGGTTAAGGCCTCTATAGTCTATACAGGGACGGAGAGAGCCGTCCTTCTTTTTGACGAAAAAGAAGCCTGCTCCCGCCGGGGAGGTAGATTTCCGGATGAATCCCCTGGCCAGATTCTCCTCAATATATTCGGACATCGAGCGGGTCTCAGCAGCGGATAATGGATAAATACGCCCACGGGGAGGAGAAGTACCAGGTAACAAGTCGATAGGGCAGTCGTATGGTCTATGAGGGGGTAGTGTCTCTGCTTCCTTTTTATTAAAGACATCAGCATAAGACCAATAAGGGATCGGAAGTCCAGGTAGATTAGCTGGAGTAGGAGAAGGACGGACGGGATGGACGGGAACCAGACAGGTCTTATGGCAGCCCTGTCCCCAGCGAAGGACTTCTCCGGTCTGCCAGTCAAGAACGGGTGCATGTCTCTGAAGCCAAGGTAGACCTAGCAGGAGGGCGTGAGAGAGTCCAGGCAGAACATGGAAGGAGATACTTTCAGAATGCAGCATTCCCACCTGCAGAGTAATGGATTCGGTGATGAGTTGGATGGGGCGTGGTAAGAGCCCCCCATCCACGGCAGCAACAGACAAGGGTACAGCCAGAGGTTTGGTGGGGATGCGGTATTTCTCTACCAGGGACTGTGAGATAAGATTCCCGGCTGCTCCAGAGTCAAGTTGGGCTAGTTCGAAATAACGGTTCTCCCCGTAGACGATTGAAACTGACAACAGCAGGGATGGAGAGGATTTATTCTTGTCTAGGTGGACCTCTCTGAGCGAACCTAGACACAGGCGTTTCCCGACCTCTCCGGGCAGGCACGGATCCGGTGCTCCTTACTGCCACAGTAGAAGCAGGTCCCCTCGGCACGGCGTAAGTCCTGACGGGTCTTGACCAGCTTGGTCTGGTCGACCTGCATAGGCTCAGGAGAGTGTACCTGGTAAGAGACAGAAGGAGTGACGGGTTTCTGAAAAGTAGGAGCTAGACGTGGTAATCTCCTCTCACGGGTGACCTCTCTGGCACGCTCCTGGAACCGTAGGTCAATCCGGGTGGCAAGAGTTATTAAATCATCGAGAGTGGTAGGAATGTCCCGACCGGCAAGCTCATCTTTAATACGGCCGGACAGACCCTCCCAGAAGACGGAAACCAGAGCGTCGTTATCCCAGGCCAGCTCCGAGGCAAGGGTACGGAACCGTATGGCATATTGGCCCACGGTGAGACTTTCCTGACGGAGGCGTAGCAGAGATGATGCGGATGAGGTCTTCCGTCCGGGTTCGTCGAAGACTTTCCGGAAAGCCGTGAGAAAAGCAGGCAAGTTGGATACCAGGGGTCTCCTCTCTCCCATAGAGGATTTAGCCAGGCCAGGGCCTCCCCGGTGAGATGGGACATGATGAATGCAATTTTGGCCCGGTCGGAGTTAAACTGGTGAGATAATAGTTCAAAGTGCAGGGTGCACTGATTTATGAAGCCCCGAGCCTGGGCGGAGTCGCCTCCGAAGCGAGGAGGTGCAGAAAGCCGGGGTCCGGGGTAAGATACCATGGTATTAGCGGGCAGTGGAGCTGCCGGATTGCGAGACATGGCACTGGCGGAGGTTGCTGGTGGAGCAGTCAGAGTGTCCAGGCGAGTATTGACATTCCGCAGGTGACCCAGAATGGACTCCTGTTGGGACCTTTGACGGGACAGTTCATGACACAGGTCCGAGAGCGAGGGAGCTTGGGTGCCACCGGGTTCCATGGCCCGAGCAAACTGTAACGGGTCTGGGAGGCGGAACCTCTGAGCTACTATACAAGGGGGCGGTCCTTGTAAGGGAGCGGGTTGCGACCAGGGAAGACGGGCTGGAAGTCTCAGCAGGTGAACGGGACAGTCTCTGAGTGAACGGGCTGGAGGTCACGGCAAGTGACCGGGGCAGTCTCTAGGTATAGGGTTGGTACGACCTGTGGCGGCTGAAGATAGACGTGAGCTCCCAGGTGAGCAGGCGAGAGTCTCTGGATGAACGGGTGGTCACAGCATGTGACGGCGGAGCCTCCAGGAAGACCAGCGGACAGGCGACAGATGAGCGCTCCCAGGTGAGCGGGCAGAAGTCTCTGGACAGGCGGGTGGTCACAGCACGTGACGGCAGAGCCTCCGGGTAGGCAGGCAGACTGGTAGCAGATGAGCGCTCCCAGGTGAGCGGGCAGGAGTCACTGGACAGGCAGGTGGTCACAGCACGTGACGGCGGAGCCTCCAGGTAGGCTAGCAGGCAGGTAGCAGATGTGCGCTCCCAGGTGAGCGGGCAAGCTGGTCCATAGACAGACTGACAGGAGTTGGAAGGCAGACCGTCGGACCACAGGCAAGCAGGCAGGTAGCTGATGTGCGCTCCCAGGTGAGCGGGCAGGCTGGTCCTTAGACAGACTGACAGGATTAGTAAGGCAGACCGTCGGACCTCAGACTAGCAGGCAGGTAGCAAGTAATCAGGCAGGAATCTGGCAGGTAACTGGCAGGTAACTGGCAACGGGACCTGAGGGCTGAAGCACAGGTGAGACACAGGTGCAAACAACATTGCTCGGGCACCTCCATTTTGGAGGAGGTGCCTTATATATGGTAAAGTCCTCCGGCCATTGGCCGGGGACTCCTTAGGACGGCGCGCGCGGCCCCTTTAAGAGGGAGGGAGAGCGCGCGCGCGCGCCCTAAGCACAGTGGCCGGGAAGGAGCGCGCGCTGCCAGCAGAGCGGGAGAGGGACGCTGGGCACGGAGCAGAGCGGTGAGGGGAACAGCGTCCCTGCCTAGCAGAGGGCAGGGACGCCGGCACTACAGTCTCCCTTAGTGTTCGCCTATGCATTGAAAAGCAAAAGCTGACTAAAATTAGGAGGAAACGCAATGCCCGTCGGAAGATCGTGGAGGTTAGAGGTAATTAAAAACAACATTTCAATGCCCCTTGGAAGAGCTGTGACGTTCAGAGTGGTTTAACAAGATGGTTTTAATGCCCCTTGGAAGAGTGGCGGAGGTCGCAGTGGAATAAAAAGACAATATCAATGCCCCTTGGAAGAGTGGTGGAGGTCACAGTAGCTTAACAAGACGGTTTTAATGCCCCTTGGAAGAGACGTGGAGGTCACAGTAGCTTAACAAGACAGCTTTAATTCCCCTTGGAAGAGTGGTGGAGGTCGCAGTGGAATAAAAGACAATATCAATGTCCCTTGGAAGAGTGGTGGAGGTCACAGTAGCTTAACAAGACGGTTTTAATGCCCCTTGGAAGAGCTGTGGAGTTCAGAGTGGTTTAACAAGACGGTTTTCATGCCCCTTACAAGAGCCATGCAGTACAGCATATTAAAAACATTATTCCCAGTATTGGGGAGTGGGTCTCCCATAGTCTTTGCCTATGCCTTCCAAGCAAAAGCTGTCAAAAATTAGGACGGAGAAACTTGCAATGCAGGCAACACGGACCACGGTCACTCTGGTGGTATAGTGGTGGTGGAGGCTGAGGATAAGGAGAAGAGCAAAATACAGCCGAAATGAGGAAGCGTATACCCATGTGTGGGTGTGAAGCGGTGCATGGGAATAACACAGTGGATTTGACTTTATGTTAGTCTGCTGTCATTTGGTGGTGATGAGAAGTCTGGCCCAATCCAGCCCTTGTTCATTTATAAGGGTCAGCTTGTCATCATTGTCAGTTGACAGGCGAGTGCGCTTATCAGTTATAATTCCCCCAGCTGCACTAAAAACACGCTCCGATAACACGCTAGTGGCAGGGCAGGCCAGGACCACCAAGGCGTACAGAGCGAGTTCATTACAAGTGTCCAGCTTGGATACCCTATAATTAAAAGGCACAGAGGAATAACGGAGGATGCTGGTACGGTCGGCAAGGTACTCCCTCACCATCTTTTGAAACTTTCCACTCCTTGTGAGAGAGTACCCCGCGCCTCAGGGCCTGTAAGCTGGGCGGGTCTCAGAAAACTGTCCCAGAACATTCACAGTGTTCCCCTGCCTCTGCTGGATTGGAGTTGCGTCTCTCTCGCCTGTACGCCTTGGTTGGGCAACGAACTGTGACCTCTGCAGCTAGAGTGTTCAGATGGGAATTTTTTTTAACAGTTCTGCAGCAAGGGCCTTCTGGTACTGCCCCATATTTGTAGACCTCTCCACCTCAGGAATAAGAGAGTGAAAATTCTCCTTGTAGCTGGGGTCTAAAAGTGTCACCAACCAGTAATGACTGTCACCCAACATTTTGACATCGCGAGGGTCACGGTTAAGACAGCGTAACATAAAGTCAGCCATGCGTGTCAGACTGGTAATGGGCAAGACTTCCATGTCCTCACCAAGATGACGACTGACCATGCTCTCCTCCTCCTCCTCCTCCCCCCTGTCCTCAGGCCACCCATACTGAACCGACGGTATGACAGTTGTACAGGTACTACCGTCTACAGCGCATGATACCAGCTCCTGTTCTTCCTCCTCCTCCTCTCCCTCATTGTTCCCCAATGCACGTTGGGATGAGATGAGGCTGGGCTGTGTGTAATCGCCCGCTACGGCTTCTTGAACCATCTCATAATACTCTGGCTGCAATACCTCCTCTTTAATTCTCTGCAGAGAGCGTTGCAAAAGACAGACAAGTGGGATGCTGACACAGATGATGGCGTCATCGCCACTCACCATCTTGGTGGCCTCCTCAAAGTTTGTCAGGATGGTACATATGTCAGACATCCAGGTCCACTCCTGAGGTCTTATGTGTGGAGTCTGACCTGAATATCGACGGCTTTGTGGCAGCTGCTCACAAATCCTTAGCAACATGTGGAGGGTAGAGTTCCAACGTGTGGGGACATCACACACCAGTCGATGTGACGGAAGCTGCAAACGCTGCTGCAACACAGCAAGGGCAGCGGAAGCTGTAGCCGACTTCCGAAAATTAGCTGACAGGCGACGTAGTTTGACGAGTAGATCTGGCAACTCGGGGTACGATTTAAGAAACCGCTGAACCACGAGGTTAAGCATATGAGCCAGGCATGGTACGTGTGTGATCTCGCCTCGCCTCAGAGCCCCCACCAGGTTATGGCCATTGTCACACACGACCATTCCTGGATGTAGGTTCAGCGGTCTCAGCCACAGATCTGCCTGCCCTTTCACAGCTGTCCACAACTCACAAGCAGTGTGAGGTTTATCACCTAAGCTCATGAGTTTCAGCACAGCCTTTTGCCGCTTGGCTGAGGCACTACTGCAGTGCTTCCAGATTATCACCACATCAGTTACATCTGAGATGGAGGCTGAACATGAGGAGGAGGATGACTGACATAGGGCCCGCAATCCTCGGTGTGTGGAGGATGTGTTCGGTCCCAAGGTCCGACTGGGTCCCGGCTTCCACTATGTTTTCCCAGTGTGCCGTCAGGGAGATGTACCATCCCTGGCCACAAGCACTTGTCCACGTGTCCGTTGTCAGATGGACTCTCTCAGTAACTGCGTTGTTGAGGGCACAGCAGATGTTTTGGGATATGTGCTTGTGTAGTGGAGGGATGGCACACCGGGCAAAATAGTGTCGGCTGGGGACCAAGTACCGAGGGACGGCCACTGCCATAGGGTTGCGGAAGGATTCCGTCTCCACCAGCCTAAAAGGCAGCATTTCCAACGCAAGCAGTCGTGAAATGTGCGAATTTAGGACTGTGGCCTGTGGGGCGTTGGCTGCGAATTTGCGCTTTCGTTCAAAGGTCTGGGATATTGACAATTGAACGCTGCGGTGGGACGTGGATGTTGATGCTGTTTCTTGAGAAATTGCCATAACAAGTGAAGACTGAGAGGAGGGGGCATCTTCGCATGCAGTATGGATAGGGGATTGCCTTGCACGCACAACAGGGGGTTCTCTTACACGCACAACAGCGGAAGAAGCAGTGGTGACACCCGCTGACACTGGTCGTGGACCCTGGGGTTCACCCCACAAAGCCGGGTGCTTTGCTGACATGTGCCTGATCATGCTGGTGGTGGTCAGGCTGGTAGTTTTGTCACCCCTGCTGATGCTGGCCTGGCAGGTGGTACAGTCAGGGAGGTACTATTACTGTTTTTTTTTTACGGAAAAAAGGCCAAAAGGTGGATAATACAGAGATTTGAACCTTGGAACTGCAAAACCACAGTTATAGTTATGTGGCCGACATCAGAATCTTTTAAACAGTTATATTGGTGTCTGAACAGTCACAGACACACTCAATTTTTTTTTGGGGGGGGGGGGGGGGATACCAAAAGGTTAACAAGACGCGTATTTGTACAGTCTGACTGAGGAAAAAAAAATACAGGAATTAGATGAAAAAAAAAAGGATTTTTCCTGGCTCCTGAGACCGGGGGATAAGTCTAGCAATTTAACCAGCAGGAGCACACAGGACTGTAATGCACTGTTTGTTGGTATAACCACTGTGTCTCCTATACAGCCTGCCTGATATCTGGGATGGATATTAGTCCTGAGAAGGACTGTTTGTTTGATTTGGCAGGCTTTAGAGACCCTACACTACCTATTTCACACTATATATCTCTCCCTAACTCAGCAGCACTAACCCTACACTGTCTGATCCCGGGCGACTGTGTCCAAGATGGCGGCGCCCGGTTTTAAATACTCGAGGTGACGCTGTGCGACCAGCCAATCACTAATGCGCACAAACAACATGGCTGCGGCATTACAGTGACTGGCTGGCAATCCCTGCATGTTCATTGGCTCTGTAAAGAGCGCCCAACGTGCAGGGCGGAGACCCGAGCTCCCGCCCGAGTAACCCGGAAATGCTCGGTGCTCGCCGAACATCCCGAGTAGTGAGATGCTCGGGCGAGTACTGAGCAGTGTCGAGCATGCTCGCTCAACACTACTAATAATATTCTACAGAGACCTAGTGTGAATAACTTGACTGACACACTGCAACGAAATGGAAGGCAGAAATGGCTGATTTTGGAACACTGTTATAGGTGATATGTCTGACACAGAACCACGGTTTTAAATAGCAGGCCTGTAATTTACTAATATTATTCTACACAGAGACCTAGTGTTAATAGCGTGACTGACACACTGCAATAGAATGGAAAAGCAGGCCAATATTTTCCACGTTCAGTTCAAATTTCTGGATTTTTATTGCTGAAATATGGAACAGATCAGGCTGTATTATGCAGTGCTAACAAGCAAATGGAGCAGAAACATGGTGTACTCTGGTTGCTTTTCAGAAAATAACCAGGATTGAGATTAGTGTTGAGCCACCCCCTTAGTGTTCGGGTTCGGTTCGCCGAACACCGGCATGTTCGCCGAACGGTTCATCGAACACCGTCGAACACCGTTAAAACCAATGGCAGGCAAACAAAAACACATAGAAACACATAGAAAACACCTTCAAAGGTGTCCAAAAGCTGACAAACTGCTCAGAAGACAAAACTAACACATGGATAAGTGACAAGTAGTGTTGAGCATTCCGATACTGAAATATCGGGTATCGACCGATATTCACGGTATCGGAGTTCCGATACTGAGTTCCGATACTTTTAGAATATCGAATACCGGAATCGGAAGTTCCCATAATGCCTGCGCTCTGCAGTGTCTCTGAAGGATAACAAGCTGGATGGCAGCGCTCAGCTTACTGTACTTGTCATTTAGTGTTAAAGGATTTATTTAAAAAAATAATAGTGTTTTCATGCACCGTCTCTTTAAAAAAGCCGGCCGGCAATTCAGCATCGGTACCCGACAATTTAGAATAGAAAGAATAGAGCATCACACATAGATTAGATTCATAGAAACATGTCAGTCACATATATGTGTTGATTACTGTACTTGTCATTTAGTGTTAAAATAAAGGATTTATTAAAAAAAAAATTGGCGTCGGGTTCCCCGTAATTTTAACCTCTACACAAAAACACAAACACCCAGAATAAAGTCCTTTAATTTAAATAAACACACAATTCTTTAATGTTCTAAATTAAACCATACTTACCATCACGCCCATTCCAGCTGAAGCCAATGTCTTCTGCAATAAAAGTAAAATAATAAAGCAACCTCATCCTTACCTTTACGTGGTTCCCAGGACAGCTTCAGCTCTGCTACATTCACATGACAGGCTGGATCGCAGCAGAAAGCTGCCATCCAGCTTGCCATGCCGCAGACACTGAGAAGCGCAGGCATGCTTGCGCTCCTCAGTGTCTGGCTGTGACGGCATAAAGATGAGCTGAGGTTATGTCCAATGAACTCAGCTCACCTCATGCACGTCACTGACAGCGTGGGAGAATTCTCCAACTGACGGCTGCTGTTTCTAGCCTGGGAGGGGGCCAATATTCATGGCACCCTTCCTGGGCTATTAATATCAGCCCCCAGCTGTCTGCCTAGCCTTTGCTAGCTAATAAAATAGGGGGGACCCCACGTCATTTTTTTGGGGGTCCCCCATTTTAATAGCTAGTAAAGGCTAGGTATTCAGCTGGGGGCTGATATTAGTAGCCTGGGAAGCTCCGTGGGTATTACCCCCTTCCCAGGCTTCAAACATCTGCCCCAGCCGTCTGCTTAACCTCAGCTAGAGACTACAATTACGGGGAACCCGACGCCAATTTTTTTATTAATAAGTCCTTTATTTTAACACTAAATGACAAGTACAGTAATCAACACATATATGTGACTGACATGTTTCTATGTATCTAATCTATGTGTGATGCTCTATTCTTTCTATTCTAAATTGTCGGGTACCAATGCTGAATTGCCGGCCGGCTTTTTTAAAGAGACGGTGCATGAAAACACTATTATTTTTTTAAATAAATCCTTTAACACTAAATGACAAGTACAGTAAGCAACACTGTCACTGTACTTCTTATATATGTGACTGACATGTTTCTATCTATCTAATCTATGTGTGATGCTCTATTCTTTCTGTTCTAAATTGTCGGGTAACGGTGTATGCCGCTGCTGAATTGCAGGCTTTTCATGTAATACATTCTTAGTTGTTTTCCTTCATGTAGAATTAACCTACAAGGAAAGAAAGGGTTTATTTTCATTCCGATATTTGTGTCCCATTGACTTGCATTGGTTTCCGGTATCGGAATCGGCGATATCCGATATTTTTTGGGTATCGGTTCGATCCAATCCGATCCTATATTTCCCGATATCGGAAGGTATCGCTCAACACTAGTGACAAGTACATATAGTCATGCGAAAAGAAAAGAGGTGGAGGAGTAAAAGGAGGAGGAGACACAGATATAGGCATGTCATGCCCTTCTAAAATCAAGAAAGGCTGGAGTAAAAATCTAAAATCAGCCTACCAACACCCAGACGTCGTGACAAGAAAATTAAAAAAAGAAATATCTTTAGGTAGAATGGCGGTTCCATTCAGAACACTTTCCTTACAAGACGTAGTGGTATCCCCGTTGGGAGTCGTGCCAAAAACGGAACCCAATACATTCGGACTAATTGACCATTTGTCATATCCAAGGGGCAGGTCAGTAAACGACAACATCGACGTGGAACCAAGTACAGTAGTATATACTGTACCTCCTTTGACAAGGCAATCAGGCGGGTCAAGAAGTTGGGAAGGGGCACCCTAATGGCCAAAACAGACATTGAGGGGACGTTTCGGTTACTTACTACCTGTGCCTCCGAATAGTGTCCGCCTATTGGGCTGCTTCTGGGAAGGAGCAATCTATATAGATCGCTGTTTGCCCATCGGGTGCTCCATATCCTGCTCACTATTTGAGGCGTTTATTTGCTTCCTCGAATGGGTCGTCATGGACGTTTCTAAGGGGGCACATATTATCCATTACCTCGACGACTTCTTATGCCTGGGCACAAAAGATGCCCCACAGTGTGAATACACGCGGTTGTCCACCTGTGAGAAGGAGAGAGCTGGAGGGAGAGCGGATACCACAGAGCCGAGGGGTTAGATGGAGAACGGAAAAAGCAAAGAGGGCGAGGGAGGTAATGGAGTACGGTGGAAGGTCGACCTGAGCTCCCCCACGTTCCTGCTGGGTGGGGAACAGCCCTGGGAAGAAAAGACTCTTGCGCATCCCTTTGAGGTTACGGGCGCGAGCGGGCAGAGGGACTACGCTGGAGTGCGAAGCCGACACGGCCAGTCCGTTCCTGCCCGTGCAACCTCCGTGTCACCGGGTTTGTGCCAGAGCCGCGGTGGACCCTGACGGCCAGCCCCACTCTCCCAATACTGGTGCCTGTCCGCTGGTGGGTCGAGACCCCCCGCGGTGGAGGCAGGTCTAAGCTCTGTAATTTAAATTGGCTTTGTAATTTGAATGAGTACACTTTAAATCCTTTTACAAGGATCTATTGGAGGGCAAGTCTGGTGCCAGCAGCCGCGGTAATTCCAGCTCCAGTAGCATCCACTAAAGCTGCTGCAGTTAAAGAGCTTTTATAAGGATCGAGCTTGGCGGTCCGCCGCAAGGCGGGCTACCGCCAGTCCCAGTCCCTTTGCCTTGGGGCGCCTCCCCGATGCTCTTGACTGAGTGTCCCGGGGGCCCGAAGCATTTCCTTTGAAAAAATTAAGTGTCCAAAGCACAGGTGGTGTAGCTTGCTTAACAGCTGGGCTACTCCGCTGACCAGCAGACACTGCTACTAGGCCCAAACTATTGCCTGGGCTAGATGCAGTTAAGAATTTGTAATTAGATCTACAGGCGATGTTGCTTGCTTAACAGATGGGCTACTCCGCTGACTAGCAGACACTGCTACTAGGCCCAAAAGGATTTCCTGGGTTAGATGCAGTAAAAAATTGTTATTAGATACACAGGTGGGGTAGCTTGCTTCAGATGGGCTACTCCACTGACTACCAGACACTGCTACAGGCCCAAAAGGATTGGCTGAGCTACATTTCACCAAATGCTGTGAAAAACACTTGCACAGCACTGGCACAGACCTGCCTGGCAAAAAGTGCTATGAACTGCTGTAACCTAGCCCTCAAAAGGGCTGCAATTAGAACTAGTCCCTACTCCCTAAACCTCTCTCTCTATGTAACTGGAAATTCGCTCACAATTCACACAGTTCTACTGTATAGCACCCACAGCAGCAGCGGTGCCGTCTAACACTCAGCTGCAGCAGTGAGAAAATGGTGGCGATGGAGAAAATGGCTGGGTCTTATAGGGCAAGGACATGTGACATACACAGCCAATGACACATGCCTTTGCTTGTGTGAAAAAAAAGCACTTCGCTGCGTGTGTGCACTGCTGATAGGCTGACAGACTGCACCGCCCCACTGTAAATGGGGGAAAGAAAAAAAAAATGGAGATCGGAATTATTTCTGCAGAGATCCATCCCCTGCCCCTCCCCCCGCCCACTCTACACTGAAACTGTCTACTAACATTGATTAACAGTATTACTGTGAAAAAATCCAGTTACGCTTTTGGTGCACGAACAGTTATCGAACATAACCTCGAACAGCCAATTTTTTTGCAAATCGTTCAAGTTCGTCGAACGACTCGAACACCGCCAAAAACAGCTCGAATTTGAGATTGGCGAACAGTTCGAGTCGAACACCGCTCATCTCTAATAAAGATAAAAAAAAATTGCCCTGGCCCCTGATATCTGGGGCTATGTCTACAAATATCTGTAATTATTACAGCAGCAGACAGGACGTTCAATGCACCCTCTTGTGCTGTATCAAGGACTGCAGTCTGCCACATACACTGCCTGTCTGCCTAACTCCTGCCTAACACTGATTATATGCAGCTGGATTAGTCCTCAGAAGGACTGTTAGTTCAGATGGAAATATATGTTGTGGAATACCTATACTAACAGAATGCTCAATGGACCCTCTTGTGCTGTATCATGCATTGCAGTCTGCCACATACACTGCCTGCCTGCCTAACTCCTGCTATCACCACTGAATATATGCAACTGGATTAGTCCTCAGAAGGACTGTTAGTTCAGATGGATATATATATGCTGTGGATTACGTATTCTAACTATAAACAAGCAAATCTCTCCCTAACTCAGCAGCACCTCTCCCTACTCTGCCTGTTTCCGGGGTAGACTGTAAGGAGCATAGCGGCGCCAGGTCTTATATAGACCTCAAGATGCTGTGCGGCAAGCCAGTCACTGTAATGCCCACAACCAGCATTTAAGTTGTGCATGGCAGGCAATCCCTGCATGTTCATTGGCTCTCTAAAGAGCGCCAAACATGCAGGGAGGGGACCCGAGTTCCCGCCCAAGCAACCCGAAAATACTCGCCGAGTACAGAGCTTGTCGAGCACCAGGACGTTCGTTCATCACTAGTTACCACCATATCACAATACATTACACATATGCAGACATCATATGATATAATATATATAAAAGATGCATAGTACTATACACATGATGCAATTGGTGTCTTCATGGGTAGGAACACGACAGTAAAGTCTATCACCCCTTAAAAGCCCTTAAAGAAAGTTGTTAGAGATAAATGATTGTGTCTAATGAAAGAAACCATCTTTTTAATAGGGATTGAGTTTACATAGCTTTATTGATCTTTGAGTTGTCACAATCTCTAAACTTATATTTGATGTTCATTGTTGGGAATTAAAAAAATTCCTTCCTTGTATGCTGATATATAGTGATGTGTATTTGATTACCATATTTTGCCATTAGGCCATTGATATTGATTTTCTCTTCTGATTTGATTATATAGATCTTAAGCGTCATCATAGATTTGTAGTCAAATTGTGCAACCATGTCACAAATCATCATGCAATGTAAGTATGGATTTATGTATTCTATAAATTTATGTATTATAATGGTTTGGTGATGCCAACATACACGTTATAAAAGAAACACACTACTAAAGTGCCGCAGTGTCTTACCTGCACCATATATACTTGTACCTCTCTGAGCGGTAGATCATCTACTTCAGACTCTGATCATAAAAAAGACTGGCCACCATGCTGGCGGATGGCAAACTTTTATTTGTGCTGATTTTAAAAATAAAAAAGGTAAAAAAGTACTAAATATGCCTTGCAATATGAAATTCATATAACACAATTTACAAAGCACATTTTCTGGATAGAAAATCCATTGCATGTACCAGTGTTGTGGATCAAATTTTATGAAGATCTGCAGATTTGTCAGCCACCGCCTACCAATTTATGCTGTCAAATACTATCCACTAAGCTCAAACACTCTCTCTACTCATAGGGTACAGCCCAAACATCTGCCTCTCTAGCCACACAGCCTCCAAGAGGTGGACGCCGACACCAGTGAATGAACAGTGAATGCAGCTGATATATTCATAGCAGAATTATGAGCTGTAGACATGTATCACTTATAATCATAATGATTTATTATGGTTTTCCAATGTGTTCGTAAAATATATTGTCTGTCCGTGTGTAACACCTCTTTAAGCTGTATCTGTGGAGAGGGTGTCCAGTAATTCTCCTTTCAGTTTGGTGCAGTGCTTCCACCTGAATCTTGCGGGGAGCTGTAAGGGAATGCAGGGAATGTCGGGGGTCAATTCAGGAAGCCCCTTTCCACACTCTGTACACACTCACAAGAGCGGAGATTGAAACACTTAACAGGTTTATTTATAGGTGAATAAATGTTGCGAAATGCAGGGGGAATAACAAGGAACAGCAAAACAAATAATATTACGCAATCTGCGATACAGGTCCTAAGTGTGCTTTGCAGTAGTCTGAATGTGAATGTTAATGATGAAAATTTGGCCAGCTAGGTGCAATGGTGAGGTTTAGTATAAAGTGCAATCCAGAATGGTAATAAACGTTTCGGTCAGGAATAGACCTTCGTCAGTACATATATTGCAATGTTGAAACTGATAGGAGCTCAGCGCTTTTGTGATGCTGCAGCGTCCACCGCCTGTAAAATGCAGGAGAGCCCCCTCCATTGCACCTAGCTGAAGTGCCAAATTTTTTGTCTGTTTATCTACGGGCCAGGATTCTATTTGTTTACCCATCCACAGAAGTGTCGTGGCTATCTTCTATGAATGTTAATGATGACACTTAACCTTTAAATGATAGCAGACACACTCCTAATTAAATACACCGATAAGTAGGCCAAATTATTAAAGCGTCTCCTAATTAGCATATAAACCGATATAAAGAGAATGGAGACCTTATTAATAAAATCAAAAAGTATTTCTTTAAACATGATTAAAAAACAAAATGCAATATAAAAAGCATGAGGTACTGCATAAGTAGGCATCAAATGACATAGCAGTTTATTCAAATTATTTCTTGCAATGATTAAACAACAAATTTCATGAGAAATTAAAGGGAATCTGTCTCCACTTTGGAGTTATCAGACCTCTACTATGGGCATACAGGGTATAGAAAAGTAAATCTATACATACCTGTATGGCCCATAGTAGAGGTTTGATTGCAGAGAAAAGTGCTTTAATCAATTCTATTTTGTACAGGCTTGGCGAGGACGCCAAGAAATCCCTGCCTATGTGCTTATTATTTCCTCAAATCCCCGCCTATATGCTTAATTTTCATATTCTCCCCTTCCCCTGCACTTCACAGAGTCCTGTGACGTGCACTGTGCTCCCTGACTTTCCGGGGATGCGCAAGGCGCCGCTCACATAGAGCTCACATAGAGCGTGCTTTGCTTCATCCCGGCTCCGTCTGCCTGTGCACTGAGATGCAGGTTTCTATTGCGCAGGTGATGGGAAGTGACAGTGACTCCCCGGCAAAATAGAATTAAAGAATTAATTAAAGCGCTTTTCTCAGAAATCAAACTTCTACTATGGGCCATACAGGTATGTATAGATTTACTTTTCTATAACCTGTGTGGCCATAGTAGAGATCTGATAACTCCAGTGGTGAAAGATTCCCTTTAAAGTGCTTAGTGCTAATAGCCAATATATCACAGTACTATGGTGACCACACATAGAGTTTATTAAAGGTACAAGGAAAATATATATTTTTGTACCGTGTTAGCCAGTAGATAGAAAAATATTTAGATTTGAGAGTCCTCAGTGGTTGATACCTTTTAATGGCTAACTGAAAAGCCATCTTTTCAGTTAGCCATTAAAAGGTATAAGATACAAAACCCATGTCATAAGGGAAAATGCATATGCTTAAAGACACTACAGCACCTAAATACATTTATACTCATGAAGGCAATAAAGGTTTCAAACCAGTGGTGCAGCATGGGCACCAGAAACGAATTGATATGAAAATCTCCAGCCATAGTGGCAATAGATTTCACAAGTGCCCATGGAATGCCACTATAGAACCAAAATCCCATTAGCTATCAAAGCATAGTTACCCAAGTGGTGGAGAGCCGGTTAGTCACAGAGGAGAATACCCCCCTACGTGCGTTTCGCACGGGCTTCGTCAGTGTCTTTAAGCATATGAATTTTCCCTCATGGCATGGGTTTTGTGTCTTGTACCTTTAATAAACTCTGTGTGGTCATAATTTTTTTGCACCACTAGGTGGCACCATAGTACTGTGATATATTGGCTATTAGCACTAAGCAGTAAGCACTTTAAAGGGAATCTGTCACCCCCTGGGACTTATCAGACCTCTAATATGGGCATAGAGGTGATAGAAATGTAAATCTATACATACCGGTATGGCCCATATTAGAGTTCTGCTTGCTTTGAAATAACTTTTTATAAAATCCGTTTTCCTATGCTTGGCGTCCGGGGCATGCCAAGAAATCCCCCCAACCCTACTTAATTTAAATATTTCCCGCCTCCCCTGCACGTCACAGGGCCCTTTGACGTGCAGTCTAGGTCTGCAGATCTGGAGCATTTGCAATGCGCCTAGAACGCAAGACACATTTTTTTTCTCTCGGCCCTATCTTACTCTGCTGGGTTCTAGTGCACAGGCGCCGGGGAGTCACTTCCGCTCCCCAGACGTGAAGCATAGGAAAACAGATTTTATAAAAAGATATCTCAAAGCAAGCAGACCTCTAATATGGGCCCTACAGGTATGTATAGATTTACATTTCTATCACCTGTATGCCCATATTAGAGGTCTGATAGGTCCCAGAGGGTGACAGATTTCTCATGAAATTTGTTGCTTAACCCTACAATCCGTATCGGGGGCCTTTTAGGCCCCGGTGCTTACTTTTTTGCTATTATCTGCAAAATTTCTTTAGTTAGAATTTTGAAACTCTAGGTATTCCTCAAGTATGTCATTGTTGGTAATATCCAGTTGTTCATATAATTTTTTTGATAGGCATTTTGGTGTAACAATGCTTTTTTGGGGAAAACCACATCTGTACGGAACGGGGGCCTTTTAGGCCCCTGCTATTTTTATCATGTACTCAGCAGTGTTTGTGTCTCAAGTTACTTTGTTTGGAGTCAGGGTTGCTGGTGGAGGGGCCAGGGTGTGGATTATGCCATGTGAGGATGTCATGTGATTTTGGGAGGGAGTGATAAGGCCTAGAAGGAAGATGTATCGCTTCTGCAAAAAATAAGTCCTGGAAAAATATCTCAAAAGAGGAACTTTATGCATATATTGGACTTTTACTGCTGGCAGGGAGTCAGAAATCGTATGATGTTCCAATCAGAGAATTATTTCTGGACCCACACTATAAAGCGACAATGGCAGTGGACAGATATGAGGAAATTAGAAAAAAAATTTGATTTGATGATAATCGAACTCGTGCAGCGAGGTTCCAAACAGACAAATTAGCCCCTATCAGTTATATCTGGAACATAATTATCAAAAATTGCACCAAACTTTACAATCCTAGTACTAATGTTACAGTAGATGAGCAACTTGTACCCTTCAGAGGACGTTGCAAGTTCATACAATACATGCCCAGTAAACCAGCTAAGTATGGAATAAAAATCTTCTGGATGTGTGATTCTGCAAATTATTATGGCATAAATGGGCTTATCTACTGTGGCAAAGAAGTTGATGCACCAGTACAGAAAGATCTAGAGTCTGAGATTGTGAAAACACTTGCTGTACCAATATACAATTCAGGTAGAAACATTACCATGGACAATTATTTTACCAATGTTGCACTGGGCAATTATCTGCTTGAAAAAGCTGTAACACTTGTTGGTACTATGAAGCCAAACCGACGAGAAATTCCTCAAGCAATGAAGCACAATCCACAGCGAGCACTTTATGAGAGTGTCTTTGGTTTCAACAACATAGCAACACTGGTATCTTACAAAGCGAAGAAGGAGGAATCCGTTATATTACTCAGTACCATGCATTATGATTGCAGTATTGACACCAATGATAGGAAATTGAAACCAGAAATCATCCTGTATTACAATAAAACTAAAGGAGGTGTAGACAAAATGGATGAAATGATGGGAGAATATTCATGCAAGAGGCAAACAAGACGTTGCCTATAATTTTTTCAAATATGCTTGATGTAGCAGCCCTGAATTCATTCATTATTTATACAGAAACTCATCCAGAATTCCACGCAAGGAGGAAGGACAGGAGACACCTATTCTTGAAGGACCTTTGCCATGAACTTATAATGCCTCACATGATGGAGCGAAGCAACATGAAATGCTTGCCAAAGCAAACTAAAGAAGCAATGAAACGGTGTGGCGTACAGTTTCAGGATATTCCAGGGCCAGGAGAAAGAAGACGAAAGCGTTGTTTCATTTGTCCAAGAAACTTAGAGAGGAAAACTGAGTGATATTGTACCACTTGTGGGGAAAATGTCTGTAAAGGACATTCTTCAGAAAAGAAAACATGTGAAAATTGTTTGGAAGACCAATAAAATTGAAAGGAAAAAGTTAGAAAAGAAATGTAGCTGCAGCTAGTTTACTCTACATTTACATACCTTTGGCTACGTTCACACACTGCGTATTTTTGCGCGTTTTGCACGCGCTTTTTCAAAATACGCAATGTGCCTTGTGTCTGCCAGCAAAGTGAATGGGAAATTCACTTTGCCGTTCAGACACTGTTTAATTTTACGCAGTGCGAAAGCGCAGCTGCGTAAAGAATTGACATGTCAATTCTTTACGCACCGCGGTCTGCGCTTTCTCTGATATTGTGCCCATTATAAGTGATGGAATTACACAGCGGTGTTCGCACACTGCGTAATTCCAGTGCTTTTTTACGGAGGTGCAGGAGAAATGAAGGATGTGATGTCATACGGGGACAGCCCTAGGGAAAACAGGAAGAGGAAATCCCACTATTTTGGGATTCTTTGTTCCTGGTTCCCCGCCGCTGCTCACGTGTGACGTCCATCAATGTCGGTGTCCTCATCGAGGCGGTAAGTATATGTACAGTACAGACCAAAAGTTTGGACACACCTTCTCATTTTAAAGATTTTTCTGTATTTTCATGACTATGAAAATTGTACATTCACACTGAAGGCATCAAAACTATGAACACATGTGGAATTATATAGTTAACAAAAAAGTGTGAAACAACTGAAAATATGTCTTATATTCTAGGTTCTTCAAAGTAGCCACCTTTTGCTTTGATGACTGCTTTGCACACTCTTGGCATTCTTTTGATGAACTTCAAGAGGTAGTCACCGGAAATGGTTTTCACTTCACAGGTGTGCCCTGTCAGGTTTAATAAGTGGGATTTCTTGCCTTATAATTGGGGTTGGGACCATCAGTTGTGTTGCGCAGAAGTCTGGTGGATACACAGCTGATAGTCCTGCTGAATAGACTGTTAGAATTTGTATTATGGCAAGAAAAAAGCAGCTAAGTAAAGAAAAAGGAGTGGCCATCATTACTTTAAGAGATGAAGGTCAGTCAGTCTGAAAAATTGGGAAAACTTTGAAAGTGTCCCCAAGTGCAGTTGCAAAAACCATCAAACGCTACAAAGAAACTGTCTCACATGAGGACCGCCCCAGGAAAGGAAGACCAAGAGTCACCTCTGCTTCTGAGGATAAGTTTATCCGAGTCACCAGCCTCAGAAATCGCAGGTTGACAGCAGCTCAGATTAGAGACCAGGTCAATGCCACACAGAGTTCTAGCAGCAGACACATCTCTACAACAACTGTTAAGAGGAGACTTTGTGCAGCAGGCCTTCATGGTAAAATAGCTGCTAGGAAACCACTGCTAAGGACAGGCAACAAGCAGAAGAGACTTATTTGGGCTAAAGAACACAAGGAATGGACATTAGAACAGTGGAAATCTGTGCTTTGGTCTGATGAGTCCAAATTTGAGATCTTTGGTTCCAACCACCGTGTCTTTGTGAGACGCAGAAAAGGTGAACAGATGGACTCTACATGCCTGGTTCCCACTGTGGAGCATGGAAGAGGAGGAGGTGTGATGGTTGTGGGGGTGCTTTGCTGGTGACACTGTTGGGGATGTATTCAAAATCGAAGGCATACTGAACCAGCATGGCTACCACAGCATCTTGCAGCAGCATGCTATTCCATCCGGTTTGCGTTTAGTTGGACCATCATTTATTTTTCAACAGGACAATGACCCCAAACACACCTCCAGGCTGTGTAAGGGCTATTTGACCAAGAGGGAGAGTGATGGGATGCTACGCCAGATGACCTGGCCTCCACAGGCACCAGACCTGAACCCAATCGAGATAGTTTGGGGTGAGCTGGACCGCGGAGTGAAGGCAAAAGGGCCAACAAGTGCTAAGCATCTCTGGGAACTCCTTCAAGATTGTTGGAAGACCATTTCCGGTGACTACCTCTTGAAGCTCATCAAGAGAATGCCAAGAGTGTGCAAAGCAGTCATCAAAGTAAAAGGTGGCTACTTTGAAGAACCTAGAATATAAGACATATTTTCAGTTGTTTCACATTTTTTTGTTAAGTATATAATTCCACGTGTTAATTCATAGTTTTGATGCATTTAGTGTGAATGTACAATTTTCATAGTCATGAAAATACAGAAAAATCTTTAAATGAGGTGTGTCCAAACTTTTGGTCTGTACTGTATGTGTATATGTGTCTGTGTGTCGTGTGTGTACTGTCTGTGTCTATGTGTCGTGTGTGTGAGTGTCCCCCTAGCAGTGTATGTACAGACAGCTTCTGGCTGCAGTACATACACTGCTTAACTTAAAAGAAAAAAACTATGGATACTCACCTATCTGATGGATGGGAGAGGCGTCCGGTCCGGTTGAAGGATGAAAAGCTGGATGGCAGCGCTCAGCTGCGATCCAGCCTGTCATCTCAATGCCATCCCAGCGTGGGAGAACTCTCCTGCTCAAGCGCTGAGCGCAGGAGAATTTCCCACGCTGTCAGTGACGTGCATGAGGTGAGCCGAGTTCATTGGACATGATCTCGGCTCATCTGGATGCCGTCATAGCCAGACACTGAGGAGCGCAAGCATGCCTGCGCTTCTCAGTGTCTGCGGCATGGCAATCTGGATGGCAGCTTTCTGCTGCGGTCCAGCCTGTCATGTGAATGTAGCAGAGCTGAAGCTGTCCTGGGAACCATGGAAAGGTAAGGATGAGGTTGCTTTATTATTTTACTTTTATTGCAGAAGACATTGGCTTCAGCTGGAATGGGCGTGATGGTAAGTATGGTTTAATTTAGAACATTAAAGAATTGTGTGTTTATTTCAATTAAAGGACTTTATTCTGGGTGTTGTGTTTTTTTTAAATACTTTACTAGAAATTCATGGCGGTCATGTCTAATATTGGCGTGACCCCATGAATTTCGGGCTTAGGGCCAGCTGATAATACCAAGCTGGCCCTAACCCCTTTATTACCCAGTGAGCCACCGCACCAGGGCCCTGGATGAGTTGGGTACAGCGCCATAAGATGGCGCTTCTATGAACGCGCCATTTTCTGGGGTGGCTGCGGACTGCAATTTATTTCATGAAATAATTTAAAAAAAAAAAGGGTTTCCCTATATTGTTGTGTCCAGCCAGGTACAAATAGGCAGCTAGTGGTTGGGGGCAGCCAGTTCCTGCCTGCTGTACCTGGCTGGACACAAAAATAGGGCGAAGCCCCACGGCAATTTTTTTTAAAAAGGAAAGGAAAGACAGGAAATGACACTCTTTTTTTCTCTTTTTTTTTTTCAACAAACTTTGTCTGTCTTTGTAGTGTACATTGCAGAAAAAAAACGCATGCGTTAAAAAAACGCAGCAAAAAATGCAGTGTGTGAATGGAGGTGTTTTTTTCACCTGCGAAAAAAAAAGCAGGTAAAAACTGCAGGAAAATATGCGCGAGTAAAAAAAGCAGCAAATAAGCAGTGTGTGAACGTAGCCTTTGTGTGTTTTTCATATCTTTGTTTGAAATTTTGAAAAAAAATAATTTTGGGGGTGTTTTCTACAAAAAATTATAATTAAAATGTTGTGCATTATTGATATCTTATTTTGCAATTTTGAAATAAACTTGTAAAAGTTATTTATGTGAGTAAAAAGGCCCCCGTTACGTAAAAGTGTAGATTTGTGACGTCATGCATGCTAGGGTTAATCATTGCAATAAATTATTTGAATAAACGGTTATGCCATTTGATGCCTACTTTGTCAGTACCTCATGCTTTTTCATAATGAATTCTATTTTTTTATCATGTTTAAAGACTGTTTGCTTTTATTAATAAGGTCTCCATTCTTTTTATATCAGTTGACACACTCCTAATTAGTCACATTTAACCCACAAATGGTTGCATCAATGCAAATAATGCAGTCCAACATTGGGGCCTGGTTTCCGGTGATGTTGGCACACTTAAAGGATCCGTTGATACACTTGATAATACAATGAGAACAAAATTCCCTCCACTGCTTGTCCTATTATAAACTCCTCGTACATAAAACGACAAGTCCTAGCAATGCTCCCTTAAATATAGCTCTAATATAACTGCCTCAACAGTGAAACCACAAGTCCCTGTAGTAGCTGCTCACTCCCTGATGCAGCAGGTCTGCAGTCACACAAGGTTCAAGCTTGGAGCTGCAGGATCCAGGTGCTTGGTAACACAGGGAATGGAAGGCAGGATTCTTCCGTGGAATAAACCAGGCAGGAGTGAGCATCTCCTGGTAACCTGGCTGGTCTGTAGTTGTGGTGAAGCTTCAGGGCTCACTGTTCTATCACAAAGGCTGCAGAACTCTTAGCATTCATGCCATGCTTCTGTCCTGGGTCATTACTGTCTCTCTCCAGCAATGGATGACAGCTCAGCTCTCTCCAGTGCAGTTAGCTCCTCCCTTCTTCTCCAGCTTGCTCAGCCATTTAGTCCTTTCCTCTGCTGCGGCTCCTCCTCTTCCAAGTTGTAAAGAAAAGCAGAGGTTTCTGAGAATTGTAGTACAAGGCAATACAGCAAAAGAGGGATTAATGTCTGTGATTGTAAGGCACTGTCTGCCCCTAGCTGCACCAGTCTCTGTACACCATGCTTCACCTACAGGGGTTACATGTGATCTTTTGAAAAGCTGGCCAGAAAAAATAAAAACTTGAGTTGGCAACCCTGATTGAGGTAATTAATGGCTGTCTGAGGAATGCTCTACTGCTGAATTCATTTAGGCACTTAAATCATCAAAATATGCTGCCAACAGCTCACTTTGCAATTGCTAACCAAATCAATGTAATACTGAGCTGTTAGTTTACCCAGAATGAAGGCTAGAGGGGCCATGAAGAGACATTCATGAGGTAACATCACACCGGTACAACTCCTACAATTATGATGTGGATACTGTACAGTAGCCGGACCCCTCAAATCTTTATTTAGAAACATAGAAAAGTAGAGTTGGAAGGGACCTCCAGGGTCATTTGGTCCAACCCTCTGCTCAATACAGGATTCACTATATCATCTTAGACAGATGTCTGTCCAGCCTCTGTTTGAAGACTTCCATTGAAGGAAAACTCACCACCTCTCGTGGCAGCCTGTTCCACTCATTGATCACTCTCACTGTCAAAAAGGTTTTTCTAATATCTCCCATTCAGTTTCATCCCATTGCTTCTTCTCTTTCTCTGTGCAATTGAGAATAAATCTGATCCCTCTACAGTGTGACTGCCCTTGAGATATTTGTAGACAGATATTAAGGCTGCGTTCACACATTGCGTAGTTCCCTGCGTTTTTTTACGCGCGCGTATTTTCCTGCTTTTTTTACCTGCGTTTTTTTACGCAGGTAAAAAAAGCACCTCCATTCACACACTGCGTTTTTTTACGGAGGTGCAGGAGAAATGAAGTGTGACGAGTATGGACACCTGTATGTAATGTAATGTATGTGTCTGTATGTGTATGTATGTAATGTAATGTATGTGTCTGTGTGTCGTGTGTATACTGTCTGTGTCTATATGTCGTGTGTGTGAGTGTCCCCCTAGCAGTGTATGTACAGACAGCTTCTGGCTGCAGTACATACACTGCTTAAGTTATTAAAAGAACAAAAACTATGGATACTCACCCATCCGATGGATGGGAGAAGCGTCCGGTCCAGTCCCGCGGTTTCCAGCATCTGCCGTGAAGCGATCAGCTGACTGTCAGCTGACCGGCTTGTAAATCAGCTGACTGGCCGGTTACAAGCCGGTTAGCTAACAGCTGATCGCTTCACCGGCACATGCTGGAAGCGCGGGACTGGACCGGACGCCTCTCCCATCCATCAGATAGGTGAGTATCCATAGTTTGTCCTGCGCCTCTGTAAAAAAACGCTGGAATTACGCAGTGTGTGAACACCGCTGCGTAATTCCAGCGCTTATAATGGGCACAATAGTGAGAAAGCGCTGGACGCAGCTGCGTAAAGAATTGACATATCAATTCTTTACGCAGCTGCGCTTTCGCGCTGCGTAAAATCACACAGTGTCTGAACGGCAAAGTGAATTTCCCATTCACTTTGCTGGCAGACACAAGGCACATTGCGTATTTTGAAAAAGCGCGCGCAAATACGCAATGTGTGAACGCAGCCTAAGTCTCCTCTCAGTCTTCTCTTTTGCAAGCTAAACAGTCCCAAATCCTCTAACCGTTCCTCATAGGACATTGTTTGCAGACCGGTCACCATTCTGGTTGCTCTTTTCTGAACTTGCTCCAGTTTCTTCATGTCTTTTTTAAAATGTGGTGCCAAAACTGGACACAGTATTCCAGATGAGGTCTGACCAAAGAGGAGTAGAGGGGGATTGCACTTCTGTCAATGCAACCCAAAATTGTGCTTGCCATTTTTGCTGCTGCATCACACTGTTGACTCATGTTTAGAGATGAGCGGTGTTCGACTCGACCTGTTCGCCAATCTCAAATTCGAGCTGTTTTGGGCGGTGTTCGAGCCGTTCGACGAACCCGAACGATTTGCAAAAAGTCCGGCTGTTCGAGGTTATGTTCGATAACTGTTCATGCACCAAAATCGTAACTGGATTTTTTCACAGTAATACTGTTAATCAATGTTAATACACATTTTCAGTGTACAGCGGGTGGGGGGAGGGGCAGGGGATGGATCTCTGCAGAAATAATTCCGATCTCCATTTTTTTTTTTTCTTTCCCGCATTTACAGTGGGGCTGTGCAGTCTGTCAGCCTATCAGCAGCGCACACACGCAGCAAAGTGCTTTTTTTTTTCACACAAACAAGGGCATGTGTCATTGGCTGTGTATGTCACATGTCCTTGCCTTATAAGACCCAGCCATTTTCCCCGTCGCCACCATTTTCTCACTGCTGCAGCTGAGTGTTAGACGGCACCACTGCTGCTGTTAGTGCTATATTGTGTAACTGTGAATTGCAAGCGAATTTTCTCTTAAATAGACAGATAGGTTTAGGGAGTAGGGACTAGTTTGTAATTGCAGCCCTTTTAAGGGCTAGGTTACAGCAGTTCCTAGCACTTTTTGCCAGGCAGGATTGTGCCAGTGCTGTGCAAGTGTTTTTCACAGCATTTGGCTAAATCTAGCTAAGCCAATCCTTTTGGGCCTCTAGCAGTGTGTGTTAGTCAGTGGAGTAGCTACCTGTGTTGCAATCTACACCACCTGTGTATCTAATACCATTTTTTTACTGCACCTAGCCAAGTAAAACCTTTTGGGCATAGTAGCAGTGTCTGTTACTCATTGGAGTAGCCCATCTGTACCAAGCTACACCACCTTTGAATTTAATAACAATTTTTTACTGCATCTAGCCCAGTAAATAATTTTGGGCCTGTTGCAGTGTCTGTTACTCATTGTAGTAGCCCATCTGTACCAAGCTCCACCACCTTTGAATTTAATAAAAAATTTTTACTGCATCTAGCCCAGTAAATAATTTTGGGCCTGTAGCAGTGTCTGTTACTCATGGTAGTAGCCCATCTGTACCAAGCTACACCACCTTTGAATTTAATAATTTTTTACTGCATCTAGGCCAGTAAATAATTTTGGGCCTGTAGCAGTGTCTGTTACTCATTGTAGTAGCCCATCTGTACCAAGCTCCACCACCTTTGAATTTAATAACATTTTTTTCTACATCTAGCCCAGTAAATAATTTTGGGCCTGTAGCGGTGTCTGTTACTCATTGTAGTAGCCTATCTGTACCAAGCTACACCACCTTTGAATTTAATAACAATTTTTACTGCATCTAGCCCAGTAAATAATTTTGGGCATAGTAGCAGTGTCTGTTACTCATTGTAGTAGCCCATCTGTACCAAGCTACACCACCTTTGAATTTAATAACAATTTTTTACTGCATCTAGCCCAGTAAATAATTTTGGGCATAGTAGCAGTGTCTGTTACTCATTGTAGTAGCCTATCTGTGCCAAGCTTCACCACCTTTGAATTTAATAACAATTTTTTTGCTGCATCTAGCCCAGTAAATAATTTTGGGCCTGTAGCAGTGTCTGTTACTCATTGTAGTAGCCCATCTGTACCAAGCTCCACCACCTTGGAATTTAATAACATTTTATTACTGCATCTAGCCCAGTAAATAATTTTGGGCCTGTAGCAGTGTCTGTTACTCATGGTAGTAGCCCATCTGTACCAAGCTACACCACCTTTGAATTTAATAATTTTTTACAGCATCTAGCCCAGTAAATAATTTTGGGCATAGTAGCAGTGTCTGTTACTCATTGTAGTAGCCTATCTGTGCCAAGCTTCACCACCTTTGAATTTAATAACAATTTTTTTGCTGCATCTAGCCCAGTAAATAATTTTGGGCCTGTAGCAGTGTCTGTTACTCATTGTAGTAGCCCATCTGTACCAAGCTCCACCACCTTGGAATTTAATAACATTTTATTACTGCATCTAGCCCAGTAAATAATTTTGGGCCTGTAGCAGTGTCTGTTACTCATGATAGTAGCCCATCTGTACCAAGCTACACCACCTTTGAATTTAATAATTTTTTACAGCATCTAGCCCAGTAAATAATTTTGGGCCTGTAGCAGTGTCTGTTACTCATTGTAGTAGCCCATCTGTACCAAGCTCCACCACCTTTGAATTTAATAACATTTTTTTCTGCATCTAGCCCAGTAAATAATTTTGGGCCTGTAGCGGTGTCTGTTACTCATTGTAGTAGCCTATCTGTACCAAGCTCCACCACCTTTGAATTTAATAACAATTTTTTACTGCATCTATCCCAGTAAATAATTTTGGGCATAGTAGCAGTGTCTGTTACTCATTGTAGTAGCCCATCTGTACCAAGCTACACCACCTTTGAATTTAATAACAATTTTTTACTGCATCTAGCCCAGTAAATAATTTTGGGCATAGTAGCAGTGTCTGTTACTCATTGTAGTAGCCTATCTGTGCCAAGCTCCACCACCTTTGAATTTAATAACAATTTTTTTGCTGCATCTAGCCCAGTAAATAATTTTGGGCCTGTAGCAGTGTCTGTTACTCATTGTAGTAGCCCATCTGTACCAAGCTCCACCACCTTTGAATTTAATAGCAATTTTTTACTGCATCTAGCCCAGTAAATAATTTTGGGCCTGTAGCAGTGTCTGTTACTCATTGTAGTAGCCCATCTGTACCAAGCTACACCACCTTTGAATTTAATAACAATTTTTTACTGCATCTAGCGCAGTAAATAATTTTGGGCATAGTAGCAGTGTCTGTTACTCATTGTAGCAGCCCATCTGTACCAAGCTACACCACCTTTGAATTTAATAACAATTTTTTACTGCATCTAGCCCAGTAAATAATTTTGGGCCTGTAGCAGTGTCTGTTACTCATTGTATTAGCCCATCTGTACCAAGCTACACCACCTTTGAATTTAATAACAATTTTTTACTGCATCTAGGCCAGTAAATAATTTTGGGCCTGTAGCAGTGTCTGTTACTCATTGTAGCAGCCCATCTGTACCAAGCTACACCACCTTTGAATTTAATAACAATTTTTTACTGCATCTAGGCCAGTAAATAATTTTGGGCCTGTAGCAGTGTCTGTTACTCATTGTAGTAGCCCATCTGTACCAAGCTACACCACCTCTGAATTTAATAACAATTTTTTACTGCATCTAGCCCAGTAAATAATTTTGTGCCTGTAGCAGTGTCTGTTACTCATTGTAGTAGCCCATCTGTACCAAGCACCACCACCTTTGAATTTAATAACATTTTTTTCTGCATTTAGCCCAGTAAATAATTTTGGGCCTGTAGCAGTGTCTGTTACTCATTGTAGTAGCCCATCTGTACCAAGCTACACCACCTTTGAATTTAATAACAATCTTTTACTGCATCTAGCGCAGTAAATAATTTTGGGCATAGTAGCAGTGTCTGTTACTCATTGTAGAAGCCCATCTGTACCAAGCTACACCACCTTTGAATTTAATAACAATTTTTTACTGCATCTAGCCCAGTAAATAATTTTGGGCCTGTAGCAGTGTATGTTACTCATTGTATTAGCCCATCTGTACCAAGCTACACCACCTTTGAATTTAATAACATTGTTTTACTGCATCTAGGCCAGTAAATAATTTTGGGCCTGTAGCAGTGTCTGTTACTCATTGTAGCAGCCCATCTGTACCAAGCTACACCACCTTTGAATTTAAAAACAATTTTTTACTGCATCTAGGCCAGTAAATAATTTTGGGCCTGTAGCAGTGTCTGTTACTCATTGTAGTAGCCCATCTGTACCAAGCTCCACCACCTTTGAATTTAATAACATTTTTTTCTGCATTTAGCCCAGTAAATAATTTTGGGCCTGTAGCAGTGTCTGTTACTCATTGTAGTAGCCTATCTGTACCAAGCTCCACCACCTTTGAATTTAATAACAATTTTTTACTGCATCGAGCCCAGTAAATAATTTTGGGCCTGTAGCAGTGTCTGTTACTCATTGTAGTAGCCCATCTGTACCAAGCTACACCACCTGTGTATCTAATAAAATTGTTTACTGCATCTAACTCAGCCAATCCTTTTGGGCTAGTACCACAGTTTGGCCACTCAGCTCTGCTCGGTTTCCATCCATTGTTTTTGGTGCAAACAACTACAGAGTTGTCAATTAGTTAACCACAAAAATGAGTGGCAAAAGGCCTGCTGCTGGTGGAAAGGGGAATAGGCGTGTTGGAAAGGGAAAAAAAGGTTGTGTCCGTGGGGTAGGTGTAAAAGCAACAGTAACATCTGCAAAAGAAAGACCATCTTCTAGCCAAACTAAGATGTCTGCTTCTTTTCCTGGACAATGTGATACGATCCCTTTCTTACGAACACGCCCATTGCTACAAATTCCAGATGAAGCACAAAAACAGCAGGTGCTTCAACGGATATCAAGTGCTCCTTCAAGTGGGCTCTCTTCCACCTCAACTTCAACATCACAAATACTCCAGTCCTCAGAGGTGTCACCCCAATCGCACTTGCTTCCTCACAGCTCCCAAGTCTCCAGCTGCCTGTCTGAGTATGGGGTAATACAGTTGGTTGAGTCTGCAGAGCTGTTTACTCATACTGTAACCTGGGAATCGGAGGTCTGCTCCAGAGCTTCTGTGAATCCAGATGAGGGAATGATCTGCACTGATGCCCAGAATCTTTATGAGTCGGATCCAGGACCAGATGAAGAAGGTTCTGAGCATAATGTAGACCCTCGTTCCCAAACTGTAACTCCTGTTGGTGGAGACAATGATGAAGACGATGATGAGACTCAAATACCTGATTGGAGCGACAACTTGACTTTTCGGTCAGGGCAGGAAGAGGTTGGCTCTGAGGACGACGGGTGTGAGAACACACAGGGTGATGATGACGAGGTTGGAGATCCCACTTACTGTCAACCCACAGTCAGCTAGTCGATGAGGTCAGCAGAGGAGGTGGAGGAGGATGCTATTGACGACGAGATTAGGTTGCGTCTTCCTGGACAGAGACCGAGTACTGGAAGCACGTCAACAACTGCATCCTCAACCACAACTCTGCCTCTGACCACAAGTCATGGTGGCTCTTCAGGTCGCATGGGCTTAAAGCCTTGCATAGCCTGGGCATTTTTTCAGATCGATAAGGATGACCCAACTCGTGTTATCTGTAATATTTGTCACCAAAAACTAAGTAGAGGCCAAAAAATCCATAGTTTGAGTACTTCATGCACGAACTGTCACATGGATATGAAGCATAAGTTGCAGTGGGAAGCTCACTGTGCTAAAATGCGGCCTAGCGGGCCGGGCCAACCACCGTCTGCCCCATCTTGTGCATCCGCGGCCTCTTCATCCTCTGTGACTGGGGGGACAGCAGTTACACATGTTTTTGGACGCAGACCTGCCACCTCTTTACCCGCAACAGCCAGTGTGATTGGCAGGTCATCATTTCATTTGGAAGTAGAAACACCAGCTGGTGTTGAGCGCTCTCCGACATCGAGAGCACCACTTTTGGATCAAGGCAACCTAACATGTCCGCCTGCATCTTCCTCACAGACCGGCAGTTTGCCGGGGACACCCTACTCAACCCCGTCTAAGCACAACAGCCAGCCCTCGGTCCCTCAGATGTGGACAAGTAAAAGACCATTTCCTCCTAGCCATGACAAAGCTAAGAGGTTGAATTTCACCATCTGCAAGCTGTTGGCTACAGAAATGCTGCCTTTCCGCCTGGTGGACACATAGGATTTTCGAGACCTTATGTCCGTCGCAGTGGCCCAGTACCAGATGCCCAGTCGGCACTACTTCTCAAAGAAAGGTGTGCCTGCGCTCCACCAGCACACAACATCACCGCTTCTTTGAGAAACTCTGTGTGTGACAGGGTGCATTTCACCACAGACACTTGGACGAGTAGGCATGGACAGGTTCGTTACATGTCGCTGACTGGGCACTGGGTAACTATGGTGACAGCAGGACAAGGGGCTGCGGTCCAAGTCTTGCCGTCCCCACAAGTTGTGCGTCAATCCTCTTTATCTAGAAATTCCTCCACTGCTTCTGCCTCCTCAACCTCCTCTCGGTCCTCCACCTGCACCCAAAGCCTGTCTGGTAATGCCACCCGCTTTCTAACTGCGCAGAAGGAATCCTGCACACCTCCTTACTATGCTGGCAGCAGGGCTCAACGGCAGTAGGCTTTTTTTACTATGAAATGTCTGGGAAATGTGAGTCACACAGCTGAGGAGTTGTGGTCAGCTTTGGAGACCCAGTTTCATGAATGGTTGTCTCCACTGGACCTGCAACCAGGGAAGGCAGTTTGCGACAATGCTGCAAACCTGGGTGCGGCCCTTCGCCGGGGCAATGTCACACACGTGACTTGTATGGCTCACGTGTTGAACCTGGTTGTCCAGCAATTTTTAGCCCACTATCCCGGACTAGATGGCCTTCTGCAGAGGGCACGGTTTCTGTGTTCTCACTTCCGCCGTTCGCATCCCGCTGCTCAACGACTTACATCTCTACAGAAGTTGTTGGGCCTGCCAGTTCACCGGCTGAAATGCGATGTGCCGACACGGTGGAATTCAACTCTGCACATGTTGCAGCGACTATGGCAGCACCGACAAGCCCTGGTGCAATACGTTCTGACGTATAGCCTGGGCCAATGAAATCCAGAGGTGGGGCAAATCACGCTACAGGAGTGGTCTCAGTTCAGGGACCTATGCACCCTTCTGCACAGTTTTGAAATGGCGACGAAGATGTTTAGTGCTGACGATGCCATTATCAGCATGACTATTCCGGTGATCAACATGCTGGAGCACACGTTAAACAGAATTCTGAGTCAGGTGGTGAGACAAGAGGAGGTGGAGGAAGTAGAGGAGGAGTCGTATGAAGGGATAACATCTCCAAGGTCCAGACGGTCGGCAGCACCAAGGTGGCAGGCATGGGAGGGTGGGGGAGAGGGATTAACCAGGGCGCATGGTAGCAGCCAAACTGTTGAGGAAGGTGCAGGAGCCCAGGAAGAACTGGAGGACGAACTGGCAATGGGCATGATCACATTTCTGTTGTGCGAGGTTGGGGGGAGAGGGAAGAGGAAGGAAGCATGATTCTTATCTCGCCACCAACACAACAAGGACTTGGTGCTTCTGGATGCGCAAGACACATGAGTGCCTTCTTGCTGCACTTCCTGCAACATGACCCTCGGATTGTCAGAATTCGAAGTAATCCCGACTACTGGGTTGCCACACTCTTAGATCCCCGGTACAAAAGTAAATTTGCCGAAATAATTCCTGCCATAGAAAGGGATTCACACATGCAGGAGTATCAGCAGAGGCTGTTGCGGAATCTTACCTCAAAACACCAGTGGTGCACGTAGTGAATCTCACAGTTCTAACTTGCCAACCGTGGGACTGTTGAGTCTTCACTCAAACCGTAACAGTAACACAGTATCTGCTGCTAACAGCAATTTTTTGGAATCATTTCACCACTTTTTTAGACCATCCTTTGCAAGGCCACAGGAGACAAGAAGTCTGACACATAGTCAACGCCTAGAGAGGATGGTACAGGAGTATCTCCAAGTGAACATCGAAGCCATGACTGTGCTCATTTTGGGCTGCCAATCTGGAAAAATGGCCTGAGCTCGCCACTCATGCCTTGGAGATCTTGTCATGCCCCACAGCCAGCGTTCTCTCTGAACGTGTGTTCAGCGCTGCTGGTGGTGTGCTGACAGATAAGCGCACGTGGCTGTCCACTGAGAATGTAGACAGACTCACGTTCATAAAGATGAACAAATCATGGATCCGCAAGGACTTTTCGACCCCTGTGTCATCCTGGGGAGACTAAAAGCTTGAGGATTTGGTAAAATCACCTCACAAACCGTTTTAAGCAACTCTGGGGCAATTGATGCCACTTAAGTGTTGTCTGTGCCACAATTTTTGGAAAAAATGGAGACTCTTTTTGGAGTCCCCTTGCTGTGTTTTACGTGACGTTGGCATCGTCAATTCCAGGTGGGTTGGGTCGCCCCCCCCCTTTTAACCGTAGGAAAATACATACACTATGGCTTGGGGTAACACAGATGGTTGGGTCTCAAGAGCTGTTTACTCAGAGGTCTGCTCCAAAGCTTCAGTGTCTGCTAGTCAGCGTAGCAGCCCAGCTGTGAAGCAAGCTGCATCTAGCCCAGGCAATACTTTGGGCGTAGTAGCCCAGCTGCCAAGCAAGCTGCACCGCCTGTGTATCTAATAAGAATTTTTAACTGCATTTAGCCCAGGCAATACTTTGGGCGTAGTAGCCCAGCTGTGAAGCAAGCTGCACCACCTGTGTATCTAATAAGAATTTTTAATTGCATCTAGCCTAGGCAGACTGTGGGGACCCCCAACCAAACCCAGACGCTCAGCCCCCATACTGCCCCCCTTTCCTTGACAATACAGTAATGTAACTCTTACAACTGGATGGGTGAGGATCGGTCACAGCTTTATTAACTCTTTATACTCATTCCATTAGAAAGGCATTTTATTTCTAAAATAATTCAGCTTGTTGCAGCATGCCCTGGGTCTCCACACCGGCAAGTTGGCCAACAAGTGTAACTCTCCAACATGTCCTTTCTATTTCCAGGCCATGGAGGATCCTGCGTACTCGTATGCAGGACTCTGACCCCCATCCATCACTCTTAACGCTTGTTCCACTCCGTCCTGGAGTCCTGACAGGAATATGTCCAGTTCAATATCCATTAAGTGAACACCATCGGGCCGTATGAGGCCTGCTTTATCTCCTTCCAGTTGTCGGTGTCGTATCACTACACCGCCTCTGTCTCTTATACATTTTGCCATCCGAATATTTATTACCCGCCTTGTCCGTTCGATGGCCGTGATGTCTCGCGCACCTTGCCATACCGCTATCGGCACAATCTCTGACCATACTATAGTTAGTTTTGTGAAAAATTCTTTGAAGCGCTCAGTGTCTAGTTTCATTATTGCCATTAGTTCTGCGCTCTTGTGATGACCTAGGTCGTTTCCCCTGGCCTGTATAACTAAGATGACCGGACCTCTTGCCTCTCTCCCTACCTTGATTACCTCCATTAGTACCTGTGGCCATTGCAGGCCTCTAATACCTCTCCAGTTGAAATATGTGTTATAAAACTCTAATTTCCTCCTTCCTGGGCGGACTTTCGCCCTTTTTTCTGCCCAATATATATACGAGTGGCCTATCACCCACACTGTTGGCTTAGCGTAACCTGTAAAAGAAACAAACCACGTTAGGATAACAAGTCCTGTCTTATGTATCTCGCCAAACGCGTGGATCGCCATCTCCCTATCCTCTGAACTTCTGTTTCTGACAGTCCTGCTCTTGCTGCTTCCGTGGCTGTGCCTATGCGGAATGAGTGTGTCCCGTAATCTTTGGGGTGGTTCCCTGCTGATGTTAGGCATTTATTAAATATAGCTTGGAACTGGTATCTTGATAATGGCGTTCCATCAATGTGTGATAGGAAGAAATTATTTGTGATCTGATGGTTATATATGTTTTTACTATTGTTACCCGACTCAGTGTACCCTTTGTGGGTTGTAGAAGTACCCAAGTGCCCCTGCCCGCTGGAACCATTTTCGGTTTGCGTATGCGTAGACGTATTGCATTATTGGCTATGACTACGTCCTGGTGTAATAAGCCTCCACTGGTGGTAATTTTGGATTGAGGGACTAATTCGCTTATGCATAGCGCCCCGAAGAAGGCGATCGCAAATGCAGTAGACAGTAGTGTTGCTTCAAATTGTGAGTGTCATGTTAATGGTGTTAGGGATATGATGTGAGAAATCAGTTTTAGTGACACGGGACGTCTACACTCCTGACTTGGCTGACCCCTTTTCCTCCCTTTTATGTATTGTCTGATGATGAATCTCTTTGTCACATCTCCCCAATTCAGTAGTTGGAAGTGAAATGCTACTCCAGTCAGCCACCGCTGCGCTGACGCCCCTGATATGCCCCTCATCATTAGCTGGTGGAGAAATTCTATGTTGACTTGTAATCTGGCTTGTTCACATTGGTCAACCCGTCTACCTGCTACTAGTCGTGTCCACTGTTCCCATGCCTTACCGTATGCTTGCCACGTCGACGGGGCAACTGATGCTCTGATTAATGGCATCAACTATTCGCCACTAGATCCCATAGGGAGGGTGGGCAACTGTTGCCCGATGGGTGGGCGTTGGGGAGGAGCTCTGTGAAAATCTCCCAATTGAATTGTGATAAAGCATTAGCAGCAGCGTTAGACCCCAGCGCGGACCCATATATTGTGGTTTTGGCACAGGAATGCTAGCCGGCGTAGTAGGCCTAGCACTGGGAGAGACGATGATGCCATCTTATTATGCAGTGCGCTAGGCTGGTGTTTTTTGTTATGAAGCGTATATTTTTGTTAGCCAGGCGCGCGCCCCATATTTCTATTGCTACCACTATTGGGAAAAGTTCCAGGAGTGTCTGTTTTTTTGTCAACACTTGTTCTGCCCAATACGGAGGCCATAAGCTTGTGCACCATTGGTTATTTAGTATCGCTGCATATCCGCCTGATTCTGCCGCCCCGGTGAATAATCTTAGTTCAATGTTGGACTGTTCTGCTGACATAAATAACGTGTGACCGTTGAATGATTATAAGAAGGTTTTCCACACCTCTAAGTCCGCACGTAGCTGCCTGCTGATTCTGATTCTATGACTAAGTTTTGATGCCCTTTTTGTTGCGGGTGATAAATGACAAGAAAAAACCCTTCCGACTGGCATCACCCGGCTCGCAAACACGAGGAGACCTAGTAATACTTGCATCTGCTGTAGTGTTACTTTCCATACTGCGCAAAAACCCTAGATCAGGTGTAATGTTTTTGTATTTTTTCCCATGGGAGGTGGAACAACCTTGCTGTTGTGTCAATTTCGATGCCTAAGAATGATAGATTTGTTGTGGGGCCTATGGTTTTTGTTGGGCATAATGGGACTCCAAACCGACGGGAGATGTTTGTGAATTCGTTGAGTAAGGGGCAGCGAAAGGGGATGACCAATCGCCACGGCCCGCGGAGGGGCCACCACAGTCAGTGACTCCTTCCTTATTTAGTATAGAGTCTACCAATACTTTGGGCGTAGTAGCCCAGCTGTGAAGCAAGCTGCACCGCCTGTGTATCTAATAACTATTTTTTACTGCATCTAACCCAGCCAATCATTTGCTAGTATTGCTAGTAGCAGAGTCGCATGGGCTCTAAACCTTGCATAGCCTGGGCATTTTTTGAGATCACTAAGGATGACCCAACTCATGTTATCTGTAACATTTGTCACCAAAAGCTAAGTAGAGGCCCAAAAAACAATAGTTTGAGTACTTTATGCTTGAACCGTCACATGGATATGAAGCATAAGTTGCAGTGCGAAGCTCACTGTGCTACAATGTGGCCTAGCGGGCCAGACCAACTACCATCTGCCCCACCTGTGTCAACCTGGGGAGACTAAAAGCTTGAGGATTTTGGAAAATCACCTCACCAACCATTTTAAGCAACTCTGGGACAATTGATGCCACTTAAGTGGTGTCTGTGCCACAATTTTTGGAAAAAATGGAGACTCTTTTTGGAGTCCCCTTGCTACGTTTTACATGACGTTGGCATCATCAATTCGAGGTGGGTCGGGTCTCCCCCCCCTTTTAACCGTAAGAAACTACATACACTATGGCTTGGGGTAACACAGATGGTTGAGTCTGAAGAGCTGTTTACTCATACTATAGCCTGGGAATCAGAGGTCTGCTCCAAAGCTTCAGTGTCCGCTAGTCAGCGGAGTAGCCATCGTCTGTAGATCTAATTACAAATTTTTAACTGCATCTAGCCCAGGCAATACTTTGGGCCTAGTAGCACTGTCTGCTAGTCAGCGGAGTAGCCCAGCTGTTAAGCAAGCTACATCACCTGTGGTTTGGACACTTAATTTTTTCAAAGGAAACGCTTCGGGCCCCCGGGACACTCAGTGACGAGCATTGGGGAGGCGCCCCAAGGCAAGTGGGCTGGGACTGGCGGTAGCACGCCTTGCGGTGTTCCGCCAAGCTTGATCCTTATAAAAGCTTTTTAACTGCAGCAGCTTTAGTGGACGCTACTGGAACTGGAATTACCGCAGCTGCAGGAATCAGACTTGCCCTCCAATAGATCCTCCAATAGATCCTGGTAAAAGGATTTAAAGTGTACTCATTCAAATTACAGAGCCAATTTAAATTACAGAGATTAGACCTGCCTCCACCGCGAGGGGTCTCAACCCACCAGCGGACAGGCACCAGTTTTGGGAGAGGGGGGCTGGCCGTCAGGGTCCACCTCGGCTCTGGCACAAACCCGGCGACACGGAGGTCGCACGGGCAGGAACGGACTGGCCGTGTCGGCTTCGCACTCCAGCGTAGTCCCTCTGCCCGCTCGCGCCCGTAACCTCAAAGGGATGCGCAAGCGGCTTTTCTTCCATGGGCTGTTCCCCGTCCAGCAGGAACGTGGGTAAGCTCAGGTCGGCCTTCCACCTTAGTCACTTACCTCCCTCGCCTTCTTTCCTTCTTCCGTTCTCCATCTAACCCCTCGGCTCTGTGGTGTCCGCTCTCCCTCCAGCTCTCTCCTTCTCACAGGTGGACTACCGTGTGTATTCACACTGTGGCGAATCTTTTGGGCCCAGGCATAAGAAGTTGTCGAGGTAATGGATAATCTGTGGCCCCTTAGAAACGTCCATGACAACCCATTTGAGGAAGCAACTAAACGCCTCAAATAGTGAGCAGGATCTGGAGCACCCCATGGGCAAACAGTGATCTATATAGTATGCTCCTTCCCAGAAGCAGCCCAATAGGCGCCCCCTCAATGTCTGTTTTGGCCATTAGGGTGCCCCTTCCCAACTTCTTGACCCGCCTGATTGCCTTGTCAAAGGATGTACAGTATATACTACTGTACTTGGTTCCGCGTCGATGTCGTTTACTAACCTGCCCCTTGGATATGACAAATGGTCGATTAGTCCGAATGTATTGGGTTCCATTTTTGGCACGACTCCCAACGGGGATACCACTACGTCTTGTAAGGAAAATGTTCTGAATGGAACCGCCATTCTACCTAAAGATATTTCTTTTTTTAATTTTCTTGTCACGACGTCTGGGTGTTGGTAGGCTGATTTTAGATTTTTACTCCAGCCTTTCTTGGTTTTAGAAGGGCATGACATGCCTATATCTGTGTCTCCCCCTCCTTTTACTCCTCCACCTCTTTTCTTTTCGCATGACTATGTGTACTTGTCACTTTTCCATGTGTTAGTTGTGTCTTCTGAGCAGTTTGTCAGCTTTTGGACACCTTTGAAAGTGTTTTCTATGTGTTTCTATGTGTTTTTGTTTGCCTGCCATTGGTTTTAACGGTGTTTGACGGTGTTCGACAAACAGTTCGACGAACAGTTCGGCGAACATACCGGTGTTCGATGAACCGAACCCGAACACTACGGGGGTGGCTCAACTCTACTCATGTTCAGTCTGTGATCTATTAATATACCCAAGTCTTTTTCATATGTGCTGTTGCTTAGCCCTATTCCTCCCATTCTGTATATGCTTTTTTCATTTTTCTTGTCCAAATGTAGGACTTTGCATTTCTCCCTGTTAAAACCATTCTGTTATTTGCTGCCCACAGTTTCAGTTCGTTTAGATCTTTTTGAATTCTCTCTCTCTCTCTTCTCTAGTATTAGCTCTCCCTCCTAGCTTTGTGTCATCAGCAAATTTAATCAGTTTACCCTCAATTCCTTCATCTAAATCATTGATAAAGATGTTGAACAACACATGGCACAGGACAGAGCCTTGTGATACCCCACTTGAGACATTCTTCTAACTGGATGTGCAACCATTTATGACCACTTTTTGGGTCCGATCACTAAGCCAGTTATGAATCCACCTAACAGTTGCCTTGTCCATTCCATAGTTGGTATATTTTTTTTAATAAGGATGGTATGAGATACTTTGTCAAATGCTTTGCTGAAGTCAAGATATACTATATCTACTGCGTTTCCCTGATCCACCCAGTAAGTGATTCTATCACAGAAGGAGATTAAGTTAGTCTGTCATGACTTATTAGTTACAAACTCATGCTGGCTCTGGTTAATCACTTCATTCTCATAAAGGTACTTGCAGACATGATGTTTAATAACTTGCTCAAAGATCTTTCCTGGTATAGAAGTAAGGCTCACAGGCCTATAATTCCCTGGGCCCACCTTCTTCCCCTTTTTGAAGATAGGGACAATATTCGCTCTTCTAAAGTCTTCTGGGACTTCTCTTGTTCTCCAAGAATTCAATAATTTCCTCTGCTATCTCCTTCAGTACCCTAGGATGTAATTCATCTGCACATGGAGACTTCAATTCATTTATGTTAGCTAAGTATTCCCTCACTATTTCTCTGTTTATAGATCGTGTTGATTCTTCTATTCCTTCAACAGTACAGTGAAGATCAGTTGATGTTACATTTACTTTCTGAGTGAAAACAGATGTAAAATAGGAATTTAAAATTCGGTCTTTTCAGCATAATTTTTTACCACTTTACCATGTTCATCCTGTAAAAATCCTATAGCATCTTTGACTTTTGTTTTACTTTTGAAATACCCCCAAAATCCTTTCTTATTGCTTTTGACATCTCTTGCAAGCCTTAATTCATTAGCATATTTAGCTAATCTGATGTGTGCCATACGTGTTCTGCAGACAGCATTATTTTCTTCTTTAGATACAGTGAAGGAAATAATTATTTGATCCATTGCTGTTTTTGTAAGTTTGCCCACTGACACACACATGAACAGTTTATAATTTTAAGGGTAGGTTAATTTTAACATTGAGAGATAGAATATAAAAAAAAATCAAGAAAATCGCATTGTATAAATTAGATCATGGACAAGATCATAGACCTGCACAAAGCAGGAATGGGCTATAAAACCATAAGTAAGACGCTGGGTGAGAAGGAGACAACTGTTGGTGCAATAGTAAGAAAATGGAAGAAATACAAAATGACTGTCAATCAACAGTGTGATAGTTAATTAATCCAGGGATTTAATCTGACTGCCAGATTGGTGTCGGGAAGTGAATTTTTCCTCAATGATGTAAATTGGCCTATACCGCATGTTTTTTTGTTGCCTTCCCCTGGATCAACGCTGCGGAATAGCTGCAGTGCACAAGAAATAGGCTGAACTGGATGGACGCTTGTCTTTTTTCGGCCTTATAAACTATGTAACTATGTAACATCGATCTGGGGCACAATGCAAAATCTCACCTCGTGGGGTATCCTTGATCATGAGGAAGGTGAGAGATCCGCCTACAACTACACCAGGGGAACTTGTTAATGATCTCAAGGCAGCTGAGACCACAGTCACCAAGAAAACCATTGGTAACACATTTCCCCTTAAAGGTTTAAAATCCTGCAGTGCCCGCAAGGTTCCTCTGCTCAAGAAGGCACATGTGCAGGCCCATCTGAAGTTTGCCAATGAACACATGGATGATTCTGTGAGTTATTGGGAGAAGGTGCTGTGGTCAGATGAGACAAAATTTGAGCTCTTTGGCATTAACTCAACTCGCCGTGTTGGGAGGAAGAGAAATGCTGCCTATGACCCAAAGAACACTGTTCCAACTGTCAAGCATGGAGGTGGAAACATTATGTTTTGGGGGTGTTTCTCTGCTAAGGGCACATGACTACTTCACCACATCAATAGGAGATTGGACGGAGCCATGTTCTGTAAAATCCTGAGAGACAACTTCCTTCCCTCCACCCGGACATTAAAAATGGATCATGGCTGAGTCTTCCAGCAAGACAATGACCCAAAACATACCCAAAACATACAGCCAAGGCAACAAAGGAGGGGCTCAAAAAGAAGCACATTAAGGTCATGGAGTGGCCTAGCCAGTCTCCAGACCTTAATCCCATAGAAAACTTACGGAGGGAGTTGAATCTCCGAGTTGCCAAGTGACAGCCTCAAAATCTTAATGCTTTAGAGATGATCTGCAAAGAGGAGTGGACCAAAATTCCTCCTGACTTGTGCACAACCCTCATCATCAACTACAAAAAAAGTATTAAGTGTTGTTTGCCAGAGGAATCAAATACTTATTTCTCACTGCAAAATACAAATAAATGTATCTAATTTATACAATGTGATTTTCTTGATTTTGTTTTGGGATATTCTATCTCTCAATGTTAAAATTAACCCTTAAAATTATAGACTCTTCATGTCTTTGTCAGTGGGCTAACTTACAAAAACATCAAGGGATCAAATAATTATTTCCTTCACTGTATACCGTGGTGGTGTGGGTCGGAGGCAGCGGTGGCGGCAGCAGCGGCGATTGAGTGTGGTCGTACTGCAGGTAGCGGGTGGCAGGGCAGGAAGAGGGATCACACACAGCAAAATCAGCGGCGCCACCATTAATGCACTACGCTGCATTACACAGGAGAAAGTGGGCAGTCCTGGGCCAGATCACATGCTGTAGTGACGATACAAAAGGCCTGGCCTCTTTTGTATCGTCACTGCAGCATGTGATCTGGCCCGGGACCGCTCACTTACTCCTGTCTAAGACTGTCATAGTGAATTCAAAACAGCGCCGTTGATCCCTGATGATCCTCTCCCTGCAGTGCCACCCTGCTCCTTCCAAGCAAGAAACAGTGAGACAAGCATTACTCTAGTTAAAGTACATACAGCAAAACACTGTACCACTGTGATGAACTATAACTCCCAGCATGCCATAGAAGCTGCAGGACATGTTGGGAGTTATAGTTCTCAGGGAAATCACATGAAATAAATGCAGGGTGAACTATAACTCCCAGCATGCCATAGGAGCTGAAGGACATTCTAGGAGTTATACAGTACATCCCATCTACCCTGATACCGTTCCTCCATGACCTTAACTCCAAGCATTTTGTAGCTCTTCAAGAGTTTCTTGACAATTTTGATGTAATTGTTTGCTCGTGTATTTACAAGAAAGTCCTTGACAAGGTATTTGAATAATAACCAAGCATTTCTGACATTGTCCCAGTGAAATGTTCATCTTTGATGAGCTGCCAAATCTGTGGACCATCAAACACACTGGTCTGTCATTTTCTTTTTTTTAAATGAGAGGCTAAGAAATGCCAAAATGAGGTACTTGAAAAAGTCTCCTTCAGTTAGCAAAGCTTTAACAAATTGCTTTAGGAGACACAGTTTCATATGCAGAGAAGGGAGTATAATGTTCTTTCTGTCAATAAGTGGCTCATGTAAATGTGGTAGATATAGTATATCTCGACTTCAGCAAAGCATTCGATAAAGTAACTCATACTATCTTTATTGAAAAAATGACCAAGTATGGGATTGACAAGGTTACGGTTAGATGGATTCATAACTGGCTCAGTGATCGTACTCAGAGAGTGGTAATAAATGGTTGCATATTCAATTGGAAGAGTGTTTCAAGAGGGGTGCCACAAGACTCTGTCCTGGGCCCCAGTGTTGTTCAACATTTTTATAAATGATCTGTGTCAAGGATCGCAGCCCGGGAAGGTCACGCAGAACCACCTGCTGTGATCTTTGTGTCAAACAGCTCTCTGCTGCCCCCTATTGTTTGGAAAATTACACGATTGGCCAGCGATTGACAGAGGAGGCCACAGGCTGTCACCACTACTATGCCTGTTATCGGGAAACCTGGAAACTATCAGTGAGCATATGGTATATACAACTCCGATTCCAACGCATGGAATATATGTATATACCTCCGACACAGTCACTGCGAATTCCACGATAACCCAAAAAGATTATTAGCTGCCACCACCAGTTGTGTTTTATACAGGCAGACTGGAGGCTTGATTTCTGGTAGCATATGGCTTTGAGGCATGGTTTACAGAAAAAAAGGAACAGAACAATTAAATTTTATATTTAATCCAAAATGAGGCAGTGTTTATGAAAAATATTCAAAAGATTTTATAAATGGGACAAAACAATACAGCATGTACAATTACAGAAAATAAAATGGATGAAAAAAATAACTTACTACCCCGCTCACAGAGATACAGTGGGTACGGAAAGTATTCAGACCCCTTTAAATTTTTCACTCTTTGTTTCATTGCAGCCATTTGGTAAATTCTAAAAAGTTCATTTTTTTCTCATTAAAGTACACTCTGCACTCCATCTTGACTGAAAAAAACAGAAATGTAGAAATTTCTGCAAATTTATTAAAAAAGAAAAACTGAAATATCACATGGTCATAAGTATTAAGACCCTTTGCCCAGACACTCATATTTAAGTCACATGCTGTCCATTTCCTTGTAATCCTCCTTGAGATGGTTCTACTCCTTAATTGGAGTCCATCTGTGTTTAATTAAACTGATAGGATTTGATTTGGAAAGGCACACACCTGTCTATATAAGACCTCACAGCTCACATTGCATGTCAGACCAAATGAGAATCATAAGCTCAAAGGAACTGCCCAAGGAGCTCAGAGACAGAATTGTGGCAAGGCACAGATCTGGCCAAGCTTATAAAAGAATTTCTCCATTACTCAAGGTTCCTAAGAGCACAGTGGCCATTTAATCCTTAAATGGAAGAAGTTTGGGACCATCAGAAGTCTTTCTAGACCTGGCCGTCCAGCCAAACTGAGCAATCGTGGGAGAAGAGCCTTGGTGAGAGAGGTAAAGAAGAACCCCAAGATCACTGTGGCTCAGCTCCAGAGATGCAGTAGGGAGATGGGAGAAAGTTCCACAAAGTCAACTATCACTGCAGCCCTCCACCAGTCGGGCCTTTATGGCAGAGTAGCCCGACGGAAGCCTCTCCTCAGTGCAAGACATATGAAAGCCCACATAGAGTTTGCTCAAAAACTCCCAGACTATGAGAAATAAGTTTCTCTGGTCTGATGAGACGAAGATAGAACTTTTTGGTGAAAATTCTAAGTGGTATGTGTGGAGAAAACCAGGCACTTCTCATCACCTGCCCAATACAATCCCAACAGTGAAACTATGGGGGTATTTTTCAGCTGCAGGGACAGGACAACTGGTTGCAATTGAAGGAAACATCAATGCAGCCAAGTACAGAGATTTCCTGGATGAAAACCTCTTCCAGAGTGCTCTGGACCTCAGACTTGGCAGATGGTTTACCTTCCAACAAGACAATGACCCTAAGCACACAGCTAAAATAACAAAGGAGTGGCTTCAGAACAACTCTGTGACCATTCTTGACTGGCCCAGCCAGAGCCCTGACCTAAACCCAATTGAGCATCTCTGAAGAGATCTGAAAATGGCTGTCCACCAACGTTCACCATCCAACCTGACGGAATTGGAGAGTATCTGCAAGGAAGAATGGCAGAGGATTCCCAAATCCAGGTGTGAAAAACTTGTTGCATGCATCATTCCCAAGAAGACTCATGGCTGTACTAACTCAAAAGGGTGCTTCTACTCAATACTGAGCAAAGGGTCTGAATACTTATGACCATGTGATATTTCAGTTTTTCTTTTTTAATAAATTTGCAAAAATTTCTACATTTCTGTTTTTTTTCAGTCAAGATGGGGTGCAGAGGGTACTTTAATGAGAAAAAAATGAACTTTTTAGAATTTACCAAATGGCTGCAATGAAACAAAAAGTGAAAAATTTAAAGGGCTCTAAATACCTTCCGTACCCACTGTAAGTGCATGAAAGCAATCTGATTAAAAACATCTGGTTAACGGGATCAAGCCTACACTGACATGTATCTTCCTCAGCAATGAACATAGATCATAATTTGCCATGTTGTTTTATCACCACCTGAATTACACCCACACACCCCCACCCGTGATGACCTCACGTGGGCTCTTTTGTGGGATGTCCTGAGCCATTCAGGATTTCCAACCTACTGTCTCCTTCCCCCTTCCTGTAGAATGTAAGCCTGCAAGAGCAGGGCCCTCTTCCCTCTGTACCAGCCTATCACTGTTAGTTTGTTTACTGTAAGTGATATCTGTATTTGGTATATAACCATTTCTTATGTACAGAACCATGGAATCAATGGTGCTATATAAGTAAATAATAATAATTTTATGACCTTACGAACTCATGCGATAACTCCACTCCAGATGATCGCAGAAGTTCAAGATCGCCTCAAATTTTTTTGTTGGAATTTTACCATTACCTAGAGACCAAACATGAACTGGCTGTTGTCAGTTATCTAGCCACTATTGATTTGTGACTTTCTTCTTCCTTATGGGACACTATTCATTTTAACCAAAAATCTCTATTTTGGTCTCATTCATTCACAAAACATTGCTCCAATAGCCTTTTGGCTAGTCCAGGTGATCTTAAGTAAACTGTAGATGGTCAGCAATGTTATTTTTTGAGGGCAGTTGCATTTTCCTTTCAATCTTATCTATTGGTGAAGGGTCCTCTACCTCTGAATCATCCTTCGAACTGAAGGAAAAGCGATCTTGACAACCGAGAAGATGTGATAAAATCCACAATCCAATTGGTGAAGGGTCCTCTACATCTGTATCTTCCTCGTCTGTAAAGTAGAAGTTGGGATACTTGTCATCGAATACATAGATTGGTTTTGGCTTCCCGTTAAGCCTCTCGCTTTGTCTCCTTACGAGCTCATATCTATTGGTGAAGGGTCCGCAACCTCTGAATCATCCTTCGAACTGAAGGAAAAGCGATCTTGAGAACCAAGAAGATGTGATAAAATCCACAATCCAATTGGTGAAGGGTCCTCTACATCTGAATCTTCCTCGTCTGTAAAGTAGAAGTTGGAATACTTGTCATCGAATACATAGATCTGCTTTGGCTTCCCTTTAAGCCTCTAACTTTGTCTCCTTACGAGCTCATATCTATTGGTGAAGGGTCTTCAACCTCTGAATCATCCTTTGAACTGAAGGAAAAGCTCTCTTGACAACCAAGAAGATGTGATAAAATCCACAATTCAATTGGTGAAGGGTCCTCTACATCTGAATCTTCCTCGTCTGTAAAGTAGAAGTTGGGATACTTGTCATCGAATACAGAGATCGGTTTTGGCTTCCCTTTAAGCCTCTCGATTTGTCTCCTTACGAGCTCATATCTATTGGTGAAGGGTCCTCTACCTCTGAATCATCCTTTGAACTGAAGGAAAAGCGATCTTGACAACCAAGAAGATGTGATAAAATCCACAATCCAATTGGTGAAGGGTCCTCTACATCTGTATCTTCCTCGTCTGTAAAGTAGAAGTTGGGATACTTGTCATCGAATACATAGATTGGTTTTGGCTTCCCGTTAAGCCTCTCGCTTTGTCTCCTTACGAGCTCATATCTATTGGTGAAGGGTCCGCAACCTCTGAATCATCCTTCGAACTGAAGGAAAAGCGATCTTGAGAACCAAGAAGATGTGATAAAATCCACAATCCAATTGGTGAAGGGTCCTCTACATCTGAATCTTCCTCGTCTGTAAAGTAGAAATTGGAATACTTGTCATCGAATACATAGATCTGCTTTGGCTTCCCTTTAAGCCTCTAACTTTGTCTCCTTACGAGCTCATATCTATTGGTGAAGGGTCTTCAACCTCTGAATCATCCTTTGAACTGAAGGAAAAGCTCTCTTGACAACCAAGAAGATGTGATAAAATCCACAATTCAATTGGTGAAGGGTCCTCTACATCTGAATCTTCCTCGTCTGTAAAGTAGAAGTTGGGATACTTGTCATCGAATACAGAGATCGGTTTTGGCTTCCCTTTAAGCCTCTCGATTTGTCTCCTTACGAGCTCATATCTATTGGTGAAGGGTCCTCTACCTCTGAATCATCCTTTGAACTGAAGGAAAAGCGATTTTGACAACCAAGAAGATGTGATAAAATCCACAATCCAATTGGTGAAGGGTCCTCTACATCTGAATCTTCCTCGTCTGTAAAGTAGAAATTGGGATACTTGTCATCGAATACATAGATCCGTTTTGGCTTCCCTTTAAGCCTCTCGCTTTGTCTCCTTATGAGCTCATATCTATTGGTGAAGGGTCCTCTACCTTTGAATCATCCTTCGAACTGAAGGAAAAGCGATCTTGACAACCAAGAAGATGGGATGAAATCCACAATCCAATTGGTGAAGGGTCCTCTACATCTGAATCTTCCTCGTCTGTAAAGTAGAAGTTGGGATACTTTCATCGAATGCATAGATTGGTATTGGCTTCCCTTTTAGCCTCTCGCTTTGTCTACTTACAAGCTCATATCTATTGCTGAAGGGTCCTCTACCTCTGAATCATCCTTCAAACTGAATGAAAAGCGATCTTTACAACCAAGAAGATGTGATAAAATCCACAATCCAATTGGTGAAGAGTCCTCTACATCTGAATCTTCCTCGTCTGTAAAGTAGAAGCTGGGATACTTGTCATCGAATACATAGATCGGTTTTGGCTTCCATTTAAGCCTCTCTCTTTGTCTCCTTACAAGCTCATATCTATTGGTGAAGGGTCCTCTACCTCTGAATCATCCTTCGAACTGAAGGAAAAGTGATCTTGACAACTAAGAAGATGTGATAAAATCCACAATCCAATTGGTGAAGGGTCCTCTATATCTGAATCTTCCTCGTCTGTAAAGTAGAAATTGGGATACTTGTCATCGAATACATTGATCAGTTTTTCTTCCCTTTAAGCCTTACGCTTTGTCTCCTTACGAGCTCATATCTATTGGTGAAGGGTCCCCTAACTTTGAATCATCCTTCAATCTGAAGGAAAAGCGATCTTGACAACCAAGAAGATGTGATAAAATCCAATATCCAATTGGTGAAGGGTCCTCTACATCTGAATCTTCCTCGTCTGTAAAGTAGAAGTTGGGATACTTGTCATCGAATACATAGATCTGTTTGGCTTCCCTTTAAGCCTCTCGCTTTGTCTCCTTACGAGCTCATATCTATTGGTGAAGGGTCCTCTACCTCTGAATCATCCTTCGAACTGAAGGAAAAGCAATTTTGACAACCAAGAAGATGTGATAAAATCCACAATCCAATTAGTGAAGGGTCCTCTACATCTCAATCTTCCTCATCTGTAAAGTAGAAGTTGGGATACTTGTCATCGAAAACATAGATCGGTTTTGGCTTTCCTTTAAGCCTCTCGCTATGTATTCGTACGAGCTCATATCTATTGGTGAAGGGTCCTCTACCTCTGAATCATCCTTCGCACTGAGGGAAAAGCGATCTTGACAACCAAGAAGATGTGATAAAATCCACAATCCAATTGGTGAAGGGTCCTCTACATCTGAATCTTCCTCGTCTGTAAAGTAGAAGTTGGGATACTTGTCATCAAATACATAGATCGGTTTGGGCTTCCCTTTAAGCCTCTCGCTTTGTCTCCTTACGAGCTCATATCTATTGGTGAAGGGTCCTCTACATCTGAATCATCCTTCGAACTGAAGGAAAAGCGATCTTGACAACCAAGAAGATGTTGTAAAATCCACAATCCAATTGGTGAAGGGTCCTCTACATCTGAATCTTCCTCATCTGTAAAGTAGAAGTTGGGATACTTGTCATCGAATACATAGATCGGTTTTGGCTTCCCTTTAAGCCTCTCGCTTTGTCTACTTACAAGCTCATATCTATTGCTGAAGGGTCCTCTACCTCTGAATCATCCTTCAAACTGAATGAAAAGCGATCTTGACAACCAAGAAGATGTGATAAAATCCACAATCCAATTGGTGAAGGGTCCTCTACATCTGAATCTTTCTCGTCTGTAAAGTAGAAGTTGGGATACTTGTCATCAAACACATAGATCGGTTTGGGCTTCCCTTTAAGCCTCTTGCTTTGTCTCCTTACGAGCTCATATCTATTGGTGAAGGGTCCTCTACCTCTGAATCATCCTTCAAAATGAAGGAAAAGCAATCTTGACAACCAAGAAGATGTGATAAAATCCACAATCCAATTGGTGAAGGGTCCTCTACATCTGAATCTTCCTCGTCTGTAAAGTAGAAGTTGGGATACTTGTCATTGAATACATAGATTGGTATTGGCTTCCCTTTAAGCCTCTCGCTTTGTCTCCTTACGAGCTCATATCTATTGGTGAAGGGTCCTCTACCTTTGAATCATCCTTCGAACTGAAGGAAAAGCGATCTTGACAACCAAGAAGATGTGATAAAATCCACAATCCAATTGGTGAAGGGTCCTCTACATCTGAATCTTCCTCATCTGTAAAGTAGAAGTTGGGATACTTGTCATCGAATACATAGATCGGTTTTGGCTTTCCTTTAAGCCTCTCGCTTTGTCTACTTACAAGCTCATATCTATTGCTGAAGGGTCCTCTACCTCTGAATCATCCTTCAAACTGAATGAAAAGCGATCTTGACAACCAAGAAGATGTGATAAAATCCACACTCCAATTGGTGAAGGGTCCTCTATATCTGAATCTTCCTCGTCTGTAAAGTAGAAATTGGAATACTTGTCATCGAATACATAGATCAGTTTTGGCTTCCCTTTAAGCCTTACGCTTTGTCTCCTTACGAGCTCATATCTATTGGTGAAGGGTCCTCTACCTTTGAATCATCCTTTGAACTGAAGGAAAACAGATCTTGACAACCAAGAAGATGTGATAAAATGCACAATCCAATTGATGAAGGGCCCTCTACATCTGAATCTTCCTCATCTGTAAAGTAGAAGAAGGGATACTTGTCATCGAATACATAGATCTAATTTGGCTTCCCTTTAAGCCTCTCGCTTAGTCTCCTTACGAGCTCATATCTCTTGGTGAAGGGTCCTTTACCTCTGAATCATCCTTCGAAATGAAGGAAAAGCGATCTTGACAACCAAGAAGATGTGATAAAATCCACAATCCAATTGGTGAAGGGTCCTCTACATCTGAATCTTCCTGGTCTGTAAAGTAGAAGTTGGGATACTTGTCATCGAATACATAGATCGGTTTTGGCTTCCCTTTAAGCCTCTAGCTTTGTCTCCTTACGAGCTCATATCTATTGATGAAGGGTCCTCTACCTCTGAATCATCCTTTGAACTGAAGGAAAAGTGATCTTGACAACCAAGAAGATGTGATAAAATCCACAATCCAATTGGTGAAGGGTCCTCTATATCTGAATCTTCCTCGTCTGTAAATTAGAAATTGGGATACTTGTCATCGAATACATAGATCAGTTTTGGCTTCCCTTTAAGCCTCTCGCTTTGTCTCCTTCCGAGCTCATATCTATTGGTGAAGGGTCCTCTACCTCTGAATCATCGTTCGAACTGAAGGAAAAGCGATCTTGACAACCAAGAAGATGTGATAAAATCCAGAATCCAATTAGTGAAGGGTCCTCTACATCTAAATCTTCCTCATCTGTAAAGTAGAAGTTGGGATACTTGTCATCGAACACATAGATCGGTTTTGGCTTCCCTTTAAGTCTCTTTCTTTGTCTACTTACAAGCTCATATTTATTGCTGAAGGGTCCTCTACCTCTGAATCATCCTTCGAACTGAAGGAAAAGTGATCTTGACAACCAAGAAGATGTGATAAAATCCACAATCCAATTGGTGAAGGGTCCTCTACATCTGAATCTTCCTCGTCTGTAAAGTAGAAGTTGGGATACTTGTCATCGAATACATAGATCGGTTTTGGCTTCCCTTTAAGACTCTCGCTATGTATCCTTACGAGCTCATATCTATTGGTGAAGGGTCGTCTACCTCTGAATCATCCTTCGAACTGAGGGAAAAGCGATCTTGACAACCAAGAAGATGTGATAAAATCCACAATCCAATTGGTGAAGGGTCCTCTACATCTGAATCTTCCTCATCTGTAAAGTAGAAGTTGGGATACTTGTCATCGAATACATAGATCGGTTTTGGCTTCCATTTAAGCCTCTCGCTTTGTCTACTTACAAGCTCATATCTATTGCTGAAGGGTCCTCTACCTCTGAATCATCCTTGAAACTGAAGGAAAAGTGATCTTGACAACCAAGAAGATGTGATAAAATCCACAATCCAATTGGTGAAGGGTCCTCTACATCTGAATCTTCCTCGTCTGTAAAGTAGAAGTTGGGATACTTGTCATCGAATACATAGATCGGTTTTGGCTGCCCCTTAAGCCTCTCTCTATGTATCCGTACGAGCTCATATCTATTGGTGAAGGGTCCTCTACCTCTGAATCATCCTTCGCACTGAGGGAAAAGCAATCTTGACAACCAAGAAGATGTGATAAAATCCACAATCCAATTGGTGAAGGGTCCTCTACATCTGAATCTTCCTCGTCTGTAAAGTAGAAGTTGGGATACTTGTCATCAAATACATAGATCGGTTTGGGCTTCCCTTTAAGCCTCTCGCTTTGTCTCCTTTCGAGCTCATATATATTGGTGAAGGGTCCTCTACGTCTGAATCATCCATCAAAATGAAGGAAAAGCGATCTTGACAACCAAGAAGATGTGATAAAATCCACAATACAATTGGTGAAGGGTCCTCTACATCTGAATCTTCCTCGTCTGTAAAGTAGAAGTTGGGATACTTGTCATCAAATACATAGATCGGTTTGGGCTTCCCTTTAAGCCTCTCGCTTTGTCTCCTTTCGAGCTCATATATATTGGTGAAGGGTCCTCTACATCTGAATCATCCTTCAAAATGAAGGAAAAGCGATCTTGACAACCAAGAAGATGTGATAAAATCCACAATCCAATTGGTGAAGGGTCCTCTACATCTGAATCTTCCTCGTCTGTAAATTAGAAGTTGGGATACTTGTCATCGAATACATAGATTGGTATTGGCTTCCCTTTAAGCCTCTCGCTTTGTCTCCTTCCGAGCTCATATCTATTGGTGAAGGGTCCTCTACCTCTGAATCATCCTTCGAACTGAAGGAAAAGCGATCTTGACAACCAAGAAGATGTGATAAAATCCACAATCCAATTGGTGAAGTGTCCTCTATATCTGAATATTCCTCGTCTGTAAAGTAGAAATTGGGATACTTGTCATCGAATACATAGATCAGTTTTTCTTCCCTTTAAGCCTTACGCTTTGTCTCCTTACGAGCTCATATCTATTTGTGAAGGGTCCCCTACCTTTGAATCATCCTTCGAACTGAAGGAAAAGCGATCTTGACAAACAAGAAGATTTGATAAAATCCACAATCCAATTGGTGAAGGGTCCTCTACATCTGAATCTTCCTCGTTTGTAAAGTAGAAGTTGAGATACTTGTCATCGAATACATAGAACGGTTTTGGATTCCCTTTAAGCCTCTCTCTTTGTCTCCTTACGAGCTCATATCTATTGGTGAAGGGTCCTCTACCTTTGAATCATCCTTCGAACTGAAGAAAAAGCGATCTTGACAACTAAGAAGATGTGATAAAATCCACAATCCAATTGGTGTATTGGTGAAGGGTTCTCTACCTCTGAATCATCCTTCGAACTGAAGGAAAAGCGTTCTTGACAAACCAAAAAGATGAGATAAAATCCACAATACAATTGGTGAAGGGTCCTCTACATCTGAATCTTCCTCGTCTGTAAAGTAGAAATTGGGATACTTGTCATCGAATACATAGATCAGTTTTGGCTTCCCTTTAAGCCTTACGCTTTGTCTCCTTACGAGCTCATATCTATTGGTGAAGGGTCCTCTACCTTTGAATCATCCTTCGAACTGAAGGAAAAGCGATCTTGATAACCAAGAAGATGTGATAAAATCCACAATCCAATTGGTGAAGGGTCCTCTACATCTGAATCTTCCTAGTCTGTAAAGTAGAAGTTGGGATACTTGTCATCGAATACATAGATCTGTTTTGGCTTCCCTTTAAGCCTGTCGCTTTGTCTCCTTACGAGCTCATATCTATTGGTGAAGGGTCCTCTATGTCTGAATCATCCTTCGAACTGAAGGAAAAGCTATCTTGACAAACAAGAAGATTTGATAAAATCCACAATCCAATTGGTGAAGGGTCCTCTACGTCTGTATCTTCCTTGTTTGTAAAGTAGAAGTTGGGATACTTGTCATCGATTACATAGATCGGTTTTGGCTTCCCTTTAAGCCTCTCGCTTTGTCTCCTTACGAGCTCATATCTATTGGTGAAGTGTCCTCTACCTCTGAATCATCCTTCGAACTGAAGGAAAAGCGATCTTGACAACCAAGAAGATGTGATAAAATCCGCAATCCACTTGGTGAAGGGTCCTCTACATCTGAATCTTCCTCATCTGTAAAGTAGAAATTGGGATACTTGTCATCGAATACATAGATCAGTTTTGGCTTCCCTTTAAGTCTTACGCTTTGTCTCCTTATGCGCTCATATCTATTGGTGAAGGGTCCTCTACCTTTGAATCATTCTTCGAACTGATAGAAAAGCGATCTTGACGACCAAAAAGATGTGATAAAATCCACAATCCAATTGGTGAAGGGTCCTCTACATCTGAATCTTCCTCGTCTGTAATGTAGAAGTTGGGATACTTGTCATCGAATACATAGATCTGTTTTGGCTTCCCTTTAAGCCTCTAGCTTTGTCTCCTCACGAGCTCATGTCTATTGGTGAAGGGTCCTCTACCTCTGAATCATCCTTCGAACTGAAGGAAAAGCGATCTTGACAACCAAGAAGATGTGATAAAATCCACAATCCAATTGGTGAAGGGTCCTCTACATCTGAATCTTCCTCGTCTGTAAAGTAGAAGTTGGGATACTTGTCATTGAATACATAGAACGGTTTTGGCTTCCCTTTAAGCCTCTCCTTTGTCTCCTTACAAGCTCATATCTATTGGTGAAGGGTCCTCTACCTCTGAACCATCCTTCGAACTGAAGGAAAAGCGATCTTGACAACTAAGAAGATGTGATAAAATCCACAATCCAATTAGTGAAGGGTCCTCTACATCTGAATCTTCCTCGTCTGTAATGTAGAAGTTGGGATACTTGTCATCAAATACATAGATCGGTTTTGGCTTCCCTTTAAGCCTCTCGCTTTGTCTCCTTACGAGCTCATATCTATTGGTGAAGGGTCCTCTACCTCTGAATCATCCTACGAACTGAAGGAAAAGCGATCTTGACAAACCAAAAAGATGTGATAAAATCCACAATACAATTGGTGAAGGGTTCTCTACATCTGAATCTTCCTCGTCTGTAAAGTAGGAGTTGGGATACTTGTCATCGAATATATAGATCGGTATTGGCTTCCCATTAAGCCTCTCTCTTTATCTCCTTATGAGCTCATATCTATTGGTGAAGGGTCCTCTACCTCTGAATCATCCTTCGAACTGAAGGAAAAGTGATCTTGAGAACCAAGAAGATGTGAAAAAATACACAATCCAATTGGTGAAGGGTCCTCTACATCTGAATCTTCCTCGTCTGTAAAGTAGAAGTTGGGATACTTGTCATCGAATACATAGATTGGTATTTGCTTCCCTTTAAGCCTCTCGCTTTGTCTCCTTTCGAGCTCATATCTATTGGTGAAGGGTCCTCTACTTCTGAATCATCCTTCGAACTGAAGGAAAAGCGATCTTGACAACCAAGAAGATGTGATAAAATCCACAATCCAATTGGTGAATGGTCCTCTACATCTGAATCTTCCTCGTCTGTAAAATAGAAGTTGGGATACTTCTCATCGAATACATAGATCTGGTTTGGCTTTCCTTTAAGCCTCTCGCTTTGTCTCCTTACGAGCTCATATCTATTGGTGAATGGTCCTCTACCTCTGAATCATCCTTCGAACTGAAGGAAAAGCGATCTTGACAACCAACAAGATGTGATAAAATCCACAATCCAATTGGTGAATGGTCCTCTACATCTGAATCTTCCTCGTCTGTAAAGTAGAAGTTGGGATACTTGTCATCAATTACATAGATAGGTTTTGGATTCCCTTTGAGCCTCTCGCTTTGTCTCCTTACAAGCTCATATCTATTGGTGAATCGTCCTCTACCTCTGAATCATCCTTCGAACTGAAGGAAAAGCGATCTTGACGACCAAGAATATGTGATAAAATCCACAATCCAATTGGTGAAGGGTCCTTTACATCTGAATCTTCCTCGTGTGTAAAGTAGAAGTTGGGATACTTGTCATCGAATACATAGATTGGTATTGGCTTCCCTTTAAGCCTCTCGCTTTGTCTCCTTCCGAGCTCATATCTATTGGTGAAGGGTCCTCTACCTCTGAATCATCCTTCGAACTGAAGGAAAAGCGATCTTGACAACCAAGAAGATGTGATAAAATCCACAATCCAATTGGAGAAGGGTCCTCTACATCTGAATCTTCCTCATCTGTAAAGTAGAATTTGGGATACTTGTCATCGAATAAATAGATCGGTTTTGGCTTCCCTTTAAGCCTTTCGCTTTGTCTACTTACAAGCTCATATCTATTGCTGAAGGGTCCTCTACCTCTGAATCATCCTTCAAACTGAATGAAAAGCGATCTTGACAACCAAGAAGATGTGATAAAATCCACAATCCAATTGGTGAAGGGTCCTCTACATCTGAATCTTCCTCGTCTGTAAAATAGAAGTTGGAATACTTGTCATCGAATACATAGATCTGTTTTGGCTTCCCATTAAGCCTCTCGCTTTGTCTCCTTACGAGCTTATATCTATTGGTGAAGGGTCCTCTACCTCTGAATCATCCTTCAAACTGAAGGAAAAGTGATCTTGACAAACAAGAAGATTTGATAAAATCCACAATCCAATTGGTGAAGGGTCCTCTACATCTGAATCTTCCTCGTTTGTAAAGTAGAAGTTGAGATACTTGTCATCGAATACATAGAACGGTTTTGGATTCCCTTTAAGCCTCTCTCTTTGTCTGCTTACGAGCTCATATCTATTGGTGAAGGGTCCTCTACCTTTGAATCATCCTTCGAACTGAAGAAAAAGCGATCTTGACAACTAAGAAGATGTGATAAAATCCACAATCCAATTGGTGTATTGGTGAAGGGTTCTCTACCTCTGAATCATCCTTCGAACTGAAGGAAAAGCGATCTTGACAACTAAGAAGATGTGATAAAATCCACAATCCAATTGGTGAATGGTCCTCTACATCTGAATCTTCCTCGTCTGTAAAGTAGAAGTTGGGATACTTGTCATCGAATACATAGATCGGTTTTGGCTTCCCTTTAAGCCTCTCGCTTTGACTCCTTATGAGCTCATATCTATTGGTGAAGGGTCCTCTACCTCTGAATTATCCTTCGAACTGAAGGAAAAGCGATTTTGACAACCAAGAAGACGTGATAAAATCCACAATCCAATTGGTGAAGAGTCCTCTACATCTGAATCTTCCTCGTCTGTAAAGTAGAAGTTGGGATACTTGTCATCGAATACATAGATCGGTTTTGGCTTCCCTTTAAGCCTCTCGCTTTGTCTCCTTACGAGCTCATATCTATTGGTGAAGGGTCCTCTACCTCTGAATCATCCTTCGAACTGAAGGAAAAGCGTTCTTGACAAACCAAAAAGATGTGATAAAATCCACAATACAATTGGTGAAGGGTCCTCTACATCTGAATCTTCCTCGTCTGTAAAGTAGAAATTGGGATACTTGTCATCGAATACATAGATCAGTTTTGGCTTCCCTTTAAGCCTTACGCTTTGTCTCCTTACGAGCTCATATCTATTGGTGAAGGGTCCTCTACCTTTGAATCATCCTTCGAACTGAAGGAAAAGCGATCTTGATAACCAAGAAGATGTGATAAAATCCACAATCCAATTGGTGAAGGGTCCTCTACATCTGAATCTTCCTAGTCTGTAAAGTAGAAGTTGGGATACTTGTCATCGAATACATAGATCTGTTTTGGCTTCCCTTTAAGCCTGTCGCTTTGTCTCCTTACGAGCTCATATCTATTGGTGAAGGGTCCTCTACGTCTGAATCATCCTTCGAACTGAAGGAAAAGCTATCTTGACAAACAAGAAGATTTGATAAAATCCACAATCCAATTGGTGAAGGGTCCTCTACGTCTGTATCTTCCTTGTTTGTAAAGTAGAAGTTGGGATACTTGTCATCGATTACATAGATCGGTTTTGGCTTCCCTTTAAGCCTCTCGCTTTGTCTCCTTACGAGCTCATATCTATTGGTGAAGTGTCCTCTACCTCTGAATCATCCTTCGAACTGAAGGAAAAGCGATCTTGACAACCAAGAAGATGTGATAAAATCCGCAATCCACTTGGTGAAGGGTCCTCTACATCTGAATCTTCCTCATCTGTAAAGTAGAAATTGGGATACTTGTCATCGAATACATAGATCAGTTTTGGCTTCCCTTTAAGTCTTACGCTTTGTCTCCTTATGCGCTCATATCTATTGGTGAAGGGTCCTCTACCTTTGAATCATTCTTCGAACTGATAGAAAAGCGATCTTGACGACCAAAAAGATGTGATAAAATCCACAATCCAATTGGTGAAGGGTCCTCTACATCTGAATCTTCCTCGTCTGTAATGTAGAAGTTGGGATACTTGTCATCGAATACATAGATCTGTTTTGGCTTCCCTTTAAGCCTCTAGCTTTGTCTCCTCACGAGCTCATATCTATTGGTGAAGGGTCCTCTACCTCTGAATCATCCTTCGAACTGAAGGAAAAGCGATCTTGACAACCAAGAAGATGTGATAAAATCCACAATCCAATTGGTGAAGGGTCCTCTACATCTGAATCTTCCTCGTCTGTAAAGTAGAAGTTGGGATACTTGTCATTGAATACATAGAACGGTTTTGGCTTCCCTTTAAGCCTCTCCTTTGTCTCCTTACAAGCTCATATCTATTGGTGAAGGGTCCTCTACCTCTGAACCATCCTTCGAACTGAAGGAAAAGCGATCTTGACAACTAAGAAGATGTGATAAAATCCACAATCCAATTAGTGAAGGGTCCTCTACATCTGAATCTTCCTCGTCTGTAATGTAGAAGTTGGGATACTTGTCATCAAATACATAGATCGGTTTTGGCTTCCCTTTAAGCCTCTCGCTTTGTCTCCTTACGAGCTCATATCTATTGGTGAAGGGTCCTCTACCTCTGAATCATCCTACGAACTGAAGGAAAAGCGATCTTGACAAACCAAAAAGATGTGATAAAATCCACAATACAATTGGTGAAGGGTTCTCTACATCTGAATCTTCCTCGTCTGTAAAGTAGGAGTTGGGATACTTGTCATCGAATATATAGATCGGTATTGGCTTCCCATTAAGCCTCTCTCTTTATCTCCTTACGAGCTCATATCTATTGGTGAAGGGTCCTCTACCTCTGAATCATCCTTCGAACTGAAGGAAAAGTGATCTTGAGAACCAAGAAGATGTGAAAAAATACACAATCCAATTGGTGAAGGGTCCTCTACATCTGAATCTTCCTCGTCTGTAAAGTAGAAGTTGGGATACTTGTCATCGAATACATAGATTGGTATTTGCTTCCCTTTAAGCCTCTCGCTTTGTCTCCTTTCGAGCTCATATCTATTGGTGAAGGGTCCTCTACCTCTGAATCATCCTTCGAACTGAAGGAAAAGCGATCTTGACAACCAAGAAGATGTGATAAAATCCACAATCCAATTGGTGAATGGTCCTCTACATCTGAATCTTCCTCGTCTGTAAAATAGAAGTTGGGATACTTCTCATCGAATACATAGATCTGGTTTGGCTTTCCTTTAAGCCTCTCGCTTTGTCTCCTTACGAGCTCATATCTATTGGTGAATGGTCCTCTACCTCTGAATCATCCTTCGAACTGAAGGAAAAGCGATCTTGACAACCAACAAGATGTGATAAAATCCACAATCCAATTGGTGAATGGTCCTCTACATCTGAATCTTCCTCGTCTGTAAAGTAGAAGTTGGGATACTTGTCATCAATTACATAGATAGGTTTTGGCTTCCCTTTGAGCCTCTCGCTTTGTCTCCTTACAAGCTCATATCTATTGGTGAATCGTCCTCTACCTCTGAATCATCCTTCGAACTGAAGGAAAAGCGATCTTGACGACCAAGAATATGTGATAAAATCCACAATCCAATTGGTGAAGGGTCCTTTACATCTGAATCTTCCTCGTGTGTAAAGTAGAAGTTGGGATACTTGTCATCGAATACATAGATTGGTATTGGCTTCCCTTTAAGCCTCTTGCTTTGTCTCCTTAAAAGCTCATATCTATTGGTGAAGGGTCCTCTACCTCTATATCATCCTTCGAACTGAAGGAAAAGCGATCTTGACAACCAAGAAGATGTGATAAAATCCACAATCCAATTGGTGAAGGGTCCTCTATATCTGAATCTTCCTCGTCTGTAAAGTAGAAATTAGATACTTGTCATCGAATACATAGATCAGTTTTGGCTTCCCTTTAAGACTTACGCTTTGTCTCCTTACGAGCTCATAACTATTGGTGAAGGGTCCTCTACCTTTGAATCATCCTTCGAACTGAAGGAAAAGCGATCTTGACAACCAAGAAGATGTGATAAAATCCATAATCCAATTAGTGAAGGGTCCTCTACATCTGAATCTTCCTCGTCTGTAAAGTAGAAGTTGGGATACTTGTCATCGAATACATAGATCTGTTTTGGCTTCCCTTTAAGCCTGTCGCTTTGTCTCCTTACGAGCTCATATCTATTGGTGAAGGGTCCTCTACCTCTGAATCATCCTTCGAACTGAAGGAAAAGCGATCTTGACAACCAAGAAGATGTGATAAAATCCACAATCCAATTGGTGAAGGGTCCTCTACATCTGAATCTTCCTCGTCTGTAAAATAGAAGTTGGGACACTTGTCACCAAATACATAGATCGGTTTTGCCTCCCCATTAAGCCTCTCGCTTTGTCTCCTTACGAGCTCATATCTATTGGTGAAGGGTCCTCTACCTCTGAATCATCCTTTAAACTGAAGGAAAAGCTATCTTGACAAACAAGAAGATTTGATAAAATCCACAATCCAATTGGTGAAGGGTCCTCTACATCTGTGTCTTCCTTGTTTGTAAAGTAGAAGTTGGGAAACTTGTCATCGATTACATAGATCGGTTTTGGCTTCCCTTTAAGCCTCTTGCTTTGTCTCCTTACGAGCTCATATCTATTGGTGAAGTGTCCTCTACCTCTGAATCATCCTTCGAACTGAAGGAAAAGCGATCTTGACAACCAAGAAGATGTGATAAAATCCGCAATCCACTTGGTGAAGGGTCCTCTACATCTGAATCTTCCTCGTTTGTAAAGTAGAAATTGGGATACTTGTCATCGAATACATAGATCAGTTTTGGCTTCCCTTTAAGCCTTACGCTTTGTCTCCTTACGAGCTCATATCTATTGGTGAAGGGTCCTCTACCTTTGAATCATTCTTCGAACTGAAGGAAAAGCGATCTTGACAACCAAGAAGATTTGATAAAATCCACAATCCAATTGGTGAAGGGTCCTCTACATCTGAATCTTCCTCGTTTGTAAAGTAGAAGTTGGGATACTTGTCATCGAATACATAGATCTGTTTTGGCTTCCCTTTAAGCCTCTCGCTTTGTCTCCTTACGCGCTCATATCTATTGGTGAAGGGTCCTCTACCTCTGAATCATCCTTCGAACTGAAGGAAAAGCGATCTTGACAACCAAGAAGATGTGATAAAATCCACAATCCAATTGGTGAAGGGTCCTCTACATCTGAATCTTCCTTGTCTGTAAAGTAGAAGTTGGGATACTTGTCATCGAATACATAGAACGGTTTTGGCTTCCCTTTAAGCCTCTCCTTTGTCTCCTTACAAGCTCAAATCTATTGGTGAAGGGTCCTCTACCTCTGAATCATCCTTCGAACTGAAGGAAAAGCGATCTTGACAAACCAAAAAGATGTGATAAAATCCACAATACAATTTGTGAAGGGTCCTCTACATCTGAATCTTCCTCGTCTGTAAAGTAGAAGTTGGGATACTTGTCATCAATTACATAGATCGGTTTTGGCTTCCCTTTGAGCCTCTCGCTTTGTCTCCTTACAAGCTCATATCTATTGGTGAAGGGTCCTCTACCTCTGAATCATCCTTCGAACTGAAGGAAAAGCGATCTTGACGACCAAGAAGATGTGATAAAATCCACAATCCAATTTTATGAAAGGTCCTCTACATCTGAATCTTCCTCGTGTGTAAAGTAGAAGTTGGGATACTTGTCATCGAATACATAGATTGGTATTGGCTTCCCTTTAAGCCTCTTGCTTTGTCTCCTTACAAGCTCATATCTATTGGTGAAGGGTCCTCTACCTCTATATCATCCTTCGAACTGAAGGAAAAGCGATCTTGACAACCAAGAAGATGTGATAAAATCCACAATCCAATTGGTGAAGGGTCCTCTACATCTGAATCTTCCTCGTCTGTAAAGTAGAAGTTGGGATACTTGTCATTGAATACATAGAACGGTTTTGGCTTCCCTTTAAGCCTCTTCTTTGTCTCCTTACAAGCTCATATCTATTGGTGAACGGTCCTCTATATCTGAATCTTCCTCGTCTGTAAAGTAGAAATTAGATACTTGTCATCGAATACATAGATCAGTTTTGGCTTCCCTTTAAGACTTACGCTTTGTCTCCTTCCGAGCTCATATCTATTGGTGAAGGGTCCTCTACCTTTGAATCATCCTTCGAACTGAAGGAAAAGCGATCTTGACAACCAAGAAGATGTGATAAAATCCACAATCCAATTGGTGAAGGGTCCTCTACATCTGAATCTTCCTCGTCTGTAAAGTAGAAGTTGGGATACTTGTCATCGAATACATAGATCTGTTTTGGCTTCCCTTTAAGCCTCTCGCTTTGTCTCCTTAAGAGCTCATATTTATTGGTGAAGGGTCCTCTACCTCTGAATCATCCTTCGAACTGAAGGAAAAGCGATCTTGACAACCAAGAAGATGTGATAAAATCCACAAGCCAATTGGTGAAGGGTCCTCTACATCTGAATCTTCCTCGTCTGTAAAATGGAAGTTGGGATACTTGTCATCAAATACATAGATCGGTTTTGCCTCCCCATTAAGCCTCTCGCTTTGTCTCCTTATGAGCTCATATCTATTGGTGAAGGGTCCTCTACCTCTGAATCAATCTTTAAACTGAAGGAAAAGCTATCTTGGCAAACAAGAAGATTTGATAAAATCCACAATCCAATTGGTGAAGGGTCCTTTACATCTGTATCTTCCTTGTTTGTAAAGTAGAAGTTGGGATACTTGTCATCGATTACATAGATCTTTTTTGGCTTCCCTTTAAGCCTCTCGCTTTGTCTCCTTATGAGCTCATATCTATTGTTGAAGGGTCCTCTACCTCTGAATCATTCTTCGAACTGAAGGAAAAGCGATCTTGACAACCAAGAAGATGTGATAAAATCCGCAATCCACTTGGTGAAGGGTCCTCTACATCTGAATCTTCCTCGTTTGTAAAGTAGAAATTGGGATACTTGTCATCGAATACATAGATCAGTTTTGGCTTCCCTTTAAGCCTTACGCTTTGTCTCCTTACGAGCTCATATCTATTGGTGAAGGGTCCTCTACCTTTGAATCATTCTTCGAACTGAAGGAAAAGCGATCTTGACAACCAAGAAGATTTGATAAAATCCACAATCCAATTGGTGAAGGGTCCTCTACATCTGAATCTTCCTCGTTTGTAAAGTAGAAGTTGGGATACTTGTCATCGAATACATAGATCTGTTTTGGCTTCCCTTTAAGCCTCTCGCTTTGTCTCCTTACGCGCTCATATCTATTGGTGAAGGGTCCTCTACCTCTGAATCATCCTTCGAACTGAAGGAAAAGCGATCTTGACAACCAAGAAGATGTGATAAAATCCACAATCCAATTGGTGAAGGGTCCTCTACATCTGAATCTTCCTTGTCTGTAAAGTAGAAGTTGGGATACTTGTCATCGAATACATAGAACGGTTTTGGCTTCCCTTTAAGCCTCTCCTTTGTCTCCTTACAAGCTCAAATCTATTGGTGAAGGGTCCTCTACCTCTGAATCATCCTTCGAACTGAAGGAAAAGCGATCTTGACAAACCAAAAAGATGTGATAAAATCCACAATACAATTTGTGAAGGGTCCTCTACATCTGAATCTTCCTCGTCTGTAAAGTAGAAGTTGGGATACTTGTCATCAATTACATAGATTGGTTTTGGCTTCCCTTTGAGCCTCTCGCTTTGTCTCCTTACAAGCTCATATCTATTGGTGAAGGGTCCTCTACCTCTGAATCATCCTTCGAACTGAAGGAAAAGCGATCTTGACGACCAAGAAGATGTGATAAAATCCACAATCCAATTTTATGAAGGGTCCTCTACATCTGAATCTTCCTCGTGTGTAAAGTAGAAGTTGGGATACTTGTCATCGAATACATAGATTGGTATTGGCTTCCCTTTAAGCCTCTTGCTTTGTCTCCTTACAAGCTCATATCTATTGGTGAAGGGTCCTCTACCTCTATATCATCCTTCGAACTGAAGGAAAAGCGATCTTGACAACCAAGAAGATGTGATAAAATCCACAATCCAATTGGTGAAGGGTCCTCTACATCTGAATCTTCCTCGTCTGTAAAGTAGAAGTTGGGATACTTGTCATTGAATACATAGAACGGTTTTGGCTTCCCTTTAAGCCTCTTCTTTGTCTCCTTACAAGCTCATATCTATTGGTGAACGGTCCTCTACCTCTGAACCATCCTTCGAACTGAAGGAAAAGCGATCTTGACAACCAAGAAGATGTGATAAAATCCACAATCCAATTGGTGAAGGGTCCTCTATATCTGAATCTTCCTCGTCTGTAAAGTAGAAATTAGATACTTGTCATCGAATACATAGATCAGTTTTGGCTTCCCTTTAAGACTTACGCTTTGTCTCCTTCCGAGCTCATATCTATTGGTGAAGGGTCCTCTACCTTTGAATCATCCTTCGAACTGAAGGAAAAGCGATCTTGACAACCAAGAAGATGTGATAAAATCCACAATCCAATTGGTGAAGGGTCCTCTACATCTGAATCTTCCTCGTCTGTAAAGTAGAAGTTGGGATACTTGTCATCGAATACATAGATCTGTTTTAGCTTCCCTTTAAGCCTCTCGCTTTGTCTCCTTAAGAGCTCATATCTATTGGTGAAGGGTCCTCTACCTCTGAATCATCCTTCGAACTGAAGGAAAAGCGATCTTGACAACCAAGAAGATGTGATAAAATCCACAAGCCAATTGGTGAAGGGTCCTCTACATCTGAATCTTCCTCGTCTGTAAAATGGAAGTTGGGATACTTGTCATCAAATACATAGATCGGTTTTGCCTCCCCATTAAGCCTCTCGCTTTGTCTCCTTACGAGCTCATATCTATTGGTGAAGGGTCCTCTACCTCTGAATCAATCTTTAAACTGAAGGAAAAGCTATCTTGACAAACAAGAAGATTTGATAAAATCCACAATCCAATTGGTGAAGGGTCCTTTACATCTGTATCTTCCTTGTTTGTAAAGTAGAAGTTGGGATACTTGTCATCGATTACATAGATCTTTTTTGGCTTCCCTTTAAGCCTCTCGCTTTGTCTCCTTATGAGCTCATATCTATTGTTGAAGGGTCCTCTACCTCTGAATCATTCTTCGAACTGAAGGAAAAGCGATCTTGACAACCAAGAAGATGTGATAAAATCCGCAATCCACTTGGTGAAGGGTCCTCTACATCTGAATCTTCCTCATCTGTAAAGTAGAAATTGGGATACTTGTCATCGAACACATAGATCAGATTTGGCTTCCCTTTAAGCCTTACGCTTTGTCTCCTTACGAGCTCATATCTATTGGTGAAGGGTCCTCTACCTTTGAATTATCCTTCGAACTGAAGGAAAAGCGATCTTGACAACCAAGAAGATGTGATAAAATCCACAATCCAATTGGTGAAGGGTTCTCTACATCTGAATCTTCCTCGTCTGTAAAGTAGAAGTTGGGATACTTGTCATCGAATACATAGATCTGTTTTGGCTTCCCTTTAAGCCTCTAGCTTTGACTCCTTACGAGCTCATATCTATTGGTGAAGGGTCCTCTACCTCTGAATCATCCTTCGAACTGAAGGAAAAGCGATCTTGACAACCAAGAAGATGTGATAAAATCCACAATCCAATTGGTGAAGGGTCCTCTACATCTGAATCTTCCTCATCTGTAAAGTAGAAGTTGGGATACTTGTCATCGAATACATAGAACGGTTTTGGCTTCCCTTTAAGCCTCTCCTTTGTCTCCTTACAAGCTCAAATCTATTGGTGAAGGGTCCTCTACCTCTGAATCATCCTTCGAACTGAAGGAAAAGCGATCTTGATAAACCATAAAGATGTGATAAAATCCACAATACAATTTGTGAAGGGTCCTCTACATCTGAATCTTCCTCGTCTGTAAAGTAGAAGTTGGAATACTTGTCATCAATTTCATAGATCGGTTTTGGCTTCCCTTTGAGCCTCTCGCTTTGTCTCCTTACAAGCTCATATCCATTGGTGAAGGGTCCTCTACCTCTAAATCATCCTTCGAACTGAAGTAAAAGCGATCTTGACGACCAAGAAGATGTGATAAAATCCACAATCCAATTGGTGAAGGGTCCTCTACATCTGAATCTTCCTCGTGTGTAAAGTAGAAGTTGGGATACTTGTCATCGAATACTTAGATTGGTATTGGCTTCCCTTTAAGCCTCTTGCTTTGTCTCCTTACAAGCTCATATCTATTGGTGAAGGGTCCTCTACCTCTATATCATCCTTCGAACTGAAGAAAAAGCGATCTTGACAACCAAGAAGATGTGATAAAATCCACAATCCAATTGGTGAAGGGTCCTCTATATCTGAATCTTCCTCGTCTGTAAAGTAGAAATTAGATACTTGTCATCGAATACATAGATCAGTTTTGGCTTCCCTTTAAGACTTACGCTTTGTCTCCTTACGAGCTCATATCTATTGGTGAAGGGTCCTCTACCTTTGAATCATCCTTCGAACTGAAGGAAAAGCGATCTTGACAACCAAGAAGATGTGATAAAATCCACAATCCAATTGGTGAAGGGTCCTATACATCTGAATCTTCCTCGTCTGTAAAGTAGAAGATGGGATACTTGTCATCGAATACATAGATCTGTTTTGGCTTCCCTTTAAGCCTGTCGCTTTGTCTCCTTACGAGCTCATATCTATTGGTGAAGGGTCCACTACCTCTGAATCATCCTTCGAACTGAAGGAAAAGCGATCTTGACAACCAAGAAGATGTGATAAAATCCACAATCCAATTGGTGAAGGGTCTTCTACATCTGAATCTTCCTCGTCTGTAAAATAGAAGTTGGGATACTTGTCATCAAATACATAGATCGGTTTTGCCTCCCCATTAAGCCTCTCGCTTTGTCTCCTTACGAGCTCATATCTATTGGTGAAGGGTCCTCTACCTCTGAATCATCCTTCAAACTGAAGGAAAAGCTATCTTGACAAACAAGAAGATTTGATAAAATCCACAATCCAATTGGTGAAGGGTCCTCTACATCTGTATCTTCCTTGTTTGTAAAGTAGAAGTTGGGAAACTTGTCATCGATTACATAGATCGGTTTTGGCTTCCCTTTAAGCCTCTTGCTTTGTCTCCTTACGAGCTCATATCTATTGGTGAAGTGTCCTCTACCTCTGAATCATCCTTCGAACTGAAGGAAAAGCGATCTTGACAACCAAGTAGATGTGATAAAATCCGCAATCCACTTGGTGAAGTGTCCCCTACATCTGAATCTTCCTCATCTGTAAAGTAGAAATTGGGATACTTGTCATCGAATACATAGATCAGTTTTGGCTTCCCTTTAAGCCTTACGCTTTGTCTCCTTACGAGCTCATATCTATTGGTGAAGGGTCCTCTACCTTTGAATCATTCTTCGAACTGAAGGAAAAGCGATCTTGACAACCATGAAGATTTGATAAAATCCACAATCCAATTGGTGAAGGGTCCTCTACATCTGAATCTTCCTCGTTTGTAAAGTAGAAGTTGGGATACTTGTCATCGAATACATAGATCTGTTTTGGCTTCCCTTTAAGCCTCTCGCTTTGTCTCCTTACGAGGTCATATCTATTGGTGAAGGGTCCTCTACCTCTGAATCATCCTTCGAACTGAAGGAAAAGCGATCTTGACAACCAAGAAGATGTGATAAAATCCACAATCCAATTGGTGAAGGGTCCTCTACATCTGAATCTTCCTTGTCTGTAAAGTAGAAGTTGGGATACTTGTCATCGAGTACATAGAACGGTTTTGGCTTCCCTTTAAGCCTCTCCTTTGTCTCCTTACAAGCTCAAATCTATTGGTGAAGGGTCCTCTACCTCTGAATCATCCTTCGAACTGAAGGAAAAGCGATCTTGACAAACCAAAAAGATGTGATAAAATCCACAATAGAATTTGTGAAGGGTCCTCTACATCTGAATCTTCCTCGTCTGTAAAGTAGAAGTTGGGATACTTGTCATCAATTACATAGATCGGTTTTGGCTTCCCTTTGAGCCTCTCGCTTTGTCTCCTTACAAGCTCATATCTATTGGTGAAGGGTCCTCTACCTCTGAATCATCCTTCGAACTGAAGGAAAAGCGATCTTGACGACCAAGAAGATGTGATAAAATCCACAATCCAATTGGTGAAGGGTCCTCTACATCTGAATCTTCCTCGTGTGTAAAGTAGAAGTTGGGATACTTGTCATCGAATACATAGATTGGTATTGGCTTCCCTTTAAGCCTCTTGCTTTGTCTCCTTACAAGCTCATATCTATTGGTGAAGGGTCCTCTACCTCTATATCATCCTTCGAACTGAAGGAAAAGCGATCTTGACAACCAAGAAGATGTGTTTAAAATCCACAATCCAATTGGTCAAGGGTCCTCTACATCTGAATCTTCCTCGTCTGTAAAGTAGAAGTTGGGATACTTGTCACTGAATACATAGAATGGTTTTGGCTTCCCTTTAAGCCTCTTCTTTGTCTCCTTACAAGCTCATATCTATTGGTGAAGGGTCCTCTACCTCTGAACCATCCTTCGAACTGAAGGAAAAGCGATCTTGACAACCAAGAAGATGTGATAAAATCCACAATCCAATTGGTGAAGGGTCCTCTATATCTGAATCTTTCTCGTCTGTAAAGTAGAAATTAGATACTTGTCATCGAATACATAGATCAGTTTTGGCTTCCCTTTAAGACTTACGCTTTGTCTCCTTCCGAGCTCATATCTATTGGTGAAGGGTCCTCTACCTTTGAATCATCCTTCGAACTGAAGGAAAAGCGATCTTGACAACCAAGAAGATGTGATAAAATCCACAATCCAATTGGTGAAGGGTCCTCTACATCTGAATCTTCCTCGTCTGTAAAGTAGAAGTTGGGATACTTGTCATCGAATACATAGATCTGTTTTGGCTTCCCTTTAAGCCTCTCGCTTTGTCTCCTTAAGAGCTCATATCTATTGGTGAAGGGTCCTCTACCTCTGAATCATCCTTCGAACTGAAGGAAAAGCGATCTTGACAACCAAGAAGATGTGATAAAATCCACAAGCCAATTGGTGAAGGGTCCTCTACATCTGAATCTTCCTCGTCTGTAAAATGGAAGTTGGGATACTTGTCATCAAATACATAGATCGGTTTTGCCTCCCCATTAAGCCTCTCGCTTTGTCTCCTTACGAGCTCATATCTATTGGTGAAGGGTCCTCTACCTCTGAATCAATCTTTAAACTGAAGGAAAAGCTATCTTGGCAAACAAGAAGATTTAATAAAATCCACAATCCAATTGGTGAAGGGTCCTTTACATCTGTATCTTCCTTGTTTGTAAAGTAGAAGTTGGGATACTTGTCATCGATTACATAGATCTTTTTTGGCTTCCCTTTAAGCCTCTCGCTTTGTCTCCTTATGAGCTCATATCTATTGGTGAAGGGTCCTCTACCTCTGAATCATCCTTCGAACTGAAGGAAAAGCGATCTTGACAACCAAGAAGATGTGATAAAATCCGCAATCCACTTGGTGAAGGGTCCTCTACATCTGAATCTTCCTCATCTGTAAAGTAGAAATTGGGATACTTGTCATCGAACACATAGATCAGTTTTGGCTTCCCTTTAAGCCTTACGCTTTGTCTCCTTACGAGCTCATATCTATTGGTGAAGGGTCCTCTACCTTTGAATCATCCTTCGAACTGAAGGAAAAGCGATCTTGACAACCAAGAAGATGTGATAAAATCCACAATCCAATTGGTGAAGGGTTCTCTACATCTGAATCTTCCTCGTCTGTAAAGTAGAAGTTGGGATACTTGTCATCGAATACATAGATCTGTTTTGGCTTCCCTTTAAGCCTCTAGCTTTGTCTCCTTACGAGCTCATATCTATTGGTGAAGGGTCCTCTACCTCTGAATCATCCTTCGAACTGAAGGAAAAGCGATCTTGACAACCAAGAAGATGTGATAAAATCCACAATCCAATTGGTGAAGGGTCCTCTACATCTGAATCTTCCTCATCTGTAAAGTAGAAGTTGGGATACTTGTCATCGAATACATAGAACGGTTTTGGCTTCCCTTTAAGCCTCTCCTTTGTCTCCTTACAAGCTCAAATCTATTGGTGAAGGGTCTTCTACCTCTGAATCATCCTTCGAACTGAAGGAAAAGCGATCTTGATAAACCATAAAGATGTGATGAAATCCACAATACAATTTGTGAAGGGTCCTCTACATCTGAATCTTCCTCGTCTGTAAAGTAGAAGTTGGAATACTTGTCATCAATTACATAGATCGGTTTTGGCTTCCCTTTGAGCCTCTCGCTTTGTCTCCTTACAAGCTCATATCCATTGGTGAAGGGTCCTCTACCTCTGAATCATCCTTCGAACTGAAGTAAAAGCGATCTTGACGACCAAGAAGATGTGATAAAATCCACAATCCAATTGGTGAAGGGTCCTCTACATCTGAATCTTCCTCGTGTGTAAAGTAGAAGTTGGGATACTTGTCATCGAATACTTAGATTGGTATTGGCTTCCATTTAAGCCTCTTGCTTTGTCTCCTTACAAGCTCATATCTATTGGTGAAGGGTCCTCTACCTCTATATCATCCTTCGAACTGAAGAAAAAGCGATCTTGACAACCAAGAAGATGTGATAAAATCCACAATCCAATTGGTGAAGGGTCCTCTATATCTGAACCTTCCTCGTCTGTAAAGTAGAAATTAGATACTTGTCATCGAATACATAGATCAGTTTTGGCTTCCCTTTAAGACTTACGCTTTGTCTCCTTACGAGCTCATATCTATTGGTGAAGGGTCCTCTACCTTTGAATCATCCTTCGAACTGAAGGAAAAGCGATCTTGACAACCAAGAAGATGTGATAAAATCCACAATCCAATTGGTGAAGGGTCCTCTACATCTGAATCTTCCTCGTTTGTAAAATAGAAGTTGGGATACTTGTCATCAAATACATAGATCGGTTTTGCCTCCCCATTAAGCCTCTCGCTTTGTCTCCTTACGAGCTCATATCTATTGGTGAAGGGTCCTCTACCTCTGAATCATCCTTTAAACTGAAGGAAAAGCTATCTTGGCAAACAAGAAGATTTGATAAAATCCACAATCCAATTGGTGAAGGGTCCTCTACATCTGAATCTTCCTCGTCTGTAAAGTAGAAGTTGGGATACTTGTCATCGAATACATAGATCTGTTTTGGCTTCCCTTTAAGCCTGTCGCTTTGTCTCCTTACGAGCTCATATCTTTTGGTGAAGGTTCCTCTACCTCTGAATCATCCTTCGAACTGAAGGAAAAGCGATCTTGACAACCAAGAAGATGTGATAAAATCCACAATCCAATTGGTGAAGGGTCCTCTACATCTGTATCTTCCTTGTTTGTAAAGTAGAAGTTGGGAAACTTGTCATCGATTACGTAGATCGGTTTTGGCTTCCCTTTAAGCCTCTTGCTTTGTCTCCTTACGAGCTCATATCTATTGGTGAAGTGTCCTCTACCTCTGAATCATCCTTCGAACTGAAGGAAAAGCGATCTTGACAACCAACAAGATGTGATAAAATCCACAATCCAATTGGTGAAGGGTCCTCTACATCTGAATCTTCCTCGTCTGTAAAGTAGAAGTTGGGATACTTGTCATCGAATACATAGATCAGTTTTGGCTTCCCTTTATGACTTACGCTTTGTCTCCTTACGAGCTCATATCTATTGGTGAAGGGTCCTCTACCTTTGAATCATCCTTCGAACTGAAGGAAAAACGATCTTGACAACCAAGAAGATGTGATAAAATCCACAATCCAATTGGTGAAGGGTCCTCTACATCTGAATCTTCCTCGTCTGTAAAGTAGAAGTTGGGATACTTGTCATCGAATACATAGATCTGTTTTGGCTTCCCTTTAAGCCTGTCGCTTTGTCTCCTTACGAGCTCATATCTATTGGTGAAGGGTCCTCTACCTCTGAATCATCCTTCGAACTGAAGGAAAAGCGATCTTGACAACCAAGAAGATGTGATAAAATCCACAATCCAATTGGTGAAGGGTCCTCTACATCTGAATCTTCCTCGTCTGTAAAGTAGAAATTGGGATACTTGTCATCGAACACATAGATCAGTTTTGGCTTCCCTTTAAGCCTTACGCTTTGTCTCCTTACGAGCTCATATCTATTTGTGAAGGGTCCTCTACCTTTGAATCATCCTTCGAACTGAAGGAAAAGCGATCTTGACAACCAAGAAGATGTGATAAAATCCACAATCCAATTGGTGAAGGGTCCTCTACATCTGAATCTTCCTCGTCTGTAAAGTAGAAGTTGGGATACTTGTCATCGAATACATAGATCTGTTTTGGCTTCCCTTTAAGCCTCTAGCTTTGTCTCCTTACGAGCTCATATCTATTGGTGAAGGGTCCTCTACCTCTGAATCATCCTTCGAACTGAAGGAAAAGCGATCTTGACAACCAAGAAGATGTCATAAAATCCACAATCCAATTGGTGAAGGGTCCTCTACATCTGAATCTTCCTCGTCTGTAAAGTAGAAGTTGGGATACTTGTCATCGAATACATAGAACGGTTTTGGCTTCCCTTTAAGCCTCTCCTTTGTCTCCTTACAAGCTCAAATCTATTGGTGAAGGGTCCTCTACCTCTGAATCATCCTTCGAACTGAAGGAAAAGCGATCTTGACAAACCAAAAAGATGTGATAAAATCCACAATCCAATTGGTGAAGGGTCCTCTACATCTGAATCTTCCTCGTCTGTAAAGTAGAAATTGGGATACTTGTCATCGAACACATAGATCAGTTTTGGCTTCCCTTTAAGCCTTACGCTTTGTCTCCTTACGAGCTCATATCTATTTGTGAAGGGTCCTCTACCTTTGAATCATCCTTCGAACTGAAGGAAAAGCGATCTTGACAACCAAGAAGATGTGATAAAATCCACAATCCAATTGGTGAAGGGTCCTCTACATCTGAATCTTCCTCGTCTGTAAAGTAGAAGTTGGGATACTTGTCATCGAATACATAGATCTGTTTTGGCTTCCCTTTAAGCCTCTAGCTTTGTCTCCTTACGAGCTCATATCTATTGGTGAAGGGTCCTCTACCTCTGAATCATCCTTCGAACTGAAGGAAAAGCGATCTTGACAACCAAGAAGATGTGATAAAATCCACAATACAATTTGTGAAGGGTCCTCTACATCTGAATCTTCCTCGTCTGTAAAATAGAAGTTGGGATACTTGTCATCAAATACATAGATCGGTTTTGCCTCCCCATTAAGCCTCTCGCTTTGTCTCCTTACGAGCTCATATCTATTGGTGAAGGGTCCTCTACCTCTGAATCAATCTTTAAACTGAAGGAAAAGCTATCTTGACAAACAAGAAGATTTGATAAAATCCACAATCCAATTGGTGAAGGGTCCTCTACATCTGTATCTTCCTTGTTTGTAAAGTAGAATTTGGGATACTTGTCATCGATTAGATAGATCTTTTTTGGCTTCCCTTTAAGCCTCTCGCTTTGTCTCCTTACGAGCTCATATCTATTGGTGAAGGGTCCTCTACCTCTGAATCATCCTTCGAACTGAAGGAAAAGCGATCTTGACAACCAAGAAGATGTGATAAAATCCGCAATCCACTTGGTGAAGGGTCCTCTGCATCTGAATCTTCCTCATCTGTAAAGTAGAAATTGGGATACTTGTCATCGAACACATAGATCAGTTTTGGCTTCCCTTTAAGCCTTACGCTTTGTCTCCTTACGAGCTCATATCTATTGGTGAAGGGTCCTCTACCTTTGAATCATCCTTCGAACTGAAGGAAAAGCGATCTTGACAACCAAGAAGATGTGATAAAATCCACAATCCAATTGGTGAAGGGTCCTCTACATCTGAATCTTCCTCGTCTGTAAAGTAGAAGTTGGGAAACTTGTCATCGAATACATAGATCTGTTTTGGCTTCCCTTTAAGCCTCTAGCTTTGTCTCCTTACGAGCTCATATCTATTGGTGAAGGGTCCTCTACGTCTGAATCATCCTTCGAACTGAAGGAAAAGCGATCTTGACAACCAAGAAGATGTGATAAAATCCACAATCCAATTGGTGAAGGGTCCTCTACATCTGAATCTTCCTCGTCTGTAAAGTAGAAGTTGGGATACTTGTCATCGAATACATAGAACCGTTTTGGCTTCCATTTAAGCCTCTCCTTTGTCTCCTTACAAGCTCAAATCTATTGGTGAAGGGTCCTCTACCTCTGAATCATCCTTCGAACTGAAGGAAAAGCGATCTTGACAAACCAAAAAGATGTGATAAAATCCACAATACAATTTGTGAAGGGTCCTCTACATCTGAATCTTCCTCGTCTGTAAAGTAGAAGTTGGGATACTTGTCATCAATTACATAGATCGGTTTTGGCTTCCCTTTGAGCCTCTCGCTTTGTCTCCTTACAAGCTCATATCTATTGGTGAAGGGTCCTCTACCTCTGAATCATCCTTCGAACTGAAGGAAAAGCGATCTTGACGACCAAGAAGATGTGATAAAATCCACAATCCAATTGGTGAAGGGTCCTCTACATCTGAATCTTCCTCGTGTGTAAAGTAGAAGTTGGGATACTTGTCATCGAATACATAGATTGGTATTGGCTTCCCTTTAAGCCTCTTGCTTTGTCTCCTTACAAGCTCATATCTATTGGTGAAGGGTCCTCTACCTCTATATCATCCTTCGAACTGAAGGAAAAGCGATATTGACAACCAAGAAGATGTGATAAAATCCACAATCCAATTGGTGAAGGGTCCTCTATATCTGAATCTTCCTCGTCTGTAAAGTAGAAATTAGATACTTGTCATCGAATACATAGATCAGTTTTGGCTTCCCTTTAAGACTTACGCTTTGTCTCCTTACGAGCTCATATCTATTGGTGAAGGGTCCTCTACCTTTGAATCATCCTTCGAACTGAAGGAAAAGCGATCTTGACAGCCAAGAAGATGTGATAAAATCTACAATCCAATTGGTGAAGGGTCCTCTACATCTGAATCTTCCTCGTCTGTAAAGTAGAAGTTGGGATACTTGTCATCGAATACATAGATCTGTTTGGGCTTCCCTTTAAGCCTGTCGCTTTGTCTCCTTATGAGCTCATATCTATTGGTGAAGGGTCCTCTACCTCTGAATCATCCTTCGAATTGAAGGAAAAGCGATCTTGACAACCAAGAAGATGTGATAAAATCCACAATCCAATTGGTGAAGGGTCCTCTACATCTGAATCTTCCTCGTCTGTAAAATAGAAGTTGGGATACTTGTCATCAAATACATAGATCGGTTTTGCCTCCCCATTAAGCCTCTCGCTTTGTCTCCTTACGAGCTCATATCTATTGGTGAAGGGTCCTCTACCTCTGAATCATCCTTTAAACTGAAGGAAAAGCTATCTTGACAAACAAGAAGATTTGATAAAATCCACAATCCAATTGGTGAAGGGTCCTCTACATCTGTATCTTCCTTGTTTGTAAAGTAGAAGTTGGGATACTTGTCATCGATTACATAGATCGGTTTTGGCTTCCCTTTAAGCCTCTCGCTTTGTCTCCTTACGAGCTCATATCTATTGGTGAAGTGTCCTCTACTTATGAATCATCCTTCGAACTGAAGTAAAAGCGATCTTGACAACCAAGAAGATGTGATAAAATCCGCAATCCACTTGGTGAAGGGTCCTCTACATCTGAATCTTCCTCATCTGTAAAGTAGAAATTGGGATACTTGTCATCGAATACATAGATCAGTTTTGGCTTCCCTTTAAGCCTTACGCTTTGTCTCCTTACGAGCTCATATCTATTGGTGAAGGGTCCTCTACCTTTGAATCATTCTTCGAACTGAAAGAAAAGCGATCTTGACAACCAAGAAGATGTGAAAAAATCCACAATCCAATTGGTGAAGGGTCCTCTACATCTGAATCTTCCTCGTCTGTAATGTAGAAGTTGGGATACTTGTCATCGAATACATAGATCTGTTTTGGCTTCCCTTTAAGCCACTAGCTTTGTCTCCTTACGAGCTCATATCTATTGGTGAAGGGTCCTCTACCTCTGAATCATTCTTCGAACTGAAGGAAAAGCGATCTTGACAAACCAAAAAGATGTGATAAAATCCACAATCCAATTTGTGAAGGGTCCTCTACATCTGAATCTTTCTCGTCTGTAAAGTAGAAGTTGGGATACTTGTCATCAATTACATAGATCGGTTTTGGCTTCCCTTTGAGCCTCTCGCTTTGTCTCCTTACAAGCTCTTATCTATTGGTGAAGGGTCCTCTACCTCTGAATCATCCTTCGAACTGAAGGAAAAGCGATCTTGATGACCAAGAAGATGTGATAAAATCCACAATCCAATTGGTGAAGGGTCCTCTACATCTGAATCTTCCTCGTGTGTAAAGTAGAAGTTGGGATACTTGTCATCGAATACATAGATTGGTATTGGCTTCCCTTTAAGCCTCTTGCTTTGTCTCCTTACAAGCTCATATCTATTGGTGAAGGGTCCTCTACCTCTATATCATCCTTCGAACTGAAGGAAAAGCGATCTTGACAACCAAGAAGATGTGATAAAATCCACAATCCAATTGGTGAAGGGTCCGCTACATCTGAATCTTCCTCGTCTGTAAAATAGAAGTTGGGATACTTGTCATCGAATACATAGATCGGTTTTGGCTTCCCATTAAGCCTCTCTCTTTGTCTCCTTACGAGCTCATATCTATTGGTGAAGGGTCCTCTACCTCTGAATCATCCTTCAAACTGAAGGAAAAGCGATCTTGACAACCAAGAAGATGTGATAAAATCCACAATCCAATTGGTGAAGGGTCCTCTACATCTGAATCTTCCTCGTCTGTAAAGTAGAAGTTGGGATACTTGTCATCGAATACATAGATCTGTTTTGGCTTCCCTTTAAGCCTCTAGCTTTGTCTCCTTACGAGCTCATATCTATTGGTGAAGGGTCCTCTACCTCTGAATCATCCTTCGAACTGAAGGAAAAGCGATCTTGACAACCAAGAAGATGTGATAAAATCCACAATCCAATTGGTGAAGGGTCCTCTACATCTGAATCTTCCTCGTCTGTAAAGTAGAAGTTGGGATACTTGTCATCGAATATATAGAACGGTTTTGGCTTCCCTTTAAGCCTCTCCTTTGTCTCCTTACAAGCTCAAATCTATTGGTGAAGGGTCCTCTACCTCTGAATCATCCTTCGAACTGAAGGAAAAGCGATCTTGACAAACCAAAAAGATGTGATAAAATCCACAATACAATTTGTGAAGGGTCCTCTACATCTGAATCTTCCTTGTCTGTAAAGTAGAAGTTGGGATACTTGTCATCAAATACATAGATCGGTTTTGCCTCCCCATTAAGCCTCTCGCTTTGTCTCCTTACGAGCTCATATCTATTGGTGAAGGGTCCTCTACCTCTGAATCATCCTTTAAACTGAAGGAAAAGCTATCTTGACAAACAAGAAGATTTGATAAAATCCACAATCCAATTGGTGAAGGGTCCTCTACATCTGTATCTTCCTTGTTTGTAAAGTAGAAGTTGGGATACTTGTCATCGATTACATAGATCGGTTTTGGCTTCCCTTTAAGCCTCTCGCTTTGTCTCCTTACGAGCTCATATCTATTGGTGAAGTGTCCTCTACTTATGAATCATCCTTCGAACTGAAGTAAAAGCGATCTTGACAACCAAGAAGATGTGATAAAATCCGCAATCCACTTGGTGAAGGGTCCTCTACATCTGAATCTTCCTCATCTGTAAAGTAGAAATTGGGATACTTGTCATCGAATACATAGATCAGTTTTGGCTTCCCTTTAAGCCTTACGCTTTGTCTCCTTACGAGCTCATATCTATTGGTGAAGGGTCCTCTACCTTTGAATCATTCTTCGAACTGAAAGAAAAGCGATCTTGACAACCAAGAAGATGTGAAAAAATCCACAATCCAATTGGTGAAGGGTCCTCTACATCTGAATCTTCCTCGTCTGTAATGTAGAAGTTGGGATACTTGTCATCGAATACATAGATCTGTTTTGGCTTCCCTTTAAGCCACTAGCTTTGTCTCCTTACGAGCTCATATCTATTGGTGAAGGGTCCTCTACCTCTGAATCATTCTTCGAACTGAAGGAAAAGCGATCTTGACAAACCAAAAAGATGTGATAAAATCCACAATCCAATTTGTGAAGGGTCCTCTACATCTGAATCTTTCTCGTCTGTAAAGTAGAAGTTGGGATACTTGTCATCAATTACATAGATCGGTTTTGGCTTCCCTTTGAGCCTCTCGCTTTGTCTCCTTACAAGCTCTTATCTATTGGTGAAGGGTCCTCTACCTCTGAATCATCCTTCGAACTGAAGGAAAAGCGATCTTGATGACCAAGAAGATGTGATAAAATCCACAATCCAATTGGTGAAGGGTCCTCTACATCTGAATCTTCCTCGTGTGTAAAGTAGAAGTTGGGATACTTGTCATCGAATACATAGATTGGTATTGGCTTCCCTTTAAGCCTCTTGCTTTGTCTCCTTACAAGCTCATATCTATTGGTGAAGGGTCCTCTACCTCTATATCATCCTTCGAACTGAAGGAAAAGCGATCTTGACAACCAAGAAGATGTGATAAAATCCACAATCCAATTGGTGAAGGGTCCGCTACATCTGAATCTTCCTCGTCTGTAAAATAGAAGTTGGGATACTTGTCATCGAATACATAGATCGGTTTTGGCTTCCCATTAAGCCTCTCTCTTTGTCTCCTTACGAGCTCATATCTATTGGTGAAGGGTCCTCTACCTCTGAATCATCCTTCAAACTGAAGGAAAAGCGATCTTGACAACCAAGAAGATGTGATAAAATCCACAATCCAATTGGTGAAGGGTCCTCTACATCTGAATCTTCCTCGTCTGTAAAGTAGAAGTTGGGATACTTGTCATCGAATACATAGATCTGTTTTGGCTTCCCTTTAAGCCTCTAGCTTTGTCTCCTTACGAGCTCATATCTATTGGTGAAGGGTCCTCTACCTCTGAATCATCCTTCGAACTGAAGGAAAAGCGATCTTGACAACCAAGAAGATGTGATAAAATCCACAATCCAATTGGTGAAGGGTCCTCTACATCTGAATCTTCCTCGTCTGTAAAGTAGAAGTTGGGATACTTGTCATCGAATATATAGAACGGTTTTGGCTTCCCTTTAAGCCTCTCCTTTGTCTCCTTACAAGCTCAAATCTATTGGTGAAGGGTCCTCTACCTCTGAATCATCCTTCGAACTGAAGGAAAAGCGATCTTGACAAACCAAAAAGATGTGATAAAATCCACAATACAATTTGTGAAGGGTCCTCTACATCTGAATCTTCCTTGTCTGTAAAGTAGAAGTTGGGATACTTGTCTTGAATTACATAGATCGGTTTTGGCTTCCCTTTGAGCCTCTCGCTTTGTCTCCTTACAAGCTCATATCTATTGGTGAAGGGTCCTCTACCTCTGAATCATCGTTCGAACTGAAGGAAAAGCGATCTTGACGACCAAGAAGATGTGATAAAATCCACAATCCAATTGGTGAAGGGTCCTCTACATCTGAATCTTCCTCGTGTGTAAAGTAGAAGTTGGGATACTTGTCATCGAATACATAGATTGGTATTGGCTTCCCTTTAAGCCTCTTGCTTTGTCTCCTTACAAGCTCATATCTATTGGTGAAGGGTCCTCTACCTCTATATCATCCTTCGAACTGAAGGAAAAGCGATCTTGACAACCAAGAAGATGTGATAAAATCCACAATACAATTTGTGAAGGGTCCTCTACATCTGAATCTTCCTCGTCTGTAAAATAGAAGTTGGGATACTTGTCATCAAATACATAGATCGGTTTTGCCTCCCCATTAAGCCTCTCGCTTTGTCTCCTTACGAGCTCATATCTATTGGTGAAGGGTCCTCTACCTCTGAATCAATCTTTAAACTGAAGGAAAAGCTATCTTGACAAACAAGAAGATTTGATAAAATCCACAATCCAATTGGTGAAGGGTCCTCTACATCTGTATCTTCCTTGTTTGTAAAGTAGAATTTGGGATACTTGTCATCGATTACATAGATCTTTTTTGGCTTCCCTTTAAGCCTCTCGCTTTGTCTCCTTACGAGCTCATATCTATTGGTGAAGGGTCCTCTACCTCTGAATCATCCTTCGAACTGAAGGAAAAGCGATCTTGACAACCAAGAAGATGTGATAAAATCCGCAATCCACTTGGTGAAGGGTCCTCTGCATCTGAATCTTCCTCATCTGTAAAGTAGAAATTGGGATACTTGTCATCGAACACATAGATGAGCTTTGGCTTCCCTTTAAGCCTTACGCTTTGTCTCCTTACGAGCTCATATCTATTGGTGAAGGGTCCTCTACCTTTGAATCATCCTTCGAACTGAAGGAAAAGCGATCTTGACAACCAAGAAGATGTGATAAAATCCACAATCCAATTGGTGAAGGGTCCTCTACATCTGAATCTTCCTCGTCTGTAAAGTAGAAGTTGGGAAACTTGTCATCGAATACATAGATCTGTTTTGGCTTCCCTTTAAGCCTCTAGCTTTGTCTCCTTACGAGCTCATATCTATTGGTGAAGGGTCCTCTACCTCTGAATCATCCTTCGAACTGAAGGAAAAGCGATCTTGACAACCAAGAAGATGTGATAAAATCCACAATCCAATTGGTGAAGGGTCCTCTACATCTGAATCTTCCTCGTCTGTAAAGTAGAAGTTGGGATACTTGTCATCGAATACATAGAACCGTTTTGGCTTCCATTTAAGCCTCTCCTTTGTCTCCTTACAAGCTCAAATCTTTTGGTGAAGGGTCCTCTACCTCTGAATCATCCTTCGAACTGAAGGAAAAGCGATCTTGACAAACCAAAAAGATGTGATAAAATCCACAATACAATTTGTGAAGTGTCCTCTACATCTGAATCTTCCTCGTCTGTAAAGTAGAAGTTGGGATACTTGTCATCAATTACATAGATCGCTTTTGGCTTCCCTTTGAGCCTCTCGCTTTGTCTCCTTACAAGCTCATATCTATTGGTGAAGGGTCCTCTACCTCTGAATCATCCTTCGAACTGAAGGAAAAGCGATCTTGACGACCAAGAAGATGTGATAAAATCCACAATCCAATTGGTGAAGGGTCCTCTACATCTGAATCTTCCTCGTGTGTAAAGTAGAAGTTGGGATACTTGTCATCGAATACATAGATTGGTATTGGCTTCCCTTTAAGCCTCTTGCTTTGTCTCCTTACAAGCTCATATCTATTGGTGAAGGGTCCTCTACCTCTATATCATCCTTCGAACTGAAGGAAAAGCGATATTGACAACCAAGAAGATGTGATAAAATCCACAATCCAATTGGTGAAGGGTCCTCTATATCTGAATCTTCCTCGTCTGTAAAGTAGAAATTAGATACTTGTCATCGAATACATAGATCAGTTTTGGCTTCCCTTTAAGACTTACGCTTTGTCTCCTTACGAGCTCATATCTATTGGTGAAGGGTCCTCTACCTTTGAATCATCCTTCGAACTGAAGGAAAAGCGATCTTGACAGCCAAGAAGATGTGATAAAATCTACAATCCAATTGGTGAAGGGTCCTCTACATCTGAATCTTCCTCGTCTGTAAAGTAGAAGTTGGGATACTTGTCATCGAATACATAGATCTGTTTGGGCTTCCCTTTAAGCCTGTCGCTTTGTCTCCTTATGAGCTCATATCTATTGGTGAAGGGTCCTCTACCTCTGAATCATCCTTCGAATTGAAGGAAAAGCGATCTTGACAACCAAGAAGATGTGATAAAATCCACAATCCAATTGGTGAAGGGTCCTCTACATCTGAATCTTCCTCGTCTGTAAAATAGAAGTTGGAATACTTGTCATCAAATACATAGATCGGTTTTGCCTCCCCATTAAGCCTCTCGCTTTGTCTCCTTACGAGCTCATATCTATTGGTGAAGGGTCCTCTACCTCTGAATCATCCTTTAAACTGAAGGAAAAGCTATCTTGACAAACAAGAAGATTTGATAAAATCCACAATCCAATTGGTGAAGGGTCCTCTACATCTGTATCTTCCTTGTTTGTAAAGTAGAAGTTGGGATACTTGTCATCGATTACATAGATCGGTTTTGGCTTCCCTTTAAGCCTCTCGCTTTGTCTCCTTACGAGCTCATATCTATTGGTGAAGTGTCCTCTACTTATGAATCATCCTTCGAACTGAAGTAAAAGCGATCTTGACAACCAAGAAGATGTGATAAAATCCGCAATCCACTTGGTGAAGGGTCCTCTACATCTGAATCTTCCTCATCTGTAAAGTAGAAATTGGGATACTTGTCATCGAATACATAGATCAGTTTTGGCTTCCCTTTAAGCCTTACGCTTTGTCTCCTTACGAGCTCATATCTATTGGTGAAGGGTCCTCTACCTTTGAATCATTCTTCGAACTGAAAGAAAAGCGATCTTGACAACCAAGAAGATGTGAAAAAATCCACAATCCAATTGGTGAAGGGTCCTCTACATCTGAATCTTCCTCGTCTGTAATGTAGAAGTTGGGATACTTGTCATCGAATACATAGATCTGTTTTGGCTTCCCTTTAAGCCACTAGCTTTGTCTCCTTACGAGCTCATATCTATTGGTGAAGGGTCCTCTACCTCTGAATCATCCTTCGAACTGAAGGAAAAGCGATCTTGACAAACCAAAAAGATGTGATAAAATCCACAATCCAATTTGTGAAGGGTCCTCTACATCTGAATCTTTCTCGTCTGTAAAGTAGAAGTTGGGATACTTGTCATCAATTACATAGATCGGTTTTGGCTTCCCTTTGAGCCTCTCGCTTTGTCTCCTTACAAGCTCATATCTATTGGTGAAGGGTCCTCTACCTCTGAATCATCCTTCGAACTGAAGGAAAAGCGATCTTGATGACCAAGAAGATGTGATAAAATCCACAATCCAATTGGTGAAGGGTCCTCTACATCTGAATCTTCCTCGTGTGTAAAGTAGAAGTTGGGATACTTGTCATCGAATACATAGATTGGTATTGGCTTCCCTTTAAGCCTCTTGCTTTGTCTCCTTACAAGCTCATATCTATTGGTGAAGGGTCCTCTACCTCTATATCATCCTTCGAACTGAAGGAAAAGCGATCTTGACAACCAAGAAGATGTGATAAAATCCACAATCCAATTGGTGAAGGGTCCTCTATATCTGAATCTTCCTCGTCTGTAAAGTAGAAATTAGATACTTGTCATCGAATACATAGATCAGTTTTGGCTTCCCTTTAAGACTTACGCTTTGTCTCCTTACGAGCTCATATCTATTGGTGAAGGGTCCTCTACCTTTGAATCATCCTTCGAACTGAAGGAAAAGCGATCTTGACAACCAAGAATATGTGATAAAATCCACAATCCAATTGGTGAAGGGTCCTCTACATCTGAATCTTCCTCGTCTGTAAAGTAGAAGTTGGGATACTTGTCATCGAATACATAGATCTGTTTTGGCTTCCCTTTAAGCCTCTAGCTTTGTCTCCTTACTAGCTCATATCTATTGGTGAAGGGTCCTCTACCTCTGAATCATCCTTCGAACTGAAGGAAAAGCGATCTTGACAACCAAGAAGATGTGATAAAATCCACAATCCAATTGGTGAAGGGTCCTCTACATCTGAATCTTCCTCGTCTGTAAAGTAGAAGTTGGGATACTTGTCATCGAATACATAGATCTGTTTTGGCTTCCCTTTAAGCTTCTAGCTTTGTCTCCTTACGAGCTCATATCTATTGGTGAAGGGTCCTCTACCTCTGAATCATCCTTCAAACTGAAGGAAAAGCGATCTTGACAACCAAGAAGATGTGATAAAATCCACAATCCAATTGGTGAAGGGTCCTCTACATCTGAATCTTCCTCGTCTGTAAAGTAGAAGTTGGGATACTTGTCATCGAATACATAGAACGGTTTTGGCTTACCTTTAAGCCTCTCCTTTGTCTCCTTATAAGCTCAAATCTATTGGTGAAGGGTCTTCTACCTCTGAATCATCCTTCGAACTGAAGGAAAAGCGATCTTGACAAACCAAAAAGATGTGATAAAATCCACAATACAATTTGTGAAGGGTCCTCTACATCTGAATCTTCCTCGTCTGTAAATTAGAAGTTGGGATACTTGTCATCAAATACATAGATCGGTTTTGCCTCCCCATTAAGCCTCTCGCTTTGTCTCCTTACGAGCTCATATCTATTGGTGAAGGGTCCTCTACCTCTGAATCAATCTTTAAACTGAAGGAAAAGCTATCTTGACAAACAAGAAGATTTGATAAAATCCACAAGCCAATTGGTGAAGGGTCCTCTACATCTGTATCTTCCTTGTTTGTAAAGTAGAAGTTGGGATACTTGTCATCGATTACATAGATCTTTTTTGGCTTCCCTTTAAGCCTTTCGCTTTGTCTCCTTACGAGCTCATATCTATTGGTGAAGGGTCCTCTACCTCTGAATCATCCTTCGAACTGAAGGAAAAGCGATCTTGACAACCAAGAAGATGTGATAAAATCCGCAATCCACTTGGTGAAGGGTCCTCTACATCTGAATCTTCCTCATCTGTAAAGTAGAAATTGGGATACTTGTCATCGAACACATAGATCAGTTTTGGCTTCCCTTTAAGCCTTACGCTTTGTCTCCTTACGAGCTCATATCTATTGGTGAAGGGTCCTCTACCTTTGAATCATCCTTCGAACTGAAGGAAAAGCGATCTTGACAACCAAGAAGATGTGATAAAATCCACAATCCAATTGGTGAAGGGTCCTCTACATCTGAATCTTCCTCGTCTGTAAAGTAGAAGTTGGGAAACTTGTCATCGAATACATAGATCTGTTTTGGCTTCCCTTTAAGCCTCTAGCTTTGTCTCCTTACGAGCTCATATCTATTGGTGAAGGGTCCTCTACCTCTGAATCATCCTTCGAACTGAAGGAAAAGCGATCTTGACAACCAAGAAGATGTGATAAAATCCACAATCCAATTGGTGAAGGGTCCTCTACATCTGAATCTTCCTCGTCTGTAAAGTAGAAGTTGGGATACTTGTCATCGAATACATAGAACCGTTTTGGCTTCCCTTTAAGCCTCTCCTTTGTCTCCTTACAAGCTCAAATCTATTGGTGAAGGGTCCTCTACCTCTGAATCATCCTTCGAACTGAAGGAAAAGCGATCTTGACAAACCAAAAAGATGTGATAAAATCCACAATACAATTTGTGAAGGGTCCTCTACATCTGAATCTTCCTCGTCTGTAAAGTAGAAGTTGGGATACTTGTCATCAATTACATAGATCGGTTTTGGCTTCCCTTTGAGCCTCTCGCTTTGTCTCCTTACAAGCTCATATCTATTGGTGAAGGGTCCTCTACCTCTGAATCATCCTTCGAACTGAAGGAAAAGCGATCTTGACGACCAAGAAGATGTGATAAAATCCACAATCCAATTGGTGAAGGGTCCTCTACATCTGAATCTTCCTCGTGTGTAAAGTAGAAGTTGGGATACTTGTCATCGAATACATAGATTGGTATTGGCTTCCCTTTAAGCCTCTTGCTTTGTCTCCTTACAAGCTCATATCTATTGGTGAAGGGTCCTCTACCTCTATATCATCCTTCGAACTGAAGGAAAAGCGATATTGACAACCAAGAAGATGTGATAAAATCCACAATCCAATTGGTGAAGGGTCCTCTATATCTGAATCTTCCTCGTCTGTAAAGTAGAAATTAGATACTTGTCATCGAATACATAGATCAGTTTGGCTTCCCTTTAAGACTTACGCTTTGTCTCCTTACGAGCTCATATCTATTGGTGAAGGGTCCTCTACCTTTGAATCATCCTTCGAACTGAAGGAAAAGCGATCTTGACAACCAAGAAGATGTGATAAAATCCACAATCCAATTGGTGCAGGGTCCTCTACATCTGAATCTTCCTCGTCTGTAAAGTAGAAGTTGGGATACTTGTCATCGAATACATAGATCTGTTTGGGCTTCCCTTTAAGCCTGTCGCTTTGTCTCCTTATGAGCTCATATCTATTGGTGAAGGGTCCTCTACCTCTGAATCATCCTTCGAACGGAAGGAAAAGCGATCTTGACAACCAAGAAGATGTGATAAAATCCACAATCCAATTGGTGAAGGGTCCTCTACATCTGAATCTTCCTCGTCTGTAAAATAGAAGTTGGGATACTTGTCATCAAATACATAGATCGGTTTTGCCTCCCCATTAAGCCTCTCGCTTTGTCTCCTTACGAGCTCATATCTATTGGTGAAGGGTCCTCTACCTCTGAATCATCCTTTAAACTGAAGGAAAAGCTATCTTGACAAACAAGAAGATTTGATAAAATCCACAAACCAATTGGTGAAGGGTCCTCTACATCTGTATCTTCCTTGTTTGTAAAGTAGAAGTTGGGATACTTGTCATCGATTACATAGATCGGTTTTGGCTTCCCTTTAAGCCTCTCGCTTTGTCTCCTTACGAGCTCATATCTATTGGTGAAGTGTCCTCTACTTCTGAATCATCCTTCGAACTGAAGGAAAAGCGATCTTGACAACCAAGAAGATGTGATAAAATCCGCAATCCACTTGGTGAATGGTCCTCTACATCTGAATCTTCCTCATCTGTAAAGTAGAAATTGGGATACTTGTCATCGAATACATAGATCAGTTTTGGCTTCCCTTTAAGCCTTACGCTTTGTCTCCTTACAAGCTCATATCTATTGGTGAAGGGTCCTCTACCTTTGAATCATTCTTCGAACTGAAGGAAAAGCGATCTTGACAACCAAGAAGATGTGAAAAAATCCACAATCCAATTGGTGAAGGGTCCTCTACATCTGAATCTTCCTCGTCAGTAATGTAGAAGTTGGGATACTTGTCATCGAATACATAGATCTGTTTTGGCTTCCCTTTAAGCCACTAGCTTTGTCTCCTTACGAGCTCATATCTATTGGTGAAGGGTCCTCTACCTCTGAATCATCCTTCGACCTGAAGGAAAAGCGATCTTGACAACCAAGAAGATGTGATAAAATCCACAATCCAATTGGTGAAGGGTCCTCTACATCTGAATCTTCCTCGTCTGTAAAGTAGAAGTTGGGATACTTGTCATTGAATACATAGAACGGTTTTGGCTTCCCTTTAAGCCTCTCCTTTGTCTCCTTACAAGCTCATATCTATTGGTGAAGGGTCCTCTACCTCTGAGTCATCCTTCGAACTGAAGGAAAAGCGATCTTGACAAACCAAAAAGATGTGATAAAATCCACAATACAATTTGTGAAGGGTCTTCTACATCTGAATCTTTCTCGTCTGTAAAGTAGAAGTTGGGATACTTGTCATCAATTACATAGATCGGTTTTGGCTTCCCTTTGAGCCTCTCGCTTTGTCTCCTTACAAGCTCATATCTATTGGTGAAGGGTCCTCTACCTCTGAATCATCCTTCGAACTGAAGGAAAAGCGATCTTGATGACCAAGAAGATGTGATAAAATCCACAATCCAATTGGTGAAGGGTCCTCTACATCTGAATCTTCCTCGTGTGTAAAGTAGAAGTTGGGATACTTGTCATCGAATACATAGATTGGTATTGGCTTCCCTTTAAGCCTCTTGCTTTGTCTCCTTACAAGCTCATATCTATTGGTGAAGGGTCCTCTACCTCTATATCATCCTTCGAACTGAAGGAAAAGCGATCTTGACAACCAAGAAGATGTGATAAAATCCACAATCCAATTGGTGAAGGGTCCGCTACATCTGAATCTTCCTCGTCTGTAAAATAGAAGTTGGGATACTTGTCATCGAATACATAGATCGGTTTTGGCTTCCCATTAAGCCTCTCTCTTTGTCTCCTTACGAGCTCATATCTATTGGTGAAGGGTCCTCTACCTCTGAATCATCCTTCAAACTGAAGGAAAAGCGATCTTGACAACCAAGAAAATGTGATAAAATCCACAATCCAATTGGTGAAGGGTCCTCTACATCTGAATCTTCCTCGTCTGTAAAGTAGAAGTTGGGATACTTGTCATCGAATACATAGATCTGTTTTGGCTTCCCTTTAAGCCTCTAGCTTTGTCTCCTTACGAGCTCATATCTATTGGTGAAGGGTCCTCTACCTCTGAATCATCCTTCGAACTGAAGGAAAAGCGATCTTGACAACCAAGAAGATGTGATAAAATCCACAATCCAATTGGTGAAGGGTCCTCTACATCTGAATCTTCCTCGTCTGTAAAGTAGAAGTTGGGATACTTGTCATCGAATACATAGAACGGTTTTGGCTTCCCTTTAAGCCTCTCCTTTGTCTCCTTACAAGCTCAAATCTATTGGTGAAGGGTCCTCTACCTCTGAATCATCCTTCGAACTGAAGGAAAAGCGATCTTGACAAACCAAAAAGATGTGATAAAATCCACAATACAATTTGTGAAGCGTCCTCTACATCTGAATCTTCCTCGTCTGTAAAGTAGAAGTTGGGATACTTGTCATCAATTACATAGATCGCTTTTGGCTTCCCTTTGAGCCTCTCGCTTTGTCTCCTTACAAGCTCATATCTATTGGTGAAGGGTGCTCTACCTCTGAATCATCGTTCGAACTGAAGGAAAAGCGATCTTGACGACCAAGAAGATGTGATAAAATCCACAATCCAATTGGTGAAGGGTCCTCTACATCTGAATCTTCCTCGTGTGTAAAGTAGAAGTTGGGATACTTGTCATCGAATACATAGATTGGTATTGGCTTCCCTCTAAGCCTCTTGCTTTGTCTCCTTACAAGCTCATATCTATTGGTGAAGGGTCCTCTACCTCTATATCATCCTTCGAACTGAAGGAAAAGCGATCTTGACAACCAAGAAGATGTGATAAAATCCACAATCCAATTGGTGAAGGGTCCTCTATATCTGAATCTTCCTCGTCTGTAAAGTAGAAATTAGATACTTGTCATCGAATACATAGATCAGTTTTGGCTTCCCTTTAAGACTTACGCTTTGTCTCCTTACGAGCTCATATCTATTGGTGAAGGGTCCTCTACCTTTGAATCATCCTTCGAACTGAAGGAAAAGCGATCTTGACAACCAAGAAGATGTGATAAAATCCACAATCCAATTGGTGAAGGGTCCTCTACATCTGAATCTTCCTCGTCTGTAAAGTAGAAGTTGGGATACTTGTCATCGAATACATAGATCTGTTTTGGCTTCCCTTTAAGCCTCTAGCTTTGTCTCCTTACTAGCTCATATCTATTGGTGAAGGGTCCTCTACCTCTGAATCATCCTTCGAACTGAAGGAAAAGCGATCGTGACAACCAAGAAGATGTGATAAAATCCACAATCCAATTGGTGAAGGGTCCTCTACATCTGAATCTTCCTCGTCTGTAAAATAGAAGTTGGGATACTTGTCATCAAATACATAGATCGGTTTTGCCTCCCCATTAAGCCTCTCGCTTTGTCTCCTTACGAGCTCATATCTATTGGTGAAGAGTCCTCTACCTCTGAATTATCCTTTAAACTGAAGGAAAAGCTATCTTGACAAACAAGAAGATTTGATAAAATCCATAATCCAATTGGTGAAGGGTCCTCTACATCTGAATCTTCCTCGTCTGTAATGTAGAAGTTGGGATACTTGTCATCGAATACATAGATCTGTTTTGGCTTCCCTTTAAGCCTCTAGCTTTGTCTCCTTACGAGCTCATATCTATTGGTGAAGGGTCCTCTACCTCTATATCATCCTTCGAACTGAAGGAAAAGCGATCTTGACAACCAAGAAGATGTGATAAAATCCACAATCCAATTGGTGAAGAGTCCGCTACATCTGAATCTTCCTCGTCTGTAAAATAGAAGTTGGGATACTTGTCATCGAATACATAGATCGGTTTTGGCTTCCCATTAAGCCTCTCGCTTTGTCTCCTTACGAGCTCATATCTATTGGTGAAGGGTCCTCTACCTCTGAATCATCCTTCGAACTGAAGGAAAAGCAATCTTGACAAACCAAAAAGATGTGATAAAATCCACAATACAATTTGTGAAGGGTCCTCTACATCTGAATCTTCCTCGTCTGTAAAGTAGAAGTTGGATACTTGTCATCAATTATATAGATCGGTTTTGGCTTCCCTTTGAGCCTCTCTCTTTGTCTCCTTACAAGCTCATATCTATTGGTGAAGGGTCCTCTACCTCTATATCATCCTTCGAACTGAAGGAAAAGCGATCTTGACAACCAAGAAGATGTGATAAAATCCACAATCCAATTGGTGAAGAGTCCGCTACATCTGAATCTTCCTCGTCTGTAAAATAGAAGTTGGGATACTTGTCATCGAATACATAGATCGGTTTTGGCTTCCCATTAAGCCTCTCGCTTTGTCTCCTTACGAGCTCATATCTATTGGTGAAGGGTCCTCTACCTCTGAATCATCCTTCAAACTGAAGGAAAAGCGATCTTGACAAACAAGAAGATTTGATAAAATCTACAATCCAATTGGTGAAGGGTCCTCTACATCTGAATCTTCCTCGTTTGTAAAGTAGAAGTTGGGATACTTGTCATCGAATACATAGATCTGTTTTGGCTTCCCTTTTAGCCTCTCGCTTTGTCTCCTTACGAGCTCATATCTATTGGTGAAGGGTCCTCTACCTCTGAATCATCCTTCGAACTGAAGGAAAAGCGATCTTGACAACCAAGAAGATGTGATAAAATCCACAATCCAATTGGTGAAGGGTCCTCTACATCTGAATCTTCCTCGTCTGTAAAGTAGAAATTGGGATACTTGTCATCGAATACATAGATCAGTTTTTCTTCCCTTTAAGCCTGTCGCTTTGTCTCCTTACGAGCTCACATCTATTGGTGAAGGGTCCTCTACCTCTGAATCATCCTTCGAACTGAAGGAAAGGCGATCTTGACAACCAAGAAGATGTGATAAATTCCACAATCCAATTGGTGAAGGGTCCTCTACATCTGAATCTTCCTCGTGTGTAAAGTAGAAGTTGGGATACTTGTCATCGAATACATAGATTGGTATTGGCTTCCCTTTAAGCCTCTTGCTTTGGCTCCTTACAAGCTCATATCTATTGGAGAAGGGTCCTCTACCTCTATATCATCCTTCGAACTGAAGGAAAAGCGATCTTGACATCCAAGAAGATGTGATAAAATCCACAATCCAATTGGTGAAGGGTCCTCTATATCTGAATCTTCCTCGTCTGTAAAGTAGAAATTAGATACTTGTCATCGAATACATAGATCAGTTTTGGCTTCCCTTTAAGACTTACGCTTTGTCTCCTTACGAGCTCATATCTATTGGTGAAGGGGCCTCTACCTTTGAATCATCCTTCGAACTGAAGGAAAAGCGATCTTGACAACCAAGAAGATGTGATAAAATCCACAATCCAATTGGTGAAGGGTCCTCTACATCTGAATCTTCCTCGTCTGTAAAGTAGAAGTTGGGATATTTGTCATCGAATACATATATCAGTTTTGTTTTCCCTTTAAGCCTCTTGCTTTGTCTCCTTACGAGCTCATATCTATTGGTGAAGGGTCCTCTACCTCTGAATCATCCTTTCGAACTGAAGGAAAATCGATGTTGACAACCAAGAAGATGTGATAAAATCCACAATCCAATTGGTGAAGGGTCCTCTACATCTGAATCTTCCTCGTCTGTAAAGTATAAGTTGGGATACTTGTCATCGAAAACATAGATCTGTTTTGGCTTCCCTTTAGGCCTCTCACTTTGTCTCCTTACGAGCTCATATCTCTTGGTGAAGGGTCCTCTACCTCTGAATCATCCTTCGAAATGAAAGAAAAGTGATCTTGACAACCAAGAAGATGTGATAAAATCCACAATCCAATTGGTGAAGGATCCTCTACATCTGAATCTTCCTCGTCTGTAAAGTAGAAGTTGGGATATTTGTCTTCGAATACATAGATCCGTTTTGGCTTCCCTTTAAGCCTCTTGCTTTGTCTCCTTTCGAGCTCATATCTATTGGTGAAGGGTCCTCTACCTCTGAATCATCCTTCGAACTGAAGGAAAAGCAATCTTGACAACCAAGAAGATGTGATAAAACCCACAATCCAATTGGTGTAGGGTCCTCTACATCTAAATCTTCCTTGTCTGTAAAATATAAGTTGGGATACTTGTCATCGAATACATAGATCTGTTTTGGCTTCCCTTTAAGCCTCTCGCTTTGTCTCCTTACGAGCTGATATCTATTGGTGAAGGGTCCTCTACCTCTGAATCATCCTTCGAAATGAAGGAAAAGTGATCTTGACAACCAAGAAGATGTGATGAAATCCACAATCCAATTGGTGAAGGATCCTCTACATCTGAATCTTCCTCGTCTGTAAAGTAGAAGTTGGGATACTTGTCATCGAATACATAGATCTGTTTTGGCTTCCCTTTAAGCCTCTCGCTTTGTCTCCTTACGAGCTCATATCTATTGGTGAAGGGTCCTCTACCTCTGAATCATCCTTCGAACTGAAGGAAAAACGATCTTGACAACCAAGAAGATGTGATAAAATCCACAGTCCAATTGGTGAAGTGTCCTCTACATCTGAATCTTCCTCGTTTGTAAAGTAGAAGTTGGGATACTTGTCATCGAATACATACATCGGTTTTGGCTTCCCTTTAAGCCTCTCGCTTTGTCTCCTTTCGAGCTCATATCTATTGGTGAAGGGTCCTCTACCTCTGAATCATCCTTCAAACTGAAGGAAAAGCGATCTTGACAACCAAGAAGATGTGATAAAATCCACAATCCAATTGGTGAAGGGTCCTCTACATCTGAATCTTCCTCGTCTGTAAAGTAGAAGGTGGGTTACTTGTCATCAAATACATAGATCGGTATTGGCTTCGGTTTAATCCTCTCACTTTGTCTCCTTACGAGCTTATATCTATTGGTGAAGGGTCCTCTAACTCTGAATCATCCTTCGAACTGAAGGAAAAGCGATCTTGACAAACAAGAAGATGTGATAAAATCCACAATCTAATTGGTGAAGGGTACTCTACATCTGAATCTTCCTCGTCTGTAAAGTGGAAGTTGGGATACTTGTCATCGAATACATAGATAGGTTTTGGCTTCCCTTTAAGCCTCTCGCTTTGTCTCCTTACAAGCTCATATCTATTGGTGAAGGGTCCTCTGCCTCTGAATCATCCTTCGAACTAAAGGTAAAGCGATCTTGACAACCAAGAAGATGTGATAAAATCCACAATCCAATTGGTGAAGGGTCCTCTACATCTGAATCTTCCTCGTCTGTAAAGTAGAAGTTGGGATACTTGTCATCGAATACATAGATCAGTTTTGTCTTCCCTTTAAGCCTCTCGCTTTGTCTCCTTACGAGCTCATATCTATTGGTGAAGGGTCCTCTACCTCTGAATCATCATTCAAACTAAAGGAAAAGCGATCTTGACAACCAAGAAGATGTGATAAAATCCACAATTCAATTGGTGAAGGGTCCTCTACATCTGAATCTTCCTTGTCTGTAAAGTAGAAGTTGGGATACTTGTCATCGAATACATAGATCGGTTTTGGCTTCCCTTTAAGACTCTCGCTTTGTCTCCATACGAGCTCATATCTATTGGTGAAGTGTCCTCTACCTCTGAATCATCCTTCAAACTGAAGGAAAAGCGATCTTGACAACCAAGAAGATGTGATAAAATCCACAATCCAATTGGTGAAGGGTCCTCTACATCTGAATCTACCTCGTCTGTAAAGTAGAAGTAGGGATACTTTTCATCGAATACATAGAACGGTTTTGGCTTCCCTTTAAGCCTCTCACTTTTTCTCCTTACGAGCTCATATCTATTGGTGAAGAGTCCTCTACCTCTGAATCATCATTCAAACTAAAGGAATAGCGATCTTGACAACCAAGAAGATGTGATAAAATCCACAATCCAATTAGTGAAGGGTCCTCTACATCTGAATCTTCCTTGTCTGTAAAGTAGAAGTTGGGATACTTGTCATCGAATACATAGATTGGTTTTGGCTTCCCTTTAAGCCTCTTGCTTTTTCTCCTTACGAGCTCATATTTATTGGTGAAGGGTCCTCTACCTCTGAATCATCCTTCGAACTGAAGGAAATGCGATCTTGACAAACAAGAAGATGTGATAAAATTCACAATCCAATTGGTGAAGGATCACCTACATCTGAATCTTCCTCGTCTGTAAAGTAGAAGTTGGTACACTTGTCATCGAATACATAGATCGGTTTTGGCTTCCCTTTAAGCCTCTCCCTTTGTCTCCTTACGAGCTCATATCTATTGGTGAAGGATCCTCTACCTCTGAATCATCCTTCAAACTAAAGGAAAAGCGATCTTGACAACCAAGAAGATGTGATAAAATCCACTATCCAATTGGTGAAGGGTCCTCTACATCTGTATCTTCCTCGTCTGTAAAGTAGAAGTTGGGTTACTTGTCGTCGAATACAGAGATCGGTTTTGGTTTCCCTTTAAGCCTCTTGCTTTTTCTCCTTATGAGCTCATATCTATTGGTGAAGGGTCCTCTACGTCTGAATCATCCTTCGAACTGAAGGAAAAGCGATCTTGACAACCAAGAAGATGTGATAAAATCCACAATCCAATTGGTGAAGGGTCCTCTATATCTGAATCTTCCTCGTCTGTAAAGAAGAAATTGGGATACTTGTCATCGAATACATAGATCAGTTTTGGCTTCCCTTTAAGCCTTACGCTTTGTCTCCTTACGAGCTCATATCTATTGGTGAAGGGTCCTCTACCTCTGAATTATCCTTCGAACTGAAGGAAATGTGATCTTGACAAACAAGAAGATGTAATAAAATCCACAATCCAATTGGTGAAGGATCCTCTACATCTGAATCTTCCTCGTCTGTAAAGTAGAAGTTGGGATATTTGTCATCGAATACATATATCGGTTTTGGTTTCCCTTTAAGCCTCTCGCTTTGTCTCCTTACGAGCTCATATCTATTGGTGAAGGGTCCTCTACCTCTGAATCATCCTTCGAACTGAAGGAAAATCGATGTTGACAACCAAGAATATGTGATAAAATCCACAATCCAATTGGTGAAGGGTCCTCTACATCTGAATCTTCCTCGTCTGTAAAGTAGAAGTTGGGTTACTTGTCGTCGAATACATAGATCGGTTTTGGTTTCCCTGTAAGCCTCTTGCTTTGTCTCCTTACGAGCTCATATGTATTGGGGAAGGGTCCTCTACCTCTAAATCATCTTTCGAACTGAAGGAAAAACAATCTTGACAACCAAGAAGATGTGATAAAATCCACAATCCAATTGGTGAAGTGTCCTCTACATCTGAATCTTCCTCGTCTGTAATGTAGAAGTTGGGATATTTGTCATCGAATACATTGATCGGTTTTGGCTTCCCATTAAGCCTCTCGCTTTGTCTCCTTACGAGCTCATATCTATTGGTGAAGGGTCCTCTACCTCTGAGTCATCCTTCGAACTGAAGGAAAAGCGATCTTGAAAACCAAGAAGATGTGATAAAATCCACAATCCAATTGGTGAAGGGTCCTCTACATCTGAATCTTCCTCGTCTGCGAAGCAGAAATTGGCATACTTGTCATCGAATACATAGATCGGTTTTGGCTTCCCTTTAAGCCTCTCGCTTCGTCTCCTTACGAGCTCATATCTATTGGTGAAGGGTCCTCTACCTCTGAATTATCCTTCAAACTGAAGGAAATGTGATCTTGACAAACAAGAAGATGTAATAAAAACCACAATCCAATTGGTGAAGGATCCTCTACATCTGAATCTTCCTCGTCTGTAAAGTAGAAGTTGGGATATTTGTCATCGAATACATAGATCAGTTTTGGCTTCCCTTTAAGCCTTACGCTTTGTCTCCTTACGAGCTCATATCTTTTGGTGAAGGGTCCTCTACCTTTGAGTCATCCTTCGATCTGAAGGAAAAGCGATGTTGACAACCAAGAAGATGTGATAAAATCCACAATCCAATGGGTGAAGGGTCCTCTACATCTGAATCTTCCTCGTCTGTAAAGTATAAGTTGGGATACTTGTCATCGAATACACAGATCTGTTTTGGCTTCCCTTTAAGCCTCTAGCTTTGTCTCCTTACGAGCTCATATCTATTGGTGAAGGGTCCTCTACCTCTAAATCATCCTTCGAAATGAAGGAAAAGTGATCTTGACAACCAAGAAGATGTGATAAAATCCACAATCCAATTGGTGAAGGGTCCTCTACATCTGAATCTTCCTCTTCTGTAAAGTAGAAGTTGGGATACTTATCATCGAATACATAGATCGGTTTTGGCTTCCCTTTAAGCCTCTTTCTTTGTCTCCTTACGAGCTCATATCTATTGGTAAAGGCTCCTCTACGTCTGAATCATCCTTCGAACTGAAGGAAAAGCGATCTTGACAACCAAGAAAATGTGATAAAATCCACAATCCAATTGGTGAAGGGTCATCTACATCTGAATCTTCCTCGTCTGTAAAGTAGAAGTTGGGATACTTGTCATCGAATACATAGATCGGTTTTGGCTTCCTTTTAAGCCTCTCGCTTTCTCTCCTTACGAGCTCATATCTATTGGTGAAGGGTCCTCTACCTCTGAATTATCCTTCGAATTGAAGGAAATGTGATCTTGACAAACAAGAAGATGTAATAAAATCCACAATCCAATTGGTGAAGGATCCTCTATATCTGAATCTTCCTCGTCTGTAAAGTAGAAGTTGGGATATTTGTCATCAAATACATATATTAGTTTTGGCTTCCCTTTAAGCCTTACGTTTTGTCTCCTTACTAGCTCATATCTATTGGTGAAGGGTCCTCTACCTTTGAATCATCCTTCGAACTGAAGGAAAAGCGATGTTGACAACCAAGAAGATGTGATAAAATCCACAATCCAATGGGTGAAGGGTCCTCTAGATCTGAATCTTCCTCGTCTGTAAAGTATAAGTTGGGATATTTGTCATCGAATACACAGATCTGTTTTGGCTTCCCTTTAAGCCTCTAGCTTTGTCTCCTTACGAGCTCATATCTATTGGTGAAGGGTCCTCTACCTCTGAATCATCCTTCGAAATGAAGGAAAAGTGATCTTGACAACCAAGAAGATGTGATAAAATCCACAATCCAATTGGTGAAGGGTCCTCTACATCTGAATCTTCCTCTTCTGTAAAGTAGAAGTTGGGATACTTATCATCGAATACATAGATCGGTTTCGGCTTCCCTTTAAGCCTCTCTCTTTGTCTCTTTTCGAGCTGATATCTATTGGTAAAGGCTCCTCTACCTCTGAATCATCCTTCGAACTGAAGGAAAAGCGATCTTGACAGCCAAGAAAATGTGATAAAAACCACAATCCAATTGGTCAAGGGTCCTCTACATCTGAATCTTACTCGTCTGTAAAGTAGAAGTTGGGATACTTGTCATCGAATACATACATCGGTTTTGGCTTCCCTTTAAGCCTCTCGCTTTGTCTCCTTTCGAGCTCATATCTATTGGTGAAGGGTCCCCTACCTCTGAATCATCCTTCAAACTGAAGGAAAAGCGATCTTGACAACCAAGAAGATGTGATAAAATCCACAATCCAATTGGTGAAGGGTCCTCTACATCTGAATCTTCCTCGTCTGTAAAGTAGAAGGTGGGATACTTGTCATCGAATACATAGATCGGTATTGGCTTCGCTTTAATCCTCTTACTTTGTCTCCTTTCGAGCTTATATCTATTGGTGAAGGGTCCTCTAACTCTGAATCATCCTTCGAACTGAAGGAAAAGCGATCTTGACAAACAAGAAGATGTGATAAAATCCACAATCCAATTGGTGAAGGATACTCTACATCTGAATCTTCCTCGTCTGTAAAGTATAAGTTGGGATACTTGTCATCGAATACATAGATCTGTTTTGGCTTCCCTTTAAGCCTCTCGCTTTGTCTCCATACGAGCTCATATCTATTGTTGAAGTGTCCTCTACCTCTGAATCATCCTTCAAACTGAAGGAAAAGCGATCTTGACAACCAAGAAGATGTGATAAAATCCACAATCCAATTGGTGAAGGGTCCTCTACATCTGAATCTTCCTCGTCTGTAAAGTAGAAGTTGGGATACTTTTCTTCGAATACATAGATCGGTTTTGGCTTCCCTTTAAGCTTCTCACTTTGTCTTCTTACGAGCTCATATCTATTGTTGAAGAGTCCTCTACCTCTGAATCATCATTCAAACTAAAGGAATAACGATCTTGACAACCAAGAAGATGTGATAAAATCCACAATCCAATTGGTGAAGGGTCCTCTACATCTGAATCTTCCTTTTCTGTAAAGTAGAAGTTGGGATACTTGTCATCGAATACATTGATTGGTTTTGGCTTCCCTTTAAGCCTCTTGCTTTGTCTCCTTACGAGCTCATATCTATTGGTGAAGGGTCCTCTACCTCTGAATCATCCTTCGAACTGAAGGAAATGCGATCTTGACAAACAAGAAGATGTGATAAAATTCACAATCCAATTGGTGAAGGATCACCTACATCTGAATCTTCCTCGTCTGTAAAGTAGAAGTTGGTACACTTGTCATCGAATACATAGATCGGTTTTGGCTTCCCTTTAAACCTCTCCCTTTGTCTCCTTACGAGCTCATATCTATTGGTGAAGGGTCCTCTACATCTGAATCTTCCTCGTCTGCAAAGTAGAAGTTGGGATACTTGTCATCGAATACATAGATCGGTTTTGGCTTCCCTTTAATCCTCTCGCTTTGTCTCCTTATGAGCTCATATCTATTGGTGAAGGGTCCTCTACCTCTGAATCATCATTCAAACTAAAGGAAAAGCGATCTTGACAACCAAGAAGATGTGATAAAATCCACAATCCAATTGGTGAAGGGTCCTCTACATCTGAATCTTCCTTGTCTGTAAAGTAGACGTTGGGATACTTGTCATCGAATACATAGATCGGTTTTGGCTTCCCTTTAAGCCTCTCGCTTTGTCTCCATACGAGCTCATATCTATTGGTGAAGTGTCCTCTACCTCTGAATCATCCTTCAAACTGAAGGAAAAGCGATCTTGACAACCAAGAAGATGTGATAAAATCCACAATCCAATTGGTGAAGGGTCCTCTACATCTGAATCTTCCTCGTCTGTAAAGTAGAAGTTGGGATACTTTTCATCGAATACATAGATCGATTTTGGCTTCCCTTTAAGACTCTCACTTTGTCTCCTTACAAGCTCATATCTATTGTTGAAGAGTCCTCTACCTCTGAATCATCATTCAAACTAAAGGAATAGCGATCTTGACAACCAAGAAGATGTGATAAAATCCACAATCCAATTGGTGAAGGGTCCTCTACATCTGAATCTTCCTTGTCTGTAAAGTAGAAGTTGGGATACTTGTCATCGAATACATAGATCGGTTTTGGCTTCCCTTTAAGCCTCTCGCTTTCTCTCCTTACGAGCTCATATCTATTGGTGAAGGGTCCTCTACCTCTGAATTATCCTTCGAATTGAAGGAAATGTGATCTTGACAAACAAGAAGATGTAATAAAATCCACAATCCAATTGGTGAAGGATCCTCTATATCTGAATCTTCCTCGTCTGTAAAGTAGAAGTTGGGATATTTGTCATCAAATACATATATTAGTTTTGGCTTCCCTTTAAGCCTTACGTTTTGTCTCCTTACTAGCTCATATCTATTGGTGAAGGGTCCTCTACCTTTGAATCATCCTTCGAACTGAAGGAAAAGCGATGTTGACAACCAAGAAGATGTGATAAAATCCACAATCCAATGGGTGAAGGGTCCTCTACATCTGAATCTTCCTCGTCTGTAAAGTATAATTTGGGATATTTGTCATCGAATACACAGATCTGTTTTGGCTTCCCTTTAAGCCTCTAGCTTTGTCTCCTTACGAGCTCATATCTATTGGTGAAGGGTCCTCTACCTCTGAATCATCCTTCGAAATGAAGGAAAAGTGATCTTGACAACCAAGAAGATGTGATAAAATCCACAATCCAATTGGTGAAGGGTCCTCTACATCTGAATCTTCCTCTTCTGTAAAGTAGAAGTTGGGATTCTTATCATCGAATACATAGATCGGTTTCGGCTTCCCTTTAAGCCTCTCTCTTTGTCTCCTTTCGAGCTCATATCTATTGGTAAAGGCTCCTCTACCTCTGAATCATCCTTCGAACTGAAGGAAAAGCGATCTTGACAACCAAGAAAATGTGATAAAATCCACAATCCAATTGGTGAAGGGTCCTCTACATCTGAATATTCCTCGTCTGTAAAGTAGAAGTTGGGATACTTGTCATCGAATACATACATCGGTTTTGGCTTCCCTTTAAGCCTCTCGCTTTGTCTCCTTTCGAGCTCATATCTATTGGTGAAGGGTCCTCTACCTCTGAATCATCCTTCAAACTGAAGGAAAAGTGATCTTGACAACCAAGAAGATGTGATAAAATCCACAATCCAATTGGTGAAGGGTCCTCTACATCTGAATCTTCCTCGTCTGTAAAGTAGAAGGTGGGATACTTGTCATCGAATACATAGATCGGTATTGGCTTCGCTTTAATCCTCTTACTTTGTCTCCTTTAGAGCTTATATCTATTGGTGAAGGGTCCTCTAACTCTGAATCATCCTTCGAACTGAAGGAAAAGCGATCTTGACAAACAAGAAGATGTGATAAAATCCACAATCCAATTGGTGAAGGATACTCTACATCTGAATCTTCCTCGTCTGTAAAGTATAAGTTGGGATACTTGTCATCGAATACATAGATCTGTTTTGGCTTCCCTTTAAGCCTCTCGCTTTGTCTCCATACGAGCTCATATCTATTGGTGAAGTGTCCTCTACCTCTGAATCATCCTTCAAACTGAAGGAAAAGTGATCTTGACAACCAAGAAGATGTGATAAAATCCACAATCCAATTGGTGAAGGGTCCTCTACATCTGAATCTTCCTCGTCTGTAAAGTAGAAGTTGGGATACTTTTCATTGAATACATAGATCGGTTTTGGCTTCCCTTTAAGCTTCTCACTTTGTCTCCTTATGAGCTCATATCTATTGTTGAAGAGTCCTCTAACTCTGAATCATCATTCAAACTAAAGGAATAGCGATCTTGACAACCAAGAAGATGTGATAAAATCCACAATCCAATTGGTGAAGGGTCCTCTACATCTGAATCTTCCTTGTCTGTAAAGTAGAAGTTGGGATACTTGTCATCGAATACATAGATTGGTTTTGGCTTCCCTTTAAGCCTCTTGCTTTGTCTCCTTACGAGCTCATATCTATTGGTGAAGGGTCCTCTACCTCTGAATCATCCTTTGAACTGAAGGAAATGCGATCTAGACAAACAAGAAGATGTGATAAAATTCACAATCCAATTGGTGAAGGATCACCTACATCTGAATCTTCCTCGTCTGTAAAGTAGAAGTTGGTACACTTGTCATCGAATACATAGATCGGTTTTGGCTTCCCTTTAAACCTCTCCCTTTGTCTCCTTACGAGCTCATATCTATTGGTGAAGGGTCCTCTACATCTGAATCTTCCTCGTCTGTAAAGTAGAAGTTGGGATACTTGTCATCGAATACATAGATCGGTTTTGGCTTCCCTTTAATCCTCTCGCTTTGTCTCCTTATGAGCTCATATCTATTGGTGAAGGGTCCTCTACCTCTGAATCATCATTCAAACTAAAGGAAAATCGATCTTGACAACCAAGAAGATGTGATAAAATCCACAATCCAATTGGTGAAGGGTCCTCTACATCTGAATCTTCCTTGTCTGTAAAGTAGAAGTTGGGATACTTTTCATCGAATACATAGATCGATTTTGGCTTCCCTTTAAGCCTCTTACTTTGTCTCCTTACGAGCTCATATCTATTGGTGAAGAGTCCTCTACCTCTGAATCATCATTCAAACTAAAGGAATAGCGATCTTGACAACCAAGAAGATGTGATAAAATCCACAATCCAATTGGTGAAGGGTCCTCTACATCTAAATCTTCCTTGTCTGTAAAGTAGAAGTTGGTACACTTGTCATCGAATACATAGATCGGTTTTGGCTTCCCTTTAAGCCTCTCCCTTTGTCTCCTTACGAGCTCATATCTATTGGTGAAGGGTCCTCTACCTCTGAATCATCCTTCAAACTAAAGGAAAAGCGATCTTGACAACCAAGAAGATGTGATAAAATCCACAATCCAATTGGTGAAGGGTCCTCTACATCTGTATCTTCCTCGTCTGTAAAGTAGAAGTTGGGTTACTTGTCGTCGAATACATAGATCGGTTTTGGTTTCCCTTTAAGCCTCTTGCTTTTTCTCCTTATGAGCTCATATCTATTGGTGAAGGGTCCTCTACGTCTGAATCATCCTTCGAACTGAAGGAAAAGCGATCTTCACAACCAAGAAGATGTGATAAAATCCACAATCCAATTGGTGAAGGGTCCTCTACATCTGAATCTTCCTCGTCTGTAAAGTAGAAGTTGGGATACTTGTCATCGAATACATAGATCGGTTTTGGCTTCCTTTTAAGCCTCTCGCTTTGTCTCCTTACGAGCTCATAACTATTGGTGAAGGGTCCTCTACCTCTGAATCATCCTTCGAACTGAAGGAAAAGCGATCTTGACAACCAAGAAGATGTGATAAAATCCACAATCCAATTGGTGAAGTGTCCTCTACATCTGAATCTTCCTCGTCTGTAAAGTAGAAGTTGGGATACTTGTCACCGAATACATAGATCGGTTTTGGCTTCCCTTTAAGCCTCTCACTTTGTCTCCTTACGAGCTCATATCTATTGGTGATGGGTCCTCTACCTCTGAATCATCCTTCGAACTGAAGGAAAAGCGATCTTGACAACCATGAAGATGTGATAAAACCCACAATTCAATTGGTGTAGGGTCCTCTATACCTGAATCTTCCTAGTCTGTAAAGTAGAAATTGGTATACTTGTCATCGAATACATAGATCAGTTTTGGCTTCCCTTTAAGCCTTATGCTTTGTCTCCTTATGAGCTCATATCTATTGGTGAAGGGTCCTCTACCTTTGAGTCATCCTTCGATCTGAAGGAAAAGCGATGTTGACAACCAAGAAGATGTGATAAAATCCACAATCCAATTGGTGAAGGGTCCTCTACATCTGAATCTTCCTCGTCTGTAAAGTATAAGTTGGGATACTTGTCATCGAATACACAGATCTGTTTTGGCTTCCCTTTAAACCTCTCGCTTTGTCTCCTTACGAGCTCATATCTATTGGTGAAGGGTCCTCTACCTCTGAATCATCCTTCGAAATGAAGGAAAAGTGATCTTGACAACCAAGAAGATGTGATAAAATCCACAATCCAATTGGTGAAGGGTCCTCTACATCTCAATCTTCCTCTTCTGTAAAGTAGAAGTTGGGATACTTGTCATCGAATACATAGATCGGTTTTGGCTTCCCTTTAAGCCTCTCTCTTTGTCTCCTTACGAGCTCATATCTATTGGTAAAGGCTCCTCTACCTCTGAATCATCCTTCGAACTGAAGGAAAAGCGATCTTGACAACCAAGAAGATGTAATAAAATCCACAATCCAATTGGTGAAGGATCCTCTACATCTGAATCTTCCTCGTCTGTAAAGTAGAAGTTGGGATATTTGTCATCAAATACATATATCAGTTTTGGCTTCCCTTTAAGCCTTACGCTTTGTCTCCTTACTAGCTCATATCTATTGGTGAAGGGTCCTCTACCTCTGAATCATCCTTCAAACTGAAGGAAAAGCGATCTTGACAACCAAGAAGATGTGATAAAATCCACATTCCAATTGGTGAAGGGTCCTCTACATCTGAATCTTCCTCGTCTGTAAAGTAGAAGGTGTGATACTTGTCATCGAATACATAGATCGGTATTGGCTTCGCTTTAATCCTCTCACTTTGTCTCCTTTCGAGCTTATATCTATTGGTGAAGGGTCCTCTAACTCTGGTACATCCTTCGAACTGAAGGAAAAGCGATCTTGACAACCAAGAAGATGTGTTAAAATCCACAATCCAATTTGTGAAGGGTCCTCTATTTCTGAATCTTCTTCGTCTGTAAAGTAGAAGTTGGGATACTTGTCATCGAACACATAGACCAGTTTTTTTTCCCTTTAAGCCTCTCGCTTTGTCTCCTTACGAGCTCATATCTATTGGTGAAGAGTCCTCTACCCCTGAATCATCATTCGAACTATAGGAAAAATGATCTTGACAACCAAGAAGATGTGATAAAATCCACAATCCAATTGGTGAAGGGTCCTCTACATCTGAATCTTCCTCATCTGTAAAGTAGAAGCTGGGATACTTGTCATCGAATACATAGATCGGTTTTGGCTTCCCATTAAGCCTCTCGCTTTGTCTCCTTACGAGCTCATATCTATTGGTGAAGGATCCTCTACCTCTGAATCATCCTTCGAACTGAAGGAAAAGCGATCTTGACAACCAAGAAGATGTGATAAAATCCACAATCCAATTGGTGAAGGGTCCTCTACATCTGAATCTTCCTCGTCTGTAAAGTAGAAATTGGGATACTTGTCATCGAATACATAGATCAGTTTTTCTTCCCTTTAAGCCTCTCGCTTTGTCTCCTTACGAGCTCATATCTATTGGTGAAGGGTCCTCTACCTCTGAATCATCCTTCGAACTGAAGGAAAAGCGATCTTGACAACCAGGAAAATGTGATAAAATCCACAATCCAATTGGTGAAGGGTCCTCTACATCTGAATCTTCCTCGTCTGTAAAGTAGAAATTGGGATACTTGTCATCGAATACATAGATCAGTTTTTCTTCCCTTTAAGCCTCTCACTTTGTCTCCTTACGAGCTCATATCTATTGGTGAAGGGTCCTCTACCTCTGAATCATCCTTCGATCTGAAGGAAAAGCGATCTTGACAACCAAGAAGATGTGATAAAATCCACAATCCAATTGGTGAACGGTCCTCTACATATGAATCTTCCTCGTCTGTAAAGTAGAAATTGGGATACTTGTCATCGAATACATAGATCTGTTTTGGCTTCCCTTTAAGCCTCTCGCTTTGTCTCCTTACGAGCTCATATCTATTGGTGAAGGGTCCTCTACCTCTTAATCTTCCTCGTCTGTAAGGTAGAAGTTGGGATACTTGTCATCGAATACATAAATCGGTTTTGGCTTCCCATTAAGCCTCTCGCTTTGTCTCCTTACGAGCTCATATCTCTTGGTGAAGGGTCCTCTACCTCTGAATCATCCTTCGAACTGAAGGAAAAGCGATCTTGACAACCAAAAAGATGTGATACAATCCACAATCCAATTGGTGAAGGGTCCTCTACATCTGAATCTTCCTCGTCTGTAAAGTAGAAATTGGGATACTTGTCATCGAATTCATAGATCAGTTTTTTTTCCCTTTAAGCCTCTCGCTTTGTCTCCTTACGAGCTCATATCTATTGGTAAAGGGTCCTCTACCTCTGAATCATCCTTCGAACTGAAGGAAAAGCGATTTTGAAAACCAAGAAGATGTGATAAAATCCACAATCCAATTGGTGAAGGGTCCTCTACATCTGAATCTTCCTCTTCTGTAAAGTAGAAATTGGGATACTTGTCATCGAATACATAGATCGGTTTTGGCTTCCCTTTAAGCCTCTCGCTTTGTCTCCTTACGAGCTCATATCTATTGGTGAAGGGTCCTCTACCTCTTAATCTTACTTGTCTGTAAAGTAGAAGTTGGGATACTTGTCATCGAATACATAAATCGGTTTTGGCTTCCCATTAAGCCTCTCGCTTTGTCTCCTTACGAGCTCATATCTATTGGTGAAGGGTCCTCTACCTCTGAATCATCCTTCGAACTGAAGGAAAAGCGATCTTGACAACCAAGAAGATGTGATAAAATCCACAATCCAATTGGTGAACGGTCCTCTACATATGAATCTTCCTCGTCTGTAAAGTAGAAATTGGGATACTTGTCATCGAATACATAGATCTGTTTTGGCTTCCCTTTAAGCCTCTCGCTTTGTCTCCTTACGAGCTCATATCTATTGGTGAAGGGTCCTTTACCTCTTAATCTTCCTCGTCTGTAAGGTAGAAGTTGGGATACTTGTCATCGAATACATAAATCGGTTTTGGCTTCCCATTAAGCCTCTCGCTTTGTCTCCTTACGAGCTCATATCTATTGGTGAAGGGTCCTCTACCTCTGAATCATCCTTCGAACTGAAGGAAAAGCGATCTTGACAACCAAAAAGATGTGATACAATCCACAATCCAATTGGTGAAGGGTCCTCTACATCTGAATCTTCCTTGTCTGTAAAGTAGAAGTTGGGATACTTGTCATCGAATACATAGATTGGTTTTGGCTTCCCTTTAAGCCTCTTGCTTTGTCTCCTTACGAGCTCATATCTATTGGTGAAGGGTCCTCTACCTCTGAATCATCCTTCGAACTGAAGGAAATGCGATCTTGACAAACAAGAAGATGTGATAAAATTCACAATCCAATTGGTGAAGGATCACCTACATCTGAATCTTCCTCGTCTGTAAAGTAGAAGTTGGTACACTTGTCATCGAATACATAGATCGGTTTTGGCTTCCCTTTAAACCTCTCCCTTTGTCTCCTTACGAGCTCATATCTATTGGTGAAGGGTCCTCTACATCTGAATCTTCCTCGTCTGTAAAGTAGAAGTTGGGATACTTGTCATCGAATACATAGATCGGTTTTGGCTTCCCTTTAATCCTCTCGCTTTGTCTCCTTATGAGCTCATATCTATTGGTGAAGGGTCCTCTACCTCTGAATCATCATTCAAACTAAAGGAAAAGCGATCTTGACAACCAAGAAGATGTGATAAAATCCACAATCCAATTGGTGAAGGGTCCTCTACATCTGAATCTTCCTTGTCTGTAAAGTAGAAGTTGGGATACTTGTCATCGAATACATAGATCGGTTTTGGCTTCCCTTTAAGCCTCTCGCTTTGTCTCCATACGAGCTCATATCTATTGGTGAAGTGTCCTCTACCTCTGAATCATCCTTCAAACTGAAGGAAAAGCGATCTTGACAACCAAGAAGATGTGATAAAATCCACAATCCAATTGGTGAAGGGTCCTCTACATCTGAATCTTCCTCGTCTGTAAAGTAGAAGTTGGGATACTTTTCATCGAATACATAGATCGATTTTGGCTTCCCTTTAAGCCTCTCACTTTGTCTCCTTACGAGCTCATATCTATTGGTGAAGGGTCCTCTACCTTTGAGTCATCCTTCGATCTGAAGGAAAAGCGATGTTGACAACCAAGAAGATGTGATAAAATCCACAATCCAATTGGTGAAGGGTCCTCTACATCTGAATCTTCCTCGTCTGTAAAGTATAAGTTGGGATACTTGTCATCGAATACACAGATCTGTTTTGGCTTCCCTTTAAACCTCTCGCTTTGTCTCCTTACGAGCTTATATCTATTGGTGAAGGGTCCTCTACCTCTGAATCATCCTTCGAAATGAAGTAAAAGTGATCTTGACAACCAAGAAGATGTGATAAAATCCACAATCCAATTGGTGAAGGGTCCTCTACATCTCAATCTTCCTCTTCTGTAAAGTAGAAGTTGGGATACTTGTCATCGAATACATAGATCGGTTTTGGCTTCCCTTTAAGCCTCCCTCTTTGTCTCCTTACGAGCTCATATCTATTGGTAAAGGCTCCTCTACCTCTGAATCATCCTTCGAACTGAAGGAAAAGCGATCTTGACAACCAAGAAGATGTAATAAAATCCACAATCCAATTGGTTAAGGATCCTCTACATCTGAATCTTCCTCGTCTGTAAAGTAGAAGTTGGGATGTTTGTCATCAAATACATATATCAGTTTTGGCTTCCCTTTAAGCCTTACGCTTTGTCTCCTTACTAGCTCATATCTATTGGTGAAGGGTCCTCTACCTCTGAATCATCCTTCAAACTGAAGGAAAAGCGATCTTGACAACCAAGAAGATGTGATAAAATCCACATTCCAATTGGTGAAGGGTCCTCTACATCTGAATCTTCCTCGTCTGTAAAGTAGAAGGTGTGATACTTGTCATCGAATACATAGATCGGTATTGGCTTCGCTTTAATCCTCTCACTTTGTCTCCTTTCGAGCTTATATCTATTGGTGAAGGGTCCTCTAACTCTGGTACATCCTTCGAACTGAAGGAAAAGCGATCTTGACAACCAAGAAGATGTGATAAAATCCACAATCCAATTTGTGAAGGGTCCTCTATTTCTGAATCTTCCTCGTCTGTAAAGTAGAAGTTGGGATACTTGTCATCGAACACATAGACCAGTTTTTTTTCCCTTTAAGCCTCTCGCTTTGTCTCCTTACGAGCTCATATCTATTGGTGAAGAGTCCTCTACCTCTGAATCATCATTCGAACTATAGGAAAAGCGATCTTGACAACCAAGAAGATGTGATAAAATCCACAATCCAATTGGTGAAGGGTCCTCTACATCTGAATCTTCCTCATCTGTAAAGTAGAAGCTGGGATACTTGTCATCGAATACATAGATCGGTTTTGGCTTCCCATTAAGCCTCTCGCTTTGTCTCCTTACGAGCTCATATCTATTGGTGAAGGATCCTCTACCTCTGAATCATCCTTCGAACTGAAGGAAAAGCGATCTTGACAACCAAGAAGATGTGATAAAATCCACAATCCAATTGGTGAAGGGTCCTCTACATCTGAATCTTCCTCGTCTGTAAAGTAGAAATTGGGATACTTGTCATCGAATACATAGATCAGTTTTTCTTCCCTTTAAGCCTCTCGCTTTGTCTCCTTACGAGCTCATATCTATTGGTGAAGGGTCCTCTACCTCTGAATCATCCTTCGAACTGAAGGAAAAGCGATCTTGACAACCAGGAAGATGTGATAAAATCCACAATCCAATTGGTGAAGGGTCCTCTACATCTGAATCTTCCTCGTCTGTAAAGTAGAAATTGGGATACTTGTCATCGAATACATAGATCAGTTTTTCTTCCCTTTAAGCCTCTCACTTTGTCTCCTTACGAGCTCATATCTATTGGTGAAGGGTCCTCTACCTCTGAATCATCCTTCGAACTGAAGGAAAAGCGATCTTGACAACCAAGAAGATGTGATAAAATCCACAATCCAATTGGTGAACGGTCCTCTACATATGAATCTTCCTCGTCTGTAAAGTAGAAATTGGGATACTTGTCATCGAATACATAGATCTGTTTTGGCTTCCCTTTAAGCCTCTCGCTTTGTCTCCTTACGAGCTCATATCTATTGGTGAAGGGTCCTCTACCTCTTAATCTTCCTCGTCTGTAAGGTAGAAGTTGGGATACTTGTCATCGAATACATAAATCGGTTTTGGCTTCCCATTAAGCCTCTCGCTTTGTCTCCTTACGAGCTCATATCTATTGGTGAAGGGTCCTCTACCTCTGAATCATCCTTCGAACTGAAGGAAAAGCGATCTTGACAACCAAAAAGATGTGATACAATCCACAATCCAATTGGTGAAGGGTCCTCTACATCTGAATCTTCCTCGTCTGTAAAGTAGAAATTGGGATACTTGTCATCGAATACATAGATCAGTTTTTTTTCCCTTTAAGCCTCTCGCTTTGTCTCCTTACGAGCTCATATCTATTGGTAAAGGGTCCTCTACCTCTGAATCATCCTTCGAACTGAAGGAAAGGCGATTTTGAAAACCAAGAAGATGTGATAAAATCCACAATCCAATTGGTGAATGGTCCTCTACATCTGAATCTTCCTCTTCTGTAAAGTAGAAATTGGGATACTTGTCATCGAATACATAGATCGGTTTTGGCTTCCCTTTAAGCCTCTCGCTTTGTCTCCTTACGAGCTCATATCTATTGGTGAAGGGTCCTCTACCTCTTAATCTTACTCGTCTGTAAAGTAGAAGTTGGGATACTTGTCATCGAATACATAAATCGGTTTTGGCTTCCCATTAAGCCTCTCGCTTTGTCTCCTTACGAGCTCATATCTATTGGTGAAGGGTCCTCTACCTCTGAATCATCCTTCTAACTGAAGGAAAAGCGATCTTGACAACCAGGAAGATGTGATAAAATCCACAATCCAATTGGTGAAGGGTCCTCTACATCTGAATCTTCCTCGTCTGTAAAGTGGAAATTGGGATACTTGTCATCGAATACATAGATCAGTTTTTCTTCCCTTTAAGCCTCTCGCTTTGTCTCCTTACGAGCTCATATCTATTGGTGAAGCGTCCTCTACCTCTGAATCATCCTTCGAACTGAAGGAAAAGCGATCTTGACAACCAAGAAGATGTGATAAAATCCACAATCCAATTTGTGAACGGTCCTCTACATATGAATCTTCCTCGTCTGTAAAGTAGAAATTGGGATACTTGTCATCGAATACATAGATCTGTTTTGGCTTCCCTTTAAGCCTCTCGCTTTGTCTCCTTACGAGCTCATATCTATTGGTGAAGGGTCCTCTACCTCTTAATCTTCCTCGTCTGTAAGGTAGAAGTTGGGATACTTGTCATCGAATACATAAATCAGTTTTGGCTTCCCATTAAGCCTCTCGCTTTGTCTCCTTACGAGCTCATATCTATTGGTGAAGGGTCCTCTACCTCTGAATCATCCTTCGAACTGAAGGAAAAGCGATCTTGACAACCAAAAAGATGTGATACAATCCACAATCCAATTGGTGAAGGGTCCTCTACATCTGAATCTTCCTTGTCTGTAAAGTAGAAGTTGGGATACTTGTCATCGAATACATAGATTGGTTTTGGCTTCCCTTTAAGCCTCTTGCTTTGTCTCCTTACGAGCTCATATCTATTGGTGAAGGGTCCTCTACCTCTGAATCATCCTTCGAACTGAAGGAAATGCGATCTTGACAAACAAGAAGATGTGATAAAATTCACAATCCAATTGGTGAAGGATCACCTACATCTGAATCTTCCTCGTCTGTAAAGTAGAAGTTGGTACACTTGTCATCGAATACATAGATCGGTTTTGGCTTCCCTTTAAACCTCTTCCTTTGTCTCCTTACGAGCTCATATCTATTGGTGAAGGGTCCTCTACATCTGAATCTTCCTCGTCTGTAAAGTAGAAGTTGGGATACTTGTCATCGAATACATAGATCGGTTTTGGCTTCCCTTTAATCCTCTCGCTTTGTCTCCTTATGAGCTCATATCTATTGGTGAAGGGTCCTCTACCTCTGAATCATCATTCAAACTAAAGGAAAAGCGATCTTGACAACCAAGAAGATGTGATAAAATCCACAATCCAATTGGTGAAGGGTCCTCTACATCTGAATCTTCCTTGTCTGTAAAGTAGAAGTTGGGATACTTGTCATCGAATACATAGATCGGTTTTGGCTTCCCTTTAAGCCTCTCGCTTTGTCTCCATACGAGCTCATATCTATTGGTGAAGTGTCCTCTACCTCTGAATCATCCTTCAAACTGAAGGAAAAGCGATCTTGACAACCAAGAAGATGTGATAAAATCCACAATCCAATTGGTGAAGGGTCCTCTACATCTGAATCTTCCTCGTCTGTAAAGTAGAAGTTGGGATACTTTTCATCGAATACATAGATCGATTTTGGCTTCCCTTTAAGCCTCTCACTTTGTCTCCTTACGAGCTCATATCTATTGGTGAAGGGTCCTCTACCTCTGAATCATCATTCAAACTAAAGGAATAGCGATCTTGACAACCAAGAAGATGTGATAAAATCCACAATCCAATTGGTGAAGGGTCCTCTACATCTGAATCTTCCTTGTCTGTAAAGTAGAAGTTGGGATACTTGTCATCGAATACATAGATTGGTTTTGGCTTCCCTTTAAGCCTCTTGCTTTGTCTCCTTACGAGCTCATATCTATTGGTGAAGGGTCCTCTACCTCTGAATCATCCTTCGAACTGAAGGAAATGCGATCTTGACAAACAAGAAGATGTGATAAAATTCACAATCCAATTGGTGAAGGATCACCTACATCTGAATCTTCCTCGTCTGTAAAGTAGAAGTTGGTACACTTGTCATCGAATACATAGATCGGTTTTGGCTTCCCTTTAAGCCTCTCCCTTTGTCTCCTTACGAGCTCATATCTATTGGTGATGGGTCCTCTACCTCTGAATCATCCTTCAAACTAAAGGAAAAGCGATCTTGACAACCAAGAAGATGTGATAAAATCCACAATCCAATTGGTGAAGGGTCCTCTACATCTGTATCTTCCTCGTCTGTAAAGTAGAAGTTGGGTTACTTGTCGTCGAATACATAGATCGGTTTTGGTTTCCCTTTAAGCCTCTTGCTTTTTCTCCTTATGAGCTCATATCTATTGGTGAAGGGTCCTCTACGTCTGATTCATCCTTCGAACTGAAGGAAAAGCGATCTTCACAACCAAGAAGATGTGATAAAATCCACAATCCAATTGGTGAAGGGTCCTCTACATCTGAATCTTCCTCGTCTGTAAAGTAGAAGTTGGGATACTTGTCATCGAATACATAGATCGGTTTTGGCTTCCCTTTAAGCCTCTCGCTTTGTCTCCTTACGAGCTCATATCTATTGGTGAAGGGTCCTCTACCTCTGAATCATCCTTCGAACTGAAGGAAAAGCGATCTTGACAACCAAGAAGATGTGATAAAATCCACAATCCAATTGGTGAAGGGTCCTTTACATCTGAATCTTCCTCGTCTGTAAAGTAGAAGTTGGGATACTTGTCATCGAATACATAGATCGGTTTTGGCTTCCCTTTAAGCCTCTCACTTTGTCTCCTTACGAGCTCATATCTATTGGTGAAGGGTCCTCTACCTCTGAATCATCCTTCGAACTGAAGGAAAAGCGATCTTGACAACCAAGAAGATGTGATAAAACCCACAATTCAATTGGTGTAGGGTCCTCTATACCTGAATCTTCCTCGTCTGTAAAGTAGAAATTGGTATACTTGTCATCGAATACATAGATCAGTTTTGGCTTCCCTTTAAGCCTTATGCTTTGTCTCCTTATGAGCTCATATCTATTGGTGAAGGGTCCTCTACCTTTGAGTCATCCTTCGATCTGAAGGAAAAGCGATGTTGACAACCAAGAAGATGTGATAAAATCCACAATCCAATTGGTGAAGGGTCCTCTACATCTGAATCTTCCTCGTCTGTAAAGTATAAGTTGGGATACTTGTCATCGAATACACAGATCTGTTTTGGCTTCCCTTTAAACCTCTCGCTTTGTCTCCTTACGAGCTCATATCTATTGGTGAAGGGTCCTCTACCTCTGAATCATCCTTCGAAATGAAGGAAAAGTGATCTTGACAACCAAGAAGATGTGATAAAATCCACAATCCAATTGGTGAAGGGTCCTCTACATCTCAATCTTCCTCTTCTGTAAAGTAGAAGTTGGGATACTTGTCATCGAATACATCGATCGGTTTTGGCTTCCCTTTAAGCCTCTCTCTTTGTCTCCTTACGAGCTCATATCTATTGGTAAAGGCTCCTCTATCTCTGAATCATCCTTCGAACTGAAGGAAAAGCGATCTTGACAACCAAGAAAATGTGATAAAATCCACAATCCAATTGGTGAAGGGTCCTCTACATCTGAATCTTCCTCGTCTGTAAAGTAGAAGTTGGGATACTTGTCATCGAATACATAGATCGGTTTTGGCTTCCCTTTAAGCCTCTCGCTTTGTCTCCTTACGAGCTCATATCTATTGGTGAAGGGTCCTCTACCTCTGAATTATCCTTCGAACTGAAGGAAATGTGATCTTGACAAACAAGAAGATGTAATAAAATCCACAATCCAATTGGTGAAGGATCCTCTACATCTGAATCTTCCTCGTCTGTAAAGTAGAAGTTGGGATATTTGTCATCAAATACTTATATCAGTTTTGGCTTCCCTTTAAGCCTTATGCTTTGTCTCCTTACTAGCTCATATCTATTGGTGAAGGGTCCTCTACCTCTGAATCATCCTTCAAACTGAAGGAAAAGCGATCTTGACTACCAAGAAGATGTGATAAAATCCACATTCCAATTGGTGAAGGGTCCTCTACATCTGAATCTTCCTTGTCTGTAAAGTAGAAGGTGTGATACTTGTCATCGAATACATAGATCGGTATTGGCTACGCTTTAATCCTCTCACTTTGTCTCCTTTCGAGCTTATATCTATTGGTGAAGGGTCCTCTAACTCTGGTACATCCTTCGAACTGAAGGAAAAGCGATCTTGACAAACAAGAAGATGTGATAAAATCCACAATCCAATTGGTGAAGGGTCCTCTACATCTGAATTTTCCTCGTCTGTAAAGTAGAAGTTGGGATACTTGTCATCGAATACATAAATCGGTTTTGGCTTCCCATTAAGCCTCTCGCTTAGTCTCCTTACGAGCTCATATCTATTAGTGAAGGGTCCTCTACCTCTTAATCTTCCTTGTCTGTAAAGTAGAAGTTGGGATACTTGTCATCGAATACATAAATCGGTTTTGGCTTCCCATTAAGCCTCTCGCTTTGTCTCCTTACGAGCTCATATCTATTGGTGAAGGGTCCTCTACCTCTGAATCATCCTTCAAACTGAAGGAAAAGCGATCTTGACAACCAAGAAGATGTGATACAATCCACAATCCAATTGGTGAAGGGTCCTCTACATCTGAATCTTCCTCGTCTGTAAAGTAGAAATTGGGATACTTGTCATCGAATACATAGATCGGTTTTGGCTTCCCTTTAAGCCTCTCGCTTTGTCTCCTTACGAGCTCATATCTATTCGAGAATGGTCCTCTACGTCTGAATCATCCTTCGATCTGAAGGAAAAGCGATCCTGAAAACCAAAAAGATGTTATAAAATCCACAATCCAATTGGTGAAGGGTCCTCTACATCTGAATCTTCTTCGTCTGTAAAGTAGAAATTGGGATACTTGTCATCCAATACATAGATCAGTTTTTCTTCCCTTTAAGTTTCTCGCTTTGTCTCCATACGACCTCATATCTATTGGAGAAGGGTCCTCTACCTCTGAATCATCCTTCGAACTGAAGGAAAAGCGATCTTGACAACCAAGAAGATGTGATAAAATCCACAATCCAATTGGTGAAGGGTCCTCTACATCTGAATCTTCCTCGTCTGTAAAGTAGAAGTTGGGATACTTGTCATCGAATACATAGATCGGTTTTGGCTTCCCTTTAAGCCTCTCGCTTTGTCTCCTTACGAGCTCATATCTATTGGTGAAGGGTCCTCTACGTCTGAATCATCCTTCGAACTGAAGGAAAAGCGATCTTGACAACCAAGAAGATGTGATAAAATCCACAATCCAATTGGTGAAGGGTCCTCTACATCTGAATCTTCTTCGTCTTTAAAGTAGGAGTTGGGATACTTGTCATCGAATACATAGATCGGTTTTGGCTTCCCTTTAAGCCTTTCTCTTTGTCTCCTTACGAGCTCATATCTATTGGTGAAGAGTCATCTACCTCTGAATCATCATTCGAAGTAAAGGAAAAGCGATCTTGACAACCAAGAAGATGTGATAAAATCCACAATCCAATTAGTGAAGGGTCCTTTACATCTGAATCTTCCATGTCTGTAAAGTAGAAGTTGGGATACTTGTCATCGAATACATAGATCTGTTTTGGCTTCCCTTTAAGCCTCTCGCTTTGTCTCCTTACGCGCTTATATCTATTGGTGAAGAGTCCTCTACCTCTGAATCATCATTCGAACTAAAGGAAAAGCGATCTTGACAACTAAGAAGATGTGATAAAATCCACAATCCAATTGGTGAAGGGTCCTCTACATCTGAATCTTCCTCGTCTGTAAAGTAGAAGTTGGGATACTTTATCGAATACATACTTTGGTTTTGGCTTCCCTTTAAGCCTCTCGCTTTGCCTCCTTACGAGCTCATATCTATTGGTGAAGAGTCCTCTACCTCTGAATCCTCCTTTGAACTGAAGGAAAAGTGATCCTGACAACCTAGAAGATGTGATAGAATCCATAATCCAATTGGTGAAGGGTCCTCTACATCTGAATCTTCCTCATCTGTAAAGTAGAAGTTGGGTTACTTGTCGTCGAATACATAGATCGGATTTGGTTTCCCTTTAAGCCTCTTGCTTTGTCTCCTTACTAGCTCATATCTATTGGTGAAGGGTCCTCTACCTCTACATCAACTTTCAAACTGAAGGAAAAGCAATCTTGACAACCAAGAAGATGTGATAAAATCCACAATCCAATTTGTGAAGGGTCCTCTTTCTGAATCTTCCTCGTCTGTAAAGTAGAAGTTGGGATACTTGTCATCGAACACATAGATCAGTTTTTCTTCCCTTTAAGCCTCTCGCTTTGTCTCCTTACGAGCTCATATCTATTGGTGAAGAGTCCTCTACCTCTGAATCATCATTCGAACTAAAGGAAAAGCGATCTTGACAACCAAGAAGATGTGATAAAATCCACAATCCAATTGGTGAAGGGTCCTCTACATCTGAATCTTCCTCATCTGTAAAGTAGAAGCTGGGATACTTGTCATCGAATACATAGATCAGTTTTGGCTTCCCATTAAGCCTCTCGCTTTGTCTCCTTACGAGCTCATATCTATTGGTGAAGGATCCTCTACCTCTGAATCATCCTTCGAACTGAAGGAAAAGCGATCTTGACAACCAAGAAGATGTGATAAAATCCACAATCCAATTGGTGAAGGGTCCTCTACATCTGAATCTTCCTCGTCTGTAAAGTAGAAATTGGGATACTTGTCATCGAATACATAGATCAGTTTTTCTTCCCTTTAAGCCTCTCGCTTTGTCTCCTTACGAGCTCATATCTATTGGTGTAGGGTCCTCTACCTCTGAATCATCCTTCGAACTGAAGGAAAAGCGATCTTGACAACCAGGAAGATGTGATAAAATCCACAATCCAATTGGTGAAGGGTCCTCTACATCTGAATCTTCCTCGTCTGTAAAGTAGAAATTGGGATACTTGTCATCGAATACATAGATCAGTTTTTCTTCCCTTTAAGCCTCTCGCTTTGTCTCCTTACGAGCTCATATCTATTGGTGAAGGGTCCTCTACCTCTGAATCATCCTCCGAACTGAAGGAAAAGCGATCTTGACAACCAAGAAGATGTGATAAAATCCACAATCCAATTGGTGAGCGGTCCTCTACATATGAATCTTCCTCGTCTGTAAAGTAGAAATTGGGATACTTGTCATCGAATACATAGATCTGTTTTGGCTTCCCTTTAAGCCTCTCGCTTTGTCTCCTTACGAGCTCATATCTATTGGTGAAGGGTCCTCTACCTCTTAATCTTCCTCGTCTGTAAGGTAGAAGTTGGGATACTTGTCATCGAATACATAAATCGGTTTTGGCTTCCCATTAAGCCTCTCGCTTTGTCTCCTTACGAGCTCATATCTATTGGTGAAGGGTCCTCTACCTCTGAATCATCCTTCGAACTGAAGGAAAAGCGATCTTGACAACCAAAAAGATGTGATACAATCCACAATCCAATTGGTGAAGGGTCCTCTACATCTGAATCTTCCTCGTCTGTAAAGTAGAAATTGGGATACTTGTCATCGAATACATAGATCAGTTTTTTTTCCCTTTAAGCCTCTCGCTTTGTCTCCTTACGAGCTCATATCTATTGATAAAGGGTCCTCTACCTCTGAATCATCCTTCGAACTGAAGGAAAAGCGATTTTGACAACCAAGAAGATGTGAAAAAAATCCACAATCCAATTGGTGAAGGGTCCTCTACATCTGAATCTTCCTCTTCTGTAAAGTAGAAATTGGGATACTTGTCATCGAATACATAGATTGGTTTTGGCTTCCCTTTAAGCCTCTCGCTTTGTCTCCTTACGAGCTCATATCTATTGGTGAAGGGTCCTCTACCTTTTAATCTTCCTCGTCTGTAAAGTAGAAGTTGGGATACTTGTGATCGAATACATAAATCAGTTTTGACTTCCCATTAAGCCTCTCGCTTTGTCTCCTTATGAGCTCATATCTATTGGTGAAGGGTCCTCTACCTCAGAATCATCCTTCGAACTGAAGGAAAAGCGATCTTGACAACCAAGAAGATGTGATAAAATCCACAATCCAATTGGTGAACGGTCCTCTACATATGAATCTTCCTCGTCTGTAAAGTAGAAATTGGGATACTTGTCATCGAATACATAGATCTGTTTTGGCTTCCCTTTAAGCCTCTTGCTTTGTCTCCTTACGAGCTCATATCTATTGGTGAAGGGTCCTCTACCTCTTAATCTTCCTCGTCTGTAAGGTAGAAGTTGGGATACTTGTCATCGAATACATAAATCGGTTTTGGCTTCCCATTAAGCCTCTCGCTTTGTCTCCTTACGAGCTCATATCTATTGGTGAAGGGTCCTCTACCTCTGAATCATCCTTCGAACTGAAGGAAAAGCGATCTTGACAACCAAAAAGATGTGATACAATCCACAATCCAATTGGTGAAGGGTCCTCTACATCTGAATCTTCCTCGTCTGTAAAGTAGAAATTGGGATACTTGTCATCGAATACATAGATCGGTTTTGGCTTCCCTTTAAGCCTCTCGCTTTGTCTCCTTACGAGCTCATATCTATTCGAGAAGGGTCCTCTACCTCTGAATCATCCTTCGAACTTAAGGAAAAGCGATCCTGAAAACCAAAAAGATGTTATAAAATCCACAATCCAATTGGTGAAGGGTCCTCTACATCTGAATCTTCCTCGTCTGTAAAGTTGAAGTTGGGATACTTGTCATCGAATACATAGATCGGTTTTGGCTTCCCATTAAGCCTCTCGCTTTGTCTCCTTACGAGCCCATATCTATTGGTGAAGGGTCCTCTACCTCTGAATCATCCTTCGAACTGAAGGAAAAGCGATCTTGACAAACAAGAAGATGTGATAAAATCCACAATCCAATTCGTGAAGGGTCCTCTACATCTGAATCTTCCTTGTCTGTAAAGTAGAAGTTGGGATACTTGTCATCGAATACATACATCGGTTTTGGCTTCCCTTTAAGCCTCTCGCTTTGCCTCCTTACGAGCTCATATCTATTGGTGAAGGGTCCTCTACATCTGAATCCTCCTTTGAACTAAAGGAAAAGCGATCTTGACAACCAAGAAGATGTGATAAAATCCACAATCCAATTGGTGAAGGGTCCTCTACATCTGAATCTTCCTCATCTGTAAAGTAGAAGCTGGGATACTTGTCATCGAATACATAGATCAGTTTTGGCTTCCCATTAAGCCTCTCGCTTTGTCTCCTTACGAGCTCATATCTATTGGTGAAGGATCCTCTACCTCTGAATCATCCTTCGAACTGAAGGAAAAGCGATCTTGACAACCAAGAAGATGTGATAAAATCCACAATCCAATTGGTGAAGGGTCCTCTACATCTGAATCTTCCTTGTCTGTAAAGTAGAAATTGGGATACTTGTCATCGAATACATAGATCAGTTTTTCTTCCCTTTAAGCCTCTCACTTTGTCTCCTTACGAGCTCATATCTATTGGTGAAGGGTCCTCTACCTCTGAATCATCCTTCGAACTGAAGGAAAAGCGATCTTGACAACCAGGAAGATGTGATAAAATCCACAATCCAATTGGTGAAGGGTCCTCTACATCTGAATCTTCCTCGTCTGTAAAGTAGAAATTGGGATACTTGTCATCGAATACATAGATCAGTTTTTCTTCCCTTTAAGCCTCTCGCTTTGTCTCCTTACGAGCTCATATCTATTGGTGAAGGGTCCTCTACCTCTGAATCATCCTTCAAACTGAAGGAAAAGCGATCTTGACAACCAAGAAGATGTGATAAAATCCACAATCCAATTGGTGAACGGTCCTCTACATATGAATCTTCCTCGTCTGTAAAGTAGAAATTGGGATACTTGTCATCGAATACATAGATCTGTTTTGGCTTCCCTTTAAGCCTCTCGCTTTGTCTCCTTACGAGCTCATATCTATTGGTGAAGGGTCCTCTACCTCTTAATCTTCCTCATCTGTAAGGTAGAAGTTGGGATACTTGTCATCGAATACATAAATCGGTTTTGGCTTCCCATTAAGCCTCTCGCTTTGTCTCCTTACGAGCTCATATCTATTGGTGAAGGGTCCTCTACCTCTGAATCATCCTTCGAACTGAAAGAAAAGCGATCTTGACAACCAAAAAGATGTGATACAATCCACAATCCAATTGGTGAAGGGTCCTCTACATCTGAATCTTCCTCGTCTGTAAAGTAGAAATTGGGATACTTGTCATCGAATACATAGATCAGTTTTTTTTCCCTTTAAGCCTCTCGCTTTGTCTCCTTACGAGCTCATGTCTATTGGTAAAGGGTCCTCTACCTCTGAATCATCCTTCGAACTGAAGGAAAAGCGATTTTGACAACCAAGAAGATGTGATAAAATCCACAATCCAATTGGTGAAGGGTCCTCTACATCTGAATCTTCCTCTTCTGTAAAGTAGAAATTGGGATACTTGTCATCGAATACATAGATCGGTTTTGGCTTCCCTTTAAGCCTCTCGCTTTGTCTCCTTACGAGCTCATATCTATTGGTGAAGGGTCCTCTACCTCTTAATCTTCCTCGTCTGTAAAGTAGAAGTTGGGATACTTGTCATCGAATACATAAATCGGTTTTGGCTTCCCATTAAGCCTCTCGCTTTGTCTCCTTACGAGCTCATATCTATTGGTGAAGGGTCCTCTACCTCTGAATCATCCTTCGAACTGAAGGAAAAGCGATCTTAACAACCAGGAAGATGTGATAAAATCCACAATCCAATTGGTGAAGGGTCCTCTACATTTGAATCTTCCTTGTCTGTAAAGTAGAAATTGGGATACTTGTCATCGAATACATAGATCAGTTTTTCTTCCCTTTAAGCCTCTCGCTTTGTCTCCTTACGAGCTCATATCTATTGGTGAAGGGTCCTCTACCTCTGAATCATCCTTCGAACTGAAGGAAAAGCGATCTTGACAACCAAGAAGATGTGATAAAATCCACAATCCAATTGGTGAACGGTCCTCTACATATGAATCTTACTCGTCTGTAAAGTAGAAATTGGGATACTTGTCATCGAATACATAGATCTGTTTTGGCTTCCCTTTAAGCCTCTCGCTTTGTCTCCTTATGAGCTCATATCTATTGGTGAAGGGTCCTCTACCTCTTAATCTTCCTCGTCTGTAAGGTAGAAGTTGGGATACTTGTCATCGAATACATAAATCGGTTTTGGCTTCCCATTAAGCCTCTCGCTTTGTCTCCTTACGAGCTCATATCTATTGGTGAAGGGTCCTCTACCTCTGAATCATCCTTCGAACTGAAGGAAAAGCGATCTTGACAACCAAAAAGATGTGATACAATCCACAATCCAATTGGTGAAGGGTCCTCTACATCTGAATCTTCCTCGTCTGTAAAGTAGAAATTGGGATACTTGTCATCGAATACATAGATCGGTTTTGGCTTCCCTTTAAGCCTCTCGCTTTGTCTCCTTACGAGCTCATATCTATTCGAGAAGGGTCCTCTACCTCTGAATCATCCTTCGAACTGAAGGAAAAGCGATCCTGAAAACCAAAAAGATGTTATAAAATCCACAATCCAATTGGTGAAGGGTCATCTACATCTGAATCTTCCTCGTCTGTAAAGTTGAAGTTGGGATACTTGTCATCGAATACATAGATCGGTTTTGGCTTCCCATTAAGCCTCTCGCTTTGTCTCCTTACGAGCCCATATCTATTGGTGAAGGGTCCTCTACCTCTGAATCATCCTTCGAACTGAAGGAAAAGCGATCTTGACAACCAAGAAGATGTGATAAAATCCACAATCCAATTCGTGAAGGGTCCTCTACATCTGAATCTTCCTTGTCTGTAAAGTAGAAGTTGGGATACTTGTCATCGAATACATACATCGGTTTTGGCTTCCCTTTAAGCCTCTCGCTTTGCCGCCTTACGAGCTCATATCTATTGGTGAAGGGTCCTCTACATCTGAATCCTCCTTTGAACTGAAGGAAAAGCGATCTTGACAACCTAGAACATGTGATAGAATCCATAATCCAATTGGTGAAGGGTCCTCTACATCTGAATCTTCCTCATCTGTAAAGTAGAAGTTGGGTTACTTGTCGTCGAATACATAGATCGGTTTTGGTTTCCCTTTAAGCCTCTTGCTTTGTCTCCTTACGAGCTCATATCTATTGGTGAAGGGTCCTCTACCTCTACATCAACTTTCAAACTGAAGGAAAAGCAATCTTGACAACCAAGAAGATGTGATAAAATCCACAATCCAATTTGTGAAGGGTCCTCTATTTCTGAATCTTCCTCTTCTGTAGAGTAGAAGTTGGGATACTTGTCATCGAATACATAGATCAGTTTTTCTGCCTTTTAAGCCTCTCGCTTTGTCTCTTTACGAGCTCATATCTATTGGTGAAGAGTCCTCTACCTCTGAATCATCATTCGAACTAAAGGAAAAGCGATCTTGACAACCAAGAAGATGTGATAAAATCCACAATCCAATTGGTGAAGGGTCCTCTACATCTGAATCTTCCTCGTCTGTGAAGTAGAAATTGGTATACTTGTCATCGAATACATAGATCAGTTTTTCTTCCCTTTAAGTCTCTCGCTTTGTCTCCTTACGAGCTCATATCTATTGGTGAAGAGTCCTCTACCTCTGAATCATCATTCGAACTAAAGGAAAAGCGATCTTGACAACCAAGAAGATGTGATAAAATCCACAATCCAATTGGTGAAGGGTCCTCTACATCTGAATCTTCCTCATCTGTAAAGTAGAAGCTGGGATACTTGTCATCGAATACATAGATCGGTTTTGGCTTCCCATTAAGCCTCTCGCTTTGTCTCCTTACGAGCTCATATCTATTGGTGAAGGATCCTTTACCTCTGAATCATCCTTCGAACTGAAGGAAAAGCGATCTTGACAACCAAGAAGATGTGATAAAATCCATAATCCAATTGGTGAAGGGTCCTCTACATCTGAATCTTCCTCGTCTGTAAAGTAGAAATTGGGATACTTGTCATCGAATACATAGATCAGTTTTTCTTCCCTTTAAGCCTCTCGCTTTGTCTCCTTACGAGCTCATATCTATTGGTGAAGGGTCCTCTACCTCTGAATCATCCTTCGAACTGAAGGAAAAGCGATCTTGACAACCAGGAAGATGTGATAAAATCCACAATCCATTTGGTGAAGGGTCCTCTACATCTGAATCTTCCTCGTCTGTAAAGTAGAAATTGGGATACTTGTCATCGAATACATAGATCAGTTTTTTTTCCCTTTAAGCCTCTCGCTTTGTCTCCTTACGAGCTCATATCTATTGGTAAAGGGTCCTCTACCTCTGAATCATCCTTCGAACTGAAGGAAAAGCGATTTTGACAACCAAGAAGATGTGATAAAATCCACAATCCAATTGGTGAACGGTCCTCTACATCTGAATCTTCCTCTTCTGTAAAGTAGAAATTGGGATACTTGTCATCGAATACATAGATCGGTTTTGGCTTCCCTTTAAGCCTCTCGCTTTGTCTCCTTACAAGCTCATATCTATTGGTGAAGAGTCCTCTACCTCTACATCAACTTTCAAACTGAAGGAAAAGCAATCTTGACAACCAAGAAGATGTGATAAAATCCACAATCCAATTTGTGAAGGGTCCTCTATTTCTGAATCTTCCTCGTCTGTAAAGTAGAAGTTGGGATACTTGTCATCGAATACATAGATCAGTTTTTCTTCCCTTTAAGCCTCTCGCTTTGTCTCCTTACGAGCTCATATCTATTGGTGAAGGGTCCTCTACCTCTGAATCATCCTTCGAACTGAAGGAAAAGCGATCTTGACAGCCAAGAAGATGTGATAAAATCCACAATCAAATTGGTGAAGGGTCCTCTACATCTGAATCTTCCTCGTCTTTAAAGTAGGAGTTGGGATACTTGTCATCGAATACATAGATCGGTTTTGGCTTCCCTTTAAGCCTTTCTCTTTGTCTCCTTACGAGCTCATATCTATTGGTGAAGAGTCATCTACCTCTGAATCATCATTCGAACTAAAGGAAAAGCGATCTTGACAACCAAGAAGATGTGATAAAATCCACAATCCAATTAGTGAAGGGTCCTTTACATCTGAATCTTCCATGTCTGTAAAGTAGAAGTTGGGATACTTGTCATCGAATACATAGATCTGTTTTGGCTTCCCTTTAAGCCTTTCGCTTTGTCTCCTTACTCGCTTATATCTATTGGTGAAGAGTCCTCTACCTCTGAATCATCATTCGAACTAAAGGAAAAGCGATCTTGACAACTAAGAAGATGTGATAAAATCCACAATCCAATTGGTGAAGGGTCCTATACATCTGAATCTTCCTCGTCTGTAAAGTAGAAGTTGGGATACTTTATCGAATACATACTTTGGTTTTGGCTTCCCTTTAAGCCTTTCGCTTTGCCTCCTTACGAGCTCATATCTATTGGTGAAGGGTCCTCTACCTCTGAATCCTCCTTTGAACTGAAGGAAAAGCGATCCTGACAACCTAGAAGATGTGATAGAATCCATAATCCAATTGGTGAAGGGTCCTCTACATCTGAATCTTCCTCATCTGTAAAGTAGAAGTTGGGTTACTTGTCGTCGAATACATAGATCGGATTTGGTTTCCCTTTAAGCCTCTTGCTTTGTCTCCTTACGAGCTCATATCTATTGGTGAAGGGTCCTCTACCTCTACATCAACTTTCAAACTGAAGGAAAAGCAATCTTGACAACCAAGAAGATGTGATAAAATCCACAATCCAATTTGTGAAGGGTCCTCTATTTCTGAATCTTCCTCGTCTGTAAAGTAGAAGTTGGGATACTTGTCATCGAACACATAGATCAGTTTTTCTTCCCTTTAAGCCTCTCGCTTTGTCTCCTTACGAGCTCATATCTATTGGTGAAGAGTCCTCTACCTCTGAATCATCATTCGAACTAAAGGAAAAGCGATCTTGACAACCAAGAAGATGTGATAAAATCCACAATCCAATTGGTGAAGGGTCCTCTACATCTGAATCTTCCTCATCTGTAAAGTAGAAGCTGGGATACTTGTCATCGAATACATAGATCAGTTTTGGCTTCCCATTAAGCCTCTCGCTTTGTCTCCTTACGAGCTCATATCTATTGGTGAAGGATCCTCTACCTCTGAATCATCCTTCGAACTGAAGGAAAAGCGATCTTGACAACCAAGAAGATGTGATAAAATCCACAATCCAATTGGTGAAGGGTCCTCTACATCTGAATCTTCCTCGTCTGTAAAGTAGAAATTGGGATACTTGTCATCGAATACATAGATCAGTTTTTCTTCCCTTTAAGCCTCTCACTTTGTCTCCTTACGAGCTCATATCTATTGGTGAAGGGTCCTCTACCTCTGAATCATCCTTCGAACTGAAGGAAAAGCGATCTTGACAACCAGGAAGATGTGATAAAATCCACAATCCAATTGGTGAAGGGTCCTCTACATCTGAATCTTCCTCGTCTGTAAAGTAGAAATTGGGATACTTGTCATCGAATACATAGATCAGTTTTTCTTCCCTTTAAGCCTCTCGCTTTGTCTCCTTACGAGCTCATATCTATTGGTGAAGGGTCCTCTACCTCTGAATCATCCTTCGAACTTAAGGAAAAGCGATCTTGACAACCAAGAAGATGTGATAAAATCCACAATCCAATTGGTGAACGGTCCTCTACATATGAATCTTCCTCGTCTGTAAAGTAGAAATTGGGATACTTGTCATCGAATACATAGATCTGTTTTGGCTTCCCTTTAAGCCTCTCGCTTTGTCTCCTTACGAGCTCATATCTATTGGTGAAGGGTCCTCTACCTCTTAATCTTCCTCGTCTGTAAGGTAGAAGTTGGGATACTTGTCATCGAATACATAAATCGGTTTTGGCTTCCCATTAAGCCTCTCGCTTTGTCTCCTTACGAGCTCATATCTATTGGTGAAGGGTCCTCTACCTCTGAATCATCCTTCGAACTGAAGGAAAAGCGATCTTGACAACCAAAAAGATGTGATACAATCCACAATCCAATTGGTGAAGGGTCATCTACATCTGAATCTTCCTCGTCTGTAAAGTAGAAATTGGGATACTTGTCATCGAATACATAGATCAGTTTTTTTTCCCTTTAAGCCTCTCGCTTTGTCTCCTTACGAGCTCATATCTATTGGTAAAGGGTCCTCTACCTCTGAATCATCCTTCGAACTGAAGGAAAAGCGATTTTGACAACCAAGAAGATGTGATAAAATCCACAATCCAATTGGTGAAGGGTCCTCTACATCTGAATCTTCCTCTTCTGTAAAGTAGAAATTGGGATACTTGTCATCGAATACATAGATCGGTTTTGGCTTCCCATTAAGCCTCTCGCTTTGTCTCCTTACGAGCTCATATCTATTGGTGAAGGATCCTTTACCTCTGAATCATCCTTCGAACTGAAGGAAAAGCGATCTTGACAACCAAGAAGATGTGATAAAATCCATAATCCAATTGGTGAAGGGTCCTCTACATCTGAATCTTCCTCGTCTGTAAAGTAGAAATTGGGATACTTGTCATCGAATACATAGATCAGTTTTTCTTCCCTTTAAGCCTCTCGCTTTGTCTCCTTACGAGCTCATATCTATTGGTGAAGGGTCCTCTACCTCTGAATCATCCTTCGAACTGAAGGAAAAGCGATCTTGACAACCAGGAAGATGTGATAAAATCCACAATCCATTTGGTGAAGGGTCCTCTACATCTGAATCTTCCTCGTCTGTAAAGTAGAAATTGGGATACTTGTCATCGAATACATAGATCAGTTTTTTTTCCCTTTAAGCCTCTCGCTTTGTCTCCTTACGAGCTCATATCTATTGGTAAAGGGTCCTCTACCTCTGAATCATCCTTCGAACTGAAGGAAAAGCGATTTTGACAACCAAGAAGATGTGATAAAATCCACAATCCAATTGGTGAACGGTCCTCTACATCTGAATCTTCCTCTTCTGTAAAGTAGAAATTGGGATACTTGACATCGAATACATAGATCGGTTTTGGCTTCCCTTTAAGCCTCTCGCTTTGTCTCCTTACGAGCTCATATCTATTGGTGAAGGGTCCTCTACCTCTTAATCTTCCTCGTCTGTAAAGTAGAAGTTGGGATACTTGTCATCGAATACATAAATCGGTTTTGGCTTCCCATTAAGCCTCTCGCTTTGTCTCCTTACGAGCTCATATCTATTGGTGAAGGGTCCTCTACCTCTGAATCATCCTTCAAACTGAAGGAAAAGCGATCTTGACAACCAATAAGATGTGATACAATCCACAATCCAATTGGTGAAGGGTCCTCTACATCTGAATCTTCCTCGTCTGTAAAGTAGAAATTGGGATACTTGTCATCGAATACATAGATCGGTTTTGGCTTCCCTTTAAGCCTCTCGCTTTGTCTCCTTACGAGCTCATATCTATTCGAGAAGGGTCCTCTACCTCTGAATCATCCTTCGAACTGAAGGAAAATCGATCCTGAAAACCAAAAAGATGTTATAAAATCCACAATCCAATTGGTGAAGGGTCCTCTACATCTGAATCTTCCTCGTCTGTAAAGTTGAAGTTGGGATACTTGTCATCGAATACATAGATCGGTTTTGGCTTACCATTAAGCCTCTCGCTTTGTCTCCTTACGAGCCCATATCTATTGGTGAAGGGTCCTCTACCTCTGAATCATCCTTCGAACTGAAGGAAAAGCGATCTTGACAACCAAGAAGATGTGATAAAATCCACAATCCAATTCGTGAAGGGTCCTCTACATCTGAATCTTCCTTGTCTGTAAAGTAGAAGTTGGGATACTTGTCATCGAATACATACATCGGTTTTGGCTTCCCTTTAAGCCTCTCGCTTTGCCTCCTTACGAGCTCATATCTATTGGTGAAGGGTCCTCTACCTCTGAATCCTCCTTTGAACTGAAGGAAAAGCAATCTTGACAACCTAGAAGATGTGATAGAATCCATAATCCAATTGGTGAAGGGTCCTCTACATCTGAATCTTCCTCATCTGTAAAGTAGAAGTTGGGTTACTTGTCGTCGAATACATAGATCGGTTTTGGTTTCCCTTTAAGCCTCTTGCTTCGTCTCCTTACGAGCTCATATCTATTGGTGAAGGGTCCTCTACCTCTACATCAACTTTCAAACTGAAGGAAAAGCAATCTTGACAACCAAGAAGATGTGATAAAATCCACAATCCAATTTGTGAAGGGTCCTCTATTTCTGAATCTTCCTCGTCTGTAAAGTAGAAGTTGGGATACTTGTCATCGAATACATAGATCAGTTTTTCTTCCCTTTAAGCCTCTCGCTTTGTCTCTTTACGAGCTCATATCTATTGGTGAAGAGTCCTCTACCTCTGAATCATCATTCGAACTAAAGGAAAAGCGATCTTGACAACCAAGAAGATGTGATAAAATCCACAATCCAATTGGTGAAGGGTCCTCTACATCTGAATCTTCCTCGTCTGTAAAGTAGAAGTTGGGATACTTGTCATCGAATACATAAATCGGTTTTGGCTTCCCATTAAGCCTCTCGTTTGTCTCCTTACGAGCTCATGTCTATTGGTGAAGGGTCCTCTACCTCTGAATCATCCTTCGAACTGAAGGAAAAGCGATCTTGACAACCAAGAAGATGTGATACAATCCACAATCCAATTGGTGAAGGGTCCTCTACATCTGAATCTTCCTCGTCTGTAAAGTAGAAATTGGGATACTTGTCATCGAATACATAGATCAGTTTTTCTTCCCTTTAAGCCTCTCGCTTTGTCTCCTTACGAGCTCATATCTATTGGTGAAGGGTCCTCTACCTCTGAATCATCCTTCGAACTGAAGGAAAATGTAACGGGTCTGGGAGGCGGAACCTCTGAGCTACTATACAAGGGGGCGGTCCTTGTAAGGAAGCGGGTGGCGACTAGGCAGGCAGTCACAGTAGGTGACCGGGACAGTCTCTGGAAGAACGGGCTGGGGGTCACGGCAAGTGACCGGGACAGTCTCTGGGTGAACGGGCTGGAGGTCACGGCAAGTGACCGGGGCAGTCTCTAGGTAAAGGGTAGGTACGACCTGTGATGGCTGAACCTCCAGGTAGGCAAGCAGGCAGGTAGCGGAGAAGCGCTCCCAGGTGAGCGGGCAAGAGTCTCTGGAATGGCTGGTGGTCACAGCACGTGACGGCGGAGCCTCCGGGCAGGCAAGCAGGCAGGTAGCGGAGAAGCGCTCCCAGGTGAGCGGGCAAGAGTCTCTGGAATGGCTGGTGGTCACAGCACGTGACGGCGGAACCTCCGGGTAGGCAAGCAGGCAGGTAGCGGAGGAGCGCTCCCAGGTGAGCGGGCAAGTTGGTCCTTTGACAGACTGACTGGAGTTGTAAGGCAGACCGTCGGACCTCAGGCAGGCAGGCAGGTAGCTGATGTGCGCTCCCAGGTGAGCGGGCAAGTTGGTCCTTAGACAGACTGACCAGAGTTGTAAGGCAGACCGTCGGACCTCAGGCAGGCAGGCAGGCAGGCAGGTAGCAGGAATAACAGGCAGGAAACAGACAGCAAACTGGCAGGACACTGGCAGGAATCAGGCAGGTAACTGGCAGGTAACTGGCAACGGGACCTGAGGGCTGAAGCAGAGTAGAACAGTGCAACAACATTGCTCGGGCACCTCCATTTTGGAGGAGGTGCCTTATATATGGTAAAGTCCTCCGGCCATTGGCCGGGGACTCCTTAGGACGGCGTGCGCGGCCCCTTTAAGAGGGAGGGAGAGCGCGCGCGCCCTAAGCACAGTGGCCGGGAAGGAGCGCGCGCTGCCAGCAGAGCGGGAGAGGGACGCCGGGCACGGAGCAGAGCGGTGAGGGGAACAGCGTCCCTGCCTAGCAGGGGGCAGGGACGCTGGCACTACATTACCCCCCCCTTTAGGCCCCCCCTTTTTTAGGCCAGATAGAAATTTAGCTAGGATGAGAGGGGCATGGATGTTCTCCCGGGGCTCCCACGTTCTCTCCTCAGGACCAAACCCCTTCCAATCTACCAGAAAAAAGGTCTTTCCTCTTACCCTTTTGGTGGCAAGAATGTTCTCTACCTCAAACTCGTCCTCAGCAGAAACCGGAGCAGGAGGCGTACCTGTAGACTTGGAAAAAGAGTTAAGCACCACGGGTTTGAGGAGAGATACATGGAAGGAGTTCGGGATCCGTAAGTTGGCCGGGAGTTTCAATTTATAGGCCACCGGGTTGATCTGACTGATTACCTCCAGAGGACCGATGAACCGAGGCCCTAACTTGTAAGAAGGTATCTTGAGTCGAACATATTTAGATGAGAGCCAGACTTTATCTCCTGGACGAAATTGTGGAGGATCCAGGCGTTTTTTGTCAGCGTGTCTTTTCATACGCTCGGATGACAGAAGGAGTGCGGACCGGGTACTCTCCCATATGGAGGAAAATTTGCTAACGAGAGATTCCGCAGCCGGGTTGTCCACAGAGGTGGAGACAGGAAAAGGAATCCGAGGATGCTGACCAAAGACTACAAAAAACAGGGATTTGGAGGAGGATTCGCTCTCGTGATTATTATAAGAGAACTCGGCCCATGGTAGGAGATCCACCCAGTCAGAATGGTGGGCATTAACGAAGTGCCGGAGGTAACTGGTCAGGTTCTGATTGATCCGCTCCACTTGACCATTGGACTGTGGGTGGTAAGCGGAAGAGAAGTCCAGGGTGACGTCTAGTAGTTTACAAGTGGCTCTCCAGAAACGTGAGGTGAACTGTACCCCACGATACGACACGATATGGAGGGGCAGGCCATGAAGACGGAAGATGTGGCGGATAAAGTCTTTAGCCAGCTCGGGTGCAGACGGAAGGCCTGGCAGGGGAATAAAGTGAGCCATCTTGGAAAAGCGGTCAGCGACCACCCAAATGACCGTACAACCGGCAGAGACGGGGAGATCAGTTATAAAGTCCATTGCTATATGCTGCCAGGGGGCAGCAGGTACAGGAAGTGGAAGGAGGCGTCCGGCTGGCAGATGTCTCGGGACTTTGTTGCGGGCGCAGGACACACAGGCAGAAACAAAGTCTATTATGTCCTTGTGCAGGGTAGGCCACCAATAGTGCCGGGCAATAAGCTGGAGGGTCTTTTTCTGACCGGCGTGGCCAGCTAGTTTAGACGAATGGCCCCAGTGTAGGATCTTCTCCCGATCAGGTACTGAAACAAACGTCTTACCGGGAGGGAGACGATTTAGACTCACGGGAGCCACCTGCATTACTCTGGCGGGGTCGATGATATGTTTAGGTTCTTCCTCGAGATCGGACACCAGAAAGGATCGGGACAAGGCGTCTGCTTTGACGTTTTTGTCAGCCGGGCGAAAATGAAGAACAAAATCAAAGTGAGCAAAAAACAAGGACCACCGGGCTTGGCGCGGGTTAAGTCTCTGGGCATGCTGGAGGTAAGCCAATTTCTTGTGGTCAGTGTAAATTATTACCGGATGAAGAGCCCCCTCGAGTAGGTAACGCCACTCCTCCAACGCCAGCTGGATGGCCAATAACTCTCGGTCTCCTATGGAATAGTTGCGCTCAGAAGAGGAGAAGAGTTTGGAGAAGAAGCCACAAGTTACCATTCTCCCGGAAGATGATTTTTGAGTAAGTACCGCTCCGGCTCCAGAGGAGGAGGCGTCAACTTCCAGGAAGAACTGCTTGTTGCCGTCCGGGCGATGCAGCACCGGGGCGGAAGAGAAGGCCTGTTTTAGGGAAAGAAAGGCCTCCTCTGCTTCGGGCGGCCACTCTTTGGGATTAGTACCCTTACAGGTGAGCGCGGAAATTGGGGCAGTCCGGGAAGAGAAGTGCGGGATGAAGAGGCGGTAATAGTTGGCGAAGCCCAGGAACCGTTGAATAGCCTTCAACCCCTCTGGTCGGGGCCATTTCTCGATGGCAGACAGTTTCTCAGGATCCATTTGTAGGCCGGTCTGAGAGATAATGTAGCCCAGAAACGGAAGCGAGGTCTGCTCAAAGAGGCACTTCTCATATTTAGCGTAGAGATGGTTCTGCCTGAGCCTGAGCAGGACCTGACGAACATCCCTCCGGTGAGTCTGGAGATCCGGAGAGTAGACCAAGATGTCGTCCAGGTACACCACTACGCAGGAGTAGAGAAGGTCCCGGAAGATGTCATTGACCAACTCTTGAAAGACGGCAGGAGCGTTACAGAGGCCAAAGGGCATTACCAGATATTCATAGTGGCCATCCCGGGTGTTGAATGCCGTCTTCCATTCATCCCCCTGACGGATACGAACCAGGTTGTACGCCCCACGGAGGTCCAGTTTGGTGAAGATTCTAGCCCCCCTCAGACGATCAAATAACTCCGGAATGAGCGGAAGGGGGTACTTATTCTTTACCGTGATCTGGTTAAGGCCTCTATAGTCTATGCAGGGACGGAGAGAGCCGTCCTTCTTTTTGACGAAAAAGAAGCCTGCTCCCGCCGGGGAGGTAGATTTCCGGATGAATCCCCTGGCCAGATTCTCCTCAATATATTCGGACTTCGACCGGGTCTCAGCAGCGGATAATGGATAAATACGCCCACGGGGAGGAGAAGTACCAGGTAACAGTTCGATAGGGCAGTCGTATGGTCTATGAGGGGGTAGTGTCTCTGCCTCCTTTTTATTAAAGACATCAGCATAAGACCAATAAGGAATCGGAAGTCCAGGTAGATTAGCTGAGGTAGGAGAAGGACGGACGGGATGAACGGGAACCAGACAGGTCTTATGGCAGCCCTGTCCCCAGCGAAAGACTTCTCCGGTCTGCCAGTCAAGAACGGGTGCATGTCTCTGGAGCCAAGGTAGGCCTAACAAGAGGGCGTGAGAGAGTCCAGGCAGAACATGGAAGGAGATACTTTCAGAATGCAGCATTCCCACCTGCAGAGTAATGGATTCGGTGATGAGTTGGATGGGGCGTGGTAAGAGCCCCCCATCCACGGCAGCAACAGACAAGGGTACAGCCAGAGGTTTGGTGGGGATGCGGTATTTCTCTACCAGGGACTGTGAAATAAGATTCCCGGCTGTTCCAGAGTCCAGTTGGGCTAGTTCGAAATAACGGTTCTCCCCGTAGACGATTGAAACAGACAACAGCAGGGATGGAGAGGATTTATTCTTGTCTAGGTGGACCTCTCTGAGCGAACCTAGACACAGGCGTTTCCCGACCTCTCCGGGCAGGCACGGATCCGGTGCTCCTTACTGCCACAGTAGAAGCAGGTCCCCTCGGCACGGCGTAAGTCCTGACGGGTCTTGACCATCTTGGTCTGGTCGACCTGCATAGGCTCAGGAGGGTGTACCTGGTTAGAGACAGAAGGAGTGACGGGTTTCTGAAAAGTAGGAGCTAGACGTGGTAGCCTCCTCTCACGGGTGACCTCTCTGGTACGCTCCTGGAACCGTACGTCAATCCGGGTGGCAAGAGTTATTAAGTCATCGAGAGTGGTAGGAATGTCCCGACCGGCAAGTTCATCTTTAATACGGCCGGACAGACCCTCCCAGAAGACGGAAACCAGAGCGTCATTATCCCAGGCCAGCTCCGAGGCAAGGGTACGGAACCGTATGGCATATTGGCCCACGGTGAGACTTTCCTGACGGAGGCGTAGCAACGATGATGCGGATGAGGTCTTCCGTCCGGGTTCGTCGAAGACCTTCCGGAAAGCCGTGAGAAAAGCAGGCAAGTTGGACACCAGGGGATCTCCTCTCTCCCATAGAGGATTTAGCCAGGCCAGGGCCTCCCCGGTGAGATGGGACATGATGAATGCAATTTTGGCTCGGTCGGAGTTAAACTGGTGGGACAATAGTTCAAAGTGCAGGGTGCACTGATTTATGAAGCCCCGAGCCTGGGCTGAGTCGCCTCCGAAGCGAGGAGGTGCAGAAAGCCGAGGTCCGGGGTAGGATATCATGGTGTTAGTGGACAGCGGAGCTGCCGGATTGCGAGACATGGCACTGGCGGAGGTTGTTGGTGGAGCAGTCAGAGTGTCCAGGCGAGTATTGACATTTCGCAGGTGACCCAGGATGGACTCCTGTTGGGACCTTTGACGGGACAGTTCATGACACAGGTCCGAGAGCGAGGGAACTTGGGTGCCACCGGGTTGCATGGCCCGAGCAAACTGTAACGGGTCTGGGAGGCGGAACCTCTGAGCTACTATACAAGGGGGCGGTCCTTGTAAGGGAGCGGGTGGCGACTAGGCAGGCAGTCACAGCAGGTGACCGGGACAGTCTCTGGAAGAACGGGCTGGGGGTCACGGCAAGTGACCGGGACAGTCTCTGGGTGAACGGGCTGGAGGTCACGGCAAGTGACCGGGGCAGTCTCTAGGTAAAGGGTAGGTACGACCTGTGATGGCTGAACCTCCAGGTAGGCAAGCAGGCAGGTAGCGGAGAAGCGCTCCCAGGTGAGCGGGCAAGAGTCTCTGGAATAGCTAGTGGTCACAGCACGTGACGGCGGAGCCTCCGGGCAGGCAAGCAGGCAGGTAGCGGAGAAGCGCTCCCAGGTGAGCGGGCAAGAGTCTCTGGAATGGCTGGTGGTCACAGCACGTGACGGCGGAGCCTCCGGGAAGGCAAGCAGGCAGGTAGCGGAGAAGCGCTCCCAGGTGAGCGGGCAAGAGTCTCTGGAATGGCTGGTGGTCACAGCACGTGACGGCGGAGCCTCCGGGTAGGCAAGCAGGCAGGTAGCGGAGGAGCGCTCCCAGGTGAGCGGGCAAGTTGGTCCTTAGACAGACTGACTGGAGTTGTAAGGCAGACCGTCGGACCTCAGGCAGGCAGGCAGGTAGCTGATGTGCGCTCCCAGGTGAGCGGGCAAGTTGGTCCTTAGACAGACTGACCAGAGTTGTAAGGCAGACCGTCGGACCTCAGGCAGGCAGGCAGGTAGCAGGAATAACAGGCAGGAAACAGACAGCAAACTGGCAGGACACTGGCAGGAATCAGGCAGGTAATTGGCAGGTAACTGGCAACGGGACCTGAGGGCTGAAGCAGAGTAGAACAGTGCAACAACATTGCTCGGGCACCTCCATTTTGGAGGAGGTGCCTTATATATGGTAAAGTCCTCCGGCCATTGGCCGGGGACTCCTTAGGACGGCGCGCGCGGCCCCTTTAAGAGGGAGGGAGAGCGCGCGCGCGCCCTAAGCACAGTAGCCGGGAAGGAGCGCGCGCTGCCAGCAGAGCGGGAGAGGGACGCCGGGCACGGAGCAGAGCGGTGAGGGGAACAGCGTCCCTGCCTAGCAGAGGGCAGGGACGCCGGCACTACAGAAAAGTGATCTTGACAACCAAGAAGATGTGATAAAATCCACAATCCAATTGGTGAAGGGTCCTCTACATCTGAATCTTCCTCGTCTGTAAAGTTGAAGTTGGGATACTTGTCATCGAATACATAGATCGGTTTTGGCTTCCCATTAAGCCTCTCGCTTTGTCTCCTTACGAGCCCATATCTATTGGTGAAGGGTCCTCTACCTCTGAATCATCCTTCGAACAGAAGGAAAATCGATCTTGACAACCAAGAAGATGTGATAAAATCCACAATTCAATTTGTGAAGGGTCCTCTACATCTGAATCTTCCTTGTCTGTAAAGTAGAAGTTGGGATACTTGTCATCGAATACATACATCGGTTTTGGCTTCCCTTTAAGCCTCTCGCTTTGCCTCCTTACGAGCTCATATCTATTGGTGAAGGGTCCTCTACCTCTTAATCTTCCTCGTCTGTAAAGTAGAAGTTGGGATACTTGTCATCGAATACATAAATCGGTTTTGGCTTCCCATTAAGCCTCTCGCTTTGTCTCCTTACGAGCTCATATCTATTGGTGAAGGGTCCTCTACCTCTGAATCATCCTTCGAACTGAAGGAAAAGCGATCTTGACAACCAGGAAGATGTGATAAAATCCACAATCCAATTGGTGAAGGGTCCTCTACATTTGAATCTTCCTCGTCTGTAAAGTAGAAATTGGGATACTTGTCATCGAATACATAGATCAGTTTTTCTTCCCTTTAAGCCTCTCGCTTTGTCTCCTTACGAGCTCATATCTTTTGGTGAAGGGTCCTCTACCTCTGAATCATCCTTCGAACTGAAGGAAAAGCGATCTTGACAACCAAGAAGATGTGATAAAATCCACAATCCAATTGGTGAACGGTCCTCTACATATGAATCTTACTCGTCTGTAAAGTAGAAATTGGGATACTTGTCATCGAATACATAGATCTGTTTTGGCTTCCCTTTAAGCCTCTCGCTTTGTCTCCTTATGAGCTCATATCTATTGGTGAAGGGTCCTCTACCTCTTAATCTTCCTCGTCTGTAAGGTAGAAGTTGGGATACTTGTCATCGAATACATAAATCGGTTTTGGCTTCCCATTAAGCCCCTCGCTTTGTCTCCTTACGAGCTCATATCTATTGGTGAAGGGTCCTCTACCTCTGAATCATCCTTCGAACTGAAGGAAAAGCGATCTTGACAACCAAAAAGATGTGATACAATCCACAATCCAATTGGTGAAGGGTCCTCTACATCTGAATCTTCCTCGTCTGTAAAGTAGAAATTGGGATACTTGTCATCGAATACATAGATCGGTTTTGGCTTCCCTTTAAGCCTCTCGCTTTGTCTCCTTACGAGCTCATATCTATTCGAGAAGGGTCCTCTACCTCTGAATCATCCTTCGAACTGAAGGAAAAGCGATCCTGAAAACCAAAAAGATATTATAAAATCCACAATCCAATTGGTGAAGGGTCCTCTACATCTGAATCTTCCTCGTCTGTAAAGTTGAAGTTGGGATACTTGTCATCGAATACATAGATCGGTTTTGGCTTCCCATTAAGCCTCTCGCTTTGTCTCCTTACGAGCCCATATCTATTGGTGAAGGGTCCTCTACCTCTGAATCATCCTTCGAACTGAAGGAAAAGCGATCTTGACAACCAAGAAGATGTGATAAAATCCACAATCCAATTCGTGAAGGGTCCTCTACATCTGAATCTTCCTTGTCTGTAAAGTAGAAGTTGGGATACTTGTCATCGAATACATACATCGGTTTTGGCTTCCCTTTAAGCCTCTCGCTTTGCCTCCTTACGAGCTCATATCTATTGGTGAAGGGTCCTCTACATCTGAATCCTCCTTTGAACTGAAGGAAAAGCGATCTTGACAACCTAGAACATGTGATAGAATCCATAATCCAATTGGTGAAGGGTCCTCTACATCTGAATCTTCCTCATCTGTAAAGTAGAAGTTGGGTTACTTGTCGTCGAATACATAGATCGGTTTTGGTTTCCCTTTAAGCCTCTTGCTTTGTCTCCTTACGAGCTCATATCTATTGGTGAAGGGTCCTCTACCTCTACATCAACTTTCAAACTGAAGGAAAAGCAATCTTGACAACCAAGAAGATGTGATAAAATCCACAATCCAATTTGTGAAGGGTCCTCTATTTCTGAATCTTGCTCTTCTGTAGAGTAGAAGTTGGGATACTTGTCATCGAATACATAGATCAGTTTTTCTTCCCTTTAAGCCTCTCGCTTTGTCTCTTTACGAGCTCATATCTATTGGTGAAGAGTCCTCTACCTCTGAATCATCATTCGAACTAAAGGAAAAGCGATCTTGACAACCAAGAAGATGTGATAAAATCCACAATCCAATTGGTGAAGGGTCCTCTACATCTGAATCTTCCTCCTCTGTGAAGTAGAAATTGGTATACTTGTCATCGAATACATAGATCAGTTTTTCTTCCCTTTAAGTCTCTCGCTTTGTCTCCTTACGAGCTCATATCTATTGGTGAAGAGTCCTCTACCTCTGAATCATCATTCGAACTAAAGGAAAAGCGATCTTGACAACCAAGAAGATGTGATAAAATCCACAATCCAATTGGTGAAGGGTCCTCTACATCTGAATCTTCCTCATCTGTAAAGTAGAAGCTGGGATACTTGTCATCGAATACATAGATCGGTTTTAGCTTCCCATTAAGCCTCTCGCTTTGTCTCCTTACGAGCTCATATCTATTGGTGAAGGATCCTTTACCTCTGAATCATCCTTCGAACTGAAGGAAAAGCGATCTTGACAACCAAGAAGATGTGATAAAATCCATAATCCAATTGGTGAAGGGTCCTCTACATCTGAATCTTCCTCGTCTGTAAAGTAGAAATTGGGATACTTGTCATCGAATACATAGATCAGTTTTTCTTCCCTTTAAGCCTCTCGCTTTGTCTCCTTACGAGCTCATATCTATTGGTGAAGGGTCCTCTACCTCTGAATCATCCTTCGAACTGAAGGAAAAGCGATCTTGACAACCAGGAAGATGTGATAAAATCCACAATCCATTTGGTGAAGGGTCCTCTACATCTGAATCTTCCTCGTCTGTAAAGTAGAAATTGGGATACTTGTCATCGAATACATAGATCAGTTTTTTTTCCCTTTAAGCCTCTCGCTTTGTCTCCTTACGAGCTCATATCTATTGGTAAAGGGTCCTCTACCTCTGAATCATCCTTCGAACTGAAGGAAAAGCGATTTTGACAACCAAGAAGATGTGATAAAATCCACAATTCAATTGGTGAACGGTCCTCTACATCTGAATCTTCCTCTTCTGTAAAGTAGAAATTGGGATACTTGTCATCGAATACATAGATCGGTTTTGGCTTCCCTTTAAGCCTCTCGCTTTGTCTCCTTACGAGCTCATATCTATTGGTGAAGGGTCCTCTACCTCTTAATCTTCCTCGTCTGTAAAGTAGAAGTTGGGATACTTGTCATCGAATACATAAATCGGTTTTGGCTTCCCATTAAGCCTCTCGCTTTGTCTCCTTACGAGCTCATATCTATTGGTGAAGGGTCCTCTACCTCTGAATCATCCTTCAAACTGAAGGAAAAGCGATCTTGACAACCAAGAAGATGTGATACAATCCACAATCCAATTGGTGAAGGGTCCCCTACATCTGAATCTTCCTCGTCTGTAAAGTAGAAATTGGGATACTTGTCATCGAATACATAGATCGGTTTTGGCTTCCCTTTAAGCCTCTCGCTTAGTCTCCTTACGAGCTCATATCTATTCGAGAAGGGTCCTCTACCTCTGAATCATCCTTCGAACTGAAGGAAAAGCGATCCTGAAAACCAAAAAGATGTTATAAAATCCACAATCCAATTGGTGAAGGGTCCTCTACATCTGAATCTTCCTCGTCTGTAAAGTTGAAGTTGGGATACTTGTCATCGAATACATAGATCGGTTTTGGCTTACCATTAAGCCTCTCGCTTTGTCTCCTTACGAGCCCATATCTATTGGTGAAGGGTCCTCTACCTCTGAATCATCCTTCGAACTGAAGGAAAAGCGATCTTGACAACCAAGAAGATGTGATAAAATCCACAATCCAATTCGTGAAGGGTCCTCTACATCTGAATCTTCCTTGTCTGTAAAGTAGAAGTTGGGATACTTGTCATCGAATACATAGATCAGTTTTTCTTCCCTTTAAGCCTCTCGCTTTGTCTCTTTACGAGCTCATATCTATTGGTGAAGAGTCCTCTTCCTCTGAATCATCATTCGAACTAAAGGAAAAGCGATCTTGACAACCAAGAAGATGTGATACAATCCACAATCCAATTGGTGAAGGGTCCTCTACATCTGAATCTTCCTCGTCTGTGAAGTAGAAATTGGTATACTTGTCATCGAATACATAGATCAGTTTTTCTTCCCTTTAAGTCTCTCGCTTTGTCTCCTTACGAGCTCACATCTATTGGTGAAGGGTCCTCTACCTCTTAATCTTTCTCGTCTGTAAAGTAGAAGTTGGGATACTTGTCATCGAATACATAAATCGGTTTTGGCTTCCCATTAAGCCTCTCGTTTGTCTCCTTACGAGCTCATGTCTATTGGTGAAGGGTCCTCTACCTCTGAATCATCCTTCGAACTGAAGGAAAAGCGATCTTGACAACCAAGAAGATGTGATACAATCCACAATCCAATTGGTGAAGGGTCCTCTACATCTGAATCTTCCTCGTCTGTAAAGTAGAAATTGGGATACTTGTCATCGAATACATAGATCAGTTTTTCTTCCCTTTAAGCCTCTCGCTTTGTCTCCTTACGAGCTCATATCTATTGGTGAAGGGTCCTCTACCTCTGAATCATCCTTCGAACTGAAGGAAAAGTGATCTTGACAACCAGAAGATGTGATAAAATCCACAATCCAATTGGTGAAGGGTCCTCTACATCTGAATCTTCCTCGTCTGTAAAGTTGAAGTTGGGATACTTGTCATCGAATACATAGATCGGTTTTGGCTTCCCATTAAGCCTCTCGCTTTGTCTCCTTACGAGCCCATATCTATTGGTGAAGGGTCCTCTACCTCTGAATCATCCTTCGAACTGAAGGAAAATCGATCTTGACAACCAAGAAGATGTGATAAAATCCACAATCCAATTTGTGAAGGGTCCTCTACATCTGAATCTTCCTTGTCTGTAAAGTAGAAGTTGGGATACTTGTCATCGAATACATACATCGGTTTTGGCTTCCCTTTAAGCCTCTCGCTTTGCCTCCTTACGAGCTCATATCTATTGGTGAAGGGTCCTCTACCTCTGAATCATCCTTTGAACTGAAGGAAAAGCGATCTTGACAACCTAGAAGATGTGATAGAATCCATAATCCAATTGGTGAAGGGTCCTCTACATCTGAATCTTCCTCATCTGTAAAGTAGAAGTTGGGTTACTTGTCGTCGAATACATAGATCGGTTTTTCTTCCCTTTAAGTCTCTCGCTTTGTCTCCTTACGAGCTCATATCTATTGATGAAGGGTCCTCTACCTCTTAATCTTCCTCGTCTGTAAAGTAGAAGTTGGGATACTTGTCATCGAATACATAAATCGGTTTTGGCTTCCCATTAAGCCCCTCGTTTGTCTCTTTACAAGCTCATGTCTATTGGTGAAGGGTCCTCTACCTCTGAATCATCCTTCGAACTGAAGGAAAAGCGATCTTGACAACAAAGAAGATGTGATAAAATCCACAATCCAATTGGTGAAGGGTCCTCTACATCTGAATCTTCCTCGTCTGTAAAGTAGAAGTTGGGATATTTGTCATCGAATACATAGATCGGTTTTGGCTTCCCTTTAAGCCTCTCGCTTTGTCTCCTTACGAGCTCATATCTATTGGTGAAGGGTTCTCTACCTCTGAATCATCCTTCAAACTGAAGGAAAAGCGATCTTGACAACCAAGAAGATGTGATAAAATCCACAATCCAATTGGTGAAGGGTCCTCTACATCTGAATCTTCCTAGTCTGTAAAGTAGAAGTTGAGTTACTTGTCATCGAATACATAGATCGGTATTGGCTTCGATTTAAGCATCTCGCTTTGTCTCCTTATGAGCTCATATCTATTGGTGAAGGATCCTCTACCTCTGAATCTTCCTTCGAACTGAAGGAAAAGCGATCTTGACAACCAAGAAGATGTGATAAAATCCGCAATCCAATTGGTGAAGGATACTCTACATCTGAATCTTCCTCGTCTGTAAAGTAGAAGTTGGGATACTTGTCATCAAATACATAGATCGGTTTTGGCTTCCCTTTAAGCCTTTCGCTTTGTCTCCCTACGAGCTCATATCTATTTGTGAAGGGTCCTCTACCTCTAAATCATCTTTCGAACTGATGGAAAAGCAATCTTGACAACCAAGAAGATGTGATAAAATCCACAATCCAATTGGTGAAGGGTCCTCTACATCTGAATCTTCCTCGTCTGTAAAGTAGAAGCTGGGATACTTGTCATCGAATACATAGATCGGTTTTGGCTTCCCATTAAGCCTCTCGCTTTGTCTCCTTACGAGCTCATATCTATTGGTGAAGAATCCTCTACCTTTGAATCTTCCTTCGAACTGAAGGAAAAGCGATCTTCACAACCAAGAAGATGTGATAAAATCCACAATCCAATTGGTGAAGGGTCCTCTACATCTGAATCTTCCTCGTCTGTGAAGTAGAAATTGGTATACTTGTCATCGAATACATAGATCAGTTTTTCTTCCCTTTAAGTCTCTCGCTTTGTCTCCTTACGAGCTCATATCTATTGGTGAAGGGTCCTCTACCTCTTAATCTTCCTCGTCTGTAAAGTAGAAGTTGGGATACTTGTCATCGACTACATAAATCGGTTTTGGCTTCCCATTAAGCCTCTCGTTTGTCTCCTTACGAGCTCATGTCTATTGGTGAAGGGTCCTCTACCTCTGAATCATCCTTCGAACTGAAGGAAAAGCGATCTTGACAACCAAGAAGATGTGATACAATCCACAATCCAATTGGTGAAGGGTCCTCTACATCTGAATCTTCCTCGTCTGTAAAGTAGAAATTAGATACTTGTCATCGAATACATAGATCAGTTTTTCTTCCCTTTAAGCCTCTCGCTTTGTCTCCTTACGAGCTCATATCTATTGGTGAAGGGTCCTCTACCTCTGAATCATCCTTCGAACTGAAGAAAAGCGATCTTGACAACCAAGAAGATGTGATAAAATCCACAATCCAATTGGTGAAGGGTCCTCTACATCTGAATCTTCCTAGTCTGTAAAGTAGAAGTTGAGATACTTGTCATCGAATACATAGATCGGTATTGGCTTCGATTTAAGCATCTCGCTTTGTCTCCTTACGAGCTCATATCTATTGGTGAAGGATCCTCTACCTCTGAATCTTCCTTCGAACTGAAGGAAAAGCGATCTTGACAACCAAGAAGATGTGATAAAATCCGCAATCCAATTGGTGAAGGATACTCTACATCTGAATCTTCCTCGTCTGTAAAGTAGAAGTTGGGATACTTGTCATCAAATACATAGATCGGTTTTGGCTTCCCTTTAAGCCTTTCGCTTTGTCTCCCTACGAGCTCATATCTATTGGTGAAGGGTCCTCTACCTCTAAATCATCTTTCGAACTGAAGGAAAAGCAATCTTGACAACCAAGAAGATGTGATAAAATCCACAATCCAATTGGTGAAGGGTCCTCTACATCTGAATCTTCCTCGTCTGTAAAGTAGAAGCTGGGATACTTGTCATCGAATACATAGATCGGTTTTGGCTTCCCATTAAGCCTCTCGCTTTGTCTCCTTACGAGCTCATATCTATTGGTGAAGAATCCTCTACCTCTGAATCTTCCTTCGAACTGAATGAAAAGCGATCTTGACAACCAAGAAGATGTGATAAAATCCACAATCCAATTGGTGAAAGGTCCTCTACATCTGAATCTTCCTCGTCTGTAAATTAGAAATTGGGATACTTGTCAACGAATACATAGATCAGTTTTTCTTCCCTTTAAGCCTCTTGCTTTGTCTCCTTACGAGCTCATATCTATTAGTGAAGGGTCCTCTACCTGTGAATCATCCTTCGAACTCAAGGAAAAGCGATCTTGACAACCAAGAAGATGTGATAAAATCCACAATCCAATTGGTGAAGCGTCCTCTACATCTGAATCTTCCTCGTCTGTAAAGTTGAAATTCGGATACTTGTCATCGAATACATAGATCGGTTTTGGCTTCCCTTTAAGCCTCTCGCTTTGTGTCCTTACGAGCTCATATCTATTGGTGAAGGGTCCTCTACCTCTTAATCTTCCTCGTCTGTAAGGTAGAAGTTGGGATACTTGTCATCAAATGCATAAATCGGTTTTGGCTTCCCATTAAGCCTCTCGCTTTGTCTCCTTACGAGCTCATATCTATTGGTGAAGGGTCCTCTACCTCTGAATCATCCTTCGAACTGAAGGAAAAGCGATCTTGACAACCAAGAAGATATGATACAATTCACAATCCAATTGGTGAAGGGTCCTCTACATCTAAATCTTCCTCGTCTGTAAAGTAGAAGCTGGGATACTTGTCATCGAATACATTGATCGGTTTTGGCTTCCCATTAAGCCTCTTGCTTTGTCTCCTTACGAGCTCATATCTATTGGTGAAGGGTCCTTTACCTGTGAATCATCCTTCGAACTGAAGGAAAAGCGATCTTGACAACCAAGAAGATGTGATAAAATCCACAATCCAATTGGTGAAGGGTCCTCTACATCTGAATCTTCCTCGTCTGTAAAGTAGAAGCTGGGATACTTGTCATCGAATACATAGATTGGTTTTGGCTTCCCTTTAAGCCTCTCGCTTTGTCTCCTTACGATCTCATATCTATTGATGAAGGGTCCTTTACCTCTTAATCTTCCTCGTCTGTAAGGTAGAAGTTGGGATAATTGTCATCGAATACATAAATCGGTTTTGGCTTCCCATTAAACCTCTCGCTTTGTCTCCTTACGAGCTCATATCTATTGGTGAAGGGTCCTCTACCTCTGAATCATCCTTCGAACTGAAGGAAAAGCGATCTTGACAACCAAGAAGATGTGATACAATCCACAATCCAATTGGTGAAGGGTCCTCTACATCTGAATCTTACTCGTCTGTAAAGTAGAAATTGGGATACTTGTCATCGAATACATAGATCAGTTTTTCTTCCCTTTAAGCCTCTCGCTTTGTCTCCTTACGAGCTCATATCTATTAGTGAAGGGTCCTCTACCTCTGAATCATCCTTCGAACTGGAGGAAAAGCGATCTTGACAACCAAGAAGATGTGATAAAATCCACAATCCAATTGGTGAAGGGTCCTCTACATCTGAATCTTCCACGTCTGTAAAGTAGAAATTGGGATACTTGTCATCGAATACATAGATCGGTTTTGGCTTCCCTTTAAGCCTCTCGCTTTGTGTCCTTACGAGCTCATATCTATTGGTGAAGGGTCCTCTACCTCTTAATCTTCCTCGTCTGTAAAGTAGAAGTTGGGATACTTGTCATCGAATACATAAATCGGTTTTGGCTTCCCATTAAGCCTCTCGCTTTGACTCCTTACGAGCTCATATCTATTGGTGAAGGGTCCTCTACCTCTGAATCATCCTTCGAACTGAAGGAAAAGCGATCTTGACAACCAAGAAGATGTGATAAAATCCACAATCCAATTGGTGAAGGGTCCTCTACATCTGAATCTTCCTCGTCTGTAAAGTAGAAATTGGGATACTTGTCGTCGAATACATAGATCAGTTTTTCTTCCCTTTAAGCCTCTTGCTTTGTCTCCTTACGAGCTCATATCTATTGGTGAAGGGTCCTCTACCTGTGATTCATCCTTCGAACTGAAGGAAAAGCGATCTTGACAACCAAGAAGATGTGATAAAATCCACAATCCAATTGGTGAAGGGTCCTCTACATATGAATCTTCCTCGTCTGTAAAGTAGAAATTGGGATACTTGTCATCGAATACATAGATCGGTTTTGGCTTCCCTTTAAGCCTCTCGCTTTGTCTCCTTACGAGCTCATATCTATTGGTGAAGGATCCTCTACCTCTGAATCTTCCTTCGAACTGAAGGAAAAGCGATCTTGACAACCAAGAAGATGTGATAAAATCCGCAATCCAATTGGTGAAGGATACTCTACATCTGAATCTTCCTCGTCTGTAAAGTAGAAGTTGGGATACTTGTCATCAAATACATAGATCGGTTTTGGCTTCCCTTTAAGCCTTTCGCTTTGTCTCCCTACGAGCTCATATCTATTGGTGAAGGGTCCTCTACCTCTAAATCATCTTTCGAACTGAAGGAAAAGCAATCTTGACAACCAAGAAGATGTGATAAAATCCACAATCCAATTGGTGAAGGGTCCTCTACATCTGAATCTTCCTCGTCTGTAAAGTAGAAGCTGGGATACTTGTCATCGAATACATAGATCGGTTTTGGCTTCCCATTAAGCCTCTCGCTTTGTCTCCTTACGAGCTCATATCTATTGGTGAAGAATCCTCTACCTCTGAATCTTCCTTCGAACTGAATGAAAAGCGATCTTGACAACCAAGAAGATGTGATAAAATCCACAATCCAATTGGTGAAAGGTCCTCTACATCTGAATCTTCCTCGTCTGTAAATTAGAAATTGGGATACTTGTCAACGAATACATAGATCAGTTTTTCTTCCCTTTAAGCCTCTTGCTTTGTCTCCTTACGAGCTCATATCTATTAGTGAAGGGTCCTCTACCTGTGAATCATCCTTCGAACTCAAGGAAAAGCGATCTTGACAACCAAGAAGATGTGATAAAATCCACAATCCAATTGGTGAAGCGTCCTCTACATCTGAATCTTCCTCGTCTGTAAAGTTGAAATTCGGATACTTGTCATCGAATACATAGATCGGTTTTGGCTTCCCTTTAAGCCTCTCGCTTTGTGTCCTTACGAGCTCATATCTATTGGTGAAGGGTCCTCTACCTCTTAATCTTCCTCGTCTGTAAGGTAGAAGTTGGGATACTTGTCATCAAATGCATAAATCGGTTTTGGCTTCCCATTAAGCCTCTCGCTTTGTCTCCTTACGAGCTCATATCTATTGGTGAAGGGTCCTCTACCTCTGAATCATCCTTCGAACTGAAGGAAAAGCGATCTTGACAACCAAGAAGATATGATACAATTCACAATCCAATTGGTGAAGGGTCCTCTACATCTAAATCTTCCTCGTCTGTAAAGTAGAAGCTGGGATACTTGTCATCGAATACATTGATCGGTTTTGGCTTCCCATTAAGCCTCTTGCTTTGTCTCCTTACGAGCTCATATCTATTGGTGAAGGGTCCTTTACCTGTGAATCATCCTTCGAACTGAAGGAAAAGCGATCTTGACAACCAAGAAGATGTGATAAAATCCACAATCCAATTGGTGAAGGGTCCTCTACATCTGAATCTTCCTCGTCTGTAAAGTAGAAGCTGGGATACTTGTCATCGAATACATAGATTGGTTTTGGCTTCCCTTTAAGCCTCTCGCTTTGTCTCCTTACGATCTCATATCTATTGATGAAGGGTCCTTTACCTCTTAATCTTCCTCGTCTGTAAGGTAGAAGTTGGGATAATTGTCATCGAATACATAAATCGGTTTTGGCTTCCCATTAAACCTCTCGCTTTGTCTCCTTACGAGCTCATATCTATTGGTGAAGGGTCCTCTACCTCTGAATCATCCTTCGAACTGAAGGACAAGCGATCTTGACAACCAAGAAGATGTGATACAATCCACAATCCAATTGGTGAAGGGTCCTCTACATCTGAATCTTACTCGTCTGTAAAGTAGAAATTGGGATACTTGTCATCGAATACATAGATCAGTTTTTCTTCCCTTTAAGCCTCTCGCTTTGTCTCCTTACGAGCTCATATCTATTAGTGAAGGGTCCTCTACCTCTGAATCATCCTTCGAACTGGAGGAAAAGCGATCTTGACAACCAAGAAGATGTGATAAAATCCACAATCCAATTGGTGAAGGGTCCTCTACATCTGAATCTTCCACGTCTGTAAAGTAGAAATTGGGATACTTGTCATCGAATACATAGATCGGTTTTGGCTTCCCTTTAAGCCTCTCGCTTTGTGTCCTTACGAGCTCATATCTATTGGTGAAGGGTCCTCTACCTCTTAATCTTCCTCGTCTGTAAAGTAGAAGTTGGGATACTTGTCATCGAATACATAAATCGGTTTTGGCTTCCCATTAAGCCTCTCGCTTTGACTCCTTACGAGCTCATATCTATTGGTGAAGGGTCCTCTACCTCTGAATCATCCTTCGAACTGAAGGAAAAGCGATCTTGACAACCAAGAAGATGTGATAAAATCCACAATCCAATTGGTGAAGGGTCCTCTACATCTGAATCTTCCTCGTCTGTAAAGTAGAAATTGGGATACTTGTCGTCGAATACATAGATCAGTTTTTCTTCCCTTTAAGCCTCTTGCTTTGTCTCCTTACGAGCTCATATCTATTGGTGAAGGGTCCTCTACCTGTGATTCATCCTTCGAACTGAAGGAAAAGCGATCTTGACAACCAAGAAGATGTGATAAAATCCACAATCCAATTGGTGAAGGGTCCTCTACATATGAATCTTCCTCGTCTGTAAAGTAGAAATTGGGATACTTGTCATCGAATACATAGATCGGTTTTGGCTTCCCTTTAAGCCTCTCGCTTTGTCTCCTTACGAGCTCATATCTATTGGTGAAGGGTCCCCTACCTCTTAATCTTCCTCGTCTGTAAGGTAGAAGTTGGGATACTTGTCATCGAATACATAAATCGGTTTTGGCTTCCCATTAAGCCTCTCACTTTGTCTCCTTACGAGCTCATATCTATTGGTGAAGGGTCCTCTACCTCTGAATCATCCTTCGAACTGAAGGAAAAGCGATCTTGACAACCAAGAAGATGTGATACAATCCACAATCCAATTGGTGAAGGGTCCTCTACATCTGAATCTTCCTCGTCTGTAAAGTAGAAATTGGGATACTTGTCATCGAATACATAGATCAGTTTTTCTTCCCTTTAAGCCTCTCGCTTTGTCTCCTTACGAGCTCATATCTATTAGTGAAGGGTCCTCTACCTCTGAATCATCCTTCGAACTGAAGGAAAAGCGATCTTGACAACCAAGAAGATGTGATAAAATCCACAATCTAATTGGTGAAGGGTCCTCTACATCTGAATCTTCCTCGTCTGTAAAGTAGAAATTGGGATACTTGTCATCGAATACATAGATCGGTTTTGGCTTCCCTTTAAGCCTCTCGCTTTGTGTCCTTACGAGCTCATATCTATTGGTGAAGGGTCCTCTACCTCTTAATCTTCCTCGTCTGTAAAGGAGAAGTTGGGATACTTGTCATCGTATATATAGATCGGTTTTGGCTTCCCATTAAGCCTCTCGCTTTGTCTCCTTACGAGCTCATATCTATTGGTGAAGGGTCCTCTACCTCTGAATCATCCTTCGAACTGAAGGAAAAGCGATCTTGACAACCAAGAAGATGTGATACAATCCACAATCCAATTGGTGAAGGGTCCTCTACATCTGAATCTTCCTCGTCTGTAAAGTAGAAATTGGGATACTTGTCAACGAATACATAGATCAGTTTTTCTTCCCTTTAAGCCTCTCGCTTTGTCTCCTTACGAGCTCATATCTATTGGTCAAGGGTCCTCTACCTCTGAATCATCCTTCGAACTGAAGGAAAAGCAATTTTGAAAACCAAGAAGATGTGATAAAATCCACAATCCAATTGGTGAAGGGTCCTCTACATCTGAATCTTCCTCTTCTGTGAAGTAGAAATTGGGATACTTGTCATCGAATACATAGATCGGTTTTGGCTTCCCTTTAAGCCTCTCGCTTTGTCTCCTTACGAGCTCATATCTATTGGTGAAGGGTCCTCTACCTCTTAATCTTCCTCGTCTGTAAAGTAGAAGTTGGGATTCTTGTCATCGAATACATAAATCGGTTTTGGCTTCCCATTAAGCCTCTCGCTTTGTCTCCTTTCGAGCTCATATCTATTGGTGAAGGGTCCTCTACCTCTGAATCATCCTTCAAACTGAAGGAAAAGCGATCTTGACAACCAAGAAGATGTGATACAATCCACAATCCAATTGGTGAAGGGTCCTCTACATCTGAATCTTCCTCGTCTGTAAAGTTGAAATTGGGATACTTGTCATCGAATACATAGATTGGTTTTGGCTTCCCTTTAAGCCTCTCGCTTTGTCTCCTTACGAGCTCATATCTATTCGAGAAGGGTCCTCTACCTCTGAATCATCCTTCGAACTGAAGGAAAAGCGATCCTGAAAACCAAAAAGATGTTATAAAATCCACAATCCAATTGGTGAAGGGTCCTCTACATCTGAATCTTCCTCGTCTGTAAAGTAGAAGTTGGGATACTTGTCATCGAATACATAGATCGGTTTTGGCTTCCCATTAAGCCTCTCGCTTTGTCTCCTTACTAGCCCATATCTATTGGTGAAGGGTCCTCTACCTCTGAATCATCGTTCGAACTGAAGGAAAAGCGATCTTGACAACCAAGAAGATGTGATAAAATCCACAATCCAATTGATGAAGGGTCCTCTACATCTGAATCTTCCTCGTCTGTAAAGTAGAAATTGGGATACTTGTCATCGAATACATAGATCAGTTTTTCTTCCCTTTAAGCCTCTTGCTTTGTCTCCTTATGAGCTCATATCTATTGGTGAAGGGTCCTCTACCTGTGAATCATCCTTCGAACTGAAGGAAAAGCGATCTTGATAACCAAGAAGATGTGATAAAATCCACAATCCAATTGGTGAAGGGTCCTCTACATATGAATCTTCCTCCTCTGTAAAGTAGAAATTGGGATACTTGTCATCGAATACATAGATCGGTTTTGGCTTCCCTTTAAGCCTCTCGCTTTGTCTCCTTACGAGCTCATATCTATTGGTGAAGGGTTCTCTACCTCTTAATCTTCCTCGTCTGTAAGGTAGAAGTTGGGATACTTGTCATCGAATACATAAATCGGTTTTGGCTTCCCATTAAGCCTCTCGCTTTGTCTCCTTACGAGCTCATATCTATTGGTGAAGGGTCCTCTACCTCTGAATCATCCTTCGAACTGAAGGAAAAGCGATCTTGACAACCAAGAAGATGTGATACAATCCACAATCCAATTGGTGAAGGGTCCTCTACATCTGAATCTTCCTCGTCTGTAAAGTAGAAATTGGGATACTTGTCATCGAATACATAGATCAGTTTTTCTTCCCTTTAAGCCTCTCGCTTTGTCTCCTTACAAGCTCATATCTATTAGTGAAGGGTCCTCTACCTCTGAATCATCCTTCGAACTGAAGGAAAAGCGATCTTGACAACCAAGAAGATGTGATAAAATCCACAATCCAATTGGTGAAGGGTCCTCTACATCTGAATCTTCCTCGTCTGTAAAGTAGAAATTGGGATACTTGTCATCGAATACATAGATCGGTTTTGGCTTCCCTTTAAGCCTCTCGCTTCGTGTCCTTACGAGCTCATATCTATTGGTGAAGGGTCCTCTACCTCTTAATCTTCCTCGTCTGTAAAGTAGAAGTTGGGATACTTGTCATCGAATACATAAATCGGTTTTGGCTTCCCATTAAGCCTCTCGCTTTGTCTCCTTACGAGCTCATATCTATTGGTGAAGGATCCTCTACCTCTGAATCATCCTTCAAACTGAAGGAAAAGCGATCTTGACAACCAAGAAGATGTGATACAATCCACAATCCAATTGGTGAAGGGTCCTCTACATCTGAATCTTCCTCGTCTGTAAAGTTGAAATTCTGATACTTGTCATCGAATACCTAGATCGGTTTTGGCTTCCCTTTAAGCCTCTCGCTTTGTCTCCTTACGAGCTCATATCTATTGGTGAAGGGTCCTCTAACTCTTAATCTTCCTCGTCTGTAAGGTAGAAGTTGGGATACTTGTCATCGAATGCATAAATCGGTTTTGGCTTCCCATTAAGCCTCTCGCTTTGTCTCCTTACGAGCTCATATCTATTGGTGAAGGGTCCTCTACCTCTGAATCATCCTTCGAACTGAAGGAAAAGCGATCTTCACAACCAAGAAGATGTGATACAATCCACAATCCAATTGGTGAAGGGTCCTCTACATCTGAATCTTCCTCGTCTGTAAAGTAGAAGTTGGGATACTTGTCATCGTATACATAGATCGGTTTTGGCTTCCCTTTAAGCCTTTCGCTTTGTCTCTTTACGAGCTCATATCTATTGGTGAAGGGTCCTCTACCTCTAAATCATCTTTCGAACTGAAGGAAAAGCAATCTTGACAACCAAGAAGATGTGATAAAATCCACAATCCAATTGGTGAAGGGTCCTCTACATCTGAATCTTCCTCGTCTGTAAAGTAGAAGCTGGGATAATTGTCATCGAATACATAGATCGGTTTTGGCTTCCCATTAAGCCTCTCGCTTTGTCTCCTTACGAGCTCATATCTATTGGTGAAGAATCCTCTACCTCTGAATCTTCCTTCGAACTGAAGGAAAAGCGATCTTGACAACCAAGAAGATGTGTTAAAATCCACAATCCAATTGGTGAAGGGTCCTCTACATCTGAATCTTCCTCGTCTGTAAAGTAGAAATTGGGATACTTGTCATCGAATACATAGATCAGTTTTTCTTCCCTTTAAGCTTATTGCTTTGTCTCCTTACGAGCTCATATCTATTGGTGAAGGGTCCTTTACCTGTGAATCATCCTTCGAACTGAAGGAAAAGCGATCTTGACAACCAAGAAGATGTGATAAAATCCACAATCCAATTGGTGAAGGGTCCTCTACATCTGAATCTTCCTCGTCTGTAAAGTTGAAATTGGGATACTTGTCATCGAATACATAGATCGGTTTTGGCTTCCCTTTAAGCCTTTCGCTTTGTCTCCTTACGATCTCATATCTATTGATGAAGGGTCCTTTACCTCTTAATCTTCCTCGTCTGTAAGGTAGAAGTTGGGATACTTGTCATCGAATACATAAATCGGTTTTGGGTTCCCATTAAGCCTCTCGCTTTGTCTCCTTACGAGCTCATATCTATTGGTGAAGGGTCCTCTACCTCTGAATCATCCTTCGAACTGAAGGAAAAGCGATTTTGACAACCAAGAAGATTTGATACAATCCACAATCCAATTGGTGAAGGGTCCTCTACATCTGAATCTTACTCGTCTGTAAAGTAGAAATTGGGATACTTGTCGTCGAATACATAGATCAGTTTTTCTTCCCTTTAAGCCTCTCGCTTTGTCTCCTTACGAGCTCATATCTATTAGTGAAGGGTCCTCTACCTCTGAGTCATCCTTCGAACTGAAGGAAAAGCGATCTTGACAACCAAGAAGATGTGATAATATCCACAATCCAATTGGTGAAGGGTCCTCTACATCTGAATCTTCCTCATCTGTAAAGTAGAAATTGGGATACTTGTCATCGAATACATAGATCGGTTTTGGCTTCCCTTTAAGCCTCTCGCTTTGTGTCCTTACGAGCTCATATCTATTGGTGAAGGGTCCTCTACCTCTTAATCTTCCTCGTATGTAAAGTAGAAGTTGGGATACTTGTCATCGAATACGTAAATCGGTTTTGGCTTCCCATTAAGCCTCTCGCTTTGTCTCCTTACGAGCTCATATCTATTGGTGAAGGGTCCTCTACCTCTGAATCATCCTTCGAACTGAAGGAAAAGCGAACTTGACAAACAAGAAGATGTGATAAAATCCACAATCCAATTGGTGAAGGGTCCTTTACATCTGAATCTTCCTCGTCTGTAAAGTAGAAATTGGGATACTTGTCGTCGAATACATAGATCAGTTTTTCTTCCCTTTAAGCCTCTTGCTTTGTCTCCTTACGAGCTCATATCTATTGGTGAAGGGTCCTCTACCTGTGAGTCATCCTTCGAACTGAAGGAAAAGCGATCTTGACAACCAAGAAGATGTGATAAAATCCACAATCCAATTGGTGAAGGGTCCTCTACATATGAATCTTCCTCGTCTGTAAAGTAGAAATTGGGATACTTGTCATCGAATACATAGATCGGTTTTGGCTTCCCTTTAAGCCTCTCGCTTTGTCTCCTTACGAGCTCATATCTATTGGTGAAGGGTCCTCTACCTCTGAATCATCCTTCAAACTGAAGGAAAAGCGATCTTGACAACCAAGAAGATGTGATACAATCCACAATCCAATTGGTGAAGGGTCCTCTACATCTGAATCTTCCTCATCTGTAAAGTTGAAATTGGGATACTTGTCATCGAATACATAGATCGGTTTTGGCTTCCCTTTAAGCCTCTCGCTTTGTCTCCTTACGAGCTCATATCTATTCGAGAAGGGTCCTCTACCTCTGAATCATCCTTCGAACTGAAGGAAAAGCGATCCTGAAAACCAAAAAGATGTTATAAAATCCACAATCCAATTGGTGAAGGGTCCTCTACATCTGAATCTTCCTCGTCTGTAAAGTAGAAGTTGGGATACTTGTCATCGAATACATAGATCGGTTTTGGCTTCCCATTAAGCCTCTCGCTTTGTCTCCTTACTAGCCCATATCTATTGGTGAAGGGTCCTCTACCTCTGAATCATCCTTCGAACTGAAGGAAAAGCGATCTTGACAACCAAGAAGATGTGATAAAATCCACAATCCAATTGGTGAAGGGTCCTCTACATCTGAATCTTCCTCGTCTGTAAAGTAGAAATTGGGATACTTGTCATCGAATACATAGATCAGTTTTTCTTCCCTTTAAGCCTCTCGCTTTGTCTCCTTACGAGCTCATATCTATTAGTGAAGGGTCCTCTACTTCTGAATCATCCTTCGAACTGAAGGAAAAGCGATCTTGACAACCAAGAAGATGTGATAAAATCCACAATCCAATTGGTGAAGGGTCCTCTGCATCTGAATCTTCCTCGTCTGTAAAGTAGAAATTGGGATACTTGTCATCGAATACATAGATCGGTTTTGGCTTCCCTTTAAGCCTCTCGCTTTGTGTCCTTACGAGCTCATATCTATTGGTGAAGGGTCCTCTACCTCTTAATCTTCCTCGTCTGTAAAGTAGAAGTTGGGATACTTGTCATCGAATACATAAATCTGTTTTGGCTTCCCATTAAGCCTCTCGCTTTGTCTCCTTACGAGCTCATATCTATTGGTGAAGGGTCCTCTACCTCTGAATCATCCTTCGAACTGAAGGAAAAGCGATCTTGACAACCAAGAAGATGTGATACAATCCACAATCCAATTGGTGAAGGGTCCTCTACATCTGAATCTTCCTCGTCTGTAAAGTAGAAATTGGGATACTTGTCAACGAATACATAGATCAGTTTTTCTTCCCTTTAAGCCTCTCGCTTTGTCTCCTTACGAGCTCATATCTATTGGTGAAGGGTCCTCTACCTCTCAATCATCCTTCGAACTGAAGGAAAAGCGATTTTGACAACCAAAAAGATGTGATAAAATCCACAATCCAATTGGAGAAGGGTCCTCTACATCTGAATCTTCCTCTTCTGTAAAGTAGAAATTGGGATACTTGTCATCGAATACATAGATCGGTTTTGGCTTCCCTTTAAGCCTCTCGCTTTGTCTCCTTATGAGCTCATATCTATTGGTGAAGGGTCCTCTACCTCTTAATCTTCCTCGTCTGTAAAGTAGAAGTTGGGATACTTGTCATCGAATACATAAATCGGTTTTGGCTTCCCATTAAGCCTCTCGCTTTGTCTCCTTACGAGCTCATATCTATTGGTGAAGGATCCTCTACCTCTGAATCATCCTTCAAACTGAAGGAAAAGCGATCTTGACAACCAAGAAGATGTGATACAATCCACAATCCAATTGGTGAAGGGTCCTCTACATCTGAATCTTCCTCGTCTGTAAAGTTGAAATTGGGATACTTGTCTTCGAATACATAGATCGGTTTTGGCTTCCCTTTAAGCCTCTCGCTTTGTCTCCTTACGAGCTCATATCTACCTCTGAATCATTCTTCGAACTGAAGGAAAAGCGATCCTGAAAACCAAAAAGATGTTATAAAATCCACAATCCAATTGGTGAAGGGTCCTCTACATCTGAATCTTCCTCGTCTGTAAAGTAGAAGTTGGGATACTTGTCATCGAATACATAGATCGGTTTTGGCTTCCCATTAAGCCTCTCGCTTTGTCTCCTTACGAGCCCATATCTATTGGTGAAGGGTCCTCTACCTCTGAATCATCCTTCGAACTGAAGGAAAAACGATCTTGACAACCAAGAAGATGTGATAAAATCCACAATCCAATTCGTGAAGGATCCTCTACATCTGAATCTTCCTCGTCTGTGAAGTAGAAATTGGGATACTTGTCATCCAATACATAGATCAGTTTTTCTTCCCTTTAAGTCTCTCGCTTTGTCTCCTTACGAGCTCAAATCTATTGGAGAAGGGTCCTCTACCTCTGAATCATCCTTCGAACTGAAGGAAAAGCGATCTTGACAACCAAGAAGATGTGATAAAATCCACAATCCAATTGGTGAAGGGTCCTCTACATCTCAATCTTCCTCGTCTGTAAAGTAGAAGTTGGGATACTTGTCATCGAATACATAGATCGGTTTTGGCTTCCCTTTAAGCCTCTCGCTTTGTCTCCGTACGAGCTCATATCTATTGGTGAAGGGTCCTCTACCTCTGAATCATCCTTCGAACTGAAGGAAAAACGATCTTGACAACCAAGAAGATGTGATAAAATCCACAATCCAATTCGTGAAGGATCCTCTACATCTGAATCTTCCTCGTCTGTGAAGTAGAAATTGGGATACTTGTCATCCAATACATAGATCAGTTTTTCTTCCCTTTAAGTCTCTCGCTTTGTCTCCTTACGAGCTCAAATCTATTGGAGAAGGGTCCTCTACCTCTGAATCATCCTTCGAACTGAAGGAAAAGCGATCTTGACAACCAAGAAGATGTGATAAAATCCACAATCCAATTGGTGAAGGGTCCTCTACATCTGAATCTTCCTCGTCTGTAAAGTAGAAGTTGGGATACTTGTCATCGAATACCTAGATCGGTTTTGGCTTCCCTTTAAGCCTCTCGCTTTGTCTCCTTACGAGCTCATATCTATTGGTGAAGGGTCCTATACGTCTGAATCATCCTTCGAACTGAAGGAAAAGCGATCTTGACAACCAAGAATATGTGATAAAATCCACAATCCAATTGGTGAAGGGTCCTCTACATCTGAATCTTCCTCGTCTTTAAAGTAGGAGTTGGGATACTTGTCATCGAATACATAGATCGGTTTTGGCTTCCCTTTAAGCCTCTCTCTTTGTCTCCTTACGAGCTCATATCTATTGGTGAAGTGTCATCTACCTCTGAATCATCATTCGAACTAAAGGAAAAGCGATCTTGACAACCAAGAAGATGTGATAAAATCCACAATCCAATTAGTGAAGGGTCCTCTACATCTGAATCTTCCTTGTCTGTAAAGTAGAAGTTGGGATACTTGTCATCGAATACATAGATCTGTTTTGGCTTCCCTTTAAGCCTCTCGCTTTGTCTCCTTACGAGCTCATATCTATTGGTGAAGAGTCCTCTACCTCTGAATCATCATTCGAACTAAAGGAAAAGTGATCTTGACAACCAAGAAGATGTGATAAAATCCACAATCCAATTGGTGAAGGGTCCTCTACATCTGAATCTTCCTCGACTGTAAAGTAGAAGTTGGGATACTTGTCATCGAATACATACATCGGTTTTGGCTTCCCTTTAAGCCTCTCGCTTTGCCTCCTTACGAGCTCATATCTATTGGTGAAGGGTCCTCTACCTCTGAATCCTCCTTTGAACTGAAGGAAAAGCGATCTTGACAACCTAGAAGATGTGATAGAATCCATAATCCAATTGGTGAAGGGTCCTCTACATCTGAATCTTCCTCGTCTGTAAAGTAGAAGTTGGGTTACTTGTCGTCGAATACATAGATCGGTTTTGGTTTCCCTTTAAGCCTCTTGCTTTGTCTCCTTACGAGCTCATATCTATTGGTGAAGGGTCCTCTACCTCTACATCAACTTTCAAACTGAAGGAAAAGCAATCTTGACAACCAAGAAGATGTGATAAAATCCACAATCCAATTTGTGAAGGGTCCTCTATTTCTGAATCTTCCTCGTCTGTAAAGTAGAAGTTGGGATACTTGTCATCGAATACATAGATCAGTTTTTCTTCCCTTTAAGCATCTCGCTTTGTCTCCTTACGAGCTCATATCTATTGGTGAAGAGTCCTCTACCTCTGAATCATCATTCGAACTAAAGGAAAAGCGATCTTGACAACCAAGAAGATGTAATAAAATCCACAATCCAATTGGTGAAGGGTCCTCTACTTCTGAATCTTCCTCGTCTGTGAAGTAGAAATTGGTATACTTTCATCGAATACATAGATCAGTTTTTCTTCCCTTTAAGTCTCTCGCTTTGTCTCCTTGCAAGCTCATATCTATTGGTGAAGGGTCCTCTACCTCTGAATCATCCTTCGAACTGAAGGAAAAGCGATCTTGACAACCAAGAAGATGTGATAAAATCCACAATCCAATTGGTGAAGGGTCCTCTACATCTGAATCTTCCTCGTCTGTAAAGTAGAAGTTGGGATACTTGTCATCGAATACATAGATCGGTTTTGGCTTCCCTTTAAGCCTCTCGCTTTGTCTCCTTACGAGCTCACATCTATTGATGAAGGGTCCTCTACCTCTTAATCGTCCTCGTCTGTAAAGTAGAAGTTGGGATACTTGTCATCGAATACATAAATCGGTTTTGGCTTCCCATTAAGCCTCTCGTTTGTCGCCTTACGAGCTCATGTCTATTGGTGAAGGGTCCTCTACCTCTAAATCATCCTTCGAACTGAAGGAAAAGCGATCTTGACAACCAAAAAGATGTGATACAATCCACAATCCAATTGGTGAAGGGTCCTCTACATCTGAATCTTCCTCGTCTGTAAAGTAGAAGTTGGGATACTTGTCATCGAATACATAGATCAGTTTTTCTTCCCTTTAAGCCTCTCGCTTTGTCTCCTTACGAGCTCATATCTATTGGTGAAGGGTCCTCTACCTCTGAATCATCCTTCGAACTGAAGGAAACGCGATCTTGACAACCAAGAAGATGTGATAAAATCCACAATCCAATTGGTGAAGGGTCCTCTACATCTGAATCTTCCTCGTCTGTAAAGTAGAAGTTGGGATACTTGTCATCGAATACATAGATCGTTTTTGGCTTCCCTTTAAGCCTCTCGCTTTGTCTCCTTACGAGCTCATATCTATTGGTGAAGGGTCCTCTACCTATCTTCCTCGCCTGTAAAGTAGAAGTTGGGATACTTGTCATCGAATACATAAATCGGTTTTGGCTTCCCATTAAGCCTCTCGTTTGTCTCCTTACGAGCTAATATCTATTGGTGAAGGGTCCTCTACCTCTGAATCATCCTACGAACTGAAGGAAAAGCGATCTTGACAACTAAGAAGATGTGATACAATCCACAATCCAATTGGTGAAGGGTCCTCTACATCTGAATCTTCCTCGTCTGTAAAGTAGAAATTGGGATACTTGTCATCGAATACATAGATCAGTTTTTCTTCCCTTTAAGCCTCTCGCTTTGTCTCCTTACGAGCTCATATGTATTGGTGAAGGGTCCTCTACCTCTAAATCATCCTTCGAACTGAAGGAAAAGCGATCTTGACAACCAAGAAGATGTGATAAAATCCACAATCCAATTGGTGAAGGGTCCTCTACATCTGAATCTTCCTCGTCTGTAAAGTAGAAGTTGGGATACTTGTCATCGAATACATAGATCGGTTTTGGCTTCCCTTTAAGCCTCTCGCTTTGTCTCCTTACGAGCTCACATCTATTGATGAAGGGTCCTCTACCTCTTAATCGTCCTCGTCTGTAAAGTAGAAGTTGGGATACTTGTCATCGAATACATAAATCGGTTTTGGCTTCCCATTAAGCCTCTCGTTTGTCGCCTTACGAGCTCATGTCTATTGGTGAAGGGTCCTCTACCTCTAAATCATCCTTCGAACTGAAGGAAAAGCGATCTTGACAACCAAAAAGATGTGATACAATCCACAATCCAATTGGTGAAGGGTCCTCTACATCTGAATCTTCCTCGTCTGTAAAGTAGAAGTTGGGATACTTGTCATCGAATACATAGATCAGTTTTTCTTCCCTTTAAGCCTCTCGCTTTGTCTCCTTACGAGCTCATATCTATTGGTGAAGGGTCCTCTACCTCTGAATCATCCTTCGAACTGAAGGAAACGCGATCTTGACAACCAAGAAGATGTGATAAAATCCACAATCCAATTGGTGAAGGGTCCTCTACATCTGAATCTTCCTCGTCTGTAAAGTAGAAGTTGGGATACTTGTCATCGAATACATAGATCGTTTTTGGCTTCCCTTTAAGCCTCTCGCTTTGTCTCCTTACGAGCTCATATCAATTGGTGAAGGGTCCTCTACCTATCTTCCTCGCCTGTAAAGTAGAAGTTGGGATACTTGTCATCGAATACATAAATCGGTTTTGGCTTCCCATTAAGCCTCTCGTTTGTCTCCTTACGAGCTAATATCTATTGGTGAAGGGTCCTCTACCTCTGAATCATCCTACGAACTGAAGGAAAAGCGATCTTGACAACTAAGAAGATGTGATACAATCCACAATCCAATTGGTGAAGGGTCCTCTACATCTGAATCTTCCTCGTCTGTAAAGTAGAAATTGGGATACTTGTCATCGAATACATAGATCAGTTTTTCTTCCCTTTAAGCCTCTCGCTTTGTCTCCTTACGAGCTCATATGTATTGGTGAAGGGTCCTCTACCTCTAAATCATCCTTCAAACTGAAGGAAAAGCGATCTTGACAACCAAGAAGATGTGATAAAATCCACAATCCAATTGGTGAAGGGTCCTCTACATCTGAATCTTCCTCGTCTGTAAAGTAGAAGTTGGGATACTTGTCATCGAATACATAGATCGGTTTTGGCTTCCCTTTAAGCCTCTCGCTTTGTCTCCTTACGAGCTCATATCTATTGGTGAAGGGTCCTCTACCTCTGAATCATCCTTCGAACTGAAGGAAAACCGATCTTGAAAAACAAGAAGATGTGATAAAATCCACAATCCAATTGGTGAAGGGTCCTCTACATCTGAATCTTCCTCGTCTGTAAAGTAGACATTGGGATACTTGTCATCGAATACATAGATCGGTTTTGGCTTCCCTTTAAGCCTCTCGCTTTGTCTCCTTACGAGATCATATCTATTGGTGAAGGTTCCTCCACCTCTGAATCATCCTTCGAACTGAAGGAAAAGCGATCTTGACAACCAAGAAGATGTGATACAATCCACAATCCAATTGGTGAAGGGTCCTCTACATCTGAATCTTACTCGTCTGTAAAGTAGAAATTGGGATACTTGTCATCGAATACATAGATCAGTTTTTCTTCTCTTTAAGCCTCTCGCTTTGTCTCCTTACGAGCTCATATCTATTAGTGAAGGGTCCTCTACCTCTGAATCATCCTTCGAACTGAAGGAAAAGCGATCTTGACAACCAAGAAGATGTGATAAAATCCACAATCCAATTGGTGAAGGGTCCTCTACATCTGAATCTTCCTCGTCTGTAAAGTAGAAATTGGGATACTTGTCATCGAATACATAGATCGGTTTTGGCTTCCCTTTAAGCCTCTCGCTTTGTGTCCTTACGAGCTCATATCTATTGGTGAAGGGTCCTCTACCTCTTAATCTTCCTCGTCTGTAAAGTAGAAGTTGGGATACTTGTCATCGAATACATAAATCTGTTTTGGATTCCCATTAAGCCTCTCGCTTTGTCTCCTTACGAGCTCATATCTATTGGTGAAGGGTCCTCTACCTCTGAATCATCCTTCGAACTGAAGGAAAAGCGATCTTGACAACCAAGAAGATGTGATACAATCCACAATCCAATTGGTGAAGGGTCCTCTACATCTGAATCTTCCTCGTCTGTAAAGTAGAAATTGGGATACTTGTCAACGAATACATAGATCAGTTTTTCTTCCCATTAAGCCTCTCGCTTTGTCTCCTTACGAGCTCATATCTATTGGTGAAGGGTCCTCTACCTCTGATTCATCCTTCGAACTGAAGGAAAAATGATTTTGACAACCAAGAAGATGTGATAAAATCCACAATCCAATTGGTGAAGGGTCCTCTACATCTGAATCTTCCTCTTCTGTAAAGTAGAAATTGGGATAATTGTCATCGAATACATAGATCGGTTTTGGCTTCCCTTTAAGCCTCTCGCTTTGTCTCCTTACGAGCTCATATCTATTGGTGAAGGGTCCTCTACGTCTGATTCATCCTTCGAACTGAAGGAAAAGCGATCTTGACAACCAAGAAGATGTGATAAAATCCACAATCCAATTGGTGAAGGGTCCTCAACATCTGAATCTTCCTCTTCTTTAAAGTAGGAGTTGGGATACTTGTCATCGAATACATAGATCGGTTTTGGCTTCCCTTTAAGCCTCTCTCTTTGTCTCCTTACGAGCTCATATCTATTGGTGAAGAGTCATCTACCTCTGAATCATCATTCGATCTAAAGGAAAAGCGATCTTGACAACCAAGAAGATGTGATAAAATCCACAATCCAATTAGTGAAGGGTCCTCTACATCTGAATCTTCCTTGTCTGTAAAGTAGAAGTTGGGATACTTGTCATCGAATACATAGATCTGTTTTGGCTTCCCTTTAAGCCTCTCGCTTTGTCTCCTTACGACCTCATATCTATTGGTGAAGAGTCCTCTACCTCTGAATCATCATTCGAACTAAAGGAAAAGTGATCTTGACAACCAAGAAGATGTGATAAAATCCACAATCCAATTGGTGAAGGGTCCTCTACATCTGAATCTTCCTCGTCTGTAAAGTAGAAGTTGGAATACTTGTCATCGAATACGTACATCGGTTTTGGCTTCCCTTTAAGCCTCTCGCTTTGCCTCCTTACGAGCTCATATCTATTGGTGAAGTGTCCTCTACCTCTGAATCCTCCTTTGAACTGAAGGAAAAGCGATCTTGACAACCTAGAAGATGTGATAGAATCCATAATCCAATTGGTGAAGGGTCCTCTACATCTGAATCTTCCTCGTCTGTAAAGTAGAAGTTGGGTTACTTGTCGTCGAATACATAGATTGGTTTTGGTTTCCCTTTAAGCCTCTTGCTTTGTCTCCTTACGAGCTCATATCTATTGGTGAAGGGTCCTCTACCTCTACATCATCATTCGAACTAAAGGAAAAGTGATCTTGACAACCAAGAAGATGTGATAAAATCCACAATCCAATTGGTGAAGGGTCCTCTACATCTGAATCTTCCTCGTCTGTAAAGTAGAAATTGGGATACTTGTCATCGAATACATAGATCAGTTTTTCTTCCCTTTAAGCCTCTCGCTTTGTCTCCTTTTGAGCTCATATCTATTGGTGAAGGGTCCTCTACCTCTGAATCATCCTTCGAACTGAAGGAAAAGCGATCTTGACAACCAAGAAGATGTGATAAAATCCACAATCCAATTGGTGAAGGGTCCTCTACATCTGAATCTTCCTCGTCTGTAAAGTAGAAGTTGGGATACTTGTCATCGAATACATAGATCGTTTTTGGCTTCCCTTTAAGCCTCTCGCTTTGTCTCCTTACGAGCTCATATCTATTGGTGAAGGGTCCTCTACCTATCTTCCTCGCCTGTAAAGTAGAAGTTGGGATACTTGTCATCGAATACATAAATCGGTTTTGGCTTCCCATTAAGCCTCTCGTTTGTCTCCTTACGAGATAATATCTATTGGTGAAGGGTCCTCTACCTCTGAATCATCCTTCGAACTGAAGGAAAAGTGATCTTGACAACTAAGAAGATGTGATACAATCCACAATCCAATTGGTGAAGGGTCCTCTACATCTGAATCTTACTCGTCTGTAAAGTAGAAATTGGGATACTTGTCATCGAATACATAGATCAGTTTTTCTTCTCTTTAAGCCTCTCGCTTTGTCTCCTTACGAGCTCATATCTATTAGTGAAGGGTCCTCTACCTCTGAATCATCCTTCGAACTGAAGGAAAAGCGATCTTGACAACCAAGAAGATGTGATAAAATCCACAATCCAATTGGTGAAGGGTCCTCTACATCTGAATCTTCCTCGTCTGTAAAGTAGAAATTGGGATACTTGTCATCGAATACATAGATCGGTTTTGGCTTCCCTTTAAGCCTCTCGCTTTGTGTCCTTACGAGCTCATATCTATTGGTGAAGGGTCCTCTACCTCTTAATCTTCCTCGTCTGTAAAGTAGAAGTTGGGATACTTGTCATCGAATACATAAATCTGTTTTGGCTTCCCATTAAGCCTCTCGCTTTGTCTCCTTACGAGCTCATATCTATTGGTGAAGGGTCCTCTACCTCTGAATCATCCTTCGAACTGAAGGAAAAGCGATCTTGACAACCAAGAAGATGTGATACAATCCACAATCCAATTGGTGAAGGGTCCTCTACATCTGAATCTTCCTCGTCTGTAAAGTAGAAATTGGGATACTTGTCAACGAATACATAGATCAGTTTTTCTTCCCTTTAAGCCTCTCGCTTTGTCTCCTTACGAGCTCATATCTATTGGTGAAGGGTCCTCTACCTCTGATTCATCCTTCGAACTGAAGGAAAAATGATTTTGACAACCAAGAAGATGTGATAAAATCCACAATCCAATTGGTGAAGGGTCCTCTACATCTGAATCTTCCTCTTCTGTAAAGTAGAAATTGGGATATTTGTCATCGAATACATAGATCGGTTTTGGCTTCCCTTTAAGCCTCTCGCTTTGTCTCCTTACGAGCTCATATCTATTGGTGAAGGGTCCTCTACGTCTGATTCATCCTTCGAACTGAAGGAAAAGCGATCTTGACAACCAAGAAGATGTGATAAAATCCACAATCCAATTGGTGAAGGGTCCTCTACATCTGAATCTTCCTCTTCTTTAAAGTAGGAGTTGGGATACTTGTCATCGAATACATAGATCAGTTTTGGCTTCCCTTTAAGCCTCTCTCTTTGTCTCCTTACGAGCTCATATCTATTGGTGAAGAGTCATCTACCTCTGAATCATCATTCGATCTAAAGGAAAAGCGATCTTGACAACCAAGAAGATGTGATAAAATCCACAATCCAATTAGTGAAGGGTCCTCTACATCTGAATCTTCCTTGTCTGTAAAGTAGAAGTTGGGATACTTGTCATCGAATACATAGATCTGTTTTGGCTTCCCTTTAAGCCTCTCGCTTTGTCTCCTTACGACCTCATATCTATTGGTGAAGAGTCCTCTACCTCTGAATCATCATTCGAACTAAAGGAAAAGTGATCTTGACAACCAAGAAGATGTGATAAAATCCACAATCCAATTGGTGAAGGGTCCTCTACATCTGACTCTTCCTCGTCTGTAAAGTAGAAGTTGGGATACTTGTCATCGAATACGTACATCGGTTTTGGCTTCCCTTTAAGCCTCTCGCTTTGCCTCCTTACGAGCTCATATCTATTGGTGAAGTGTCCTCTACCTCTGAATCCTCCGTTGAACTGAAGGAAAAGCGATCTTGACAACCTAGAAGATGTGATAGAATCCATAATCCAATTGGTGAAGGGTCCTCTACATCTGAATCTTCCTCGTCTGTAAAGTAGAAGTTGGGTTACTTGTCGTCGAATACATAGATTGGTTTTGGTTTCCCTTTAAGCCTCTTGCTTTGTCTCCTTACGAGCTCATATCTATTGGTGAAGGGTCCTCTACCTCTACATCATCATTCGAACTAAAGGAAAAGTGATCTTGACAACCAAGAAGATGTGATAAAATCCACAATCCAATTGGTGAAGGGTCCTCTACATCTGAATCTTACTCGTCTGTAAAGTAGAAATTGGGATACTTGTCATCGAATACATAGATCAGTTTTTCTTCCCTTTAAGCCTCTCGCTTTGTCTCCTTTTGAGCTCATATCTATTGGTGAAGGGTCCTCTACCTCTGAATCATCCTTCGAACTGAAGGAAAAGCGATCTTGACAACCAAGAAGATGTGATAAAATCCACAATCCAATTGGTGAAGGGTCCTCTACATCTGAATCTTCCTCGTCTGTAAAGTAGAAGTTGGGATACTTGTCATCGAATACATAGATCGTTTTTGGCTTCCCTTTAAGCCTCTCGCTTTGTCTCCTTACGAGCTCATATCTATTGGTGAAGGGTCCTCTACCTATCTTCCTCGCCTGTAAAGTAGAAGTTGGGATACTTGTCATCGAATACATAAATCGGTTTTGGCTTCCCATTAAGCCTCTCGTTTGTCTCCTTACGAGCTAATATCTATTGGTGAAGGGTCCTCTACCTCTGAATCATCCTTCGAACTGAAGGAAAAGCGATCTTGACAACTAAGAAGATGTGATACAATCCACGATCCAATTGGTGAAGGGTCCTCTACATCTGAATCTTACTCGTCTGTAAAGTAGAAATTGGGATACTTGTCATCGAATACATAGATCAGTTTTTCTTCTCTTTAAGCCTCTCGCTTTGTCTCCTTACGAGCTCATATCTATTAGTGAAGGGTCCTCTACCTCTGAATCATCCTTCGAACTGAAGGAAAAGCGATCTTGACAACCAAGAAGATGTGATAAAATCCACAATCCAATTGGTGAAGGGTCCTCTACATCTGAATCTTCCTCGTCTGTAAAGTAGAAATTGGGATACTTGTCATCGAATACATAGATCGGTTTTGGCTTCCCTTTAAGCCTCTCGCTTTGTGTCCTTACGAGCTCATATCTATTGGTGAAGGGTCCTCTACCTCTTAATCTTCCTCGTCTGTAAAGTAGAAGTTGGGATACTTGTCATCGAATACATAAATCTGTTTTGGCTTCACATTAAGCCTCTCGCTTTGTCTCCTTATGAGCTCATATCTATTGGTGAAGGGTCCTCTACCTCTGAATCATCCTTCGAACTGAAGGAAAAGCGATCTTGACAACCAAGAAGATGTGATACAATCCACAATCCAATTGGTGAAGGGTCCTCTACATCTGAATCTTCCTCGTCTGTAAAGTAGAAATTGGGATACTTGTCAACGAATACATAGATCAGTTTTTCTTCCCTTTAAGCCTCTCGCTTTGTCTCCTTACGAGCTCATATCTATTGGTGAAGGGTCCTCTACCTCTGATTCATCCTTCGAACTGAAGGAAAAATGATTTTGACAACCAAGAAGATGTGATAAAATCCACAATCCAATTGGTGAAGGGTCCTCTACATCTGAATCTTCCTCTTCTGTAAAGTAGAAATTGGGATACTTGTCATCGAATACATAGATCGGTTTTGGCTTCCCTTTAAGCCTCTCGCTTTGTCTCCTTACGAGCTCATATCTATTGGTGAAGGGTCCTCTACGTCTGAATCATCCTTCGAACTGAAGGAAAAGCGATCTTGACAACCAAGAAGATGTGATAAAATCCACAATCCAATTGGTGAAGGGTCCTCTACATCTGAATCTTCCTCTTCTTTAAAGTAGGAGTTGGGATACTTGTCATCGAATACATAGATCGGTTTTGGCTTCCCTTTAAGCCTCTCTCTTTGTCTCCTTACGAGCTCATATCTATTAATGAAGAGTCATCTACCTCTGAATCATCATTCGATCTAAAGGAAAAGCGATCTTGACAACCAAGAAGATGTGATAAAATCCACAATCCAATTAGTGAAGGGTCCTCTACATCTGAATCTTCCTCGTCTGTAAAGTAGAAGTTGGGATACTTGTCATCGAATACATACATCTGTTTTGGCTTCCCTTTAAGCCTCTCGCTTTGCCTCCTTACGAGCTCATATCTATTGGTGAAGTGTCCTCTACCTCTGAATCCTCCTTTGAACTGAAGGAAAAGCGATCTTGACAACCTAGAAGATGTGATAGAATCCATAATCCAATTGGTGAAGGGTCCTCTACATCTGAATCTTCCTCGTCTGTAAAGTAGAAGTTGGGTTACTTGTCGTCGAATACATAGATTGGTTTTGGTTTCCCTTTAAGCCTCTTGCTTTGTCTCCTTACGAGCTCATATCTATTGGTGAAGGGTCCTCTACCTCTACATCATCATTCGAACTAAAGGAAAAGTGATCTTGACAACCAAGAAGATGTGATAAAATCCACAATCCAATTGGTGAAGGGTCCTCTACATCTGAATCTTCCTCGTCTGTAAAGTAGAAATTGGGATACTTGTCATCGAATACATAGATCAGTTTTTCTTCCCTTTAAGCCTCTCGCTTTGTCTCCTTTTGAGCTCATATCTATTGGTGAAGGGTCCTCTACCTCTGAATCATCCTTCGAACTGAAGGAAAAGCGATCTTGACAACCAAGAAGATGTGATAAAATCCACAATCCAATTGGTGAAGGGTCCTCTACATCTGAATCTTCCGCGTCTGTAAAGTAGAAGTTGGGATACTTGTCATCGAATACATAGATAGTTTTTGGCTTCCCTTTAAGCCTCTCGCTTTGTCTCCTTACGAGCTCATATCTATTGGTGAAGGGTCCTCTACCTATCTTCCTCGCCTGTAAAGTAGAAGTTGGGATACTTGTCATCGAATACATAAATCGGTTTTGGCTTCCCATTAAGCCTCTCGTTTGTCTCCTTACGAGCTAATATCTATTGGTGAAGGGTCCTCTACCTCTGAATCATCCTTCGAACTGAAGGAAAAGCGATCTTGACAACTAAGAAGATGTGATACAATCCACAATCCAATTGGTGAAGGGTCCTCTACATCTGAATCTTCCTCGTCTGTAAAGTAGAAATTGGGATACTTGTCATCGAATACATAGATCAGTTTTTCTTCCCTTTAAGCCTCTCGCTTTGTCTCCTTACGAGCTCATATGTATTGGTGAAGGGTCCTCTACCTCTAAATCATCCTTCGAACTGAAGGAAAAGCGATCTTGACAACCAAGAAGATGTGATATAATCCACAATCCAATTGGTGAAGGGTCCTCTACATCTGAATCTTACTCGTCAGTAAAGTAGAAATTGGGATACTTGTCATCGAATACATAGATCAGTTTTTCTTCTCTTTAAGCCTCTCGCTTTGTCTCCTTACGAGCTCATATCTATTAGTGAAGGGTCCTCTACCTCTGAATCATCCTTCGAACTGAAGGAAAAGCGATCTTGACAACCAAGAAGATGTGATAAAATCCACAATCCAATTGGTGAAGGGTCCTCTACATCTGAATCTTCCTCGTCTGTAAAGTAGAAATTCGGATACTTGTCATCGAATACATAGATCGGTTTTGGCTTCCCTTTAAGCCTCTCGCTTTGTGTCCTTACGAGCTCATATCTATTGGTGAAGGGTCCTCTACCTCTTAATCTTCCTCTTCTGTAGAGTAGAAGTTGGGATACTTGTCGTCGAATACATAAATCTGTTTTGGCTTCCCATTAAGCCTCTCGCTTTGTCTCCTTACGAGCTCATATCTATTGGTGAAGGGTCCTCTACCTCTGAATCATCCTTTGAACTGAAGGAAAAGCGATCTTGACAACCAAGAAGATGTGATACAATCCACAATCCAATTGGTGAAGGGTACTCTACATCTGAATCTTCCTCGTCTGTAAAGTAGAAATTGGGATACTTGTCAACGAATACATTGATCAGTTTTTCTTCCCTTTAAGCCTCTCGCTTTGTCTCCTTACGAGCTCATATCTTTTGGTGAAGGGTCCTCTACCTCTGATTCATCCTTCGAACTGAAGGAAAAGTGATTTTGACAACCAAGAAGATGTGATAAAATCCACAATCCAATTGGTGAAGGGTCCTCTACATCTGAATCTTCCTCTTCTGTAAAGTAGAAATTGGGATACTTGTCATCGAATACATAGATCGGTTTTGGCTTCCCTTTAAGCCTCTCGCTTTGTCTCCTTACGAGCTCATATCTATTGGTGAAGGGTCCTCTACGTCTGAATCATCCTTCGAACTGAAGGAAAAGCGATCTTGACAACCAAGAAGATGTGATAAAATCCACAATCCAATTGGTGAAGGGTCCTCTACATCTGAATCTTCCACTTCTTTAAAGTAGGAGTTGGGATACTTGTCATCGAATACATAGATCGGTTTTGGCTTCCCTTTAAGCCTCTCTCTTTGTCTCCTTACGAGCTCATATCTATTGGTGAAGAGTCATCTACCTCTGAATCATCATTCGATCTAAAGGAAAAGCGATCTTGACAACCAAGAAGATGTGATAAAATCCACAATCCAATTAGTGAAGGGTCCTCTACATCTGAATCTTCCTTGTCTGTAAAGTAGAAGTTGGGATACTTGTCATCGAATACATAGATCTGTTTTGGCTTCCCTTTAAGCCTCTCGCTTTGTCTCCTTACGAGCTCATATCTATTGGTGAAGAGTCCTCTACCTCTGAATCATCATTCGAACTAAAGGAAAAGTGATCTTGACAACCAAGAAGATGTGATAAAATCCACAATCCAATTGGTGAAGGGTCCTCTACATCTGAATCTTCCTCGTCTGTAAAGTAGAAGTTGGGATACTTGTCATCGAATACATAGATCGGTTTTGGCTTCCCTTTAAGCCTCTCGCTTTGTGTCCTTACGAGCTCATATCTATTGGTGAAGTGTCCTCTACCTCTTAATCTTCCTCGTCTGTAGAGTAGAAGTTGGGATACTTGTCATCGAATACATAAATCTGTTTTGGCTTCCCATTAAGCCTCTCGCTTTGTCTCCTTACGAGCTCATATCTATTGGTGAAGGGTCCTCTACCTCTGAATCATCCTTCGAACTGAAGGAAAAGCGATCTTGACAACCAAGAAGATGTGATACAATCCACAATCCAATTGGTGAAGGGTACTCTACATCTGAATCTTCCTCGTCTGTAAAGTAGAAATTGGGATACTTGTCAACGAATACATAGATCAGTTTTTCTTCCCTTTAAGCCTCTCGCTTTGTCTCCTTACGAGCTCATATCTTTTGGTGAAGGGTCCTCTACCTCTGATTCATCCTTCGAACTGAAGGAAAAGTGATTTTGACAACCAAGAAGATGTGATAAAATCCACAATCCAATTGGTGAAGGGTCCTCTACATCTGAATCTTCCTCTTCTGTAAAGTAGAAATTGGGATACTTGTCATCGAATACATAGATCGGTTTTGGCTTCCCTTTAAGCCTCTCGCTTTGTCTCCTTACGAGCTCATATCTATTGGTGAAGGGTCCTCTACGTCTGAATCATCCTTCGAACTGAAGGAAAAGCGATCTTGACAACCAAGAAGATGTGATAAAATCCACAATCCAATTGGTGAAGGGTCCTCTACATCTGAATCTTCCACTTCTTTAAAGTAGGAGTTGGGATACTTGTCATCGAATACATAGATCGGTTTTGGCTTCCCTTTAAGCCTCTCTCTTTGTCTCCTTACGAGCTCATATCTATTGGTGAAGAGTCATCTACCTCTGAATCATCATTCGATCTAAAGGAAAAGCGATCTTGACAACCAAGAAGATGTGATAAAATCCACAATCCAATTAGTGAAGGGTCCTCTACATCTGAATCTTCCTTGTCTGTAAAGTAGAAGTTGGGATACTTGTCATCGAATACATAGATCTGTTTTGGCTTCCCTTTAAGCCTCTCGCTTTGTCTCCTTACGAGCTCATATCTATTGGTGAAGAGTCCTCTACCTCTGAATCATCATTCGAACTAAAGGAAAAGTGATCTTGACAACCAAGAAGATGTGATAAAATCCACAATCCAATTGGTGAAGGGTCCTCTACATCTGAATCTTCCTCGTCTGTAAAGTAGAAGTTGGGATACTTGTCATCGAATACATACATCGGTTTTGGCTTCCCTTTAAGCCTCTCGCTTTGCCTCCTTACGAGCTCATATCTATTGGTGAAGTGTCCTCTACCTCTGAATCCTCCTTTGAACTGAAGGAAAAGCGATCTTGACAACCTAGAAGATGTGATAGAATCCATAATCCAATTGGTGAAGGGTCCTCTACATCTGAATCTTCCTCGTCTGTAAAGTAGAAGTTGGGTTACTTGTCGTCGAATACATAGATCGGTTTTGGTTTCCCTTTAAGCCTCTTGCTTTGTCTCCTTACGAGCTCATATCTATTGGTGAAGGGTCCTCTACCTCTACATCAACTTTCAAACTGAAGGAAAAGCAATCTTGACAACCAAGAAGATGTGATAAAATCCACAATCCAATTTGTGAAGGGTCCTCTATTTCTGAATCTTCCTCGTCTGTAAAGTAGAAGTTGGGATACTTGTCATCGAATACATAGATCAGATTTTCTTCCCTTTAAGCCTCTCGCTTTGTCTCCTTACGAGCTCATATCTATTGGTGAAGAGTCCTCTACCTCTAAATCATCATTCAAACTAAAGGAAAAGCGATCTTGACAACCAAGAAGATGTAATAAAATCCACAATCCAATTGGTGAAGGGTCTTCTACATCTGAATCTTCCTCGTCTGTGAAGTAGAAATTGGTATACTTGTCATCGAATACATAGATCAGTTTTTCTTCCCTTTAAGTCTCTCGCTTTGTCTCCATTCAAGCTCATATCTATTGGTGAAGGGTCCCCTACCTCTGAATCATCCTTCGAACTGAAGGAAAAGCGATCTTGACAACCAAGAAGATGTGATAAAATCCACATTCCAATTGGTGAAGGGTCCTCTACATCTGAATCTTCCTCGTCTGTAAAGTAGAAGTTGGGATACTTGTCATCGAATACATAGATCGGTTTTGGCTTCCCTTTAAGCCTCTCGCTTTGTCTCCTTACGAGCTCACATCTATTGATGAAGGGTCCTCTACCTCTGAATCTTCCTCGTCTGTAAAGTAGAAGTTGGGATACTTGTCATCGAATACATAAATCGGTTTTGGCTTCCCATTAAGCCTCTCGTTTGTCTCCTTACGAGCTCATATCTATTGGTGAAGGGTCCTCTACCTCTGAATCATCCTTCGAACTGAAGGAAAAGCGATCTTGACAACCAAGAAGATGTGATAAAATCCACAATCCAATTGGTGAAGGGTCCTCTACATCTGAGTCTTCCTCGTCTGTAAAGTAGAAGTTGGGATACTTCTCATCGAATACATAAATCGGTTTTGGCTTCCCATTAAGCCTCTCATTTGTCTCCTTACGAGCTAATATCTATTGTTGAAGGGTCCTCTACCTCTGAATCATCCTTCGAACTGAAGGAAAAGCGATCTTGACAACCAAGAAGATGTGATACAATCCACAATCCAATTGGTGAAGGGTCCTCTACATCTGAATCTTCCTCGTCTGTAAAGTAGAAATTGGGATACTTGTCATCGAATACATAGATCAGTTTTTCTTCCCTTTAAGCCTCTCGCTTTGTCTCCTTACGAGCTCATATGTATTGGTGAAGGGTCCTCTACCTCTAAATCATCCTTCGAACTGAAGGAAAAGCGATCTTGACAACCAAGAAGATGTGATAAAATCCACAATCCAATTGGTGAAGGGTCCTCTACATCTGAATCTTCCTCGTCTGTAAAGTAGAAGTTGGGATACTTGTCATCGAATACATAGATCGGTTTTGGCTTCCCTTTAAGCCTCTCGCTTTGTCTCCTTACGAGCTCATATCTATTGGTGAAGGGTCCTCTACCTCTGAATCATCATTCGAACTGAAGGAAAAGCGATGTTGAAAATCAAGAAGATGTGATAAAATCCACAATCCAATTGGTGAAGGGTCCTCTACATCTGAATCTTCCTCGTCTGTAAAGTAGACATTGGGATACTTGTCATCGAATACATATATCGGTTTTAGCTTCCCATTAAGCCTCTCGCTTTTTCTCCTTACGAGCTCATATCTATTGGTGAAGGGTCCTCTACCTCTGAATCATCCTTCAAATTGAAGGAAAAGCGATCTTGACAACCAAGAAGATGTGATAAAATCCACAATCCAATTGGTGAAGGGTCCTTTACATCTGAATCTTCCTCGTCTGTGAAGTAGAAATTGGGATACTTGTCATCGAATACATAGATCAGTTTTTCTTCCCTTTAAGTCTGTCGCTTTGTCTCCTTACGAGCTCATATCTATTGGTGAAGGGTCCTCCACCTCTGAATCATCCTACGAACTGAAGAAAAAGCGATCTTGACAACCAAGAAGATGTGATAAAATCCACAATCCAATTGGTGAAGGGTCCTCTACATCTGAATCTTCCTCGTCTGTAAAGCAGAAGTTGGGATACTTGTCATCGAATAGATAGATCGGTTTTGGCTTCCCTTTAAGCCTCTCGCTTTGTCTCCTTACGAGCTCATATCTATTGGTGAAGGGTCCTCTACGTCTGAATCATCCTTCGAATTGAAGGAAAAGTGATCTTGATAACCAAGAAGATGTGATAAAATCCACAATCCAATTGGTGAAGGGTCCTCTACATCTGAATCTTCCTCGTCAGTAAAGTTGGAGTTGGGATACTTGTCATCGAATACATAGATCGGTTTTGGCTTTCCTTTAAGCCTCTCGCTTTGTCTCCTTACGAGCTCATATCTATTGATGAAGAGTAATCTACCTCTGAATCATCATTCGAACTAAAGGAAAAGCGATCTTGACAACCAAGAAGATGTGATAAAATCCACAATCCAATTAGTGAAGGGTCCTCTACATCTGAATCTTCCTTGTCTGTAAAGTAGAAGTTGGGATACTTGTCATCGAATACATAGATCGGTTTTGGCTTCCCTTTAAGCCTCTCGCTTTGTCTCCTTACGAGCTCATATCTATTGGTGAAGAGTCCTCTACCTCTGAATCATCATTCGAACTAAAGGAAAAGCGATCTTGACAACCAAGAAGATGTGATAAAATCCATAATCCAATTGGTGGAGGGTCCACTACATCTGAATCTTCCTCGTCTGTAAAGTAGAAGTTGGGTTACTTGTCGTCGAATACATAGATCGGTTTTGCTTTCCCTTTAAGCCTCTTGCTTTGTCTCCTTACGAGCTCATATCTATTGGTGAAGGGTCCTCTACCTCTGAATCATCCTTCGAACTGAAGGAAAAGCGATCTTGACAACCACGAAGATGTGATAAAATCCACAATCCAATTGGTGAAGGGTCCTCTACATCTGAATCTTCCTCGTCTGTAAAGTAGAAGTTGGGATACTTGTCATCGAATACATAGATCGGTTTTGGCTTCCCATTAAGCCTCTCGCTTTGTCTCCTTACGAGCTCATATGTGTTGGTGAAGGGTCCTCTACCTCTGAATCATCCTTCGAACTGAAGGAAAAGCGATCTTGACAACCAAGAAGATGTGATAAAATCCACAATCCAATTGGTGAAGGGTCCTCTACATCTGAATCTTCCTCGTCTGTAAAGTTGAAATTGGGATACTTGTCATCGAATACATAGATCGGTTTTGGCTTCCCTTTAAGCCTCTCGCTTTGTCTCCTTACGATCTCATATCTATTGATGAAGGGTCCTTTACCTCTTAATCTTCCTCGTCTGTAAGGTAGAAGTTGGGATACTTGTCATCGAATACATTAATCGGTTTTGGCTTCCCATTAAGCCTCTCGCTTTGTCTCCTTACGAGCTCATATCTATTGGTGAAGGGTCCTCTACCTCTGAATCATTCTTCGAACTGAAGGAAAAGCGATCTTGACAACCAAGAAGATGTGATACAATCCACAATCCAATTGGTGAAGGGTCCTCTACATCTGAATCTTACTCGTCTGTAAAGTAGAAATTGGGATACTTGTCATCGAATATATAGATCAGTTTTTCTTCCCTTTAAGCCTCTCGCTTTGTCTCCTTACGAGCTCATATCTATTAGTGAAGGGTCCTCTACCTCTGAATCATCCTTCGAACTGAAGGAAAAGCGATCTTGACAACCAAGAAGATGTGATAAAATCCACAATCCAATTGGTGAAGGGTCCACTACATCTGAATCTTCCTCGTCTGTAAAGTAGAAATTGGGATACTTGTCATCGAATACATAGATCGGTTTTGGCTTCCCTTTAAGCCTCTCGCTTTGTGTCCTTACGAGCTCATATCTATTGGTGAAGGGTCCTCTACCTCTTAATCTTCCTCGTCTGTAAAGTAGAAGTTGGGATACTTGTCATCGAATACATAAATCGGTTTTGGCTTCCCATTAAGCCTCTCGCTTTGTCTCCTTACGAGCTCATATCTATTGGTGAAGGGTCCTCTACCTCTGAATCATCCTTCGAACTGAAGGAAAAGCGAACTTGACAAACAAGAAGATGTGATAAAATCCACAATCCAATTGGTGAAGGGTCCTCTACATCTGAATCTTCCTCGTCTGTAAAGTAGAAATTGAGATACTTGTCGTCGAATACATAGATCAGTTTTTCTTCCCTTTAAGCCTCTTGCTTTGTCTCCTTACGAGCTCATATCTATTTATGAAGGGTCCTCTACCTGTGAGACATCCTTCGAACTGAAGGAAAAGTGATCTTGACAACCAAGAAGAAGTGATAAAATCCACAATCCAATTGGTGAAGGGTCCTCTACATATGAACCTTCCTCGTCTGTAAAGTAGAAATTGGGATACTTGTCATCGAATACATAGATCGGTTTTGGCTTCCCTTTAAGCCTCTCGCTTTGTCTCCTTACGAGCTCATATCTATTGGTGAAGGGTCCTCTACCTCTTAATCTTCCTCGTCTGTAAGGTAGAAGTTGGGATACTTGTCATCGAATACATAAATCGGTTTTGGCTTCTCATTAAGCCTCTTACTTTGTCTCCTTACGAGCTCATATCTATTGGTGAAGGGTCCTCTACCTCTGAATCATCCTTCGAACTGAAGGAAAAGCGATCTTGACAACCAAGAAGATGTGATACAATCCACAATCCAATTGGTGAAGGGTCCTCTACATCTGAATCTTCCTCGTCTGTAAAGTAGAAATTGGGATACTTGTCATCGAATACATAGATCGGTTTTGGCTTCCCCTTAAGCCTCTCGCTTTGTCTCCTTACGAGCTCATATCTATTGGTGAAGGGTCCTCTACCTCTGAATCATCCTTCGAACTGAAGGAAAAGTGATCTTGACAACCAAGAAGATGTGATAAAATCCACAATCCAATTGGTGAAGGGTCCTCTACATCTGAATCTTCCTCGTCTGTAAAGTAGGAGTTGGGATACTTGTCATCGAATACATAGATCGGTTTTGGCTTCCCTTTAAGCCTCTCGCTTTGTGTCCTTACGAGCTCATATCTATTGGTGAAGGGTCCTCTACCTCTTAATCTTCCTCGTCTGTAAAGTAGAAATTGGGATACTTGTCATCGAATACATAGATCGGTTTTCGCTTCCCATTAAGCCTCTCGCTTTGTCTCCTTACGAGCTCATATCTATTGGTGAAGGGTCCTCTACCACTGAATCATCCTTCGAACTGAAGGAAAAGTGATCTTGACAACCAAGAAGATGTGATACAATCCACAATCCAATTGATGAAGGGTCCTCTACATCTGAATCTTCCTCGTCTGTAAAGTAGAAGTTGGGATACTTGTCATCGTATACATAGATCGGTTTTGGCTTCCCTTTAAGCCTTTCGCTTTGTCTCTTTACGAGCTCATATCTATTGGTGAAGGGTCCTCTACCTCTAAATCATCTTTCGAACTGAAGGAAAAGCAATCTTGACAACCAAGAAGATGTGATAAAATCCACAATCCAATTGGTGAAGGGTCCTCTACATCTGAATCTTCCTCGTCTGTAAAGTAGAAGCTGGGATACTTGTCATCGAATACATAGATCGGTTTTGGCTTCCCATTAAGCCTCTCGCTTTGTCTCCTTACGAGCTCATATCTATTGGTGAAGAATCCTCTACCTCTGAATCTTCCTTCGAACTGAAGGAAAAGCGATCTTGACAACCAAGAAGATGTGTTAAAATCCACAATCCAATTGGTGAAGGGTCCTCTACATCTGAATCTTCCTCGTCTGTAAAGTAGAAATTGGGATACTTGTCATCGAATACATAGATCAGTTTTTCTTCCCTTTAAGCTTCTTGCTTTGTCTCCTTACAAGCTCATATCTATTGGTGAAGGGTCCTTTACCTGTGAATCATCCTTCGAACTGAAGGAAAATCGATCTTGACAACCAAGAAGATGTGATAAAATCCACAATCCAATTGGTGAAGGGTCCTCTACATCTGAATCTTCCTCGTCTGTAAAGTTGAAATTGGGATACTTGTCATCGAATACATAGATCGGTTTTGGCTTCCCTTTAAGCCGCTCGCTTTGTCTCCTTACGATCTCATATCTATTGATGAAGGGTCCTTTACCTCTTAATCTTCCTCGTCTGTAAGGTAGAAGTTGGGATACTTGTCATCGAATACATAAATCGGTTTTGGCTTCCCATTAAGCCTCTTACTTTGTCTCCTTACGAGCTCATATCTATTGGTGAAGGGTCCTCTACCTCTGAATCATCCTTCGAACTGAAGGAAAAGCGATCTTGACAACCAAGAAGATGTGATACAATCCACAATCCAATTGGTGAAGGGTCCTCTACATCTGAATCTTCCTCGTCTGTAAAGTAGAAATTGGGATACTTGTCATCGAATACATAGATCGGTTTTGGCTTCCCCTTAAGCCTCTCGCTTTGTCTCCTTACGAGCTCATATCTATTGGTGAAGGGTCCTCTACCTCTGAATCATCCTTCGAACTGAAGGAAAAGTGATCTTGACAACCAAGAAGATGTGATAAAATCCACAATCCAATTGGTGAAGGGTCCTCTACATCTGAATCTTCCTCGTCTGTAAAGTAGGAGTTGGGATACTTGTCATCGAATACATAGATCGGTTTTGGCTTCCCTTTAAGCCTCTCGCTTTGTGTCCTTACGAGCTCATATCTATTGGTGAAGGGTCCTCTACCTCTTAATCTTCCTCGTCTGTAAAGTAGAAATTGGGATACTTGTCATCGAATACATAGATCGGTTTTGGCTTCCCATTAAGCCTCTCGCTTTGTCTCCTTACGAGCTCATATCTATTGGTGAAGGGTCCTCTACCTCTGAATCATCCTTCGAACTGAAGGAAAAGTGATCTTGACAACCAAGAAGATGTGATAAAATCCACAATCCAATTGGTGAAGGGTCCTCTACATCTGATTCTTCCTCGTCTGTGAAGTAGGAGTTGGGATACTTGTCATTGAATACATAGATCGGTTTTGGCTTCCCTTTAAGCCTCTCGCTTTGTGTCCTTACGAGCTCATATCTATTGGTGAAGGGTCCTCTACCTCTTAATCTTCCTCGTCTGTAAAGTAGAAGTTGGGATACTTGTCATCGAATACATAAATCGGTTTTGGCTTCCCATTAAGCCTCTCGCTTTGTCTCCTTACGAGCTCATATCTATTGGTGAAGGATCCTCTACCTCTGAATCATCCTTCAAACTGAAGGAAAAGCGATCTTGACAACCAAGAAGATGTGATACAATCCACAATCCAATTGATGAAGGGTCCTCTACATCTGAATCTTCCTCGTCTGTAAAGTTGAAATTGGGATACTTGTCATCGAATACCTAGATCGGTTTTGGCTTCCCTTTAAGCCTCTCGCTTTGTCTCCTTACGAGCTCATATCTATTGGTGAAGGGTCCTCTACCTCTTAATCTTCCTCGTCTGTAAGGTAGAAGTTGGGATACTTGTCATCGAATGCATAAATCGGTTTTGGCTTCCCATTAAGCCTCTCGCTTTGTCTCCTTACGAGCTCATATCTATTGGTGAAGGGTCCTCTACCTCTGAATCATCCTTCGAACTGAAGGAAAAGCGATCTTGACAACCAAGAAGATGTGATACAATCCACAATCCAATTGGTGAAGGGTCCTCTACATCTGAATCTTCCTCGTCTGTAAAGTAGAAGTTGGGATACTTGTCATCGTATACATAGATCGGTTTTGGCTTCCCTTTAAGCCTTTCGCTTTGTCTCTTTACGAGCTCATATCTATTGGTGAAGGGTCCTCTACCTCTAAATCATCTTTCGAACTGAAGGAAAAGCAATCTTGACAACCAAGAAGATGTGATAAAATCCACAATCCAATTGGTGAAGGGTCCTCTACATCTGAATCTTCCTCGTCTGTAAAGTAGAAGCTGGGATACTTGTCATCGAATACATAGATCGGTTTTGGCTTCCCATTAAGCCTCTCGCTTTGTCTCCTTACGAGCTCATATCTATTGGTGAAGAATCCTCTACCTCTGAATCTTCCTTCGAACTGAAGGAAAAGCGATCTTGACAACCAAGAAGATGTGTTAAAATCCACAATCCAATTGGTGAAGGGTCCTCTACATCTGAATCTTCCTCGTCTGTAAAGTAGAAATTGGGATACTTGTCATCGAATACATAGATCAGTTTTTCTTCCCTTTAAGCTTCTTGCTTTGTCTCCTTACAAGCTCATATCTATTGGTGAAGGGTCCTTTACCTGTGAATCATCCTTCGAACTGAAGGAAAAGCGATCTTGACAACCAAGAAGATGTGATAAAATCCACAATCCAATTGGTGAAGGGTCCTCTACATCTGAATCTTCCTCGTCTGTAAAGTTGAAATTGGGATACTTGTCATCGAATACATAGATCGGTTTTGGCTTCCCTTTAAGCCTCTCGCTTTGTCTCCTTACGATCTCATATCTATTGATGAAGGGTCCTTTACCTCTTAATCTTCCTCGTCTGTAAGGTAGAAGTTGGGATACTTGTCATCGAATACATAAATCGGTTTTGGCTTCCCATTAAGCCTCTCGCTTTGTCTCCTTACGAGCTCATATCTATTGGTGAAGGGTCCTCTACCTCTGAATCATCCTTCGAACTGAAGGAAAAGCGATCTTGACAACCAAGAAGATGTGATACAATCCACAATCCAATTGGTGAAGGGTCCTCTACATCTGAATCTTACTCGTCTGTAAAGTAGAAATTGGGATACTTGTCATCGAATACATAGATCAGTTTTTCTTCCCTTTAAGCCTCTCGCTTTGTCTCCTTACGAGCTCATATCTATTAGTGAAGGGTCCTCTACCTCTGAATCATCCTTCGAACTGAAGGAAAAGCGATCTTGACAACCAAGAAGATGTGATAAAATCCACAATCCAATTGGTGAAGGGTCCTCTACATCTGAATCTTCCTCGTCTGTAAAGTAGAAATTGGGATACTTGTCATCGAATACATAGATCGGTTTTGGCTTCCCTTTAAGCCTCTCGCTTTGTGTCCTTACGAGCTCATATCTATTGGTGAAGGGTCCTCTACCTCTTAATCTTCCTCGTCTGTAAAGTAGAAGTTGGGATACTTGTCATCGAATACATAAATCGGTTTTGGCTTCCCATTAAGCCTCTCGCTTTGTATCCTTACGAGCTCATATCTATTGGTAAAGGGTCCTCTACCTCTGAATCATCCTTCGAACTGAAGGAAAAGCGAACTTGACAAACAAGAAGATGTGATAAAATCCACAATCCAATTGGTGAAGGGTCCTCTACATCTGAATCTTCCTCGTCTGTAAAGTAGAAATTGGGATACTTGTCGTCGAATACATAGATCAGTTTTTCTTACCTTTAAGCCTCTTGCTTTGTCTCCTTACGAGCTCATATCTATTGGTGAAGGGTCCTCTACCTGTGAGTCATCCTTCGAACTGAAGGAAAAGCGATCTTGACAACCAAGAAGATGTGATAAAATCCACAATCCAATTGGTGAAGGGTCCTCTACATATGAATCTTCCTCGTCTGTAAAGTAAAAATTGGGATACTTGTCATCGAATACATAGATCGGTTTTGGCTTCCCTTTAAGCCTCTCGCTTTGTCTCCTTACGAGCTCATATCTATTGGTGAAGGGTCCTCTACCTCTTAATCTTCCTCGTCTGTAAGGTAGAAGTTGGGATACTTGTCATCGAATACATAAATCGGTTTTGGCTTCCCATTAAGCCTCTCACTTTGTCTCCTTACGAGCTCATATCTATTGGTGAAGGTTCCTCTACCTCTGAATCATCCTTCGAACTGAAGGAAAAGCGATCTTGACAACCAAGAAGATGTGATACAATCCACAATCCAATTGGTGAAGTGTCCTCTACATCTGAATCTTCCTCGTCTGTAAAGTAGAAATTGGGATACTTGTCATCGAATACATAGATCAGTTTTTCTTCCCTTTAAGCCTCTCGCTTTGTCTCCTTACGAGCTCATATCTATTAGTGAAGGGTCCTCTACCCCTGAATCATCCTTCGAACTGAAGGAAAAGCGATCTTGACAACCAAGAAGATGTGATAAAATCCACAATCCAATTGGTGAAGGGTCCTCTACATCTGAATCTTCCTCGTCTGTAAAGTAGAAATTGGGATACTTGTCATCGAATACATAGATCGGTTTTGGCTTCCCTTTAAGCCTCTCGCTTTGTGTCCTTACGAGCTCATATCTATTGGTGAAGGGTCCTCTACCTCTTAATCTTCCTCGTCTGTAAAGTAGAAGTTGGGATACTTGTCATCGAATACATAGATCGGTTTTGGCTTCCCATTAAGCCTCTCGCTTTGTCTCCTTACGAGCTCATATCTATTGGTGAAGGGTCCTCTACCTCTGAATCATCCTTCGAACTGAAGGAAAAGCGATCTTGACAACCAAGAAGATGTGATACAATCCACAATCCAATTGGTGAAGGGTCCTCTACATCTGAATCTTCCTCGTCTGTAAAGTAGAAATTGGGATACTTGTCATCGAATACATAGATCAGTTTTTCTTCCCTTTAAGCCTCTCGCTTTGTCTCCTTACGAGCTCATATCTATTGGTGAAGGTTCCTCTACCTCTGAATCATCCTTCGAACTGAAGGAAAAGCGATCTTGACAACCAAGAAGATGTGATACAATCCACAATCCAATTGGTGAAGTGTCCTCTACATCTGAATCTTCCTCGTCTGTAAAGTAGAAATTGGGATACTTGTCATCGAATACATAGATCAGTTTTTCTTCCCTTTAAGCCTCTCGCTTTGTCTCCTTACGAGCTCATATCTATTAGTGAAGGGTCCTCTACCCCTGAATCATCCTTCGAACTGAAGGAAAAGCGATCTTGACAACCAAGAAGATGTGATAAAATCCACAATCCAATTGGTGAAGGGTCTTCTACATCTGAATCTTCCTCGTCTGTAAAGTAGAAATTGGGATACTTGTCATCGAATACATAGATCGGTTTTGGCTTCCCTTTAAGCCTCTCGCTTTGTGTCCTTACGAGCTCATATCTATTGGTGAAGGGTCCTCTACCTCTTAATCTTCCTCGTCTGTAAAGTAGAAGTTGGGATACTTGTCATCGAATACATAGATCGGTTTTGGCTTCCCATTAAGCCTCTCGCTTTGTCACCTTACGAGCTCATATCTATTGGTGAAGGGTCCTCTACCTCTGAATCATCCTTCGAACTGAAGGAAAAGCGATCTTGACAACCAAGAAGATGTGATACAATCCACAATCCAATTGGTGAAGGGTCCTCTACATCTGAATCTTCCTCGTCTGTAAAGTAGAAATTGGGATACTTGTCAATGAATACATAGATCAGTTTTTCTTCCCTTTAAGCCTCTCGCTTTGTCTCCTTACGAGCTCATATCTATTGGTGAAGGGTCCTCTACCTCTGAATCATCCTTCGAACTGAAGGAAAAGCGATTTTGAAAACCAAGAAGATGTGATAAAATCCACAATCTAATTGGTGAAGGGTCCTCTACATCTGAATCTTCCTCTTCTGTAAAGTAGAAATTGGGATACTTGTCATCGAATACATAGATCGGTTTTGGCTTCCCTTTAAGCCTCTCGCTTTGTCTCCTTACGAGCTCATATCTATTGGTGAAGGGTCCTCTACCTCTGAATCATCCTTCAAACTGAAGGAAAAGCGATCTTGACAACCAAGAAGATGTGATACAATCCACAATCCAATTGGTGAAGGGTCCTCTACATCTGAATCTTCCTCGTCTGTAAAGTAGAAATTGGGATACTTGTCAACGAATACATAGATCAGGTTTTCTTCCCTTTAAGCCTCTCGCTTTGTCTCCTTACGAGCTCATATCTATTGGTGAAGGGTCCTCTACCTCTGAATCATCCTTCGAACTGAAGGAAAAGCGATTTTGAAAACCAAGAAGATGTGATAAAATCCACAATCCAATTGGTGAAGGGTCCTCTACATCTGAATCTTCCTCTTCTGTAAAGTAGAAATTGGGATACTTGTCATCGAATACATAGATCGGTTTTGGCTTCCCTTTAAGCCTCTCGCTTTGTGTCCTTACGAGCTCATATCTATTGGTGAAGGGTCCTCTACCTCTTAATCTTCCTCGTCTGTAAAGTAGAAGTTGGGATACTTGTCATCGAATACATAAATCGGTTTTGGCTTCCCATTAAGCCTCTCGCTTTGTCTCCTTACGCGCTCATATCTATTGGTGAAGGGTCCTCTTCCTCTGAATCATCCTTCGAACTGAAGGAAAAGCGAACTTGACAAACAAGAAGATGTGATAATATCCACAATCCAATTGGTGAAGGGTCCTCTACATCTGAATCTTCCTCGTCTGTAAAGTAGAAATTGGGATACTTGTCGTCGAATACATAGATCAGTTTTTCTTCCCTTTAAGCCTCTTGCTTTGTCTCCTTACGAGCTCATATCTATTGGTTAAGGGTCCTCTACCTGTGAATCATCCTTCGAACTGAAGGAAAAGCGATCTTGACAACCAAGAAGATGTGATAAAATCCACAATCCAATTGGTGAAGGGTCCTCTACATATGAATCTTCCTCGTCTGTAAAGTAGAAATTGGGATACTTGTCATCGAATACATAGATCGGTTTTGGCTTCCCTTTAAGCCTCTCGCTTTGTCTCCTTACGAGCTCATATCTATTGGTGAAGGGTCCTCTACCTCTTAATCTTCCTCGTCTGTAAGGTAGAAGTTGGGATACTTGTCATCGAATACATAAATCGGTTTTGGCTTCCCATTAAGCCTCTCACTTTGTCTCCTTACGAGCTCATATCTATTTTTGAAGGGTCCTCTACCTCTGAATCATCCTTCGAACTGAAGGAAAAGCGATCTTGACAACCAAGAAGATGTGATACAATCCACAATCCAATTGGTGAAGGGTCCTCTACATCTGAATCTTCCTCGTCTGTAAAGTAGAAATTGGGATACTTGTCATCGAATACATAGATTAGTTTTTCTTCCCTTTAAGCCTCTCGCTTTGTCTCCTTACGAGCTCATATCTATTAGTGAAGGGTCCTCTACCCCTGAATCATCCTTCGAACTGAACGAAAAGCGATCCTGAAAACCAAAAAGATGTTATAAAATCCACAATCCAATTGGTGAAGGGTCCTCTACATCTGAATCTTCCTCGTCTGTAAAGTAGAAGTTGGGATACTTGTCATCGAATACATAGATCGGTTTTGGCTTCCCATTAAGCCTCTCGCTTTGTCTCCTTACTAGCCCATATCTATTGGTGAAGGGTCCTCTACCTCTGAATCATCCTTCGAACTGAAGGAAAAGCGATCTTGACAACCAAGAAGATGTGATAAAATCCACAATCCAATTGGTGAAGGGTCCTCTACATCTGAATCTTCCTCGTCTGTAAAGTAGAAATTGGGATACTTGTCATCGAATACATAGATCAGTTTTTCTTCCCTTTAAGCCTCTTGCTTTGTCTCCTTACGAGCTCATATCTATTGGTGAAGGGTCCTCTACCTGTGAATCATCCTTCGAACTGAAGGAAAAGCGATCTTGACAACCAAGAAGATGTGATAAAATCCACAATCCAATTGGTGAAAGGTCCTCTACATATGAATCTTCCTCGTCTGTAAAGTAGAAATTGGGTTACTTGTCATCGAATACATAGATCGGTTTTGGCTTCCCTTTAAGCCTCTCGCTTTGTGTCCTTACGAGCTCATATCTATTGGTGAAGGGTCCTCTACCTCTTAATCTTCCTCGTCTGTAAAGTAGAAGTTGGGATACTTGTCATCGAATACATAGATCGGTTTTGGCTTCCCATTAAACCTCTCGCTTTGTCTCCTTACGAGCTCATATCTATTGGTGAAGGGTCCTCTACCTCTGAATCATCCTTCGAACTGAAGGAAAAGCGATCTTGACAACCAAGAAGATGTGATACAATCCACAATCCAATTGGTGAAGGGTCCTCTACATCTGAATCTTCCTCGTCTGTAAAGTAGAAATTGGGATACTTGTCATCGAATACATAGATCAGTTTTTCTTCCCTTTAAGCCTCTCGCTTTGTCTCCTTACGAGCTCATATCTATTAGAGAAGGGTCCTCTACCCCTGAATCATCCTTCGAACTGAAGGAAAAGCGATCTTGACAACCAAGAAGATGTGATAAAATCCACAATCCAATTGGTGAAGGGTCCTCTACATCTGAATCTTCCTCGTCTGTAAAGTAGAAATTGGGATACTTGTCATCGAATACATAGATCGGTTTTGGCTTCCCTTTAAGCCTCTCGCTTTGTGTCCTTACGAGCTCATATCTATTGGTGAAGGGTCCTCTACCTCTTAATCTTCCTCGTCTGTAAAGTAGAAGTTGGGATACTTGTCATCGAATACATAGATCGGTTTTGGCTTCCCATTAAGCCTCTCGCTTTGTCTCCTTACGAGCTCATATCTATTGGTGAAGGGTCCTCTACCTCTGAATCATCCTTCGAACTGAAGGAAAAGCGATCTTGACAACCAAGAAGATGTGATACAATCCACAATCCAATTGGTGAAGGGTCCTCTACATCTGAATCTTCCTCGTCTGTAAAGTAGAAATTGGGATACTTGTCAACGAATACATAGATCAGTTTTTCTTCCCTTTAAGCCTCTCGCTTTGTCTCCTTATGAGCTCATATCTATTGGTGAAGGGTCCTCTACCTCTGAATCATCCTTCGAACTGAAGGAAAAGCGATTTTGAAAACCAAGAAGATGTGATAAAATCCACAATCTAATTGGTGAAGGGTCCTCTACATCTGAATCTTCCTCTTCTGTAAAGTAGAAATTGGGATACTTGTCATCGAATACATAGATCGGTTTTGGCTTCCCTTTAAGCCTCTCGCTTTGTCTCCTTACGAGCTCATATCTATTGGTGAAGGGTCCTCTACCTCTTAATCTTCCTCGTCTGTAAAGTAGAAGTTGGGATACTTGTCATCGAATACATAAATCGGTTTTGGCTTCCCATTAAGCCTCTCGCTTTGTCTCCTTACGAGCTCATATCTATTGGTGAAGGGTCCTCTACCTCTGAATCATCCTTCAAACTGAAGGAAAAGCGATCTTGACAACCAAGAAGATGTGATACAATCCACAATCCAATTGGTGAAGGGTCCTCTACAACTGAATCTTCCTCGTCTGTAAAGTAGAAATTGGGATACTTGTCAACGTATACATAGATCAGGTTTTCTTCCCTTTAAGCCTCTCGCTTTGTCTCCTTACGAGCTCATATCTATTGGTGAAGGGTCCTCTACCTCTGAATCATCCTTCGAACTGAAGGAAAAGTGATTTTGAAAACCAAGAAGATGTGATAAAATCCACAATCCAATTGGTGAAGGGTCCTCTACATCTGAATCTTCCTCTTCTGTAAAGTAGAAATTTAGATACTTGTCATCGAATACATAGATCGGTTTTGGCTTCCCTTTAAGCCTCTCGCTTTGTCTCCTTACGAGCTCATATCTATTGGTGAAGGGTCCTCTACCTCTTAATCTTCCTCGTCTGTAAAGTAGAAGTTGGGATACTTGTCATCGAATACATAAATCGGTTTTGGCTTCCCATTAAGCCTCTCGCTTTGTCTCCTTACGAGCTCATATCTATTGGTGAAGGGTCCTCTACCTCTGAATCATCCTTCAAACTGAAGGAAAAGCGATCTTGACAACCAAGAAGATGTGATAAAATCCACAATCCAATTGGTGAAGGGTCCTCTACATCTGAATCTTCCTCGTCTGTAAAGTAGAAATTGGGATACTTGTCAATGAATACATAGATCAGTTTTTCTTCCCTTTAAGCCTCTCGCTTTGTCTCCTTACGAGCTCATATCTATTGGTGAAGGGTCCTCTACCTCTGAATCATCCTTCGAACTAAAGGAAAAGCGATTTTGAAAACCAAGAAGATGTGATAAAATCCACAATCTAATTGGTGAAGGGTCCTCTACATCTGAATCTTCCTCTTCTGTAAAGTAGAAATTGGGATACTTGTCATCGAATACATAGATCGGTTTTGGCTTCCCTTTAAGCCTCTCGCTTTGTCTCCTTACGAGCTCATATCTATTGGTGAAGGGTCCTCTACCTCTTAATCTTCCTCGTCTGTAAAGTAGAAGTTGGGATACTTGTCATCGAATACATAAATCGGTTTTGGCTTCCCATTAAGCCTCTCGCTTTGTCTCCTTACGAGCTCATATCTATTGGTGAAGGGTCCTCTACCTCTGAATCATCCTTCAAACTGAAGGAAAAGCGATCTTGACAACCAAGAAGATGTGATACAATCCACAATCCAATTGGTGAAGGGTCCTCTACATCTGAATATTCCTCGTCTGTAAAGTAGAAATTGGGATACTTGTCAACGAATACATAGATCAGGTTTTCTTCCCTTTAAGCCTCTCGCTTTGTCTCCTTACGAGCTCTTATCTATTGGTGAAGGGTCCTCTACCTCTGAATCATCCTTCGAACTGAAGGAAAAGCGATTTTGAAAACCAAGAAGATGTGATAAAATCCACAATCCAATTGGTGAAGGGTCCTCTACATCTGAATCTTCCTCTTCTGTAAAGTAGAAATTGGGATACTTGTCATCGAATACATAGATCGGTTTTGGCTTCCCTTTAAGCCTCTCGCTTTGTGTCCTTACGAGCTCATATCTATTGGTGAAGGGTCCTCTACCTCTTAATCTTCCTCGTCTGTAAAGTAGAAGTTGGGATACTTGTCATCGAATACATAAATCGGTTTTGGCTTCCCATTAAGCCTCTCGCTTTGTCTCCTTACGAGCTCATATCTATTGGTGAAGGGTCCTCTACCTCTGAATCATCCTTCTAACTGAAGGAAAAGCGATCTTGACAAACAAGAAGATGTGATAAAATCCACAATCCAATTGGTGAAGGGTCCTCTACATCTGAATCTTCCTCGTCTGTAAAGTAGAAATTGGGATACTTGTCATCGAATACATAGATCAGTTTTTCTTCCCTTTAAGCCTCTTGCTTTGTCTCCTTACGAGCTCATATCTATTGGTGAAGGGTCCTCTACCTGTGAATCATCCTTCGAACTGAAGGAAAAGCGATCTTGACAACCAAGAAGATGTGATAAAATCCACAATCCAATTGGTGAAGGGTCCTCTACATATGAATCTTCCTCGTCTGTAAAGTAGAAATTGGGATACTTGTCATCGAATACATAGATCGGTTTTGGCTTCCCTTTAAGCCTCTCGCTTTGTCTCCTTACGAGCTCATATCTATTGGTGAAGGGTCCTCTACCTCTTAATCTTCCTCGTCTGTAAGGTAGAAGTTGGGATACTTGTCATCGAATACATAAATCGGTTTTGGCTTCCCATTAAGCCTCTCACTTTGTCTCCTTACGAGCTCATATCTATTTTTGAAGGGTCCTCTACCTCTGAATCATCCTTCGAACTGAAGGAAAAGCGATCTTGACAACCAAGAAGATGTGATACAATCCACAATCCAATTGGTGAAGGGTCCTCTACATCTGAATCTTCCTCGTCTGTAAAGTAGAAATTGGGATACTTGTCATCGAATACATAGATCAGTTTTTCTTCCCTTTAAGCCTCTCGCTTTGTCTCCTTACGAGCTCATATCTATTAGTGAAGGGTCCTCTACCCCTGAATCATCCTTCGAACTGAAGGAAAAGCGATCTTGACAACCAAGAAGATGTGATAAAATCCACAATCCAATTGGTGAAGGGTCCTCTACATCTGAATCTTCCTCGTCTGTAAAGTAGAAATTGGGATACTTGTCATCGAATACATAGATCGGTTTTGGCTTCCCTTTAAGCCTCTCGCTTTGTCTCCTTACGAGCTCATATCTATTGGTGAAGGGTCCTCTACCTCTTAATCTTCCTCGTCTGTAAAGTAGAAGTTGGGATACTTGTCATCGAATACATAAATCGGTTTTGGCTTCCCATTAAGCCTCTTGCTTTGTCTCATTACGAGCTCATATCTATTGGTGAATTGCCCTCTACCTCTGAATCATCCTTCAAACTGAAGGAAAAGCGATCTTGACAACCAAGAAGATGTGATACAATCCACAATCCAATTGGTGAAGGGTCCTCTACATCTGAATCTTCCTCGTCTGTAAAGTAGAAATTGGGATACTTGTCAACGAATACATAGATCAGTTTTTCTTCCCTTTAAGCCTCTCGCTTTGTTTCCTTACGAGCTCATATCTATTGGTGAAGGGTCCTCTACCTCTGAATCATCCTTCGAACTGAAGGAAAAGCGATTTTGAAAACCAAGAAGATGTGATAAAATCCACAATCCAATTGGTGAAGGGTCCTCTACATCTGAATCTTCCTCTTCTGTAAAGTAGAAATTGGGATACTTGTCATCGAATACATAGATCGGTTTTGGCTTCCCTTTAAGCCTCTCGCTTTGTCTCCTTACGAGCTCATATCTATTGGTGAAGGGTCCTCTACATCTTAATCTTCCTCGTCTGTAAAGTTGAAGTTGGGATACTTGTTATCGAATACATAAATCGGTTTTGGCTTCCCATTAAGCCTCTCGCTTTGTCTCCTTACGAGCTCATATCTATTGGTGAAGGGTCCTCTACCTCTGAATCATCCTTCGAACTGAAGGAAAAGCGATTTTGAAAACCAAGAAGATGTGATAAAATCCACAATCCAATTGGTGAAGGGTCCTCTACATCTGAATCTTCCTCTTCTGTAAAGTAGAAATTGGGATACTTGTCATCGAATACATAGATCGGTTTTGGCTTCCCTTTAAGCCTCTCGCTTTGTCTCCTTACGAGCTCATATCTATTGGTGAAGGGTCCTCTACCTCTTAATCTTCCTCGTCTGTAAAGTAGAAGTTGGGATACTTGTCATCGAATACATAAATCGGCTTTGGCTTCCCATTAAGCCTCTTGCTTTTTCTCATTACGAGCTCATATCTATTGGTGAAGGGTCCTCTACCTCTGAATCATCCTTCAAACTGAAGGAAAAGCGATCTTGACAACCAAGAAGATGTGATACAATCCACAATCCAATTGGTGAAGGGTCCTCTACATCTGAATCTTCCTCGTCTGTAAAGTAGAAATTGGGATACTTGTCAATGAATACATAGATCAGTTTTTCTTCCCTTTAAGCCTCTCGCTTTGTCTCCTTACGAGCTCATATCTATTGGTGAAGGGTCCTCTACCTCTGAATCATCCTTCGAACTGAAGGAAAAGCGATTTTGAAAACCAAGAAGATGTGATAAAATCCACAATCCAATTGGTGAAGGGTCCTCTACATCTGAATCTTCCTCTTCTGTAAAGTAGAAATTGGGATACTTGTCATCGAATACATAGATCGGTTTTGGCTTCCCTTTAAGCCTCTCGCTTTGTCTCCTTACGAGCTCATATCTATTGGTGAAGGGTCCTCTACCTCTTAATCTTCCTCGTCTGTAAAGTAGAAGTTGGGATACTTGTTATCGAATACATAAATCGGTTTTGGCTTCCCATTAAGCCTCTCGCTTTGTCTCCTTACGAGCTCATATCTATTGGTGAAGGGTCCTCTACCTCTGAATCATCCTTCAAACTGAAGGAAAAGCGATCTTGACAACCAAGAAGATGTGATACAATCCACAATCCAATTGGTGAAGGGTCCTCTACATCTGAATCTTCCTCGTCTGTAAAGTTGAAATTGGGATACTTGTCATCGAATACATAGATCGGTTTTGGCTTCCCTTTAAGCCTCTCGCTTTGTCTCCTTACGAGCTCATATCTATTCGAGAAGGGTCCTCTACCTCTGAATCATCCTTCGAACTGAAGGAAAAGCGATCCTGAAAACCAAAAAGATGTTATAAAATCCACAATCCAATTGGTGAAGGGTCCTCTACATCTGAATCTTCCTCGTCTGTAAAGTAGAAGTTGGGATACTTGTCATCGAATACATAGATCGGTTTTGGCTTCCCATTAAGCCTCTCGCTTTGTCTCCTTACTAGCCCATATCTATTGGTGAAGGGTCCTCTACCTCTGAATCATCCTTCGAACTGAAGGAAAAGCGATCTTGACAACCAAGAAGATGTGATAAAATCCACAATCCAATTGGTGAAGGGTCCTCTACATCTGAATCTTCCTCGTCTGTAAAGTAGAAATTGGGATACTTGTCATCGAATACATAGATCAGTTTTTCTTCCCTTTAAGCCTCTTGCTTTGTCTCCTTACGAGCTCATATCTATTGGTGAAGGGTCCTCTACCTGTGAATCATCCTTCGAACTGAAGGAAAAGCGATCTTGACAACCAAGAAGATGTGATAAAATCCACAATCCAATTGGTGAAAGGTCCTCTACATATGAATCTTCCTCGTCTGTAAAGTAGAAATTGGGTTACTTGTCATCGAATACATAGATCGGTTTTGGCTTCCCTTTAAGCCTCTCGCTTTGTGTCCTTACGAGCTCATATCTATTGGTGAAGGGTCCTCTACCTCTTAATCTTCCTCGTCTGTAAAGTAGAAGTTGGGATACTTGTCATCGAATACATAGATCGGTTTTGGCTTCCCATTAAACCTCTCGCTTTGTCTCCTTACGAGCTCATATCTATTGGTGAAGGGTCCTCTACCTCTGAATCATCCTTCGAACTGAAGGAAAAGCGATCTTGACAACCAAGAAGATGTGATACAATCCACAATCCAATTGGTGAAGGGTCCTCTACATCTGAATCTTCCTCGTCTGTAAAGTAGAAATTGGGATACTTGTCATCGAATACATAGATCAGTTTTTCTTCCCTTTAAGCCTCTCGCTTTGTCTCCTTATGAGCTCATATCTATTAGAGAAGGGTCCTCTACCCCTGAATCATCCTTCGAACTGAAGGAAAAGCGATCTTGACAACCAAGAAGATGTGATAAAATCCACAATCCAATTGGTGAAGGGTCCTCTACATCTGAATCTTCCTCGTCTGTAAAGTAGAAATTGGGATACTTGTCATCGAATACATAGATCGGTTTTGGCTTCCCTTTAAGCCTCTCGCTTTGTGTCCTTACGAGCTCATATCTATTGGTGAAGGGTCCTCTACCTCTTAATCTTCCTCGTCTGTAAAGTAGAAGTTGGGATACTTGTCATCGAATACATAGATCGGTTTTGGCTTCCCATTAAGCCTCTCGCTTTGTCTCCTTACGAGCTCATATCTATTGGTGAAGGGTCCTCTACCTCTGAATCATCCTTCGAACTGAAGGAAAAGCGATCTTGACAACCAAGAAGATGTAATACAATCCACAATCCAATTGGTGAAGGGTCCTCTACATCTGAATCTTCCTCGTCTGTAAAGTAGAAATTGGGATACTTGTCAACGAATACATAGATCAGTTTTTCTTCCCTTTAAGCCTCTCGCTTTGTCTCCTTACGAGCTCATATCTATTGGTGAAGGGTCCTCTACCTCTGAATCATCCTTCGAACTGAAGGAAAAGCGATTTTGAAAACCAAGAAGATGTGATAAAATCCACAATCTAATTGGTGAAGGGTCCTCTACATCTGAATCTTCCTCTTCTGTAAAGTAGAAATTGGGATACTTGTCATCGAATACATAGATCGGTTTTGGCTTCCCTTTAAGCCTCTCGCTTTGTCTCCTTACGAGCTCATATCTATTGGTGAAGGGTCCTCTACCTCTTAATCTTCCTCGTCTGTAAAGTAGAAGTTGGGATACTTGTCATCGAATACATAAATCGGTTTTGGCTTCCCATTAAGCCTCTCGCTTTGTCTCCTTACGAGCTCATATCTATTGGTGAAGGGTCCTCTACCTCTGAATCATCCTTCAAACTGAAGGAAAAGCGATCTTGACAACCAAGAAGATGTGATACAATCCACAATCCAATTGGTGAAGGGTCCTCTACAACTGAATCTTCCTCGTCTGTAAAGTAGAAATTGGGATACTTGTCAACGAATACATAGATCAGGTTTTCTTCCCTTTAAGCCTCTCGCTTTGTCTCCTTACGAGCTCATATCTATTGGTGAAGGGTCCTCTACCTCTGAATCATCCTTCGAACTGAAGGAAAAGTGATTTTGAAAACCAAGAAGATGTGATAAAATCCACAATCCAATTGGTGAAGGGTCCTCTACATCTTCCTCTTCCTCTTCTGTAAAGTAGAAATTTAGATACTTGTCATCGAATACATAGATCGGTTTTGGCTTCCCTTTAAGCCTCTCGCTTTGTCTCCTTACGAGCTCATATCTATTGGTGAAGGGTCCTCTACCTCTTAATCTTCCTCGTCTGTAAAGTAGAAGTTGGGATACTTGTCATCGAATACATAAATCGGTTTTGGCTTCCCATTAAGCCTCTCGCTTTGTCTCCTTACGAGCTCATATCTATTGGTGAAGGGTCCTCTACCTCTGAATCATCCTTCAAACTGAAGGAAAAGCGATCTTGACAACCAAGAAGATGTGATAAAATCCACAATCCAATTGGTGAAGGGTCCTCTACATCTGAATCTTCCTCGTCTGTAAAGTAGAAATTGGGATACTTGTCATCGAATACATAGATCAGTTTTTCTTCCCTTTAAGCCTCTTGCTTTGTCTCCTTACGAGCTCATATCTATTGGTGAAGGGTCCTCTACCTGTGAATTATCCTTCGAACTGAAGGAAAAGCGATCTTGACAACCAAGAAGATGTGATAAAATCCACAATCCAATTGGTGAAAGGTCCTCTACATATGAGTCTTCCTCGTCTGTAAAGTAGAAATTGGGTTACTTGTCATCGAATACATAGATCGGTTTTGGCTTCCCTTTAAGCCTCTCGCTTTGTGTCCTTACGAGCTCATATCTATTGGTGAAGGGTCCTCTACCTCTTAATCTTCCTCGTCTGTAAAGTAGAAGTTGGGATACTTGTCATCGAATACATAAATCGGTTTTGGCTTCCCATTAAGCCTCTTGCTTTGTCTCCTTACGAGCTCATATCTATTGGTGAAGGGTCCTCTTCCTCTGAATCATCCTTCGAACTGAAGGAAAAGCGAACTTGACAAACAAGAAGATGTGATAAATTCCACAATCCAATTGGTGAAGGGTCCTCTACATCTGAATCTTCCTCGTCTGTAAAGTAGAAATTGGGATACTTGTCGTCGAATACATAGATCAGTTTTTCTTCCCTTTAAGCCTCTTGCTTTGTCTCCTTACGAGCTCATATCTATTGGTGAAGGGTCCTCTACCTGTGAATCATCCTTCGAACTGAAGGAAAAGCGATCTTGACAACCAAGAAGATGTGATAAAATCCACAATCCAATTGGTGAAGGGTCCTCTACATATGAATCTTCCTCGTCTGTAAAGTAGAAATTGGGATACTTGTCATCGAATACATAGATCGGTTTTGGCTTCCCTTTAAGCCTCTCGCTTTGTCTCCTTACGAGCTCATATCTATTGGTGAAGGGTCCTCTACCTCTTAATCTTCCTCGTCTGTAAGGTTGAAGTTGGGATACTTGTCATCGAATACATAAATCGGTTTTGGCTTCCCATTAAGCCTCTCACTTTGTCTCCTTACGAGCTCATATCTATTTTTGAAGGGTCCTCTACCTCTGAATCATCCTTCGAACTGAAGGAAAAGCGATCTTGACAACCAAGAAGATGTGATACAATCCACAATCCAATTGGTGAAGGGTCCTCTACATCTGAATCTTCCTCGTCTGTAAAGTAGAAATTGGGATACTTGTCATCGAATACATAGATCAGTTTTTCTTCCCTTTAAGCCTCTCGCTTTGTCTCCTTACTGTAACGGGTCCGGGAGGCGGAACCTCTGAGCTACTATACAAGGGGGCGGCCCTTGTAAGGGAGCGGGTGGCAGTCTCTGGGTGAACGGACAGGGAGTTACGGCAAGTGATCAGGGCAGTCTCTGGGTAAGGGGTAGGTACGACCTGTGATGACAGAGCCTCCGGGTAGGCTAGCAGGCAGATGGTAGATGTGTGCTCCCAGGTGAGCAAGCGAGAGTCTCTGGAATAGCAGGTGGTCACGACACGTGACGGCGGAACCTCCGGGCTGGCAGGCAGGTAGGTAACGGAGAAGCGCTCCCAGGTGAGCGGGCAAGAGTCTCTGGAATAGCTGGTGGTCACCGCACGTGACAACGGGACCTCCGGGCTGGCAAGCACAGGTGAGACACAGGTGCAAACAACATTGCTCGGGCACCTCCATTTTGGAGGAGGTGCCTTATATATGATGAAGTCCTCCGGCCATTGGCCGGGGACTCCTTAGGACGGCGCGCGCGGCCCCTTTAAGAGGAGGGGAGCGCGCGCGCGCCCTAAGCACAGGGGCCGGGAAGGAGCGCGCGCTGAGAGCAGAGCGGGAGGAGGACGCCGGGCACGGAGCAGAGCGGTGAGGGGAGCAGCGTCCCTGCCTAACAGAGGGCAGGGACGCCAGCGCTACAGTACCCCCCCCTTTAGGCCCCCCCTTTTTTAGGCCAGACAGAAATTTAGCTAGGATGAGAGGGGCATGGATGTTCTCCCGGGGCTCCCACGTTCTCTCCTCAGGACCAAACCCCTTCCAATCTACCAGAAAAAAGGTCTTTCCTCTTACCCTTTTGGTGGCAAGAATGTTCTCTACCTCAAACTCGTCCTCAGCAGAAACCGGAGCAGGAGGCGTACCTGTAGACTTGGAAAAAGAGTTAAGCACCACAGGTTTGAGGAGAGACACATGGAAGGAGTTAGGGATCCATAAGTTGGCCGGGAGTTTCAATTTATAGGCCACCGGGTTGATCTGACTGATGACCTCCAGTGGGCCGATGAACCGAGGCCCTAACTTATAGGAAGGGATCTTGAGCCGGACATATTTGGACGAGAGCCAGACTTTATCCCCAGGGCGGAATTGAGGAGGGTCCAGACGTTTTTTGTCAGCGTGTCTTTTCATACGCTCGGATGACAGAAGGAGTGCGGACCGGGTACTCTCCCATATGGAGGAAAATTTGTTAACAAGAGATTCCGCAGCCGGATTGTCCGCCGAGGTGGAGACGGGAAACGGGATCCGAGGATGCTGACCGTAGACTACAAAAAACGGGTATTTGGAGGAAGACTCGCTCTCGTGATTGTTGTACGAGAATTCGGCCCATGGCAGGAGATCCACCCAGTCAGAATGGTGGGCATTAACGAAGTGCCGAAGGTAACTGGTCAGGTTCTGATTGATCCGCTCCACTTGACCATTAGACTGTGGGTGGTAAGCGGAGGAGAAGTCCAGGGTGACGTCCAGCAATTTACAAGTGGCTCTCCAGAAACGGGAAGTGAACTGTACCCCACGATCCGACACGATGTGACGGGGCAGGCCATGAAGACGGAAGATGTGGCGGATAAAGTCTTTAGCCAGCTCGGGTGCAGACGGAAGACCTGGCAGTGGAATGAAGTGAGCCATCTTGGAGAAGCGGTCAGCGACCACCCAAATGACCGTACAACCGGCAGAGACGGGTAGATCAGTAATGAAGTCCATCGCTATATGCTGCCAGGGGGCAGCAGGTACCGGCAGAGGTAGGAGGCGGCCGGCCGGCAGGTGTCTCGGAACTTTGTTGCGGGCGCAGGACACACAGGCAGAAACAAAGTCTATTACATCCTTGTGCAGGTTAGGCCACCAGTAGTGCCGGGTAATAAGCTGGAGGGTCTTTTTCTGACCGGCGTGGCCAGCTAGTTTAGACGAATGACCCCAGTGTAGGATCTTCTCCCGATCAGGTACTGGTACGAACGTCTTACCAGGAGGAAGACGATTTAGACTCACGGGAGCCACCTGCATTACTCTGGCGGGATCGATGATATGTTTCGGATCCTCCTCGAGATCAGACACCAGAAAGGACCGAGACAAGGCGTCCGCCTTGACGTTCTTGTCAGCCGGGCGAAAATGAAGGACAAAATCAAAACGAGCAAAAAACAAGGACCACCGGGCTTGGCGCGGGTTAAGTCTCTGGGCATGCTGGAGGTAAGCCAAGTTCTTGTGGTCAGTGTAAATTATTACCGGGTGAAGAGCCCCCTCGAGCAGGTAACGCCACTCCTCCAATGCCAGTTTGATGGCCAATAACTCTCGGTCTCCTATGGAATAGTTGCGCTCAGAGGAGGAGAAGAGTTTAGAGAAGAAGCCACAAGTTACCATCCTCCCGGAAGATGATTTTTGAGTAAGTACCGCTCCGGCTCCAGAGGAGGAGGCGTCAACTTCCAGGAAGAACTGTTTGTTGCCATCTGGGCGATGCAGCACCGGGGCGGAAGAGAAGGCCTGTTTAAGGGAAAGAAAGGCCTCCTCTGCTTCAGGTGGCCACTCTTTGGGATTAGTACCTTTACGGGTGAGCGCAGAAATTGGGGCCGTCCGGGAAGAGAAGTGTGGTATGAAGAGGCGGTAGTAGTTGGCGAAGCCCAGGAATCGCTGAATGGCCTTCAACCCCTCCGGTCGGGGCCATTTCTCGATGGCAGACAGTTTCTCAGGATCCATTTGTAGGCCGGTCTGAGAGATAATGTAGCCCAGAAATGGAAGCGAGGTCTGCTCAAAGAGGCACTTCTCAAATTTAGCGTAGAGATGGTTCTGCCTTAGCCTGAGCAGGACCTGACGAACGTCCCTCCGGTGAGTCTGGAGATCCGGAGAGAAGACCAAGATGTCGTCCAGGTACACCACTACGCAGGAGTAGAGAAGGTCCCGGAAGATGTCATTGACCAACTCTTGAAAGACGGCAGGAGCGTTACAGAGACCAAAGGGCATTACCAGGTATTCATAGTGGCCGTCCCGGGTGTTGAATGCCGTCTTCCATTCATCCCCCTGACGAATACGAACCAGGTTGTACGCCCCACGAAGGTCCAGTTTGGTGAAGATCCTAGCCCCCCTCAGGCGATCAAATAATTCTGGAATGAGCGGAAGGGGGTACTTATTCTTCACCGTGATCAGGTTTAGGCCTCTATAGTCTATACAGGGACGGAGAGAGCCGTCCTTCTTTTTGACGAAAAAGAAGCCTGCTCCCGCCGGGGAGGTAGATTTCCGGATGAATCCTCTGGCCAGATTCTCCTCAATATATTCGGACATTGACCGGGTCTCAGCAGCGGATAAAGGATAGATACGCCCACGGGGAGGAGTAGTACCGGGTAGCAGATCGATGGGACAGTCGTATGGTCTATGTGGTGGTAATGTCTCTGCCTCCTTTTTATTAAAGACATCTGCATAAGACCAATAAGGAATCGGAAGTCCAGGTAGATTAGCTGGGGTAGGAGAGGGACGGACGGGATGGACGGGAACCAGGCAGGTTTTATGACAGTCTTGTCCCCAGCGAAGGACCTCTCCGGTTTGCCAGTCTAGCACGGGTGCATGTCTCTGGAGCCAGGGCAGACCTAGCAAGAGGGCGTGAGAGAGTCCAGGCAGAACATGAACGGAGATACTTTCAGAATGCAGCATTCCCACCTGCAGGGTAATGGATTCGGTGATGAGTTGAATGGGGCGAGGTAAGAGGCCCCCATCCACGGCAGCGACAGACAAGGGTACAGCCAGAGGTTTGGTGGGGATGCGGTATTTCTCAACCAGGGACTGCGAAATAAGGTTCCCGGCTGCTCCAGAGTCAAGTTGGGCTAGTTCGAAATAACGGTTCTCCCCGTAGATGATCGAAACTGACAACAGCAGGGATGGAGAGGATTTATTCTTGTCTAGGTGGACCTCTCTGAGCGAACCTAGACACAGGCGTTTCCCGACCTCTCCGGGCAGGCACGGATCCGGTGCTCCTTACTGCCACAGTAGAAGCAGCTCCCCTCGGCACGGCGTGAGTCCTGACGGGTTTTGACCATCTTGGTCTGGTCGACCTGCATAGGCTCAGGAGAGTGTACCTGGGGAGAGATGGAGGGAATGACGGGTTTCTGGAAAGTAGGAGCTAAACGTGGAATCCTTCTCTCACGGGTGACCTCTTTGGCACGCTCCTGGAACCGTAGGTCAATCCGGGTGGCAAGGGTTATTAGATCATCGAGAGAGGTAGGAATGTCCCGACCAGCAAGTTCATCTTTAATACGACCGGACAGACCCTCCCAGAAGACGGATACCAGAGCGTCGTTATCCCAGGCCAGCTCCGAGGCAAGGGTGCGGAACCGTATGGCATATTGGCCCACGGTGAGACCCTCCTGACGGAGGCGTAGCAGAGAGGATGCGGATGAGGTCTTCCGTCCGGGTTCGTCGAAGACTTTCCGGAAAGCCGAGAGAAAAGCAGGCAAGTTGGACACCAGGGGGTCTCCTCTCTCCCATAGAGGATTTAGCCAGGCCAGGGCCTCCCCGGTGAGATGGGACATGATAAAGGCAATTTTGGCCCGGTCGGAATTAAACTGATGGGACAAAAGTTCAAAGTGCAGGGTGCACTGATTTATGAAGCCCCGAGCCTGGACGGGGTCGCCTCCGAAGCGAGGAGGTGCAGAGAGCCGGGGTCCGGGGTAGGATACCATAGTATTAGTGGGCAGCGGAGCTGCCGGATTGCAAGATATGGCACTGGCGGAGGTTGTTGGTGGATCAGACAGAGTGTTCAGGCGAGTATTAACATTCCGCAGGTGACCCAGGATGGCCTCCTGTTGGGACCTCTGACGGGACAGTTCAAGACAGAGGTCCGAGAGCGAGGGAGCTTGGGTGCCACCGGGTTCCATGGCCCGAGCAAACTGTAACGGGTCCGGGAGGCGGAACCTCTGAGCTACTATACAAGGGGGCGGCCCTTGTAAGGGAGCGGGTGGCAGTCTCTGGGTGAACGGACAGGGAGTTACGGCAAGTGATCAGGGCAGTCTCTGGGTAAGGGGTAGGTACGACCTGTGATGGCAGAGCCTCCGGGTAGGCTAGCAGGCAGATGGTAGATGTGTGCTCCCAGGTGAGCAAGCGAGAGTCTCTGGAATAGCAGGTGGTCACGACACGTGACGGCGGAACCTCCGGGCTGGCAGGCAGGTAGGTAACGGAGAAGCGCTCCCAGGTGAGCGAGCAAGAGTCTCTGGAATAGCTGGTGGTCACCGCACGTGACAACGGGACCTCCGGGCTGGCAAGCACAGGTGAGACACAGGTGCAAACAACATTGCTCGGGCACCTCCATTTTGGAGGAGGTGCCTTATATATGATGAAGTCCTCCGGCCATTGGCCGGGGACTCCTTAGGACGGCGCGCGCGGCCCCTTTAAGAGGAGGGGAGCGCGCGCGCGCGCGCCCTAAGCGCAGGGTCCGGGAAGGAGCGCGCGCTGAGAGCAGAGCGGGAGGAGGACGCCGGGAAGGAGCGCGCGCTGACAGCAGAGCGGGGAGAGGACGCCGGGCACGGAGCAGAGCGGTGAGGGGAGCAGCGTCCCTGCCTAGCAGAGGGCAGGGACGCCAGCGCTACACTTACGAGCTCATATCTATTAGTGAAGGGTCCTCTACCCCTGAATCATCCTTCGAACTGAAGGAAAAGCGATCTTGACAACCAAGAAGATGTGATAAAATCCACAATCCAATTGGTGAAGGGTCCTCTACATCTGAATCTTCCTCGTCTGTAAAGTAGAAATTGGGATACTTGTCATCGAATACATAGATCGGTTTTGGCTTCCCTTTAAGCCTCTCGCTTTGTCTCCTTACGAGCTCATATCTATTGGTGAAGGGTCCTCTACCTCTTAATCTTCCTCGTCTGTAAAGTAGAAGTTGGGATACTTGTCATCGAATACATAAATCGGTTTTGGCTTCCCATTAAGCCTCTTGCTTTGTCTCATTACGAGCTCATATCTATTGGTGAAGGGTCCTCTACCTCTGAATCATCCTTCAAACTGAAGGAAAAGCGATCTTGACAACCAAGAAGATGTGATACAATCCACAATCCAATTGGTGAAGGGTCCTCTACATCTGAATCTTCCTCGTCTGTAAAGTAGAAATTGGGATACTTGTCAACGAATACATAGATCAGTTTTTCTTCCCTTTAAGCCTCTCGCTTTGTTTCCTTACGAGCTCATATCTATTGGTGAAGGGTCCTCTACCTCTGAATCATCCTTCGAACTGAAGGAAAAGCGATTTTGAAAACCAAGAAGATGTGATAAAATCCACAATCCAATTGGTGAAGGGTCCTCTACATCTGAATCTTCCTCTTCTGTAAAGTAGAAATTGGGATACTTGTCATCGAATACATAGATCGGTTTTGGCTTCCCTTTAAGCCTCTCGCTTTGTCTCCTTACGAGCTCATATCTATTGGTGAAGGGTCCTCTACCTCTTAATCTTCCTCGTCTGTAAAGTTGAAGTTGGGATACTTGTTATCGAATACATAAATCGGTTTTGGCTTCCCATTAAGCCTCTCGCTTTGTCTCCTTACGAGCTCATATCTATTGGTGAAGGGTCCTCTACCTCTGAATCATCCTTCGAACTGAAGGAAAAGCGATTTTGAAAACCAAGAAGATGTGATAAAATCCACAATCCAATTGGTGAAGGGTCCTCTACATCTGAATCTTCCTCTTCTGTAAAGTAGAAATTGGGATACTTGTCATCGAATACATAGATCGGTTTTGGCTTCCCTTTAAGCCTCTCGCTTTGTCTCCTTACGAGCTCATATCTATTGGTGAAGGGTCCTCTACCTCTTAATCTTCCTCGTCTGTAAAGTAGAAGTTGGGATACTTGTCATCGAATACATAAATCGGTTTTGGCTTCCCATTAAGCCTCTTGCTTTGTCTCATTACGAGCTCATATCTATTGGTGAAGGGTCCTCTACCTCTGAATCATCCTTCAAACTGAAGGAAAAGCGATCTTGACAACCAAGAAGATGTGATACAATCCACAATCCAATTGGTGAAGGGACCTCTACATCTGAATCTTCCTCGTCTGTAAAGTAGAAATTGGGATACTTGTCAACGAATACATAGATCAGTTTTTCTTCCCTTTAAGCCTCTCGCTTTGTTTCCTTACGAGCTCATATCTATTGGTGAAGGGTCCTCTACCTCTGAATCATCCTTCGAACTGAAGGAAAAGCGATTTTGAAAACCAAGAAGATGTGATAAAATCCACAATCCAATTGGTGAAGGGTCCTCTACATCTGAATCTTCCTCTTCTGTAAAGTAGAAATTGGGATACTTGTCATCGAATACATAGATCGGTTTTGGCTTCCCTTTAAGCCTCTCGCTTTGTCTCCTTACGAGCTCATATCTATTGGTGAAGGGTCCTCTACCTCTTAATCTTCCTCGTCTGTAAAGTTGAAGTTGGGATACTTGTTATCGAATACATAAATCGGTTTTGGCTTCCCATTAAGCCTCTCGCTTTGTCTCCTTACGAGCTCATATCTATTGGTGAAGGGTCCTCTACCTCTGAATCATCCTTCGAACTGAAGGAAAAGCGATTTTGAAAACCAAGAAGATGTGATAAAATCCACAATCCAATTGGTGAAGGGTCCTCTACATCTGAATCTTCCTCTTCTGTAAAGTAGAAATTGGGATACTTGTCATCGAATACATAGATCGGTTTTGGCTTCCCTTTAAGCCTCTCGCTTTGTCTCCTTACGAGCTCATATCTATTGGTGAAGGGTCCTCTACCTCTTAATCTTCCTCGTCTGTAAAGTAGAAGTTGGGATACTTGTCATCGAACACATAAATCGGCTTTGGCTTCCCATTAAGCCTCTTGCTTTGTCTCATTACGAGCTCATATCTATTGGTGAAGGGTCCTCTACCTCTGAATCATCCTTCAAACTGAAGGAAAAGCGATCTTGACAACCAAGAAGATGTGATACAATCCACAATCCAATTGGTGAAGGGTCCTCTACATCTGAATCTTCCTCGTCTGTAAAGTAGAAATTGGGATACTTGTCAATGAATACATAGATCAGTTTTTCTTCCCTTTAAGCCTCTCGCTTTGTCTCCTTACGAGCTCATATCTATTGGTGAAGGGTCCTCTACCTCTGAATCATCCTTCGAACTGAAGGAAAAGCGATTTTGAAAACCAAGAAGATGTGATAAAATCCACAATCCAATTGGTGAAGGGTCCTCTACATCTGAATCTTCCTCTTCTGTAAAGTAGAAATTGGGATACTTGTCATCGAATACATAGATCGGTTTTGGCTTCCCTTTAAGCCTCTCGCTTTGTCTCCTTACGAGCTCATATCTATTAGTGAAGGGTCCTCTACCTCTTAATCTTCCTCGTCTGTAAAGTAGAAGTTGGGATACTTGTTATCGAATACATAAATCGGTTTTGGCTTCCCATTAAGCCTCTCGCTTTGTCTCCTTACGAGCTCATATCTATTGGTGAAGGGTCCTCTACCTCTGAATCATCCTTCAAACTGAAGGAAAAGCGATCTTGACAACCAAGAAGATGTGATACAATCCACAATCCAATTGGTGAAGGGTCCTCTACATCTGAATCTTCCTCGTCTGTAAAGTTGAAATTGGGATACTTGTCATCGAATACATAGATCGGTTTTGGCTTCCCTTTAAGCCTCTCGCTTTGTCTCCTTACGAGCTCATATCTATTCGAGAAGGGTCCTCTACCTCTGAATCATCCTTCGAACTGAAGGAAAAGCGATCCTGAAAACCAAAAAGATGTTATAAAATCCACAATCCAATTGGTGAAGGGTCCTCTACATCTGAATCTTCCTCGTCTGTAAAGTAGAAGTTGGGATACTTGTCATCGAATACATAGATCGGTTTTGGCTTCCCATTAAGCCTCTCGCTTTGTCTCCTTACTAGCCCATATCTATTGGTGAAGGGTCCTCTACCTCTGAATCATCCTTCGAACTGAAGGAAAAGCGATCTTAACAACCAAGAAGATGTGATAAAATCCACAATCCAATTGGTGAAGGGTCCTCTACATCTGAATCTTCCTCGTCTGTAAAGTAGAAATTGGGATACTTGTCATCGAATACATAGATCAGTTTTTCTTCCCTTTAAGCCTCTTGCTTTGTCTCCTTACGAGCTCATATCTATTGGTGAAGGGTCCTCTACCTGTGAATCATCCTTCGAACTGAAGGAAAAGCGATCTTGACAACCAAGAAGATGTGATAAAATCCACAATCCAATTGGTGAAAGGTCCTCTACATATGAATCTTCCTCGTCTGTAAAGTAGAAATTGGGTTACTTGTCATCGAATACATAGATCGGTTTTGGCTTCCCTTTAAGCCTCTCGCTTTGTCTCCTTACGAGCTCATATCTATTGGTGAAGGGTCCTCTACCTCTTAATCTTCCTCGTCTGTAAAGTAGAAGTTGGGATACTTGTCATCGAATACATAAATCGGTTTTGGCTTCCCATTGAGCCTCTCGCTTTGTCTCCTTACGAGCTCATATCTATTGGTGAAGGGTCTTCTACCTCTGAATCATCCTTCAAACTGAAGGAAAAGCGATCTTGACAACCAAGAAGATGTGATACAATCCACAATCCAATTGGTGAAGGGTCCTCTACATCTGAATCTTCCTCGTCTGTAAAGTAGAAATTGGGATACTTGTCAACGAATACATAGATCAGGTTTTCTTCCCTTTAAGCCTCTCGCTTTGTCTCCTTACGAGCTCATATCTATTGGTGAAGGGTCCTCTACCTCTGAATCATCCTTCGAACTGAAGGAAAAGCGATTTTGAAAACCAAGAAGATGTGATAAAATCCACAATCCAATTGGTGAAGGGTCTCTACATCTGAATCTTCCTCTTCTGTAAAGTAGAAATTGGGATATTTGTCATCGAATACATAGATCGGTTTTGGCTTCCCTTTAAGCCTCTCGCTTTGTCTCCTTACGAGCTCATATCTATTGGTGAAGGGTCCTCTACCTCTTAATCTTCCTCGTCTGTAAATTAGAAGTTGGGATACTTGTCATCGAATACATAAATCGGTTTTGGCTTCCCATTAAGCCTCTCGCTTTGTCTCCTTACGAGCTCATATCTATTGGTGAAGGGTCCTATACCTCTGAATCATCCTTCAAACTGAAGGAAAAGCGATCTTGACAACCAAGAAGATGTGATAAAATCCACAATCCAATTGGTGAAGGGTCCTCTACATCTGAATCTTCCTCGTCTGTAAAGTAGAAATTGGGATACTTGTCATCGAATACATAGATCAGTTTTTCTTCCCTTTAAGCCTCTTGCTTTGTCTCTCCTTACGAGCTCATATCTATTGGTGAAGGGTCCTCTACCTGTGAATTATCCTTCGAACTGAAGGAAAAGCGATCTTGACAACCAAGAAGATGTGATAAAATCCACAATCCAATTGGTGAAAGGTCCTCTACATATGAATCTTCCTCGTCTGTAAAGTAGAAATTGGGTTACTTGTCATCGAATACATAGATCGGTTTTGGCTTCCCTTTAAGCCTCTCGCTTTGTGTCCTTACGAGCTCATATCTATTGGTGAAGGGTCCTCTACCTCTTAATCTTCCTCGTCTGTAAAGTAGAAGTTGGGATACTTGTCATCGAATACATAAATCGGTTTTGGCTTCCCATTAAGCCTCTCGCTTTGTCTCCTTACGAGCTCATATCTATTGGTGAAGGGTCCTCTTCCTCTGAATCATCCTTCGAACTGAAGGAAAAGCGAACTTGACAAAGAAGAAGATGTGATAAAATCCACAATCCAATTGGTGAAGGGTCCTCTACATCTGAATCTTCCTCGTCTGTAAAGTAGAAATTGGGATACTTGTCGTCGAATACATAGATCAGTTTTTCTTCCCTTTAAGCCTCTTGCTTTGTCTCCTTACGAGCTCATATCTATTGGTGAAGGGTCCTCTACCTGTGAATCATCCTTCGAACTGAAGGAAAAGCGATCTTGACAACCAAGAAGATGTGATAAAATCCACAATCCAATTGGTAAAGGGTCCTCTACATATGAATCTTCCTCGTCTGTAAAGTAGAAATTGGGATACTTGTCATCGAATACATAGATCGGTTTTGGCTTCCCTTTAAGCCTCTCGCTTTGTCTCCTTACGAGCTCATATCTATTGGTGAAGGGTCCTCTACCTCTTAATCTTCCTCGTCTGTAAGGTAGAAGTTGGGATACTTGTCATCGAATACATAAATCGGTTTTGGCTTCCCATTAAGCCTCTCACTTTGTCTCCTTACGAGCTCATATCTATTTTTGAAGGGTCCTCTACCTCTGAATCATCCTTCGAACTGAAGGAAAAGCGATCTTGACAACCAATAAGATGTGATACACTCCACAATCCAATTGGTGAAGGGTCCTCTACATCTGAATCTTCCTCGTCTGTAAAGTAGAAATTGGCATACTTGTCATCGAATACATAGATCAGTTTTTCTTCCCTTTAAGCCTCTCGCTTTGTCTCCTTACGAGCTCATATCTATTAGTGAAGGGTCCTCTACCCCTGAATCATCCTTCGAACTGAAGGAAAAGCGATCTTGACAACCAAGAAGATGTGATAAAATCCACAATCCAATTGGTGAAGGGTCCTCTACATCTGAATCTTCCTCGTCTGTAAAGTAGAAATTGGGATATTTGTCATCGAATACATAGATCGGTTTTGGCTTCCCTTTAAGCCTCTCGCTTTGTCTCCTTACGAGCTCATATCTATTGGTGAAGGGTCCTCTACCTCTTAATCTTCCTCGTCTGTAAAGTAGAAGTTGGGATACTTGTCATCGAATACATAAATCGGTTTTGGCTTCCCATTAAGCCTCTTGCTTTGTCTCATTACGAGCTCATATCTATTGGTGAAGGGTCCTCTACCTCTGAATCATCCTTCAAACTGAAGGAAAAGCGATCTTGACAACCAAGAAGATGTGATACAATCCACAATCCAATTGGTGAAGGGTCCTCTACATCTGAATCTTCCTCGTCTGTAAAGTAGAAATTGGGATACTTGTCAACGAATACATAGATCAGTTTTTCTTCCCTTTAAGCCTCTCGCTTTGTTTCCTTACGAGCTCATATCTATTGGTGAAGGGTCCTCTACCTCTGAATCATCCTTCGAACTGAAGGAAAAGCGATTTTGAAAACCAAGAAGATGTGATAAAATCCACAATCCAATTGGTGAAGGGTCCTCTACATCTGAATCTTCCTCTTCTGTAAAGTAGAAATTGGGATACTTGTCATCGAATACATAGATCGGTTTTGGCTTCCCTTTAAGCCTCTCGCTTTGTCTCCTTACGAGCTCATATCTATTGGTGAAGGGTCCTCTACCTCTTAATCTTCCTCGTCTGTAAAGTTGAAGTTGGGATACTTGTTATCGAATACATAAATCGGTTTTGGCTTCCCATTAAGCCTCTCGCTTTGTCTCCTTACGAGCTCATATCTATTGGTGAAGGGTCCTCTACCTCTGAATCATCCTTCGAACTGAAGGAAAAGCGATTTTGAAAACCAAGAAGATGTGATAAAATCCACAATCCAATTGGTGAAGGGTCCTCTACATCTGAATCTTCCTCTTCTGTAAAGTAGAAATTGGGATACTTGTCATCGAATACATAGATCGGTTTTGGCTTCCCTTTAAGCCTCTCGCTTTGTCTCCTTACGAGCTCATATCTATTGGTGAAGGGTCCTCTACCTCTTAATCTTCCTCGTCTGTAAAGTAGAAGTTGGGATACTTGTCATCGAATACATAAATCGGCTTTGGCTTCCCATTAAGCCTCTTGCTTTGTCTCATTACGAGCTCATATCTATTGGTGAAGGGTCCTCTACCTCTGAATCATCCTTCAAACTGAAGGAAAAGCGATCTTGACAACCAAGAAGATGTGATACAATCCACAATCCAATTGGTGAAGGGTCCTCTACATCTGAATCTTCCTCGTCTGTAAAGTAGAAATTGGGATACTTGTCAATGAATACATAGATCAGTTTTTCTTCCCTTTAAGCCTCTCGCTTTGTCTCCTTACGAGCTCATATATATTGGTGAAGGGTCCTCTACCTCTGAATCATCCTTCGAACTGAAGGAAAAGCGATTTTGAAAACCAAGAAGATGTGATAAAATCCACAATCCAATTGGTGAAGGGTCCTCTACATCTGAATCTTCCTCTTCTGTAAAGTAGAAATTGGGATACTTGTCATCGAATACATAGATCGGTTTTGGCTTCCCTTTAAGCCTCTCGCTTTGTCTCCTTACGAGCTCATATCTATTGGTGAAGGGTCCTCTACCTCTTAATCTTCCTCGTCTGTAAAGTAGAAGTTGGGATACTTGTTATCGAATACATAAATCGGTTTTGGCTTCCCATTAAGCCTCTCGCTTTGTCTCCTTACGAGCTCATATCTATTGGTGAAGGGTCCTCTACCTCTGAATCATCCTTCAAACTGAAGGAAAAGCGATCTTGACAACCAAGAAGATGTGATACAATCCACAATCCAATTGGTGAAGGGTCCTCTACATCTGAATCTTCCTCGTCTGTAAAGTTGAAATTGGGATACTTGTCATCGAATACATAGATCGGTTTTGGCTTCCCTTTAAGCCTCTCGCTTTGTCTCCTTACGAGCTCATATCTATTCGAGAAGGGTCCTCTACCTCTGAATCATCCTTCGAACTGAAGGAAAAGCGATCCTGAAAACCAAAAAGATGTTATAAAATCCACAATCCAATTGGTGAAGGGTCCTCTACATCTGAATCTTCCTCGTCTGTAAAGTAGAAGTTGGGATACTTGTCATCGAATACATAGATCGGTTTTGGCTTCCCATTAAGCCTCTCGCTTTGTCTCCTTACTAGCCCACATCTATTGGTGAAGGGTCCTCTACCTCTGAATCATCCTTCGAACTGAAGGAAAAGCGATCTTGACAACCAAGAAGATGTGATAAAATCCACAATCCAATTGGTGAAGGGTCCTCTACATCTGAATCTTCCTCGTCTGTAAAGTAGAAATTGGGATACTTGTCATCGAATACATAGATCAGTTTTTCTTCCCTTTAAGCCTCTTGCTTTGTCTCCTTACGAGCTCATATCTATTGGTGAAGGGTCCTCTACCTGTGAATCATCCTTCGAACTGAAGGAAAAGCGATCTTGACAACCAAGAAGATGTGATAAAATCCACAATCCAATTGGTGAAAGGTCCTCTACATATGAATCTTCCTCGTCTGTAAAGTAGAAATTGGGTTACTTGTCATCGAATACATAGATCGGTTTTGGCTTCCCTTTAAGCCTCTCGCTTTGTCTCCTTACGAGCTCATATCTATTGGTGAAGGGTTCTCTACCTCTTAATCTTCCTCGTCTGTAAGGTAGAAGTTGGGATACTTGTCATCGAATACATAAATCGGTTTTGGCTTCCCATTAAGCCTCTCGCTTTGTCTCCTTACGAGCTCATATCTATTGGTGAAGGGTCCTCTACCTCTGAATCATTCTTCGAACTGAAGGAAAAGCGATCTTGACAACCAAGAAGATGTGATACAATCCACAATCCAATTGGTGAAGGGTCCTCTACATCTGAATCTTCCTCGTCTGTAAAGTAGAAATTGGGATACTTGTCATCGAGTACATAGATCAGTTTTTCTTCCCTTTAAGCCTCTCGCTTTGTCTCCTTACGAGCTCATATCTATTAGTGAAGGGTCCTCTACTTCTGAATCATCCTTCGAACTGAAGGAAAAGCGATCTTGACAACCAAGAAGATGTGATAAAATCCACAATCCAATTGGTGAAGGGTCCTCTGCATCTGAATCTTCCTCGTCTGTAAAGTAGAAATTGGGATACTTGTCATCGAATACATAGATCGGTTTTGGCTTCCCTTTAAGCCTCTCGCTTTGTGTCCTTACGAGCTCATATCTATTGGTGAAGGGTCCTCTACTTCTTAATCTTCCTCGTCTGTAAAGTAGAAGTTGGGATACTTGTCATCGAATACATAAATCTGTTTTGGCTTCCCATTAAGCCTCTCGCTTTGTCTCCTTACGAGCTCATATCTATTGGTGAAAGGTCCTCTACCTCTGAATCATCCTTCGAACTGAAGGAAAAGCGATCTTGACAACCAAGAAGATGTGATACAATCCACAATCCAATTGGTGAAGGGTCCTCTACATCTGAATCTTCCTCGTCTGTAAAGTAGAAATTGGGATACTTGTCAACGAATACATAGATCAGTTTTTCTTCCCTTTAAGCCTCTCGCTTTGTCTCCTTACGAGCTCATATCTATTGGTGAAGGGTCCTCTACCTCTGAATCATCCTTCGAACTGAAGGAAAAGCGATTTTGACAACCAAGAAGATGTGATAAAATCCACAATCCAATTGGAGAAGGGTCCTCTACATCTGAATCTTCCTCTTCTGTAAAGTAGAAATTGGGATACTTGTCATCGAATACATAGATCGGTTTTGACTTCCCTTTAAGCCTCTCGCTTTGTCTCCTTACGAACTCATATCTATTGGTGAAGGGTCCTCTACCTCTTAATCTTCCTCGTCTGTAAAGTAGAAGTTGGGATACTTGTCATCGAATACATAAATCGGTTTTGGCTTCCCATTAAGCCTCTCGCTTTGTCTACTTACGAGCTCATATCTATTGGTGAAGGATCCTCTACCTCTGAATCATCCTTCAAACTGAAGGAAAAGCGATTTTGACAACCAAGAAGATGTGATACAATCCACAATCCAATTGGTGAAGGGTCCTCTACATCTGAATCTTCCTCGTCTGTAAAGTTGAAATTGGGATACTTGTCATCGAATACATAGATCGGTTTTGGCTTCCCTTTAAGCCTCTCGCTTTGTCTCCTTATGAGGTCATATCTATTCGAGAAGGGTCCTCTACCTCTGAATCATTCTTCGAACTGAAGGAAAAGCGATCCTGAAAACCAAAAAGATGTTATAAAATCCACAATCCAATTGGTGAAGGGTCCTCTACATCTGAATCTTCCTCGTCTGTAAAGTAGAAGTTGGGATACTTGTCATCGAATACATAGATCGGTTTTGGCTTCCCATTAAGCCTCTCGCTTTGTCTCCTTACGAGCCCATATCTATTGGTGAAGGGTCCTCTACCTCTGAATCATCCTTCGAACTGAAGGAAAAATGATCTTGACAACCAAGAAGATGTGATAAAATCCACAATCCAATTCGTGAAGGGTCCTCTACATCTGAATCTTCCTCGTCTGTGAAGTAGAAATTGGGATACTTGTCATCCAATACATAGATCAGTTTTTCTTCCCTTTAAGTCTCTCTCTTTGTCTCCTTACGAGCTCAAATTTATTGGAGAAGGGTCCTCTACCTCTGAATCATCCTTCGAACTGAAGGAAAAGCGATCTTGACAACCAAGAAGATGTGATAAAATCCACAATCCAATTGGTGAAGGGTCCTCTACATCTGAATCTTCTTCGTCTGTAAAGTAGAAGTTGGGATACTTGTCATCGAATACATAGATCGGTTTTGGCTTCCCTTTAAGCCTCTCGCTTTGTCTCCTTACGAGCTCATATCTATTGGTGAAGGGTCCTATACGTCTGAATCATCCTTCGAACTGAAGGAAAAGCGATCTTGACAACCAAGAAGATGTGATAAAATCCACAATCCAATTGGTGAAGGGTCCTCTACATCTGAATCTTCCTCGTCTTTAAAGTAGGAGTTGGGATACTTGTCATCGAATACATAGATCGGTTTTGGCTTCCCTTTATGCCTCTCTCTTTGTCTCCTTACGAGCTCATATCTATTGATGAAGAGTCATCTACCTCTGAATCATCATTCGAACTAAAGGAAAAGCGATCTTGACAACCAAGAAGATGTGATAAAATCCACAATCCAATTTGTGAAGGGTCCTCTACATCTGAATCTTCCTTGTCTGTAAAGTAGAAGTTGGGATACTTGTCATCGAATACATAGATCTGTTTTGGCTTCCCTTTAAGCCTCTCGCTTTGTCTCCTTACGAGCTCATATCTATTGGTGAAGAGTCCTCTACCTCTGAATCATCATTCGAACTAAAGGAAAAGTGATCTTGACAACCAAGAAGATGTGATAAAATCCACAATCCAATTGGTGAAGGGTCCTCTACATCTGAATCTTCCTCGACTGTAAAGTAGAAGTTGGGATACTTGTCATCGAATACATACATCGGTTTTGGCTTCCCTTTAAGCCTCTCGCTTTGCCTCCTTACAAGCTCATATCTATTGGTGAAGGGTCCTCTACCTCTGAATCCTCCTTTGAACTGAAGGAAAAGCGATCTTGACAACCTAGAAGATGTGATAGAATCCATAATCCAATTGGTGAAGGGTCCTCTACATCTGAATCTTCCTCGTCTGTAAAGTAGAAGTTGGGTTACTTGTCGTCGAATACATAGATCTGTTTTGGTTTCCCTTTAAGCCTCTTGCTTTGTCTCCTTACGAGCTCATATCTAGTGGTGAAGGGTCCTCTACCTCTACATCAACTTTCAAACTGAAGGAAAAGCAATCTTGACAACCAAGAAGATGTGATAAAATCCACAATCCAATTTGTGAAGGGTCCTCTATTTCTGAATCTTCCTTGTCTGTAAAGTAGAAGTTGGGATACTTGTCATCGAATACATAGATCAGTTTTTCTTCCCTTTAAGCCTCTCGCTTTGTCTCCTTACGAGCTCATATCTATTGGTGAAGAGTCCTCTACCTCTGAATCATCATTCGAACTAAAGGAAAAGCGATCTTGACAACCAAGAAGATGTAATAAAATCCACAATCCAATTGGTGAAGGGTCCTCTACATCTGAATCTTCCTCGTCTGTGAAGTAGAAATTGGTATACTTTCATCGAATACATAGATCAGTTTTTCTTCCCTTTAAGTCTCTCGCTTTGTCTCCTTGCAAGCTCATATCTATTGGTGAAGGGTCCTCTACCTCTGAATCATCCTTCGAACTGAAGGAAAAGCGATCTTGACAACCAAGAAGATGTGATAAAATCCACAATCCAATTGGTGAAGGGTCCTCTACATCTGAATCTTCCTCGTCTGTAAAGTAGAAGTTGGGATACTTGTCATCGAATACATAGATCGGTTTTGGCTTCCCTTTAAGCCTCTCGCTTTGTCTCCTTACGAGCTCACATCTATTGATGAAGGGTCCTCTACCTCTTAATCTTCCTCGTCTGTAAAGTAGAAGTTGGGATACTTGTCATCGAATACATAAATTGGTTTTGGCTTCCCATTAAGCCTCTCCTTTGTCGCCTTACGAGCTCATGTCTATTGGTGAAGGGTCCTCTACCTCTAAATCATCCTTCGAACTGAAGGAAAAGCGATCTTGACAACCAAAAAGATGTGATACAATCCACAATCCAATTGGTGAAGGGTCCTCTACATCTGAATCTTCCTCGTCTGTAAAGTAGAAATTGGGATACTTGTCATCGAATACATAGATCAGTTTTTCTTCCCTTTAAGCCTCTCGCTTTGTCTCCTTACGAGCTCATATCTATTGGTGAAGGGTCCTCTACCTCTGAATCATCCTTCGAACTGAAGGAAAAGCGATCTTGACAACCAAGAAGATGTGATAAAATCCACAATCCAATTGGTGAAGGCTCCTCTACATCTGAATCTTCCTCGTCTATAAAGTAGAAGTTGGGATACTTGTCATCGAATACATAGATCGTTTTTGGCTTCCCTTTAAGCCTCTCACTTTGTCTCCTTACGAGCTCATATCTATTGGTGAAGGGTCCTCTACCTATCTTCCTCGTCTGTAAAGTAGAAGTTGGGATACTTGTCATCGAATACATAAATCGGTTTTGGCTTCCCATGAAGCCTCTCGTTTGTCTCCTTACGAGCTAATATCTATTGGTGAAGGGTCCTCTACTTCTGAATCATCCTTCGAACTGAAGGAAAAGCGATCTTGACAACCAAGAAGATGTGATACAATCCACAATCCAATTGGTGAAGGGTCCTCTACATCTGAATCTTCCTCGTCTGTAAAGTAGAAATTGGGATACTTGTCATCGAATACATAGATCAGTTTTTCTTCCCTTTAAGCCTCTCGCTTTGTCTCCTTACGAGCTCATATGTATTGGTGAAGGGTCCTCTACCTCTAAATCATCCTTCGAACTGAAGCAAAAGCGATCTTGACAACCAAGAAGATGTGATAAAATCCACAATCCAATTGGTGAAGGGTCCTCTACATCTGAATCTTCATTGTCTGTAAAGTAGAAGTTGGGATACTTGTCATCGAATACATAGATCAGTTTTTCTTCCCTTTAAATCTGTCGCTTTGTCTCCTTACGAGCTCATATCTATTGGTGAAGGGTCCTCCACCTCTGAATCATCCTTCGAACTGAAGGAAAAGCGATCTTGACAACCAAGAAGATGTGATACAATCCACAATCCAATTGGTGAAAGGTCCTCTACATCTGAATCTTACTCGTCTGTAAAGTAGAAATTGGGATACTTGTCATCGAATACATAGATCAGTTTTTCTTCTCTTTAAGCCTCTCGCTTTGTCTCCTTACGAGCTCATATCTATTAGTGAAGGGTCCTCTACCTCTGAATCATCCTTCGAACTGAAGGAAAAGCGATCTTGACAACCAAGAAGATGTGATAAAATCCACAATCCAATTGGTGAAGGGTCCTCTACATCTGAATCTTCCTCGTCTGTAAAGTAGAAATTGGGATACTTGTCATCGAATACATAGATCGGTTTTGGCTTCCCTTTAAGCCTCTCGCTTTGTGTCCTTACGAGCTCATATCTATTGGTGAAGGGTCCTCTACCTCTTAATCTTCGTCGTCTGTAAAGTAGAAGTTGGGATACTTGTCATCGAATACATAAATCGGTTTTGGCTTTCCATTAAGCCTCTCGCTTTGTCTCCTTACGAGCTCTTATCTATTGGTGAAGGGTCCTCTACCTCTGAATCATCCTTCGAACTGAAGGAAAAGCGATCTTGACAACCATGAAGATGTGATAAAATCCACAATCCAATTGGTGAAGGGTCCTCTACATCTGAATCTTCCTCGTCTGTAAAGTAGAAATTGGGATACTTGTCATCGAATACATAGATCAGTTTTTCTTCCCTTTAAGCCTCTTGCTTTGTCTCCTTACCAGCTCATATCTATTGGTGAAGGGTCCTCTACCTGTGAATCATCCTTCGAACTGAAGGAAATGCGATCTTGACAACCAAGAAGATGTGATAAAATCCACAATCCAATTGGTGAAGGGTCCTCTACATATGAATCTTCCTCGTCTGTAAAGTAGAAATTTGGATACTTGTCATCGAATACATAGATCGGTTTTGGCTTCCCTTTAAGCCTCTCGCTTTGTCTCCTTACGAGCTCATATCTATTGGTGAAGGGTCCTCTACCTCTTAATCTTCCTCGTCTGTAAGGTAGAAGTTGGGATACTTGTCATCGAATACATAAATCGGTTTTGGCTTCCCATTAAGCCTCTCACTTTGTCTCCTTACGAGCTCATATCTATTGGTGAAGGGTCCTCTACCTCTGAATCATCCTTCGAACTGAAGGAAAAGCGATCTTGACAACCAAGAAGATGTGATACAATCCACAATCCAATTGGTGAAGGGTCCTCTACATCTGAATCTTCCTCGTCTGTAAAGTAGAAATTGGGATACTTGTCATCGAATACATAGATCAGTTTTTCTTCCCTTTAAGCCTCTCGCTTTGTCTCCTTACGAGCTCATATGTATTGGTGAAGGGTCCTCTACCTCTAAATCATCCTTCGAACTGAAGCAAAAGCGATCTTGACAACCAAGAAGATGTGATAAAATCCACAATCCAATTGGTGAAGGGTCCTCTACATCTGAATCTTCATTGTCTGTAAAGTAGAAGTTGGGATACTTGTCATCGAATACATAGATCAGTTTTTCTTCCCTTTAAATCTGTCGCTTTGTCTCCTTACGAGCTCATATCTATTGGTGAAGGGTCCTCCACCTCTGAATCATCCTTCGAACTGAAGGAAAAGCGATCTTGACAACCAAGAAGATGTGATACAATCCACAATCCAATTGGTGAAAGGTCCTCTACATCTGAATCTTACTCGTCTGTAAAGTAGAAATTGGGATACTTGTCATCGAATACATAGATCAGTTTTTCTTCTCTTTAAGCCTCTCGCTTTGTCTCCTTACGAGCTCATATCTATTGGTGAAGGGTCCTCTACCTGTGAATCATCCTTCGAACTGAAGGAAAAGCGATCTTGACAACCAAGAAGATGTGATAAAATCCACAATCCAATTGGTGAAGGGTCCTCTACATATGAATCTTCCTCGTCTGTAAAGTAGAAATTTGCTTACTTGTCATCGAATACATAGATCGGTTTTGGCTTCCCTTTAAGCCTCTCGCTTTGTCTCCTTACGAGCTCATATCTATTGGTGAAGGGTCCTCTACCTCTTAATCTTCCTCGTCTGTAAGGTAGAAGTTGGGATACTTGTCATCGAATACATAAATCGGTTTTGGCTTCCCATTAAGCCTCTCACTTTGTCTCCTTACGAGCTCATATCTATTGGTGAAGGGTCCTCTACCTCTGAATCATCCTTCGAACTGAAGGAAAAGCGATCTTGACAACCAAGAAGATGTGATACAATCCACAATCCAATTGGTGAAGGGTCCTCTACATCTGAATCTTCCTCGTCTGTAAAGTAGAAATTGGGATACTTGTCATCAAATACATAGATCAGTTTTTCTTCCCTTTAAGCCTCTCGCTTTGTCTCCTTACGAGCTCATATCTATTAGTGAAGGGTCCTCTACCTCTGAATCATCCTTCGAACTGAAGGAAAAGCGATCTTGACAACCAAGAAGATGTGATAAAATCCACAATCCAATTGGTGAAGGGTCCTCTACATCAGAATCTTCCTCGTCTGTAAAGTAGAAATTGGGATACTTGTCATCGAATACATAGATCGGTTTTGGCTTCCCTTTAAGCCTCTCGCTTTGTGTCCTTACGAGCTCATATCTATTGGTGAAGGGTCCTCTACCTCTTAATCTTCCTCGTCTGTAAAGTAGAAGTTGGGATACTTGTCATCGAATACATAGATCAGTTTTGGCTTCCCATTAAGCCTCTCGCTTTGTCTCCTTACGAGCTCATATCTATTGGTGAAGGGTCCTCTACCTCTGAAGCATCCTTCAAACTGAAGGAAAAGCGATCTTGACAACCAAGAAGATGTGATACAATCCACAATGCAATTGGTGAAGGGTCCTCTACATCTGAATCTTCCTCGTCTGTAAAGTAGAAATTGGGATACTTGTCAACGAATACATAGATCAGTTTTTCTTCCCTTTAAGCGTCTCGCTTTGTCTCCTTATGAGCTCATATCTAATATTGAAGGGTCCTCTACCTCTGAATCATCCTTCGAACTGAAGGAAAAGCGATCTTGACAACCAAGAAGATGTGATACAATCCACAATGCAATTGGTGAAGGGTCCTCTACATCTGAATCTTCCTCGTCTGTAAATTAGAAATTGGGATACTTGTCAACGAATACATAGATCAGTTTTTCTTCCCTAGCCTCTCGCTTTGTCTCCTTACGAGCTCATATCTATTGGTGAAGGGTCCTCTACCTCTGAATCATCCTTCGAACTGAAGGAAAAGCGATTTTGAAAACCAAGAAGATGTGATAAAATCCACAATCCAATTGGTGAAGGGTCCTCTACATCTAAATCTTCCTCTTCTGTAAAGTAGAAATTGGGATACTTGTCATCGAATACATAGATCAGTTTTTCTTCCCTTTAAGCCTCTCGCTTTGTCTCCTTACGAGCTCATATCTATTGGTGAAGGGTCCTCTACCTCTGAATCATCCTTCGAACTGAAGGAAAAGCGATCTTGACAACCAAGAAGATGTGATAAAATCCACAATCCAATTGGTGAAGGCTCCTCTACATCTGAATCTTCCTCGTCTATAAAGTAGAAGTTGGGATACTTGTCATCGAATACATAGATCGTTTTTGGCTTCCCTTTAAGCCTCTCACTTTGTCTCCTTACGAGCTCATATCTATTGGTGAAGGGTCCTCTACCTATCTTCCTCGTCTGTAAAGTAGAAGTTGGGATACTTGTCATCGAATACATAAATCGGTTTTGGCTTCCCATGAAGCCTCTCGTTTGTCTCCTTACGAGCTAATATCTATTGGTGAAGGGTCCTCTACTTCTGAATCATCCTTCGAACTGAAGGAAAAGCGATCTTGACAACCAAGAAGATGTGATACAATCCACAATCCAATTGGTGAAGGGTCCTCTACATCTGAATCTTCCTCGTCTGTAAAGTAGAAATTGGGATACTTGTCATCGAATACATAGATCAGTTTTTCTTCCCTTTAAGCCTCTCGCTTTGTCTCCTTACGAGCTCATATGTATTGGTGAAGGGTCCTCTACCTCTAAATCATCCTTCGAACTGAAGCAAAAGCGATCTTGACAACCAAGAAGATGTGATAAAATCCACAATCCAATTGGTGAAGGGTCCTCTACATCTGAATCTTCATTGTCTGTAAAGTAGAAGTTGGGATACTTGTCATCGAATACATAGATCAGTTTTTCTTCCCTTTAAATCTGTCGCTTTGTCTCCTTACGAGCTCATATCTATTGGTGAAGGGTCCTCCACCTCTGAATCATCCTTCGAACTGAAGGAAAAGCGATCTTGACAACCAAGAAGATGTGATACAATCCACAATCCAATTGGTGAAAGGTCCTCTACATCTGAATCTTACTCGTCTGTAAAGTAGAAATTGGGATACTTGTCATCGAATACATAGATCAGTTTTTCTTCTCTTTAAGCCTCTCGCTTTGTCTCCTTACGAGCTCATATCTATTAGTGAAGGGTCCTCTACCTCTGAATCATCCTTCGAACTGAAGGAAAAGCGATCTTGACAACCAAGAAGATGTGATAAAATCCACAATCCAATTGGTGAAGGGTCCTCTACATCTGAATCTTCCTCGTCTGTAAAGTAGAAATTGGGATACTTGTCATCGAATACATAGATCGGTTTTGGCTTCCCTTTAAGCCTCTCGCTTTGTGTCCTTACGAGCTCATATCTATTGGTGAAGGGTCCTCTACCTCTTAATCTTCGTCGTCTGTAAAGTAGAAGTTGGGATACTTGTCATCGAATACATAAATCGGTTTTGGCTTTCCATTAAGCCTCTCGCTTTGTCTCCTTACGAGCTCTTATCTATTGGTGAAGGGTCCTCTACCTCTGAATCATCCTTCGAACTGAAGGAAAAGCGATCTTGACAACCATGAAGATGTGATAAAATCCACAATCCAATTGGTGAAGGGTCCTCTACATCTGAATCTTCCTCGTCTGTAAAGTAGAAATTGGGATACTTGTCATCGAATACATAGATCAGTTTTTCTTCCCTTTAAGCCTCTTGCTTTGTCTCCTTACCAGCTCATATCTATTGGTGAAGGGTCCTCTACCTGTGAATCATCCTTCGAACTGAAGGAAATGCGATCTTGACAACCAAGAAGATGTGATAAAATCCACAATCCAATTGGTGAAGGGTCCTCTACATATGAATCTTCCTCGTCTGTAAAGTAGAAATTTGGATACTTGTCATCGAATACATAGATCGGTTTTGGCTTCCCTTTAAGCCTCTCGCTTTGTCTCCTTACGAGCTCATATCTATTGGTGAAGGGTCCTCTACCTCTTAATCTTCCTCGTCTGTAAGGTAGAAGTTGGGATACTTGTCATCGAATACATAAATCGGTTTTGGCTTCCCATTAAGCCTCTCACTTTGTCTCCTTACGAGCTCATATCTATTGGTGAAGGGTCCTCTACCTCTGAATCATCCTTCGAACTGAAGGAAAAGCGATCTTGACAACCAAGAAGATGTGATACAATCCACAATCCAATTGGTGAAGGGTCCTCTACATCTGAATCTTCCTCGTCTGTAAAGTAGAAATTGGGATACTTGTCATCGAATACATAGATCAGTTTTTCTTCCCTTTAAGCCTCTCGCTTTGTCTCCTTACGAGCTCATATGTATTGGTGAAGGGTCCTCTACCTCTAAATCATCCTTCGAACTGAAGCAAAAGCGATCTTGACAACCAAGAAGATGTGATAAAATCCACAATCCAATTGGTGAAGGGTCCTCTACATCTGAATCTTCATTGTCTGTAAAGTAGAAGTTGGGATACTTGTCATCGAATACATAGATCAGTTTTTCTTCCCTTTAAATCTGTCGCTTTGTCTCCTTACGAGCTCATATCTATTGGTGAAGGGTCCTCCACCTCTGAATCATCCTTCGAACTGAAGGAAAAGCGATCTTGACAACCAAGAAGATGTGATACAATCCACAATCCAATTGGTGAAAGGTCCTCTACATCTGAATCTTACTCGTCTGTAAAGTAGAAATTGGGATACTTGTCATCGAATACATAGATCAGTTTTTCTTCTCTTTAAGCCTCTCGCTTTGTCTCCTTACGAGCTCATATCTATTGGTGAAGGGTCCTCTACCTGTGAATCATCCTTCGAACTGAAGGAAAAGCGATCTTGACAACCAAGAAGATGTGATAAAATCCACAATGCAATTGGTGAAGGGTCCTCTACATATGAATCTTCCTCGTCTGTAAAGTAGAAATTTGGATACTTGTCATCGAATACATAGATCGGTTTTGGCTTCCCTTTAAGCCTCTCGCTTTGTCTCCTTACGAGCTCATATCTATTGGTGAAGGGTCCTCTACCTCTTAATCTTCCTCGTCTGTAAGGTAGAAGTTGGGATACTTGTCATCGAATACATAAATCGGTTTTGGCTTCCCATTAAGCCTCTCACTTTGTCTCCTTACGAGCTCATATCTATTGGTGAAGGGTCCTCTACCTCTGAATCATCCTTCGAACTGAAGGAAAAGCGATCTTGACAACCAAGAAGATGTGATACAATCCACAATCCAATTGGTGAAGGGTCCTCTACATCTGAATCTTCCTCGTCTGTAAAGTAGAAATTGGGATACTTGTCATCAAATACATAGATCAGTTTTTCTTCCCTTTAAGCCTCTCGCTTTGTCTCCTTACGAGCTCATATCTATTAGTGAAGGGTCCTCTACCTCTGAATCATCCTTCGAACTGAAGGAAAAGCGATCTTGACAACCAAGAAGATGTGATAAAATCCACAATCCAATTGGTGAAGGGTCCTCTACATCAGAATCTTCCTCGTCTGTAAAGTAGAAATTGGGATACTTGTCATCGAATACATAGATCGGTTTTGGCTTCCCTTTAAGCCTCTCGCTTTGTGTCCTTACGAGCTCATATCTATTGGTGAAGGGTCCTCTACCTCTTAATCTTCCTCGTCTGTAAAGTAGAAGTTGGGATACTTGTCATCGAATACATAGATCAGTTTTGGCTTCCCATTAAGCCTCTCGCTTTGTCTCCTTACGAGCTCATATCTATTGGTGAAGGGTCCTCTACCTCTGAAGCATCCTTCAAACTGAAGGAAAAGCGATCTTGACAACCAAGAAGATGTGATACAATCCACAATGCAATTGGTGAAGGGTCCTCTACATCTGAATCTTCCTCGTCTGTAAAGTAGAAATTGGGATACTTGTCAACGAATACATAGATCAGTTTTTCTTCCCTTTAAGCGTCTCGCTTTGTCTCCTTATGAGCTCATATCTATTATTGAAGGGTCCTCTACCTCTGAATCATCCTTCGAACTGAAGGAAAAGCGATCTTGACAACCAAGAAGATGTGATACAATCCACAATGCAATTGGTGAAGGGTCCTCTACATCTGAATCTTCCTCGTCTGTAAATTAGAAATTGGGATACTTGTCAACGAATACATAGATCAGTTTTTCTTCCCTAGCCTCTCGCTTTGTCTCCTTACGAGCTCATATCTATTGGTGAAGGGTCCTCTACCTCTGAATCATCCTTCGAACTGAAGGAAAAGCGATTTTGAAAACCAAGAAGATGTGATAAAATCCACAATCCAATTGGTGAAGGGTCCTCTACATCTAAATCTTCCTCTTCTGTAAAGTAGAAATTGGGATACTTGTCATCGAATACATAGATCGGTTTTGGCTTCCCTTTAAGCCTCTCGCTTTGTCTCCTTACGAGCTCATATCTATTGGTGAAGGGTCCTCTACCTCTTAATCTTCCTCGTCTGTAAAGTATAAGTTGGCATACTTGTCATCGAATACATAAATCGGTTTTGGATTCCCATTAAGCCTCTCACTTTGTCTCCTTACGAGCTCATATCTATTGGTGAAGGGTCCTCTGCCTCTGAATCATCCTTCAAACTGAAGGAAAAGCGATCTTGACAACCAAGAAGATGTGATACAATCCACAATCCAATTGGTGAAGGGTCCTCTACATCTGAATCTTCCTCGTCTGTAAAGTTGAAATTGGGATACTTGTCATCGAATACATAGATCGGTTTTGGCTTCCCTTTAAGCCTCTCGCTTTGTCTCCTTTCGAGCACATATCTATTCGAGAAGGATCCTCTACCTCTGAATCATCCTTCGAACTGAAGGAAAAGCGATCCTGAAAACCAAAAAGATGTTATAAAATCCGCAATCCAATTGGTGAAGGGTCCTCTACATCTGAATCTTCCTCGTCTGTAAAGTAGAAGTTGGGATACTTGTCATCGAATACATAGATCAGTTTTGGCTTCCCATTAAGCCTCTCGCTTTGTCTCCTTACTAGCCCATATCTATTGGTGAAGGGTCCTCTACCTCTGAATCATCCGTCGAACTGAAGGAAAAGCGATTTTGAAAACCAAGAAGATGTGATAAAATCCACAATCCAATTGGTGAAGGGTCCTCTACATCTGAATCTTCCTCTTCTGTAAAGTAGAAATTGGGATACTTGTCATCGAATACATAGATCGGTTTTGGCTTCCCTTTAAGCCTCTCGCTTTGTCTCCTTACGAGCTCATATCTATTGGTGAAGGGTCCTCTACCTCTTAATCTTCCTCGTCTGTAAAGTAGAAGTTGGCATACTTGTCATCGAATACATAAATCGGTTTTGGCTTCCCATTAAGCCTCTCGCTTTGTCTCCTTACGAGCTCATATCTATTGGTGAAGGGTCCTCTGCCTCTGAATCATCCTTCAAACTGAAGGAAAAGCGATCTTGACAACCAAGAAGATGTGATACAATCCACAATCCAATTGGTGAAGGGTCCTCTACATCTGAATCTTCCTCGTCTGTAAAGTTGAAATTGGGATACTTGTCATCGAATACATAGGTCGGTTTTGGCTTCCCTTTAAGCCTCTCGCTTTGTCTCCTTACGAGCTCATATCTATTCGAGAAGGGTCCTCTACCTCTGAATCATCCTTCGAACTGAAGGAAAAGCGATCCTGAAAACCAAAAAGATGTTGTAAAATCCACAATCCAATTGGTGAAGCGTCCTCTACATCTGAATCTTCCTCGTCTGTAAAGTAGAAGTTGGGATACTTGTCATCGAATACATAGATCGGTTTTGGCTTCCCATTAAGCCTCTCGCTTTGTCTCCTTACAAGCTCATATCTATTGGTGAAGGGTCCTCTACCTCTGAATCATCCTTCGAACTGAAGGAAAAGCGATCTTGACAACCAAGAAGATGTGATACAATCCACAATCCAATTGGTGAAGGGTCCTCTACATCTGAATCTTCCTCGTCTGTAAAGTAAAAATTGGGATACTTGTCATCGAATACATAGATCAGTTTATCTTCCCTTTAAGCCTCTCGCTTTGTCTCCTTACGAGCTCATATCTATTAGTGAAGGGTCCTCTACCTCTTAATCTTCCTCGTCTGTAAAGTAGAAGTTGGGATACTTGTCATCGAATACATAAATCAGTTTTGGATTCCCATTAAGCCTCTCGCTTTGTCTCCTTACAAGCTCATATCTATTGGTGAAGGGTCCTCTACCTCTGAATCATCCTTCGAACTGAAGGAAAAGCGATCTTGACAACCAAGAAGATGTGATACAATCCACAATCCAATTGGTGAAGGGTCCTCTACATCTGAATCTTCCTCGTCTGTAAAGTTGAAATTGGGATACTTGTCATCGAATACATGGATCGGTTTTGGCTTCCTTTTAAGTAGTGTTGAGCCACCCCCGTAGTGTTCGGGTTCGGTTCGTCGAACACCGGGATGTTCGAGGAACTGTTCGTCGAACTGTTCGTCGAACACCTTAGAACACCGTCGAACACCGTTAAAACCAATGGCAGGCAAACAAAAACACATAGAAACACATAGAAAACACCTGCAAAGGTGTCCAAAAGCTGACAAACTGCTCAGAAGACACTCTCTTTAAAAAAGCCGGCCGGCAAATTCAGCAGCGGCATACACCGGTACCCGACAATTTAGACAAGAAGGAATAGAGCATCACACATAGATTAGATAGATAGAAACATGTCAGTCACACATATAAGAAGCACAGTGACATTGTTGGTTACTGCACTTGTCATTTAGTGTAAAGGATTTATTAAAAAAAATATTAGTGTTTTCATGCACCGTCTCTTTAAAAAAGCCGGCCGGCAATTCAGCATCTGTACCCGACAATTTAGAACAGAAAGAATAGAGCTTCACACATAGATTAGATAGATAGAAACATGTCAGTCACATATATAATAAGTACAGTGATAGTGTTGCTTACTATACTTGTCATTTAGTGTAAAGGATTTATTTAAAAAAATAATAGTGTTTACATGCACTGTCTCTTTAAAAAAGCCGGCCGGCAATTCAGCAGCGGTACCCGACAATTTAGAACAGAAAGATAGAGCATCACACATAGATTAGATAGATAGAAACATGTCAGTCACATATATATGAAGTAGAGTGATAGTGTTGGTTACTGTACTTGTCATTTAGTATTAAAATAAAGGATTTATTATTAAAAAAATTGGCGTGGGGTTCCCCTTAATTTTAGGCTCTAGCGGAGGTTAAGCAGACGGCTGGGGCAGATGTTTGAAGCCTGGGAAGGGGGTAATACCCACGGAGCTTCCCAGGCTACTAATATCAGCCCCCAGCTGAATACATAGCCTTTACTAGCTATTAAAATGGGGGACCCCCCAAAAAAAATGACGTGGGGTCCCCCCTAATTTAATAGCTAGCAAAGGCTAGGCAGACAGTTGGGGGCTGATATTAATAGCACAGGAAGGGAGCCATGAATATTGGCCCCCTCCCAGGCTAGAAACACCAGCCGTCAGCCGCCCCAGAAATGGCGCATTCATAGGATGCGCCAATTCTGGCACTTAGCCTCGCTCTTCCACGCTGCCCTGGTGCGGTGGCAGGGGGTAATAGGGTTGGGGTTGATGTCAGCTTATAATGCCAGCTGACATCAAGCCCAGGTTAGTAATGGAGAGGCGTCTATAAGACACCCCCATTACTAACCCCATAGTCAAAGTTAAAAAAAACACAAACACCCAGAATAAAGTCCTTTAATTGAAATAAAGACACAATCCTTTATTGTTCTAAATTAAACCATACTTACCATCACGCCCATTCCAGCTGAAGCCAACGATCTCCTGCAATAAAAGAAAAATAATAAAGCAACCTCATCCTTACCTTTCCATGGTTCCCACGACAGCTTCAGCTCTGCTACATCGAGATGACAGGCTGGACCGCAGCAGAACGCTGCCATCCAGCCTGTCATCCCGCAGACACTGAGAAGCGCAGGCTTGCTTGCGCTGCTCAGCGTCTCTCTGTGACGACATCCAGATGAGCCGAGTTCATGTCCAATGAACTCGGCTCACCTCATGCACGTCACTGACAGCGTGGGAAAATTCTCACGCTGAAGCGCTGATTGCAGGAGAATTTTCCCACGCTGTCAGTGACGTGCAGGAGGTGAGCTGAGTTCATTGGACATGAGCTCACCTCATGCACATCACTGACAGCGTGGGAGAATTCTCCTGCACTCAGCACTTCAGCGTGAGAATTTTCCCACGCTGTCAGTGACGTGCATGAGGTGAGCCGAGTTCATTGGACATGACCTCGGCTCATCTGGATGCCGTCACAGCGAGACAGTGAGGAGCGCAAGCATGCCTGCGCTTCTCAGTGTCTGCGGGATGACAGACTGGATGGCAGCGTTCTGCTGCGGTCCAGCCAGTCATCTCGATGTAGCAGAGCTGAAGCTGTCGTGGGAACCATGGAAAGGTAAGGATGAGGTTGGTTTATTATTTTTCTTTTATTGCAGGAGATCGTTGGCTTCAGCTGGAATGGGTGTGATGGTAAGTATGGTTTAATTTAGAACAATAAAGAATTGTGTCTTTATTTCAATTAAAGGACTTTATTCTGGGTGTTGTGTTTTTTTTAAATACTTTACTAGAAATTCATGGCGGTCATGTCTAATACTGGCGTGACCCCATGAATTTTGGGCTTGGGGCCAGCTGATAATACCAAGCTGGCCCTAACCCCTTTATTACCCAGTGAGCCACCGCACCAGGGCCCTGGATGAGTTGGGTACAGCGCCAGAAGATGGCGCTTCTATGAACGCGCCATTTTCCGGGGTGGCTGCGGACTGCAATTTGTAGCGGGGGGGGGCCCAGAAAGCTTGGGCCTCCCTGCGCTGCAGATTCCAGCCCCCAGCTGCCTAGTTGTACCTGGCTGGACACAAAAATAGGGCGAAGCCCCACGTACTTTTTTTTTAATTATTTCATGAAATTCATGAAATAATTAAGAAAAAAAGGCCTTCCCTATATTGTTGTGTCCGGCCAGGTACAAATAGGCAGCTGGTGGTTGGGGGCAGCCCGTTCCTGCCTGCTGTACCTGGCTGGACACAAATATAGTGCGAAGCCCCACTTCAATTTTTTTTAATTATTTCATGAAATTCATGAAATAATTAAGAAAAAAAGGGCTTCCCTATATTGTTGTGTCCGGCCAGGTACAAATAGGCAGCTGGTGGATGGGGGCAGCCCGTTCCTGCCTGCTGTACCTGGCTGGACACAAATATAGTGCGAAGCCCCACTTCAATTTTTTTTAATTATTTCATGAAATTCATGAAATAATTAAGAAAAAAAGGGCTTCCCTATATTGTTGTGTCCGGCCAGGTACAAATAGGCAGCTGGTGGATGGGGGCAGCCCGTTCCTGTCTGCTGTACCTGGCTGGACACAAATATAGTGCGAAGCCCCACTTCAATTTTTTTAAATTATTTCAGGAAATTCATGAAATAATTTAAAAAAAATTGACGTGGGGCTTCGCACTATATTTGTGTCCAGCCAGGTACAGCAGGCAGGAACGGGCTGCCCCCAACCAACAGCTGCCTATTTGTACCTGGCCGGACACAACAATATAGGGAAGCCCTTTTTTTCTTAATTATTTCATGAAATAATTTAAAGAAAATTGACGTGGGGCTTCGCCCTGTTTTTGTGTCCAGCCCGGTACAACTAGGCAGCTGGGGGCTGGAATCCGCAGCGCAGGGAGGCCCAAGCTTTCTGGGCCACCCCCGCTGCAAATTGCAGTCCGCAGCCACCCCGGAAAATGGCGCGTTCATAGAAGCGCCATCTTCTGGCGCTGTACCCAACTCATCCAGGGCCCTGATGCGGTGGCTCACTGGGTAATAAAGGGGTTAGGGCCAGCTTGGCATTATCAGCTGGCCCTAAGCCCGAAATTCATGGGGTCACGCCAATATTAGACATGACCACCATGAATTTCTAGTAAAGTATTTAAAAAAAACACAACACCCAGAAAAAAGTCCTTTAATTGAAATAAACACACAATTCTTTATTGTTCTAAATTAAACCATACTTACCATCACGCCCATTCCAGCTGAAGCCAACGATCTCCTGAAATAAAAGAAAAATAATAAAGCAACATCATCCTTACCTTTCCATGGTTCCCATGACAGCTTCAGCTCTGCTACATCGAGATGACAGGCTGGACCGCAGCAGAACGCTGCCATCCAGCCTGTCATCCCGCAGACACTGAGAAGCGCAGGCTTGCTTGCGCTCCACAGTGTCTCTCTGTGAGGGCATCCAGATGAGCCGAGTTAATGTCCAATGAACTCGGCTCACCTCATGCACGTCACTGACAGCGTGGGAAAATTCTCCTGCACTCAGCGCTTCAGCGTGGGAGAATTCTCACACTGAAGCGCTGAGTGCAGGAGAATTCTCCCACGCTGTCAGTGACGTGCAGGAGGTGAGCTGAGTTCATTGGACATGAGCTCACCTTATGCACGTCACTGACAGCGTGGGAAAATTCTCCTGCACTCAGCGCTTCAGCGTGGGAGAATTCTCACGCTGAAGCGCTGAGTGCAGGAGAATTCTCCCACGCTGTCAGTGACGTGCAGGAGGTGAGCTGAGTTCATTGGACATGAGCTCACCTTATGCACGTCACTGACAGCGTGGGAGAATTCTCCTGCACTCACCGCTTCAGCGTGAGAATTTTCCCACGCTGTCAGTGACGTGCATGAGGTGAGCCGAGTTCATTGGACATGAACTCGGCTCATCTGGATGTCGTCACAGAGAGACGCTGAGCAGCGCAAGCAAGCCTGCGCTTCTCAGTGTCTGCGGGATGAGAGGCTGGATGGCAGCGTTCTGCTGCGGTCCAGCCTGTCATCTCGATGTAGCAGAGCTGAAGCTGTCGTGGGAACCATGGAAAGGTAAGGATGAGGTTGCTTTATTATTTTTCTTTTATTGCAGGAGATCGTTGGCTTCAGCTGGAATGGGCGTGACGGTAAGTATGGTTTAATTTAGAACAATAAAGGATTGTGTCTTTATTTCAATTAAAGGACTTTATTCTGGGTGTTTGTGTTTTTTTTAACTTTGACTATGGGGTTAGTAATGGGGGTGTCTTATAGACGCCTCTCCATTACTAACCTGGGCTTGATGTCAGCTGGCATTATAAGCTGACATCAACCCCAACCCTATTACCCCCTGCCACCGCACCAGGGCAGCGTGGAAGAGCGAGGCTAAGTGCCAGAATTGGCGCATCCTATGAATGCGCCATTTCTGGGGCGGCTGACGGCTGGTGTTTCTAGCCTGGGAGGGGGCCAATATTCATGGCTCCCTTCCTGGGCTATTAATATCAGCCCCCAGCTGTCTGCCTAGCCTTTGCTAGCTATTAAATTAGGGGGGACCCCACGTCATTTTTTTGGGGGGGTCCCCCATTTTAATAGCTAGTAAAGGCTATGTATTCAGCTGGGGGCTGATATTAGTAGCCTGGGAAGCTCCGTGGGTATTACCCCCTTCCCAGGCTTCAAACATCTGCCCCAGCCGTCTGCTTAACCTCCGCTAGAGCCTAAAATTAAGGGGAACCCCACGCCAATTTTTTTAATAATAAATCCTTTATTTTAATACTAAATGACAAGTACAGTAACCAACACTATCACTGTACTTCATATATATGTGACTGACATGTTTCTATCTATCTAATCTATGTGTGAAGCTCTATTCTGTCTGTTATAAATTGTCGGGTACCGCTGCTGAATTGCCGGCCGGCTTTTTTAAAGAGACGGTGCATGAAAACACTATTATTTTTTTTGATAAATCCTTTACGCTAAATGACAAGTACAGTAAGCAGCACTTTCACTGTACTTCGTATATATGTGGCTGACATGTTTATATCTATCTAATCTATGTGTGAAGCTCTATTCTTTCGGTTCTAAATTGTCGGGTACAGGTGTATGCCGCTGCTGAATTGCCGGCTTTTCATGTTTCACTGTTGGCACTGTTCCCATCGATTTGGGCAATCACTGTAATGCCACAACCACCATGGCTGTGGCATTACAGTGAGTGGCAGACAATCCCTGCATGATTGGTGCTCTAAATAGCGCCAGACATGCAGGACACGCTTTTGGTGCACGAACAGTTATCGAACATAACCTCGAACAGCCGAATTTTTTGCAAATCGTTCGGGTTCGTCGAACAACTCGAACACCGCCCAAAACAGCTCGAATTTGAGATTGGCGAACAGTTCTAGTCGAACACCGCTCATCTCTACCTTTAAGCCTCTCGCTTTGTCTCCTTACGAGCTCATATCTATTCGAGAAGGGTCCTCTACCTCTGAATCATCCTTCGAACTGAAGGAAAAGCGATCCTGAAAACCAAAAAGATGTTATAAAATCCGCAATCCAATTGGTGAAGGGTCCTCTACATCGGAATCTTCCTCGTCTGTAAAGTAGAAGTTGGGATACTTGTCATCGAATACATAGATCGGTTTTGGCTTCCCATTAAGCCTCTCGCTTTGTCTCCTTACTAGCCCATATCTATTGGTGAAGGGTCCTCTACCTCTGAATCATCCTTCGAACTGAAGGAAAAGCGATTTTGAAAACCAAGAAGATGTGATAAAATCCACAATCCAATTGGTGAAGGGTCCTCTACATCTGAATCTTCCTCTTCTGTAAAGTTGAAATTGGGATACTTGTCATCGAATACATAGATCGGTTTTGGCTTCCCTTTAAGCCTCTCGCTTTGTCTCCTTACGAGCTCATATCTATTGGTGAAGGGTCCTCTACCTCTTAATCTTCCTCGTCTGTAAAGTAGAAGTTGGCATACTTGTCATCGAATACATAAATCGGTTTTGGCTTCCCATTAAGCCTCTCGCTTTGTCTCCTTACGAGCTCATATCTATTGGTGAAGGGTCCTCTGCCTCTGAATCATCCTTCAAACTGAAGGAAAAGCGATCTTGACAACCAAGAAGATGTGATACAATCCACAATCCAATTGGTGAAGGGTCCTCTACATCTGAATCTTCCTCGTCTGTAAAGTTGAAATTGGGATACTTGTCATCGAATACATAGATCGGTTTTGGCTTCCCTTTAAGCCTCTCGCTTTGTCTCCTTACGAGCTCATATCTATTCGAGAAGGGTCCTCTACCTCTGAATCATCCTTCGACCTGAAGGAAAAGCGATCCTGAAAACCAAAAAGATGTTATAAAATCCACAATCCAATTGGTGAAGGGTCCTCTACATCTGAATCTTCCTCGTCTGTAAAGTAGAAGTTGGGATACTTGTCATCGAATACATAGATCGGTTTTGGCTTCCCATTAAGCCTCTCGCTTTGTCTCCTTACTAGCCCATATTTATTGGTGAAGGGTCCTCTACCTCTGAATCATCCTTCGAACTGAAGGAAAAGCGATCTTGACAACCAAGAAGATGTGATAAAATCCACAATCCAATTGGTGAAGGGTCCTCTACATCTGAATCTTCCTCGTCTGTAAAGTAGAAATTGGGATACTTGTCATCGAATACATAGATCAGTTTTTCTTCCCTTTAAGCCTCTTGCTTTGTCTCCTTACGAGCTCATATCTATTGGTGAAGGGTCCTCTACCTGTGAATCATCCTTCGAACTGAAGGAAAAGCGATCTTGACAACCAAGAAGATGTGATAAAATCCACAATCCAATTGGTGAAGGGTCCTCTACATATGAATCTTCCTCGTCTGTAAAGTAGAAATTGGGATACTTGTCATCGAATACATAGATCGGTTTTGGCTTCTCTTTAAGCCTCTCGCTTTGTCTCCTTTCGAGCTCATATCTATTGGTGAAGGGTTCTCTACCTCTTAATCTTCCTCGTCTGTAAGGTAGAAGTTGGGATACTTGTCATCGAATACATAAATCAGTTTTGGCTTCCCATTAAGCCTCTCGCTTTGTCTCCTTACGAGCTCATATCTATTGGTGAAGGGTCCTCTACCTCTGAATCATCCTTCGAACTGAAGGAAAAGCGATCTTGACAACCAAGAAGATGTGATAAAATCCACAATCCAATTGGTGAAGGGTCCTCTACATCTGAATCTTCCTCGTCTGTAAAGTAGAAATTGGGATACTTGTCATCGAATACATAGATCGGTTTTGGCTTCCCTTTAAGCCTCTCGCTTTGTGTCCTTACGAGCTCATATCTATTGGTGAAGGGTCCTCTACCTCTTAATCTTCCTCGTCTGTAAAGTAGAAGTTGGAATACTTGTCATCGAATACATAAATCTGTTTTGGCTTCACATTAAGCCTCTCGCTTTGTCTCCTTACGAGCTCATATCTATTGGTGAAGGGTCCTCTTCCTCTGAATCATCCTTCGAACTGAAGGAAAAGCGATCTTGACAACCAAGAAGATGTGATACAATCCACAATCCAATTGGTGAAGGGTCCTCTACATCTGAATCTTCCTCTTCTGTAAAGTAGAAATTGGGATACTTGTCAACGAATACATAGATCAGTTTTTCTTCCCTTTAAGCCTCTTGCTTTGTCTCCTTACGAGCTCATATCTATTGGTGAAGGGTCCTCTACCTCTGATTCATCCTTCGAACTGAAGGAAAAGTGATTTTGACAACCAAGAAGATGTGATAAAATCCACAATCCAATTGTTGAAGGGTCCTCTACATCTGAATCTTCCTCTTCTGTAAAGTAGAAATTGGGATACTTGTCATCGAATACATAGATCGGTTTTGGCTTCCCTTTAAGCCTCTCGCTTTGTCTCCTTACGAGCTCATATCTATTGGTGAAGGATCCTCTACCTCTGAATCATCCTTCAAACTGAAGGAAAAGTGATCTTGACAACCAAGAAGATGTGATACAATCCACAATCCAATTGGTGAAGGGTCCTCTACATCTGAATCTTCCTCGTCTGTAAAGTTGAAATTGGGATACTTGTCATCGAATACATAGATCGGTTTTGGCTTCCCTTTAAGCCTCTCGCTTTGTCTCCTTACGAGCTCATATCTATTCGAGAAGGGTCCTCTACCTCTGAATCATTCTTCGAACTGAAGGAAAAGCGATCCTGAAAACCAAAAAGATGTTATAAAATCCACAATCCAATTGGTGAAGGGTCCTCTACATCTGAATCTTCCTCGTCTGTAAAGTAGAAGTTGGGATACTTGTCATCGAATACATAGATCGGTTTTGGCTTCCCATTAAGCCTCTCGCTTTGTCTCCTTACGAGCCAATATCTATTGGTGAAGGGTCCTCTACCTCTGAATCATCCTTCGAACTGAAGGAAAAGCGATCTTGACAACAAAGAAGATGTGATAAAATCCACAATCCAATTCGTGAAGGGTCCTCTACATCTGAATCTTCCTCGTCTGTGAAGTAGAAATTGGGATACTTGTCATCCAATACATAGATCAGTTTTTCTTCCCTTCAAGTCTCTCGCTTTGTATCTTTACGAGCTCAAATCTATTGGAGAAGGGTCCTCTACCTCTGAATCATCCTTCGAACTGAAGGAAAAGCGATCTTGACAACCAAGAAGATGTGATAAAATCCACAATCCAATTTTTGAAGGGTCCTCTACATCTGAATCTTCCTCGTCTGTAAAGTAGAAGTTGGAATTCTTGTCATCGAATACATAGATCGGTTTTGGCTTCCCTTTAAGCCTCTCGCTTTGTCTCCTTACGAGCTCATATCTATTGGTGAAGGGTCCTCTACGTCTGAATCATCCTTCGAACTGAAGGAAAATCGATCTTGACAACCAAGAAGATGTGATAAAATCCACAATCCAATTGGTGAAGGGTCCTCTACATCTGAATCTTCCTTTTCTTTAAAGTAGGAGTTGGGATACTTGTCATCGAATACATAGATCGGTTTTGGCTTCCCTTTAAGCCTCTCTCTTTGTCTCCTTACGAGCTCATATCTATTGGTGAAGAGTCATCTACCTCTGAATCATCATTCGAACTAAAGGAAAAGCGATCTTGACAACCAAGAAGATGTGATAAAATCCACAATCCAATTAGTGAAGGGTCCTCTACATCTGAATCTTCCTTGTCTGTAAAGTAGAAGTTGGGATACTTGTCATCAAATACATAGATCTGTTTTGGCTTCCCTTTAAGCCTCTCGCTTTGTCACCTTACGAGCTCATATCTATTGGTGAAGAGTCCTCTACCTCTGAATCATCATTCGAACTAAAGGAAAAGCGATCTTGACAACCAAGAAGATGTGATAAAATCCACAATCCAATTGGTGAAGGGTCCTCTACATCTGAATCTTCCTCGTCTGTAAAGTAGAAGTTGGGATACTTGTCATCGAATACATACATCGGTTTTGGCTTCCCTTTAAGCCTCTCGCTTTGCCTCCTTACGAGCTCATATCTATTGGTGAAGGGTCCTCTACCTCTGAATCCTCCTTTGAACTGAAGGAAAAGCGATCTTGACAACCTAGAAGATGTGATAGAATCCATAATCCAATTGGTGAAGGGTCCTCTACATCTGAATCTTCCTCGTCTGTAAAGTAGAAGTTGGGTTACTTGTCGTCGAATACATAGATCGGTTTTGGTTTCCCTTTAAGCCTCTTGCTTTGTCTCCTTACGAGCTCATATCTATTGGTGAAGGGTCCTCTACCTCTACATCAACTTTCAAACTGAAGGAAAAGCAATCTTGACAACCAAGAAGATGTGATAAAATCCACAATCCAATTTGTGAAGGGTCCTCTATTTCTGAATCTTCCTCGTCTGTAAAGTAGAAGTTGGGATACTTGTCATCGAATACATAGATCAGTTTTTCTTCCCTTTAAGCCTCTCTCTTTGTCTCCTTACGAGCTCATATCTATTGGTGAAGAGTCCTCTACCTCTAAATCATCATTCGAACTAAAGGAAAAGCGATCTTGACAACCAAGAAGATGTAATAAAATCCACAATCCAATTGGTGAAGGGTCCTCTACATCTGAATCTTCCTCGTCTGTGAAGTAGAAATTGGTATACTTGTCATCGAATACATAGATCAGTTTTTCTTCCCTTTAAGTCTCTCGCTTTGTCTCCATTCAAGCTCATATCTATTAGTGAAGGGTCCTCTACCTCTGAATCATCCTTCGAACTGAAGGAAAAGCGATCTTGACAACCAAGAAGATGTGATAAAATCCACATTCCAATTGGTGAAGGGTCCTCTACATCTGAATCTTCCTCGTCTGTAAAGTAGAAGTTGGAATACTTGTCATCGAATGCATAGATCGGTTTTGGCTTCCCTTTAAGCCTCTCGCTTTGTCTCCTTACGAGCTCATATCTATTTTATGAAGGGTCCTCTACGTCTGAATCATCCTTCGAACTGAAGGAAAATCGATCTTGACAACCAAGAAGATGTGATAAAATCTACAATCCAATTGGTGAAGGGTCCTCTACATCTGAATCTTCCTTTTCTTTAAAGTAGGAGTTGGGATACTTGTCATCGAATACATAGATCGGTTTTGGCTTCCCTTTAAGCCTCTCTCTTTGTCTACTTACGAGCTCATATCTATTGGTGAAGAGTCATCTACCTCTGAATCATCATTCGAACTAAAGGAAAAGCGATCTTGACAACCAAGAAGATGTGATAAAATCCACAATCCAATTAGTGAAGGGTCCTCTACATCTGAATCTTCCTTGTCTGTAAAGTAGAAGTTGGGATACTTGTCATCAAATACATAGATCTGTTTTGGCTTTCCTTTAAGCCTCTCGCTTTGTCTCCTTACGAGCTCATATCTATTGGTGAAGAGTCCTCTACCTCTGAATCATCATTCGAACTAAAGGAAAAGCGATCTTGACAACCAAGAAGATGTGATAAAATCCACAATCCAATTGGTGAAGGGTCCTCTACATCTGAATCTTCCTCGTCTGTAAAGTAGAAGTTGGGATACTTGTCATCGAATACATAAATCGGTTTTGGCTTCCCATTAAGCCTCTCGTTTGTCTCCTTACGAGCTAATATCTATTGGTGAAGGGTCCTCTACCTCTGAATCATCCTTCGAACTGAAGGAAAAGCGATCTTGACAACCAAGAAGATGTGATACAATCCACAATCCAATTGGTGAAGGGTCCTCTACATCTGAATCTTCCTCGTCTGTAAAGTAGAAGTTGGGATACTTGTCATCGAATACATAGATCGGTTTTGGCTTCCCTTTAAGCCTCTCGCTTTGTCTCCTTACGAGCTCATATCTATTGGTGAAGGGTCCTCTACCTCTGAATCATCATTCGAACTGAAGGAAATGCGATGTTGAAAATCAAGAAGATGTGATAAAATCCACAATCCAATTGGTGAAGGGTCCTCTACATCTGAATCTTCCTCGTCTGTAAAGTAGACATTGGGATACTTGTCATCGAATACATATATCGGTTTTAGCTTCCCATTAAGCCTCTCGCTTTTTCTCCTTACGAGCTCATATCTATTGGTGAAGGGTCCTCTACCTCTGAATCTTCCTTCAAACTGAAGGAAAAGCGATCTTGACAACCAAGAAGATGTGATAAAATCCACAATCCAATTGGTGAAGGGTCCTCTACATCTGAATCTTCCTCGTCTGTGAAGTAGAAATTGGGATACTTGTCATCGAATACATAGATCAGTTTTTCTTCACTTAAATCTGTCGCTTTGTCTCCTTACGAGCTCATATCTATTGGTGAAGGGTCCTCCACCTCTGAATCATCCTACGAACTGAAGAAAAAGCGATCTTGACAACCAAGAAGATGTGATAAAATCCACAATCCAATTGGTGAAGGGTCCTCTACATCTGAATCTTCCTCGTCTGTAAAGTATAAGTTGGGATACTTGTCATCGAATAGATCGGTTTTGGCTTCCCTTTAAGCCTCTCGCTTTGTCTCCTTACGAGCTCATATCTATTGGTGAAGGGTCCTCTACGTCTGAATCATCCTTCGAATTGAAGGAAAAGTGATCTTGATAACCAAGAAGATGTGATAAAATCCACAATCCAATTGGTGAAGTGTCCTCTACATCTGAATCTTCCTCGTCTGTAAAGTTGGAGTTGGGATACTTGTCATCGAATACATAGATCGGTTTTGGCTTTCCTTTAAGCCTCTCGCTTTGTCTCCTTACGAGCTCATATCTATTGATGAAGAGTCATCTACCTCTGAATCATCATTCGAACTAAAGGAAAAGCGATCTTGACAACCAAGAAGATGTGATAAAATCCACAATCCAATTAGTGAAGGGTCCTCTACATCTGAATCTTCCTTGTCTGTAAAATAGAAGTTGGGATACTTGTCATCGAATACATAGATCGGTTTTGGCTTCACTTTAAGCCTCTCGCTTTGTCTCCTTACGAGCTCATATCTATTGGTGAAGAGTCCTCTACCTCTGAATCATCATTCGAACTAAAGGAAAAGCGATCTTGACAACCAAGAAGATGTGATAAAATCCATAATCCAATTGGTGAAGGGTCCACTACATCTGAATCTTCCTCGTCTGTAAAGTAGAAGTTGGGTTACTTGTCGTCGAATACATAGATCGGTTTTGCTTTCCCTTTAAGCCTCTTGCTTTGTCTCCTTACGAGCTCATATCTATTGGTGAAGGGTCCTCTACCTCTGAATCATCCTTCGAACTGAAGGAAAAGCGATCTTGACAACCACGAAGATGTGATAAAATCCACAATCCTATTGGTGACGGGTCCTCTACATCTGAATCTTCCTCGTCTGTAAAGTAGAAGTTGGGATACTTGTCATCGAATACATAGATCGGTTTTGGCTTCCCATTAAGCCTCTCGCTTTGTCTCCTTACGAGCTCATATCTATTGGTGAAGGGTCCTCTACCTCTGAATTATCCTTCGAACTGAAGGAAAAGCGATCTTGACAACCAAGAAGATGTGATAAAATCCACAATCCAATTAGTGAAGGGTCCTCTACATCTGAATCTTCCTCGTCTGTGAAGTAGAAATTGGGATACTTGTCATCGAATACATAGATCAGTTTTTCTTCCCTTAAGCCTCTCGCTTTGTCTCCTTACGAGCTCATATCTATTGGTGAAGGGTCCTCTCCCTCTGAATCATCCTTCGAACTGAAGCAAAAGTGATCTTGACAACCAAGAAGATGTGATAAAATCCACAATCCAATTGGTGAAGGGTCCTCTACATCTGAATCTTCCTCGTCTGTAAAGTAGGAGTTGGGATACTTGTCATCGAATACATAGATCGGTTTTGGCTTCCCTTTAAGCCTCTCGCTTTGTCTCCTTACGAGCTCATATCTATTGGTGAAGAGTCATCTACCTCTGAATCATCATTCGAACTAAAGGAAAAGCGATCTTGACAACCAAGAAGATGTGATAAAATCCACAATCCAATTAGTGAAGTGTCCTCTACATCTGAATCTTCCTTGTCTGTAAAGTAGAAGTTGGGATACTTGTCATCGAATACATAGATCGGTTTTGGCTTCCCTTTAAGCCTCTCGCTTTGTCTCCTTACGAGCTCATATCTATTGGTGAAGAGTCCTCTACCTCTGAATCATCATTCGAACTAAAGGAAAAGCGATCTTGACAACCAAGAAGATGTGATAAAATCCATAATCCAATTGGTGAAGGGTCCTCTACATCTGAATCTTCCTCGTCTGTAAAGTAGAAGTTGGGTTACTTGTCGTCGAATACATAGATCGGTTTTGGTTTCCCTTTAAGCCTCTTGCTTTGTCTCCTTACGAGCTCATATCTATTAGTGAAGGGTCCTCTACCTCTAAATCATCTTTCGATCTGAAGGAAAAGCAATCTTGACAACCAAGAAGATGTGATAAAATCCACAATCCAATTGGTGAAGGGTCCTCTACATCTGAATCTTCCTCGTCTGTAAAGTAGAAGTTGGGATACTTGTCATCGAATACATAGATCGGTTTTGGCTTCCCTTTAAGCCTCTCGCTTTGTCTCCTTACGAGCTCATATCTATTGGTGAAGGGTCCTCTACCTCTGAATCATCCTTCGAACTGAAGGAAAAGCGATCTTGACAACCAAGAAGATGTGATAAAATCCACAATCCAATTGGTGAAGGGTCCTCTACATCTGAATTTTCGTCGTCTGTAAATTAGAAGTTGGGATACTTGTCATCGAATACATAGATCGGTTTTGGCTTCCCTTTAAGCCTCTCGCTTTGTCTCCTTACGAGCTCATATCTATTGCTGAAGGGTCCTCTACCTCTGAATCATCCTTCGAACTGAATGACCCTTCACCAATAGATATGAGCTCGTAAGGAGACAAAGCGAGAGGCTTAAAGGGAAAGCAAAACCGATCTATGTTTTCGATGACAAGTATCCCAACTTCTACTTTACAGATGAGGAAGATTCAGATGTAGAGGACCCTTCACCAATTATATTGTGGATTTTATCACATCTTCTTGGTTGTCAAGATCACTTTTCCTTCATTTCCAAGGATGATTCAGAGGTAGAGGACCCTTCACTAATAGATATGAGCTCTTAAGGAGACAAAGCGAGAAGCTTAAAGGGAAGCCAAAACCGATCTATGTATTCAATGACAAGTATCCCAACTTCTACTTTACAGACGAGGAAGATTCAGATGTAGAGGACCCTTCACCAATTGGATTGTGGATTTTATCACATCTTCGTGGTTGTCAAGATCGCTTTTCCTTCAGTTCGAAGGATGATTCAGAGGTAGAGGACCCTTCACCAATAGATATGAGCTCGTAAGGAGACAAAGCTGGAGGCTTAAAGGGAAGCCAAAACCGATCTATGTATTCGATGACAAGTATCCCAACTTCTACTTTACAGTCGAGGAAGATTCAGATGTAGAGGACCCTTCACCAATTGGATTGTGGATTTTATCACATCTTCCTGGTTGTCAAGAACGCTTTTCCTTCAGTTCGAAGGATGATTCAGAGGTAGAGGACCCTTCACCAATAGATATGAGCTCGTAAGGAGACAAAGCGAGAGGCTTAAAGGGAATCCAAAACCTATCTATGTATTCTTCTTGCAATGCTGCCATACACACCCTTGTTGTTCAGTATTGTCCTGATGGTGGACTCCTGAATATTAACATTAGCTAATGTGAGAAAATGCTTCAGGAGTACCAGTAGGAGCGAACCACATTCCAACCATGAAAATATCTTCTTATATGGAAGAGGCAATTTTAAGCTCCCTCATACATCAGGATGTTTGAGCAACTGCTTCCTCTGCAGCACCTATAGGTCCATTACATGGTACAGGCTAATTCTCAGCTCCAGAGGAATTGCTGTGGTTACATCCTTGTGAGGATTTTTGACCCTGAGTGTAACTGCTAGTTGGTCTTTATAGTTTTTCATTGCAATGGTTTTGTGTCTTGTTGGCTGGTCCCATATGAAAAGAATGCAAAGTTATAGTTTCTTATGCACATACTGAAAACCCCACACACTGTTTATTGTGTATTACAAATGTTTTTTTTCCTTCCTTCAGCCTTGCAAGCCTTCTTAATGATTATACAGAATCTGATGTCTTCGTTATTGATGGAGATTCATTATTATTATCCTGTGTTCTTGATGAATCCCTGAAGAAAGGACAAAGTTTACATTGCTTCTTCTTGGTAGAACGCTTCATGTTTAATTTAACAGACAAAGGAGCCAGATATGTTGTTGTCTTCTTCAAGGTTTGTAACTAGTTCCTAGTAAAAATTTGTTTTGTGTTGTACATCCTTACAGACAGATTTTCAAATCTAGCAGACCAAGTTTAATTGGGTCATAAAGAGATACTGTATATTTAATAGTGTATGCAGTATGTTGTGAAATTTGGGGACTGATCCGCCTTATAAGCTGTTGGTTGATCCTTCATTTGCCCAACGTCAGTTTCTTCCGATTCCACTGTAAATTAAATCTAAAAGATAGACATCCATGCATGTTTGTTTAAATGGAGAAATAGGAATAAACTTCTACCAGACATCTCTGTCAGTGGCTGATCGCCTATTGGTCATGTTAAAATCCATTATGCCCTATCCTTCTTTTCTCTAACATCTTGAAATACCAGAGAGTCAGGAAGCCCCTGTACAAGTCATATTGTCAGCTAATCCTAGAATGTAAACACCTGAATACCTGGTTTCTCTGACATTATGAGTGAAAAGTGGGGAGTATTACTTGATAGGAAGAAGGGAGCTCCAAGCAAAGGCATGGGGTGGGAGGACATTAAGTATGTAAAGCAGAATTATAGCCAATTACTGCAGAGCAGGCAGTTTTTTGGGGGTTCTGCTCCTGCCATAAGTGCAGAGTGGGGAATGATGCTAGCTCAGTAACATGCGCTATTTTGTTATTTATTTTTGTCCTAAAGGAACATTAATAGCAGATTGATATGAGTCAGAGTGGCTTTGCTTTACATTGCAGCATTTTTCTGTTCACTTAAAAGGAATACACTGAACAGCTGTTACTAAATGTTGCATGCTACATGGCAAATGCGGGTAAAAAAGCAATGTGGGCCACTTCAAATAGTTTATTAGTGGCAGTACCAACAGTTGGAGCCCCAATGTCAGATTGGTGGGACCAGAGTGAACAAATAATTCCCTTGATATGTTAGCTCTCCCCAAGGGGATGTTCAGATGTAAGATATAATTGAGATGTAACTTAGAAATATTAATAATAATAACAACAACAAAATACAATCCAAGCCAAGTGATTGATATCCCTTTAATCTCATCCAAACAATGCTTTTATTTTCAGACTAGAAATTGATCTTTTTCTCAGTTGTTTCAGTCCTCAGCATGTTAATTTCAACTGCACAGATAGTAATTTATTGTGAATTTTCCACATACAAAAGAATTAGTGGTCAAAATCTGTAATAAATACACAACAGAGTTCAGTTTGCAGGGTCAGCTGTGGACCCCCATAAAAATCCACAAGTGAAGACGTTAGAAAAAGAAAAATTAAAAAAAAAATACATATATATATTTATTATGTATGATTTTTGCATAATTAATTAGCATTTTATTGCATGAAATTAGAATTTGATTCATTAGAAAAACAGAACTTAATATTTGGTACAGAAACCTTTGTTTGCAATTACAGAGGTCAGATTTTTCCTGTAGTTCTTGACCAAGTTTGCACACAAAGCAGCAGTGATTTTGGCACACTGCTGCATATAGATCTTCTCCAGATCTTTCAGGTTTCAGGGCTGTCACTGGGCAACATTGAGTTTCAGCTCCCTCCAAAGATTTTCTATTAGGGTCAGGTCTGGAGACTAGATAGGCCACTCCAGGACCTTGAAATGCTCCTTATAGAGCCACTCCTTAGTTGCCTAGGCTGTCTGTTTCAGGTCATTGTCATGCTGGAAGACCAAGCCACGACCCATCTTCAATACTCTTACTGAGGGTAGGAGGTTGTTGGCCAAAATCTTGTGATTCATAACTCGGTCCATCCTCCCTGCAATACGGTGTAGTTGTCCTGTCCCCTTTGCAGAAACGCACCCCCAAAGTATGATGTTTCCAACACCATGCTTCACAGTTGGGATGGTGTTCTTGGGGTTATGCTCATCCTTCGAACACGTCGACTGGAGTTGATACCAAAAAGTTATATTTTGGTGTCATCTGACCACATGACCATCTCCCATGTCTCCTCTGGATCATCCAGATGGTCATTAGTGAACTTCAAATGGGCCTGGACATGTGTTGGCATGAGCAGTGGGACCTTGCGTGCCCTACAGGATTTTAATCCATGAATGCGTAGTGTGTCACTAACGATAATGTTTTAGACTGTGGTCCCAGCTGTTTTCAGGTCATTGACCAGGTCCTCCCATGTAGTTCTGGGCTAATTCCTGACCTTTCTCAAAATCATCCTTACCCCACGAGTCGATACATTGCAAGGAGCCCCAGACCGAGGAAGATTGAAAGTCATCTTATTTTTCTTCCATTTTCTAATAATTGTGCCAACAGTTTTTGCCTTCTCACCAAGCTGCTTGCCTATTGTCTTGTAGCCCATCCCATCCTTGTGCAGGTCTACAATTTTGTCCCTGGTGTCCTTAGACAGCTCTTTGGTCTTGGCTATGGTGGAGAGGTTGGAGTGTGATTGATTGAGTGTTTGAACAGGTGTCTTTTAAACAGGTAACAAGTTCAAACAGGTGAAATTAATACAAGTAATGAGTACAGAGTAGGAGAGCTTCTTAAAGAAAAACTAACAGGTCTGTGAGAGCCAGAATTCTTGCTGGTTGGTAGGTGATCAAATGCTTATTTCATGCAATAAAATGCAATTTAATTATTTAAAAATCATACAATGTAATTTTCTGGTTTTCATTTTTAGATTCTGTCTCTCACAGTTGAAATGTACCTATGATAAAAATTACTGTTATTTCCATTCTTTGTCAGTGAGAAAACTTGCAAAATGGGCAGTGTATCAAATACTTATTTTCCCCACTGTATATACAGTGGCATGTAAAAGTTTGGGCATCCCTGGTCAAAATTACTGTTATTGTGAACAGTTAAGCAAGTTGAAGATGAAATGATCTCTAAAAGGGCTACACATTTCCTTTGTATTTTAGGCAAAAGATATATATTGTCATTTTTTACATTTTAAAAATTACAAAAAGGAAAATGGGCCAATGCAAAAGTATGGGCACCCTGCATGGTGAGTACCTAGTAGCACCCCCTTTTGCAAGTATCACAGTTTGTAAATAGTAATGAGCGAACGTGCTCGCCACTGCTCGGTACTCACCCGAGCATCTCACTGCTTGAGATGCTCAGCGCTCGACGAGTATTTCCTGGTTGCTCGGGCAGGAGCACGGGTCCCCTCCCTGCATGTTTGGCACTCTTTAGAGAGCCAATGAACATGCAGTGATTGCATGCCACACACTGTAATGCCGTAGCCATGTTGGTTGTGGCATTACAGTGATTGGCTGGCCGCACTGCATCATCAGGTGTATATAAGACTGGGTGCCGCCATGCTCGTCATAGTCTACCCCAGAATCAGGCAGAGTAGGGAGAGGTGCTGCTGCATCAGGGAGAGATTTGCTTGTTTAGAGTTAGTATAGGTATTCCACAACATATATCTATAATATCCATCTGAACTAACAGTCCTTCTGAGGACTAATCCAGCTGCATATAATCAGTGGTGATAGCAGGAATGAGGCAGGCAGGCAGTGTATGTGGCAGACTGCAATGCATATAGCAAGAGGGTCCATTGAACGTCCTGTTAGTCTAGATATTCCAAAACATACAGTACAGACTACGGAATATCAGCTGTGTATCCACCTGACTTCTGCACAACACGACTGATGGTCCCAACCCCATTTATAAGGCAAGAAATCCCACTTATTAAACCTGACAGGGCACACCTGTGAAGTGAAAACCATTTCCGGTGACTACCTCTTGAAGCTCATCAAGAGAATGCCAAGAGTGTGCAAAGCAGTCAGCAAAGCAAAAGGTGGCTACTTTGAAGAACCTAGAATATAGGACATATTTTCAGTTGCTTCACACTTTTTTGTTAAGTATATAATTCCACATGTGTTAATTCATAGTTTTGATGCCTTCAGTGTGAATGTACAATTTTCATAGTCATGAAAATACAGAAAACTCTTTAAATGAGAAGGTGTGTCCAAACTTTTGGTCTGTACTGTATATATATATATATATATATATATATATATCAGAGGCAGGCAGGCAGTGTATGTGGCAGACTGCAGTGTATAATACATCACAAGAGGCTCCATTCCAGTTCTGTCTGCTGCTTCTGTTACAGATATTTCTACAAATAGCCTCAGGTATCAGGGGCCAGGGATAATTATTTTTTTGATCTTAATCCTGATTATTTGGTTAAAAAGCAATCCAGAGAACACCGTTTTTCTGCTCCATTTGCTTGTTGCCACAGCAGAATACAGCCAGATTGTTTCCATATTACAGCGATAAAAATCCAGAAATTGTAGTGAACTTGGAAAATATTGGCCTCCATTAAAATTTTGTTGCAGTGTGTTAGTGAAGTTATTGACACGAGGTAGCTGTGAAAAATAGTAACCTACAGGCCAGCTATTTAAAACTGTGGTTTTCCGTCACATATAAGTGTGCTCCAAATTCAGGCATTTCTAGCCTTCATTTAAATTTTGTTGCAGTGTGTTAGTAAAGTTATTGACACCAGGTCGCTGTGAAAAATAGTAACCTACAGGCCAGCTATTTAAAACTGTGGTTTTCCGTCACACGTATCACATATAAGTGTGCTCCAAATTCAGGCATTTCAGGCCTCCATTTAAATTATGTTGCAGTGTGTCAGTAAAGTTATTGACACCAGGTCGCTGTGAAAAATAGTAACCTACAGGCCAGCTATTTAAAACTGTGGTTTTCCATCACACGTATCACATATCACTGCGGTTCTAATCCAGCCATTTGTAGTGAACGTGGAAAATATTGTCCTCCATTTAAAATGGGGAAGGCGCGTGGCAAGGGATGGGGAAGTGGACGTGATGGGGATGATGGTGCATGCAGAGGATGAGGCCAAGGCTGTGGACAAGCTGAAATTGTGCCACAACACCCACATCTTCTTGCTCGACCTTCCTGTCCCAATTAATAGGGGGCCGCAGAACACCACTATTGAACACAGAGGAGTGTGAAAAGGTTATTGGTTGGATAGCAGATAATGCTTCCAGTCACTTAGCCACCACCACATCCCTGTCTTCCACACGGTCAAGTCTCACTAGCCGTGAGTCTGGACTGCATATTCCTCACCCTGATCCTCCTTCCTCCCACCATGCCGAGTGCCCGGAGACAACTGATCCCACACTTGGACACTCCGAAGAGCTGTTCACTTTTCCATTTATAGATTTGGGCCTCTCACCCTGTCCACTTGAAGCAGGGCGAGAGAAGATCACATGTAGCGATGCCCAAATATTTGAGCACCCACGGTCACATGAAGGCGACAGTGAGAAACTGTCACAAGAGGTGGATGATGATGAGACACAATTGCCAGAAAGTCAGGAGGAGAACCAGGGTGCGGAAGTGGAAGATGAGGTGGTGGACGATGAAGTCACTGACCCAACCTGGCAAGGTGACACGCAGAGCGAGGACAGCAGCACACAGGGAGAGGGAGTCGTAGCACCACAACAGGCAAGAACTAGCAGTGTGGTGTCCGCAGACAGAAGGTGGGAAACCGTTCCCTGTAACATCAACACGATGGAAGATGCCAGTACAACTGTTAGGTCTTCCCGAGTCTCGTTGTTTTTTTAAAGACTCTGCCGATAACCCCAAAAAGGCCATTTACACCTCCTGCCATGCCAGCATCAGCAGGGTAGTAAAACTAGCAGCCTGACCACCACCAGCATGATCAGGCACATGGCAGCAAAGCACCCGATTAAATGGGTCGAACCCCAGGGTCAGCAACAGTATCTGCGGTTGACACCACTGCTTGTTCCGCTGTTGTGCGTGTACGCCAATCCCCTGCCATGGCGCATGCCAAGATGCTTCCCGCCCTGCACCTGTCGTTGAACACTCTCAACTAGCACCATCAGCAAGCACATCCACGTCCTTGTCCCAGCGCAGCGTTCTGTTGTCCCTATCCCAGTCCTTGGAATGCAAGCGCAAATACGCAGCTAATGCCCCACAGGCCACACTACTAAATTCACACATTTCGCGAATGCTTGCGCTCGAAATGTTGCCTTTTAGGCTCGTGGAGACAGAAACTTTCTGCATCCTCATGGCGGCGGCCATCCCTCGGTACTCGGTTCCCAGCTGCCACTATTTCTCCCAGTGTGCCGGCCCGCATTGCACAAGCACACAACATTAGCCATGCCCTCAACAATGCAGTTACCGGGAAAGTCCACCTAACCGCGGACACGTGCTTGTGGCAGGGACGGTATATCTCGCTGACGGCACATTGGGTTAACATAGTGGAAGCCGGGACCCAGTCGGAACTTGGGATGGAACACGTCCTCCTGACGCTGAGGATTGCGGGCCCTGGGTCAATCAGGGTTGCCCCAGATTCTACAGCTCCTGCACCTCCTCCTCCTCTTCAGCCTCCATCTCCGAAATGACCACATCAGTCACTGGCTGGAAGCACTGCATCACTGCCTCGGCCAAGCGGCAACAGGCTGTGCTGAAGCTAATATGCTTAAGTGACAAACCACACAACGCTGAAGAGTTGTGGACGGCTCTGAAAGAGCAGGCAGATCTGTGGCTGACACCGCTGAACCTACAGCCAGGCATGGTCGTGTGTGACAATGGCTGGAACCTGGTGGCGGCTCTGAGGCGAGGCGAGCTCACACACGTACCATGCCTGGCCCATGTGCTTATCCTCGTGGTTCAGCGGTTTTTCAAAACCTATCCGGATCTGTCGGATCTGCTTGTCAAAGTACGCCTCCTTTGTGCTCATTTTAGAAAATCAGGTACAGTTTCCGCCGCTCTTGCCGTGCTTCAGCAGCGTTTGCCGCTTCCGGCTCACCGACTGGTGTGTGATGTCCCAACGCATTGGAACTCTACATTGCAGATGTTGGGAAGGATTTGTGAGCAGAAGAGGGCAGTTGTTGACTACCTGCATCAACAAGGCCATCGGTATTCAGGTCAGACTCCACACATTAGACCTCAGGAGTGGACATGAATGTCAGACATCTGTATCATCCTCCAAAACTTTGAGGACTCCACCAAGATGGTGAGCCGCAATGACGCCATAATTAGCGTCACCATCCCACTTCTCTGTCTTCTGAAACGCTCTCTGCTCTCAATTAAAGAGGATGCATTGCAGGCGGATCACGATGAGATGGAGCAAGGCACTATATAGGGTGATTACACACAGCCGAGCCTCATCTCATCTCAACGTGGATTGGGTAACAATGAAGAAGAGGAGGTGGAGGAGAAAGAACAGGAGCTAGTTTCCTGCGCTATAGACAGTACTACCTGCACAACTGCCATACCGTCTGTTCAGCGTGGTTTGGCTGAGGACAGGGAGGAGGAGGAAGAGGAGGAGGATGAAGAGGAAAGCAGGGTCAGTCGTCCTCTTGGTGAGGACACGGAAGTCTTGCCTGTTAGCAGTCTGGCACACATGGCTGACTTTATGTTACGCTGCCTTTCCCGTGACCCTCGCGTTGTTAAAATTTTTGGTGACAGTCATTACTGGTTGGTGACACTTCTAGACCCACGCTACAGGGAGAACTTTATGTCTCTTATTCCTTTGCAGGACAGGCCTAATAAAATGGAGCAGTACAAGAAGGCCCTTGTTGCCTAATTAGTGAAAAAATTGCCATCTGAAAACGCTTGCGGCAGAGGTCACAGTTCGTTGGACAACCTAGGAGTACAGGCGAGAGAGACCCAAATGCAATCCAGCAGAGGCAGTGGAACACTGTCAAAGTTCTGGGACAGTTTTCTCAGACCCTCCCATCGCACAGGCACTGAGACGGGGGGGTATTCTCACAAGGAGTGCAAAGTTTCGGAAAATGGTGAGGGAGTACCTTGCCGACCATACCAACGCCCTCCGTGATTCCTCTGTGCCTTATAATTATTGAGTATCCAAGCTTGACACGTGGCATGAACTGTCTCTCTACGCCTTGGTGGTCCTGGCCTGCCCTGCCTCTAGCGTTTTGTCAGAGCGGGTTTTTAGTGCCGCCGGTGGAATTTTAACCGATAGGCGCATTCGCCTGTCAACTGAAAATGCTGACAGACTGACTCTTATAAAAATGAACAAGGGCTGGATTGGGTCAATACCATCAAATGATAGCAGCATAACATAAACTCAAATACAGTGTCTTTTTTTGGGAAGGTCTAACACTATTCCCATGCACCTCTGTCTTCACACCCAGACATGGGTATACGCTTCCTGATTTTGTCTATTTGCACTTCTCCTCCTTCTCCGCATCCTCATCCTCCACCACCATACCACTACCATATGTACCATATCCACATATCTACGACTCTTGCAAGGGGCATTGGAATTCCTCCCAATTTTTGGTAGCCGTTGCTTTACTGTATAGGCAAACACTATGGGAGACCCACTTCCTAATAATGGGAACATTGTTCTTAGGAGACTCTCTGACCTCTACGTCTCTTGCAAGCTGCATTGGAGTGCCTCCAAATTTTTGGCAGCCGTTGCTTCACTGTATAGGCAAACACTATGTGAGACCCACTTCCTAATAATAGGAACATTATGTTTAGGAGGCTCTCTGACCTCTAAGTCTCTTGCAAGGGGCAATAGAGTGCCTCCAAATTTTTGGCAGCCATTGCTTCACTGCATAGGCAAACACTATGGGAGACCACTTACTAATAATGGGGACATTGTGTTTAGGAGGCTCTATGACCTCTACGTCTCTTGCAAGGGGCATTGGAATTCCTCCAAATTTTTGGCAGCCGTTGCTTCACTGCATAGGCAAACACTATGGGAGACCCGCTACCTAATAATGGGAACATTATGTTTAGGAGGCTCTCTGACCTCTACGTCTCTTGCAGGAGGCATTAGAGTGCCTCCAAATTTTTGGCAGCCCTTGCAGTCACTGCATACGCAGTAACAGTATAGGAGGCCCACTCCTTAATAATGGGAACAACAAAGCATAGACGGCTGATGGCTCTCTAACAATAGCGAGGGTCGACTGCTGGCCCTTTAAGAATAGTAATGGCCGCCTGATGGCCCTATAAAAATAGGTTTGGGACTTTCAGAGTCCCTCCATTATAAATGAAACAGGATGTGTCTGATGATCTGTCACATACCACATGGCCAGATAAGGTTGTAAAATGTTAAAAGGACATTTCCCGGTAAATGCATTTGTCTTAAAAAATAACGTAAAAAAAAAAAAAAATACACAATAGGATCTTTCTTTAGTATAAAAACCAGAGTCGCCAATGTAACCTCAATGTAATCAAATTGTTTAGCTCCTGCACCTCCTCCTCCAGTTCGGCCTCTATCTCCGAAAGACCACATCAGTCACAAGCTGAAAGAACTGCAGCACTGCCTTGGCCAAGCGGCAACAGGCTGTACTGAAGATAACATGCTTAATGCTTAGGTGACAAACCGCCCACCACTGCAGAGTTGGTGAAAGCTGTAACACAGCAGCCTGATCTGTGGCTCTCACCGCTGAACATACAGCCAGGCAGGGTCATGTATGAAAATGGGCGGAACCTGGTGATGGACAAATGACAGCCGGAGTAGATATGGTTTCCCAAAAGTCAGTCCTTTTACCGAGCTAAAAAATATGGCTGTGGTGAAATACAACTCACCGACAAGCTGTGGACTGGCTCTGTACCGTCTCTGGCCACATTCACTTGACCATGTGTTTGTGGTTAGGCGGTCCTTCCCAGTAAGTACACTGGGGAGGGCACGGGTAATGTTGTGGGAACCGCGCTTGTGGAAGGCGGAGAAATAGTGGCGGCCTGGGACCGAGTATGGACACCCGGCTGCCGCCGCCATGAAGTTGTGGACAGCTTCCGCCTCCACGAGCCTAAAAGGCCACATTTCAAGTGCAAGCAGCTCTCAAAAATTTGGCAGTATAGTATTGCAGCCTGTGGGTGGGTGGCTGGCTGGCTGCATACTTGCGCTTGCATTCCAAGGAATGGGGTAGGGACAACAGAATGCTGCACTGGGACAAGGATGTGGATGGTGATTGTTGCAAGTCTGCAACGACAGGTGCATAGCGGGAAGCATCTTCACATGCGCCAAGGAGCACTTATGATGGGCACACTTAGGCAGTGACCTGGGAGTCAGAAATGCTTCCAGGGGTCTTCCCCATGCTGTTCCCATGTCTTTTCCAGCACTGTATGCATGTGTCTGATGATGTGTCACACACCACATGGCCAGATAAGGTTGTAAAATGTTAAAATGACATTTCCCAGTGAATGCATTTGTTTTGGTTGAAAGCAATGCAAAAGTGCAAAGACGCATCAAAAACGCTACTTGTGAACATAGCCCAAGGTGTGGAGGAGCATTTTTGTTTTTGCTTATTTATTTTGCCTCATATACAAGTCATTATCCTGGAAAGGATGTTCTTTAACATATTTACCAGGAAAATCCATTTTGGTTTTGTTTTTTGCATGTTTTATTGTGAGTCCTTAAAAGTGGCATAATACCTCGGACAACGTTGTTGACAACAGTGACCTGGGAGTCAGAAATGCTTCCAGAGGTCTTCCCCATGCTGTTCCCATGTCATTTGAGCACTGTTGCCATCGATTTGGGCAATTTTTAGGCCCTTTGCAGACCGCCAGTGGGAGCAGCCGGAAAAATGCTCGAGTTTCCCATAGACTTACATTGGGCTCATTACTCGGACCGAGCACTCGAGCATTCCAATTTGCTCGACCCGAGCAACGAGTACCCGAGCATTTTAGTTCTCGTTCATCACTACTTGTAAACACTTTTTTTTTAGCCTTGAAGGCTCTTCTATGAAGGCCATATACGAGTGTGTTGGTATCTCTGTACAGTAGAACAATGTACCACAACCCCAGGGGCTGCTAAATCTTTCTGAAGGTCTTTTACAGTGAAGTGGGGGTTCTGATTTGCCTCTGTAGCACTCCTACGAGTAGCTTTCACTGAAATTTTGCCCATTTTGCTTTTTGTATTTTTTAAATTGTAAAAAGTGACAATATATTTTTTTTGGCCTAAAATACAAAGGAAATCTGTCATCTTTAACTTTAGCCCTTTTACAGATCATTTCATCTTCAGCTTGCTTAACTTATTCATCACTGACTGCGGTGGAACATAATAAAATATAACCTTTATTGAATATAAAAAATAATACTCTAAATCCACCGTGCTTGTGTGCAGTCTACCCTAGTGTGTCTGCAAGCAGGACACACCATGGGTAATAATAGACCTAAAATGACAATTAAATATCCAGCATCAGCTCATAATATATGGAGGTACTAGACTCACTAATGTTTAAATCCCCAACTGATGAAAGAGGGCATAGAAAAACTAAACCAAGAAGGGAGAACACCCCCTTCATAGAGTGCAATTACGGTAGTTGTATATTGCACACTAGCCCAAATGCTTGTCATAGAGCCCTGTCACAGAGCTCCTTATCTCATAAAATGCAATCAGTTGTATATTGCACAACAGCCCAATTGCCTATTCTAGAATATGCGGGCGACTATTCAGGGAAGCAGTGTTTAAATGGGTTGTGCACTACTTTAAATTAACCCCCCAATGTATCCCCCCGGGGCCAAAAATTAATTTTGTAATTACGTCATGTTGTCAATACTGCTTGTGACAACATCACTGACCAGCACGTAATTCCCCCGGCTGCAGCCAGCTCTTGCCTCCACTTACATCACGACTATTTGAGGCTGCAGCCAGGGGTCTCCAGTTCCGCTGTGGGCGGGGTTATCCCCCATCGTGTAACACCCAGCATCCACCGCGCGCTCTGTCAATGAATGCGCGTGCGGTGGATGCCGGGTGTGGCGGGATGGGGGACAACCCCGCCCACAGCCCATCACTCACCGTGGAACGCGAAACAGGAGACCCCTTGGCTGCAGCCACAAATAGTCGTGACATAAGCGGAAGCAAGAGCCCGCTGCAGCCGGGGGTCACATGCTGCCTGTGCACGGTGACCCGAGTATAAGCCAAGACCCCTAATTTTACAACACAAAACTGGGAAAATTTATTGACTTGAGTATAAGCCTAGGGTGGGAAATGCAGCAGCTACTGTTAAATTTCCATATCCTGGTATGTATGGCTCCCTCATCCCCTAATTGTGGTTTGTAAGGCTCTGTCATTCCCCTAATCCTGGTCTGTATGGCCCCCTTATCTTGGCTTGTATGGCCCCCTCATCCTGGCTTGTATGGCCTCCTCATCCTGGCTTGCATGGCCCCCTCATCCTGGTTTTGTACGGCAGTGTGTTGTGGTGTCTCCTGTTGCTGACGTTTTCTGTGAGATTCCGCACTCTTGGCTTTTGTGGCAGCAGTTTGTTGTGGAGTCTGTTGCTCTCGACGTTGTCGTTTCCTTGTTGCTTCAGCTGCTTTTCTGTCATCCTCAGTGGCGTATTTTCGCTTATGACCCATTGGAAGACAGGAAGCGTAAATCGTGATAACGTGCAGTAAAGAAGTATCTGTTCAGCGCGCTGTGACTGGAAGAACGTGTTCAGTAAACGTGACTGAAGTACATCACACTGTGACTGACAGAACGTGTTCAGTAAACGTGACAGAAGTACGTCACACTGTGACTAACAGAACGTGTTCACTGAACGTGACAGAAGTACATCACACTCTGACAGAACCGTGTTTAGTAAACGTGACTGAACTATGTTGCACTGTGACTGACAGAACGTATTCATTAAATGTGACAGAAGTACATCACACACTGTGACTGACAAAACATGTTCAGTACGTCATGGGCAGTTAGTGAGTCACATGACCACATGGGCGGAGTCAGCCCTGCTGACTGACTGACTGATTGGCCGCGGCTGGACCAATCAGTGACGCGGGATTTCCTGGACGGACAGACAGACGGGATAAGCCGATTATATAGTAGATATTTGGTGGTAAATTGCGAGTTGGTAGGTCCTCTTTCAGTGATTTGCTTAACTGTTCACAATAACAGTAATTTTGACCAGGGGTGCCCAAAGTTTTACATGCCACTGTATATTGCATTATGAAATCATACGACATATTAAATATATACACAGTATATATATTTAATATACACAGTATATATATATATATATATATATATATATATATATATATATATATATATACAATATTTTGTATAATTTTTCAATATTCATTTATTATACACTCATCCTCCCCAATCGACCCAGCAGGTTCTATGAAAACATTTGCATATCCTGGCCTCCTATACACGTTTCATCCCATGTGAAAGCTACAGCTAATCAGAGGCTGTAGGATGGATGACTAACGCAGTTGGTTTGGATGTGCTGGGACTGAAGAATCACCTGCAGAGTGTCTTGGTTTTTTTTGTTTTGTTTTTAAATACACTGCTGGTCCATAGGATACTTCCTGACTTCTCTGCTGATGCTTGTGTATTTCTGGGGTGTGTCAGCAGCAAATCTGCAGTGTGTGAACTTAGTTCCATTTTACTAGCTCCTAACATTTTAATAAATTTTCACTTTAAAATTTCATTTTGTAATGCTTCCTCAACTTTAAACATTTAGACATAAGGTCATGAACAAATATACTGTATTACCAGTGCTTCTCTTATAGATGTGTTTTGTGACTTACAGGATATGGAAGAAACATATTCCCGACGTCCGATGTTAATGTCCTTGCGAACTCAACTGAAAATTCACCTGCAGAAAAATACGAACACCGCCGTGTACACATTCTCAAACTTTCTCTCATCAGAATGGAAATCTTTTCTCAGGGAGCAGTCTCCTTACTTTCTGATGGTGTCTGACAGCGGAATGTTTCCTGAGCAAACATGTTTCTTAAATATGCTAATGTTAGATTCCCTGGAAAACAACATTGACGTTGTGCTAACTGATGGACAGGAATTTGATCATCTCAGGGTTTATGGATACCATATCAGATCTTCAATTCATGTCAAAGCATTCTTAACACATGTAAGAATAAAAAAACAAAACAAAACAATAAACAAATAAAAGATCAGGCTCTCTAGCTATTATATATGTAATTAACACATGTCGAATTATATACTTAACAATAAAGTGTGAAACAACTGAAAATATGTCTTACATTCTAGGTTCTTCAAAGTAGCCACCTTTTGCTTTGATGACTGCTTTGCACGCTCTTGGCATTCTCTTGATAAGCTTCAAGAGGTAGTCACCGGAAATGGTCTTCCAACAATCTTGAAGGAGTTCCCAGAGATGCTTAGCACGTGTTGGCCCTTTTGCCTTCACTCTGCGGTCCAGCTCACCCCAAACCATCTCGATTGGGTTCAGGTCTGGTGAATGTGGAGGCCAGGTCATCTGGCGTAGCACCCCATCACTCTCCTTCTTGGTCAAATAGCCCTTACACAGCCTGGAGGTGTGTTTGGAGTCATTGTCCTGTTGAAAAATAAATGATGGTGCAACTAAACACAACCGGATGGAATAGCATGCCGCTGCAAGATGCTGTGGTAGCCATGCTGGTTCAGTATGCCTTCAATTTTGAATAAATCCCCAAAAGTGTCACCAGCAAAGCACCCCCACACCATCACAGCTCCTCCTCCATGCTTCACGGTGGGAACCAGGCATGTAGAGTCCATCCGTTCACCTTTTCTGCGTCGCACAAAGACACGGTGGTTGGAACCAAAGATCTCAAATTTGGACTCATCAGACCAAAGCACAGATTTCCACTGGTCTAATATCCATTCCTTGTGTTCTTTAGCCCAAACAAGTCTCTTCTGCTTGTTGCCTGTCCTTATCAGTGGTTTCCTAGCAGCTATTTTATCATGAAGGCCTGCTGCACAAACTCTCCTCTTAACAGTTGTTGAAGAGATGTGTCTGCTGCTAGAACTCTGTGTGGCATTGACCTGGTGTCTAATCTGAGCTGCTGTTAACCTGCGATTTCTCAGGCTGGTGACTCGGATAAACTTATCCTCAGAAGTAGAGGTGACTCTTGGTCTTCCTTTCCTGGGGCTGTCCTCATGTGAGCCAGTTTCTTTGTAGCGCTTGATGGTTTTTGCAACTGCACTTGGGGACACTTTCAAAGTTTTCCCAAGTTTTTGCACTGAGTGACCTTCATTTCTTAAAGTAATGATGGCCACTCGTTTTTCTTTACTTAGCTGCTTTTTTCTTGCCATAATACAAATTCTAACAGTCTATTCAGTAGGACTATCAGCTGTGTATCCACCAGACTTCTGCACAGCACAACTGATGGTCCCAACCCCATTTATAAGGCAAGAAATCCCACTTACTAAACCTCACAGGGTACACCTGTGAAGTGAAAACCATTTCCGGTGACTACCTCTTGAAGCTCATCAAGAGAATGCCAAGAGTGTGCAAAGCAGTCATCAAAGCAAAAGGTGGCTACTTTGAAGAACCTAGAATATAAGACATATTTTAAGTATATAATTCCACATGTGTTAATTCATAGTTTTGATGCCTTCAGTGTGAATGTACAATTTTCATAGTCATGAAAATACAGAAAAATCTTTAAATGAGAAGGTGTGTCCAAACTTTTGGTCTGTACTGTATATATTTATATATATACAGTATATATATATATACATATATATATATATATATACTGTATATATATATATTCACACTGTATCATGGGTTTATGTAGGAAATATATAGACTTGTAATGCAAAACAATATCAATGAAGCAAAATAGGGATATTGGAAAGTTTTATAGCTTATAGCAGTTAAATCTTAACGAAAACCTGTCATCAAAATTTTATACCCCAAACTAATGGCATGCATGCAATTGTTACGGATCCGGGTGGTGGAACCTCTGTGCTGCAGTGCAAGGAGGGACCAGAGGGGCGTAACTAGGTATCAACTCGGACTGACCAAGGTCGCACGGCGGCTCAATCGACTCCGTGAACCAGGGAAGGACCGAGCAGAGGGACCAGGTGCTACTCTGGGCCTGTCTTTGTATGAGAGCAGGTGACTCCCACGGGTAACTGACAGGAGCGTCCGAGTAGGCACGGCAGGTAACTAGTAGGAGACTCCAGGTAGGCTGACTGATAGGCATGGCAGGTAACTGGTACGTTCTCCGGGTAGGCAGGCAAGCCAGGCCCATAGACAGACTGGCGGGTTTGAATCGTAGGCAGACCGTCGGGCTGGAGAGTACACTTGGCTGGGGGAGACAGATAGTCAGGCCGGCGGACAGGACTGGTAGTCAGGCTGGCAGACTGGACTGGTAGTCAGGCTGGCGGACTGGACTGGTAGTCAGGCTGGTGGACTGGACTGGTAGTCATAATATAATAAATGGTTGTTAAATGCAATGTACATAGTCCAGTGCCAATAAAATGGAGGCTCCAGGATAAACAGTTGCTTTTAACAATGAGCAACAATTACAGATATTGTAAATGGAATGTTCCATGTGATAATGATAATGTAGACCAAATTTCATTCTTCTTTCTTCAGGTAAAGAAAAATTTTCCAGAGACAATTATTTTGTTACAAAAATACAACTCACCCAAACCTCTTTTTAAACACCTAAAGACGATGAACTGGGAGGAACAGGTACAAATACTTTCCGTTTATTAAAATTTTGCCAGAACTGTTATATTTGAGTGCAGTGTCAGACTGGCCCACCAGAGGGGGGGGGGATTCTCCAGTGGGCCCTAATCACTGGCACTGCTGCTGATCGCATCAGCTTGCAGGTTCTAAAGGAGACAGTAGCTTCAGTATATTGTGTGCTCCTATTGCCTGCTTAATAATGTTCCCTGTGCCATCTTAACAACCCCTCTTAGTTAACTTCTCTTAATACATGGAGCTTCTGCCTGCATGGTCCCTGCTGTTAGAGCAAAAAGTGTGAGTAGGATGTCTGCAGCATCCTGAGCCCAGCAGTTGCGATTTTTCACAGCACACAGCAGTCCTGCTTAAAATATGTTAATTTGTGCGTAAAGTGTGAATAATTTTTGTGTATATGTGTGTTATTTGCAAACGTGTGCCTGTGTTTGTGTATACATATGTATACTGTGTTTGTCTAATGCATGAGTATAAAATGACTGAGGACTAGTGATAAGCGAGCGTGCTTGGCACTGCTCAATATTCGATCGAGCATCGGGGTGCTCGGGCACGCTCAGTACTCGATCAAGTATCTCTGGTTCTCAGGCACATGCTTGAGTCCCCGCCCACTTTTTCAGCCACTAAACATGTGGGGATTGCCTGCCAATCACGGTAATGCCATAGCCATGTTGGCTACTGGCATTACTGTGATTGGCTGACCGCATCACGTAATCGGGTCTAAATAGGATGCTCACCACACTGTACCCTGGAAACAGTAGGGAGAGTTGCTGCAGAAGGGAAAGTTAGCATTACAGGCCTAGTCATGGTTTATATTGCATTACAGGACTTGTTGAAGAAACCTAAAACCAACAGTTTTTATCAGGCTACATGTATTCTATTCAATATCGCCGTTAGCTGTATTATTTAGTGTAAGAATAGCTACTGGAGAAGGGCTAGTAGTGCATTACAGTCCTTGCTGCAGAAACCTAAAACCAACAGTCCTTATCAGGGCTCCATATATTCCATGCTATTCAATACCGCTGTTAGCTGTATTTAGTGTAGGGATAGCTGCTGAAGAAGGGCTAGTAGTGCATTATAGGCCTTGCTGCAGAAAACGAAAAACAAAACTTCTTATCAGGCCAACATCTATTCTATTCAGTACCGCTGTTAGTTGTATTTAGTGTAGGGATAGCTGCTGGAGAAGGGCTAGTAGTGCATTACAGGCCTATAGGTAGGGTTTATAGCTTTACAGACCTTGCTGCAGAAACCTAAAACCAAAACTCCTTATCAGGGCTACATCTATTCTATTCTATTACCTATTAATACTGCTCTTATCTGCATTTAGTGTAGGGAGAGTTGCTGGAGAAGGGCTAGTTTTGCATTTGAGACATCTAGGCAGGGGTTGTTGCCTTACAGACCTTCTATAGGTATACTGCTGCTGCAACCTAAAAACAAAAGTCCTTTCAGGGTTACATCTATTATTTTCCCTTTTAATACTGCTTTTACCTGCATTCAGGGATAGCTGCTGGAGGAGGGATAGTTTTGGATTAGAGGTACAGTACAGACCAAAAGTTTGGACACACCTTCTCATTTAAAGATTTTTCTGTATTTTCATGACTTTGAAAATTGTACATTCACACTGAAGGCATCAAAACTATGAATTAACACATGTGGAATTATATACTTAACAAAAAAGTGTGAAACAACTGAAAATATGTCTTATATTCTAGGTTCTTCAAAGTAGCCACCTTTTGCTTTGATGACTGCTTTGCACACTCTTGGCATTCTCTTGATGAGCTTCAAGAGGTAGTCACCGGAAATGGTTTTCACTTCACAGGTGTGCCCTGTCAGGTTTAATAAGTGGGATTTATTGCCTTATAAATGGGGTTGGGACCATCAGTTGTGTTGTGCAGAAGTCAGGTGGTTACACAGCTGATAGTCCTACTGAATCGACTGTTAGAATTTATATTATGGCAAGAAAAAAACAGCTAAGTAAAGAAAAACGAGTGGCCATCATTACTTTAAGAAATGAAAATCAGTCAGTCCGAAAAATTGGGCAAACTTTGAAAGTGTCCCCAAGTGCAGTTGCAAAAACCATCAAGCGCTACAAAGAAACTGGCTCACATGAGGACCGCCCCAGGAAAGGAAGACGAAGAGTCACCTCTACTTCTGAGGATAAGTTTGTCCGAGTCACCAGCCTCAGAAATCGCAGGTTAACAGCAGCTCAGATTAGAGACCAGGTCAATGCCACACAGAGTTCTAGCAGCAGACACATCTCTACAACAACTGTTAAGAGGAGACTTTGTGCAGCAGGCCTTCAAGGTAAAATAGCTGCTAGAAAACCACTGCTAAGGACAGGCAACAAGCAGAAGAGACTTGTTTGGGCTAAAGAACACAAGGAATGGACATTAGACCAGTGGAAATCTGTGCTTTGGTCTGATGAGTGCAAATTTGAGATCTTTGGTTCCAACCAACCTGTCTTTGTGCGACGCAGAAAAGGTGAACGGATGGACTCTACATGCCTGGTTCCTACCGTGAAGCATGGAGGAGGAGCTGTGATGGTGTGGGGATGCTTTGCTGGTGACACTGTTGGGGATTTATTCAAAATTGAAGGCATACTGAACCAGCATGGCTACCACAGCATCTTGCAGCGGCAAACCATCCGGTTTGTGTTTAGTTGGACCATCATTTATTTTTCAACAGGACAATGACCCCAAACACACCTCCAGGCTGTGTAAGGGCTATTTGACCAAGTAGGAGAGTGATGGGGTAGTACGCCAGATGACCTGGCCTCCACAGTCACAAGACCTAAACCCAATCGAGATGGTTTGGGGTGAGCTGGACCGCAGAGTGAAGGCTAAAGGGCCAACAAGTGCTAAGCATCTCTGGGAACTCCTTCAAGATTGTTGGAAGACCATTTCTGGTGACTAGCTCTTGAAGCTCATGAAGAGAATGCCAAGAGTGTGCAAAGCAGTCATCAAAGCAAAAGGTGGCTACTTTGAAGAACCTAGAATATAAGACATATTTTCAGTTGTTTCACACTTTTTTGTTAAGTATATAATTCCACATATGTTAATTCATAGTGTTGATGCCTTCAGTGTGAATGTACAATTTTCATAGTCATAAAAATACAGAAAAATCTTTAAATGAGAAGGTGTGTCCAAACTTTTGGTCTGTACTGTATATAGGCAGGGTTTATTGCCTTACAGTCATTCTATCGCAGAGCTCCCCAACCTTTTTGACCTTGAGAGCCACATTCAGCTATGAAAGAGGGTCGAGAACCACATTCAGCTCCTGCCCCACTCACAGTAGTGATACCCAGAGCCTCCTTTTACCGGTATATTTACAGCCAAAGCTTTTCCACTGAAATCACACCAAGGCAGTATGCCAAGCTCCAGGGTTTCCTATTTTACCCCCATTCAGATCTGCTCTTTTAAGCAGGGCTACACACAAAAGTCAACATCTAGAGATCTACTCTTAATAGCTGTTTGCAACACCTGGTGCTAATGCACCTAGCTGGCAGACTGCCGTGAGCCACACAACACGGGCCACCGAGCCACATTTGGCTCTCGAACTACAGGTTGTGGACCCCGGCTGTAAAGATTTTGAGCGAGGGCTGCCTGATGACCCTCGAAAATTTTGAAGTGAGGGGCACATGATTACCCTGTTGATATTGTGGAGGAGAAGGACAAGAAAAAGAAGAATCCATAAACCATATAACCTTTTTTGGTAGGGAAGGTATGCATGGGAATACACCAGAAAATAAACACCTAACCCTTGGCCTGGGAATTTGATGCATTTGGGTGTTCTGGGAAACAGTTGCCCGCCTTCTCTCTCTGGCTACCCCACTGCCTCTTCCTGCTTTTTGCGGTGCTGTGGATCCCTCCCCCTCTGCACTGCTGGCCTCTCTCTGAATGGCATCTTTCCAGGTTATGTCAGTGAGTTCATCGTCCATCAGCTCGTCTTCCACTTTCACACCATGGTCCTCCTGACTTGTTGACTTAGCAACATCACTTGTTGGCAACTGTGTCCCATCATCATCTACCTCTTGAGACATTAATTACCGTTCCCTAGCGTTGTCTTCCTCTGACCGTTGCTGCTGAAATATTTGGGCATCACTACACACAATCTCCTCATGTCCCTCTTAAAATATGCAGGATGAGAGGCCAGAATCAATAAATGAAAATTAAAAAAGCTCCTTGGAATGTCCAAGTGTGGGATCACTTGTCTCCTGGGACTCGTCATGGTGGGAGGAAGGAGGATCAGGGTGAGGATTATGTTGTCTAGACTCTTGGCTTTTGAGACTGAACTGTGTGAAAGACAGGGTAGTGCTGAGAAACATACTGGAAGCATTATCTGCCATCCAATTGACCACTAGTTTGCACTGTTCTGGCTTCCAGAGTGGTGTCCTGTGCCCCCCTGCAAAGTGGTACAGGAAGCTAGGTCTCGTGGATGAGTGTGTTTGTTATTCTCCTGCAGCAGGCACAATTTCACCTGGCCCACGGTCTCTGCCTCTTCGTGCACCATCAGCAGCACGTCCACTTCTCCGTCCCTTACCTAGGTATATAATATATGACTGTAAACTTTCCTGTATTGATACGGAAAAGAAAATAGGCAGCCGTAAAAAGGAATTGTGAGTGAGGGTCACCTGTTGAACCTCTTAAAATTATGATGACCCTCTAAAAATAATGAGTGAGGGCCACCTGTAAACCCTCTAAAACTTTTGAGCGAGGACAGCCTGATGACTCTCTAAAAATGATGAGCGAGGGCCGCCTGTTTACCCTCTAAAACTTATGAGCGAGGTCCGCATAATGACCCTCTTAAAATTTTGGAACGAGGGCCGCCTGATGACCATGTAAAAATTTTGAGCGAGGGACGCCTGAAAACCCTCTTAAAATTATGAGTGAGGGCCGCCTGATGACCGTGTAAAAATTTTGAGCGAGGGCCACCTGAAAACCCTCTTAAAATCATGAGCGAGGGATGACTGATGGCCGTGTAAAAATTTGTAGCAAGGGCCATCTGAAAGCTCTCTAAAAAGTGAGCGAGGGCCGCATGATAACCTTCTAAAAATTATGAGCGAGGGCCGCCTGTTTACCCTCTAAAAATTTGGAGTGGTGGAGGAGGACAAAACAAGAAGAAACCATGAACCGCATACCCTTTTTTGAGTGGGAAAAGGTGCATGGGAATACACCAGAAAAAAAAAGGAACATTTAAATTGGTTTTATGTTCCACTGCTGTCATCCGGTGGGGTTGAGAAGTCTGGGCCAATCCAGGCCTTCTTCATTTTGATAAGAGTCAGCCTGTCAGCATTTTCAGTTGACAGGTGGATGCACCTATCAGTATTCATGCCCACGGCGGCAATAAAAGCCCACTCTGACAAAATGCTAGTGGCAGGGCAGGCCAGAACCTGCAAGGCGTAAAGACAGTCCATGCCACGTGTCCAGCTTAGATACCTAATACTTGTACGGCAAAGAGGAATCACGGAGGACGCTGGTATGGTTGGCTAGGTACTCCTATATCATCTTCAAAAACCTTTTCCCTCCTTGTTAGACTATCCCGGGCATCAGGATCTGGGCGCTGGTAGGGTCTAATGAAACTGTCCCAGATTTTTGATAGTGTTTCCCTGCTTCTATTGGACTTGGTGTGTGTCTCCCTCGTCTCTCCTCCTTGGTTGCCCAAGGATCTATGACCTCTGCTGCCAGCGTTGTCAGATTTTTGTACTAATTGTTCGACTAGGGCCTTCTAGTATTGCACCATTTTACTAGCCCTCTCCGCCGCAGGAATGAGAGAAAGTTCTCCTTGTAGTGTGGGTCGAGAAGAGTAAACAACCAGTAATCATTGTTCGCCAAAATGCATGTAACGAGAGAGTCATGGGAAAGGCAGCGGGACATAAAGTCAGCCATGTGTGACAGAATCCCAACAGGCAAGACTTCCCTGTGTCCACCTCCTCCTCCTCCCTCTCCTCCTCCTCCTTTTCAGCCCATCCACGCTCAACAGAAGGGACAAGTGGGACAGCTCCTATCCTTACAACTGGGACATCCCCTGGTACTATCAGGAGGTGCTCAAGTTTGTCAGGGAAAACTCAAGTCCGACTTGTGTAAAGAAACCAAAGACTTATCCGAACCAAGGACTCAAGGGAGTCTATTCCAGGGCTCCCGGTGACCACAGCCATGACTGTGTTGAAAAATGTTGCTTCTAGCTGGTTAACCAATGAGCACAAAGACCTGGCATGAACGGCTATTCAGGGGGGTCTGCCCCTGAGAATGTTCATGCATGCCCATGGACTGTGTAACACTAGATACTGCCCGACATGCCCTTTCACTGAGGAAACACCCTTGCATCTTTTTTGACAGTGCCCATTCACACAAGCCTTCTTAGATGCCCTGGAAAATGACCTCAGAGTCTCTGTCCCCAGGAGCAACCTAAGCACACTTCGGTGGAGGATGAGGAAGAGATGCAGGAACTGGTGGAGGAGCTGGAAGAAACCCTCATGGAACTAGGACACGCAATCCTCGGCATCAGTAGCATGTGTGCCATTCCAGAGTCCAAATCGGTCCCGGCCTCCATAATGTTCACCCAGTGTGCCATCACAGAAATGTAGCGTTCTGGCCACAAGTACTTGTCTACGTGTCGGTCATTAAGTAGACCTTCACAGTAACTGCATTGGTCAGGGCACGGGAGATGTTATGGGACACGTGTTGTTGTGAGGCGGGGACACACAGGGAAAAATAGTGGCAGATGGGGACTGAGTACCAGGGGATGGCCACTACCATGAAGTTGCAGAAAGCCTCAGTGTCCACAAGCCTAAACGGCAACATTTCCAGGCTAAGCAGTCTGGAATTTAGTGTTTGGGCCTGTGGATGGGTGGCTGGGTATTTCCGCTTGGCTGGGACAAAGAATTGGATGTGGTTGCTGATGGTGCTTGTGAATGTGCAGCGACAGGTACAGGGCGAGAGGCATTCATGCCTGCGTCCTGGACAGGGGATTGGCAAGCATGTAGCACAGGGGAAGATGCAGTGGTGTCACTCACAGACACTGATTGTGGACCCAGGCGTTCATCCCACCTAGTCGACATGTGCCTGAGCATGCTGGTGGTGATTAGGCTGGTAGTGATCAGGCCCCTGCTGATCTTGGTTACAAATGCTCATTCTTTTATTGTCCGCACTTTCTTTAAAAAATGCAAGACTGGGGAACACCTAACAGGTGGTCCTTGCTAAAAATCTTTACAGGGGCAACCTGCTGCCCTCGCTCCAAATTATTAGTGGGCCATTAGGCAGCCCTCGCTCAAAATCTTGAAAGGGTAAACAGGTGGCCCTTGCTCTAAATCTTTATAGGGTAAACAGGCAGCCCTCACTCAAAATTTGGAGAGGGTAAACAAGCAGCCCTAGCTCCAAATCTTGAGAGGGTAAACAGGTGGCCCTCGCGCCAAATATTTAAAAGATAAACAGGCTCCCATCGCTCAAAATCTTGAGAGGGTAAACAGGCGTCCCTTGCTCTAAATCTTTAGAGGGTAAACAGGCAGCCCTCACTCAAAAAAATTGAGAGGGTAAACAGGTGCCCCCCACTCAAAATTTTTAGAGGGTAAACAGGTGGCCCTCGCTCCAAATCTTTGGAGGGTAAACAGGCGACCCTCGCTCAAAATCTTGAGAGGGTAAACAGGCGACCCTCGCTTCAAATCATTCGAGGGTAAATAGATGGCCCTCGCTCAAAATATTAAGAGGGTAAACAGGTGGCCCCCACTCCAAATTTTTAGAGGGTAAGCAGGTGGCCCTCACTTAAAATCTTGAGAGGGTAAACAGGCTGCCCTCACAAAGTTTTTAGAGGGTAAACAGGTGGCCCTCTCTCCAAATTTTTAGAGGGTAATCATGCAACCCTCCTTCATAATTTTTACAGCATGTGTATGAGGCCTACCTCTACAATCCTCTTACATATATACATGTATACCCTCCAGGCGTGAGTGTTTTTCAGTTGAACTTAATGCATAGGCTTTATGAGTCTAGAATTCCCACTGCCTAACAATTTTAACAGAATGTGTATGAGGATCTCCTTTATGTCTAATACAGAGTGTTTCGGAGTCCCACCTCCTTCTAATTTGTGGCAGTTCTTGCATTGTCCGCATAGTCTTTGTGAGTTTCAGAGTCCCTCCTTCAAAAATTAAACAGGATGTGTCTGACTATGTCACACACACCACATGCCTTGATAAGGTAGTAAAATGTTAAAATTACATTTACTGGTGACTACCGGTGGGTGTAGTTTTATTTCCCCTTCTACTATGTCATCTACTGTAGTTATAGGTGACGGGGAAATACGGTGAGAGATGGCCCGGATATTAAGTCTGTGTTCACACGTTGCATTTTTGCAGTGGTTTTTTTGCAGCGTATTTCATGAGCTTTATGCAAATTAAAAGCTGCTATTTTACAGTACCAGCAAAAGCTATGAGATTTCAGAAATCTCATGCACATGATTGATTTTTTTTTCCTGACTGACATGGAAAACTGCTCCATTTTTAAAAGAACTAGCATTTCAATTCTTTCAGTGTTTTTGCTGTGTTTTTTCACAATAGAAAGAAATGAGAAGGTACAAAAACACAGCCAAACGCTACATGTGAACATTGCCTAAGGGGTGGAGGAGGTTTTTTTTTTCTCTTTTTTAATTTGCCCTCTGTACAAGTAATTATACAGGAAAAAATGTTTCCTAACATTTTTTCATGTAAAATCCAATTTATCTTCGGTTTAGGATGCTTTATTGTCACTTCGTAAAAGTGACGTAATACTCTGACAACATTGTTCCCAGCAGTGACCTGGGAGTCAGAGATGCATCCAGATGTCTTCTCCATGCTGTTCCCATTCCATTTAAGTGCTGTTCCCATCTATTTCAGTGATTTTCCTGCCCCCCAGATCTCCTGGGAAGGGTCTGCTGGCAGAATGCTTGAGTTTCCCATTGACTTCCACTATACTCATTACTGGAGTCGAACCAGTCCGAGCGTCTGACCTGCTCGATTCGAGTAGCGAGCACTCGAGCATTCTTCTGAGGACCCAACACCCTCACATTGTATATATGTGGATCCTCAGTCAGTTGATGATATGGGTGGTGGAAGAGTGGGGCCTCAGTTAGTTATGGCCTAGTGGATGATACTGAGAATGTTCCCTAAGCAGTGTATGGGTGGAGATGATTGAGTTAAGGAGAGCTCTTTTGGTATATCAAGAAAGATGTAATTGGGGGACATGGCCTGGGAGAACAGCATGATGAATCCTTTCCCTTAGAGCTTTACAGACCAGGGATCTGGAAACTGGATTACTTCAACTACTAATGCTTAGGATGGATTAAAAAAACTATACAAGGACCTTCATCATCACTCCTGGATCATGTTAAGACTATTTTGACATCTCTGACTTACAAAATGCCAACTATATTAAAGAAAGAAGATTTTGCTGACTCACAGCAGCAGACACTGCATAAGAAGCAGAGTGCAGGAGCCTGCAGTGCTGTGTCTCATCACAAAGCTGAACACAGCGTGTGCATCAAGGCACTCCAAGGACCAAGAAGACCCCATGGAAGAGACCCTTCAAACCTATCATCGTCCCCCCAGACAACCAAGAAGATGGACCTGTCACAGGGACTCAAAGATTCTCCAATCATCGGAACCTACGTGGATGCATTGAGTAAATTACCCCTCCCACAACTTAATTCCCTGAGACTCTCCTCTGACTTGGATCGCCGTGCCAACCGAAAACTAGGTGGCACAATCCTCCCGTACTCAAGGGGTCTGTCCCACAGGGAAAATCAGCTGGGAAGAAAGCTGTCACCACAACGCAGAAGCGCTGCTCACATGACGTGGCTCCGCCAGCTTTTAAAGAACCTGTGCAACGTGCAGGTTATAAAAATGGTCTGAGACCATGACTAAGACGCGTAGGTCGAGACAGCTGTGATCCTTGTGTGCACTTAGATTTATTATGGTGGTAGCAGCATTTTTTAATGGCTCAATAAAAGCTATGTTTTATTCAAGTTTATAGCCTGATACACTGGATCATTCCTCCTATTTTCTGATTCATGAACCAGGCTGCCCTGGCTGGATCCGAGCGAGGCTGAGACTGCACCACACCCCAGTGTCAACATTAGCTATGCACCTGAAGAAGCGGACGGTACGTCCGAGAAACGTAGTGTTATAGATTTCCAAAAAAGTCTGGTATTCATCTATCTGATTCATTTTGGAAGAAGCTTGCCTCTTACTGGCACCATCTTTATCCACTTACCGACATTCTTATGAAGTATCCCGAGGGATTTGTGCCTGCTGCAGCACCTCATCTCATGCCTTTTCCATGAGTTGTGCATGTCACAACCCTTAAAGGTGAGCAATTTTCATTTCTTACCTTCACTATTGTTATCGGATAATCGCGCTATTTTGCGCCCCTTTTCTTTGCTCTTGCTAGAAACAAAAGGAAGGAACTAGCAAGTTCATCAGCAAATAATAGACTCTCTGTCTTACAATCTAATGACACGGATGAGGACTCAAAAGATACATCAGCAAACATAACTCCTTTCAAGCAACGTCCAAGATTGGACACACATAGCCCCCCTGTTGAACCTGAGGCATGTGCATACCCCCAACACGTGAAGGATAATGCGCAATCCTCTTCCATAGATTGGCAGCCTAAAAATGTATCGCCTTCAGAATGAAACAGCTGCTATTGTTTTAAGTCTACAATCTATCAGATGGATACTAATATTAACAGAAGACTAGATTTGCTTCAATCCTCCATAGAAGAGATAAAACTTAAAGCTACTATTACAGAAGAGAAAGTAGAAGTAATTACTAATAGAACAATTTAGAGGATGATCATATATTACTAAAGAAATAAAAGTGCTGAAGAACAAGTGTTAGGCGTCGGTCTGGTGCTGGATTTGAAATGGGTCCAGGACCTTCTGTGGTCTCCCATTTCACTCCATCTGGGGCTGATGCTGCTCAGCATCGCTGTCAGCCCCAATGCTTAGCTGGTCCTCGAGCCGTACAGATTGTCTCCCAGGTAGTTGTGCCTAGCAATGTTAAGCCTGGGTTGCAGAGGGAGACAGGGCTTGTGGAGTCTAAGTCCAGGATTCGCTGCACTGAGCATGTCCGTGACCTGGCAGATCATGATTGGTGGTTTGGCAACCACCTGATCCGGTGACCTGGCACCGTCTGATTGGTCCACGGGTAACGTCACCAATGGTGCGTCGGTGGGCAGGGCATAGTCTTTAAAAGGCCCACCCACAAACATGGCGACGCACTCAGATCATTGAGCATGATGCTGTTGTGTGGTCGACTGTGCTCCACATGTAGTTTCCTCAGGCAGGTCTAGTGAAAGTAGGCAGGTAGCTTCGCCTTGCAGTCTGGCTCTGTCAGAGGGGGTCGCCTTACACCCCGAGCAGCCTGCAGACATCCTACTCCCTGTAGACACCTGTGGACCACGTGGAGAAATACTCCTCTGTCCGGACGCACGCCGGCAGAGGGCACTTACCCGTCGGTGTGAGTCACACACGCATCTTAGCGCCAACTCCTATTGCGTAGAGCCTGTATCGAAGACAGGGCCACTGCTTTTCCACCAGGCTGCATCGCGGACCCCGGGGTCGGTTGCGTTCCATTAAAATAAAGTTGTCTGCAATCGCCCCCCTAACAACAAGGTGTCAGACCTTAAGGACCGCAGCAGGAGGAACAACGTGAAGTTCAGAGTCATTCCGGAAACTGTTCCTCCTGCAGAACTTCCTAATTATATAAGAGAATTATTACAAAAAACATTCCCACATTTTCAGACTCTGAATTAATCATAGACTGGGCTCATAGGCTTCAAAGACTGAATCTAACTAAAGCAGTCCCCAGAGACACTATTGCCAGATTACATTTTTTTCAATCTAAGGATTGCCTGTTCAACTACACAAAGAAAAATAAGTTACTTCCTGCACCTTTTGATAATATAAAGATCTTCCCGGACTTCTCAATGGGGACAATAAACTTGACGAAAGCCTTTGCAACTGCAACATCTTCCTTAAGGAGAAATAACCCATAATCCCATATAAGTAGCTGTCACAAACCGATCGGAGCCACGTGCCCCTGATCCTTCCTCCCAACTTCCGTGAGTTCCGGGTTTAGGATAATGTGAAGCAAGCTTATAAATTTTATATATTTATTTACTCAAAAGAGCGATGCTAGGTACAATATATACAAGCGGTTACAAGATATATATATACAGTAGTCAGACAAATACAGTAAGGAAGCAATAATACGATACAGTAAAATTAAAAGGAATAAAAGTGAATATACCACACTTTCATCAATAGTCTCTGGACACGGCAGGAAGGGTGCTGTCATAGGTCCAGGGCGGTTCCTTGTGTCTTTCTGCCCATCTGTAACGACAGGTGACTCTCAACAGAAGACCCTCCTCTCTCACAGAGGGACAGATTTATACGTAACTTGGGCAGGGCAGAAAATAGGCGATTTACATGTAATCTCCTCTTCCCTTCTATCAGACATTTCGTAATCCATTTCCCAGCAATATTCTCATTGTAAGGTGCGCATGGTAATTGATCTAACACAGGAGCTTCCCCTGACTTCAGAGGTAATTCAATTAGCTATTCCTCATTGCCATGATTCAATTAGCTCCCCCATACTCTTGTCAGGAATAGGCGTTTGCACTACAAAGGTATATATAATAGCTGACCTGTATTCAATTCTCTCCTGGGCAATAGCATCCTTTTGGTAATTGCCTTTTGGAGCCGGCATAGTAACGTAATGGTAATTAAGTCATATCCTGACTGTGGGGAATACACCATTTCCCCTGGGGTCCTTTGAAGTCAGACAGACTAGCATTCCTGCTGAGACCTTCATAACTGGGAATATGAATTTCCAGTCCCTGGCCTCACCACATCTCCCCCTTTTAGAGTGCGTTTGGAGGAAGACCTCGATGGTCATCATCCGCAAGCACTTCAGCTGCCTCCCCTTGCCTGGATAACCCATCTGCGTTACCGTGGGCCCGGCCGGACTTATACCGAACATCAAAGTTGTAGTGTTGGAGAGCTAGGCTCCAATGCAACAACCTTCCGTTCTCACCGGCTACTCGAGATAGCCAAGTGAAGGGGTTGTGGTCCGTCACCACGGTGAAATGGCGCCCGTACACGTATGGCTGCAGATGCTGCAGAGCCCACATGATCGCCAGGCATTCCTTCTCCACCGTAGAGTAGGCCACTTCCCTCGGCTGAAGTTTCCAGCTGAGGTATTGAACAGGGTGCTTTTGGCCTGCTGAGTCAGGTTGGCTCAGCACCGCACCGAGTCCGTAGGTGCTGGCGTCAGTCTGTACTACAAGCGGCCGGGAGTCGTCGTACGCCTGGAGTACAGGTGGCTGCCGCCAGGGCAGCTTTCAAGGCCTGGAAGGAGCGCTCGCAGTCCGCTGTCCAGTTGACAGCTTGCGGTAGCTTCTTCTTGGTGAGGTCTGTCAGGGGCTTGGCCAGGGCACTATAGTCCTGTACGAACTTCCTATAGTACCCGGCCGTACCCAAGAAAGACATCACCTGTTTCTTGGTCCTTGGGGTGGGCCAGGTCGTGATTGCATTCACCTTCCTGGGTTCTGGTCTCAGTTTTCCCCCACCTACCCGGTGTCCCAGGTATTGGACCTCGGTCATGCCCATCTGACACTTTCCCGGCTTAATGGTCAAGCTTGCCCGGTGGATCCGCCCCAGCACCTCTGACAGGTGCCGAAGGTGTTCCTCCCAAGTGGGGCTGAAGACAGCAATGTCATCCAGGTACGCAGCTGCGAACCTTTCGCACCCTGACAGCAAGGTGTTGACCATCCCCTGGAAAGTGGCGGGGGCATTCTTCATGCGAAATGGCATGACGGTGGGCTCATACAGTCCAAAAGGAGTGATAAAGGCTGATTTCTCCTGTGCCTCTGGGGACAGGGGAATCTGCCAGTATCCTCGTCTCAAGTCCATGATGGTCAAGTACTGAGCCTTGCCCAATCGGTCAAGCAGGTCGTCGATGCGCGGCATGGGGAACGCGTCATCGGCGGTAATGGCATTGAGCCCCCTGTAATCCACACAGAACCGGGTCGTCCGGTCCTTTTTGGGTACGAGGACTACAGGTGAGGCCCATGCGCTGGTGGACGGGCGGATCACCCCCAGCACCAGCATCTCGGCAATCTCCTTCCGCATTTGCTCCTGTACCTCCAAGGAGACGCGATATGCCGTTCGCCGGATAGGGGCGAGATTCCCTGTATCCACTCGGTGGACTGCCAGCTTTGTCCGCCCGGGCTTTCCCAAGAGGAGGCCAGGGAAAGGGCGCATGACCTCCTTCAGCTGGGACCGGTGGTCCTCAGACAGAAGGATGTTCATGGGGGCATCCTCCATGGACCCTCCCGCACGGGCATGTGCGAGCAGATCCATGAGGTCCTCCTCCTCCCCTTCCTCCGGCAGACTGCACACCGGAAAGGCATAGGCTTCCCTGTCAAGATGCGCTTTCATCATGTTGACATGGAAGACCTTCTGCCTGTTCCGGACCGGGTCAATTGTGACCAGGTAATTGACCTTGCTGAGCTGCTGATGCATGTCATAAGGGCCCTCCCATCTTGCCTGAAGCTTGTCCTGGGGCACAGGGACTAGGACCCATACTTTCTGCCCTTCCTGGTATGTCCTCTCCCGAGCATTCTGGTCATACCAGTGCTTCTGCTCTGCCTGGGCCTGGACCATGTTGTCGTGCACCAGCTGCGTCAGAGCCTGCATTCTGTCACGGAATCGCAAGACAAATTCCACGACTGAAACGCCCGGGGTGGCTGCTTCTTCCTCCCAGGATTCCCTCACAAGAGCGAGGGGTCCCCGTACCCGTGAGCATCTCCTGGGGAAAACCAACACGGGTGAAGATTTCCAGCAGGGCTTTGGCCACTACATCTGCCCGGATGGAGGACAGCGCGACAGCTTCTGGGTACCTAGTAGCGTAGTCTACTACCGTTAGTATGTAACATTTCCCAGAGCTTCTGGGTACCTAGTAGCGTAGTCTACTACCGTTAGTATGTAACATTTCCCAGAGCTTCTGGGAATCCCAGACCCAGGTGATGGGGTGGAGGAGTCAGGGTGCAAAGCGGCCTCTGCCTCCTGAGCCCTCCTGCTGCGGGAGACCACAGCAATGCCCGGGGTCTCCTCAGGGAGTCCCGGTCCACTTCCCTCACCTGGATGGGTTGTGGGGACACTGTGGGTTGCCCCAACATGTGATACACACTTGACAGGTTCACTAGGTTTTGAGCTGCTGGGGGGATCATGTGCAAGCTGACAGTTGAGAGGGGCAGGCAAGGCCCCCACCAGCTCCTCAGCCAAGCCAGAGAGTTCATTAGCACGACAATGAATAACATTAGCATTCTCACTGAAAAGTTCACAGCTGGACATGTCTGCTGAGAGAGCAGGAAGGGGGGCTAAATCCTCCTCAGCTGCACTCCTGTCAGCTGGCACGTCACTACAAGGATCAGCATGTATGGTACCACAAAGTATAATATCACTTACAGATACATTACCACGGGGCAGTGGGGTTGCTCTCTTCCCATACTGAGAGGTGAGAGGCCCCAAGTCTGTCCCCAACAAGATATTAGCAGGGAGACGAGATGTTACCCCGACCTCTACCAGCCCCTTGTCCACACCCCAATCCAGATGTACACAAGCCATGGGTAGAGTTATCTTCTCCGTACCAACCCCGCTGACGGTCAGCGTCTTTCCAGGGATGATACTCTCCGGGGGTACCAGTTCAGGCTGTACTAGGGTCACATCGGCCCCCATGTCCCTTAGTCCCATAACCACTTTATTCCCCACAGTCACTTGCTGGAGATTGTCATTGGGCCTGGCCCCACCCCTCCCCACCACATAAACTGTTGGACCCGCTGCTCAGGTTTGGGAAGTAGGGGGCTTCCTCTTCCGGCTAGGGCAGTTCGCCCTGTAATGTCCTGGCTGATTGCAGGCGTGACATCGAGGGTTCGTGCCCAGTCTGCCTTGGGTACCTGGTACTGGAGACACACCTGTTCAAACCCTTTCAGGAAAAGGTCCAGGTCTCCGTCCGATTCCAGGACAGGCTGATCCTCTGAGCGCAGCTTAGCTTTTGGGGCTGCTGGAGTCTGTGCTGTTTGAGCCGGTGGGTCCTGCCGGCTCCGCTGCTGGGCTAACTGTAGCTGGTACTGCCTCTCCTCCTTTCTTTCCTGGGCATCTCGCTCAGCTTGCCACTTTCTTTCCTGGGCATCTCGCTCAGCTTGCCACATGTGGAGCATGGCCTGGCTCTGCTCCTGCTGTCCATCTCTCAGAGCCTGGAGGTAGGCCTGCATAAGAGCGTCCAGGGCCGGGTTACTGGCCCCTCCAGCTGGAGCTGTGGATTGCATAACAGAATGTCCAGGATTTTCGTGGGTGTCGGGGGCACTTCCACCCTCCTCTGACACCTCAGTCTGGTCAGCGACTGACACGACATTGCCACCTTCCATCTGCTCAGCGTCCCCTCTGGGAGCACTCATCTGGGAACCTTTGCTTCTGAGGCAGTATGCCATCCAGCAGAGACCATAGCCAAATAAAAGATAGGACAGAAAACTAAGAGGGGGAAGGGTACAGTATCGTACACACGCTTTCACTGTATACTATGTCTGATCTACTAACTAGCACCGAGCTCAGTTCACAGATATCCAAATCCCACCGTCTGCCACCAATTGTCACAAACCGATCGGAGCCACATGCCCCTGATCCTTCCTCCCAACTTCCGTGAGTTCCGGGTTTAGGATAATGTGAAGCGAGCTTATAAATTTTATATATTTATTTACTCAAAAGAGCGATGCTAGGTACAATATATACAAGCGGTTACAAGATATATATATACAGTAGTCAGACAAATACAGTAAGGAAGCAGTAATACGATACAGTAAAATTAAAAGGAATAAAAGTGAATATATCACACTTTCATCAAAGGTCTCTGGACACGGCAGGAAGGGTGCTGTCATGGGTCCAGGGCGGTTCCTTGTGTTTTTCTGCCCATCTGTAGCGACAGGTGACCCTCAACAGAAGACCCTCCTCTCTCACAGAGGGACACATTTATACGTAACTTTGGCAGGGCAGAAAATAGGCGATTTACATGTAATCTCCTCTTCCCTTCTATCAGACATTTCATAATCCATTTCCCAGCAATATTCTCATTGTAAGGTGCGCATGGTAATTGATCTAACACAGGAGCTTCCCCTGACTTCAGAGGTAATTCAATTAGCTATTCCTCATTGCCATGATTCAATTAGCTCCCCCATACTCTTGTCAGGAATAGGCGTTTGCACTACAAAGGTATATATCCTAGCTGACCTGTATTCAATTCTCTCCTGGGCAATAGCATCCTTTTGGTAATTGCCTTTTGGAGCCGGCATAGTAACGTAATGGTAATTAAGTCATATCCTGACTGTGGGGAATACACCATTTCCCCTGGGGTCCTTTGAAGTCAGACAGACTAGCATTCCTGCTGAGACCTTCATTACTGGGAATATGAATTTCCAGTCCCTGGCCTCACCACAGTAGGGTTTTTTGTCAAACTTATTATTTTCTTCAATGGCAAAACTATAGTCACCAGGGACCGAGAAGAGGGACGGTACTTCCTCAAAGACAACAACATTCTTCTGGATAAAGAAGACCAGACTTGAAGATTTGAGGACCCGTCAAAAGACTTACTTCTTTCAGAAGGTCCATTTGTGGTATCCTACATGATCTCAAGACTTTAAAGAATAATCCATCCCAAAATCTTAACATGACTTGTTCCAGGACTCTTGGCTGAGCCGTTGTGCCGAACTTTTATTAACCCGTTTTTTTCTGAGTAAGGTTAACAAGACTTTTACACCTACCCACTCTTTACCCATCAGTCAACTGAGAAGAATCAGTGACTGATCCTTTTACATTTCTTTTATATCTTTTTCTAGTTGTTTTTGCATAATTACTTAATAATGACTTTGAATTTTTTATCAATGAATGTAAAGGGATTAAATAATCCATAAAGATTTGCAGCGTGGATAGAAACAGTGAAATTCAAGGCTGAAATTATGGCCTTTCAGGAAACCAAACTCTCTAGCATAAAGCCAGTCAACTTGACACATAAAAAATTTCCCTACATATTTAAGTCATCTTCCACAGAAAAGAAAGCTAGGGTAGTAACCACAATTAGAAACTCTGTCTCTTTTCAATTAATTGAAGAAATTTTGGACTGCAGGGGCTGTTATCACATATTAGTATGTGTCATAGATATGATTACCTACACAATAGCAAACTTGTATGCCCCGAACAAAAAACAAATTTAATTTCTCAGTAAGGTTTTAAATAAAATTCAGAAACATCTTAAAGGCACACTAATCATACTGGGGGATTTTAGTGGAATTACTAATCAGCATATGGACTCCACATCTTTTCCCAAAGGTAAAATGTATACTTTGAGAAATTGGTTAATGAACCAACAATTGTATGATGCTTTCAGGTGCCTAAATTCATCCTTTAAGAAGTTTACTTTCTACTCCAATTGTAACAGAACCTATTCGAGAATAGATCTGATACTATCTATTCTGAAGCACATACAGTTAGGTCCAAATAACAGTTAGGTCCATATATATTTGGACAGAGACAACATTTTTCTAATTTTGGTTCTAGACATTACCACAATGAATTTTAAACAAAACAATTCAGATGCAGTTGAAGTTCAGACTTTCAGCTTTCATTTGAGGGTATCCACATTAAAATTGGATGAAAGGTTTAGGAGTTTCAGCTCCTTAACATGTGCCACCCTGTTTTTAAAGGGACCAAAAGTAATTGGACAGATTAAATAATTGTAAATAAAATGTTCATTTCTAGTACTTGGTTGAAAACGCTTTGTTGGCAATGACTGCCTGAAGTCTTGAACTCATGGACATCACCAGACACTGTGTTTCCTCCTTTTTGATGCTCTGCCAGGCCTTCACTGAAGTGGTTTTCAGTTGCTGTTTGTTTGTGGGCCTTTCTGTCGGAAGTTTAGTCTTTAACAAGTGAAATGCATGCTCAATTGAGTTGAGATCAGGTGACTGACTTGGCCATTCAAGAATATTCCACTTCTTTGCTTTAATAAACTCCTGGTTTGCTTTGGCTTTATGTTTTGGGTCATTGTCCATCTGTAGTATGAAATGACGACCAATCAGTTTGGCTGCATTTGAGCACACAGTATGGCACTGAATACATCAGAATTCATTCGGCTTCTTCTGTCCTGTGTCACATCATCAATAAAACACTAGTGACCCAGTGCCACTGGCAGCCATGCATGCCTAAGCCATCACACTGCCTCCGCCGTGTTTTCCAGATGATGTGGTATGCTTTGGATCATGAGCTGTACCACGCCTTCGCCATACTTTTCTCTTTCCATCATTCTGGTAGAGGTTGATCTTGGTTTCATGTGTCCAAAGAATGTTCTTCCAGAACTGTGCTGGCTTTTTTAGATGTTTTTTTAGCAAAGTCCAGTCTAGCCTTTTTATTCTTGATGCTTATGAGTGGCTTGCACCGTGCAGTGAACCCTCTGTATTTACTTTCATGCTGTCTTCTCTTTATGGTAGATTTGGATACTGATACGCCTACCTCCTGGAGAGTGTTGTTCACTTGGTTGGCTGTTGTGAAGGGGTTTTTCTTCACCATGGAGATTATTCTGCGATCATCCACCACTGTTGTCTTCCGTGGGCGCTGAGGTCTTTTTACATTGATGAGTTCACCAGTGCTTTCTTTCTTTCTCAGGATATACCAAACTGTAGATTTTGCCACTCCTAATATTGTAGCAATTTCTTGGATGGGTTTTTTCTGTTTTTGCAGCTTAAGGATGGCTTGGTTCACCTGCATGGAGAGCTCCTTTGACCGCATGTTTACTTCACAGCAAAACCTTCCAAATGCAAGCACCACACCTCAAATCAACTCCAGGCCTTTTATCTGCTTAATTGAGAATGACATAACGAAGGGATTGCCCACACCTCTCCATGAAATAGCCTTGGAGTCAATTGTCCAATTACTTTTGGTCCCTTTAAAAACAGGGTGGCACATGTTATGGAGCTGAAACTCCTAAACCCTTCATCCAATTTTAATGTGGATACCCTCAAATGAAAGCTGAAAGTCTGAACTTCAACTGCATCTGAATTGTTGTGTTTAAAATTCATTGTGGTAATGTCTAGAACCAAAATTAGAAAAATGTTGTCTTTGTCCAAATATATATGGACCTAACTGTATAAGAACTATTTTGTGGTCAGAACTTGCCCCAGTTACTTTTTCTATAAAAAAGAAATTTCAATCTTCTTTTAGAGAATGGAAATGTAACAATTTTTTTACTTAACCATCTGGATTATAGTCGTAAAGTGGATGAAGCAATTAATCTATTTTTAAAAAGAAAATCAGTCAAACGAAATTTCACCAAATACGTTATAGAGTGCCCATAAAGCTGTAATCAGGGGAATTCTTATACAATAAGGAGCCCAACATAAGAAAAAAATGCATGAAAAAATTCAGGGAATTACTAACAAATTAATTGATGAAGAAAAACTACAGCAAATTAACCCATCGGATAAAACTTACTCTAACCTTCTTAATTTAACATCAGAACTCAGATCCCTTTTAATAGGGGAGCACAATAAATTGATCAGCTCAATTAAATCTTATACTATTATTCTCTGAATAAAATGTCCAAAGTAATGGCCAATCAGGTTAATAAATGGAATATTCACTCAAGAATTGTCTATTAAAAAAAACAGATATTACTTTTACACATCCCCAGGATATTGTTAAACAATTAACGTAATTCTTCTCAACATTGTACAATTTAAAATAAGATCCGAATACCCTCCAACCAAATTCAGAAGATATTAATCAATTTTTATCTCATATTAACCTCCCTCATTTAAATTTGGACCAGTTAGCCTCTCTAAATCTTCCCTTTTCAGATGATGAAATTAAAAAGAACATACAAAAATTAAAAGAGAATAAATCACCTGGCCCTGATGGGTTTACAAATTAATATTATAAACAGTTTGGGGACCAATTAGCCTCGCCTTTGATTGATTTGTTTAATTTTGTGACAAAACGAGTGTTTTACCAACAGAATTTTTACTAGCGAATATATATAGTGGCTATTCCCAAGCAAGACTGTGATTTAAAATTATAGACCATATCACTTTAAAGTTTCGACAATAAGATTTTTGCCAAAGTAATAGCCACTAGATTGACAAAAATTATTCCAATATTAGTCCACTCGGGCCAAGTTGGATTTGTCTCCAGGGGACAAGCTTCTGATGGAATTAGGAGAGTGATAAACAAACATTTTACCATCTACAGAGAAGGAAAAATCTCCAGCAATTATAGTTTTCTTTGACGCCGAAAGGGCATTTCAAAGCATCAATTGGATATACCTGTTTGATACTCTTAAAAAATTTGGCCTTCATGGTCAAATAATTAATGTAATTTTGGCACTTTATTCCTGTCCCTCTGCGAAAGTAATTATTAATATCCTAACCACTAGTGATGAACGAGCACTAAAATGCTCGGGTGCTCGTTGCCCGGGTCGAGCAAATCGTAATGCTCAGGTGCTCGACCCGAGCAATGAGCCCAATGTAAGTCAATAGGAAACTCGAGCATTTTTCCAGTGCCCCCCCCCCAAATTCTGAAGGGGGTCTAAAAATTGGCCAAATCGATGGGAGCAGTGCTAAGATGATATGAGAACGGCATGGGAAAGACCCCTGGAAGCATCTCTGACTCCCAGGTCACGGCTGTGAACAATGTTGTCAGAGTATTATGCCACTTTTATGGACTCATAATAAAACATACTAAAACAAGCCAAAATGGATTTTCCTGGAAAAAAATATTAAGGAACATTCTTTCCAGGGTAACGACTTGTATATAAGGCAAAATAAATAACCTAAAACAAAAATGCTCCTCCACACCTTGGCTATGTTCACGCATAGCGTTTTTGATGTGTTTTTGCACTTTTCATTGCTTTCAATGGTGAAAAATACATTTACTGGTAAATGTAAAGCGCCATGGATTGAATGGTACTATAATAATAAATAATAACAATAATAATAAAATGTAATTTTAACATTTTACTACCTTATCTGGCTATGTAGTGTGTAAGACATGATCAGACACATCCTGTTTCATTTCTGAAGGAGGGACTGTGAAAGTCACAAAGCTTATATTTACAAGGCCATCAGGCGACACTTACTATTGTTAGAGGGCCAGCAGTTGTCGCTCACTATTGTTAGAGGGCCATCAGCCGGCTATGCTTTGTTGTTCCCATTATTAAGGAGTGGGCCTCCTATACTGTTATTGCGTATGCAGTGACTGCAAGGGCTGCAAAAAATTAGGACGCATTCCAATACCCCTTTGAGGAGACGTCGAGGAGGGCCTCATTCAAAAATTGTTCCCATTATTAAGGAGTGGGTCTCCTATAGTGGTAATGCCCATGCAGTGACTGCAAGGGCTGCCAAAAAATTGGACGCACTCCAATACCCCTTTGAAGATACGTAGAGGAGGTCCTCATTAAAAAATTGTTCCCATTATTAAAGAGATGGTCTCCTATAGTGGTAATGTCCATGCAGTGACTGCAAGGGCTGCCAAAAAATTGGACGCACTCCAATACCCCTTTGAAGATACATAGAGGAGGTCCTCATTAAAAAAATTGTTACCATTGTTAAGGAGTGGGTCTCCTATACTGGTAATGCCCATGCACTAAGTGCATGGGCTGAAAAACATTTAACCCCTGGGGGGTATACATGAACATAATGTATAACATACAGAATGTTAGAGGTAGGCCTCTAAAAAAATTTTCTATGGTCATCATAAACAACACCCTTACAAAAATTATGTGGGTGTTGCATCACGTTCATCCTGGTGATATGGTGGTGGAGATTGAGGAGAAGGAGAAGGAAGAGGACAACACCGGTGGTGTTGAGAAGTCTGGCCCAATCCAACCCTTGTTCATTTTGATAAGAGTCAGCCTGTCAGCATTTTCAATTGACAGGTGTATGCGTCTATCAGTTATAATGCCCACGGCAGCACTAAAAACCCGCTCTGTCAAAATGCTAGTGGCAGGGCAGGCCAGGACCTCCAAAGCATAGAGAGCCAGTTCATGCCTCATGTTCAGCTTGGATACCCAATAGTTATAAGGCACAGAGGAATCATGGAGGATGTTGGTATGGTCGTCAATGTATTCCTCCAGCATCTTCCAAAACTTTTCCATCCTTGTCAGAGTACCTTGCGCAACAGGACCTGGGCGCTGGTAGGGTCTGAGAAAACTGTCCCACACCTTTGACAGTGTTCCCCTGCCTCTGCTGCATCGAATTTGTGTTTCCCTCACCTGTACTCCTTGGTTGTCCAGCAAACTGTGACCTCTGCCACCAGCGTTTTCAGATGGGAATTTTTTTAACAATTCCTCAACAAAGGCCTTCTGGTACTGCAACATTTTATTAGACCTCTCCGCCACGGGAAGGAGAGATAGAAAGTTCTCCTTGTAGTGTTGGTCTAGAAATGTGACCAACCAATAATTACTGTCGGCCAAAATGCGTACAACGCAAGGGTCATGGGAAAGGCAATGGAACATAAACTCAGCCATGTGTGCCAGACTGCCAAAAGCCAAGACTTCCCTGTCCTGACCAAGAGGATGACTGTCCATGCTCTCCTCCTCATCCTCCTCCTGGTCCTCCTCCTCGTTCTCACTCTCCTCAGGCCATCCACGCTGAACAGACGGTACAAATGTTGTGTGAATAGTACCGTCTGTAGCACAGGAAACCAGCTCCTGCTCCTCCTCCTCTTCCTCCTCCTCATTATCACCCAATCCGCATTGAGATGAGATGAGGCTGGGCTGTGTGGCATCATCCTGCATAGTTCCTTGCTCCATCTTATCATGCTCCACCTGCAATGCCTCCTTTTTAATTGTGAGCAGTAGACAGAGAAGCGGGATGGTGATGCTAATTATGGCGACATTGCCGCTCACCATCTTGATGGAGTCGTCAAAGTTTTGGAGGATGGCACAGATGTCAGACATCCATGCCCACTCATCAGCTCTTATGGGCGGAGGCTGACCTGAATACCGAAGGGCGTTTTGAAGCTGGTACTCAACAAATGCCCTTTGCTGCTCTCAAATCCTTCCAAACATATTCAAGGTTGAGTTCCAACGCATGGTGACATCACACATCAGTCGGTGAGCTGGAAGCTGCAAATACTGCTGAAGCACAGGGAGGGCGGCAGAAGCTGTTGCTGACTTTCTGAAATGGTCAGACACACGGCATACTTTGACAAGCAGCTCAGGCAGATCCAGGTAGGTTTTGAGAAACCGCTGAACCACTAGGTTGAGCACATGGGCCAGGCATGGTACGTGTGTGAGCGTGCCTAGCTACAGAGCCGCCACCAGGTTCCGGCCATTGTCACACATGACTATGCCTGGATGTAGGTTCAGCAGTGACAGCCACAGATCTTCCTGCTCTGTTATAGCTGTCAACAACTCTTCAGCAGTGTGCGTTTTGTTCCCTAAGCTTATTAGCTTCAGCACAGCCTGTAGCCACCTGACCGAGGCAGTGCTGCAGTGCTTCCAGCTTCCGACTGATGTGGTCATTTTGGATATGGAGGCTGAAGAGGAGGAGGAGGTGCAGGAGCTATAGAATGTGGGGACGACCCTGATTGACCCAGGGCCTGCAATCCTCAGGAGAACATGTCCCGTCCCAGGGTCCGACTGGGTCCCGGCTTCCACTATATTAACCCAGTGTGCCATGAGCGAGTTTTACCGTCCCTGGTCACAAGCACTTGTCCATGTGTCTGTGGTTAGGTGGACCTTCCCAATAACTGCATTGTTGCGGGCACAGGTAATGTTCTGGGACACATACTTGTGTAAGGCAGGGACGGCACACCGGGAGAAATAGTAACGGCTGGGGACTGAGTACCGAGGGACGGCCACCGCCATGAGATTGCGGAAAGATTCCATCTCCACTACCCCAACATTTCAAGTGCAAGCAGTCTAGAAATGTGGCACTTTAGCGCTGGGGACTGTGGGTGGTCGGCTGCGTATTTGCGCTTGCATTCAAAGGACTGGGGTAGTGACAACTGAACGCTGCGCTGGGGCAAGGACATGGACGTGCTTACTGATGGTGGTTGCGAGTGTGCAATGACAGGTGCAGGGTGGGAGGCATCTTCACCTGCGCCATGGACAGGGGATTGGCATGCACGCACAACAGCGGAACAGGCAGTGGTGTCTCCCACAGACACTGATTGTGAACCCAGGCATTCAGCCCACCTAGTCGGGTGCTTTGCTCTCATGTGCCTGGTGGTCAGGCTTGTAGTTTTGCTGCCCCTGCTGATGCTGGCATGGCAGAAGTTGCAAATGGCCTTTTTGAGGTTCTTTGGACAGTCTTTAAAAAGAGCCAGACTCTGGAAGACCTAACAGTTGGACTGGCAACTTCCCTCGTGATGGTGTTCTGGGGAACAGTTGCCTGCCTTGTGTCTGTGGCCACCCCACTGCTTGTTCCTGCCTGTTGTGGTTCTACGCCTCCCTCGCCCTGTGTGCTTCTGTCCTCGCTATGCATGTCACCTTGCCAGGTTGGTTCAGTGACTTCATCGTCCACCACCTCGTCTTCCACGTACGCACCCTGCGCCTCCTCCTGACTTGCTGGCAATTGTGTCTCATCATCATCATCCACCTCTTGCGACAGTAATTGCACTTTCCCACCGTCATCTTTGTGTGACTGTGGCTGCTCAAATATTTGGGCATCGCTACATGGAATCTCCTCTTGCCCCTCTTGAAGCGGGCCGGGCAAGAGGCCCGAATCTGTAAATGGGAAAGTGAACAGCTCTTCAGACTGTCCAAGTGTGGGATCAGTTGTCTCCGGGCACTCAGCATGGTGGGAGGAAAGAGGATCAGGGTGACGCTACTGAGACTGGACCGTGTGGAAGACAGGGTGGTGGTGGTGGCAAACTGACTGGAAGCATTATCTGCTAACCAACCAACAACCTTTTCACACTGCTCTGACTTCAAGAGTGGTGATCCGTGGCCCCTAGAAATTGGAACAAGAAGGTAGCTCGACATGATGTGGGTGTTTGTTGTGCTCCGTCAGCAGGCACAGTTTCATCTGGCCCATGGCTTCTGCGTGCACTATCAGCATCACGTCCACTTCCCCGTCCCTTACCATGCGCCTTGCCCATTTTAACTGGAGTGTAATATTTGGCACGCTCCAAAAAAATGTGACGATTATTACCGCAGTAATATCGGCTCACGTCTGATGACCACGGTGTTAAGCATTGGCCTTACACATGTGGTATTGGTCAGCAACCAAGTGTGAATAGGTTGAACAACAGACAACTGGCAGACTTTAACTGGAGTGTAATATTTGGTATGCTCCAAAAAATGTGACGATTATTACTGCAGTAATCCTGGATCATGTCTGATGACCACGGTTTTAGGCAGTGGCTTTATAGATGTGGTATTGGTCAGCGACCAAGTGTGAATGGGTTGAACAAGACACAAATGGCAGACTTTAACTGGAGTGTAATATTTGGCATGCTCCAAAAAATGTGACGATTATTACTGCAGTAATATCGGATCATGTCACGGTTTTAGGCAGTGGCGTTAGAGATATAAATAATCAGGATTAAGAGCAAACCAAAAAATTAGCCCTGATTTCTAGGGCTATGGATATCTGTAACAGCAGCAGACAGAATGTGCAATGGACCCTATTCTGCTGTACACAGTGTCCACAAACTCTGCCTGCCTAAATCCTATCACTAGTAATATATGCAGCTGGATTTTTTCTTAGAAGGACTGTTAGTTCAGATATGTATATATAGCTGTGGAATACCTAATACCTGACTAATAAACCGCCAATTCTCTCCCTAGCTTAGCAGCACGTCTCCCTACTCTGAAGGTAGACTGTGACGAGCATAGGGTCACCGGGTCTGATATAGACCCGATGACGCTATGTGGCCAGCCAATCACTGTAATGCCACAACCAACATGACTGCGGCATTACAGTGAGTGGCAGGCAATCCCCACATGATTATTTGCTGTTAAAACAGGGCCAAACATGCGGGGCAGGACTCAAGCTCCCCCCCGAGCATCCCGTAAGTACTCGCCGAGCACCGAACATTTCGAGCAGTGAGATGCTCAGGCGAGTACAGAGAAGGAGCGAGCACTCTCACTCATCACTACTAACCACTCATCTCATAATTTTTCTCTAATGTCACTAATGGTACAAGGCAAGGGTGTCCACTCTCACCCCTTCTTTTGCACTTGTCATGGAACCCTTTTGGAACTTATTAGATCTGACATCACATGACCCCACACTGACGTCACGACAAGTGAGGCGTAACTCAGCGCTGGGGTCCCTGCGGTGGCTGCTGGGTTGTGGGCGGGGTTACCCCCCGCGTCATACCCAGCATCCACCAAGCGCTTTCCCAATGAATAGGGAGAGGGAGAGCGTGCGGTGGATGCCGGGTGTAACGCGGGGGTAACCCCGCCCACAGCCTGGCATGCACCGTGGAACCAGGAAGACAAAGACCCTCGGCTGCTGCCAGCACTTGTTGTGACATCAGCGGATGTCAGAGCCGGCTGCAGCCGGGGGTCACGTGATGCCTGTGAGCGGCCAGTGATAGCGCCGCTCACAGGCATTATCTGGAACGGAGGATATTTACAAAAAGTCTTAGGGGCCCCGGGGGATACATTGGGGGGGTAATCTAAAGTAGTGGGCACCCCCTTTAGCAACAATAGACAGCACAAAATTGGCTTATTCGCTGATGATGTATTAATCACAATATCAGATCCAATGAACTCACTCAGGAAAATATCAGAAATCATCAAAAAAAATTCAGAAATATCATTTTCTAAAATAAATTCTAAAAAATCCAAAATTTTATAGATAATAATTTAAAGGCTGAAATTGAAAAATAATTTCCCTTTATTTGGGAAATGTTGGACATAAAGTACTTGGGGATCAAAATCACGAAACCATTAAGCAATATGTTGGGGGAGAACATTTCTATGATTCTGAGAATTAGCCAAGATACTATAGATAATTTTGATAAAGTTTTTACCTCATGGTTGGGTCGAATTGTTCTTTACAAAATGATTATACTCCCGAAAATTCAACACATGTTCAGAACAATCCCTACCCATACCTCAAAGCTTAATATACTTAAACTTCATAAACAATTATCAAAATACTGTATATCTGGCAGCGTAAACCCCCTAGAATTGCCAAATATCTCTAAAAAATAAAAGAAAATAAGGCTTTAGCCTTCTCAATATTCAAGCCTATTTCGATACAAATATCATTCTTCAAAATAGAGAGCGGTTTATATATAGCAATGAATCAGAATGGCTAAACATTGAGAGAAATGCGTTTCCTGATTTACTGTTTCCTACACCTATTTTTGCTCACCTATTAATTTCGACACTTTCTCCACCTAGACATCCAAATCTAGAAGCAGCAGTACTATCCTGGAAGAAATTATTTAAAATGACTAAATATGATATGATTCCTTTTCAGATCGAAAAAAATCCCAATTTCGTTATTCCTATAGGTGATACCTAATGTTCAGGCACAAAAATGGGAAAAATTAGGAATTAGGGACTGTTCCATTCTCATTAAAAGCTCTGAGAATATCATATTTTTTTGACTACAAGATGCACTTTTTCCCACCAAAATTTTGGAGGAAAGTGGGGGTGCATCTTATAGTCCAGATGTACCTTCAAGTCTGGCTGTGAATGGAAGAGGCTGGAGTGGAGGAGGAGTGGGTCACAGGAGGCAGGAGTCGGCTGCTGCAGCTAACACCTGTGCCCGCTATTAAATAAAATTAATATTCACTGCTCCATACGCTTATAGTCCCTTTCACCTCTAGGCACTCAAGCTGGTGCCTAGAGGTGGGAGGGTCTATGGGCATGTGGAGCAGTGAATATTCATTCTCTTTAATAGCTGGCACATGTGACTGCCAAGCCACTGCAGGAGCCGACGGCCACGGCTAGCAGTGTGATTGCTATTAAAGAAAATAAATATTCATTGCTCCACACGCCCATAGTCCCGGGTGTGGGGAGCAGTGAATATTCCAGCAGTTGACATCGGCATGTGGGGACGCATGGCAGTGACATCATGCGCTGCTTACATGCTGAAATCAGCTGCTGCATCAGAACAGGACGCAATGCTGCGAGGGAGCAGAGGGAAGGTGAGTAGAATCATTTATTTTTTTTGAGTGTGCAGCGTGGTGGGGGCCATACATACCAGGATGAGAAAAATGTATACCAGGATGGGGATGGGGGACCATATATACCAGGATGGGGATAGGGGACCATGTATACCAGGATGGGGATGGCGGACCATGTATACCAGGATGGGGACGGCGGACCATGTATACCGGGATGGGGATGGGGGACAATTATTATTATTATTTATTATTATAGCGCCATTTATTCCATGGCGCTTTACATGTGAAAAGGGGTATACATAGCAAAAACAAGTACAATAATCTTGAACACAATGTGACAGCGACTGGTACAGGAGGAGCGAGGACCCTGCCCGCGAGGGCTCACAATCTACGAGGGATGGGTGAGGATACATTAGGTGAGGGTAGAGCTGGTCATGCAGCGGTGGTTACTGCAGGTTGTAGGCTTGTCGGAAGAGGTGGGTCTTCAGGCTCCTTTTGAAGGTTTCCATGGTCGACGAGAGTCTGATGTGTTGGGATAGAGAGTTCCAGAGTAGGGGGGAAGCACGGAAGAAATCTTGTATGCGATTGTGGGAGGAGGAGATAAGAGGGGAGTAGAGAAGGAGATCTTGTGAAGATCGGAGGTTGCGTGCGGGTATGCAACAGGAGACTAGGTCAGAGATGTATGGAGGAGAAAGGCTGTGAATAGCTTTGTATGCCATGGTTAGGGTTTTGAACTGGATTCTCTGAGCAATGGGGAGCCAGTGAAGGGATTGACAGAGAGGAGAGGCCGGGGAATAGCAGGGGGACAGGTGGATTAGTCGGGCAGCAGAGTTTAGGATAGATTGGAGGGGTGCAAGAGTGGTAGAATGGAGGCCACAGAGCAGGAGGTTGCAGTAGTCGAGGCGGGAGATGATGAGGATGTGCACTAGTGTTTTTGCAGATTCATGGTTGAGGAATGTGCGGATCCGGGAGATATTTTTGAGTTGGAGTTGTCAGGAAGTGGAAAGGGCTTGGATATGTGGTTTGAAGGAGAGATCAGAGTCTAGGGTTACTCCAAGGCAGCGAGCTCGAGGGACTGGGGAGAGTGGACAGCCATTGACATTTATAGATAGGTCAGTTGGGGGGGGTGAATGGGATGGCGGAAAGATGATGAATTCTGTTTTGTCCATGTTAAGTTTTAGAAATCTAGCCGAGAAGGATGAAATAGCGGACAGACATTGTGGGATTTTGGTTAGTAGGGAGGAGATATCTGGTCCAGAGAGGTAGATCTGTGTGTCATCAGCATAGAGGTGATAATGAAAGCCATGAGACTCTATGAGCTGTCCCAGGCCTAAGGTGTAGATGGAGAAGAGCAGAGGTCCTAGGACTGAACCTTGGGGGACATTGACAGATAGGGGGCAAGATGAGGAGGTGGTGCGTGAGTGGGAGACACTGAATGTCCTGTCTGTTAGGTATGAGGAGATCCAGGATAGGGCCAAGTCTGTGATGCCGAGAGATGAGAGAGTTTGTAGTAAGAGGGAATGGTCCACTGTGTCGAAGGCAGATGACAGGTCTAAGAGGAGGAGGACGGAGTAGTGTCGCTTAGATTTGGCGGTTAGTAGGTCGTTGGTGACTTTAGTCAGGGCAGTTTCTGTAGAATGGTGTGGTCGGAAACCAGATTGTAGGCAGTCGCAGAGGAAGCAGGAGGAGAAGTGGGAGGACAGTTCAGAATGGACGTGTTGTTCCAGTAGTTTTGAGGCATAGGGGAGAAGTCATATGGGGCGATAGCTAGTTAGAGAGGATGGGTCAAGGGAGGGCTTTTTGAGCCATCCCCATCCCCATACCAGAATGGGGATGGGGAACCATGTATACCTGGATAGGGATGGGGGACCATGTATACCAGAATGGGAATGGGGGACCATGTATATCAGGATGGGGTGCCATGTATACCAGGAAGGGGGGCCATAAATACCAGGATTGGGGGGTCATGTATACCAGGATGGGGGGCCATGTGTACCAGGATGAGTATGGGGGACCATGTATACCAGGATGGGTATGGGGGACAAGGTATACCAGGATGGGGATGGGGACATTGAATGCCAGGGAGGCGATGGGGGACCATGTATACCAGGAAGGGGGGCCATTCATACCAGGATGGGGGTCCATGTATATCAGGATGGCGGGCCATGTATACCAGGATGGTGGGCCATGTATACCGGGATGGGGGGCCATATATACCAGGATGGGGACATATATATACCAGGATGGGGGATATTAGTACAGAATTGAGGGACATTACCGCTATAACACTGTCAGCAGCTGATCCCCCCCTCCTGTAACAGTGCGTCATGACCACTTTTTTTGCTTCAATTTTTTTTTCTATTTTCCTCCTCTAAGACCTAGGTGCACCTTATGGTCCTGAGGCTCTAATGTGGTAACTCCTTTGTGAATTTTAAATCTTTAAACAACTCCCATAATCTTCTAAATAAGGAACTAATAAATTTGATAAATATTACGTAATATATAAGAAATAATTTTTCTTTTCCTATAGTGCTACCTAGAGCTATGGTTGGCTTTTTTGATAATACTACTAATGAATAAATTTGGAATACAAAGAACATATACATGTTATTTAACAATGATGCCAGTTTTGAAAAGTCAAAACCAATCTTAAAATGGGAAGAAAAATTGAATGAAAAAATTTTCTTTAAATAGTTGGGAGAAAGCTATTTTTTATACTTAGAAATTAAATATCAATGCCAACCTCCACGAAAATTTCTTTAAAATCCTCTTCCGTTAAAATTTTACCCCAGTTAGATTAAGGAAAGTTTTTCCAAGTCAATCAGACTTATGTTGGAGGAACTGCGGCAAAAAAGGGAATTTGACACACATCTTTTTGATAAAACCTATTTGGAAGGAGATTGGTATTTTATTGAACAAACTTAAAAAAAATCAACTAATCTCTCACCTCACTTAGCACTTCTAGGAAAGCTTTTCCAAATCAATCAGACTTGTGTTAGAGAAACTGCGGCAAAAAATCACAGAGACATGTCGGTTTTTAATGCAAAAGAAAAAAATTACCCATACAAGTACAGAATGTGGGTTTGTGAAAAATTACTGACAACACACACTGCCATCTGAGTGCAATTCATGACTGTCCCGTTTTAACATTTTAATGGATGAGAAGCTTTCTAATTTAATTATTTTCTTTAAACCAGAAAATCACTGATGAAGCACTAATGGTTAAAACTGACACACTGACCAAATACTGTTAAAAACTGGATTCAAAACACGGATGTAAAACGGTCCATATTTTTACATGTGAGAAAAATCACAGACATCTGAATGAGGATGAGTGTGTTTAGTATATCTCACAAGATGCTTTTAGAAAGTGTGTAGAAAAGCAAGAGTGGCTAAGTGTATTTGTAAAATATAGTAAATTTATGAAGGTGTGATTAAAGGGGTTGTCCACTTTCAGACTTCTCTCCATTATTTTCCCTTTGTCCCCCTCTTCAACTTTGTAATCCACTCTCTCGCCTTCTTAGTTTTTTCGAGTGCTGTCATGTGATCTGAACTCCCCTAATGTGATCTGGCAGTGATTACATCACGTCAACCAGTCACATGGGTGTCTGGCTTTACTGAGCTTACAGCCTCTCCTGTTTGATTGGACATCATCAATTTCAAGGTGGGTGAGGATGGCATACAGCCCTGTATCTATATTGCATACACAGACCAAGCAGCAACTGCTTCTTTTTGCATGAAGTCTGACAGGCATCAAAGGAGATGGGTGGACAGCTCAATATTTCATTCAGAACCTCCTTACCTCCACCTTTTATCCAATAGTGAATCCACCCACATTCAAAGCCTAAATCGTGCTCTCTAATCCAAGGTGAGCTGTGTGTGATGTGTGTATTGTGTCTGGTGTAGCAGAGTTGAGGATGTGCTGTGTCTGGTGTAGCAGAGCTGACTGTGTTGTGTTTGTATTGCAAAGCTGACTGTGTGGTTATAGTGTAGCAGAGCTGACTGTGTTGTTCTAGTGTAGGAGGGCTGACTGTGCTGTGCATACCTCCCAACTTTCCAAGAAGAAAAAGAGGGATAGATGATGTGACACACTTAGTGTGCTGCTGCAAGGTTTTAGGCATTGCCCTTAACTGCCATTTACCATTTCATTTTCCCCTGGCCACATAAAGAAAAAGTTAGAAAGTGATAAATGAAAACTGTATAAACAATGAACAATGGAAAAACAAACCCCCCAAAAATATGACAAAATTCCATTTTTTTTTCACCATTTCATCCTACTTGGAAATTTTTTCCCCATTTTGCAGTACATTATTTGGAAAATGGATAGAGTCATTCAAAATTACAACTCATCCTGCCAAAAATATGCAGTCACATGGCTTTTGGAAAAAGGGGAGCAAAAAATGCAAACCATAAAAATGAAAATTGGCTGCGGAGGCTAGTCGTTAAAGGGGTTGTCCAGGCTCAGGATAGATTCCAGAGGAACCTCGACCTTTACCCTTTAACCCCTGTACAAGGACCTTTTCTTACACTGGGGTCCAGTGGATTGGTTCCGCGTAAGGGATGCCTTCCGCAAGAGCGAACCAGAAGCAGGAAGGGTCACCAAGCAGGGTCAAAGCAAAGGGGTCAGGTCAGAAACAAAATCGTAAAGCTAGTGGGTAGTCAAAAGTCAAGCCTAGGTCAAAGAACGGGAATAATCAGAAGAAACAAACAGGAAACAACACAGCAGTGTATACCAGAACAGCAACGCAATTGAATGTCTGTGGGAATTAGAGCTTCAGAGGTTTAAATAGCTGACTGTCTCACCCAGAGCTCTCAGTAAGGAGTGATCAAAACCTAGACCAAAGTTAACCCCATAACTCCCTTATAAATCAGCAAAAAAAAAAAAGGGAAAAATAGGACTGCCACAGTCATGCGTCACAAGCAATGAAGGAGCGCTGCTGCCCAGCGGCCAAAGTAGAAATAGAGGAAGCACGAATCGGCACAGATGTTACAACAACCTTGTAAATGTAAAATGAAAGCACATCTCTGGCAAGAGCATTTTTAAAGTGTTTATTTTCTTCACAGATACAAAATTGCATTACTGTACTTCCAACACATCAGACAGATGTACGGACAATCAGTTGTGTTGTTTCATGCTCCATGGGACTGAGAATACATGCTAAATCTAAACCCAGAGAGGTAAAATCTGCATGTTCTACTGATAATCTACTTATCCAAATAACTCTACAGGGGGCTGTATGTATAGAGTAGAGGTCATACATATGTAGATGGACAGCCTGGTAGTAGATATGAAAAGTGTTTGTGTCATAGCTAGCTAGTAGTGGGGGTGAGTAGCACTTTCTACACAAGTTGCACTACTCCAAGGTCTTAGAGAGGAGCAAAGGAGGAAATTCCACCCTGTACTGCTGGATACTAGTTTGTGTCCAGTGAGGGAGATATACCGTATTCACCTGTTTGAAAGTCCTGCATTTGCACAGAAAGGTGGAGATCATTGTAACTATAAATGGGAGCAGAAAAGTTTATTCCTTTGAACAAAGAGTGCATCTGTCAAGTAGAAAAATATTAGCTGTTCACAGAGACGGCAGAATTGGTATCTGAATATGAAGATCTGATATTTGCTGAAATTTGAATATGATTGAGTAGGCTACAGCAGTGCCCAGCATTGGCGGAAATTCTACAGCCAAAACCAGGTGAGGAACAATCAGAGAAAAGGTATAATAGAAACAAGTCACCAATTCTGCATTTATCACCCACTCCTGGTTTTGGCTCCCACTCCTGAGAAAAAATACTGACCAAATACTGATAGTGGGGCTGTGGCCTATGTTCGCACACAGTTGTTTTCTTCCATTCTTTAGTAGAAACTATATTTGCCATGTTTACATATGTATGTACTGTGGATATTTGCATGTCCAATATGTATAAGTATGTGCATGTTTTAATCATGGGTACAGGTAGCATTGAAAAGTTTTCTAAGAAATATTGTAATATAGGTCAGGGACAGTATTTAATTTATCCTGCTCATAATTTAATTTTATTTAACAAGATAGAACACTAAGGTAGAGTAAGGTATTTCTGCAAAATTATTTATTTGACATGCAAAGCAGATGCTATCAAGATTGTGTATATTTTAACACAAATTGTAAATGAATGGGAAACCAGACATGTGTAAAATTGCTTTGTATCTGTGCATCTAAGGTTAGTCTGCAGTTAAATATCGTTAAAATGCTGCTTGGCCACCTTACTGAAAGTACGGCTACTAGGAGGAAATGAAGTTATATCACAATCAGACGCGCTGTCTTCCAGTCACAGGGGCGTGCACAAAGCGGCTACAGTCACCGTTCACTATACTGTGAGCAGGGGCTACATTCACTCTCCAGCACTTTGTTTGACAGACTGCTCTGTACAGATGAGCTACAGAGAGAAATGTCAATCAATGTGCTGGGGAGTGATTACAGCTGCTGCTGACAATATAGTGAGCGTTGCCTGTAACCGCTCGGTGCCCGCCACTAACATTAGAGGATGTAGGCTCATTTTCTCCCAGAAGCCGTGCTTTCAGTAAGGTAGCCAGGGAGGATTTTAACACTATTTACCTGCATATTAACTTGATATCTGCAGGCGAATTGCTTTTTTTTCATGTTGACAGGTTCCATTTGCATTAAAACTTTTTTTTCTTTAAAGGACGAGGACAGCATGACACTGGAAGAAGCAAGTAATTTATGTAAAATGCAATGCCTCTGTGTGGCGCTAATGATCACTTTGCCACTTTCACAGCGAGCACGAATCCGAAAGCTAAATGCAAAATGGAACAGAAGTGCTTCCTCATTTCTTCATCGGGTAAGCTATAGGTTCCTATTTTACCAGTATTAATGTCAGTGATGCATACTACTGGGGTATAAAGGTTGGCATAAAACAATTTTAAATTTTGCAAAATGTTTGCACAATTTTTAAATAATCCAAAATTTTGTGGCTTTTGGTGTTTCTTATACCAGCAATTTCATTATAATTTATACAATAAAAGTTGGATATAATACAACAGAAATATACTCCAGTCACTGACAGAATCTCTTTTCTTACCCTGGAGCCTGGCAGATCAAAAAGGTGCTAAATTCATGGTGGACATCTCTAAATTAATTTGGTGCATGTTATTCTAGCAAATCCTTTATCAGGATTAGTGTGCAAAACACCAATCTTGATGAATTGGGGCCTTTGTGTTTTATTAAAGGGACCATAGTAAAAACCTGTCACCATATTTTTACTATGTAATCCGAGAGTAACATAATGTAGAGACAGAGACCCTGATACTAACGATGTATCAATGGGCTGCTTGCTCCAGTTTTGATAAAAACACAGTTTTTTTTTCTGCAGTGTTTTGATTAATGAGCCTTGTATAACCCCGCCACCACCACTGATTGATAGATTTTTCTGTACACTGTACAGTTGCAGAAAGCTGCTAATCAGTGGTGGGGTGAGGTTACACAGAGCAAGTGAACTATATGGCATGAGAAAACTAGGCCTCTAATGATGATTTCCTGCTGAAAAAAACAAAAACAGTGATTTCATTTAAACTACACTATGTAGCCCAGTAAGTGACACTGGAATTAGGGTCTCTGTCCCTTCATCTTGCTGCTCTCAGATTACATAGCAAAAACCTGGTGACAGATTCCCTTTAAGAAGACACAACTGGTTCTTGTTGACTACTTGCTGCAGGTCTGTGTTTGGCATGAAAGATTATGATGGGATTATACACTACATTGTTATTAAATAAAGTGAACTGTGACTAATAGGACATATTACATAAATATCTTGAAATCCATGTGGTTTTTAACTGTGCTGTGTGAATGGGGTTTCGTAAAACTTCAGTCACTACAGTCTAACATTCATCATGTTAAGTCTTAGTACAGTATGGCCTAAATATACAATCACTTCCCAGGAACATGGAGACATTAATCTAATGCATAAGAGTTGCTTTTTGCAACAGTTACTTCATAAAGGAGTATGTACCATAGAGTCAGACCATGGAACTGCCTTTGAAGAGAGAGGGATCAGTCTTGTTTGTCTCATCCCCTTTTTTGGGTGTAAAGAACTTGTGTAGGACTTGCCTTTTCAGCAAAAAAGAATGAGAAGATAGAAAGGAATTTTAGTGGGTAACAAACACCAAGTTTGCATATATATGGATAGATATGTTGGGATATGTTGGGATAAGTTGACAAACTGGTATATTCTTCAGTTTACAATTGTAGTCTGTATTAATTCTGATTACTCAGAAACTACTCACCTTGATTAAGTATGTCCAAGACTATATTGGGACTCCATGGTGCCCTAGGTACTTTAAAGTTATATGCTCATAATGTTTTTAAACTCCTTTACCCCCCCGAACCTGTTTTCACCTTCATGACTAGGCCAACTTTTACAATTCTGACCAGTGTCACTTTATGTGGCAATAACTCTGGAACCCTTCAACGAATCCCACTGATTCTGAGACTGCTTTTTCATCACATATTCTACTTCATGATAGTGCTAAAATCTGTTCGATATGACTTGCTTTTTTTTATTAAAAAATCGGAAATTTGGCAAAAAAATTAAAAAAATGTTGCAATTTTCAAACTTTTAATTTTTATGCCCTTAAACCAGAGTTATGTCACACAAAATAGTTAATAAATAACATTTCCCACATGTCTACTTTACATCAGTACAGTTTTTTAAACATAATTTTTTTTAGGAAGTTAGAAGGGTTAAAAGTTGACCAGCGATTTCTCATTTTTCCAACAAAATTTACAAAACCATTTTTTTAGGGACCACATCACATTTGAAGTGACTTTGAGGGGCCTACATGATAGAAAATACCACAAATTGACACCATTCTAAAAAATTGCACCCCTCAAGGTGCTCAAAACTACATTCAAGCAATTTATTAACTTTTCAGGTGATTCACAGGAATTACTGGAATGTAGAACAAAAGATGAACATTTAACATTTTTTCACAAAAATTTTACTTGGAGACCCCATTTTTTTTTAAAAGGTATAAGGAGAAAATGGACCCCAAAAAATTTTGTGTAATTTCTTCTGAGTACGCTGATACTTAATGTGCAGGAAAACTACTATTTGAACGTATTGCAGGGCTCGCCATTTGACTTTTTGAATGCAAAATTTGCTGAAATCATTAGCAAACTCCATGTCACCTTTGGAGAACCGCTTATATGTCAAAACAGTGTAAACCCGCCACAAGTGATCCCATTTTGAAAACTAGATCCCTCAAGAAATGTATCTATATTTGTGGTGAGCACCTTGAACGCCCAAGTGCTTCACAGAAGTTTAAAATATGGAGTCGTGAAAATGAAAGAAATCCCATTTTTCCCACAAAAATGTTTTTTAGCCCCAAATTTTTTATTTTCAAAGGGGTAACAGAAGAAAATGGACCCCAAAATGTGTTGTGCAATTTCTGCTGAGTACACCGATACTCCATTTGTGGGGGAAAACTACTTTTGAGGCACAGTGCAAAGCTCAGAAGGGAAGAAGCACCATATTGGAGTTCAGATTTTGCTGGAATGGTTTGAGGATGCCATGTCACACAGGCTGAGCCCCTGAGGTGCCAGAACAGCAGAACCCCTCCATAAGTGACCCCATTTGACAAACTACTGACTCGCCCCCTGGGCCGTGGGGTACCTGGAACCGGGCCTTCTGGTGTACGGTGCTGATGGGGGGTAGTAGTGGCCGCCCCATCCCGTGGCTCTGGGTGGTCAGACCAAATGCTGTGGCAGTCTATTTATAGATTTGTGAATGTCTGACTACGCCACCCGTGGATTGCGGTCAGAGATAACCGCCGCTGCGTGGCAAACCGCTGAGGCTGGTGTTGGTGTGCAGCACATTGCAGCCTGAGGGTTTTGGCGGGTTCGTGTCTTCTCCTCCGCGCTCCGGGTCTGCAGCTGCTCCCTCTTCCGGCGCCGCGCCCGCTCCTCCTTTTCAAGCTGCTCACAGAACTCCTGCCTGCGGGCTGCAGCCGCCCGCGTCTCCTGCGCAAACCCCATCACATCCTCCCCGGTCTGGTCCCATCCTATCTGGACCTCTTCCTCCAGGAGCTGAGAGACGGCGACTGGCTGTGGTAGGGGCAAGAGCGGAGCAAGCGGGGCCTCGGCCTCTGCCGACAGGTTTTTTTCCGCTGACTGGGGTGAACCCATCCCTCTGGTACAGGGACCGGCTCCCCATCGGGTCCGGCGAGCTGGCTGTACAGGTCAGTCCCAAGGAGTGGTGGCTTTGGGACCGGGGGCGCACGCGGTTGGGAGGCGCCTGGGAAGGTCAGGCCTTGCGACCGGGCTTGGAGCGGGCCGCTTCCGACCGCACCCGGGGTCAGTGGGCACGATGTGGGGCGTGGTTCAGCGGCGGTGTTCGCGGATTGAGGCCCAGGTGTACGCGGCGGGAGCGTGGAAGCTACAGCGGCTCCCGGGACTTCTGGTTCCGCGGCGGGATCCAGGGGTACGCTTACAGTGTCAGGACCCGGGGCAGGGGTGTCCGCCTTACCTGCCTCCACGGCAGCACTGTTCTTGACCTCCGGTCTTCTCTCTCTGTCCTCGGGGGCAGGCGCACTGCCGGGTGCTGGCAGCGTCTCTTGCTGCCGGGTCACGACCCGCCGGGCCATCTCCTCCCTCCATCCGGCGATGACTTCCCTCTGTGCCCGGACCATCCTCCGGTCCAGCTCATCCAGCGCTGTCCGCAGAAATTCAGGGTCTTCTGCGGGGAGCTGAGCCATCAGCTCCGTGAGGCTGTACGGGGACGCCTCGGCCTGCAGCAGGCCGCTTGCCAGGGTGCTGGAGTTGGTGCTCCTCTCCATCTCCAGATGTGATCTGGTGAGACTGATCCAAACCACACCCTGCCCCCCGGTTTTCTTCTCTTTCCGCCCCTGTTGGGGGTGGTCCCGGAGCAATTTGCTGACAATCACTCTCAGGGGCAGCCCCCCCACGTTGATGGACATCTCTACAGCCGCACTCATGGCTGTTGGGGGTGGGCTCCTTCTTTGGCGCCATTCTGGGACCTGGCCCATGATGGGAAGTGGCTTCCTGTTATCTTTTGGCGCGCACATTATGGCGTCCGTTCTTCCGGGGCGGGCGCCATTTTCAATGCAGTGAAACAGTCTCTTTTCAGGCACGCAATACCCATTTGTGGTGGGTTGGTCACAATCCTGCCGACTTTGCCAAAAGCTGACTCGCCCCCTGGGCCGTGGGGTACCCGGAACCGGGCCTTCTGGTGTACGGTGCTGATGGGGGGTAGTAGTGGCAGCCCGATCCCGTGGCTCAGGGTGGTCAGACCAAATGCTGTGGCAGTCTATTTATAGATTTGTGAATGTCCGACTACGCCACCCGTGGATTGCGGTCAGAGTTAACCGCCGCTGCGAGGCAGACCGCTGAGGCTGGTGTTGGTGTGCAGCACAGGGGTAGGATAACTCCCCACGGGAAGAGTGTAGCCTCAGGGCAGTGTAAGTGGATGCTGGGGGTGATGGTGAAGGCGCAGCAGAAATCACACAGAGTCCAATGATGCAGTCCAGGGTCTTTTACTCACAGTTGTTATCCAAGTCACTTCTGTCAGCAAGGACTGCCCAAGCCGTGCTGTGTCCACCAGGTGAGGAGCTCAGTCAACCCCCAGGCAATTCAGGAGTATGGCACAGGACCCCCTTCTGTCCTTTCTCTGGCCTCTCGTGCCCCACCAGTGTCCTGACTTCTGTCCGGCTACCGCGGACCGTGTCGGGTAAGCGTTGGCCTTCACTTCCCGCTATCCTATATGGTGCCTTCCTAGCAGGTTTAGCGGGGGGTCGCACCAATAAATGGTCACAACCTCCGGTTCTTGGCTGAGGGTAGATTCGCCTCCACCAACTTAGGGATCCGGTACCTTTCCACGGCCTGACCCTTCCACCCGGTATAATGGGGTTTGCAACGATTGCTGACCGTTCTGCACTTTTAGGGTCCCTTCTGCCTTCTTGTTTCTGGAGCCCTTCCACTCCTCTGTCTCTTCTCCTTCCTTCCTTCTCCTTCTTCTCCTCTCTGGCCCCGGCCTTCTCGCTAGGCCTGCCTCGTGGAGCTGAGCTCAGGCTGAGCCGCTGCTCCCTGTCAACTCTGACTGAACTACTCCTCTCTCCTGCTCTGACTTAAGATCGCTCCCACCTTTTATCTGCTTCTCTGTGTCTGAGCTCAGGTGACCTGCACCCAATGAGCTCCTTCCAATGCTCCAGAAACCGCCCCCTTCTGCTCCTACACCACTGGGTTCTCTCCCCCCCTCCCCACTCCAGCCAGGGACATGGTCAGTTGTGCCCGCAGCTGGGAGCACCGTTGAGCTGTCCCCCAGAAATGGGGAGTGTGTATGTGTGTGCAGGTAACTGAGCCCTGGTCCACACTCCATCCTTACCTGGGAGTGGAATATCACACCTCTGGGTGAGGTGCAATACCCCTGTAGCAACCGAGCCCTCGGGGCGCTACACTACACCCCCAATGAATTTATCTAGGGGTTAAGTAAGCATGTTGCCTAACATAATTTTAAACCATTGTGTGGCGAAAAAAGAATAACTACATTTTTACCACTAAAATATTTTTAGTCCCAAGTTTTAATTTTTCTGAGGAATGGACCTCAGTTTGTTGTAAAAATTTCTCCTGAGTATGCCAATACCCTACATATAATCAGGAACTACTTTTCAGGCACAGTGCAAAACTCAGAAGGAAAGGAGCACCATATTATAGTGCAGATTTACTGTTATGGTTCGCGGGTGCCATGACCAAATGGGGAGCCTCTGAGGTGACAGAACAGCAGAACCCCCATAAGCCATAAGTAACCCAATTTTACAAACTACAGCTCTCAATGAAGTAATTTAGAGGTGCAGTGATCATATTGACTCTACAGGTGTGTCACAGAATTTTATATTATAGGGCAGTAGAGAAAAAATAATTACCCTTTTACCACCAAAATTTTGTTTTAGCCCCAGATTTTACATTTTCACAGTGGGAAATTTGTTACACAATTTCTGCTGAATGTAGAAATACCCGATATGTGGCTGTACAGTACTGCTTAGCCACACTGAGAGACTCAGGAGGGACGGAGCGCTTTGTCTCCAAGAGCGCAGATTTTCCTAGAATGGTTTGCAGACTCTATATATAGAGCCCTTAAGTGCTAGAATAGCAGAATCCCCCCTTAAGTGACCCCATTTTGGAAATTGTACCCCTTTGGGAATTTATCTTCAGGTGTAGTGACAATTTTGACTCCGTGGGTGTTTTCCAGAAACAAGCAGCAGTGGATGTTGGTGAGTGAAAATTTCAAACTGCCATTGTAGTGCCCGTACATTGTAGTGCCCAGTACATTGTAGTCCCCAGTACGTTGTATTGCCCAGCTCATGCTTCTGGAGAAGCACCCCTAAATTATGTGGGTTCTCATCACTACAGAAATGCTAAATATGTGGACACTAATTGTGGTTTAGGCACACTGGGGCTCAGAAGGGAGAAGGGGCATTTGGATTTGGGAGCGCAGAATTTGCTGAATTTCTTTTGGTGGGCGAGGAGCCTTTTCTTTGTTCCAGAGCCTTTGTACTACCAGTAATGTGGAAGCCCCCTACATTTCCTTTAACAGATGACAGACCTGAGTTGGGCCTTCTTTTTTTGTGGATTGATTTGAAGCTTTTGTTGGAAACATTTTACATAACATTTTGGCTCACATTTATTTTGCGCTGAGAATTTACGTTGGGGTGTTTCCAGTGACTCTGATGAAACCCCCAAGGGATCCATTCACTATAATGAGGCAGGAGAGTTACTCTGGTCTCCTCTGTTCAGAATTGTCTTTCTTTTCAGAAGTGCACAACACTGTGGGTAACTGCACTTTTATGCACGCCTAAAAAGACGGACACTGCTGGATCATAGGCCAGACAGAATCCACAGTGTCGCCATCTGCCTGATTATATAATATTTTGAGAGCTAGAATTTTTCCATATTTTGACTGACACAGTCATGTGAGAGCTATTTTTTTGCCTGACGAGTTGACATTTTTATTGATACAAGTTTCACGCATATGACAATTTTTGATCGCTTTCTATTCCAATTTTTGGGAGGCAGAATGAACAAAAACCAGCAATTCAGGAATTGTTTTTTTGTTTTGATGCCGTTCCGCGTGTAGTAAAATTGATAAAGCAGCTTTGTTCTCCTGGTCAGTACGATTACAGCGATACCACATTTATATTGTTTTTTTATGTTTTGGCTTTTACACAATAAAAACTATTTTATAGGAAAAATTTTTGCATCGCTTTATTCTGAGAGCTATAACTTTTTTATTTTTCCACCGATAGAGCTGTTTGGTGGCTTGCTTTTTGCGGGACAAGATGACATTTTCATCAATACTATCTTTATGTTCATTTATATTTTTGATCACGTTTTATACCTCTTTGTTTTTTTTTACGGTGTTCACTGAAGGGTGTGACAGAGTCACTGGTGTGATATATTCGAGGGGAGGGGGTATGTGTCACTCAGGTTGCTCACCTTTGTGAACTGAAACCTACTAAATTTCTGCAAACATGTTATATGCTGGGGGTTAACTCTCTTAAAGGGTGTGGTTTTATGGGAATGGCAAAGTGGATGGGAAGCCATCCCCCCTACCTCCCCTCAGGGTGTGGCTGAGCAGGCTTTAAATGCTCAGTCAGGTCTTTTTCTCTGGAGTGTGTTGTCTGGAGAGTGAAGTCTCCAAGCTATGTTTGGGTGAAGCCAGAGAGCAACACCGGAGGACTGGTGTTGGTGAGACTTTACTGGGCTACCTGGAGCGGGCGAAGCCTCGCTTACTAAATGGACTCTGTTATACCTTATCTTTTGTTTTCCCGTTACCCCCAAGAGGGTCTGTTTATTTTTATGGGACGCTGCTGGAGTTTATGTCGCACAATAAACCAGCAGGAAGTTTACCCGAACCGTGTGTCATGTGTCTGCCTCTGGAGAGCCAAGCAAGTCGCTTTACCACAGTTGGTGGAGAATGTGGGCAAGATTTCGGGAACACGTGTACCTGCCACAGAGGCTGGTGAATGTCCTGGGTAAAGGCCGCCAGCCAGAGAAGTTCGACAGCATGGAGGACTGCTTAAGCATCTGTTGCAGGCACAGCAGGCTTAACAAATGCAGCACCAGCAGCAAGTGCAGTTCCAGCAGCAACTACAGCAACAGCAAGCACAGCAGACGCAGTACCAGCAGCAGCACCTGCAGAGCCAGCAGAGCACGCAGCAGCAGCACCCGAGACTACCAAACTGTTGCTACAACAGATCCAGTTGCAGCAAAATGCACAGCTGCAGCACCAGGAGGAGCAGCAACAGCAGATGCAGCTTCTAGAGGACGCCATCCAGGGCAGGGCAACCGCCCCACCCCTAGGGCTGACTGATGACTCCCATGTCAGGAAGGCGGTAAGACGGGCCATGCAGAAGATGACCCCCAGGGATGATATAGAAGCCTTTCTGGCAGTCTTTGAGAGGGTGGCTGATCGGGAGAGACTTCCACCAGAACAGTGGGCAGAGGTTCTGGCGCCATATTTGTCAGGTGAACCCAAAAAGCATATTATGACTTGACACTGCAGGATGCCAAGGAATATGGCAAACTAAAGACAGAGATCTTGGCACGCCTGGGAGTGAATATGGCGGTGAGAGCTCAGCGAGTCCACCACTGGGCATACGCCAGCGACAAACCCCTTCACTCACAGATGTTTTACCTACTGCATCTCGTTCAGAAGTGGTTGCAGCCAGAGTCCTCCACTCCAGCCCAGATGGTCGAGCGGGTGGTAATTGATAGATCCGTGCACTCCCTTCCCAAGTCGGTACAAACTTGGGTTGCCCAGGGCGATCTCCAGAATGCAGATGATTGCAGAGGTATCAGGTGGTTGAGAAATCCCTCGGGAAACGGTATGTAGTCATTTCCCCGTACTGGGATACCCAAAAGGGGGCAGGTTCACCATGGAAGGGGTCTAGAGCCACCACTGGGGGGGCGTCCCACTTCCACTGAAGGTGCCACAAGGACTGTTGTTAAGAATATAGTCTGTTGGCGGTGTCACAACCCTGGACACATAGCCACCCGGTGTAATATGTCTCCTGAGCCCATAGACTGCAGCCTAGGTAGGCGGTGTTCCTATTATGCTAATCATGCTTGCAGTGTGGACTGTCGACCCAGCGAGGGGACGCCGGCGTGTGCCTTGTCCATTAATGGAGTAAAGGTGCTTGGACTGTTGGACTCTGGGAGTCTGGTGACCTTAATCAGAGCTACCCTTCCCCACCAGTTGGTCCCTTCCAAAACTGTAGGCATTCGGTGCAACCATGGGGACGCTAAGGACTATCCTTTGGTCACAGTGACAGTGGGAACAGACTGTGGTGCCCAGTCCCACGAGGCTGGGGTGGTTAACTACCTGATACATCCTGTCATACAGAGCTGTGATTTTTTCTTTGTTTTGGGACTTATGAGGAAAGGGAACCGGACTGAGTAGCGTGGGAAAAAGCCAGGTCCCTGGAGAAGAACCCACGACAAAGTCTCAAGTGGATGAGTTCCCACTTGCCAGTGATGAGGGCGAGACGGTGACCGAGGAGGCCGACCTCCCTGAGTTAGATGTGTCCTTAGAGAACTTTGGGACTGCTCAAGTTCGGGACCTGACCTTAAAGGGGGCGTTTGACCAGGTTACTGTATGTAATGAGGTTGCCCAAGATCCGGGGGCTGATACCAGGTTCACTTTGCAGTTCAGGGGGAGTTGTTATATCGGGTGGCCAAACTATGGGGCAGTGAGATAGTGGAACAGCTGTTAGTGTCGGGGACATACAGATGGAGGTACTAGATATGGCTTATTCACATTTTCTGGGGGGACACCTAGGGGTCATGAAAACTCAGGAGAGGACATTAAGAAAGTTTAATTGGCCAGGGTGTTACTGAGAAATTCTGAACTATTGTAGGTCCTGCCCCACTTGCCAGATAAACGTTCCCTCTTCCCACTTCCGTAGTCCATTAGTTCCACTACCGGTGATAGAGATCCCCTTTGAGAGGATTGCTATGGACCTAGTAGGGCCCTTAGTGAAATCAGCCTGAGGTCACCAATGCATTTGGTGATCATGGACTATGTGACCCGGTATCCAGAAGCTCTACCGCTACGGATCTCATCGAATAAACACATAGCCAGGGAACTTGTCCATATATCTGCTAGGACCGGTCTGCCGAAGGAAATCCTAATGGATCAAGGGATCCCGTTCATGAGCAAGGTAATGAAGGAGCTATGCAAGGTCCTCCAGATTACCCAGCTACGAACCTCCGTTTACCATCCGCAGACAGACTGCTTAGTAGAGCGCTTTAATAAGATCCTGAAAGCGATGCTCAAGAAAGTCGTAGAGAAGGATGGATGTGACTGGGACTACCTGCTGCCCTTCCTGCTCTTCTCGGTAAGGGAGGTTCCACAAGCCTCTACCAGGTTTTCTCCATTTGAGCTCCTGTATGGTCAACATCTGCGAGGACTCCTGGACATCGCTAAGGAAACCTGGGAAACGGAGGTTACGTCACACCGGAACATCATTGAACATGTCACCCAGATGCAGGAAAGAATAGCGAAAGTAATGCCGATCGTGAAAGCCCATCTCCTCCAGGCACAGGAAGCCCAGGCAAGGGTCTATAGCCGATCAGCGAGGCTGAGGCAGGGGACCTTGTTTTGGTGCTGATCTCTACAGTCGTGAGCAAGTTCCTGGCCAAATGGCAAAGTCCATACGAGTAGGTGGAGAAAGTCAGCGAGGTTAATTATAAAGTCCACCAGCCTGGCCGAATAAAGTCGCACCAAATATATTATGTGAACTTGCTCAAGCAGTTGCGGGACCGGGAACCTGTGGAAACTCCTTGCCTAGGAGCCGCTCCCAAAGGCAAGGTGGAGGAGGTCACTATAGCAGAGACTCTATTGCTGACCCAGAAGCAACGGTGTTGAGAACTACTACAGCGGAATCGGGAGCTGTTCTCAGAGTTTACGGGCATACTCAGGTGGTAGAGCATGACTTGCTAACAGAGCCACATGTAAGAGTGAATCTGAAGCCGTACCGGATTCCGGAAGCACGTCAAGAGATGATCTCGGCCAAGGTGAAGAGGATGATAGACCTCGGGGTGATAGAAGAGTCAAAGAGTGGGTGGTCAAGCCGAATTGTCCTCGTGCCGAAACCCAACGGATAGTGGAGGTTTTGTAATGACTACCGCCGGCTAAATGAAATGCCCAAGTGTGATGCATACCCGATGCCCTGCGTTGATGAACTCATCGAGAGGTTTGGACTGGCGAGGTACATCACCACTCTTGACCTCATGAAGGGCTACTGGCAGATCCCCATGTCCTAGACGGCCAAGGAGAAGACGGCTTTCTCGAAACCTGATGGGTGCTTTCAATACACTCTGATACCATTTGGACTACAGGGGGCCCCAGCCACCTTCCAGAGGGCTATGGATCGGATCCTAGCCCCACATAAGAAGTATTCCGCAGCCTACTTTGGCGACATCGTAGTCTTTAGCCCAGACTGGGCTAGTCATGTACCTAAACTACAGGCCATTCTGGATGCTCTAAGGAAGGCGGGATTTACCATAAATCCGAGAAAATGTGGCGTCGGAAAAAAGGAGGCCAGGTACTTGGGCTATGTCATCGGGAGAGGCGACATAAAGCCGCAAGTCAATAAAGTGGAGGAAATCCAGACCTGGCCGCAACCGCTTTCCAGGAAGCAAGTAAAAGCATTCCTGGGAATGGTGGGATATTACCGCAGTTTATCCCAAATTTTGCCATCATGGCCGTGCCGCTGATGGATCTACTAAAAGGCACCAGATCAACTATGGTGAAGTGGATGGAAGAAACAGAGACCGTGTGTCAACAGTTGAAGCAGTGTCTAAGCAGCCGGTCCTGGTCGCACCAGACTTTAAGAAAAATTTTGTGGTCCAGACAGACGCTTCAGAGGATGGTCTAGGAGCCGTACTCTCTCAAGAGATAAATGGGGAAGAACATCCCATTCTCTATCTGAGCCGGAAGCTTTCGTCCTGCGAGAAGAACTACACAATAGTAGAGAAGGAGTGTTTAGCCATAAAGTGGGCCGTAGACACTCTAACATATCTACTAGGCCGGAAGTTTAAGTTGGTGTCAGATCATGCCCTTTTGAGATGGTTGAGGGAAAAGAGGGGTAAAAATGCAAGGGTAACTAGATTGTTCCTAGGCCTTCAGGACTTTAACTTTCACGTGGAGCATAGGCCTGCGAAGTTACACAGGAACGCAGAAGCCAGCTCTAGAATTCCTTGCCTGGTATCGGAAGGTGCCCAAACCCCCGGCTTTGGGCAGGGGGGGGGGATATGTTACATAGTCACGAGGGGAGGTATGTGTCACTCAGGTTGCTCTCCTGTGTGAACTGAAACCTACTAAATTTCTTCCAGCATGCTATATGCTGGAGGTTAACTCTCTTAAAGGGTGTGATTTTATGGGAATGACAAAGAGGGTGGGAAGCCATTCCCCCTACCTCCCCTCAGGGTTTGGCTGAGCAAGCTTTAAATGATCAGTCAGGTTTTTTTCTCTGGAGTGTGTGGTCTGGAGAGTGAAGTCTCCAGGCTGTGTTTGGGTGAAGCCAGAGAGCAACACTGGAGGACTGGTGTTGGTGAGACTTTACTAGGCTACCTGGAGCGGGCGAAATCTCGCTAACTAAATGGACTCTGTTATACCTTATCTTTTGTTTTCCCGTTACCCCCGAGAGGGTCTGTTTATTTTTATGGGACGCTACTGGAGTTTATGCCGCACAATAAACCAGCAGGAAGTTTACCCGAACCGTGTGTCATGTGTCTGCGTCTGGAGAACCGAGCAAGTCGCTTTATTACAAGGGAATAACTTGTGTGACAGTTTTGTGTGGTGGGTTCTTCTGGAAGCGGCAATGCCAAACATATAATTTTTTTGTTTATTTTTTTACACAAAAATACAAATTTATGGGTACAATTATATATATATACTAGAAATAGGCCCGATGCTATTGCATCGGGAGTGCTGTGAAATGAACATCTGTGTATCCTTAGTGGTGCTAACAGGAGCAGTGGACATGTGTCACACCATTTGCGCTTTCCAACATACCTGTTCTATGTCATCCTTCCGCATTTGTGTATTGTATTTGTTGCATCATTTGACTTCTTGCACACCTGTGCACTGTCTCTTCCTTGTTGTGTGCTGTATTTTGGTATCTGGTGTTGTGTTTCTTGAGTAATGTTCACTATGTGGTGTCTCCCCTGTGTGCTGTGTGTGTGTTTACACTATATGGTCTCTTGGAAGCTGTTGTGACTATAATTGGATGTGGTACATTGTTTTGTGTAGTTTGATGTGTGTGTGATTGTCCTTTTCCAAGGTTGAGCAAAAAAACAGAAAGGAAGTGAAAGGATACAATTTATTAACATGTCAAAAATAATGGCAAAGCTTCATACTTTTACATAATAGTAACAGAAAGACAATCTATAGAAATGTTATTATATTCTATTTTTATGTATTGGATAGATAGATTTAACTATGAAACTTGAAAGACATACTGATAGGATGTTTAGATTGTGAGCCCCAATGGGGACAGTGTTGCAAATGTATTTAAAGCACTATGGAATTAATAGTGCTATATAAATGAATAAATATTATTATATACATTATTATATTATATAAATATATTATTTATGTACAGTACAGACCAAAAGTTTGGACACACCTTCTCATTTAAAGATTTTTCTGTATTTTCATGACTATGAAAATTGTACATTCACACTGAAGGCATCAAAACTATGAATTAACACATGTGGAATTATATACTTAACAAAAAAGTGTGAAATAACTGAAAATATGTCTTATATTCTAGGTTCTTCAAAGTAGCCACCTTTTGCTTTGATGACTGCTTTGCACACTCTTGGCATTCTCTTGATGAGCTTCAAGAGGTAGTCACCGGTTTTCACTTCTAGGTGCCCTGTCAGGTTTAATAAGTGGGATTTCTTGCCTTATAAATGGGGTTGGGACCATCAGTTGTGTTGTGCAGAAGTCTGGCGGATACACAGCTGATAGTCCTACTGTATAGACTGTTAGAATTTGTATTATGGCAAGAAAAAAGCAGCTAAGTAAAGAAAAACGAGTGGCCATCATTATTTTAAGAAATGAAGGTCAGCCAGTGCGAAAAATTGGGAAAACTTTGAAAGTGTCCCCAAGTGCAGTTGCAAAAACCATCAAGCGCTACAAAGAAACTGGCTCACATGAGGACCGCCCCAGGAAAGGAAGACCAAGAGTCACCTCTGCTTCTGAGGATAAGTTTATCCGAGTCACCAGCCTCAGAAATCGCAGGTTAACAGCAGCTCAGATTAGAGACCAGGTCAATGCCACACAGAGTTCTAGCAGCAGACACATCTCTTCAACAACTGTTAAGAGGAGACTTTGTGCAGCAGGCCTTCATGGTAAAATAGCTGCTAGTAAACCACTGCTAAGGACAGGCAACAAGCAGAAGAGACTTGTTTGGGCTAAAGAATACAAGGAATGGACATTAGACCAGTGGAAATCTGTGCTTTGGTCTGATGAGTCCAAATTTAAGATCTTTGGTTCCAACCACCATGTCTTTGTGCGACGCAGAAAAGGTGAATGGATGGACTCTACATGCCTGGTTCCCACCCTGATGCATGGAGGAGGAAGTGTGATGGTGTGGGGGTGCTTTGCTGGTGACACTGTTGGGGATTTATTCAAAATCGAAGGCATACTGAACCAGCATGGCTGAACAGCATCTTGCAGCGGCATGCTATTCCATCCGGTTTGCGTTTAGTTGGACCATCATTTATTTTTCAACAGGACAATGACCCCAAACACACCTCCAGGCTGTGTAAGGGCTATTTGACCAAGAAGGAGAGTGATGGGGTGCTACGCCAGATGACCTGGCCTCCACAGTCACCAGACCTGAACCCAATCGAGATGGTTTGGGGTGAGCTGGACCGCAGAGTGAAGGCAAAAGGGCCAACAAGTGCTAAGCATCTCTGGGAACTCCTTCAAGATTGTTGGAAGACCATTTCCGGTGACTACCTGTTCAACAGAATACCAAGGGTGTGCAAAGCAGTCATCAAAGCAAAAGGTGGCTACTTTGAAGAACCTAGAATATAAGACATATTTTCAGTTGTTTCACACTTTTTTGTTAAGCATATAATTCCACATGTGTTAATTCATAGTTTTGATGCCTTCAGTGTGAATGTCCAATTTTCATAGTCATGAAAATACAGAAAAATCTTTAAATGAGAAGGTGTGTCCAAACTTTTGGTCTGTACTGTATGTGCATGTGGCAGGCCACACTTTTGAAACTCGATGACATGCACAATAGCACAGACATGTCCAAATAATCCATTGTTGATGTCAGATAACAGGGATTCAAGTTTAAGTTTAAAGACCCATGCAACTAAGTCTGGGCGATGTTCAACACGTTGCCACTGTTGTAAATTTTCAGTAATTTCCCTCCACTTTGGATTACACGTCATGGTGACAAAGAGATCAGGGCGACCATATTTGGTAACGATAGCCATAGCATCCTGATACCGCTGCTGCATATTTCGTGCACTGCCTTCGAAGGATGATGGTAAAATTACATTTTTTCCAAGGGGGATGCCCTTTTCAATAGATTTGTTGAGTAAATGTTCTTGTAGCAAGCAATAATCTTCTACTTTTAGATCTTTTTGATGCATTCAAATGTAATGTAGTCTATTAGTTTCGATTTTGACATATGCATCAACCAAATATTGTTGTGTTAGGTTACCTCCATTTAGTAGTGGATTAAAATCCTTTCTTACTGATAAAACACAGCTGTAAAACTGTAGTTGGGTAATCCTTCATTTACTATCTCCTTGGTGTTTTAGAGCGTCATGTCAACCTTGTTCTCCATAAGGGAAAAAGATAGGATACATCAGAGCATCTAAATTACTATGCAGAATACTGATTCTTTGAGTTTTTGGAGCCAGAGGGTTTTGTGGATCAGGTTTTAAATGAATTAAGATGTCTCCATGATTGTCACTTCACTCACAGTTGGTTTATTGTATCGTCTGGGATCTTGAGTCCGATCTTGTTTAATAGCCATTGTGATGTTTGGCATGACAGTTCCATTTTGTAGAGCTTTGATCATCTCTTGTTCTTCCACATCGTGTAGCATTCTATAGGCAGCAGTGAAAGGATTTTGTGTTTGCATTAGCTCAGCAATAATGGTCATTAAAGTAGGATGACATTTTTCATTTTCTTTACATTGCAGTCGTTGTTCATTAGCGTGGGTGGTATGTAGTATGTAAAGTTGTGCAAATTTAGGTGGTTCTTCGTCAGCTGGATGCAGTGTGCCTGTTTGATGATAGATCTGTCCATGAAGTCAAAAACAGTATGGGCCATATCCAGGAAGTGGTGAAACACTTGCTCCCATGGACACAAAAGCAAAAGAACTGTTGATAGAGCGAATATTGTCCATAAAATTTTTGCTGTATTCATGTTCTCCTGTCATCAACATTGTCAACATATGGGATACTGTATTATAGGTAAATGTACTTTACCCTTCTGACAGCACTGGGTAAACTTTTTATCCAGAGACATCTCAAAGCTTGGCAATTTTCACATACATTGGTCATGTCATCGCAGCTGTGTTCTTTAATACTATTTTTATCCTGAGTAAAATATTGTTGTTGCTGTAGTAGTAGTGGAGTATTTAAAGAGTCAATGGATCTTGTTTGTCACCAAATGTTGATTAGTCATTTATTTTGTAGTTGCAGTACTGTAAGCGTTTGTGTTTCAGCTTGTGGCTGCACAGAGTATGGTGCTGTATTGTGTAACGCTGGCATTGATATGGCTAGTGGAGATAGTTGCCGAGAGGTCATAGACCTTACAGTGGTAGAATCTGTGGTGTGGTGTTCAGATTGTGATTAGTGTTCAGCGAGCATGCTCGACATTGCTTGGTACTCGCCCGAGCATCTCACTACTCGGGATGTTCGGTGAGCACCGAGCATTTTCGGGTTACTCGGGCGGGATCTCGGGTCTCCGCCCTGCATATTTGGCGCTCTTTACAGAACCAATGAACTTGCAGGGATTGCCAGCCAGTCACTGTAATGCCGCAGCCATGTTGGTTGTCGGCATTACAGTGATTGGCTGGCCGCACAGCGTCACCTCGAGTATTTAAAACCGGGCGCCGCCATCTTGGACACAGTCGCTCCGGATCAGACAGTGTAGGGAGAGTGCTGCTGAGCTAGGGAGAGATTTATACTACAAAATAGGTAGTGTAGGGTCTCTAAAGCCTGCAAAATCAAACAGACAGTCCTTTTCAGGACTAATATCCATCCCAGATATCAGGCAGGCAGGCTGTATAGGAGACGCAGTGGTTATACCAACAAACACTGCATTACAGTCCTGTGTGCTGCTGCTGCTCAAATTGCTAGACTTAGCCCCAGGTCTCAGGGGCCAGGAAAAATCCTTTTTTTTCATCTAAATCCTCTTTTTTTTGTTTTCCTCAGTCAGACTGTACAAATACCCGTCTTATTAACCTTTTGGTATTTCCAGCCCCCCCCCCCAAAAAAAAATTGAGTGTGTCTGTGAGTGTTCAGACACAAATATATCTGTTTAAAAGAGTCTGGTTTCGTTCAGATAACTAGAACTGTGGTTTTGCAGTTCCACGGTTCAAATCTCTGTATTATCCCCTTTTTTGCCTTTTTTCCATATAAAAAAACAGTTTGAGTGTCTTGCTGACTGTTCAGACACAAATATATCTATTTAAAAAAGTCTGGTATATGCCAGGAAATTAGAACTGTGCTTTTCCTCTTCCACGGTTCAAATCTGGGTGTTATCCACCTTTTTGCCTTTTATCCATAAAAAAAACAGTTTGAGTGTCTCGCTGACTGTTCAGACACAAATATATCTGTTTAAAAGATTCTGGTGTAGGCCAGAGAACTAGAACTGTGGTTTTCCTCTTCCACGGTTCTAATCTCCTTTTTATTACCCTTTTGCCATTGATAGTGCGAGTATAAGCTATTTTACTTCATTTACAATGGGCAAGGCGCGTGGCAAGGGACGTGGAACTGGACGTTCTGGTGATGGTGCGTGCAGAGGACGGGGCCATGGTCAAGGTGAAAATGTGCCACAACCAACAGCCACATCTTCTCGCTCCCAGTTCTTGACCGAATTACTAGGGAAGAACACAACAACACCACTATTGCGAACTGATCAGTGTGAACAGGTTATTAATTGGATAGCAGATAATACTTCCAGTCACCTGGGCACCACCACCTCCGGTCTGTCTTCCACACGGCCAAGTGTTAGTAGCCGTGAGTCTCGACCACATACTCCTCCTCACCCTGATGCTCCTTTCTCCCACCATGCCGAGTGTCATCAGACAGCAACTGATCCCACAGTTGGACACTCTGAAGAGCTGTTCACTGGTCCATTTCCATATTTGTGCCCCTCGCCTGCTCCACTTGAAGTGGTGGAAGAGGAGATCCCATGTAGCGATGGCCAAATATTTGAACAGCCACGGCCACAGGAAGGCGACGCTGGCAATTTGTCACAAGAGGTGGACGATGACGAGACACAATTGCCACGAAGTGAGGAGGAGGACCGTGGTGCGGAAGTGGAAGAGGAGGAGGTGGTGGATGACCTAGGAACTGACCCAACGTGGCAGGAGGACACGCAGAGCGAGGCCAGCAGCACACAGGGGGAGGGAGGCAGAGTACCCCAACAGGCAGGAAGAAGCAGTGTGGTGGCCACAGATAGAAGGCAGTCAACCGTTCCCCGTAACTCCAACACGAGGGACGTTGCCAGTACAACCTGTAGGTCTTCCAGAGTCTGGAATTTTTTTAAAGACTCTGCTGATAACCCCCAAAAGGCCATTTGTACCACCTGCCAGCCAGCATCAGCAGGGGTGACAAAACTACCAGCCTGACCACCACCAGCATGATCAGGCACATGTCAGCAAAGCACCCGACTTTGTGGGGCGAACCCCAGGGTCCACGACAAGTGTCAGCGGGTGTCACCACTGCTTCTTCCGCTGTTGTGCGTGTAACAGAACCCCCTGTTGTGCGTGCAAGGCAATCCCCTGTCCATACTGCATGCAAAGATGCCTCCTCCTCTCAGTCTTCACTTGTTATGGCAGTTTCTCAAGAAACAGCATCAACGTCCACGTCCACGTCCCACCGCAGCGTTCAATTGTCCATATCCCAGACCTTTGAATGAAAGCGCAAATTCGCAGCCAACGCCCCACAGGCCACAGTCCTAAATTTGCACATTTCACGACTGCTTGCGTTGGAAATGCTGCCTTTTAGGCTGGTGGAGACAGAATCCTTTCTCAACCTTATGGCGGTGGCCGTCCCTCGGTACTCGGTCCCCAGCCGACACTATTTTACCCGGTGTGCCATCCTCGCACTACACAAGCACGTGTCCAAAAACATCTGCCGTGCCCTCAACAACGCAGTTACTGGGAGAGTACACCTGACAACGGACACCGTGGACAAGTGCTTGTGGCCAGGGACGGTACATCTCCCTGACAGCACACTTGGTAAACATAGTGGGAGCCGAGACCTTGGGATGGAACACATCCTCCCCACACCGAGGATTGTGGGCCCTATATCAGTCAGAGTTGCCCCCACAGTGTACAGCTCCTGCGCATCATCCTCCTCCTCCTCATATTCAGCCTCCATCTCAGATATCACCACATCAGTTACAAGCTGGAAGCACTGCAGTACTGCCTCCGCCAAGCGGCAACAGGCTGTGCTGAAACTCATAAGCTTAGGTGATAAACCTCACACTGCTTGTGAATTGTGGACAGCTGTGAAAGAGCAGGTAGATCTGTGGCTGAGGCCGCTGAACCTATATCCAGGCATGGTCGTGTGTGACAATGGCCGTAACCTGGTGGCGGCACTGAGGCGAGATCACACACGTACCATTCCTGGCTCATGTGCTTAACCTTGTGGTTCAACGGTTTCTTAAATCATACCCTGAGTTGCCAGATCTGCTCGTCAAAGTACGCCGCCTGTCTGCTCATTTTCGGAAGTCGGCTACAGCTTCTGTTGCCTTTGCTGTGTTGCAGCAGCGTTTGCAGCTTCCTGCTGACTGACTGGTGTGTGATGTTCCCACACGTTGGAACTCTACCCTCCACATGTTGCAAAGGATTTGTGAGCAGAAGAGAGCAGTTGTGGAGTACCAGCTGCAACAAGGCCGTCGATATTCAGGTCAGACTCCACACATATGTACCATCCTGACAAATTTTGAGGAGTCCACCAAGATGGTGAGTGGCGATGACGCCATCATTAGCGTCAGCATCCCACTTGTCTGTCTTTTGCAATGCTCTCTGCAGAGAATTAAAGAGGAGGCATTGCAGCCATAGTATGATGAGATGGATCAAGAAGCCGTAGCGGGCGAGTACACACAGCCCAGCCTCATCTCATCTTAACGTGCATTGGGGGACAATGAGGGAGAGGAGGAAGAGGAGGAAGAACAGGAGCTGGTATCATGCACTGTAGACGGTAGTACCTGTACAACTGTCATACCGTCGGTTCAGCGTGGGTGGCCTGAGGACAGGGGGGAGGAGGAGGAGGAGGAGGAGGAGGAGAGCATGTTCAGTCGTCATCATGATGAGGACATAGAAGTCTTGCGCCTTACCAGTCTGGCACGCATGGCTGACGTTATGTTACGCTACCTTTACCGTGACCCTCGTGTTGTCAAAATGTTGGGTGACAGTCTTTACTGGTTGGTGACACTTTTAGACGCCCGCTACAAGGAGAACTTTCACTCTCTTATTCATGAGGTGGAGAGGTCTACAAAAATGGGGCAGTACCAGAAGGCTCTTGCTGCAGAACTGTTAAAAAAATTCCCATCTGAACACGCTAACTGCAGAGGTCACAGTTCGTTGCCCAACCAAGGCATACAGGCGAGAGAGACGCAACTCCAATCCAGCAGAGGCAGGGGAACACTGTCAATGTTCTGGGACAGTTTCTGAGACCCGCCCAGCTCACAGGCCCTGAGGTGCAGGGTACTCTCACAAGGAGTGGAAAGTTTCAAAAGATGGTGAGGAAGTACCTTGCCGACCGTACCAGCGTCCTCCGTGATTCCTGTGTGCCTTTTAATTATTGGGTATCCAAGCTGGACACTTGGAATGAACTCGCTCTGTACGCCTTGGAGGTCCTGGCCTTTCCTGCCGCTAGCGTGTTATCGGAGCGTGTTTTAGTGCCGCTGGGGGAATTATAACTGATAAGTGCACTCGCCTGTCAACTGACAATGCTAACAAGCTGACCCTTATCAAAATGAACAAGGGCTGGATTGGGCCAGACTTCTCATCACCACCAAATGACAGCAGAGTAACATAAAGTCAAATCCACTGTGTTATTTCGGGAGGTATATTCCCATGCACTGCTTCACACCCACACATGGATATATGCTTCCTCATTTCGGCTGTTTTTTACTCTTCTCCTTATCCTCAGCCTCCACCACCACTATACCACCAGGGTGACCGTGGTCCGTGTTGCCAGCATTGCAAGTTCCTCTGTCCTAATTTTTGGCAGCTTTTGCTTGGAAGGCATAGGCAAAGACTATGGGAGACCCACTCCCCAATAATGGGAATAATGTTTTTAAGATGCTGTACTGCATGGCTCTTGTAAGGGGCATTGCAAGTTCTCCCGTCCTAATTTTTGGCAGCTTTTTCTTCGAAGGCATAGGCAAAGACTATGGGAGACCCATTCCCCAATAATGGGAATAATGTTTTTAATATGCTGTACTGCATGGCTCTTGTAAGGGGCATTGCAAGTTCCTCTGTCCTAATTTTTGGCAGCTTTTGCTTCGAAGGCATAGGCAAAGACTATGGGAGACCCACTCCCCAAAAATGGGAATAATGGTTTTAATATGCTGTACTGCATGGCTCTTGTAAGGGGCATTGCAAGTTCCTCCGTCCTAATTTTTGGCAGCTTTTGCTTCGAAGGCATAGGCAAAGACTATGGGAGACCCACTCCAAAATAATGGGAATAATGTTTTTAATATGCTGTACTGCATGGCTCTTGTAAAGGGCATTAAAATCGTCTTGTTAAGCTACTGTGACCTCCACGTCTCTTCCAAGGGTCATTGATATTGTCTTTTTATTCCACTGGGACCTCCACGTCTCTTCCAAGGGGCATTGATATTGTCTTTTTAGTCCACTGTGACCTCCACGTCTCTTCCAAGGGGCATTAAAACCATCTTGTTTAACCACTCTGAACTCCACGTCTCTTCCAAGGGGCCATTAAAATCGTCTTGTTTAGCTACTGTGACCTCCACGTCTCTTCCAAGGGTCATTGATATTGTCTTTTTATTCCACTGGGACCTCCACCACTCTTCCAAGGTGCATTGATATTGTCTTTTTATTCCACTGCGACCTCCACCACTCTTCCAAGGGACATTGATATTGTCTTTTTATTGCACTGTAACCTCCACCACTCTTCCAAGGGGCATTGATATTGTCTTTTTATTCCACTGGGACCTCCACGTCTCTTCCAAGGGGCATTAAAACCGTCTTGTTAAACCACTCTGAACTCCACAGCTCTTCCAGGGGGCATTGAAATGTTGTTTTTAATTACCTCTCACCTCCACGACTCTTCCAACAGGCATTGCATTTCCTCCTAATTTCAGTCGGCTTTTGCTTTTCAATGCATAGGCGAACACTAAGGGAGACCCACTCCTCAATAATGGGTAGAAGGTTTTTAGTATGCTGTAATTCACGTCTGTTTCAAGGGGCATTGCAGTTCCTCATAATTTTTGGAAAGCCTTCCATTCACTGCTTAGGCCAACAGTGTACAGGAGACCCAGTTGCTATAAAAGGATAAAACAGTTTAGTTAAGGCCCTCTGACCTCCATGTCACTTCCAAGGGGCATTGGAGTGCCTGAAAATTTTTGGTAGGCATTGCACTCACTGTATGCCCTATAACTGTGTAGCCGAACCGCTCCTTTTGTTACAGAAACATATCCTACAAGACATGTGTGGTTGACTGGCCTGATATTGATGTGAATGGTCCCTGTTCCTCCTGCTCTTTCTCCTTTGCCACCACCTCATCCATCATTTATCACCTGAAGCTTTGTTTTAACGGGAGTCATAGAACTGGGATAGTAGCAGGAAAACATCCAGCAATCCTTGGAGGAGATAGGATATGCGCCAAAACGCTGACCACCTCAGGCCTAGCCACTACTACATACATGCGCTTGCATTCCAAGGAACAGAAAGCTAAGGAGATGGATGGCCTCATGATTAGAGATGAGCGTTGTTCGACTCGAACTGTTCGCCTATCTCAAATTCGAGCTGTTTTGGGCGGTGTTCGAGCCGTTCGGCGAACACGAACGATTTGAAAAAAATTCGGCTGTTCGAGGTTATTTTCGATAACTGTTCGTGCACCAAAATCATAACTGGATTTTTTCTCAGTAATGCTGAAAATTAATGTTAATACGCAGTTTGAGTGTACAGTGGGGCGGGGGGAGGGGCAGGGGATGGATCTCTGCAGGAATAATGAAGATCTCCATTTTTTTTTCTCTTTCCCGCATTTACAGTGGGGAGGTGCAATCTGTCAGCCTATCAGCAGCGCACACACGGAGCAAACTGCTTTTTTTCACACAAGCAAGGGCATGTGTCATTGGCAGTGTATGTCACATGTCCTTGCCCTATAAGACCCAGCCATTTTCCCCGTCGCCACCATTTTCTCACTGCTGCAGCTGCGTGTTAGACGGCACCGCTGTTGCTGTGTGCGCTATACCTTGTTAATTTCAAGCCAATTTTCGCACAAATCTACAGATAGCTTGGGAGTAGGGAATAGTTGTGATTGCAGTCCTTTTAAGGACTTGGTTACAGCGTTTCCTACAACTTTTATCAGGCAGGTCTGTGCTCTTAAATAGATAGGTTGGGAGTAAAGACTAATTGTAATTGCAGTCCTTTTCAGGACTAAGTTACATAAGTTCCTATCAGTTTTTGCCAGGCAGGTCTGTGCCAGTGCTGTGCAAGTTTTTTTCACAGCATTTGGCTAAATCTAGCAAAGCTAATCCTTTTGGCCTATTGCAGAGTGTGTTAGTCAGTGGAGTAGCCTATCTGTGTTGCAAGCTACACCACCTGTGTATAGAATACCAATTTTTTTACTGCACCTAGTGAAGTAAAACCTTTTGGGCACAGCATCATTCTATTAGTCCATCTATACTAACCTCCACCAGGTTGCAAATTGAATATAATTTTTTTCTGCATCTAGCTCTGAAAAAATATTTGGGCTTCCCACTGTGCAAGAGCGCGCACTTGATCTCCAGTCCAGGGTGTCTCTCTGGCTTCCCTCCATGCTGTCTGTTTGCTTCTGTGTCTGCTGCTTATGGGCGGCGCCCGATCACTTCCTGCTTTTTGTACCTGCTGCAGGCACACCCTTTGTGCGTCCTCAGCCTATTGCTGTCTGTCACCTGGTATTTAAACCAGCTGCCCCATTAACCCATGCCTGAGCATCTTGCCCTGTCAGTTGGCTTTTGTCTCTGACATGCCAGGTCCTGTGTATGTTACCTGTCTTGCAGTAACTGTTCCCATGTCTGTACTGTGTCCTATCTGTGTACCTTAACCTGCAGTTTGTACTCGTTCCTTGCCTGTTTGTTCCGCCTTCCTGGAGGCTGTATTTCCAGGCCAGTCTGAACACGCTCCTTGCCTGTTCGTCCCGCCTCTCTGGGGGCCGTATTCCCAGACCCGCTCCTGTATCCCGCTGCAGTGTCGGTCTCCTCCGTACACTCAGTTCCAGTCTGAACTCTCTCCTATCTTTTACCTGTTTTTTCTCTATGTCCGTTCCTTTCCTTTTTCTGCAGAGTCTGAACTCGTACCTACTCCTGCTCGTTGTCACTGTACTTCCGTTTGTGAGTTTGTAGTCCACTCGCTACTTCTCTGCAAGTACCCTGTGGGTATCTGGTTCTGCCTTTCCCTTCTAGTCTGTTCCGTGTGAACAGAGCCCTGTTCCTTCCGCGTCTGCGGTTTTTGCTTTGCTCTGCTCTGTCCACCGCGTCTGCGGTTTTCGCTTTGCTCAGCTCTGTCCGCCGCGTCTGCGGTTTTCGCTTTGCTCAGCTCTGTCCGCCGTGTCTGCGGTTTTCGCTTTGCTCAGCTCTGTCCGCCGCGTCTGCGGTTTTCGCCTTGCTCAGCTCTGTCCGCCGCGTCTGCGGTTTTCACTTTGCTCAGCTCTGTCCGCCGCGTCTGCGGTTTTCGCTTTGCTCAGCTCTGTCCACCGCGTTTGCGGTTTTCGCTTTGCTCAGCTCTGTCCACCGCGTTTGCGGTTTTCGCTTTGCTCAGCTCTGTCCACCGCGTTTGCGGTTTTCGCTTTGCTCAGCTCTGTCCACCGCGTCTGCGGTTTTCGCTTTGCTCAGCTCTGTCCACCGCGTCTGCGGTTTTCGCTTTGCTCAGCTCTGTCCACCGCGTCTGCGGTTTTCGCTTTGCTCAGCTCTGCCCACCGCGTCTGCGGTTTTCGCTTTGCTCAGCTCTGTCCACCGCGTCTGCGGTTTTCGCTTTGCTCAGCTCTGTCCACCGCGTCTGCGGTTTTCGCTTTGCTCAGCTCTGTCCACCGCGTCTGCGGTTTTCGCTTTGCTCAGCTCTGTCCACCGCGTCTGCGGTTTTCGCTTTGCTCAGCTCTGTCCACCGCGTCTGCGGTTTTCGCTTTGCTCAGCTCTGTCCACCGCGTCTGCGGTTTTCGCTTTGCTCAGCTCTGTCTACCGCGTCTGTGGTTTCGAATTTGTCTCCCAGTCTGTACTGGACCCTACCCAGCTTGTGCTCTAGTCTGCCTGTTCCTGTATTCCCCGGTGTGGGTCAACAGCCGTGTCCGGAGTCTGACCTGGAGTAGACCCTGGTTCCTCTGCTCGGTTCCTCCCTGGTGCACTGGCGTCGTATGCCGTCGTGCGACCTTGGTCGGATCGGGCAGATACTTAGTTACGCCCCTCCAGGCACTCTCCGGTTCATGGCACAGTGGAATCACTACATAAACACGCACACGTCAGTCAGTCCGGGCGTGTGCATTACAGCATGCTCAGGCCATGGTTCCCGTTGAGCCCCACGGCCTTCGCTCTCTGAGAAGTTTTCCAGCGAATACATGCATTAAAATAAATAAATAAAAATTTTTTTTTCCCTTTAGCTGAGTTCCAGGCGAATTACGCACCCGTCCAGATGGATCTATCTGCTCTCGTTCCTGCGGATCCGCTACGTTATTATGGGGATCCAAGACAAAGTCGTGCATTTGTGGAGCAATGCATGCTACACTTCAAGTTCTACCCTCTATGTTTTCCCACCGATCGGGTTAAGGTGGCATTCATAATGTCTTACCTGGCGGGTGATGCCTTGGAATGGATCAACCCCCTATATGAAACCCAGGATCCGATCCTCCTGGACCTAATGGCCTTTCTGGTGGCCTTTCTAATGGTCTTTGATGATCCTAACCCGGAGGCTCCTGCTGAAGCTTCACTTCCCAATATCCCGGAGCAGCCCCAATGGGTAATGTGTGTGGGTAGCGCAATAGTCCTCCAGCCCAATGAGACTACTGCCCACCCAGAATCCTCACAGGGTGACTACGCTTTCCGGAATACTTCTCCCAACCTCAAGAGGCAGTCCAGACGTGCTAGGCGTAGAGGCAAGCCGTCACGCCAGGGTCTGTCCTCCCTGAGACCTCCTGACCCCAACCTTGAAGTCCCTACTGAAGCTTCATCTCCCTGTATCCCGGAGAAGCCCCAACGGGTAATGTGCGTGGGTAGTGCACCAGTTCTCCTGCCCGAAGAGACTTCTGCCCATCCAGACTCCACACAGGAGAACTTCCTGCACCCGGCATCAGATGCTTCACCCACTTTAACCGGTGTGCATGTCCAAGGATGCTCCAAAGCTGTGGTTACCTCAGAGTCTGTGCACCTCTACTACCTGGCGGAGGACCCCCTGTTGCCTCCTGAATCCTCCGGGATACCACTCGATGACAAATGGAGAGAGACTTCTCTACACCCAGTACTCGATACTTTGTCCGCTTCGTCCTGTGAGCCTGACAATGGGTACCCCAAAGTGGTAGTTACCTCCGAGTCTCTACACCCCTCCGACCAGGCGGAGGACCTCCAGTTGTCTCCAGAACCCTTCGGGGTGCTACCTGGTAGCGAAAGGACAGAGACTCTCCTAAACTCTGTACCTGATACCTCGCTCGCTTCGTCCAGTGAGTCCAACCTAGTGTACTCCGAAGCAGAGGTTACTCCCGAGTCTCTACACCCCTCCGACCAGGCGGAGGACCTCCAGTTGTCTCCAGAACCCTTCGGGGTGCCACCTGGTGGTGAATGGATAGAGACTTTCCTATATCCTGGATCTGATACCTCTTTTGCTTCGTCCAGTGAGTCTGACCTAGTGTACTCTGAAGCAGAGGTTACCCATGAGTCTCTACACCCCTCTGACCAGGCGGAGGACCTCCAGTTGTCTCCAGAACCCTTCGGGGTGCCACCTGGTGGTGAATGGACAGAGACTTTCCAATACTCGGTACCCGATACCTCACCTGCTTCGTCCAGTGAGTCCGACCTAGTGTACTCTGAAGCAGATGTTTTCCCCGAGCCTCTGCACTCTTCTGACCCGGCAGAGGACCTCCAGTTGTTTCCTGACTCCTCCGGGGTACCACCAGATAACAAAGAGACAGTGACTTTTTTTCACCCTGTACCTGATAACCTGTCTATTTCTTCCTGTGAATTTGACAAGATGTACCTCGAAGCAGAGGTTATCCCCGAGTCTCTACACCCCTCCGACCAGGCGGAGGACCTCCAGTTGTCTCCTGAACCCTTCGGGGTGCTACCTGATAACGAATGGACAGGTACTCTTCTATATTCGGTACCTGATACCTCGCCCGCTTCATCCAGCGAGTCCGACCTAGTGTACTCCGAAGCAGAGGTTACCCCCGAGTCTCTGCACTATTCTGACCCGGCGGAGGACTCCCAGTTGTTTTCTGAATCCTCCTGGGTACCACCAGATAACAAGGTAACAGGGACTTTTCTACACCTTGTACCTGATACCTCGCCCATTTCATCCTGTGAGTTTGACAAGATGTACCCCGAAGCAGAGGTTACCCCCGAGTCTCTGCACTCCTTCAACCCGGCGGAGGACTTCCAGTTGTCTCCTGAACCCTCTGGGGTGCTACCTGATAATAAGTGGAGAGAGACTTCCCTGTGTGCTGTTCCTGGTACTCCACCTGTTTCGTCTGTTGCTGAGGATGGCTGGATAGGAGGTAGCATCCTAGCTACCCAGATGAGACCAGTTTCTCCAGTGGACAGTGGAAGTGATCTACTTGAAGTAAAGGATTGGCCCTCGAATTCCCTGCGGAACATTCTGGCAGGCCTGAAGAAGAGGGGGCGTAAGGGGGGGGTACTGTAACATACCTGGCGGCGTCCTTGCATAGTGGTCCATCTCCCACTGTGCAAGAGCGTGCACTTGATCTCCAGTCCAGGGTGTCTCTCTGGCTTCCCTCCATGCTGTCTGTTTGCTTCTGTGTCTGCTGCTTATGGGCGGCGCCCGATCACTTCCTGCTTTTTGTACCTGCTGCAGGCACACCCTTTGTGCGTCCTCAGCCTATTGCTGTCTGTCACCTGGTATTTAAACCAGCTGCCCCATTAACCCATGCCTGAGCATCTTGCCCTGTCAGTTGGCTTTTGTCTCTGACATGCCAGGTCCTGTCTATGTTACCTGTCTTGCAGTATCTGTTCCCATGTCTGTACTGTGTCCTATCTGTGTACCTTAACCTGCAGTCTGTACTCGTTCCTTGCCTATTCGTTCTGCCTTCCTGGAGGCTGTATTTCCAGGCCAGTCTGAACACGCTCCTTGCCTGTTCGTCCCGCCTCTCTGGGGGCCGTATTCCCAGACCCACTCCTGTATCCCGCTGCAGTGTCGGTCTCCTCCGTACACTCAGTTCCAGTCTGAACTCTCTCCTATCTTTTACCTGTTTTTTCTCTATGTCCGTTCCTTTCCTTTTTCTGCAGAGTCTGAACTCGTACCTACTCCTGCTCGTTGTCACTGTACTTCCGTTTGTGAGTTTGTGGTCCACTCGCTACTTCTCTGCAAGTACCCTGTGGGTATCTGGTTCTGCCTTTCCCTTCTAGTCTGTTCCGTGTGAACAGAGCCCTGTTCCTTCCGCGTCTGCAGTTTTTGCTTTGCTCTGCTCTGTCCACCGCGTCTGCGGTTTTCGCTTTGCTCAGCTCTGTCCGCCGCGTCTGCGGTTTTCGCTTTGCTCAGCTCTGTCCGCCGCGTCTGCGGTTTTCGCTTTGCTCAGCTCTGTCCGCCGCGTCTGCGGTTTTCGCCTTGCTCAGATCTGTCCGCCGCGTCTGCGGTTTTCGCTTTGCTCAGCTCTATCCGCCGCGTCTGCGGTTTTCGCTTTGCTCAGCTCTGTCCACCGCGTTTGCGGTTTTCGCTTTGCTCAGCTCTGTCCACCGCGTTTGCGGTTTTCGCTTTGCTCAGCTCTGTCCACCGCGTCTGCGGTTTTCGCTTTGCTCAGCTCTGTCCACCGCGTCTGCGGTTTTCGCTTTGCTCAGCTCTGTCCACCGCGTCTGCGGTTTTCGCTTTGCTCAGCTCTATCCACCGCGTCTGCGGTTTTCGCTTTGCTCAGCTCTGTCCACCGCGTCTGCGGTTTTCGCTTTGCTCAGCTCTGTCCACCGCGTCTGCGGTTTTCGCTTTGCTCAGCTCTGTCCACCGCGTCTGCGGTTTTCGCTTTGCTCAGCTCTGTCCACCGCGTCTGCGGTTTTCGCTTTGCTCAGCTCTGTCCACCGCGTCTGCGGTTTTCGCTTTGCTCAGCTCTGTCCACCGCGTCTGCGGTTTTCGCTTTGCTCAGCTCTGTCTACCGCGTCTGCGGTTTCGAATTTGTCTCCCAGTCTGTACTGGACCCTACCCAGCTTGTGCTCTAGTCTGCCTGTTCCTGTATTCCCCGGTGTGGGTCAACAGCCGTGTCCGGAGTCTGACCTGGAGTAGACCCTGGTTCCTCTGCTCGGTTCCTCCCTGGTGCACTGGCGTCGTATGCCGTCGTGCGACCTTGGTCGGATCGGGCAGATACTTAGTTACGCCCCTCCAGGCACTCTCCGGTTCATGGCACAGTGGAATCACTACATAAACACGCACACGCCAGTCAGTCCGGGCGTGTGCATTACACTTGTTCTATTAGTCCATCTATACTGACCTCCATCAGGTTGCAAATTAAAACTAATTTTTATCTGCATCTAGTTCTGAAAAAATATTTGGGCTTCTAGCAGTGTGTGGGACTTGGTCTATTAGTCCATCTATACTGACCTCCATCAGGTTGCAAATTGAATATAATTTTTTTCTGCATCTATCTCTGAAAAAATATTTGGGCTTCTAGCAGTGTGTGGGACTTGTTCTATTAGTCCATCTATACTGACCTCCATCAGGTTGCAAATTGAATATAATTTTTTTCTGCATCTAGCTCTGAAAAAATATTTGGGCTTCTAGCAGTGTGTGGGACTTGGTCTATTAGTCCATCTATACTAACCTCCACCAGGTTGCGAATTAAAAATAATTTTTATCTGCATCTAGCTCTGAAAAAATATTTGGGCTTCTAGCAGTGTGTGGGACTTGGTCTATTAGTCCATCTATATTGACCTCCATCAGTTTGCAAATTGAATATAATTTTTTTCTGCATCTAGCTCTGAAAAAATATTTGGGCTTCTAGCAGTGTGTGGGACTTGTTCTATTAGTCCATCTATACTGACCTCCATCAGGTTGCAAATTGAATATAATTTTTTTCTGCATCTAGCTCTGAAAAAATATTTGGGCTTCTAGCAGTGTGTGGGACTTGGTCTATTAGTCCATCTATACTGACCTCCATCAGGTTGCAAATTGAATATAATTTTTTTCTGCATCTAACCCAGCCAATAGTTTTGGCCTAATACCACAGTTTGGCCACTCAGCTCTGCTCGGTTCCCATCCATTGTTTTTTTGTGCAAACAACTCCAGAGTTGTGAATTAGTTAACCACCAAAATGAGTGGAAAAAGGCCTGCTGCTGGTGGAAAGGGGAATAGGCATGTTAGGAAGGGGAAAAAAGGTTGTGTCCGTGGAGTAGGTGTTAAAGCAACAGTAACATCTGCAGAAGAAAGACCATCTTCCAGCCAAACTAAAATGTCTACTTCTTTTAGCGGACAATGTAATAAGATCCCTTTCTTACGGCCACACCAATCGCTACAAATTCCAGATGAGGCACAAAAACAGCAGGTGCTTCAACGGATATCAAGTGCTCCTTTAAGTTGGCTCTCCACCACATCAACTTCAACATCACAAATACTCCAGTCCTCAGAGGTGTCACCCCAATTGCACTTGCTTCCTCACAGCTCCCAAATCTCCAGCTGCCCGTCTGAGTATGAGGTAGAACAGATGGTTGAGTCTGCAGAGCTGTTTACTCATACTATAGCCTGGGAATCAGAGGTTGGCTCCAGTGCTTCTGTGAATCCAGACGAGGAAATGATCTGCACTGATGCCCAGAATCTTTATGAGTCGGATCCAGGACCAGACGCAGAAGGTTCTGACCATAATGTAGACCCTCATTCCCAAACTGTAACTCCTGTTGGTGGAGACAATGAGGAAGACGATGATGAGACTCAAATACCTGATTGGAGCGACAACTTTAGTTTTTTGTCAGGGCAGGAACAGGTTGGCTCTGAGGACGACGGGTGTGATAACACACAGGGTGATGATGATGAGGTTGGAGATCCCACTTACTGTCAACCCACAGTCAGCCAAGAGATGAGGTCAGCAGAGGAGGTGGAGGAGGATGCTAGTGACGACGAGGTTAGGTTGCGCCTTCCTGGACAGAGACGCAGTACTGGAAGCACGTCAACAACTGCATCCTCAAACACAACTTTGCCTCTGACAACAAGTCGTGGTGGCTCTTCAGGTCGCATGGGTGCTAAGCCTTGCATAGCCTGGGCATTTTTTCAGATCGATAAAGATGACCCAACTCGTGTTATCTGTAACATTTGTCAGCAAAAGCTAAGTAGAGGCCAAAAAATACATAGTTTGAGTACTTCATGCATGAACCGGCACATGGACATGAAGCATAAGTTGCAGTGGGAAGCTCACTGTGCTACAATGCGTCCTAGCCGGCCGGGCCAACCACCGTCTGCCCCATCTTGTGCATCTATGGCCTTTTCATCATCTGTGACTGAGGGGACAGCAGTCACACCTGTTTTGGGACGCAGACCTGCCACCTCTTTACCCGCAACAGCCAGTGTGATTGACAGGTCATCATTTTCTTTGGAGGTGGTAACACCAGCTGGTGTTGAGCGCTGTCCGACATCGATAGCACCACCTTTGGATCAAGGCAACCTATCATGTCCGCCTGCATCTTCCTCACAGACCGGCAGTTTGCTGGGGACACCCTTATCAACCCTGTCTAAGCACAACAGCCAGCCCTCGGTCCCTCAGATGTGGACAAGTAAAAGACCATTTCCTCCTAGCCATGAGAAAGCTAAGAGGTTGAATTTCACCATCTGCAAGCTCTTGGCTACAGAAATGCTGCCTTTCCGCCTGGTGGACACAGAGGATTTTCGAGACCTTATGTCCGTCGCAGTGCCCCAGTACCAGATGCCCAGTCGGCACTACTTCTCAAAGAAAGGTGTGCCTGCGCTCCACCAGCATGTCGCACACAACATCACCGCTTCTTTGAGAAACTCTGTGTGTGACAGGGTGCATTTCACTGATGGAAGACTCATCAGATGAGGGAGACCTTGATCACATTTCTGTTGTGCGAGGTTGGGGGGGAGAGGACAGAGGAAGGAAGCATGATTGTTACTTCACCACCAACACAACAGGGACTTGGTGCTCCTGGATGCGCAAGACACATGAGTGCCTTCTTGCTGCACTACCTGCAACATGACCCTCGAATTGTGAGAATTAGAAATAATCCTGACTGCTGAGTTGCCATACTGTTAGATCCCCGGTACAAAAGTAAATTTGCAGAAATTATTCCTGCCATAGAAAGGGATGCACGCATGCAGGAGTATCAGCAGAGACTGTTGCAGAATCTTACATGTGCTTTTCCACAAAACACCAGTGGTGCACGTAGTGAATCTCACAGTTCCAACTTGCCAACCGTGGGACCGTCGAGGGTTCAGCACTCAAACCGTAACAGAAACACAGTATCTGCTGGTAACATCAATTTTGCGGAATCATTTCACCACTTTTTTAGCCTATCCTTTGCAAGGCCACAGGAGACAAGAAGTCTGACACATAGTCAACGCCTAGAGACGATGGTACAGGAGTATCTCCAAGTAAACATTGAAGCCATGACTGTGTCACTGGACCCTTGCTCTTTTTGGGCTTCCAATCTGGATAAAAGGCCAGAGCTCACCACTTACGCCTTGGAGATCTTGTCATGCCCCGCAGCCAGCGTTCTGTCTGAACGTGTGTTCAGTGCTGCTGGTGGTGTGCTGACAGATAAGCGCACGCGGCTCTCCACTGATAATGTAGACAGACTCACGTTCATAAAGATGAACAAATCATGGATCCGAAATGACTTTTCTACCCTTGTGTCATCCTGGGGAGAGTAAAAGCTTGATGATTGGTTAAAATCGCCTCACCAACCGTTTTAAGCTTTCAAATTACTAATCATGTTTATCTGTATCTTAGCTGGAAAATAATTTGGGCTTTGTAGCAGTGTGCAGTACTGATTCTATTAGGCCATCTATACTAAGCTCCACCAGATTTAAAATTAATAATAATTTTTAGCTGCTTCTAGCCCGGAAAATAATTTTGGGGCTCTGAGATGCGCAAGACACATAAGTGCCTTCTTGCTGCACTACCTGTAACATGACCCTCAGATTGTCAGAATTCGAAGTAATCCTGACTACTGGGTTGCCACACTCTTAGATCCCCCACACTCTTCGATCAACCTTTTCATTTTAATAAAGACCAAAAAAATTGTCATTTTTGAAATTATAAGCATTAGCAGGTTATTAGAAACTGAAATCAAACAGTTTTCAACTCAAAACTTTATTCTAGGTGATGTTACATTTGCACATAGGACCCCTTGTTCGAAAGGAGCTTCTGAACTCTCTCGTCCATTGTATTTGTCAGGTTTTGGATGGTTTCTGCTTCAATTGTTTTGCATGAGGACAGAATACCCTCCCAGAGCTGTTGCTTAGATGTGAACTGCCTCCCGCCATCATAGACACTCCTTTTGATGATGCTCCAGAGGTTCTGAATGGGGTAGAGGTCAGGGGAGCATGGGGGTCACACCATAAGTTTGTCCCCTTTTATGCCCATATCAGCCAGAGATGCAGATGTGTTATGTGCAGCATGAGACGGTGCATTATCATGCATGAAAATGATCTTGCTGTGGAATACACGGTTCTTCTTCTTGAACCATGGCAGGAAGTGCTGTTTGAGAAACTCCACATACATTATGGAGTTCATCTTTACCCCTTCAGGGACCCTAAAGGGGCCGACAATCTCTCTCCCCATTATTCCAGCCCAAAACATTACTCCACCTCTTCCTTGTTGGCGCTGTAGCCATGTTTGCGTGGAGTGTCCATCAACCAGCCATCCTCCACTCCATCCATCTGGACCATCGAGCGTTGCACGGCACTCATCCGTGAACACAACAGTTTTGAAGTCAGTCTTCATGTATTGTTTGGAACACTGGAGCCGTTTCTGCTTGTGTGCAGTGGATAGAGGAGGTCGACAGGATGGCGTATGCACAGCTGCAAACCTCTGAAGGACCCTGCATCTTGTTGTTCAGGGGACGTTGGAGGCACCAGCAGCTTCAAAAACTTGTCTGCTGCTATGACAAGGCTTTTTTGCCGCTGCTCTTTTAACCTGACGTAATTGCCTGTAGGAAAGCGTCCTCAATTTGCCCTTATCAGCACACACACGTGTGTACTGTGAATCAGCTACATACTTCTTGATTGCCAAGACACTTCATCCTGATCATCGCACAATGTTGATTGTAGTCATGCCTTGACCTAAACACTCCACAATTTGTTGCTTCTCAGCAGCCGACACATCCTTTTTCTTTCCCATTTTGGCAGAAAATGTAGGCTGCTTAATAATGTGGGACAGCCTTCTTAAGTAGTCTTGCCTTTCATTGGACACACCTGCCAAACTAATTAGCACAGGTGTCTGCAATTGCTTACAGTGATATAAAGAGCCCTGACACACATCACCATCAATGAGTTTAACTGATAAACAAACAAATTCTTCCCTTATCACTCCTAAACACTTTTTGCATAATAATTTGGAACACAGTGTACATGTGCTTTTCCACAAAACACCAGTGGTTCACGTAGTGAATCTTATAGTTCTAACTTGCCAACCGTGGTCTGTATGGAGTTGTTCAATAAAGGGCCCAAAATTAAGATAACATAGATGGGAGAGGTCTCTATGAATAGGAATTCCTAAGTGTTTGATACCCTGTGAGGGCCAGGCAAAGGGAAAGTTGGACTGGATGGAATCCTGTATGGATTTGGGGAGGGGGACATCGAGGGCCCCAGACTTCGCTGCATTGGTTTTAAAATTTGACCATGTAACAAAGTGATCTATTTCAGCCATAACAGCGGGGATGGATATATGTGATTGAGTGATATATACTAGAACATCATCAGCAAATAGAGAGCACTTGTACTCGGTGCCTCCCACCTCAATCCACCTAATATTGGGGTTATGGCGAATTGATGAGAGCAGGTGCTCCGTCACTAGGATGTATAAGAGAGGGGACAGAGGACATCCCTGCCTTGTCCCATTGGTGATTATGAAAGGTGATGAAAATGTTCTGACGCGCCCCCTGGGCCTTGGGACACCCGGAGCCGGGTCCTTTTTGGTGGATGCTGGTGGTTGTAGTCTCCGTGGCGGCGACCCGGTTCCGTGGCTCAGGGCGGTCAAACCAGTGGCGGAACTATTTATGTGGTTTTGATGTTTAAATGTCCGACTACGCCACCTGTGGATTGCGGTCAGAGTGAACCGCCGCTGCAGGGCAGACCACTGAGGCTGGTGTTGTGGGTGCAGCAGAGCGTAGCATAACTCCCCACGGGAGGAGTATAGCCTCAGGGCAGTGTATGCGGAGGATGAGGGTGATGGTGCAGGGCAGCAGCAGTAACGACACGGAGTCAGTGATGCAGTCCAGGGCCTTTACTCACAGTTCTTATTATCCAGACCACTTCTGCAGGTAACGGCTGCCCACGTCGTACTGTGCTCACCAGGTGAGGGGCTCAGACAACTCCCAGATAACTTTGGAGCGCTTCACAGGACCCCGTTTGTGTGTCCTTTGTCTGGCCTTTCTTACCAACCCTTCCGTCCGGCTGCCTCGGGCCTCCTCTTGGTAAACTTGGCACCAGTTTCCCTGACCCTATGTGCTGCCCTGCTAGCGTGTGTAGCGATGGGCTGCGCCACATAAAATGTCACAGCCTCCGTTTTCTAGCTGAGGGTCGTTTCCCGCCTCCACTAGTTTCGGGGACCGGTCTCCCCCTTTGGCCTGACCCCTCCACGCAGGTGGATTCGGGCGTGCTGTGGCGACTCGCCCATCCGCACCCCTGGGATCCCTTCATTCCACATTCCTGGAGCCTTCTCCGCTCCTATTCCTTCCTTCTCCCTCTTCCAGGCCTGGGCCTCTGTTACTAGGCCCGTCTCCGGAGCAGAGCTCATGCAGAGCCCCCGCTCCCTGTCACTTCTGCTCAGACTTCTCTGCACTGAACTAAGATGGTGCCCACCTTTTATACTCCCTTTTCAATGCACCCAGGAACTGCTTCCTCCCTGCTCCTGCACTACAGTGTTCCCTTTCCTCAGTGTTCCCTCCTCCCACTCCAGCCAGGGACAGGGACTGTCGTGCCCATCTCAGGGGCATATTGGTCGCCCTGCCCCACGGCAATGTGGTGTAATGCATGCAGGTGTCGGGTCCTGATCCACACTCCATCCTTACCTGAGAGTGAGATATCACACCTCTGGGTGAGGTGCAATACCTCTGTAGAAACCGAGCCCTCAGGGTGCTACAGTTCCATTTATCTTCAGCCTAGGTGACGTATTGCGATACAGGGCCGTGATTTTGGCTTTAAAAGGGTCCCCTAGACCCCTACCCCAAGCTTTTTAAGAGAATAATATATGGCGTGCTAGGAGACTCTATGGAATGCTTTCTCAGCATCCAACGAGAGTATCTAATTACAAATTTTGAACTGCATCTAGCCCAGGAAATACTTTGTGCCTAGTAGCAGTGTCTACTAGTCAGCGGATTATCCCGGCTGTTAAGCAAGCTACACTACCTGTAGTTTGGACACTTAATTTTTTCAAAGGAAATGCTTCGGGACCACGGGATACTCAGTGAAGAGCATCAGGAGGCACCCCAAGGCATAGGGGCTGGGACTGGCGGTAGGACGCCTTGTGGTGGACAGCCGAGCTCGATCCTTATAAAAGCTTTTTAACTGCAGCAGCTTTAGTGGACGCTACTGGAGCTGGAATTACGCGGATGCTGGCATGAGACTTGCCCTCCAATAGATCCTTGTAAAAGGATTTAAAGTGTATTCATTCAAATTAGAGAGACAATTTAAATTAAAAAGCTTAGAGCTGCCTCCACCACAGGGGGGCTCGCTCGACCCACCAGCGGACAGGCACCAGTATTGGGAGAGGGGGGCTGGCCGTCAGGGTCCACCGCGGCTCTGGCACAAACCCGGCGACATGGAGGTGGCACGGGCAGGAATGGACTGGCCGTGTCGGCTTCTCACTTTTTGGATTTTAGAAGGGCATGACATGCCTATATCTGTGTCTCCCCCTCCTTTTACTCCTCCACCTCTTTTATTTTCGCATGACTATATGTACTTGTCACTTTTCCATGTGTTAGTTATGTCTTCTGAGCAGTTTGTCAGCTTTTGGTCACCTTTGAAGGTGTTTTCTATGTGTTTCTATGTGTTTTTGTTTGCCTGCCATTGGTTTTAACGGTGTTCGAAGGTGTTCGACGAACAGTTCGACGAACACACGGGTGTTCGACGAACTGAACCGAACTCGAACACTACGGGGGTGGCTCAACACTACTCATAATCATAAATAATTTGCTCGTTGTGTAGGAGGCCGACCACTTCTGCTGTCTACCTTCTAAACTTTGTGTTGAAGCCTGATTGACCCAGGACCTGCAATCCTCTATGTCTGGAGGACGTGTTGCAACCCAGTGTCCAACTGTGTCCCGGCTTCCACAATATTAACCCAGTGTGAAGGCGTCAGTGAGATGGACCATCCCTGGCCACATTCACTTGTCCACGTGTTTGTGGTTAGGCTGTCCTTCCCACTAAATGCACTGGGGAGGGCACAGGTAATATTTTGGTATGCGCGCTTGTGTATAAGGCACCTCGGGACAAATGGGGGCGGCTGGGGACCGTTTATGGACACCCGGCCGCCCCCAGGCGGCTGGGGACCGTGTGTGGGCACCCGGCCATGGGGCGGCTGGGGACCGAGTATGGACACCCGGCCGCCCCCTGGCGGCTGGGGACCAAGCGTGGACACCCGACCGCTGGGCGGCTGGGGACTAAGTATGGATACCAGGCCGCCGAAGCAGCCATGACGTGGTGGCCAGATTCCACCTCCACATGCCTAAAAGGCCCAATTTCAAGTGCAAGCAAGCAAGCAGTATGATATTGCAGCCTGGGGGTGGGTGGGTGGCTGGCTGCCTACTTGCACTTGCATTGCAAGGAATGGGGGAGGTACAATTGAACACTGCCCTGGGACAAGGATTTGAACGGGGATAGTTGCAAGTCTGCAACAACAGGTGCAGGGCGGGAGGCATCTTCGCATGTGCCATGAACAGGGGGTTGACATGCACACACTACAGCGGAATAGGCTGTCCTTCCCACTAAATGCACTGGGGAGGGCACAGGTAATATTTTGGTATGCGCGCTTGTGTATAAGGTGCACCGGGACAAATAGGGGCGGCTGGGAACCGAGTATGGACACCCGGCCGCCCCCTGGTGGCTGGGGACCGAGTGTGGACACCCGGCCGCTGGGCGGCTGGGGACTGAGTATGGATACCAGGCCGCCGACGCAGCCATGACATGGTGGCCGTCGTCTGCCTCCACAAGCCTAAAAGGCCCAATTTCAAGTGCAAGCAACTAGCAGTATGGTATTGCAGCCTGGGGGTGGGTGGGTGGCTGGCTGCTTACTTGCACTTGCATTGCAAGGAATGGGGGAGGTACAATTGAACACTGCCCTGGGACAAGGATTGGAACGGGGATAGTTGCAAGTTTGCAACAACAGGTGCAGGACGGGAGGAATCTTCACATGTGCCATGAACAGGGGGTTGACATGCACACACTACAGCGGAATAGGCTGTCCTTCCCACTAAATGCACTGGGGAGGGCACAGGTAATATTTTGGTATGCGCGCTTGTGTATAAGGTGCACCGGGACAAATAGGGGCGGCTGGGAACCGAGTATGAACACCCGGCCGCCCCCTGGTGGCTGGGGACCGAGTGTGGACACCCGGCCGCCGGGCGGCTGGGGACTGAGTATGGATACCAGGCCGCCGACGCAGCCATGAAATGGTGGCCGTCGTCTGCCTCCACAAGCCTAAAAGGCCTCATTTCAAGTGCAAGCAAGCTAGCAGTATGGTATTGCAGCCTGGGGCTGGGTGGGTGGCAGGCTGCACACTTACGCTTGCATTCCAAGAAAACAAAGCAGATGCTAACTTCTATCATCATCATCATGCTCCTCACCTTGGCACTCTCAACTCCCCTGATAGAGGAGCCAGGGCCCACCGGAGGAGTCTCTGGTTGTCTGGTGGGCTAGTCCAATGCTGCCCTAAAGTAGGCCAGGCTAAGAAAAGTGTGGGGAAGGTTCCCGGGACAAACAGTAGCGGCTGGGGACTGAGTATGGAGACCTCACCGCTGACGCAGCCATGAGGTAGTGGCCAGCTTCGGCCTCCTCCAAACTAAAAGGTCCCATTTCAAGTGCAAGCTAGCAGTACTGTATTGCCGCCTGCGGGTGGGTGGTTGGCTGCCTATTTGTGCTTGCATTGCAAGGAATGGGGAGGTACAATTGAACACTGCCCTGGGACAAGGATTTGCACGGAGATAGTAGCAAGTCTGTGTCTTCTGATGCGGCAAGGATCACTTCTGATGGGCACACTTTTAGGCAGTGACCTGGGTGTCAGAGATGCTTCCAGGGGTCTTCCCCATGCTGTTCCCATGTCTTTTCAGCACTGTATGCATGTGTCACACAGCACATGGCCAGATAAGGTTGTAAAATGTTAAAATGACATTTCCCGGTGAATGCATTTGTCACGATTGAAAGCAATACAAAAGTGCAAAAACGCATAAAAAATTCTACTTGTGAACATAGCCCAAGGTGTGGAGGAGTATTTTTGTTTTTGGTTATTTATTTTACCTAATACACAAGTCTTTACCCTGGAAATGATGTTACTTAACATATTTCACAGGAAAACAGTTTCAGTTTCGTTTTTGAACATTTTATTGTGAGCCCGTAAAAGTGGCTTAATACCTCTGACCACGTTGTTGACAGAAGTGATCTGGGGGTCAGAAATGCTTCCTGGGGCGATCCCCATGCTGTCCCCATGTCATTTGAGCACTGTCACTATCGTTTTGGGCACTTTTTAGGCTTTCTACAGACCGTGAGGCACCTGTATAAATACTGCCATTTCTGGCCTCCATTAAAAATTTCCTTTAGGCTGAGTTCACACGATGCGTATTTAATGCGTTTCCGCGGCATTTTTGCAGTTGCGTAAACACTGCAGAAACGCATTAAAAACGCATGGTAGAAGGGCAGCAATGTTCCCCAATGGAAATCCGCATGTGCTGTGCCCATGATGCGGATTTTTCCGCAGCGTAAACGCTGCGCTCAAAAATCCGCAGCATGTCAATTAATTTTGCGTTAACGCGGCGTTTTTGCCACCATTGACTTGCATTAGAACGCGCCAATTCCGCAAAACTGCATCTGTACTTGCGTAATTGGTGCGTTCTAATGTGCGGATGGTACCCGGGTGTGGAGGAGAGGAGAGTCTCATCCACACCCAGGTAACATTAAAAAAGCTGTAAAAAAAGAATAAAATAAAAAAAATATATATACTTACCATCTGTCGGCCCGCATTGCGCTCCTGCTTGGTTCCCTGCACTTTGCAGTGAGTTGAAGGACCTGCGGTGACGTCAGAGTCATGTGACGGGTCACGTGCCGCTGACGTCGGCAGGTCTTTCAATTCAAAATTGCCAGCAGCCGGGAGAACGGAGTGAGCAGGACAGCGGGGACCATCGGAGGGTAAAGTATACATGTATTTTTTATTTTTACCATTCTCTCGGGTCACACTATATAAATCCATGCTGTTTGCATGGATTTATATAGTGTGACCTAGTTGTCAAGCACTTTCCAGGTGATGCTAAAATCGCCTGGAAAGCGCTTGTCAATCCACATGCGGAAACGCATGTGGAAACGCATGTGAATCCGCATGTATTCTGCAGGGAAAACGCATGCACAATCTGCATGCGTTTTTTCTGCCAGGGAGATGCAGAAATGATGCAGAAATTTTCTGCTTCATTTCTGCATCTTGTGCACATACCCTTAGTGTGTCAGTGAAGCAATTCACACCAGTTTGCTGTTCAAACTACTTACCTACAGGCCAGGTATTTAAAACTCTGTTTTCTCCGTCACACGGATCACATATACATTGTCAGAAAATACTGCCATTTCTGGCCTCCATTAAAAATTTCTTTCAGTGTGTCAGTGAAGCAATTCACACCAGTTTGCTGTTCAAACTACTTACCTACAGGCCAGGTATTTAAAACTCTGTTTTCTCCGTCACACGGATCACATATAAGTTCGCTCCAAACTCAGTCATTTGTAGTGAGCGTGGAAGATACTGTCCTCCATTTAAAATGCGCAAGGCACGTGGCAAGGGACGGGGAACTGGATGTGATGGTGATGGTGCATGCAGAGGCCGTGGACATGGCCGTGGGCAAGCTGAAATTGTGCCACAACAAACACCCACATCTTCTCGCCTGACCTTCCTGTCCCAATTCCTAGGGGACCGCAGCACACCACTATTGAACCCAGAGCAGTGTCAAAAGGTTGTTGGTTGGATAGCGGACTATGCTTACAGTCACTTAGCCACCACCACCACCACCTTGTCTTCCACGGTCAAGTCTCAGTAGCCGTGAGTCTGGACCGCATATTCCTCACCCTGATCCTCCTTCCTCCCACCATGCCGAGTGCCCGGAGACAACTGATCCCACACTTGGACACTCTGAAGAGCTGTTCACTTTTCCATTTATAGATTCGGGCCTCTCGCCTGGTCCACTTGAAGCGGGGCAAGAGGAGATCGCGTGTAGCGATGCCCAAATATTTGAGCAGCCACTGTCACACGAAGGCGACGGTGGGAAAGTGTCACAAGAGGTGGACGATAATGAGACACAATTGCCAGAAAGTCAGGAGGAGGACCAGGGTGCGGCAGTGTAAGACGAGGTGGTGGATGATATAGTAACTGACCCAACCGGGCAGGAGTACATGCAGAGCGAGGACAGCAGCACACAGGGTGAGGGAGGCAGAGCACCCCAACAGGCAGGAAGAAGCAGTGTGGTAGCCACAGAAAGAAGGCAGGCAACCGTTCCCCGTAACACCAACACGAAGGAAGTTGCCAGTACAACTGTTAGGTCTTCCCGAGTCTGATTGTTTTTTAAAGACTCTGCCGATAACCCCAAATAGGCCATTTGCACCACCTGCCAGGCCAGCATCAGCAGGGGTGGCAAAACAACCAGCCTGACCACTACCAGCATGATCAGGCACATGGCAGCAAAGCACCCGACTTTGTGGGCTGAACCCCAGGGTCCAGGAACAGTGTCTGCAGGTGTCACCATTGCTTCTTCCGATGTTGTGCATGCAAGCCAATCCCCTGTCCATGGTGCATTCAAAGATGCCTACTGCCCTGCACCTGCATCAGGAAGCACGTCCATGTCCTTGTCCCAGCGCAGCGTTCAGTTGTCCATACCCCAGTCCTTGGAACGCAAGCGCAAATATGCAGCCAACGCCCCACAGGCCACATTACAAAATTCTCAAATTTCACGACTGCTTGCGCTCGAAATGTTGCATTTAGGCTCGTGGAGACTGAAGCATTCCGCAAACTGATGGCGGCGGCCGCCCCTCAGTACTCGGTCCCCAGCCGCCACTACTTGTCCCGATGTGCCGTCCCCGCATTACACAAGCACGTGTCACAAAACATTAGCCATGCCCTCAACAACGCAGTTACCGGGAAAGTCCACCTAACCACGGACACGTGGACAAGTGCTTGTGGGCATGGACGGTACGTCTCGCTGGCGGCACACTGGGTTAACATAGTGGAAGCCAGGACCCAGTCGGACCTTGGGACGGAACAAGTCCTCCCGACGCCATGGTCAATCAGGGTTGCCCCCACAGTCTACAGCTCCTGCACCTCATCCTCCTCAGCCTCCTCCTCCTCTTCAGCCTCCATCTCCGAAATGACCACATCAGTCACAAGCTGGAAGCACCGCAGCACTGCCACGGCCAAGGTGCTTAGGTGACAAACCGCACAATGCTGAAGAGTTGTGGACAGCTCTGAAAGAGTAGGCAGATCTGTGGCTCACACCGCTGAACCTACAGGCAGGCATGGTCGTGTGTGACAATGGCCGGAACCTGGTGGCGGCTCTGAGGCGAGGCGAGCTCCTCCTTAACCTCGTGGTTCAGCGGTTTCTCAAATCCTACCTGGAGCTGCCGGATCTGCTTGTTAAAGTACGCCGCCTGTGTGCACATTTTAGAAAGTCAGCTACAGCTTCCGCCGCCCTTGCCGTGTTTCTGCAGCATTTGCAGCTTCCGGCTCACAGACTGGTATGTGATGTCCCCACGCTTTGGAACTGTACACTGCAGATGTTGTGAAGGATTTGTGAGAAGAGGGCAGTTGTTGAGTACCAGCATCAACAAGGCCGTTGGTATTCAGTTCAGACTCCACACATAAGACCTCAGGAGTAGACATGGATGTCAGACATATGTACCATCCGCCAAAACTTTGAGGACTCCACCAAGATGATGAGCGGCGATGACGCCATAATTAGCGTCACCATCCCGCTTCTCTGTCTTCTGAAACTATAGATGGTACCACCTGCACAGCTGTCATACCGTCTCTTCAGCATGGATGACCACAGGACAGAGAGGAGGAGGAGGAGAGCATGATCAGTCTTCCTCTTGGTGAGGACACGGAAGTCTTGCCTGTTAGTAGTCTGGCACGCATGGCTGAGTTTATGTTACGCTGCCTTTCTCATGACCCTCGCGTTCTCAAAATTTTGGGTGACAGTCATTACTGGTTGGTGACACTTCTAGACCCACACTACAAGGAGAACTTTATATCTCTTATTCCTGAGGCGGACAGGTCTACAAAAATGGGGCTGTACCAGAAGGCCCTTGTTGCAGAACTAATTCCCATCTGAAAACGCTGGCGGCAGAGGGCACACTTCGTTGGACAACCAAAGAGTACAGGCGAGAGAGACGCAACTTCAATCCAGCAGAGGCAGGAGAACACTGTCAAAGTTCTGGGAGAGTTTTCTCAGCCCCTCCCATCGCACAGGCCCTGAGGCGCGGGGTACTCTCACAAGGAGTGCAAAGTTTTGGAAGATGCTGAGGGAGTACCTTGCTGACCGTACCAACGTCCTCCGTGATTCCTCTGTGCCTTGTAATTATTGGGTATCCAAGCTGGATACGTGGAATGAACTGGCTCTCTATGCCTTAGAGGTCCTGGTCTGCCCTGCCACCAGTGTTTTATCAGAGTGGGTTTTTAGTGCCGCTGGTGGAATTATAACTGATAAGCGCATACGCCTGTCAACTGAAAATGCTGACAGGCTGACTCTTATAAAAATGAACAAGGGCTGGATTGGGCCAGACTTCTGAACAACACCGAATGATAGCAGCGTAACATAAACTCAAATCCAGTGTCTTTTCTTGGGAGGTGTATTCCCATGCACCTTTTCACACCCACACATGGGTATACGCTTCCCGGTTTTGGCTATTTGCTCTTGTCCTCCTCCTTCTCCTCATCCTCCACCACCATATCACCAGGGTGACTGTGGTCAGTGATGCAACACCCACATAATTTTTTTAAAGGGTGTTTATGATGCCCATGAAAAAATTTTTTTTTTACAGCATGTTCATGTGCACCCCCCAGGGGTAAATGTTTGTCAGCCCATACACTTAGTGCATGGGCTTTACAAGTATAGGAGGCCCGCTCCTTTCTAATGGGAACATTTTTTTATGAGGCTCTCCTCCACGTCTCTTCCAAGGGGCATTGAAGTGCCTCCAAATTTTTGGCAGCCCTTGTATTCACTGCATAGGCCAACACTATGGGAGACTCTCTCCTTTCTAATGGGAATTTGTCGTTACTGTGGCCCTGCTCTATGTGTCTTTAATTTCTTAGTGGGGTTTTTCATAAATTTGGTCAGCCTTTGGACTCACTGCATACCCTATAACTGTATAGCAGACCCTCTCCTTTCTAATGGGAGCATGTCATACTTGTTACTGTGGCCCTACTCTATGTGTTTTTAAATTCTTAGTGGGGTTTTTCCTAAATTTGGTCAGCCGTTGGACTCACTGCATACCCTATAACTGTATAGCAGACTCTCTCCTTTCTAATGGGAAATTGTCGTTACTATGGCCCTGCTCTATGTGTCTTTAATTTCTTAGTGGGGTTTTTCCTAAATTTGGTCAGCCGTTGGACTCACTGCATACCCTATAACTGTATAGCAGACCCTCTCCTTTCTAATGGGAACATGTCGTACTTGTTACTGTGGCCCTGCTGTATGTGTCTTTCAGAGTCCCTCCATCATCAATGAAACAGGATGTGTCTGATGATGTGTCATACACCACATTGCCAGATAAGGTTGTAAAATGCTAAAATGACATTTCCTGGTAAATGCATTTGCCTTAAAAAATAACGTAAAAAAAACAGTAGGATCTTTCTTTAGTATAAAAAACAGAGTCGCCAATGTAACCTCAATGTAATCACATTGTTCAGCTCCTGCACCTTCTCCTCCATCTCCGAAATGACCACATCAGTCACAAGCTGAAATCACTGCAGCACTGCCTTGGCCAAGCGGCAACAGGCTGTGCTGAGGATAACATGCTTAATGCTTAGATGACAAACCACCCAGCGCTGCAGAGTTGTTGAAATCTGTAACACAGCAGCTTGATCTGTGGCTCTCACCGATGAACATACAGCCAGGCATGGTCGTGTGTAACAATGGGCGGAACCTGGTGATGGAGAAATGACAGCCGAGTAGATACGGTTTCCCTTTATGCCAGTCCTTTCACTGAGCTAAAGAATGTGGCTGTGGTGAAATATAACTCCCACTGAGAAGCTGTTTCAGATTGAAAAACATTGGGCCCTCCAGAGGATTTGATTCTGAGGGCTCACCTTTCTCTCCCGCTCAAGAGCCCCATAGCAGCTGTAAAGTTAGCGCTATCATGAACTCTCCTGATGTAGAAGCCAGGGCACACCAGAGGATTCTGGGACCATCCAACCCTGCCGAGAAGCAGTCCTGGCTAAGAAAAGTGTGTGGGAAGGTTCCCGGACACACTATGGCTACTTTTTTACTGAGGTGGAAACAACGGGGAGAACATACAAAATCCTTGCAGATGTTGTCCTTGCTGGGATTTGAACCCAGGATCCCAGCGCTGCAAGGCTTCAGTGCTAACCACTGATCCATTGTGCTGCCGTTCACCCTCTGATATCTAACAGGCTGGAAAAACTTGCACTACTGCCACTCTATCTTCAGCTCCTTTGTGAGAAATTAATGTATTTGGGCAGCCACTCAGTCTACAAAATAAAATTCCTGAGAAGGAAATTGGGGAAGGCTTTGCTACTGGTACTGGGGGCAGTGCTAATACCATGGCATCGTACCATAGTTTACTGGAAATATTCCAGGCTGGTAGGAGGCAAGCAGATTCCCACAGAAAAGTACCAGCAGTAATGTTCAGGGACCCGTGCTTGTAGAAGGTGGAGACAACACCGGGAGAAACAGTGGCAGCTGGTGACCAAGTATGGACACGAGGCATGAGGTTGTAAAAAGCTTCCGCCTCCACAAGCCTAAAAATCCACAGCTTTAGAGGACTTCCTGGTAGAAATGACAGCTGGGTAGATATCGTTTCCAAAGTCCTTTCACCAAGCTAAAGAATATGGCTGTGGTGAAATACAACTCAGCAAAAAAAGCTGTGGACTGGCTCCATACCGTCCCTGGCCACATTCACCTGTCCACATGTTTGTGGTTAGGTGGTCCTTCCCAGTAAGTGCACTGGGGAGGGCACGGGTAATGTTGTGGGACCCTTGCTTGTGGAAGGGAGAAACAGTGGCGGTTGGGGACCGAGCATGGACACCCGGCCGCCGCTGGCATGAGGTTATGAAAAGTTTCCGCCTCCACGAGCCCAAAAGGCCACATTTCAAGTGCAAGCAGCTGTCAAAAATTTGGCAGTATAGTATTGCAGCCTTTGGGTGGGTGGCTGGCTGCATACTTGCGCTTGCATTCCAAGAAATGGAGTAGGGACAACTGAACGCTGTACTGGGACAAGGACGTGATTGTTGCAAGTCTGCAACGACAGGTGCATGGCGGGAGGCATCTTCGCATGCGCCAAGGATCATTTATGATGGGCACACTTTTAGGCAGTGACCTGGGTGTCCGATTGTTCCAGAGGTCCTCCCCATGCTGTTCCCATGTCTTTTCAGCACTGTATGCATGTGTCTGATGATGTGTCACACACCACATGGCCAGATAAGGTTGTAAAATGTTAAAATGACATTTCCTAGTGAATGCATTTGTCTTTGTTGAAAGCAATGCAAAAGTGCAAAAAAGCATCAAAAACGCTACGTTTGAACATAGCCCAAAGTGTGGAGGAGTATTTTTGGTTTTGATTATTTATTTTGCCTTATATACAAGTCATTACCTTGGAAAGTATGTTTCTTAACATATTTCGCAGGAAAATCCATTTTGGTTTCGTTTTTGTATGTTTTATTGTGAGTCCGTAAAAGTGGCATAATACTCTGACAACGTTGTTGACAGCAGTGATCTGGTAGTTAGAGATGTTTCCAGGGGTCTTCCCCATGCTGTTCCCATGTCATTTGAGCACTGTTCCCATCGATTTGAGCAATTTTTAGGCCCTCTGCAGACCGCCGAGGAGGGCCCGCCTGAAAAATGCTCGAGTTTCCCATAGACTTACATTGGGCTTGTTGCTCGGGTCGAGCACCCGAGTATTCCAATGTGCTCGAACCGAGCAACGAGTACCTGAGCATTGTACTGCTCGCACATTACTAGTCAGGAGACTGAGATGGCCACTCCAGAACCTTCATTTTGTTCTGCTGTAGCCAATGACAGGTCGACTTGGCCTTGTGTTTTGGACTTATCTACAATATAAATTCCTTGATTCTCCATTCTACTATGGAGTGCTTATGTTAATGATGTCAACAGTGTGATGGAGTCACCTAATCATGCTTCTGAATGTCCGGGCAGGGAGCTGATTAGTTAATCAGTTACTTTTATTCCCCATCAGCTGATGCTATCTGCACACCCACTGTCCTAGGGATTGGACTTCTCGTGCCTAGTGGAAAATATGGCACTGTGCATCTCATTGTTTTGTCACAAGGTAGATTTTGAAAAAGCTAAATAAAAAGTACTAAAAATAATAGTTTCTTCTTTTTTGGGTGTACTTACCTGTCACAATAATCAAGGCTATTTTTCATCTCTGCCCTTTCTCTCCATGTGCACTACTGACATTACTGTTTGCTGTAGTAATTATCTGACTTGTATTTTGTTGTACAATAATGTTGTACTTACAATTTATCCTCATTGTCAGTTTGGTAACTAATTAAATTTACACTCTAAATATTATTATTTCCAATCTTTGTGTTTCCTAGTACGCTTTATGTGTGGAATTTGCTTTGACTCAGATGAGCGATCACATTAAAAATGAGATTATTGACTGGACCCATGTCTCTGATATAAGTGATGAGCTGCTTTTGAAAAACATAGCATATTACTGTGAAAAAGAGAATCACACAGGTATGTATGTGCCATACTAAATTGAAATGTTGCTCAAATATTGAAAATCATAATAATTATTGCAAAAACGAGAAAAATAAAAGAAAAATTTAATAACGTGAAAACTTTCGAAATTTGCGCTTTCTTACCTTTTGTCTCAATCCTCTCATTTATTTTATGACGTGTTGACAAAAGGCAGATTTACTTTGAGATTTGTGATGCATTTTATCTTTGCCAAAGGTGGGGGCAAAATAAATTCTAATGATAACCTTCCTGTGCTTACATACAAACCATGAGACACATGTTGGTTTAGCATAGGCCCATATTAGGCTATTAGGTGCTGTACTACAGATGTAGCTGTGTGCATGAGACTTATGTCTTTAAAGAGAACCTGTCACCTTATTAATGATGCCTCTGTGAGAACAACCTGCAGGAATAGCAGGCACGTCAATTTCTATGTCTGTTATGTATTCATTTTATAGTTGGACCAATCTTAAATTTTATTTGTTACGGTGTTTTTCAAATTCGCTGGGCAGAACTTAACCTCTCACCCAGTTTTGTACAAGAGTGAAAAGGCAGACAGTAACATCTTGTGGCCGTTGGTTAGTACTGTAGCCCACAGGGAAATTAACACTTGATACCACAAGAAAACATATCAGGAACAAAACAGTATTCACATCCTACATATTTTATACCACAGTAGCATTGATGTATTCAGGGGGAACATGGCAGCTGGTCCACCTCCTCACATTCCTCCTATCCTTAATGATGGTCATCCTCGACCATCCAGGAATCTATAAGACACCAATGCAACACCACACACAACATTATTGAACTTGACGTCTCTGTTCTTCTCCTTTGCAGAACACCGACGACATCTTCCCTTTCCATGTGCCACAGGACCGGTGCTAGTAGGTTAAGACCTCGGATACAGAGTGTCCAAGTTAGTTAGTTAGTTAGTAGTAGTAGTTAGTAAGTAAAGCCGAATAAAGACTTGCGTCCATCAAGTTCGACCTGTTAGTTCTGTAATTGCTAAAGTTGATCCAGAGGAGGGCAAAAACCCCAAATGATTTAGCCAATCTTCACCTGAGGAAAAATTCCCTCCCGACTCTGAAACCAGCAGTCAGAATAAATCCCTGTATCAACCTACTATTTTATTTTATTTTTAAGTATACGCTGAAATCTGCCTGGTATCTAGAAATGCATCCAGTCCCCGCTTGAACTGGTTTAGTGAATCCAACACTATCGTCTCCTCACTCAGTGAATTCCATATTCTCACTGCTCTTACCGTAAAGAACCCCTTCCTATGCTGGTGCTGAAACCTTTTCTCTTCCAGTCTTAGTGAATGCCCTCTTGTTACCGTAATATCCCTCCTTTTGAACAAATCCCGGGCAAGATCTCTATACTGTCCCCTAACATATTTGTACACATTTATTATGTCCCCCCTCAACCTTCTCTTTTCCAGGCTGAATAGTCCTAGTTTTGCCAACCTCTCTGGGTATTGCAGTCCCTCCATTCCCCTTATTAATTTTGTTGCCCTCCTTTGTACCTTTTCAAGCTCATTTATATCCTTTCTATATATTGGGGCCCATAACTGAGCACAGTATTCCAAGTGTGGTCTAACCAGTGCTTTGTACAGTGGAAGAACAATGTTCTCCTCCTTTGCAGCTATACCTCTTCTGATACATCCCATTACCCTGTTTGCCCTTACAGCAGCCGCCTGACTTTGGGCACTCCAATTTAGTTTGCTATCAATCAAGATGCCCAAGTCCTTCTCCATCTCTGAATTCCCCAATGATTTCCCATTCAGTGAGTACTGGTGACTTCCATTTTTCCTTCCCATATGTATGACCTTACATTTCTCCTCGTTAAACCTCATTTGCCATTTAATGCTCCACCTACCCAGCTTATCCAAATCCCTCTGTAGGTCTGCACTGTCCTCTTTTGTATTAATTGTTTTACATAACTTTGTGTCATCTGCAAATATTGATATTTTACTATTTATCCCGTTGACTATGTCGTTAATAAAGATATTAAATAACATTGGGCCTAGTACAGACCCCTGTGGTACCCCACTAGTGACGCTTACCCAATCTGAGTATATTCCATTTATAACCACCCTCTGCCTTCTATCCTTTAGCCAGTTAGCTACCCACTTGCAGACATTTTCCCCCAGCCCCATCATTCTCATTTTGTATACCAACCTATTATGTGGCACGCTATCGAACGCTTTTGAGAAGTCGAGATACACGACATCCACTGGTTCCCCCTGATCTACTCGAGAGCTAACCTCCTCGTAGAAGTCAATCAGGTTTGTTTGGCAGGAGCGATTCCTCATGAATCCATGTTGGTTCGGGCTTAATAGATTATTAGCATCAAGATGCTCCATGATTGCCTCATTAATAAAGCCTTCAAAAATTTTGCCCACAACGGACGTCAGACTCACCGGCCGATAGTTTCCGGCGTCACTTTTCGCTCCCTTTTTGAATATTGGCACTACATTCGCCTGTCGCCAATCAAGTGGTACAGACCCAGTCTCAACAGAGTCCTTAAATATAAGATATAACGGTCTGTCTATCACATGACTTAGTTCCCTTAGTACCCGTGGGTGTATGCCATCAGGTCCTGGTGATTTGGTTATTTTAATGTTACTGAGGCGTTTCTGTACCCCAGCTTGGGATAGATTTGTCATACTTAGTGGAGGATTAAGTTTGTCACTTCTCATTTCTCCTGTTAGTTCTTTTTCCTTTGTGAAAGTTGACGAAAAAAATTTATTTAATAGATTAGCTTTATCCTCATCTTTCTCTATGATTTTGCCTTCATCACTTTTTATCGGTCCAATATTATCCGATTTAATCCTTTTACTATTTATATACGTAAAGAACAGTTTGGGATTTGATCTACTTTCCCTAGCAATACGTCTCTCTGTTTCCTCCTTTGCTAATTTTATTTGTTTTTTGCAGGTTCTCGTTTTTTCCTTGTAACACATTAGTGCCTCCTTGCTGTTTTCCTGTTTTAATCTCTTGAATGCCTCTTTTTTGCTATTTAACGCCCCTTTTACGTTCTTGTTCAACCATATTGGTTTCCTCTTATTTCTGGCCCTTTTATTCCCATACGGTATATACCTCTCGCACTGAGTATTCAGAATTCTTTTGAAGGTTTCCCATTTACTATTCGTATTCCTTTGATTAAGAACTTTGTCCCAGTCAATAAGTTGAAGGCTTTCTTTCAGCTGATCAAACTTCGCCCTCCTAAAGTTTAATGTTTTAGTTATTCCCTTATTGATAACCCTACTGAAGGGCATTTTGAAATTGATAATATTATGATCGCTATTACCTAGGTGCCCCCCTATCTGTACCTCAGTTATTCTATCAGGCCTATTAGTCAATATTAAGTCCAACACGGCCTTCCCTCTCGTTGGTTCCTGCACTAGTTGGGAGAGATAATTATCCTTGATATTTGTCAAGAACCTTTTTCCTTTCTGCGATCTACAGGTTTCTGTTTCCCAGTCAATATCCGGGTAGTTGAAGTCCCCCATTACAATCACTTCATTATGTTTTGCTACTTGGTCTATTTGTCCTAATAGCAGATTCTCATTCTCCTCTGTTATATTGGGTGCCTTATAGCAGACCCCCAGTAATATTTTATTATTATTTTTAGTTCCCTCTATCTCTACCCACATGGACTCAACCCCCTCTTCTCCCTCTCCTATATCTTCCCTTAGTCTGGGCTTTAGACGTGACCTTACATATAAGCAGACTCCTCCGCCCTTCCCCTGTTTCCGGTCCCTTCTAAATAAACTATAATCCGTTAAATTTACCGCCCAGTCGTAGCTATCATCTAGCCAAGTCTCTGTTATACCTACGATGTCATACCTCTCCTATAAGCGCCCGCAGCTCATCTGCCTTATTGGTCAGGCTTCTTGCGTTGGTCAGCATGCAAGATAAAACTTTGGGGTTATTTAGCATCCTATTCTTCTCTAACGATCTAACTGTACTATCCCCACCCCCCTCTCCACCCTCATTATATTCACTTCTCCCCTTCCCCCTTGCTTGCCTCACATCCCACCTATTTCCTTGGTTTCCCCCCCCCGTCTCTAGTTTAAAAACTCCTCCAACCTATTAGCCATCTTCTTCCCCAGCACCGCTGCACCCTCCCCATTGAGGTGCAGCCCGTCCCTACGGTAGAGCCTGTAGCCGACAGCGAAGTCGGCCCAGTTCTCCATGAACCCAAACCCTTCTGCCTTGCACCAACTCTTTAGCCACTTATTCACCTCCCTAACCTCCCGTTGGTGCTCCTGTGTGGCTCGCGGGATTGGTAGTATTTCTGAGAAAACTACCTTGGAGGTCCTTGCCCTAAGCTTCCTACCTAGATCCCTGAAATCATTTTTAAGGACCCTCCATCTACCACTCACTTTGTCATTGGTGCCAATGTGGACCATGACCGCTGGGTCTTCGCCAGCCCCACCCAGTAACCTGTCAACCCGATCCGCGATGTGCCGGACTCGAGCGCCAGGGAGGCAGCACACCGTTCGGCGATCCCGGTCTTTGTGACAGATTGCCCTGTCTGTCCCCCTAATAATAGAGTCACCCACTACCAGGACCTGTCTAGCCTGCCCTACACTTCCCCCCTCCCCCTCATTACTGGAGCATACACTCCCCCGGCGGTCAGAGGATCTGTCGTGCTCCAATAATGCCGGTTCTGAACCAGCCTTCCTATACTTCTTCCCTCTATCCCTTCTAACTGTTACCCAGCTCCCTGCCTGTTCAGCCTGCGCTTCCCCACTAAGCTCCACCCCCAGTGTTGACCCATTGAGTGTCTGCTCGGTGAGCAGCAAACTCCGTTCCATGTTGTCGATGCTCCTCAGTACCGCTATCTGAGCACTTAGATCCAGGATTTGGGCTTCCAAGTGCACGATATGCTCACATCTCTCGCAGCAGTATGGATCCCCGAGTGGTAGCTCAGGGAATGCATACATTGCGCAAGATGTACACTGCACGGCTCCGGCCAACATGGACGTCATTCTAAATATGGGTATACAGTCAGTATATATGTACAAGTACAAAACACAATTATTTATATATAGGTGTATGGACGGGGATCAATTAGGGATGTGCAAGTGTATCGATTAGATATCGGCGCGGGATCAGTTAAGTATGGACGGGGGATCCATTAAGTATCAATTAAGTATGGACGGGGGATCAGCTGAGTGGGTCAGGTGGATTAATTAAGTATGGACGGTGTGTCAATTAACTATGGACTGGGATCAATAAGTATATTACTAACCTGGGCTTGATGTCAGCTGGCATTATAAGCTGACATCAACCCCAACCCTATTACCCCACTGCCACCGCTACAGGGCAGTGGGAAGAGCGAGGCTAAGTGCCAGAATTGGCGCATCCTATGGATATATACCCCATATGTGGTGGAAAGTTACTGTTTCAGAACACGGCAGGGCTTAGAAGGGAAGGACCACCATTTGACTTTTGGAATTCAAAATTGGCTGAAATAGATAGCGGACGCCTTGTCGCATTTGCAGAGCCTCTGATGTCCCTTAACAGTATAATCTCCCAACATGTGACCCCATTTTGAAAACTACACCCCTCAAGGAACATATCTAAAGGTGTGATGAGCACCTTGAAACAACAGGTGCTTCATAAAAATTTGTAACTTTGAGCCGTGAAAATTATAAAAATAAATTTTTCACGCAAAAATATTGCTTTAGCCCCAAGTTTTTCTTTTTCACAAGAGTAACAGGAGAACATTGACCCCAAAAATTGTTGTGCAATTTCTCTTGAGTACACCAATAACCCATATGTTGTAGAAAACTAATGTTTGGGCACACAACAGGGCTCAGAAGGGAAGGAGCGTGATTTGAATTCTGGAGCGGAATTTTGACTGGAATAGATTGCAGACGCCATGTCATATTTGAAGAGCCCCTGACATGCCAAAACAGCAGAAACCCCCAATGGTGACCCCATTTTGGAAACTATACTTCTCGAGGAATTCATCTTGGAGTGTAGTGAGCTTTTATAGCCCTCAAACCATTCACCGAATTTTATAACATTTGGCTGAATAAATGGAAGATTACCATTTTTTCTACAAAAATCTTGATTTGGCCCCAAGTTTTTATTTTCAATAGGGATAATAGTTGAAAATGAATGCTACAATTTGTTACACAATTTCTCCTGAGTACTCAGATACCCCATATGTGGTCAAAAATTTATTTTGAGGCACAGTGCAAAGCTCAGAAGGGAAGAAGCGTCATATTGGAGTTCATATTTTGCTGGAATGGTTTGAGGGTGTCATGTTACACTAGCAGAGCCCCTGAGGTGCCAGAACTGCAGAACTCCTCCATAAGTGACTCCATTTGAAAAACTACACCCCCAATTAATTAATTTGGGAGTGCAGTAAGCATGTTGACGCCACCACATGTGCCTCACGTAATTTTATACCATTGGGTGGTGAAGAAAGAATAATTACATTTAGACCACTAATATGTTGTTCTAGCCCCAAGCTTTTAATTTTTCTAAGGGCTAATAGGAAAAAATAGACCACATAGGTTGTTGAGCAATTTCTCCTGAGTACACCAATACCCTACAATACATGTAATCAGGAAATACTTTTCAGGCACAGTGGAAAGCTCAGAAGGGAAGGAAAGTCATATGATAGTGTAGATTTTGCTGTTATTTTTTACGGGTGCCATGACCTACAGGGAGAGGCCCTGAGGAGCCAGAACAGCAGAAATTTTGCAAACTATACCACTCAGTTAACTCATTTACGTTCCCCTTCACATGTCCGTGTTTCAGGTACAGGTGGCATCCATTTTTTTTTCACGGATACCACACGTACCCATTATAATCTATGGGGCTGCTCACATGTCTGTGTGTTTGCACCGGCTGTGTGTTCGTGCAAACCACATGGAAACATATCCGTTTTTTACCAGCAGCAAGGATGAAAAGGGCCAATACAAGCCTATGGGTCTGTGTAAAACACGTACAGCACATGGATAGCATCTCTGTGCCATCTATGTGCCATCTGTTTTTAACATTGCAAAGTAGATCAAGACGTTTTTTTGAGCCATATTTGTGAGCCATATTTTTAGAGCTATAATTTTTCTATATTTCTGCCGTCAGAATCATGTGGGGGCTTGATTTTTGTGGGATGAGTTGGAGTTTTTATTGGCAACATTTTCGAGTGCATAACATTTTTTGATCGCTTTTTATTCTGATTTTTGGAAAGCAGAACAAACAGAAAACATCAATTCAAGAATTATTATTATTTTTTTTTTAAATGTATGCTGTTCAATGTGTGGTAAAAGTGACAGCTTTATTTTTCGTGTCAGTACGATTACAGCTATACCACATCTCTATAGTTTTTTTTTATGTTTTGCCACTTTTACATAATAAAAACTACAGTATTTTATAGAAAAAAGAATTGTTTTTGCATCGCTATATTCTGAGAGCTACAATGGCATGTGAAACTTTGGGCACCTCTGGTCAAAATTAGTGTTCTTATGAACAGTTAAGCAAGTTGAAGATGAGATGATCTCTAGAAGGCTAAAGTTAAAGATGACACATTTACTTTGTATTTTAGTAAAAAATAAAAAAAAAATAATGTATATAATGTCATTTTTTACATTTTAAAAATTACAAAAAGGAAAATGAGCCAATGCAAAAGATTGGGCACCCTGCATGGTTAGTACCTAGTAGCACCCCTTTTTACAAGTATCACAGCTTGTAAATGCTTTTGTAGCCAACCAAGAGTCTTTCAATTCTTGTTTGAGGGATTTTCATCCATTCTTCCTTGGAAAATTCTTCTAGTTCTGTGAGATTCCTGGGTCGTCTTGCATGCACTGCTATTTTGAGGTCTAGTCACAGATTTTCAATGATGTTCAGATCAGGGGACTGTGAGGGCCATTGTAAAACATTCAGCTTGCACCTTTTGAGGTAGTCTATTGTGGATTTTGCCATATGTTTAGGATCATTATCCATTTGAAGAAGAAATCCTCTTTTCAACTTCAGCCTTTTTACAGATGACGTTATGTTTGCATCAAGAATTTGTTGAAATTTCATTGAATCCATTCTTCCCTCTACCCGTGAAATGTTCTCCATGCCATTGACTGTCACACAACTCCAAAGCATTATTGATATCCCCCCATGCTTAATGGTTGGTGAGATGTTCTTCTCCTGAAATTCCTTTTTTTCTCTGCACATACCTTTGATCATTGTGGCCAAAGAGTTCTATTTTATATCATGTCAGTCCACAGGACTTGTTTACAAACTGCATCAGACTTGTTTAGATGTTCTTTTGCATACTGTTGAATTTTATGGTTAGGATGCAGGAGAGGTTTTCTTCTGATGACTGTTCCATGAAGGCCATTTTTGTGCAGGTGTTTCTGAACAGTAGAACAATGTACAACAGCTCCAGAGTCTGCTAAATCTTTCTGAAGGTCTTTTGCAGTGAAGCGGGGGTTCTGATTTGCCTCTCTAGCAATCCTATGAGCAGTTCTCATTGAAATTTTGCTTGGTTTTCCTGACCTTATCTTGACTCCACTGTTCCTGTTAACTGCCATTTCTTAATTACATTTCAAACTGTGGAAACGGCAACTTGAAAACAAACTTTTTGCTATCTTCTTATAGCCTTCTCCTGCTTTGTGGGCCTCCACCATTTTCATTTTCAGAGTGCTAGGCAGCTGCTTAGAAGAACCCATGGCTGTGTTTTTTTAGCATGAGATTAGAGGAGCCTTGGTTTTTATAAAGGTGGGACATTTGCATCAACTGACCTTTCCTAACGATGAAAGACAGAAAAGACAAAGACAGTAATATCATATATACATAATAATCACTTTATTTAGAAAGTAAATTACATAAAAACAAGAGACAAAGACATTTTAAAAATATTGATAAAACACAACTCAGGAAGTAGTATGTCCAATAAGATGTAATATTAATTAAAGCCATTCCAAATTGGATATATCACTGAATAAAAAAATGAATGCATCCATAATCAGCTATGCACACCGCAAATTTCATATAGTTATATTAATATAATGACATAGTGTTCAATACTTGATTAAATATACCACTATGTGGTATATGAAGCGATAGCGAAACGGTGTTGAAGTGTTGTGAGGGGGTTGTGGTATGTCCTCATTCATTAATTATATATCAGCAATCACTGAGCACATTGTTATTGTACAATACTTATAACAATATGAAATTATTGATATGTACACTATCAACTAATGGACACTGCGTCATTATACTAGTCTTATAACTATTAGAACCACAAGTCTCAGAAACATATTCAGTGGACAGACCTCTACAAAAAATTGCAGATGGGTTTCACTGAAACAACCACTTCAAACGCATAGAATAGAAAAAAAGGAAAATGAAGTCTTAACGGTTGGTACAAAAATATAACAACTTTATTGATACAAAAAATACACATTTAAAAGTCTGCAAGTGCAAGGGATGTGTGTACAAAAGAATGGCAATACCGAAAAGCAGCAGGGACACATAGAAGTAGAGAATCGATCAATCAATCCTGCGTTTATCAGAATGCATGGGTCTCAATAGGGATAGATGGAGAGGAACAGTAGTATATCACAAGAGATGAATATATAAACAGTATTGTAAAGCTTAGTGCTCTATCTCCTGCATGATATAGTGCAATCATATAGGCAGTAATGCTCGTCTACTAGAGCCCACAGCTCAATGATATAGCTGTGCCTTATCATAATCGATCCCCCTAAGTACCCCATGAACATCCATGTATATCTACAAAATCATTACCTCAAAGTATAAAAATGTGCCCCACCAGGTGGTAGGAAGGACTAGTGCCTCCTCTTCCCGACGCACGTTTCGCAGGGAACACGTCCAGCTTTCTCAAGGGAAGGTATTGGCATTCTTTTGTACACACATCCCTTGCACTTGCAGACTTTTAAATGTGTATTTTTTGTATCAATAAAGTTGTTATATTTTTGTACCAACCGTTAAGACTTCATTTTCCTTTTTTTCTATTTTACTCTTATAACTATGTGAAATTTTTGATGTCCATAGTTAATCATGGATGCATTCATTTCACTCTAGTGGTATATTTAATCAAGTATTGAACACTATATCATTATACTAATATTATAACTATATGAAATTTGTGATGTGCATAGCTGATTATGGATGCATTCATTTTATTCCAGTGATATATCCAATTTGTAATGGCTTTAATTAATATTACATCTTCTTGAACATACTCGTTCCCCTCCCTGAGCTGTTTTTTATAAATATTTTTAATATGTCCTTAATATGTCCTTTAATATGTCTCTTGTTTTTATGTCATTTAATTTCTAAATAAAGTGATTGTTACGCTCGCGCCCGGACTGACTGGCGTGAGCGTGATTAGTGATCCCACTGGACCATGAACCGAGGAGTGCCTGGAGGGGCGTAACTAAGTATCAACCCGGTCCGACCAAGGTCGCACGGCGGCTCAGTCAACTCCGTGAACCAGGGAGGATCCGAGCAGAGGGACCAGGTGCTACACCAGGTCAGACCCCGATCACAGCTGTTGACAGACACCGGGGAATGCAGGAACTGGCAGGTTAGCTGGTATGCAGACAGGTGGGCACTGGAAGGCACGGCTGGTATGAAGGCAGGTGGGTACTAGCAGGCACGGCTGGTATGAAGGCAGATGGGTACTGGCAGGCACGGCTGGTATGAAGGCAGGCGGGTGCTGACAGGCACGGCTGGAATGCAGACAGGCAGGTATTGGCAGGTATGAACGCAGGCTGGATAGGGATCAGTACAGACTGGGATACAGGAACAGAGCCGCAGGTGCGGTGGACTAGCAGAGCAAAACCGCAGGAGTGGAGCAAAACCGCAGGTGCGGTGAACAAGCAAAGTGGAGCAAAACCGCAGGCGCGCTGAACAAGCAGAGCTGAGCAAAACCGCAAGCGCGGTGAACAAGCAGAGCGGAGCAAAACCGCAGGTGCGGTGAACAAGCAGAGCGGAGCAAAACTGCAAGCGCAGTGAACAAGCAGAGCAGAGCAAAACCGCAGGTGCGTTGAACAAGCAGAGCGGAGCAAAACCGCAAGAGCGGTGAACAAGAAGAGCAGAGCGGAACCGCCAGTGCAGTGAACAAGCGGAGCAGAGCGGAACCGCAGGTGCGGTAAACAAGTGGAGCAGAGCGGATCTGCCAAGCGGTAAACAAGCAGAGCAGAGCGGAACCACATGTGCGGTAAACAAGCGGAGCAGAATGGAACCGCCGGAGCGGTGAACAAGCAGAGCAGAACAGAGCAGAAGGTGAAGGCAGACAGGACAGGGCTCTGTTCACATGGAACAGTCTGGAAAATACTGGAAGATAGCTAGAACACAGGAGGAAAATACGGAGGCAGGGAAACAGAACGAGCAGAACCAGATACACACAAGGTACTTACAATGAAGTAGCGAGTAGACACAAAACTCACAAACAGAAGTACAGAGACAACGAGTTGGAGTCAGGTGCAGGTTCAGACACTGCAGGAAAATGGAAGGTTCGGACATAGAGACAAACAGGTAACGGGCTAGGACACAGTTCAGACAGGAACTTAACCAGGAACAAGATACAGGAACTAGCCTGGGAACTCAGCCCCCAGGGTGGTGGAAACAGACTAGAAGTCACAGATACAGATAACAGGCCTGGCTATACAGCCCCCAGGGTGGCGGAAACAGACTAGGAGTCATAGGTACTGGAAACAGGCCTGGGTACTCAGCCCCCAGGGTGGCGGAAACCGACTAGATACAGGACAGGACCTGGCAACTCAGTTTCAATAAACAAACTGAGTGAAAGTGTTGCTCAGGCGCCTCCTACTGGGTGGAGGGGGTTTAAGTATCCAGTGACTCACAGCAATAGGCTGGGGACGCATTAGGACTCTGCACACAGTAGCTATAAGAAACAAGCAGAAAGCCGCGCCGACGCCCTAAGCAATCAGACAAGAGACATGGACACAGCAGGTACTGGAACAAAGTGTGCAGCCTGGACTGACAGGTAAGATTGCGGTCTTGCATGGTGGGAGGTGGTGCACCATGCAAGCACGCCGCCAGGGATGTCACAGTGATTATTGTGAATATGTGATATTAATGTCTTTGTCCCCTTTATTGAATACCTTCTTTTGGATTTCCACTGTAGCTGGCAGTCCTGGAAGTTGTCATTTGACCACCGGTTGCTATGACTACCATCAGCAGCACACCCTATCTTAAGCTTCTAAATGCTGCGATTGGTATCGATCAAGGCTTTTACGGGGTTAAACAGTCGGGGGGGGCGGTGTGGGCACCACCTCTAGTGGTGACAGCTTGAGCTTGGCTATCACATAAGCTGAGCTCCCTGTAGCAATCGTGTGGACACACGTCCGCTTACGTGCCCGGACGATCGCCATGACGTAACTATGCATCAATTTGTGGAAACCCCTTCTCGATCATGATGCACAGTTAAGTCAAATGTTGAAAAGGGGTTAAACGGAACTGTGATTAGAGTATCAATTGTATTCGCATCTGAAAGATGCGAGTACAATTGCCAGCAAGGGTCTTGCCTTTTACCTATTCTCCTAGTAAGCTGTCAGTTGAACAACTGGCTCGGAGATCAGCCGAATGCCACTCTCCAGGTGTGAGACACCCCAGACCACTGCAAGACGGTAATCTTGTTTTTTGGCAGAAGTGGTCTGATCGTGTCTCTTCCTGACTATGCCTGAGCTACATGCCCCACACTCTAGTTACTCCTCTGCACTAGTGTTGAGCCACCCCCGTAGTGTTCGAGTTCGGTTCGGTTCGTCGAACACCCGTGTGTTCGCCGAACTGTTCGTCGAACTGTTCGTCGAACACCTTCGAACACCGTTAAAACCAATGGTAGGCAAACAAAAACACATAGAAACACATAGAAAACACCTTCAAAGGTGTCCAAAAGCTGACAAACTGCTCTGAAGACACAACTAACACATGGAAAAGTGACAAGTACATATAGTCATGCGAAAAGAAAAGAGGTGGAGGAGTAAAAGGAGGGGGAGACACAGATATAGGCATGTCATGCCCTTCTAAAATCCAAAAAGTGAGAAGCCGACACGTTCAGTCCGCTCCTGCCCGTGCCACCTCCGTGTCGCCGGGTTTGTGCCAGAGCCGCGGTGAACCCTGACGGCCAGCCCCCCTCTCCCAATACTGGTGCCTGTCCGCTGGTGGGTCGAGCGAGCCCCCCTGTGGTGGAGGCAGCTCTAAGCTTTTTAATTTAAATTGTCTCTCTAATTTGAATGAATACACTTTAAATCCATTTACAAGGATCTATTGGAGGGCAAGTCTCATGCGAGCAGCCGCGTAATTCCAGCTCCAATAGCGTCCACTAAAGCTCCTGCAGTTAAAAAGCTTTTATAAGGATCGAGCTCGGCTGTCCACCGCAAGGCATCCTACTGCCAGTCCCAGCCCCTATGCCTTGGGGTGCCTCCTGATGCTATTCACTGAGTATCCCATGGTCCCGAAGCATTTCCTTTGAAAAAATTAAGTGTCCAAACTACAGGTGGTGTAGCTTGCTTAACAGCCGGGATAATCCGCTGACTAGCAGACACTGCTACTAGGCACAAAGTATTTCCTGGGCTAGATGCAGTTAAAAATTTGTAATTAGATACTCTCGTTGGATGCTGAGAAAGCATTCCATAGAGTCTCCTGGCACGCCATATATGATTCTCTTAAAAAAAAAGTTTGGGGTAGGGGTCTAGGGGACCCTTTTATAGCCAAAATCACGGCCCTGTATCGCAATACGTCACCTAGGCTTAAGATAAATGGAACTGTATTACCCTGAGGGCTCGGTTGCTACAGAGGTATTGCACCTCACCCAGAGGTGTGATATCTCACTCTCAGGTAAGGATGGAGTGTGGATCAGGACCCGACACCTGCATGCATTACACCACATTGCCGTGGGGCAGGGCGACCAATATGCCCCTGAGATGGGCACGACAGTCCCTGTCCCTGGCTGGAGTGGGGGGAGGGAACACTGAGGAAGGGGAACCCTGTAGTGCAGGAGCAGGGAGGAAGCAGTTCCTGGGTGCATTGAGAAGGGAGTATAAAAGGTGGGCACCATCTTAGTTCAGTGCAGAGAAGTCTGAGCAGAAGTGGCAGGGAGCAGGGGTTCTGCATGAGCTCTGCTCCGGAGGCGGGCCTAGTAACAGAGGCCCAGGCCTGGAAGAGGGAGAAGGAAGGAAGAGGAGCGGAGAAGGCTCCAGGAATGAGGAACGAAGGGATCCCAGGGGTGCGGACGGGCGAGTCGCCACCGCACGCCCGAATCCACCTGCGTGGAGGGGTCAGGCCAAAGGGGGAGACCGGTCCCCGAAACTAGTGGAGGCAGGAAACGACCCTCAGCTAGAAACAGGAGGCTGTGACATTTTATGTTGCGCAGCCCCTCGCTACACCCGCTAGGAAGGCACCACATAGGGTCAGGGAAACTGGCGCCAAGTTTACCAAGAGGAGGCCCGAGGCAGCCGGACAGAGGGGTTGGTAAGAAAGGCCAGACAAAGGACACACAAAGGGGGTCCTGTGAAGCGCTCCAAAGTTATCTGGGAGTTGTCTGAGCCCCTCACCTGGTGAGCACAGTACGACGTGGGCAGCCGTTACCTGCAGACGTGGTCTGGATAATAAGAACTGTGAGTAAAGGCCCTGGACTGCATCACTGACTCCGTGTCGTTACTGCTGCTGCCCTGCACCATCACCCCCATCCTCCGCATACACTGCCCTGAGGCTATACTTATGCTACGCTCTGCTGCACCCACAACACCAGCCTCAGCGGTCTGCCCCGCAGCGGCGGTTCACTCTGACCGCAATCCACGGGTGGCGTAGTCGGACATTTAAACATCAAAACCACATAAATAGTTCCGCCACTGGTTTGACCACCCTGAGCCACGGAACTGGGTCGCCGCCACGAAGACTACAACCACCAGCATCCACCAAAAAGGGTCCGGCTCCGGGTGTCCCAAGGCCCAGGGGGTGCATCAGAACATTTTCATCACCTTTCACAATCACCAATGGGACAAGGCAGGGATGTCCTCTGTCCCCTCTCTTATACATCCTAGTGACGGAGCACCTGCTCTCATCAATTTGCCATAACCCCAATATTAGGTGGATTGAGGTGGGAGGCACCGAGTACAAGTGCTCTCTATTTGCTGATGATGTCCTAGTATATATCACTCAATCACATATATCCATCCCTGCTGTTATGGCTGAAATAGATCACTTTGTTACATGGTCAAATTTTAAAATCAATGCAGCGAAGTCTGAGGCCCTCGATGTCTCCCTCCCCAAATCCATATAGGATTCCATCCAGTCCAACTTTCCCTTTGCCTGGCCCTCACAGGGTATCAAATACTTAGGAATTCCTATTCATAGAGACCTCTCCCATCTATGTTATCTTAATTTTGGGTCCTTTATTGAACAACTCCATACAGACCACGGTTGGCAAGTTAGAACTGTAAGATTCACTACGTGAACCACTGGTGTTTTGTGGAAAAGCACATGTACACTGTGTTCCAAATTATTATGCAAAAAGTGTTTAGGAGTGATAAGGGAAGAATTTGTTTGTTTGTCAGTTAAACTCATTGATGGTGATGTGTGTCAGGGCTCTTTATATCACTGTAAGCAATTGCAGACACCTGTGCTAATTAGTTTGGCAGGTGTGTCCAATGAAAGGCCAGACTACTTAAGAAGGCTGTCTCACATTATTAAGCAGCCTACATTTTCTGCCAAAATGGGAAAGAAAAAGGATGTGTCGGCTGCTGAGAAGCAACAAATTGTGGAGTGTTTAGGTCAAGGCATGACTACAATCAACATTGTGCGATGATCAGGATGAAGTGTCTTGGCAATCAAGAAGTATGTAGCTGATTCACAGTACACACGTGTGCGTGCTGATAAGGGCAAATTGAGGACTCTTTCCTACAGGCAATTACGTCAGGTTAAAAGAGCAGCGGCAAAAAAGCCTTGTCATAGCAGCAGACAAGTTTTTGAAGCTGCTGGTGCCTCCAACGTCCCCCGAACAACAAGATGCAGGGTCCTTCAGAGGTTTGCAGCTGTGCATATGCCATCCTGTCGACCTCCTCTATCCACTTCACACAAGCAGAAACGGCTCCAGTGGGCCAAACATTACATGAAGACTGATTTCAAAACTGTTTTGTTCACGGATGAGTGCCGTGCAGCACTCGATGGTCCAGATGGATGGAGTGGAGGATGGCTGGTTGATGGACACCCCACGCAAACACGGCTACAGCGCCAACAAGGAGGAGGTGGAGTAAAGTTTTGGGCTGGAATCATGGGGAGAGAGATTGTTGGCCCCTTTAGGATCCCTGAAGGCGCTAAAGATGAACTCCATAATGTATGTGGATTTTCTCAAACAGCACTTCCTGCCATAGTTCAAGAAGAAGAACCGTGTATTTCACAGCAAGATAATTTTTTTGCATGATAATGCACCATCTCATGCTGCACATAAAACATCTGCATCTCTGGCTGATATGGGCATAAAAGGGGACAAACTTATGGTGTGACCCCCATGCTCCCCTGACCTCTACCCCATTCAGAACCTCTAGAGCATCATCAAAAGGAGTGTCTATGATGGCGGGAGGCAGTTCACATCTAAGCAACAGCTCTGGGAGGGTATTCTGTCCTCATGCAAAACAATTGAAGCAGAAACCATCCAAAACCTGACAAATTCAATGGACGAGAGAGTTCAGAAGCTCCTTTCGAACAAGGGGTCCTATGTGAAAATGTAACATCACCTAGAATAAAGTTTTGAGTTGAAAACTGTTTGATTTCAGTTTCTAATAACCTGCTAATGCTTATAATTTCAAAAATGACCATTTTTTTGGTCTTTATTAAAATGAAAAGGTTGATCGAAAAGTTTGGGGGATCTAAGAGTGTGGCAACCCAGTAGTCATGATTACTTCGAATTCTGACAATATGAGGGTCATGTTGCAGGTAGTGCAGCAAGAAGGCACTTATGTGTCTTGCGCATCTCGGAGCCCCAAAATTATTTTCCGGGCTAGATGCAGCTAAAAATTATTATTAATTTTAAATCTGGTGGAGCTTAGTATAGATGGCCTAATAGGATCAGTGCTGCACACTGCTACAAAGCCCAAATTATTTTCCAGCCAAGATACAGATAAACATGATTAGTAATTTTAAATCTGGTGGAGCTTATTATAGATGGCCTAATAGAATCAGTGCTGCACACTGCTACAAAGCCCAAATTATTTTCCAGCCAAGATACAGATAAACATGATTAGTAATTTGAAAGCTTAAAATGGTTGGTAGGGTGATTTTAACCAATCATCAAGCTTTTACTCTCCCCAGGATTACACAGGGGTATAAAAGTCGTTTCGGATCCATGATTTGTTCATCTTTATGAACGTGAGTCTGTCTACATTATCAGTGGAGATCCGCGTGCGCTTATCTGTCAGCACACCACCAGCAGCGCTGAACACACGTTCAGACAGAACGCTGGCTGCGGGGCATGACAAGATATCCAAGGCGTAAGTGGCTAGCTCCGGCCATTTATCCAGATTGGAAGCCCAAAAAGAGCAAGGGTCCAGTGACACAGTCATGGCTTCAATGTTTACTTGGAGATACTCCTGTACCATCGTCTCTAGGCGTTGACTATGTGTCAGACTTCTTGTCTCCTGTGGCCTTGCAAAGGATGGGCTAAAAAAGTGGTGAAATGATTGCGCAAAATTGATGTTACCAGCAGATACTGTGGTTCTGTTACGGTTTGAGTGCTGAACACTTGACGGTCCCACGGTTGGCAAGTTGGAACTGTGAGATTCACTACGTGCACCACTGGTGTTTTGTGGAAAAGCACATGCAAGATTCTGCAACAGTCTCTGCTGATACTCCTGCATGCGTGCATCCCTTTCTATGGCAGGAATAATTTCGGCAAATTTACTTTTGTACCGGGGATCTAACAGTGTGGCAACCCAGTAGTCAGGATTATTTCTAATTCTCACAATTTGAGGGTCATGTTGCAGGTAGTGCAGCAAGAAGGCACTCATGTGTGTTGCGCATCCAGGAGCACCAAGTCCCTGTTGTGTTGGTGGCGAGGTAACAATCATGCTTCCTTCCTCTGTCCTCTCCCCCCAACCTCGCACCACAGAAATGTGATCAAGGTCTCCCTCATCTGATGAGTCTACCATCAGTTCGTCCTCCACTTCTTCCTGGGCTCCTGCACCTTCCTCACTAGTTTGGCTGCTACCATGCGCCCTGGTAAAACCATCTCCCCCACCCTCACATGCCTGCCGCCTTGGTGCTGCCGACCGTCTGGACCTTGCAGATGTTAGCCCTTCCGCATACAACTCCTCCTCCTCTACTTCCTCCACCTTCTCTTGTGCCACCACCTGACTCCGAATTCTGTTTAACATGTGCTCCAGCATGTAAATCACCGGAATAGTCATGCTGATAATGGCATCGTCAGCACTAAACATCTTCGTCGCCATTTCAAAACTGTGCAGAAGGGTGCATAGGTCCCTGATCTGAGACCACTCCTCCAGCGTGATTTGCCCCACCTCTGGATCTCGTTGGCCCAGGCTATACGTCACAACGTATTGCACCAGGGCTTGTCGGTGCTGCCACAGTCGCTGCAACATGTGCAGAGTTGAATTCCACCAGGTAGGCACATCGCATTTTAGCCGGTGAAGTGGCAGGCCCAACGACTTCTGTAGAGATGTAAGTCGCTGAGCTGCGGGATGCGAACGGCGGAAGTGAGCACACAGCGACTGTGCCCTCTGCAGAAGGCCATCTGGTCTGGGATAGTGGGCTAAAAATTGCTGGACAACCAGGTTCAACACGTGAGCCATACAAGGCACGTGTGTGACATTGCCCCGGCGAAGGGCCGCACACAGGTTTGCAGCATTGTCGCACACGGCCTTCCCTGGTTTCAGGTCCAGTGGAGACAACCATTCATGAAATTGGTTCTCCAGAGCTGACCACAACTCCTCAGCTGTGTGACTCACATTTCCCAGACATTTCAAAGTAAAAACCGCCTGATGACGTTGAGCCCTACTGCCAGCATAGTAAGGAGGTGTGCAGGATCCCTTCTGCGCAGTTAGAAAGCTTGTGGCATGACCAGACAGGCTTTGGGTGCAGGTGGAAGACCGAGAGGAGGTTGAGGAGGTAGAAGCAGTGGAGGAACTTTGACATAAAGAGGATTGACGCACAACTCGTGGGGACGGCAAGACTTGGACAGCAGCCCCTTGTCCTGCTGTCACCATAGTTACCCAGTGCCCAGTCAGCGACATGTAACGCCCCTGTCCATGCCTACTCGTCCAAGTGTCTGTGGTGAAATGCACCCTGTCACACACAGAGTTTCTCAAAGAAGCGGTGATGTTGTGTGCGACATGCTGGTGGAGCGCAGGCACACCTTTCTTTGAGAAGTAGTGCCGACTGGGTATCTGGTACTGGGGCACTGCGACGGACATAAGGTCTCGAAAATCCTCTGTGTCCACCAGGCGGAAAGGCAGCATTTCTGTAGCAAGAGCTTGCAGATGGTAAAATTCAACCTCTTACCTTTCTCATGGCTAGGAGGAAATGGTCTTTTACTTGTCCACATCTGAGGGACCGAGAGCTGGCTATTGTGCTTAGACGGGGTTGATAAGGGTGTCCCCGGCAAACTGCTGGTCTGTGAGGAAGATGCAGGCGGACATGTTAGGTTGCCTTGATCCAAAGGTGGTGCTATCGATGTCGGACAGCGCTCAACACCAGCTGGTGTTACCACCTCCAAAGAAAATGATGACCTGCCAATCACGCTGGCTGTTGCGGGTAAAGAGGTGGCAGGTCTACGCCCCAAAACATATGTGACTGCTGTCCCCCCAGTCACAGAGGATGAAGAGGCCGTGGATGCACAAGATATGGCAGGCGGTGGTTGGCCCGGCGGGCTAGGCCGCATTGTAGCACACTGAGCTTCCCACTGCAACTTATGCTTCATGTCCATGTGCCGGTTCATGCATGAAGTACTCAAACTATGTATTTTTTGGCCTCTACTTAGCTTTTGCTGACAAATGTTACAGATAACACGAGTTGGGTCATCTTTATCGATCTGAAAAAATGCCCAGGCTATGCAAGGCTTAGCACCCATGCGACCTGAAGAGCCACCACGACTTGTGGTGAGAGGCAGAGTTGTGTTTGAGGATGCAGTTGTTGACGTGCTTCCAGTACTACGTCTCTGTCCAGGAAGGCGCAACCTGACCTCGTCGTCACTAGCATCTTCCTCCACCTCCTCTGCTGACCTCATCTCTTGGCTGACTGTGGGTTGACAGTAAGTGGGATCTCCAACCTCATCATCATCACCCTGTGCGTTATCACACCCGTCGTCCTCAGAGCCAACCTGTTCCTGCCCTGACAAAAAACTAAAGTTGTCGCTCCAATCAGGTATTTGAGTCTCATCATCGTCTTCCTCATTGTCTCCACCAACAGGAGTTACAGTTTGGGAATAAGGGTCTACATTATGGTCAGAACCTTCTGTTATGATCTGCTTAAGAGACTAAGGAAAGGCAGGAGATCTGTCCCTACAATAGAACTAAACCAGATCCCTACGATGTAACGGGGAACCTGATCCTGCGATCAGACCCGCTAAAGTCCTCGGCTAGTCTGAACGCAGACCTATAGATGTGGGGGAGGGATCCCTACAAGATCTAAGGACTGGGATTTAGTTGGACACCTCCTAGCAGAAATAGAAGCAGTCAAAGACAAACACACAGCAAAAAGCAAAGAGGTCAGAGGACCTAGCAAAAACTAACAGGGAACGGCAATAGAGTTACAAGCTAGCTCAACAGTAGTAAATACAAATGAAGTCCAGCAAAGCCAGGAGGGCGGAGCCGGATTAAATAGGCAAAATGGTCATGTGACCAGCAAACTAAAAAAAAACTAACAGGAGAGTTGTAACAGTACCCCGTCTTCTAAGAGGATCCTCCGGATCCCCTAGGCCCAGGCTTACCAGGAAACCTCCTGTGAAACGCTCGGACAAGTCTGGGGGCAGAAACATCATCCGCCCTCACCCATGAGTTATCCTCAGGTCCGAAACCCTTCCAAGCGACGAGATACTGCAAACTCCCTCTATACCGTCTAGAATTTAGGATGCGGGAAATTTCATATTCCCCGTCCTCCACCACCGGAGGAACAGTGGCAGAGGCGTCACCATCCCACACATCAGCTTTTTTCAAAAGAGAAACATGAAACACCGGATTAATCCTCCAGGACGTAGGAACCTCCAGCCTAACAGCAGATTGGTTAACTATCTGAAGTACCTTAAAGGGCCCTACGAACTTGGGACCCAATTTTTTAGAAGGAATCCTCAATCGCAGATTCTTAGAGGACAATCAAACCATGTCACCAACAGCAAACAAAACCTCTTGCCGTTTCCTATCAAAGTACCTCTTAGATTTTTTGTTAGCCTCCTGAAGATTACCACGCACATCCGTCCAAACTCTCTCCAAATCACCGGAAAAACTCTCCTCCTCAGGCACAGCCGAAACCAATTTGAAAAATGACCCAAAAGACGGATGTCTCCCAGAACAACAAAAAAAAGGCGAACACCCAGCAGAAGAGGATGTATGGTTGTTAAGAGCAAATTCAGCAAGTGGCAGAAACTCAGACCACCCCGATTGATTGTCTGCCACAAAACAACGCAAGAACTGCTCAACATCCTGGTTCTTCCTTTCTGTCTGGCCATTAGACTCAGGATGATATCCGGATGAAAACGACAAATGAACTCCCAACCTGTCACAAAAGGCACGCCAAAAACGAGCCACGAACTGAGGTCCCCTATCAGAAACAATGTCAGTAGGAACACCATGTAGTCTGACAATCTCCTTGACAAAGGCCTTAGCGAGTGTCTTAGCGCAAGGCAGTTTGATGAAGGGAACCAAGTGACACATCTTGCTAAAACGGTCCACGACCACCCAGATGACCGTGAAACCTTCAGAGTGAGGAAGGTCAGTAATAAAGTCCATAGCCAGATGTGTCCAAGGTGCACTAAGAACCTCCAGAGGGCAAAGCAACCCCGCAGCAGGAGCATGCGAAGACTTGGATCTTGCACACACAGTACATTGGCGCACCCACTTAATGACTTCCTTCTGCCATCCAGGCCACCAAAAACTGCGACCCACAAGTCTCTTGGTCTCAGAAATTCCTGGATGACCTGCCAACCGAGACTCATGACACTCAACAAACAAATCTCTCCTAAAGGTCCTAGGCACAAACAACCTCCCATGGGGAGTGTTAGATGGGGCATTCTCCTGTGCTTTAAGAATCTCATCCTCCAAAACGGAGTCCAAAGCAGCAATCACAACACCTTCTTGTAAAATGGTCTCCTCCTCCTCCTCAACACCGACCATGGGAGAAAAGCTGCGAGACAAAGCATCCGCTTTAACATTCTTGGTACCCGGGATGTAAGTAACGGAAAAATTAAACCGCGAGAAAAAAAGTGCCCACCTAGCCTGACGGGCATTCAAGCGCTTGGCAGCATCAAGATAGATCAGATTTTTATGATCAGTGAAAACCTGAACGGGAAATTCAGCACCTTCCAAGAGGTGACGCCAGTGTTCAAATGCGAGTTTAATCGCCAGCAATTCCCGATTACCAATATCGTAATTAAGTTCAGTCTCAGAAAATTTTTTTGAAAAAACGGCACAGGGACTTACTCCATCCTTGTTTTCCTGAGACAACACCGCACCAACCCCCACCGAAGAAGCATCAACCTCAACCAAAAACGGCTTAGTCACATCAGGCTGCATAAGGATGGGAGCAGAGGTGAACCTCTCCTTTAAAAACACAAAAGCTTCAATGGCCTCAGAAGTCCACTGAACCGCATTAGCACCTTTCCTGGTGAGATCGGTCAGCGGTTTGACAATAATAGAAACATTTTTTATGAATTTTCTGTAATAATTGGCGAAACCCAAAAACCTCTGTATCGATTTCAAACCAATAGGCCTAGGCCATTCCTGCACAGCTTGAACTTTAACCGGGTCCATCTCAAAACCTTCACTGGAGATAATGTAGCCCAAAAAACTAATTCTCTGTAAAGCGAACTCACATTTCTCCAGCTTAGCAAAAAGTGAATTGTCCATTAATAACTGTAATACCTCACGTACGCTCTGCCAATGAGACTCCAGATCCGGCGAATAAATCAAAATGTCATCCAAATACACAACCACATTTTTGCCGATTAAAGGTCTAAGGATATCATTAATAAGATTCTGAAAAAATGCTGGAGCATTGGTGAGACCAAAAGGCATAACCAGATTCTCAAAATGACCCACAGGAGTGTTAAAAGCAGTCTTCCATTCATCACACTCCTTCATGCGCAACAAATTGTATGCCCCCCGGAGATCAATTTTAGAGAACCACTTGGCCCCCACTAACTGGTTAAATAAATCGGGAATCAATGGCAGTGGGTAAGGATTGCGTACAGTAATTTTATTAATCTCACGAAAGTCCAGACAAGGACGTAAACCGCCATCTTTTTTTTTTTACAAAAAAAAAACCAACAGCCACATGAGACTTGGAAGGCCTAATGTGACCGGCGGCCAAGCTTGTCTGTATGTATTCCTCCAAAGCCTCTCTCTCAGGAATAGTAAGATTAAATAAACGACTCTTAGGAAGAGTCGCTCCAGGGACAAATTCAATGGTACAATCATAGTCTGTATGGGGAGGCAAAACCTGCGACTCCTCCTCAGAAAAAACTCTCCAAAAATCCTGAATAGGTACAGGCAATTCCCCTCTATCCACAGCAGCAATGCGCCCGTTACAACACTTGTCATAACACTTAGGGCTCCAGGACTTAATTTCATTGGTAGACCAATCCAGCACAGGATTGTGCAATTTCAACCATGGTAACCCCAATATTACTGGAGAAGGCAAATTATCCAATACCACCAAATCCAAATTCTCTTGATGAATACCATTAATAGTGAGGGGAAATTCACAGACCTTGTGAGTAACACTCTTCAAGGGAGAGCCATCGACAGAAACCACAGGAATAGGGGATGACAAAGTTTTAGGTTCTAATTTAAGTATTTCCAAGAATCCCCCATCAATCACATTTAGAGTAGATCCACAATCCACAAATACCCGAAATTCAATTAATTCATCCTGAGCAGCAGTAGTGGCAGATAGGAATACTCCCTTAGAATTTAAACAGGCAATACGGGCATGACTGACCATTTTTTTTTCTTTCTTCATACGAAGCACACAGCTTTTAATAAAATGACCAGAATTTCTGCAATAGAAACACAAGCCTTCAGAAAGTCGGAGGTCTTTTTCCTGAGAGCGGGGTGCCATAGCCCCCATTTCCATCGGCTCTCCATTGTCAGCACAGAACCTCTCAGGACTCGAAGCTGACATAGCAGAGGATTTGCTCTCATTAACCCTTTCACGCAGTCTCCTGTCCACCCGTATAGCTAATTGCATTGCCTCCTGCAAGTTTCCAGGTGTGGGATAAGCAATCAGTAAATCCTTTACCCTTTCACATAGCCCTGCAAGAAACAAGCTTTTCAAAGCAGAATCGTTCCACCCCACCTGGGCAGACCACCGACGGAAGTGAGAACAATATTTTTCCACATTACCTGATCCCTGCCTCAAACGTCTTAATTCAGACTCAGCAGATGAGACACGATCAGGATCATCGTACAACAAACCCAAAGCAGAAAAAAAACTATCCACTGATCTAAAGCACGGATCACTAGGTTGGAGAGAGAAGGCCCATTCCTGAGGATCTTTGCGCAAAAGTGACATTATGAACCCTATGCGCTGTGATTCATCACCAGAGGATCCGGGTCTCAAACGAAAATATAATAGACAAGCATTTTTAAAAGAAAAAAAATCTTGTTGTTCGCCAAAAAATAGATCAGGCAGACGTACCTTAGGTTCAACAAAATGCGCTCCAGAACAGCTACTCACGTGTTGTTGGAGCTTGGTCACCTCCAGAGAGAGTCCCTGCAAGCGTTGAGCCAAATCTTGCACCGAGACCATGATGGAAAACTGGAGGTCTTTCCTTAGAGAAATTTTTTTTTTTTTTTTTTTTTTTTTTTTTACTGGGCTGGACTTACTGTTATGATCTGCTTAAGAGACTAAGGAAAGGCAGGAGATCTGTCCCTACAATAGAACTAAACTAGATCCCTACGATGTAACGGGGAACCTGATCCTGCGATCAGACCCGCTAAAGTCCTCGGCTAGTCTGAACGCAGACCTATAGATGTGGGGGAGGGATCCCTACAAGATCTAAGGACTGGGATTTAGTTGGACACCTTCTAGCAGAAATAGAAGCAGTCAAAGACAAACACACAACAAAAAGCAAAGAGGTCAGAGGACCTAGCAAAAACTAACAGGGAACGGCAATAGAGTTACAAGCTAGCTCAACAGTAGTAAATACAAATGAAGTCCAGCAAAGCCAGGAGGGCGGAGCCGGATTAAATAGGCAAAATGGTCATGTGACCAACAAACTAAAAAAAAACTAACAGGAGAGTTGTAACACCTTCTGCGTCTGGTCCTAGATCCGACTCATAAAGATTCTGGGCATCAGTGCAGATCATTTCCTCGTCTGGATTCACAGAAGCGCTGGAGTCGACCTCTGATTCCCAGGCTATAGTATGAGTAAACAGCTCTGCAGACTCAACCATCTGTTCTACCTCATACTCAGACGGGCAGCTGGAGATTTGGGAGCTGTGAGGAAGCAAGTGCGATTGGGGTGACACCTTTGAGGACTGGAGTATTTGTGATGTTGAAATTGATGTGGAGGAGAGCCCACTTAAAGGAGCACTTGATATCCGTTGAAGCACCTGCTGTTTTTGTGCCTCATCTGGAATTTGTAGTGATTGGCGTGGCCGTAAGAAAGGGATCTTATCACATTGTCCGCTAAAAGAAGTAGACATTTTAGTTTGGCTGGAAGATGGTCTTTCTTCTGCAGATGTTACTGTTGCTTTAACACCTACCCCACGGACACAACCTTTTTTCCCCTTCCCAACACGCCTATTCCCCTTTCCACCAGCAGCAGGCCTTTTTCCACTCATTTTGGTGGTTAACTAATTCACAACTCTGGAGTTGTTTGCACAAAAAAACAATGGATGGGAACCGAGCAGAGCTGAGTGGCCAAACTGTGGTATTAGGCCAAAACTATTGGCTGGGTTAGATGCAGAAAAAAATTATATTCAATTTGCAACCTGATGGAGGTCAGTATAGATGGACTAATAGAACAAGTCCCACACACAGCTAGAAGCCCAAATATTTTTTCAGAGGTAGATGCAGAAAAAAAATATATTCAGTTTGCAACCTGATGGAGGTCAGTATAGATGGACTAATAGAACAAGTCCCACACACAGCTAGAAGCCCAAATATTTTTTCAGAGGTAGATGCAGATAAAAATTATTTTTAATTTGCAACCTGATGGAGGTCAGTATAGATGGACTAATAGAGAAAGTCCCACACACTGCTAGAAGGCCAAATATTTTTTCAGAGCTAGATGCAGATAAAAATTATTTTTAATTTGCAACCTGATGGAGGTCAGTATAGATGGACTAATAGAGAAAGTCCCACACACTGCTAGAAGGCCAAATATTTTTTCAGAGCTAGATGCAGATAAAAATTATTTTTAATTTGCAACCTGATGGAGGTCAGTATAGATGGACTAATAGAGAAAGTCCCACACACTGCTAGAAGGCCAAATATTTTTTCAGAGGTAGATGCAGAAAAAAATTATATTCAGTTTGCAACCTGATGGAGGTCTGTATAGATGGACTAATAGAGAAAGTCCCACACACTGCTAGAAGCCCAAATATTTTTTCAGAGGTAGATGCAGAAAAAAATTATATTCAGTTTGCAACCTGATGGAGGTCTGTATACATGGATTAATAGAACAAGTCCCACACACAGCTACAAGCCCAATATTTTTTCAGAGGTAGATGCAGAAAAAAAATATATTCAGTTTGCAACCTGATGGAGGTCAGTATAGATGAACTAATAGAGAAAGTCCCACACACTGCTAGAAGGCCAAATAGTTTTTCAGAGCTAGATGCAGACAAAAAATTATTTTTAATTTGCAACCTGATGGAGGTCAGTATAGATGGACTAATAGAGAAAGACCCACACACTGCTAGAAGGCCAAATATTTTTTCAGAGCTAGATGCAGAAAAAAATTATATTCAGTTTGCAACCTGATGGAGGTCTGTATAGATGGATTAATAGAACAAGTCCCACGCACAGCTACAAGCCCAATATTTTTTCAGAGGTAGATGCAGAAAAAAAATATATTCAGTTTGCAACCTGATGGAGGTCAGTATAGATGGACTAATAGAGAAAGTCCCACACACTGCTAGAAGGCCAAATAGTTTTTCAGAGCTAGATGCAGACAAAAAATTATTTTTAATTTGCAACCTGATGGAGGTCAGTATAGATGGACTAATAGAGAAAGTCCCACACACTGCTAGAAGGCCAAATATTTTTTCAGAGCTAGATGCAGAAAAAAATTATATTCAGTTTGCAACCTGATGGAGGTCAGTATAGATGGACTAATAGAGAAAGTCCCACACACTGCTAGGAGGCCAAATATTTTTTCAGAGCTAGATGCAGAAAAAAATTATATTCAGTTTGCAACCTGATGGAGGTCAGTATAGATGGACTAATAGAGAAAGTCCCACACACTGCTAGAAGGCCAAATAGTTTTTCAGAGCTAGATGCAGACAAAAAATTATTTTTAATTTGCATCCTGATGGAGGTCAGTATAGATGGACTAATAGAGAAAGTCCCACACACTGCTAGAAGGCCAAATATTTTTTCAGAGCTAGATGCAGAAAAGAATTATATTCAGTTTGCAACCTGATGGAGGTCAGTATACATGGACTAATAGAGAAAGTCCCACACACTGCTAGAAGGCCAAATAGTTTTTCAGAGCTAGATGCAGACAAAAAATTATTTTTAATTTGCAACCTGATGGAGGTCAGTATAGATGGACTAATAGAGAAAGTCCCACACACTGCTAGAAGGCCAAATATTTTTTCAGAGCTAGATGCAGAAAAAAATTATATTCAGTTTGCAACCTGATGGAGGTCAGTATAGATGGACTAATAGAGAAAGTCCCACACACTGCTAGAAGGCCAAATATTTTTTCAGAGCTAGATGCAGACAAAAAATTATTTTGAATTTGCAACCTGTTGGAGGTCAGTATAGATGGACTAATAGAGAAAGTCCCACACACTGCTAGAAGGCCAAATATTTTTTCAGAGCTAGATGCAGAAAAAAATTATATTCAGTTTGCAACCTGATGGAGGTCAGTATAGATGGACTAATAGAACAAGTCCCACACACAGCTAGAAGCCCAATATTTTTTCAGAGGTAGATGCAGAAAAAAAATATATTCAGTTTGCAACCTGATGGAGGTCAGTATAGATGGACTAATAGAACAAGTCCCACACACAGCTAGAAGCCCAATATTTTTTCAGAGGCAGATGCAGAAAAAAAATATATTCAGTTTGCAACCTGATGGAGGTCAGTATAGATGGATTAATAGAACAAGTCCCACACACAGCTAGAAGGCCAAATATTTTTTCAGAGCTAGATGCAGAAAAAAATTATATTCAGTTTGGAACCTGATGGAGGTCAGTATAGAAGGATTAATAGAACAAGTCCCACACACAGCTAGAAGCCCAAATATTTTTTCAGAGGTAGATGCAGAAAAAAATTATATTCAGTTTGCAACCTGATGGAGGTCAGTATAGATGGACTAATAGAACAAGTCCCACACACAGCTAGAAGCCCAAATATTTTTTCAGAGGTAGATGCAGAAAAAAATTATATTCAGTTTGCAACCTGATGGAGGTCAGTATAGATGGACTAATAGAACAAGTCCCACACACAGCTAGAAGCCCAATATTTTTTCAGAGGCAGATGCAGAAAAAAAATATATTCAGTTTGCAACCTGATGAAGGTCAGTATAGATGGATTAATAGAACAAGTCCCACACACAGCTAGAAGCCCAAATATTTTTTCAGAGGTAGATGTAGAAAAAAATTATATTCAGTTTGCAACCTGATGGAGGTCAGTATAGATGGACTAATAGAGAAAGTCCCACACACTGCTAGAAGGCCAAATAGTTTTTCAGAGCTAGATGCAGACAAAAAATTATTTTTAATTTGCAACCTGATGGAGGTCAGTATAGATGGACTAATAGAGAAAGTCCCACACACTGCTAGAAGGCCAAATATTTTTTCAGAGCTAGATGCAGAAAAAAATTATATTCAGTTTGCAACCTGATGGAGGTCAGTATAGATGGACTAATAGAGAAAGTCCCACACACTGCTAGAAGGCCAAATATTTTTTCAGAGCTAGATGCAGACAAAAAATTATTTTGAATTTGCAACTTGATGGAGGTCAGTATAGATGGACTAATAGAGAAAGTCCCACACACTGCTAGAAGGCCAAATATTTTTTCAGAGCTAGATGCAGAAAAAAATTATATTCAGTTTGCAACCTGATGGAGGTCAGTATAGATGGACTAATAGAACAAGTCCCACACACTGCTAGAAGCCCAAATATTTTTTCAGAGCTAGATGCAGAAAAAAATTATATTCAGTTTGCAACCTGATGGAGGTCAGTATAGATGGACTAATAGAACAAGTCCCACACACAGCTAGAAGCCCAATATTTTTTCAGAGGTAGATGCAGAAAAAAAATATATTCAGTTTGCAACCTGATGGAGGTCAGTATAGATGGATTAATAGAACAAGTCCCACACACAGCTAGAAGGCCAAATATTTTTTCAGAGCTAGATGCAGAAAAAAATTATATTCAGTTTGCAACCTGATGGAGGTCAGTATAGATGGATTAATAGAACAAGTCCCACACACAGCTAGAAGCCCAAATATTTTTTCAGAGGTAGATGCAGAAAAAAATTATATTCAGTTTGCAACCTGATGGAGGTCAGTATAGATGGACTAATAGAACAAGTTCCACACACAGCTAGAAGCCCAAATATTTTTTCAGAGGTAGATGCAGATAAAAATTATTTTTAATTTGCAACCTGATGGAGGTCAGTATAGATGGACTAATAGACCAAGTCCCACACACTGCTAGAAGGCCAAATATTTTTTCAGAGCTAGATGCAGAAAAAAATTATATTCAATTTGCAACCTGATGGAGGTCAGTATAGATGGACTAATAGAATGATGCTATGCCCAAAAGATTTTACTTCACTAGGTGCAGTAAAAAAATTGGTATTCTATACACAGGTGGTATATCTTGCAACACAGATAGGCTACTCCACTGACTAACACACTCTGCAATAGGCCAAAAAGGATTAGCTTTGCTAGATTCAGCCAAATGCTGTGAAAAAAACTTGCACAGCACTGGCACAGACCTGCCTGGCAAAACCTGATAGGAACTGATGTAACCTAGTCCTGAAAAGGACTGCAATTACAATTAGTCTTTACTCCCACAATCTATCTATTTAAGAGCACAGACCTGCCTGATAAAAGTCGTAGGAAATGCTGTAACCTAGTCCTTAAAAGGACTGCAATCACAACTATTCCCTACTCCCAAGCTATCTGTAGATTTGTGCGAAAATTGGCTTGAAATTAACAAGGTATAGCGCACACAGCAACAGCGGTGCCGTCTAACACGCAGCTGCAGCAGTGAGAAAATGGTGGCGACGGGGAAAATGGCTGGGTCTTATAGGGCAAGGACATGTGACATACACTGCCAATGACACATGCCCTTGCTTGTGTGAAAAATAGCACTTCGCTCCGTGTGTGCGCTGCTGATAGGCTGACAGACTGCACCTCCCCACTGTAAATGCGGGAAAGAGAAAAAAAATGGAGATCTTCATTATTGCTGCAGAGATCCATCCCCTGCCCCTCCCCCCGCCCCGCTGTACACTCAAACTGCGTATTAACATTAATTTTCATCATTACTGAGAAAAAATCCAGTTATGATTTTGGTGCACGAACAGTTATCGAACATAACCTCGAACAGCCGAATTTTTCTCAAATCGTTCGTGTTCGCCGAACGGCTCGAACACCGCCCAAAACAGCTCGAATTTGAGATTGGCGAACAATTCGAGTCGAACAACGCTCATCTCTACTCTGCACATGAGAAAGCATGTTCTTCTGACCTGGGGAGCGTTTTTTTACATGATGCATCCTGCTTATAATTAAGCAACAACATGCAGGGAGAAAAGTTCAAGCCCCTGAGACAAATATCTGCTAATGCCCGTTGTACTTAATAAAATTAAGGTTATAATTTATAATATCTAAGATGAAAGATGAAAAAATAAAAAATATCATTTCAGCACTGAAGCCACTATTTTGTGATGTGGCCAATTTAATATACTAAAGCTGGTTAGAAGCCCTCTTTAAACTTTCTATTAACAGTTCCATTATTTTAAACATATGTGAAAATTCTAGAGTCATTGAAGAGGTCCCCTTAAGGACCAGACCAGATTGTTCGACTGACAGCTATCTCTGCCGATTCTCCCATACACAGGAGAGCTCTCTCAGCCGGGTGCTTCTGTGCTTTCTTTGAAAAAGCCGCTGGCTGACTTTTTTTTAATATCAGTGAAAACAATGTGATTGGCAGTCCGAAATCAAACATGCGCGATAAACATCCCTCCCGACCATCAGTCGGCCAGCACCCTTTGATATCGTCAGGCTCTGCTTAAGTCTAATGTGTATGAGGAGCTTAGGATTTGATCTATGGCAGATCGGGAGGTCATCCTTAGGTCTTCAGTAGCCACAGCAATCATCAGCTCCCTGCAATCACATTACAGGGAGCTGATGGAGTGATAAGAGGGAGTATTCACATTCTGTCTCATTCTATACTTAAAACCAAGCAATGTGAACTGAGGTCTAAGATGATACACATGCAAGAAATAGGAGCATGTTCACACCAGCAAAAAGAAGCAAAACCTACAAAATACAAAAAATATATCTCATACCCTACCATCATTATATATAAATGTAAAGCAAAGTTGCATATTAAATATAGGGTACTTAGTGAACTATTTTTGATCAAAAAAAGTATACAAGCCGTCCCACCAGCGGCAAGGTGACCCTAAATTGGGACGGTACCTACACTGTCTATATTAAAAACCTTACTGTATATCAAAGTTGAAGTAATGCATATAAAAGGGTAGACAAATAGGACCGGGTCCCAACTCCAGACCACCTAGGCCCGTGATAAGCTACATATATACTAATCAGCTCAACAAAGGGGATGCCACACCCTTAATTTGCACAGAATGCAAACAAGACAAAAAACCAAGCAATGTGAACTGAGGTCTAAGATGGTACACATGCAAGAAATAGGAGCATGTTCACACTAGCAAAAAAGAAGCAAAACCTACAAAAGACAAAAAATATATCTCATACCCTACCATCATTATATATAAATGTAAAGCAAAGTTGCATATTAAATATAGGGTACTTAGTGAACTATTTTTGATCAAAAAAAGTATACAAGCCGTCCCACCAGCGACAAGGTGACCCTAAATTGGGACGGTACCTACACTGTCTATATTAAAAACCTTACTGTATATCAAAGTTGAAGTAATGCATATAAAAGGGTAGACAAATAGGACTGGGTCCCAACTCCAGACCACCTAGGCCCGTGGTAAGCTACATATATACTAATCAGCTCAACAAAGGGGATGCCACACCCTTAATTTGCACAGAATGCAAACAAGACAAAAAACCAAGCAATGTGAACTGAGGTCTAAGATGGTACACATGCAAGAAATAGGAGCATGTTCACACTAGCAAAAAGAAGCAAAACCTACAAAAGACAAAAAATATATCTCATTCTATACTTGCTGAGGTCACTTTGATGGTGGCACATAAAAAGTTATTTGAGCTAAGTAAACATTGGTAGCACTCAATTCCTCCTGCAACATCTCTGCTAGCAGGGGGAATTGAATGATGCTATGCAGCATTCACCAGGAGATCAGGATCACTGGATGAATAATCACTGATATTTCACTTTGTGATAGAAAGTGGAACATCCACTTCAGGAGTGGACACAGACAAAAGAGGTCTCCTGTGCACGAACAATATATGGGCCAATACTTGATCATAATGCAGAATTCCACCTTCTTTGGAAGTGGAAGTGTGCCCTTTACCTCTTGGCCCACTGTGCGACTGCACAGGTTGCATCAATGGTATTTCTAACAACAGATTCACTGTATAACACATTTTTTAAAAAAATATTTGCAAAAAATTATCCAGTAAAGAGTTATTTACATAATAGTGTGTCACCTGGTTGTCAAAGAATTGAACTATGTGTGTGTCTATCTATTGAACTAATTGATGTTCAACATGCATGCTCAGTCTCTCTCCTTTTTGGCCAAATCCCATGTTCACTCCAGAGCAGCCATTATTAATAGATTTCTGCCCTATTGACTATTTCTTTTGGCTATGCAGAGATTTAGCTGTGGGGGGGGGGGGGGGGGGGGACTGAACACATGTGAGCAGCAGCATTTGTCTTACTAGATGGACGTGCACATTGCTATACACTTTGAACATCACGTGGCACCACATTATATAAGTAAAAGTAAATTGTAAATATTTTCATTGTTATGATCTTTCCAGTCAATGTAATATTTAACTATTATGACACTTTCATATTAGATGAAATATTCCTTATGTTAATATGTCTGCAGCATCTGAAGAATTTGCTTTTATAACTCCACATTCTCTTGTAGTTCTCTGTACTTTTTTTGTTGATTTTAGTGAAGAATCCACAAGAAATCTTCCACATATGATCATGGCCAAATGATAGGTTCTCACTGCGGAAATCAAAGCATTTTATGGCTCAAGTTGTATAAAGTTCTTTTTTGTTTAAACTTAGCCAGAACATACTGTTTTGGATTTCCATGGCGTTCAAGATTCGGACATGTCAAGATTCCTAAGTAATATACAGTTGTGCTCAAAAGTTCATAGATAAGGAGTGTTAAGGTTTTATATATGTGTGTATAAAAATGTGACTCTTCAGATTTTGGGTTATACTAGGCTGAAGAAGCTTCCTGAGTAGTCTCGAAAGCTTGCAACTTGTTACCATCTTTTCAGTTAGCCAATAAAAGGTATGAAGCACTGAGGACTCTCAAATCTAAATATTTTACATACCCTGGCAGAATTTTTCCTTTCTTGGCCTTGTTTCAGAGAATATGAATGATAACAAAAAAACTTTTTTTCCACTCAAGGTTATTGGTTGGGTGAAGCCATTTATTGTCCAACTACTGTGTTTTCTCTTTTTAACTCTTAATGACAACCAAAAACGTCCAAATGACCCTGATCAAAAGTTCACATACCCCATTTCTTAACCCCTTTACAGTCTGTGGCGTATTAGTACGCACCAGGCTGTAACCCCCGGTTCAGCGCGGGCTCCGGCGCTGTGCCCACACTGAACCGGGCACATGTAAGCTGATTATTACAGCTGACATGTGCCTGCAACAGCCGCGGGTGGAATCGGGATCCATCCGCGGCTGTTAACATGTTAAATGCCGCTGTCAATCTCTGTCAGTGGCATTTAACATCGCCGCGCTGGAAGAGCGTCACTTACCACGCCCATGGGTGACCCCATCACGTGATCGCGGGTCACCGATGCATGGGCATGACAACCCTGGGCCTGCAGCAGACTCCAGTGGTTGTCATGAGCTGATCGCTATGAGCGCCACCTAGTGGTCGGCGCTCATAGCACAGGAGCATTAATGCTACATAGAGGTGATCTGCTCATCACCTCTATGTAGCAGAGGCGATCAGACAAGTGCTGCTTCTAGTCTCCTATGGAGACTATAGAAGCAAGCAAAAAGTGAAAAAAAATGTTTTTAAAAAAATTTAAAAAATATAAAAATTTAAATCACCCCCCTTTCGTTCCATTCAAAATAAAATAATTAAGAAAAAACCAACATACAAATATTTGGTATCGCCACATTCAGAATCGCTCAATTTATCAATATAAAAAAATAATTAATCCGATCGGTAAACGGCATAATGAGAAAATAACTCTAAACGCCAGAATTTTGTTTATTGGTCGCCGCAAAATTGCAATAAAATGCAATAAAATCAAAACATCTGATCTACCCCAAAATGGTATCAATAAAAACTTCAGCTTGGCGCGCAAAAAATAAGCCCTTACCCGGCCCCAGATCCAGAAAAAATGGAGACGCTACGGTTTTGGAAAATGGCGCCATTTTTTTTTTTTTTTAAAGCAAACTTTGGAATTTTTTTTCACCACTTAAATAAAAAAGAACCTATACATATTTGGTGTCTATGAACTCGTAATGACCTGGAGAATAAGAATGGCTGGTCAGTTTTAGCATTCAGTGAACGTGGTAAAAAAAATAAAAAAAAACATCTGTGGTATTGCACTTTTTTTGCAATTTCATCGCACTTGGAATTTTTTAACCGTTTTCCAGTACACGATATTGTTAAACCAGTAATGTCGTTCAAAAGTACAACTCATTACGCAAAAAATAAGCCCTCACACGGCCATATTTACTAAAAAATATAAACGCTATGGCTCTGGGAACAAGGGGAGCAAAAAACGAAAATGCAAAAATGGAAAATCCCAGGGTTACAAAGGGGTTAATACCGTGTATTATCCCCTCTAACATCAATGACAGCTTGAAGTCTTTTGTGGTAGTGGTGGATGAGGTTCTTTATTTTCTCAGATAGTAAAGCTGCCCATTTTTCTTGGCAAAAAGCCTCCAGTTCCTGTAAATTCCTGGGCTGTCTAGCATGAACTGCGCGCTTGAAATCTCCCCAGAGTGGCTCAATGATATTGAGGTCAGGAGACTGAGATGGCTACTCCAGAACCTTCACTTTGTTCTGCTGTAGCCAATGACAGGTCGACTTGGCCTTGTGTTTTGGATCATTGTCATGTTGGAACGTCCAGGTACGTTCCATGCGCAGCTTCTGGGCTGATGAGTGCAAATTTGCCTCCAGTATTTGCTGATAACGTGCTGCATTCATCTTTCCTTCAACTTTTACCAAGTTTCCTGTGCCTTTGTAGCTCACACTTCCCCAAACCATCAGCGATCCACCTCTGTGCTTTACAGTAGGAATGGTGTTCCTTTCATCATAGGCCTTGTTGACCTCTCTCCAAATGTAATGTTTATGGTTGTGGCCAAAAAGTTCAATTTTGGTCTCATCACTCCAAATTATCTTGTTCCAGAAGTTTTGAGGCTTGTCTCTGTGCTGTTTGGCGTATTGTAGGCAAGATACTTTGTGGCATTTGCGCATTAGTGGCTTTCTTTCGGCAACTCGACCATGCAGCCCATTTTTCTTCAAGTGCCTCCTTATTGTGCATCTTGAAACAGCCACACCGCTAGTTTTCAGAGAGTCCTAAATTTCAGCTGATGTTATTTGTGGGTTTTTCTTTGCATCCCGAACAATTTTCCTGGCAGTTGTGGCCGAAATGTTTGTTGGTCTACCTGACCGTGGTTTGGTTTTAAAGAGCCCCTGATTTTCCATTTGTTAATCAGTTTGAATGCTGCTGACTGGCATTATCAATTCCTTGGATATCTTTTTGTATCCCTTTCCTGTGTTATACAATTCAACTACCTTTTCCCGTAGATCTGTTGACAATTCTTTCGCTTTCCCCATGACTCACAATCCAAAAATGTCTGTGGCTGGATGAAAGATGCCAGAGACTATCTGGATCCCAGAAACTCACTCAGCTTTTATGCACACACATTGATTCCTGCAAACAGGTCACAGGTGATGATGTTACCTTTAAAAGCCATTCAAACCAATTTGTGTCAAATTCTGTGTATGTTATCAGGCCAAAATCACCAGGGTATGTGAACTTTTGATCAGGGTCATTTGGATGTTTTTGGTTGTCATTAAGATTTAAAAAGAGAAAACACAGTAGTTTGACAATAAATGAGTTCACCCAACCAATAACCATGAGTGGAGAAAAAGTTTTTTGTTATCATTCATATTCTCTGAAACAAGGCCAAGAAAGCAAAAATTCTGCCGGAGTATGTAAACTTTTGAGCACAACTGTACAATGCAACTAGGCAAAAGAGAGGACATTATTTAAAAAATATACAGTACATGATAAATGGAGCTGTTATTGATGCAGGTAATATTATGTTTTCTTGTAGAATTGGAATTTGGTAAGGAACTAAATCAATTGTATAAATGCCTCTGGGAGACAGTAGTGACTTTAGTGCCTCTAAGTGAAGATTTGCTGTCCTGTGAACTCCGAAAGATCTCAAAACCGTTTCTTTCACAAGACTCGTCTATACAAGGTATGTGAATAAAGTCAGTACTCCTATTATAAATAACATTATATAGCGCGTATATATATCTGGTAATGCCTCTATTCATGCAGTGTGCTATGATAATCTGTGGAGTTAGGTTAGAATATTATTAGATTGTAGTTTACATTTTTAAAGGCTTCTTTAGACCTCTCAAACACAGATATGCACTTGATGAGTCTCCTCTAAATTTGGCTTATCTTCTGGGAGAACAAAAACATTGTGGCCCTTATTTATCTAAACCAGCTTTGTTTGAGACAGCCTTAAAGGAGCTGTCTGGTTCTTTAACATTGATGGCCTATCCCCGGGATAGGCCATCAAACTCTGATCGATGGTGGATGTGCAGTACCCGGTTATGGCCACTGTTCTGTCGACAGAGTTGTGCAGTTCTACAACTGAGCAATTCAGGACGCCGCCAACAGCAGGAACAACTGAGCGGCGGGGGTGGCGAGTGTCGCAACACCACTGATCAGACATTGGTGACCTATCCTGAGTATAGAAACAGAAAAAACTGGCCGACAATTCCAAAACAAGAAATAGGCGTGAACAGGTGCTTACTAGGAGCAGCTACCTCCATATACAACTAACAAACAAAGCAGCACACTGCAACGCTAAGTATGCGAACATGAAATATGAAATTTGAATAGCATTACTGCTGTTGAAAATAAAAATAAATGAGAAATCTCAGTGCATAAATCTCCCAGTTCATGCGTACCTGGTAGCCACATTAAGGCGTTTCTCAAAATACCAGGAACCGATCAATGTTAACTCCTCTCTATGAGACTATGTCTGCTTGTGTGTGGGATAATAAGATCCTGCTGCAATTAAAACTACCTGTGGCCTAGAGGCGGAGTTCACAGTCAAAGCTTATACATAGAAACAGAAAAAACTGGCCAGCACTTCCAAAACAAGAAATAGGTGTGAAGAGGTACTTACTAGGAACAGTTGCCTCCATATACAATTAACAAATAAAGCAGCACACTGAGTATAGGCCATCAATGTTAATGTCCTTTAATGATGGGGGTGTGCTGGAGTCAGATGTGCACATGCCTCTTAATCAGGACTTTCTGAAAAGTGGTGTGCGCTTCCGTGTGTCTTGACACAAAATTGGACAACTGCCCACATCCTGCCCTAGCTCCTCTCACTTTAGTAGAGCTGGGGAAAACTGACATGAAACACCAAAAGTTGCAAAATTTTTGCTCAACTCCGGGTTACACAAAATTTTTGCAGTGTTTCAAAGCAATTTTATAATGGCTTTGATGAATTGGAACCCATATGTTTAAATTCAAAATTTTTTCTCTGTGCATCAGATAATCAGTCAGTTCTGATGACATAGTTTTCACAAAACATGTTAGGCTGTTGACACACTACAGAGATAACTTTAGTCCAGGAAGACTGAAATGCCTGAATCTGTCACGACAATTTATTTCTGAATCTAGTGTTGGGGCTGTTTAAGTTCAAGTACAACAATAAAAGTGATAAATATTCTCCAGCACTGAGAAATCAAGCTTTGAAGCCAAATGGCAACTAGGCTGGAAGTGCATTGAGGGCATGACAATACACTCAGAGTACTTTGCCATTTTTCACACAGGTACATTAGATTCCTACAAAACAGATATATTATTTAATCATTGTAACAAGCCCTAAACAGCCATATTACTACTTTTAGTAGTAAAATCATTCTGTGAACTAACCATAAATCAATAAATCTGTGTGCTGTGTACCTAATAAGGAGGTTAAAGACAATTGCTCTCATGTCTTTAAAGGGGTTCTCCCACAAACAAAAGTTCATGGGAATATAAGGGACATTAAAACTATTGAATAACTTAATAAATTAAACTTTAAATAATGCTTATAAAAAAAAGAAATAATAGACAACAACTGGTTGGATAAATCAAGGCTGCAGTGCTTTATTAAGAATTAGTGATGGGCGAGCACTAAAATGGTCGGGTCGAGCACATTGGAATACTCGGGTGCTCGACCTGAGCAATGAGCCCAATATAAGTCTATGGGAAACTCGAGCATTTTTCAGATGGCTCCCCCCGGCGGTCTACAGAGGGCCTAAAAATTGCCCAAATCGATGGGAGCAGTGCTCAAATGACATAGGGACAGCATGGGGAAGACCCCTAGAAGCATTTCTGACTCCCAGGTCACTTCTGTCAACAACGTTGTCAGAGGTATTATGCCACTTTTACTGACTCACAATAAAACATACAAAAACGAAACCAAAATGCATTTTCCTGGGAAATATGTTAAGGAACATCCTTTCCAGGGTAATAACTTGTATATAAAGCAAAATAAATAACCAAAAACAAAAATGCTCCTCCACATCTTGGGCTATGTTCACACGTAGCGTTTTTGATGCGTTTTTTCACTTTTGCATTGCTTTCAACCATGACAAAAGCATCCACCAGGAAATGTCATTTTAACATTTTACACCCTTATCTGGCCATGTGGTGTGTGAGATATCATCAGACACATCGTGTTTCATTTATGAAGGAGGGACTCTGAAAGTCACAAAGCCTATTTTTATAGGGCCATCAGGCGACCTTTACTATTCTTAGAGAGCCATCAGCCGGCTATGTTTTATTGTTCCCATTACTAAAGAGTGGGTCTCCTATACTGTTATTGCGTATGCAATGAGTGGCAGGGCTGCCCAATATTTGGATGCACCCGAATACCCCTTTGAAGAGGCTTAGAGGAGGGCGTCCTGAAAACAATGTTCCCACTATTAGGAAGTAGGTCCCATTGTGTTTGCCTATGCAGTGAATGCAAGGGTTGCCAAAAATTTGGAGGCACTCCAATGCCCCTTGGAAGAGACATGGAGGTCAGAGGGCCTCCTGAAAACAATGTTCCCATTATTAGGAAGTGGGTCTCCCATAGTGTTTACCTATGCAGTGAATGCAAGGGCTGCCAAAAATTGGAAGGCACTCCAATGCCCCTTGGAATAGGAGGGTCTCATAAAAAAATATTCCCATTCGAAAGGAGTGGGTCTGCTATACTTGTAATTCCCATGCACTAAGTGTAGGGGCTGACAAACATTTACCCCTGGGGGGTATACATGAACATACTGTATAAAAAATTTTTTTTACGGGCATCATAAACACCCTTTAAAAAAATTATGTGGGTGTTGCATCACGGACCACGGTCACCCTGGTGATATGGTGGTGGAGGATGAGGAGAAGGAGGAGGACAAGAGCAATTAGACAAAATCAGGAAGCATATGCCCATGTGTGGGTGTGAAGAGGTGCATGGGAATACACCTACCAAAAAAGACACTGGATTTGAGTTTATGTTACGCTGCTATCATTCGGTGGTGTTGAGAAGTCTGGCCCAATCCAACCCTTGTTCATTTTTATAAGAGTCAGCCTATCAGCATTTTCAGTTGACAGGCGGATGCGCTTATCAGCTATAATTCCACCAGCGGCACTAAAAACCCACTCTGATAAAACGCTGGCGGCAGGGCAGGCCAGGACCTCCAAGGCATAGAGAGCCAGTTCATTCCACATATCCAGCTTGGATATCCAATAATTATAGGGCACAGAGGATTCATGGAGGACATTGGTACGGTCAGCAAGGTACTCCCTCAGCATCTTCTGAAACTTTTCCCTCCTTTTGAGAGTACCCCGCGTCTCAGGGCTTGTGCGATGGGAGGGGCTGAGAAAATTCTCCCAGAACTTTGACAGTGTTCCCCTGCCTCTGATAGATTGAAGTTGTGTCTCTCTCACCTGTACTCCTTGGTTGTCCAACGTTTTCAGATGGGAATTTTTTTAATAGTTCCGGAGCAAAGGCCTTCTGGTACAGCCCCATTTTTGTAGACCTGTCAGCCTCAGGAATAAGAGATATAAAGTTCTCCTTGTAGCGTGGGTCTAGAAGTGTCACCAACCAGTAATGACTGTCACCCAAAATTTTGAGAACGCGAGGGTTATGGGAAAGGCAGCGTAACATAAACTCAGCCATGCGTGCCAGACTACTTACAGGCAAGACTTTCGTGTCCTCAACAAGAGGATGACTGACCATGCTCTCCTCCTCCTCCTCTCTGTCCTCTGGCCATCTACGCTGAACAGACGGTATGACAGCTGTGCAGGTAGTACCATCTATAGCGCATGAAACTAGCTCCAGTTCTTCCTCCTCCTCTTCCTCATTGTCACCCAATCCACATTGGGATGATATGAGGCTGGGCTGTGTGTAATCACCCTGTATGGTTGAAGAGGAGGGGGAGGCTGAGGAGGATGAGGTGCAGGAGCTGTAGACTGTGGGGGTAACCCTGATTGACCTAGGGTCCGCAATCCTTGGCGTCGGGAGGACGTGTTCCGTCCCAAGGTCCGACTGGGTCCCGTCTTTCATTATGTTAACCCAGTGTGCCGTCAGTGAGATGTACCGTCCCTGCCCACAAGTAGTGTTGAGCCACCCCCGTAGTGCTTGGTTTGGTTCGATTCGTTGAACACCGGGATGTTCGTGGAACTGTTCGTGGAACACCTAGAACACTGTCGAACACCATCGAACACCGTTAAAACCAATGGCAGGCAACTAAAAACACATAGAAAACACCTTCAAAGGTGTCCAAAAGCTGAAAAACTGCTCAGAAGACACTCTCTTTAAAAAAGCCGGCGAGCAATTCAGAATCGGTATCCGACAATTTAGAACAGAAAGAATAGAGCATCACACATAGATTAGATAGATAGAAACATGTCAGTCACATATATAAGAAGTACAGTGATAGTGTTGGTTACTGTACTTGTCATTTAGTGTTAAAGGATTTATTGAAAAAAATAATAGTGTTTTCATGCACCGTCTCTTTAAAAAAGCCGGCAGGCAATTCAGCATCGGTACCCGACTGTGATGAAAGCCGGCCGGTGGGTGCAGCTCTCTGGCGCCCTCTCAGGTGAGTCAAGCTACTGCACCTAGAGTAAGTAGTGCCAGGAAGCTGCTACCAGCGGGGGAAAACACGGTGGTGTGTTGTCCCTTACACGTCACCAATCCGTGACGCCACGATACAGGCACAACTCTCTGGCGACTCCTTGCCACTCAGGTCAGTCAAGGTACTGCACCTAGAGCGAGTGGTCGCTGGAGAGGCCGTCCTGTAGCCCTCTGGGTATTTGAGGCCCTCTGCAGGGAGGGCGGTATATATATTCCCCTGGCTGCGCCAGTAGTATATATCCACACCTCCGACCGTCACTGCCAGCCTTCCTCAAATCCCCCAGATGGTATGCTGCCACCAGTTCTCATTTGATACAAGCCTGGTCCGTTAATAGACTTGTATCGGGTCAGGAACCAACCCAGTAGCGTTTCAGCCAAGCGTTTCCGAACCAATGGATTCGTATATGCAGAGTAAAGGGTACAGCCCGCGATTAATTTATGATTTAATCGATTATAAGAATACACTAGATTACAAGCCTATACAATTAACTATACAATGGTATTTGGCCAGAATAAGAGCTATAACAATTAGAAATACAAAACACAGGAATAACAACGATAAATCAGTTACCGTTGTTGTGGTGCAAGAGAGGATTTGCGATCCCACAGGTTCAAGCTTAGTTGCAGTCGTCCCGGCCTCAGTAGCACATGGCAAAGGTGCTCCTCCCACTCAGAGACCTGGACCCGACGTTAGGAGTTGTTCACATCATCTCCTGGGACAAACTGAGGGGGTTTCTGGCTGTCGGCTATACTAAAGTCCTGTCACGCCCACTCTTGGTGATGTCAGTTTACTAAGACCCGCCCCCCCTACCAATGCTCATTTTAGCTTCATTTTAGAAAAGTACCCATAACTTTCCCTGGGGTGATCTCATTTTATCACCAGAGGTCTCGTCGTGATCCTCCTCTTGTGGGGAAGCCATTAACTCTAAACATGCCTCTTCAGGGACCTTGTATATGGTTCTTCTAAATATCCAGCTTTCCAGGCCACTCATGGATTTATAAGTCCCATGATTGTGTCCGTGGGCGCCTTCCTCACATGATACATTTTATTTGGGTTCCCTAACTTGTATCGTGTGGTTATGAATGGATAGTATCTGCAGCTGTTGGCGGCCATTTTCCACAAGGAAAGCACATGGTTTCTTCAGACAATGGAAAGGTTTGCAGGCTTGCACAAATGGTTTGCTTTCGGTTTCCAGTGACATCAAGGTGTTAATTACCCCCCTGGGGCCTAGCTGACTCTGCCCTGCTTGGACACAACAAAAACTGGCCCATCTATTTACCATATCAAAGCAGTTTCTGGAGACTGATCTCCAGAGGTGGGGGCGAATTGCTCTGTTTGCCAGGGGCTGCAGAATGTGACATGTTAGGAGCTTTGTGACAATAGGGAATATCTTCAGGTATGACGTATCATACCTAAGATTGCGGCTGACTTTCATGACACCGACAATTTAGAACAGAAAGAATAGAGCATCACACAGATTAGATAGATAGAAACATGTCAGTCACATATATAATAAGTACAGTGATAGTGTTGATTACTGTACTTGTCATTTAGTGTTAAAATAAAGAATTTATTAAAAAAAATATTGGCGTGGGGTTCCCTGTAATTTTAGTCTCTAGCAGAGGAGAAGCAGATGGCTGGGGCATATGTTTGAAGCCTGGGAAGGGGGTAATACCCACGGAGCTTCCCAGGCTACTAATATCAGTCCCCAGCTGAATACCTAGCCTTTACTAGCTATTAAAATGGGGGACCCCCCCCAAAAAAATGACGTGGGGTCCCCCCTATTTTAATAACTAGCAAAGGCTAGACAGACAGCTGGGGGCTGATATTAATCGCCCAGGAAGGGTGCCATGGATATTGGCCCCCTCCCAGGCTAGAAACACCAGCCGTCAGCCGCCCCAGAAATGGCGCCTCCATAGGATGCGCCAATTCTGGTACTTAGCCTCGCTCTTCCCACTGCCCTGTAGCGGTGGCAGTGGGGTAATAGGGCTGGGGTTGATGTCAGCTGACATCAAGCCCAGGTTAGCAATGGAGAGGCGTCTATAAGACAAACCCATTACTAACCCCATAGTCAAAGTTAAAAAAAAAACACAAACTCCCAGAATAAAGTCCTTTAATTTAAATAAACACACATTTTTTTAATGTTCTAAATTAAACCATACTTACCATCACGCCCATTCCAGCTGAAGCCAACGATGTCCTGCAATAAAAGTAAAATAATAAACCATCCACATCCTTACCTTTCCATGGTTCCCAGGACGGCTCCAGCTCTGCTACATTCACATGACAGGCTGGATCGCAGCCGAAAGCTGCCATCCAGCTTGCCATGCCGCAGACCCTGAGAAGCGCAGGCATGCTTGCGCTCCTCAGTGTCTGGCTGTGATGGCATCCAGATGAGCCGAGTTCATGTCCAATGAACTCAGCTCACCTCATGCACGTCACTGACAGCGTGGGAGTGAGCTGAGTTCATTGGACATGAACTCAGCTCATCTGGATGCCATCACAGCCAGACACTGAGGAGCGCAAGCATGCCTGCGCTTCTCAGTGTCTGCATCATGGCAAGCTGGATGGCAGCTTTCGGCTGTGATCCAGCCTGTCATGTGAATGTAGCAGAGCTGGAGCCGTCCTGGGAACCATGGAAAGGTAAGGATGAGATTGGTTTATTATTTCACTTTTATTGCAGAAGACATTGGCTTCATCTGGAATGGGCATCATGGTAAGTATGGTTTAATTTAGAACAATAAAGAATTGTGTGTTTATTTCAATTAAAGGACTTTATTCTGGGTGTTTGTGTTTTTTTTAACTTTGACTATGGGGTTAGTAATGGGGGTGTCTTATAGACGCCTCTCCATTACTAACCTGGGCTTGATGTCAGCTGGCATTATAAGCTGACATCAACCCCAGCCCTATTACCCCACTGCCACCGCTACAGGGCAGTGGGAAGAGCGAGGCTAAGTGCCAGAATTGGCGCATGCTATGGATGCGCCATTTCTGGGGCGGCTGACGGCTGGTGTTTCTAGCCTGGGAGGGGGCCAATATTCATGGCACCCTTCCTGGGCTATTAATATCAGCCCCCAGCTGTCTGCCTAGCCTTTGCTAGCTATTAAAATAGGGGGGACCCCACGTCATTTTTGTTGGGGGGTCCCCCATTTTAATAGCTAGTAAAGGCTAGGTATTCAGCTGGGGACTGATATTAGTAGCCTGGGAAGCTCCGTAGGTATTACCCCCTTCCCAGGCTTCAAACATCTGCCCCAGCCGTCTGCTTAACCTCTGCTAGAGACTAAAATTACGGGGAACCCCACGCCAATTTTTTTTTTAATAAATCCTTTATTTTAACACTAAATGACAAGTACAGTAATCAATACTATCACTGTACTTATTATATATGTGTCTGACATGTTTCTATCTATCTAATCTATTTGTGATGCTCTATTCTTTCTGTTCTAAATTGTCGGGTACCGGTGTATGCTGCTGCTGAATTGCTGGCTTTTCATGTTTCACTGTGAGCACTGTTCCCATAGATTTGGGCAACCAATGTAATGCCACAACCACCATGGCTGTGACATTACAGTGAGTGGCAGACAATCCCTGCATGATGTGAAAAAATCCAGTTACGCTTTTGGTGCACGAACAGTTATAGAACATAACCTCGAACAGCCAAATTTTTTGCAAATAGTTCGCGTTCGTGGAACGACTCGAACACCGCCCAAAACAGCTCGAATTTGAGATTGGCAAACAGTTCTAGTCAAACACCGCTCATCTCTACCCACAAGCACTTCTCCACGTGTCTGTGGTTAGGTGAACTTTCCCGGTAACTGCGTTGTTGAGGGCACGGCTAATGTTTTGGGACACGTGCTTGTGGAATGCGGGGACAACACACCCGGAGAAATAGTGGTGGCTGAGGACCGAGTACCGAGGGACGGCCGCCGCCATCAGGTTGCAGAATTCTTCCATCTCCACCAGCCTAAAAGGTAACATTTCGAACGCAAGCAGTCATGAAATGTGGGAGTTTAGTAGTGTGGCCTGTGGGGTCTTGGCTGCGTATTTGTGCTTGTGTTCCAAGGACTGGGGTATGGACAACTGAATGCTGCGCTGGGACAAGGATGTGGACGTGCTTCCTTATGCTACTACTTCAGAGTGTGCAACGACAGGTGCAGGGCAGGAGGCATCTTCGCATGCACCATGGACAGGGGATTGGCTTGCTTGCCCAACAGCGGAAGAAGCAACGGTGCCACCCGTAGACACTGTTCCTGGACCCTGAGGTTCGGCCCACAAAGTCGGGTGCTTTGCTGCCATGTGCCTGATCATGCTGGTGGTAGTCAGGCTGCTAGTTTTACCACCCCTGATGACGCTGGCCTGGCAGGTGGTGCAAATGACCTTTTTGGAGTTATCGTCAGAGTCTTTAAAAAACAACCAGACTCGGGAAGACCTAACAGTTATCCTGGCAACTTCCTTCATGTTGGTGTTACAGGGAACGGTTTCCTGCCTTTTGTCTGCGGCCACCAAACTGCTTCTTCCTGCCTGTTGGGGTGCTCTGCCTCCCCCACCCTGTGTGCTGCTGTCCTCGCTCTGCATGTCCTCCAGCCAGGGTGTGTCAGTTACTATATCATCCACCACCTCGTCTTCCACTTCCGCACCCTGGTCCTCCTCCTGACTTTCTGGCAATTGTGTCTCATCATCGTCCACCTCTTGTGACCATTTCCCACTATCGCCTTCGTGTGACCGTGGCTGATCAAATATTTGGGCAACTCTACATGTAATCTCCTCTTGCCCCGCTTCAAGTGGACCGGGCAAGAGCCCCGAAGCTATAAATGGAAAAGTGAACAGCTCTTCAGAGTGTCCAAGTGTGGGATGAGTTGTCTCCGGGCACTCGGCATAGTGGGAGGAAGGAGGATCAGGGTGAGAAATATGCGGTCCAGACTCATGGCTACTGAGACTTGACCGTGTGGAAGACAGGGTAGTGGTGGCTAAATAACTGGAAGCATTATCCGCTATCCAACCAACAACCTTTTGACACTACTCTGGGTTAAATAGTGGTGTGCTGCCGTCCCCTTGGAATTGGGACAGGAAGGTTGGGCGAGAAGATGTGAGTGTTTGTTGTGGCACAATTTCAGCTTGCCCACGGCCTTGGCCTCAGCCTCTGCATGCACCATCACTATCACGTCCAGTTCCCCATCCCTTGACATGTGCCTTGCCCATTTTAAATGGAGGACAATATCTTCCACGCTCACTACAAATGGCTGAATTTGGAGCGAAGTTATATGTAATCTGTGTGATGGAGAAACCATAGTTTTAAATATCTAGCCTGTAAGTAACTATTTTGAATAGCAAACCGATGCCAAAAACTTTGCTGACACACTGAAAAAAAATTTGAATGGAGGCTAAAAATGGCAGTATTTTCAGCACAATTATATGTGAATGTGATCTGTGTGACGGAGAAACCACATTTTTAAATACCTGGCCTGCAGGTAACTATTTTGTACAGCAAACCGGTGTCAAAAACTTTGCTGACACACTGAAAAAAAATTTGAATGGAGGCCAAAAATGGCAGTATTTTCAGCGCAATTATATGTGAATGTGATCTGTGTGACGGAGAAACCACATTTTTAAATAGCTGGATTTTTAGCGCTGTAATATGGAAAGGACCTGGCTGTTTTCTGCAGTGCCAACAAGCAAATGGTGCAGAAAAACAGTGTTCTCTGGATTTCTTTTTAAGCAAATAATGAGGATTAAGATCTCAAAAAAATTATTCCTGGCCCCTGAGACCTGGGCCTTTGTCTAGAAATATCTAACAGCAGCAGAAGGCAGAACTGGAATGGAGCATCTTGTGCTATATGCACTGCAGTCTGCTTTATACACTGCCTGTCTGCCTATATACACTGCCTGCCTGATATCTCTGCAGATGGATTAGTCCTCAGAAGGACTGTTTGTTGAGATGGATATGTGTAATGTATTTGTTTTCTCCCTACACTACCTAATACACAACCAAATCTCTCCCTAGCTCAGCAGCACCTCTCCCTACACTGCCTGATTGCGGAGTAGACTGACGATCACAGCGGTGCCAGGCCTGATATAGACCTGATGATGCTGTGCGGCCAGCCAATCACTGTAATGCCACAACCAACATGGCTGCGGCATTACAATGAGTGGCAGGCAATCACTGCATGTTGATTGGCGCTCTAAAGAGCGCCAAACGTGCAGGGAGGGGACCTGAGCATCTGCCCGAGCATCTCGCAAGTACTCGGCGAGCTCCGAGCTTCTCTAGTACTGAGATGTACTTGCGAGTATGCTCGTTCATCACTATTAAGGATATAATAAACAAATAATAATTAACAATAAATAACATAACTTATAATCACACATCAAAAACAACACGACTCAGTTCTTACTTGACTCAAGTCGGTAATCCAGTCCATTTATAAATTAATTAAAACCACACAGCCAGAAGGCTGAGTGTTACCTCCCACAAGCCATGACGATCAAACAACCGGAATGGCCACCCCAAGCACTGCAGCTTCAATCATATTTTGTAAACCAACCAAAAATATTGAGACCGATCTCCAACAAATGAACCATGTCACTCTTAAATAAACCTGGAATAAAGTCCTCCTGTTCAATATTGCGGTATGAGAAACCACCCATAGACCGAACAAACTTATCCAACATTCTATTAGTTCTCTTAATCTTAATCAAAAACTTATCGTTACAACTCCATATTAATCTAGGAATAATTTCAGAAAAAATTAAGCACGTATCTAGAAAAACAATTTTACAGCAAAGGAAAACACTTTTCATTTCTTCAATCATATCTCTAGTCTTAACTTTTCCAATATCATTACCTCCAGCATGAATAATAATCACACTTGGGGATGAAAAAATCAGTCCAGCATGGAGAATCTGGTTCAATAAATTACACCATTTCAAACTTCGGATGCCCAACCAGCATAAAGAAAAATAAACAAGATCAAAACCTAAATTAATCCCATATTTTCATACCAAAGCTCTTTTTTCGGTCCAATGTACAAAGGAGTGGCCAATAATCCAAATATATTTGACCTCAGGATCTAAGAGACAGATTAAATTAATATCAGATGAGGTCTAACATAAATATTAAATCTACTCAATTCCCATATCCCAAGTTTTTTTTACCGCTTCCTCACTAAAACCCAATCTGACGGCTTCAGTCGCCACACTGATCCTGAAAGAATGTGCAGAAAAATCACAATGGAATTTCGTTACCAAAGAACCATCTAAATGAACAAACAGAGGTCCACTGGAAAATGGTCTAGCTATAGCTAAATATTCTGACAAAGAAAGAAAAGGACAAATATTATTATTAATTGCTGACAACCGTAGCCATGTCCCTCTACACATTTGATCGTTTTTTGATTTTCTTATACAAACGCTAAAGCCACTAGATTCCATAACAAAGTCATCCTATAAAATCCCAGAAGGATGAAATTTACTATCCGAGACTACCGCGTTGCTCCTCAAAGCATCGAATAAAGAAATAGGAAAAATTGTCTTAAAAAGCACAAACTGGAAACGAGATGAATATACAGAATTCAACAAATACAACAATTCAACACTAACTGGAGTAACAGGACGTCTTTTATCCACAGAGACCACTTCTCTCTTAAAACCTTTTAATAATTGTTTCATCTGAAAAATTTTAATCAATGGCCTCAGCTCGTAATAATTTCTGAAAAAATGAGATCCCGTGAGCAATACGAGCTACAGAAGAATAAGAATATTTCTTTTCAATTAGATCTGATACAAAAGAGACCGACAAAAAAAATCTGCTGAAAAAATGTTAGAACCAGCCTGTTTGCAAAAAGACAACCATCTAATCTAAGATGTAGAATAATCATTCCATGTTTTAGTACAGATATTTCAGTAAAATGGGACACTAATCAAAGATCAGGCTCCATAATTGATGAGGGCAACCTGTCCCCTCGCGATCTGCTTCTGATGCCAATCTCCGAAAAGCCTGCCATTGGAAATGGGACAAAGCATCACCAGCTATATTCTTACCAGTAGAAACAAATCTAGCCTTTATCCAAATATTACATTTTAAACAGAACAACACTAAATGCCTAAGGAGCTTCACCACCATAACATTCTTGGAGTTCAAAGTATTTAGAACGATAACAATTCTTTCATTATCTGATAATATAAAAACTCTTTTGTCTTTGAAAAATTGACCCCAAATAACAACAGCGACTACAATAGGAAAAGTTCTAAGAGAACCAGATTTATCAAAATCTGCTTCTGTTCCCAGAACCTATGCCAAGGTTCAGCACACCAATGTCCCGACCAAAAACATTCAAAGCCAACTGCACTGCGAGATGTAAACAAAGACAAACTCACAATAGATACAAACTGGTCTTGAATCACATTGCGACTAGTGTTGAGCCACCCCCGTAGTGTTCGAGTTCGGTTCGGTTCGTCGAACACCCGTGTGTTCGCCGAACTGTTCGTCGAACTGTTCGTCGAACACCTTCGAACACCGTTAAAACCAATGGCAGGCAAACAAAAACACATAGAAACACATAGAAAACACCTTCAAATGTGTCCAAAAGCTGACAAACTGCTCAGAAGACACAACTAACACATGGAAAAGTGACAAGTACATATAGTCATGCGAAAATAAAAGAGGTGGAGGAGTAAAAGGAGGGGGAGACACAGATATAGGCATGTCATGCCCTTCTAAAATCCAAAAAGTGAGAAGCCGACACGGCCAGTCCGCTCCTGCCCGTGCCACCTCCGTGTCGCCGGGTTTGTGCCAGAGCCGCGGTGAACCCTGATGGCCAGCCCCCCTCTCCCAATACTGGTGCCTGTCCGCTGGTGGGTCGAGCGAGCCCCCCTGTGGTGGAGGCAGCTCTAAGCTTTTTAATTTAAATTGTCTCTCTAATTTGAATGAATACACTTTAAATCCATTTACAAGGATCTATTGGAGGGCAAGTCTCATGCCAGCAGCCGCGTAATTCCAGCTCCAGTAGCGTCCACTAAAGCTGCTGCAGTTAAAAAGCTTTTATAAGGATCGAGCTCGGCTGTCCACCGCAAGGCATCCTACTGCCAGTCCCAGCCCCTATGCCTTGGGGTGCCTCCTGATGCTCTTCACTGAGTATCCCATGGTCCCGAAGCATTTCCTTTGAAAAAATTAAGTGTCTAAACTACAGGTGGTGTAGCTTGCTTAACAGCCGGGATAATCCGCTGACTAGCAGACACTGCTACTAGGCACAAAGTATTTCCTGGGCTAGATGCAGTTAAAAATTTGTAATTAGATACTCTCGTTGGATGCTGAGAAAGCATTCCATAGAGTCTCCTGGCACGCCATATATGATTCTCTTAAAAAGCTTGGGGTAGGGGTCTAGGGGACCCTTTTATAGCCAAAATCACGGCCCTGTATCGCAATACGTCACCTAGGCTGAAGATAAATGGAACTGTAGCACCCTGAGGGCTCGGTTGCTACAGACGTATTGCACCTCACCCAGAGGTGTGATATCTCACTCTCAGGTAAGGATGGAGTGTGGATCAGGACCCGACACCTGCATGCATTACACCACATTGCCGTGGGGCAGGGCGACTAATATGCCCCTGAGATGGGCACGACAGTCCCTGTCCCTGGCTGGAGTGGGGGGAGGGAACACTGAGGAAGGGGAACCCTGTAGTGCAGGAGCAGGGAGGAAGCAGTTCCTGGGTGCATTGAGAAGGGAGTATAAAAGGTGGGCACCATCTTAGTTCAGTGCAGAGAAGTCTGAGCAGAAGTGGCAGGGAGCAGGGGCTCTGCATGAGCTCTGCTCCGGAGGCGGGCCTAGTAACAGAGGCCCAGGCCTGGAAGAGGGAGAAGGAAGGAAGAGGAGCGGAGAAGGCTCCAGGAACGAGGAATGAAGGGATCCCAGGGGTGCGGACGGGCGAGTCGCCACCGCACGCCCGAATCCACCTGCGTGGAGGGGTCAGGCCAAAGGGGGAGACCGGTCCCCGAACTAGTGGAGGCAGGAAATGACCCTCAGCTAGAAACCGGAGGCTCTGACATTTTATGTGGCGCAGCCCCTCGCTACACCCGCTAGGAAGGCACCACATAGGGTCAGGGAAACTGGCGCCAAGTTTACCAAGAGGAGGCCCGAGGCAGCCGGACAGAAGTGTTGGTAAGAAAGGTCAGACAAAGGACACACAAAGGGGGTCCTGTGAAGTGCTCCAAAGTTATCTGGGAGTTGTCTGAGCCCCTCACCTGGTGAGCACAGTACGACGTGGGCAGCCGTTACCTGCAGACGTGGTCTGGATAATAAGAACTGTGAGTAAAGGCCCTGGACTGCATCACTGACTCCGTGTCGTTACTGCTGCTGCCCTGCACCATCACCCCCATCCTCCGCATACACTGCCCTGAGGCTATACTCCTCCCGTGGGGAGTTATGCTACGTTCTGCTGCACCCACAACACCAGCCTCAGCGGTCTGCCCTGTAGCGGCGGTTCACTCTGACCGCAATCCACGGGTGGCGTAGTCGGACATTTAAACATCAAAACCACATAAATAGTTCCGCCACTGGTTTGACCGCCCTGAGCCACGGAACCGGGTCGCCGCCACGAAGACTACAACCACCAGCATCCACCAAAAAGGGTCCGGCTCCGGGTGTCCCAAGGCCCAGGGGGTGCGTCAGAACATTTTCATCACCTTTCACAATCACCAATGGGACAAGGCAGGGATGTCCTCTGTCCCCTCTCTTATACATCCTAGTGACGGAGCACCTGCTCTCATCAATTCGCCATGACCCCAATATTAGGTGGATTGAGGTGGGAGGCACCGAGTACAAGTGCTCTCTATTTGCTGATGATGTCCTAGTATATATCACTCAATCACATATATCCATCCATGCTGTTATGGCTGAAATAGATCACTTTGTTACATGGTCAAATTTTAAAATCAATGCAGCGAAGTCTGAGGCCCTCGATGTCTCCCTCCCCAAATCCATATAGGATTCCATCCAGTCCAACTTTCCCTTTGCCTGGCCCTCACAGGGTATCAAATACTTAGGAATTCCTATTCATAGAGACCTCTCCCATCTATGTTATCTTAATTTTGGGCCCTTTATTGAACAATTCCATACAGACCACGGTTGGCAAGTTAGAACTGTAAGATTCACTACGTGAACCGCTGGTGTTTTGTGGAAAAGCACATGTACACCGCGTTCCAAATTATTATGCAAAAAGTGTTTAGGAGTGATAAGGGAAGAATTTGTTTGTTTGTCAGTTAAACTCATTGATGGTGATGTGTGTCAGGGCTCTTTATATCACTGTAAGCAATTGCAGACACCTGTGCTAATTAGTTTGGCAGGTGTGTCCAATGAAAGGCAAGACTACTTAAGAAGGCTCTCTCACATTATTAAGCAGCCTACATTTTCTGCCAAAATGGGAAAGAAAAAGGATGTGTCGGCTGCTGAGAAGCAACAAATTGTGGAGTGTTTAGGTCAAGGCATGACTACAATCAACATTGTGCGATGATCAGGATGAAGTGTCTTGGCAATCAAGAAGTATGTAGCTGATTCAGAGTACACACGTGTGCGTGCTGATAAGGGCAAATTGAGGACTCTTTCCTACAGGCAATTACGTCAGGTTAAAAGAGCAGCGGCAAAAAAGCCTTGTCATAGCAGCAGACAAGTTTTTGAAGCTGCTTGTGCCTCCAACATCCCCCGAACAACAAGATGCAGGGTCCTTCAGAGGTTTGCAGCTGTGCATACGCCATCCTGTCGACCTCCTCTATCCACTTCACACAAGCAGAAACGGCTCCAGTGGGCCAAACATTACATGAAGACTGATTTCAAAACTGTTTTGTTCACGGATGAGTGCCGTGCAGCGCTCGATGGTCCAGATGGATGGAGTGGAGGATGGCTGGTTGATGGACACCCCACGCAAACACGGCTACAGCGCCAACAAGGAGGAGGTGGAGTAATGTTTTGGGCTGGAATCATGGGGAGAGAGATTGTCGGCCCCTTTAGGATCCCTGAAGGCGCTAAAGATGAACTCCATAATGTATGTGGATTTTCTCAAACAGCACTTCCTGCCATGGTTCAAGAAGAAGAACCGTGTATTTCACAGCAAGATCATTTTTCTGCATGATAATGCACCATCTCATGCTGCACGTAAAACATCTGCATCTCTGGCTGATATGGGCATAAAAGGGGACAAACTTATGGTGTGACCCCCATGCTCCCCTGACCTCTACCCCATTCAGAACCTTTGGAGCATCATTAAAAGGAGTGTCTATGATGGCGGGAGGCAGTTCACATCTAAGCAACAGCTCTGGGAGGGTATTCTGTCCTCATGCAAAACAATTGAAGCAGAAACCATCCAAAACCTGACAAATTCAATGGACGAGAGAGTTCAGAAGCTCCTTTCGAACAAGGGGTCCTATGTGAAAATGTAACATCACCTAGAATAAAGTTTTGAGTTGAAAACTGTTTGATTTCAGTTTCTAACAACCTGCTAATGCTTATAATTTCAAAAATGACCATTTTTTTGGTCTTTATTAAAATGAAAAGGTTGATCGAAAAGTTTGGGGGATCTAAGAGTGTGGCAACCCAGTAGTCATGATTACTTCGAATTCTGACAATATGAGGGTCATGCTGCAGGTAGTGCAGCAAGAAGGCACTTATGTGTCTTGCGCATCTCGGAGCCCCAAAATTATTTTCCGGGCTAGATGCAGCTAAAAATTATTTTTAATTTTAAAACTGGTGGAGCTTATTATAGATGGCCTAATAGGATCAGTGCTGCACACTGCTACAAAGCCCAAATTATTTTCCAGTCAAGATACAGATAAACATGATTAGTAATTTGAAAGCTTAAAACGTTTGGTAGGGTGATTTTAACCAATCATCAAGCTTTTACTCTCCCCAGGATGACACAGGGGTAGAAAAGTCGTTTCGGATCCATGATTTGTTCATCTTTATGAACGTGAGTCTGTCTACATTATCAGTGGAGAGCCGCGTGCGCTTATCTGTCAGCACACCACCAGCAGCGCTGAACACACGTTCAGACAGAACGCTGGCTGCGGGGCATGACAAGATATCCAAGGCGTAAGTGGCTAGCTCCGGCCATTTATCCAGATTGGAAGCCCAAAAAGAGCAAGGGTCCAGTGACACAGTCGTGGCTTCAATGTTTACTTGGAGATACTCCTGTACCATCGTCTCTAGGCGTTGACTATGTGTCAGACTTCTTGTCTCCTGTGGCCTTGCAAAGGATGGGCTAAAAAAATGGTGAAATGATTCCGCAAAATTGATGTTACCAGCAGATACTGTGGTTCTGTTACGGTTTGAGTGCTGAACACTTGACGGTCCCACGGTTGGCAAGTTGGAACTGTGAGATTCACTACGTGCACCACTGGTATTTTGTGGAAAAGCACATGTAAGATTCTGCAACAGTCTCTGCTGATACTCCTGCATGCGTGCATCCCTTTCTATGGCAGGAATAATTTCTGCAAATTTACTTTTGTACCGGGGATCTAACAGTGTGGCAACCCAGTAGTCAGGATTATTTCTAATTCTCACAATTCGAGGGTCATGTTGCAGGTAGTGCAGCAAGAAGGCACTCATGTGTGTTGCGCATCCAGGAGCACCAAGTCCCTGTTGTGTTGGTGGCGAGGTAACAATCATGCTTCCTTCCTCTGTCCTCTCCCCCCAACCTCGCACAACAGAAATGTGATCAAGGTCTCCCTCATCTGATGAGTCTTCCATCAGTTCATCCTCCACTTCTTCCTGGGCTCCTGCACCTTCCTCACTAGTTTGGCTGCTACCATGCGCCCTGGTAAAACCATCTCCCCCACCCTCACATGCCTGCCGCCTTGGTGCTGCCGACCTTCTGGACCTTGCAGATGTTAGCCCTTCCGCATACAACTCCTCCTCCTCTACTTCCTCCACCTCCTCTTGTGCCACCACCTGACTCCGAATTCTGTTTAACATGTGCTCCAGCATGTAAATCACCGGAATAGTCATGCTGATAATGGCATCGTCAGCACTAAACATCTTCGTCGCCATTTCAAAACTGTGCAGAAGGGTGCATAGGTCCCTGATCTGAGACCACTCCTCCAGCGTGATTTGCCCCACCTCTGAATCTCGTTGGCCCAGGCTATACGTCAGAACGTATTGCACCAGGGCTTGTCGGTGCTGCCACAGTCGCTGCAACATGTGCAGAGTTGAATTCCACCGGGTAGGCACATCGCATTTTAGCCGGTGAAGTGGCAGGCCCAACGACTTCTGTAGAGATGTAAGTCGCTGAGCTGCGGGATGCGAACGGCGGAAGTGAGCACACAGCGACCGTGCCCTCTGCAGAAGGCCATCTAGTCTGGGATAGTGGGCTAAAAATTGCTGGACAACCAGGTTCAACACGTGAGCCATACAAGGCACGTGTGTGACATTGCCGCGGCGAAGGGCCGCACCCAGGTTTGCAGCATTGTCGCACACGGCCTTCCCTGGTTTCAGGTCCAGTGGAGACAACCATTCATGAAATTGGTTCTCCAGACCTGACCACAACTCCTCAGCTGTGTGACTCACATTTCCCAGACATTTCAATGTAAAAACCGCCTGATGACGTTGAGCCCTACTGCCAGCATAGTAAGGAGGTGTGCAGGATCCCTTCTGCGCAGTTAGAAAGCTTGTGGCATGACCAGACAGGCTTTGGGTGCAGGTGGAAGACCGAGAGGAGGTTGAGGAGGCAGAAGCAGTGGAGGAACTTTGACATAAAGAGGATTGACGCACAACTCGTGGGGACGGCAAGACTTGGACAGCAGCCCCTTGTCCTGCTGTCACCATAGTTACCCAGTGCCCAGTCAGCGACATGTAACGCCCCTGTCCATGCCTACTCGTCCAAGTGTCTGTGGTGAAATGCACCCTGTCACACACAGAGTTTCTCAAAGAAGCGGTGATGTTGTGTGCGACATGCTGGTGGAGCGCAGGCACACCTTTCTTTGAGAAGTAGTGCTGACTGGGCATCTGGTACTGGGGCACTGCGACGGACATAAGGTCTCGAAAATCCTCTGTGTCCACCAGGCGGAAAGGCAGCATTTCTGTAGCCAAGAGCTTGCAGATGGTGAAATTCAACCTCTTAGCTTTCTCATGGCTAGGAGGAAATGGTCTTTTACTTGTCCACATCTGAGGGACCGAGGGCTGGCTATTGTGCTTAGACGGGGTTGATAAGGGTGTCCCCGGCAAACTGCCGGTCTGTGAGGAAGATGCAGGCGGACATGTTAGGTTGCCTTGATCCAAAGGTGGTGCTATCGATGTCGGACAGCGCTCAACACCAGCTGGTGTTACCACCTCCAAAGAAAATGATGACCTGCCAATCACGCTGGCTGTTGCGGGTAAAGAGGTGGCAGGTCTGCGCCCCAAAACAGGTGTGACTGCTGTCCCCCCAGTCACAGAGGATGAAGAGGCCGCGGATGCACAAGATATGGCAGACGGTGGTTGGCCCGGCCGGCTAGGCCGCATTGTAGCACACTGAGCTTCCCACTGCAACTTATGCTTCATGTCCATGTGCCGGTTCATGCATGAAGTACTCAAACTATGTATTTTTTGGCCTCTACTTAGCTTTTGCTGACAAATGTTACAGATAACACGAGTTGGGTCATCTTTATCGATCTGAAAAAATGCCCAGGCTATGCAAGGCTTAGCACCCATGCGACCTGAAGAGCCACCACGACTTGTGGTGAGAGGCAGAGTTGTGTTTGAGGATGCAGTTGTTGACGTGCTTCCAGTACTACGTCTCTGTCCAGGAAGGCGCAACCTGACCTCGTCGTCACTAGCATCTTCCTCCACCTCCTCTGCTGACCTCATCTCTTGGCTGACTGTGGGTTGACAGTAAGTGGGATCTCCGACCTCATCATCATCACCCTGTGCGTTATCACACCCGTCGTCCTCAGAGCCAACCTGTTCCTGCCCTGACAAAAAACTAAAGTTGTCGCTCCAATCAGGTATTTGAGTCTTATCATCGTCTTCCTCATTGTCTCCACCAACAGGAGTTACAGTTTGGGAATGAGGGTCTACATTATGGTCAGAACCTTCTGCGTCTGGTCCTGGATCCGACTCATAAAGATTCTGGGCATCAGTGCAGATCATTTCCTCGTCTGGATTCACAGAAGCGCTGGAGTCGACCTCTGATTCCCAGGCTATAGTATGAGTAAACAGCTCTGCAGACTCAACCATCTGTTCTACCTCATACTCAGACGGGCAGCTGGAGATTTGGGAGCTGTGAGGAAGCAAGTGCGATTTGGGTGACACCTTTGAGGACTGGAGTATTTGTGATGTTGAAGTTGATGTGGAGGAGAGCCCACTTAAAGGAGCACTTGATATCCGTTGAAGCACCTGCTGTTTTTGTGCCTCATCTGGAATTTGTAGCGATTGGCGTGGCCGTAAGAAAGGGATCTTATCACATTGTCCGCTAAAAGAAGTAGACATTTTAGTTTGGCTGGAAGATGGTCTTTCTTCTGCAGATGTTACTGTTGCTTTAACACCTACCCCACGGACACAACCTTTTTTCCCCTTCCCAACACGCCTATTCCCCTTTCCACCAGCAGCAGGCCTTTTTCCACTCATTTTGGTGGTTAACTAATTCACAACTCTGGAGTTGTTTGCACAAAAAAACAATGGATGGTAACCGAGCAGAGCTGAGTGGCCAAACTGTGGTATTAGGCCAAAACTATTGGCTGGGTTAGATGCAGAAAAAAATTATTTTGAATTTGCAACCTGATGGAGGTCAGTATAGATGGACTAATAGAGAAAGTCCGACACACTACTAGAAGGCCAAATATTTTTTCAGAGGTAGATGCAGAAAAAAATATATTCAGTTTGCAACCTGATGGAGGTCAGTATAGATGGATTAATAGAACAAGACCCACACACAGCTAGAAGCCCAATATTTTTTCAGAGGTAGATGCAGAAAAAACTATATTCAGTTTGCAACCTGATGGAGGTCAGTATAGATGGACTAATAGAACAAGTCCCACACACTGCTAGAAGCCCAAATATTTTTTCAGAGGTACTGTAGATGCAGATAAAAATTAGTTTTAATTTGCAACCTGATGGAGGTCAGTATAGATGGACTAATAGAGAAAGTCCGACACACTACTAGAAGGCCAAATATTTTTTCAGAGGTAGATGCAGAAAAAAATATATTCAGTTTGCAACCTGATGGAGGTCAGTATAGATGGACTAATACAACAAGTCCTGCACACAGCTAGAAGCCCAAATATTTTTTCAGAGGTACTGTAGATGCAGATAAAAATTATTTTTAATTTGCAACCTGATGGAGGTCAGTATAGATGGACTAATAGAGAAAGTCCGACACACTACTAGAAGACCAAATATTTTTTCAGAGGTAGATGCAGAAAAAAATATATTCAGTTTGCAACCTGATGGAGGTCAGTATAGATGGACTAATACAACAAGTCCCACACACAGCTAGAAGCCCAAATATTTTTTCAGAGGTACTGTAGATGCAGATAAAAATTAGTTTTAATTTGCAACCTGATGGAGGTCAGTATAGATGGACTAATAGAGAAAGTCCGACACACTACTAGAAGGCCAAATATTTTTTCAGAGCTAGATGCAGAAAAAAATTATATTCAGTTTGCAACCTGATGGAGGTCAGTATAGATGGATTAATAGAACAAGACCCACACACAGCTAGAAGCCCAATATTTTTTCAGAGGTAGATGCAGAAAAAAATATATTCAGTTTGCAACCTGATGGAGGTCAGTATAGATGGACTAATAGAACAAGTCCCACACACTGCTAGAAGCCCAAATATTTTTTCAGAGGTACTGTAGATGCAGATAAAAATTAGTTTTAATTTGCAACCTGATGTAGGTCAGTATAGATGGACTAATAGAGAAAGTCCGACACACTACTAGAAGGCCAAATATTTTTTCAGAGCTAGATGCAGAAAAAAATTATATTCAGTTTGCAACCTGATGGAGGTCAGTATAGATGGACTAATAGAGAAAGTCCGACACACTACTAGAAGGCCAAATATTTTTTCAGAGGTAGATGCAGAAAAAAATATATTCAGTTTGCAACCTGATGGAGGTCAGTATAGATGGATTAATAGAACAAGACCCACACACAGCTAGAAGCCCAATATTTTTTCAGAGGTAGATGCAGAAAAAACTATATTCAGTTTGCAACCTGATGGAGGTCAGTATAGATGGACTAATAGAACAAGTCCCACACACTGCTAGAAGCCCAAATATTTTTTCAGAGGTACTATAGATGCAGATAAAAATTAGTTTTAATTTGCAACCTGATGAAGGTCAGTATAGATGGACTAATAGAGAAAGTCCGACACACTACTAGAAGGCCAAATATTTTTTCAGAGGTAGATGCAGAAAAAAATATATTCAGTTTGCAACCTGATGGAGGTCAGTATAGATGGATTAATAGAACAAGACCCACACACAGCTAGAAGCCCAATATTTTTTCAGAGGTAGATGCAGAAAAAACTATATTCAGTTTGCAACCTGATGGAGGTCAGTATAGATGGACTAATAGAACAAGTCCCACACACTGCTAGAAGCCCAAATATTTTTTCAGAGGTACTGTAGATGCAGATAAAAATTAGTTTTAATTTGCAACCTGATGGAGGTCAGTATAGATGGACTAATAGAATGATGCTATGCCCAAAAGATTTTACTTCACTAGGTGCAGTAAAAAAATTGGTATTCTATACACAGGTGGTATATCTTGCAACACAGATAGGCTACTCCACTGACTAACACACTCTGCAATAGGCCAAAAAGGATTAGCTTTGCTAGATTCAGCCAAATGCTGTGAAAAAAACTTGCACAGCACTGGCACAGACCTGCCTGGCAAAAACTGATAGGAACTCATGTAACCTAGTCCTGAAAAGGACTGCAATTACAATTAGTCTTTACTCCCACAACCGATCTATTTAAGAGCACAGACCTCCCTGATAAAAGTCGTAGGAAATGCTGTAACCTAGTCCTTAAAAGGACTGCAATCACAACTATTCCCTACTCCCAAGCTATCTGTATATTTGTGCGAAAATTGGCTTGAAATTAACAAGGTATAGCGCACACAGCAACAGCGGTGCCGTCTAACACGCAGCTGCAGCAGTGAGAAAATGGTGGCGACGGGGAAAATGGCTTGGTCTTATAGGGCAAGGACATGTGACATACACTGCCAATGACACATGCCCTTGCTTGTGTGAAAAAAAGCACTTCGCTCCGTGTGTGCGCTGCTGATAGGCTGACAGATTGCACCTCCCCACTGTAAATGCGGGAAAGAGAAAAAAAAATGGAGATCTTCATTGTTCCTGCAGAGATCCATCCCCTGCCCCTCCCCCCACCCCGCTGTACACTCAAACTGCGTATTAACATTAATTTTCATCATTACTGAGAAAAAATCCAGTTATGATTTTGGTGCACGAACAGTTATCGAACATAACCTCGAACAGCCGAATTTTTCTCAAATTGTTCGTGTTCGCCGAACGGCTCGAGCACCGCCCAAAACAGCTCGAATTTGAGATTGGCGAACAGTTCGAGTAGAACAACGCTCATCTCTAATTGCGACCATTAAAATTATTTAAAAAGGAAAACCACATGTTCAAATCATCCCATAAATCAGCTGTTACCCTTATATGAGCTCCAGAAAATGTAAGGCAAAATACAACCCTTTCAAAAAAATCTTTCCCATAGGGATAACCCGCAAAGCAAACGCTAAGGATCCTAACAGTGACTGCCACTCCTTCAAAAGAACTTTCTTGCGCCTGATAATCAGATAGTCAGAACAATACTACAGCAAAATTCTTTCAATTTTATGTGGATGAAGCCTAAATTCCATATTCATAGAATCAATTTCTATCTCAAGAAATTCTATAGAATGACTTGGAAAAAACAACTGTTCTGTAATTGCGATGAGTTTCCGCAACAAATTCATGCCAACTATTGATCCCACTGGGCCAACAAACAAAAAGTCATCTTAATAGTGGACAATACCCCCAAATAATTGATCCTTAGCTACTACCCAATGTAAAAAACTAGCAACAGCTTCAAAATAAAACATGACAGACGAAAACCCATTGGGAGACATTTATCAAAGAAAAAATAATCATCAAAACAAAAACCTAAAGATGAAAAACCAACAGGATTAATGGAGTAATCTAAACGCTGATTTGATATCAGCCTTAGCAATTAAGGAACCAGAGCCACAACTGCGCAACAATTCTACTGTATCCTCAAAGGATGAAAATTTAAGCGCAGCTGCAGATTTATCCACTTATTCAGGGAAGATCTTTAGGAAATGACAGATGATGTATAACTCTGAAACTGTTTGACTCCTTCTTAGGGACAACTCCTAATGGAGATATCCTAAAGTTAGCAAAAGGCGGATTAACGAAAGGACAAGCAATCTTCCCTTCTTCCAATTCAGAGAATAATTTATCCCTGACTACAGGTAAATGCTCTTTCACAGATCTTAATAACTTTACAACCTACACCTCTAAATGTCGGTATAAAAAATCCATCAGAGAAACCTTTAGACACTATTTCCGCTGTCCCCTTGTCTGGGAATGCTTCTTGCCAAAATTACATTCTTTCCCATCTCACTGCTGTCTGCGCTCTTTTGAATGTAATCCTTGGTACTTGGCTGAAGCTGATTGGCACTGACAACCCTTTTAAAGCAACGGAAAACTGGGTGGTTACCGGAGCAGAAGGAACACTCATGCTTATATCTACAATTCTGTAACCACTTACAGCTTGAATCATTATAAGCGAAACATAACCTTTTACGTATGTTCTTCACATTAGATGTTGCAGAAGACTGTTGTCTAAAAGAGGACACAGGCCTTTGAGGGAGCATTAAGTTTAGCCAAAGCCAACATCCTTAACGCCCCATTTAACATTTTTACGTACAGATAATTTTTGACGGAACTGCTCGTCATAGTTGAACCAAGCAAAACTGCCAAAATTCTTGTACACCTGTAAGACAATGTCTAAATGTTGGAATAACCCACAACAATTTTCAGTAAAACGTTCACCAATAATTGATGAGAAAATGCAAAAGGCTTGCCACCAATTATTGAAGGATCTTGGTATTCCCCTCCGCCTGTCATCATCTCTCTTGTCAGTTTTCTTATCATGCTTCAAAAATTCTTTTGAAGCTGGAAGAAGGGACAAAATATCCACAAATTCATTCTTCCAAATTTTCTCTTTTAAACTAGATGAGAGATAATAACCTAACGGAGACACATCACATGTCAGAGCTTCCTTAAAGCAGGTCTCATAAATGTTTTGAGGCCTTCTGCAAGGAGTGTCCCTGTGTAACACAGAAGAAGAACTAACCTTACTAACAACTGCACCATCCACTGACCTAGCAAAAGCTACAGTCATGTAATTGAAAACATCCTGTAAAAAAGCATTAGTATTGTTTAAACCTAAAGGGCCAGAGCCCTTATTTATCTCATTCAATCCATGTGAGGCTCGTGATCCCGGATCTTGATCCCTGACTGTCTGGTCAGACCGACTCGAAACTGGAGCCAGAATGTGACCCACTTGCCTTGTAGCAGCAACGCGATCTGAATATCCATCAGGAGGGAAAAAATCTTTGACTTGTTCCTCAGGAGTGTCATGGCTAAAACCCGAAACATTTACGGGCTGGACAATGTGCCTGTGCTAGCTGACAGGAAAATTGTGTGGTGGCAGCGCTATACTTACTGCCTGCCAGGATGAAAATCTTACATCACCAGGCTGTATAGGAGATGCCACTTCCACATGGGTACCTCTTCTCACAGTGGACCGGCTCCTCCGTCCGATGCCTGAGAGCTCATTCCTCGCTGTCATTTCAGCTGGTCTTGTTCTCTTCTTGCAATGCCGATTGTCTTCAACAGGAGGGGAATAGGCAACCCTGGGACTTCGGGTTCTGACAGACAGCCGAACATCATCATTACCGCCCACCTCTTCCTGGGGTCCTGCACTGATATCCACAACAGCTGGAGCGGACAGAGCTGCCTGACCAGATGAATGCTCTGTGTTATCAGCTAAACAATGCTGTAACCATGCTTCACCTCCTGCAGATTGGGATATATCTATTTGCGATGAAGCAAATACTCCATCCTGAGCTTTCAAAAAGTTCTTCAGATGGACACCGCAGACAGCGCGCCTCAGTTTAAATACCAGGGATTCGACCAGCCGTGCTGAAGAAAACACCAATCAGCTGGTCCTCTTTGAGCTGGAGAAAGCATCACCAGGGCTGTAAAATCTGCCCAGCAACCTGTTTAGGTTTATCCTGCCGGCTTCATTAACCCTTAAATAACTCAGACAAGAAAAAAACAACATTTAGGCAATTAACCTGATAAATCACAAAAACATTAATAGTCCCAATATTCCCATAAGCCCCCTTTTCTCATTACCGGGGGCTTTACATTTTAATCAATAGATCTTGGAATAATAACTTTCACAATTGGCTGTATTTAATGGGCAGGGGAGAAAGCAAAAGAGTATACAGACATTACGGCACGGAATTGCAGTTGATTCTTTCTGTGAGGTAGTGAGGTAAAACATTGTTTAAAAATAGGCAGGGAAATTTTTTTCCTCACAGAAAGAATCAGCTGTGATCCCCGGCTATAATGTCTATATGTTCTTTTACTCCCCCTATCCCTGTCCAGGAGGTGTGGTATGATCAGACCATGTCCCTGTACAGTCAGACACAGCCATTACACAGTACACAGCAGGGGAACAATTATAATATTATTATCATTCCAAGGTCTATTCATTTAAAATAACTTTTATTCGTTGGAAAACCCCTTTAATGAGAGGATACAGATTAGATATTAGAAAAAACTTTTAGACAGTGAGGGTGATTAACGAGTGGACAGGCTGCCACTAGAGGTGGTGAGTTCTCCTTCAAAGGAAGTCTTCAGACAAAGGCTGGACAGCCATCTGTCTGAGATGGTTTAGTGAATTCTGCATCGAGCAGGGGGTTGGACATGATGACTCTGGGAGTCCCCTCCAACTCTAACATTCTATGATTCTATGACTGATATTCTTTTTCACATTGTTAAACCACACAAATCCATCCACTTCCATCATACAACACAAGAGATGCTTTCACAAATCACTAAACAATCTGCTCACTCTTTCTGTACTCCTTCTCGCTGCAGGAGACATCTCACCTAACCTGGGCCTTCCCTATACTAGTAACTTTAACTCATTCTTTGCTGCACTCCAGGAATCCTACTAATCTTATTAACATTCAGTGAATGCCTTCTCCTGTCTCCTTTAGCGGTTTCCTATGGAGTGCCTACATCCATGACTTTTTCCCTTCAAATTCTTCTAACCTTCTGGCTCTTACTGAAACCTGGATCCAGCAGTTGGACACTACCTCCACTGTTGAGAAAAAAAGTTTAAAGCCTCACCGTGTTGTTCAATGTCAGGACCGTTCACAATATAGCATTGCTACTCCTACAAGAACTGCTGACCCTTGACAAAATATAAAGAAAAATTCCAAGTGTCGGCAACTGGATAAAATATTCAAAACTTTATTTTTAAACATAGAATTAAAATTCATGGTGGTTGATGAAATAACGTCCAGACGCGTTTCAGGCATAAACGTCCCTTGATCACTGAGTATAGCAAACAAACCCATGACAAAATATTTAAAACAATTGTTGACCTATCATGAAATGGCAGAAACTACATAGGTGTGCAATAATTAGAGAAACAAGAGTATAACAGGCATGAGTGGATATACAAGAGTGTCATATTTTTACCTTCATAATACAAAATTGCAGCAATAATATTAAGCAACAGATTATTGGAGCTAATATATGAACATACAGAAATAGGAATAATTCTCCAGCGATCAGGAAATAAAATGTCCAAAATTTTTATATATGTAAATCCAATAAAACCATAAATAAGGAAACCAGCATCCAACAAGTATATAATTTAAGATCAACTCATTTTGACTGCACCAGACTTAGTCATGATTATTTTGTCCCCATGGCTGTGCTGTAAATATATGGCTCTGTGAGACGCTGTCTCTTCAACCTGTACTTACTATGGCGATGGTCACAGATAGCTTTAACTCAGCTGCAGGCACACATGTTGTGAAAAATCCATAGGAAGGTTTTTTTTCTTGGAAATCTTGTGAATACATGCATGAACAGCAGTAGCTAAAAGGAAACTTTTCCTCAGACAGGCTATAAAACACATGAGCTACTGATGTTGCCAAGATGGTGAATGAGGAAAGACAGGGAAAAAGAAGGGAGGAGTTAGCTATGAGTCACATGAGAGGGAGACAGTGAGAGAGAAGGGACAAACTTAACGAAGGTGAACCTTACAGCAATACAATAACCGGCAATACATGGAAACTGCAAGAAATCCAAACACAGTCTATAAATTTCCCATTCATGGGACATAACACTCCCCGTCTGAAATCTTTAGATTTCAATAATTCCTTGACGTGATGTTTTTTGGGGATGTCATTGTGGACCTAAAAGACAAAAGAAATACACCAGCAAAAAACAACAACAGTTTTAGTCCAACTTTCCGTTGGAGGCCTGAAGTCTTTAACAGCCGGAAGTCCGAGTCCAATTAGAAACCCATCTTCGGATTGGGTAAGTTGCAACGTGCAAACACTTCCGCCAACCCAACAATCCGCTAGAGAAAATTCCAAAGACCAAATACAGCTGGAGGTATATGGCAGTAGACTCCCTGCCCTAAGCTGTGTCCAGAAGCGATGTCCTTCATGTGATGCCTTCTCCCATGAAGCACTTGGCGGTACACATCAGGTGAATACCAGCCTGCACAACCGGTGATCAGCTCGAGAAGCGTCCAGAGAGATGAGGCCTTAGCTTCAACTTTGGTGCCACAGGTATGCAGTGTGTAGAGATGGCTGGTGTGATCTCTCCATCAGTGACTGGTTCCTAAAGTTCAAATGTGCTGCCAGCATTGACAGAACAAGGGTCCTCAGGAACAAAACTTGGAGACAACAGCCAGGTGCTGTCACAAAAGGTAGATGCAGCCATGAGTCCTGATCCTTGGAAAGCTGGAAGCAGGTCAGTGGAGATGTGGTGCTACTGTTCAGGGGCAATTTTGGCAACCTCCACTGCTAGTACAGCAGCACAAAGACCAAGTCTTGGTGCAGTGTGAGCAGGCCTTGAGGCTAGTTTGGTCTTGTCCAGGACAAATTCACTATGTACCTTGTTGACGGCTTCTTAGGTCTTCATATAGGCAACTACAACTATGACCCTTGTAGATGCGTCAAAACGTGGACTTCTCCTTGGGGCAGAGCCGGATAGGAACGAGATGGGATGATCCAAGATCCTTGGAGACGTCTTCCATATCTCCCATCTTTGTGGTTTCTGGGACGGTAGTGGAGTGTTCCAATCCGTGTTCTCAGCAGTCAAGTGCCTTGAATGCTGTTCATAACAGGTAAGACTCCTCGTTTGGTGACGGGTTTAATGCAGACTAACACCTGGAATGAGAACGTGTCCTGTTTAATGTCCCAGAGCAGACCAAGGCTGCGTTGCATAGAAGGAACGTCAGAACCCAAATCAAGATCCTTTAAACTCGTTATACGGTCCTCAGATGGAAATGAAGAATTGAGCACTGTTGACCCGAGGTTGACATCACAGGACAGGAACGTGTTCGTGTTGTCAGGCGGTTTCTTGCTGCCACTCACTGTTACTCGGCTTCTCTTTCACCTAGTAATGATGTGGGCATGGCAGAAAGTGAGTGCTGCAACCATTTGGCGAGACCAGAGTCTTAAGTGAGAAAATCCTTGCAGGTCTCTTTGTCCTTTCCGTGCAGACGTCACCTATGATAACCCAGCCTAGATCAAAACGTTGAGCAATTGGAGCATCGTGTGGCCCGTTGATTTGCTGATGTACCTTGTGTAGCCACAGAATCAGGATGTTCACGCTGTTGTCAAGAGCTGGAATCTTGTTGGCTATAGTCTTTAGATGGGGGTGACGAAGAGCACTCTCTGGAGTAGGGATCTCCTCTCTGTTGGATGGTATCTGGTTGCACTCGACCAAAGTGGTAGGGGTATCTTCACATTGTTCTCAAGAGAAGATACGATGAGTCCATTGGCTTTTCTCCCAGAGACCTCTGTAACACCACTACAGGTGCCCAGGGTGTAGGGGTGAGTGTTTCCTTTTAAGTCAAATAGATCAAAGAGTTCTGAACTTGCAAGGGATCGGTTGCTCTGATCGTCCAGAACGGTGTACATCTTTACGGTTTTCTCTGGATGGCCCTTAGGATACTTGTTCACCAGACATATCTTTGCACAGGACTTGTCACACAGGTCTTCTGCGCAGACTTCTGTACATGAAGAAGATATTGTGGTAGGACTTGCTTATTGCTCTGCATTCTCCCTGCCATGCCTTGTGGTGGGTGAAGGCGCAAGCGGTGTAGAGTCAGGTTGGGATGGATGGAGCGCTTGTACGTGGTCCTCACTGTCGCACTCAAAACACTTAATAGGGATTTTGCAGTCTTTAGCAAAGTGTTCAGTAGACGCACAACATCTGTAACATACCCCAAACTTCTTTAGAAGCTCCTTGCGTTCCTGTAGGGGTTTCTTTCTGAAGCCGATGCACTTCTTTAGGGGATGTGGCATCTTATGAATAGGACACATACGATTAGGATTTTCGATCTTTTCACATACCTCGCTCTTGTCTGGAGCTGGTGAAGGTATGGGGAGAACGTCAGTCTTCTTTGCTGAAACTGGACTGCTGCGGTTACTTTTACTTGCATGTGGACTTTCATAATTGGGAGGGGATGAACCAGGGCCGCTTGGTTCTTCATGGAAAAAGCTTGGGTCAGTCTTACACTCTGCAATATTTTCAATAAACTTACAGAAGTAAGAAAATGGACAAAAGGAGACTTGGTTTTCCCTTTTGCATTTTGATCCAAGCATGGTCCACCTATCTTAGATGTTGAATGGTAGCTTAGAAGCTATTGGGATTACCCCATGAGCAGTATCCAGGTAGCTGAGGCCAAGCAAGTGTGGGCCTGCTTTGGCCAGCTGAAGCTCTAACAGGAGGTCACTGAGCTCTTGGAATTTTAGAGTGTCCTTACTGGATATTTTTGGAAAGTCATCTAGACGCTTGAACAGGGCATTTTCTATGTCCTCAGGACTACCATAGCTTTGTTCTAGTCTCTCCCATGCAGCAGTAAGACCAGCCACTGGATTACCGATGTGGACAGATTTAAGTCTCTTGACCCATTCTGTGGATGGTGGCCCAAGCCACCTCATCAGCAGGTCTAGCTCTTCAGCAGCGGTGATGCAGAGGTCGCTAATTGCGGTTTTAAAGGTGCATTTACAACCCCTGTAGTCTTAGTTAGATCACGGCGGATCATGTACATTGTTAAGGTGGACATGTCATCATTCTCTGATTTTGACACAACAAGGTAACAATGAAAAATAGGACCTCATAAGTAATAAGGGGCATACCACTAAACATTAGATAAACACGAGAAGGAGCATAAGTGTTTCAAAAACCCCAGAATAAAGAATGGTTGGAACACAATATGATGACTGAAAAAGATAAATGCTTTATTTCAATATTTAAAAAGACACATGTAGTATAAATTTCATGTATTAACAGACATAACATGGGTAGGTGAGGCAACAGAGGGTAGATAGAGGCACAGTTGGTATCAAATTTACACTGGACCTATAATAGGTCACATAGTCCAACCCATACAATCCATTGATTACAACAAAAGTGTGCATGGAGAGTTATGGTAACATAGGTCATGTGACCTGTATCAGGTCAAATATAAACAGTCAACAAAAAATCCTGCAACACACAGAAAATACAAGTATCACATGGATAAGGTTAAATAACACATACTTAGTAAAGGTAAAAGGATAACCAACAGTGCCAGGAGAAGCCCCGACACATGTTTCCGTACTTCCTCAGGGGGCGATGGTGGATTTTGGAAAGACATTTACTGGTTGGGTAGCATTGTTCATACAGTCTGGTGTTGTGACCTAGAAACGCAGGAAAGTATGGTGCAGCGTAGGCATTCAGTCCAGTAACCGGCTTAATGTGCATAGTTTCTGCCACACATGGAGCTGGAACTGTGTGGCTGACCGGAATGAGATGACTTGCCTGCATATTGGTTTGCACGTGTGCTTCTGTGTATAGGGTTTGGTGAGGTGCTGGGGTCTGCTACATTCTGGTGCACAAAGGAGCTTCAGGATGCAGAGTTGGCAGTGTGTTGTACTGACCTTGAAAGCAGGATGCTGATAAATGCTCTGTGTCCTGTTGTCTTAGGGGAACGTCCGTGCTGTCAGGAAGGATTGCTGGAGCTTTGGCTTTGAACATAGTCTCTAGTATGCTTAAGAGGGTCCTCAGTTTCAAAGTCACTTAAACTGATGCTGTCTCTTTGTCTCCTATTTATAGCTTGTTCCAGGACCTTTAACCTTGCCATGGCTGTGGCGTTTTCACATTCCTATTCTAGGGTCTCTATTTTTGCATTCTTGTGTGCTGCTTCGGCCACTGCGCTCGCTTCCATTTCCATTTGCGCAAAAGCGGCTTGTACCTTAGTGGCCTCAGCTTCTGCACGTGCTCTTATAAGCTGTTCTCTGAGGGTTGAAGATTTTGAGAAGCGTGACTTAGATGATCGCTTTGACTGCCTGGCTGAGCCAGAAATGCAAGATGACATCTCGGCCATTAGTGCAATTCTTGCCTCTGTCTTGGCTTTAATATCACGCACCCTTGCATTCTCTCTGAGTTAAGTTGTTGGAAAGCTTGCAGCTCTTTACAGGAAACAGAAGGGTTACGTTTTTGTAAAACAGTGACATATTCATCTGGTGTTTCTACATACATTTGATAATCTGAACAGTTGTGCAAGGTCTCCCTCTGGTAGTAGTTTGAGAGAAGTAGGCTGAGACAGGCTGTCCTTGTGACTCAGCAGTTTTTGCCATAGGTCTGCTATAACACAGGAAAGTTAATGTTTACTGGCTTCAAGGTTCTCTTTAACCTTCCATGTGGGTTTTGTGGGGCGTTTAGCCTTCTCACTAGATGGTGGATCATGTTCTATGCATTCTTGATCTAACGATGGGTATGGCAGGGACCGTGTAGTCATTCCCTCAGGCATCTTAATTCACAGGGAGAAGGAACACTGTATGATCTCTTATATGCTTAAAGCAGATGCTCTGCTGAGTGTTCTGTGGCTTTATAGAAGCTGTGGCTGGCTGTACAGATGAATCTGGGAAGTTTATTTTTACTATTCTGTCCCCATGGCTGTGTTGTAAATATATGGCTCTGTGAGACGCTGTCTCTTCAACCTGTACTTACAATGGCAATGGTCTAAATAGCTTCAACTCAGCTGCAGGCACACACGTTGTGAAGAATCCAGAAGAAGGTTTATTTTTCTTGGAAATCTTGTGAATACATGCATGAACAGCAACAGGTAAAAGGAAACTTTTCCTCAGACAGGCTATAAAACACATGAGCTACTGATGGTGCCAAGATGGTGAATGAGGAAAGACAGGAAAAAAGAAGGGAGGGGTTAGCTACAACAAGTCACATGAGAGGGAGACAGTGAGAGAGAAGGGACAAACTTAACGAAGGTGAACCTTACAGCAATACAATAACCGGCAATACATGGAAACTGCAAGAAATCCAAACATAGTCCATAAATTTTTTCCTATTTCTGCATTGTTTTCCCACCTTGACCAGAGCGGCTCCGTGCGATGGCTCCTACAGAAGCAAGGTGCATATAAAGATTGGTGAGCTGACTTTCCCCCCCAGCTCAACAAACAATATCACACAGAAAATGATTAGATACACAGCTCAGCACAGAGTATCTCACAGGAGAGGATTAGATACATGACTCAGCAGGCAGTACCACACAAGAGGGGATGAGGTACATAGCCAGGGGTGGATTAAGAGTAGCAAGGGCCCCAGGCAGTTTAGAAGGAGCAGGCCCCCCCGCCCCCACCCACACACACACACACACACACACACACACCTGATGTATCACATGTCACATGATCCCCTGTGATAGATCATGTGATAGTTCACGTGAAATTAATTTGGCACAATATTAATTATAATAATTTTTTTTAGGCTATGTGCCCACTATGCGTTTTTTAAGCGTTTCCGCAGCGGCAATTCCGCTGCAGAAACACTTAAAAAACGCTTGGTAGAAGGTCTGCAATGTTCCCCAATGATAATTTGCATGTGCTGTGCACATGCTGCGGAAATTTCCGCTGCGGATTATCATTGCGGAAAAATCCGCAGCATCACCAATTATTTTGCGGAAGCGCGGCGTTTTCACCGCCATTGACTTGCATTGGAACGCATGACATCTGCATCACTGCATCTGTACATGCAGAATCCATGCGTTTCAATGTGCGGATGGTACCCGGGTTTGGAGAAGAGGAGACTCTCCTCCGGACCCGGGCACCATAGAACCTGTAAAAAAAAGAATAAAATAAAAAATAAATATTATACTTACCTTCTGATGGCCCCCGGTGTCTTTATCCGATGCGTCCTGGCTTGCCGGCAGCTCGCGATGGTCTGAAAAGGACCTGCCGTGACGTCATTTAGTCATGTGACGGGTCACGCGACCGCTGACGTCAGCAGGCCATCAGAAGGTAAGTATATATTTTTTATTTTTTACCATTCTTTTATGGTCACACTATATAATTCCATGCGGGTTGCATGGATTTATGTAGTGTGACCAAGTTGTCAAGCACTTTCCAAGTGATGCTAAAATCGCTTGGAAAGCGCTTGTCAACCCGCATGCAGAAATGCATGTGAAGAACGCTTCACATCCGAATGTCCCTGGCAGGAAAAGCGCATGTACAATCCGCATGAACAATCCGCATGTGTTTTTTCTGCCAGGGAGATGCAGAAACGCTCAAAAAAAATCCTGAGCATTTCTGCATCGTGGACACATAGCCTTACATTAATTGTATGACTCAATATGGAGCATACGTACCCATCTATACACAGCAGGAGGCCGCACGTAGCCATCTATACACAGCAGGAGGCCGCACGTAGCCATCTATACACAGCAGGAGGCCGCACGTTGCCATCTATACACAGCAGGAGGCCGCACGGTGCCATCTATACACAGCAGGAGGCCACACGGTGCCATCTATACACAGAGAGAGGCCGCATGTAGCCATCTATACACAGCAGGGGGCCACACGTAGCCATCTATACACAGCAGGGGGCCACACGGTGCCATCTATACACAGCAGGAAGCCGTATGCAGCCATCTATACACAGCAAGAGGCCGCACTGTGCCATCTATACACAGCAGGAGGCCGCACTGTGCCATCGATACACAGCAGGAGGCCGCACGTAGCCATCTATACACAGCAGGAGGCCGCACATTGCCATCTATACACAGCAGGAGGCCGCACGGTGCCATCTATACACAGCGGGAGGCCGCACGTAGCCATTTATACACAGCAGGAGGCCGCACGTAGCCATCTATACACAGCAGGAGGCCGCACGTAGCCATCTATACACAGCAGGAGGCCGCACGTAGCCATCTATACACAGCAGGAGGGCGCACGTAGCCATCTATACACAGCGGGAGGCCGCATGTAGCTTTCTATACACAGCAGGAGGCCGCACAGCGACATCTATACACAGCAGGGGGCCGCACGGCGCCATCAATACACAGCGGGAGGCCGCACGGCGCCATCTATACACACTGGTAGGCCGCACGGCGCCCCCCCAGAGACAGCAGGAGGCCACACGGTGCCATCTATACTCAACAGTAGGCTGCACGCAGTCACGCACACACACAAACATATACAGACATACACACACATACATGCATAAACACATTTGAAACACAAAAATACATATAAACAGACATCACACAATTATGTCTGCCTGCACACACACACACACTTACTCAATCACACACACACACACACACACTCACTTTCACGCACTCTCACACACTCACCATCCCCCGGCTCGGCTCCAGTCCTCCTGCTCCTCTCCACTCCAGTCCTCCTGCTCCTCTCCGATGCAGGCTGCAGCAGTACAGGCCGGGCACGCACTGCGTGACGTCACAGCTAGGAGACACGGCCGCGCACAGGGCCGTGTCTCCTAGCTGTGACGCGGCCGGGCCAACACAGGGAAGTTAACTTCTGCAGTGCTGGCCCGGCTGAAGAAGTAGTAGCGGCTGGGGGAACGGTCCGGGGGCCCCCCTGCCACTGTCTGCCTGTATGCCGCGCCCCTATGTATGCTCGGCCCTGCCTGACGTCATGTGGCAGGGCGGTCCCAGCATCATTCAAACTGCCCGCCACGGTGGATCTGCAGCTGGCCGGATGGGAGCGGCTGCATGATGCTGCGTGTCTGTGAGTGGCTGCTTTGAACTCTGGGACCGCCCTGCTTGACATCATGTGGCAGGGCGGTACCAACAGCATTTAAACTGCACTCCTGTGCTAGTGAATATACAGTCGCAGCGGCCAGATGGGAACGCCATGTGGCACTGGCAGGGCAGGGCGACACAGTATGATTCAAACCGCCTACAGCTGCGGGCCCATAATCATCTAAACCTTCGGCCAGCATGGCGGTGACCGAAAAAAATGTGCATTATAATGGGAGCAATTCATGGGCCCCCTGGAGCCTTAGGGCCCCGGGCGGTAGCCCATATTGCCCTCATTATAATCCGCCTGTGTACCTTACTCATAAGAGTGTACCACACCGGAAAGAATTAGATATACGGCTCAGCAGACAGTATCACATAGGAAAGGATTAGATACATGGCTCAGCAGACAGTATTACACGGGTGAGGATTAGATACCCAAGTCAACAGAGGGTATCACACAGGATAGAGTTAAATGCACAGCTCAGCAGTGTGGCACACAAGATAGAATTAGATACACAGTTCATTAAACAGTATCACACCGCAGAGGATTAAATACACAGCTCTTTGGGCAGTATCACACAAATGTGCAATAATTAGAGAAACATTAGATATAATAGACACAATATTGTATATATACAACAGTATCCTATTTGTACCTTCATAATACATAATTACAGCAATATTATTAAGTGACAGACTATTGGAGCTAATATATGTACATGGAGTAGTTTCTAAAATTAATTTCCATGGCTGTTTGATGTCTAACGTAATTAGCAGTAAACTAGTAAAATTATAGCTCTCAAAATATGTTAATGAAACACGTTTTTTTGAACAAAATTTTAGTGTGTAAAAATATCAAAGCATAAAAAAATATAAATCTGTCATTGCTGTAATCATATTGACACAGAGAATAAAACTGTGTTCTCACATGTACTGCATGGTGAATGACAAAAAAAAAATTCTTGAAATGCTGTTTATTTGTTCATTCTATCTCCCAAAAATTCCAATAATGCTTTGTTCACATTATATCTTGTGCTCTATGCTGAGCGCCTACATTGGAATTTCCATCTACACTGTGTTCCAAATTATTATGCAAATAATATTTTCTCAGATTTTCCCAAATTACCTATATGAATTGCAATCATTGTAATTTTCCAGTCAAATAACTATTAGAGTACAATTGAAAGGTTTTTGTACAAACTGCACATAACACATCTGCATCTCTGGCTGCTGTGGGCATAAAAGGGGACAAACTTATGGTGTGGCCCCCTTGCTCCCCTGACCTCAACCCCATTGAGAACCTCTGGAGCATTATCAAAAGGAGTGACTATGATGGCGGGAGGCAGTTCACATCTAAGCAACAGCTCTGGGAGGGTATTCTGTCCTCATGCAAAACAATTGAAGCAGAAACCATCCAAAACCTGACAAATTCAATGAATGAGAGGGTTCAGAAGCTCCTTTCGAACAAGGGGTCCTATGTGCAAATGTTACATCACCTAGAATAAAGTTTTGAGTTGAAAACTGTTTGATTTCAGTTTGTAATAACCTGCTAATGCTTATAATTTCAAAAATGACCATTTTTTTGTTCTTTATTAAAATGAAAAGGTTGAAAACTCTGATGTGCATAATAATTTGGAACATGCATTTTGAGTTTTTTATTTTTTTAAAAATATACTGTTATCATAGGTAGTTTGTACAAAAACCTTTCAATTGTACTCTAATAGTTATTTGACTGGAAAGTTACAATGACTGCAATTCATATAGGTAATTTGGGAAAATCTGAGAAAATATTATTTGCATAATAATTTGGAACACAGTGTATATGTCTAAAAAAAAGGATTCAGACAAAACCATCAAAAGAAGGTTTAGCACAAAGTATGGTTTAGCCCAAAAAGTTCTACTTTGGTCTCAACTGACAAAAGCACTGTCTTCCACATGCCATGTAGGGGACACAGCTAGCATGTGGAAGAAGGTGCTCTGGTCAAATGAGACTAAAGTATAACTTTTTGTGCTAAATGCAAAATGCTATGTGTGGTGAAAAACTAACACTGCGCATCATCCTAAAAACACCATCCCCACTGTCAAATATGGCGGTGGCAGCAACATTCTGTGGGGATGCTTTTCTTCAGCAGGGACTAGGAAGCTGGTAAGAGTTGAAGGGAAGATGGATGGAGCTAAACACAAGGCAATCCTAGAAGAAAACCTGTTACAGGCTGCAAAAGACTTGAGACATGGACATAGGTTCACCTTCCAGCAGGACCCTAAACATACTGCCAGAGCTACAATGAAATGACTCAAATCAAAGCATATTTACTGTATGTATTTGAATGGCCACTGAGATACTGTGGCAAGACTTGAAAATTGATGTTCACAGACGTTATCCTTCCAATCTCACTGAGTTAGAGCTGGTTTCCAAAGAAGAATGGGCAAAACTTTCAGCCTCTAGATTTGAAGAGCTGGTAGAGACATACCCCAAAGATTTGCAGCAGTAATTTATTTGCAGCGATATGTGGTCCTACAAATCATTGACTTGCGGAAGAGGGGGGGGGGACTGAATACAAATGCACGTCAGGATTTTCAGATTTATATTTTTTAAGTATTTAGAAAACCATGAATCATTTCCTTTACATTATATATACTGTGTACACTGTGTGCCGAATTATTAGGCAAATGAGTATTTTGATCACATGATACATTTTATACATGTTGTCCTACTCCAAGCTGCATAGACTTGAGAGCCAACTACCAATTAAGTAAATCTGGTGATGTGCATCTCTGTAATGAGAATGGGTGTTGACTAATGACATGAACACCCTATATAAGGTGTGCTTAATTATTAGGCAGCTTCTGTTCCTTTGGAAAAATGGGTCAGAAGAGAGATTTGACGGGCTCTGAAAAGTCCAAAATTGTGAGATGTCTTGCAGAGGGATGCAGCAATCTTGAAATTTCCAAACTTTTGAAGCGTGGTCACCGAACAATCAAGCGTTTCATGGCAAATAGCCAACAGGGTCGCAAGAAGCGTGTTGGCCAAAAAAGGCGCAAAATAACTGCCCATGAATTGAGGAAAAATCAAGCGTGAAGTTGCCAAGATGCCATTCGCCACCAGTTTTGCCATATTTCAGAGCTGCAACATTACTGGAGTATCAAAAAGCACAAGGTGTGCGATACTCAGGGACATGGCCAAGGTAAGGAAGGCTGAAAAACGACCACCTTTGAACAAGAAACATAAGATAAAACGTCAAGAATGGGCCAAGAAATATCTTAAGACTGATTTTTCAAAGGTTTTATGGACTGATGAAATGAGAGTGACTCTTGATGGGCCAGATGGATGGGCCAGAGGCTGGATCAGTAAAGGGCAGAGAGCTCCACTCCGACTCAGATGCCAGCAAGGTGGAGGTGGGGTACTGGTATGGGCTGGTATCATGAAAGATGAACTTGTGGGACCTTTTCGGGTTGAGGATAGAGTTAAGCTCAACTCCCAGACCTACTGCCAGTTTCTAGAAGACAACTTCTTCAAGCAGTGGTACAGGAAGAAGTTGGTATCGTTCAAGAAAAACATGATTTTCATGCAGGACAATGCTCCATCACATGCATCCAACTACTCCACAGCGTGGCTGGCCAGTAAAGGTCTAAAAGAAAAAAAAATAATGAAATGGCCCCCTTATTCACCTGATATGAAACCCATAGAGAACCTGTGGTCCATCATAAAATGTGAGATCTACAGGGAGGGAAAACAGTACACCTCTCGGAATAGTGTCTGTGAGGCTGTGGTGGCTGCTGCACGCAATGTTGATCGAAAACAGATCAAGCAACTGACAGAATCTATGGATGGAAGGCTGTTGAGTGTCATCATAAAGAAAGGTGGCTATATTGATCACTATTTTTTTTAGTTTTTGCTTTTGCATGTCAGAAATGTTTATTTCTAAATTTTGTGCACTGACATTGGTTTACCTGGTGAAAATAAACAAGTGAGATGGGATTATATTTGTTTTTTATTAAGTTGCCTAATAATTCGGCACAGTAAAAGTTACCTGCACAAACAGATATCCTCCAAAGATAGCCAAATCTAAAAAAAAAACAACTCCAACATCCAAAAATTTTAAGGTTGGATATTTATTAGTCTTTTGGGTTGATTGAGAACATATTTGTTGATCAATAATAAAAATAATCTTCTAAAATGCAACTTGCCTAATAATTCGGCACACAGTGTATATATATAGAAAAAATATAATGGAACAGCACCATTTCACAGTTACTCACAGTGGGTGCCAGGCCTCCAAGCAACCTGTTCAAATTGCATCATAATAGAAAAATATAAGAAGGCAGCGCTTCAAATAAGTTCAGATCTTAGAAAAAATGGATTTTATTGAGCTTAAATGGCAATGTTTCAGTTCATAGAACCTTTCTCCAGCAGAGTTCAAGTGCATATAGTGAAATATATATAGGTGTAGCTTGTGATTACCATAACTACAATTCATTAATACACAAAGATTTCTTTCACAGTAAATAAGTGCAAAATACATCCTTATTAACTCCATCTTATTGTATACAAATAATGTTAAGATTAATAAAACAATCCTCTTACATTTTCACAGTTCATATTTCACATAAAGTGCCAAGTGACTAAATTGATAATTATTAGTGTCATGTGTGAATCATAAATATGGGGGTACGACTCACCTATCAACGATCATATATAATACACATTCTATGTTTATCACGCTGCTCTCGGCGTCTTCTCTTCCACACTGCGCATGTCTCCCATAATCCACTTTGAATTCCGTCACTTGACTGGAGCGCTGACAATCCGCCCATGTGGTGACGTCACTAGGCATGCGCATTACATTCGGGACGCTGTGGTCGCCATTTTTGAAGTGTCTGCTCCCACAATAATATTTTCATTCAATCGTGACGTCTTCTAGGCATGCGTATTTACAACTATGACCATACGGTCATTTCTATTCACACTCGATCATATTATTACGTTCCATTCTATACCAATGACATCACAAATACTGTCTTCATTCAGGGAATCATCCCTATTCATATACAATATATCTAACTGGTATCTATAATAATGCCCCATTAATTAATAATTATTAATTAATAATTAATTAATTAGTTAATTGACAATCAAAAACATTCAAATGACCCTGATGAAACGTTAACATACCCCAGTTCTTAATACCGTGTATTGCCCCCTCTAACATCAATGACAGCTTGAAGTCTTTTGTTGTAGTTGTGGCTGATGTTCTTTATTTTCTCAGATGGTAAAGCTGCCCATTCTCCTGGCAAAAAGCCTCCAGTTCCTGTAAATTCCTGGGCTGTCTAGCATGAACTGGGCGCTTGAGATCTCCCCAGAGTGGCTCAATGATATTGAGGTCAAGAGACTGAGATCACCACTCTAGAACCTTCACTTTGTTCTGCTGCAGCCAATGACAGGTCAACTTAGCCTTGTGTTTTGGATCGTTGTCATGTTGGAACGTCCAAGTACGTCCCATGAACAGCTTCCAGGCTGATGAATGCAATTTTGTCTCCAGTATTTGTTGATAATGTGCTGCATTCATCTTTCCTTCAACTTTTACCAAGTTTCCTATACCTTTGTAGCCCACACATCCCCAAAACATCAGCCAACCACCTCCGTGCTTTACAGTAGGAATGGTGTTCCTTTCATCATAGGCCTTGTTGACCTCTTTCCAAATGTAACGTTTATGGTTGTGGCCAAAAAGTTCAGTTTTGGTTTCATCACTCCAAATTACCTTGTTCCAGAAGTTTTGAGGCTTGTCTCTGTACTGTTTGGCAGATTGTAGGGGAGATACTTTGTGGCATTTGAGCAGTAATGGCTTTCTTCTGGCGACTCGACTATGCAGCCCATTTTTCTTCAAGTGCCTCCTTATTGTGCATCTTGAAACAGCCACACCGCTAGTTTTCAGAGAGTCCTGAATTTCACCTGATGTTATTTGTGGGTTTTTCTTTGCATCCCGAACAATTTTCCTGGCAGTTGTGGCCGAAATTTTTGTTGGTCTACCTGACCGTGGTTTGGTTTTTACAGAGTCCCTGATTTTCCATTTGTTAATCACAGTTTGAACGCTGCTGACTGGCATTATCAATTCCTTGGATATTTTTTTGTATCCCTTTCCTTTGTTATACAGTTCAGCTACGTTTTCCCGTAGATCTGTTGACAATTATTTTGCTTTCCCCCATGACTCACAATCCAGAAAAATCAGTGCCTGGATGAAAAATGAAAGATGCAAGAGTCTGTCTGGATCCCAGAAACTCACTCAGCTTTTATGCACACACACTGATTACAGTCAAACAGGTCACAGGTGAGGATCTTACCTTTAGTAGCCATTCATACCCATTTGTGTAAAATTCTGTGCATGTTATCAGGCCAAAATCACCAGGGTATGTGAACTTTTGATCAGGGTCATTTGGATGTTTTTGGTTGTCATTAAAATGTAAAAAGAGAAAACACAGTAGTTTGACAATAAATGGCTTTACCCAACCAATAACCATGAGTGGAGAAAAAGTTTTTTTGTTATCATTCATACTCTCTGAAACAAGGCCAAGAAATTCTACCGGGGTATGTTAACTTTTGAGCATAACTGTAATATATATATATACATATATATATATATATATATATATATACATATATATATATATATATATATATATATATATAAATACAGTATATTATTCATTATAAAGCATTGTTTTTATTATTTCTAATAGCGGAAATGAAAGAAGTTCTCCCTGTTGGTTTGATACCAATACGATCTAATGTCATTGAAGATTATGCTGGAGATCTAATAAAAGAATTACCAGTATTAAGCAGGTATATATGATTGGAAATAATTGGATTGGTCTTTGCTTTCTTAACAGATGTTAAATACATTTATTTCATTGATTTATTATTTAGGAATGACCCACGTATTCCCTCCTTGATGAACACAGAAACATATGATGAACTTTCTCACTGGCATATAAACCGCCCACTAAGTGATGACTATGACACAACCAAGTATGAAGGTGATTCTAACAAGCATTCTAACAGAAGAAAAATTTATATAATATTAGCATGTGGCACAGTTATTGATCTTAGCAGTGTTACAAGGGTTTTCCACCCCAAGTTTTTTTTAATGATCTGACCCGCTCTGAAAAAGAAAAATACTAATAATTATGGCAGAACATGGTGTGCCTTATAGCTGGTCTACTCTTTAGTCTACTGTCCTACTATGTGTATATTTAAAAAGAACCTGTCACATTGTACATGCAGTCTAATTTGTGAACAGCATGGTATACAGAAAGAGATGCTGATATATACATTGTAAGGTGGCAGCTGGACAGGTCGTGGACAGGAGGTTTGTGTCCCCGAGGTGCCAAGCCTCAGTGATGTAGGACCTGGAGAAGCAGGCTCCAGCACACATAGTGCTGAGAGGTGTTTAACAGACCCATAGGTCTGTGTTTTACGAGCAGCTGAGAATGCTGGTTGGGAACAGCTGCTCACTTACCTCCAGTTCAGGTCTTGGAATATCTGATTTAAAGGGGTTTTCCCACCAACAATAGTTGATTTTTATCAATAGATCTTGGATTAATAATCCTTTCCACAATTTAATGTGTTTAAATAAAATGTTCCTGTGCTGAGATAATCTTATAAATGTGCCCCTGCTGTGTACTGTGTAATGGCTGCGTCTGACCGTACAGGGACATGGTCTGATCATACCATAGCTCCTGGATAGGGGAGGAAACAAAAGGAAGTATACAGATATTACAGCAAGAAATTGAAAATTATTCTTTCTTTGAAGTAAAACATTGTTTAAAACAGTCAGTGATATGTTTTACCTCACATAAAGAATCAGCTGTGATCTCATGCTGTAATGTCTGTATACTTTTTTGCTCCCCCCCTTCCCAGGAGCTGTGATATGATCAGACCATGTTCTGTACATGGTCAGACACGGCCATTACACAGTACACAGCAGGGGCACATTTATAAGATTATCTCATGGTAGCACAAGACTCATTGATTTTCCCAGAAATTCTTGACCAATATAATAAAAACCTGTGACACACTAAATTTGTGGAATAAATAGGCCGTGATGTTTTTATTAAGAGTTACTTTAAATTAATATGAATAGATAAATACCATAAATAGTTTTAATATTATCATCCATAACTTTTAATACTATAAAATTCTCATAAAACCATATAACAACCATAAACAAAGGCCAACTCCACCAAGCAAAAGCTGGGTGATTATCCACCAGCCAGGACTAAAAGATCTACCCCCCCCCCCAGCAAAAATATCACAGCCATTTCTCCATAGCATTTTGCAAACCCAAATTTAAAATATCTAGACCTATGTCTGACAAATGTACTAAATCTCTCCTTAATAAACTTGGCGCGAATCCCTCTAAATCAGAATGCCTGTAAGAAAAACCTCCTAGCAAATTCGTAAATTTTTCCATCAATCTATTCAGGCTTTTCCTCATTTTCTCGAAAAACTTGCTATCTAAATCTGACCAAACTACTGTAATCTTGGGACTATTTCTAAATAAACTAAACAAGCATTGGGAAACCAACATTTAATTAAAGAAACATCTCTATTAGTGTTGAGCGAGCACGAAAATGCTCGGGTGCTCGAAACTCAGGCCGAGCTCACCGTGATACTCGGGTGCTCGACCCGAGCAACAAGCCCAATGTTAGTCTATGTGAGACTCGAGCATTTTTGCGGTGGCACCCCTGGCAGTTTGTAGAAAGCCTAAAAAGTGCCCAAAACGATAGTGACACTGCTCAAAAGACATGAGGACAGCATGGGCATCGCCCCAGGAAGCATTTCAGACCCCCAGGTCACTGCTGTCAACAACGTGGTCAGAGGTATTAAGCCAAATTTATGGGGTCACAAGAAAACGTTCAAAAACGAAACTGAAAGTGCTTTCCTGTGAAATATGTTAAGGAAGTTCCATTCCAGGGTAAAGACTTGTGTATAAAGTAAAATAAATAACTAAAAACAAAAATACTCCTCCACACCTTGGGCTATGTTCACAACTAGCAATTTTTATGCGTTTTTGCACTTCTGTATTGCTTTCAACCGTGACAAATGCATTCACCGGGAAATGTCATTTTAACATTTTACAACTTTATCTGGCCATGTGCTCTGTGACACATGCATACAGGCTGCAATAGCATGCTGCTAGCTTGCTTAGGCATGTGGAGGCAGAATCTGGCCACCACGTCATGGCTTGCCTGGTATCCATACTCAGTCCCCAGCCGCCCGGCGGCCGGGTGTCCACGCTCGGTCCCCAGACGCCAGGGGGTGGCCGTGTGTCCATACTCGGTCCCCAGCCGCCCCCGGCCGGGTGTCCACACACGGTCCCCAGCCGCCCCTATTTCTCTTGTCAACTCCCCCCCCCACGCTTTTCTTAGCCCGGCCTGCTTTAGGGCAGCATTGGACGAGCCCACCAGAGAACCAGACTCCTCCGGTGGGCCCTGGCTTCTCTATCAGGGGAGTTGAGAGTGCCAAGGGGAGGAGCATGATGATGATGATAGAAGTGAGCATCTGCTTTGTTTTCTTGGAATGCAAGCGTAAGTGTGCAGCCTGCAACCCACCCAACCCCAGGCTGCAATACCATAGCTTGCTTGCACTTCAAATTGGGCCTTTTAGGCAAGTGGAGGCGGAATCTGGCCACCACATCATGGCTGCATTGGCGGCCTGGTATCCATACTCAGTCCACAGCCGCCCGGCGGCCGGGTGTTCACGCTCGGTCCCCAGCCGCCAAGGGGCGTCCGGGTGTCCGTACTCAGTCCCCAACCGCCCTGTGGCCGGGTGTCCACACACGGTCCCCAGCCACCTGTGGGCGGCCGGGTGTCCATAAACGGTCCCCAGCCGCCCCCATTTGAAGGACAGCCTAACCACAAACACGTGGACAAGTGAATGTGGCCAGGGATGGTCCATCTCACGCCTTCACACTGGGTTAATATTGTGGAAGCCGGGACACAGTTGGACACGGGAATGCAACACGTCCTCCAGATATAGAGGATTGCGGGTCCTGGGTCAATCAGGCTTCAACACAAAGTTCAAAAGGTAGACAGCAGCAGTGGTCAGCCTACTACACAACGAGTAAATTATTCATGATCATGAGGCCATCCATCTCCTTAGCTTTCTGTTCCTTGGAATGCAAGCGCATGTATGTAGTAGCGGCTAGGCCTGAGGTGGTCAGCGTTTTGGCGCATATCCTACCTCCTCCGAGGATTGCTGGATGTTTTCCTGCTACTATCCCAGTTCTATGACTCCCGTTAAAACAAAGCTTCAGGTGATGAATGATGGATGAGGTGGTGGCAAAGGAGAAAGAGCAGGAGGAACAGGGACCATTCACATCAATATCAGGCCAGTCAACCACACATGTCTTGTAGGATATGTTTCTGTACCAAAAGGAGCGGTTCGGCTACACAGTTATAGGGCATACAGTGAGTGCAATGTCTACCAAAAATTTCGAGGCACTCCAATGCCCCTTGGAAGTGACATGGAGGTCAGAGGGCCTTAAATAAACCGTTTTTTCCATTTATAGCAACTGGGTCTCCTGTGCACTGTTGGCCTAAGCAGTGAATGGAAGGCTTTCCAAAAATTATGAGGAACTGCAATGGCCCTTGAAAAAGACGTGGATTACAGCATGCTAAAAACCTTCTACCCATTATTGGGGAGTGGGTCTCCCTTAGTGTTCGCCTATGCATTGAAAAGCAAAAGCTGACTAAAATTAGGAGGAAATTTAATGCCCGATGGAAGAGTCATGGAAGTTAGAGTTAATTAAAAACAACATTTCAATGCCCCTTGGAAGAGCTGTGGAGTTCAGAAGGGTTTAACAAGATGGTTTTAATGCCCCTTGGAAAAGTGGTGGAGGTCACAGTAGCTTAACAAGACGGTTTTAATGCCCCTTGGAAAAGTGGTGGAGGTCACAGTAGCTTAACAAGACGGTTTTAATGCCCCTTGGAAAAGTGGTGGAGGTCACAGTAGTTTAACAAGACAGTTTTAATGCCCCTCGGAAGAGATGTGGAGGTCACAGTAGCTTAACAAGATGGTTTTAATGCCCCTTGGAGAAGTGGTGGAGGTCACATAGCTTAACAAGACGGTTTTAATGCCCCTCGGAAGAGACATGGAGGTCACAGTAGCTTAACAAGACGGTTTTAATGCCCCTTGGAAAAGTGGTGGAGGTCACAGTAGCTTAACAAGACAGTTTTAATGCCCCTCTGAAGAGACATGGACGTCACAGTAGCTTAACAAGACGGTTTTAATGCCCCTTGGAAAGTGGTGGAGGTCACAGTAGCTTAACAAGACGGTTTTAATGCCCCTTGGAAAAGTGGTGGAGGTCCCAGTAGCTTAACAAAACGGTTTTAATGCCCCTCGGAAGAGACGTGGAGGTCCCAGTAGCTTAACAAGACGGTTTTAAAGCCCCTTGGAAAAGTGGTGGAGGTCACAGAAGCTTAAAAAGACAATTTTAATGCCCCTCAGAAGAGACGTGGAGGTCACAGTAGCTTAACAAGACGGTTTTAATGCCCCATGGAAAAGTGGTGGAGGTCACAGTAGCTTAACAAGATGGTTTTAATGCCCCTCTGAAGAGACGTGGAGGTCCCAGTAGCTTAACAAGATGGTTTTAATGCCCCTTGGAAGAGACTTGGAGTTCCCAGTAGCTTAACAAGACGGTTTTAAAGCACCTTGGAAAGTGGTGGAGGTCACAGTAGCTTAACAAAACGGTTTTAATGCCCCTCGGAAGAGACGTGGAGGTCACAGAAGCTTAGCAAGATGGTTTTAATGCCCATTGGAAAAGTGGTGGAGGTCACAGTAGCTTAACAAGACGGTTTTAATGCCCCTTGGAAGAGACGTGGAGGTCACAGTAGCTTAACAAGACGATTTTAATGCCCCTTGGAAAAGTGGTGGAGGTCACAGTGGCTTAGCAAGACGGTTTTAATGCCCCTTGGAAAAGTGGTGGAGGTCACAGTAGCTTAACAAGACGGTTTTAATGCCCCTCGGAAGGGACATGGAGGTCACAGTAGCTTAACAAGACGGTTTTAATGCCCCTCGGAAGAGACATGGACGTCCCAGTAGCTTAATAAGACGGTTTTAATGCCCCTTGGAAAGTGGTGGAGGTCACACTAGCTTAACAAGACGGTTTTAATGCCCCTCGGAATAGACGTGGAGGTCAAAGTAGCTTAACAAGATGGTTTTAATGCCCCTTGGAAAAGTGGTGGAGGTCACAGTAGCTTAACAAGATGGTTTTAAAGCCCCTTGGAAAAGTGTTGGAGGTCACAGTAGCTGAACAAGACAGTTTTAATGCCCCTCGGAAGAGACGTGGAGGTCACAGTAGCTTAACAACACGGTTTTAATGCCCCATGGAAGAGACGTGGAGGTCACAGTAGCTTAACAAGACGGTTTTAATGACCCTTGGAAAAGTGGTGGAGGTCACAGTAGCTTAACAAGACGGTTTTAATGCCACTCGGAAGAGACGTGGAGGTCACAGTAGCTTAACAAGACGGTTTTAATGCCCCTTGGAAAAGTGGTGGAGGTCACAGTAGCTTAACAAGACAGTTTTAATGCCCCTCTGAAGAGACGTGGAGGTCCCAGTAGCTTAACAAGATGGTTTTAATGCCCCTCGGAAGAGACGTGGACGTCCCAGTAGCTTAACAAGACGGTTTTAATGCCCCTTGGAAAGTGGTGGAGGTCACAGTCACTTAACAAGACGGTTTTAATGCCCCTCGGAAGAGACGTGGAGGTCACAGTAGCTTAACAAGACGATTTTAATGCCCCTTGGAAAAGTGGTGGAGGTCACAGTAGCTGAAGAAGACGGTTTTAATGCCCCTCAGAAGAGACGTGGAGGTCACAGTAGCTTAACAAGATGGTTTTAATGCCCCTTGGAAAAGTGGTGGAGGTCACAGTAGCTGAAGAAGACGGTTTTAATGCCCCTCAGAAGAGACGTGGAGGTCACAGTAGCTTAACAAGATGGTTTTAATGCCCCTTGGAAAAGTGGTGGAGGTCACAGTAGCTTAACAAGACGGTTTTAATGCCCCTCGGAAGAGACGTGGAGGTTACAGTTGCTTAACAAGATGGTTTAAATGCCCCTTGGAAAAGTGATGGAGGTCACAGTAGCTTAACCCTAGAACGGATGACCATAAAAATCTACACTTTCACATACCTGGGGCCTTTTAGGCCCGTGTGCAAATAATAAATAAATGGCCAACTGGAAATGACAAACAACTATATACCTGAGGAATACCTAGAGTTTCAAAATTCTAACTAAAGAAATCTTGCAGAGAATAGAAAACAGTTAATAGGGCGGGCCTGCGATGGCCCAGGTATGCGTTCTAGGGTTAACAAGACGGTTTTAATGCCCCTTGAAAAAGTGGTGGAGGTCACAGTAGCTTAACAATACGGTTTTAATGCCCCTTACAAGAGCCATACAGTACAGCATATTACAAACATTATTCCCATTATTGGGGAGTGGGTCTCCCATAATCTTTGCCTATGCCTGCCAAGCAAAAGCTGCCAAAAATTAGGACGGAGGAACTTGCAATGCCCCTTACAAGAGCCATGCAGTACAGCATATTACAAACATTATTCCCATTATTGGGGAGTGGGTCTTCCATAGTCTTTGCCTATGCCTTCCAAGCAAAAGCTTCCCAAAATTAGGACGGAGAAACTTGCAATGCCCCTTACAAGAGCCATGCAGTACAGCATATTACAAACATTATTCCCATTATTGGGGAGTGGGTCTCCCATAGTCTTTGCCTATGTCTTCCAAGCAAAAGCTGCCAAAAATTAGGATGGAGGAACTTGCAATGCCCCTTACAAGAGCCATACAGTATAGCATATTACAAACATTATTCCCATTTTTGGGGAGTGAGTCTCCCATAGTCTTTGACTATGCCATCCAAGCAAAAGCTGCCAAAAATTAGGACGGAGAAACTTGCAATGCCCCTTACAATAGCCATGCAGTACAGCATATTACAAACATTATTCCCATTATTGGGGAGTGGGTCTCCCATAGTCTTTGCCTATGCCTTCCAAGCAAAAGCTGCCAAAAATTAGGACGGAGGAACTTTCAATAATGGCAACACGGACCACGGTCACCCTGGTGGTATAGTGGTGGTGGAGGCTGAGGATAAGGAGAAGAACATAAAACAGCCGAAATGAGGAAGCGTATACCCATGTGTGGATGTGAAGCGGTGCATGTGAATACACCTCCCGAAATAACACAGTGGATTTGACTTTATGTTACTCTGCTGTCATTTGGTGGTGATGAGAAGTCTGGCCCAATCCAGCCCTTGTTCATTTTGATAAGGGTCAGCTTGTCAGCATTGTCAGTTGACAGGCGAGTGCGCTTATCAGTTATAATTCCCCCAGCGGCATATTTTGACGAGCAGATCTGGCAACTCGGGGTACGATTTAAGAAACCGCTGAACCACGAGGTTAAGGACATGAGCCAGGTATGGTACGTGTGTGATCTCGCCTCGCCTCAAAGCCGCCACCAGGTTACGGCCATTGTCACACACGACCATGCCTGGATGTAGGTTCAGCGGTGTCAGCCACATATCTGCATGCTCTTTCACAGCTGTCCACAACTCACAAGCAGTTTGAGGTTTCTCACCTAAGCTTATGAGTTTCAGCACAGCCTGTTGCCGCTTGGCGGAGGCAGTACTGCAGTGCTTCCAGCTTGTAACTGATGTGGTGATATCTGAGATAAAGGCTGAACATGAGGAGGAGGAGGAGGATGATGCACAGGAGCTGTACACTGTGGGGGAAACTCTGACTGACATAGGGCCCGCAATCCTCGGTGTGGGGAGGATGTGTTCCGTCCCAAGGTCCGACTGGGTCCCGGCTTCCACTATGTTTACCCAGTGTGCCGTCAGGGAGATGTACCGTCCCTGGCCACAAGCACTTGTCCACGTTTCCTTTGTCAGGTGGACTCTCCCAGTAACTGCGTTATTGAGGGCACGGCAGATGCTTTGGGACATGTGCTTGTGTAGTGCGGGGATGGCACACAGGCCAAAATTGTGTCGGCTGGGGACCGAGTACAGAGGGACGGCCACCACCATAAGGTTGCGGAAGGATTCCGTCTCCACCAGCCTAAAAGGTAGCATTTCCAACGCAAGCAGTAATGAAATGTGCGAATTTAGGACTGTGGCCTGTGGGGCGTTAGCTGCCAATTTCCGCTTTCATTCAAAGGTCTGGGATATGGACAATTGAACGCAGCGGTGGGACGTGGATGTTGATGCTGTTTCTTGAGAAACTGCCATAACAAGTGAAGACTGAGAGGAAGGGGCATCTTTGCATGCAGTATGGACAGGGGATTGCCTTGCACACACAACAGGGGGTTCTATTGCACGCACAACAGCGGAAGAAGCAGTGGGGACACCCGCTGACACTGGCCTTGGATCCTGGGGTTCCCCCCACAAAGTCGGGTGCTTTGCTGCCATGTGCCTGATCATGCTGGTGGTGGTCAGGCTGGTAGTTTTGTCACCCCTGCTGATGCTGGCATGACAGGTGGTACAAATGGCCTTTTTGGGGTTATCAGCAGAGTCTTTAAAAAAATTCCAGACTCTGGAAGACCTACAGGTTGAACTGGCAACGTCCCTCATGTTGGTGTTACGGGTAACTGTTGCCTGCCTTCTGTGTGCGGCCACCACACTGCTTCTTCCAGCCTGTTGGGCTTTACCCTGGAAAGGAACTTCCTTAACATATTTCACAGGAAAGCAGTTTCAGTTTCGTTTTGGAACGTTTTATTGTGAGCCCTTTAAAGTGGCTTAATACCTCTGACCACGTTGTTGACAGCAGTGAGCTGGGGGTCAGAAATGCTTCCTGGGGTGATCCCCATGCTGTCCCCATGTCATTTGAGCACTGTCACTATCGTTTTTTGCACTTGTTAGGCTTTTAAAAGACTGCCGGGGGTGCCACCGCAAAAATGCTCGGGTCTCCCATAGACTAACATTGGGCTCGTTGCTCGGGTCGAGCACCCGAGTATCACGGTGAGCTCGGCCCGAGCTTCGAGCATTTTAGTGCTCGCTCAACACTAACTATTACTGTTTTTCTTTACGGCAAAAAATGCCAAAAGCAGGATAATACAGATATTTGACCCGTGGAACTTGAAAACCACAGTTCTATTTCTCGGGCCTACACCAGACTATTTTCAACAGATATATTTGTGTCTGAACAATCATTGAGACACTATTACAGTTTTTTTTTATGGCAAAAAATACCAAAAGCAGGATAATAGAGATTTTTTACTGTGGAACACACAAAACAACAGTTATAATTTACTGGTGTATACCAGACTTTTTAAAATATATATATTTGCGGCTGAACAGTGAGCGACACACTCAAACTGTTTTTTTTTTTAGATACAAATGGCCCAAAAGTGGATAATACAGAGGTTTTAACCGTGGAACTGCAAAACCACACTTCTGTTTCTCTGGCCTACACCAGACTATTTTCAACAGATATATTTGTGTCTGAACTGTCACAGACACACTTTTTTTTGGGGGGCGGGAGGGGGACACCAAAAGGTTACTAAGATGGGTATTTGTACAGTGTGAAGAAGGAAAAAAAAAAGAGGATTTAGATGAAAAAAAAAGGATTTTTCCTGGCCCCCGAGACCTGGAGCTAAGTCCAGCAATTTGAGCAACAGGAGCACACAGGACTGTAATGCAGCGTTTGCTGGTATATCCACTGCGTCTCCTATACAGCCTGCCTGCCTGCCTGATATCTGGGATGGATATTAGTCCTGAGAAGGACTGTTTGTTTGATCTGGTAGCCTTTACAGACCCTACACTAACTATTTTGCAGTATATGACTCACCCCCTGGGCCAGTGCTGTAGTGCGGCGCGCGGGGGATACCCGGAGCCGGATCCGATGGGGGTAGTAGTCTTCGTGTGGCGGTGACCCGGTCCGCGCCCAGGGTGGTCAAACTAAGTGGCAGTTATTGGTATGATGGTATTAGTGTCCGACTACGCCACCCGTTGAATGCGGTTATGAAACCGCCGCTGCAGGGCAGACCGCTGAGGCCGGTGGTATAGGTGTGCAGCAATGTTGACATAACCCCCAACGGGAGAGGTATGGCCTCAGGGCAGCGGATGTGGGTGATGTTGGGAGTGATGGTGTGGATGTCCCAGCACTAACGGTGCGACAAGGAAGCACGGAGACGCGAGGGTACAGTTCAGGGCCTTTACTGATGGTACAAGGCAAATTCCCCCGGGAGTACTGGCTAGTAGTTGGGGCCTGGTTAGTCTGCGAGTAAGCCGGAGTTCCCCTGGCCAGGTGGAGTTGTAGGCCTTGCCGTTAGTCTGTACCCTTCCTGGCTACCCTGCTTTCGGCGGTTACAAGTAGCCCACGTCCCTGGGTATACCGTGTGGTGCTCACCCGTATGGCTGGTGACCTGGGGCCTCCTGTTAGCCTCCGCTCCGGGATGGCGGTGCTGGTCCCTTCGTTGTGACTGAGCCTCCGGGCTTTTATGGCCAGAGGACCTGGAATCCCCTGCCGGATGGATTCTGCTGCTGGGTATATCTTAGTCCCCACAGCCTCGGACTCCTGTGTCCGGTTTTAGTACCTTCTCCCAGGGCGAGCTCTGCACAGCTCCAGCCCCTGGCGCTTCTCCTTGGCTCCTACAGAGCTCCTGATGTCTATCTGTCCCTGTTTCTGCGTGTCCAGACCAGACTCCGTCTCTGTCTGGAACTCCTCTCTCTAACCCTGCCTCAGCCCCAGTTTATGTAGGGGAAGTTCTTCCCCTCCCAGGACTGGGCAGGAGGTGTGGCATGCTTAGGATTCCTGCCCAGGGGACCTCCCACCTGCTCACAGACGTAATACTGCTATTACTGTGGAAACCAGACCCCTGGGGTGCCACATTCCCCCCTAGTGAAATTTAGTACTCCCGGACTAAACATATATTTTTTTTTTTTTTAAAACATAACAGGGTAGAAACAATAACAATTAAATACATGAGATGGTCACGGCGTGTCCGTAACCGGGAAGCAATAAATATGTTTGGAGCCGTAACCAGGTAGGGGTCTGTCCTGCCCCGAGTCTTTAACAGTCTTTAGTCCATTCCTGGGTTACGCTCCAAACATATTTACAACAGAGTTCCGGTTACTCACTGTCCATAACCTGTCAGTCCATATAAAGAAATCTGTAACTGAAAAACATAATTAGCAACGGCTATAACAAAACAGGTAAACATAAAATAGTTAAAGCAACTAGCCAACTTAGATTCTCCAACGTACGGGCATCTGGCCTCTGGTAACCCTAGTGGACCTACGGAGCTCACTAACTGGTCCTGCACTACAGGGTGTAGGAGGTGTTATGGGCAGGCTGGGCAGCTTTCTGCGCACTCTTTGGCTCACTGGGGGCACGGCAGGCTCACTACTAGCAGAGGGTTGATCCTCCTGTACTGCTGGTGTGGACTCTTCTGCCTCTTGGGCCGGCTGCTCTTCCAGCTCTACTGGTTCCTCTGTAGGCACTTGCGGGGCTGGCTGAAGAAAGGTGAGGACGGGTACCACGACAGCACCGTTTACTTGTGTCCAAGACCGGGGGAAGTCTCCGAGTACAGTCCTGATCATTTCTTCCCTTTCCTCTGCGGGTCGAGGGTTTTCTTGATCTTCTTCAGGGTTTTGCAGCTGCTCGGGACACTTCTTCAGGTGGTCTCTGGAGACAACGGCTGTGGTTTCTCCTCCATCCTTACTGATCACGCAAATCTTTGGGTTCTCATGGCTTGATGGCAGTACGGTGTACGGGTCCTTCTCCCACTGGTCGTCCAACTTGTGGAGCCGTCTTTTCCTCTTCAAGACCTGCTCTCCAGGTACCAGGGGAACAGCGGGAGCATACTGATTATAAGCCCTCTCTTGCCTTTCTCTAGCTTGAGACAGACTTCGCTCCACGCTCTCCTGCACTTTTCGATACTGCTGCTGCCGTCCTGTATCCCAGTCTGCCTCTGGCGAGGTGTCCTCGGGCGTCAGGACTCCCATATCCAGGTTGATAGGCAGCTTACCAGGTCTCGCTCTCATTAGGTAAGCCGGGGTACAGTTGGTAGAACCTACAGGGATGTGGTTGTATAGGTCCACCAGATCAGGCAGCTTCTCAGGCCACAGACTGAGTTCTTCCAGGGGCAATGTTTTCAGGAGGTCTATCACCACCTGGTTCATCTTCTCGCAGAGTCCATTAGTTTGTGGGTGATAGGGCGTTGTTCTTATCTTCGTGCAGCCATACAGGTTGCAGAACTCCTGGAAGACTTCCGCTTCGAAGGCTGGCCCTTGGTCTGTCAGCACTTGGTCCGGGTACCCGTGTGGACGGCAGAAGTGCTGCTGGAAGGCTCTAGCTGCTGTTTGAGCCGTTAAGTCCTTGACCGGGACCACCACCAGGAACCGGGAGTAATGATCTACGATTGTGAGGGCGTAGACATACCCAGATCTGCTTGGAGCCAGTTTCACATGGTCCAGGGCTACCAGTTCCAGTGGCTGTCGGGTGATGATGGGCTGCAAGGGAGTCTTCTGGCTGGCACGGTCCTTCCTTCTTAGGTGGCACGGTCCACAGTCTCTGCACCACCTCTCGATGGCTCCTCTCATACCTACCCAGTAGAACCGTTCACGCAATAAGAACTCCAGCTTCTTCCACCCGAAATGTCCTGCTCCGTTGTGGTACGCCTCCAGAATCATAGCCGCGTCTCGTCTGGGGACCACTACCTGCCAGGTCAACTCATGTGTTCGAGAGTTAACCATTCTCCGGCACAACTTCTCCCTGTAGAGGAACAGCCTACTTTTCTCCTTCCACAGTTGCTTAGTCTCCTCTGGGGCGTCTGGGTCCAGACTGGCATTGGCTTGGGTCAGCATTTCCTTCACCAGACGGACTGCAGGATCACTGTCTTGCGTCTCCGCCCAGTTGTAGTGGGGCAAGGGATTGAACGTCGCGGAGCGCCTGTCCTTCACACGGTGGGAATACAGGGTAATCCCATGACGGTGGAACGCAGGGAGCTCAACTTCTTCCAGATCTTCTGGATCTTCCCCTACGTCCGGTAAGTTCGGCATTCTAGACAGGGCATCCACGTTGGCATTTGAGCGTCCTGCCCGGTATTTGATGGTGAATTCAAAGTTGGACAGGCGAGCCATCCATCTCTGTTCCAGAGCACCGAGCCTTGCAGTGTCCAGGTGTGTCAACGGGTTGTTATCCGTGTACACGATGAATTTGGAGGAGGCAAGGTAATGCTTGAAACGTTCGGTCACTGCCCACACTACTGCCAGGAACTCCAGCTTGAATGAGCTATAATTCTCAGGGTTCCTCTCAGTGGGTCGTAGCTTTCGGCTAGCGTAAGCGATTACCCGTTCTTTTCCTTGCTGGATCTGGGACAGCACGGCTCCTAGCCCGATGTTACTTGCGTCCGTGTGGAGGATAAAGGGCTGGCTGTAGTCTGGATATGCCAGGATTTCATCCCCCGTGAGGGCCATCTTCAGCTGGCAAAAGGACTCCTCTTCCAGCTTTTCCCACCTGAAGGGCGGCTTCTGGTTTTTGGCTTTTCGAGATTGACCTATCAGGAGGTCCTGCATAGGGGCTGCCATTTTGGTGAAACCGGGAATGAATCTTCGGTAGTAGCCTACCAACCCGAGGAACTGCCGCACTTCCTTTATGCTGGAGGGTCTTGGCCAGTCCTTAATCACGGTGATCTTATCAGGGTCAGGAGCCACTCCGTCAGCACTCACCACGTGTCCCAGGTATTGCACCTTTGGTTTCAGGAGGTGACACTTGGAGGGTTTCACCTTTAGGCCGTAGTTTGCCAGAGCTTCGAACACTTCTGCCAGGTGTTTCAGGTGGTCCTCGTAGGTCTTGGAATAGACGATGACATCGTCCAGGTATAACAGGACCGTCTCGAAGTTCCGGTGTCCCAGACAGCATTCCATCAACCGTTGGAAGGTTCCTGGTGCGTTGCAGAGCCCGAACGGCATACAGTTAAATTCGCTGAGACCCATCGGGGTGGTGAATGCGGTCTTCTCCCGGTCTGCCTCTGCTACAGGAACCTGCCAGTACCCGCTAGTGAGATCCAAAGTAGAGAAGAAGTTAGCAGATTTTAATGCAGCTAAGGACTCTTCTATCCTTGGTAACGGGTACGCATCTTTGTGTGTGATACGGTTGACCTTCCTGTAGTCTACACACATTCTCATAGTGTTGTCCTTCTTTTTCACTAAGACTAGTGGAGCTGCCCAGGGGTTACAGCTGTCCCTGATTACCCCAGCCTCCTTCATGTCTCTAAGCATCCCCTTGGCGTGTTGGTAGTGTGCAGGGGGTACGGGTCGGTATCTCTCCTTTATGGGAGGATGGTCTTCCGTGGGGATGTGGTGTTCTACCCCCTTTACTCGCCCGAAGTCTAACGAGTGTTTACTAAACACTCTCTCGTACTCTTGAACCACCCGATAGACTCCTTGTTTCTGGTGTGAGGGAGTGGAGTCAGTACCCAGATGTAGTTGCTGACACCAGTCCTCCACTGGTTTCTTAGAGCCGTTACCTTCCTCTGGTTGAGATGGAGGCAAGGGTTCCACGGCCTGTACAGAATTCTGGTTTATGGTGAACAATTTAGCTAGCGTGGCATACCGGGGCAGGTGTACTTCTCTCTCACCGATATTTATGATGCGAACGGGCACCCTCCCATGGCGTACATCGACCACCCCCCGTGCTGTCAAAATGGTGGGCCTACTGTCTGAGTAGACGGGTTCTACCATTGCTTGGTAGTCTCTACCTCTTAGACCAATAGCTGCCCGGCACCAAATCATCATCTCACTTTTTGGGGGCATGGCAATAGGGAACGGGTCACACATTCTCACGCTACCTATCTCACCACCAGATAGTTCCACCTGTTGCCGCTTCATCAGTGCCCGGATCTCTTTTTGGAGCACACGCTGCTGGCCGGAACTGGCGTTCTTGGCAACCTGCTGTAAAATGAGAATCACCTCTGCAAGACAATTTTCAATTACATTGGTTCCCAGGGTGATTCTAGGGTGACTCTCATGACGGTCTATGTCCACTATAATCAGTCCTTGTGCCGCCAGTTCGACTTTACCGATTTTAATGGTCACCTCCTTGAATCCCACCTGCGGCACGGGCTGACCATTGCTGGCGATGATACTCAGGTCGTCGTCTGGGTAGCGGGTTATGTCCGAATCATTCCAGTACTGCTTGAAGAGCACGTACGGGATGGTGGTGACCTGTGACCCAGTGTCTAGTAGGGCACTCATAGGAATGCCATCCAGTACCACAGGCAAGATTGGACGTCCCCCTACGTATTTATCACGCCAGTTTGATGGGCCTGATGGTCTTATGCCTGGGGATTGGCCCTCTACCCCAGGTTGTGCCCGTTTAAATGACAGTACCTTGCCACATATCCGGGTTGATTGCAGCGGCGGCAAATAGGTCGTCCGTCCTCGTTGTATCGATCGCTGGGTCTTCCTCTGGCCGGTGGGGTCCTCCTTGGTCGGCGCCACGGGATGTCCTCCGGTCCGGATGCCAGCTCGATCTTCCCTGCAGTAGAAACCTGTAAAGACTGCACAGTTCGGGTTAGCGCGGCAACGCTTTTAGTTAGCTCTTGGACCTGATGGTGCAGGTCTGTAGCCGGGTCACTGTTTAAAGCCTGCGCATCAGCTCCCACAGGCCCTGCAGACGAGGGCGCCGTCTCCTGGTGATAAGTGATAGCAGGGCGCCTGTGGGTCACAGCCCCACCTGGTGCCGGTTCTCGGAGCACCCGGATGGCTCTGTCCTTGAACTGTGCAAAGTCCAGGTCAGGGTCCTGTAAGGCCATTGCCCGCAACTGGGTTCGGTGGGCATTGCACAGTAGACCCTCAATGAATTGTTCAGTCAACAGCTTATCTTCATTTCCCACGCTGTCAGGGTCTGCCTGCTTAATGGCTCTCAGGGCCTCTTGTAGGTTTAGAGCATAGTCTCTTATACTCTCATGTGCCCGTTGTTTGCACCCATAAAATCTTAGTTTTATTTCGGCTGAGGTGCGGGTGTCAAATGTGTCTTTCAGCCGGGTTAGTATGTCTCTGACAGTCCTCTTCCTCCCAGGTGGCCAGGACTTTACCTCCCTTTGGGCTGCCCCGATTAATTGGGCCACCAGGATGCTCACTTTTTGCGCCTCCGTGAGGGGATACACCTGGAAGAGGCTATCCAGCCTTTCTCTGAAGTCATTTAGGGTATGTGACTCCCCTGAGTACTGGGGTAGCCAGGCTGCCCCCGGGATATAGGGCATGGTGAAAGGCATGACCGCAGCAGCGGTGGCGCTGGCGGCAGCTGTGGCGGTGAAGCTCTCCTCCGTATCCGACATCCTCCTCCCCCCTAGTGGACCGTGGCCTACCTTGCGATGATCCTCTTCCGTAGGCCGCGGCTCCGCAGTGGATCGTCAGGGTTGAGGACCTTCCGTCGCGCTCCTGTGACGTCGGCGTCTGCTGGGCTCCTTCCAGGACCTTACGCAACGTCCGGACGTGAGGCGGGGCTTCAGTTCTCGCGGGCTTTCGGAGTCCACGCCCCTCTTCTTCCCGCGCGGCGCCCTCAGGATGGCGTCCAATGGCGGGAAAACTCCACGGATGGCGGGAAGAAGGCAGAAGATGGCGTCGGATGGCGGGAATCGGCTCCAGATGGCGGGAAACGACTCCGGACGGCGGAAAACTTCACCACAGGTAAGTATAAAAGTCTCTTTTTTCAGGCACGCAGTACCCGGTGGTTGCGGGCACGTAATCCTGCCGACTACGCCAAAATTGACTCTCCCCCTGGGCCAGTGCTGTAGTGCGGCGCGCGTGCGCGCGGGGGATACCCGGAGCCGGATCCGATGGGGGTAGTAGTCTTCGTGTGGCGGTGACCCGGTCCGCGCCCAGGGTGGTCAAACTAAGTGGCAGTTATTGGTATGATGGTATTAGTGTCCGACTACGCCACCCGTTGAATGCGGTTATGAAACCGCCGCTGCAGGGCAGACCGCTGAGGCCGGTGGTATAGGTGTGCAGCAATGTTGACATAACCCCCAACGGGAGAGGTATGGCCTCAGGGCAGCGGATGTGGGTGATGTTGGGAGTGATGGTGTGGATGTCCCAGCACTAACGGTACGACAAGGAAGCACGGAGACGCGAGGGTACAGTTCAGGGCCTTTACTGATGGTACAAGGCAAATTCCCCCGGGAGTACTGGCTAGTAGTTGGGGCCTGGTTAGTCTGCGAGTAAGCCGGAGTTCCCCTGGCCAGGTGGAGTTGTAGGCCTTCCCGTTAGTCTGTACCCTTCCTGGCTACCCTGCTTTCGGCGGTTACAAGTAGCCCACGTCCCTGGGTATACCGTGTGGTGCTCACCCGTATGGCTGGTGACCTGGGGCCTCCTGTTAGCCTCCGCTCCGGGATGGCGGTGCTGGTCCCTTCGTTGTGACTGAGCCTCCGGGCTTTTATGGCCAGAGGACCTGGAATCCCCTGCCGGATGGATTCTGCTGCTGGGTATATCTTAGTCCCCACAGCCTCGGACTCCTGTGTCCGGTTTTAGTACCTTCTCCCAGGGCGAGCTCTGCACAGCTCCAGCCCCTGGCGCTTCTCCTTGGCTCCTACAGAGCTCCTGATGTCTATCTGTCCCTGTTTCTGCGTGTCCAGACCAGACTCCGTCTCTGTCTGGAACTCCTCTCTCTAACCCTGCCTCAGCCCCAGTTTATGTAGGGGAAGTTCTTCCCCTCCCAGGACTGGGCAGGAGGTGTGGCATGCTTAGGATTCCTGCCCAGGGGACCTCCCACCTGCTCACAGACGTAATACTGCTATTACTGTGGAAACCAGACCCCTGGGGTGCCACATATATATCTCTCCCTAAATCAGCAGCGCTGTCCCTACACTGTCTGATCCCAGCCGTCTGTGTCCAAGATGGTGGCGCCCGGTTTTAAATACTCGAGGTGACGCTGTGCGGCCAGCCAATCACTGTAATGCCCACAAACAACATAGCTGCGGCATTACAGTGACTGGCTGGCAATCCCTGCATGTTCATTGACTCTGTAAAGAGCGCCAAACATGCAGGGCGGAGACCCGAGCTCCCGCCCGAGTAACCCGGAAATGCTCGGTGCTCGCCGAACATCCCGAGTAGCGTGATGCTCGGGCGTACCGAGCAGTGTCGAGCATGTTCGCTCAACACTAATCTCTATGCATTAACCAAAGAAGGGGCAAAGTTTTTAGCTTACCTGTGTCATTTCCACCTGCATGAATTATAATTAAATGTGGATTCGGCCATAAAAAAGATACTTTTTTAATTTCATTAGGAACATTTTCCCACCTTAGACCTCTAACACCATACCAGAAAACATTGAAATTTTACAAGATCAAAAGATAAGTTTTCAGAATAAGACCTCTTGTTTGCCCTCTTCTGGGCCCAATGAATATACGAATGACCCAGGATCCAAATAACCATTGTACCTGAGAGATGAATATTAAAGTTTAACAATTATTTCTGGTCTTACATAAATCTTGTACCATTTAGATTCCCATCTACCTATCTTTTTAATTGTGCTTTCATTCAAAACTGAGATGATATCTTCATTTTTTCCAAACCTAGTTTCAATAAACCTTTCTTAAGCACTGCATTGAATTGAAATTTCATAATCGTAATTAGATCAACTTGTATTATTAAAGAACCTTTATGAACTGGTCTAATGCGTAACCATTTTATGAGGTTAAAAACCGGGCATAAATTAACATTCTTCAAACTATGTACCTTAATCCAGCTTCCTTTCCCCCTTCCGATCTGTTTTTGATCTTTTTATATACACTAGCATAAATGTTTTTTTTTTTTAAATTAACCTCTTCAAACATTAAACCAGAAAATCTCTTCTTACTCTCAAAAGCAGCTCACCAATTCTTAACGCAGCGAAAGAAGCCTATAGAAAAATTGCTCTAAATAAGCAGGCTTCAAAATCATTAAAACAAACTTCAGCTAAAACTAAAGAAAGCTTTTGCAGCAAACAATAGAAATTGGTCGCCTATCATCCGGCATTGCAAACACTCTCTTAAAACCTTTTAAAGCCTGCTTTACAAGAAAAAATACATATAAAAGGAAAAGATAATTGTTTAGAGAACAAATAATTTAAAAATAATAAAACAGATTCTAGCATGATAGGCGATTTGGGCAAGGGATCCCTTCTTGATCCACTTCTGGAAATAGTAAACAAAATGCTTCCCACTGGTGGCGAGAAAGGGCGTTAGCTATTAATCAAAAACATTTTGAAGTCAGAGTATTCAGTGCTAAAACAATACCTTGATCATCTGAAAGAAATATAATTCTCCTATTCTGCAGGTTAGCACCCAAAATAACCAGCACCACTAAAATAGCAAAATGCTTTAATGTTACCAAGCTTTTAACCACTTTTGATTATGACTCGCCCCCTGGGCCGTGGGTTACTCGGCAGCCGGGCCGGTCATCGGGGCTGGGGGATGTCACGGTGGCAGTGACCCGCTCCGTGACCCAGGGCAGTCAATGAAAAGGGGAATGATTAAATAAAAGGGATTTAAAGTTCTTTTAATGTTCGTGACGCCACCTGTGGTATGCGGCCATATGGGGCTGCCGCTACGGTGCAGATCCTCTGGAGCTGGTGATGACGCAGCAGAGTTGGTTCAGCTCTTCACAGGTAGAGCTTAGTTCCAGGGCAGTGTAATGGTAGTTTAATGAGGTAGATGTTGCTGTGCAGTGTAGTGCAGGCAATGGCGCAGGTAATAACTCTAGGACACAGTGGGGTGCAGTCTTCAAGGTTTACTCACGATTATCACGTTGCTCCTGGTTACAATGGCCAAATTATCACCACCCACTTCGTTCTGCGTTCACTGAGGCAGGGGTTCAGCAAACTCCCAGGTATCTCGGGAGTACTTGACGGGACCCCAGGTCATGTGCCTTTCTCGGTCGTCTTCCTGCGCTGGCTTTCACCCTCCTGCCCTGCGCCTCGCAACCAGTGTCCCAAGCCAGTAACCTCAGACCTTGGCGGGCAGGATCCTGGAGTTCCCTGGATCCTCTGCGGCTACCTTTTCGGTGATTAGTTGCGGCTGTGGGCAACTACACCCTGAAAGTGTTGAAGCCTCCGGTTTCTAGCTGAACGTTGTAATTCCCACTAGTTAGGGGCCGGTCCCCTTTGCGGCCTGATCCCTCCACGTCCTCGTAGATTTGGGCATACGGGTGGCTTCCTGCACTTTTCGTACCCCTGGGATCCGCTCACTTCTCCTGGAGCCCTTCTCTCTGCTCCTCTCTTCTCTTCAGTCTGACCTCCTGGGCCTCTCTCACTGAGGCCCGCTCCTCCTGAGCAGAGCTCCTGCAGAGCTCCTGCTCCTCTCACTGTTCTCCTCTGACTGAACACCCTCTCTCAAGATGGCTCCCCTTTTTATACCACTGCTGAAGTGCTCCCCTGTTCTCCTTCCCACACCCACTACATGGTTCCACCCTCCAGCCAGGGATCAGGGACTGTGCTCTCCCTTAGGAGCAATCTCACTCTTCCCTCCTGAAGTGTAATGGATGCAAGTGTGTGGGTCCCAGGCAGTACTCCATCCTTACCTGAGAGTGAGATTCCACACCTCTGGGTGAGATGCAGTACCACTGTAGCGACTGAACCCTCAGGGGCGCCACAATTACACTAAAGAAAAAGGCCATTCAGCCCTTTATCAATTGACCATCAAAAAACACTCTATAACCATAATTAACAACAGCTTCTGCAAACAAAATTCAGCCCATCTGAAGAAGCAAAATCAAACTGCCAACAATTACGTCCATTAAAAACTTCTAAAAATTTGTTCCAAACAGCCATATCTTCTTTTATAGCTTTTGTTGAATGAATATGACATTTTGGAGACTTAATGCCTTTCGTGGTATCATACATCCTTCTTCTTAAAACCATACCCATAGGGATGATACAAAGAGAAAAATTCAACAATCTTAATACAGACTTAAGCTCTTTAAACGTTGTTTTATCTTTTGTAGCATACTTTTCAATAAGCCAAGCAATCTATTTTCTGTAACTGAAGGTAATCTACATTCCATTTTCAAGAAGTTAATTGTGAAACCCAAAAATTCCAAGCAATTACAAGGAGAAACCGTATTTTCTTCTGCTAAAGGTACACCAAATCACTCAGACAATTCTTTAAATTTTAATAACAACTTCAAACAACTATCAGAGCCATAATTATTAGTGTTGAGCGAACATGCTCGATACTGCTTGGTACTCGCCCGAGCATCACGCTACTCGGGATGTTCGGCGAGCACCGAGCATTTCCGGGTTACTTGGGCGGGAGCTCGGGTCTCCGCCCTGCATGTTTGGCGCTCTTTACAGAGCCAATGAACATGCAGGGATTGCCAGCCAGTCACTGTAATGCCGCAGCCATGTTGTTTGTGGGCATTACAGTGATTGGCTGGCCGCACAGCGTCACCTCGAGTATTTAAAACCGGGCGCCGCCATCTTGGACACAGTCGCTCCGGATCAGACAGTGTAGGGACAGCGCTGCTGATTTAGGGAGAGATATAGCCTGCAAAATAGTTAGTGTAGAGTCTGTAAAGGCTGCCAGATCAAACAAACAGTCCTTCTCAGGACTAATATCCATCCCAGGTATATCAGGCAGGCAGGCAGGCAGGCTGTATAGGAGACGCAGTGGTTATACCAGCAAACGCTGCATTACAGTCCTGTGTGCTGCTCTTGTTGCTGAAATTGCTGGACTTAGCTCCAGGTCCCAGGGGCCAGGAAAAATCCTTTTTTTTTTTAATCTAAATCCTCTTTTTTTCTCCTCCTTCACAATGTACAAATACCCATCTTATTAACCTTTTGGTGTCCCCCCCCCCCCCCCAAAAAAAAAAGTGTGCCTCTGATTTTTCAGACACAAATATATCTGTTGAAAATAGTCTGGTGTAGGCCAGAGAAATAGAAGTGTGGTTTTGCAGTTCTATGGGCCATTTTATCTAAAAAAAACTGTTTGAGTGTGTCGCTCACTGTTCAGCCGCAAATATATATATATTTTAAAAAGCCTGGTATACACCAGTAAATTATTACTGTCGTTTTGATGTTCCACGGTAAAACATCTCTATTATCCTGTTTTTGGCATTTTTTGCTGTATAAAAATATTAATAGTGTCTCCCTGATTTTTCAGACACAAATATATCTGTTGAAAATAGTCTGGTGTAGGCCAGAGAGACAGAAGTGTGCTTTTGCTGTTCCACGGTAAAAAATCTCTATTATCCTGCTTTTTGCATTTTTTGCTGTAAAAAAAAAAAAAAAATAGTGTCTCCCTGATTTTTCAGACACAAATATATCTGTTGAAAGTAGTCTGGTGTAGGCCCGAGAAATACAAGTGTGGTTTTGCAGTTCCACGGTACAAACCTCTGTATTATCCACTTTTGGGCCATTTGTATCTAAAAAAAACAGTTTGAGTGTGTCGCTCACTGTTCAGCCGCAAATATATATATATTTTGAAAAGCCTGGTATACACCAGTAAATTATTACTGTGGTTTTGATGTTCCACGGTAAAACATCTCTATTATCCTGTTTTTGGCATTTTTTGCTGTATAAAAATAATAATAGTGTCTCCCTGATTTTTCAGACACAAATATATCTGTTGAAAATAGTCTGGTGTAGGCCCGAGAAATACAAGTGTGGTTTTGCAGTTCCACGGTACAAACCTCTGTATTATCCACTTTTGGGCCATTTGTATCTAAAAAAAACAGTTTGAGTGTGTCGCTCACTGTTCAGCCGCAAATATATATATATTTTAAAAAGCCTGGTATACACCAGTAAATTATTACTGTGGTTTTGATGTTCCACAGTAAAACATCTCTATTATCCTGTTTTTGGCATTTTTTGCTGTATAAAAAATAATAATAGTATCTCCCTGATTTTTCAGACACAAATATATCTGTTGAAAATAGTCTGGTGTAGGTCAAAGAGACAGAAGTGTGCTTTTGCTGTTCCACGGTAAAAAATCTCTATTATTCAGGTTTTGGTAGTTTTTTCCGTAAAGAAAAACAGTAGTGTCTCCTGACTGTTGTGACACAAAAATATATCTGTTGAAAATAGTCTTGTGTAGGCCCGACATCCCAGTGTGGTTTCGCAGTTCCACGGGTCAAATCGCTGTACTATCCAGTTTTGGGCCTTTGGTATCTAAAAAAAAGCAGTTTGAGTGTGTCGCTCACTGTTCAGCCACAAATATCTCTATTTAAAAAAGTGTGGTATACCCCAGTAAACAATAACTGTGGTTTTCCTCTTCCACGGTTCTAATCTACTCTTTATTACGCTTTTTCCATTGATAGTGCAAGTGTAAGCTATTTTACTTAATTTACAATGGGCAAGGCGCGTGGCAAAGGACGTGGAAGTGGACGTTCTGGTGATGGTTCGTGCAGAGGATGGGGCCGTGGCCAAGGTGAAAATGTGCCACAACCAACAGCCACATCTTCTCGCTCCCACTTCTTGACCAAATTACTAGGGAAGCACAGAACAACACCAGTATTGAGAACTGATCAGTGTGAACAGGTTATTAATTGGATAGCAGACAATACTTCCAGTTACCTGGGCACCACCACCTCCGGTCTGTCTTCCACACGGTCAACTCTTAGTAGCCGTAAGTCTCGACCGTATACTCCTCCCCACCCTGATGCTACTTCCTCCCACCATGCCGAGTGTCGTCAGACAGCACATGATCCCACACTTGGACACTCTGAAGAGCTGTTCACTGGTCCATTTCCATATTTGGGCCCCTCGCCTGATACGCTTGAAGTGGTGGAAGAGGAGATCCCATGTTGCGATGCCCAAATATTTGAACAGCCACGGCCACAGGAAGTCGACGTTGGCAATCTGTCACAAGAGGTGGACGATGACGTAACACAATTGCCAGGAAGTGAGGAGGAGGATCGTGGTGCGTAAGTGGAAGAGGAGGAGGTGGTGGATGATCTAGTAACTGACCCAACGTGGAAGGAGGACATGCAGAGTGAGGCCAGCAGCACACAGGGGGAGGGAGGCAGAGTACCCCAACAGGCAGGAAGAAGCAGTGTGGTGGCCGCAGACCGAAGGCGGGCAACCGTTCCCCGTAACACCAACACGAGGGACGTTGCCAGTACAAGCGGTAGGTCTTCCAGAGTCTGGAATTTTTTTAAAGACTCTGCTGATAACCCCAAAAAGGCCATATGTTCCACCTGCCATGCCAGCATCAGCAGGGGTGACAAAACTACCAGCCTGACCACCACCAGCATGATCAGGCACATGGCAGCAAAGCACCCGACTTTGTGGGGCGAAACCCAGGGTCCACGACCAGTGTCAGCGGGTGTCACCACTGCTTCTTCCACTGTTGTGCATGCACTAGAACCCCCTGTTGTGTGTGCAAGGCAATCCCCTGTCCATACTGCATGTAAAGATGCTCCCTCCTCTCAGTCCTCACTTGTTATGGCAGTTTCTCAAGAAACAGCATCAACGTCCACGTCCCACCGCAGCGTTCAATTGTACATATCCCAGACCTTTGAACGAAAGCGGAAATTCCCAGCTAACGCCCCACAGGCCACAGTCCTAAATTCGCACATTTCACGACTGCTTGCATTGGAAATGCTGCCTTTTAGGCTGGTGGAGACGGAATCCTTCCGCAATCTTATGGCGGTGGCCGTCCCTCGGTACTCGGTCCCCAGCCGACACTATTTTGCCCGGTGTGCCATCCCCGCACTACACAAGCACGTGTCCCAAAGCATCTGCCGTGCCCTCAACAACGCAGTTACTGGGAGAGTCCACCTGACAACGGACACGTGGACAAGTGCTTGTGGCCAGGGACGGTACATCTCTCTGACGGCACACTGGGTAAACATAGTGGAAGCCGGGACCCAGTCAGACCTTGGGACGGAACACATCCTCCCCACACCGAGGATTGCGGGCCCTATGTCAGTCAGAGTTGCCCCCACAGTGTACAGCTCCTGCGCATCCTCCTCCTCCTCCTCCTCATGTTCAGCCTCCATCTCAGATATCACCACATCAGTTACAAGCTGGAAGCATTGCAGTACTGCCTCCGCCAAGCGGCAACAGGCTGTGCTGAAACTCATAAGCTTAGGTGATAAACCTCACACTGCTTGTGAGTTGTGGACAGCTGTGAAAGAGCAGGCAGATCTGTGGCTGAGACCGCTGAACCTACATCCCGGCATGGTCGTGTGTGACAATGGCCGTAACCTTGTGGCGGCTCTGAGACGAGGTGAGATCACACACATACCATGCCTGGCTCATGTGCTTAACCTCGTGGTTCAGCGGTTTCTTAAATCGTACCCCGAATTGCCAGATCTGCTCGCGAAAGTACGCCGCCTGTCAGCTCATTTCACAAGTCGGCTACAGCTTCCGCCGCCCTTGCTGTGTTGCAGCAGCGTTTGCAGCTTCCGGCACACCGACTGGTGTGTGATGTCCCCACACGTTGGAACTCTACCCTCCACATGTTGCAAAGGATTTGTGAGCAGAAGAAAGCAGTTATGGAGTACCAGCTGCAACAAGGCCGTCGATATTCAGGTCAGACTCCACACATAAGACCTCAGGAGTGGACCTGGATGTCAGACATATGTACCATCTTGACAAACTTTGAGGAGGCCACCAAGATGGTGAGTGGTGATGACACCACCATTAGTGTCAGCATCCCACTTGTCTGTCTTTTGCAACGCTCTCTGCAGAGAATTAAAGAGGAGGCATTGCAGCCAGAGTATGATGAGATGGATCAAGAAGCCGTAGCGGGCGATTACACACAGCCCAGCCTCATCTCATCCCAACGTGCATTTGGGGACAATGAGGGAGAGGAGGAGGAGGAGGAGGAAGAACAGGAGCTGCTATCATGCGTTGTAGACGGTAGTACCTGTACAAGTGTCATACCGTCGGTTCAGCGTGGGTGGCCTGAGGACAGGGGGGAGGAGGAAGAGGAGGAGGAGGAGGAGAGCATGGTCTGTCGTCATCTTAGTGAGGACACGGAAATCTTGCCCGTTACCAGTCTGGCACGCATGGCTGACTTTATGTTACGCTGCCTTAACCGTGACCCTCGCGTTGTCAAAATGTTGGGTGACAGTCATTACTGGTTGGTGACACTTGTAAACCCCCGCTACAAAGAGAACTTTCACTCTTTTATTCCTGAGGTGGAGAGGTCTACAAAAATGGGGCAATACCAGAAGGCCCTTGCTGCAGAACTCTTAAAAAATTTCCCATCTGAACACGCTAGCGGCAGAGGTCACAGTTCGTTGCCCAACCAAGGCATACAGGCGAGAGAGATGCAACTCCAATCCAGCAGAGGCAGGGGAACACTGTCAACGTTCTGGGACAGTTTTCTGACACCCGCCCAGCTTACAGGCCCTGACGCGCGGGGTACTCTCACAAGGAGTGGAAAGTTTCAAAAGATGGTGAGGGAGTACCTTGCCGATCGTACCAGCGTCCTCCGTGATTCCTGTGTGCCTTTTAATTATTGGGTATCCAAGCTGGACACTTGGAATGAACTCGCTCTGTACGCCTTGGAGGTCCTGGCCTGCCCTGCCGCTAGCGTGTTATCGGAGCATGTTTTTAGTGCCGCTGGGGGAATTATAACTGATAAGCGCACTCGCCTGTCAACTGACAATGCTGACAAGCTGACCCTTATCAAAATGAACAAGGGCTGGATTGGGCCAGACTTCTCATCACCACCAAATGACAGCAGAGTAACATAAAGTCAAATCCACTGTGTTATTTCGGGAGGTGTATTCACATGCACCGCTTCACACCCACACATGGGTATACGCTTCCTCGTTTCGGCTGTTTAATCTTCTTCTCCTTATCCTCAGCCTCCACCACCACTATACCACCAGGGTGCCAGCATTGTAAGTTCCCCTGTCCTAATTTTTGGCAGCTTTTGCTGGGAAAGCATAAGCAAATACCATGGGACACCCACTCTCCAATAATGGGACTTATGTTTGTAATATGCTGTACTGCATGGCTCTTGTAAGGGGCATTGCAAGTTGCTCCGTCCTAATTTTTGGCAGCTTTTGCTGGGAAAGCATAAGCAAATACTATGGGAGACCCACTCCCCAATAATGGGACTTATGTTTGTAATATGCTGTACTGCATGGCTCTTGTAAGGGGCATTGCAAGTTGCTCCGTCCTAATTTTTGGCAGCTTTTGCTTGCAAGGCATAAGCAAATACTATGGGACACCCACTCCCCAATAATGGGACTTATGCTTGTAATATGCTGTACTGCATGTGACGCGCCCCCTGGGCCGTGTGTACACGTGTGTGGGATACCTGGTGCCGGGTCTCTGGGGTCTGTAGTCTCCGTGGCGGTGACCCGGTCCCGTGGCTCAGGCTGGTCAAACCAGTGGCAATCTTTCTTAGGTTTTGAGGTTAATTGTCCGACTGCGCCACCCGTGGATTGCGGTCAGGGAGTACCACCGCTGCGAGGCAGACCACTGAGGCTGGTGTTGTGTGCGCAGCATAAAATGGGATAACTCCCCTCGGGAGGAGTATAGCCTCAGGGCAGTGAGTGTGGATGATGGGGGTGATGGTGCATGAGCGCAGCAGGAATGACTCAGTCTTTGCAGTGCAGTTCAGGGTCTTTACTGATGATTATAAGGTAGACCCTCCCGGGAGTACTGGCTAGCATAAGAGGCCTGGTCAGTCTGTGAGCAAGCAGGAGTTCCCCTGGCCAGGTGGAGTTGTAGGCCTCCCCGTCTGTCTGCACTCTTCCTGGCTACCTTGCTGTAAGCGGGTAGAAGTAGCCCACGTCCCTGAGTGTACCGTGTAGTGCTCACCCGTATGGCTGGTGACTTGGGGCCTTCTGTTAGCCTCCGCTCCACAACGGCGGTGTTGGTCCCTTGCTTGTGACTGAGCCTCCGGACTTCTATAGCTAGAGGACCTGAAATCCAGTGCTGGCTGGTTTCTGCTGCTGGATATGTAAGTCCTCACAGCTTCGGACTCCTGTGTCCGGTTCCTATTGTCTTCTGCCAGGGCGAGCTCTGCTCAGCTTCCAGTCCCTCGTCTTTAGCTCCTAGCTCCTACAGAGCTCCTTGCTGTTACTTTCCTTTGCTCTCACTCTGACTCTGACTGTTCTCTGTTCTCTGACTCACTCAACCCCACCCCAGATCCAGTTTATAAGGGCAGAATTCTCCCCTCCCAGGACTGGGGCAGGAGGATGTTGCATGTTTAAGGGATCCTGACCAGGAAACCTCCCACTTGCTCTCTGACGTAATCTCTATTACTGTGGTGACCAGACCCCTGGGGTGCCACACATGGCTCTTGTAAGGGGCATTGCAGTACCTCATAATTTTTGGAAAGCCTTCCATTCACTGCTTAGGCCAACAATGCACAGGAGACCCAGTTGCTATAAATGGAAAAAAAGGTTTAGTTAACGCCCTCTGACCTCCATGTAATTTCCAAGGGGCATTGGAGTGCCTCGAAATTTTTGGTAGGCATTGCACTCACTGTATGCCCTATAACTGTGTAGCCGAACCGCTCCTTTTGTTACAGAAACATATCCTACAAAACATATCTGGTTGACTGGCCTGATATTGATGTGAATGGTCCCTGTTCCTCCTGCTCTTTCTCCTTTGCCACTACCTCATCCATCATTTATCACCTGAAGCTTTGTTTTAACGGGAGTCATAGAACTTGGATAGTAGCAGGAAAACATCCAGCAATCCTCGGAGGAGGTAGGATATGCGCCAAAAGGCTGACCTCCTCAGGTCTAACCCCTACTACATACATGCGCTTGCATTACAACAAAACAAAGCAGATGCTAACTTCTATTATCCTCATTATGCTCCTCACCTTGGCACTCTCAACTCCCCTGATGGAGAAGCCAGGGCCCACCGGAGGAGTCTGATAGTCCGGTGGGCTCGGCCAATGCTGCCCTAAAGCAGGCCAGGCTAAGAAAAGTGTGGGAAAGGTTACCGGTACAAATAGGGGTGGCTGGGGACCGAGTATGGACACCCAACCACCCCCTGGAGGCTGGGGAGCAAGCGGGGACACCCGGCCACCGGCGGCTGGGGACTGAGTATGGATACCAGGCCGCCGACACAGCCATGGCGTGGTGGCCAGATTCCACCTCCACATGCCTAAAAGGCCCAATTTAAAGTGCAAGCAAGCAGTATGGTATTGCAGCCTGGGTTTGGGTGGGTGGCAGGCTGCATACTTGCGCTTGCATTGCAAGGAATGGGAGAGGTACAATTGAACACTGCCCTGGGACAGGGACTTGAATGGGGATAGTTGCAAGTCTGCAACGACAGGTGCAAGGTGGGAGGCATTGTAACGGGTCTGGGAGGCGGAACCTCGGAGCAACTTATACAAGGGGGCGGTCCTTGTAAGGAAGCAGGTGGCGACCAGGGAAGACAGGCAGGTAGTCACAGCAGGTGACCGGGACAGTCTCTGGGTAAACGGGCAGGAGGTCACGGCAAGTGACCGGGACAGTCTCTGGGTGAACGGGCAGGAGGTCACGGCAAGTGACTGGGACAGTCTCTGGGTAAACAGGCAGGAGGTCACGGCAAGTGACCGGGACAGTCTCTGGGTAAAGGGTAGGTACGACCTGTGACGGCTGAGCCTCCAGGTAGGCTAGCAGGCAGATGGCAGATGTGTGCTCCCAGGTGAGCAGGCGAGAGTCTCTGGATAAGCAGGTGGTCACAGCATGTGACGGCGGAGCCTCCAGGTAGGCTAACAGGCAGGTAACAGATGAGCGCTCCCAGGTGAGCGGGCAAGAGTCTCTGGACTGGCAGGTGGTCACAGCACATGATGGCGGAGCCTCCAGGTAGGCTAACAGGCAGGTAGCAGATGAGCGCTCCCAGGTGAGCGGGCAAGAGTCTCTGGACTGGCAGGTGGTCACAGCACGTGACGGCGGAGCCTCCAGGTAGGCTAACAGGCAGGTAGCAGATGAGCGCTCCCAGGTGAGCGGGCAAGAGTCTCTGGACTGGCAGGTGGTCACAGCACGTGACGGCGGAGCCTCCAGGCAGGCTAGCAGACAGGTAGCAGGTGAGCGCTCCCAGGTGAGCGGGCAAGCTGGTCCATAGACAGACTGACAGGTGTCGGAAGGCAGACCGTCGGACCTCAGGCTAGCAAGCAGGTAAGCGGAAAACAGGCAGGAATCAGACAGCAAACTGGCAGGAAACTGGCAGGTAACTGGCAGGTAACAGGAAACGAGACCTGAGGGCTGAAGCAGAGTAGTGAACAGTGCAACAACATTGCTCGGGCACCTCCATTTTGGAGGAGGTGCCTTATATATGGTGAAGTCCTCCGGCCATTGGCCGGGGACTCCTTAGGACGGCGCGTGCGGCCCCTTTAAGAGGGGGGGAGCGCGCGCGCGCCCTAAGCACCGTGGCCGGGAAGGAGCGCGTGTTGCCAGCAGAGCGGGAGGAAGACGCCGGGCTCGGAGCGGAGAGGTGAGGGGAACAGCGTCCCTGCCTAGCAGGAGGCAGGGACGCCGACACTACAGTACCCCCCCCTTTAGGCCCCCCTTTTTTAGGCCAGACAGAAATTTAGCAAGGATGAGAGGGGCATGGATGTTCTCCCGGGGCTCCCACGTTCTCTCCTCAGGACCAAACCCCTTCTAATCTACTAGAAAAAAGGTCTTTCCTCTTACCCTTTTGGTGGCCAGAATGTTCTCTACCTCAAACTCGTTTTCAGCGGAAACCGGAGCAGGAGGCGTACCTGTAGACTTGGAAAAAGAGTTAAGTACCACGGGTTTGAGGAGAGATACATGGAAGGAGTTAGGGATCCGCAAGTTGGCCGGGAGTTTCAATTTATAGGCCACCGGGTTGATCTGACTGATGACCTCCAGAGGACCGATGAACCGAGGCCCTAACTTATAGGAAGGAATCTTGAGCCGGACATATTTTGACGAGAGCCAGACTTTATCCCCAGGACGGAATTGAGGAGGATCCAGACGTTTTTTGTCAGCGTGTCTTTTCATACGCTCGGACGACTGAAGAAGTGCGGACCGGGTACTCTCCCACATGGAGGAAAATTTGTTAACAAGAGATTCCGCAGCCGGATTATCCACCGAGGTGGAGACGGGAAATGGGATCCGAGGATGCTGACCGAAGACTACAAAAAACGGGGATTTGGAGGAAGATTCTCTCTCGTGATTGTTGTAAGAGTATTCGGCCCATGGCAGGAGATCCACCCAGTCAGAATGGTGGGCATTAACAAAGTGCCGGAGGTAACTGGTCAGGATCTGATTGATCCGCTCCACTTGACCATTAGACTGAGGGTGGTAAGCGGAGGAGAAGTCCAGGGTGACATCTAGCAGTTTACAAGTGGCTCTCCAGAAGCGTGAGGTGAACTGTACCCCACGATCCGACACGATGTGGAGGGGCAGGCCATGAAGGCGGAAGATGTGGTGGATAAAGTCTTTAGCCAACTCGGGTGCAGACGGGAGGCCTGGCAGGGGAACGAAATGAGTCATCTTGGAAAAGCGGTCAGCGACCACCCAAATGACCGTACAACCGGCAGAGACGGGGAGATCGGTTATGAAGTCCATAGCTATATTCTGCCAGGGGGCAGCAGGTACTGGCAGAGGAAGGAGGCGACCGGCTGGCAGGTGTCTCGGAACCTTGTTGCGGGCGCAGGACACACAGGCAGAAACAAAGTCTATTACGTCCTTGTGCAGGGTAGGCCACCAGTAGTGCCGGGTAATAAGCTGGAGGGTCTTTTTCTGACCGGCGTGGTCAGCTAGTTTAGACGAGTGACCCCAGTGTAGGATCTTCTCCCGATCAGGTACCGATACGAACCTCTTACCAGGAGGGAGACGATTTAGACTCACGGGAGCCACCTGCATTACTCTGGCGGGATCGATGATATGTTTAGGTTCTTCCTCGAGATCAGACACCAGAAAGGATTGGGACAATGCGTCCACTTTGATGTTTTTGTCAGCCGGGCGAAAATGAAGAACAAAATCAAAGCGAGCAAAAAACAAGGACCACCGGGCTTGGCGCGGGTTAAGTCTCTGGGCATGCTGGAGGTAAGCCAAGTTCTTGTGGTCAGTGTAAATTATTACCGGGTGAAGAGCCCCCTCGAGCAGGTAACGCCACTCCTCCAATGCCAGCTTGATGGCCAATAACTCTCGGTCTCCTATGGAATAGTTGCGCTCAGAAGAGGAGAAGAGTTTGGAGAAGAAGCCACAAGTTACCATTCTCCCGGAAGATGATTTTTGGGTAAGTACCGCTCCGGCTCCAGAGGAGGAGGCGTCAACTTCCAGGAAGAACTGCTTGTTGCCGTCCTGGCGATGCAGCACCGGGGCGGAAGAGAAGGCCTGTTTTAAGGAAAGAAAGGCCTCATCTGCTTCGGGCGGCCACTCTCTGGGATTAGTGCCCTTACGGGTGAGCGCGGAAATTGGGGCAGTCCGGGAAGAGAAGTGCGGTATGAAGAGACGGTAGTAGTTGGCGAAGCCCAGGAACCGCTGAATAGCCTTCAACCCCTCCGGTCGAGGCCACTTCTCGATGGCAGACAGTTTCTCAGGATCCATTCGTAGGCTGGTCTGAGAAATTATGTAGCCCAAAAACGGAAGCGAGGTCTGCTCAAAGAGGCACTTCTCATATTTAGCGAAGAGCTGGTTCTGCCTGAGCCTGAGCAGGACCTGACGAACATCCCTCCGGTGAGTCTGGAGATCCGGAGAGAAGACCAAGATGTCGTCCAGGTACACCACTACGCAGGAGTAGAGAAGGTCCCGGAAGATGTCATTGACCAACTCTTGAAAGACGGCGGGAGCGTTACAAAGACCAAAGGGCATTACCAGATATTCATAGTGGCCGTCCCGGGTGTTGAATGCAGTCTTCCATTCATCCCCCTGACGGATACGGACCAGGTTGTACGCCCCACGGAGGTCCAGTTTGGTGAAGATTCTAGCCCCCCTCAGACGATCAAATAATTCCGGAATGAGCGGAAGGGGGTACTTATTCTTCACCGTGATCTGGTTAAGGCCTCTGTAGTCTATACAGGGACGGAGAGAGCCGTCCTTCTTTTTAACGAAAAAGAAGCCTGCTCCCGCCGGGGAGGTAGATTTCCGGATAAATCCCCGGGCCAGATTCTCCTCAATATATTCGGACATAGACCGGGTCTCAGCAGCGGACAACAGGTAAATACGCCCACGGGGAGGAGTAGTACCAGGTAACAGGTCGATAGGACAGTCGTATGGTCTATGAGGGGGTAATGTCTCTGCCTCCTTTTTATTAAAGACATCAGCATATGACCAATAAGGAATCGGAAGTCCAGGTAGCTTAGTTGGGGTAGGAGAAGGACTTATGGGATGAACGGGAACCAAACAAGTCTTATGGCAGACCTGTCCCCAGCGAAGGACTTCTCCGATCTGCCAGTCAAGCACGGGTGCATGTTTCTGGAGCCAAGGTAGGCCTAGTAAGAGGGCGTGAGAGAGTCCAGGCAGAACATGAAAGGAGATGCTCTCAGAATGCAGCATTCCCACCTGCAGAGTAATGGATTCGGTGATGAGTTGGATGGGACGTGGTAAGAGGCCCCCATCCACGGCAGCGACAGATAAGGGTACAGCCAGAGGTTTGGTGGGAATGCGGTATTTTTCTACCAGGGACAGTGAAATTAGATTCCCGGCAGCTCCAGAGTCAAGTTGGGCTAGTTCGAAATAACGGTTCTCCCCGCAGATGATTGAGGCTGACAGCAGCAGAGATGGAGAGGGTTTATTCTTGTCTAGGACGACCTCTCTGAGCGATCCTAGACACAGGCGTTTCCCGACCTCTCCGAGCAGGTACGGATCCGGTGCTCCTTACAGTAGAAGCAGCTCCCCTCGGCACGGCGTAAGTCTTGACGGGTTTTGACCATCTTGGTCTGGTCGACCTGCATAGGCTCAGGAGAGTGTGCCTGGGGAGTAACGGAGGGAGTGACGGGTTTCTGGAAGGTAGGAGCTAGACGTGGAAACCTCCTCTCACGGGTGACCTCTTTGGCGCACTCCTGGAACCGTAGGTCAATCCGGGTGGCAAGAGTTATTAAGTCGTCGAGAGTGGTAGGAACGTCCCGACCGGCGAGTTCATCTTTAATACGGCCGGACAGACCCTCCCAGAAGACAGATACCAGAGCGTCGTTATCCCAGGCCAGCTCCGAGGCAAGGGTACGGAACCGTATGGCATATTGGCCCACGGTGAGACTTCCCTGACGGAGGCGTAGCAGAGACGAAGCGGATGAGGTCTTCCGTCCGGGTTCATCGAAGACTTTCCGGAAAGCCGTGAGAAAGGCTGACAAGTTGGCCACCAGGGGGTCTCCTCTCTCCCATAGAGGATTTAGCCAAGCCAGAGCCTCCCCCGTGAGGTGGGACATGATAAAGGCCACTTTGGACCGGTCGGAGATAAACTGGTGGGACAAGAGTTCAAAGTGCAGGGTGCACTGGTTTATGAAGCCCCGAGCTTGGGCGGAGTCACCTCCGAAGCGAGGAGGTGCGGAAAGCCGGGGTCCAGGACAGGATACCATGGTGTTGGTGGGCAGCGGTGCTGCCGGGTTGCGAGTCATGACACTAGCGGTGGTTGCTGGTGGAGCAGTCAGTGTGTCCAGGCGGGAGTTGACATTCCGCAGGTGACTCAGGATGGACTCCTGTTGGGACCTCTGACGGGACAGTTCATGACATAGGTCCGAGAGCGAGGGAGCTTGGGTGCCACCGGGTTTCATGGCCCGAGCAAACTGTAACGGGTCTGGGAGGCGGAACCTCTGAGCAACTTATACAAGGGGGCGGTCCTTGTAAGGAAGCGGGTGGCGACCAGGGAAGAAAGGCAGGTAGCCACAGCAGGTGACCGGGACAGTCTCTGGGTAAACGGGCAGGAGGTCACTGCAAGTGACCGGGACAGTCTCTGGGTGAACGGGCAGGAGGTCACGGCAAGTGACCGGGACAGTCTCTGGGTAAACGGGCAGGAGGTCACGGCAAGTGACCGGGACAGTCTCTGGGTAAAGGGTAGGTACGACCTGTGATGGCTGAGCCTCCAGGTAGGCTAGCAGGCAGATGGCAGATGTGTGCTCCCAGGTGAGCAGGCGAGAGTCTCTGGATTAGCAGGTGGTCACAGCATGTGACGGCGGAGCCTCCAGGTAGGCTAACAGGCAGGTAGCAGATGAGCGCTCCCAGGTGAGCGGGCAAGAGTCTCTGGACTGGCAGGTGGTCACAGCACGTGACGGTGAACAGTGCAACAACATTGCTCGGGCACCTCCATTTTGGAGGAGGTGCCTTATATATGGTGAAGTCCTCCGGCCATTGGCCGGGGACTCCTTAGGACGGCGCGCGCGGCCCCTTTAAGAGGGGGGGAGCGCGCGCGCGCCCTAAGCACCGTGGCCGGGAAGGAGTGCGTGCTGCCAGCAGAGCGGGAGGAAGACGCCGGGCTCGGAGCGGAGAGGTGAGGGGAACAGCGTCCCTGCCTAGCAGGAGGCAGGGACGCCGACGCTACAGGCATCTTCGCATGTACCATGAACAGGGGTTTGGCATGCACACACTACAGCGGAATAGGCTCTCCTTCCCACTAAATGCACTGGGGAGGGCACAGGTAATGTTTTGGTATACGCGCTTTATCTTATGTATAAAGCACACCAGGACAAATAGTGGCAGCTGGGGACTGAGTATGGATACCTCGCTGCCGAAGCAGCCATGAGGTAGCGGCCAGCTTCGGCCTCCTCTAAACTAAAAGGCCCCATTTCAAGTGCAAGCTAGCAGTATGGAATTGCAGTCTGGGGGTGGGTGGGTGGCAGGCTGCACACTTACACTTGCATTAAAAGAAAACATAGCAGATGCTAACTTCTGTCATCATCATCATGCTCCTCACCTTGGCACTCTCAACTCCACCGATGGAGAAGTCAGGGCCCACCGGAGGAGTCTGGTTCTCTGGTGGGCTCGTCCAATGCTGCCTAAAGCAGGCCGGGCTAAGAAAAGTGTGTGGGGGGATGTTCCAAGGAGAAATGGGGGCGACTAGGTACCGTTTATGGACACCCGACTGCCCCCAGGCGGCTGGGGACCATGTGGACACTCGGCCGCGGGGCGGCTGGGGACTGAGTATGGACACCCGGCCGCCGGGCGGCTGGGGACTGAGTATGGATTCCAGGCCGCTAACACAGCCATGACGTGGTGGCCAGATTCCGCCTCCACATGCCTAAAAGGCCCAATTTCAAGTTCAAGCAAGAAAGCAGTATGGTATTGCAGCCTGGGGGTGGGTGGGTGGCAGGCTGCATACTTGCGCTTGTATTGCAAGGAATGGGGGAGGTACAATTGAACACTGCCCTGGGACTAGAACTTGCATGGGGATAGTTGCAAGTCTGCATCTTCTGATGCGGCAAGGATCACTTATGATGGGCACACTTTTAGACAGTGACCTGGGAGTCAGAGATGCTTCCAGGGGTCTTCCCCATGCTGTTCCCATGTCTTTTCAGCACTTTATGCATGTGTCACACAGCACATGGCCAGATAAGGTTGTAAAATGTTAAAATGACATTTCCCGGTGAATGCATTTGTCATAGTTGAAAGCAATACAAAAGTGCAAAAACGCATAAAAAATGCTACTTGTGAACATAGCCGAAGGTGTGGAGGAGTATTTTTGTTTTTGGTCATTTATTTTAACTTATACACAAGTCTTTTCCCTGGAAAGGATGTTCCTTAACATATTTCACAGGAAAAAAGTTTCACTTTCTTTTTATTGTGAGCCTGTAAAAGTTGCTTAATACCGCTGACCACGTTGTTGACAGCAGTGACCTGGGGGTCAGAAATGCTTCCTGGGGCGATCCCCATGCTGTCCCCATGTCATTTGAGCACTGTCACTATCGTTTTGGGCACTTGTTAGGCTTTTAAAAGACTGCCGGGGGTGCCACCGCAAAAATGCTCGAGTCTCCCATAGACTAACTTTGGGCTCGTTGCTCGGGTCGAGCACCCGAGTATCACGGCGAGCTCGGCCCGAGCTTCGAGCACCCGAGCATTTTAGTGCTCGCTCAACACTAATAATTACCTATAAACAAAGAGTTGTCTAAATAATGCAACCCCCCCTCCTTTACCTGAAACTGCAAAACCCAATGTAAAAAAGAACAAAAAGCTTCAAAATAAAAACATGATGAAGAAAAACCCATAGGTAAACTTCTGTCAAAATAAAAATTCCCTTTAAACTGAAAACCAAGTGAATTAAAACCTTTAAATATTAACTGGTAACAATCTAAATGCAGATTTAATGTCAGTTTTTGCCCTCAAAGCTCCTTTACCGAACGATTTCAACAGATCAACTGCTTGATCAAATGATGCATATTTGACTGACGACTCTGATTTACTTATCTCGACATTCAAAGAAGCACCAACAGGAAAAGAGAGATGGTGGTTCAAACTAAAAGATCCCATGTCCTTCTAAGGTACTACTCCAAGAGGAGATTTCCTCCATTAGAAAATTTTAGGTTAAGAAAAAGGACCTGATATTCTCCCCATCTCTATTTCTTTCCTTATCTTTTCTTCAACCATATTTTCAAACATTTTTTTCGTAAGACAGATTTTCCACCCAGCAGCACCCTTTACCAAAAAACTCAGGTACATAAAACCCGTTCTTGAATCCTTCAAAAAACAAATCAGCCTTGTCCCGATTTGGGAACAGCTCGAGCCATGGACACATTCTTTCCTGCATCAATGGCTTGCACGCTTTTAAAAAGTTCTTTTGATCCTGATTTCTGCTGATTGGATTGTGCATTCTTTTTGAAACATTTCGACATGGGGTGCATACCCCCCCTGAAGGAGCACTTATTCCAAATCTACGACTCATTGTAAACAAAGCAAAAACCTTTTTTTTTTAAAAATCAGATATTTTTTATTAAAAAACTTTTTATAACATTATACATAAACAACAGTGAGGCATCACTAAACTAGCAGTGCCTCTCAAGACCCACCCGTTCCCCTTCCCCCCACCCATAACAGCCCCAAGAACCATATGGCAAAAGCAAATTTTTGTTACAGACCGTATACCATCATATAGCTTATCCGACTGTTAAAGCATTAATAATTTGATCCATGGGTACAGAGCTTAATATCTGATGATCAGCAATTAGTTATACAGAACATGAGAGACCACAACATTTCAAACTCAAGTGATATTTAAAATAGACATAATATGATAACCATGAAACATATTCCATTTACCCCAGATTTTATCAAATTTACGTATAGCCTTCCGCTTTTTGTACACTCCCTCTTCTAATCTCAATAAAAGACGCATTCTATCCAAAAATTCCTGGAGCCTGAGAGGGGAGGGATCCAACCAATGTGCAGCTATAAGCTTTCTGACCTGGTATAGAGTCCTCTTAATAGCTATTATTTCATCCTCCTCACATCCTAATATTTCTACAAGGCCTAATACACACACTTTAGGATATAGGGGTAAATTACACTCGAACACATCATTAATGTATTGCACACACTCATTCCAGAATACAGCGACCTTTCTACACGTCCACATCATATGCATAAGATCTGCTCCTTCCTCTCCACATTTTGGACACGCCCTGTCATTCCTTGCCCCAATGCGCTGTAGAAATTTGGGGGTTCTATATACTCTATGTAATAAGTACAACTGTGAAAGTCTATGTGCCTCACATGTAGATAGAATCGGAACGCTCCCCACCACATCTTCCCATTCTTCCGAGGTTATAGTACCAATGTCGCGTTCCCACCTCTCCTTAACATTTAAGGGTCTGTCCCACTGAAATTGCTGCATAAGTATCCCGTAAATTCTGGAAATCAGTCCCTTCCCACCTCTATTGCAAATAATGTGTTAAACAGTAGATGATGTTGGATTTTACTTTGCATGTCGCGGCTGTACAAACCATGCATGCCTCAATTGGAGATAAAAGTAAAAACTGGTTTGTGGGACACAATATTCTTCTTTTATCTGTTGGAACGATTTAAATATTTCCCCCTCTAATATTTGCGCCTCATTAGTTATTCCCAATTTTTCCCATATTCCGAATCCTTTCAATTTATGGATCTCTGGAAGGCCCACATTATGCCACAACGGGGTAAACGGGGTAAAGCCTTTTATTCCCAACAACAATTTGATTTTCTGCCACGTTTTCCCCATAAGTGTTAGGTTTGGGAGGTGTCGCCTAGCATCCCACCCCGAGGTTCCTGTTTCTAGAAAGGAGGTAATTGGCAGATTGTGTGAGAGTAGACGTATCAGTTTATCTAGGTTCCCCTGGATTAACCAGAGCTGTTGCATTTGAGAAGCTAGAAAATATATCCATGGATTAGGTGCGGCTAGTCCCCCCTGATCTTTGGGCCTTTGAAGTGTATCCAAACTGATTCTGGCCACCCCTTTTTTCCAGATCAATTCCCGAAACAGTGCCTGAAATTTATAAAATATTCTCATGGGGATCCAAACCGGTGAATTATGAAGGATATATAATAATTGGGGCATTAACACCATTTTAATTAAGTTAGTTCGACCTACCATTGATAGGGGAAGTTTGCTCCAAGTATTGGCCTTTTGTTGAAATTTAGTAAGCAGTTCAAGTAAATTTAAAGGAATATAATCTCCGATAGATGTGGTCACTCTAACTCCAAGATATTTAAATTCTCGCACCACCTTCAAGCAAGTACTCCCTACCCTAGTATTCTGAGACAAACCATCAACTGGCATAAGAACTGATTTGTCCCAATTAATCCATACGCCAGAATGATCTCCAAACTCCCTTATTAGATTCATAGCCGCCATCAGAGATTGCTCCGTGTCAACCAAAAACAACAGAAGGTCGTCAGCGTATAGGGCCACCCGCTCCTCCAGTGTTTTGTAGCGGAAACCCTGAATTTCACTGCTGAAACGAAGCTTAACAGCCAATGGCTCCACAGCCAGGGCGAACAGTAGGGGAGACAACAGGCAGCCCTGACGCGTGCCCCTGCCCATTTCAATGCTACCAGAAAGATTACCATTAATTCTAATCCGAGCTACCGGATTGTTATATAGAAGCCGTACCCAGGCCCGAAATCCAGTACCGAACCCCATTTTTCGCAAAACAGCCCATAAATACTCCCATTCGACACTATCAAAAGCCTTTTGTGACTGCATTTGTAGATTAAGAAAAAGCCGACGCAAGTTAATTGCCGTCGACTTGGCCGGTATAAACCCAGCCTGGTCTTCTGCAACCAGATGTGTAATAACCACCACCAATCTGGTAGCCAAGACCTTAGCTAAAATTTTTACATCTACCGAGAGTAAGGATATTGGTCTATATGATTTGGGGTTTAGTGCATCCTTTCCAGGTTTTGGCAAAAGAACTATGTTAGCCTCCCTCATTGAAGTCGGCAAGGCCCCCCCCTCCCTCGCTTCTTTAAACACTTCCAGTAACCTGGGAAGTAAAACCCCCCCAGCCTCCTTATAAATTTCCGCGGGGATCCCATCAGCACCAGGGGCTTTGTTATTTTGAAAATCTTTTAAAGCTTCCTGCATCTCCTCCAGGGTGATTGGTACATCTAGTTGCTCTCTCTGGCTATCTGTTAGGCATGGTATTTGCATATCATGAAGGTATAGATCTATGTCCCTTTGCGCCTTAGTCAGTTTGGAAGCATATAATTGTCTGTAGAACTCCATTATAGCCTTTGAATCAGTAATTACCACACCCTTAGTATCCCTGATAGCTGCAATCATAGGAGCCCCAGTCTGGGCCTTGGCTATAGTGGCCAGCAAGTGCCCTGCACTCTCTCCCTCCACATAAAATTGCTGTTTAAGAAAAAACCGTTTATGTTCTGCTTGTTTCAATATATGATCATTTAGTGTAGCCTGTGCCCGAGTCCAGTGTTCCCTATTCTCTATGATTGGAGACCCAACATACCTCTGTTCCAATATGTCTACTTCCCTCCGCAACTCCTGAGTACGAGCCTTATTTTTGGATTTGATCATGGAAATTTCCTTAATCAGGATCCCCCTTAAGAACGCCTTCATGGCTTCCCATACCGTATTTAAAGGAGCAGAGCCTATATTGTCTTTAAAGAAATGATCCAATTTACCTGCTAAATCTAACTGTTCCCCGAATACGTCCAGCCAGTAGGGATTAAACTTCCACAGTGCCCTTCTGTTTATGGTGCCAGGATCGACCCCCAGAACAATCAATAATGGAGAATGATCAGATAACAATCTTGTGCAGTATTCTACTTTAGTAACTAAAGGGACTAGATGATTATTTCCCAGAGCCAGGTCAATTCTGGACAGAGAGGAATAGGATGCTGAATAACACGAATACTGCTTAACATTTGGGAAACGAACCCGCCACACATCCACCAAGCTAATTTCCTGCAGGACCCTTGCCAACGATGTCTCTTGAGCAGCCCCTCCCCCCACATTACCCCTATACTTATCAAGCTCAGCGTGTAGATACATATTAAAATCACCGATAACTAACAGGGGTACAGTAGCAAATTCCGTTATCCACGGGAATAGTTGGCGCAAAGTCTGTATAGAGAAAGGTGGAGGAACATATAGAGCGATTAGGCAAATTCTAAGCCCAGCCACTCTGTGACTCACCCCCTGGGCCAGTGCTGTAGTGCGGCGCGCGTGCGCGCGGGGGATACCCGGAGCCGGATCCGATGGGGGTAGTAGTCTTCGTGTGGCGGTGACCCGGTCCGCGCCCAGGGTGGTCAAACTAAGTGGCGGTTATTGGTATGATGGTATTAGTGTCCGACTACGCCACCCGTTGAATGCGGTTATGAAACCGCCGCTGCAGGGCAGACCGATGAGGCCGGTGGTATAGGTGTGGCCTCAGGGCAGCGGATGTGGATGATGTTGGGAGTGATGGTGTGGATGTCCCAGCACTAACGGTGCGACAAGGAAGCACGGAAACGCGAGGGTACAGTTCAGGGTCTTTACTGATGGTACAAGGCAAATTCCCCCGGGAGTACTGGCTAGTAGTTGGGGCCTGGTTAGTCTGCGAGTAAGCCGGAGTCCCCCTGGCCAGGTGGAGTTGTAGGCCTTCCCGTTAGTCTGTACCCTTCCTGGCTACCCTGCTTTCGGCGGTTACAAGTAGCCCACGTCCCTGGGTATACCGTGTGGTGCTCACCCGTATGGCTGGTGACCTGGGGCCTCCTGTTAGCCTCCACTCTAGGATGGCGGTGCTGGTCCCTTCGTTGTGACTGAGTCTCCGGGCTTTTATGGCCAGAGGACCTGGAATCCCCTGCCGGATGGATTCTGCTGCTGGGTATATCTTAGTCCCCACAGCCTCGGACTCCTGTGTCCGGTTTTAGTACCTTCTCCCAGGGCGAGCTCTGCACAGCTCCAGCCCCTGGCGCTTCTCCTTGGCTCCTACAGAGCTCCTGATGTCTATCTGTCCCTGTTTCTGCGTGTCCAGACCAGACTCCGTCTCTGTCTGGAACTCCTCTCTCTAACCCCGCCTCAGCCCCAGTTTATATAGGGGAAGTTCTTCCCCTCCCAGGACTGGGCAGGAGGTGTGGCATGCTTAGGATTCCTGCCCAGGAGACCTCCCACCTGCTCACAGACGTAATACTGCTATTACTGTGGAAACCAGACCCCTGGGGTGCCACACTCTGCACACTAGACATACATACCTACCCTCCCTGTCACAGATACTTCTCTCACATTCAAAGTGTAAATTCAGATAAATCAATATACTAACTCCCCTAGAGTTAATACTATGTGTAGAATGATATGCTGGCCCCCTCCAAAGCTTGCTCAGTACTGCAGCGGCCTCCGTATTGCAATGCGTCTCTTGCAGACAGATTATCGACTCCCGATATTCCTTAAGATATTTAAGTGCCGCAAATCTTTTGTTGTGATCTCCCATACCTCTAATATTCCAGGATACTACATTAATCTGCTTAACCATGTTTTAACGATTGAAAATGAACTGTCACATACATCCCTCCGCACCCACTCGTGTGTCTGATCATCAAGATTATAGTATTGTAATAATACACAGTCTGCACCAATCAAAGTAAGTTCTGTTCTTTTACCCCCCATCGCTACCTCATTTAACATCCCCCCCCCCTAATCAAATGAATACCAACAGCCGTACTATGTAGAGTCTGGTGTTTAGCCTCATGCAGCCTAGTAGGCCTTAAGCACACGAGGCGCCGCAACATGAGTTGCATCAGAGGCTCCCTCATTTCCCCCCCCACACAACATTCCCAGAACATTCAAACGGCAGAGTGTCTTAACCCTGCCTATACATTGTAGGTGAAACCAGCACCTCAACAACTATATAAGTATATTGGCCTGCCCGAGGTATATATGAGAGCCAGGTTATGAACAGTATATAATAACTGTAAAATAATAATCATAACATTTATAAACAGAGATTCATTAGCCAACAGCGGAGTATTATCCACTAGAATTCAAATTTCTTGAATTATTATATTATATTCTGTCAAGAATCTTCTCAAAATTGGCGTCAGCCCGTCCGGATTTGTCTCTCTTTTAAGTCCAGCCATTTTACAGCCTCCTTTGGTGAATCAAAGAAATGAGTTTCACCCAGTGCTATGACTCGCAGCCGTGCAGGATATAGCATTGCATAGGGTACTTGAAGTGCTCTCAATCTGCGCTTGATATCTTGAAATTGGGCGCGTCTCCTTTGAACCTCCACAGAAAAATCAGGATAGAAGGACACTCTCGCCCCCTCTATACATAAGTCATTAGCAGACCGCGCCAATTGTAGGATTTTATCTCTGTCACGAAAATGCAGCATTTTGATTAAAACTGTACGTGGCAGTGCCCCAGGCGGTGGAGGTCTGGTGGGGACCCTGTGTGCCCTCTCAATAGCGAACATTTTAGAGAATTTATCTTTTCCAAAGGATTGCAGCAGCCATTTCTCAAAAAAGTCCACCACCTCTCTGCCCTCTGCTTTCTCAGGCACACCCACAATACGCACGTTATTTCTTCTTAGGCGATTTTCAAGATCATCCGCTTTGTTGAGTAAATAGTTAATAGAGTCAGTAGCTGTTTTAAGTGTTTTCGTCATAGGAGACACAGTATCCTCCAAATCCCCCACTCTGCCTTCTGTTGCAGTGAGGCGCTCCCTCATTTTCTCCATGTCATGTATATGAGATATGTCCACTTTCACAGACCCTATGTGTTCAGTGAGATCAGCTTTACTATGTGAGATGGCCAGCAGCTCATCTTTTAAAGTAGGCTCATCATCCTCTGCCAGTGAGTCAGCACCACTGGTAACCTGAGCCTCTCTGCTGGGGGTAGTTGTTGTTTTAGCAGCCTGCACATTCCTCTCATGTGCCTCCCCTGCTGCCCTCTCCACATCCCCCTCAGTTACCGTGCTTTTTAATGACTGCACATTCCGGTCGGGTGTAAGCTCCTCAGCTCCTCCGCCATGCGCATATTTGGAGAGCCTGTTCACCACCTCCATGCGCTTCTCCCGCTGCCTTGGAGTTTCAGTTCCCGCCTCAGAGGCCACAGCACCATTTTGGCCCTCGTGCTGTGATGAGCCAGCCGCCTGCCTCTGCTTGCTATCTCACTGGGTCATCTCGTTCTGCACCACCGACTGCTCCCCCGCACTCCTGAGACCCCAGGCCACCTGGTGAGATCTTTTAGAAGCAATGATTCCCTCGGGCAGGAAGGATTACAGGACAGGGTTATAGGAGCTCTTCTGCCTCACGTCTACTCACATGCCCGGCCAGGCCACGCCCCCCCGCAAAAACCTTTTTTAGCCATTACAGGAACTGCTGTCCTGGAAAAACTGTTCCTCTGTAGTAACAATGTTAATCCACAGCCGTCTTTTACACTCCATTTTAGTGAATTATGAACTGAAAGTTTCTGTCTAAACATGTCGTCATAATTGTACCAGGCCATACCATCAAAATTGCGGTATGCCTCCAATACAATATACATACATTGGGATAAGCTTGAACACAAATGAGACTTATTTTTGCTTAAAAACAGAAGCGTAAATGGAAAAAGCCTGAACCCAATTGTTGAAAGATTTAATAACCCCTTTTTTCTTATCATCACTTTCAAATTTTTCCATCCCTTTTATCCTGCTTAGGAAAAGAATCTCTTAAAGGGAGCAATGAAAAAATGTTTATGTATTTTAAATTACAAATACACTCCTTAACTTAAATTAAACCCTAAAGGAGAGATTTCACAAATTAATGCTTCTTTGAGACAAGTCTCAGACACACCAGATCTTTTAGGAACTGATTTGCTAAACCTATCCAAAGAAACATCAGACCTAATATTAGGTAAAAACTCAGGCTCTTTAAACATGTCAAAAACCATTTCTTTAACTGTCTCTTTAAAAAAGTCTACATTAATATTAGAAGGAGGGACAGACAATGTCACATAAAATTTCTCACCCCTCCTTTCAGCTTCACGGCATCTATCTGGTCCTGGGGTACCTGTGATGTCTTCCCGAATTACTAGGGAAGCACAGAACAACACCAGTATTGCGAACTGATCATTGTGAACAGATTATTATTTGGATAGCAGATAATACTTCCAGTTACCTGGGTGGGCACCACCACCTCCGGTCTGTCTTCCACACGGTCAACTCTTAGTAGCCGTGAGTCTCGACTGCATACTCCTCCTCACCCTGATGCTCCTTCCTCCCACCATGCCGAGTGTCGTCAGACAGCAATTGCTCCCACACTTGGACACTCTAAAGAGCTGTTCACTGGTCCATTTCCATATTTGTGCCCCTTGCCTGCTACGCTTGAAGTGGTGGAAGAGGAGATCCCATGTAGCGATGCCCAAATATTTGAACAGCCACGGCCACAGGAAGTCGACGCTGGCAATTTGTCACAAGAGGTGGACGATGACGAGACACAATTGCCAGGAAGTGAGGAGGAGCATCATGATGCGCAAATGGAAGAGGAGGAGGTGGTGGATGATCTAGTAACTGACCCAACGTGACAGGAGGACATGCAGAGCGAGGCCAGCAGCACACAGGGGGAGGGAGGCAGAGTACCCCAACAGGCAGGAAGAAGCAGTGTGGTGGCCGCAGACCGAAGGCGGGCAACCGTTCCCCGTAACACCAACACGAGGGACGTTGCCAGTACAAGCGGTAGGTCTTCCAGAGTCTGGAATTTTTTTAAAGACTCTTCTGATAACCCCAAAAAGGCCATTTGTACCACCTGCCATGCCAGCATTAGCAGGGGTGACAAAACTACCAGCCTGACCACCACCAGCATGATCAGGCACATGGCAGCAAAGCACCCGACTTTGTGGGGCGAAACCCAGGGTCCACGACCAGGGTCAGCGGGTGTCACCACTGCTTCTTCCGCTGTTGTGCGTGCAATAGAACCCCCTGTTGTGTGTGCAAGGCAATCCCCTGTCCATACTGCATGTAAAGATGCCCCCTCCTCTCAGTCTTCACTTGTTATGGCAGTTTCTCAAGAAACAGCATCAACGTCCACGTCCCACTGCAGCGTTCAATTGTCCATATCCCAGACCTTTGAACGAAAGCGGAAATTCGCAGCTGACGCCCCACAGGCCACAGTCCTAAATTCGCACATTTCACGACTGCTTGCATTGGAAATGCTGCCTTTTAGGCTGGTGGAGACTAGAGATGAGCGTTGTTCTACTCGAACTGTTTGCCAATCTCAAATTCGAGCTGTTTTGGGCGGTGTTCGAGCCGTTCGGCGAACACGAACAATTTGAGAAAAATTCGGCTGTTCGAGGTTATGTTCGATAACTGTTCGTGCACCAAAATCATAACTGGATTTTTTCTCAGTAATGATGAAAATTAATGTTAATACGCAGTTTGAGTGTACAGCGGGGTGGGGGGAGGGGCAGGGGATGGATCTCTGCAGGAACAATGAAGATCTCCATTTTTTTTTTCTCTTTCCCGCATTTACAGTGGGGAGGTGCAATCTGTCAGCCTATCAGCAGCGCACACACGGAGCGAAGTGCTTTTTTTCACACAAGCAAGGGCATGTGTCATTGGCAGTGTATGTCACATGTCCTTGCCCTATAAGACCAAGCCATTTTCCCCGTCGCCACCATTTTCTCACTGCTGCAGCTGCGTGTTAGACGGCACCGCTGTTGCTGTGTGCGCTATACCTTGTTAATTTCAAGCCAATTTTCGCACAAATCTACAGATAGCTTGGGAGTAGGGAATAGTTGTGATTGCAGTCCTTTTAAGGACTAGGTTACAGCATTTCCTACGACTTTTATCAGGCAGGTCTGTGCTCTTAAATAGATAGATTGTGGGAGTAAAGACTAATTGTAATTGGAGTCCTTTTCAGGACTAGGTTACATCAGTTCCTATCAGTTTTTGCCAGGCAGGTCTGTGCCAGTGCTGTGCAAGTTTTTTTCACAGCATTTGGCTGAATCTAGCAAAGCTAATCCTTTTTGGCCTATTGCAGAGTGTGTTAGTCAGTGGAGTAGCCTATCTGTGTTGCAAGATATACCACCTGTGTATAGAATACCAATTTTTTTACTGCACCTAGTGAAGTAAAATCTTTTGGGCATAGCATCATTCTATTAGTCCATCTATACTGACCTCCATCAGGTTGCAAATTGAATATAATTTTTTTCTGCATCTAGCTCTGAAAAAATATTGGGCTTCTAGCTGTGTGTGGGACTTGTTGTATTAGTCCATCTATACTGACCTCCATCAGGTTGCAAACTGCATATATTTTTTTCTTCATCTACCTCTGAAAAAATATTGGGCTTCTAGCTGTGTGTGGGACTTGTTCTATTAATCCATCTATACAGACCTCCATCAGGTTGCAAACTGAATATATTTTTTTCTGCATCTACCTCTGAAAAAATATTGGGCTTCTAGCTGTGTGTGGGACTTGTTGTATTAGTCCATCTATACTGACCTCCATCAGGTTGCAAACTGAATATATTTTTTTCTGCATCTACCTCTGAAAAAATATTGGGCTTCTAGCTGTGTGTGGGACTTGTTGTATTAGTCCATCTATACAGACCTCCATCAGGTTGCAAACTGAATATATTTTTTTCTGCATCTACCTCTGAAAAAATATTGGGCTTCTAGCTGTGTGTGGGACTTGTTGTATTAGTCCATCTATACTGACCTCCATCAGGTTGCAAACTGAATATATTTTTTTCTGCATCTACCTCTGAAAAAATATTGGGCTTCTAGCTGTGTGTGGGACTTGTTCTATTAATCCATCTATACAGACCTCCATCAGGTTGCAAACTGAATATATTTTTTTCTGCATCTACCTCTGAAAAAATATTGGGCTTCTAGCTGTGTGTGGGACTTGTTGTATTAGTCCATCTATACTGACCTCCATCAGGTTGCAAACTGAATATATTTTTTTCTGCATCTACCTCTGAAAAAATATTGGGCTTCTAGCTGTGTGTGGGACTTGTTCTATTAATCCATCTATACAGACCTCCATCAGGTTGCAAACTGAATATATTTTTTTCTGCATCTACCTCTGAAAAAATATTGGGCTTCTAGCTGTGTGTGGGACTTGTTGTATTAGACCATCTATACTGACCTCCATCAGGTTGCAAACTGAATATATTTTTTTCTGCATCTACCTCTGAAAAAATATTGGGCTTCTAGCAGTGTGTGGGACTTTCTCTATTAGTCCATCTATACTGACCTCCATCAGGTTGCAAATTAAAAATAATTTTTATCTGCATCTAGCTCTGAAAAAATATTTGGCCTTCTAGCAGTGTGTGGGACTTTCTCTATTAGTCCATCTATACTGACCTCCATCAGGTTGCAAATTGAATATAATTTTTTTCTGCATCTAACCCAGCCAATAGTTTTGGCCTAATACCACAGTTTGGCCACTCAGCTCTGCTCGGTTCCCATCCATTGTTTTTTTGTGCAAACAACTCCAGAGTTGTTAATTAGTTAACCACCAAAATGAGTGGAAAAAGGCCTGCTGCTGGTGGAAAGGGGAATAGGCGTGTTGGGAAGGGGAAAAAAGGTTGTGTCCGTGGGGTAGGTGTTAAAGCAACAGTAACATCTGCAGAAGAAAGACCATCTTCCAGCCAAACTAAAATGTCTACTTCTTTTAGCGGACAATGTGATAAGATCCCTTTCTTACGGCCACGCCAATCGCTACAAATTCCAGATGAGGCACAAAAACAGCAGATGCTTCAACGGATATCAAGTGCTCCTTTAAGTGGGCTCTCCTCCACATCAACTTCAACATCACAAATATTCCAGTCCTCAAAGGTGTCACCCCAATCGCACTTGCTTCCTCACAGCTCCCAAATCTCCAGCTGCCCGTCTGAGTATGAGGTAGAACAGATGGTTGAGTCTGCAGAGCTGTTTACTCATACTATAGCCTGGGAATCAGAGGTCGACTCCAGCGCTTCTGTGAATCCAGACGAGGAAATGATCTGCACTGATGCCCAGAATCTTTATGAGTCGGATCCAGGACCAGACGCAGAAAGTTCTGACCATAATGTAGACCCTCATTCCCAAACTGTAACTCCTGTTGGTGGAGACAATGAGGAAGACGATGATAACACTCAAATACCTGATTGGAGCGACAACTTTAGTTTTTTGTCAGGGCAGGAACAGGTTGGCTCTGAGGACGACGGGTGTGATAACGCACAGAGTGATGATGATGAGGTTGGAGATCCCACTTACTGTCAACCCACAGTCAGCCAAGAGATGAGGTCAGCAGAGGAGGTGGAGGAAGATGCTAGTGACGACGAGGTCAGGTTGCGCCTTCCTGGACAGAGACGTAGTACTGGAAGCACGTCAACAACTGCATCCTCAAACACAACTCTGCCTCTCACCACAAGTCGTGGTGGCTCTTCAGGTCGCATGGGTGCTAAGCCTTGCATAGCCTGGGCATTTTTTAAGATCGATAAAGATGACCCAACTCGTGTTATCTGTAACATTTGTCAGCAAAAGCTAAGTAGAGGCCAAAAAATACATAGTTTGAGTACTTCATGCATGAACCGGTACATGGACATGAAGCATAAGTTGCAGTGGGAAGCTCAGTGTGCTACAATGCGGCCTAGCCGGCCGGGCCAACCACCGTCTGCCATATCTTGTGCATCCGCGGCCTCTTCATCCTCTGTGACTGGGGGGACAGCAGTCACACCTGGTTTGGGGCGCAGACCTGCCACCTCTTTACCCGCAACAGCCAGCGTGATTGGCAGGTCATCATTTTCTTTGGAGGTGGTAACACCAGCTGGTGTTGAGCGCTGTCCGACATCGATAGCACCACCTTTGGATCAAGGCAACCTAACATGTCCGCCTGCATCTTCCTCACAGACCGGCAGTTTGCCGGGGACACCCTTATCAACCCCGTCTAAGCACAATAGCCAGCCCTCGGTCCCTCAGATGTGGACAAGTAAAAGACCATTTCCTCCTAGCCATGAGAAAGCTAAGAGGTTGAATTTCACCATCTGCAAGTTCTTGGCTACAGAAATGCTGCCTTTCCGCCTGGTGGACACAGAGGATTTTCGAGACCTTATGTCCGTCGCAGTGCCCCAGTACCAGATGCCCAGTCGGCACTACTGCTCAAAGAAAGGTGTGCCTGCGCTCCACCAGCATGTCGCACACAACATCACCGCTTCTTTGAGAAACTCTGTGTGTGACAGGGTGCATTTCACCACAGACACTTGGACGAGTAGGCATGGACAGGGGCGTTACATGTCGCTGACTGGGCACTGGGTAACTATGGTGACAGCAGGACAAGGGGCTGCTGTCCAAGTCTTGCCGTCCCCACGAGTTGTGCGTCAATCCTCTTTATGTCAAAGTTCCTCCACTGCTTCTGCCTCCTCAACCTCCTCTCGGTCTTCCACCTGCACCCAAAGCCTGTCTGGTCATGCCACAAGCTTTCTAACTGCGCAGAAGGGATCCTGCACACCTCCTTACTATGCTGGCAGTAGGGCTCAACGTCATCAGGCGGTTTTTACATTGAAATGTCTGGGAAATGTGAGTCACACAGCTGAGGAGTTGTGGTCAGCTCTGGAGAACCAATTTCATGAATGGTTGTCTCCACTGGACCTGAAACCAGGGAAGGCCGTGTGCGACAATGCTGCAAACCTGGATGCGGCCCTTCGCCGGGGCAATGTCACACACGTGCCTTGTGTGGCTCACGTGTTGAACCTGGTTGTCCAGCAATTTTTAGCCCACTATCCTAGACTAGATGGCCTTCTGCAGAGGGCACGGTCGCTGTGTGCTCACTTTCGCCGTTCGCATCCCGCAGCTCAGCGACTTACATCTCTACAGAAGTCGTTGGGCCTGCCACTTCACCGGCTAAAATGCGATGTGCCTACCCGGTGGAATTCAACTCTGCACATGTTGCAGCGACTGTGGCAGCACCGACAAGCCCTGGTGCAATACGTTCTGACGTATAGCCTGGGCCAACGAGATCCAGAGGTGGGGCAAATCACGCTGGAGGAGTGGTCTCAGATCAGGGACCTATGCACCCTTCTGTACAGTTTTGAAATGGCGACGAAGATGTTTAGTGCTGACGATGCCATTATCAGCATGACTATTCCGGTGATTTACATGCTGGAGCACATGTTAAACATAATTTGGAGTCAGGTTGTGGCACAAGAGGAGGTGGAGGAAGTAGAGGAGGAGGAGTTGTATGCGGAAGGGCTAACATCTGCAAGGTCCAGACGGTCGGCAGCACCAAGGCGGCAGGCATGTGAGGGTGGGGGAGATGGTTTTACCAGGGCGCATGGTAGCAGCCAAACTAGTGAGGAAGGTGCAGGAGCCCAGGAAGAAGTGGAGGACGAACTGATGGAAGACTCATCAGATGAGGGAGACCTTGATCACATTTCTGTGGTGCGAGGTTGGGGGGAGAGGACAGAGGAAGGAAGCATGATTGTTACCTCGCCACCAACACAACAGGGACTTGGTGCTCCTGGATGCGCAACACACATGAGTGCCTTCTTGCTGCACTACCTGCAACATGACCCTCGAATTGTGAGAATTAGAAATAATCCTGACTACTGGGTTGCCACACTGTTAGATCCCCGGTACAAAAGTAAATTTGCAGAAATTATTCCTGCCATAGAAAGGGATGCACGCATGCAGGAGTATCAGCAGAGACTGTTGCAGAATCTTACATGTGCTTTTCCACAAAATACCAGTGGTGCACGTAGTGAATCTCACAGTTCCAACTTGCCAACCGTGGGACCGTCAAGTGTTCAGCACTCAAACCGTAACAGAACCACAGTATCTGCTGGTAACATCAATTTTGCGGAATCATTTCACCACTTTTTTAGCCCATCCTTTGCAAGGCCACAGGAGACAAGAAGTCTGACACATAGTCAACGCCTAGAGACGATGGTACAGGAGTATCTCCAAGTAAACATTGAAGCCACGACTGTGTCACTGGACCCTTGCTCTTTTTGGGATTCCAATCTGGATAAATGGCCGGAGCTAGCCACTTACGCCTTGGAGATCTTGTCATGCCCCGCAGCCAGCGTTCTGTCTGAACGTGTGTTCAGCGCTGCTGGTGGTGTGCTGACAGATAAGCGCACGCGGCTCTCCACTGATAATGTAGACAGACTCACGTTCATAAAGATGAACAAATCATGGATCCGAAACGACTTTTCTACCCCTGTGTCATCCTGGGGAGAGTAAAAGCTTGATGATTGGTTAAAATCACCCTAAAAACAGACAGCATAGCCAGAACAATAGACAGAATTTTTAAAAAATAGCAAAAGGCAATGGTACTCACCAGCCAAGGTTTCAAGAAAAAATGCACACCAGGACACGGCCGGCCCCCTTTTGTTAGAAGGAGGTAACACAGGTGCAGAATGCTAATGAACAATCGCCCTCTGGAGGGGCGACTACCCAGCATTAAAACTGCACACAGATGAAACTTGCAGTAGGGTGCAATTCACACACTCGCGGCACTGTGCCTAGCCAGCATCCTATTACACGCCCCTACTATTCGACTAGGCGGGATGCCCGGCACCCTATCCGTGCATCGCAGAGTTGTGAAGCCCCCACTCACAAGGTCACCATTACTGGGCCTGGCCGTGCCCTGGCAGATAAAAAAAAAAAAAGTGCAAAAAATATCATATGAGGTATTAGTTGATATTTTGGCCAAAATACGTAAGCTCGCAACCCATCGTCAAGGGTCCTCACGGTTTTGCGAGTCCCTACTCTAATATTAAAAACAGACAGCATAGCCAGAACAATAGACAGAATTTTTAAAAAATAGCAAAAGGCAATGGTACTCACCAGCCAAGGTTTCAAGAAAAAATGCACACCAGGACACGGCCGGCCCCCTTTTGTTAGAAGGAGGTAACACAGGTGCAGAATGCTAATGAACAATCGCCCTCTGGAGGGGCGACTACCCAGCATTAAAACTGCACACAGATGAAACTTGCAGTAGGGTGCAATTCACACACTCGCGGCACTGTGCCTAGCCAGCATCCTATTACACGCCCCTACTATTCGACTAGGCGGGATGCCCGGCACCCTATCCGTGCATCGCAGAGTTGTGAAGCCCCCACTCACAAGGTCACCATTACTGGGCCTGGCCGTGCCCTGGCAGATAAAAAAAAAAAAAGTGCAAAAAATATCATATGAGGTATTAGTTGATATTTTGGCCAAAATACGTAAGCTCGCAACCCATCGTCAAGGGTCCTCACGGTTTTGCGAGTCCCTACTCTAATATTAAAAACAGACAGCATAGCCAGAACAATAGACAGAATTTTTAAAAAATAGCAAAAGGCAATGGTACTCACCAGCCAAGGTTTCAAGAAAAAATGCACACCAGGACACGGCCGGCCCCCTTTTGTTAGAAGGGGGGCCGGCCGTAAGCTCGCAACCCATCGTCAAGGCACAGTGCCGCGAGTGTGTGAATTGCACCCTACTGCAAGTTTCATCTGTGTGCAGTTTTAATGCTGGGTAGTCGCCCCTCCAGAGGGCGATTGTTCATTAGCATTCTGCACCTGTGTTACCTCCTTCTAACAAAAGGGGGCCGGCCGTGTCCTGGTGTGCATTTTTTCTTGAAACCTTGGCTGGTGAGTACCATTGCCTTTTGCTATTTTTTAAAAATTCTGTCTATTGTTCTGGCTATGCTGTCTGTTTTTAATATTAGAGTAGGGACTCGCAAAACCGTGAGGACCCTTGACGATGGGTTGCGAGCTTACGTATTTTGGCCAAAATATCAACTAATACCTCATATGATATTTTTTGCACTTTTTTTTTTATCTGCCAGGGCACGGCCAGGCCCAGTAATGGTGACCTTGTGAGTGGGGGCTTCACAACTCTGCGATGCACGGATAGGGTGCCGGGCATCCCGCCTAGTCGAATAGTAGGGGCGTGTAATAGGATGCTGGCTAGGCACAGTGCCGCGAGTGTGTGAATTGCACCCTACTGCAAGTTTCATCTGTGTGCAGTTTTAATGCTGGGTAGTCGCCCCTCCAGAGGGCGATTGTTCATTAGCATTCTGCACCTGTGTTACCTCCTTCTAACAAAAGGGGGCCGGCCGTGTCCTGGTGTGCATTTTTTCTTGAAACCTTGGCTGGTGAGTACCGTTAAAATCACCCTACCAACCGTTTTAAGCTTTCAAATTACTAATCATGTTTATCTGTATCTTGGCTGGAAAATAATTTGGGCTTTGTAGCAGTGTGCAGCACTGATTCTATTAGGCCATCTATAATAAGCTCCACCAGATTTAAAATTACTAATCATGTTTATCTGTATCTTGACTGGAAAATAATTTGGGCTTTGTAGCAGTGTGCAGCACTGATCCTATTAGGCCATCTATACTAAAGCTTCACCAGATTTAAAATTAATAATAATTTTTAGCTGCATCTAGCCCGGAAAATAATTTTGGGGCTCCGAGATGCGCAAGACACATAAGTGCCTTCTTGCTGCACTACCTGCAGCATGACCCTCATATTGTCAGAATTCGAAGTAATCATGACTACTGGGTTGCCACACTCAAACTTTTCGATCAACCTTTTCATTTTAATAAAGACCAAAAAAATGGTCATTTTTGAAATTATAAGCATTAGCAGGTTGTTAGAAACTGAAATCAAACAGTTTTCAACTCAAAACTTTATTCTAGGTGATGTTACATTTTCACATAGGACCCCTTGTTCGAAAGGAGCTTCTGAACTCTCTCGTCCATTGAATTTGTCAGGTTTTGGATGGTTTCTGCTTCAATTGTTTTGCATGAGGACAGAATACCCTCCCAGAGCTGTTGCTTAGATGTGAACTGCCTCCCGCCATCATAGACACTCCTTTTAATGATGCTCCAAAGGTTCTGAATGGGGTAGAGGTCAGGGGAGCATGGGGGTCACACCATAAGTTTGTCCCCTTTTATGCCCATATCAGCCAGAGATGCAGATGTTTTATGTGCAGCATGAGATGGTGCATTATCATGCAGAAAAATGATCTTGCTGTGAAATACACGGTTCTTCTTCTTGAACCATGGCAGGAAGTGCTGTTTGAGAAAATCCACATACATTATGGAGTTCATCTTTACCGCCTTCAGGGATCCTAAAGGGGCCGACAATCTCTCTCCCCATGATTCCAGCCCAAAACATTACTCCACCTCCTCCTTGTTGGCGCTGTAGCCGTGTTTGCGTGGGGTGTCCATCAACCAGCCATCCTCCACTCCATCCATCTGGACCATCGAGCGCTGCACGGCACTCATCCGTGAACAAAACAGTTTTGAAATCAGTCTTCATGTAATGTTTGGCCCACTGGAGCCGTTTCTGCTTGTGTGAAGTGGATAGAGGAGGTCGACAGGATGGCGTATGCACAGCTGCAAACCTCTGAAGGACCCTGCATCTTGTTGTTCGGGGGACGTTGGAGGCACAAGCAGCTTCAAAAACTTGTCTGCTGCTATGACAAGGCTTTTTTGCCGCTGCTCTTTCAACCTGACGTAATTGCCTGTAGGAAAGAGTCCTCAATTTGCCCTTATCAGCACGCACACGTGTGTACTGTGAATCAGCTACATACTTCTTGATTGCCAAGACACTTCATCCTGATCATCGCACAATGTTGATTGTAGTCATGCCTTGACCTAAACACTCCACAATTTGTTGCTTCTCAGCAGCCGACACATCCTTTTTCTTTCCCATTTTGGCAGAAAATGTAGGCTGCTTAATAATGTGAGACAGACTTCTTAAGTAGTCTTGCCTTTCATTGGACACACCTGCCAAACTAATTAGCACAGGTGTCTGCAATTGCTTACAGTGATATAAAGAGCCCTGACACACATCACCATCATTGAGTTTAACTGACAAACAAACAAATTCTTCCCTTATCACTCCTAAACACTTTTTGCATAATAATTTGGAACACAGTGTACATGTGCTTTTCCACAAAACACCAGTGGTTCACGTAGTGAATCTTACAGTTCTAACTTGCCAACCGTGGTCTGTATGGAGATGTTCAATAAAGGGCCCAAAATTAAGATAACATAGATGGGAGAGGTCTCTATGAATAGGAATTCCTAAATATTTGATACCCTGTGAGGGCCAGGCAAAGGGAAAGTTGGACTGGATGGAATCCTATATGGATTTGGGGAGGGAGACATCGAGGGCCTCAGACATCGCTGCATTGATTTTAAAATTTGACCATGTAACAAAGTGATCTATTTCAGCCATAACAGCATGGATGGATATGTGTGATTGAGTGATATATACTAGGACATCATCAGCAAATAGAGAGCACTTGTACTCGGTGCCTCCCACCTCAATCCACCTAATATTGGGGTTATGGCGAATTGATGAGAGCAGGTGCTCCGTCACTAGGATGTATAAGAGAGGGGACAGAGAACATCCCTGCCTTGTCCCATTGGTGATTGTGAAAGGTGATGAAAATGTTCTGACGCGCCCCCTGGGCCTTGGGACACCAGGAGCCGGATCCTTTTTGGTGGATGCTGGTGGTTGTAGTCTCCATGGCGGCAACCCGGTTCCGTGGCTCAGGGCGGTCAAACCAGTGGCGGAACTATTTATGTGGTTTTGATGTTTAAATGTCCGACTACGCCACCCGTGGATTGCGGTCAGAGTGAACCGCCGCTCCAGGGCAGACCGCTGAGGCTGGTGTTGTGGGTGCAGCAGAGCGTAGCATAACTCCCCACGGGAGGAGTATAGCCTCAGGGCAGTGTATGCGGAGGATGGGGGTGATGGTGCAGGGCAGCAGCAGTAATGACACGGAGTCAGTGATGCAGTCCAGGGCCTTTACTCACAGTTCTTATTATCCAGACCACGTCTGCAGGTAACGGCTGCCCACGTCGTACTGTGCTCACCAGGTGAGGGGCTCAGACAACTCCCAGATAACTTTGGAGTGCTTCACAGGACCCCCTTTGTGTGTCCTTTGTCTGGCCTTTCTTGCCAACCCTTCTGTCCGGCTGCCTCGGGCTTCCTCTTGGTAAACTTGGCGCCAGTTTCCCTGACCCTATGTGGTGCCTTCCTAGCAGGTGTAGCGAGGGGCTGCGCCACATAAAATGTCACAGCCTCCTGTTTCTAGCTGAGGGTCGTTTCCTGCCTCCACTAGTTTCGGGGACCGGTCTCCCCCTTTGGCCTGACCCCTCCACGCAGGTGGATTCGGGCGTGCGGTGGCGACTCGCCCGTCCGCACCCCTGAGATCCCTTCGTTCCTCGTTCCTGGAGCCTTCTCCGCTCCTCTTCCTTCCTTCTCCCTCTTCCAGGCCTGGGCCTCTGTTACTAGGCCCGCCTCCGGAGCAGAGCTCATGCAGAGCCCCTGCTCCCTGCCACTTCTGCTCAGACTTCTCTGCACTGAACTAAGATGGTGCCCACCTTTTATACTCCCTTCTCAATGCACCCAGGAACTGCTTCCTCCCTGCTCCTGCACTACAGGGTTCCCCTTCCTCAGTGTTCCCTCCCCCCACTCCAGCCAGGGACAGGGACTGTCGTGCCCATCTCAGGGGCATATTGGTCGCCCTGCCCCACGGCAATGTGGTGTAATGCATGCAGGTGTCGGGTCCTGATCCACACTACATCCTTACCTGAGAGTGAGATATCACACCTCTGGGTGAGGTGCAATACCTCTGTAGCAACCGAGCCCTCAGGGTGCTACAGTTCCATTTATCTTCAGCCTAGGTGACGTATTGCGATACAGGGCCGTGATTTTGGCTATAAAAGGGTCCCCTAGACCCCTACCCCAAGCTTTTTAAGAGAATCATATATGGCGTGCCAGGAGACTCTATGGAATGCTTTCTCAGCATCCAACGAGAGTATCTACTTACAAATTTTTAACTGCATCTAGCCCAGGAAATACTTTGTGCCTAGTAGCAGGGTCTACTAGTCAGCGGATTATCCCGGCTGTTAAGTAAGCTACACCACCTGTAGTTTGGACACTTCATTTTTTCAAAGGAAATGCTTCGGGACCACGGGATACTCAGTGAAGAGCATCAGGAGGCACCCCAAGGCATAGGGGCTCGGACTGGCAGTAGGATGCCTTGCGGTGGACAGCCGAGCTCGATCCTTATAAAAGCTTTTTAACTGCAGCAGCTTTAGTGGACGCTACTGGAGCTGGAATTACGCGGCTGTTGGCATGAGACTTGCCCTCCAATAGATCCTTGTAAATGGATTTAAAGTATATTTATTCAAATTAGAGAGACAATTTAAATTAAAAAGCTTAGAGCTGCCTCCACCACAGGGGGGCTCGCTCGACCCACCAGCGGACAGGCACCAGTATTGGGAGAGGGGGGCTGGCCGTCAGGGTTCACCTCGGCTCTGGCACAAACCCGGCGACACGGAGGTGGCACGGGCAGGAGCGGACTGAGCGTGTCGGCTTCTCACTTTTTGGATTTTAGAAGGGCATGACATGCCTATATCTCTGTCTCCCCCTCCTTTTACTCCTCCACCTCTTTTCTTTTCGCATGACTATATGTACTTGTCACTTTTCCATGTGTTAGTTGTGTCTTCTGAGCAGTTTGTCAGCTTTTGGACACCTTTGAAGGTGTTTTCTATGTGTTTCTATGTGTTTTTGTTTGCCTGCCATTGGTTTTAACGGTGTTCGAAGGTGTTCGACGAACAGTTCGATGAACAGTTCGGCGAACACACGGGTGTTCGACGAACCGAACCGAACTCGAACACTACGGGGGTGGCTCAACACTAGTGGAGACGGAATCCTTCCGCAACCTTATGGCGGTGGCCGTCCCGCGGTACTCGGTCCCCAGCCGGCATTATTTTGCCCGGTGTGCCATCCCCGCACTACACAAGGATGTGTCCCAAAACATCTGCCGTGCCCTCAACAACGCAGTTACTAAGAGAGTCCACCTGACAACGGACACGTGGACAAGTGCTTGTGGCCAGGGACGGTACATCTCCCTGATGGCACACTGTTTAAACATAGTGGAAGCCGGGACCCAGTCGGACCTTGGGACGGAACACATCCTCCCCACACCGAGGATTGCGGGCCCTATGTCAGTCATAGTTGCCCCCACAGTGTACAGCTCCTGTGCATCATCCTCCTCCTCCTCCTCCTATTCATGTTCAGCCTCCATCTCAGATATCACCACATCAGTTACAAGCTGGAAGCACTGCAGTACTGCCTCCGCCAAGCGGCAACAGGCTGTGCTGAAACTCATAAGCTTAGGTGATAAACCTCACACTACTTGTGAGTTGTGGACAGCTGTGAAAGAGCAGGCAGATCTGTGGCTGAGACCGCTGAACCTACATCCAGGCATGGTCGTGTGTGACAATGGCCGTAACCTGGTGGCGGCTCTGAGGCGAGGCGAGATCACACACGTACCATGCCTGGCTCATGTGCTTAACCAGGTGGTTCAGCGGTTTCTTAAATCGTACCCCGAGTTGCCAGATCTGCTTGTGAAAGTACGCCGCCTGTCAGCTCATTTTCGCAAGTCGGCTACAGCTTCCGCCGCCCTTGCTGTGTTGCAGCAGCATTTGCAGCTTCCGGCACACCGACTGGTGTGTGATGTCCCCACACGTTGGAACTCTACCCTCCACATGTTGCAAAGGATTTGTGAGCAGAAGAGAGCAGTTGTGGAGTACCAGCTGCAACAAGGCCGTCGATATTCAGGTCAGACTCCACACATAAGACCTCATGAGTGGACCTGGATGTCTGACATGTGTACCATCCTGACAAACTTTGAGGAGGCCACCAAGATGGTGAGTGGCGATGATGACGCCATCATTAGTGTCAGCATCCCACTTGTCTGTCTTTTGCATCGCTCTCTGCAGAGAATTAAAGATGAGGCATTGCAGCCAGAGTATGATGAGATGGATCAAGAAGCCGTAGTGGGCTATTACACACAGCTCAGCCTCATCTCATCCCAACGTGCATTGGGGGAAAATGAGGGAGAGGAGGAGGAGGAGGAAGAACAGGAGCTGTTATCATGCGCTGTAGACGGTAGTACCTGTGCAACTGTCATACCGTCAGTTCAGCGTGGGTGGCCTGAGGACAGGGGGAGGAGGAGGAGGAGGAGAGCATGGTCAGTCATCATCTTGGTGAAGACACGGAAATCTTGCCCGTTACCAGTCTGGCTTGCATGGCTGACTTTATGTTACGCTGCCTTAACAGTGACCCTCGCGTTGTCAAAATGTTGGGTGACAGTCATTACTGGTTGGTGACACTTGTAGACCCCGCTACAAGGAGAACTTTCACTCTCTTATTCCTGAGGTGCAGAGGTCTATAAAAATTCCCATCTGAACACACTAGCGGCAGAGGTCACAGTTCGTTGACCAACCAAAGCGTACAAGCGAGAGAGAGGCAACTCCAATCCAGCAGAGGCAGGGGAACACTGTCAACATTCTGGGACATTTTTCTCAGACCCTCCCTTCGGACAGACACTGAGGCGCGGGGTACTCTCACAAGGAGTGGAAAGTTTCAAAAGATCGCGAGGGAGTACCATGCCGACCGTACCAGCATCCTCCGTGATTCCTCTGTGCCTTTTAATTATTGGGTATCCAAGCTGGACACTTGGAATGAACTCGCTCTGTACGCCTTGGAGATCCTGGCCTGCCCTGCCGCCAGCGTGTTATCGGAGCGTGTTTTTAGTGCCGCTGGCGGAATTATATCTGATAAGCGCACTCACCTGTCAATTGACAATGCTGACAAGCTGACCCTTATCAAAATGAACAAGGGCTGGATTGGGCCAGACTTCTCATCACCACCAAATGACAGCAGAGTAACATAAAGTCAAATCCACTGTGTTATTTCGGGAGGTGTATTCACATGCACCGCTTCACACCCACACATGGGTATACGCTTCCTCATTTCGGCTGTTTTATGTTCTTCTCCTTATCCTCAGCCTCCACCACCACTATAGCACCAGAGTGACCGTGGTCCGTGTTGCCATTAATGAAAGTTCCTCCGTCCTTATTTTTGTCAGCTTTTGCTTGGAAGGCATAAGCAAAGACTATGGGAGACCCACTCCCCAATAATGTGAATAATATTTTTAAGATGCTGTACTGTATGGCTCTTGTAAGGGGCATCAAAAGCGTCTTGTTATACCACTCTGACCTCCACGTCTCTTCTGACGGGCATTAAAAGCGTCTTGTTATACCACTCTGACCTCCACGTCTCTTGTAAGGAGCATTAAAAGCGTCTTGTTATACCACTCTGACCTCCACGTCTCTTGTGAGGGGCATTAAAAGCATCTTGTTATACCACTCTGACCTCCACGTCTCTTCTGAGGGGCATTAAAAGCGTCTTGTTATACCACTCTGACCTCCACGTCTCTTCTGAGGGGCATTAAAAGCGTCTTGTTATACCATTCTGACCTCCACGTCTCTTGTAAGGGGCATTAAAAGCATCTTGTTATACCACTCTGACCTCCACATCTCTTATGAGGGGCATTAAAAGCGTCTTGTTATACCACTCTGACCTCCACGTCTCGTAAGGGGCATTAAAAGTGTCTTGTTATACCACTCTGACCTCCATGTCTCTTCTGAGGGGCATTAAAGCGTTTTGTTATACCACTCTGAGCTCCACGTCTCTTGTAAGGGGCATTAAAAGCGTCTTGTTATACCACTCTGACCTCCACGTCTCTTGTAAGGGGCACTAAAAGCATCTTTTTATTCCACTCTGACCTCCACCTCTCTTGTAAGGGGCATTAAAAGTGTCTTGTTATACCACTCTGACCTCCACGTCTCTTGTAAGGGGCATTAAAAGCATCTTGTTATACCACTCTGACCTCCACGTCTCTTGTAAGGGGCATTAAAAGCATCTTGTTATACCACTCTGACCTCCACGTCTCTTCTGAGGGGCATTAAAAGCATCTTGTTATACCACTCTGACCTCCACGTCTCTTGTAAGGGGCATTAAAAGCATCTTGTTATACCACGCTGACCTCTACGTCTCTTGTAAGGGGCATTAAAAGCATCTTGTTATACCACTCTGACTTCCACATCTCTTGTAAGGGGTATTAAAAGCGTCTTGTTATACCACTCTGACCTCCACGTCTCTTCTGACGGGCATTAAAAGCATCTTGTTATACCACTCTGACCTCCACGTCTCTTGTAAGGGGCATTAAAAGCGTCTTGTTATACCACTCTGACCTCCACGTCTCTTGTAAGGGACATTAAAACCGCCTTGTTAAGCTACTGGGACCTCCACGAGTCTTCGAACGGGCATTGCATTTCCTCCTTATTTTTGGAAGCTTTTACTTGGAAGGCATAAGCAAATACTATGGGAGACCCACTCCCCAATAATGGGAATAATGTTTGTAATATGCTGTACTGCATAGCTCTTGAAAGGAGCATTGCAAGTTGCTCCGTCTTAATTTTGGGAAGCTTTTGCTTGGAAGGCATAAGCCAATACTATGGGAGACCCACTCCCCAATAATGGGACTTATGTTTGTAATATACTGTACTGCATGGCTCTTGTAAGGGGCATTGTAAGTTGCTCCGTCCTAATTTTTGAAAGCTTTTGCTTGGAAGGCATAAGCAAATACTATGGGAGACCCACTCCCCAATAATGGGAATAATGTTTTTAAGATGCTGTACTGTATGGCTCTTGTAAGGGGCATTAAAAGCGTCTTGTTAAGCTACTGTGACCCCCACGTCTGTTCCAAGGGGCATTCAAATCGTCTTGTTAAGCTACTGGGACCTCCACATCTTTTCCGAGGGGCATTAAAACCCTATTGTTAAGCTACTGCGACCTCCACCACTTTTCCGAGAGGCATTAAAACCGTCTTGTTAAGCTACTGTGACCTCGACGTCTCTTCCAAGGGGCATTAAAACCGTCTTGTTAAGCTACTTTGACCTCCACGTCTCTTCCAAGGGGCATTCAAACCGTCTTGTTAAGCTACTGTGACCTCCACGTCTCTTCCAAGGGGCATTCAAACTGTCTTGTTAAGCTACTGTGACCTCCACGTCTCTTCCAAGGGGCATTAAAATCATCTTGTTAAGCTACTGTGACCTCCATGTGTCTTCCTATGGGCTATCAAACCATCTTGTTGAACCACTCTGAACTCCACAGCTCTTCCAAGGGGCATTGAAATGTTGTTTTTAATTACCTCTAACCTCCACGACTCTTCCAACGGGCATTGCATTTCCTCCTAATTTTAGTCAGCTTTTGCTTTTCAATGCAAAGGTGAAAACTAAGGGAGACCCACTCCCCAAGAATGGGTAGAAGGTTTTTAGTACGTTGTAATCCACATCTGTTTCAAGGGGCATTGCAGTTCCTCATAATTTTTGGAAAGCCTTCCATTCACTGCTTAGGCTAACAGTGTACAGGAGACCCAGTTGCTATAAATGGAAAAAACGATTTAGTTAAGGCCCTCTGACCTCCATGTCATTTCCAAGGGGCATTGGAGTGCCTCAAAATTTTTGGTAGGCATTGCACTCACTGTATGCCCTATAACTGTGTAGCCAAACCGCTCCTTTTGTTACAGAAACATATCCTACAAGACATATGTGGTTAACTGGCCTGATATTAATGTGAATGGTCCCTGTTCCTCCTGCTCTTTCTCCTTTGCCACTACCTCATCCATCATTTATCACCTGAAGCTTTGTTTTAACGGGAGTCATAGAACTGGAATACTAGCAGGAAAACATCCAGCAATCCTCGGAGGAGGTAGGATATGCGCCAAAATGCTGACCACCTCAGGCCTAGCCTCTACTACATACATGCTTTTGCATTCCAAGAAAACAAAGCATATGCTAACTTGTATCATCATCATCATCATGGTCCTCACCTTGGCACTCTCAACTCCCCTGATGGAGAAACCAGGGCCCACTGGAGGAGTCTGGTTCTCTGGTGGGCTCGTCCAATGCTGCCCTAAAGCAGGCCGGGCTAAGAAAAGTGTGTGGGGGGATGTTCCAAGGAGAAATAGGGGTGGCTGGGGACCGTTTATGGACACCCTGCTGCCCCCAGGTGGCTGGGGATCGTGTGTGGACACCCGGCCGCGGGGCGGCTGAGGACTGAGTATGGACACCCTGCCGCCCCCTGGCGGCTGGGGACCGAGTGTGGACACCCGGCCGCCGGGCGGCTGGGGACTGAGTATGGATTCCAGGCCGCCAACGCAGCCATGACATGGTGGCCAGATTCCGCCTCCACATGCCTAAAAGGCCCAATTTCAAGTGCAAGCAAGCAAGCAGTATGGTATTGCAGCCTGGGGTTGGGTGGGTGGCAGGCTGCATACTTGCGCTTGCATTGCAAGGAATGGGAGAGGTACAATTGAACACTGCCCTGGAACAAGGACTTGAACGGGGATAGTTGCAAGTCTGCAACGACAGGTGCAGGGTGGGAGGCATCTTCGCATGTGCCATGAACAGGGGTTTGGTATGCACACACTACAGCGGAATAAGCTGTCCTTCCCACTAAATGCACTGGGGAGGGCACAGGTAATGTTTTGGTATACGCGCTTAATCTTATGTATAAGGCACACTGGGACAAATAGGGGCGGCTGGGGACTGAGTATGGATACCTCGCTGCCGAAGCAGCCATGAGGTAGTGGCCAGCTTCGGCCTCCTCCAAACTAAAAGGCCCCATTTCAAGTGCAAGCTAGCAGTATGGCATTACAGCCTGGGGGTGGGTGGGTGGCAGGCTGCACACTTATGCTTGCATTAAAAGAAAACAAAGCAGATAATAACTTCTATCATCATCATCATGCTCCTCACCTTGGCACTCTCAACTCCCCTGATGGAGAAGCCAGGTCCCACCAGAGGAGTCTGGTTCTCTGGTGGGCTCGTCCAATGCTGCCCTAAAGCAGGCCGGGCTAAGAAAAGTGTGTGGGGGGAAGTTGACAGGGGAAATAGGGGCGGCTGAGGACCATTTATCGACACCTGGCTGCCCCCAGGCGGCTGGGGACCGTGTGTGGACACCCGGCCGCGGGGCGGCTGGGGACCGAGTATGGACACCCGGCTGCCCCCTGGCGGCTGGGGACAGAGTGTGGACACCCGGCCGCCGGGCGGCTGGGGACTGAGTATGGATTCCAGGCCGCCAACGCAGCCATGACGTGCTGGCCAGATTCCGCCTCCACATGCCTAAAAGGCCCAATTTCAAGTGCAAGCAAGCAGTATGGTATTGCAGCCTGGGGGTGGGTGGGTGGTTGTCTGCGTATTTGCACTTGCATTGCAAGGAATGGGGGAGGTACAATTGAACACTGCCCTGGTGCAAGAACTTGCACGGGGATAGTTGCAAGTCTGCATCTTCTGATGCGGCAAGGATGACTTCTGATGGGGACACTTTTAGGCAGTGACCTGGGTGTCAGAGATGCTTCCAGGGGTCTTCTCCATGCTGTTCCTGTGTCTTTTCAACACTGTATGCATGTGTCACACAGCACATGGCCACATAAGGTTGTAAAATGTTAAAATGACATTTCCCGGTTAATGCATTTGTCTTGGTTGAAAGCAATACAAAAGTGCAAAAATGCATAAAAAATGCTACTTGTGAACATAGCGAAGGTGTGGAGGAGAATTTTTGTTTTTGGTTATTTATTTTACCTTATACACAAGTCTTTACCCTGGAAAGGATGTTCCTTAACATATTTCAAAGGAAAGCAGTTTCAGTTTAGTTTTTGAACGTTTTATTGTGATCCCTTAAAAGTGGCTTAATACCTCTGACCACGTTGTTGACAGCAGTGACCTGGGGGTCATAAATGCATCCTGGGGTGATCCCCATGCTGTCTCCATGTCATTTGAGCACTGTCACTATAGTTTTGGGCACTTGTAAGGCTTTTAAAAGACTGCCGGGGGTGCCGCCGCAAAAATGCTCGGTTCTCCCATAGACTAACATTGGGCTTGTTGCTCGGGTCGAGCACGCGAGTATCACGGCGAGCTTGGCCCGAGCTTCGAGCACCCGAGCATTTTAGTGCTCGATCAACACGATTAATAATATATAACCTTATAAATGAGCTATAATAAAATACTCTCTTTATAGGGTCTGTGTGACCATGTATCCCCCATTTTAATATGGCGGGCCCCTCAGCGCAGGAACATTTTATTTAAACACATACAACTGTGGAAATTATTATTATTTAAACAGCTATTGATTAAAGTGAACTTTTGTTCATGGGAAAACCCCTTTAAGGCAGCTAGTGCTGTCTCACTTTGTGTGTTTGCAAGGTGAGGAGGACTTGCATGTGCTGCTCTGACCCTGCTGGAGTCTGAGAGAAAAGGACTGACATTTAAACTGGTGAACCTGTACTTTTTATGGACTGGTTATTTTCCAGTTTTGTTCTGTTATACCTTTTTGTACCTGGAAGAGGCTGTTTTATTTTGTTAAACCAGACGGTTTATGAACATTTAACAAACCGTCTGTTTGTTTGAATCGATGAACTGAATCCTGTGTGTGTACCAGCGTCCACCACAGAGCCGATCCCTCACAACAAATATATGCATACAGTACAGACCAAAAGTTTGGACACACCTTCTCATTTAAAGATTTTCCTGTATTTTCCTGACTATGAAAATTGTACATTCACACTGAAGGCATGAAAACTATGAATTAACACATGTGGAATTATATACTTAACAAAAAAGTGTGAAACAACTGAAAATATGTCATATTCTAGGTTCTTCTTGAAGCTCATCAAGAGAATGCCAAGAGTGTGCAAAGCAGTCATCAAAGCAAAAGGCAACTTTGAAGAACCTAGAATATAAGACATATTTTCAGTTGTTTCACACTTTTTTGTTAAGTATATCATTCCACATGTGTCCAAACTTTTGGTCTGTACTGTATATATTCAGTATAGTACACTTTTGTTCATTTAAATCCCTGGTATTTTTAGATGTTGAAAAAGTATTCATACTCTATGAACTTTTCCACATTTTTTCATTTTACACCCATAGATCAAAGAATATTCATGTGTGTGTATGGCCCAGTCAAAGTCCTGACATAAATCCCATTGCGAATCTGTGACAAGACTTGAAAATTGCTGTTCGCTGACGCTCTCCATCCAATCTCACAAGAGCTAGTTTGTAATGGGGAATGGGCAAAAATTTCAGCCTCTAGGTGTAAAAAGCTGGTAGATATATAGCCCAAAATACTTGCAGCAGTAATTGCAACGAAAGGTGGTCCTACAAAAGTATAGACTCAAGGGGGCTGAATACAAGTGCACTTCACAATTTTCAGACTTCTGTTTTTAAAATTTTTAGAAAAACATGTATAACATCCTCTACACTTCACAAATACTTGCTACTTTGTGTTGGTATATCTCATAAAATCCCAATAAAATACATTTGTTTGTGGGTGGTATGTGAAAAAATGTGGAAAAATTAATGAGGTATGAATACTTTATAAGACACTGTATATATAGGGATTTCAATGAATATTTTACACAGGTTTTACTGAATCTTTTCAAAAATGTATATCAATCTCCTGTTCTAAAACACAGGATACCTTAGTAGTATCACTATTGCATTCCCGTGCCCCTAGTAAAATACTTATAAGCCGCTATCTTTTTAGAGGCTGTCAAAGACTTACATTGAGAGCTTGTGAACACTAGCTTTGACTTCCAGCCAGTTAGGAGCTGCGGTCACAAGATGGTGGCATGGGACTGGAGTGGCGCCATAGAGCAGAAGACAGTGGCTGGTAAGTATCTTACTAGGGGCAATAAATCAGCATTAGTGATGTCACTCTGGAGGTGAAATATTCTACATTTTTTTCTGTAGTCAAAAGCATTGTACATTAAAATTTATAGTGAAATATACATACTGCAATATCCATTATACTACCCTTAAAAAACAACAACAGAAAACTGTATAGCTACAAATAAAAATTGGTTAAAGCATTAGTCATATCAAGACAAAAATGTCTCTTAGGCTGCTCTGTTGACTTGACATCATCGGAATCCACAGAATGTCTGCAGGAGTGGTCCATGACCGCTCTGGGCAGGCAGAGATTGTCGCTGGGCAGAAAAGGCAGGTAGTTAGCAACTACCTCCCTGTAAGTTCTTAGCATCATGCCCAAAAATAAAAAGCCCTTTAAGATCTCTGGGCCTGACACAGATCTCTCTGAGTCTTCAGAGCTTTTTTTGAAAAAAGGGGAGTTACCAGTGTGAGACATATCACGACTGACAATCTGCTCTCCTGATCTCACTGCAGAGCTATGTGTGATTATAACCAACACAGTACAGCAGAGCTTGTCTCATTATATACATATCTGCAGTTGTAGCACTCTTCTCATAGTGGTGTCAACTGAGCTATATTGCTGATCCCCTCACACTTTCTGCCTGTGAGAGAGAAGTTGTTGAAGTTGTAGTTGTAATCAGGCACAGTTCTGCAGCTCAGGTGACAGCACTATGAAAGTAAAACTGCAATTGCAGATGTGTTTGTAATGAAATAAAGTTCAGCTCTGCTGTATTGTGTTAATTACAGTCACACACATCTCTACAGTGAGATCAGGAGAGCAGACTGTCAGTCATTACATGTCACACTGGCAGGGCTGGACTGGGACAAAAAAGGAGCACTTGCTCACAAACCCCACCTACTATGACATTCTCCCCCACCCCCCTAATTTGAGGAGCCACATTGAGGTGCTGCAGTGCATACGATCAACCACAGCTTCATTTACATGGTGTTTTTCAGAGCTCTGGTTTCTTGGGATGGTGGGTGGACCCAGTGGTCGGATCCCCAGTGTTTTTAAAATTATCCCCTATCCACAGGATAGGGAATAACTTCCAAACTTTGCACACCCATTTAAACAGGTTTTCCAAGATTTTTCTTTTATTTGCCCATAGTAATGTAGAAAATAATAAACCGATACTGACACTGACAAGTCCAAAGCCGCCTTTGCGACAAAAAAGACAGAAGAAGTGGTACTGTGTAGTGTATTTATACAGAATAATACAGAATCTGAGAATTACACCCAGTACACAGAACAGGAGACATTGTACTGTACACTGTATAAACCAAAGGTAAGATATTCGGTAGGGGCCCATAAACATGTAAACCAAAAGAAAAAAAAAAACCTTTAAATATTCTACTTTATTAGATATATTAAAAAATCCCATTATAGCACCACACAAATGAACAAACAATTTTTAAAAAAAAGCCATTAGGGAACTAGATGATCTAGTGAATCTCTATACAGGTCCTTGTTTTCCCTGCCTCACTGCAGGGGTTGGCGCCCTATTATAATAAACGAGATTGGCCCTGTTGTACCCTATGTTTAGCGTCTACCTATGCTGAATAATAGTCTTAGTGTGGTGTCACTTATTCAAATTAAATACATCTATATAGGGAGGACAGTATTAGATATACAACCCCTGGCAAAAATTATGGAATCACCGGGCTCGGAGGATGTTCATTCAGTTGTTTAATATTGTTAAAAAAAAGCACATCACAGACATGGCACAAAACTAAAGTAATTTCAAATGGCAACTTTAGGGCTTTAAGAAACGCTAAAAGAAATCAAGATTAAAAATTTGGTACTCAGTAAGGGTAATTTTTTTCAAACCAAGAAGAGAGAAAAAATTATGGAATCACTCAATTCTGAGGAAAAAATTATGGACTCACCCTGTAAATTTTCATTTCCAAAACTAACACCTACATCAAATTAGATCTGCTCGTAAGTCTGCATCTAAAAAGGAGTGATCACACCTTGGAGAGCTGTTGCACCAAGTAGACTGACATGAATCATGGCTCCAACACCAGAGATGTCAATTGAAACAAAGGAGAGGATTACCAAACTCTTAAAAGAAGGTAAATCATCACGCAATGTTGCAAAAGATGTTGGTTGTTCACAGTCAGCTGTGTCTAAAATCTGGACCAAATATAAACAACATGGGAAGGTTGTTAAAGGCAAACATACTGGTAGACCAAGGAAGACATCAAAGCGTCAAGACCGGAAACTTAAAGCAATATGTCTCCAAAACAAGAAATGCACAACAAAACAAATGAGGAACGAATGGGAGGAAACTGGAGTCAATGTCTGTGACCGAACTGTAAGAAACCGCCTAAAGGAAATGGGATTTACATACAGAAAAGCTAAACATAAGCCATCATTAACACCTAAACAGAAAAAAACAAGGTTACAATGGGCTAAGGAAAAGCAATAGTGGACTGTGGATGACTGGATGAAAGTCATATTCAGTGATGAATCGCAAATCTGCATTGGGCAAGGTGATGATGCTGGAACTTTTGTTTGGTGCCGTTCCAATGAGATAAAGATGACTGCATGAAGAGAATATGCACATTTCCACAGTCATTGATGATATGGGGCTGCATCTCAGGTAAAGGCACTGGGAAGATGGCTGTCATTACATCTTCAATAAATGCCCAAGTTTACATTGATATTTTGCACAGTTTTCTTATCCCTTCAATTGAAAGGATGTTTGGGGATGATGACATCATTTTTCAAGATGATAATGCATCCTGCCATAGAGCAAAAACTGTGAAAACATTCCTTGAAAGAAGACACATAAGGTCAATGTCATGGCCTGCAAATAGTCCGGATCTCAATCCAATTGAAAATCTTTGATGGAAGTTGAAGAAAATGGTCCATGACAAGGCTCCAACCTGCAAAGCTGATCTGGCAACAGCAAGTTGGAGCCAGATTGATGAAGAGTACTGTTTGTCACTCATTATGTCCATGCCTCAGAGACTACAAGCTGTTATTAAAGCCAGAGGTGGTGCAACAAAATACTAGTGATGTATTGGAGTCTTCTTTTGTGTGTTTGTTTTTCATGATTCCATAATTTTTTTCCTCAGAATTGAGTGATTCCATAATTTTTCCCCTCTGCTTGGTCTGAAAAAAATTACCCTTACTGAGTACCACATTTTTAATCTTGATTTCTTTTAGTGTTTCTTAAAGCCCTAAAGTTGCCATTTGAAATGACTTTAGTTTTGTGCCATGTCTGTGATCTGCTTTTTTTCAACAACATTAAACAACTGAATGAACATCCTCCGAGCCCGGTGATTCCATAATTTTTGCCAGGGGTTGTATACAGGACAGGAGAAATGGTCCTGTACATTGTATATAAACAGAATTCTACAGATACTGGGAATTACACCCAATATACAGGACAAGAGAAGTGGTACTGTGCAGTGTATGTATACAGAATAATACAGATAATGAGAATTACACTCAGAATACAGGACAGGTGAAGTGGTACTGTGCAATGTATATATACAGAATAATACAGATACTGAGAAATACACCCAGTATACAGGACAGGAGAAGTTTTACTGTACAGTGTATATTTACAGAATAATAAAGAGGGACGGTATATATCCCCCAGAATGTGCACAGAGACCTATTAAACCCATTGAAGTGCATTGTAGTCACAGACACACCTGCGGCTCCAATGCAGGAATGAAGGTGCGCATTGACCTGGTCTGGCTATCTGGCTAAGGCAGATTAAGTAAAACCCGGCAGGGCCTTCATTTCTTGGGGGAGGTTACAGGACTGCAGTGGGGCAGCCTCCTCCCTCCAACCCGGGTTTTCCAGTGGCTCTTGCCACAGGTCCTTTAAAAACCCTGCACTAAGGATTAGTGTTGTTCAGTGTTGGGACCTGCTAGGAACATAGTAGGAAAGCTTGGCGGGCCTCTGTGTAGCTGAACCTATGCCTGGGAAGGCTCTGCTCCCATAAGGCTCTGAGCGGCCCGTTATGGACTTATGTTAACCCCGCTGTGAACCGGAGGACTTTCTGTTTTACCCGTGAGTGCTGAATAAAAGCTGCTTATGTTGGACTTGCTTGGGTCACTGCCTCAATTACTGCACAGTGTGAACACTGCCACCTTACATGTCCTATTCATTTGATGCACGTATCTGATACATATGTGATTCATCTAATCCATACATGCCGCAGAAACATTAGTATGGAATGGCTTGTTCAGTTGCAGATGTTTTTTGCCACTTGTGAACATACTCGTGTACATTTAATTATTTCAAATAAGCTCTTATTCAGTGTTATTGCATAATAATAGCACATGCAGCATTCAATGCAATTTTTTAAGCCAAAATCTGTAGATCCAGAAGCAGAGAGAAGTATAAGTCAATCCTTTATATTTTGCATTTGTTTTGAATGCACTTCTGGTCATGTTTGACAAAAACTCCATCAAACACAGCCACAAAAATTTCTCGAGTGTTTTGAGTATAAAACATAAAAATACTTTGTCTTAAAGGGAACCTGTCATGTCAGTTGGAGCATGTAAATTGCCCCAAGGTTGTTGTTAGTGATGTAATATGTATCACTAACACGCTTTTTTGCATTAAAATCGGTGCAATAATCTTTTGTAAAAATCACTTTATGTACTTATATCTTACTTGCTCGTTTAGTCATAGGGGTGTTCCTTTCCTAATTCAGTCTGGCTTGCCCCGCCCACTCAATTGAATTGCCCCCGGTGTGCTCTGACGTCACATGAATAGGCTTCCGGTGGTCACGCTGATTTCGTGACCCACGCTTGCGCAATGTGTATTGAACAGCCACGTGTGCGCAGTGATGATCGGCCCCAGCGCGTGCGCAGTGACGATCGGCTCCCGTGCGTTCACGGGAGCTGCTCGTCACTGCGCGCATGCTGCAGCCGATCGTCATTGCGCACGCGCTGGGGCCGATCATCGCAGTGATGCGTGGCCGCTCAATACACATTGTTCAAGAGTGGGTCACAGCATCAGCGTGACCACAGAAAGCCTATGCCTGTGATGTCGGCACACAGCGGGGGCAATTCAGATTAAATGGGCGGGACAAGCCGGGCTGAATAAGGAAAGTAACACCCTTATGACAAAACGAGCAAGTAAGATATAAGTACATAAAGTGATTTTTACAAATGATTACAGCACCGATTTTAATGCAAAAAGTGTGTTAGTGATGCATATTGCATCACTAACAACAACCTGGGGGCAGTTTACACACTCCAACTGACATGACAGGTTCCCTTTAAATTATAACCGTAAAAACAAAACTAATTTATTATAGCAAAATTATTTGTAATATTTTTGACAGACAGAGCAATGGATAAGAAATCACAACGTAATTATCAAAAACAACAGAGCGCTCAGTATCATTATGGACAATCTTTAAGTGGGAAACCATCTAAGAGAATTACATTGCAGAAAGATCAATCGGAAGAGAAGAACTTTGCCCATATGCCAGCTGTCAAGAAAAAGGACCCCAAGGTGAGTTCTTAAAAGAAAGTATGTACCAAATTATAGTACCAAGTATTGTACATTCTAACTTGATAAGTTTTTGTAATTACAATCACTAAAATTATTTTTTACAACATGAGAAAAAAGAATTATGGCCATTGTATTTTAATAACAATGTTAGGATAAATTATAAATACTAACACTGATTCCATAGCTGCTATTTGCAAATAGCATGAAAAAGTTTTGGAATCACACAAAAAATCCTAGTAAAGTTGTTTGCACAACTCAGATTATAGAAAATTAAAAAGTAACAACATGGGCACTACAAACATCCATGATAAGCACATTTAGTGATCTAGATTATCTCTAGGAGCGATTTATATGGTTGCCAAATAAAATGTCCACAGATAATTGATGAATCCAGTCCAACATAGATATTTCTAAGGCTAACATTTCCATATACAGTAGCTGCTGCCAAGGCAAATAAAATAATGGGATGCATTAAAAGAAGAACAGTTGCTCATGAAAAGAACATTGTTTTGCCTCTATACAAGTCACTAATGCTGCCATACTTAGAATACTGTGCACAGTTTTGGTCTTCGATGCATAATATTATATACAGTGGGTACGGAAAGTATTCAGACCCCTTTAAATTTTTCACTCTTTGTTTCATTGCAGCCATTTGGTAAATTCTAAAAAGTAAATTTTTCTTTCTCGTTAAAGTAAACTCTGCTCCCCATCTTGACTGAAAAAAAGCAGAAATGTAGAAATTTTTGCAAACTTATTAAAAAAGAAAAACTGAAGTATCACATGGTCATAAGTATTCAGACCCTTTTCTCAGTATTGAGTAGAAGCACCCTTTTGAGCTAGTACAGTCATGAGTCTTCTTGGGAATGATGCAACAAGTTTTTCACACATGCATTTGGGGATCCTCTGCCATTCTTCCTTGCAGATCCTCTCCAGTTCCATCAGGTTGGATGATGAACATTGGTGGACAGCCATTTTCAGGTCTCTCCAGAGAGGCTCAATTGGGTTTAGGTCAGGGCTCTGGCTGGGCCAGTCAAGAATGGTCACAGAGTTGTTCTGAAGCCACTCCTTTGTTATTTTAGCTGTGTGCTTAGGGTCATTGTCTTGTTGGAAGGTGAACCTTCGGCCAAGTCTGAGGTCCAGAGCACTCTGGAAGAGGTTTTCATCCAGGATATCTCTGTATTTGGCCGCATTCATGTTTCCTTCAATTGCAACCAGTCGTCCTGTCCCTGCAGCTGAAAAACACCCCCATAGCATGATGCTGCCACCACCATGTTTCACTGTTGGGATTGTATTGGGCAGATGATGAGCAGTGCCTGGTTTTCTCCACACATAGAATTATCACCAGAAAGTTCTATCTTCATCTCATCAGACCAGAGAATCTTATTTCTCATAGTCTGAGAGTCCTTCATGTGTTTTTGAGCAAACCCTATGTTGGCTTTCATATGTCTTGCACTGAGGAGGCGCTTCCATCGGGCCACTCTGCCATAAAGGCCCGACTGGGAGAGGGCTGCAGTGATAGTTGACTTTGTGGAACTTTCTCCCATCTCCCTACTGCATCTCTGGAGCTCAGCCATAGTGATCTTGGGGTTCTTCTTTACCTCTCTCACCAAGGCTCTTCTCCCATCATTGCTCAGTTTGGCTGGATGGCCAGGTCTAGGAAGACTTCTGGTGGTCCCAAAATCTTTCCATTTAAGGATTATGGAGGCCACTGTGCTCTTAGGAACCTTGAGTAATGCAGAAATTCTTTTGTAACCTTGGCCAGATCTGTGCCTTGCCACAATTCTGTCTCTGAGCTCTTTGGGCAGTTCCTTTGAGCTCATGATTCTCATTTGGTCTGACATGTACTGTGAGATGTGAGGTCATATATACACAGGTGTGTGCCTTTCCCTAACAAGTCCAATCAGTTTAATTAAACACAGCTGGACTCCAATGAAGGAGTAGAACCATCTCAAAGAGGATCACAAGGAAATGGACAGCATGTGACTTAAATATGAGTGTCTGAGCAAAGGGTCTGAATACTTATGACCATGTGATATTTCAGTTTTTCTTTTTTAATAAATTTGCAAAAATTTCTATATTTCTGTTTTTTTCAGTCAAGATGGAGTGCAGAGTGTACTTTAATGAGAAAGAAAAATAAACTGCTTAGAATTTACCAAATGGCTGCAATGAAACAGAGTGAAAAATTTAAAGGGGTTTGAATACTTTCCGTATCCACTGTAATATAATATATGAACGAGTGACCAAGGTTATTAACAGAATGGGTGAACTACAGTACCAGCACAGGTTATTCAGTTTGGAAAAATGAAGACTTAGGGGCGATCTTATTATAATGTACAAATATATGAAGGGACAGTACAGAGAACTTTCTAATAAGCTTTTTACACCTAGACCTGCAATGATGACAATAAGACATCCTCTACATCTAGAGGAAAGAAGATTTAATTATAATCATAGATGCAGACCTGATGAGGTCTGACCAAGGAAGAATAGAGGGAGATAATTACTTCACGTGATCTAGACTCTATGCTTCTCTTAATACATCCCAGAACTGTTTGTCTTTTTTGCTGCTGCATTACACTGTTAACTCATGTGCAGTCTGTGATCTATTAGTATAGCCAAGTCTTTTTCATACGTGGTGTTGTTTAGTTCTATTCCTCCCATTCTGTAGATGTAATTTTCGTTTATCTTGCCCAGATCTAGAATCTTACATTTCTCCCTGTTAAATACCATTATATTAGTCACTGACCATTGTTCAAGCTTATCTAGATCCTTCTGAATCCTTTCTCTGTGTTACGCACATGCCCGGTAGACTAGCGTGAGCGTGATTAGTGATCCCACTGTACCATGAACCGATGAGTGCCTGGAGGGGCGTAACTAAGTATGAACCCGATCCGACCAAGGTCACATGGCGGCTCAGTCGACTCCGTGAACCAGGGAGCAACCGAGCAGAAGGACCAGGTGCTACTCAAGGTCAGACCCTGGTCACAGCTGTTGACCCACACTGGGGAATGCAGGAACAGGCAGGTTAAACTGGCATATTGACTGGTGGGTACTGGCAGGCACGGTTGGTGTGCAGACAGGTGGATATTAATAGGCACAGCTGGTATGCAGACAGGTGGGCGCTGGCAGGCACGGCTGGCATGCAGACAGGTGGGCACAGGGAGGCACGGCTGACATGCAGACATGCGGGTATAGGCAAGTAGGAACGTAGCAGGATAGGGACCAGTACAGACTGGGATACAGGAACAAAGCAGGTGCGGTAGACAAGCAGAGCGGAGCAAAACCCGCAGATGCGGTGAACAAGCAAAGCAGAGCAAAAGCCGCAGATGCGGTGAACAAGCAAAGCAGAGCAAAACCGCAGATGCGGTGAACAAGCAAAGCGGAGCAAAAACCGCAGATGCGGTAAACAAGCAAAGCAGAGCAAAACCCGCAGATGTGGTGAACAAGCAAAGTAGAGCAAAACCGCAGATGCGGTGAGCAAGCAAAGCAAAGCAAAACCCGATGATGCGGTAGACAGGACAGGGCTCTGTTCACATGGAACAGACTGAAAAACACAAGAAGATAGCTGGAACACAGAAGTTACATACAGAAGGAGGGAAACAGAAGGAGCAGAACCAGATACACTCAAGGCATTTCTCATGAAGTAGCGAGTGAACACAAGACTCACAAACAGAAGTACAGAGACAACGAGTTGGAATTAGGTACAGGTTCAGATACTGCAGGAAAGAGGAAAGATACAGACATAGAGACAAACAAGTGAAGAACTAGGACACTGTTCAGACAGGATCTGAACCAGGAACGAGCCTGGGAACTCAGCCCCCAGGGAGGCAGAAACTGACTAGAAGTCACAGGTACAGGTAGAGGCCCTGGGTATTCAGCCCCTAGGGTGGCGGACAGACTAGAGTCAGGACAGGACCTGGCAACTCACAGTTGCACAGAACAGACTGTAAGAAAGTGTTGCTCAGGCGCCTCCTACTGGGTGGAGGAGGTTTAAGTATCCAGTGACTCACAGCAAAAGGCTGGGGATGCATTAGGACTGCGCACACTATAGCTTTAAGAATCAGAAAGCAACAGCGCCGACGCCCTAAGCCAGCAGACAAGAGACATACAAACTGAAGCAAAAGTGTGCAGCCTGGCCTGAAAGGTAAGATTGCGGTCTTGCATGGTGGGAGATGGTAAGCCATGCAAGCACGCCGCCAGGGATGTTACACTCTGTCTTATCTAGTGTTAGCTATCCCTCCTAACTTTGCATCTTCTGCAAATTTGACTAGTTTACCTTCAGTTCCCTTATTTAGATCATTTATAAAAATGTTGAACAACACTGGGGCCAAGACAGAGCCTTGTGGTACCCCACTTGAAACACTCTTCCAATTGTATGTGCGACCAGTTATTACCACTCTGAGTGCGATCACTGATCCAGTTATGAATCCACCTAACCTTATCCTTGTCTATCCCATAATTGGTAATTTTTTCACTAAGGATCGTATGAGATAGTTTATCCAGTGCTTTGAGAGATATACTATATACTATATCTACCACATTTCCCTGACCCACCCAGTCAGTGATTCCATCATAGAAATAAATTAGATTAGTCTGACATGACTTGTTTGCTACAAACCCATGCTGGTTCTGGTTAATTACTGTATTCCTATCCAAGTGCTTGCATACATGCTGTTTAACCCTTTCACGACATTAGCCGTACATGTACGGCACATGCCGATTATCTCCCTTTGCCGCGGGCTCCGGTGATGAGCCCGCACCTTTCCGGGAACGTGACAGCTGATCTGATCGGCTGTCATATGTCCCTAACAGCCACAGGTGGAATCTCTGACAGCGGTATTTAACATGGCCGCGGCGGAAGGATGTCACTAGTCTCGCCCATCGGCACCCGTGTCACATGACCCCGGGTCGCCGATGGGTTGGAATGAAAACTTGGGGACTGCAGTAGACCCCTGTGATTGTCATTGCCAGGATCCTATGAGCGCCGCCCAGCTGTTGACGCTCATAGCAAGTGAGCATTTCTGATACACACAGGCGATCTGATGATCGCCTGTGTGTAGCACAGGTGATCAGATGACTGCAATGTCTAGTTTCCCCTGGAGACTATTGAAGCATGTAAAAAGTAAAAAAATGTTTTTAAACATATAAAAAAATGTAAAAAAATATAAAAAGTTTAAATCACCCCCACTTTCGCCCCATTCAAAATAAAACAATGAAAAAATATGTACACATATTTGGTATCGCCGCTTTTAGAATTTTACGATCTATCAATATATAAAAAGAATTAATCCTATCGGTAAACGGCGTAATGAGAAAAAAAATTCAAATGCCAGAGTTACATTTTTTTGGTCGCCCCAACATTGCAATAAAATGCAATAACGGGTGATTAAAACATCGTATGTACCCCAAAATGGTATCAATAAAAACGTCAGCTCAAAAAATAAGCTCTCATCCAGATCCTGAACAATGGAGATTCTATGGATCTTGGAAAATGGCGACTTTTTTTTTTTTTAACCTAATTTTGGATTTTTTTTCACCACTTAAATAAAAAAGAACCTATACATGTTTGGTATCTACGAACTCATAATGACCTGGAGAATCATAATGGCAGGTCAGTATTAGCATTTTGTAAACATGGTAAAAAAAAAAACAACAACTGTGGAATTGCCCTTTTTTTTGCAATGTCACCCTACCTGGAATTTTTTTCCCCGTTTTCCAGTACACGATATGGTAAAACCAATGTTGTCATTCAAAAGTACAACATGTCCCTCAAAAAAATAAGCCCTCATATAGCCAGATTGATCAAAAAATAAAAAAAAGTTATGGCTCTGGGAAGAAGGGGAGCAAAAAACGAAAGCGCAAAAATGGAAAAGGGTTGTGGGGTGAAAAGGTTAATAATTTGTTCAAAGATCTTTCTTAGTATAGAAGTAAGGCTCACTGACCTGTTATTTCCTGGCTCCACCTTCTTTCCTTTTTTGAAGATAGGGTCAACATTTGCCCTTCTCTAATCTTCTGGGACTTCTCCTGTTCTTCAGGAATTTTTAAAGATTCTGGCTAGTGGTTCTGCAATTTCCTCTGCTATCTCTTTCAGTACCCTAGGATGTAATTCATCTGGACCTGGAGATTTGAATTAGCTACGTTTTCCCTCACCATCTCTCTGTTTATAGATAGTGTGGATTCTTTTGTTCCTTCGATAGCACAGTGAAGATCAGTTGATGTTACATTTACATAGGAATTTAAAAGTTCGGCCTTCTCAACATCATCTTTGGCAACTTCACCCTTTTTATCCTGTAAAAATCCTATAGCATCTTTGACTTTTCTTTTGCTTTCGACATACCCCCAAAATCCTTTTGTATTGCTTTTGGTCTCCCTTACAAGCCTCACTTTATTACTGGCTTTAGCTCTTCTAACGTTTGCCCTGCATTCTCTGCAGACAGCATTTTATTCTTCTTTAGAGATGCCCCCTCTTTCTATTTTGATATACATTTCTTTTTTTCCTTTTCAGCAAGTGTTTAAGTTCTGTGTTCATCTATACTGGTCTTTTTAAATGCTTCTAATTCTTCCTTCTTTCTGGGATTGTTACTGATTGTGCAGTGAGAATTTAATTTAGCAAAATCTCCCATCCTTCTTGGACATTTCTTAGAACATCCAGCCATTAGACCTTTCCTACCCTCCTTGTGAGTCCATTAAAATCTGACTTTCTGAAGTCCAACCTTAGGCCACGGCCCCACTATCAGTATTCGGTCTGTATTCGGTCAGTATTTTTTCTCAGGAGTGGGAGACAAAACCATGAGTGGGTGATAAATGCAAAATTGGTGCACTTGTTTCTATTATACCTTTTCTCTGATTGTTCTTCACCTGGTTTTGTCTACCACTCCTGAGAAAAAATACTGATCAAACACTGATAGTGGGGCCGTGGCCTTGAAGTCTGATTCCTCGCTGGTCTTCCTCCTCTTGTAATCCAAAATGCAAGGATAGCATGATCTTTGCTGCCTAAATACCCAGTCACCTTCACTTCCTCAACCATTTCCTCCCTGTTAGTAAGAATTAGATCTAAGATGGAATATCCTCTTGTTCTTTCTTCTACCTTTTGAAAGATAAAGTTGTCAGCAAGATAAGATAAGAATTTTCTGGACCCATTACTTTTGCGTGAGAGAGATTCCCAACAAATATGTGGATAGTTAAAAATCTCCTATGATCACTTTGTTGTACTTTTTTGAGAATAAAGACATCTGATTTATAAAGAGTTGGCATGTACACCTTGTCTGACATGTTAAACAATTCTTCAAATGGTACAGATGTTCTTTTTTAAAAAAAATGTGGCATATATAAAATATCCATGCTGTTTCCAGATTTTTTTTACATGTTGGAGGTAAACAGGGAGAGGTGAGTTTCTTTTTTCTTTTAATTAATATAGTACATTGTACTCATTGAGGTGATCATACTGTGTGGTGGGCTATGTGGTTCCCATTATACTGTTTGGATATGTGGGGGACAATTATTCTGTTTATAGGGCTATGTAGGGACCGTTATACTGTATAGGGACCATAATACTGTGTGGAGGGCTATTTTGGGCCATTATATCATGTGGAGGGCAATGTGGGGCATTATACTGTTTGGAGGGCTATGTGGTGGGGAGCATTATACTGTTTGGCGGGTTATGTGGGGGGCCAATATACTGTTTAGTGGACAATGTGGCTGAACATTATACTGGGGGCCTATTATACTATTTGCAAGGCTTTGAGGGCCATTATACTGTTTGGAGGGCTATTCTGGGGCCAATATACTGTATGGTGGGCTATGTGGAGGTCAATATACTGTTTGGAGGGCTATGTGGTTTCAAATTATACTGTTTGGAGGGTTATGTGGGGGCCATTATACTGTCTGGAAGGCTATATGGGGGGCCATTATACTGTGTGGAGGGCTATGTTGGGGCCATTATACTGTGTATGGCAGTGTTATACTGTGTGGACGGCTATGTGGTGACCATTATACTGTTTGGAGGGCTAATAGGGGCTATCATGCTGTGTAACGGCCATTATACTGTATGGGGGCCATTATACACTGTGGAAGGTTGTGTGAGGGTCATCATACTGTATTGAGGACCATTCTACTGTATTGAGGGATATCAAACTGAGTAGAGAGTCATCATACTGTATGGTGGCCATCATATTATGTGAAGAGCTGTGGGGGCCCTCATACTATGTTCAGGCCATCATACTGTGATTCGATCATTGTGGAGGCATCATAATATGTGTAGCGTCGGTGTCTCTGCCTCCTGCCGGGCAGAGACGCCGTTCCCCTCATCGCCGCGGTCCCGGTCCGGCGTCCTCCAGCTCCCCTGCTGCTGCCCAGGGTGCGCGCACACACGCAGCTTCCTGGTCACTGTGCTTAGGGTGCGCGTGCGCTCCCTCCCTCTTAAAGGGCCTGCGCGCTCCGTCCTAAAGAGTCCCCTGCCAATAGCTGGAGGACCACTCCTATTTAAAGCACCTCCTCCAAAATGGAGGTGCCTGTTCAAGGTTGTTGTTTGTGTGCTAACACTCTCCTTATCCCTCAGGTTCCAGTGCCCGCCAGCCTGTCTATCAGCCGTGCCCACCCGCCTGTCTATCAGCCGTGCCCGCCAGCCTGTCTCTCAGCCGTGTTACGTATCCGGGTGGTGGAACCTCTGTGCTGCAGTGCAAGGAGGGACCAGAGGGGCGTGACTATTTATCAACTCCGCCCAACCATGGTCGCATGGCGGCTCAGTCGACTCCGTGAACCAGGGACGAACCGAGCAGAGGGACCGACCTTGTATGAGAGCAGGTGACTCCCACAGGTCAGAAGGCAGGTACTGACAGGTACAGCGGATGAGCATCGCTGGCAGACTGACGGGTGGTCTGGGTAGACAAGCAGTCGGACACAACAGGTAACTGGCAGGTGCTTCCAGGCAAGCAGGCAGGCGGGCACAACAGGTAGCTGGCAGGCGCTTCCAGGTAAGCAGGCAGGCGGGCACAACAGGTAACTGGCAGGTGCTTCCAGGTAAGCAGACAGGCGGGCACAACAGGTAGCTGACAGGTGCTTCCAGGTAAGCAGGCTGGTGGGCACGGCCGGTAACAGGCAGGTGCTTCCAGGTAAGCAGGCTGGCGGGCACGGCAGGTAACAGACCGGTGCTTCCAGGTAAGCAGGCGAGCTGAGCCCATAGACAGACTGGCGGACTGGACTGTAGACAGACTGTCGGGCTGGATAGTAGTCAGACTGGCGGACTGGACTGTAGAACAGGCTGGCGGACAGGACTAACTTGCAGAGGACCTGAGGGCTGAAGCAAAGTAAGTAACACAAAGCAACAACCTTGTACGGGCACCTCCATATTGGAGGAGGTGCCTTTTATAGGGAAAGTCCTCCGGCAATTGGCCGGGGACTTTTTAGGATGGCACGCGCGGCCCCTTGAAGAGGGAGGGAGCGTGCGCACGCCCTAAGCACAGAGCAAGGGAAGCTGCGTGCACCAGCCACAGCTGCAGGGAGGCCGGAAGACGCCGTGGCAGGACCGCGGCGGTAATGGGGACGGCGTCTCTGCCTGGCAGGGGGCAGAGATGCCGATACTACAAGCCATGCCCACCAGTCTGTCTACCTGCCGTGCCTGCCGGCTTACCTACCTGCATCACCTATCAGTTTACCTGCCGTGCCCACCGGCTTGCCTACCCGGATCACCTGTCAGGCTACCTGCCGTGCCCACCTGCTTGCCTTCCCGGATCACCTGTCAGGCTACCTGCCGTGCTCATCCGCTGTACCTGTCAGTTTCAGCTATCTGACCCGTGGTAGCCGCCTGCTCTCACACAAGGTTGGTCCCAGAGTGGCACCTGGTTCACCTTCCCGGTCCCTCCTTGGTTCATGGAGTCGACTAAGCCGCCGTGTGGCCAGGGTCGGTCCGGGTTGGCACTTAGTTGCGCCCTTCTGGTCCCTCCTTGCATCACAGCTCAGAGGTTCCGTAACAGTATGTTCGGGACACTGTGGGAACATCATATTTTGCGGTACTGTGAGGTCAATATACTGTGCTAGTAGAAGGTAATTTGCAGGAATTCACTGTGATGGTATCATACTGTGTTTGGGAGGCACTCTTGTTGGTATCATTCTTTATGGGGGCCATGAAAGGCATATCTTAGTGCATGTGAACTCTAATGGGCTTCAATAGGATCAACTGTGACCTTGCTGAATATTTTTTTTTGGAGGGGAGGCCCAATTAGGACTTCTGCTACGAGGCTCCATGATTTCTGTGTAAGCCCCTACGCAACATCTGTCATTTTATTTCCACATTCCATCTTTTACAGAAGAAAAAGAAGGATCAAATAATAGAAGAGAATATCAAGAAAAGTAAGGAAGCAAAAGAGAAAAAGGAACAGCAACAATGGAAGATTATGGCCTCATCTTTGGAAAAAGAAATCATGGAAGATTTCTTCTCTGGGTTAAAAAGGCTAGAAGATTTCATCATATCTTTGCAGTCACCATCTGTGAAATACCAAGCACAACTAAGGGCACTAACACTCTGCTTTAAAAAATGGACCGAAGAGTGCCTAACGAAATGTAGGTGATTTTATTGCAGCACTTGTAAGCGATATGCATTTTTAGTGTATGTCCACACTATAGCATTTTCACTAATTGATATAGAGAGTGGATGCATTTCCTGCTGTAAATATTCGCAGCATAAATTGGCAGGCAGTGGATACCAAAACTACAATGCTCATTAATTAACCTTGCGGGTTTTCTCCAGAGTGTGTTAATGAGATTTCATAAAATCTCTTCCACAAAGTTGAAACTGTGTATCTGACCTGTGTGAATATATCCTTGTAGTCGCCATTTTAAAAAGTTTAAACTTACTCACATAGTTTTTTTTTTTATTATTATATGTTTCAGTTAAAGATCAAAGAGACTTAAGTATTGTTGTGGAATTAATGAAAATAATCCAAGCAATCATGAACGGTTACCAGGATTTATTACAGAAGGACGATCAACACCGGATAGCTACTTATCTTAGTCAACTTGGTTTTGACAGCCTGGCCTGTTCATTAAGGCCATCCAAGGTACTGTATATTAGTCTATTATATCATAACAAACAAGCAGCATGCCTATAGTGATGGATATTTCAGACAGAAAGGAAGAACAATTATTTGTCACCAAAAGTTGGCTCTTATTAGGAAATACTGCACAATCTGTGTGATACCTGGCATACAACATTTGTAAGGTTTCAGCTTTTATACTACATAGATCTTGTGTTCTCACACTGATGAAGTTTTTATAGTTATGGCAGGAGAATTTTGGCTTCTTACCGACTTGCTAATGACATGGGTTTAATTACCCATGAGTGCAGCCAGAGAACAGAGGGAATACACTGTGTGCAGAATTATTAGGCAAGTTGTATTTTAGAGGATTATTTTTATTGATCAACAACTATGTTCTCAATAAACCCAAAGGACTCATAAATATCCAAGCTTAATATTTTTGAAAGTTGGAGTGTTTTTTTTTTAAGATTTGGCTATCTTAGGAGGATATCTATTTGTGCAGGTAACTATTACTGTGCAGAATTATTAGGCAACTTAATAAAAAACAAATACAGTTATATGAAAAAGTTTGGGCACCCCTATTAATCTTAAGCTTAATGTTTTATAAAAATTGGTGTTTTTGCAACAGCTATTTCAGTTTGATATATGTAATAACTGTTGGACACAGTAATGTTTCTGCCTTGAAATGAGGTTTATTGTACTAACAGAAAATGTGCAATCTGCATTCAAACAAAATTTGACAGGTGTGTAAGTATGGGCACCTCACCAGAAAACTGACATTAATATTTAGTAGATCCTCCTTTTGCAAAAATAACAGCCTCTAGTCACTTCCTGTAGCTTTTAATGAGTTCCTGGATCCTGGATGAAGGTATTTTTGACCATTCCTCTTTACAAAACAATTCCAGTTCAGTTAAGTTTGATGGTCGCCAAGCATGGACAGCCCTCTTCAAATGATCCCACAGATGTTCAATGATATTCAGGTCTGGGGACTGGGATGGCCATTCCAGAACATTGTAATTGTTCCCCTGCATGAATGCCTGAGTAGATTTGGAGCGGTGTTTTGGATCATTGTCTTGCTGAAAGATCCATCCCCTGTGTGATTTCAACTTTATCACTGATTTTTGAACATTATTGTCAAGAATCTGCTGATACTGAGTGGAATCCATGCGTCCCTCAACTTTAACAAGATTCCCGGTGCCGGCATTGGCCACACAGCCCCAAAGCATGATGGAACCTCCACCAAATTTTACTGTGGGTAGCAAGTGTTTTTCTTGGGATGCCGTGTTTTTTGCCGCCATGCATAACGCCTTTTTGTATGACCAAACAACTCAATCTTGGTTTCATCAGTCCACATGACCTTCTTCCAAAAAGAAATTGGCTTCTCCAAATGTGCTTTTGCATACCTCAGCCGACTCTGTTTGTGGCGTGCTTGCAGAAACGGCTTCTTTCGCATCACTCTCCCATACAGCTTCTCCTTATGCAAAGTGCGTTGTATAGTTGACCGATGCACAGTGACACCATCTGCAGCAAGTTGATGCTGCAGCTCTCTGAAGGTGGTCTGAGGATTGTCCTTGACTGATCTCACCATTCTTCTTCTCTGCCTTTCTGATGTTTTTCTTGGCCTGTCACTTCTGGCCTTAACAAGAACTGTCCCTGTGTTCTTCCATTTCCTTACTATGTTCCTCACAGTGGAAACTGACAGGTTAAATCTCTGAGACAGCTTTTTGTATCCTTCCCCTGAACAACTATGTTGAATAATCTTTGTTTTCAGATCATTTGACAGTTGTTTTGAGGAGCCCATGATGCCACTCTTCAGAGGAGATTCAAACAGGAGAACAACTTGCAAGTGGCCACTTTAAGTAGCTTTTCTCATGATTGCATACACCTGGCTATAAAGTTCAAAGCTCAATGAGGTTACAAAACCAAAAAAACTGCTTTAGTAAGTCAGTAAAAAGTAGGTAGGAGTATTTAAAACAAGAAAATGATAAAGGTGCCCATACTTATGCACCTGACAAATTTTGTTTGAATGCAGATTGCACATTTTCTGTTAGTACAATAAACCTCATTTCAAGGCAGAAACATTACTGTGTCCAACAGTTATTACATATATCAAACTGAAATAGCTGTTGCAAAAACACCAATTTTTATAAAACATTAAGCTTAAGATTAATAGGGGTGCCCAAACTTTTTCATATAACTGTATAATCCCATCTCACTTATTTTCACCTGGTAAACCAATATCAGTGCACAAAATTTAGAAATAAACATTTCTGACAAACCCCCCCCAAAAAGCTAGTGATCAGTATAGCCACCTTTCTTTATGATGACACTCAACAGCCTTCCATCCATAGATTCTGTCAGTTGCTTGATCTGTTTTCGATCAACATTGCATGCAGCAGCCACCACAGCCTCCCAGACACTGTTCCGAGAGGTGTACTGTTTTCCCATTTTATGATGGACCACAGGTTCTCTATGGGGTTCAGATTAGGTGAACAAGGGGGCCATGTCATTATTTTTTCTTCTTTTAGACCTTTACTGGCCAGCCACGCTGTGGAGTAGTTGGATGCATGTGATGGAGCATTGTCCTGCATGAAAATCATGTTTTTCTTGAACGATACCAACTTCTTCCTGTACCACTGCTTGAAGAAGTTGTCTTCCAGAAACTGGCAGTAGGTCTGGGAGTTGAGCTTCACTCCATCCTCAACCTGAAAAGGTCCCACAACTTCATCTTTGATAATACCAGCCCATACCAGTACCCCACCTCCACCTTGTTGGCGTCTAAGTCAGAGTGGAGCTCTCTGCCCTTTACTGATCCAGCCTCTGGCCCATCCATCTGGCCCATCAAGAGTCACTCTCATTTCATCAGTCCATAAAACCTTTGGAAAATCAGTCTTAAGATATTTCTTGGCCCATTCTTGACGTTTTATCTTATGTTTCTTGTTCAAAGGTGGTCGTTTTTCAGCCTTCCTTACCTTGGCCATGTCCCTGAGTATCGCACACCTTGTGTTTTTTGATACTCCAGTAACGTTGCAGCTCTGAAATATGGCAAAACTGGTGGCGAATGGCATCTTGGCAGCTTCACGCTTGATTTTCCTCAATTCATGGGCAGTTATTTTGCGTCTTTTTTGGCCAACACGCTTCTTGCGACCCTGTTGGCTATTTGCCATGAAACACTTGATTGTTCGGTGATCACGTTTCAAAAGTTTGGAAATTTCAAGACTGCTGCATCCCTCTGCAAGACATTTCACAATTTTGGACTTTTCAGAGCCCATCAAATCTCTCTTCTGACCCATTTTGCCAAAGGAAAGGAAGTTGCCTAATAATTAAGCACACCTTATATATAGGGTGTTGATGTCATTATACAACACCCCTCCTCATTACAGAGATGCACATCACCAGATTTACTTAATTGGTAGTTGGCTCTCAAGCCTATGCAGCTTGGAGTAGGACAATATGTATAAAAAGTATCATGTTATCAAAATACTCATTTGCCTAATAATTCTGCACACGGTGTATGTTCTTCAACGTTGTCGTAGGCTCCACTTTTGCAACTCTGGTGTCTTCATAAAAAGTGTAAAAATTCTAGAAGGTAAACTGATTTGTTGTAGAGTGAGCTTATGGCTTTTATGGCTTTTAGATGTATTATGACTAAAATGCACTTTTTAGTGACGTAATAGACATAGGGGCTGATTCTTAAAAACTTTTAATGCAAAAAAACTGCTGGAAAAGCTGAAAAAGTCGACAAATTTTTGCGCAACGGAGAATTGGCAAAAGTTTTGCAACTTTTGGAGGAGGAGCAGGAGTGGGACAGAGGTGTGTCACATGCGCCCATCAATTGAATCAAAAGGGCCAGTGTTTTGTATGCTATAGCAATTGTGTGCTGCAACAGTCTTTATGCATCGGCCCCATAATTTCTAACGTTATGGAAGTATTGCCTATAGTGAAGTAGCCAGAAATTTAAATGCTGTACATGTACTGCAGATTTCACTCTTTAACTCCTTTACGACCTTCTCAGTAATAATACATAGTTGCGCCCTGGGCCTATTGGTCCAGCTGCGTACTATTATGCCCAATCTTTAATGCGGTACCGCGACCGTAGTCGCCGTGATCGCATTAAATTTCCGGAACCATCTTACCTCAGGGTAGATGGCGCCATCATCTCAGGGGGTGCCACTGCCCCCCCCCCCACTACCACGATTGCTGTGATTGGCTCTTCAATTCTGAACAGCCAATCACAGCATTTCTCACTGTTTGTGCAGCCTAGGCTCGGTGCTCCTAAGAGCCATCTCTGATTGGTGCGATCGATGTCATCATCGATTGCAGCAATCAGAGTACCTGACCGGGAGGTGACTGGGTGGTGACTGGCCTGTGACCTGGCTGTCACCACCCTATCACCCCCCTGTGACCGCCCTGCAGATCCTCACACTTGGTGAGGATTTCTACAGAGCGGTCACACTGCTGATCTGTGCTGTGCTGGGCCTTGTAGTGATACAGAATCTTCTGTGACACTTCAAGACCTTTCTCCTACCTGCTCTGGTCTTTGGTCTTCTGGATCTCCGATGTCCTGCTGCTGCTCCGGTGTCCTGCTGCTGCTCCGGTTTCCTGCTCCGGTCCTGCTGCGGTGTCCTGGATCTTCTGCTCCGGTTTCCTGCTGCTGATCCTGCTACTGACCCTGCTCCTGATCCAGCTGAAAAAAGAACAGAGAATACTTTGGTAAGTCCATCTCTATTCTCTCCTCATCCACCCCAACCCCCCCTCTTTTTACCCCCACACCCCCCTCTCTTTTTACCACCCTCCCCATCCCCTTTTTCTGCCACTGTGCGCTGATCAGTACTTGATCGCGCGTTTTTTGGCATTTTTTTTTTGTGCGTCCTGCAGCGACCGAGCGCTGACCAGTGATTGCGTCACTGATCAACATCTGTGCTCGCTGTTTTGCATGTCTTTTTTTTGTCACTGTCCATTCCCCCCCCCCTCCCACTTTGCACCACCTCCGTGCGTGCATCCAGCAGCCGCCAAACGTTGATCGGTGACGCAAATCACCGATCAGCACTTGCTACTTTACACTTTTTTTTCCACTAACTATTTTTCTTTTGTAGAGGGCGGTCGTACTGTCCTATTGTGTGCCGTGCTGAGCCTTGCGGTGCCACAGAAGCCTGTGACACCACAATCGCCGCTCCTGCTACAGAAAACATCTGACAGAAGACATCTGACAGAAGACAACTGTAAGTAGCATTTTTGATCCGTCCTCATCCACCCCACTCCCCCTCTTCACCTCTCCTCCTCTCCTTCTTCCCACCCGCCTTTCTGCCACCAAGTGCTGATCATTACTTGATCAGTACTTGATCGCTCGACTTTTGTGCGTTTTTTTTTCGTGCTTTCTACGGCGGCCGAGCAATGATCAGTGACCGCAGATCACTGATCTGCTCTCGTGCTCTCTGTTTAACAATCCCCTTCATTTGCACCACATCCGCACGCACACCTACCAGCTGCCGAGAGATGATTGGTGACATAGTTCACCGATCCGCACTCGTGCTCGCTGTTTTCACCACCTACAGTTGTTCCTTTTTTTTTCCAGAAAAAAAAAAAAAAGTTTACACCCAAACACACTGACACACACACACACACTCTAAATAAAGTACTGACAAACACGCACCACATGCATAAAAAATGTCCCGCTCATCCCAAACTCGCTATTCAGCGGAGGAGGCATACACTTTCCTTGCCTCCAACACTGACAGCGAGGGGGAGGATCCCACCTTTCTTTATTTTTCTGATTCCTCGTCGTCCTCCTCTTCCTCCTCTTTGCCCTCCTCAGGTGCTGCTGGACCGCCGCGCAGTTGCCCCAGGAGAGAAGACAAACCAGCGCCCCCTACTACTGACCCCGTATGGACCTCACCACCCGAAAATTATGAGTCATTGATTCCTGATTTTGTGGCGGAATCAGGAATCAAGTTTGACACCAATGGCCTCACAGAAATAGACTTTTTTAAAGTCTTTCTCTGAGGATTTTGTAAATCTCATGGTGGGCCATCAATTTTTGGAACAAAACCCATCTTCATCATTTTCTAACAGGTCTCCTGTAGACGCAGTAGAAATGATGAAGTTTTGGGGCCTGGTCCTTCATATGGGTATTCTGAAGAAGCCAGAACTTCGGCAATACTGGAGTGTTGACGTTTTGTATAACACTCCAGTGTTCCGAATGGTCATGACCCGGACACGTTTTGAGGCCATCCACAAGTTCTTGCATTATAACGATAATGCAAGGTGTCCTGCAGGTGATGACCCAAACTTTGATAGTCTTTTCAAAGTTCGGCTGGTCATCGAGCTCTTCAACAACAAGTTTGCTGAAGTGTATGTGCCCCAAAGGGACATCTGCGTGGATGAGTCCTTAATCCATTTTAAGAGGCGGCTTAGATTCCAGCAGTACCTGCCCAGTAAGAGGGCCAGGTACAGAATCAAGCTGTATAAACTGTGTGAGGGTACACTCACATGTTTAGAGTTTATGAAGGGAAGGACTCCTGAATTGAACCCCTGCCCTGAATGCCTCCCCTATCCTGGGAGCGAGTGGGAAAAGTGTGTGGGATTTGGTGTTCCCACTGCTGGACAAAGGTTATCACTTCTACATGGATAACTTTTATACAAGTCCCTCTCTGCCCGACGTACTGCAGCCTGTGGTACTGTCCGCAAAAATCAGAGAGGCCTCCCAAAGATGCTAATTGGGCAGCTGCTCAGAAGGGGTGAGAGCAGAGCCCAATGTAGCGACCACTTTCTGGTGATCAAGTTCAAGGACAAGAGGGATGTCCTTTTCTTGACTACCAAACATGGTAATGGCAGCACCCTCAGCACTGTACGAGGTTCCACTACACAGGTCATCAAACCAGACTGTGTAGTGGGGTACAACAAGTACATGGGGGGAGTTGATCTCTCTGATCAAGTCCTCCAGCCGTACAGTGCTTTGAGAAAGGCGAAGGTGTGGTACAAGAAGTTGGCCGTGCACATCGTACAGATGGCAATGCACAACGCTTTCCTTCTGTCACAATGTGCAGGCCATAGTTCCGCGTCGTACCTTCACTTCCAGGAGGTAGTTATCAAGGCCCTGATATTTGGCAGCAGTGACGGAGCGGGCCCCAGTACTTATGGAACTGAAGGACTTCGAATTGTACCAGACCAGCATTTCCCAGGAGAGGTCCCTCAAACAGGAAAAAAAGGTAAGTCACAAAAGAGGTGCCGAGTGTGTTCCAAAAGGGGAGTACGCAAGGACACCACTTACCAATGCAACACCTGCCCTGATAAACCTGGCCTGTGCCTGAAATAATGCTTCAGAAGGTCCCATACTTCCATGCACTACTAAATTAATTTCTGACGTATGACAACCTGACGAACACTACACAACTGACGTAGTGTTCGTCAGGGTGTCATACGTCAGTTTTGTAGTGTTCGTCAGGTAGTCCTACACAACTGACACTACATTATAAAATTCACAAATCGGGTATCAGTTCCAAAAAGGGGGGCACTTTTTGGGCATTTCCACTGTTTAGGCACATCAGGGGCTCTGACAACGTGACATGACCCCTACAGACCATTCCAACAAAGTCTTCCTGTGAAAGTTCCTGTGAAGCACGTGAAGGGTTAATAAACTTCTTGAATGTGGTTTTGAGCACCTTGAGGGGTGCAGTGAGGGGTGCAGTTTTTAGAATGGTGTCACTTTTGGGTATTTTCTGTCATATAGACCCCTCAAAGTGACTTCAAATGTGGTGTGGTCCGTAAAAAAAATGTTTTTGTAAATTTTGTTGTAAAAATGAGAAATCGCTGGTTAACTTTTAACCCTTATAGTTCCCCAACAAAAAAATTTTGGTTCCAAAATTGTGCTGATGTAAAGTAGACATGTGGGAAATGTTATTTATTAACTATTTTGTGTGACATATCTCTCTGATTTAAGGGCATGAAAATTCAAAGTTTGAAAATTGTGAATTTTTTTAAATTTTTGCCAAATTTTCTTTTTTTTTCACGATTAAGCGCAAGTGATATCGAATAAATTTTACCACTATCATGAAGTACAATATGTCTTGAAAAAATAATCTCAGAATCAGTTTGATCCGTTGAAGTGTTCCAGAGTAATTACCTCATAAAATGACAGTGGTCAGAATTGCAAAAATTGGCCTGGTCATTAACATGCAAACCACCTTGGGGGTAAAGTGGTTAAATTACAAAAGGTGACATCCACAGTAAAAATCCACAGCATAAATTAATGCATTGGGGATATTAAATCCACATTTCTAAATGACGCATGAATGAGATTTTGCAAAATTTCATCCACAACATTGTTACTGAAACACCATAATGGCCCCCCCAATTATTGCAAGTCTTTAAGGCTATGTGCCTACGATGCAGAAATGAAGCAGAAAATTTCTGCACCATTTTTGCATCTCCCTGGCAGAAAAAACGCATGCAGATTGTGCATGCGTTTTTCCTGCAGAATACATGCGGATTCACATGCGTTTCCACATGCAGATTGACAAGCGCTTTCCAGGCGATAGCATCACTTGGAAAGTGCTTGACAACTAGGTCACACTGTATAAATCCATGCAAACAGCATGGATTTATACAGTGTGAACCGTAAAAATTAAAACAAATAAAGCTATACTCACCCCCGATGCCCGGCATGGCTGCAGCGCTCATTCCTGTCTGGTTCCCGGCTGCCGGCATATCGCGAGACAGAGCGGTGAAGGGCCTGTGACGTCACCGTAGGTCCTCAAGCGATGCCGGCATTCAGAGAGAAGACGCCGGAAAGGTGAATATAACTTTATTTGTTATTTTATTCTTTTTTTACAGGTACAATGGTACCCAGGTCTGGATGAGAGTCTCCTCTCCTCCAGAACTGGGTACCATCCGCACATAGAGACGCATAGAAGCCGCTTGTACAAATGTACAGTCGCGGTTTCTATGCGTTTCAATGCAAGTCAATGGCGGGAGTTCCGCTGCGCTTCCGCAAAATTAAATGACATGCTGCGGATTTTTGTACGCAGCATAAACGCTGCGGAAAAATCCGCAGCATGTGCATAGAACATGCGGAATCCCATTGGGGACCATGGGGTGCGGATTACCTAGCGTTTAACAAGCGTTTATGCTGCGGAAATTCCGCATCATAAACGCTTGAAAAACGCTACGTGGACACACAGCCTAATAGTATTGATCTTTTCATATTGACCAAAGGGACTTTGTGGGCCCCTTAGGCTCCAGGGCCCGGGTGAGGTTGCAATCCCTGCACCTGCTGTAGTTACTTTCCTGGGTAGCATTGCTATCTATATCTCAAATCTGGCACAGCAACTTGTCTTTCATTCTCAACATTAAATAATATGGAATATATACGTATCATTTTAGATGTAATAAACTTAAAGGGGTTTTCCCATGAATAAAGTTAATTTTAATCAACATTTTAATCAATAGATCTTTGAATAATAAAATTGAATGTGTTTATTTATTTTTTCCTGTGCTGAGATAATCTTATTAATGTACCCCTGCTTTTTAATGTGTAATGTCCGTGTCTGACTATGCAGAACATGGTCTGATCATACCACAGCTCCTGGGCAGGAAAGGAGGAGCTAAAGAGTATACAGACATTACAGCAGGGGATCACAGCTGATTCTTTCTTTGAGGTAAAACATTGCTTAAAAACAGGCAGGAAAATGTTTTACCTTACAGAAAATAGCAGCAATGATCCCCTGCTGTCCTGTCTGTATACTCTTTTCCTTCCTCCCCTGCCCAGGAGCTGTGGTATGATCAGACCATGTCCCTGTACGGTCAGACACAGCCATTACACAGTACACAGCAGGGGCACATTTATAAGATTATCTCAGCACAGGAACATTTTTTTAATCACATCCAATTGTGGAACTTATTTTTATTCCAAGATCTAGTAATTAAAATGTACTTTGTTCGTGGGAAAACCCCTTTAAGTTAAATTCACAAATGCTATATTATGGAAGAAGTGAAAATAACTACAAGTATGTTTTAATAGTTTGTCAGCCACGAAGAGGAGACAGAAAAGAAATATGCAGTTGGTGTTGGTTCAGTTCGTTTCCAGCTTCAGTATATGGGACCACATTTGCTGAGGGATGAAAGAAGTGATCCAGACCCACGAGTGCAGCATTTCATTCCAGACACATGGCAGGTAAGTAACACATATAAATAGGAACAATCCTCAAAGTTCTGCTGGAATAAAATGCAGCAAAATACAAAAATACTGTGTCCCCATTTCAATAAGACTCATTTTGCCCACCAGTTTTTAGGGACCACTGAAGTAAGATGTGCCAAATTCATTAAGAGGTGTGAGCTTTATTTTATAATTAAAGGACTTGTCCAGGTTTGAGATGAAAGTCTGCAGTCACTCTATATGACTACAGGCTTCTGAATTCTCACTGCACACTTTTAGGATTCTCTGTTGCAGGTGGCAAGAGTGGACGATCACGTAAGCACAAGTATGCAAATTGTATATTTCTGGCACATTCCGACTAGACGGGTCTGGCCTCACTCAATTTATTTTCATTGAGTGAGGCCATGCATGTCTAGTCGGCACGTGACCGCATGTATGCAAATCGCCGTCACTAAAGAATCCTAACAGCATGCAGTGCGCACTGTGAGAATTCAAAAGTCTGCAGTCACATAGAATGACTGCAGATTCATCTGCTTGGACAACCCCTTTAATGCTCCTAGCGTAAATAAAAATGAGAATTAGTCAGTTTCACTAAAAAAATTTACATCCAGGTACCTTATAGATGATGTTGTGCCTGATTGGAGTCAATCTGTTTCTTTTTTTTTCTTGTCCAGACTCCATGATAAATTTTTACAGCCACAGCTCGTCTCTGCAGACTTCCATTTTCTCCGGTCTTCTGCAGCATGCCCCCACACAATGCCCTTAAAAATAGCAGTGTCATTATGATGCTCCTGAGTAAAAACATCTGTCCCATGCTGAGCCCCTAAATAAATAATTGCCCCTCACTATATTCACTGCACAAAATATGACCCACACACTGTCCCGCTTATGGTACATGCCCTCCACACTGTCCTCTCCTTTCCTTACTGGGCCCCCTCTTCACACTGTTTTCTCACACTGTGTCCCCCTATGGGGCCTAGTCTCTATACTGTGACCCCTCATCACATTCCCCCTCCTTGGTATACTGTCACACTTTTCTCCTCACATACTGTCTCCTCACACATTTCCCCCTCCCTCCTCATATTGTCTCCTTTCACACCCCCTGCTAACCATACTATCTCCTCACATATTTACCCCCGCTCTCCATACTGCCTCCTCACACATCCCCCCCTCCTCATACTGTGTCTGCACCCTTCCCCCCACTCACCATACTGTGTCTGCACCAATCTCCTCCCTCGCTCCCCATTCTGTGTTCACATACTGTATATTTTCCCATCACTCCTCACACCATGCCCACACCCAACCCTCCACTCACCATACTGTGTCTGCACCCATGTCCCCCTCATACTATTTCCTTATACATGCTCCATCATCTCCTCTTACTGTGTCCTCAATTTTCTGCTGCTTCCCCCTTCCCATATTGTGTGCACACACATCCCTTCCTCATTCCCCAAACTTTGTCCTCAAATCTTATGTCTTCTCCCCTCCAAACTGTGTCCTCAAATCCTATTTCTTCACCCTAAATTGTGTCCTCCAATCTTATTTCTTCTCCCCCCAAACTGTGTCCTCAAATCCCCCCCCTTCCTCTACTGAAAGATGCGAGTACAATTGAGCAGTGGTAGCCGGTGCGCTGCACCTTCTCTGAACTGGCTGTCAGTTTGACAGCTGGCTCAGATAAAGGCTGACTCTTAGTCCGGGGAGTGGCAAAATGCAGCCGCCAGGAAGACAACACCTCGGACCACCTTATTTGGCAGATACCCCGCCTTCCTCACCCTAGATATGCCTCTGCCCAATTGTAACTCTGTACAAGGTACATCAACAAAAACCTGTCCACTATTTTTACTTGATCAATATTTTAACCGAAATAGAAGTGGCCATGGAATACAGTGAGAGTAGCACAAAGTATGAATACTGCAAGGGAAATAAGGACAGCTGATGTAAACTAGATAAAACTGTTTTATAAAACAGCTAGCAAGGAATAGATAAAGAAATCCAGACAAAATAAGATTCCCCATCTAAGGTGGTTAAAAGAAAGAATTTGAGGTACACCTCACCCGACGGGCGTTTATCTTTCTATGCTTCATCCGGAGCTGTAGCCATCACTGACTGAAGATTTCAAAACTATAGCAGACCAATAATAAATGCTTATTGCACCTGAAAACAAGAAGTAGTCAAGTGCGTTCCATAGTACTTTTCCGGGAGCATGTAAACATACCATTAGTGTTGAGCGAGTATGTTCTGTTAACCCTTTCGGCGAGTATGCTCGGGCCGAGCTCCGAGTATTTACAGCTGCTCGGTGTTATGTTTGAATCACTCCCGTGTGCATGATTTGTGACTGTTTGACAGTTTTATTACATGTGAGGAATGTCTATTTCTTACACATTCCTCGCATGTAATAAAGCTGTCAAACAGTTGCAAATCATGCACACGGGAGCGATTCAAACATATCACCGAGCAGCTGTAAATACTCGGAGCTCGGCCCGAGCATACTTGGAACAGAACATACTCGCTCAACACTACATACTACCTATCATGCGTGTTATGACATGTATGAGTGACATCCAGGTTGACATAAAATAACTTGAAGGTCTTAGAGCTTCTTCAAGTCCCACATTATTATGCCTTAAAGTCGCTTTCAACTGCCATCAGGAAGGAACTCCACATTTTCCGTGATGCATCTACAGAGGCCACAGCCTATCTGAGAACCTCTTTAGACAACAATAAGGTACATTGTGGATTCATCCTGGGTAAGGCCAAATTAACCCCAAAATCTGCACACTCAGTTCCAAGACATGGACTTTGGCTACACTACTAGCGTTGGTAATTGCCAAAGTTTCGCAACTCTACTGGCCTGGGTCCAGCTGATCGAGGAACAGGATTTACAGCTGCATATAGCATTGGTGACAACATGTGGCTGTTGCCTGCATATTTCCTGTACAAGGATCCTTTTTCTATTAATGTTAGCAACACATATGAGCTTGTGGCACCTAGGTTGAGGCTGATGTCTCATTGATTTGGGCGTTTCTTCTTGAGCTAGACATCTGTCGTGCAGACTGGTACTCATCTGAGGTACATCACTCAGTGCTTTATAAGTCAAGGCATCACATAAAGAAGAACACTGCTGCTGGACTCAGTTTATGGTGGGGAACATACATTCACATATTGCCAGCTGTGTTGGAACTTGGAATATTCACTATTTGGATTATTGGGATGGTGAAAGTGTTTGCAAATTGTGGCTTGTAGCATGTCAATTTATGCTGACGATTTTATTGTGGATTTTGCTTTTTTGCAATGCACATGGTAAAATATGCTACAAATCCAAAATCTGCAGCAGTTTTAATCCCTACTTTACAGCTGTCAAATAAAGGTTCTTTTAGATCTGTCTGTTTATTTCTGCATTGCAAAAAAATGTTGTGCATTACAATGAACATATTTTTAATCTCACAGAGAGAACTTCTTGATGCAGTTGACAACAATGAATCTGCAGTAATCATAGCACCAACATCGTCAGGAAAAACTTATGCATCTTATTATTGCATGGAGAAAGTTTTGTCACAAAGCAATGAAGCCATCGTGGTTTATGTTGCACCCACTAAGGTAAGACTAGGTTTTTATCAACAGCAACTGAATGTAACTTCAGAAAGAAGCATCCAAAAAATACAAGCTCACTAGCCACTTTTTCAAAGTTGACGTTTTGAAAACAAGAGGGCGTGCTGCATGCTGTGCGATTTATTAAAAAAAATAGCTGCTACTTTTCTGTAAAGGGACTTAAATTGCTCATTAGTTGCCTCAGACTCTTGAAATAGCATGTGCTGTGTTCATTTATATGTAGCAAATGTTACTAAAGTTACAAAATTAGTCAATATTCCCCACAAACAATGACAAACATTTTTATTATAAGCGTTGCTAAGTTTTCAAACTTCGTTAATGGTGAACTTGTAAAGTTATGTTATTACTATTGTTGAAGATACACATGTCAATTATCACAGCATGGCAGTACATTATTTACATGTAATACATTTGTCCCATATAGGCTCTTGTAAATCAAGTTGTAGCAACTGTTTTAAGTCTCTTCAATAAAGATCTACCAAATGGAATGGCACTGTGTGGGGTTTTCACGCGAGATTATCGCACTGATGCTTTAAACAGCCAGGTACGTATGTTTTATTCTTGTTTAAAAATATGAATACATTATCAGTATAAGTATCCCCAGAACAAGCTGTGGGCTGAAACAGATGTAGGAGTTAGAGGAATAAAGGTGATGTGCATCAATTCACAGGACCTGGTCCATTGGTTGCATTAGTATCCTGTGGTTTCCGATCGGGAAGCTCTGCAAACCTACTTTCAGCTGACGGCGTTGCCTGCTTTTGTGCATTACAAATGATGACATTGGGCCAGACCAGTTAATCAAAAGAGGAGCTGAGAATGATCAGATAAGAGTCTGTTTGCAGGGCTTCCGTCCAGTGGCCACAGATTACTAAATTCCAGCTCCAAAAAGTTATATTAAAAAAGTTTTTATTACTTCATTTTAAAATCTGATGAGGTCACAAGGTACATGGAAATTCACACAGCAACGCTTTTCCAACGCCAACCAGCGTTCTTTGTCAAGCTACTATAATATGATACTGTGATCTTTTTTTAAATATTTCTGAAACCAATCACAAGTAATACACCGATTACATGACCAATGAGATCACACCCATATTAAAATAAAAGAAAACACTAACAACACACCCTGATAAGAACAAGAGGATACAAATACATGCAAATTACATATCAAATATATAAGTACTGCATGAATGAAAAGTCCTATATGTAAACACCTCAATAATGAAACATGACTTCTCTCTAAGAATTAAGTCCATGTGGATGGCAAGTTCCCAGGCAAAACATCCAGAAAGCTTCTCTTGTTAACATACATCTCCTAAGGTCTCCTCCCCTCTCAGACTTCAGTATACTCTCCACACCCAGAACTCTAAAGCAATCCGTACATCTCCCATGGCAACTGATGAAATGCTTTGATGCGTGAGATATGGCGCGATTGGAGCTGGAAGAATTAATTATGTCAGTTAAATGTTCAGAGCTTCTGACCTTCAGCCTCCTACCAGTGCATCCAATATAACATAAATTACACTCCAGACATCTGATCATATACACCACATACTGCGAGTTGCAGTTTATATATTGTTTTATCTTGTGTTGTTCAACATTATTATTACCAGATAATGTACATGCAGCGACTGAATGTTTACATGTTCTACACCTCAGTCCCCCACACTAGAAAAAACCTGGATGATTGAGTCATGGACTACGTGCCTTGGTGATATAATATTGCCCAATGAAACACCCTTCTTGGCTACTATCTGGCACCCTGACTCCAATATAGTGGACAAAACCTCATCCTCGTACAACATGGGTATATGTTTTGTTATAATCCTCTTGATTTCATTAAACTGTAGACTCTACTGGGTAGACAATACAGGACATTTAACAAACGTTGATTTTTCTTTCTGTCTATATCTAATTAAATCCTGACGATTCTTTCTGCATGCAATATACCTAGCTCTATTCAGAGACCATTGAGGATATCCCTGTTTCCAAAGTTTGTTCTGGCATTGCTGCAGTTCTGTATTCAAACAAGAACCATCACTGCAATTTCTAACAATTCTGGTCATTTACCCCACTGGCATAGATTTGATGGTATGTCTTGGGTGGCTGCTCTTAGCATGCAATATGGAATTACCAGACAGTAGTTTAGTTTGAGTGGATGAAAAGATGCAATTTCCCAGCCTTCCCTCCAACTTCAAATCTAAAAAAGATATAGAAAAGGAATTAGTCACATGTGTGAAGGATAAAAAAAAGCTAATTTTTTTGATTCCTAGGAGGCAAAAGATTTTGGTTTGCCCTTGCGAAAATTATGTTTCCCTATGAAAGTCACTGCTAATAAAAGGGGTTGTCCAGTCAAAAGTGATAAGTCTGCAGTCACTCTGTGTGACTGTAGACTTTTAAATCCCCCCAGCGCACGCACTGTGCACTGCATGGATTCACTGGTTTCAGACCCGGGAACGGAGGGTATGTATAAGTTATACATACCCCCGGCCAGTTGGCACCGCCTCGCTCCATACACTTGTATTGCGCAAAGCCATGCCCCGTCTAGTGAAGCAGATAGCCAGTGGGAGTGTCTGACTAGAGAGTGCGGCCTCGCTCAATACAAGTGTATGGAGAGAAAGACCACGCTCACTGGCCGGGGTATGTATAACACATACAGTGGGGAAAATAAGTATTTGATACACTGCCGATTTTGCAAGTTTTCCCACCTACAAAGAATGGAGAGGTCTGTAATTTTTATCGTAAGTTCAATTCAACTATGAGAAAAAGAATCTAAAAATAAAAACCAGAAAATCACATTGTATAATTTTTAAATAATTAAATTGCATTTTATTGTATGAGATAACCATTTGCTCACCTACCAACCAGCAAGAATTCTGGCTCTCACAGACCTGTTACTTTTTCTTTAAGAAGCTCTCCTACTCTGCACTCATTACCTGTATTAATTGCTCCTGTTTGAACTCGTTACCTGTATAAAAGACACCTGTCCACACACTCAATCACACTCCAATCTCTCCACCATGGTCAAGACCAAAGAGCTGTCTAAGGACACCAGGGACAAAATTGTAGACCTGTACAAGGATGGGATGGGCTACAGGACAATAGGCAGGCAGCTTGGTGAGAAGGCAACAACTGTTGGCACAATTATTAGAAAATGGAAGAAACACAAGATGACTGTCAATCTTCCTTGGTCTGGGGCCCATACAAGATCTCGCCTCATGGGGTAAGGATGATTCTGAGAAAGGTCAGGAATGAGTCCAGAACTTCACAGGAGGACCTTGTCAATGACCTGAAGAGAGCCAGGACCACAAACATTACCATTAGTAACACACTACACCTTCATGGATTAAAATCCTGCAGGGCATGCAAGGTCCCCCTACTCACACCAGCACATGTTCAGGCCCATTTGAAGTTTGCCAATGACCATCTGGATGATCCAGAGGTGGTATGGGAGAAGGCCATGGGGTCGGATGAGACTAAAATAGAATTTTTTTGGTATCAACTCCACTCGCAGTGTTTGGAGGAAGAAGAAGAATGAGGACTAGTGTTGAGCCACCCCCAGGTGTTCGGGTTAGGTTCGGTTCATCGAACACCGGGATGTTCGTGGAACACCTTAGAACACGGTCGAACAATGTTGAACACCGTTAAAACCAATGGCAGGCAAATAAAAACACATAGAAAACACCTTCAAAAGGTGTCCAAAAGCTGACAAACTGCTCAGAAGACACTCCCTTTAAAAAAGTCGGCCGGCAATTCAGCATCCGTACCCGACAATTTAGAACAGAAATAATTGAGCATCACACATATATTAGATAGATAGAAACATGTGAGTCACATATATAATAAGTACAGTGATAGTGTTGATTACTGTACTTGTCATTTAGTGTTAAAATAAAGGATTTATTTAAAAAAAAATTACGTGGGTTCCCCCCTATTTTAATAGCTAGAAAAGGCTAGGCAGACAGCTGGGGGCTGATATTAAGAGCCCAGGAAGCGTGCCATGAATATTGGCCCCCTCCCAGGCTAGAAACACCAGCCGTCAGCCGCCCCAGAAATGGCGCATCCATAGGATGCGCCAATTCTGGCACTTAGACTCGATTTTCCCACTGCCCTGTAGCGGTGGCAGTGGGGTAATAGGGCTGGGGTTGATGTCAGCTTATAATGCCAGCTGAAATCAAGCCCAGGTTAATAATGGAGAGGCGTCTATAAGACACCCCCATTACTAACCCCATAGTCAAAGTTAAAAAAAAAACCACAACACCCAGAATAAAGTCCTTTAATTGAAATAAACACACAATTCTTTATTGTTCTAAATTAAACCATACTTACCATCACGCCCATTCCAGCTGAAGCCAACGATCTCCTGCAATAAAAATAAAATAATAAACCAACATCATCCTTACCTTTCCATGGTTCACAGAACGGCTCCAGCTCTGCTACATTCACATGACAGGCTGGATCGCAGCCGAAAGCTGCCATCCAGCTTGCCATGCCGCAGACACTGAGAAGCGCAAGCATGCTTGCGCTCCTCAGTGTCTGGCTGTGACGGCATCCAGATGAGCCGAGATCATGTCCAATGAACTCAGCTCACCTCATGCACGTCACTGACAACGTGGGAGAATTCTCCTGCGGCAAGCGCAAGCGCAGGAGAATTGGACATGAACTCGGCTCATCTGGATGCCGTCACAGCGAGACACTGAGGAGCGCAAGCATGCCTGCGCTTCTGGGGCGGCTGACTTCTGGTGTTTCTAGCCTGGGAGGGGGCCAATATTCATGGCACCCTTCCTGGGCTAATAATATCAGCCCCCAGCTGTCTGCCTGGCCTTTGCTAGCTATTAAAATAGAGGGGACCCCACGTCATTTTTTTGGGGGTCCCCAATTTTAATGCCTAGTAAATGCTAGGTATTCAGCTGGGGGCTGATATTAGTAGCCTGGGAAGCTCCGTGGGTATTACCCCCTTCCCAGGCTTCAAACATCTGCCCCAACCGTCTGCTTAACCTCCGCTAGAGACTAAAATTACAGGGAACCCCACACCAATTTTTTTTTTTAATAAATCCTTTATTTTAACACTAAATGACAAGTACAGTAATCAACACTATCACTGTACTTCTTATATATGTGACTGACATGTTTCTATCTATCTAATCTATGTGTGATGCTCTATTCTTTCTGTTCTAAATTGTCGGGTACCGATGCTGAATTGCCGGACAGCTTTTTTAAAGAGACGGTGCATGAAAACACTATTTTTTTTTTAATAAATCCTTTAACTCTAAATGACAAGTACAGTAAGCAACACTGTCACTGTACTTCTTATATATGTGACTGACATGTTTCTATTTATCTAATCTATGTGTGATGCTCTATTCTTTCTGTTCTAAATTGTCGGGTACCGGTGTATGCCGCTGCTGAATTGCCGGCTTTTCATGTTTCACTGTGAGCACTGTTCCCATCGATTTGGGCAACCACTGTAATACCACAACCACCATGGCTGTGGCATTACAGTGAGTGGCAGACAATCCCTGCATGATGTGAAAAAATCCAGTTACGCTTTTGGTGCACGAACAGTTATCGAACATAACCTCGAACAGCCGAATTTTTTGCAAATCGTTCGCGTTCGTCGAACGACTCGAACACCGCCCAAAACAGCTCGAATTTGAGATTGGCGAACAGTTCTAGTCGAACACCGCTCATCTCTTATGAGGACAACCCCCAAAACACCATCCCTATGGTGAAGCATGGTTGGGGAAACAACATACTTTGGGGATGCTTTTCTGCAAAGGGGACAGAATGACTGCATTGTATTGAAGGGAGAATGAATGGGGTCATGTATCACGAGATTTTGGCCAACAACCTCCTTCCCTCAGTAAGAGCATTGAAGATGGGTCATGGCTGGGTCTTTCAGCATTACAATAACCTGAAACACACAGCCAGAGCAACTAAGGAGTGGCTCTATGAGGAGCATTTCAAGGTCTTGGAGTGGCCTAGCTAGTCTCCAGACCTGAACCCAATAAAAATTTTTTGGAGGAAGCTGAAACTCAATGTTGCCCAGCGACCGCTTTGAAATCTGAAAGATCTGGAGAAGATCTATATGGAAGAGTGGGCCAAAATCCCTGCTGCATTGTTTGCAAACTTGGTCAAGAACTACAGGAAACATGTGACCTCTGTAATTGCAAACAAGGTTTTTGTACCAAATATTAAGTTCTGTTTTTCTATTGTATCTAATACTTATTTCATACAATAAAATGCAAATTAATTCTGTAAAAATCGTGTGATTTTCTGGATTTTTTTTTTAACATTCTGCCTCTCCCAGTTGAAGTGTATCTACGATAAAAATTACAGACCTCTCCATTCTTTGTAGATGCGAAAACCCCTTTAATATACCGCTCACCCAGGGTGTGGTGAAACATATCACTAAGGACGTGTCTTTGCTCACTGGTGCCTTACATTTAGAATCCATGTCAATTTTTGTTCTTGAAAACCTGTGGGCTGCTGTGGTCTTGGGAATGCTTTGGTTACATAACCTGGTTACTGATTAGCATTAGGGCGATGTTAAATTCTGAGGGTCAGAACAAATGTACAGTACAGACCAAAAGTTTGGACACACCTTCTCAGATTTTCCTGTATTTTCATGACTATGAAAATTGTACATTCACACTGAAGGCATCAAAACTATGAATTAACACATGTGGAATTATTTACTTAACAAAAAAATGTGAAACAACTGAAGATATGTCTTATATTCTAGGTTACCTCTTGAAGCTCATCAAGAGAATGGCAAGAGTGTGCAAAGCAGTCATCAAAGAAAAAGGTGGCTACTTTGAAGAACCTAGAATATAAGACATATTTTCAGTTGTTTCACACTTTTTTGTTAAGTATATCATTCCACATGTGTTAATTCATAGTTTTGATGCCTACAGTGTGAATGTATAATTTTCATAGTCATGAAAATACAGAAAAATCTTTAAATGAAAAGATGTGTCCAAACTTTTGGTCTGTACTGTATATCTTAATGAGTGAATTTGTCTAAAGTCACACCCAGTGGTTTACCTGCAATATTTAAAAATTTTTCTGATGTTTTTTCGATGTCTCATTTTGAAAAATTACTCCACAAAGAGTGTGATTGTTCCATTAATCCGTTACTTACCTCCTGTTTCCCCTCTCCTGTTGCAGGTTCCTGTTTTTGTTTATAAAAAGCTGGTAGTATAAGGCCATGTATTTATTACTGGGAGCTTAAAAACATTACTGTAAAGAAACAGTATCCTTTGCCTCTCATCCCTGATCTTTATAAGAAGCTATTAGGAGACCATTGGTTCACTAAGCTTTATGTAAAGGGAGCTTATAACTTGATGCATATAAGAGAAGAATATGAATGGAAGACAGCATTTAATACACCCAATGGTCACTCTGAGTAGCTCATGGTGACTTTTGTGCTAAGTAATGTACCAAATATTTTTTATAATTTTGTTAATGACATATTCAGAGATATACAGTAAGTGGTTACTGTAAGGGTAAAATTTGTTTGATTTACATGATTATTATTCACACATTTGAGATGTATACACTGTACTCTAAAGACCTAGAACAGTACCAATAAAGTAAAATAAAGTATTGTTTCCATCTCCTCCTGGACCTGTGCCTGCAACATCTGCTTCTGTCCCCAGGGACTGCCATATTCATTCTGTGGGCTACAGAAACTATGGTGACTAAACCTGTAGGGCAGTTAAGTCTGGAAGTATGAGTGTGTAAGCTGTCTAACTGAAATGTGACGCTGAGTCACTTCTCACGGACAAGCCATGAGTCGGGATAGTCAAGTAGTCCGAGGTCAAAAGCCAGGAGGGTACGTCATAAACAAATGGAAGAGACATAGGCGTAGTCAAATAATGGTCCGAGGTCAAAATACCAAGAAGATAGCAGATCAGAACAAAGGGGTTAGCAGATGAATGGTCAGAACGAGGTCCACGTCAGGCAACCAAAGATCATCAAGCAAAACACTAGGCACAGAGAAAACCAACCACACTTAGCTGAAGCTACGTCTGGCGGAGGTCTGGGACTAACAGCCCAGTTAAGTAGCTGGGCACTCACCTGGGACAATGAACACCTGGAGACAGCCAGCACCTCCCAGTCTCAGATTGGACAGCCGAGCTGTGAATCAAACCATCGACAGCTCAGCACGCCCCTGCACTAAACTGGACACTGTGCTGTCAATCCAACTACTGAGAGCTTCACCCCTGTACCAGATTGGATAGCTGAGCCATCAGCATCTTCATCTCAGACACGCTGAGGGGTTGAATTGTGACAGTACCCCCTCTTCTGGGGCGGTGGGTCACAGGACCGCTAGGTTTCCCAGAAAATTTGAGATGGAAGGTTTTAACTAACCGCTCGGCCTTCACATCTCGAGCTGGGACCCATGTTTTTTCTCTGGTCCGTATCCCCTCCGTGGATGAGGTATTGGAGGGAATTTCGTGTTGGGGCCCTGACCGTGGGTCATCTTTTCCGGTTGCGTAGCTTGCGATTCTCCCTCTGGTAGTAGGGCCACCACCACTGCATACCACCCTCGTGGTCCCGCCTCTTTTACAAAGCAGACGCAGTCCCATTCCTGGAGAGTGGACCCCTACTTTAGTGACCTCACAGTCACATAGACCTGGTCACCTGTTCCTTCCCGCCGTAACCATCTTGCCAACAAAGTATTTTACGACCCATTCATTATCTGGTCGCCAACTGCCCAACACCAAGGAAGACTCAGCTGAGCCCACACCCATTTTTCCTGCTCCATCCTCCCCTGAATCATTTTGAAAACCATTCGGGACTTTTTGGAGTCTGGAGCTAGAGTCTCTTCCACATACATCTGTGGCAGGGGAGTGGGGGCTGTTTCCCGGGCCAGGGCCTCTTTATGGGGTCAAGGTGCCCTCACTGCCATTGTCACCACCATGGCCTTCAGCTGTGTTGCTGTGGCGCCCCTGAGGGTTCAGTCGCCACAGGGGTACTGCACCTTAGCTTGAGGTGTGGTATCTCCTCTTCCAGAAAAGGATGGAGCATCACTCAGGACCCTACTTCACACTCAACACTACACCACTCCTGTCCTGTAGGGGGCCTAAATGCACCAGGGTGCTGCCCCGGTCCGGGATAGAGGAGATGGGGGGAACCAAAGATAGGGGGAACCATGTAGTGGGTGAGGGTGGAGGACACACTTTTAGGAAACACTTATTGATTCATATTTAATCTACAGCCATCTTAAGTTCAAGGTCTTTGATTGTGGTCTTCTGCCAGGGTCCAGCTAGAGTCTGCAGCTGGCTGAAGATACACGGTCCTCGTACTCTGGCCTTGAGACAAGGAGCGGGTCAGAGTTAACCACTGTCTCTACCCGGTCAGGGTCCTTACCTAAGAAGGCCTTGGAGGGGAGCGGAGGAGATAGGCTCCACAGGCAAAAGGATCCCATGGGATACGGACGGATCGGAGTCGCCACCTGTATTCTTTACTCTGGCCTAGTCAGAGGGATTCCTGCTGCAAGAGGGGTGACCAGCCCCCGATATCTGACTTTGTCACTTCACGTCTCAGTCAGAAAAGCTCGGAGGCTTAGTGGATCCCAGGGGGATACGGACGGAGCGGAGTCGCCACCTGTATCTCTTAAACTGCGTTTACCCAGTGGGACCCAGCCTTACACCAAGTTCATACCACACACAGTCAGGAGAAGACTTAGCGGGATAACTTATCAAGGAGAGGAACACACACCAGAGGGGTCTCGACAGGTGCTCCTGATCTACCTGGGAAGTGCTGAACCCCCTTCCTGGTGGCCGCAGTATGCCATGTGTAGCAGAGGGAAGCTTTGCGGCTAAAGTTCATCTGAATGTGAGTAAAAACCCTGGATGACTTCACACCCTGCCTCAGCCTGTTATTTCCTGTGTAGCACTGCACCCACCATCCTTTCTCTCACTGCCCTGTGGCCTGCTCTGCCTGTGGGGAGCCGTCCCATCTTAGCTGCCCATACCACCAGCCTCAGTGGACTGTTGCAGCGCTGGTGGTCCTCACCAGACACCACAGGTGGCATAGTCGAAATATCACTCATCCTAAAAGAAGCCCATTATTTTAATGAGACAGCCCAGGGCACGGAACGGGTCAAAGCCACGACTGCATACCCCTCCCTCCCGCAACACCAACACTGACCCAGCTCAGAGTAACCCCATCGCTCAGGGAGGGCGCCTCATCCTCTTTCTCAGGGCCCTGGCCAGATTGAGGCAGCCGCCTCCGATTTTGGGTTGTGCTCCGGGACTCCTGATGGACCCTCGTATGGAAACTGGACCTCAAATCCTGGGTCTGAGCCGAGACCTCGACTAGGGTCTGCGCAGGAACTGCTATGGCTCGCAATCCTGCCAACTACACCAAATGTAAAGTGCGCAAGAGCAGTAGTCATGACCGAGCTGCTGTCCGGTTATGTTCTTGCACATTAGAGACAAGCGGAGTTCCAGTCCCAGTGTGCAGTCAGGTGTGGGGTGCATCACACTCACTTGTAGGCTGCAGACCTTCACTGTCTCTAGGCTTCCGTCCTCAGGAGCAGCCGCACATAATTCAGGGGACACAAAGTTCTTTACAACAGGCAAACATTTACTGGTCAGTTCAAGTTCATCAGGTGGTGACATGTGGGATAGGGCACAGCATTTCACGTTTCCTTCCTCCTTAGTACGACACCTCTTCAGCCCTGCCACTCATTGGTCCTGGACTACCCCTAAGCCTGCTGACTCCATCAGCCTCAGGGATTTGCTATCCACTTCAGCAGTGCACCTGGGACTGGCCACTTGCACCCCACATAATTCTATGTCCACCGACTTCGAAATGTCAGAAGTCCAGTCCCGCTTAGAAGTACCTGGCTTAAGCCCTAAGCTCCAGATGTTACAGGAATGTTCATAAGGGATTTCCGTATGGCCTCCCACTGCCTGGAACGATTGGCACATGCTGCCCCTAGCAGCCCACTGCACCTGAACTTGACCTTGACATTGCCCTTCTCTAACCACTCACTAGCAGGAAGTGCCTCCTTTTTACTAACAGTAGTTCCCACCCACTGGGCTATTTCTGTCATGAACTATTTCCTCTCCTAAAGACTAAACCTATTGTTCTTCTCCAATGTCCTATACCATTGCAATACCACTTACTATATAAACAGTACTTACCTTATCCCGAATATAATACTGTGCTTTCCCTGCACTATGCACTACACACTTTATACATTAACACTTTACATTACTTACATGCTGTACGTTACCATAACACATTATCCAAGACAAGCATCACTATTCACTTTACATGTAAAACTGCATAACACTATACACATAGTACGATTGTTATCTTCAGGGGCCGGAACAGGGAAAGACAGCCCACATCTCTACATGACCACAAACACAGCCACTATTAAATGTGTATAATATGTGTTTATACATTTTTGGGGGGTTTGTTTCTCAGTTTGAATGGTACTATATATAGGTTCATTTGCCTAGTATAAATGGAACATATTGCACGAAGAGACTTTTACATTTTTATCTTTGAATTATACCTTTAGTGTAGTGTTCTTAATAGAGCTCTTTCCAATGCTAAGAAACTTGCCTGCACAGTTTGAGTCTGATATCCATGTTATGCCTGGAAAAATACGTTCTCTCTCTTCTTTTATAGGTATAGACATACATGACCCATTCTGGTTTTCATCTCTGTGTTATTCATTGTTTCATAATAGGTGTTGGTCACTGTACCACAGTGTTTTGAAATTCTTCTGTTAAGTCCTCATCGACAAGACTGGGTGAAAAGAATAAAATATGTTATATTTGATGAGGTATGTGGTATTTTATCATAAAAGGGTTGTCTAGGATGAGAAAGGATCCGTAATAAATATGACTCCTGCCAATAGCTGTGTGTAGTCCACATGGTGTGCAGCCAAGACAGGAGTGCCACTATTTCAGATTGCGTTTGCAACTCTCATGCAAATCTACGTGTCTGCATTGTAAGTAGCTACAAACATACCGTCTATTATGATATTGCAGACTTACTCCATTCCACCTGTTTTTACTTAAACTTTTTAACTTAAAATAAATTAATCAAGAATGTTGGTTGATTTGCTTTTTTATTGTTTTAAATAAATTGTCCAATAAAATAATGGATTGCAAATATGAAAAAAAACCTTTAGCCTACATTCCCACAATCAGCTTTTGGAGCGTTTTTGACCTTACATATTTTTGCTGAATCAAAAATGCAGCATCTTACAGTTCCAGCAAAGTGGATGGGATTTATAGAAATCTCATGCCCACTATGCTTCTTTTTAACGCTGCATAAACTGACCTGCGGAGCATGTTTCAAATCCGCAGCATGTCAATTTCTGAGTTTTCTATGTGGAATTTTCCCATAGATTTGCATTAGGTGCACTACGGTGGCTCAATGGTTAGCACTGCAGCCTTGCAGCGCTGGGGTCCTGCGTTCAAAACTCACCAAGGACAACATCTGCAAGGAGTTTGTATGTTCTCCCTGTGTTTGCCTGGGTTTCCTCCGGTTTTCTCCCACACTCCAAAGACATACTGATAGGGAATGTAGATTTTGAACCCCAATGGGGACAGCGATGATAATGTATGTAAAGCGCTGTGTTGGCACTATATAAAAATAAAGATTATTATTATATAATTATCTATTTTAAATAATCTGCATTTATTTGGGCATAATTATCAATACTGCCTAAGGCTTGGGCAGGGCAAACGTAGACAAGATAGTCTTAAAATGTGCCATATTTGCCATATTGGCTCGTGTACGATAAACCTGGTGTATTTTTGACAGTCTAGTCTACCTTTACAACCCAAGTTAGCTTACTTTGTGGTTGAAATTAATTTCAAAATTTTGGTGCATTTTTGGCAAATGGTATCACATAGCCTAACCCTTTTTCCGACAAAAAATCTTTTCAGTGAGGTCATGCCCAATTGATGGACAAGTGCAGAATGTCCTTAAAACTCATAATAAATATGGTGGAAGTCATGACAGACAATTTTTATTTATGCCCCAATTACGCCAGAATTCTAGCGTATGTAGATTGATAAATATGCCCCATTGTATTTAAATTATTTGCAACCCTATTTTTTCAATATCTGGTGTAATCAGTTTGAGGAGCAATGGCCCCAATTCATTAACACTAGCGATTCCCTTCTAGTCTTGTTGAGGGGGCGTGTTGGAATCAGATGTTCCTGATTCATTAAGAGGCACATGGGAGTATCTAAAGAGTGGCGTGTACCTTTACAGTTGTGTTCAAAATAATAGCAGTCCAATATGACTAACCAGATTAATCACTGTTTTTGGTATAAATTATATTCATGATCTACATGTTGTTGAGTTTGTGTATTTAAATAATTAAATGAAAGGGGGTCTGTTCAAAATAATAGCAGGGAGTTCAATTAGTGAGGTCAATCATTCATGCGAAGAAACAGGTGTGAATCAGGTGGCCCGTATTTAAGGGCGAAGCTAGCACATGCTGTACATGCATTTCTCCTTGAAAGCCTGAGAAATATGGGTCGTTCGAGACATTGTTCAGAAGAACAGCGTACTTTGATTAAAAAGTTGATTGGAGAGGGTAAAACTTATAAAGAGTTGCAGACAATGATAGGCTGTTCAACTAAAACAATCTCCAATGCTGTAAAATGGAAAGCAAAACCAGAGAGATGTGCAAGAAAACGGAAGACTACCATTCGAATGGATTGAAGAATAGCCAGAATGGCAAAGGCTCAGCCAATGATCAGCTCCAGGATGATCAAAGACAGTCTCAAGTTACCTGTGAGTACTGTGACAGTTAGAAAACACCTGTGTGAAGCTAATCTCTTAGCAGGAAGTCCCCGCAAAGTCCCACTGTTAAAAAAAAGACATGTACTGAAGTGGGTACAATTTGCCAAAGAATCCATCAACTGGCCTAAAGAAAAATTGAAAAATATTTTGTGGACTGATCAAAGTAAAATTGTTCTCTTTGGGTCCAAAGACCGCAGACAGTTCGTCAGACGTCGACCCCCAAACTCTGTATTCAAGCCACAGTAGACTCTGAAGACAGTGAAGCATGGTGGTACAAGCATCATGATATGGGCATGTTTCTCTTACTATGGCGCCGGACCTATTTATCGCATCCCAGGGATCATGCACCAGTTTGCAAATATTAAAATACTCGAAGAGGTCATGTTGCCTTATGCTGAAGAGGATATGCTCTTGAAATGGGTGTTTAAACAAGATAACAACCCTAAACACACCAGTAAATGAGCGAAATCTTGGCTCCAGTCCAACAAAATTGAAGTTATGGAGTGGCCAGCCAATCCCCGGACCTTAATCCGATAGAACACTTGTGGGGTGACATAAAAAATGCAGCTTTTGAGGCAAAGCCAACAAATGCCAAAAAATTGTGGGATGTAGTCAAATCATCCTGGGCTGTAATAACAGTTGACAGGTGCCAGAAGTTGGTTGACTCTATACAACAGTTCTAAAAAACTGTAGGTATACAACTAAATATTAGGTTAGTGATTCACAAGAATGCTAAAATCCTCAAAAAAAAAGTACATATTGTGAGTTTGTAAAGACAAATGCAGACACTGCTATTTTTTTTGAACAGCCCAATGTTCATTTTTTGTTATTTTCTGTAAGTAGTTAAAAAGTATATACCGTATTTTTCGGACTATAAGACACACCGGAACATAAAACGCACCCCAAATTTTGGGGTGGAAAATAGGGGAAAAAATATTTTTTATAAGATGGGGTCCGTCTTATAGTCTGATTAGGTATCTTACCTGGGGGGTGGCGGAGCAGGAGGCAGGGTCCGGCGGAAGTGGAGGAATACTGCGGACCCTGGATACATGAAGCCGGTGCTCCAGAAGCTGTGATTTGCAGTGATGGTGGAGCAGGATAGCAGGTCCCTCCGTTCCCTGCCTCAGGAACCCGGCGGCAGCGGAAGAGGTGAGATGCCAGTGTCTGGCTGGGGCCTGTGGCCTGCCCAGGGCCTGTGGACTTGCTGGGGCCTGTGGACTTGCTGGGGCCTGGAGCCTGTGGACCTGCCTGGGGCCTGTGGAACTGTGAGCGGTGTCCAGCAGTGAAGCAGAGGAGCTGGGGCCTGTGCCGGGCTGTGAGTGGTGTCCGGCGATGCAGCAGAGCAGCGTGTGGCTTCTGGTGGCTGCGGCCATCTTCCTGTGGCCATGATCTACAGGAAAATGGCCACCGGAGCTCCCGGCGGCGCATGCGCTGGCTCAGGCGACCATTTTCCCATGGTTCACGGCCTCAGGAAGATGGCCGCGGCCACCGGAAGCCGCACACGCTGCTCTGTTGCACTGCCAGACACCGCTTGGCAGAGGCCTCGGCTCCTCTGCCTCATCGCCGGACGCCACTCACAGCCCGGCACAGGCCCCGGCTCCTCTGCTTCACCACCCGACACCAGCCACTCCAGCACAGGTACAGGCCCCGGCTCCAGCCGCATCTCACCTCTGCCGCCGCCGGAGGACCCTGCGATCCCCGATCCACCACCACCGGTAAAGTAACGTTCGGACCATAAGACACACCCCCCATTTTCCTTACAAATTTTGGGGAAAAAAAGTGCGTCTTATGGTCCGAAAAATACGTTACATTTCTCTTCATATTTTGAATTAGAAAACAGTGTGCAATGTTCCCAATACATGGAAATAAAAACTAGTATAAAGATTTTGTGCTTAATTCATGTTTTTGAACACACTGCTAATGTTTTGAACACTACTGTATATTGAGAACTCTAGTAAGATTTCTGGCATAAGGTACACCATAGCTCTTACGGTAAGCCCCGTATCTGTGTAACAGTACGGCAGTTATAGAGAAAAAAAAAAAAAGTAAAAAGATCAGTATTATTGATAACAGGAAGCCTTAGTACTCAAAATCAATTTTTTTTTAAGATTCACTGCTTAGGAGGAGAAATTGGAGCAGAAACCTGGGACCACATAATGTCCATGATTCGCTGTCCATTCCTGGCTTTGTCTGCAACCATCAGTAATCCTGAACACTTAACTCAGTATGTTCTGTACATTTCTATTTTACTATAGAGATCATGTTGAAAACATTCAGCCATTTGAACATTTTCAGTAATGTTTTCTTTTTAAAATCTTTAAACCAGTAAAATTTTGTTATTAATTATCAGTAACATAGTAAAAAGTATTTATAATTTTAAAAGGGAATGTATCAGTTATTTTTAGTAATTTAATTCAACACAAAAAATATAATTGTAATTTTAGTGCGGCTTAGTTTTTATAGAAATGTAGAGAGAGAGAGATGCAGTATATAAACAACCCTCTGAAGTAAAATGTATCATGAATATCACAAGGTAGCCTTCTATCAGAATGTTTTTGCATTTTTTTACACTATTTAACTAGTTGTCGCTTAGGAATCTTAGAAGTCAGAAAGCCCAATTCGTACTACTGGCATAGTTTTTTTCTCCATTCTTTTTAGATAATAGAATTAAAAAAGGAAATAACCACAAAGATAATGGATCTATATACCGTTAGTGTATCATGGAATTACAAGAGTCCTGAGTCATAATAGTTGTCATGTAATAGAATTGAACATTGTTTATGTATACTGTTTAGGTGGCTACAATCAGTCAAAAAATGTTGGCAACACAAGGATGCGGCAGAGATGAGTGATGCATCAATATCACCCAAAAAGGGAAAAAGGGAAAAAACAGCAAAGACTCAAAGAAGGTCTTACGATGTTCGACTAGGTAACTAAATTTTTTATCTTTAAGCAGTTTTTAATACTCTTTATAGTAGATTTGTTAGTCTTATCATTGAACAGTGTTTAAGAGGGTTTTCCATGCTGAAAAGTCAGCAGTCACTCTATGTGATTGCAGACTGTTGAATCGTGACAGTGTGCAATGCCCACAAAGTCCCAATTTCCATTGGATTCTCAGCACGAATGAGCCATCATGTGACCACATATATGCAATTTGCATACTAGCAGTCACATGCTGACTAAACTCTTATCCGCTACGCTCAATAAAACATTGACCAAAGCAAGAATATACTTAGTATTTGACCACCCGGTATGCAAATCGCATACATGTGGTCATGTGACTGCCCACTCGTGCTGCAAAAACAGGAGGGTTGTTACAGGCGGCGCATTGCGCAATGTCATGATTTTGCAGAGTGCAATCACTTAGAGTAAGTGCACATTTTTCTGTTTTCAACTGTGGTAATTTTATTGATGCATGCCAGCTGGTTTCTGTTTTGAAGTGGGGTTGATCACATCATATTTGGTAATTATATAGCATCATATATCTTATTCTATTTCACCAATATATGCATGCTATGGTTTCTTAGGCCACCATTAATATATGTAGAACATGTGCACATTTTACCTCTCGCAGTCTACCCTTCTTGGGCCTCACCGAAACATGGCGGACACCCTCCGACACAACCTCTCCTGCTGCGTTGTGTTACGGTGGTCTTCATTTCACCCACAGTCCTTGCCCTGGCAATAGGCATGGTGGAGGAGTGACTTCTCCTTTCTAGCAACTGCACCTTCAACCAAATCCTACCTCTACCTTCCCTTATCCTCCATTCTTTTGAAGTGCACTCTGTCCGTATCTACTCTCCCTCCAACCTCCAAGTGGTTGTAATATACTGACCCCTGGCCCCAGCCACTACCTTTATTGTTAGCTTCTCCAACTGGATTCCACATTTTCTCTCTGCTGACATTCCACCCTCATCATGGGTGGCTTCAACATCCCCACTGACAAATTCCTTTTGTTTGCTTCATCCATTGATCTTACTCAGTGGTCCTCCACACCCACCCACAAAGACAGACATACATTAGACCTTATCTTTTTCTTCCTCTGCTTCCTACATAACCTCATTAACTCACCTCTCCCCCTTTTTGACCACCATCTATTCACTTTCTCATCTCTGTAAGCCTCACCTGGCCCCCCATGTTGAGTAACTAGCACACCACCGCAAAAACCTTCACACACTCTCTGACTATATTCTACTGTTGTCCTCCATATCTTCACTCCACAACACAGACAGTGCCACTAGTGATGAGCGAACGTATTCGCCACTGTTCGGTACTTGCCCGAGCGTCACTTTGCTCAACGAGTATGGGTTTCTCGGGCGGGAACTCGGGTCCCCTCCCTGCATGTTTGGCGCTCTTTAGAGAGCCAATGAACATGCAGGGATTGCCTGCCATGCACTGTAATTCCATAGCCATGTTAGTTGTGGGCATTACAGTGATTGGCTGGCCGCACAACATCATCAGGTGTATATAAGACCAGGCGCCGCCATGCTCGTCAAAATCTACTCCGGAAACAGGCAGAGTAGGGAGAGCTGCTGCTGCATCAGTGAGAAATTTTCTTGTTTATAATTAGTATAGGTATTCCACAACATACATCTATATCCATCTGAACTAACAGTCCTTCTGAGGACTAATCCAGCTGCATATAATCAGTGCTAGGCAGGCAGGCAGGCAGTGTATGTGGCAGACTGCAGTGTATGATACAGCACAAGAGGGTCCATTGAACATCCTGTCTGCTGATGCTGTAATAATTACAGATATTTCTAGACCTAGCCCCAGATATCAGGGGACAGGGCAAATAATTTTTTTATCTTAATCCTAGTTATTTGCTTAAAAAGCAATCCAGAGTACACTATTTTTCTGCTCCATTTGCTTGTTCTCACTGCAGAATAAAGCCAGATCGGATCCATATTTCAGCGATAAAAATCCAGAAATTTGAAATGAACGTGGCAAATATTGGCCTCCTTTTCCATTCTGTTGCAGTGTGTCGGTGAAACTATTCACATTAGGTCTCCGTGTAGAATAATATTAGTAAATTACAGGCCTACAATTTAAAGCCGTGGTTCTCTGTCAGACATATCACCTAAAAGACTGTTCAAAAATCATACATTTCTTCCATTTTCATTCCGTTGCAGTGTGTCGGAGAAGCTATTCACACTACGTCTCTGTGTAGAATGATATTAGTAAATTACAGGCCTACTATTTAAAATTGTGGTTCTCTGTCAGACATATCACATAACTATGTTCCAAAATCAGCCATTTCTCGTGAACATGGAAAATATTGTCCTCCATTTAAAATGGGCAAGGTGTGTGGCAAGGGACGGGGAAGTAGATGTGATAGTGATGGTGCATCCAGAGGCGAGGACGTGGCCGTGGACAAGGTGAAATTGTGCCACAGCAAACACCCACATCTTGTCGCCCGACCTTCCTGTCCCAATTATTAGGGGACCACAGAACACAACTATTGAACACAGAGCAGTGTGAAAAGGTTATTGGTTGGATTGCAGATAATGCTTCCAGTCACTTTGCCACCACCACCTCCACCCTGTCTTCCACACGGTCAGTCTCAGTAGCCTCACCCTGATCCTCCTTGCTCCCACCATGCCGAGTGCCTGGAGACAACTGATCCCATACTTGGACATTCAGAAGAGCTGTTCACTTTTCCATTTGTAGATTCGGGCCTCTCGCCCGGCCAGCTTCAAGCGAGTCAAGAGGAGAACGCATGTAGCGATGCCCAAATATTGGAGCAGCCACGGTCACAGGAAGGCGACGGTGGTAAAGCAATTACTGTTGCAAGAGGTGGATGATGATGATTAGACACAATTGCCAGAAAGTCAGGAGGAGGACCAGGGTGTAAGTGGAAGACAAGGTGGTGGATGATATAGAAACTGATCCAACCTGGCAGGGGGACATACAGAGCGAGGACAGCAGCACACAGGAGGAGGGAGGCATAGCACCACAACAGGCAGGAAGAAGCAATGTGGTGGCCGCTGACAAGGCGGGAAAGCGTTCCTCGTAATGCCAACATGGTGGAAGTTGCCAGTACAACTGTTATGTCTTCCCAAGTCTTGTTGTTTTTTTAAAGACTCTGCAGATAACCCCAAAAAGGTCATTTGCAGCACCTGCCAGGACAGCATCAGTAGGGGTAGCAAAACGCCTGACCACCACCAGCATGATCAGGCACATGGCAGCAAAGCACCCGACTAAGTGGGCCGAACCCCAGAGTCCAGCAACAGTTTCTAAGGGTAACTCCACTGCTTGTTCCGCTGTTGTGCGTGCACGCCAATCCCCTGTCTATGGCGCATGCCAAGATGCCTCCCGCCCTGCACGTGTCGTTGCACACTCTCAAGTAGCACCATCAGGAAGCACATCCAAGTCCTTGTCCCAGCGCAGCGTTCAGTTGTCCCTACCCCAGTCCTTGGAACGCAAGTGCAAATACGCAGCCAACGCCCCACAGGCCACACTACTAAATTCACACATTTCGCGAATGCTTGCGTTCGAAATGTTGCCTTTTAGGCTCATGGAGACGGAAGCTTTCCGCAACCTAATGGCGGTGGCCGTACCTCGGTACTCGGTTCCCAGCCGCCACTATTTCTCCCGGTGTGCCGTCTCCGCATTACACAAGCACGTGTCTCACAATTTTAGACGTGCCCTCAACAATGCAGTTACTGGGAAAATCCACCTAACCACGGACACATGGACAAGTGCTTGTGGGCAGGGACTTTGCATCTCGCTGATGGCACACTGGGTTAATATAGTGGAAGCCGGGACCCAGTCGGACCTTGGGACGGAACACGTTCTCCCGACGCCGAGGATTGCAGGCCCTGGGTCAATCAGGGTTGCTCCCACATTATATGTACCTCCTCCTCTTCAGCATCCATCTCCAAAATTACCACATCACTCGCAAGCTGGAAGCACTGCAACCCTGCCTCTGCCAGGCGGCAACAGGCTGTGCTGAAACTAATATGCTTGGGTGACAAACCACACAACGCTGAAGAGTTGTGCCTAGTTCTGAAAGAGCAGGCAGATCTGTGGCTGACATCGCTGACCCTACAGCCAGGTATGGTCATATATGACAATGACCGGAACCTGGTGGCGGCTCTGAGGAGAGGCGAGCTCACATATGTACTATATTTGTACTATGCCTGGCCCATGTGCTTAACCTCATGGCTCAGCGATTTCTCAAAACCTACCCGGATTTGCTTGTCAAAGTATGCCACCTGTGTGCCCATTTTAGAAAGTCAGCTACAGCTTCCTCCGCCCTTGACGTGCTTCAGCAGCGTTTGCAGCTTCCAGCTCACCGACTGATCTGCAATGTCCCAACGCGTTAGAACTCTACATTGCAGATGTTGGGAAGGATTTGTGAGCAGAAGAGGGCAGTTGTTGACTACCAGCATCAACAAGGCCGTCGGTATTCAGTTCAGACTCCACACATAAGACCTCAGCAGTTGACATGGATGTCAGACATATGTACCATCCTACAAAACTTTGAGGACTCCACCAAGATGGTGAGCGACGAAGATGCCATAATTAGCCTCACCATCCCGCTTCTCTGTTCACAATAAAAGAGGATGCATTGCAGGCAGAGCACGATGAAATGGAGCAAGGAACCATACAGGGTGATTACACACAGCCCAGCCTCATCTCATCCCAACGTGGATTGGGTGAAATGAGGAAGAGGAGGAGGAGGAGGAAGAACAGGAGCTAGTTTCCTGCGCTATAGATGGTACTACCTGCACAACTGTCATACCATCTGTTCAGCATGGATGGCCTGAGGACAGGGAACAGGAAGAAGAGGAGGAGGATGAGGAGGAGAGCATGGTCAGTCATCCTCTTGGTGAGGACACGGAAGTCTTGCTTCTTTGCAATCTGGTACACATGCCTGAGTTTGTTACGATGCCTTCTCTGTGACCCTTGCGTTGTCAAAATTTTGGGTGACAGTCATTATTGGTTGGTGACACTTCTAGACTCATGCTACAAGGAGAACTTTCTGTCTCTTATTCCCGAGCAGGACAGGCCTAATAAAATGGGGTAGTATGAGAAGGCCCTTGTTGTGGAGTTATTTAAAAAATTCCCATCTGAAAATGCTGGCGGCAGAGGTCAGTTCATTGGACAACCAAGGAGTACAGGCAAGAGAGACACAAATGCAATCCAGCAGAGGCAGGAGAACACTGTTAAAGTTCTGGGACAGTTTTCTTAGACCCTCCCATCGCACAAGCCCTGATGCGCGGGGTACTCTTCCAAGCAAAGAAAAGTTTGGGAAAATGGTGAGGGAGTACCTTGCCGACCGTACCAACGTCCTCTGATTCCTCTGTGCCTTATAATTATTGGGTATCCAAGCTGGACACGTGGCATGAACTGGCTCTACACCTTGGAGGTCCTGGCCTGCCCTGCCACTAGCATTTTGTCAGAGCGGGTTTTTAGTGCCGCCGGTGGAATTATAACCGATAGGCACATCTGCCTGTCAACTGAAAATGCTGACAGGCTGACTCTTATAAAAATGAAGAAGGGCTGGATTGGGCCTGACTTCTCAACACCACCAAATAATAGCAGCGTAACAAACTCAAATACAGTGTCTTTTTTTGGGAGGTCTAACTCTATTCCAATGCACCACTGTCTTCACACCCAGACATTGGTATACGCTTCCTGATTTTGTCTATTTGCTCTTGTCCTCCTCTTTCTCCGCATCCTCATCCTCCACCACCATATGTACCATATCAACATATCTACATCTCTTGCAAGGGGCATTGGAGTTCCTCCAAATTTTTAGCAGCCGTTGCATTCACTGCATAGGCAAACACTATGGGAGACCTACTTCCCAATAATGGGAACATTGTTTTCAGGAGGCCCTCTGACCTCTACGTCTCTTGCAAGGGGCACTGGAGTTACTCTAAATTTTGGCAGCCATTGCACTCACTGCATACCCTATAACTGAATAGCAGACCCTCTCCTTTCTAATGGGGACATGCCCTTACTGTGGCCCAGCTCTATGTGTCTTTAAATTGTTAGTAGGGTTTTTCCTAAATTTTGGCAGCCATTACACTCACTGCATACCCTATAACTGAATAGCAGACCCTCTCCTTTCTAATGGGAACATGTCCTTACTGTGGCCCAGCTCTATGTGTCTTTAAATTGTTCGTTGTAGCGCCGGCGTCCCTGCCCTCTGCTAGGCAGGGACGCTGTTCCCCTCACCCCTCTGCTCCGAGCCCGGCGTCCTCCTCCCGCTCTGCTGGCAGCGCTCGCTCCTTCCCGGCCACTGTGCTTAGGGCGCGCGCGCGCTCCCTCCCTCTTAAAGGGGCCGCGCGCGCCGTCCTATGGAGTCCCCGGCCAATGGCCGGAGGACTTCATCATATATAAGGCACCTCCTCCAAAATGGAGGTGCCCGAGCAATGTTGTTGCACTGTTCACTACTCTGCTTCAGCCCTCAGGTCCCGTTGCCAGTTACCTGCCAGATTCCTGCCAGCTTGCTGTCTTATTCCTGCCTGATATTCTGCTACCTGCCTGCTAGCCTGAGGTCCGACGGTCTGCCTTCCGACTCCTGTCAGTCTGTCTAAGGACCAGCTTGCCCGCTCACCTGGGAGCGCACATCTGCTACCTGCCTGCTAGCCTGAGGTCCGACGGTCTGCCTTCCAACTCCTGTCAGTCTGTCTATGGACCAGCTTTCCCGCTCACCTGGGAGCGCACATCTGCTACCTGCCTGCTAGCCTACCTGGAGGCTCCGCCGTCACGTGCTGTGACCACCCGCCTGTTCAGAGACTCCTGCCCACTCACCTGGGAGCGCTCATCTGCTGCCTGTCTGCTAGCCTACCTGGAGGCTCTGCCGTCACGTGCTGTGACCACCCGCCTGTCCAGAGACTCCTGCCCGCTCACCTGGGAGCGCTCATCTGCTGCCTGTCTGTTGGTCTTCCTGGAGGCTCCGCCGTCACATGCTGTGACCACCCGTTTATCCAGAGACTCTCGCCTGCTCACCTGGGAGCTCACGTCTACCATCAGCCGTCACAGGTCGTACCAACCCTTTACCCAGAGACTGCCCCGGTCACTTGCCGTGACCTCCTGCCCGTTCATCCAGAGACTGCCCCGGTCACTTGCCGTGATCTCCTGCCCGTTCATCCAGAGACTGCCCCGGTCACTTGCTGTGACCTCCTGTCCGTTCACCCAGAGACTGTCCCGGTCACCTGCTGTGACTGCCTGCCCGTCTTCCCTGGTCGCCACCCGCTCCCTTACAAGGACCGCCCCCTTGTATAGTAGCTCAGAGGTTCCGCCTCCCAGACCCGTTACAGTTTGCTTGGGCCATGGAACCCGGTGGCACCCAAGCTCCCTCGCTCTCGGACCTGTGTCATGAACTGTCCCAAAAGGAGTCCATCCTGGGTCACCTGCGGAATGTCAATTCTCGCCTGGACACTCTGCTCCACCAGCAACCACCGCCAGTGCCATACTCGCAATCCGGCAGCTCCGCTGCCCATTAATACCATGGTATCCTACCCCGGACCCCGGCTTTCTGCACCTCCTCGCTTCGGAGGCGACTCCGCCCAGGCTCGGGGCTTCATAAATCAGTGCACCCTGCACTTTGAACTCCTGCCCCACCAGTTTAACTCCGACCGGGCCAAAATTGCCTTCATTATGTCCCATCTCACCGGGGAGGCCCTGGCCTGGCTAAATCCTCTATGGGAGAGAGGAGACCCCCTGGTGTCCAACTTGCCTGCCTTTCTCACGGCTTTCCGGAAAGTCTTCGACGAACCCGGACGGAAGACCTCATCCGCATCATCTCTGCTACGCCTCCGTCAGGGAAGTCTCACCGTGGGCCAATATGCCATACGGTTCCGTACCCTTGCCTCGGAGCTGGCCTGGGATAACGACGCTCTGGTATCTGTCTTCTGGGAGGGTCTGTCCGGCCGTATTAAAGATGAACTCGCCGGTCGGGACATTCCTACCACTCTCGATGACCTAATAACTCTTGCCACCCGGATTGACCTATGGTTCCAGTAGCGTGCCAAAGAGGTCACCCGTGAAAGGAGGTTTCCACGTCTAGCTCCTACTTTTCAGAAACCCGTCACTCCTTCCGTTTCTCCCCAGGTACACTCTCCTGAGCCTATGCAGGTCGACCAGACCAAGATGATCAAAACCCGTCAGGACTTACGCCGTGCCGAGGGGAGCTGCTTCTACTGTGGCAGTAAGGAGCACCGGATCCGTACCTGCCCGGAGAGGTCGGGAAACGCCTGTGTCTAGGTTCGCTCAGAGAGGTCGACCTAGACAAGAATAAATCCTCTCCATCTCTGCTGCTGTCAGTCTTAATTATCTGCGGGGAGAATCGTTATTTCGAACTAGCTCAACTTGACTCTGGAGCGGCCGGGAATCTGATTTCACAGTCCCTGGTAGAAAAATACCGCATTCCCACCAAACCTCTGGCTGTACCATTATCTGTCGCTGCTGTGGATGGGGGCCTCTTACCACGTCCCATCCAACTAATCACCGAATCCATAACTCTGCAGGTGGGAATGCTGCATTCAGAGAGCATCTCTTTTCATGTTCTGCCTGGACTCTCTCATGCCCTCTTACTAGGTCTACCTTGGCTCCAGAGACATGCACCCGTGCTTGATTGGCAGACCGGAGAGGTCCTTCGCTGGGGACAGGACTGTCATAAGACTTGCTTGGTTCCTGTTCATCCCGTCCGTCCTTCTCCTTCCCCAACTAATCTACCTGGACTTCCGATTCCCTATTGGTCATTTGCTGATGTCTTTAATAAAAAGGAGGCAGAGACATTACCCCCTCATAGACCATACGACTGTCCTATCGACCTGTTACCCGGTACTACGCCTCCCCGTGGGCGTATTTACCCATTGTCCGCTGCTGAAACCCGGTCGATGTCCGAATATATTGAGGAGAATTTGGCCAGGGGATTCATCCGGAAATCTACCTCCCCGGCGGGAGCAGGTTTCTTTTTCGTAAAAAAGAAGGACGGCTCTCTCCATCCCTGTATTGACTATAGAGGCCTTAACCAGATCACGGTGAAGAATAAGTACCCCCTTCCGCTCATTCCAGAATTATTTGATCGTCTGAGGGGGGCTAGAATCTTCACCAAACTGGACCTCCGTGGGGCGTACAACCTGGTCCGTATCCGTCAAGGGGATGAATGGAAGACTGCATTCAACACCCGGGACGGCCACTATGAATATCTGGTAATGCCCTTTGGTCTCTGTAACGCTCCTGCCGTCTTTCAAGAGTTGGTCAATGACATCTTCCGGGACCTTCTCTACTCCTGCGTAGTGGTGTACCTGGACTACATCTTGGTCTTCTCTCCGGATCTCCAGACTCACCGGAGGGACGTTCGTCAGGTCCTGCTCAGGCTCAGGCAGAATCACCTCTTCGCTAAATATGAGAAGTGCCTCTTTGAGCAGACCTCGCTTCCGTTTTTGGGCTACATTATTTCTCAGACCGGCCTACGAATGGATCCAGAGAAACTGTCTGCCATCGAGAAATGGCCCCGACCGGAGGGGTTGAAGGCCATTCAGCGGTTCCTGGGCTTCGCCAACTACTACCGTCTCTTCATACCGCACTTCTCTTCCCGGACTGCCCCAATTTCCGCGCTCACCCGTAAGGGCACTAATCCCAAAGAGTGGCCGCCCGAAGCAGAGGAGGCCTTTCTTTCCTTAAAACAGGCCTTCTCTTCCGCCCCGGTGCTGCATCGCCCGGACGGCAACAAGCAGTTCTTCCTGGAGGTTGACGCCTCCTCCTCTGGAGCCGGAGCGGTACTTACTCAAAAATCATCTTCCGGGAGGATGGTAACGTGCGGCTTTTTCTCCAAACTCTTCTCCTCTTCTGAGCGCAATTATTCCATAGGAGACCGAGAGTTATTGGCCATCAAGTTGGCATTGGAGGAGTGGCGTTACCTACTCGAGGGGGCTCTTCATCCGGTAATAATTTACACTGACCACAAGAACTTGGCTTACCTCCAGCAGGCCCAGAGACTTAACCCGCGCCAAGCCCGGTGGTCCTTGTTTTTTGCTCGCTTTGATTTTGTTCTACATTTTCGCCCGGCTGACAAGAACATCAAAGCGGACGCCTTGTCTCGATCCTTTCTGGTGTCTGATATCGAGGAAGAACCTAAACATATCATCGATCCCACCAGAGTAATGCAGGTGGCTTCCGTGAGCCTAAATCGTCTCCCTCCCGGTAAGACGTTCGTATCGGTACCCGATCGGGAGAGGATCCTACACTGGGGTCATTCGTCTAAACTAGCTGGCCACGCCGGTCAGAAAAAGACCCTCCAGCTTATTACCCGGCACTACTGGTGGCCTACCCTGCACAAGGACGTAATAGACTTTGTTTCTTCCTGTGTCTCCTGTGCCCGCAACAAAGTTCCGAGACACCTGCCTGCCGGTCGCCTCCTTCCGCTTCCTGTACCCGCTGCCCCCTGGCAGCATATAGCCATGGACTTCATTACTGATCTTCCCGTCTCTGCCGGTTGTACGGTCATTTGGGTGGTCGCTGACCGCTTTTCCAAGATGGCTCACTTTATTCCCCTGCCAGGCCTCCCGTCTGCACCAGAGCTGGTTAAAGACTTTATCCGCCACATCTTCCGTCTTCATGGTCTGCCTCGCCACATCGTGTCGGATCGTGGGGTACAGTTCACCTCACGTTTCTGGAGAGCCACTTGTAAATTGCTAGACGTCACCCTGGACTTCTCCTCCGCTTACCACCCACAGTCCAATGGTCAAGTGGAGCGGATCAATCAGATCCTGACCAGTTACCTCCGGCACTTCGTTAATGCCCACCATTCTGACTGGGTGGATCTCCTGCCATGGGCTGAATTTTCCTACAACAATCACGAGAGCGAATCTTCCTCCAAATCCCCGTTTTTTGTAGTCTTCGGTCAGCATCCTCGGATCCCTTTTCCCGTCTCCACCTCGGTGGACAATCTGGCTGCAGAATCTCTTGTTAACAAATTTTCCTCCATATGGGAGAGTACCTGGTCCGCTCTCCTTCTGTCATCCGAGCGTATGAAAATACATGCTGACAAAAAACGTCTGGATCCTCCTCAATTCCATCCAGGGGATAAGGTCTGGCTCTCGTCCAAGTATGTCCGGCTCAAGATTCCTTCCTATAAGTTAGGGCCTCGGTTCATCGGTCCTCTGGAGGTCATCAGTCAGATCAACCCGGTGGCCTATAAATTGAAACTCCCGGCCAACTTGCGGATCCCTAACTCCTTCCATGTATCTCTCCTCAAACCTGTGGTACCAAACTCTTTTTCCAAGTCTACAGGTACGCCTCCTGCTCCGGTTTCCGCTGAAAACGAATTTGAGGTAGAGAACATTCTGGCCACCAAAAGGGTAAGAGGAAAGACCTTTTTTCTAGTAGATTGGAAAGGGTTTGGTCCTGAGGAGAGAACGTGGGAGCCCCGGGAGAACATCCATGCCCCTCTCATCCTAGCTAAATTTCTCTCTGGCCTAAAAAAGGGGGGCTTAAGGGGGGGTACTGTAGCGCCGGCGTCCCTGCCCTCTGCTAGGCAGGGACGCTGTTCCCCTCACCCCTCTGCTCCGAGCCCGGCGTCCTCCTCCCGCTCTGCTGGCAGCACTCGCTCCTTCCCGGCCACTGTGCTTAGGGCACGCGCGCACGCGCTCCCTCCCTCTTAAAGGGGCCGCGCGCGCCGTCCTAAGGAGTCCCCGGCCAATGGCCGGAGGACTTCACCATATATAAGGCACCTCCTCCAAAATGGAGGTGCCCGAGCAATGTTGTTGCACTGTTCACTACTCTGCTTCAGCCCTCAGGTCCCGTTGCCAGTTACCTGCCAGTTACCTGCCAGATTCCTGCCAGCTTGCTGTCTTATTCCTGCCTGATATTCTGCTACCTGCCTGCTAGCCTGAGGTCCGACAGTCTGCCTTCCGACTCCTGTCAGTCTGTCTAAGGACCAGCTTGCCCGCTCACCTGGGAGCGCACATCTGCTACCTGCCTGCTAGCCTGAGGTCCGACGGTCTGCCTTCCAACTCCTGTCAGTCTGTCTATGGACCAGCTTGCCCGCTCACCTGGGAGCGCACATCTGCTACCTGCCTGCTAGCCTACCTGGAGGCTCCGCCGTCACGTGCTGTGACCACCCGCCTGTCCAGAGACTCCTGCCCGCTCACCTGGGAGCGCTCATCTGCTGCCTGTCTGCTAGCCTACCTGGAGGCTCTGCCGTCACGTGCTGTGACCACCCGCCTGTCCAGAGACTCCTGCCCGCTCACCTGAGAGCGCTCATCTGCTGCCTGTCTGTTGGTCTTCTTGGAGGCTCCGCCGTCACATGCTGTGACCACCCGTTTATCCAGAGACTCTCGCCTGCTCACCTGGGAGCTCACGTCTACCATCAGCCGTCACAGGTCGTACCAACCCTTTACCCAGAGACTGCCCCGGTCACTTGCCGTGACCTCTTGCCCGTTCATCCAGAGACTGCCCCGGTCACTTGCCGGGATCTCCTGCCCGTTCATCCAGAGACTGCCCCGGTCACTTGCTGTGACCTCCTGTCCGTTCACCCAGAGACTGTCCCGGTCACCTGCTGTGACTGCCTGCCCGTCTTCCCTGGTCGCCACCCGCTCCCTTACAAGGACCGCCCCCTTGTATAGTAGCTCAGAGGTTCCGCCTCCCAGACCCGTTACATTCGTGTTTTTTTTCCCAAATTTTGGCAGCCCTTGCAGTCACAGCATGGGCATTACCACTATCGGAGACCCGCTCCTTTATAATGGGAACATTTTTTTTTACTCAAACCCTCCTCTGTCTCTTCAAAGGGGTATTGGGTTGCATACGCAATAACAGTATAGGAGACCCACTCAATAATGGGAATAACAAAGCATAGCTGGCTGATGGCTCTCTAACAATTTCGAGGGTCGGCTGCTGGCCCTTTAAGAATAGTAAGGGCCGCCTCATGTCCCTATAAAAATAGGCTTTGTGACTTTCAGAGTCCTTCCATTATAAATGAAACAGGATGTGTCTGATGATGTGTCACACACCACATGGCCAGATAAGGTTGTAAAATGTTACAATTACATTTCCCCGTGAATACATTTGTCTTAAAAAATAACGTAAAAAAATAAAAGCACAGTAGGATATTTGTTTAGTATAAAAACCAGACTCGCCAATGTAACCTCAATGTAATCACATTGTTCAGTTCCTGCACCTCCTCCTTCAATTTGGCTTCCGTCTCCGAAATGATCACATCTGTCACAAGCTGAAAGCACTGCAGCACTGCCTTGACCAAGCGGCAACAGACTGTGCTCAATATAACATGCTTAATGCTTAGGTGACAAGCTGCCCACCGCTGCAGAGTTTTTGAAAGCTGTAATACAGCAGCCTGATCTGTGGTTCTCACCGCTGAACATACAGCCAGGCATGGTCGTGTTTGACAATGGGCAGAACCTGGTGATGGAGAAATGACAGCCAGAGTAGATACGGTTTCTTTCTATGCCAGTCCTTTCACCGAGCTAAAGAATATGGCTGTGGTGAAATACAACTCCCACTGACAAGCAGTTTCAGACTGAAAAACATTGGGCCCACCAGAGGATTTGATTCTGAGGGCTCCCCCGCTCATAACTGCTGGAAAGTTTGCGCTATCATGAACACTCCTGATGGAGAAGCCAGGGCCCACCCGAGGATTCTCGGGTGGGCCTGTACAACCCTGCCGAGAAGCAGTCCTGGCTAAGAAAAGTGTGTGGGAAGGTTCATGGACACTCTATGGCTGCTCTTTTACTTTTCCTTGCAGATGTTGTCCTTGGTGGGATTTGAACCCAGAATCCCAGCGCTGGAAGGCTTCAGTGCAAACTACTGAGCCGATGTGCTGCCCGTTCACCCTCTGATATCTAACAGGCTGGAAAAACTTGCACCAACTGCCACTCTATCTTCAGCTCCTTTGTGAGAAACTAATGTATTTGGGCAGCCACTCAGTCTACCAAATAAAATTCCTGAGAAGGAAATTGTGGATGGCTTCGCTACTGGTACTGGGGGCAGTGCTAATACCATGGCGTCGTACCATAGTTCACTGGAAATATTCCAGGCTGGTAGAAAGCAAGCATATTCCCACAGAAAAGTACCAGCAGTAATGTCCAGGGACCCTTGCTTGTTGAAGGCGGAGAGGATACCGGGAGAAATAGTGGCAGCTGGCTGGGGACCGAGTATGGACACCCAGCCGCCATGAGGTTGTAGACAGCTTTCACATCCACAAACCTAAAAGGCCACATTTCAAGTGCAAGCAGCTGCCCAGAAATCTGGCAGTTTACTATTGCGATCTGTGAGTGGGTGGCTGGATGGCTGGCTGCTTACTTGCGCTTGCATTCCAAGTAACAGAAAACTAAGCAGATGGTGGCCTCTATCATCATCATGGCCTCACCTCAGCACTAAAACTCTCCCGATGGAGAAGCCAGGGCCCACCCGAGGATTCTCTAGTGGGCCCGTCCAACCCTGTCGAGAAGCCGCCATGGCTAAGAAAAGGGTGTGGTAAGGTTCCCAGACACTCTATAGCTGCATTGTTAATGTGGACTGGCTCTGTACCGTCCCTGGCCACATTCACCAGTCCACGTGTTTGTGGTTAGGCCTGTGGGTGGTTGGCTGGCTGCATACTTGCGCTTGCATTCCAAAGAATTGAGTAAGGACAACTGAATACTGCGCTGGGACAAAGACGTGGATGGTGATTGTTGCAAGTCTGCAATGACAGGTGCATGGTGGGAGGCATCTTCGCATGCGCCAAGGATCACTTATGATGGTCACACTTTTAGGCAGTGACATGGGAGTCAGAAATGCTTCCAGGGGTCTTCCCCATGCTGTTACCATGTCTTTTCAGCACTGTATGCGTGTGTCTGATGATTTGTCACACACCACATGGCCAGATAAGGTTGTAAAATGTTAAAATGACATTTTCCAGTGAATGCATTTGTCTTGGTTAAAAGCAATGCAAAAGTGCAATAACGCTAAGTGTGAACATAGCCCAAGGTGTGGAGAAGCATTTTGGTTATTTATTTTACCTTAAATACAATTCATTACCCTGGAAAGGATGTTCTTTAACCCTTTCGCGCCAGAGCCTGTTTTCGCCTTCGTGACCAGGCCAACTTTTTCAATTCTGACCACTGTCATTTTATGAGGTAATAGCTCTGAAATGCTTCAACGGATCCCACTGATTCTGAGATTGTTTTTTCGTGACATCTTGTACTTCATGATGGTGGTAAAATTTCTTCGATATGATTTGCGTCTATTTGTGAAAAAAAACGGAAATTTGGCGAAAATTTAGCAATTTTCAAATTTTGAATTTTCATGCCCTTAAATCAGAGAGATATGTCTACTTTACATCAGCACAATTTTGGAACCAACATTTTTTTTTGTTAGGAAGTTATAGGGGTTAAAAGTTGACCAGCGATTTCTCATTTTTCCAACAAAATTTACAAAAACATTTTTTTAGGGACCACATCTTATTTGAAGTGACTTTGAGGGGCCTCTCTGACAGAAAACACCCAAAAGTGACATCTTTCTAAAAACTTCACCCCTCAATGTGCTCAAAACCGCATTCAAGAAGTTTATTAACCCTTTAGGTGCTTCAGGGGAATTTTTGGAATGTGGAAGAAAACAATGAACATTTAACTTTTTTTTCACAAAAATATTACTTTAGACCCCAATTTTTTTATTTTCACAAGGGTAACAGGAAAAAATGGACTACACAATTTGTAGTTCAATTTCTCTTGAGCACACTGATACCACATATGTGAGGGAAAACCACTGCTTGGGCGCACGGCAGGGTTCGGAAGGGAAGGAGCGCCATTTGACTTTTTGAATGTAAAATTTGTTTGAATAACTAGTGGACGCCATGTCGCATTTGGGGAGCCCCTGCTGTGCCTAAACAGTGGAAACCCCCCCACAAGTGACACCATTTTGGAAACTAGACCCCTTAGGAAACTTATCTTGATGTGTGGTGAGCACCTTGAAACCCCAGGTGCTTCACAGAAGTTTATAATATTGAGCCATAAAAATAAAATTTTCACATTTTTCCCACAAAAATGTTTTTCATCCCCCAATTTTGTATTATCATAAGAGTAACAGGAGAAATTGCACCATTTGTTGTGCAATTTCTCCTGAGTACGCCGATACCCCATATGTGGTGGAAAACTACTGCTTTGGCACACGGCAGGGCTTGGAAGAGAAAGGAGCGCTATGTTGGCTGGGATAGGTTGCAGACACCATGTCACATTTGAAGAGTCGCTGACATGCCGAAACAGCAGAAACCCTCACAAGTGACCCCATTTTGTAATCCACACCTCTCAAGGAATTCATCTAGGGAAGTAGTGAGTATTTTTCAATTTCTAAATTTATACCATTGGGCAGTGAAGAAAAAATAATTATATTTGTACCACAAAAAAATAGTTTTAGCCTCAGATTTTACATTTTCACACAGGGCAATGGGTAAAAATGGTGTCGAAATGTGTCACACAATTTCTTTTAAACGTGGCAATACCCCATATGTGGCTGTACAGTACCGCTTATCCATACGGCAAGACCCGGGAGGGACGGAGCGCTATTTGACTCTGGGAGAACAAATTATTGTAGAATAGTTTGCGGACTCCATATACACAGCCCCTAAGTGCTAGAAGAGCAGAATTCCCCCTCAAGTGAACCAATTTTGGAAATTATACCCCATTGGGAATTTACCTACAGGTGTAGAGACGATTTTGGCTTCATGGGTCTTTTCCAGAAACAAGCAGCAGTGAATGTTGCGGAGTGAAAATTTTAAACTGCCGTTGAAGTGACCAGTGCGCTGTAGTGACCACTACGTTGTGCCCAGCTCATGCTTCTGGAGACATGCATCTGTAAATTAGGCAACTCTCATCGCTAAAGGAATGCCAAACATGTGGACCCTAAATGTAGTTTAGGCACATTGTGGGGCTCAGAAGGGAGAGAGGCATTTGGATTTGGGAGCACAAAATTTTCTGAATTTCCTTCGGGGGGCAAGGGCCATTTTGCTTTTCCAGAGCCTTTGTGCTACCAGTAGCTGGAAAGTCCCTTATATTTTTAACAGATGATGGACCTGAGTGGGGACTTGCTTTTCTTGAGGACTGACGTTTTCAGCTGTACCACTTTTATTTCAATTTGGCTTTTTGATCGCATTTTATTCCACTTTTTGTTTGGCGATATGTTGAAAAAGCATAGTTTTTTGCTCGTTTTTTCTTTTTTTATGGTGTACACAGACTGAGTTAATTAGTGTGACAGTTTTATAGATCGGGTTGTTCCAGCGATACCAAATATGTGTACTTTCTTTTTGTTTTTGCATAAATATACAAATTTATTGGTTTAATATTTTATTAATTTTTTTTTTATTTTGTGATTTTTTTTTAAATAGTTTGAAAACATTTTTTAGAATTGTTTTTACATTTTTACTTAGGCCCTGTATGATACTTCAATTTTTCTTTTTCTAATCACTGTTCTCATGCAATGCAATAGACATGTATTGCATTGCATGAGAGCTGACAGTTTTACATTGTCATTATCTCCTGCTAGACTTCAGCTGCTGGCTGAGCCTAACAGGACACCGTGCATGGCAGACCCGGAGGTGGTCATGTGACCTCTGGGTGCCATGACAACGCCAGGTCCTTTCAGGCATCACGGGGGCCGTCGGAAAGGTAAGTGGACGACTCCCTCTCCTTTCACTATCTCCTAAATGCCGCGATCGCTATGAATCGCGGCATCTAGAAGATAGCAAAGGGTTACCATCATTGGGACCTGATCCGATCAGGTCCCGATGATGTCCCTTGTCAGTGCTACTGCTCTGCACCGCACCCGCAGCGCTTGCAGGACCCTGGGGGTCGTGAGTACTGCGGGACCACCGACCGTTTATAAATGCCGGCGCTGCACAGAGCCCAGGCAATGCTGACATTTATATACAGTGGGCGGTCGGGAAGTGGTTAACATATTTCTCAGAAAAATCCATTTTGGTGTCGTTTTTGCATGTTTTATTGTGAGTCCGTAAAAGTGGCGTAATACCTCTGACAACATTGTTGACAGCAGTGACCTGGGAGTCAGAAAAGCTTCCAGTGGTCTTCCCCATGCTGTGCCCATGTCATTTGAGCACTGTTCCCATCGATTTGGGCAATTTTTAGGCCCTCTGCAGACTGCCAAGGGGAGCCACCGGAAAAATGCTTGAGTTTCCCATAGACTTAAATTGGGCTCTTTACTCGGTCCGAGCACTCGAGCATTCCAATTTGCTTGACTCGAACAACGAGTACCCGAGCATTTTAGTGCTCGCTCACTAAGTGCCACCCTTTTCTACGACATCACATTCGCATGAGCTATTGACTTGGTCGCCCCATTCATGCATGGCAGAATCCGACGAATCAATAGACAACCCTGGCACACCAGTCTCACTAAATAGTTTCGGCAAATGTCCAAGGCTGCTGAGCGGCATTGGAAAAAAATGCACTCACAGGATGACTTCACCACTAGTGTTGAGCCACCCCCGTAGTGTTCGAGTTCGGTTCGGTTCGTCGAACACCCGTGTGTTCGCCGAACTGTTCGTCGAACTGTTCGTCGAACACCTTCGAACACCGTTAAAACCAATGGCAGGCAAACAAAAACACATAGAAACACATAGAAAACACCTTCAAAGGTGTCCAAAAGCTGACAAACTGCTCAGAAGACATAACTAACACATGGAAAAGTGACAAGTACATATAGTCATGCGAAAATAAAAGAGGTGGAGGAGTAAAAGGAGGGGGAGACACAGATATAGGCATGTCATGCCCTTCTAAAATCCAAAAAGTGAGAAGCCGACACGGCCAGTCCGCTCCTGCCCGTGCCACCTCCGTGTCGCCGGGTTTGTGCCAGAGCCGCGGTGAACCCTGACGGCCAGCCCCCCTCTCCCAATACTGGTGCCTGTCCGCTGGTGGGTCGAGTGAGCCCCCCTGTGGTGGAGGCAGCTCTAAGCTTTTTAATTTAAATTCTCTCTCTAATTTTAATGAATACACTTTAAATCCATTTACAAGGATCTATTGGAGGGCAAGTCTCATGCCAGCAGCCGCGGTAATTCCAGCTCCAGTAGCGTCCACTAAAGCTGCTGCAGTTAAAAAGCTTTTATAAGGATCGAGCACGGCTGTCCACCGCAAGGCATCCTACTGCCAGTCCCAGCCCCTATGCCTTGGGGTGCCTCCTGATGCTCTTCACTAAGTATCCCATGGTCCCGAAGCATTTCCTTTGAAAAAATTAAGTGTCTAAACTACAGGTGGTGTAGCTTGCTTAACAGCCGGGATAATCCGCTGACTAGCAGACACTGCTACTAGGCACAAAGTATTTCCTGGGCTAGATGCAGTTAAAAATTTGTAATTAGATACTCTCGTTGGATGCTGAGAAAGCATTCCATAGAGTCTCCTGGCACGCCATATATGATTCTCTTAAAAAGCTTGGGGTAGGGGTCTAGGGGACCCTTTTATAGCCAAAATCACGGCCCTGTATCGCAATACGTCACCTAGGCTGAAGATAAATGGAACTGTAGCACCCTGAGGGCTCGGTTGCTACAGACGTATTGCACCTCACCCAGAGGTGTGATATCTCACTCTCAGGTAAGGATGGAGTGTGGATCAGGACCCGACACCTGCATGCATTACACCACATTGCCGTGGGGCAGGGCGACCAATATGCCCCTGAGATGGGCACGACAGTCCCTGTCCCTGGCTGGAGTGGGGGGAGGGAACACTGAGGAAGGGGAACCCTGTAGTGCAGGAGCAGGGAGGAAGCAGTTCCTGGGTGCATTGAGAAGGGAGTATAAAAGGTGGGCACCATCTTAGTTCAGTGCAGAGAAGTCTGAGCAGAAGTGGCAGGGAGCAGGGGCTCTGCATGAGCACTGCTCCGGAGGCGGGCCTAGTAACAGAGGCCCAGGCCTGGAAGAGGGAGAAGGAAGGAAGAGGAGCGGAGAAGGCTCCAGGAACGAGGAATGAAGGGATCCCAGGGGTGCGGACGGGCGAGTCGCCACCGCACGCCCGAATCCACCTGCGTGGAGGGGTCAGGCCAAAGGGGGAGACCGGTCCCCGAACTAGTGGAGGCAGGAAACGACCCTCAGCTAGAAACCGGAGGCTCTGACATTTTATGTGGCGCAGCCCCTCGCTACACCCGCTAGGAAGGCACCACATAGGGTCAGGGAAACTGGCGCCAAGTTTACCAAGAGGAGGCCCGAGGCAGCCGGACAGAAGTGTTGGTAAGAAAGGCCAGACAAAGGACACACAAAGGGGGTCCTGTGAAGTGCTCCAAAGTTATCTGGGAGTTGTCTGAGCCCCTCACCTGGTGAGCACAGTACGACGTGGGCAGCCGTTACCTGCAGACGTGGTCTGGATAATAAGAACTGTGAGTAAAGGCCCTGGACTGCATCACTGACTCCGTGTCGTTACTGCTGCTGCCCTGCACCATCACCCCCATCCTCCGCATACACTGCCCTGAGGCTATACTCCTCCCGTGGGGGAGTTATGCTACGCTCTGCTGCACCCACAACACCAGCCTCAGCGGTCTGCCCTGTAGCGGCGGTTCACTCTGACCGCAATCCACGGGTGGCGTAGTCGGACATTTAAACATCAAAACCACATAAATAGTTCCGCCACTGGTTTGACCGCCCTGAGCCACGGAACCGGGTCGCCGCCACGAAGACTACAACCACCAGCATCCACCAAAAAGGATCCGGCTCCGGGTGTCCCAAGGCCCAGGGGGTGCGTCAGAACATTTTCATCACCTTTCACAATCACCAATGGGACAAGGCAGGGATGTCCTCTGTCCCCTCTCTTATACATCCTAGTGACGGAGCACCTGCTCTCATCAATTCGCCATAACTCCAATATTAGGTGGATTGAGGTGGGAGGCACCGAGTACAAGTGCTCTCTATTTGCTGATGATGTCCTAGTATATATCACTCAATCACATATATCCATCCCTGCTGTTATGGCTGAAATAGATCACTTTGTTACATGGTAAAATTTTAAAATCAATGCAGCGAAGTCTGAGGCCCTCGATGTCTCCCTCCCCAAATCCATATAGGATTCCATCCAGTCCAACTTTCCCTTTGCCTTGCCCTCACAGGGTATCAAATACTTAGGAATTCCTATTCATAGAGACCTCTCCCATCTATGTTATCTTAATTTTGGGCCCTTTATTGAACAATTCCATACAGACCACGGTTGGCAAGTTAGAACTGTAAGATTCACTACGTGAACCACTGGTGTTTTGTGGAAAAGCACATGTACACTGCGTTCCAAATTATTATGCAAAAAGTGTTTAGGAGTGATAAGGGAAGAATTTGTTTGTTTGTCAGTTAAACTCATTGATGGTGATGTGTGTCAGGGCTCTTTATATCACTGTAAGCAATTGCAGACACCTGTGCTAATTAGTTTGGCAGGTGTGTCCAATGAAAGGCAAGACTACTTAAGAAGGCTCTCTCACATTATTAAGCAGCCTACATTTTCTGCCAAAATGGGAAAGAAAAAGGATGTGTCGGCTGCTGAGAAGCAACAAATTGTGGAGTGTTTAGGTCAAGGCATGACTACAATCAACATTGTGCGATGATCAGGATGAAGTGTCTTGGCAATCAAGAAGTATGTAGCTGATTCACAGTACACACGTGTGCGTGCTGATAAGGGCAAATTGAGGACTCTTTCCTACAGGCAATTACGTCAGGTTAAAAGAGCAGCGGCAAGAAAGCCTTGTCATAGCAGCAGACAAGTTTTTGAAGCTGCTGGTGCCTCCAACGTCCCCCGAACAACAAGATGCAGGGTCCTTCAGAGGTTTGCAGCTGTGCATACGCCATCCTGTCGACCTCCTCTATCCACTTCACACAAGCAGAAACGGCTCCAGTGGGCCAAACATTACATGAAGACTGATTTCAAAACTGTTTTGTTCACGGATGAGTGCCGTGCAGCGCTCGATGGTCCAGATGGATGGAGTGGAGGATGGCTGGTTGATGGACACCCCACGCAAACACGGCTACAGCGCCAACAAGGAGGAGGTGGAGTAATGTTTTGGGCTGGAATCATGGGGAGAGAGATTGTCGGCCCCTTTAGGATCCCTGAAGGCGCTAAAGATGAACTCCATAATGTATGTGGATTTTCTCAAACAGCTCTTCCTGCCATGGTTCAAGAAGAAGAACCGTGTATTTCACAGCAAGATCATTTTTCTGCATGATAATGCACCATCTCATGCTGCACATAAAACATCTGCATCTCTGGCTGATATGGGCATAAAAGGGGACAAACTTATGGTGTGACCCCCATGCTCCCCTGACCTCTACCCCATTCAGAACCTTTGGAGCATCATTAAAAGGAGTGTATATGATGGCGGGAGGCAGTTCACATCTAAGCAACAGCTCTGGGAGGGTATTCTGTCCTCATGCAAAACAATTGAAGCAGAAACCATCCAAAACCTGACAAATTCAATGGATGAGAGAGTTCAGAAGCTCCTTTCGAACAAGGGGTCCTATGTGAAAATGTAACATCACCTACAATAAAGTTTTGAGTTGAAAACTGTTTGATTTCAGTTTCTAACAACCTGCTAATGCTTATAATTTCAAAAATGACCATTATTTTGGTCTTTATTAAAATGAAAAGGTTGATCGAAAAGTTTGGGGGATCTAAGAGTGTGGCAACCCAGTAGTCATGTTTATTTCGAATTCTGACAATATGAGGGTCATGCTGCAGGTAGTGCAGCAAGAAGGCACTTATGTGTCTTGCGCATCTCGGAGCCCCAAAATTATTTTCCGGGCTAGATGCAGCTAAAAATTATTTTTAATTTTAAATCTGGTGGAGCTTATTATAGATGGCCTAATAGGATCAGTGCTGCACACTGCTACAAAGCCCAAATTATTTTCCAGTCAAGATACAGATAAACATGATTAGTAATTTGAAAGCTTAAAACGGTTGGTAGGGTGATTTTAACCAATCATCAAGCTTTTACTCTCCCCAGGATGACACAGGGGTAGAAAAGTCGTTTCGGATCCATGATTTGTTCATCTTTATGAACGTGAGTCTGTCTACATTATCAGTGGAGAGCCGCGTGCGCTTATCTGTCAGCACACCACCAGCAGCGCTGAACACACGTTCAGACAGAACGCTGGCTGCGGGGCATGACAAGATCTCCAAGGCGTAAGTGGCTAGCTCCGGCCATTTATCCAGATTGGAAGCCCAAAAAGAGCAAGGGTCCAGTGACACAGTCGTGGCTTCAATGATTACTTGGAGATACTCCTGTACCATCGTCTCTAGGCGTTGACTATGTGTCAGACTTCTTGTCTACTGTGGCCTTGCAAAGGATGGGCTAAAAAAGTGGTGAAATGATTCCGCAAAATTGATGTTACCAGCAGATACTGTGGTTCTGTTACGGTTTGAGTGCTGAACACTTGACGGTCCCACGGTTGGCAAGTTGGAACTGTGAGATTCACTACGTGCACCACTGGTATTTTGTGGAAAAGCACATGTAAGATTCTGCAACAGTCTCTGCTGATACTCCTGCATGCGTGCATCCCTTTCTATGGCAGGAATAATTTCTGCAAATTTACTTTTGTACCGGGGATCTAACAGTGTGGCAACCCAGTAGTCAGGATTATTTCTAATTCTCACAATTCGAGGGTCATGTTGCAGGTAGTGCAGCAAGAAGGCACTCATGTGTGTTGCGCATCCAGGAGCACCAAGTCCCTGTTGTGTTGGTGGCGAGGTAACAATCATGCTTCCTTCCTCTGTCCTCTCCCCCCAACCTTGCACAACAGAAATGTGATCAAGGTCTCCCTCATCTGATGAGTCTTCCATCAGTTCGTCCTCCACTTCTTCCTGGGCTCCTGCACCTTCCTCACTAGTTTGGCTGCTACCATGCGCCCTGGTAAAACCATCTCCCCCACCCTCACATGCCTGCCGCCTTGGTGCTGCCGACCGTCTGGACCTTGCAGATGTTAGCCCTTTCGCATACAACTCCTCCTCCTCTACTTCCTCCACCTCCTCTTGTGCCACCACCTGACTCCGAATTCTGTTTAACATGTGCTCCAGCATGTAAATCACCGGAATAGTCATGCTGATAATGGCATCGTCAGCACTAAACATCTTCGTCGCCATTTCAAAACTGTGCAGAAGGGTGCATAGGTCCCTGATCTGAGACCACTCCTCCAGCGTGATTTGCCCCACCTCTGAATCTCGTTGGCCCAGGCTATACGTCAGAACGTATTGCACCAGGGCTTGTCGGTGCTGCCACAGTCGCTGCAACATGTGCAGAGTTGAATTCTACCGGGTAGGCACATCGCATTTTAGCCGGTGAAGTGGCAGGCCCAACGACTTCTGTAGAGATGTAAGTCGCTGAGCTGCGGGATGCGAACGGCGGAAGTGAGCACACAGCGACCGTGCCCTCTGCAGAAGGCCATCTAGTCTGGGATAGTGGGCTAAAAATTGCTGGACAACCAGGTTCAACACGTGAGCCATACAAGGCACGTGTGTGACATTGCCCCGGCGAAGGGCCGCACCCAGGTTTGCAGCATTGTCGCACACGGCCTTCCCTGGTTTCAGGTCCAGTGGAGACAACCATTCATGAAATTGGTTCTCCAAAGCTGACCACAACTCCTCAGCTGTGTGACTCACATTTCCCAGACATTTCAATGTAAAAACCGCCTGATGACGTTGAGCCCTACTGCCAGCATAGTAAGGAGGTGTGCAGGATCCCTTCTGCGCAGTTAGAAAGCTTGTGGCATGACCAGACAGGCTTTGGGTGCAGGTGGAAGACCGAGAGGAGGTTGAGGAGGCAGAAGCAGTGGAGGAACTTTGACATAAAGAGGATTGACGCACAACTCGTGGGGACGGCAAGACTTGGACAGCAGCCCCTTGTCCTGCTGTCACCATAGTTACCCAGTGCCCAGTCAGCGACATGTAACGCCCCTGTCCATGCCTACTCGTCCAAGTGTCTGTGGTGAAATGCACCCTGTCACACACAGAGTTTCTCAAAGAAGCGGTGATGTTGTGTGCGACATGCTGGTGGAGCGCAGGCACACCTTTCTTTGAGAAGTAGTGCCGACTGGGCATCTGGTACTGGGGCACTGCGACGGACATAAGGTCTTGAAAATCCTCTGTGTCCACCAGGCGGAAAGGCAGCATTTCTGTAGCCAAGAGCTTGCAGATGGTGAAATTCAACCTCTTAGCTTTCTCATGGCTAGGAGGAAATGGTCTTTTACTTGTCCACATCTGAGGGACCGAGGGCTGGCTATTGTGCTTAGACGGGGTTGATAAGGGTGTCCCCGGCAAACTGCCGGTCTGTGAGGAAGATGCAGGCGGACATGTTAGGTTGCCTTGATCCAAAGGTGGTGCTATCGATGTCGGACAGCGCTCAACATCAGCTGGTGTTACCACCTCCAAAGAAAATGATGACCTGCCAATCACGCTGGCTGTTGCGGGTAAAGAGGTGGCAGGTCTGCGCCCCAAAACAGGTGTGACTGCTGTCCCCCCAGTCACAGAGGATGAAGAGGCCGCGGATGCACAAGATATGGCAGACGGTGGTTGGCCCGGCCGGCTAGGCCGCATTGTAGCACACTGAGCTTCCCACTGCAACTTATGCTTCATGTCCATGTGCCGGTTCATGCATGAAGTACTCAAACTATGTATTTTTTGGCCTCTACTTAGCTTTTGCTGACAAATTTTACAGATAACACGAGTTGGGTCATCTTTATCGATCTGAAAAAATGCCCAGGCTATGCAAGGCTTAGCACCCATGCGACCTGAAGAGCCACCACGACTTGTGGTGAGAGCCAGAGTTGTGTTTGAGGATGCAGTTGTTGACGTGCTTCCAGTACTACGTCTCTGTCCAGGAAGGCGCAACCTGACCTCGTCGTCACTAGCATCTTCCTCCACCTCCTCTGCTGACCTCATCTCTTGGCTGACTGTGGGTTGACAGTAAGTGGGATCTCCAACCTCATCATCATCACCCTGTGTGTTATCACACCCGTCGTCCTCAGAGCCAACCTGTTCCTGCCCTGACAAAAAACTAAAGTTGTCGCTCCAATCAGGTATTTGAGTCTTATCATCGTCTTCCTCATTGTCTCCACCAACAGGAGTTACAGTTTGGGAATGAGGGTCTACATTATGGTCAGAACCTTCTGCGTCTGGTCCTCGATCCGACTCATAAAGATTCTGGGCATCAGTGCAGATCATTTCCTCGTCTGGATTCACAGAAGCGCTGGAGTCGACCTCTGATTCCCAGGCTATAGTATGAGTAAACAGCTCTGCAGACTCAACCATCTGTTCTACCTCATACTCAGACGGGCAGCTGGAGATTTGGGAGCTGTGAGGAAGCAAGTGCGATTTGGGTGACACCTTTGAGGACTGGAGTATTTGTGATGTTGAAGTTGATGTGGAGGAGAGCCCACTTAAAGCAGCACTTGATATCCGTTAAAGCACCTGCTGTTTTTGTGCCTCATCTGGAATTTGTAGCGATTGGCGTGGCCGTAAGAAAGGGATCTTATCACATTGTCCGCTAAAAGAAGTAGACATTTTAGTTTGGCTGGAAGATGGTCTTTCTTCTGCAGATGTTACTGTTGCTTTAACACCTACCCCACGGACACAACCTTTTTTCCCCTTCCCAACACGCCTATTCCCCTTTCCACCAGCAGCAGGCCTTTTTCCACTCATTTTGGTGGTTAACTAATTCACAACTCTGGAGTTGTTTGCGCAAAAAAACAATGGATGGTAACCGAGCAGAGCTGAGTGGCCAAACTGTGGTATTAGGCCAAAACTATTGGCTGGGTTAGATGCAGAAAAAAATTATATTCAATTTGCAACCTGATGGAGGTCAGTATAGATGAACTAATACAACAAGTCCCACACACAGCTAGAAGCCCAATATTTTTTCAGAGGTAGATGCAGAAAAAAATATATTCAGTTTGCAACCTGATGGAGGTCAGTATAGATGGACTAATACAACAAGTCCCACACACAGCTAGAAGCCCAAATATTTTTTCAGAGGTACTGTAGATGCAGATAAAAATTATTTTTAATTTGCAACCTGATGGAGGTCAGTATAGATGGACTAATAGAGAAAGTCCGACACACTGCTAGAAGGCCAAATATTTTTTCAGAGCTAGATGCAGAAAAAAATTAGATTCAGTTTGCAACCTGATGGAGGTCTGTATAGATGGATTAATAGAACAAGACCCACACACAGCTAGAAGCCCAATATTTTTTCAGAGGTAGATGCAGAAAAAAATATATTCAGTTTGCAACCTGATGGAGGTCAGTATAGATGGACTAATACAACAAGTCCCACACACAGCTAGAAGCCCAATATTTTTTTCAGAGGTAGATGCAGAAAAAAATATATTCAGTTTGCAACCTGATGGAGGTCAGTATAGATGGACTAATACAACAAGTTCCACACACAGCTAGAAGCCCAATATTTTTTCAGAGGTAGATGCAGAAAAAAATATATTCAGTTTGCAACCTGATGGAGGTCAGTATAGATGGACTAATACAACAAGTCCCACACACAGCTAGAAGCCCAAATATTTTTTCAGAGGTACTGTAGATGCAGATAAAAATTATTTTTAATTTGCAACCTGATGGAGGTCAGTATAGATGGACTAATAGAGAAAGTCCGACACACTGCTAGAAGGCCAAATATTTTTTCAGAGCTAGATGCAGAAAAAAATTAGATTCAGTTTGCAACCTGATGGAGGTCTGTATAGATGGATTAATAGAACAAGACCCACACACAGCTAGAAGCCCAATATTTTTTCAGAGGTAGATGCAGAAAAAAATATATTCAGTTTGCAACCTGATGGAGGTCAGTATAGATGGACTAATACAACAAGTCCCACACACAGCTAGAAGCCCAATATTTTTTTCAGAGGTAGATGCAGAAAAAAATATATTCAGTTTGCAACCTGATGGAGGTCAGTATAGATGGACTAATACAACAAGTCCCACACACAGCTAGAAGCCCAATATTTTTTCAGAGGTAGATGCAGAAAAAAATATATTCAGTTTGCAACCTGATGGAGGTCAGTATAGATGGACTAATACAACAAGTCCCACACACAGCTAGAAGCCCAAATATTTTTTCAGAGGTACTGTAGATGCAGATAAAAATTATTTTTAATTTGCAACCTGATGGAGGTCAGTATAGATGGACTAATAGAGAAAGTCCGACACACTACTAGAAGGCCAAATATTTTTTCAGAGCTAGATGCAGAAAAAAATTATATTCAGTTTGCAACCTGATGGAGGTCAGTATAGATGGATTAATAGAACAAGACCCACACACAGCTAGAAGCCCAATATTTTTTCAGAGGTAGATGCAGAAAAAAATATATTCAGTTTGCAACCTGATGGAGGTCAGTATAGATGGACTAACAGAGAAAGTCCCACACACTACTAGAAGGCCAAATATTTTTTCAGAGCTAGATGCAGAAAAAAATTATATTCAGTTTGCAACCTGATGGAGGTCTGTATAGATGGATTAATAGAACAAGACCCACACACAGCTAGAAGCCCAATATTTTTTCAGAAGTAGATGCAGAAAAAAATATATTCAGTTTGCAACCTGATGGAGGTCAGTATAGATGGACTAATACAACAAGTCCCACACACAGCTAGAAGCCCAAATATTTTTTCAGAGGTACTGTAGATGCAGATAAAAATTATTTTGAATTTGCAACCTGATGGAGGTCAGTATAGATGGACTAATAGAGAAAGTCCAACACACTGCTAGAAGGCCAAATATTTTTTCAGAGGTACTGTAGATGCAGATAAAAATTATTTTTAATTTGCAACCTGATGGAGGTCAGTATAGACGGACTAATAGAGAAAGTCCAACACACTACTAGAAGGCCAAATATTTTTTCAGAGCTAGATGCAGAAAAAAATTATATTCAGTTTGCAACCTGATGGAGGTCAGTATAGATGGACTAATACAACAAGTCCCACACACAGCTAGAAGCCCAATATTTTTTCAGAGGTAGATGCAGAAAAAAATATATTCAGTTTGCAACCTGATGGAGGTCAGTATAGATGGACTAATACAACAAGTCCCACACACAGCTAGAAGCCCAATATTTTTTCAGAGGTAGATGCAGAAAAAAATATATTCAGTTTGCAACTGATGGAGGTCAGTATAGATGGACTAATACAACAAGTCCCACACACAGCTAGAAGCCCAAATATTTTTTCAGAGGTACTGTAGATGCAGATAAAAATTATTTTGAATTTGCAACCTGATGGAGGTCAGTATAGATGGACTAATAGAGAAAGTCCGACACACTGCTAGAAGGCCAAATATTTTTTCAGAGCTAGATGCAGAAAAAAATTAGATTCAGTTTGCAACCTGATGGAGGTCAGTATAGATGGACTAATAGAATGATGCTATGCCCAAAAGATTTTACTTCACTAGGTGCAGTAAAAAAATTGGTATTCTATACACAGGTGGTATATCTTGCAACACAGATAGGCTACTCCACTGACTAACACACTCTGCAATAGGCCAAAAAGGATTAGCTTTGCTAGATTCAGCCAATTGCTGTGAAAAAAACTTGCACAGCACTGGCACAGACCTGCCTGGCAAAAACTGATAGGAACTGATGTAACCTAGTCCTGAAAAGGACTCCAATTACAATTAGTCTTTACTCCCACAACCTATCTATTTAAGAGCACAGACCTGCCTGATAAAAGTCATAGGAAATGCTGTAACCTAGTCCTTAAAAGGACTGCAATCACAACTATTCCCTACTCCCAAGCTATCTGTATATTTGTGCGAAAATTAGCTTGAAATTAACAAGGTATAGCGCACACAGCAACAGTGGTGCCGTCTAACACGCAGCTGCAGCAGTGAGAAAATGGTGGCGACGGGGAAAATGGCTTGGTCTTATAGGGCAAGGACATGTGACATACACTGCCAATGACACATGCCCTTGCTTGTGTGAAAAAAAGCACTTCGCTCCGTGTGTGCGCTGCTGATAGGCTGACAGATTGCACCTCCCCACTGTAAATGCGGGAAAGAGAAAAAAAAATGGAGATCTTCATTGTTCCTGCAGAGATCCATCCCCTGCCCCTCCCCCCACCCCGCTGTACACTCAAACTGCGTATTAACATTAATTTTCATCATTACTGAGAAAAAATCCAGTTATGATTTTGGTGCACGAACAGTTATCGAACATAACCTCGAACAGCCGAATTTTTCTCAAATTGTTCGTGTTCGCCGAACGGCTCGAACACCGCCCAAAACAGCTCGAATTTGAGATTGGCGAACAGTTCGAGTAGAACAACGCTCATCTCTATTCACCACATTCAAACAAGCAACTTTCACATTCAAATTGGCTCTCACTTCTGCTAAACAGGACTACTTCACAACCCTCATAACTTCTTTATCCCACAACCCCAAACAGTTATTCACCACTTTTAACTCCCTCCTCTGACAGTCACTGCCCCCTCTGACCTCTCTCATCTCTGCAGAAGACTTTGCCGCACATTTCAAAATTAGGATCGGCTAAACAAGTCAAGTCTTTATTGCTCAACCACTACAGCCCCTATGTATACCAGACCACTGCCCTCCCCTCATAACCTTCTCCCCGCCATCACTGAAGGAGCGCTTACTCATCTTCTCTCCAAATTGCACTTCATCACTTTACCCCATCCAATCCCAACTCCTCCCCAACCCCACCACCATGCTTATCCCGACCCTAACCCATCTCTTCAACCTATCGTTAACTTCTGGTACTTTCCCTTCTGCTTTCAAACATGCCACAATCACACCTATCCTGAAGAAACCTCAAACCGACCTCTACATCCAGATATTGTCCCATATCGCTGCTCCTGTTCGCCTCCAAACCCTTTGGACAGCATGTCAATGCTGAACTTTGTCCCACCTCTCATCTAACTCACTGTTTGACAACCTACAATCCGGATTCTGTCCCCATCACTCCACCGAAACTGCTGTAACCAAAATTACTAATGACTAACAGATAATTCTCTATACTCCTCCTTCTAGACCTGTCCTGTGACTGGGACACAGTTGACCACTTCCTCCTTCTGCAGATCTTCTTTTCCCTTGGCGTCAAAGACCTTGCCATCTCCTGGAACTCCTCATACCTTTCTAACCACACCTTTAGCGTCTCCCACTCCTATACTACCTCCTCATCCCACCCTCTTTCTGTTGGTGTCCCTTCAAGCTCTGTCCTGGGACTCTTACTCTTTTCCATCTATACCTTTGGCCTGATACAGCTCTTAAATTCCCATGACTTCCAGTACCATCTATATGCTGATGACACCCATATCTACCTCTCTTGCCAAGACGTCACCTCCCTGCTGTCCAGAATCCCAAAGTGTCTATCAGCCATATCCTCCTTCTCATAACACTCCCTAATGCTCAATGTGGACGAAACTGAACTCATCATCTTTCCTCCATCTCATCTAATTCCCCTAGCCGATCTATCTATCACAATAAATTACATCAGCTCTTTCCTGTACCAGAAGTCCGCTGCCTCGGAGTGGCCCTTGATTCTGCCTTGTTCTTCAAACCACACATCCAAGCTCTTACCACCTACTGTGTCTTCCAACTCAAAAATATTTCTGGAATCTGTCCTTTCCTCATCCCTGAATCTATTAAAATGTTAGTGCATGTCCTCATCGTGTCCCACCTCGACTACTGTAATATCCTCTTCTGTGGCTTCCTTGCTAACTATCTCGCACCTCTCCAGTCCATCCTTAACTCAGCTGCCCGGCTAACCCACCTCTCTACTCACTACTCCTCCACTTCTCCCCTCTGCAAATCCCTTTATTGGCTCCCAATTCCCTAACGTATCCAGTTCAAACAATTAACATTGACCTACAAAGCCGTCCATAATCTGTCTCCTCCATATATCTCCAAATTAATCACTCGATATCTTCCACCACATAATCTCTGTTCCTCCCATGACCTCCTTCTCTGCTCCACAGTTATACATTCCTAACCCAAACGCCTCCAAAACTTCTCCCATCCTCTGAAATTCTGTGCCCCAACACGACAGATTATCCACCACACTCGGAACTTTCAGACGGAACTTGAAAATGTAGCTCTTCAAGAAAGCTTACAGCCTGTAATGACCCCGCTGCCTCTTCACCATCACCGGAGCTGCCCCAAGCCCCCAACCTACTGTTTCTTTCCCCGTTATCCTGTAGCCTATAAGCCTGCAAGGGCAGGGCCATCTCCCCACTATACCAGTCTTTCATTGTTAGTTTATTCACTTTAAGTTATATTTGTATTTTGTTTGTAACCCCTTCTCATTTACAGCACCATGGAATCAATGGTGCTCTAAAAATACTATATTTTGTGGACTATAAGACACAATAGTACATAAGATGCACCCCAAATTTTGGGGAAAAAAATAGGATTTTTTTTTTTTAATAAAATGGTGGTTTGTCTTACAGTCTGCTTTTATGGTAGCTTACAGAAAGAGGCAGCTGAAGTGGAGTGGAGCTCGGGAGGCAGGGTTGCTTCTGCAAGAAGCTGGCATCGGCAGAAGCAGGGCAATGCTGCGGGCCTCGGGCTGGGAGGAGGTTGGTGTTCAGTGATGCCAGGCTGTGGCAGGACCCAGGCTTTTACAAAATGTCGGGAGTCCCCGCACTTTCCATCCTTTTCACTGCGATGGACTCCGGGAAAATGTCTGCCTGAGGCGGTGCATGCACAGATTGAGATCTCGGGAGACGAGATCTTGGGAGACGAGATCTCAAGCTGCACATGTTCCGCCTCAGGCAGCCATTTTCCTGAAGTCCACTGCAGTGAAAAGGATGGGAAATGCGGGGATTCCGGATATTTTGTAAAAGCCTGGGTCCCACTGCAGTCTCGCACTGCTGAAAACCCCCTCCTCCCAGCCCGGGGCCCGCAGCATTGCCCCCACTCTTGCTGCCGCTGCCAGCTTCATGCAGTAGTGACCCTGCCTCCCAGGACCCCGCAACTACCCCTTGATAAGCTACATTCGAATTATAAGACACACCCCCATTTTCCACAAAAAGTATTTGGGAAAAAAGTGAGTCTTATAATCCGAGAAATATGGTAAATAATAATAATTATTGGACCTGCTGTGTGGTATGGTAACAGTACTCCTCTTAGTGCTCTAAATGGTAACAATGCCCACCACTGTGCCCCTCACATTGTAAAATGCCTTCTAGATGGTAAAATTGTCCCTAGAAAATATTAATGCTCTCTGTAAGTGCCCTAGAAAGTAATAATGTCACCTGCGTGGCCTTATGACGGCCACAATACCCTAATTTCCCTTATTAACTAAAACAATAATGCCTCTTAAAGGGGTTTTCCCCAAGAACAAAAGTTCATTTTAATCAATAGATCTTGGAATGATAATAAGTTCCACAATTGGATGTGTTTAAATAAAATGTTCCTGTGCTGAGATTATCTTATAAATCATTATGAACTGTGTAATGGCGGTGTCTGACCATGTACAGAACCATATCTCCTGGGCATGGGAGGTAGCAAAACAGTATACAGACATTTCAGCTTGGGGATCAAAGCTGATTCTTTCTCTGAAGTAAAACATTGTTTAAAAACAGTCAGGGAAATGTTTTACCTCACAAAAAGAATCAGCTGTGATCCCGTGCTGTAATGTCTGTATACCCCCCCCCCCCCCCGCCCAGGAGCTGTGGTATGATCAGACCACATTCCTGCACGGTCAGACACAGCCATTACACAGTACACATCAGGGGCTCATTTATAAGATTATCTCAGCACAGGAACATTTTATTTAAACACATCCAATTGTGGAAGTTATTATCATTCCAAAATCTATTGATTAAAATGAACTTTCGTTTGTGGGAAAACATCTGTAAGTATTCACTTAATATTTAGTATTGACCTCTGAGTGCCCCTAAAATGTAATTTCCCCAGAGTGTCCTTTTAGCAATTATTAATGCCCCAAGCGCCTCAACAAATGTAATGCTCCCTGAGCTCCCTGCATATTGTAATAGTGCCCCCTTGATCCTCCACACATATTGTAATAATGCCCTGAGTGCCTGTACATACCTTTATAATGTCATTAATCCCTCATGTATATTTACAATTTAGCCTGTGTTAGGCTGCGTGCCCACGATGCGTTTTTCATGCGTTTCCGCTGCGGAAACGCATCAAGAACGCTTGGTAATCCGCACCCCATGGTCCCCAATGGCATTCCGCAATGTCAATGCACATGCTGCGGATTATTCCGCAGCGTTTCTGCGGCACTCAAAAGTCCGCAGCATGTTCATTAATTTTGTGGACATGCAGCGGAATTGCCGCCATTGACTTGCATTGAGACGCATATAATCCGTGTCTGTACATTTGTACACGCGGATTATATGCGTTTCAATGTGCGGATGGTACCCAGTTCTGGAGGAGAGAAGACTCTCATCCAGACCTGGGTACCATTGTACCTGTAAAAAAAAGAATAAAATAATAAATAAAGTTTATATTCACCTTCTCGCGGGTCGGCAACGCTTCTCCTTCCAGGACCTGAGATGACGTCGCGGTCATGTGACCGCAGGCTGTCTCGCGAGATGCCGGCAAGCCAGGAAGGAACCAGGAAGGAGCGCGACAGCACACGCGGAGGCATCGGCGGTAAAGTATAGCTTTATTTTTTTATTTTCACAGTCACACTATATAAATCCATGCTGGTTGCATGGATTTATACAGTGTGACCTAGTTGTCAAGCACTTTCCAAGTGATGCTATCGCCTGGAAAGTGCTTGTCAGTCCGCATGCGGAAACACATGCGTTAACGCATGTGGATACGCATGTGAATCCGCATGTATTCCACATGTATTCTGCAGGAAAAACGCATGCACAATCTGCATGCGTTTTTTCTGCCAGGGAGATGCAGAAATGCTGCAGAAATTTTCTGCTTCATTTCTGCATCGTGGGCACATACCCTTACTGCACATGCTGTAATAATGGCACCTGAGTCCGCCCACATACAGTAATACTGGCCCCTGGGCCCCCAGTCACATATTTTTTATAATAACCCATGAGTCCCCTCCACGCCACATATGCTAACAATGCTCCATGAGCCCACCCCATATAATAATGGCCCCTGAATCTCCCCACGTATACTTGTAATAACCCCTTATTCCCCCCCCCAAAAAAGCAATAATCTGCCAGAAAATGCTAAAAATACATATATACCGCTACTAATTGTTTTAATGTTTCTACTGTGTATATTTCACTGAAATCACATTAAACGAAATTCTGATTTACAGTTCAGTATGACAAAAGATACAATGATCTGGAAAAGTATATATGCTCTGTGCAGGACACGGACATTAACTTTGAACACTACCATCCATGTGCTTTCTTGACAATAGATCACGTAAGTATATTGTATACCACCATACTTTATGTTGCTCTGTTTGAATGTTTGTGATGAGATTATTTTTTTTTGTTATATAATTAAAATAATGATTTAAATAATAATAATTGAAAAAGAAAAAGTCAATACTTGCTTTTGGTCCCAAAGCACCACTAATCCCTATATAATTAATATCCTGAAAACTTTTATTTTTCTTCATAAGAATGTGAACTAGAGATGATCAAATCTGCCAAGATTCAAATTCGGCAAATTATGTGAATATAAAAGAGAAATTTGATTCACATTGAAGTTAAAATCGATGCAAATTGAATTATCCATTTTATATTGTGACCCCAGCACATAATAAACATGTAATGTAAAAAATAATAATAATAATAATTCTCACTTCAACGCTCACCATTTTGACCATATCATCATTTGTATGCATATTTTCCAACTCTAAGCTGTAATGAATTGAATGCTTATTGGTTGGAGTAGATCAGGTGATGTGTATTTGCGTAATGAGGTCCTAGGATATCAGCACAGTGGCTTAGTGGTAAGCACTGGGGTCCTGGGTTCAAATCCCACCAAGTACAACATCTGCAAGGAGTTTGTATGTTTTCCCTGTGTTTGTGTGAGTTTCCTCCAGGTATGCATGTTTCCGCCCACACTTCAAAGACATACTGATTGGGGCTCACAATCTAAATTCCCAATGGGGACAGTCAGGGCCGGCGTCAGCACCCGGAGCACCCGGGCAAGTGCCGGGGTCCTGAGCAGGCGGGGGGCCCACTGGCGGTCGGGCACCCTGCCGGGCTATGGGCGGAGGAGAGCGGTGCCAGCACCCGCCCTTCTCCCCCGCTTGCTCAGGGCCCCGGCAGCCGGATACTTACTTCTCCCCGTGCCTCTGCAGATCTGCTGTCTTCCTGCTGTGCGCTCCCTGTGATGTCTCAGGTCAGAGGGCGAGGTGATGTCTTTCCAGCGCGCCCTCCCCTGAGCGATCACAATCAGCGCAGAGCGGGAAGACGCAGGCGACGCTGGAGTCCGGATCAGCAGGTGAGAAGTGAGGTGAGTATTTTTTTTTTTCTTTTAATGTATGGAGGTATGGGGCATTATAAAGAGGGGGGGTGTGACATCCTGCATGGGGCATTATAAAGAAAGGGCGTGACATCCTGCATGGGGAATTATAAAGAGGGGGGGTGACATCCTGCATGGGGCATTTTAAAGAGAGGGGGTGACATCCTGCATGGGGCATTTTAAAGAGGAGGGGTGACATCCTGCATGGGGCATTTTAAAGAGGGGGGGTGACATCCTGCATGGGGAATTTTAAAGAGGGGGGGTGACATCCCGCATGGGGCATTTTAAAGAGGGGGTGACATCCCGCATGGGGCATTGTAAAGAGGGGGTGTGTGACATCCTGCATGGGACATTATAAAGAGGGGGGGTGTGACATCCTGCATGGGGCATTTTAAAGAGGGGGCGTGACATCCTGCATGGGGCATTTTAAAGAGGGGGGGTGACATCCTGCATAGGGCATTATAAAGAGAGGGGGTGACATCCTTCATGGGGCATTATAAAGATGGGGTGTGACATCCTGCATGGGCCATTATAAGAGGGGGTTGACATTCTGCATGGGGCAGTATAAGGGGAGGGGAACAGCCTGCATGGAGCATTATATGGGGACCAGTATCCTGTATGGAGCGTTATATGGGGTCCAATATTCTGTACAGAGCGTTATATGGGGGCCAGTATTCTGTATAGAGCGTTATATGGGGGCCAGTATTCTGTATAGAGCGTTATATGGGGGCCAGTATTCCGTATGGATCGTTATATGGGGGCCAGTATCCTGTATGGAGCATTTTATTGGGGCCAGTATACTATGTGGAGCGATTCACCTGTTTCTGAGCTATTGTGGAATTTACAATAGATATCGCTCATGTAATGTAAGAAGTGAAATCTTTGCATTGTACTATATCTATATCTATGCGTTATCTGTGCATCATGAATCGTGCTATGTGTTAAAGGGGCCCACTGAGACTTTTTCGCCCAGGGTCCAGAAAAACCTGGAGCCGGCCCTGGGGACAGTGTTGATGATGTCTGTAAAGCGCTGTGGAATTCAATGGTACTTTATAAGTAAATAATAATATCATCCTTTATCAAGGTGTACCAAATTATTAGGCAGCTTGTTTTCCTCATGGAAAATGAGGCAAAAAAAAATTAACTGATTCTGAAAGTAATGAATTGTTAAAAGTCTCCTGAAATTGCTAAAATATTGGGGCGAGATCACAGAACCATCAAATAGTCAACAGAGTCACAAAAAACATGTGGAGAAAATAAGATTCACATTAACTGTCAAAGATTTGAGAAGAGTAAAACTGTAATATCTGTGCCAGTTTCTGCTTCGGCTGCTAGGCAGTGCCACACCATTGTTGCGATTGATGCTTGATAGCATCAATCCTATTTTATTTCTGGGACTTGTGGCTCTGGCCAGTCTGGAAGCTGAAGGGTTAATCTTGCTGATTTAGTCTCTGTCTGCTGTCATCACTGGGTGGGTCTGTTGTATATAAACCCCTGAGCTCCCACTGCCAGTCAGTCAATGGTTCAGCTACCTGGTTCAGACTTCTGTGTTGTCCTTCTGTGTTTTGTCCTGATTATTCCCTCTCTTTGACCTTGGCTAGATATTTTGTTACACGCACGTGCCTAGGTTCAGATAGAGCGAGATGGGTTTCATGAATTCGTTGGAATCCTGGGGGAACTGCTACTCAGGGAGTCCATAGGCTGCTGCTTCTCTCAGGCACACCATAGATTCAATTGCTGACGAGACACATCTGACAAGAGTCTTTCAACAGTTTAACAGTAGAATTTAATCTGAAGCACGACCAGTGCAATTCAGGCATACTACAGAAACAATATTCATTAAAGTACAGGCACAGTAATGTCAGTCTCTTCAGTAGCATAATTCAGCACAGATTAGATCTCTTAGCAGCACACTTCTATGCCTACACAAGCGCAGGATTTTCCTTCACAAGGACTCAATAGTACACAGAATTCTTTATCCTGGAGATGGAGGGGGGAGGGTTTGGTGAGAGAGATGATCCCTGTGACACAATTCCTTCCAGTCCTTATCTTCTTGCCCGATAATCCTCTGCACTGTTAGTTCAGGGAGTTTATCTGACCTATGTTTTGCTTGTCTCCTGATGTGAATCCTATACAGTTGTTTTCTGTCAGATACAGATAAAACACCACCTTTCTCTTCGGCTTCAGCTTCACTACAATAAACAAGTTCCCCACAATCACCTTGGAGCGCTGCTAAAACACTCCCTGTCTATTGTGATAGTTGCTGGATGCTTTTGAAGCAACAGCACTACTTCTGCATGTCACAATTTGACTACCCACTTGTTTTATGATTCTGTTGCTGACTTGACCTCTTGGCTTTGACCCTCCTTGGCGATCATTCCTACCTCTGGTTTGCACTTCCGGACGACAGCCATTCCGTGGTAGCGATCCACTGGATCCTGTTGTAAAACCAGATCCCTGTATAGGAGTTATAGGGTATCTGTGTTCCTCTGGAATCTGCCAGAAGGAGTGACTTGTGCCAAGTCTGTTCGAAGGTAGCCATTTTGAGCCAGTGGCCTCATGAAGACATGACACAAAAGTGAAGCATCTACGATCACATTATCCTCAAGTGCTGGCGTATTCCAGAACTGCCACCTCCCTGGAGTGCCCAGAAGTACAAGGTGTTCAGTGTTCAGAGACATGACCAAGGTAAGGAAGGCTAAAACCTGACCACCACTGAACAGGACACATAAGAGGAAGCATCAAGAAAATATGACAGGCATTTGAAGCTGCTGGTGCCTCTAGAGTCACAGGAAACTCAATGTCTAGGATCTTCCAGAGGCTTGCAGTTGTGCATAAACCTACTATTCGGCCATCCCTAAACAGTGTTCACAAGCAGAAATGGATGCAGTGGGCCCAGATACCCAGACATACATGAAGACTAATTTTAAAACAGTCTTGTTTATTGATGAGTGCCATGCAGCCTTGGATGATCCAGATGGATGGAGTAGTGGATGGTTGGTGGATGGCAACCATGTACTAATAAGGGTGCGATGTCAGCAAGGAAGTGGCAGAGTTATATTTTGAGCTGGAATCATGGCGAGAGAACTAGTAGGCCCCCCCTAGGATCCCCAAAGGTGTGCAAATTACCTCAGAAAAGTATATAGAGTTTCTGACTGACCACTTGAGAACTTTTGGAGTATGCACAAGCCAAATATCTACAACCCCTGGCAAAAATGATGGAATCACCGGTCTCGGAGGATGTTCATTCAGTTGTTTAATGTTGTTGAAAAAAAGCAGATCACTCATTAATTCCATTCCCCTGAGATACTGCAAGCTGTTATTAAAGCCAGAGGTGGTGCAACAAAATACTAGTGATGTATTGGAGTGTTCTTTTGTGTGTTTGTTTTTCATGATTCCATAATTTTTCCTTCAGAATTGAGTGATTCCCTAATTTTTTCCTCAGAAATGAATGATTCCATAATTTTTTTCCCTCTGCTTGGTCTGAAAAAAATTACCCTTAGGCTGTGTGCCCACGATGCGTTTTTTAAGTGTTTCCACAGCGGCAAAAACGCTGCAGAAACGCTTACAAAATGCATGGTAGAAGGCCTGCCATGTTCCCCTGTGCTGTGCACATGCAGAAATTTCCGCTGTGGATTATCATTGCGGAAAAATACGCAGCACTACCAATTATTTTGCAGAAGTGCTGTGTTTTTGCCGCCATTGACTTGCATTAGAATGCATGCATTCCGCTTCACTAGATAAGGACATGCGGAATGCATGCTTTCCAATGTGCAGATGGTACCCAGGTCTAGAGGAGAGGAGACTCTCCTCCGGACCCGGGTACCATAGAAACTGAAAAAAAGAATAAAATAAAAAATAAAGATTATATTTACCTTCTGACGGCCCCCGCTGCACTCGTCCTTTAATGCCTGCAGCTAGCGATGGACTGAAGGACCTGTGCTGACGTCATAGTCATGTGACGGGTCATGCGACGCTGACGTCGGCAGGTCCTTCAGTGTACCACTGCCATCAGAAGGTAAGTATATATTTATTTTTTACCATGCTTTTACGGTCACACTATATAAATCCATGCCGTTTGCATGGATTTATATAGTGTGACCAAGTTGACAAGCACTTTCCAAGTGATGCTAAAATTGCTTGGAAAGCAAAGCGCTTGACAACCCGCATGCGGAAATGCAAGTGAAGAACGCTTCACTTCCGCATGTCCCTGGCAGGAAAACGCATGTACAATCCGCATGCGTTTTTTTCTGCCAGGGAGATGCAGAAACGCTCAGGAAAAATCCTGAGCATTTCTGCATCATGGGCACATAGCCTTACTGAGTACCACATTTTTTATCTTGATTTCTTTTAGTGTTTCTTCAAGCCCTAAAGTTGCCATTTGAAATGACTTTTGTGCCATGTCTGTGATCTTCTTTTTTTCAACAACATTAAACAACTGAGTGAACATCCTCAGAGCCCGGTGATTCCATAATATTTGCCAGGGGTTGTTTGAGGGTGGGAGGCTGTTCACATCAAAATAGCAGCCCTGGGAGTCTCAACCTGCAAAGAAATTCAAGCAGAAACTATCCCAAAACTCACAAATTCAATGGATGCAATAATTGTGAAGGTGATGTCAAAGAAGAAGTCCTAGGTTAACATGTAGCTTGGTCTGTTAATATGATTTTGATTGAAAAAGCTTTTTATTTCAGTAAATGTGATTTCTTAATGCAGCAAAATCAGCAAATTAACATTTTCAGTTCTTTACAATCTATAGAATTTTGGAAACTCTGTTGTGCATACTAATTTGGAACAGTGCATGTTGAGATTTTTAGTTTTTTAAAAAATATCATTCGCTAATAAAATTTGATTTATGCTCACTAATGATTGAGGATTTGAGCATTATACTGACTCATTTTCACTGACCATTTAGGAAAATCAGAGAAAATAGAATTTACAAAATAATTTGGAACGCAATTTATTTTGCTAAAAATGGCATTAGGTTTCTCTCCACAATTTTCATTTTTATTGGTTTGCTGCATTCACTTGGCTATCTATCTAGAAATACAGTTGTGTGTGTTTTCAGGCATATCAACTGCTTTCCTAAGTAACAGTCCTTCTTTGGGGCCCCTGGTGCATAACATTGCCCCCAACCCCTCTGCGCTTGAGAACCCCTGCCCAAAACCTCCTTGGGTTCCCCAATGTCCCAGGAACCAGCTGCCGGGCTCCCCGCTAAAGTTAGGAATCGTAGCGCGGCCCAGAGCTGTAGCAAGGAGCAGGCACACGCCTGCAGAGTGGGCAGAGCCTGCACTATGCGGCTTGGATGCGACCGGGGGCTGGGAAGCGCCGGCGGCCAGTGGTGCAGCAATGCAGGCTGGGCAGCCTCTCATGCCTGGCCGGGAGGGGTTCATACACGGCAAGGCAGGCGGCGCATCAGTACAGGGAAACCCACGGTCACGTGGCCAGGAGGACCTGTGAGGACCGCGACGAGGGATCTCAGAGGCAGGGAGGCCCCAATGCGGGAACGCACAGCAGTGGGGCCAGTGCAACGCTAGCCAGGCATCCTCTCATGCTTGTCTGCGAGTGCAACACATAAAACATGGCGGGCGCAGCAGGGGTTGTAACACACGGGTTGCAGCAGCGCCCGTGGTCACGTGACCAGGAGGACCTGCGGTCACTTGACCACGGGGAGGGGCCTCACAAGCCAAGAGGCCCCATTAGGGTACAGTGCAGCAGCACAATGGCGGCCGGGCACCCCTTCTTGCCCGGCCTGGAAAATCACATATTCAGTGCGGTGTGCTAGCAGCCGAGGACTGCTGAAGCCACATGGACACAGGATACCTCCTTCCTCCCCATAGCCCCTACCAGACAGCGGTCTCTGCAACAGCCGCCCCTATCCCCCTGTCTCCGCAAACTCCAGACTCCATATGTGGGGCACATAACCCAGCTTTTCCCCCCACAATGACCCCCCCTTGCTGTTACCTCGACTCTGCCCCCCAGGGCACCCGGGAATTTGTACCCCCCTCCCCGATCAACAGCAATGAGGGATGGCGTCATTGCGACCACGAAGGACATCAGGAGACTGATATGTCGGCCGATGCGGCGGGACCACTCGCGCGGTCCAGTTAGTATGAATCCGTGTTATGTACATGTCCACCTACACTAATGTCACAGGGTTTGGGACACAGTCAGAGGGCAGGAGAGTTAGATCGGGTAACAAGGTGAGTGGGTAACACGGAGGGAATAGGCGGACAGGACACACTAACTGTCCTAAAGAAATCTTGTAGCCTCCCCAGAGACAAAACCACCAGCAGGCGCCAGCATCAGCATGGGTCACATTGGGAAGTGAGTTTAGGATGGGTGAGGGCGTAGCGCTGGGAGAAGGAGATTTGCAGCCAGTGGCCGTGGCAGAGCAGAACATGAAAGAAAAAGGGGACAGAATTTACCTGGACGATAGGGCGCGGGGCGAGGTTTACATTTGCTATGAGGGTCCCCTGGGGGCGCACTTAAAAAAGTAGGTAAAGGAACAAATTTGGAGGGATGCAAAAAAGCAGTTCGACGAGCAATGAGATGGGACCAGAAGGATACAGGCCTGTGGTTAAGGGTAATGGCCCCGGCTAGGTTCAGGCACTTCCATGCAGGGCCGGGTCATCCGGCCACTACGGAGCCAAGGGAAAAGTTAAGGGACAGGGGGAACATATGAGCGGACAGAGTCAGGATTATGCTGGCAGTTCAATGAGAGCCAGTGCAAATACGGGGCCGAATGTAAATACAAACATGCCAGCTCCTTCTGTAACGGAACATCACATGGGGTGGTCAAGTGTTATAGGAAAGGAAGAGGGGGGGCCACTCCCGGAAATTCCAAAAGGAACGACTCCGGTGAAATTAGCAAAAATGCTTCCCTTTCTAAATAGGTTCCCAAACAGGGAAATACCACTGCTGCTGACGGCAAGTTTTGAGGTCGGCTTCAAAATTCCCTGCGTCGCGGTCCAGGTCCCCATCACCAATAAGAACCTAAAATCAGCCTATCAGTATCCGTCGGTAGTTTCAGAAAAGTTAAAAAAGGAGGTAGCCTTGGGCAGAGTGGCAGGACTATTTAAGGAGTTACCATTAAAAAAATATGGTGGTGTCCCCAAAAAAGAACCCAACAAATTCAGACTAATCCACCATCTTTCGTACCCGAGAGGTTGTTCAGTGAACGATGGCATCCCCACCGAACTAAGCTCAGTGGTCTACACCTCTTTTGACGAAGCGGTCAGGTGAGTCCAAAAGTTAGGAAAGGGTACTCTAATGGCCAGATATTGAAGGGGGGTTCAGATTACTACCGGTACTCCCGGATAGTGTCTGACTGCTGGGTTGTTTTTGGGAAGGGGCATACTATGTAGATCGCTGCTTGCCCATGGGATGTTTCATTTCCTGCTCCCTATTCGAACCTTTCAGCCACTTCCTTGAATGGGTTGTAAAAGACGTGTCTGGGGGTCACCAATTATACATTACCTCGATGATTTCCTGTGCCTCGGCCCTAAAGACACACTGTGGTGTAAATCCACATTAAACATTATGCAGTGGGTGGCAGAGTTATTCGGGGTTCCCCTAGCACCCGGAAAAACGGAAGGCCCAGCCACACAAATGCGCTTCCTGGGGATCGTCATCGACTCCGAGAAGTGGGAACTGTGGTTACCTGATGACAAAGTGGTGGCATTAAGAGCTGGAGTAGAAAGAGGTAGGCGACTTAAAAAAATGACTTTCAGGGAGACACAATCGCTATTAGGCAAGCTGAACTTCGCATGCAGGGTGATGCCCATGGGACGCATCTTCTCCCGAAGGATGGCGGGGGCGATGGCAGAAGTGAGGGCCCCACATCACTACATCAGGCTGACAAAAGACCATAGGGAGGACTTGGCGGTCTGGGCCACATTCCCAGAACAATATAACAGGTGTTCGTTGATAATGGAGGAAGTGACGGACAAGAACTGTTCACGGACACTGCAGGTAGCACAGGCTTCGGCGCTTACTTCAGAGGCCAATGGTGCGCAGGGGGGTGGCCCAACGATTGGAAGGAGACAGGGCTAGTAAAAAACATAGCGCTGCTCGAAATCTTCCCAATCATTGTAGCAGTAACATTGTGGGGCCAGCCGCTGCGCAACAAACGGATTTGTTTCCGCTGCGACAACGTTGGAGTAGTAATGGCAGAATAATCTGTCGGCATCTTCACCACCAGTGGTCAGGATTTTAAGGCAATTAGTTTTTGAGTGTTTATTGATAAACGCCTGTATAACGGCCTCTCATATACCAGGCGAAAAGAACGCCATCGCTGACGCACTCTCGTTTTCAGTGGGATCGTTTTTGGTCCGTGGCCCCGAAAGCGGAGGAGAAGGGGCTCGAATTCCCACAACACTTATGGAAATTGGCATTCACGTAGCCCAACCCTTAAGTCATCCCTATCCCTTAACACGTGGAAAGCATACCAGGCAGCCTTAGGGCTGTGGGAGTGCCAAAAGAGGGGAATAAGTAATGCTTTGTTTTCGGATAATCAGGTAGGTTTGCTACTCATATGGTTAAGCGAAGGAGTTCGGGAGGGGTGGTCACCTGTCAAGGTAAGTCGGATAATCGCGGGCATGGGATTTGGTTTTAGGTCCCGGGGACTTAGAGACTTAACGAAAAACCCATTAGTAAAACAGGCAGTAAAAGGGTTTAGTAGTGGGAGGGCGCAGAAAGATGGTCGGCGCCCGGTGTCGTTCAAACTTCTGGAACAGTTGAGAAAAGAACTACTAGCGATATGCAGCTCAGAGTATGAGCTAACACTCTTTTTCGGAGCTCTACGAATTAGCGAACTCGTAGCCCCATCCAAAAAATTAATTGGGGGGATATTAGCAAAGGACATGTTAGCAACAAAAGAAGGAGTGGAATTTTGGTTAAGGCATTCTAAAGCGGACCAGCTTGGGAAAGGAAAGAAAGTGTGGTTGGGAGCGGTGCGGGGATCAGAAATGTGCCCTGTAAAAACCTTTCAGTATTTCGAGAAGCTTCGTGGGGATCCGAGCAGCCTCCTCTTATGTCACGAAGACAGCACATTTCTTTCGAGATACCAATTCACTAGCATTTTTAGAAAATGCCTAAAGAAAGTGGGGCTGGATCCGCTCAACAGTTTTGCCCCCCATTCCTTCAGGATAGGGGCCGCAACAGAGGCGGCGGTGTCTGGGTAAGAGCGGAGATCGTCAAACGCATTGGGAGGTGGGAATCAAAACGTTTTTTATCATACGTGCGACCCCAGGCAACAGTTCACTTGCAATAAAAGTGTGTGTGTGTGTGTGTGTGTGTTTGTGTTCTCATATCAATATTATCTTCCGCTTAGGTTTCCCGTGCTGGTACAGATATTGGGCCATCCCCACATCCACTGGGGGCGTCACGAGTAGATGTGAGGTGATCCAGAAAGCAACTCTGCATCCCAAGGGACACAGCCACGATCAAGGGACACAGCCATTATACACCGGTTGGGGTTTAGAGGGATGAAGGGGGAACAGGATATTACAGGAGGTAACGAAGTCGTACGCATAAGCCACACCCCCCCCCCCGAATATACCTTTGTTTTGGAGTGAGCTTTTCAACGTGGAAATTATACTATTTGTTAATAATTCAGTGTGAACATACTTTTATATTCTACAGTGCAAAGCTCATAAATCAAATACAGACCTCATAAACAAATTCAGACACCAGACCAGAATCTTAAAGGGAATCGGTCACCTAATTTAACCTATCTAAAATAATAATATGGTGTAAGATAGCTCCCGGACACATAATCGATGGGAAATATGTATCACAGAGATGGCTGTCCTCTGTGATGTAATCCAGGAATGTTGCTCTAGTGCACCTAAGCACTAGGAGGACTGTTTGGTGCATCTGGAGCTGGGTTACGGGCGTTGGAGAGATAGGCGGGTCTGGCTACTCACATACCTCATCTCTGGGTGTGGTTAACAAGTTATAATTGAGGCCGTTGTTTGGCACATGGTCTGTGTTTGGAGGGGAAAGGCCTCCTGTGTGTTGTTGTCTCAGATTGAGCCCATGTACTGGGTTCCATCTCTCCTGTGTACCCACAGGATTGGCTAACCAGAGACTTTGCCTAAAGGACTGTTTACTTTGTTTTGCCTGCACTAAAGGCTGTTTGTTTTCCTTTTGCTTTTGACCGGTTTATTAAGCAATAAACTGTAATGGACATTTAAACGAAAATGCTTCCTGTTTGCCTCCCAACGCACCCAAGTGAGTAGATACCCTACAATGAGCATACAGGATATAAAGTGGGTACGGAAAGTATTCAGACCCCTTTTAATTTTTCACTCCTTTGTTTCATTGCAGCCATTGGTAAATTCTAAAAAGTTCATTTTTTTTCTCATAAAAGTACACTCTGCACCCCATCTTGACTGAAAAGAAAAACAGAAATGTAGAAATTTTTGCAAATTTATTAAAAAAGAAAAACTGAAATATCACATGGTCATAAAGATTCAGACTGTTTGCTCAAACACTCATATTTAAGTCACATGCTGTCCATTTCCTTGTGATCCTCCTTGAGAAGGTTATACTCCTTCATTGGAGTCTAGCTGTGTTTAATTAAACTGATTGGACTTGATTTGGAAAGGCACACACCTGTCTATATAAGACCTCACAGCTCACAGTGCATTTCAGACCAAATGAGAATCATGAATTCAAAGGAACTGCCCAAAGGGCTCAGAGACAGAATTGTGGCAAGGCACAGATCTGGCCAAGGTTACAAAAGAATTTCTGCATTACTCAAGGTTCCTAAGAGCACAGTGGCCTCCATAATCCTTAAATGGAAGAAGTTTGGGACCACCAGAAGTCTTCCTAGACCTGGCCGTTCAGCCAAACAAAGCAATCGTGGGAGAAGAGCCTTGGTGAGAGAGGTAAAGAAGAACCTCATCACTGTGACTGAGCTCCACAGATGCAGTAGGGAGATGGGAGAAAGTTCCACAAAGTCAACTATCATTGCAGCCCTCTCCCAGTCTGGCCTTTATGGCAGAGTGGCCCGACGGAAGCCTCTCCTCAGTGCAAGACAAATGAAAGCCCACATAGAGTTTGCTCAAAAACACATGAAGGACTCCCAGACTATGAGAAATAAGATTCTCTGGTCTGATGAGATGAAGATAGAACTTTTTGGTGATAATTCTAAGCGGTATGTGTCGAGAAAAACAGGCACAGATCATCACCTGCCCAATACAATCCCAGCAGTGAAACATGGTGGTGGCAGCATCATGCTATGGGGGTGTTTTTCAGCTGCAGGGACAGAATGACTGGTTGCAATTGAAGGAAACATGAATTCTGCCAAGTAAAGAGATATTCTTGATGAAAACCTCTTCCAGGGTTCTCTGGACCTCAGATTTGGCCGAGGGTTCACCTTCCAACAAGACAATGACCCTAAGCACACAGCTAAAATAGCAAAGGAGTGGCTTCAGAACAACTCTGTGACCATTCTTGACTGGCCCAGCCAGAACCCTGACCTAAACCCAATTGAGCATCTCTGGAGAGACCTGAAAATGGCTGGAGAGTATCTGCAAGGAAGAATGGCAGAGGATCCCCAAATCCAGGTGTGAAAAACTTGTTGCATCATTCCCAAGAAGACTCATGGCTATACTAGCTCAAAAGGGTGCTTCTACTCAATACCGAGCAAATGGTCTGAATACTTATGACTATGTGATATTTCAGTTTTTCTTTTTTATAAATTTGTAAAAATTTCTACATTTCTGTTTTTTTCAGTCAAGATGGGGTGCAAAGTGTACTTTAATGAGAAAAAAATGAACTTTTTAGAATTTACCAAATGGCTGCAATGAAACAAAGAGTGAAAAATTTAAAGGGGTCTGAATACTTTCCGTACCCATTGTAGACTGCTGAAAAAAGTCATACCTGTATGTTTCACATCAGATGCCTTTTTGCTTGGAAATTATCTTTTATCGGTTTATGTAAATTACCTCTTCTGGGCTATGGGCAGGAAAGAGCGCAGAAGATAACACTGCCTCTGCACTTCATCTGCATATATCTCACTTCCCATCAGTAATACTCTGTCCCTTTAATGTCTGCCGCTTGAGAGGAAATCTCGCACATGCGCATAACTGTTCTCTTCTTTCTTTTGCAGTCTTCCACTCTTCTATTGGCATAATTATCAAGTGGCTTCTGCACAGATGTCATTCCCAGTGTTCTCCAGCATGCATCTAATCAGCTTGTTGACCTCCTGACTTCCCGCCTCCCTCCCTACCTAGTAATGCTTGAGATTTCCTCTCAACGACCTGTGTCAGTTACAGGGAGATATTTAGTTGGGTCAAATGTGACATATTCCCTTTAAATAAAAACTCCAGACCAGACCTGTAAATGAATACTGATCCCAGACCATAACTCCTAAATATAGATCCAACACAACCAAAACTAATACAGAATCCAGAATAGACAACCTCGTTACAGTGGCTTGCGAAAGTATTCACCCCCTTGGCATTTTTTGTGTTTTGCTACCTCACAACCTGGAATTTCACAGTTTTTTTCAGGGTTTGCATCAGTTCATGTAAAGAACATGCCTACAACTGTGAACATTGCCTATTCGTTAAGGCAAAACTGCTCCAGCTCCTTCAAGTTAGATGGTTTCCTCTGGTGAACAGCAACCTTCAAGTCTGACCACAGATTCTCAATTGGATAATTGGATTAAGTTCTGGGCTTTGACTAGGCCACTCCAAAACATTTACACATTTCCCCTTAAACCACTTTAAGTTGTTGGTTTAGAAGTATGCTTTGGGTCATTGCCTAGTTGGAAGGTGAACCTCTGTCCCTGTCTCAAATCACTGACAGACTGAAACAAGATTTGCTCAAGAATATCCCTGTATTTCGCACCATCCATCTTCCCCTCAACTCGGACCATTTTTCCTGTCCCTGCTGCCGAAAAACATTCCCACAGCATGTTGCTGCCCCACCATATTTCACTGTGGGGATGGTCTTCTTGGGGGTGATGAGCTGTGCTGTTTTGGCGCCAGACATAGCATTTACCTTGGTGGCCAAAAAGTTAAATTTTGGCCTCCTACTGTAGGTAGAGACTCCTCACACTCTTTCTACTCTGTGGAGACTCCTGCTGTTCTGCATTTGGCTTTAGGACCTGCACAGACATGCTAATGTGATTGTACCTATACAGGTGTTTTTGTCACAAAGTTTGTAAATGTTGCAAAAAAACTTCATTTGCAATGGAGTTGTATAATTTTGATTGTAAATGTATATGATAAATATTAATATTTTTCTTCATTATATACTAGATGAAAAACTATGGTATTCCAAAGGATCTTACATTCTCTCCAAGAGAAAGTATACAGCTGTATGACTGCATGGTAGCTGCATGGCCAAAAATGCCAAATTTAAAGGTAAGATTCCATATAGTATAGACATGTGATACATTATAGAAAATGGATATGTTAAATCGGCAATATGGCACATCAAGGATTTTGTTGAAACATTCTGGTTATGATGGTTTGTAATATATCGTGTCAGCACCCCGTTTGTCGTCAATGGTTCTCTGCGCTACACTGACATTATGTTTGGTTCTATTCTTAAAAGGAAAACTTACAAACACTCCTCTTCTGCCCTCTTTGTACTGTTGGTCAAACACAAGAACAGAGTCAACAAGTTCAATTGCACTGACAAAAAACTGCAAACGGCAGAACACAATCCATTATGGTTACTGTTACTTTTAGATACTTAATGCAAAAGATACATAATGGTTACAGCACGCTAATGACAGATTAATCTTGAATGTTTCAAAATCAAAGAAAACTGAATAAACACAAATATGTACATTGTCTTTGTCCTGCTGCTTGACACCTTAATACAATATGAGACCTCACTCTTTTCCCACCATTTGAAAAGCATCTATCTTGTTTTCATGCACTCTGGTAAACAGCACCAAGCCTCATCTATTTATTAGCTGCCCTCACACCCTCCATTCCACTGTGGGTTTAAGTTCATAGTTTTCTATTCCTTGCCAACATTGATTCTCATATCAGGTTGACTTGCCCACAGCCTCAGAAAACTCTCCATAGCTACCTAATCAGGCAGGCCAAACACTTCAGCAATTACCAGCCAGGGAGCAGTCTATAATTGCCGGCACTACTAGTCACCAGTCTGAGCCATACTGCTAAGGACATGCCCTACCTCTGTTAGAAACCTCTTCCTTACTCCTGCTTGTCATCATGATCTATCGGACTTCTATTTACCAATCACTGCCAACTTACCAAGTTTTTTGTCTATCACATGTACAGACGATAAATACACCATTGTAGAACCACATGTAGTTTAACCTCCCTGCCAAATAGCTCCAAGCTCTAAAACAACTCATCGGTTTCCTCTGCCTATCCTCCATAAACTGTACTTTTTTTTTTTGTCAGAAAAACTAAACTTATTAAAAAGATATACTGCAGCCTTCTTTAGAGAAGAATATTTGGATCACGCATCTTCCATCTTAGCATTTATGTGATATCAAGAACTATATATTTATATTTTTTAAAATTTTCCTTCATCTGGTCTCTGCTGGGTTTTAAACTCAAAGATACCTTGGATACAGAGACAATAACAGTGAGCCAGAGATTGCTTTTCTACCAATAAGGGAGAGGTTCTCTGCTGAAATGCCTTAATAGATTACCCTTTAATTATAATAGATTAATACTATCATTTCATTTTTTATTTATATTCTCATATTTCCCACTCATCCTGGATTCTGCAGTTTCTCTTGCTATATCTTTGCATGATGTTCTTCTTTATCGGCACATTGTACAGGTGCATAAAGATACAACTCTATATGCCAAACACAGCAGCCAACATTCTAGAGAATATGGAGAAGTGGTGTGGAAAGAAATGATCTACACCACAAGTCCATGTTGCCAACTCAAATAGATCAATACAAAACTAGAGGAAAAACGAGTGTACTGGCATAAAAAGAACTTTATTTATAGATCATTAAAATATCATATAGATAAATACATAATATAAAGTGCAGACATGCGGATCAAAACCCCATTAGGTCTCCAGCCCAAAAAATGTGAGGACGTATACCAATCACCCAGGGCAACATAAAAACGTGCCTAGATAATCCTAACATCAAATCAAACAATAAGAGAGGAGAGAAATATAAAGATACATAAGAATAGTAGGGGGTAAGATGTTTAAAGGAATGTGACACAAATAAAATTGGGATAATATAGACACAGTCAAATGTTAAATATTAGCTTCCAGCGTACATAGCATTCATAGAACAATAGTCGCTTACCCCAAAATATAGTGTCACAGATGGTGCAGGGACCACAAGAGGGGGAGTGCCAGGAGTACAAGGAGGCCTCGACGCGCGTTTCGCGTGAGCTTTTTCAAGAGATGTCTGTATGCCAGTACACCATCATATACTAAATAGTTTTTATTTATTTAATACATAGCTGTGTATCATCCTCAGCTTCATAGTCTGTGGCTTACAGGTAAAGCTTCTGCCTATCATGCAGGGAGGGAGTTTGAATCCTGGGGAGGGCCAGACTATATCCCAGGGACGTAAATATAAATAAATTATATATATATACATATATATATATATATATATATATATATATATATATATATGATCTTTGTTTATTATGGAATGAAAAAAAAGTGCCCCCACCTCCAAAAATAAGAAAAAGTAAGATTTTGTTTCTGAGAAGTACACTTTAAAATTTATTGAATGCATTACTAGGGTTTGGGACTAAAGCTTACAGGCAATCTATATACAGTAACTGCAAACTACTGAATCATTAGTGTGTGGAGCACAAGGTGTCTTGATTGCCCAGTATTGCTGTTGATAGCGATTTGCAGACTTACGCTCACATGTGAAATACAGTAGACGCATTCAGTTTTTCTCCATATAAGTTAATTGAGAGAAGCTCGATGAGTTTATTCGATGCATGAATGCTGGTATGCAAATTACAGACATGCACTTACAATATGTGACCGCTTGCTCACATCGATAATTCTGGGGACTCGTGACAGCCTGCGCACTGCACACTATAACGATTCAACAATCTGCAGTCACAAAGAGTGACTTGGCATTTGCTTTTACAGAATTTGTTGTTTTTACAATATTCATTCATCAGTTTCTCATTTTCTTTATGTGGCAAGTAGAGAGTGAAATGGTAGATGGGTGTTGCTAGGTGTGTGGTTAAGGATGTGGCCAAAAATGTTGCTGGAATTCTTTTTTGAGCACCACATGATCTGTCCCTCTTTTTCTTCTTGTAAAGTTGGGAGGTATGCATTATTACTAGTGATGAGTGAACGTGCTCGGACAACGTCTTATTCAAGCATTGTCGGGTTTTATCCAAGTATCTTTGGCATGCTTGTATATTATGTTCAAGTCCCTGCTGTTAGACAGCCTTAACACATGCAGGGATTGCCTGTTAGGGAATCCTCAGATGTGTTGAGGCTGTCTAACAGCTGTAAATCATGCAGACGCAGGGACTCGAATATAGTATACGAGCACGCCGAAGATACTTGGAAAGTACCCGAGAATGCTCGAATAAGACATTATCTGAGCATGTTCGCTCAGCAGTAATTATTACCCTTAAGTATGCTGCAGTTTGATGGGGTCTGGGTCTTCAGTGCCCCACTAATTGCTCAAAAGCCTGCTCACAAGCGCTTATTTTAGCTTGGTGTAAGGACTCAGACTATTTAACCCCTTAAGCCCCGCGGGTGGTTTGCACGTTAATGACCGGGCCAATTTTTACAATTCTGACCACTGTCACTTTATGAGGTAATTACTCTGGAACGCTTCAACGGATCCCCCTGATTCTGAGATTGTTTTTTCGTGACATATTGTACTTCATGATTGTGGAAAAATTTCTTCGATATCACTTGCGTTTATTTGTGAAAAAAACGGAAATTTGGCGAAAATTTTGAAAATTTTGCAATTTTCAAAATTTGAATTTTTAAGCCCTGAAATCAGAGCGATATGTCACACAAAAGAGTTAATAAATAACATTTCCCACATGTCTACTTTACATCAGCACAATTTTGGAACCAAAATTTTTTTTTGTTAGGGAGCTATAAGGGTTAAAAGTTGACCAGCGATTTCTCATTTTTCCAACAAAATTTACAAAACCATTTTTTTAGGGACCACATCACATTTGAAGTCACTTTGAGAGGTCTTGATGACAGAAAATACCCAAAAGTGACACCATTCTAAAAACTGCACCCCTCAAGGTGCTCAAAACCACATTCAAGAACTTTATTAACCCTTCAGGTGCTTCACAGGAATTTTTTGAATGTGGAAGAAAAAAATGAACATTTAACTTTTTTCACAAAAATGTTACTTTAGACCCAATTTTTTTTATTTTCACAGGGGTAACAAGAAAAAATGGACCCCAAAATTTGTTGTGCAATTTCCCCTGGGCACGCAGATACCCAATATTTGGGGAAAAAATACTGTTTGGGCGCACGGCAGGGCTCGGAAGGGAAGGAGCGCCATTTGACTTTTTGATTGTAAAATTTGCTTGAATAATTAGCGGACGCCATGTTGTGTTTGGAGAGCCCATGTGTGCCCAAACTTTGGAGCTCCCCCACAAGTGACCCCATTTTGGAAACTAGACCCCCCAAGGCACCTTTCTAGATGCATAGTGAGCACTTGGAACCCCCAGGTGCTTCACAAATTGATTCGTAACAATGAAAAAGTGAAAAAAAAAAACACTTTTTCATTTTTATGAATCAATTTGTGAAGCACCTGAGGGTTCCAAGTGCTCACAATGCATCTAGATAGGTGCCTTGGGTGGTCTAGTTTCCAAAATGGGGTCACTTGTGGGGGAGCTCCAATATTTGGGCACACAGCGGCTCTCTAAATGCAACATGGTGTCCGCTAACAAATTTAACGCAAAATTGGCTCAAATTGTTAGCGACACCATGTTGCGTTTGGAGAGCTGCTGTGTGCCCAAACATTGGAGCTCCCCCACAAGTGACCCCATTTTGGAAACTAGACCCCCCAAGGCACCTATCTAGATGCATAGTGAGCACTTGGAACCCCCAGGTGCTTCACAAATTGATTCGTAACAATGAAAAAGTGAAAAAAAAAACACTTTTTCATTTTTATGAATCAATTTGTGAAACACCTGGGGGTTCCATTTGCTCACTATGCATCTAGATAGGTGCCTTGGGGGGTCTAGTTTCCAAAATGGGGTCACTTGTGGGAGAGCTCCAATGTTTGGGCACACAGGGACTCTCTAAATGCAACATGGTATCCGCTAACAAATTGAATGGAAAATCGGCTCAAATTGTTAGCGGACACCACATTGCGTTTGGAGAGCCCCTCTGTGCCCAAACTTTGGAGCTCCCCCACAAGTGACCCCATTTTGGAAACTAGACCCCCCAAGGCACCTTTCTAGATGCATAGTGAGCACTTGGAACCCCCAGGTGCTTCACAAATTGATTCGTAATAATGAAAAAGTGAAAAAAAAAACACTTTTTCATTTTTACGAATTAATTTGTGAAGCACCTAGGGGTTCCAAGTGCTCACTATGCATCTAGATAGGTGCCTTGGGGGGTCTAGTTTCCAAAATGGGGTCACTTGTGGAGGAGCTCCAATGTTTGGGCACACAGGGACTCTCCAAATGCAACATGATATCCGCTAACAATTTGAGCCGACAATTTGTTAGCGGATATCATGTTGCATTTGGAGAGTCCCTGTGTGCCCAAACATTGGAGCTCCCCCACAAGTGACCCCATTTTGGAAACTAGACCCCCCAAGGCACCTATCTAGATTCATAGTGAGCACTTGGAACCCCAGGTGCTTCACAAATTGATTCATAAAAATGAAAAAGTGTTTTTTTTTCACTTTTTCATTTTTACGAATCAATTTGTGAAGCACCTGGGGGTTCCAAGTGCTCACTATGCATCTAGAAAGGTGCCTTGGGGGGTCTAGTTTCCAAAATGGGGTCACTTGTGGGGGAGCTCCAAAGTTTGGGCACAGAGGGGCTCTCCAAACGCAATGTGGTGTCCGCTAACAATTTGAGCCGATTTTCCATTCAATTTGTTAGCGGATACCATGTTGCATTTAGAGAGTCCCTGTGTGCCCAAACATTGGAGCTCCCCCACAAGTGACCCCATTTTGGAAACTAGACCCCCAAGGCACCTATCTAGATTCATAGTGAGCACTTGGAACCCCAGGTGCTTCACAAATTGATTCATAAAAATGAAAAAGTGTTTTATTTTCACTTTTTCATTTTTACGAATCAATTTGTGAAGCACCTGGGGGTTCTAAGTGCTCACTATGCATCTAGATAGGTGCCTTGGGGGGTCTAGTTTCCAAAATGGGGTCACTTGTGGGGGAGCTCCAATGTTTGGGCACACAGGGGCTCTCCAAACGCAACATGGCGTCCGCTAACAAATTGAGCCGATTTTCCATTCAATTTGTTAGCGGACACCATGTCGCGTTTGGAGAGCCCGTGATGTGCCTAAACAGTGGAGCTCCCCCACAAGTGTCCCTATTTTGGAAACTATACCCCTCAAAGATTTTATTAAGGTGTATAGTGAACATTTTGAACCCAGAGGTACGGCACATTATTTGTTTACATTAGGTCATCATATTGAATAAGTTGTCATTATTCTTGAGCGCAAGTGCTCGCTACTTGAGTTTACATCGGGTACTCAGGTATGCACCATGTACAGCGTGTGCTCGAGTGACATGCTCGAGTCCCTGCTCCGCATGTTTCACGGTTATTATACACCCAAAAAAAAACATGCGGGGATCGCTCGTGCATGGCAGGCAATCCCCGTAAAGTTTTTTGGCCGCGAAGCATATGGGGCAGAGACTCGAGCATGTCACTCAAATACCCACGATACTAAATGCATACCAGAGCACCCGATGCAAACTCAAGTAGCGAGCACTTGCTCTCAACACTAGTCGCCATATCGTCATCTTTTTTTCTTACTTTTGAAAAAAATCCCAACCCCAGCCCTAACCCTAGCACAACCCTAGCCCCAGCACAACCCTAGCCCCAGCACAACCCTAGCCCCAAACCCAGCCCTAACCCTAGCCCAATCCTAACTCAAGAGTTTATTTTTGACGCCGTTCCTTGTGCGGTATAAGTGATTAGACGACTTTATTCTTCGGGTCGGTGTGATTACAGCAATGCCAGAATCATATGGGGTTTTTATGACTGACAGCTGTCACACACTAAAAGACGCATTTTTTGTAAAATCTAGTTTTTGCATCGCCATATTTTGAGAGCTATAATTTTTCCAGATTTTGGCAGACAGTCATGTGACGGCTCGTTTTTTGCGGGATGACTTGACGTTGTTATTGGTGCCATTTTCAGGCACGTGACATTTTTTGATCGCTTTCTATTCCGATTTTTGGGAGGCAGAATAAACAAAAACCAACAATTCAGGAATTGTTTTTTTTTTTTTTTTTTTTTATTCTGTTCCGCGTGTGGTAAAATTGATGAGGCAGCTTTACTCTTCGGGTCAGTACGTTTACAGCGGTACCACATTTGTATCATTTTTCTATGTTTTGGCGCTTATACACAATAAAAGCTATTTTATAGAAAAAAATATTTTTTAGTATCGCTTTATTCTGAGAGCTATAACTTTTTTATTTTTCGGCTGATGGAGCTATATGGTGGCTTGTTTTTTGCGGGACGAGATGATGTTTTCAGCGGTATCATTTTTATTTATATGCGTCTTTTTGATCGCGTGTTATTCCACTTTTTGTTTGGCGGTATGGTGATAAAGCATTGTTTTTTGCTTGGTTTTTTTTTTTTTTTTTTTACCGTGTTCACTGAAGGGGTTAACTAGTGGGACAGTTTTATAGGTCAGGTTGTTCCGGACGCGGCGATACCAAATATGTGTACTTTTATTGTTTTTTTTTATTTTTTTTACAATAATATTTATTGATGGGTACATTATATTTTTATTTTTGGTGTATTATTTTTTTTATTTTTTTATAATATTTTTGCACATTTTTTTTTTTTTTTTTTTCCACTTTCACACAGTTTATACACTTTATTACTTTGTCCCACTCTGGGACTTTCACTTTTTTTTTTTCTGATCGCCTGCATGGCACAGGAATGGAGCACCATCCCTATGCCATGAAGGCTGTCAGAAGTGTACAGTGTGAAGATTGCTTGGAGATGCACTGCGCATGTCCAAGCAATCTTCCTGCTCTCTGGTGACCCGGATGTTGTCATGACGACATCGGGTCGTCATGGCAACACCCGGGAAGCCTTTGCAGACTGCGCTGGAAGCCGGAAGAGGAGGTGAGTATCGCCGATCACCTCCCCTTGCCCCCGCAATGCCGCGATCGACTTCGATCGCAGCATCGCGGGGGTTAATGTGCTGGGAGCGGTGCGTGACCGCTCCCTGCACATAGTACCGGGTGTCAGCTGTGACAATCAGCTGACACCCGGCGGCGATCGCGCCCGCACAGCCTGTGTGCGCGCGCGATCGCGATGACGTACTAATACGGGTCTAGCTCTTAAGTCCCAGGGCACAGACGCGTATTAGTACGTCAGATGTTATTAAGGGGTTAATGGGTTTTCCCACAAATAAAAGTTCATTTTAATCAATACATCTTGGAATAATAATAAGTTCCACAATTGGATGTGTTTAAATAAAATGTTCCAGTGCTGAGATATTCTTATAAATGTGCCCCTGCTGTGTAATGTCTGTGTCTGACCGTACAGGGACATGATCTGATCATAGCACAACTCCTGGGCAGAGGGGGACGCCAAAGAATATACAGACATTACAGCACGGGATTGCAGCTGATTCTTTTTGTGAGGTTAAACATTTCCCTGCCTGTTTTTAAACAATGTTTTACTTCAAAGAAAAAATTATTTGCGATCCCGTGCATGCTGTCCTGTCTGTATACTTTTTTTCTCTTACCCCTGTCCAGGAGCTGTGGTATGATCAGACCACATTCCTGCACGGTCAGACACAGCCATTACACAGTACACAGCAGGGGCACATTTATAAGATTATCTCATCACAGGAACATTTTATTTAAACACATCCAGTTGTGGAAGTTATTATTCCAAGACCTATTAATTAAAATCAACTTTTATTCATGGGAAAACCCCTTTAAACTTGTACACAGCTCTGTCCATGCACTTATGCAAAAGCTGCGCACTACTGCTTGCAAAAGTTAACACTTGTGAGCACTCTTTTGAGCAATTAGGGGGGCTCAGGACTCGGACCTGCATCATTTTTAAGGGGGGGTAACATAAAACCTTTTAACCCCTTACTGGCCCAGGGCGTATTAGTACGCCCCAGGCCAGCACTCCCGGTTCAGTGAGGGCTCCGGCGCTGAGCCCGCACTGAACCGGGCACATGTCAGCTGATTATTACAGCTGACATGTGGCCGCAACAGCCGCGGGTGGAATCGCGATCCACCCGCGGCTGTTAACATGTTAAATGCCGCTGTCAATCTCTGACAGCGGCATTTAACATCGCCGCGCCGGAAGCACGACATTAGCCCCGCCCATCGGTGACCCCGGCACGTGATCGCGGGTCACCGATGGGTGGTCATGACAACCCTGGGTCTGCAGCAGACACCACTGGTTGTCATGTAAAGATTGCTATGAGCGCCATCTAGTGGTCGGCGCTCATACTACAGGAGCATTTCTGCTACATACAGGTGATCTGCTGATGACTGCTATGTAGCAGAGGCGATTGGACAATTGCTGCTTCTAGTCTCCTATGGAGACTATAGAAGCAAGCAAAAAGTTTAAAAAAAGTTTTTAAAAATATTAAAAAAATATAAAAGTTTAAATCACCCCCCTTTTGCCCCATTCAAAATAAAATAATAAAAAATAAACCCCACATACACATATTTGGTATCGCCGCGTTCAGAATCGCCCGATCTATCAATATAAAAAAAAATTAATCCGATCTATAAACGCCGTAATGAGAAAAAAATTCTAAATGCCGAAATTACATTTTTTTGGGTCGCCGCAACATTGCAATAAAATGCAATAACGGGCAATCAAAACATCGGATCTACCCCAAAATGGTATCAATAAAAACGTCAGCTTGATGCACAAAAACCAAGCCCTCATCCGGCCCCAGATCCCGAAAAATGGAGACGCTACTGGTCTCGGAAAATAGCGCCACTTTTAAAAAAATTTTTTTTTAGCAAACTTTGGATTTTTTTTTCACCGCTTAAATAAAAAAGAACCTATACATGTTTGGTGTCTACGAACTCGTAATGACCTGGAGAATAATAATGGCAGGTCAGTTTTAGCATCCAGTGTACGTGGTAAAAAAAAACATCTGTGGTATTGCACTTTTTTTTGCAATTTAACCAAACTTGGAATTTTTTTTCCCGCTTTCCAGTACATGATATGGTAAAACTAGTAATGGCGTTTAAAAGTACAACTCGTCCCGCAAAAAATAAGCCCTCACATGGCCATATTGACCAAAAAATAAAAGCGCTATGGCTCTGGGAACAAGGGGAGCAAAAAACGAAAATGCAAAAACTGAAAATCCCAAGGTCGCGAAGGGGTTAAAATAATATGTACAATGTATGTCACATTTCTAAGTTAGGAACAGTGCCAAAAAAGCAAGATGAATACATTTTATGTAATACACTTTGATAATCATTAATTACTTGATGCTAATTAATATAATACAAGCTGTAACAACACGTAATTCACATTATTTATGGTGATCATTAAGAAGGCAAAAATGGAATGTCTGCATATGTGAACACTGAACAGTAAGCTAAGTATTGCAGAAATGAGCACACATGACATACAGTAACCTCACAAGATGTGTCAGATTTAGCGTTGAGCGAGCATGCTCGACACTGCTCGGTACTCACCCGAGTATCACGCTACTCGGGATGTTCGGCGAGCACCGAGCATTTCCGGGTTACTCGGACGGGAGCTCGGGTCTCCGCCCTGCATGTTTGGCGCTCTTTACAGAGCCAATGAACAAGCAGGGATTGCCAGCCAGTCACTGTAATGCCGCAGCCATGTTGTTTGTGGGCATTACAGTGATTGGCTGGCCGCACAGCGTCACCTCGAGTATTTAAAACTGGGCGCCACCATCTTGGACACAGTCGCTTCGGATCAGACAGTGTAGGGACAGCGCTGTTTATTTAGGGAGAGATATATCCTGCGAAATAGTTAGTGTAGGGTCTGTAGAGGCTGCCAGATTAAACAAACAGTCCTTCTCAGGACTAATATCCATCCCAGATATTAGGCAGGCAGGCAGGCTGTATAGGAGACGCAGTGGTTATACCAGCAAACGCTGCATTACAGTCCTGTGTGCTCCTGTTGCTGAAATTGCTGGACTTAGCTCCAGGTCTCGGGGGCCAGGAAAAATCCTTTTTTTCATCTAAATCCTCTATTTTTTTTTCCTCCTTCACACTGTACAAATACCCGTCTTATTAACCTTTTGGTGCCCCCCCCCCAAAAAAAGTGTGTCTCTGATTTTTCAGACATGAATATATCTGTTGAAAATAGTCTGGTGTAGGCTAGAGAAATAGAAATGTGGTTTTGCAGTTCCACAGTTAAGCCTCTGTATTATCCACTTTTGGGCCATTTGTATCTTAAAAAACAGTTTGAGTGTGTTGCTCACTGTTCAGCCGCAAATATATATATTTAAAAAAGTCTGGTATACACCAGTAAATTATAACTGTGGTTTTGCTGTTCTACGGTAAAAAATCTCTATTATCCTGCTTTTTTGCATTTTTTGCTGTAAAGAAAAACAGTAGTGTCTCCTGATTGTTCAGACACAAATATATCTGTTGAAAATAGTCTGGTGTAGGCCCGAGAAATACAAGTGTGGTTTTGCAGTTCCACGGGTCAAATCTCTGTATTATCCACTTTTGGGCCATTTTTACCTAAAAAAAAAAACAGTTTGAGTGTGTCGCTCACTGTACAGCCGCAAATATATCTATTTAAAATTTTCTGGTATACCCCAGTAAACAATAACTGTGGTTTTGCCATTCCACGGTAAAAAATCTCTATTATTCAGCTTTTGGTATTTTTTCCGTAAAGAAAAACAGTAATAGTTTCTCCCTGATTGTTCAGATTGTTTAAAAGAGTCGGGTGTAGGCCAGAGAAATAGAACTGTGGTTTTCCTCTTCCACAGTTCTAATCTACTTTTTATTACCCGTTTTCCATTGATAGTGCGAGTGTAAGCTATTTTACTTCCTTTACAATGGGCAAGGCACGTGGCAAGGGACGGGGAACTGGACGTTCTGGTGATGGTGCGTGCAGAGGAAGGGGCCGTGGCCAAGGTGAAAATGTGCCACAACCAACAGCCACATCTTCTCGCTCCCATTTCTTGACCGAATTACTAGGGAAGCACAGAACAACACCAGTATTGCGAACTGATCAGTGTGAACAGGTTATTAATTGGATAGCAGATAATACTTCCAGTTACCTGGGCACCACCACCTCCGGTCTGTCTTCCACACGGTCAACTCTTAGTAGCCGTGAGTCTCGACCGAATACTCCTCCTCACCCTGATGCTCCTTCTTCCCACCATGCCGAGTGTCATCGGACAGCAACTGATCCCACACTTGGACACTCTGAAGAGCTTTTCACTGATCCATTTCCTGATTTGTGCCCCTCGCCTGCTCCGCTTGAAGTGGTGGAAGAGGAGATCCCATGTAGCGATGCCCAAATATTTGAACAGCCACGGCCACAGGAAGTCGACGCTGGCAATTTGTCACAAGAGGTGGACGATGACGAGACACAATTGCCAGGAAGTGAGGAGGAGGATCTTGGTGCGCAAGTGGAAGAGGAGGAGGTGGTGGATGATCTAGTAACTGACCCAACGTGGCAGGAGGACATGCAGAGCGAGGCCAGCTGCACATAGGGTGAGGGAGGCAGAGTACCCCAACAGGCAGGAAGAAGCAGTGTGGTGGCCGCACACAGAAGGCGGGCAACAGTTCCCCGTAACACCAACATGAGGGACGTTGCCAGTACAACCTGTAGGTCTTCCAGAGTCTGGAATTTTTTTAAAGACTCTGCTGATAACCCCAAAATGGCCATTTGTACCACCTGCCATGCCAGCATCAGCAGGGGTGACAAAACTACCAGCCTGACCACCACCAGCATGATCAGGCACATGGCATTAAAGCACCCGACTTTGTGGGGCGAACCCCAGGGTCCACAACCAGTGTCAGCGAGTGTCACCACTGCTTCTTCTGCTGTTGTGTGTGCAATAGAACCCCCTGTTGTGTTTGCAAGGGAATCCCCTGTCCATACTGCATGCAAAGATGCCCCCTCCTCTCAGTCTTCACTTGTTATGGCAGTTTCTCAAGAAACAGCATCAACGTTCACGTCCACGTCCCACCGCAGTGTTCAATTGTCCATATCCCAGACCTTTGAACGAAAGCGGAAATTCGCAGCCAACGCCCCACAGGCCACAGTCCTACATTCGCACGTTTCACGACTGCTTGCGTTGGAAATGCTGCCTTTTAGGCTGGTGGAGACGGAATCCTTCCGCGACCTTATGGCGGTGGCCGTCCCTCGGTACTCGGTCCCCAGCCAACACTATTTTGCCCCGTGTGCCATCCCCACACTACACAAGCACGTGTCCCAAAACATTTGCTGTGTCCTCAGCAACGCAGTTACTGGGAGAGTCCACCTGACAACGAACACGTGGACAAGTGCTTGTGGCCAGGGACGGTACATCTCCCTGACGGCACACTGGGTAAACATAGTGGAAGCCGGGACCCAGTCGGACCTTGGGACGGAACACATCCTCCCCACACAGAGGATTGTGGGCCCTATGTCAGTCAGAGTTGCCCCCACAGTGTACAGCTCCTGCGCATCATCCTCCTCCTCATGTTCAGCCTCCATCTCAGATAACACCACATCAGTTACAAGCTGGAAGCACTGCAGTACTGCCTCCGCCAAGCGGCAACAGGTTGTGCTGAAACTCATAAGCTTAGGTGAGAAACCTCACACTGCTTGTGAGTTGTGGACAGCTGTGAAAGAGCAGGCAGATCTGTGGCTGAGACCGCTGAACCTACATCCAGGCATGGTCGTGTGTGACAATGGCCGTAACCTGGTGGCGGCTCGGAGGCGAGGCGAGATCACACATGTACCATGCCTTAACCTCGTGGTTCAGCGGTTTCTTAAATCATACCCCGAGTTGCCAGATCTGCTAGTCAAAGTACACCGCCTGTCAGCTCATTTTCGCAAGTCGGCTACAGCTTCCGCCGCCCTTGCTGTGTTACAGCAGCGTTTGCAGCTTCCGTCACACCGACTGGTGTGTGATGTCCCCACACGTTGGAACTCTACCCTCCACATGTTGCAAAGGATTTGTGAGCAGAAGAGAGCAGTTGTGGCGTACCAGCTGCAACAAGGCCGTCGATATTCAAGTCAGACTCCACACATAAGACCTCAGGAGTGGACCTGGATGTCTGACATATGTACCATCTTGACAAACTTTGAGGAGTCCACCAAGATGGTGAGTGGCGATGACGCCATCATTAGCGTCAGCATTCCACTTGTCTGTCTTTTGCAATGCTCTCTGCAGAGAATTAAAGAGGAGGCATTGCAGCCAGAGTATGATGAGATGGATCAAGAAGCTGTAGCAGTCGATTACACACAGCCCAGCCTCATCTCATCCCAATGTGCATTTGGGGACAATGAGGGAGAGGAGGAGGAAGAACAGGAGCTTGTATGATGCCGTGTAGACGGTAGTACCTGTACAACGGTCATACCGTGGGTTCAGCGTGAGTGGCCTGAGGACAGGGGGAGGAGGAGGAGGAGGAAGAGAGCATGGTCAGTCGTCATCTTGGTGAGGACACGGAAGTCTTGCCCGTTACCAGTCTGGCATGCATGGCTGACTTTATGTTACGCTGCATTAACCGTGACCCTCCCGTTGTCAAAATGTTGGGTGACAGTCATTACTGGTTGGTGACACTTTTAGACCCCTGCTACAAGGAGAACTTTCACTCTCTTATTCCTGAGGTGGAGAGGGCTACAAAAATGGGGCAGTACCAGAAGGCCCTTGCTGCAGAACTGTTAAAAAAATTCCCATGTTAACACACTAGCGGCAGAGGTCACAGTTCGTTGACCAACCAAGGCGTACAAGCAAGAGAGGCAACTCTAATCCAGCAGAGGCAGGGGAACACTGTCAACGTTCTGGGACAGTTTTCTGAGACCCGCCCAGCTTACAGGCTCTGAGGTGCGGGGTATTCTCACAAGGAGTGGAAAGTTTCAAAAGATTGTGAGGGAGTACCTTGCCGACCGTACCAGCATCCTCCGTGATTCCTCTGTGCCTTTTAATTATTGGGTATCCAAGCTGGACACGTGGAATGAACTCGCTCTGTACGCCTTGGAGGTCCTGGCCTGCCCTGCCGCTAGCATGGTATGGGAGCGTGTTTTTAGTGCCGCTGGGGGAATTATAACTGATAAGCGCACTCGCCTGTCAACTGACAAGCTGACCCTTATCAAAATGAACCAGGGCTGGATTGGGCCAGACTTCTCATCACCACCAAATGACAGCAGAGTAACATAAAGTCAAATCCACTGTGTTATTTCGGGAGGTGTATTCACATGCACCGCTTCACACCCACACATGGGTATACGCTTCCTCATTTTGGCTGTTTTATGTTATGTTCTTCTCCTTATCCTCAGCCTCCACCACCACTATACCACCAGGTTGACCGTGGTCCGTGTTGCCATTATTGAAAGTTTCTCTGTCCTTATTTTTGTCAGCTTTTGCTTGGAAGGCATAAGCAAAGACTGTGGGAGACCCACTCCCCAATAATGGGAATAATATATTTAAGATGCTGTACTGTATGGCTCTTGTAAGGGGCATTAAAAGCGTCTTGTTAAGCTTCTGTGACCTCCACCACTTTTCTGAGGGGCATTAAAACCGTCTTGTTAAGCTACTGGGACCTCCACGTCTCCTCTGAGGGGCATTAAGAGAGTCTTTTTAAGCTACTGTGACCTCCACCAGTTTTCCAAGGGTCATTAAAAGCATCTTGTTAAGCTACTGGGACCTCCACCACTTTTCCGAGTGGCATTAAAACCGTCTTGTTAAGCTACTGGGACCTCAGCCACTTTTCCGAGGGGCATTAAAACTGTCTTGTTAAGCTACTGGGACCTCCACGTCTCTTCTGAGGCGCATTAAAAGCATCTTGTTAAACTACTGTGACCTCCACCACTTTTCCGAGGGGCATTAAAAGCGTCTTGTTAAACACTCTGAACTCCACAGCTCTTCCAAGGGGCATTGAAATGTTGTTTTTAATTAACGGGCATTGCATTTCCTCCTAATTTTTGGCAGCTTTTGCTTGGAAGGCATAAGCAAAGACACACTCCCCAATAATGGGAATAATGTTTGTAATATGCTGTACTGCAATGCTCTTGTAAGGGGCATTGTAAGTTCCTCCGTCCTAATTTTTGACAGCTTTTGCTTGGAAGGCATAAGCAAAGACTATGGGAGACACACTCCCCAATAATAGGAATAATGTTTGTAATATGCTGTACTGCATGGCTCTTGTAAGGGGCATTGTAAGTTCCTCCATTCTAATTTTTGACAGCTTTTGCTTGGAAGGCATAAGCAAAGACTATGGGAGACACACTCCCCAATAATGGGAATAATGTTTTTAAGATGCTGTACTGTATGGCTCTTGTAAGGGGCATTAAAACCGTCTTGTTAAGCTACTGCGACCTCCACTACTTTTCCGTACTGTATGGCTCTTGTAAGGGGCATTAAAACCATCTTGTTAAGCTACTGCGACCTCCACTACTTTTCCGAGGGGCATTAAAACCGTCTTGTTAAGCTAGTGTGACCTCCACGTCTCTTCAAAGGGGCAATAAAAGCGTCTTCTTAAACCACTCTAACCTCCACGACTCTTCCAACGGGCATTGCATTTCCTCCTAATTTTAGTCAGCTTTTGCTTTTCATTGCATAGGCGAACACTAAGGGAGACCCACTCCCCAATTATGGGTAGAAGGTTTTTAGTACGCTGTAATCCACGTCTGTTTCAAGGGGCATTGCAGTTCCTCATAATTTTTGGAAAGCCTTCCATTCACTGCTTAGGCCAACAGTGCAAAGGAGACCCAGTTGCTATAAATGGAAAAAACGGTTTAGTTAAGGCCCTCTGACCTCCATGTCACTTCCAAGGGGCATTGGAGTGCCTCAAAATTTTTGGTAGGCATTGCACTCACTGTATGCCCTGTAACTGTGTAGCCGAACCGCTCCTTTTGTTGCAGAAACATATCCTACAAGACATATGTGGTTGACTGGCCTGATATTGATGTGAATGGTCCCTGTTCCTCCTGCTCTTTCTCCTTTGCTACTGCCTCATCCATCATTTATCACCTGAAGCTTTGTTTTAACGGGAGTCATAGAACTGGGATAGTAGCAGGAAAACATCCAGCAATCCTCGAAGGAGGTAGGATATGCGCCAAAACGCTGACCACCTCAGGCCTAACCGCTACTACATACATGTGCTTGCATTCCAAGAAAACAAAGCAGATGCTAACTTCTATCATCATCATCATGCTCCTCACCTTGGCACTCTCAACTCCCCTGATGGAGAAGCCAGGGCCACCTGGAGGAGTCTGGTTCTCTGGTGGGCTCGTTTAATGCTGCCCTAAAGCAGGCCGGGCTAAGCAAAGTGTGTGGGGGGTTGTTCCAAGGAGAAATAGGGGCGGCTGGGACCATTTATGAACACCCGGCTGCCCCCAGGCGGCTGGGGACCGAGTGTGGACGCCGGGCGGCTGGGGACTGAGTATGGATTCCAGGCCACCAATGCAGCCATGACGTGGTGGCCAGATTCCGCCTCCACATGCCTAAAAGGCCCAATTTCAAGTGCAAGCAAGTAAGCAGTATGGTATTGCAGCCTGGGGGTGGGTGGGTGGCAGGCTGCATACTTGCGCTTGCATTGGAAGGATTGGGAGAGCTACAATTGAACACTGCCCTGGGACAAGGACTTGAACGGGGATAGTTGCAAGTCTGCAATGACAGGTGCAGGGTGGGAGGCATCTTCGCATGTACCATGAACAGGGGTTTGGCATGCACACACTACAGCGGAATAGGCTGTCTTTCCCACTAAATGCACTGGGGAGGGCACAGGTAATGTTTTGGTATGCGCGCTTAATCTTATGTATAAGGCACACTGGGACAAATAGGGGAGGCTGGGGACTGAGTATGGATACCTCGCTGCCGAAGCAGCCATGAGGTAGTGGCCAGATTCCACCTCCACATGCCTAAAAGGCCCAATTTCAAGTGCAAGCAAGCAAGGAGTATGGTATTGCAGCCTGGGGGTGGGTGGGGGGCAGGCTGCACACTTACCTTGCATTCCAAGAAATCAAAGCAGATGCTGACTTGTATCATCATCATCATGGTCCTCACCTTGGCACTCTCAACTCCCCTGATGGAGAAGCCAGGGCCCACCGGAGGAGTCTGGTTCTCTGGTGGGCTCGTCCAATGCTGCCCTAAAGCAGGCCTGGCTAAGAAAAGTGTGTGGGGGGATATTCCAAGGAGAAATAGGGGCGCCTGGGGACCGTGTGTGGACACCCGGCGCCGGGCGGCTGGGGACTGAGTATGGATTCCAGGCCGCCAACGCAGCCATGATGTGGTGGCCAGATTCCGCCTCCACATGCCTAAAAGGCCCAATTTCAAATGCAAGCAAGTAGTATGGTATTGCAGCCTGGGGGTGGGTGGGTGGCAGGCTGCATATTTGCGCTTGCATTGCAAGGAATGGGGGAGGTACAATTGAACACTGCCCTGGGACAAGAACTTGCACGGGGATAGTTGCAAGTCTGCATCTTCTGATGCGGCAAGGATCACTTCTGATGGGCACCATTTTACGCAGTGACCTGGGTGTCAGAGATGCTTCCAGGGGTCTTCCCCATGCTGTTCCCATGTTTTTTCAGCACTGTATGCATGTGTCACACAGCACATGGCCAGATAAGGTTGTAAAATGTTAAAATGACATTTCCCGGTGAATGCATTTGTCACGGTTGAAAGCAATACAAAAGTGCAAAAAAGCATAAAAAATGCTACTTGTGAACATAGCCCAAGGTGTGGAGGAGTGTTTTTTGGGGGGTTATTTATTTTATCTTATACACAAGTCTTTACCCTGGAAAGGAACTTCCTTAACATATTTCACAGGAAAGCAGTTTCAGTTTAGTTTTTGAACGTTTTATTGTGAGCCCTTAAAAGTGGCTTAATACCTCTGACCACATTGTTGACAGCAGTGACCTGGGGGTCAGAAATGCTTCCTGGGGCGATCCCCATGCTGTCCCCATGTCATTTGAGCACTGTCACTATAGTTTTGGGCACTTGTTAGGCTTTTAAAAGACTGCCGGGGGTGCCGCCGCAAAAATGTTCGGGTCTCCCATAGACTAACATTGGGCTCGTTGCTCGAGTCGACCACCCGAGTATCACGGCGAGCTCGGCCCGAGCTTCAAGTACCCGAGCATTTTAGTGCTCGCTCAACACTAGTCAGATTACAAAACAAAGATAAAGTGGGGGGGGGGGGCATTATTCCTCACTGCCATTTTAAAACGGCGGTGAGAAATAAATATATAGTGTGAAAATTCCATGAGTGACAGCTGTTTATGATAGCTGACACTCTGCGACATCGGCCCTGACCGATCGGGGCCGGTTAACCCCTTAGAAGTTACTTTCACAATTGACAGCAGCATTTAAGTAGTTAACAGGGAGTTAACTATTTTTGGCCACAAAATAATAACTGAGACTTACTGTCCCCTTGCTTTTCGTTTCCCTTTGTCTCATGATTTTCCTTTCTTTCTAGTCTATTCGTCAATTTGTCAAGTAGAATCATAATATTATAGGGTTTGATGGCGAGCACAAAAACATAATGACTGCCGGGGAGATTCAGTGGAAGGAGGGACGGGGGTCTTCCAAGGCTTGGTCTTTTATATTTACAGTATGTATATTTTGTGTGTCTAGAGGTAATGGAAACCTCCAGCTTTTGTATGTACTTATATACCAACTAACTCAAAGTCTTGTTATGTTTTTTTTGGTCGTTTGAACAATCTTTATATATCAATAAAAATTACAGCTTTAAAAAAAAAGGGATTAAAACTAGTGTTGAGCGAATTTATTTAGCATTTCAAATTTGGGTTCGTGTTCGGGGTTGCGGCTTGTTCGCGCCAAAAAAAAAAAAATTGGTTCCGCCCACGAACATCCCTGACTTACCACGCTGTCACACAGATAACATCTGCGTGACAGTGTGGCAAATCAGGGATGTGCATGGACGGAGCCAATTTTTTGGCGCGAACAAGCCTAACCCCGAATTTGAAATGCCGAACAAATTCACTCAACACTAATTAAAACAAGTCCATTAACACTTTCACTATAAGCAGGGTCTAACAGCTGTGTCAGTGAAGAACTGACAGGTCTCATGCATCACAGTACATGAGTACTGCAATGTATGAGACCAACTATCAAAGTAAAAAAAAATTTATATGCCACAGTGGGAATAAGAGAAAAAGTAAAAAAAAAAAAAAAAAAACATACAAAAATGCACACACACATCACGAAAACCTGTTTCGCCACTAAAAACACAGCGTTTGCGTTAAAACCAAAAGAAAAAAAAAAAAGTACACATAATTGGTATCACCGCATCAGGAACAGCTCGAACTATAAAACTGTCACATTATTTATTCTGTATGGCGAACACCATAAAAAAGTTAGTAAAAAACACAACAAAAATTTAGCTTTTTCATCATACTAACACAAAAAAAATTTGAACAAAAAGTAGTATGTAAAAAAGAAATTGAATAAATTAAAACGCCAAATCATCCCGCAAAAAACAAGCCCTAATATGGCTCATTCGACAAAGAAATTAAAAAAATTACAGCTCTCAGAATTTGGCGATACATAAACAAATACATTTTTGTAAAATATTGTTTTTAGTCTGTAAAAATAGTAAAGAACAAATAAACTATATGAGTCTGGTATAGCTATAAACGTACTGACCCAAAGAATAAATCCGTCTTATTACTTTTACCACATGGTGGAGAATGCAAAAAAAAAAATAGTATTTAAAAACAATAACTGAATTGCTGTTTTTTGTTCATTGTGCGTCTGAATAATTGGAATAAAAAAGGGATCAAAAAATGTTATGTTCCCCAAAAAATGTTTAACTTGTTGCACAAAAATTGAACCCTCATACTCGGTTTGCCAAAAATTAAAAAGTTATATCTCTCAGAATATAGCATTTTTATTGTATGATAGTAGCAAAACATAAAAAAAAATTAAATTTGGTATTGTTGTGATTGTACTGACTCAAAGAATAAAACTGCCTTATCACTTATACTACACAAGAAATAGCATAAAAATAAAAATTATTCTTGTACTACTATTTATTTATTCATTCTACTTCCCAAAAATTGGAATAAGACTCGGTTCACATTTATTCTGTGCTTTCAGCTGAGCACTCACGTTGGAGTTTCTGTGTAAATCCCCAAACTGCAATTCAGACAAAACACCTGACAGAAACAGTCACTATAATGAGGCAGATGGAGTCACTTTGGACTACGTTGGGTCTCTGTTCCAGCATTGTCCCATCATTTTAGGCATGTTTATAGCACACAAGTGTTGGCGACAACTGTTCTGTGAATGCCAAAAAATTATGGATACCACTGGGACAGATTTCAAACAGAGTCCAAAGTGTCTCCATCTGCCTCATTATAGTGAGTGGTTCACATTTTTGTGGGGTTTACATGGAAACATAATCGTAAGCGCTCAGTGTAAAACACAAGACTGTGATCCCAGCCTTGTACAGAAAGCAATCAAAAAATGTTATGTACCCCAAAATTTTACCAATAAAACCAATATCTTTGTACTGTGTTAGCCAGTATATAGAAAAATATTAAGATTTGAGAGTCCTCAGTGGTCAGTACCTCAATCACAGGACAATAAAACTTTCACATTACTTATCTATGAACTGCTCTAATATTTACGGCCACAACTCTTTCTCCCCCCTCCCCTACTAATAGTTCTGCTTCACGTCACTTGTCTCATCTATTGCATTATTTTTGTGCCCTGTTGTGCATAAATATGTGACTCTTCAGATTTTGTGTTATTCTGTGTCTGATGAAGAGGCATGAGAAGTCTCAAAAGCTTGCTATTTGTTACCATCTTTTCAGTTAGCCATTAAAAGGTATCAACCACTGAGGACTCTCAAATCTTAATATTTTACCAATAAAGCCTCTAACTTATCCAGCCCCCACTCAGGAACATCATCTGTCACTGGAAATATAGAGGGTTCCCATGTTACTGGTAGAACAAGCACTCTGGAAAAGCGACATGGCTCCCACCCCTTCAAATAAAATCTAGTGATATCTGCTCTCCCAAATCCAAATAAACCCCCTACTTATGAGCCCTACTGTGCCTAAACTCCAGTAGGCGAGGTGGCTGCTGGTTTGGTACCTCAGAGACTATGAAAATGCAACATGTGGTCTGCAATCTATTCCAGCCAAATTTACACTCCAAATACCAAATGTTGCTTCTTCCCTTCTGAGCCCTGCCGTTTTTCCAAATAGAACTTTGTGTCTACATTTGAGGTATTGCCGCACTCAGGAGAAAGAGAGTAACAAAATATGAGCTCCACTTTTTCGTGTTACCTCTTGAAAAAGTGAAAAATTTGGGGCTAAATCAACATTGTTATGAAAAAAATTGAAAAAAATGTAAATGTTATCAAATTCTGTGTAGTACCTATGGGTTCAAAATGCTCACTATTCCCCTGGATAAAATCCTTGAGGGGTGTAGTTTCCAAAATTAGGTTAGTTGTAGTGTGTGGGGGGGGGGTTCTGCTGATTAGGCACCTCATAGGCCTAACAAATGCGACATGGCACAGTCTATTTCAGCCAAATTTGTGTTCCAAAATTGAAATGGTGTTCCTTCCCTTCTGAGTCCTGCCGTTTGTCCAAACAGGGGTTTCTGACGGCATGTGAGGCATCAACTCAGAATTAACTGTGTAACAAATTGTGTGGTCCATTTCCTCGTGCTATCCCTTGTAAAAGTGAAACATTTTGGGCTAAAGTCTGAATAAGTCCCTAAAGAAATATGTTTTGTAAATTTCTTGAAAAATACTGTTAAACTTTTAACCCTTCTAACATCCTAACAAAATAAAATTATATTTGAAAAATGATGCAGACGTAAACAAGACATATGGAAAATGTTATTTCTTAATTATTTTGTACAGCACGACTAACTGGTTTAAGGATGTAAAAACTGAAAGTTTGAAAATTGCTAATTTTTAAAAATTTTCACCAAAATTCCGATATTTTCACAGATAAACATAAAACATATCCTTTTTAATTTACCACTAACAAATTACATGCGTCACGAAAACAAATCTCAAAATCACTGGAATATATTGAAGAATTCTAGAGTTATTACCACATAAAGTGACACTGGTCAGATTTCAAAAACTGGGCTTGTTCATTAAGGTCAAAATTGGCTCTGCCACTAAGTGGTTAAATGGCTACTGCAGTTTACAGAATTAATCTACCCTTTCATTACAAGTGTCATTAGTACTTATTAAAGCCCCTTTGTCTGTTATGACTTGCAGCAAATATGATACATAGCCAAACACCAGCTTCTGGCACCGATAATGAGTTATAGCTAGTGTTGAACGAACATGCTCGACACTGCTCGGTACTTGCCCGAGCATCACGCTACTCGGGATGTTCGGTGAGCACCGAGCATTTCCGGGTTACTCTAGCGGGAGATTGGGTCTCCGCCCTGCATGTTTGGCTCTCTTTACAGAGCCAATGAACATGCAGGGATTGCCAGCCAGTCACTGTAATGCTCTGTTGGTTGTGGGCATTACCTTGATTGGCTGGCCGCACAGCGTCACCTCGAGTATTTAAAACCGGGCGCCGCCATCTTGGACACAGTCGCTCCGGATCAGCTAGTGTAGGGAAAGCGCTGCTGAGCTAGGGAGAGATTTATACTGCGAAATAGTTAGTGTAGGGTCTGTAAAGGCTGCCAGATTAAACAAACAGTCCTTCTCAGGACTAATATCCATCCCAGATATCAGGCAGACAGGCAGGCTGTATAGGAGACGCAGTGGTTATACCAGCAAACGCTGCATTACAGTCCTGTGTGCTCCTGTTGCTGAAATTGCTGGACTTAGCTCCAGGTCTCGGGGGCCAGGAAAAATCCTTTTTTTTTTCATATAAATCCTCTATTTTTTTCCTCCTTCACACTGTACAAATACCCGTCTTATTAACCTTTTGGTGTCCCCCCCCCCCCCAAAAAAAATAAAAAGTGTGTCTGTGACAGTTCAGACGCAAATATGTCTGTTTAAAATAGTCTGGTGTAGGACAGAGAAACAGAAGTGTGGTTTTGCACTTCCACGTTTCAAACCTCTGTATTATCCTGCTTTTGCCATTTTTTGCCGTAAAGAAAAACAGTAATAGTGTCTCCCTGATTGTTCAGACACAAATATATCTGTTGAAAATAGTCTGGTGAAGGCCAGAGAAACAGAAGTGTGGTTTTGCAGTTCCACGGTTCAAACCTCTGTATTATCCACTTTTGGGCCATTTTTACAAAAAAAAAACAGTTTGAGTGTGTCGCTCACTGTTCAGCCGCAAATATATCTATTTAAAATTGTCTGGTATAACATTTTTGCGGCAGCACCCCCAGCAGTCTGTAGAAAGCCTAAAAAGTGCCCAAAGCGATAGTGACAGTGCTCAAATGACATGGGGACAGCATGGGGATCGCCGCAGGAAGCATTTCTGACCCCCAGGTCACTGCTGTCAACAACGTGGTCAGAGGTATTAAGCCACTTTTAAGGGCTCACAATAAAACATTTAAAAACTAAACTGAAACTGCTTTCCTGTGAAATATGTTAAGGAACATCCTTTCCAGGGTAAAGACTTGTGTATAAGGTAAAATAAATAACCAAAAACAAAAATGCTCTTCCACACCTTGGGCTATGTTCACAAGTAGCGTTTTTTTATGCGTTTTTGCACTTTTGTATTGCTTTCAACCGTGACAAATGCATTCACCGGGAAATGTCATTTTAACATTTCACAACCTTATCTGGCCATGTGCTGTGTGACACATGCATACAGTGCTGAAAAGACATGGGAACAGCATGGGGAAGACCCCTGGAAGCATCTCTGACACCCAGATCACTGCCTAAAAGTGTGCCCATCAGAAGTGATCCTTTCCGCATCAGAAGACGCAGACTTCCAACTATCCCCGTGCAAGTCCTTGTCCCAGGGCAGTGTTCAATTGTACCTCCCCCATTCCTTGCAATGCAAGTGCAAGTATGCAGCCTGCCACCCACCCACCCCCAGGCTGCAATACCATACTGCTTGCTTGCACTTGAAATTGGGCCATTTAAGCATGTGGAGGTGGAATCTGGCCACCACGTCATGGCTGCTTCGGCGGCCTGATATCCATACTCAGTCCACAGCCACCCGGCGGCCGGGTGTCCATGCTTGGTCCCCAGCTGCCTGGGGGCGGCCGGGTGTCCATAAACAGTCCCCAGGCACCCCTATTTGTCCCGGTGCGCCTTATACACAAGCGCGCATACCAAAACATTACCTGTGCCCTCCCCAGTGCATTTAGTGGGAAGGACAGCCTAACCACAAACACGTGGACAAGTGAATGTGGCCAGGGATGGTCCATCTCACTGACGCCTTCACACTGGGTTAATATTGTGGAAGCCGGGACACAGTTGGACACTGGGATGCAACACGTCCTCCAGACATATAGGATTGCGGGTCCTGGGTCAATCAGGCTTCAACACAAAGTTCAGAAGGTAGTCAGCAGCAGTGGTCGGCCTCCTACACAAAGAGTAAAATATTCATGATCATAAGGCCATCCATCTCCTTAGCTTTCTGTTCCTTGGAATGCAAGCGCATGTATGTAGTAGCGGCTAGGCCTGAGGTGGTCAGCGTTTTGGCGCATATCCTACCTCTTCTGAGGATTGCTGGATGTTTTCCTGCTACTATCCCAGTTCTATGACTCCCGTTAAAACAAAGCTTCAGGTGATGAATGATGGATGAAGTGGTGGCAAAGGAGAAAGAGCAGGAGGAACAGGGACCATTCACATCAATATCAGGCCAGTCAACCACACATATGTCTTGTAGGAAATGTTTCTGTACCAAAAGGAGCGGTTCGGCTACACAGTTATAGGGCATACAGTGAGTGCAATGCCTACCAAAAATTTCGAGGCACTCCAATGCCCCTTGGAAGTGACTTGGAGGTCAGAGGGCTTTAACTAAACCGCTGTTTTCCATTTATAGCAACTGGGTCTCCTGTGCACTGTTGGCCTAAGCAGTGAATGGAAGGCTTTCCAAAAATTATGAGGAACTGCAATGCCCCTTGAAACTGATGTGTATTACAGGGTACTAAAAACCTAATACCCATTATTGGGGAGTGGGTCTCCCTTAGTGTTTGCCTATGCATTGAAAGCAAAAGCTGACTAAAATTAGGAGGAAATGCAATGCCCGTTGTAAGAGTCGTGGAGGTTAGAGGTAATTAAAAACAACATTTCAATGCCCCTTGGAAGAGCTGTGGAGTTCAGAGTGGTTCAACAAGATGGTTTGATAGCCCCTAGGAAGAGACATGGAGTTCAGAGTAGTTTAACAAGATGGTTTTAATGCCCCTTGGAAGAGAAGTGGAGGTCCCAGTGGAATAAAAAGACAATATCAATGCCCCTTGGAAGAGACGTGGAGGTCACAGTAGCTTAACGAAACAGTTTTAATGCGCCTTGGAAGAGACGTGGGGGTCCCAATGGAATAAAAAGACAATATTAATGCCCCTTGGAAGAGTGGTTGAGGTCGCAGTGGAATAAAAAGACAATATCAATGCCCCTTGGAAGAGATGTGGAGGTCACAGTAGCTTAACAAGACGGTTTTAATGCCCCTTACAAGAGCCATGCAGTACAGCATATTAAAAACATTATTCCCATTATTGGGGAGTGGGTCTCCCATAGTCTTTGCCTATGCCTTCCAAGCAAAAGCTGCCAAAAATTAGGATGGAGGAACTTGCAATGCCCCTTACAAGAGCCATGCAGTACAGCATATTAAAAACATTATTCCCATTATTGGGGAGTGGGTCTCCCATAGTCTTTGCCTCTGCCTTCCAAGCAAAAGCTGCCAAAAATTAGGACGGAGGAACTTGCAATGCCCCTTACAAGTGCCGTGCAGTACAGCATATTTAAAACATTATTCCCATTATTGGGGAGTGGGTCTCCCGTAGTCTTTGCCTATGCCTTCCAAGCAAAAGCTGCCAAAAATTAGGATGGAGGAACTTGCAATGCCCCTTACAAGAGCCATGCAGTGCAGCATATTAAAAACATTATTCCCATTATTGGGGAGTGGGTCTCCCACACTCTTTGCCTATGCCTTCCAAGCAAAAGCTGCCAAAAATTAGGACGGAGGAACTTGCAATGCTGGCAACACGTACCACGGTCACCCTGGTGGTATAGTGTTGGTGGAGGCTGAGGATAAGGAGAAGAGCAAAAAACAACCGAAATGAGGAAGCGTATACCCATGTGTGGGTGTGAAGCGGTGCATGTGAATACACCTCCCGAAATAACACAGTGGATTTGACTTTATGTTACTCTGCTGTCATTTGGTGGTGATGAGAAGTCTGACCCAATCCAGCCCTTGTTCATTTTGATAAGGGTCAGCTTGTCAGCATTGTCAGTTGACAGGCGAGTGTGCTTATCAGTTATAATTCCCCCAGCGGCACTAAAAACACGCTCCGATAACACGCTGGCGGCAGGGCAGGCCAGGACCTCCAAGGCGTACAGAGCGAGTTCATTCCTAGTGTCCCGCTTGGATACCCAATAATTAAAAGGCACAGAGGAATCATGGAGGATGCTGGTAAGGTCACCATCTTTTGAAACTTTCCACTCCTTGTGAGAGTACCCCGCGCCTCAGGGCCTGTAAGCTGGGTGGGTCTCAGAAAACTGTCCCAGAACGTTGACAGTGCTCCCCTGCCTCTGCTGGATTGGAGCTGCGTCTCTCTCGCCTGTACGCCTTGGTTGGGCAACGAACTGTCACGGTTAAGGCAGCGCAACATAAAGTAAGCCATGCGTGCCAGACTGGAAACGGGCAAGATTTCCGTGTCCTCACCAAGATGATGACGAACCATGCTCTCCTCCTCCTCCCCCCTGTCCTCGGCTATCCACGCTGAACCAACGGTATGACACTTGTACAGGTACTATCATCTACAGCGCATGATACCAGCTCCTGTTCCTCCTCCCCCTCATTGTCCCCCCAATGCACATTGGGATGAGATGAGGCTGTGTAATCGCCCGCTACAGCTTATTAATCCATCTCAACATACTCTGGCTGCAATGCCTCCTCTTTAATTCTCTGCAGAGAGCGTTGCAAAAGACACACAAGTGGGATGCTGATGCTAATGATGCCGTCATCGCCACTCACCATCTTGGTGGACTCCTCAAAGTTTGTCAGGATGGTACATATGTCAGACATCCAGGTCCACTCCTGCGGTCTTATGTGTGGAGTCTGACCTGAATATCGACGGCCTTGTTGCAGCTAATACTCCACAACTGCTCTCTTCTGCTCACAAATCCTTTGCAACATGTGGAGGGTAGAGTTCCAACGTGTGGGGACATCACACACCAGTCGGTGTGCCAGAAGCTGCAAACTCTGCTACAACACAGGAAGGGCGGCGGAAGCTGTAGCCGACTTGCGAAAATGAGCTGACAGGCGGCGTACTTTGACGAGCTGATCTGGCAACTCTGGGTACGATTTAAGAAACTGCTGAACCACGAGGTTAAGCACATGAGCCTGGCATGGTACGTGTGTGATCTCTCCTTGCCTCAGAGCCGCCACCAGGTTACGGCCATTGACACACACGACCATGCCTGGATATAGGTTCAGCGGTCTCAGCCACAGATCTGCCTGCTCTTTCGCAGCTGTCCACAACTCACAAGTAGTGTGAGGCTTATCACCTAAGCTTATGAGTTTCAGCACAGCCTGTTGCCGCTTGGCTGAGGCAGTACTGCAGTGCTTCCAGCTTGTAACTGATGTGGTGATATCTGAGATGGAGGCTGAACATGAGGAGGAGGAGGATGATGCGCAGGAGCTGTACACTGTGGGGGCAACTCTGACTGACATAGGGCCCACAATCCTCGGTGTGGGGAGAATGTGTTCCATCCCAAGGTCCGACTGGGTCCCGGCTTCCACTATGTTTACCCAGTGTGCCATCAGGGAGATGTACTGTCCCTGGCCACAAGCACTTGTCCACGTGTCCGTTGTCAGGTGGACTCTCCCATTAACTGCGTTGTTGAGGGCACGGCAGATGTTTTGGGACACGTGCTTTTGTAGTGCGGGGATGGCACATCGAGCAAAATAGTGTCGGCTGGGGACCGAGTACCGAGGGACGGCCACCGCCATAAGGTTGCGGAAGGATTCCGTCTCCACCAGCCTAAAAGGCAGCATTTCCAACGTAAGCAGTCGTGAAATGTGCGAATTTAGGACTGTGGCCTGTGGGGCATTGGCTGTGAATTTGTGCTTTCGTTCAAAGGTCTGGGATATGGACAATTGAACACTGCGGTGGGACGTGGACGTTGATGCTGTTTCTTGAGAAACTGCCATAACAAGTGAAGACTGAGAGGAGGGTGCATCTTTGCATGCAGTATGGACAGGGGATTGCCTTGCACGCAGAACACGGAGTTCTCTTATACGAACAACAGCGGAAGAAGCAGTGGTGACACCCGCTGACACTGGTCGTGGACCCAGGGGTTCGCCCCACAAAGTCGGGTGCTTTGCTGACATGTGCCTGATAATGCTGGCGGTGGTCAGGCTTGTAGTTTTGTCACCCCTGCTGATGCTGGCCTGGCAGGTGGTACAAATGGCCTTTTTGGGGTTATCAGCAGAGTCTTAAAAAAAATTCCAGACTCTGGAAGACCTACCGGTTGTACTGGCAACTGTAACAGGTCCGGGAGGTGGAACCTCTGAGCTGCAATGCAAAGGGGAAGTCCTTTTAAGGAAGCGGGTAACTCTCAGGGAAGGCAAGCAGGTAGTTACAGCAAGTGAGGGGGACAGTCTCTGGGTAGACGGCAGGTATCTTCAACCCAGCGGGCAGATCGACACGGCAGGTACTGGCAGGTGCTTCCGGGTAAGCAGGTGGATAGCTGAGGCAGGTGCTGGCGGGCGCTTCCGGATAAGCAGGTAGATAAACTCAGCGGGTGCTGGCAGGTGCTTCCAGGTAGCAGACAGGTGACAGGCAGGAATCAGGCTGGACTAGTCAGGCTAGCGGAGGGACCTGAGGGCTGAAGCAGAGGTGAAGACACAGTGCGACAACTGTTGCTCGGGCACCTCCATTTTGGAGGAGGTGCCTTAAATGTGGAAAGTCCTCTGGCCATTGGCCGTGGACTTTTTAGGAAGACGCGCGCAGTCCCTTTAAGAGGGGGGGGAGTGCGCGCGCGTGCACCCTAAGCACTCTGCTGGAGGCGGAACGCGCGCCGGCCACAGCAGGGAACGGAGTGCAGGGAGAAGCCGCGCCAGGAGCCGGGGGGCGAGAGAGGGAAGCGCTGGAGGGGCCCATGTGAGGAGCACGGAGGTGAGAGGGACGGCGTCCCTGCCTAGCAGAGGGCAGGGACGCCGATGCTACAACAAGGTCCCTCGTGTTGGTGTTAAAGGGAACAGTTGCCCGCCTTCTGTCTGCGGCCACCACACTGCTTCATCCTGCCTGTTGGGGTACTCTGCCTCCCTCCCCCTGTGTGCTGCTGGCCTCACTTTGCGTGTCCTCCTGCCACGTTGGGTCAGTTACTAGATCATCCACCACCTCCTCCTCTTCCACTTCCGCACCACGGTCCTCCTCCTCACTTCGTGGCAATTGTGTCTTGTCATCGTCCACCTCGTGACAAATTGCCAGCGTCGCCTTCCTGTGGCCGTGGCTGTTCAAATATTTGGCCATTGCTACATGGGATCTCCTCTTCCACCACTTCAAGCGGAGCAGGCGAGGGACCCAAATATGGAAACGGACCAGTGAACAGCTCTTCAGAGTGTCCAACTGTGGGATCAGTTGCTGTCTGACAACACTCGGCATGGTGGGAGGAAGGAGCATCAGTGTGAGGAGGAGTATGCAGTCGAGACTCACGACTACTAACACTTGACCGTGTGGAAGACAGACCGGAGGTAGTGGTGCCCAGGTGACTGGAAGTATTATCTGCTATCCAATTAATATCCTGTTCACACTGATCAGTTCGCAATAGTGGTGCTGTTGTGTGCTTCCCTAGTAATTCGGTCAAGAACTGCGAGCGAGAAGATGTGGCTTTTGGTTGTGGCACATTTTCACCTTGGCCACGGCCCCATCCTCAGCACGCACCATCACCAGAACGTCCAGTTCCACGTCCCTTGCCATGCGCTTTGCCCATTGTAACTGAAGTAAAATAGCTTACACTCGCACTATCAATGGCAAAAGGGTAATATAAAGGAGATTAGAACCGTGGACGAGGAAAACCACAGCTCTAGTTCTCTGGCCTACACCAGACTCTTTTAAACAGATATATTTGTGTGTCTGAACAGTCAGCGAGACACTCAAACTGTTTTTTTTTTTATGGAAAAAAGACACAGACACTCTCATTTTTTTTTTGGGGGGGGGGGGGGAGGGAATACCAAAAGGTTAATAAGACGGGTATTTGTACAGTCTGACTGAGGGAAAAAAAAAAAAAGGAGGATTTAGATGAAAAAAAAAGGAATTTTCCTGGCCCCTGAGACCTGGGGCTAAGTCTAGCAATTTGAAAAGCAGCACACAGGACTGTAATGCAGTGTTTGTTGGTATAACCACTGTGTCTCCTATACAGCCTTTCTGCCTGCCTACCTGATATCTGGGATGGATATTAATCCTGAGAAGGACTGTTTGTTTGATTTTGCAGGCTTTAGAGACCCTACACTACCTATTTCGCAGTATAAATCTCTCCCTAGCTCAGCAGCACTCTTCCTACACTGTCTGATCCGGATCAACTGTGTCCAAGATGGCGGCACCTGGTTTTAAATACTCGAGGTGACGCTGTGCGGCCAGCCAATCACTGTAATGCCCACAACCAACATGGCTGCGGCATTACAGTGACTGGCTGGCAATCCCTGCATGTTCATTGGCTCTGTAAAGAGCGCCAAACATGCAGGGCGGAGACCCGAGCTCCTGCCCGAGTAACCCGGAAATGCTCGTTGCTCGCCGAACATCCTGAGTAGTGAGATGCTCGGGCGAGCACCGAGCAGTTTCGAGCATGCTCGCTCAACACTACTGATCAGGCAAGAACACATTGTGTGGCAAGATGACTCACTCAGAAGTAGACACAGGAACGTTTTCGTCTGGAGGTTTATTATGTCAGCATAAAGCACTGCAGACTTCAGCAAAAGTAAACTCAACCTTGCTGGCATAAAGGTAAAACAAAAGACAAATGGTAACACAGTCCATATGTGTGCGGGTTCGCCCTGCACCAATTTGCAGCACCTTCAACTCCTCTCTGAGCTGAAGTTACACAGCCTGGAGACTTGTCTCTCCTGACTCACCAACACAGAAAAAAAAAACAGGACTGTGCCTATAAACCTTGCTTAGACACACCCTGAGGGGACGTAGGGGAATTGCCTCCCACCCTCTTTGCCATTTCCATAAAACCACACCCTTTGAGAGAGTTAACCCCCAGCACATAACATACTGGCAGAAATTTAGTAGGTTTCAATACACCCAGGAGAGCAACCTGAGTGACACATACCTCCCCTCGAATATCACACCAGTGACTGTCACAATTATCATTAGCCGGGATTTGGCTCAGAAGCTGACATTTAGCATGCTTCTGGAGTGCAGAAGTCTTGAAACATAAGGGTCAACACTGTAATGTCACGCCAGGTGTGGGAAAGACTAGTGCAACACTAGAGGGAAGAGGGAAAGGGAGCCCAGACACTAGGGAAAGGGGGGAGGGGGAGACCCCCTAGTCTAATCTAGTGTCACCCTGTCTCAACTACCGTCCCTATATTGCCTCTTCAGCAATTGCTGCTTGCGTGCCTCGCTCTGTCTTTCCCTGGCATATGGCTATGGCTAGGGATGAGAGAAGATGAGCACTAGTCAACCTCCACTAAACTCTATAGACAACAAGGGTAGACAAAACAGGGGGAAACAGCTTAGCTTTAGATGACTCCAAATATGCACACGGCCTCAAGCTCCAGAGAGGACAAAGTACTGCTCCTGCTAAGCCTCACAAGTAGAAATGAATATAGCCAGAAACTTCCTCTCAGACACACCAGTTATTTATACACCCAGGCCAGAGAGCTAATTAGCAAGAGGGAGGTGGCCGCTAAGTCAAAAAGACAGCCTCTCATCTAAGAAGCTGTCCGCAATGCCAAACGCAGAGATCTCCTGCAACCAACTGCAGGGTGACTGTCTGTCACTTTTGACATACCCGTGACATTCGTATTAAATTTGGAGAATCCACTTGTTATTTTAGTTTTTTTGAGGTATTTAAATTCCTTTCTGATTTTCTGTGTTTTTCTTCTTTTGGTTATAGTGGACTCTATAGTGTGAATACTTTTGATTTACCTTTTATGCTTTGTTTTTGTTTTTTTTTTACATAGAAACGACATTAAACTACACAATATTTCACATTGTTTTTCCTTTTTAACTATTTTGATCACCTAAAGGCATTAGATCCTGAAGAAAACACGCATTTAAAGGACAAAATAATAAAAAAAAATGATGCAACTGAGTATGAAAAAGTACTAAAAGAGGAATTTGTTGACTGGGTTCAAAAAGGACATGACAATGAGGTAAGATATTGAGATATTAAGATATGCTGCTAATTCTGTAGATATTAAAGAATAAATATTGGCTATGACAGATTTTTTACACTAGAGATAAAAAATTTACCCTAAAGGGTGTCTGTTAGTAGGATCCACCCTCCTAAGCTGTCTGTAGGTCATAGAAAGTTGAATAAAATGATACCGTGATATCTGCAATCTGATGTCTTATTCCAGAGAAATCCACGTTTTTCTTAATATATAAATGAGTTGTTAAGATTAGTGATGAGCGAGCATGCTCGCTACTACTCGGTGCTCAACCGAGCATCTCACTGCTCTAGATGCTCGGCACTCGCCGAGTATTTCCGGGTTGCTCGGGCGGGAACTCGGGTCCCCTCCATGCATGTTTGGCGCTCTTTAGAGAGCCAATGAACATGCAGGGATTGCCTGCCATGCACTGTAATGCCGTAGCCATGTTGGTTGTGGGCATTACAGTGATTGGCTGGCCACACAGCGTCATCAGGTCTATATCAGACCTGGCGCCGCCATGCTCATCACAGTCACTCCGGATCAGACAGTGTAGGGAGAGCTGCTGCTACGTCAAGGAGAGATTTGCTTGTGTATTAGGTAGTGTAGGGAGAAAAACCGTACATTACACATATCCATCTTAACAAACAGTCCTTCTGAGCACTAATCCATCTGCAGAGATATCAGGCAGGCAGGGTGTATAGGCAGGCAGTGTATATAGCAGACTGCAGTGCATATAGCACAAGAGGCTCCATTCCAATTCTGCCTTCTGCTGCTGTTAGATATTTCTATACAAAGGCCCAGGTCTCAGGGGCCAGGAATACTTTTATTTGGATCTTAATCCTCATTATTTGCTTAAAAAGCAATCCAGAGAACACCGTTTTTTCTGCACCATTTGCTTTTTGGCACTGCCGAATACAGCCAGGTTCTTTCCATATTACAGCGCTAGAAATCCAGCTATTTAAAACTGTGTTTTCTCCATCAAACGGATCACATATACATTGTCAGAAAATACTGCCATTTCTGGCCTCCATTAAAAATTTCTTTCAGTGTGTCAGTGAAGCAATTCACAGCAGTTTGCTGGTCAAACTACTTACCTACAGGCCAGGTATTTAAAACTCTGTTTTCTCCATCACACGGATCACATATAAGTTTGCTCCAAACTCAGTCATTTGTAGTGAGCATGGAAGATACTGTCCTCCATTTAAAATGGGTAAGGCACGTGGCAAGGGACGGGGAACTGGACGTGATGGTAATGGTGCATGCAGAGGCTGAGGACAAGCCGTGGGCAAGACGAAATTGTGCCACAACAAACACCCACATCTTCTCACCTGACCTTCCTGTCCCAATTTCTAGGGGACCGCAGCACACCACTATTGAACCCAGAGCAGTGTCAAAAGGTTGTTGGTTGGATAGCGGATAATGCTTCCAGTCACTTAGCCACCACCACCACCACCCTGTCTTTCCACACGGTCAAGTCTCAGTAGCCATGAGTCTGGACCGCATATTCCTCACCCTGATCCTCCTTCCTCCCACCATGCCGAGTACCCAGAGACAACTAATCCCACACTAGGACACTCTGAAGAGCTGTTCACTTTTCCATTTTATAGATTCGGGCCTCTCTCCCGGTCCACTTGAAGCAGGGCAAGAGGAGATCGCATGTAGCTATGGCCAAATATTTGAGCAGCCACGGGCACACGAAGGCGACGGTGGGAAATTGTCACAAGAGGTGGACGATGATGAGACACAATTGCCAGAAAGTCAGGAGGAGGACCAGGGTGCGGAAGTGGAAGACAAGGTGGTGGATGATATAGTAACTGACCCAACCTGGCAGGAGGACATGCAGAGCGAGGACAGCAGCACACAGGGTGAGGGAGGCAGAGCACCCCAACAGGCAGGAAGAATCAGTGTGGTGGCCGCAGACAGAAGGCAGGCAACCGTTCCCCTGTAACACCAACACGACGGAATTTGCCAGTACAACTGTTAGGTCTTCCCGAGTCTGGTCGTTTTTTAAAGACTCTGCCGATAACCCCAAAAAGGCCATTTGCACCACCTGCCAGGCCAGCATCAGCAGGGGTGGCAATACGACCAGCCTGACCACCACCAGCATGATCAGGCACATGGCAGCAAAGCACCCGACTTTGTGGGCTGAACCCCAGGGTCCAGGAACAGTGTCTGCGGATGACACCATTGCTTCTTCCGCTTCTTCTCGCTGCATGCAAGCCAAACCCCTGTCCATGGTGCATGCGAAGATGCCTCCTGCCCTGCACACTCTCAAGTCGCAGCATCAGGAAGCACGTCCATGTCCTTGTCCCAGCGCAGCGTTCAGTTGTCCATACCCCAGTCCTTGGAACGCAAGCGCAAATATGCAGCCAACGCCCCACAGGCACACTATTAAACTCTCACATTTCACAACTGCTTGCGCTCGAAATGTTGCCTTTTAGGCTCGTGGAGACCAAAGCATTCTGCAACCTGATGGCGGCGGCCATCCCTCAGTACTCGGTCCCCAGCCGCCACTATTTCTTCCCGTGTGCCATCCCCGCATTACACAAACATGTGTCCCAAAACATTACCTGTGCTCTCAACAATGCTGTTACCGGTAAAGTCCACCTGACCACAGACACGTGGACAAGTGCTTGTGGGCAGGGATGGTACATCTCGCTGACGGCACGCTAGGTTAACTTAGTGGAAGCTGGGACCCAGTCGGACCTTGGGATGGAACACGTCCTCCTGACGCCAAGGATTGCGGGCCCTAGGTCAATCAGGGTTGCCCCCACAGTCTACAGCTCCTGCACCGCATCCTCCTCAGCCTCCTCCTCCTCTTCAGCCTCCATCTCCGAAATGACCACATCAGTCACAAGCTGGAAGCACTGTAGCACTGCCTCGGCCAAGCAGCAACAGGCTGTGCTGAAGCTAATATGCTTAGGTGAAAAACCGCACGATGCTGAAGAGTTGAGGACAGCTCTGAAAGAGCAGGCAGATCTGTGGCTCACACCGCTGAACCTACAGCCAGGCATGGTCATGTGTGGCAATGGCTGGAACCTGGTGGCGGCTCTGAGGCGAGGCAAGCTCACACACGTACCATGCCTGGCCCATGTGCTTAACCTCGTTGCTCAGCGGTTTCTCAAATCCTACCAGGAGCTGCCGGATCTGCTTGTGAAAGGACGCCGCCTGTGTGCCCATTTTAGAAAGTCAGCTACAGCTTCCGCCGCCCTTGCAGTGTTTCAGCAGCGTTTGCAGCTTTCGGCTCACAAACTGCTGTGTGATGTCCCCGCGCATTGGAACTCTACACTGCAGATGTTAGTAAGGATTTGTGAGCAGAAGAGGGCAGTTGTTGAGTACCAGCATCAACAAGGCCGTCGGTATTCAGTTCAGACTCCACACATAAGACCTCAGGAGTGGACATGGATGTCAGACATCTGTACCATCCTCCAAAACTTTGAGGACTCTACCATGATGGTGAGCAGCGATGATGCCATAATTAGCATCACCATCCCGCTTCTCTGTCTTCTGAAACACTCTCTGCTCACAATCAAAGAGGATGCATTGCAGGCGGAGCGCGATGAGATGGAGTAAGGAACCATACAGGGTGATTACACACAGCCAAGCCTCATCTCATCCCAACTTGGATTGGGTGACAATGAGGAAGATGAGGAAGAGGAGGAAGGACAGGAGCTAGTTTCATGCACTATAAACGGTACTACCTGCACAGCTGTCATGCCGTCTGTTCAGGGTGGATGGCCAGAGGACAGAGAGGAGGAGGAGGAGGAGAGCATGGTCAGTCATCCTCTTGGTGAGGACACGGAAGTCTTGCCTGTTAGTAGTCTGGCACGCATGGCTGAGTTTATGTTACGATGCTTTTCCCATGACCCTCGCGTTCTCAAAATTTTGTGTGACAGTCATTACTGGTTGGTGACACTTCTAGACCCACGCTGCAAGGAGAACTTTATATCTCTTATTCCTGAGGCGGACAGGTCTACAAAAATGGGGCAGTACCAGAAGGCCCTTTTTGCGGAACTAATAAAAAAAAATCCTATCTGAAAACACTGGGGGCAGAGGGCACACTTCTTTGGACAACCAAGGAGTACAGGCAAGAGAGACACAACTTCAACCCAGCAGAAGCAGGGGAACACTGTCAAAGTTCTGGGAGAGTTTTCTCAGACCCTCCCATCGGACAGGCCCTGAGGCGCGGGGTACTCTCACAAGGAGTGCAAAGTTTGGGAAGATGCTGAGGGAGTACCTTGCCGACCGTACCAACGTTCTCCTTGATTCCACTGTGCCCTATAATTAAAAACTGGCTGAACTTGCTCTCTATGTCTTGGTGGTCCTGGTCTGCCCTGCCACCAGCGTTTTATCAGAGCGGGTATTTAGTGCCGCTGGTGGAATTATAACTGATAAGCGCATCCGCCTGTCAACTGAAAATGCTGACAGGCTGACTCTTATAAAAATGAACAAGGGCTGGATTGGGCCAGACTTCTCAAGACCACCGAATGATAGCAGCGTAACATAAACTCAAATCCAATGTCTTTTCTTGGGAGGTGTATTCCCATGCACCTTTTCAGGAGGTGTATTCCCATGCACCTTTTCACACCCACACATGGGTATACGCTTCCTGATTTGGGCTATTTGCTCTTGTCCTCCTCCTTCTCCTCATCCTCCACCACCATATCACCAGGGTGACCGTGGTCCATGATGCAACACCCACATAATTTGTCTTTAAATTCTTTGTGGGTTTTTTGGTCAGCCGTTGGGCACACTGCATACCCTATAACTGTATAGCAGACCCTCTCCTTTCTAATGGGAACATGTCGTACCTTGTTACTGTGGCCCTGCTCTATGTGTCTTTAAATTCTTAGTGGTGTTTTTACTAAAATTGGTCAGCCGTTGGACTCACTGCATACACTATAACTGTATAGCAGACCCGCTCCTTTATAATGGGAACATTTTTTTTACTGAGACCCTCCTCTATTTCTCTTCAAAGGGGTATTGGGTTGCGTCCAAATATTTTGGCAGCTCTTGCAGTCACTGGATACGCAATAACAGTATAAGAGACCCACTTGTTAATAAAGGGATCAACAAAGCATAGCCGACTAATGGCTCTCTAATAATAGCTAGGGCCGACTGCTGGCTTTTTAAGAATAGTAAGGGCTGTCTGATGTCCCTATAAAAATAGGCTTTATGACTTTCAGAGTCCCTCCATCATGAATAAAACAGGATGTGTCTGATGATGTGTCAAATACCACATTGCCAGATAAGGTTGAAAAATGTTAAAATGACATTTCCCGGTGAATGCATTTGTCTTAAAAAATAACGTAAAAAAAAAAAAAAACAATAGGATCTTTCTTTAGTATAAAAAACAGCGTCATTAATTTAACCTCAATGTAATCACATTGAGGAGGAAGTGCATGAGCTGAACAATCTCCGAAATGACCACATCAGTCACAAGCTGACAGCACTGTAGCACTGCCTTGGCCAAGCGGCAACAGGCTGTGCTGAAGATAACATGCTTAATGCTTAATTGACAAACCGCCCAGCGCTGCAGAGTTGTTGAAAGCTGTAACACAGCAGCCTGATATGTGGCTCTCACCGCTGAACATACAGCCAGGCATGGTCGTGTGCGACAATGGGCGGAACCTGGTGACGGAGAAATGACAGCCAGAATAGATACGGTTTCCCTCTATGCCAGTCCTTTCACAGAGCTAAAGAATATGGCTGTGGTGAAATACAACTCCCACTGAGAAGCTGTTTCAGATTGAAAAACATTGTGTCCACCAGAGGATTTTATTCTGAGGGCTAACCTTTCTTCCCCGCTCAAGAGCCCCATAGCAGCTGCAAAGTTAGCGTTATCATGAACTTTCCTGAGGTAGAAGCCAAAGCACACCAGAGGATTCTCTGGTGGGACCGTCCAACCCTGCCGAGTAGCAGTCCTGGCTAAGAAAAGTGTGTGGGAATGTTCCCGGACACTCTATGGCTGCTTTTTTACAGAGGAGGAAACACACACAAACACGGGGAGAACATACAAAGTCCTTGCAGATGTTGTCCTTGCTGGGATTTGAACCCAGGATTCCAGCGCTGCAAGGCTTCAGTGCTAACCACTGATCCAATGTGCTGCCGTTCACCCTCTAATATCTAACAGGCTGGAGAAACTTGCACCTACTGCCACTCTATCTTCAGCTTCTTTGTGAGAAAATGTATTTGGGCGGCCACTCAATCTACCAAATAAAATTCCTGAGAAGGAAATTGGGGATGGCTTCGCTACTGGGGGCAGTGCTAATACCATGGCATCGTACCATAGTTTGCTGGAAATATTCCAGGCTGGTAGGAGGCAAGCAAATTCCCATAGAAAAGTACCAGCAGTAATGTTCAGGCCACATTTCAAGTGCAAGCAGCTTTAGAGGACTTCCTGGGAGAAATGACACGCAGGGTAGATACGGTTTCCCTCTATGCCAATCCTTTCACCGAGCTAAATACAACTCTTAGCAAAAAAAGTTGTGGACTGGCCCCATACCGTCCCTGGCCACATTCACCTGTCCATGTGTTTGTGGTTAGGCGGTCCTTCCCAGTAAGTGCACTGGGGAGGGCACGAGTAATGTTGTGGGACCCATGCTTGTGGAAGGCGGAGGCGATACCGGGAAATATAGTGGCGGCTGGGGACAGAGTATGGACACCCGGCATGAGGTTGTGAAAAGCTTCCGCCTCCACAAGCTTAAAAGGCCATATTTCAACTGCAAAAAGCTGCCCAGAAATCTGTCAGTTTAGTGTTGCGGCCTGTGGGTGGGTGGATGGCTGGCTGCATACTTGCTCTTGCATTCCAAGTAACAGAAAACTTAGCAGATGGTGGCCTCCATCATCATGGCCTCACCTCGGCACTATGAACTCTCCTGAAGGAGAAGCCAGGGCCCGCCGGAGGAGTCTCAGATTCTCTGGTGGGCCCTTCCAACCCTGCCGAAAAGCAGCCCTGTCTAAGAAAAGTATGGGGGAAGGTTCCCGGACACTCTATGGCTGCTTTTTTAATGTGGATCGGCCATGCTTATTTCTCAAACCGCATTACAGATCAGGCCATTGTCCAACTCTGTATTCAAGAAATTAAATGCGCAAAGAAAGATGTGTGTGTGTCAAAGCACCACTGACAAGTGCGAGTTGATGTTGGACGAGCTGCCATTGCTTTTGCAACAAGCTGCATTACAGGACTTCCTTGGATAAAGGACACGCAGGGTGGATACTGTTTCCCTCTATGCCAGTCCTTTCACCGAGCTAAATACAACTCTCAGCAAAAAAAGTTGTGGACTGGCTCCGTACCGTCCCTGGCCAAAAAAAGTTGTGGACTGGCTCCGTACCGTCCCTGGCCACATTCACCTGTCCACGTGTTTGTGGTTAGGCGGTCCTTCCCAGTAAGTGCACTGGGGAGGGCACGGGTAATGTTGTGGGACCCGTGCTTGTGGAAGGCAGGGGCGACACCGGGAGAAACAAACAGTGGCGGCTGGGGACCGAGTATGGACACCCGGCCGCCACCAGCATGATGTTATGAAAAGCTTCCGCCTCCATGAGCCTAAAAGGCCACATTTCAAGTGCAAGCAGCTGTCAAAAATTTGGCAGTATAGTATTGCAGCCTGTGGGTGGGTGGCTTTCTGCATACTTGTGCTTGCATTCCAAGGAATGGGGTAGGGACAACTGAACGCTGCACTGGGACAAGGACGTGGACGGTGATTGTTGCAAGTCTGCAACGACAGGTGCATGGCTGGAGGCATCTTCGCATGCGCCAAGGATCACTTATGATGGGCACACTTTTAGGCGGTGACCTGGGAGTCAGAGATGCTTTCACTGGTCTTCCCCATGCTGTTCCCATGTCTTTTCAGCACTGTATGCACGTGTTTGATGATGTGTCACACACCACATGGCCAGATAAAGTTGTAAAATGTTAAAATGACATTTTCCAGTGAATGCATTTGTCTTGGTTGAAAGCAATGCAAAAGTGCAAAAACGCATCAAAAATGCTACATGTGAACATAGCCCAAAGTGTGGAGGAGTATTTTTGGCTTTGGTTATTTATTTTGCCTTATATACAAGTCATTACCCTGGAAAGGATGTTCCTTAACATATTTCCCAGGAAAATCCATTTTGATTTCGTTTTTGTATGTTTTATTGTGAGTCCGTAAAAGTGGCGTAATACCTCTGACAACGTTGTTGACAGCAGTGACTTGAGAGTCAAATGCTTCCAGGGGTCTTCCCCATGCTGTTCCCATGTCATTTGAGCACTGTTCCCATCGATTTGGGCAATTTTTAGGCTGTCTGCTGACCGCCGGGGGAGCCGCCTGAAAAATGCTCGAGTTTCCCATAGACTTACATTGGGCTTGTTGCTCGGGTCGAGCACCCGAGTATTCCAATTTGCTCGACCCGAGCAACGAGTACCCGAGCATTTTAGTGATCGCTCATCACTACTCATCACATTTGAGGTAGAAATGTATCGAGAGGGATTTTCTCTGCTTTTGCGCTTAACATTATAGGGATCAGTACGACACTTGAGTACTGCCCTTGTAACAGCGGAATTCATTACATTTCACACAGCAAGGTTAGCCTAATAAGTGACACATCCTTGGAATCAGGGTTTCTGTGCCTACATTATGCTGCTCTCAGATTAAATAGCAAAAACCTTCTGACAGATTCCCTTTAATTCCTAGGATATATGTGCTTTTTCTGTTTTTAGCAATCAAGATTTAACTCAGTAAAAAGCAGTAATTGCTCCATTCATTGGAAAATCTCTTTATTTCCTATGACTGTATGTAGTTGCTCTCCCCTTCTCCCCTTTCTTTAGCTTACAAATGTTATTTTGTTATTACTGTACTTTACATGTAAAATGCTATTTTACATTGATCTAGCGCTCCCATTGGTACTGCTCTCACATATTAACGCTTGTATTCTGACAATATTTTCTCTATATGTCTAAGTTTATTCAAAATGCTAATAACATTTATTTGAGATAATATATATCCACAAAACATAAAAGAGAAAAGTTTTAATTTGTTTTGGCACCACATGTCATCTAGAAAAAAAATTGTCAAACTCAAGGGATGACACAATTATGATAATTTTGTTGCATTTAGACAAAATCAGTGAAGGGAAACCCTACTAGACACCTCACTTCACTACCACATATTCCCCAAATCAAGGACCCCCTTTCCGACTTCCTTTTTTATGCCACTTACAGTAGCTTTCAATAAAGCAGCTTAGAGGGTTTTTCTTGTCAACATAAACTGTAATGATAAGCCAGCATGTATTGTTAACTCTTTCGGCGAGCACTCTCGGGTGCTCGCCGAGTATTTTCGGCGTGCTCAGCATGTACAGGTGCTTCTCTCAAAATTAGAATATCATCAAAAAATTTATTTATTTCAATTCTTCAATACAAAAAGTGAAACTCGTATATTATAAAGAGTCATTACAAACAGAGTGATCTATTTCAAGTGTTTATTTCTGTTAATGTTGATTATTATGGCTTACAGCCAATGAATACACAAAAGTCATTATCTCAGTAAATTAGAATACTTTATAACAACAGCTTGAAAAAGAATTTTAAAATCCGAAATGTTGGCCTACTGAAATGTATGTTCAGTAAATGCACTCAATACTTGGTCGGGCTCCTTTTGCATCAATTACTGCATCAATGCGGCATGTCATGGAGGCGATCAGCCTGTGGCACTGCTGAGGTGTAATGGAAGCCCAGGTTGCTTTGATAGCAGTCTTCGGCTCATCTGCATTGTTTGGTCTGGTGTCTCTCATCTACCTCTTGACAATACCCCATAGATTCTCTATAGGGTTAAGGTCAGGCGAGTTTGCTGGACAATTAAGCACAGTGATACTGTTGTTTTTAAACCAGGTATTGGTACTTTTGGCAGTGTGGGCAGGTGCCAAGTCCTGCTGGAGAATGAAATTTCCATTTCCAAAAAGCTTGTCGGCAGAGGGAAGCATGAAGTGCTTTAAAATTTCCTGGTAGACGGCTGCGCTGACTTTGGTCTTGATAAAACACAGTGGACCTACACCAGCAGGTGACATGGCTCCCCAAACCATCACTGATTGTGGAAACTTCACACTAGACCTCAAGCAGCTTGGATTGTGGCCTCTCCACTCTTCCTCCAGACACTGGGACCTTGATTTCCAAATGAAATGCAAAATTTACTTTAATCTGAAAACACCTTGGAGCACTGAGCAACAGTCCAGGTCTTTTTCTCCTTGGCCCAGGTAAGACACTTCTGGCGTTGTCTATTGGTCATGAGTGGCTTGACATAAGGAATGCGACACTTGCAGCCCATTGCCTGGATAAGTCTGTGTTTGATGGCTCTTGAAGCAATGACTGCAGCAGCAGTCCACTCCTTGTGAATCTCCCCCAAATTTTTGAATGGCCTTTTCTTAACAATCCTTTCAAGGCTGCGGTTATCCCGGTTGCTTGTGCACCTTTTTTTACTACACTTTTTCCTTCCACTCAACGTTCCATTAATTTGCTTGGATACAGCACTCTCAACAGCCAGCTTCTTTAGCATTGATCTTTTGTGGCTTACCCTCCTTGTGGAGTGTGTCAATGATTGCCTTCTGGACATCTGTCAAGTGAGCAATCTTCCCCATGATTTTGGAGCCTACTGAAACAGACTAAGGGACCTTTTTAAACGCTTAGGAAGCCTTTGCAGGTGTTTTTGTTAATCATTCTACAGTTAGGTCCATATATATTTGGACAGAGACAACATTTTTCTAATTTTGGTTCTAGACATTACCACAATGAATTTTAAACAAAACAATTCAGATGCAGTTGAAGTTCAGACTTTCTGCTTTCATTTGAGGGTATCCACATTAAAATTGGATGAAGGGTTTAGGAGTTTCAGCTCCTTAACATGTGCCACCCTATTTTTAAAGGGACCAAAAGTTATTGGACAATTGAGTCCAAGGCTATTTCATGGACAGGTGTGGGCAATCCCTTCGTTATGTCATTCTCAATTAAGCAGATAAAAGGCCTGGAGTTGATTTGAGGAGTGGTGCTTGCATTTGGAAGGTTTTGCTGTGAAGTAAACATGCGGTCAAAGGAGCTCTCCATGCAGGTGAAACAAGCCATCCTTAAGATGCAAAAACAGAAAAAACCCATCCGAGAAATTGCTACAATATTAGGAATGGCAAAATCTACAGTTTGGTACATCCTGAGAAAGAAAGAAAGCACTGGTGAACTCATCAATGCAAAAAGACCTGGGCGCCAAGGAAGACAACAGTGGTGGATGATCACAGAATAATCTCCATGGTGAAGGGAAACCCCTTCACAACAGCCAACCAAGTGAATAACACTCTCCAGGAGGTAGGCGTATCAATATCCAAATCTACCATAAAGAGAAGACTGCATGAAAGTAAATACAGAGGGTTCACTGCACGGTGCAAGCCACTCATAAGCATCAAGAATAAAATGGCTAGACTGGACTTTGCTAAAAAACATCTAAAAAAGCCAGCACAGTTCTGGAAGAACATTCTTTGGACAGATGAAACCAAGATCAACCTCTACCAGAATGATAGAAAGAGAAAAGTATGGCGAAGGCGTAGTACAGCTCATGATCCAAAGCATACCACATCATCTGTTAAACACGGCGGAGGCAGTGTGATGGTTTGGGCATGCATGGCTGCCAGTGGCACTGGGTCACTAGTGTTTATTGATGATGTGACACAGGACAGAAGCAGCCAAATGAATTCGGATGTATTCAGAGCCATACTGTGTGCTCAGATCCAGCCAAATGCAGCCAAACTGATTGGTCGTTGTTTCATACTACAGATGGACAATGATCCAAAATATAAAGCCAAAGCAACCCAGGAGTTTATTAAAGCAAAGAAGTGGAATATTCTTGAATGGCCAAGTCAGTCACCTGATCTCAACCCAATTGAGCATGCATTTCACTTGTTAAAGACTAAACTTCAGACAGAAAGGCCCACAAACAACAGCAACTGAAAACCACCGCAGTGAAGGACTGGCAGAGCATCAAAAAGGAGGAAACACAGCGTCTGCTTATGTCCATGAGTTCAAGACTTCAGGCAGTCTTTGCCAACAAAGGGTTTTCAACCAAGTACTAGAAATGAACATTTTATTTACAATTATTTAATCTGTCCAATTACTTTTGGTCACCTTTAAAAACAGGGTGGCACATGTTTTGGAGCTGAAACTCCTAAACCCTTCATCCAATTTTAATGTGGATAAACTCAAATGAAAGCTGAAAGTCTGAACTTCAACTGCATCTGAATTGTTTTGTTTAAAATTCATTGTGGTAATGTCTAGAACCAAAATTCGAAAAATGTTGTCTTTGTCCAAATATATATGGACCTAACTGTAATTTACTGAGATAATGACTTTTGTGTTTTCATTGGCTGTAAGCCATAATCATCAACATTAACAGACCTAACTTGAAATAGATTACTCTGTTTCACTTTTTGTATTGAAGAACTGAAATAAATAAACTTTTTGATGATATTCTAATTTAGTGAGAAGCACCTGTATGTTAGTGTCGCAGCGGCTGCATGTGTCACGGCTGTTACACAGCTGTGACACATGCAGGGATTGCCTAACGAACATGCAATCCCTGCATGTGTCTAAGCTGTGACACATGCAGCCACGGCGACACTAACATATACCGAGCACGCCGAAAATGCTCGGCAAGCACCCGAGCTAGCTCACCGAAAGGGTTAAGAATACATGCTTGCTCATCACTAAAACTGTTAAAATGGCATAAACAAGCAACTTTGCAATTTACTTCTTATTAAATATCTTCTCTGTTCTCAAGAATGGAGAGATTTGTAATAGTAATGTTTACTACTGGTTTCCTATGTTAACAGCCTGTCACTGAAAACCAGTTTCCTAATGTTTTTCTCTGATATGACACAGTGTTTCAGAGACAAATATACATGCCACTGATAGTACTGCCAGTGACTGATACATGCTGCCTAAAGTTTTGGCAGCATGTATCACCTGTCAAGTTCCCTTTAAATATTAACTGAGCAAATTAATAATCTCATTAATTAAATAATAAATTCCCTTTAATACAAAAAATACTTTTATCTCGTTCACTCATTAAGCACTTTCAATTCATTGGTAAAATCGGTGTTTCCTGAAGAGAGAATAAGCAATTAATGAGAAATCAGATAGCATTTGCTGATCCCAAAGGTTTATGAAGAGGGGAGCACGTAGGTGGAGGCAAGAGATAGAGGCAGACACAGGCATTCGAATGCAAGTTCTCCTGAAACAATAGCTATACCTTTAAAGGGAATCTGTCACCAGGTTTTTGCTACTTAATCTAAGAGCAGTAAATTGTAGAGACCCTGATTCCAGCAATGTGTCACTTACTGGGTTGCTTGCTTTATTTTTGATAAAATCACTGTTTTATCAGCAAGAGATTATCACTAGAGGATTAGTAAACCTACTGCCATGTAGTCCTCCATATTCATGAGCCCTGTATAATCCCACCGCAACATTGATTGGCAGCTTTATGCCTATGCACAGTGTACACAGCTGTCAATCAGTGGTGTGGGTGGGGTTATACAGAGCTCAGCATTAGAGAACTGGTAAATTTGCCACAGATAAAACTGTGATTTTATAAAAAGTACATAACTGGAATCAGGGTCTCTGTCCCTACATCATGCTGATCTCAGATGGAGCAGCAAAAATCTGGTGACAGATTCCCTTTAAATACAGTATGTATAGATGAATGAATGAATGATCAGCAATATTTTATCTTTTTAAGGTTTTAAAAGTGCTGGAAAGCCTCAAAACTAAAGAGACCTCTGAGGTAGATTGTGACAAATATTTTCCTCAGCTTGTAGAAAAATTAGACAAGATTAACAAACTTCCTGCTCTGTTTTTTGCGTAAGTACAATTTCATTTTTTTTAAACTACTGGATACCAGAGTTAAAAATAACGTATTTCAGTGTTGAATAGTGTAAATACTTCCGAAGATCAGACTTCAGAACATATTAGTAAAAGTGCTTTAGTACATCAATTCAAGCTTTTAATCTAATATATATTGTCTAATCTAATCTAATATATTGTTTAATCTAATATATATTTTTGCCCTGTGCGGTTTGTAAGACTGGAGATAGTGTTTATGACCTCTGTAAGGCACATACTCTCAGACGGTATATGTCTGATTGGGGCATCTGTTCATCATAAGGATACATTATAAAACTGTCTCTTAGCAGTGGCCCACTTTTTAGCAAAATGCTGTCTGCTGTGTTCTCTTATACAGTTAAACAAATGGCATGCATATACACAGCAACCATACAGAGTTGAAAAGAAAACACTTGATCAGGGTCAGACTGAGCTGGTGGGGTACCGGGAATTTCGTCGGTTGGCCACTGCTGCAGAGGAGAGGGGGAAAAAGAGAAGGGGAAAAAAAAACTGCGGTTTTAAGGGGCACGGGCTTTGTGGTGGTAAAATGTGGTCTGGTCATGGTGTGGCGATATTTGTCCCTTTTGTATGTGGTATTATTGGTGTTGGTATAGTGGATTGTGTTGTGTTATGTATGGCAGTCATTTGTTCTTGCTGATATTAACTAGGAAAATACTTTTTTCCATTAGGACACAGCACCACTATCAGTATTTGGTCAATATTCGGTCGGTATTTTTTCTCAGGAGTGGGAGCCAAAACCAGGAGTGGGTGATAAATGCAGAATTGGAGACTTGTTTCTATTATACCTTTTCTGATTGTTCCTCACCTCGTTTTGGCTCCCACTCCTGAGGAAAAATACTAAGCGAATACTGATAGTGGTGCCGTGGCCTTAGAGATTAAATACTTGGACCAGAGCGGCGGAGATGCACTTACAAGGGTTCTCCGGTAGTGTTGAGCCACCCCCGTAGTGTTCGAGTTCGGTTCGGTTCGTCGAACACCCGTATGTTCGCCGAACTGTTCGTCTAACTGTTCATCGAACACCTTCGAACACCGTTAAAACCAATGGCAGGCAAACAAAAACACATAGAAACACATAGAAAACACCTTCAAAGGTGTCCAAAAGCTGACAAACTGCTCAGAAGACACAACTAACACATGGAAAAGTGACAAGTACATATAGTCATGCGAAAAGAAAAGAGGTGGAGGAGTAAAAGGAGGGGGAGACACAGATATAGGCATGTCATGCCCTTCTAAAACCAAAAAAGTGCGAAGCCGACACGGCCAGTCCGTTCCTGCCCGTGCGACCTCCGTGTCGCCGGGTTTCTGCCAGAGCTGCGGTGGACCCTGACGGCCTGCCCCCCTCTCCCAATACTGGTGCCTGTCCGCTGGTGGGTTGAGCGAGCCCCCCTGCGGTGGAGGCAGGTCTAAGCTTTTTAATTTAAATTGTCTCTCTAATTTGAATGAGTACACTTTAAATCCATTTACAAGGATCTATTGGAGGGCAAGTCTGATGCCAGCAGCTGCGGGAATTCCAGCTCCAGCAGCGTCCACTAAAGCTGCTGCAGTTAAAAAGCTTTTATAAGGATCGAGCTTGGTGGTCCACCGCAAGGTGTCCTACCGCCAGTCCCAGCCCCTGTGCCTTGGGGTGCCTCCCGATGCTCTTCACTGAGTGTCCCGGGAGCCCGAAGCATTTCCTTTGAAAAAATTAAGTGTCCAAACTACAGGTGGTGTAGCTTGCTTAACAGCCGGGATAATCCGCTGACTAGCAGACACTGCTACTAGGCACAAAGTATTTCCTGGGCTAGATGCAGTTAAAAATTTGTAATTAGATACTCTCGATGGATGCTGAGAAAGCATTCCATAGAGTCTCGTGGCACGCCATATATTATTCTCTTATAAAGCTTGGGGAACGGGTCTAGGGGACCCTTTTATAGCCAAAATCACGGCCCTGTATCGCAATAAGTCACCTAGGCTGAAGATGAATGGAACATTTTCATCACCTTTCATAATCACCAATGGGACAAGGCAGGGATGTCCTCTGTCCCCTCTCTTATACATCCTAGTGACAGAGCACCTGCTCTGATCAATTCGCCATAACCCCAATATTAGGTGGATTGAGGTGGGAGGCACCGAGTACAAGTGCTCTGCATTTGCTGATGATGTCCTAGTATATATCACTCAATCACATATATCCATCCCTGCTGTTATGGCTGAAATAGATCACTTTGTTACATGGTCAAATTTTAAAATCAATGCAGCGAAGTCTGAGGCCCTCGATGTCTCCCTCCCCAAATCCATACAGGATTCCATCCAGTCCAACTTTCCCTTTGCCTGGCCCTCACAGGGTATCAAATACTTAGGAATTCCTATTCATAGAGACCTCTCCCGTCTATGTTATCTTAATTTTGGGCCCTTTATTGAACAACTCCATACAGACCACGGTTGGCAAGTTACAACTGCAAGATTCACTACGTGAACCACTGGTGTTTTGTGAAAAAGCACATGTACACTGTGTTCCAAATTATTATGCAAAAAGTGTTTAGGAGTGATAAGGTAAGAATTTTTTTGTTTGTCAGTTAAACTCATTGATGGTGATGCGTGTCAGGGCTCTTCATATCACTGTAAGCAATTGCAGACACCCGTGCTAATTAGTTTGGCAGGTGTGTCCAATGAAAGGCTAGACTACTTAAGAAGGCAGCCTACATTTTCTGCCAAAATGGAAACGAAAAAGGATGTGTCGGCTGCTGAGAAGCAACAAATTGTGGAGTGTTTAGGTCAAGGCATGACTACAATCAACATTGCCAAGACACTTCATCCTGATCATCGCACAATCAAGAAGTATGTAGCTGATTCACAGTACACACGTGTGCATGCTGATATGGGAAAATTGAGGACTCTTTCCTACAGGCAATTACGTCAGGTTAAAGGAGCAGCGGCAAAAAACCCTTGTCATAGCAGCAGACAAGTTTTTGAAGCTGCTGGTGCCTCCAACGTCCCCCGAACAACAAGATGCAGGGTCCTTCAGAGGTTTGCAGCTGTGCGTAAGTCATCCTGTCGACCTCCTCTATCCACTGTACACAAGCAGAAATGGCTCCAGTGGGCCAAACAATACATGAAGACTGACTTCAAAACTGTTTTGTTCACCGATGAGTGCCGTGCAACGCTCGATGGTCCAGACGGATGGAGTGGAGGATGGCTGGTTGATGGATACCCCACCCAAACACGGCTATGGCGCCAACAAGGAGGAGGTGGAGTAATGTTTTGGGCTGGAATCATGGGGAGAGAGATTGCCGGCCCCTTTAGGATCCCTGAAGGGGTAAAGATGAACTCCATAATGAATGTGAAGTTTCTCAAACAGCACTTCCTGCCATGGTTCAAGTAGAAGAACCGTGTATTCCGCAGCAAGATCATTTTCATGCATGATAATGCACCGTCTCATGCTGCACATAACACATCTACATCTCTGGCTGATATGGGCATAAAAGGGGACAAACTTATGGTGTGACCTCCATGCTCCCCTGACCTCAACCCCATTGAGAACCTCTGGAGCATCATCAAAAGGAGTGTCTATGATGGCAGGAGGCAGTTCACATCTAAGCAACAGCTCTGGGAGGGTATTCTGTCCTCATGCAAAACAATTGAAGCAGAAACCATCCAAAACCTAACAAATTCAATGGACGAGAGAGTTCAGAAGCTCCTTTCGATCAAGGGGTTCTATGTGCAAATGTAAGATCACCTAGAATAAAGTTTTGAGTTGAAAACTGTTTGATTTCAGTTTCTAATAATCTGCTAATGCTTATAATTTCAAAAATGACCATTTTTTTGTTCTTTATTAAAATGAAAAGGTTGATCGAAGAGTGTGGGGGATCTAAGAGTGTGGCAACCCAGTAGTCAGGATTATTTTGAATTCTGACAATCTGAGGGTCATGTTACAGGTAGTGCAGCAAGAAGGCACTCATGTGTCTTGCGCATCTAGGAGCCCCAAAATTATTTTCCGGGCTAGATGCAGCTAAAAATTATTATTAATTTGAAAGCTGGTGGAGCTTAGTATAGATGGCCTAATAGAATCAGTGCTGCAAACTGCTACAAAGCCCAGATTATTTTCCAGCCAAGATACAGATAAACATGATTAGTAATTTGAAAGCTTAAAACGGTTGGTGAGGTGATTTTAACAAATCACCAAGCTTTTACTCTCCCCAGGATGACACAGGGGTAGAAAAGTCGTTTCGGATCCATGATTTGTTTATCTTTATGAACCCGAGTCTGTCTACATTATCAGTGGAGAGCCGCGTGCGCTTATCTGTCAGCACACCACCAGCAGCGCTGAACACACGTTCAGACAGAACGCTGACTGCGGGGCATGACAAGATCTCCAAGGCGTAAGTGGCAAGCTCCGGCCCTTTATCTAGATTGGAAGCCCAAAAAGAGCAAGGGTCCAGTGACAGTCATGGCTTCAATGTTTACTTGGAGATACTCCTGTACAATTGTCTCTAGGCGTTGACTATGTGTCAGACTTCTTGTCTCCTGTGGCCTTGCAAAGGATGGGCTAAAAAAGTGGTGAAATGATTCCGCAAAATTGATGTTACCAGCAGATACTGTGTTTCTGTTACGTTTTGAGTGCTAAACACTCGACGGTCCCATGGTTGGAAAGTTGGAACTGTGAGATTCACTACGTGCACCATTATTTTTTTGGGGAAAAGCACATGTAAGATTCTGCAACAGTCTCTGCTGATACTCCTGCATTTCTGAAAATTTACTTTTGTACCGGGGATCTAACAGTGTGGCAACCCAGTAGTCAGGATTATTTCTAATTCTCACAATTCGAGGGTCATGTTGTAGGTAGTGCAACAAGAAGGCACTCATGTGTCTTGCGCATCCAGGAGCACCAAGTCCCTGTTGTGTTGGTGGCGAGGTAACAATCATGCTTCCTTCCTCTGCCCTCTCCCCCCAACTTCGCACAACACAAATGTGATCAAGGTCTCCCTCATCTGATGAGTCTTCCATCAGTTCGTCCTCCACTTCTTCCTGGGCTCCTGCACCTTCCTCACTAGTTTGGCTGCTACCATGAGCCCTGGTAAAACCATCTCCCCCACCCTCACATGCCTGCCGTCTTGGTGCTGCCGACCGCCTAGACCTTGCAGATGTTAGCCCTTCCGCATACAACTCCTCCTCCTCTACTTCCTCCACCTCCTCTTGTGCTACCACCTGACTCCGAATTCTGTTTAGCATGTGCTCCAGCATGTAAATCACCGGAATAGTCATGCTGATAATGGCATCAGTCAGCACTAAACAACTTTGTCGCAATTTCAAAACTGTGCAGAAGGGTGCATAGGTCCCTGATCTGAGACCACTCCTCCAGCGTGATTTGCCCCACCTCTGGATCTCGTTCGCCCAGGCTATACATCACAACGTATTGCACCAGGGCTTGTCGGTGCTGCCACAGTCGCTGCAACATGTGCAGAGTTGAATTCCACCGGGTAGGCACATCGCATTTTAGCCGGTGAAGTGGCAGGCCCAACGACTTCTGTAGAGATGTAAGTCGCTGAGCTGCGGGATGAGAATGGCGGAAGTGAGCACACAGCGACCATGCCCTCTGCAGAAGGCCATCTAGTCCGGGATAGTGGGCTAAAAATTGCTGGACAACCAGGTTCAACACATGAGCCATACAAGGCACGTGTGTGACATTGCCCCGGCGAAGGGCCGCACCGAGGTTTGCAGCATTGTCGCACACGGCCTTCCCTGGTTTCAGGTCCAGTGGAGACAACCATTCATGAAACTGGTTCTCCAGAGCTGACCACAACTCCTCAGCTGTGTTACTCACATTTCCCAGACATTTCAAAGTAAAAACCGCCTGATGACGTTGGGCCCTGCTGCCAGCATAGTAAGTTAGTGTGCAGGATCCCTTCTGCGCAGTTAGAAAGCTTGTGGCATGACCAGAAAGGCTTTGGGTGCAGGTGGAGGACCGAGAGGAAGTTGAGGAGGCAGAAGCAGTGGAGGAACTTCGAGATAAAGAGGATTGACGCACAACTCGTGGGGACGGCAAGACTTGGACAGCAGCCCCTTGTCCTGCTGTCACCATAGTTACCCAGTGCCCAATCAGCGACATGTAAAGCCCCTGTCCATGCCTACTCGTCCAAGTGTCTGTGGTGAAATGCACCCTGTCACACACAGAGTTTCTCAAAGAAGCGGTGATGTTGTGTGCGACATGCTGGCGGAAAGGCAGCATTTCTGTAGCCAAGAGCTTGCAGATGGTGAAATTCAACCTCTTAGCTTTCTCATGGCTAGGAGGAAATGGTCTTTTACTTGTCCACATCTGAGGGACCGAGGGCTGGCTGTTATGCTTAGACGGGGTTGAGAAGGGTGCCCCCGGCAAACTGCCGGTCTGTGAGGAAGATGCAGACGGACATGTTAGGTTTCCTTGATCCAAAGGTGGTGCTATCGATGTCGGACAGCGCTGAACACCAGCTGGTGTTTCCACCTCCAAAGAAAATGATGACCTGCCAATCACGCTGGCTGTTGCAGGTAAAGAGGTGGCAGGTCTGCATCCCAAAACAGGTGTGACTGCTATCCCCCCAGTCACAGAGGATGAAGAGGCCGCGGATGCACAAGATGTGGCAAACGGTGGTTGGCCCGGCCGGCTAGGCCGCATTGTAGCACAGTGAGCTTCCCACTGCAACTTATGCTTCATATCTATGTGCCGGTTCATGCATGAAGTACTCAAACTATGTATTTTTTGGCCTCTACTTAGCTTTTGCTGACAAATGTTACAGATAACACAAGTTGGGTCATCTTTATCGATCTGAAAAAATGCCCAGGCTATGCAAGGCTTAGAACCCATGCGACCTGAAGAGCCACCACGACTTGTGGTCAGAGGCAGAGTTGTGTTTGAGGATGCAGTTGTTGACGTGCTTCCAGTACTACGTCTCTGTCCAGGAAGGCGCAACCTGACCTCATCGTCACCAGCATACTCCTCCACCTCGTCTGCTGACCTCATCTCTTGGATGACTGTGGGTTGACAGTAAGTGGGATCTCCAACCTCGTCATCATCACCCTGTGTGTTATCATACCCGTCGTCCTCAGAGCCAACCTTTTCCTGCCCTGACAAAAAACTAAAGTTGTCGCTCCAATCAGGTATTTGAGTCTCATCATCGTCTTCCTCATTGTCTCCACCAACAGGAGTTACAGTTTGGGAATGAGGGTCTACATTATGTCAGAACCTTCTGCGTCTGGTCCTGCATAAATATTCTGGGCATCAGTGCAGATCATTTCCTCGTCTGGATTCACAGAAGCTCTGGAGCTGACCTCAGATTCCCAGGCTATAGTATGAGTAAACAGCTCTGCAGACTCAACCATCTGTTCTACCCCATACTCAGACGGGCAGCTGGAGACTTGGGAGCTGTGAGGAAGCAAGTGCGATTGGGGTGACACCTCTGAGGACTGGAGTATTTGTGATGTTGAAGTTGAGGTGGAGGAGAGCCCACTTAAAGGAGCACTTGATATCCGTTGAAGCACCTGCTGTTTTTGTGCCTCATCTGGAATTTGTAGCGATTGGCGTGGCCGTAAGAAAGGGATCTTATCACATTGTCCGCTAAAAGAAGTAGACATCTTAGTTTGGCTGGAAGATGGTCTTTCTTCTGCAGATGTTACTGTTGCTTTAACACTTACCCCATGGAGACAACCTTTTTTTCCCTTCCCAACACGCCTATTCCCCTTTCCACCAGCAGCATGCCTTTTTCGACTCATTTTGGTGGTTAACTAATTCACAACTCTGGAGTTGTTTGCACAAAAAACAGTGGATGGGAACCGAGCAGAGCTGAGTGGCCAAACTGTTAACCACCAAAATGAGTCGAAAAAGGCATGCTGCTGGTGGAAAGGGGAATAGGCGTGTTAGTATAGATAGACTAATAGAACAAGTCCCACACACTGCTACAAGCCGAAATATTTTTTCAGAGCTAGATGCAGAAAAAAATTATATTGAATTTGCAACCTGGTGGAGGTTAGTATAGATGGACTAATAGAATGATGCTATGCCCAAAAGGTTTTACTTCACTAGGTGCAGTAAAAAAATTGGATTCTATACACAGGTGGTGTAGCTTGCAACACAGATGGGCTTCTCCACTGACTAACACACACTGCAAGAGGACAAAAAGGATTTGCTTTGCTGGATTTAGCCAAATGCTGTGAAAAAAAACTTGCACAGCACTGGCACAGACCTGCCTGGCAAAAAGTGATAGGAACTGATGTAACCTAGTCCTGAAAAGGACTGCAATTACAATTAGTCTTTACTCCCAACCTATTTAAGAGCACAGACCTGCCTGATAAAAGTCGTAGGAAATGATGTAACCTAGTCCTTAAAAGGACTGCAATCACAACTATTCCCTACTCCCAAGCTATCTGTAGATTTGGCTTGAAATTAACAAAGTATAGCGCACACAGCAACAGCAGTGCCGTCTAACACGCAGCTGCAGCAGTGAGAAAATGGTGGCAATGGGGAAAATGGCTGGGTCTTATAGGGCAAGGGCATGTGACATACACTGCCAATGACACATGCCCTTGCTTGTGTGAAAAAAAGCAGTTCGCTCCGTGTGTGCGCTGCTGATAGGCTGACAGATTGCACCTCCCCACTGTAAATGCGGGAAAGAGAAAAAAAAATGGAGATCTTCATTATTTATGCAGAGATCCATCCCCTGCCCCTCCCCCCGCCCCGCTGTACACTCAAACTGCGTATTAACATTAATTTTCAGCATTACTGAGAAAAAATCCAGTTATGATTTTGGTGCACGAACAGTTATCGAACATAACCTTCGAACAGCCGAATTTTTTTCAAATTGTTTGTGTTCACCGAACGGCTCGAACACCGCCCAAAACAGCTCGAATTTGAGATTGGCGAACAGTTCGAGTCGAACACTGCTCATCTCTATTCTCCGGGGAAAACAAGTAATCATCCCTCCACAGGATAAGTGATAAGTTATTGATTGGTGGGGGTCTGAACAGGGCTATGGAGTCAGAGTCTGTGTCCATTTTGGTGGAGTCAGAATCGGAGTTGTATAAAATGAACCGAAAATATATAATAACTTGGGCAAGAATTTTGGAAAGTTATGAAATGTCCTAGAAATGTCTGTCCTATTCCTGATCTAAGGGTCTAGACTTTTAGCTGAGATGAATCTGTGCTACAGTAAATTTATCACTTAAACATGAGCCATGTATGAGGGAGTCGGAGTTGGAGTCGGTGTCATGGAAATTGAGGAATCGGAGTTGGAGTCGGAGGTTTGGCTTCCCGACTCCACAGCCCTGGGTCTGAATGCTGGGACCTGCACCGATCAGTAGAATGTGGAGCTTTTATCCCTATTACACTGGAGCGGCATCTACGACACAACCACTGAACCATTCATTCCCTCAGTGGCTGTGAGCGCTGCTCTTTTTTGGGAGTCCCCAAGAGAATGAATGGAGCTGCGGTCAGACGTCCCACCTACAGCTCCAGAATGGGGATAAGGGTCCTGTCAGGGATAAAACTTCCCCATTCTTCCAATCGGTACGGTTTCCAATGTTCGAACCCAAACGTTCAATAAGTGATCACCTGTCCTGTGGAGCCCATGGATTGGGGATAACTTGTTTTAACCAAAGAAGCCCTTTAATGCAAATTACCGTAATTGTACATCCCAGTTATAGTATGTGCACAGTAGATGTGCAAGAGCCGCCTGTGATTTACAGTCGAAACTCCACTATAAGGGTGTGTGCACACGATGCAGAAATGAAGCAGAAAATTTCTGCATCTCCCTGGCAGAAAAAACGCATGCAGATTGTGCATGCGTTTTTCCTGCAGAATACATGCGGATCCACATGCAGATTCACATGCGTTTCCGCATGCAGATTGACAAGCTCTTTCCAGGCGATTTTAGCATCACCTGGAAAGTGCTTGACAACTAGGTCACACTGTATAAATCCATGCAAACAGCATGGATTTATATAGTGTGACCCGAGAGAGTGTATATACTTACCTCTGATGGCCCGCGCTGTCCTGCTTACACTCCGTTCTCCCGGCTGCCGGCAACTTTGAATTGAAAGACCTGCCGACGTCAGCATCACGTGACCCGTCACATGACTCTGACGTCACCGCAGGTCCTACAACTCACTGCAAGTGCCGGGAACAAAGCACGAGCGCTGCGCGGGCCGACAGATGGTAAGTATATATATATATTTTTTATTTTATTCTTGTTTTTACAGCTTTTTTAATGTTACCTGGGTGTGGATGATACTCTCCTCTCCTCCACACTCGGGTACCATCCGCACATTAGAACGCGCCAATTACACAAGTACAGATGCAGTCTTGCGGAATTGGCGCGTTCTAATGCAAGTCAATGGCAGCGAAAACGCCGCGTTTCCGCAAAATTAAATGACATGCTGTGGATTTTTGAGCGCAGCGTTTACGCTGCGGAAAAATCCGCATCATGGGCACAGCACATGCGGATTTCAATTGGGGAACATTGCTTCCCTTCTACCATGCGTTTTTCATGCGTTTCCGCGGCATTTACGCAACTGCAAAAACGCCGCGGAAACGCATGAAATACGCATCGTGTGAACTCAGCCTTACAGGGATAGCTGATAACAGATATTTGCATATTGCTGTAGGTGGGCCCCTAGAGTCTATTCCCCTGTGGGCCCCAGACACCCCAGTCTGATCCTGCTTTTGATCTCCAGCTGGTGAATTGAGGCTTATAGGAATGATAAGGTATAGGTCAGGAAAAGCTCCTTATTTATAGTTTAGGCTAAGTACACAAGTCAAAAAATGGCAATGAATAATCCAAAACAAAAAAGAAAAGTTAAAAAAAAGCAGAAAAGATGAATTTGGCCCATTGTTTTTTTATGATTGAGTGTCCATTAGGTGAGTGTTTCTGATTTGTTTGACTCACAATCATCACTGTTGACTGTTCTAGATGCATTTTATCTTTGGTCCTGGAGATTAGATATTAACCCTTTAACCCAAAGCCTTTTTTAACTTTTCTGACCAGGCCAAATTTCCCAATTACGCCCAGTGTCAAATATGTGGTAATAACGTAACTCTGCAACGCTTCAACGTATCCCAATGATTCTGAGATAGTTTATGATAGCGGTAAATTTTAGGTCGATATTTTGGCGTTTTTTTTTTAAATGTCAGAAATTGGTCAAAAATGTTTGACAATTTTGCAATTTTCAAACTTTCAATTTGTATACCCTTAAACCAGAGAGGTATATCGCACAAAATATTTAATAAATGACATTTCCCACATGTTTACTTTCCATCAGCATAATTTTTTAAATATTATTTTTTATTTGTTAGGACGTTAGAAGGATTAAAAGTTTATCAGCAATTTCGCATTTTTCCAGCAAAATTTAGAAAATCATTTTTTTTTTTTTAGGGACCACATCACGTTTGAAGTGACATTGAGGGGCCTATATGACAGAAAATACAGAAAAGTGACACCATTTTAAATACTCCACTCCCGCAAAGTGATCAAAACCACATTTAGTTAGTTTATTAACTCTTTATGTGTTTCACAGGAATTAAAGCAATGTGGAAGGAAAAATTCAAATATAAAATTTTCCCACAAAAATGTTGCTTTAGCCCCAAATTTTTTATTTTCTCAAGGGTAACAGGAGAAAATGGACCATACAGTTTGTTGTGCAATTTTTCCATACGCCCATGAAATGCAAAATTAGCTGGAACAGATAGTGGACGCCATGTCGCGATTGTCGCGCCGTACATGTATGGTGGTTTGTGGGAACGCACCTCCCACGACACTGTAAATATACATGACGAATGTCATGAAGGGGCTAAAGGGGTTGTTTCATGTTCCTATCTTAACTTATGCCGTGTCTCCCAGCTTCGTGCATGCCTAAGGGAAATGTGGGGGCCCATATGGCTGAGCTGCTGGTCCGAGCTGTGTGCTCTCCAGTGCTGCCATCAGGTAGCTTTGCAGTGAGAAGGGCAAAGACTAGAGATAAGTGGATCTGGCAATATTCGAATTCGTCAAATCATGCGGATTTTCCCGGGAAATTTGATTTACACCAAAGTTATTTTCAGTGAATTGCATGTCCCTTATTAGACCCAAGAACATAGCACACCCAAGATATAAAAAACAAAAAATAAAATTCACGACTTACCTTTCGGGCCCCTCCACTGATTGCTGTATGCCGACGGGTCCTCAAAGCCATATCTTTTTTCCGCATTTGCCCTTCACATCTCTAGGCCCAGACTTCTGGCCATGACCAGTCTTTATAAGTTACTCCACATTGCATATGACGAATTTCCAAAATCCATATTCTCAAAAATGATTATTTTTTCTGTATACGAGCCAAATTAAATTCCACTAGAATACATTTGCTAATTTCTAGCATGGATACGAAGGAGGAACATCATTGCAGAAATATAGTGACCATGAGGCTAGCCTGATGCTGCCTGCTTCAGAGTAGCACTTGTAAAATGTGTAGCTAATAGTGTTGAGCGAACATGCTCGACACTGCTCGGTACTCGCCCGAGCATCACGCTACTCGGGATGTTCGGCGAGCACCGAGCATTTCCGGGTTACTCTGGCGGGAGCTCGGGTCTCCGCCCTGCATGTTTGGTGCTCTTTACAGAGCCAATGAACACTGAGGGATTGCCAGCCAGTCACTGTAATGCCGCAGCCATATTGGTTGTGGGCATTACATTGATTAGCTGGCTACACAGCGTCACCTCGAGTATTTAAAACCGGGCACCGCCATCTTGTACACAGACGGCTGGGATCAGACAGTATAGGGACAGCGCTGCTGATTTAGGGAGAGATATATACTGCGAAATAGTTAGTGTAGGGTCTGTAAAGGCTGCCAGATCAAACAAACAGTGTTAGAACCCTCCTATTTGTTTTTGTTTCTATCTTGTGTTTTGCGGTCACGTGACCATCTGCCTATATATTCCAGCTCCGCCTTTCTGGCTTTGCTGGACTTCAGTGTTGTTTTGACTGTCTCTCTAGCCAGGTGCTTTTGTGCCTATCTCTCTCTAGTTCGCTTGGTCCTCTGGGACCTCTAGTACTTTTTGTCGGTTTGTCTTTTTCTTTGCAACAACTTCTGTTAGGAGGTGTCCCATTTTTGTCCCAGTCTTTAGCTCTTTTAGGGACCCCTCCCTTTATTCCATAGGTCTCCGTTCAGACTAGCCGAAGATGAAGGCGTGTCTGTTCACAAGGAACAGGCAGCCCGCTACAACGTAGGGACTCAGCTTAGTCCTATTGTAGGGAGAGCTCTCCCCATCTTTCCTTAGTTTATGTTGCAGATCATAACAAACAGTCCTTCCCAGGACTAATATCCATCCCAGATATCAGGCAGGAAGGCTGTATAGGAGACGCAGTGGTTATACCAGGAAACGCTGCATTACAGTCCTGTGTGCTCCTGTTGCTGAAATTGCTGGACTTAGCTCCAGGTCTCGGGGGCCAGGAAAAATCCTTTTTTTTAATCTAAATCCTCTTTTTTTTTCCTCCTTCACACTGTACAAATACCCATCTTATTAACATTTTGGTGCCCCCCCCGCCGCAAAAAAAAAAAGTGTGTCTGTGACAGTTCAGACACAAATGTATATATGTTTAAAATAGTCTGGTGTAGGACAGAGAAACAGAAGTGTGGTTTTGCAGTTCCACGGTTCAAACCTCTGTATTATCCACTTTTGGGCCATTTGTACAAAAAAAAAACAGTTTGAGTGTGTCGCTCACTGTTCAGCCGCAAATATATCTATTGAAAATTTTCTGGTATACCCCAGTAAACAATAACTGTGGTTTTGCCATTCCACGGTAAAAAATCTCTATTATTCAGCTTTTGGTATTTTTTCCGTAAAGAAAAACAGTAATAGTTTCTCCCTGATTGTTCAGATTGTTTAAAAGAGTCGGATGTAGGCCAGAGAAATAGAAATGTGGTTTTCCTCTTCCACGGTTCTAATCTACTTTTTATTACCCTTTTTCCATTGATAGTGCGAGTGTAAGCTATTTTACTTCCTTTACAATGGGCAAGGGGCGTGGCAAGGGACGTGGAACTGGATGTTCTGGTGATGGTGCGTGCAGAGTACGGGGCCGTGGCCAAGGTGAAAATGTGCCACAACCAACAGCCACATCTTCTCGCTCCCACTTCTTGACCGAATTACTAGGGAAGCACAGAACAACACCAGTATTGCGAACTGATCAGTGTGAACAGGTTATTAATTGGATAGCAGATAATACTTCCAGTTACCTGGGCTCCACCACCTCCGGTCTGTCTTCCACACGGTCAAATCTTAGTAGCCGTGAGTCTCGACCGCATACTCCTCCTCACCCTGATGCTCCTTCCTCCCACCATGCCGAGTGTCGTCAGACAGCAACTGATCCCACACTTGGACACTTTGAAGAGCTGTTCACTGGTCCATTTCCAGATTTGTGCCCCTCGCCTGCTCCGCTTGAAGTGGTGGAAGAGGAGATCCCATGTAGCGATGCCCAAATATTTGAACAGCCACGGCCACAGGAAGTCGACGCTGGCAATTTGTCACAAGAGGTGGACGATGATGAGACACAATTGCCAGAAAGTGAGGAGGAGGATCGTGGTGCACAAGTGGAAGCGGAGGAGGTGGTGGATGATCTAGTAACTGACCCAACGTGGCAGGAGGACATGCAGAGCGAGGCCAGCAGCACACAAGGTGAGGGAGGCAGAGTACCCCAACAGGCAGGAAGAAGCAGTGTGGTGGCCGCACACAGAAGGCAGGCAACAGCTCCCCGTAACACCAACACGAGGGACGTTGCCAGTACAACCTGTAGGTCTTCCAGAGTCTGAAATTTTTTTAAAGACTCTTCTGATAACCCCAAAAAGGCCATTTGTACCACCTGCCATGCCAGCATCAGTAGGGGTGACAAAACTACCAACCTGACCACCACCAGCATGATCAGGCAAATGGCAACAAAGCACCCGACATTAGCATCAGCATTCCACTTGTCTGTCTTTTGCAACGCTCTCTGCAGAGAATTAAAGAGGAGGCATTGCAGCCAGAGTATGATGAGATGGATCAAGAAGCCATAGCGGTCGATTACACACAGCCCAGCCTCATCTCATCCCAACGTGCATTGGGGGACAATGAGGGAGAGGAGGAGGAGGAGGAAGAACAGGAGCTTGTATCATGTGCTGTAGACTGTAGTACCTGTACAACTGTCATACCGTCGGTTCAGCGTGGGTGGCCTGAGGACGGGTTGGGGGGTGGGGAGGAGGAGGAGAGCATGGTTAGTCATCATCTTGGTGAGGACTTGGAAGTCTTTCCCATTACCAGTCTGGCACGGATAGCTGACTTTATGTTACGCTGCCTTAACCGTGACCCTCACGTTGTCAAAATGTTGGGTGACAGTCATTACTGGTTGGTGACACTTTTAGACCCCCGCTACAAGGAGAACTTTCACTCTCTTATTCCTGAGGTGGAGAGGTCTACAAAAATGGGGCAGTACTAGAAGGCCCTTGCTGCAGAACTGTTAAAAAAATTCCCATCTGAACACGCTAGCGGCAGAGGTCACAGTTCGTTGCCCAACCAAGGCGTACATGCGAGAGAGACGCAACTCCAATCCAATAGAGGCAGGGGATCACTGTCAATGTTCTGGGACAGTTTTCTCAGACCCTCCCTTCAGACAGACACCGAGGCGCGGGGTACTCTCACAAGGAGTGGAAAGTTTCAAAAGATGGTGAGGGAGTACCTTGCCGACCGTACCAGCGTATTCCGTGATTCCTCTGTGCCTTTTAATTATTGGGTATCCAAGCTGGACACTTGGAATGAACTCGCTCTGTACGCCTTGGAGGTCCTGGCCTGCCCTGCCGCTAGCGTGTTATCGGAGCGTGTTTTTAGTGCCGCTGGGGGAATCATAACTCATAAGCGCACTCACCTGTCAACTGATAATGCTGACAAGCTGACCCTTATCAAAATGAACAAGGGCTGGATTGGGCCAGACTTCTCATCACCACCAAATGACAGCAGAGTACCATAACGTCAAATCCACTGTGTTATTTCGGGAGGTGTATTCACATGCACCGCTTCACACCCACAAATGGGTATACGCTTCCTCATTTCGGCTGTTTTATGTTCTTCTCCTTATCCTCAGCCTCCACCACCACTATACCACCAAGGTGACCGTGGTCCGTGTTGCCATTATTGAAAGTTCCTCCGTCCTATTTTTTTGTCAGCTTTTGCTTGGAAGACATAAGCAAAGACTGTTGGAGACCCACTCCCCAATAATGGGAATAATATTTTTAAGATGCTGTACTGTATGGCTCTTGTTAGGGGCATTAAAACCGTCTTGTTAAGCTACTGGGACCTCCACGTCTCTTCCGAGGGGCATTAAAACCGTCTTGTTAAGCTACTGGGACCTCCACGTCTATTCCGAGGGGCATTAAAAGCATCTTGTTAAACCACACTGAACTGCACAGCTCTTCCAAGGGGCATTGAAATGTTGTTTTTAATTAACTCTAACCTCCACGACTCTTCGAACGGGCATTGCATTTCCTCCTAATTTTTGGCAACTTTTGCTTGGAAGGCATAGGCAAAGACTATGGGAGACCCACTCCCCAATAATGGGAATAATGATTGTAATATGCTGTACTGCATGGCTCTTGTAAGGGGCATTGCAAGTTCCTCCGTACTAATTTTTGGCAGCTTTTGCTTGGAATGCATAAGCAAAGACTATGGGAGACCCACTCCCCAATAATGTGAATAATGTTTTTAAGATGCTGTACTGTATGGCTCTTGTAAGGGGCATTAAAACAGTCTTGTTAAGCTACTGTGACCTCCACCACTTTTCCAAGGGGCATTAAAACTGTCTTGTTAAGCTACTGCAGCCTCCACGACTCTTCCAACGGGCATTGCATTTCCTCCTAATTTTAGTCAGCTTTTGCTTTTCAATGCATAGGCGAACACTAAGGGAGACCCACTCCCCAATAATGGGTAGAAGGTTTTTAGTACGCTGTAATCCATGTCTGTTTCAAGGGGCATTGCAGTTCCTCATAATTTTTGGAAAGTCTTCAATTGACTGCTTAGGCCAACAGTGCACAGGAGACCCAGTTGCTATAAATGGAAAAAATGGTTTAGTTAAGGCCCTCTGACCTCCATGTCACTTCCAAGGGACATTGGAGTGCCTCAAAATTTTTGGTAGGCATTGCACTCACTGTATGCCCTATAACTGTGTAGCCGAACCGCTCCTTTTGGTACAGAAACATATCCTACAAGACATGAGTGGTTGACTGGCCTGATATTGATGTGAATGGTCCCTGTACCTCCTGCTCTCTTTCTCCTTTGCCACCACCTCATCCATCATTTATCACATGAAGCTTTGTTTTAACGGGAGTCATAGAACTGGGATAGTAGCAGCAATCATCCAGCAATCCACGGAGGAGGTAGGATATGCGCTAAAACGCTGACCACCTCAGGCCTAGCCGCTACTACATACATGCGCTTGCATTCCAACAAAACAAAGCAGATGCTAACTTCTATCATCATCATGCTCCTCACCTTGGCACTCTCAACTCCCCGGATGGAGAAGCCAGGGCCCACCGGAGGAGTCGGGTTCTCTGGTGGGCTCCTCCAATGCGGCCCTAAAGCAGGCCAGGCTAAGAAAAGTGTGTGGGGGGAAGTTGACAGGATTAATAGGGGCGGCTGGGGACCGTTTATGGACACCCGGCCGCGGGGCGGCTGGGGACCGAGTATGGACACCCAGCCGCCCCCTGGCGGCTGGGGACCAAGCGTGGACACCCGGCCGCCGGGCGGCTGGGGACTGAGTATGGATACCTCGCTGCCGAAGCAGCCATGAGGTAGTGGCCAGCTTCGGCCTCCTCCAAACTAAAAGGCCCCATTTCAAGTGAAAGCTAGATGTATGGTATTGCAGCCTGTGGGTGGGTGGGTGGTTGGTTTGCTGCATATTTGAGCTTGCATTGCAAGGAATGGGGGAGGTACAATTGATCACTGCCCTGGGACTAGGACTTGCACAGGGATAGTTGCAAGTCTGCATCTTCTGATGCGGCTAGGATCACTTCCGATGTGCACACTTTTAGGCAGTGACCTGGGTGTCAGAGATGCTTCCAGGGTTCTTCCCTATGCTGTTCCCATGTCTTTTCAGCACTGTATGCATGTGTCACACAGCACATGGCCAGATAAGGTTGTAAAATGACATTTCCCGGTGAATGCATTTGTCACGGTTGAAAGCAATACAAAAGTGCAAAAATGCATAAAAAAATGCTACTTGTGAACATAGGCCAAGGTGTGTAGGAGTATTTTTTTTTGGTTATTTATTTTACGTTATACACAAGTCTTTACCCTGGAAATGAACTTCCTTAACATATTTCACAGGAAAGCACTTTCAGTTTCGTTTTTGAACGTTTTATTGTGAGCCCTTAAAAGTGGCTTAAACATCTGACCACGTTGTTGACAGAAGTGACCTGGGGGTCAGAAATGCTTCCTGGGGCGATCCCCATGCTGTCCCCATGTCATTTGAGCACTGTCACTATCGTTTTGGGCACTTTTTAGGCTTTCTACAGACTGCCGGGGGTGCCGCCGCAAAATTGCTGGAGTCTCCCATATACTAACATTGGGCTCGTTGCTCGGGTCGAGCACCCGAGTTTCACGGTGAGCTCGGCCAGAGCTTCGAGCACCCGAGCATTTTAGTGCTTGCTCAACACTAGTAGCTAACAGTTTGCAAGTACTCAGACCTTGCCTAGAAGACCAGTAACCTCTAAGGTCGCTGGTAACCTTGGCAGCAAGCAGTATACTACCGAGGTAAACTAGAAAGTTGCTTATTTTTATAAGCACCTTGCAATTTTACCTGTGTAATAAGATGAGACAACCTCTTTAGGCTAGGGCTAAATGGCAACTTTGGCCACGACACCTGTTGTGTGGCTAAAGTTCACTATGTGTCACTGCTACATCGCAGCGCAATACTGAATTGAGTCAGTGCGATCATGATGGAACTTTGATTGGAAAAAGCAAGCTTAAAAAGTCAGTTCACTTGCATCAGATTTTTTGCAACCAGCTAGCCACAATTGCAGTATCCTAAGGGTCACTATGCAACCCCATTCACTTATATTGTGCTGTGATGTAGCAGTGACACAAACTTTGGTCGCACGCCAAACTCGCCATGTAGCTCTAGTCTTAATGAAATATCACTTTGGGATGTCCATGTAGGGGCTACCTAGAACTAGATCTTGATCAGACATTTTGTTAGTTTGTTTACACTTTTTATGTATTTTAATTCATTTTAACTTGTCTGTCTTGATGTTGCATCTGTTTTTGTATATTTTTGATTAAATCTAAAAAAAATTTATACATACACTGTATGTGCCAGCTTTGTATTTTTTATTTTGATCTTTTCACATACATGTAAGCAATTCACTTATATAAGCTGCTGATTTTTGAAGAGACCTTTGAATGGAATGTATATTTAGAAATTATTTGAATTGTGTTTTAATGCTAAAGTTGAGATATTTCAAAGTGAAGATCTTGACTTAAAATTTAATCTTTCTTTAGATTTCAAATCAATATAGTGGAAAGTTTAGCATGCACACTTTACAGACATCTGTGTAATAAGATGAAAATGAAACACACCGAAGAAGAAACAAAAAATATCCAGAAAGTTAAGACAAAAGCAGAAAAATTGAAGAAAAGTCTCAAGTAAGTCTTGTTTCAAAAGTTCTATGCTGTTACATGAGATTAAATAACATTATGTACTTTCTTACCCTTTTCTAAGCACATGTTTATGGTTAAGTGCACATTGTATCTGAGCCTATATAGAGGCTTCTACATGAATATAACATATACGCTAGAGTTGGTATGAATCAACTCATAAGACCCAGACAAGCGGCCAAGAGCGTATTCTATAGCCACCACTCCTGATGAAGCTCAGACTTGGTGAAATGCACGTCAAGTCCCTTTATCCTCCTTGTTATTTCCTGGCACATCATGTCTCTAGATATATGGGATCTATATAGTTATCAATTCTGCATGTAGTATGCTTTTACACATAAGTTGGTCCTTTATTATCTTAGATGGTCTTCAGGCTTACATTACTATGGATGTGTCTATCCTTAAAGGGAACCTGTCATGTCCTAGCTGCTACTATCTACACTGCCCCTATTGCATTGTTAGTGATGCAATGTGCATCACTAACAAGCTTTTTTCATTAAAATTGGTGGTATTATAATGATTTTATAACATTATATATACTTTGTCCTACCTGCTCATTTTCAGTCATAGGGATGTGATCCTGCTATTCAGTAATGGGCAGGCACCGCATACAGTCACTGCTGGCGTCGCCCACGTATTTGAATCTTGCTCCCGGCAAGCGCTATTATTTTGGGGTGCATTCACATTTCTACATGTCCTGCTGCTGGTCCCGTACCTGCGCAGTGAGGCTGTGTGGTTACTAACTTCACTGCGCACGCACCATGTTCTCGCATGTGCGCAGTGAGGCTGTGTAGTTCGCAGCTTCACTGCGCCTGCGCTATGACCTCCTGTTACCCGCGTGTGCAAGATTCAAATATGTGGGCGGCGCCAGCAGTGACTGTATGCGGTGCCCGCTCATGACTGAATAGCAGAATCACACCCCTATGACTGAAAACGAGCAGGTAGGACAAAGTATATATGACGCGCCCCTGGGCCTGTGTCGCGCTGCGTTGCGCACGCGGGAGCTTACCCGGAGCCGGACCTGTTGAGGGTTGTAGTCTCGTGGCGGTGACCCGGTCCGTGCCCAGGGAGTCAAACTGAGCGGCGATGTATCAGCGGTAGATGTTGGACGACTACGCCACCCGTTGAGTACAGCTAAGGAGCTGCTGCTGCAGGGCAGACCGCTGAGGCCGGTGATAGGATTGTGCAGCGTGATAGTATAACCCCCAACGGGAGGTGTATGGCCTCAGGGCAGCCGACGTGGATGATGGGGGTAGCAGGAACCACTCGGAGACGGTACGGTGTAGTTCAGGGTCTTTACTGGTGACAAAGATAGACCCTCCCGGAGTACTGGCTAGCGATTGGGGCCTGGTCAGTCCTTGAGCAGATGGGATCTCCCCTGGCCAGGCGGAGTTGTAGGCCTCCCAAACTAACTGTACTCTTCTGGCTACCTTGCTAGAGGCGGGTATAAGTAGCCCACGTCCCTCAGTGTACCGTGTGGTGCTCACCCGTATGGCCGGTGACTCGGGGCCTTCGGGTTTCTTGGCCAGAGGACCTGGAATCCCCTGCCTGACGGATTCTGCTGCTGGGTAGGAGTTAGTCCCCACAGCCTCAGACTCCGGGTCCGGTAAGAAATCTTCTCAGTCAGGGCGAGCTCTGCAGCTGCCAGCCCCTGACAGCTGCCAGCCCCTAACACTGCTCCCACAGAGCTCCTGATGTTCTGTTCCTATATTTGCTTCTTTTCTCTGTCTCTACTTCTTCTCTACTCACTAACCCTGCCTCAGCCCTAGGTTTATATAGGGGAAGTCCTTCCCCTCCCAGGACTGGGCAGGAGGTGTGGCATGCATAGGATCCCTGACCAAGAGACCTCCCACCTGCTCTCAGACATAATATCTCTATCACTGTGGCAACCAGACCCCTGGGGTGTCACATTCCCCCCTAGTGAAATTTAGTACTCCGGGACTAAACATATTTTTAGAAAAACATAACAAGGTATAAACAATAATAGTACAATAAGAAAAACATATAAAGATAGTCACGGCGTGTCCGCAACCGGGTGCAGTTTTTGAAGAAAAGCAAGGTGTCCATTTCACCAAAACAGGGAGACGTAACCAGGTAGGGGTCTGTCCTGCCCCGAGTCCTTAACAGTCTTTAGTCCATTCCTAGGTTACGCTCCGACCAATTGTACAAGGATTCCCGGTAAATCCACCAAGGACTCCTAAAAATAACTAGAAACACATAATTATTTACAAGTAACAAGAAAAACAGGTAACCACAAATAAAACAATTTATACACTTCAAATCCTCCAACGTGCGGGTAACTGGCCCCTAGTGGCCCTAGTGGACCTACGGAGCTGACTGTCTAGCCCTGAACTACAGGGTGTAGGAGCTGTCAAGGGTAAACTGGGCAGCTGTCTACCGGCTCTTTGGCTCACTAGGGGTACGGCAGGCTCACTAGAAGCAGAGGGTTGATCCTCCTGTTCTGCTTGTGTGGAGTCTTCTGCCTCCTGGACCGGCTGCTCTTCCAGTTCTACCTGTTGCTCCGTAGGCACTTGGGATGCTGGTTGGAGGAACGTGAGGACGGGTACCACAACTGCACCATTGACTTGAGTCCAGGACCGAGGGAAGTCTCCGAGCACAGTACTAACCATATCTTCCCTTTCCTCTACGGGTCGATGGTCTTCTTGTTCCTCTTCAGGGTTCCGTAGCTGCTCAGGACACTTCTTCAGGTGATCCCGGGATACAATGGCTATGGTCTCCCCTCCGTCTTTACTGATGGTACAGACTTTCGGGTTCTCGTGGCTTGAGGGCAGTACGGTGTACGGGTCCTTCTCCCACTGGTCGTCCAACTTGTGGAGCCGTCGTTTCCTCTTCAAGACCTGCTCTCCGGGTACCAGGGGAACAGCGGGAGCATACTGGTTGTAAGTTTTCTCTTGTCTTTCCCTAGCCTGACAGAGACTTCGCTCCACGCTCTCCTGTACTTTCTGGTACTGCTGCTGCCTCTCTGTGTCCCAGTCTGCTTCTGGTGAGGTGTCCTCAGGTGTCAGGACTCCCATTTCCAGGTCAACAGGTAACTTACCAGGTCTCGCCCTCATTAGGTAAGCCGGGGTACAGTTGGTGGAACCTACCGGGATGTGGTTGTATAGGTCCACCAGATCGGGCAGCTTCTCAGGCCACAGATTGCGTTCTTCCAGGGGCAACGTTTTCAGGAGATCCATTACCACCTGGTTCATTTTCTCACAAAGTCCATTAGTTTGCGGATGATAGGGTGTCGTCCTTATCTTCCGGCAGCCATACAGATTGCAGAATTCCTGGAAGACCTCCGCTTCAAAGGCAGGTCCCTGGTCCGTCAGCACTTGGTCCGGGTACCCGTGTGGACGGCAGAAGTGCTGCTGGAAGGCTCTAGCTGCTGTTTGAGCCGTTAAGTCCTTAACGGGGACGACAACCAAGAACCGGGAGTAATGATCCACAATGGTTAAAGCGTAGACGTAGCCATTTCTGCTTGGGGTCAGTTTTACATGATCCAAGGCTACCAGTTCCAACGGCTGCCGGGTGACGATGGACTGCAGGGGAGTCTTCTGGCTGGCACGGTCCTTCCTTCTTAGGTTGCACGGGCCACAGTCTCTGCACCACCTCTCGATGGTTCCCCTCATGCCTACCCAGTGGAACCGCCCACGCAGCAGGAACTCCAGCTTCTTCCATCCGAAGTGTCCAGCCCAGTCGTGGTATGCCTCCATCACCATGGCTGCGTCTCTTCGTGGCACCACTACTTGCCAGATTAGTTCATGCGTCCAGGAGTTAACCATTCTGCGGCATAACTTCCCCTTGTAAAGGAACAGTCTACTCTTTTCTGCCCACAGTTGCTTGGCTTCCTCCGGAGCGTCTGGGTCAAGGCGAGCCTCTGGCCGAGTCAGCATCTCCTTCACCAGCCGGACGGCAGGGTCACTGTCTTGCGTTTCCGCCCAGTTGTAGTGAGGTAAGGGGTTAAGCGTAGCGCCTTGCTTACTCCTTACCTGATGGGAATACTGCATAGTCCCATGACGGTGAAACGCGGGGAGTTCGACTTCTTCCAGTCCCTCTGGATCTTCTCCTACGTCCGGTAGGTTTGGCATCCTGGACAGGGCGTCCGCGTTGGTATTGGAGCGTCCTGCCCGGTATTTGATGGTGAACTCGTAGTTGGACAGGCGGGCCATCAATCTCTGCTCTAGGGCACCGAGTCTTGCCGTGTCCAGGTGTGTCAACGGGTTGTTATCCGTGTACACGACGAACCGGGAAGAAGCGAGGTAGTGCTTAAAGCGTTCGGTGACTGCCCACACCACTGCCAGGAACTCTAGCTTAAATGAGCTATAATTCTCAGGGTTTCTTTCGGTGGGTCGCAGTTTTCGGCTGGCGTAAGCGATTACTCGTTCTTTCCCCTGCTGGATCTGGGACAGCACGGCTCCTAGCCCGATGTTACTTGCGTCGGTGTAGAGGATAAAGGGCTGGCTGTAATCAGGGTACGCCAGGATTTCATCCCCCGTGAGGGCCATCTTCAGCTGGCGGAAGGACTCTTCTTCTAACTTCTCCCATCTGAAGGGTGGCTTCTGGTTCTTGGCCTTCCGGGACTGGCCTATCAGGAGGTCCTGCATAGGAGCTGCCTTTTTGGTGAAACCGGGGATGAATCTGCGGTAATAGCCTACCAACCCGAGGAACTGCCGCACTTCCTTTACACTGGAGGGACTTGGCCATTCCTTAATTGCGGTGATCTTATCAGGGTCGGGAGCCACTCCATCAGCGCTCACCACGTGTCCCAGGTACTGCACCTTTGGTTTCAGGAGGTGACACTTGGAGGGTTTCACCTTTAGGCCGTAGCTTGCCAGAGCTTCGAACACTTCCGCCAGGTGTTTCAGGTGGTCCTCATACGTCTTGGAATATACGATGACATCGTCCAGGTACAACAGGACCGTCTCGAAGTTTCTGTGGCCCAGACAGCACTCCATTAATCGTTGGAAGGTTCCTGGTGCGTTGCAGAGTCCGAACGGCATACAGGTAAACTCGCTAAGTCCCATCGGGGTGGTGAATGCGGTCTTCTCCCGGTCCGCCTCTGCTACAGGAACCTGCCAGTACCCACTAGTGAGATCCAAGGTAGAGAAGAAGTTAGCAGATCTTAAAGCAGCCAAAGATTCCTCTATCCTTGGTAAGGGGTACGCATCCTTGTGTGTGATACGGTTGATTTTCCGGTAATCTACACACATCCTCATGGTGTTGTCTTTCTTTTTGACTAAGACTAGTGCAGCTGCCCAGGGGCTACAGCTATCCCTGATCACCCCAGCCTCCTTCATGTCTCTAAGCATCCCCTTGGCGTGTTGGTAGTGTGCAGGGGGTACGGGTCGATACCTCTCTTTTATGGGAGGATGGTCTCCCGTGGGGATGTGGTGTTCTACCCCCTTGACTCGCCCGAATTCTAACGGGTGTTTAGTAAACACTCTCTCGTACTCTTGAACCACCCGATAGACTCCCTGTTTCTGGTGTGAGGGAGTGGAGTCAGTACCCAAATGTAGTTGCTGACACCAGTCCTCCATTGTTTTCTTAGAGCCGTTACCTTCCTCCGGGTGAGATGGAGGCAAGGGTTCCACAGATTGTATAGCATTTTGGTTAATGGTATATAATTTGGCTAGCGTGGCATACCGGGGCAGGTACACTTCCCTCTTCCCGATATTGATTATGCGAACGGGCACCCTCCCATGGCGTACATTAACCACCCCCCGTGCTGTCAAGGTGGTGGGCCTACTGTCTGAGTAAACTGGTTCTACCATTGCCTGGTAATCTCTACCTCTCAGACCAATAGCTGCCCGGCACCAAATCATCATTTCACTTTTTGGGGGCATGGCAATGGGGAAAGGGTCACACATTCTCACGCTACCAATCTCACCGCCGGAGAGTTCCACCTGTTGCCGTCGCATCAGTGCCCGGATCTCTTTTTGGAGCACTCGCTGCTCGCCGGAGCTGGCGTTCTTGGCAACCTGCTGTAAAAGGAAAATCACCTCTGCAAGACAATTTTCAATTACATTAGTTCCTAGAGTTATCTTTGGGTGACTCTCGTGTTTGTCAATGTCTACAATGATCAGTCCCTGTGCTGCCAGTTCAACTTTACCAATTTTAATGGTCACCTCTTTAAATCCGATCTGTGGCACGGGCTGACCATTGCTGGCGATGATACTCAAGTCGTCGTCAGGGTAGCGGGTAATATCCGAGTCATTCCAGTACTGCTTGAAGAGCACGTACGGGATGGTGGTGACCTGTGACCCGGTGTCCAGTAGGGCACTCATAGGAATGCCATCCAGTACCACAGGCAAGACTGGACGTCCTCCCACATATTTGTCGCGCCAGTTCGATGGGCCTGATGATCTTTTTCCTGGGGGTTGGCCCTCTACCCCAGGTTGTGCCAGTTTAAAGGACAGTACCTTGCCATATGTCCGGGTTGATTGCAGCGGCGGCAGATGGGTCGTCCGTCCTCGTTGTATCGGTCGCTGGGTCTTCCTCTGGCCGGTGGGGTCCTCCTTGGTCGACGCCACGGGATGTCCTCCGGTCCGGATGCCAGCTGGATCTTCCCTGGAGTGGAAACCTGTAAAGACTGCACAGTTCGGGTTAGCGCAGCAACGCTTTTAGCTAGCTCTTGGACCTGATGGTGCAGGTCTGGAGCCGGGTCATTGTTCAAAGCCTGCGCATCAGCTCCCACAGGCCCTGCCGACAAGGGCGCCGCCTCCTGGTGGTAAGTGGTAGTGGGGCGTCTGGGGGTCACAGCGCCACTTGGTGCCGGTTCTCGAAGCACCCGGATGGCTCTGTCCTTGAACTGTGCAAATCCCAGATGAGGGTCCTGTAAGGCCATTGCCCGCAACTGGGTTCGGTGGGCATTGCAATATAAACCCTCTATAAATTGTTCAGTCAACAGCCTGTCCTCGTCTCCCACGCCGTCAGGGTCGGTCTGCTTAATGGCTCTCAGGGCCTCTTGTAGGTTCAGGGCATAGTCCCTTATACTCTCATGTGCCCGCTGTTTGCACCCGTAGAATCTAAGCTTGATCTCGGCTGAGGTGCGGGTATCAAAGGTGTCCCTCAGCCGGGTTAGTATCCCTGCGACAGTCCTCCCCCCAGGTGGCCAGGACTTTACCTCCCTTCGGGCTGCCCCAGTTAATTGGGCCACCAGGATGCTCACTTTTTGCTCTTCTGTGAGGGGGTACACCTGGAAGAGGCTATCCAGCTTTTCTCTAAAGTCATGCAGGGTATGTGACTCCCCTGAGTACTGGGGTAGCCAGGCCACTCCCGGGATATAGGGCATGGTGAAAGGCATGACTGCAGCAGCGGTGGCGCTGGCGGGGGTTGAGGCAGTGAAGCTCTCCTCCGTATCCGACATCCTCCTCCCCCCTAGTGGACCGTGGCCTACCTTGCGATGATCCTCTTCCGTAGGCCGCGGCTCCGCAGTAGATCGTCAGGGTTGAGGACCTTCCGTCGCGCTCCTGTGACGTCGGCGTCTGCTGGGCTCCTTCTAGGACCTTACGCGACGTCCGGACGTGAGGCGGAGCTTCAGTTCTCGCGCGCTTTCGGAGTCCACGCCCCTCTTCTTCCCGCGCGACGTCTTCAAGATGGCGTCCAACGGCGGGAAAACTCCACGGAAGGCGGGAAGAAGGCTGGAAATGGCGCCGGATGGCGGGAATCTTCACCGATGGCGGGAAGAAGGCTGAAGATGGCGCCGGATGGCGGGAATCTTCACCACAGGTAAGTTTGAACAGTCTTTTTCAGGCACGCAGTACCCGGTGGTTGCGGGCACGAGATCCTGCCGACTACGCCAAAAGTTGACGCGCCCCTGGGCCTGTGTCGCGCTGCGTTGCGCACGCGGGAGCTTACCCGGAGCCGGACCTGTTGAGGGTTGTAGTCTCGTGGCGGTGACCCGGTCCGTGCCCAGGGAGTCAAACTGAGCGGCGATGTATCAGCGGTAGATGTTGGATGACTACGCCACCCGTTGAGTACAGCTAAGGAGCTGCTGCTGCAGGGAAGACCGCTGAGGCCGGTGGTAGGATTGTGCAGCGTGATAGTATAACCCCCAACGGGAGGGGTATGGCCTCAGGGCAGCCGACGTGGATGATGGGGGTAGCAGGAACCACTCAGAGACGGTACGGTGTAGTTCAGGGTCTTTACTGGTGACAAAGATAGACCCTCCCGGAGTACTGGCTAGCGATTGGGGCCTGGTCAGTCCTTGAGCAGATGGGATCTCCCCTGGCCAGGCGGAGTTGTAGGCCTCCCAAACTAACTGTACTCTTCTGGCTACCTTGCTAGAGGCGGGTATAAGTAGCCCACGTCCCTCAGTGTACCGTGTGGTGCTCACCCGTATGGCCGGTGACTCGGGGCCTTCGGGTTTCTTGGCCAGAGGACCTGGAATCCCCTGCCTGACGGATTCTGCTGCTGGGTAGGAGTTAGTCCCCACAGCCTCGGACTCCGGGTCCGGTAAGAAATCTTATCAGTCAGGGCGAGCTCTGCAGCTGCCAGCCCCTGACTCCTTGTAACACTGCTCCCACAGAGCTCCTGATGTTCTGTTCCTATATTTGCTTCTTTTCTCTGTCTCTACTTCTTCTCTACTCACTAACCCTGCCTCAGCCCTAGGTTTATTTAGGGGAAGTCCTTCCCCTCCCAGGACTGGGCAGGAGGTGTGGCATGCATAGGATCCCTGACCAAGAGCCCTCCCACCTGCTCTCAGACATAATATCTCTATCACTGTGGCAACCAGACCCCTGGGGTGTCACATATACAGTTATATGAAAAAGTTGGGGCACCCCTATTAATCTTAAGCTTAATGTTTTATAAAAATTGGTGTTTTTGCAGCAGCTATTTCAGTTTGATATATGTAATAACTGTTGGACACAGTAATGTTTCTGCCTTGAAATTGTACTAACAGAAAATGTGCAATCTGCATTCAAAAAAAATTTGACAGGTGCACCTCACCAGAAAAGTGACATTAATATTTAGTAGATCCTCCTTTTGCAAAAATAACAGCCTCTAGTCGCTTTCTGTAGCTTTTAATGATTTCCTGGATCCTGGATGAAGGTATTTTTGACCATTCCTCTTTACAAAACAATTCCAGTTCAGTTAAGTTTGATGGTCGCCGAGCATGGACAGCCCTCTTCAAATGATCCCACAGATGTTCAATGATATTCAGGTCTGGGGACTGGGATGGCCATTCCAGAACATTGTAATTGTTCCTCTGCATGAATGCCCGAGTAGATTTGGAGCGGTGTTTTGGATCATTGTCTTGCTGAAAGATCCATCCCCTGCGTAGCTTCAACTTTATCACTGATTCTTGAACATTGTCAAGAATCTGCTGATACTGAGTGGAATCCATGCGTCCCTCAACTTTAACAAGATTCCCGGTGCCGGCATTGGCCACACAGCCCCAAAGCATGTTGGAACCTCCACCAAATTTTACTGTGGGTAGCAAGTGTTTTTCTTGGAATGCTGTGTTTTTTTGCCGCCATGCATAACGCCTTTTTGTATGACCAAACAACTCAATCTTGGTTTCATCAGTCCACAGGACCTTCTTCCAAAAAGAAATTGGCTTCTCCAAATGTGCTTTTGCATACCTCAGCCGACTCTGTTTGTGGCGTGCTTGCAGAAATGGCTTCTTTCGCATCACTCTCCCATACAGCTTCTCCTTGTGCAAAGTGCGTTGTGTAGTTGACCGATGCACAGTGACACCATCTGCAGCAAGTTGATGCTGCAGCTCTCTGGAGGTGGTCTGAGGATTGTCCTTGACTGATCTCACCATTCTTCTTCTCTGCCTTTCTGATGTTTTTCTTGGCCTGCCACTTCTGGCCTTAACAAGAACTGTCCCTGTGTTCTTCCATTTCCTTACTATGTTCCTCACAGTGGAAACTGACAGGTTAAATCTCTGAGACAGCTTTTTGTATCCTTCTCCTTAACAACTATGTTGAATAATCTTTGTTTTCAGATCATTTGACAGTTATTTTGAGGAGCCCATGATGCCACTCTTCAGAGGAGATTCAAACAGGAGAACAACTTGCAAGTGGCCACTTTAAGTAGCTTTTCTCATGATTGCATACACCTGGCTATGAAGTTCAAAGCTCAATGAGGTTACAAAACCAAAAAAAGGGCTTTAGTAAGTCAGTAAAAAGTAGGTAGGAGTATTTAAAACAAGAAAATGATAAGGGTGCCCATACTTATGCACCTGTCAAATTTTGTTTGAATGCAGATTGCACATTTTCTGTTAGTACAATAAACCTCATTTCAAGGCAGAAACATTACTGTGTCCAACATTTATTACATATATCACACTGAAATAGCTGTTGCAAAAACACCAATTTTTATAAAACATTAAGCTTAAGATTAATAGGGGTGGCCAAACTTTTTCATATAACTGTATAATGTTATAAAATCATTATACTACCACCGATTTTAATGAAAAAAGCTTGTTAGTGATGCACATCGCATCACTTACAAAGCAATGGGGGCAGTGTAGATAGTAGCTAGGACATGACAGGTTCCCTTTAACATCTTATCAGTCACTTAGTTTGACCTTTTGGGACTCATTTTTTGCCAGTTTATTTAACATTGATTCACTTTATCATAATTAATCATAATAGGGGTTTTCTTGCCTCTAACATCAGTTATATTTGGGCTAACTAAAGACCATCATACCATCTAGATTATTGTGATGTTTATCGTTTAGCCTGACCTTTTCTCATAGTGTTGTTTATACTGTATATTTTTATATCTTTATTAATTTATACTTTATATATTTATATATTAGTTTGACAAAAGGTATATATTATACACATACACACATATATACTGTAGATACATTGCATTAATTACCTTGTATTGTTCCTCAGTTACAATCTGTCTGGAATGTCATTTACAATTATGTTCATTCCTATGGCAAACAGCATACAGTTGGCAGACATGCCACTGAGTTTTGCTGCAGTGAAAGAGTTATGCTGTTAAAAATAGTTGCAGTATTTACTTACACAGAATGGTGCATCCTTGTGTTCAAAGTCTAAAGCAGTGTTGTATAGCAGTGTTAGTGGTCTGTAAAACTACATTTTCATCCATGAAGATTGCCCTCTCTCCATTTTTTCCTGAAATATGTCCTTCTTTCCCTTCTCTCCTGGTGTCGATGTGATTTTGAACTTTTGCATAGTTTGACTTTAATGACAAAGTCCAATTTTTGAAATCTGACCAGTGTCATTTTTTGTGGTAATAACTCTGGAATGCTTCGACATACTGTATTCCAGTGATTGAGATTGTTTTTGCCTGACACATAACACTTTATGTTAGTGGTAAATTTACATTGTTATGTTTTGCATTTATTTGTGAAAATATCAGAATTTTGGCAAAAATTTTGAAAAATTAGCAATTTTTAAGCTTTCAATTTGTATATCCTTAAACTAGTTAGACATACTGTACAACATAATTAATAAACAACATTTCCCATATATCTACTTTACATCTGAATCATTTTTCAAATGTTATTTTATTTTGTTAAACGGATGTTAGAATGGTTAAAAGTTTCGCAGCAATTTTTCATTTTTTCAAGAAATTTACAAAACCTGTTTCTTTAGGGACCAATTCAGATTTAAGTGAACTTGAGTGTGCTATATATTGAAAACACCCAAAAATGTGATATTTTACAAACTGTACCCCCCAAAATCTTCAAATCTGCTGTCAGGAAATTGGTTAACCCTTCAGAAGCTACACAGGAATTAATGCAAAGTGGAATGAAAAAAAGAAAAATTAAAATTTTTCCTCGGAAATGTTGCTTTAGCCCCAAATTTTTCACTTTTACAAGGAATAGTACGAGAAAATGGACCCCATAATTTGCTACCCAGTCAGACACATCTAAAATTTCAGGGCTCAGAATGGAAGTAGCACTATTTGAATTTTGGAACACAAAACCACAAGTGTCCCTATTTTAGAAACTAGACCCATTAAGGAATTCAGAGGTGTATGTAGGTTTTCTGGCACCCGGGCCAAGAATTCAGTTGCTCTCCCTAATTCTCTCAATGTTCAGTGAAAAACTGAAAGAAGCAGAGAGAATCTAGTTTTCACGTGACCGTGAAGTGGCCATGTGATGAGTGCTGGAACCTGCAAGCAGAGCTGAACCCCGACAGTAAATATATTACACGCTGTTAGAACTGGCATGCTACAGGGTTTAATTTTATAATTAAAGGGCTTGTCCAGCTTTGATATCAAAGTCTGCAGTCACTCTGTGACTGCAGGCTTCTGAATTCTCACATTGCAAGCACTGCACACTTTTAGGACTCTCACTTGCCAATAGCAAGAGTGGGCAGTCATTTCAGCACAGGTATGCAATCTGCATACTTCTGGCGACATTCTGACTAGACATGTCCAGCATTTCTCAATTAATTTTCATTGACTGACGCGACACATGTCTAGTCGGCATGTGATTGCATGTATGTACATCGCCGGCACGAGAGAATCCTGACAGTGTGCAGTGCACACTGAGAATGCAGAAGTCTGTAGTCACATAGAATGACTGCAGACTCACCACAGACTTGGACAACCCCTTTAATGCTACTAACAAATAAAAACACAAGTATTAATAAGTATCACAAATAACATTTACATCCAGGTACCTTATAGATGACATTGTCTCTGGAGTCGTTCTCTTTCTTTTCATCTTTATCTTGTCCAGATGTGACACAGGTACTTTAGATGCAGTGACACAGAAACACAGAGCAGCCAGTACAGGGTTACTAAACAGGGGGGGGGGGGGGATTTAATGTAACACAGGGTTAATCTCCACGCAGGGAGTAACAGGGGAAATATGGGGACAACAAGGGGAGTAGCAGGTAACAGGCTATAACCGACAATCCACAGTTTGGCTAGATGTAGCAGAGTCGAAACGGTTGTAATCAGCAGTTTCACACTTAGCTGACTCTTGTTCCCCACAATGCAGTTGCCAGCTGATGCCAGTGTTGTTTTCTTCTGGCTCCCCTGCCTAAACAATGCTCCGTCTTCTGGCGGCAGCGGGCGGTCGTCCGTTTTGACCCGCTGAGCCCCTAGTCCATAACACTGCACCTCACTTGCTCGGCTCCACGGATCATGCTTCTCTTCTCCCTCTAGTCAGGCTTGACTCCAACTGTCAACTGCCTGCTTTCCCGCGCTAAACTCCTTTTTCTCCCTCTTCCTAGACACGCCGCCAGCTCCCCGGTCACCTGACCCCCGAGCTCTGGACACACCCCCAGTTTCCTGGTCACCTGACTCCAGTGCTCGCAGTCTGTCTTCCCCCTGCAACCAGAGGCACGGCCCTGGCAGTTCCAGATCCCTTGTTCTGAAAGTACTTACACCTCGGTCTTCCCCATTACACTCCCTCTCTCCTTTCACTTGCCATCCCATGGGCGAGAGTTTCTTCACCAAACGTTCACATTCTTGGACTTCCTGGACGATACGTTGCCATATAAACTGATCTTGTTCGTAACAGTGAGGAGGCACTACTGCTGTTGTCCGTTCTGACCGGCGTAACTCAGTTTGACTGATGGGGGGGTGCAGGGTCACTTGGATTCCCAATCTCCGCCTGCCTGGTGGCTTCCACCAATGGGGTTCCCTCGCCGCCTGCACTGGGGACTGCAGGTAATCGAGTGCTGGGGCTCGGAGGTAGAATCAACAATTCTTCTTCATCCACATCGTGGCTTGGGGCAACTGTGACAGGACCGTCTCTAGAAGCAGGTGATCCTTCTTCATCTTTAGACAGACAGGGCCGCAGCATACTACATTGAAACCACTCTGGTAGGGGCTCCTTCAGCCCCCTCGGGTTGAACTTCATACACAGGTCCTTCAGCGCCAACCCTGCTCTTCACTCGGTGCGGGGTCCGTTCCCACCGCCTACTCAATTTGCCCCAGGGCTGCCTGTCTCAAACCAACACCCGCTCCCCGGGCCTCAGAGCTGTCCCTCGAAGGGGCAATGTCTCATGATGTTTGAGATCCCGAAACTTTTGTTGTACCAAACATCGGAGGGTCTGCAGTCGATGCCGGTGTTCCCGGACCCAGGAAGACATCCCCGTCTATGGGTAGTCCTCCTCGGGGTCCAGCTCTAACTCGGTAATCTGTCGCTCGAACAGTAAGGTATAAGGAGTAAACCCTGTCGTACTATTCACTCGGTTGTTGTAGACCCACACCAGCTCAGCCACAAACTCAGGCCATCGTACCTTCCGATCTTCCTCCAACATACGGAGCATTTGGATCAGTGTCAAATTAAAGCGTTCACAGGCCCCATTTCCTTGAGGGTGGTAAGGAGTAGTCCGTGACTTCTCAATCCTGTACAACCGATGCCGCTCTTCCATCACCCGGCCCTGGAAGCAGGCGCCTTGATTGGAATGGATCCTCTTTGGGCAGCCATACACCCAAATGAAGTCTCGGCAGATGGCCTGCGCAGCTGATTTGGCGGTTTGGTCTCTGGTCGGGGTCACCACTGCAAACTTTGTAAAGTGGTCTGTCATCACCAGGCAATGTTCATACCCGAGATGCGCCGGTCCAACAGTCAAATAGTCAATCTACAGCACCTCCAAGGGGGCAGAAGTCACAATAGTTTGTATGGGGACCCGCTTCTCCGGGGGCTTAACCAGCTCATAGTTCCTACAACCTCGACAAGTGTCTTCTGTTGTTGCTCGCAGTCGGGGGTGATACACCAGCCTCTGTAACCACTAAAATGTCTTCTCTGGCCCTGAAGTGAGACCCTCGTTCATGAGACTCCTTAGCCACTTCTCCGACCAACTTCTCTGGGATCACCACTTGCCAGGTGATCCCGAACTCTCGCAGTAGCTGTACCCGTCGGTACAGCAGCCCCTCTCGCAAACAAAGTCTCTCCCATTGTCCCAGCATTTTCAGCGCCCCCGGGGCCAGTGTACTCCTCTCTTCTCGACTGGGGACCTGTCTCAAAGCCACCCATTGACGTAATTGGGCAACTTCTTTGTCAGTCTGTTGAAGTCGGACCCAGTTATCTCTTGGCTGCCCTAGCACTTGTTCTTCCGACGTCTCTCCGATCTGTCCCTGTGCCGCGACCAGCGGTTCCATGAAACTTCGGAAGCTAGGGACCTCATCCGCCTCCAAATCTTCATCGCGGTCATGATCAGGCCGTTCATATGTCACTCTGGAGAGGGCGTCGGCATGAGTATTCTCTGCCTTAGACCAGTAGGCGATCTTCTACCGGTACCTGGTCATGTGGGCCACCCATCGCTCCTCCAGGGCCCCCAATTTCGCATTCTCCAGGTGAGCCAGCGGGTTGTTATCTGTTCTCACCAGTACTTCGGGCCCGGACAAATACTCTGCGAACTTTTCGGTCATTGACAAACCAGAGCCAGCAACTCTAATTTGAAAGAGCTATAATTATCTGGGTTCCTCTCAGAGTCGTGAAGGGAACGACTGGTGTACGCAATCATGCGCTCTTTCTCCTCCTGTACTTGGGATAACACGGCTCCCAGACCATGTAGGCTCCCATCAGTGTGGAGTATGAATGGTTGGGAGAAATCCGCATAAGCAAGTATTGGGGCCTCGGTCAGGGCCATTTTTAGGGCACGGAAGGCCTCTTCCTGGCTGCGTCCCCACCGAATCACCCGATTCTTGGAGCCCGCCGGCACTCCCTTAAGTAGCTCCAGCAATGGGTTGGCTATGTGGGAGAAGTTCTTCACGAATCTTCGGTAGTACCCGACAAGTCCCAGGAAGGCCCGAACGTCCTTCACTGTCTCCGGGATAGGCCACTCCTGTACTGCGGCCACCTTTTCCCGGGTGGGCCTGACTCCTTCACCAGACACAGTATGACCAAGATATATGATCTGTTTGCGGAACAGGTGGCACTTCTGGGGCTTCACCTTTAGGCCATGACTCTGTAGGCGACTCAGTACTTGCTCCAGTCGCTGGAGGTGCTCCTCGAAGGTGGTGGCATAGACTATTATGTTGTCAAGATAAATCAGTGTCGCCTCAAAGTTCAAATCGCCCAAGCACCTCTCCATCAGATGCTGGAACGTCCCGGGGGCGTTAGTCAGGCCGAAGGGCATCCGATTGAACTCGAAAAGTCCCATGGGTAATATGAACGCTATCTTCTCATGGTCATGTTTGGCCACGGGCACTTGCCAATACCCGCTGCCCAGATCCATGGAGGAGAAGTATCTTGCCTTCCCTAAGGCCGACAGGGACTCTTCGATTCGGGGTAGTGGGTAAGAGTAATACTGTACAGGCATTCAGTCGTCTATAGTCCACACAGAACCGCAGGGTCCCATCTTTCTTCCTGACCAGCACAATCGGGTCTGCCCACGGACTCTGACTCTCCCGTATCACACCATTCTGTAACATATGGGCTAGCATCTCCTTAACCTTTTTATACATCTGGGGAGGTATCTGCCAATATCTCTCCCACACTGGGGCAGCGCTCCCTGTGGGAATCTCGTGGGTAATGGCTTCGGTGCAACCAAAATCATCCTCGTGGCGAGCAAAGACTTCCTGGTACCGCTCCAGTACCTCCTCAACGTGCTGCACCCGTCGAGGTGAAAGTTCCGTCAATTCAGCCCGCATTTGTTGTAGGATTCTTCGTCCCCCCTTCGCACTAGCACGGTGGGATTCCAGCGGCACAGTGACCACCAGAGTCCAGGGGTCTTCTCGTACAGCGGACAGCTGTACCACATCAGGTCGCACCAACTTCTCTGGCATTCCCAGAATCTGAGCTATTTTCGCCCTGGCAGGGAGTGTGAGATCACCTTCGCCCAGATTAATGCACCGCATTATAGCACCTGGATGGTGGCTAGTGTCCGAGCCACCAGGAGTCCGGGGGGTACTTTGTCCATCGATGTTGGTTCTATCTGAACTTTGACCCCTCAAGAGGTGTGCAGGCACGTGCAGGTAACGTGAGTACAGTTTGTCCTGGCGGTAAGGTGAGTGCCGTAGCTGCTGGTACTATTATTTTCCCCAAGACCTTCTCTTCACTCGACGTCTCCTGAGCCTGGGCGGCTTGGATTAATTGTTGAAAAACCCTCCTTTGGGGGGTTTGTGGGTCCCACCGGTCTAGAGGAATTTCCTTCGGCTCACTAATCAGGATTTGCCCGATCTCTTTAAGCACATTCATTCCCATGGTCACCGGGGGTCCACTTCCGGTTCCCTCTGCGACCAAGACGACCCCTTTTTTTCCCACATCTTTTCCACACACTTGGATCTTCATCCATACCACTCCTGTGACCAGGATGGGTAATTGATTAGCTGCCGTGAGTCTTATTACTGGTCCCCATTCAGGCCGCGCTATCTCTGGAAATCGCTGTTGAAAGTAGGCTTCTGTCATCATAGTCACCTGGGATCCTGTCAATCAGGCAATGAACAGCCCGACCGCTTATTTCGGCCCAGACAGTCGGGCTGGTGGAAACTAGGTCCTTGGGACTTTTTCTTTCCCCTTCCTTAGGCTCCGTCTTCTGGCGGCAGCGGTCGGTCTCCGGTTTGTCCCGCTGAGCTCCTAGTCCATAACACTGCACCTCACTTGCTCGGCTCTACAGACCCTGCATCTTTTCTCCCTCTAGTCAGGCTTGACTCCAACTGTCAACTCTCTGCTTTCCCACGCAAAACTCCTTTTTCTCCCTCTTCCTAGACACCCCCCCAGCTCCCCGGTCACCTGACCCCCGAGCTCTGGACACGCCCCCAGCTTCCCGGTCACCTGACTCCAGTGCTCGCAGTCTGTCTTCCCCCAGCAACCAGAGGCACGGCCCCGGCAGTTCCAGATCCATTGTTCTAAAAGTACTCACACCTCGGTCTTCCCCCTTACACAGGCACCATGATGAGTTTTCACAGCCACAGCTCATCTCTGCAGACTTCCATCTTCTCCAGTCTTCTGCAGCACATCCCCACACGATGCCCTTAAAAATAGCAGTGTCATTATAATGCTCCTGAATAAAAATATCTGCCCTACGCCGAGCCCCTGAATAAATAATTGCCCCTCATTATATTCCCTGCACAAAATATGACCCACACACTGTCCCTCTTATGTTTCATGTGCTCCACACTGCCTCCTCCTTTCCATACTGGGTCCCCTCTTCACATTGTCTTCTCACACTAGATTCCCCCTATAGGGCCCAGTCTCTATATTGTGATCCTTCATCACACTTCCCCTCCTTAGCATACTTTCCCCTCCTGGCTGTGCCCTTACACTGTCCCCCCATGCTACCCCTTCACACTACTCAGTCTTTATTCTGTGCCCATTTACACTTTTCTCCCCCCATACTGTCTCCTCACACTATTCCCCTCCCTCCTTATGTTTTCTCCTCTCACGTCCCCCCTGCAAACCATACTATCTCCTCACATGTTTATCCCCTCGCTCTCCATAATTCCTCCTCACACATCCCCCGACTCCCCATACTGTGTCTGCACACATCCCATCATCCTCACTTCCCATGCTGTGTCTACATACATTTTTCCCCTTGCTACTCAGTGTGTCCGCACCCATCTCCCCACTCACCATACTGTGTCTGCACCCATCCCCCCACTCGCTCCCCATACTGTCTGAATACATTCCCCCTTTGCTTCCCATATAGCATTCACATCCATCCTCCCCATTCTGTATCTGCACCAATCCCCCCACTCACCATAGTGTGTCTGCACCCATTCCCCCTCTTACATTCCGCCCACTCACCATACTGTGTCTACACCTGTCCCTTGCTCTCTCCCCAAAAATTGTGTCCTCAAATCTTCCACCTGTTACACTAAATCTCCCCTACACACAGAATAAATCTCCCCCAACCACACAGAATAAATCTCCCCCTCATGCTGAATCTTCAGTGTCTCCAGCTCCATAGAAGCACTTGCCACCGATGCTTTTCATTTTTCTGCGTGCCGGCGAGTGATGTCAGCAGCGTGATCACATGACCTGATCACTCTGCTGACGTTGCCATGACACAGCAGTCAGTGCTTCAACTGTATTCGCATCTGTAAGACGCAAATACAATTGTTCACTGGGAGCCGGCGCAATGAACCTTCTGTGAGCTGGCTGTCAGCTTGATCCCAGTGTGTGTGTGTGTGTGTGTGTGGGAGGGGGGGGCGGGAAAATGCAGCTGCCAAGGGAGACACCTTGGACGGCAACATTAGGTGGCTCAACAGCACCCTGATGCCCCTCCTGATCCTGATCCCTTGATATATCCTGAGAGATACACCTCTGAAGGAATTTATCTAGGGATATGTTGAGCATTTTGAACCCATAGGTGCTTCACAGAACTGTTTAAAATGTGGATGTGAAGAAGAAAATTTCATTTTTTTCAGTTAAAATATTAAACTAGCCCCAAATATTGTAATTTTCACAAGGGATAATAGGAGAAAATGGAACCCATAATTTGTTACACAATTTCTCCTGAATGCGGTGATACCCAATATGTGGTGAAAACTTCTGTTTGGGCACATGGTAGGGCTCAGAAGAAAATAGAGCCATTTTATTTTTGAAGCGTAAATTTGTCTGGAATACATTATAAATGCCATGTCGCATTTGCAGAGCCCCTGACATGCCAAAACAGCAGACACCCCCAACAAGTGACCCCATTCTGGAAACTAAACCCGTCAAGTCATTAAACTAGGGGTGTACTGAGAATTTCTAACTTACACCTGATTCGGAAAACTTTGTAACATTTAGATGTGAAAACAAAAAATTTAAATGTTTCCACTAATATAGTGTTTTATCATTCAATTTATAATTTACATGAAGGGAAGTAAGAGAAAAGGGACCCCATAATTTGTTATGCATTTTTTCTGGAACACAGCGATACCCCATATGTGGTCAAAAACGAATGTTTGGGCACATGGCAAAACTCAGGAAGCAAAGAACGCTATTTAATTTTTGGACACGGTTCTATTTTGTAAAGTCCTTGAGGTGTCAAAAGAGAAGAAACACGCACAAGTGACCCCATTTGGAAAACTAAATCCTATAAGGAATTCATCTATGGGTCTGATGAGCATTTTAACCCACAAACTACATCACAGAATTTTATAAGATTGGGCAGTGAAAACAAAAAACAGGGTTTTTCTGTTAAAATTTTATTTTAGGCTCAACGTTTTAATTCAAACAAGGGGTAATAGGAAAAAATGGACAGGACAACTTGTTATGCAATTTTTACCGAATGTGGCAGTACCCCATATGTGGCTGCACACTACTGTTTGTGCATACGGCAGGGATCAGATGGGAAGGATCACTACTTGGCTTTAAGAACACAGATTCCGTTTGAATAGATTGTGGGCTCCATTAGCGAAGCCTCAGAGATGCCAGATCAGCAGAACCTTCCAATAGTGACCCCGTATTAGAAACTTTACTGCTTAAGGAATTCATCTAGGGGTAAAGTGAATTTTTGAACCCACAGGTGCCTCACAGAATTTTATAATATTGGGACTTGGACATATAGTATTTTACTGGTAAAAATGTAATGGTTTTATTAGCTGAAAATTTGTCAGTTACACAAGGGTAAATAGGCGAAACTGGACCTCACAATTCATTATGCAATTTCTCCCGAATGTGGTGATGCCCTCTATATTGTCAGAAACTTTTTGGCTACATGTCAGGGCTGAGAAGGAAGGCGCGCTATTTGACTTTTGGAGCACAGATTTTGCTAGAATACTTTGCATGCCCTGAAAGTGCCAGAACAGCAGAAAAACCACCTAAGTGACCCCTCATGTAGAAATTGCACATCTCAATGAATTCATCTATGGCTTCATAGGCCACCTAAGGGCTGATTCTGCTGTTTTGGCACTTCAAGGGCACTGCAAATGCGACATGGCATCTGTAATCTTTTTCAGCCAAAATTACACCTCAAAAAGCAAATAGCGCACCTTTCCTTCTGAACCATGCCGTGTGCCCAAATATCTGTTTCTGACCACAAATGGAGTATCTGTGCATTCAGGAGAAATTGATTTACACATGCTGTGCTCCACTTCATCCTGCTACTCTAGTGAAAGGAAAAAATTTGGGACTAAAACAACATTTTTAAATTGGTCATTACTAGTGGTAAGCGAGCATTAAAATTCTCGGGTATGCGTTACTCGGGTTGAGTAAAACGTAATGCATGGGTGCTTGACCCTAATAACGAGCACAATGTAAGTCCATGGGAAACTTGAGCATTTTTCCAGCGCCCGCCCCCCCGGAGATCTGGATCTGGAGGGAGTCTAAATATTGGTAAAATCAATGGAAACAGTGCTGAAATGACATGGGAACGGCATAAGGAAGACCCCTGGAAGCATCTCTGAATCCCAGGTCACTGCTGTGATGTTGTCAGAGTATTACACCACTTTTAAGGACTGACAATAAAACATACAAAAACAAAGATAAAATGTATTTTCCTGGAAAAAATGTTAGAAACCTCTTTTCCAGGGTAATGCCTTGTATATAAGGCAAAATAAATAACCAAAAACAAAAATGATCCTCCACACCTTGGGCTATGTTCATACGTAGCGTTTTTCATTCGTTTTTGCATTTTAACATTGCTTTCAACTGTGAGAAATATATTCACCAGTCATTGTAATTTTAACATTTTACTACCTTATCTTGCCATGTGGTGTGTGAGACATGATCAGACATATCCAGTTTCATTTATAAAGGAGGGACTGTGAAAGTCACAAAGCCTATTTTTACAGAGCCAACAGGCAGCCCTTACTATTTTTAGAGGGCCAGCATTCGGCCCTCACTATTCTTAGAGGGCCATCTGCCAGCCATGCTTTTCATAGCAATATATTGCTACTACAATATAGCGTATCCATATGAGGTGGTCAAATTTTCTTTTTCGTATATATTCTGTAAAGTTTGAAATTTGGATGCCCTGCAGGTGGCCCTCACAATTTATAAATGTCCAGCAGGCGGCCTCCACTATTTTTAGAGGGCTAGCAGACGTCTTGGGGACCAAGATAGAGGAGATCAAGATATAGCTTTTTGGTAAAGCACCTCATTCAATTGTTTATTGTAAATGGAATCAGGCCTACACATAAAAGAACACAGTTCTTACAGTCAAATATGCTGAAGGTTCAAAGATGTTTAGGGGTTGTTTTGTTGCCTCTGCCACTGGGTGCCTTTATTGTGTGCAAGGCATCATGAAATGTGAAGATTCCCAAAGGACTTTGGGTCACAATGTAGTGTCCAGTGTCATAAAGCTGGATTTGCATCCTAGGTCATGGGTCTTCCAGCAGGACAATGACCCCAAACATACTTCAAGAAGCACCTAGAAATGGATGGATACAAAGCACTGGAGAGTTCTGAAGTGGTAATTCCAGCTCCAGTAACATCAAGTCTCCCACCTCTACCATACAGAAGCTACAGAGAAACTGCGAATGGACACATTAAATCATTAAGATTTGTTAACTTCGATGAATTTCTTTCAACCATGATACATTTCTGTCAACCTTGATTCATTTCTGAGTACAGATCACTGTAAAAATTCTGAATCGGTCAATGAGTGTATGGAAAAAAAAAAATCAATCTAGTTATGGACTGTGGAAGAGATGTATGAGACCAGAACGAACTCTCATTTCCAGCAGATGTTACCATCTAGCACCTGTTGCTATTGTAACTGCAACTAACAGTGGTATTAATTGGGAATATAATAGATGTTTTTGCAGCAGCACAGAGTATAAGGCAATAATCTCTGTTTGGATCCGTGTAATACGCTATCCATACTGCGATATCTGAAATTCATGTACGGGTGAGCTAAGAGGTAATATTGTAGGATAAAAAATAGACTTTAACTGGCTCTGAAGAGTTTTTTCTTGCTGCGTGGCAGCACCAAACTGTGAATGAATGCAAGCAACCCTGCCTGCTTTGATGAATTTCTGAGTGCAGACTATTTTAAAAAACATGAATCTGTCAATTTAAAAAAAAAAAAAAAAAAAGCAATCAAATTATGGACTGTTACAGAGATGTATGCCAGCAGAATGAACACTCATTTCTAGCTGATGATACCTAGCACCTATCCCTAATCTAAATGCAACTAACAGTGGTATCAATAAGGAATAGAATAGATTTTTTTCTTTTTTTTTTGTTTGGTTGTAGCAGCAAGGAGCATAAGGCAATAAATCCCTGTCTGGATCCATGTAATACGCCATCTATACTGCAATAGCTCACCCGTACATTAATTTTAGATACGAGAGGTAATATTGTAGAATCTAAAATAGACTTTAACCGGCCTCGAAGGGTTTTTTTTTGGTACATGGCAGCACCAAACTGAACAACCACAAGCAACCCTGCCTGCTTTGATACATTTTTAACTACAGATCACCGTTAAAAATTATGAATCGATCAATAAGTGCATGGAAACAATCAAGTTATGCACTGTGGAAGATATGTATGTGACCAGAATGAACACTCATTTCCAGCTGATGATACCCAACACCTTTCCCTATTGTAAATCCTGCTAACAGTGGTATCAATATGGAATATAATAATATTTTTTTCTTTTTTTTTGTTTGGTTGTAGCAGCAAAGGGTATAAGGCAATAATTTCTGTCTGGATCCGTGTAATACGCTATCCATGCTGGGATAGCTGACCCATAACCGAATTTCATATAAGACAGTTAATATTGTAGAATATTGAATCGATTTGAATTGGCCTTCCCATTATTAAGGAGTGGGTCTCCTACACTGTTATGGCATATGCAGTAAATGCAAGGGCTGCCAAAAATTAGGACGTACTCCAATACCATAGTAACATAGTAACATAGTTTGTAAAGCCGAATAAAGACTTGCGTCCATCAAGTTCGACCTGTTAGTTCTGTAATTGCTAAAGTTGATGCAGAGGAGGGCAAAAACCCCAAATGATTTAGCCAATCTTCACCTGAGGAAAAATTCCCTCCCGACTCTGAAACCAGCAGTCAGAATAAATCCCTGTATCAACTTACTATTTTATTCTATTTTAAGTATATGCTGAAATCTGCCTGGTATCTAGAAATGCATCCAGTCCCCGCTTGAACTGGTTTAGTGAATCCGACATTACGGTAAGAGCAGTGAGAATATGGAATTCACTGAGTGAGGAGACGGTAAAGAACCCCTTCCTATGCTGGTGCTGAAACCTTTTCTCTTCTAGTCTTAGTGAATGCCCTCTTGTTACCGTAATATCCCTCCTTTTGAACAAATCCCGGGCAAGGTCTCTATACTGTCCCCTAACATATTTGTACACATTTATTATATCCCCCCTCAACCTTCTCTTTTCCAGGCTGAATAGTCCTAGTTTTGCCAACCTCTCTGGGTATTGCAGTCCCTCCATTCCCCTTATTAATTTTGTTGCCCTCCTTTGTACCTTTTCAAGCTCATTTATATCCTTTCTATATATTGGGGCCCATAACTGAGCACAGTATTCCAAGTGTGGTCTGACCAGTGCTTTGTACAGTGGAAGAACAATGTTCTCATCCTTTGCAGCTATACCTCTTCTGATACATCTCAATACCCTGTTTGCCCTTACAGCAGCGGCCTGACTTTGGGCACTCCAATTTAGTTTGCTATCAATTAAGATGCCCAAGTCCTTCTCCATCTCTGAATTCCCCAATGATTTCCCATTCAGTGAGTACTGGTGACTTCCATTTTTCCTTCCCATATGTATGACCTTACATTTCTCCTTATTAAACCTCATTTGCCATTTCATGCTCCACCTACCCAGCTTATCCAAATCCCTCTGTAGGTCTGCACTATCCTCTTTTGTATTAATTGTTTTACATAACTTTGTGTCATCTGCAAATATTGATATTTTACTATTTAACCCGTTGACTATGTCATTAATAAAGATATTAAATAACATTGGGCCTAGTAAAGACCCCTGTGGTACCCCACTAGTGACGCTTACCCAATCTGAGTATATTCCATTTATAACCACCCTCTGCCTTCTATCCTTTAGCCAGTTAGCTACCCACTTGCAAACATTTTCCCCCAGCCCCATCATTCTCATTTTGTATAGCAACCTATTATGTGGCACGCTATCGAACGCTTTTGAGAAGTCGAGATACACGACATCCACTGGTTCCCCCTGATCTAATCGAGAGCTAACCTCCTCGTAGAAGTCAATCAGGTTAGTTTGGCAGGAGCGATTCCTCATGAATCCATGTTGGTTCGGGGTTAATAGATTATTAGCATCAAGATGCTCCATAATTGCCTCATTAATAAAGCCTTCAAAAATTTTGCCCACAACGAACGTCAGACTCACCGGACGATAGTTTCCGGCGTCACTTTTTGCTCCCCTTTTGAATATTGGCACTACATTCGCCTGTCGCCAATCAAGTGGTACAGACCCAGTCTCAACAGAGTCCTTAAATATACTGAGTCTATCACATTACTTAGTTCCCTTAGTACCCGTGGGTGTATGCCATCAGGTCCTGGTGATTTATTTATTTTAATGTTACTGAGGCGTTTCTGTACCCCAGCTTGGGTTAGATTTGTCATACTTAGTGGAGGATTAAGCTTGTCACTTCTCATTTCGCCTGTTAGTTCTTTTTCCTTTGTGAAAGTTGACGAAAAAAATTTATTTAATAGATTAGCTTTATCCTCATCTTTCTCTATGATTTTGCCTTCATCTCTTTTTATCGGTCCAATATTATCCGATTTAATCCTTTTACTATTTATATACGTAAAGAACAGTTTGGGATTTGATCTACTTTCCCTAGCAATTTATCTCTCTGTTTCCTCCTTTGCTATTTTTATTTGTTTTTTACAGGTTCTCGTTTTTTCCTTGTAACACATTAGTGCCTCCTTGCTGTTTTCCTGTTTTAATCTCTTGAATGCCTCTTTTTTGCTATTTAACGCCCCTTTTACGTTCTTATTCAACCATATTGGTTTCCTCTTATTTCTGGCCCTTTTATTCCCATACGGTATATACCTCTCGCACTGAGTATTCAGAATTCTTTTGAAGGTTTCCCATTTACTATTCGTATTTCCTTGATTAAGAACTTTGTCCCAGTCTATAAGTTGAAGGCTTTCTTTCAGCTGATCAAACTTCGCCCTCCTAAAGTTTACTGTTTTAGTTGTTCCCTTATTGATAACCCTACTGAAGGGCATTTTGAAATTGATAATATTATGATCGCTATTACCTAGGTGCCCCCCTATCTGTACCTCAGTTATTCTATCAGGCCTATTAGTCAATATTAAGTCCAACACGGCCTTCCCTCTCGTTGGTTCCTGCACTAGTTGGGAGAGATAATTATCCTTGATATTTGTCAAGAACCTTTTTCCTTTCTGCGATCTACAGGTTTCTGTTTCCCAGTCAATATCCGGGTAGTTGAAGTCCCCCATTACAATCACTTCATTATGTTTTGCTACTTGGTCTATTTGTCCTAATAGCAGTTTCTCATTCTCCTCTGTTATATTGGGTGGCTTATAGCAGACCCCCAGTAATATTTTATTATTATTTTTTGTTCCCTCTATCTCTACCCACATGGACTCGACCCCCTCTTCTCCCTCTCCTATATCTTCCCTTAGTCTGGGCTTTAGACATGACTTTACATATAAGCAGACTCCTCCACCCTTCCCCTGTTTCCGGTCCCTTCTAAATAAACTATAATCTAATAAATTTACCGCCCAGTCGTAGCTATCGTCTAGCCAAGTCTCTGTTATACCTACGATGTCATACCTCTCCTCCGATATAAGCGCCCGCAGCTCATCCGCCTTATTGGTCAGGCTTCTTGCGTTGGTCAATATGCAAGATAAAATTTTGGGGTTATTTAGCATCCTATTCTTCTCTAACGATCTAACTGTACTATCCCCACCCCCCTCTCCACCCTCATTATATTCACTTCTCCCCTTCCCCGTTGCTTGCCTCACATCCCACCTATTTCCTTGGTTCCCCCCCCGTCTCTAGTTTAAATACTCCTCCAACCAATTAGCCATCTTCTTCCCCAGCACGGCTGCACCCTCCCCATTGAGGTGCAGCCCGTCCCTACGGTAGAGCCTGTAGCCGACCACGAAGTCGGCCCAGTTCTCCAGGAACTCAAACCCTTCTGCCTTACACCAACTCTTTAGCCACTTATTCACCTCCCTAACCTCCCGTTGATGCTCCTGTGTGGCTCGCGGGATTGGTAGTATTTCTGAGAAAACTACCTTGGAGGTCCTTGCCCTAAGCTTCCTGCCTAGATCCCTGAAATCATTTTTAAGGACCCTCCATCTACCACTCACTTTGTCATTGGTGAAGACTCCCTTTGAAGAGACATAGTGGAGGGCCTCAGTCAAATTTTTTTTCCCCCATTACTAAGGAGTGGGTCTCCAAACTGGTAATGCCCATGCAGTAAGAGCATGGGTTGAAAACATTTACCCTTGGGGGTATACATATATATTTTATAGAATGTTAGAGGTAGGCCTCTAAAAATAGTTCCTACGGGCATCATAAAAACCCTTAAAAAAAATTTTTTGTGGGTGTTGGATGATGGTCACCCTAGTGATATGGTGGTGAAGGATGAGGAGAAGGAGAAGGACGACAAAATAGACTAAATCCTGAAGCGTATACCCATGTCTGGGTGTGAAGGTGTGCATGGGAATAGACTCCCCCCAAAAAAACCCACTAGACTTGAGTTTATGTTCCGCTGCTATCATTCGGTGGTCTAGAGAAGTCTGGCTCAATCCAGCCCTTGTTCATTTTGATAAGAGTCAGCCTGTCAGCATTTTCAGTTGACAGGCAAATGCGCCTATCAGTAATAATACCCCTGGCCGCACTAAAAACCCGCTCTGACAAAATGCTAGCAGCAGGGCGGGGCAGGACCTTCACAACGTAGAGAGACAGTTCATGCCATGTGTTCAGCTTGGATACCCAATAGTTGTAAGGCACAGAGGAATCACGGAGGATGCTGGTACAGTCACCAAGGTACTCCTTCAGCATCTTCCGTCCCAGGGTCCAACTGAGTGCTTCCACAATATTCACTCAGAGTGCCGTCAGTGCAATTTACCATCCCTGGCCACAAGCACGTGTCCGTAGTTAGGTGGATCTTCCAAGTAACTGCGTTGTTGAGGGCACGGCTAATGTTCTGGGACCTGTGCTTGTGTAATGCGGGGATGGCACACCTAGAGAAATAGTGGCGGCTGGGGACCGAGTACCTTAGGAAGGTCCACCTAACAACAGACAAGTGCTTGTGGCCAGGGACGTTACATCTCGCTGAAGGCACACTGGGTCAATATATTGGAAGCAGTGACCCAGTCGGACCCTGGGACGGAACATGTCCTCCCGACACAGAGGATTGCGGGCCCTGGGTCAATCAGGGTTGCCCCCACATTCTACAGTTCCTGCACTTCCTCCTCTTCAGCCTCCATCTCCTTAATAACCACATCAGTCGCAAGCTGGAAGCACTGCAGCACTGCCTCAGCCAAGCGGCAACAGGCTATGCTGAAGCTTATATGCTTAGGGAACAAGCTGCACACCGCTGCAGAGTTGTTTTACAGCTGTAAAAGAGCAGGCAGATCTGTTGCTGTCACCGCTGAACCTCCAGCCAGGCATGGTCATGCGTGACAATGGCCGGAACCTGGTAGCTCCTCTGAAGCTAGGTGAGCTCACACATGTACCATTCCTGGCCCATGTGCTCAACCTAGTGGTTCAGAGGTTTCTCAAAACCTACCCAGATCTGCCTTAGCTGCTTGTCAAAGCACGCCGCGTGTGTGCCCACTTTAGGAAGTCACCCCAGATACGGCCGCCCTTGCCGTGATTCAGCAGCGTTTGCAGCTTCCAGCTCACCCACTGGTGTGCTATGTCCCCACGCATTGGAACTCAATGTTTCAGTTGTTGGGAAGGATTTGTGAGCAGCAGAGAGCAGTTGCTGAGTACCAGCTTCAACATGCCTGTAGATATTCAGGTCAGCTTCTGCACATAAGAGCTCAGGAGTAGGCATGGATGTCTGTCTTCTGTGCCATCCTCCAAAACTTTGAGGGCTCCACCGAGATGGTGAGCGGCGATGACGCCATAATAAGCATCACCACCCCGCTTCTCTTTCTACTGAAATGCTCGCTGCTCACAATTAAAGAGGAGGCATTGCAGGCGGAGCAAGGTACCATACAGGGTGATGCCACACAGCCCAACTTCAACCCATCCCAATGCGGATTGGGTGACAATGAAGAGGAGGAGGAACAGGAGCTAGTTTCCTGCTCTATAGATGGTACCACCCACACAACTGTTATATCGTCTGTTCAGCGTGGATGGCTTGAGGAGAGGGAGAATGAGGAGGATGAAGAGGAGAGCAGTTGTCCTCTTTCTCAGGACACGTAGGTCTTGCCTGTTGGCAGTCTGGCACACAAGCTTACTTTGTTTCTCTGCCTTTCCCGTGACCCTCGCTTTTTTTGGGTGACAGTCATTACTGGTTGGTCACACTTCTAGACCTATGTTACAAGGAGAACTTGCTAGCTTTCATTCCTGTGGCGGAGAGGTCTACTAAAATGTTGCAGTCCTAGAAGGCCTTTCTTGCTGAATTATTAAAAAAATTCCCATCTGAAGACGCTGGCGGCCGAAGTCCCAGTTTGTTGGACAACCAAAACGTACAACTAACAAACAAAGTAGCACTCCGTAACGCTAAGTATGTGAGCATGAAATATATGAAATATGAATAGCATTACTTCTGTAGAAAATAGAAATAAATGAGAAATCTTAGCGTGTAAATTGGCCGATTTATGTGTACCTGGTACCTTTTTGTTTTGGAAATGCCGGTCATTTTTTTCTTTTTTTCTGTTTCTATGTATAACCAAGAAGTACAGGCAGGAGAGACACAAATACGATGCAGCAGAGGTAGGGGAACACTGTCAAAAGGTATGGGACAGTTTTCTCAGCCCCTCCCAGCACCGAGGCCCTGATCCGCGGGGTACTCTCACAAAGAGGGAAAAGTTTTAGTTTTCGAAAATGGTGAAGGAGTACCTTGCCAACCGTACCAACGTCCTCCGTGATTCCTCTGTGCCTTATAATTATTGAGTATCCAAGCTGGACACATGGCATGAACTGTCTCTCTACGCTTGGAGGTCCTGGCCTGCCCTGCTGCTAGCATTTTGTCAGAGCGGGTTTTTAGTGCTGCCAGGGGTATTATTACTGATGGGCGCATTCGCCTGTCAACTAAAAATGCTGACAGGCTGACTCTTATCAAAATGAACAAAGGCTGGATTGGGTCAGACTTCTCAACACCACCGGTTGATAACAGCGGAGCAAAGTCAAATCCAGTGGCTTTTTTTGGGAGATCTACACTGTGTGCTGAATTATTAGGCAAATGAGTATTTTGGTCACATGATACTTTTTATACCTGTTGTTCTACTCCAAGATGCATAGGCTTGAAAGCCAACTACCAATTAAGTAAATCTGATGATGTGCCTCTCTGTAATGAGAAGGGGTGTTGACTAATGACATCAACATCCTATATAAGCTGTGCTTAATTATTAGGCAACTTCCTTTCCTTTGGCAAAATGGGTCAGAAGAGAGATTTGACGGGCTCTGAAAAGTCCAATATTGTGAAATGTCTTGCAGAGGGATGCAGCAATCTCCAAACTTTTGAAGCGTGATCACCGAACAATCAAGCGTTTCATGGCAAATAGCCAACAGGGTCGCTAGAAGCATGTTGGCCAAAAAAGGCGCAAAATAATTGCCCATGAATTGAGGAAAATCAAGCGTGAAGCTGCCAAGATGCCATTCGACACCAGTTTTGCCATATTTCAGAGCTGCAACGTTACTGGAGTATCAAAAAGCACAAGGTGTGCGATACTCAGGGACATGGCCAAGGTAAGGAAGGCTGAAAAACGACAACCTTTGAACAAGAAACATAAGATATTTCTTGGCCCATTCTTGACGTTTTATCTTTAGACTGATTTTCCAAAGGTTTTATGGACTGATGAAATGAGAGTGACTGTTGATGGGCCAGATGTATGGGCCAGAGGCATGATCAGTGAAGGGCAGTGAGCTCCACTCCGACTCAGATGCCAGCAAGGTGGAGGTGGGGTACTAGTATGGGCTCGTATCATCAAAGATGAACTTGTGGGATCTTTTCGGGTTGAGGATGGAGTGAAGCTCAACTCCCAGACCTACTGCCAGTTTCTGGAAGACAACTTCTTCAAGCAGTGGTACAGGAAGAAGTCGGTATTGTTCAAGAAAAACATGATTTTCATGCAGGACAATGCTCCATCACATGCATCCGACAATGCTCCATCACATGCATCCAACTACTCCACAGCGTGGCTGGCCAGTAAAGGTTTAAAAGAAGAAAAAATAATGACATGGCCCCCCTTGTTCACCTGATCTGAACCCCATAAAGAACCAGTGGTCCATCATAAAATGTGAGATCTACAGGGAGGGAAAACAGTACACCTCTCGGAACAGTGTCTGGGAGGCTGTGGTGGCTGCTGCACGCAATGTTGATCGAAAACAGATCAAGCTACTGACAGAATCTATGGATGGAAGGCTGTTGAGTGTCATCATAAAGAAAGGTGGCTATATTGATCACTCATTTTTTTGTTTTTTGTTTTTGCATGTCAGAAATGTTTATTTCTAAATTTTGTGCACTGATATTGGTTTACCTGGTGAAAATAAACAAGTGAGATGGGATTATATTTGGTTTTTATTAAGTTGCCTAATAATTCTGCACAGTAATAGTTACCTGCACAAACAGATATCCTCCTAAGATAGCCAAATCTAAAAAAAAAACACTCCAACTTCCAAAAATATTAAGCTTGGATATTTATGAGTCCTTTGGGTTGATTGAGAACATAGTTGTTGATCAATAATAAAAATAATCCTCTAAAATACAACTTGCCTAATAATTCTGCACACAGTGTATTCCCACACACCTCTTCATACTCAGACATGGGTATACGACGCTTCCTGATTTTTTCTAGTTTCGGTTGTCCTTCTCCTTTTCCTCATCCTTCACTACCATATTACCAGGGTGACCGTGATGCAACACCCACTTAAAAAAAAAATAATTAAAAATTAAGAGTGTCTATGATGCCCGTAGGATTTTTTTTTTTTTTTTTAAGAGGCCTACCTCTAACATTCTGTAAGTTATACAGTATGTTCATGTATACCCCCGAGGGGTAAATGTTTTTCAGCACATGCACTTAGTGCATGGACATTACCAGTATAGGAGACCCACTCCTTAACAATGGTAACAATTTTTTGAGTGAGAACCTCCTCTACATCTCTTCAAAGGGGTATTGGAGTGCGTCCAATTGTTTGGCAGCCGTTGCAGTCACTGCATGGGCATTACCACTGTAGGAGACCCACTCCTTTATAATGGGAACATTTTTTGAAATGAGGCCCTCCTCCTCATGTCTTCAAATTGGTATTGGGTTTTTCCAAAATTTGGCCAGCCCTTACAGTCACTGCATACGCAATAACAGTATGGGAGACTCACTCCTTGTATTGGAAACATTTTTTTATTAAGACTCTCCTCTATGTCTCTTCAAAGAGGTATTGGAGTGCGTCCCAATTTTTGGAAGCCCTTGCAGTTAGTGATGAGCGTGCATGCTCGCCACTGCTTGTGACTCGCCCGAATGTCTCACTCCTCGCGATGCTCGGCGACTAATTCCGGGATGCTGGGGTGGGAGCTCAGGTCCTCGCCCGAGCATGTTTGGCGCTCCTTAGACTGCCAATTGTCACGAATGTGGTTTGTGGAACCACTATGCCATGGACCGCAGAGAGCCTGGAGGGGCGTGACTAAGCGAGAACCGGACTGTTCGCTGGAACCTCTGATGGTGAGGTTAGACGTGGCTCCCGATGAACGCCAGGTGCCACTCCAGGACAGACCAACGGACCCGCAGCAGCTGGACCCGGCAGAAAAGACAGGATGGTGCCCAAGGGTGGCAAGAAGGATAGCACCAGAGTGCGTCAGGCAGGGCTTGCGCCGTAGTTCAGCAGGCAGGGTTTAGAAGCGAGGACTAGTATGCAACCTTTACAACGTATACTGCAGGAAGGTTGCTGAGGCACCTCCCCAGGGAGTGAGCAGTATATAGGAAGTGTCCAACAGCCATTGGCTGGGGATGCAATAGCAAGTGCATGCACTGGCCCTTTAGGAGGGCAGGAGAGCATGCCCTAAGGACATAGCCAGAAGACCTGCTCGAAGCAGGCAGAGAACTGGGAAGGGAAGCACTGGCTGCAGCGCGGGTGAGTAGTGACACTCCGGAGTCCGCACCTGTCAGAGCGCGGATCCAGTGCGGCGCTAACAATACTCCCCCGTTTACGCCCCCTCTTCTTCAGGCCATCGAGGAAGCTCCGGAGGAGAATCGGAGCGTGAATGTTCTCTTTAGGTTCCCAGGACCTCTCTTCGGGACCAAATCCCTTCCAGTCAATAAGGAAGAAAGTCTTGCCTCTCACCCTCTTCATGGCCAAGATGTTCTCCACTTCAAAAACATCATCCGAGACGGCTGATGCGGGCATGGTGCCAGGATCCTTGAAGAAGAGACTCAGGGCGACCGGCTTCAGCAGAGATACGAGGAAGGTATTCGGAATCCACAACGAAGGATGCAGTTCAGTTTTTCAGTTTAAGACCTCGTTGATGTGCTTCAGTACTTCAAAAGGATGGGTAAAACAAGGGCCCAACTTGTAAGAAGGAACCTTCAGCCGAACATACCTGGCCGAGTGCCATACCTTGTCGCCAGGGCGGAAGCACGGAGGATCCAGGCGCCCTTTGTCCACATGTCTTGTCATACGTGTGGAGGACGCTTCTAGAGTAGCTTTGGTGTCCTCCCACAACTTTACAAAATTCTTGTTGAAGACATCTGCCACAGGAACATCAGAAGAAACCATCACTGGGATGGGAACCTCGGGTTGCCGACAGAAAACAATCTAGAAAGGAGACTCTCCCGAGGCTTCACCAATGTGATTGTTGTATGAGAACTCAGCCCAGGGAAGTAACTTCACCCAATGATTGTGGTGGGCATTGACTAAGTGTCGCAGGTAGTTGCCCAGGACCTGGTTGACACGCTCCACTTGCCCATTGAACTGAGGGTGATAGGCCGAGGAGAAATCCAAGACGATATACAAATGCTTACAGAGGGCTCGCCAGAATCTGGAAGTGAAGTGGAACCTCAATCGGACACAGTGTGATGAGGAAATCTGTGCAGACGGAAAATATGTTTGATGAAGCTGTCAGCCAGTTCAGGAGCAGATGGAAGAGCAGACAATGGGGAAAAATGTGCCATTTTGGAGAAGCGATCTACGACTACCCAGATGACGGTACAGCCCTAGGATACTGGCAAATCTGTGATGAAGTCCATTGCTATGTGCTGCCATGGGCCAGACGGCAGGAGAGGACCGGTTGGAAGTCGGCTGGGGACTTTATTGCAAGCACAAACAAGGACAAGCAGCCACGTAGGCATACATATCCCTACTCATGGATGGCCACCAGTAGTGGTGAGAAATCATTTGCAGCATCCTTTTGTCCCACGTGACCAGCCACTTTGGATGAATGGCCCCATGATAAAACTTGCTCCTTCTTGGATTCGGCCACAAGAGTTTTTCCAGGAGGAATTCACGACAGGCTGACTGGAGCGACATTAACCATCTTGGACGGTTCAATGATAAATTGAGGATCTTCCTCTTGGTCCCCAGACAGAAATGAGGGAGAGAGGGCATCAGCCCTGACATTCTTGTCACTGGACCTGAAATGTAACAAAGTTAAAGCGGGCAAAAAACAAAGACCACCTGGTCTGGCGTGGATTAAGTCTCTGGGCAGACTGAAGATACGCCAGGTTCTTATGATCCGTGTAAATCAACACCAGATAGACTGCGCCCTCAAACAGGTATCGCCACTCTTCCAAAGCCATCTCAATGGCGAGTAACTCCCAGTCACCGATGAAGTAGTTATGCTCTGGGATGGAGAAGGCCTTAGAGAAGAAACCGCAGGACACTCGGCGGCCCGAAGAACACTTTTGAGTGAGTACAGCTCCTAATGAGGATGCGTCCACCTCTAGGAAGAACTGTTTGTTCAAGTCCGGACGATGCAGAATGGGAGCGGTGGAGAAGAACCGTTTCAGAGATCGGAAGGCCTCCTCAGCTTCAGCGGACCAGTTCTTTGGATCGGCTCCTTTTTGGGTCATAAAAGAGATGTGGGCGGTAAGAGTGGAGAAGTGAGGAATGAATTGTCAATAATAGTTAGCAAAGCCAAGGAATCTTTGAATTGCTTTGACTCCAATGGTCAGTGGCCATTTAAGGATGGAAGAGACTTTCACAGGATCCATCCTGAGTCCGGTATCTGAGATAACGTAACCCAAGAAGGGAAGGGCGAACTGTTCAGAAACACATTTCTCATACAGTCGGTTCTCCCTAAGATGCTGAAGAACTAGACGAACCGCTCGTCTGTGAGAGGCCACATCCGGGGAAAAAAACAAAATATCGTCAAGATACACAACAACTCAGGAATAGAGCAGGTCCCGGAAGATATCATTGACAAACTCTAGAAAAACTGCCGGTGTATTACTGAGACCGAAGGGCCTCACTCGGTATTCATAATGCCCGTCCCTGGCGTTGAAAGCCATCTTCCACTCGTCTCTCCGGTGAATGTGGATTAGATTGTAGGCGCCTCTTAAATCTAATATGGTGAAGATCCTGGTGAAGATCCTGGCACCCCTTAATCGATCAAACAACTCAGGGATTAGTGTAATAGGGTATTTATTTTTCACCGTGATCTGGTTGAGGCCCTGATAGACAGATCGCTCCAACACTGTGTAGACTTTCTTCTTGACGAAGAAAAACTTGGCCCCGGCGGGAGGGGAGGACTTCTGAATGAACCCCTTGGCCAAATTCTCCTGAATGTATTCAGACATAGCTTGAGTCTCAGCTGAGGACGGAGGATAAATTCAGTCTCTAGGGGTATAGATCTGGGAATCAAGTCGATAGGGCAGTCATACGGCCTCTGAGGCGGCAAAGTCTCGGCTTCCTTTTTGTCTAATACATCAGCATAGGACCAACAGGCGGACGGCAGACCGAGCAGTGACGCTGGGGAAGACGGGGTCTTAGCCGGACATACGGGGGTCAGACACTTCTCCTGGAAGGACTGTCCCCAGCAGAGCATCTCTCCAGTCCTCCAATCCAACACAGGCTTGTGTTATCGTAGCCATGGTAGGCCTAACAGAAAGGCATGAAACATGTGGGACAGCACATAGAAGGCCATCTCAGTATGAAGCATCCAGATACGGACCTTGAGCGGCTCAGTGATCAGACGAACCGTCTCCTGAACAGTTCTCCCATCGACAGATGTTATTGCCATAGGGTTTTGGAGCAGACAAACTGGGATTTAGAAGCGATCCACTACAAACTGGAGGATAAAATTTTCTTCCACCCCGGAATCCGAATACGCAGTCTCAATAAACTGGGATTCACCGGTTGTCATGGCCACAGTAAGGGTCAAGGGTAGAGAGATGTCTTTTCCATCTAGGGAGGCCTTTCCTACCAACCCTAGTTGCTGAAGTTTTCCGGCCTCACTGGACAGGCGCGAATGAAGTGACCCATGTTTCCACAATACAGGCATTAGCCTCTAGTGTGGCAATCCCTCTGTCACTGACTGGCGAGGGCAAAGCTTTCAACCTGCATGGGTTCAGGTTAGGCCTTGACAAGGGACGGCGGAGGAACTAGCAGCCTTTGGAAGGACGGAGCCAGGCACCGCGATCCTCTGTCACGTGCCACTTCTCGAGAACGCTCTCGGAAACGAAGGTCTATACGGATGGCGAGGGAGATCAAGCCCTCGATGGTAGTTGGTAGGTCTCAACCGGCTAGCTCATCCTTAATGTTTCCGGAAAGCCCCTCCCAGAACGTCGCCACCAGAGCTTCATTATTCCATCCAAGTTCGTATCCCAGAGTGCGGAAGCGCACCGCCTATCATCCCACAGATGAATTGGACTGACGTAGATGGAGAAAAGCGGAAGTCGAAGAGGTGGTTTGCCCAGGCTCATCGAATACTTTGCAAAAAGCCTCCAAGAATGCTGGCAAATTGGAGATGATCGGGTCCTCTCTCTCCCATAATGGGTTCAAGCATGCCATGGCCTCGCCTCCAAAATGTGACATCAGAAATATTACCTTTGTTCGGTCCGATGGGAAGAAGTTCAAAATGTAGCCAGGACTGATTGATGAATCCGCGGCAGAGCTTTAGATTGCCGTCAAAGCATAGTGGAGTGGCGAGTCTTGGGCCTGAAAAGCAAACAGACTGAGAAGGTCCCGAAGAAGACACGGTTGCTTGAATATGATGGGACTCTGGAGAGATATTTAAGGCCTTCAACTTGGTAGTCAGGGAGTGTAGCTGCATCGACCACTTCTCCTGCACGCCTCTGTCGGCAGAGCACTTGGTACATGGTCTTATCAAGCGTGATCTGGGGTCCAGCGGAGTCCATGGCCTGGGGTACTCCACTGTGTTGCCAGTTCGCCCACAGCCCCTACCACTGGTAAGACCTTCACCTTAATAGCATGCCTAGTTATAGGGTAATTGATACGGATGTCATGAACTCGTTTATCATTGGCATTTAGCTAGTATAGGTGTATGATTTTATGCCCTACCTGTGCTGCACTTCATGATCCATGCTTGCGGCCTTTATAATTGCAATGTTTATTAGACATTCCTTTTGGTTTGTGGATCCACTTGTTGCACAGCTGTTGCTGTACCTTGCACATTTATAGTTGTCTTACTTCTATATGAATTTTTGTCTTTAATAAAATATGTATTTTTAGCCATCATAGCTCTGTTTCCTCATTATACTGTATATATTGGTAGTCAGGGAGTGTAACTGCATCGACAACTTCTCCTGCACGCCTCTCTGTTGGCAGAGCTCTTGGTACATGGTCTGATCAGGTGGGATCCGGGGTCCAGCGGAGTCCTTGGCCTGAGCTAACTGTCACAAACATGGTTTGTGGAACCACTGTGCCACGGACCGCGGAGAGCCTGGAGGGGCGTGACTAAGTGAGCACTAGACTGTTCACTAGAGCCTCTGATGGTGAGGTTAGACTTGGCTCCCGATGAACGCCAGGTGCCACTCGAGGACAGACCAACAAATGCGCAGCAGCTGGAACCAGCAGGACAGACCGGATGGTGCCCAAGGGCGGCAAGAAGGATAACACCAGAGTGCGTCAGGCAGGGTTTGCGCTGGAGTGCAGGAGGCAGGTTTGCGCCGGAGTGCAGGTGGCAGGGTTTAGTAGCGAGGACTAGTATGCAACCTTTACTACGTAGAATACAGAACAGGAAGGTTGTTCAGGCACCTTCCCAGCAGGGATGGAGCAATATATAGGGAGTGTCCCACAGCCATTGGCTAGGGATGCAATAGTAAGTGCGCACGCTGGCCCTTTAAGACGGCGGGAGCATGCATGTGCTCTAAGGGCATGGCCGGAAGACCTGCTGGAAGCAGGCAGAACACGAGGAAGGGAAGCGCCGGCCGCAGCACTGGTGAGTGTAGTCCCCCCCATGTCAGAGCGGGGATCCGGTGTGGTGCTAACACCAATGAACATGCCTGTCACTCACTGTAATGCCGTAGCCATCTTGGTTGTGGCATTAGAGTGATTGGCTGGCCACATAGCGTCATCAGGTCTATACAAGACCTGGCGCCGCTGTGCTCGTCACAGTCTACCCTTCAGACAGGCAGAGTAGGGAGTGGTGCTGCTGATTGAGGGACAGGATTGGCAGTTTAATAGTTAGATTTAGGTATTCCACAAGTGTGTGTATATATATATATATATATATATATATTCATCTGAGCTAATAGTCCTTCTGAGGACTAATCCAGCTGTATATATTGCTGGTGATAGCAGGAGTTAGGCAGAGATTGTGGACACTGTACACAGCACAATAGGGTCCATTGTGCATTCTGCCTGCTGCTGCTGTTACATATGTACATAGCCGTAGATATCAGGGATAATTTTTTTCTGCTCTTAACTCTAATTAGTAGTTTAAAAATCAATATAGTATACCATTTTACTGCTCCATTTGCTTGTTAGCAGAATACAGCAATTTTTTTTATTTTATTCACAATGCGGTATTGTAGAAGCAGAGAAAATTTTCCATCCTCACATGTGATCCCATATTACTGCCGTAATAATACAGACATTTTGTGTAGCACGCCAAATATACTCAATTTAAAGTCAGCCAGCTGTGCATTCTTCAACCTATTCACACTGATGAATACTATAGTACAACGCCACCGCCTAAACCGTTGTTGTCACACGTGATCCCATATTACTGCGGTAGTATTCCTGAAATTTTTGGGAGCGTGTCAGATATTACACTCTTTATACACTGGCAGGTGTATGTTGATCCAAACTATTAACAGCTGGTCGCTGAGAAATACCGTACAATTAGGCGACTGCATAAAACCGTGGTCAGCAGACATCATCCCACATTACACCGGTAATAATCCTGAAATTTTTGGGAGCATGTCAGATATTACACTCCCTTTAAAGTCTGGCAAGTTTATGTTGAACGCAATGCAAAAGTGCAAAAAAAAATGCATGAAAACGCTATATGCCAACATAGCCCAAGGTGTGGAGGAGCATTTTTGACTTTTGTTATTTTTTGTGCCTTACATACAAATTCATTACCCTGGTATGATTGTTCCTTAACATTTTTTCCACTAAAATCCATTTTGGTTTTGTTTTTCTATGTTTTATTGTGAGTCCGTAAAAGTGGCGTAATACTCTGATAACATTGTTCACAGCAGTGACCTGGGAGTCGGAGATGCTTCCAGCGGTCTTCCCCATGTTATTTGAGCACTGTTCCCATCGATTTGGGCAATTTTTAGGCCTCCTGGAAAAATGCTCGAGTTTCCCATTGACTTACATTGGGCTCGTTGCTCGGGTCGAGCAGCCAAGTACTACGATTTGCTTGACCTGAGCAACGAGCACCAAGGCATTTTAGTGCTCGCTCATCACTAGTCATTACACCCCAACATAACTCCTTTGAGGGGGTGTAGTTTTCAAACTGGGGTCACTTGTGTTTGAGATTCTGCCGTTTTCCCACCTTGAGGTCTCTGCAAATACAACATGGCATCCACAATCTATTCCAGCGAAAATTGCGCTTCAAAAGTCAAATAGCTTGCCTTCCCTTCCAAGCATTGGTATGCCCATAGAGTAATTTCAGGCTAAATATTGTCTGTGTACTCAGGAGAAGTTACAAAAAATTATTTTATGGTCCAATTTCTCCTGCTATCTTTGTGAAAAGGAAAAATTTGGTGCTAAAAATATTTTTGTAGAAAAAGTGTTTTTTTCATTTCCATGTCCCTATGTTATAAACTTTCATGAAGCACCTGTGGTTCCAAAAAGGTCAGTATACCCCCCCTTGTTGAATTTCTTCAATGTTATAGTTTCAAAAATGACATCCTTTGTGGGGTGTCTCTGGAGGTGCTGCAAATGTGACATGGCATCCAGAATCAATTGCAGCCAAAATTGTGCTGCAATAGTCAAATAGCGCTTCTTCCTTTTTGTGCGATGCGCCCAAACAATAGATTCTGACCACATATGGGGTATTAAAAGTCAATAGAAATTACTTAGCACATTCTCTCTAATTACTCATTGCGAGAATTAAAAATGTGATGCTAGATGATAATCTAATTTTTTATTTTTTTTATTCCACTTTGCACCCCTTTCCGACCTGGTCATTAATAGTATGCACCAGGTCGGAAAGGCCGGTTCAGTGAGGGCTCCAGCGCTGAGCACGCACTGAACTGGGCACATGTCAGCTAATTCTTACAGCTGACATATGCCTGCAACAGCCGTGGGTGGACTCGCGATCCACCCACGGCTGTTAACCAGTGAAATGCCGCTGTCAATCTCTGACAGCGGCATTTAACATCGCCACGCCGGAAGTGCGGCATTAGCCCCGCACATCGAAGACCCTGTCACATGATCACGGGTCACCGATGGGTGATCATGACAACCCGGGTTCTGCAGCAAACCCCTGTGGTTGTCATATCCTGATTGCTTTGAGCTCATAGCTAGTGAGCATTTCTACTGCACACAGTTTATTCTAATTGCTGACAACTGCTGCTTCTAGTCTCCTATGGAGACTATTGAAGCAAGCAGAAAGTGTAAAAAAAAGTTTTTAAAAATCTAAAAAAAAATTAAAAAAGTTTAAAATCACCCCCCTTTCGCCCATTCAAAATAAAATTTAAAAAAAACCCACACACATATATTTGGTATCGCCTCATTCAGAATCGCCCGATCTATAAATATAAAATAAGAATTAATCCGATCGATAAACTGCGTAACGAGAAAAAAATTGTAAATGCCAGAATTACGATTTTATGGTCACCGCAGCATTTCAATAAAATGCAATAACGGGCAATCAAAACATCGGATCTACCCCAACCGGCCCCAGATCCCGAAAAATGGAGACTCTACGGGTCTCGAAAAATGACACCATTTTATTTTTTTTTACCAAATTGTGGATTTTTTTTCACCGCTTAAATAAAAAAGAACCTATACATGTTTGGTGTCTGCGAACTCGTAATGACCTGGAGAATAATGATGGCAGGTCAGATTTAGCATTGAGTGAACGTGGTAAAAAAAAACAACTGTAGAATTGCATTTTTTTTGCAATTTCACCACACTTGGATTTTTTTCTCGTTTTCTAGTACATGATATGGTAAAACCAGTGAAGGCGTTTAAAAGTACAACTTGTCCTGCAAAAAATAAGCCCTCACATGGCCATATTGACAGAAAAATAAAAAGGTTATGTCTCTGGGAAGAAGGGGAGCAAAAAATGAAAACACAAAAATGGAAAATCCCAAGGTCGTTAAGGGGTTAATTCAAGTGAAGCACCTGAAGGGTGAACATCTTTCCTGAATACTTTGAGGGTTGCAGTTTTTGAAATGGTTACTTTTGGTGGTGTTCTAAATATATGCCCCTCAGGCTAAGGCTATGTGCCCACGTTGCATTTATGAAGCAGAAAATTTCTGCTTCATAAATGCAAGTCCTCTCCCGGAAAAACGCATGCGGAATTCCGCACGCGTTTATCGCGCATTTTTCGCGCGTTTATCACGCGTTTTCCACATGCGGAATTGCCTTGCGTTTTTTATGCATTGGACCAAGGCAATTCCGCTTGCGGAAACGCAAAATTAAATGACATGCTGCGGATTTTTGAACGCAGCATAAACGCTGCGGAAAAATCCGCAGCATGTGCATAGAAGTTGCGGAATCCCATTGGGGACCATGGGGTGCGGGTTACCAAGCGTTTTACAAGCGTTTCCGCTGCGGAAATTCCGCAACAAAAACCCTTGAAAAACGCTACGTGGGCACACAGCCTAAGTGCCCACGATGCAGAAATGCTGCATCTTTTTTCCGCTTCTCCCTGGCAGGACAAAACGCATGTGGATTTTACATGCATTTTTCCCGCCAGGTAGAAGCATTTGTCAAGCATTTTTGCATTCATTTCCGCATGCAGGTTATCAAGCGCTTTTCCAAACGATTTTAGCATCACTTGGAAAACTGCTTGACAACTTGGTCACACTATATAAATCCATGCAACCGGCATGGATTTATATAGTGTGACCAAGTAATAGTTGAAAAAAAGAATAAAAATGGTAAAAAATAATAATAAAAAAAAATATTATACTCACCTTCCGATATCCCCCGGTCTTTTCTCCACTGCGTCCGGTCTCTTGTACGGCTCGTGGTGGTGTGAAAGGACCTTTCATAACATCATTTAGTCATGTGACAGGTCACGCAACCACATGGTACCCGAGTCTGGATGAGTCTCTTCTTCTCAAGACCCGGGTACCATCCGCACATTGAATCGCTTAATATCCGCGTGTGCACATGTAGTCATGTGGATATTAAGCGATTCAATGCAAGTCAATGGCGTCAATTTACTCTGCGTGTCCGCAAAATTAATGGACATGCTGCTTATTTTTCCGCAATGCTAATCCGCAGTGGAAATTTCCGCAGCATGTGCACAGCACATGCGGATTATCATTGGGAAAACTTCAGTCACTTCAAAACTGAATGGGAATGTAAAAAAATAGATTTTCAAAATTTTGTTGGAAAAAATGAAATTGCTACTAAATCTTTATTATGTTGTTAACCATTATTTTTCAATATTTTTGCCAAATTTCCAATATTTTCATAAATAAATGCAAATTTTATCAATCTAAATTCAGCAATAACAGAAAGTTCATTGTGTCATGAGCTCTCAGAAACACTGGGACATGTAGATGCATTCCTGAGTTATTATCACATAAAGTGACACAGGTCCAATTTGAAAAATAGGAAGGTAAAATATGATTTGGTATAAAGGGGTTAAGGGTATCCTGTCATGAGGATTTTACACCTCAAACTAATGGCATATATGTGCAGCTGCTTTCATGATGAATAAATCCATATCTAAATCTAAATCCATATGTAAAAAGCTTCCAATAGGTGGCACTATAGAGTTCAAGTCCTCTTTTTCACTGAAGAGGCAATTTGCATATTAAATTTCCCAGAGGAGCACTGCACGGCGAATAAGCCTCCTTACCTTGATATGCCAGAGCCAGTATGTCACTCTCTACCCCTTAGACCTCAGTCCAGAGCCTCTCATCTAGCTAAATCAGTTCTCATACTTTGCACTGATGAGGAGGGTACACAGCCCGAAACACCGTGTCTGCAAATTGAGATTCTGATTTGGTTATTATCCTAAGGCTGTGTGCCCACGTAGCGTTTTTCAAGCATATATGCTGCGGAATTTCCGCAGCGTAAACGCTTGTAAAACGCATGTATATCCGCACCCCATGGTCCCCAATGGCATTCCGCAATGTCAATGCCCATGCTGCGGATTTTTCCGCAGCGTATATGCTGCGGTCAAAAATCCGCAGCATGTTCATTAATTTTGCGGAAGCGCTGCGGGATCAATGTGCGGATGGTACCAAAGTCTGGAGGAGAGGAGACTCTCATCCAGACCTGGGTACCAAAGAACCTGTAAAAAAAAGAAAAAATAAAGTTTATACTTATCTTCTGATGTTTTCCCTCCGTCGCGCTGTTGTCTGAAGGACCTGCCACGTCATTGAGTCATGTGACCCACCACATGACTCAATGACGTCACCGCAGGTCCTGCACACAACAGCGAGAGCCGCTCAAGACTCCGGACGGGGCAGAGAATGCATCAGAAGGTGAGTATAAAGTTTATTTTTTTATTTTTTACCATTCTGATTCTTTTTTTTTAACTATTACTTGGTCACAATATATATATCCATGCCGGTTGCATGGATTTATATAGTGTGAACAAGCTGTCAAGCACTTTTCCAAGTGATGCTTTAAATGACTTGGAGAAGTGCTTGATAACCCGCATGCGGAAATGCATGCAAAGACACTGCAAAGACGCCTCACAAACGCTTCTACCTGGCGGGAAAACCGCATGTAATATCCGCATGCGATTTTCCCGCCAGGGAGAAGCGTAAAAAATATGCTTCAGGTCCGCAACGTGGGCACATAGCCTAAGTCATATTGCACGACTCGTTAAAGGGTTGATTGTGACTTGTAGGATCGCTGTTTCCAATAGGTGGCGCTATAGAGTTCAAGTCCTGTTTTTCACTGAAGAGGCAATTTCGATATCTAAATTTTAGCAATCCATTTTTCAGTTTCTGAGAAATCCAGAGGTTAGATCATATACAAATGAGCCGCAGATGCTTCTGGGTGGGACATTGCACTTGCAGCTCTCCTGTCTTCCCTTCCTATTCCCTGCCTGCTGCTTGCCATGTGTGTCTGACTGGTCAGAGGAGGCATGTCACTGAAGCAAGAGTAATTGGTCATTGAGAGGTTGTAGGCAGGTGGCGGGCAGGGAATTGGAAGGTAGGGCAGAAAAGCTGAGTTCAGTGTTCCACTCTGCTGCACTTGAGGCTCATTTACATACAATTTAAACACTGAATTTCTCAAAACTAATTTTTACAGTCAGGATATGGATATAAGCCCCATGAAATTGCCTAAATATTAGTTTGAGATATAAAATCCTGAAGGCAGGGTGCTTATAATTTTCTGATGGTCTATACAATGATTATGATAAGTAAAAGTCAAACTTTTATGTATTTACAGTAAATTGGTGTTAAAGGTGGACAAATGTGCTATAACTGTAGAGTCATCAATATTTTGATGTCAATATATAAAGTTTTGTTTTTGTTTGCATTTTTTTCCAGGGAAACAGACATAAACCAATCAAGGTAAATAAGCATTTTACACCTGTTTTCATCATAGGTATCTTTTATCACTCAACATACATGGAACCAGCTTTAAGGATATGTTCACAAAATGTGTTTTTGCCTCTTTTCTCCATGCATTTTTGTCATGAAAAAATGCACCATTTTACTGTCCCATAAGAGTGAATGAGACTCCTGAAATCTCATGCTCATGTTGCTTATTTTTCCTTGCAGATTTCAAACAGTTTCAAATCTGCAGCATGTTAATTCTTTGAGCGGTTTTGACCCATTCTAAGGCTATGTTCACACGCAACGTTTTTGTTGCTTTTTTCTGCAGTCAAAACTTTTGCTTTTGGCAGTAAAAATACTGTTTTTAACACAGGTTTTTGTTGCGTTTTCATTGCATTTTTAGTCTCTTTTTTTATAGGTCATACTTTAAATAAAATTTCCTTCTTTGAAAACTCCCTGCTGGGCCACGTGCACACGTTAGTATTTCGTGAGTTTTTTACCTCAGAATTTGGAAGCCAATACCATTGTTCCACTCCTAGTTTTGACTTACAAATAACTGATGTGAAATACTGACCAAATACTCTGTGTGCTCGTGGCCTAATTTAGCTTTGATAAAACTTGACTGATTAAGCAGTATGTGGATTAAATGTATTCTTATTGCGTTTTTGCTACAGAACGAATCTTTAGTGTTTTTATTTATGGAATTTTTCTCATCTCATTCAAGTTTGTGGGGAAAATCCTCAAATAAAATGGATATATAACGCAATGAATTTTGAACCTCAAATATTACCTTAAAACATCCCCCCCCCCCCCCTCAACTCTCCGGTGCTTAATAGCAAATATGGGCCTGCTCCTTAGACCTTTATCGATGGCCCTCTCCTGGCCAACTCTACTTTGGACTGATGAGGGGCAAGAACCTCAAAACAGCTGTTTGTGGATAGTTGTCTTTTCATGTTGGAGAAGACTGTCGTTTAACTCGTATGTCTAATCATCTTTCAAAGCTCATTAAAGATATATACCTAAATATTAAAAAAAGAGTAAGGAGTGGTAATATACAGTACCTTTAAAGGAAATTCATTGCCAAGTTTTTACCACCTTATCTGAGAGTAGCATAATGTACTGAGACAGAGAACCTGATTCCAGTGATGTGTCATTTACTGGGTTGGTTTCTGTAATTTTGATAAAATCACTGTTTTATCAGCAAAAGATTATCATTAGAGGATCAGTAAACCTACGGCCAGGTAGTCCTCTATATTCATGAGCTGTATATAAACCTGCCCCTACCACTTATTGGCAGCTTTCTGTATATGCACTGTATACACAGAATTCTGTCAATAAGTCGTATGGACAGGGTTAAACAGAGTTCACATTTGAAAAAATCTGCAGCAGATAAAACAGTGATTTGATCAAAATGACAGCAAGCAGCCTTGTAAGTGATACATGCTGGAATCATGGTCTCTGCCCCTGCATAATGCTGCTCTCAGAAAGGATAGGAAAAACCTGATAACAGCTTCCCTTTAGGGAAAAATTGAAACCAAAACCATAGGCATTTATATTAAATGCTTTATTTTAACATGATTAAAGAAATCCAGCCAATTGCTCATAAAAATGTAGCTAAATACCTTATAAAAATTGCTGAGCTCCCCTGATTCTGTTGTTTTTTTTCATTCTGTGCAGCATTGCTCCATTGCAAAAGTATTCACATTTGCCGCTTTTGAAGCGCAATATGTGAAATCTCTGCTTGTAGTGCAACTGAGCATTTCTTCATCTTCTTTGGGTGTGTGCGCTTCCACCCTTTTATCCTCGACACTGCTAATCACAGCTCGGCAGCCTCTGAGACTGCTAGACTGCTAGATCTGATGCTGAGCTGTGATTGGCAGCTTCTAGGAAGGAGATTTCACATACTGCACTCCAAAAGTAACAAATTTGAATATCTCTGCATTGATTGATAAAGCGTAAAGGCAAAAAGAGTCGCAGAATCAGAGGAGCTCAGGGAGTTTTACAAGGTATTTTACTAAATTTTTTGAGCAAGTGACAGGCCTTCTTAAAAAAAGAAAATACCGAATAGCAGCAGGAGCAAATGCAACCAGCCGCAAGATATAAACATCTGAAATAGTGCTTATTTTGCATAACATCAATTTCAGTGCATTATAATGGAAGAATGTGCTCAGTGTTTAAGCAACATACAGAAAATGTGGAGTAAAATACTCCTACCTGCCACAGACCCCAAACCTCACAATATACAGTGCCTTGAAAAAGTATTCATACCCCATCAACTTTTCCACATTTTTTGATGTTACACCCACAAACTTAAATATACTTTATTGGGATTTTATGTGATCTATCAATACAAAGTAGCAAGTATTTGTGAAGTGTAGAGGAAATTATTTATGGTTTTCTAATTATTTAAAAAATATAAATCTGAAAATTGTGACATGCATTTCCCTGTAGTCTGATACCTCTATATAAAATCTTGAGTGACCAATTGTCTAAAGAAATCACATAACTAGTAAATTGAATCCAGTTGTATGAAATGTTTTCTCAGTATTAGGCCGGAGGCACACTAACGAATTTAAAATCGGTCCGATTTTGATGCAGGACAGTCGGACAAGTGTTCTGCGATTTTGTTTCCGATTCTTCTGCGATTGCAATGCGATTCTGCGGGTTTTTTTTCCTACTTTCAGCGTATGTGATGCTATTTACATCCGTTTTTCGTGGGATTGTGATGCAATTTCCTGGGACAGTGATTAATGTTACCAGGGTCGGACTGGGGTGCCTAGGGCCCACCAGGGGAAATGACTCTAGGGGCCCACACTACAGCCCACCATAATCGGTTTTATTACTTGTTATGCTTTTCTATAATGCACTATAGTTACATGATTGGCCATGCTGTGGAGCACCAAGCGGCAGGACTTTGTTCGAACAGTCATTCCGTACTGCCAGAGTCCCTTTAATGGTAACTTGTCACCTTGAAAAACGCTATTTATCTGCAGATATAGGAGTAATCTGCAGGTAAATAGGGTTTAAAGCCCGGTTAGAGGGCTTATTGGAAAAGCGTTGGCTACACGGAGAAAATTACATTTTATTCTCCCTGTCGCCACTCGCTTCCTGTTATTGGGTCGGTGCAAGGAGGGAGACATTACAGTCACTGCGAACTACAAAGTGAGCGTGCTGCAATAACGTCCGGCACCTAACAAACAGGCAATTCCTGCATGTGTTGCTTCTGTCTACCGCCGCAAAACATGCTACCCCGGGGACTCGAGCATATTAGCAGAGCACTACAAGATACTCGGATAACACCCGAGCATGCTGGGATCACACCTTATCCGACCACGCTCGCTCAGCACTAGTTGCCAGGTGCTGCTGCCATGTTAGTCATTCAATGAAGCTCAGCCTGAGGTTGGGCTCCATGGAAGTGTCACAATCAAGGTGCTGGACGTTATTGCAGCATGCTCACTTCGTAGTTCGCGGTGACTAATGTCTCTTATCCGACCACGCTCACTCAGCACTACTGGCAACCGAACAGCAAACTGCAACTGCGTCTCAGGGGGCTGCATGCACCGGCCATCGTGCTATCTAAATCCCGCTGTCAGTGATTGACAAGGGCACTTAAATACTCAAAACAGCAGCAATCAAGGAGAGCTCTGAACACTGCTGTTACATGCAGACGCCGGCTATGTAACACAGCCGACATTTGCCCGGTATGGAGCAGGCTCAGCTCCTGAACCCGCTTCATACAAGCACATCCCAATGGTGACAGTTATGACAAGGTTAGCAAATTTCACTTGTCTGTTCCTAAATGTGGAAAGACAAATGGAATTCCCTAACACATGTGAAAGATACCTAATAGATTTAGTAAAGGTGCCTCAAGCATATGAATGTTATTACACACCACAATGTACAGTTACATACACGTGACGCACCCCTGGGCCTGTGTCGCACAGCGTTGCGCATGCAGGAGCTTACCCGGAGCCGGATCTGTTGAGGGTTGTAGTCTCGTGGCGGTGACCCGGTCCGTGCCCAGGGAGTCAGACTAAGTGGCGCTGTATTAGCGGTAGATGTTGGACGACTACGCCACCCGTTGAGTACAGCTAAGGAGCTGCTGCTGCAGGGCAGACCGCTGAGGCCGGTGGTAGGATTGTGCAGCGTGATAGTATAACCCCCAACGGGAGGGGTATGGCCTCAGGGCAGCCGACGTGGATGATGGGGGTAGCAGGAACCACTCAGAGACGGTACGGTGTAGTTCAGGGTCTTTACTGGTGACAACGATAGACCCTCCCGGAGTACTGGCTAGCGATTGGGGCCTGGTCAGTCCTTGAGCAGATGGGATCTCCCCTGGCCAGGCGGAGTTGTAGGCCTCCCAAACTAACGATACTCTTCTGGCTACCTTGCTAGAAGCGGGTATAAGTAGCCCACGTCCCTGAGTGTACCGTGTGGTGCTCACCCGTATGGCCGGTGACTCGGGGCCTTCTAGTAGCTTCCGCTCCACGACGGCGGTGCTGGTCCCACGCGTGTGACCGTGCCTTCGGGTTTCTGGGCCAGAGGACCTGCAATCCCCTGCCGGTCGGTTTCTGCTGCTGGATAGGAGTTAGTCCCCACAGCCTCGGACTCCGGGTCCGGTGATAACTTCTCAGTCAGGGCGAGCTCTGCAGCTGCCAGCCCCTGACTCCTTGTAGCACTGCTCCCACAGAGCTCCTGATGTTCTTTCCTATGTCTGCTTCTCTTCTCTACTTCTGGCATGGCCCAGGAGCTGGGCCCAGCCGGAGCCACAGCTCCCTGTCAGCCCTCCTGGCTGCACTCTCCCTCTGAACTCTCTAACCCTGCCTCAGCCCCAGGTTTATACAGGGGAAGTTCTTCCCCTCCCAGGACTGGGCAGGAGGTGTGGCATGCACAGGATCCCTGACCAAGAGACCTCCCACCTGCTCTCAGACATAACATTGCTTGTTACTGTGGAAACCAGACCCCTGGGGTGCCACACACGCATCTTACAAAAATACATATTATTCCAGATACGCAGACGCGCACAAACACGCAGAAGCGTACAAACACGCAGAAGCGCACAAACACGCAGAAGAGTACAAACACGCAGACGCGCACAAACACATCAGTACATGAATACATGATCTAAACCACCATCAATTGTAATGTCAGGTCAGACCCATATATCTTTGTATCGCCTAAACCTACAACTCCCAGTATGTAATTAACAATAGAGATACTGGGAGTTGTTATCAGTCATCATCAGACTGCGGACCATACAGGAACCACAGTAGTGATGAGACGCAGGCAGGATCACAGATGAACATTTACATCCAGGTATCTTACCTGAGACGGCTTCTCTGATTAGAGTCGTTCGCTTTCTTTTCGTCTCCATCTTGTCCAGACCCCTTGATGACTTTTCTCATCCACAGCTCGTCTCTGCAGACTTCCATCTTCTCCTCTGCAGCACATCCCGACACGATGCCCTTAAAGATAGCAGTGTCATTATAATGCTCCTGAATAAAAATATCTACACTGAGCCCCTGAATAAACCTAACTCTTACAATGCTCCCTGCACAAAATATGACATACACTCTACCCCTCTTATGCTACCTGCACTCCACACTGTCCTCTCCTTACCATACTGGGCCCCCTCTTCACATTGTCCTCTCACACTGTGTCCCCCCTATACTGCCCAGTCCCTATACTGTGCCTCTTCATCACACTCCCCCTCCTCAGCATACTGTTCCCTCCTTGCTGTGCCCTCACACTGTTCCCCCCATACTGCCGCATCTCTATACCTTCCCCCACACTACCTAGTCTCTGTGCTGTGTCACCTCACACTTTTCTCCCTCCATACTGTCTCCTCACACTATTCCTCTACTCTCCATACTGTTTCCTCATACATCCCCATTCTGTTCCTGCACCCATTCCCACCCCTCCCCTAGTTCACCATACTGTTTCTTCACACATCTCCCCATTATGTCTCCTAAAATTTCTCTGCCATCTCTCCCCAAATATAATAAATCTTCGGAAGAGCACACAGACATGCAGAAGCACGCTTACACACACGAAAACAAGCGCACACAGATACATACTAAGGGCTCTTTCACACGTGCGGTGACAGTTTCCACACGTACCAGAGACATTGGTACACGCAGACCCATTCAAATGAATGTGCACGACAGTGTGTGTCCACTTTCCACAGACAGACCATGTGGTGTCCGTGGGCAAAACCCGCTGACATGTCTGTTTTTTACCTGATGCACCTCCCGCAAAACGTCCCGCACACTGATGACAGTTAGTGCTGTTCCCAAGCACCGGGTGCTGAGCGCTGCCCTCATCATAGATCCCTGCCGGCGCTGCAATCAGCAGCAGGGTCAATGATGAGCGTAGTAGTCTACTCCCGCCATGTCCAACTGTAAAATTAGGAATAAAATAAAAAAATCCTTATACTCACCTCTCCTAAATGTCACCCGCTGTAATCCGTGCGAGCGCTCACGCCGAGGAGAATAACTCCTGCAGCGAGTGGACCCCGGAGCTGCGCTCAACAAGCGGTGCCCTGTCAAATCACTGAGCGCAGCTCTGGGGCCCGCTCGCTTCAGGAGTCATTCCCCTTGGCGTGAGCACTCACACGGATTACAGTGGGTGACACTTAGGAGAGGTGAGTATAAGGATTTTTTTATTTTATTCCTATTTTTACAGTTGGACACGGCAGGAGTAGACTACTACTCTCATCATTGACCCTGCTGCTGCTGATCGCAGCACCGGCAGGGATCTATAATGAGGGCAGCGCTCAGCACCCGGCTCTTGGGAACAGCGCTAACTATACACTGATTCCGAAGCGCCGGTATGTGTCACACGGATGACACACAGGTGGACGCGGATATCTCCAGTCCCGTAAATATCAGGACATGTGAAAGAGCCCTAATATACACACGCAGATACAGATACTCACAGAAATGAGGACACGTACACACTCAGACAATCACGCACAAAACTGCAGACACGCAGGGAAGTACGCACACACGTGTGAAGACACATATACACACGTAGACATGCAGGCTCTCAAATACATACACACAAGCACATGCAGGCATATACACACTACACACACACACACGCATGCATGCAGGCATATACACACACACACACGCATGCAGGCATAAACACACCACACACACACACATATGCAGGTATATATATACACACCCATGCAGGCATATACACACACACGCAGGCAGCCATATACACACACAGGTATATATATATATACACACACAGGCATATATATATATATACACACAGGCATATATATATATATATATATATATATATACACACACACACACACATGCAGGCAGCATATACACACACACACATGCAGGTTGCATATACACACACACACATGCAGGCAGCATATACACACACACACACACATGCAGGCAGCATATACACACACACACACACATGCAGGCAGCATATACACACACACACATGCAGGCAGCATATACACACACACACATGCAGGCAGCATATACACACACACACACATGCAGGCAGCATATACACACACACACACATGCAGGCAGCATATACACACACGCACACACACACACACATGCAGGCAGCATATACACACATGCAGGCAGCATACACACATACACACATATGCAGGCAGCATATACACACACATGCAGGCAGCATATACACACACACACATGCAGGCAGCATATACACACACACATGCAGGCAGCATATACACACAGACATATGCAGGCAGCATATACACACACATGCAGGCAGCATATACACACACACACATGCAGGCAGCATATACACACACACACATATGCAGGCAGCATATACACACATACACACATGCAGGCAGCATATATACACACACACATGCAGGCAGCATACACACACACACACACACATGCAGGCAGCATATACACACACACGCAGGCAGCATATACACACACACACATGCAGGCAGCATATACACACGCACATACACGTAGACAGCATATACACACACATGCAGGCAGCATATACACACACACGCATGCAGGCAGCATATACACACACACACAGGTAGGCAGCATATACACACACACACAGGTAGGCAGCATATACACACACACACAGGCAGGCAGCATATACACACACACACAGGCAGGCAGCATATACACACACACAGGCAGGCAGCATATACACACAGACACACACACACTCAGGCAGCATATACACACAAATTAATCAAATTCATACAAACACCCACAAATATTACACTACCTGTACAGTACAGACGCGCGGGAGACTGCAGTGCAGGGTGCGATGTGACGTCACTTTCAGCAGACGTGCGGCCCTGTCTGCTGAGTGTGACGCTGCAGTGCGGCTCCTGCTCTGCTCTTCAGCTCTCCTGCTCCCAGGCCCCTCCCGCTACTGTCCTGGGCATCGCGGCGGTGAGAGTGCGTGCGCGCGCCCTTAAAGGGCCCGCAACCACTTTTTTTTTTTTTTTTTTTAAATTCCCCTCTGTCTTCTCTGCAGGAGGCCCACCGGGAAATTTCACGGCACCCCGCCAGGCCAGTCCGAGCCTGAATGTTACTACAAAATTGCATGGCATTCAGATTACTCGAGAGCCGTTCGATTTAAAATCGCATCCATTGATTTTTACTGCTGAATACATCCGATTTAAGATTACAATCGCAGCATGCTGCGATTTTTTTTCCAGTCCGATTGTGATCCGATCCGAGTTGAATAAAAAAATCGCAGATGAACACAGAATCATAGAATAACATTGGTCCGAATGCAATCCGATTTTTTTATCGGATTCCATTCGTCCGATTTCATCGCAAGTGGGAGCGAGCCCTCACTGCATCTGTTCTGGGAAAGCCTTAGAGATTTGTTTGAGAATATTACTAGTAAACTTACTACTAAACAGGATAATAAATTGCACAGTTCCCAAACCTCACAAAGATAAATGCAAAAAATGATAGCATAATGCATACAAATACTGAGCCCGGATGCTAACTGCACCCAACTCACGTTTTGCTATAGACACTTTGCCAAGGGAATTTTACTTCAAATATTCTCTTTTGTGTGTGTTGCTTAAAGGTAGGTTCACAAGACCAATTTTTCCACACGTGCGACTAAAAAGCTGTTTGAGTATTTTCATATAATTTCCATGTATTTTGGTGTTTTGATAACAAAAAAAATAAATAAAATATAAAAATATTGAATAAAATCCTAAATGTTAGAACTTGCCACAAACCTATAGGTTCTTCTGCAAACTCTGGTGTGAATCATCAGCAGGCAGCGTATTTTCTTTCCCCATTAACATCAATAGGAACTGCGTGATTGGCTGGTGGCAGTCAGGTGGTTAGATACATAATGAAAGGTCCTTGACTCCTTATGCTTTCAAGAAACTTGCATTGGAATTTCATTCATCAACCGTGTTTCCCCAAATTAGCGTTATGGCTTTGCGGAAGTGTATTAATTCGTCTGACCATTTTTGTTTCATTTGTGGTGAATATACAGTGTTGAATCAACAGCTGAATATTACAGACTTTGTGAAAACAGTATACTTTGCATACTTTGGACTAAAACTTGGATATCAAGATAAATGTTTGGGTGCCTCATAAAGTGTGCAACTGGTGTGTTGAGGACCTCCAAAATTGTTTCAAGGGTAAGAAAAAAGCTTTCTGTTATGGGATTCCTGTGGTATGGTGAGAGCAAAAGAACCATAGTGACGACTGTTACTTTTGTTCATGCGAAGTGAAAGTGCATAATTCCAAATGGAAGCATTCCATTTCCAACCCCAATCTTCACTCAGCAATTCGTTCCATCCCCCATGGCAGATATACCAGTACCCAAGGTCCCTGCTCCCTTAGAAGAGATAACTAGCTCCGATGAAGGTGGAATCATTCTTGAACCAGATGATGAATCAAGTTCTGACTTTGAAGATGATACAAGACAAAAAACTTTTTCCCAGGAGATGAAGGATTAAGTAAGAGACTTGAATCTTCCCAAAGTTGCTGCTGAGTTACTCGGATCAAGGCTCAAAAGCAGGAATTTATTGTTACCAGCAGTATCTTTTTCATGGTTCAGACATCGTGAAAAGGAGTTTGTTCCAGGAAGACAATTTGGTTTATTGCTTCGATGTCGAAGGTTTGATGGGTCAATTCAAAATCTAATATGATTCAGTGCAATGGCATCTTTTTATAGATCCTTCAAAAAGAAGTCTCAAAGTAGTTTTACTCTCAAAGTAGTTTTTTTACGCTTCCAGCCCTGTAGATCATTCCGTACACTTGAAGGAAACCTATGAGAACTTGGAATTGGTTCTTCGTAAACTTAAATATGAAGATCACGGTTGGCAAGTGTGTGGGAATTTGAAGGTCTTGTGCATGCTGCTCGGGCAATAAGCTGGGTATACCAAATACCCTTGTTTTCTGTGTCTGTGGGACAGTCGAGACAGACAAAATCACTGGACCAAGAAGAGTTGGCAGCTGAGGGTGCTGACAGTCAGTGAAAAAAATGTCCTCTGAAAAACTTTGGCACCTCTCCATATAAAATTGGGCTTGATGAAGCAATTCATAAAATCACTTCCAAGAGATGAGGAATGCTTCAAATACTTGGTCACCAAGTTTTCAAGCCTCTCGGAGGTAAAATTAAAGGAAGGTGTGTTCGTCGGACCAGACATTAGAAGGTTTATAGCTGATAAAGAATTTGTCAATGCCATGACGGATCCTCAAAAATAAGAGTGGATTGCATTTGAAGAGGTCGTAAAGAAATTTTTAGGAAATGAAAAAGATTCTGACTACATCAAGATCGTCGGACGAATGCTGAAAGCATGTCAAGCATTAGGTTGCCTAATGAGTTTGAAAGTGCATTTCTTCCATTCCCACCTTGACTACTTTCCTGAAAATTTGGGAGCTGTGAGTGAAGGGCAAGGTGAACAATTCTACCAACACATTAAAGAGATGGAAAGACGATACCAGGGAAAATGGAGCATTACAATGATGGCAGACTACTATTGGATGCTTCAGAGAGACATTCCAGATGCTACTCACAAGCACAAATGTACCAAGAGGAGCCTGACAGGGCAAAAAATTAATTTTAGCTAGTGTTGGTGAGCTCATTTCAGTTCAAAAATTATTTTCATGAAAAATTTGTAATAAAATATTAATTTTATAAGTCTATTTATTTCACGGTATTGCCTTATTTAACATAGTTACCTAAATTGTCAGGAAACGTGATGTCCTATGACAAAACGGAGGTCATTTTCGGATTCTGAGCACCAAAAAACATTCAATTTCAAGAACTGTTTTGGTTATTCCACGTAATCTTTATTTTTTGCAGACCTGTGTTATTCCAATCAGAATGGCATTAGTTCCTGAACCTTGTCCTTTCTGTCAGTCCATGAAAATCGAACAGCATTCGGATGTCATCTGAGTGTTGTCTTATTTTTTTTATGGACCCATAGACTTGCATTGCCGATTCTTATTTGACTTCTCAGATCAAAATCGGACATGTGCACAGCTCCATAGAATATCATACAATTGCTATTCGTGAAAACCACAGCTAGTACTAGAAAATTATGTGCATGAGCCCAATCACTGAGCACTTTTCATTCATCCATTGTTATGTATTAGAATTGATATTATGCAAAACATGCACTATTTCAGATGTTTATCGATTGCTGCTTGTCCCATGTGCGGGTGGAGTTTTTCTGTAGCTGAGCTTCCCTTTTTTAATCATGCCATTATTTTAATCATGTTAAAAAAATATTTAATTTAAATGCTATTAAAGTTTCATGTATAAATGTTCAAGGCTTATAAAAGAATTAGACATAGCCTTATAGGGTTGCTACTTCTAGTAGTTTGCACCAGAAATCTACATTTTTGCATATTGTATGAGAGTTAATTTGGAGACAACCCCTGATGCATATATAAGACATTGAATGAACTCCAATAGATAATGGAAGAAAAAAGGAATCAAAACCGTTCACAGTTAACGTAAGCATATTAACCAGAGTGGGCTCACCCGAACAACAATAGTCCAGATGTGCTGTCTCTCCTGCCTCTGGCTGAGACTGGTCAGCAGTACACAGCAGTAAAAGGTCTTTCCACCTTTCGCACCCAGACCATAGTGAGATCTGCCTTAAATAGGCCATTCCAAGACTTGGAACTGGAGGTAAGTGAGCAGCCGATTCCACCCAGTTGTTCCAGCTGCTCATAAAAACCCGGACACATAAAAAAAAAAACATCTCAGCACTATAACTATATGTGCTGGAGCTTGCTTCTCTGGGTCCTACACCAGTGGTCTGCTCAGTAGCAGGTCTTCCCATTTGACCAGAGCTTAACGTTCACATGGCTGTCTGTTTTCCTTATTATCAAGAAAGGCTATTTCTGTGTTCTGAGCACTGACTGTTTTCTGGACATTTAATAAAATGCTCCTTTTGATACAAGAACCTTATGCCTGTGTGAATGCTGCCAACTACCAAAGAGCTGATTCCATACAATGTACATATATGTTATAGCACTTAAAAATAGACCTCTTATGTCCTAAATGTTGAGGGGCATTTATATTTTTTAGATATAGACAGGATGGAGTCTATGCAAAGAAGTTTAATTATGTGAACGTCCCTCCTACAGTTAATTTTAATTATTACAACTTTCTCTTTTCCTACATTTCTACAGAATCACATTAAAATATATTACCCTGGATTGATCTAATCTAAATTTTATATATTATTCCATAGAACATTGTAAGATTTTTCCTTAGTCTCTATGTCTTTACATTTTTTGACTGACGGATCCTTGCCTGGAAAATTTTCTTAAGCTGCTTGTAACAATTTAGTCATATGCTAAATACTAAACCCAATATTATTAACAGAACATCAAGTAAAAATGAAGAACTGATGATCAAGAAAGCCAATTATGACAGTTTAATGAAAAAGATTGAAAAGTTTAATGAGGTGCCATCTGATTGTACTTATGCTGATGCCAAAGTTGTGGACAAAGAGGTAAGGCAGCATTCAGAGAAGAAGGGGGCATAACATTTATGGCATGATGTTCAGAAAAGGCTTTCCTGAAAACTTTAAAATATGTCTGTGTTTATGTCCACTGAACCAAAAAGCCATTCAGTTGAGTCAGGCACTAATATTGGACGAGATTTTCAGCCTTGCAATCAGTGTTCAAATTTATCCCAAAAGCTGTTTGATGAGGTTGAAGTAAGGAATCTGTATAACTTCTCCTGATCAAACATGTCAAACGTTTAATAATTATTTTATCTAGAAAAAACCCTATACTGCATTCCTACATATTTGTCAGTCATAAGCATATGCAATTTTGTTCGGATATACAAGTCATGTAGATAGCATGGTATAGTTTCTATGCAAGCAAAATCAACTGCAGGAGCCTGACTGATGTACACAGCTGGGCTGCTGATTTAACTGCTAGTATTGGTGTTCTCACTGATCCCACCAGTTTAACAGCTCATATGTCACTGTCTATAGTGACAGCGGCACATGAGTAGTTTGACAGAGGGAGATTGCTTCATCTGTCAGCCCCTCTTTCATCCTATCAGCACACCTGCAGCATGATTGCAGGGTGCTAGTAGGATGCTATGGCAACTGAAGGTATGAATAAGGCCACTGGGTCTGCCAACCACTACAGAGGACACATGATAGCTACCTGTCATAAGTAGAGCTGCATATTACTAATGCGATCATTGAATCGGATGTTCAAGTCCCTTAGGGGGATCAATAAATATTGTAAAAAAATGTTTTTAAATGTTAAATTAAAAGTAAAAACACCCTGCCCAAATTACCAGTTTTCCCAATAAAAAAAAGTCACATATTTTGCATTGACATGTCTGTAATGGTGAACATTATAGTAACACATCATTACTTACCCCTCACGATGAACGCTGCAAAAAAATAAAAACAGTTCCACAATTGCTGTTTGTATTTATCCCACATCACAATAAATGAAATAAAAAATTATCAAAAAGTTATGCATATCCCAAAATCTCTCCAATAATTTTGTTACACAAAAATAAGCCCTCATAGACCTCTATAAATGAAAAAATAATTGACAGGTTTTGTTAATTTAGACACAAAGTGATCAAGATTTATGCACCCAAAAATGGCAAAAGTTTGTTCTGCAAAAAATAACCTCTTGCTTATCTCTGTCTATGGAGGTATTAAATGGTTATGGGTCTCAGAATATAGCAAACGTCCCAAAAAATGATTTGTTTAAAAAAATATTTTTTTTGTGTGAGTAAAAAAACATGAACTACATGAATTGGATATTGTCATTACCTTATTGACCTGCAGAAAAAAGTTAATATGTACAGTGGATATAAAGACTACGTAGCCCTGTTAAAATGCTGGCTTTTTGTAGTGTAAAAAAGTAATCCCAAGAAGAATAATTTCAACTTCTTCCACCTTAAAGTTACCCATAATCTATACAGGGAAAATATATATCTTTGTACTGTATTAGCCAGTAGATAGAAAAACATTTAGATTTGAGAGTCCTCAGTGGTTGATACTAGTGATGAGCAAGCACTAAAGTGCTCGGTGCTCGGGTCAAGCAAATCGTAATGCTCGGTTGCTTGACCCGAGCAACAAGCCCAATATAAGTCAATGAAAAACTCAAGCATTTTTCCGGCGCCGCTCCCCCCCCTGAGGTCTGGAGAAGGCCTAAAAATTGGCCAAATCGATGAGAACAGTGCTGAAAAGAAATGGGAACAGGATGGGGAAGACCCCTGGAAGCATCTCTGACTCCCAGGTCACTGCTGTGAACAATGTTGTCAGAGTATTATGCCACTTTTACGGACTCACAATAAAACATAAAAGAACGATGCCAAAATGGATTTTCCTGGAAAAAATGTTACGGTACATTCTTTCCAGGGTAATGACTTGTATATAAGGCAAAATAAATAACCAAAAACAAAAATGCTCCTCCACACCTTGGGCTATGTTCACACGTAGCGTTTTTGATGTGTTTTGCACTTTTGCATTGCTTTCAACTGTGAAAAATACATTCAACAGTAAATAGATAAATAAATAAATAAATCAGTAATATTAACTAACAAGCCAGACAGAATAACTGAGGTGCAGGTCGGGGGGCACCTGGGAAATAGTGACCACAACACTATACAATTCCACATGTGCTTCAGTAGGGTGCCCAGCAAGGGAGTCACAAAAACACTGAACTTCAGGAGGGCAAAGTTTGATCAGCTAAGAGATGCCCTTCACCTTATAGACTGGGATAGTATCTTCAGTAATAGGAGCACGGATAGAAAATGGGAAATTTTCAAAACAGTCCTACATAGTCACTGTAGAAGGTACATACCTTATGGGAATAAAAGGGCTAGGAATAGGAGGAAGCCAATGTGGCTAAATAAGGAAGTCAAGAGGGCAATGAAAAACAAAAAAAGGGCTTTCGGTAAACTTAAACAAGAAGGCAGCGAGGAAGCGCTAATATCTTATAGGGAAAAAAACAAAATCTGTAAGAAACAAATAAGAATAGCAAAAGAGGAGACAGAGAGACTAATTGCCAAGGAAAGTAAAACGAATCCCAAACTGTTCTTTAACTATATAAACAGTAAAAGGATTAAAACTGATGGAGTTGGCCCATTGAAAAATAACCTGGGTAAAATCATAGAGGGACATGAGGGTAAAGCAAACCTACTCAATAGCTTCTTCTCCACTGTTTTCACAAAAGAAAACAATTTAACGGAGGAAATGCAGAGTGATAAAGTAAACCCTCCGCTAAATATCACCCACCTAACCCAGGAGGAAGTTCAGAAACGCCTAAATAATATCAAAATAGACAAGTCACCAGGCCCAGATGGCATACACCCCCGGGTACTAAAAGAATTAAGTAATGTGATAGACAGGCCGCTGTATCTTATATTCAAGCACTCTTTATGGACAGGGACTGTCCCACTAGACTGGCGCCAAGCAAATGTGGTACCAATATTCAAAAAGGGGTCTAAAAGTGACCCTGGGGACTATAGACCAGTAAGCTTAACGTCTGTTGTGGGTAAATTGTTTGAAGGATTTCTTAGAGATGCTATTGTAGAATATCTTAATGATAATAACTGTCTAACTCCATATCAACATGGATTCATGAGGGATCGCTCCTGCCAAACAAACCTGATCACCTTCTACGAGGAGGTGAGCTCACAGCTGGACCGGGGAGAGTCAGTGGATGTTGTATACCTTGACTTCTCCAAAGCGTTTGATACCGTGTCACACAAAAGGTTGGTATATAAAATGAGAATGCTTGGTCTGGGGGATGTGTGCAAGTGGGTAAATAGCTGGCTGAGTGATAGAAAGCAGAGAGTGGTTATCAATGGAGTAAGCTCAGGGTGTGTCAGGGTTACTAGCAGGGTGCCTCAAGGGTCTGTCTTGGGCCCTATATTATTTCATATATTTATTAATGATCTAGTGGAAGGGTTGCATAGTAAAATAGCAATATTTGCAGATGATACTAAAGTTTGTAAAGTAGTTAATACAGATGAGGATAGGGCACAGCTACAGGAGGATTTAGATAAATTGGGGAGTTGGGCCAAAAAATGGCAAATGGGGTTCAATGCCGATAAATGTAAGGTCATGCACATGGGAAAGAAAAACAGCAGTCACCCATACATATTAAATGGGAAACCGTTGGGGAAATCTGACATGGAGAAGGACCTGGGCGTCTTGGTTAACAGCAAATAAAATTGGAGTGCCCAGTGTCAGGCAGCAGCTGCGAAGCCAAATAGAGTCAGGGCAAGCATCAGAAGAGGAATAGGGGCATATGATGAGAACATTGTTCTTCCTCTGTATAAAGCGCTGGTAAGGCCGCACTTAGAATATTGTGCACAGTTCTGGGCTCCGGTGCTCAGGAAAGACTTGGAGCTAGAGAGGGTACAAAGGAGGGTGACTAAGGTAATAAAGGGAATGGAGGGACTAGAATACCCAGAGAGGTTGTCAAAGTTAGGCCTATTTACGTTGGAAAAGAGAAGGCTTAGGGGATACCTCATAAACATGTATAAATACATCAGGGGGCAGTACAGAGATCTCTCCCATGACCTGTTTATACCAAGGATGGTGACAAAGACGAGGGGGCACACTATGCGTCTGGAAAGGAGGTTCCTGCACCAGCATAGAAGGGGATTCTTTACGGTCAGAGCCGTGAGACTCTGGAACTCTCTGGGAGAGGAAGTGGTGATGTCCAACTCACTTAATGAGTTCAAGAGAGGCCTGGACGCCTTTCTTGAGAACAATAAAATTACATCTTATGCTTAGTGATAGTTAATTAATCCAGGGATTTAATCTGACTGCCAGATTGGAGTCGGGAAGTGAATTTTTCCTCAGTGAAGTAAATTGGCCTATACCGCATGGGTTTTTTTTGCCTTCCCCTGGATCAACACTGCGGAATAGCTGCAGTGCACAAGAAATAGGCTGAACTGGATGGACGCTTGTCTTTTTTTGGCCTTATAAACTATGTAACTATGTAACTATAACATTTTACTACCTTATCTGGCCATGTTGTGTGTGAGACATGATCAGATACATCCTGTATCATTTATGAAAGAGGGACTCTGAAGGTCATAAAGCGTATGTTTACAGGGCCGTAAGGCGGCCCTCAATATTCTTATTGTTGTTGCCATGAGCCGGCTATGCTTTGTTGTTCCGATTATTAAGGAGTGGGTTTCCTATACTGTTTTTGCGTATGCAGTGACTGCAAGGGCTGCCAAAAGTTTGAATGCACTCCAATACCCCTTTGAAGAGACATCGAGGAGGGCCTCAGTATAAAATTTTTTTCTCACTATAAAGGAGTGGGTCTCTAATACTGTTATTGCATATGCAGTGAGTGGCAGGGCTGCTACAAAATTTGTACGCACTCCAATACCCCTTTGAAGAGACGTAGAGGAGGGCGTCATTAAAAAAAAAATGTTCACATTATTAAGGAGTGGGTTTCCTACAGTGGTAATGCCCATGCAGTGACTGCAAAGGCTGCCAAAAATTTGGACACACTCCAATACCCCTTTGAAGAGACGTAGAGGAGGTCCTCATTAAAAAAAAATTCTCATTATTAAGGAGTGGATCTCCTATAGTGGTAATGCCAATGCAAAGTGCATGGGCTGAAAAACATTTACCCCGGGAGGAAGGGGGGGTATTCATGAACATACTGTATAACATACAGAATGTTAGAGGTAGGCCTCTAAAAAAATTTCCTATGGGAATCATAAACACCCTTACAAAAAAATTATGTGGGTGTTGCATGATGGTCACCCAGTTGATATGGTGGTGAAGGATGAGGAGAAGGAAAAGGAGGAGGGTGACCTAAAATAGACTAAATTAAGAAGCGTATACCCATGTCTGGATGTGAAGAGGTGCATGGGAATAGACCCCCCAAAAAAACACTGGATTTGACTTTATGTTCCGCTGCTATCATCCGGTGGTATTGCGAAGTCTGGCCCAATCCAGCCCTTGTTCACTTTGATAAGAGTCAGCCTGTCAACATTTTCAGTTGACAAGTGGAGGCACCCATCAATTATAATGCCTCCGGCGGCACTAAAAGCCTGCTCTGACAAAAAGCTTGAGGCAGGGCAGGCCAGGACCTCCAAGGTGTAGAGAGACAGTTCATGCCACGTGTCCAGCTTGAATACCCAATAGTTATAAGGCACAGAGGATGTTGATACAGTCAGCAAGGTACTCCTTTAGCATCTTCCAAAACTTTTCCTTCCTTGTCAGAGTACCCAGAGCATCAGGGTCTGAGTGCTGGGAGGGTCTGAGAAAATTGTCTCACACCTTTGACAGTGTTCCCCTGCCTCTGCTGCATCGTATTTGTGTCTCCCTTGCCTGTACTCCTTGATTGTCCAACAATCTGTGACCTCTGCCACCAGCATTTTCAGATGGTAATTTTTTTAATAATTCCTCAACAAGGGCCTTCTGGTACTGCAACATTTTATTAGACCTCTCAGCCATGGGAAGGAGAGATAGAAATTTCTCCTTGTAGCGTGGGTCTAGAAGCGTTACCAACCAGTAATTATTGTTGCCCAAAATGTGTACAATGAGAGGGTCACGGGAAAGGCAGCAGAACATAAAGTCAGTCACATGTGCCAGACTGCCAACAGCCAAGACTTCTCTGTCCTGACCCAGAGCACGACTTTCCATGCTCTCCTCCTCCTGGTACTCCTTCTCATTCTCCCTCTCCTCAGGCCATCCATGCTGAACAAATGGTATGACTGTTGTGTGGATAGTACCATCTGTAGCGCAGGAAAACAGCTCCTGTTCCTCTTAATCCTCTTTCTTCTCCTCCTCATTATCACCCAATCTGCATTGAGATGAGATGAGGCTGGGCTGTGTGGTATCACCCTGTATAGTTCCTTGCTCCATCTCATTGTGCTCCGCCTGCAATGCCTCCTCTGTAATTGTGAGCAGCAAGCATTTCAGTAGACAGAGAAGTGGGATGTTGATGCTAATTATGGCGTCATTGCCGCTCATCATCTCGATGGAGTCCTCAAAGTTTTGGAGGGCGGCACAGATGTCAGACATCCATGCCCACTCATTAGCTCTTATGCGTGGAGGCTGACCTGAATACCAACGGGCGTATTGTAGCTGGTACTCAACAAGTGCCCTCTGCTGCTCACAAATCCTCCCCAACATATGCAACGTTGAGTTCCAATGCATGGTGACATCGCACACCAGTCGGTGAGTTGGAAGGTGCAAGTGCTGATGAAGCACGGCAAGGGCGGCGGAAGCTGCAGGTGACTTTCGGAAATGGGCACGCACATGGTTTACTTTCACAAGCAGCTCAGGCAGATCCGGGTAGGTTTTGAAAAAACGCTGAACCACTAGTTTGAGCACATGGGCCAGGCATGGTACATGTACGAGCTTGCCTGGCCTCAGAGCCGCCAACAGGTTCCAACCATTGTCAGAGCCGCCTTGCTGTAGGTTCAGCGATGACAGCCACAGATCTGCCTGCTCTGTTACCGCTGTCAACAACTCTGAAGCGGTGTGTGGTTTGTCCCCTAAGCATATTAGCTTCAACACAGCCTGTTGCCACTTGACCGAGGCAGTGCTGCAGTGCTTCCGACTTCTGTAGTCATTTTGGAGATGGAGGCTGAAGAAGAAGAGGAGGTGCAGAGGCTGTAGAATGTGGGGGCAACCCTGATTGACCCAGGGCCCACAAACCTCGGCACCGGGAGGACGAGTTCCGTCCCAGGGTCCGACTGGGTCACGGCTTCCACTATATTAACCCAGTATGCCGTCAGCGAGATGTACCGTCCCTAGTCACAAGCACTTGTCCACGTGTCTGTGGTTAGGTGGACATTCCCAGTAACTGCATTGTTGAGGGCACGGGTAATGTTCTGGGACACATGCTTGTGTAAGGCGGGGACAGCACACCGGGAGAAATAGTGGCGGTTGGGGACCGAGTACCGAGGGTCAGTCGCCACCATGAGGTTGCGGAAAGATTCTGTCTCCAGGAGACTAAAAGGCAACATTTCGAGTGCAAGCATTCAATAAATGTGGCAGTTTAGTGATGTTGCCTGTGGGTGGTTGGCTTTGTATTTACCCTTGCGTTCAAAGGACTCAGGTACAGACAACTGAACTCTGCGCTGTGACATGGATGTGGTTTCTGATAGTGGTGGTTGCAAGTGTGCAACGACAGGTGCAGGGCGGGAGGCATCTTCGCCTGTCCCATGGAGAGGGGATTGGCGTGCAAGCACAACAGCAGAACAGGCAGTGGTGTCACCCGCAGATGCTGTTTCTGGACCCTGGCATTCGTCCCAACTAGTCAGGTGCTTTGCTGTCATGTGCCTGCCTGAGCATGCTGGTGGTGGTCAGGGTGGTAGTTTTTCTGCTCCTGCTGATGCTGGCATGGCAGATGTTTCAAATGGCCTTTTGGGGGTTATCTGGACAGTCTTTAAAAAAGCGCCAGACTCTGGAAGACCTTACAGTTGGACTGGCAACTTCCCTCGTGTTGGTGTTCCGGGGTACATTTGCCCGCCTTGTCTGTGACCACCCTACTGCTTGTTCGTTCCTGTTGTGGTTCTACACCTCCCTCGCCCTCAGTGCTGCTGTCCTCGCTATGCATGTCACCTTGCCAGGTTGGGTCAGTGACTTCATCGTCCACCACCTTGTCTTCCACGTACGCACCCTGGGCCTCTTCCTGACTCGCTGGCAATTGTGTCTCATCATCATCATCCACCTCTTGTGAAATTAATTGCACTTTCCCACCGTTGCCTTCGTGTGACCTTGGTTGCTCAAATATTTGGGCATCGCTACATGCGATCTCCTCTTGCCCCGCTTGAAGTGGGCCAAGCGAGAGTCCTAAATCTATAAATGGAAAAGTGAACAGCTCTTCGGATTGTCCAAGTGTGGGATCACTTGGCTCTGGGCACTCGACATGGTGGGAGGAATGAGGATCATGGTGAAGAATATGTGGTCCAGACTCACGGCTACTGAGACTGGACCGTGTGGAAGACAGGCTCGTGGTGGTGGCAAAATGACTGGAAGCATTATCTGCTGTCCAACTACCAACCTTTTCACACTGCTCTGGCTTCAATAGTGGTATTTTCCACTGCCCCCTACAAAGTGGGACAGGAAGATAGGGCAACATGATGTGGGTGCTTGTTGTGCTCCCTTAGCAGGCACAATTTCAGCTTGCCCATGGCCCCGGCCTCTGCATGCACCATCACCATCACGTCCACTTCCCCGTCCCTTGCCACGCGCCTTGCCAATTTCAAATGGAGTATAATATTTGGCACGCTCCCCAAAATGTCACGATTATTATGGTAGTAATATCGGATCACGTCTGATGACCACGGTTTTAGGCAGTGGCCTGGTAGTATGGTATTGGTCAGCGACCAAGTGTGAATAGGTTGAACAACACACAACTGGCAGACTTTGAATGGAGTGTAATATTTGGCACGCTCACAAAAATGTCACGATTATTATGTCAGTAATATCGGATCACGTCTGATGATGGACAAGTTTCTCTGCTTTCACAATACAGCAATGTGAATAAAATCAAACAAATCTGGCTGTATTCTGCTAACAAGCAAGCAGTTAAAATGGTGTATTATATTGCTTTTTAAGCAAATAATCAGGATTAAGAGCAAAAAGAATATTAGCCCTCTAGGGCTATGGATATCTGTAAAAGCAGCAGACAGAATGTGCAAGGGACCCTATTCTGCTCTATACACTCTCCACAAACTCTGCCTGCCTAACTCCTGCTATCACCAGGATTACTGTATTTTTCAGACTATGAGACGCACTGGACCATAAGACGCACCTAGGTTTTTGAGGAGGAAAATAGAAAAAAAATTGAAGCAAAAAATGTGGCCACGATGCACCGTTAAGAGGGAGGGGGTCTGCTACTGACACTGGTATAGGGGTAATGTCCCCAAATTCTGTTAATCTCCCCCATCCTGGTATATATGCCCCCCTTCCTATTATATGTGGCCCCCATCCCCATCCTGGTATGCATGGCACCCCTCATCCCCATCCTAGTATGCTTGGCACCCCTCCATCCTGGTATGCATGGCACCACTCCATCCTGGTATGCATGGCACCCCTCATCCTTATCATGGTATGCATGACACCCTTCATCCCTATCCTGGGATGCATGGCACAGCAATCCCCATCCTGGTATGCATGGCACCCCTCATCCTTATCCTGGTATGCATGGCACCCCTCATCCCTATCCTGGTATGCATGGCACAGCAATCCCTATCCTGGTATGCATGGCAACCCTCATCCCTATCCTGGCATACATGGCACCCCTCATCCTTATCCTGGTATGAATGGCCCCCTCATCCTTATCCTGGCATGTATGGCCCCCTCATCCTTATCTTGGTATGCATGGCCCCCTCATCCTTATCCTGGTATGTATGGCACCCCTCATCCCTATTCTGGCATGCATGGCACCCCTCATCCTTATCCTGGTATGCATGGCCCCCTCATCCTTATGCTGGTATGCATTGCTTCCTCATCCTTATCCTGGTATGCATGGCACCCCTCATCCCTATCCTGGTATGCATGGCACCCCTCATCCCTATCCACGTATGCATGCCACCCCTCATAATAATAATAATAATAATTTTATGTTTATCCTTATCCTGGTATGCATGGCCCCCTCATCCTTATCCTGGTATGCATGGCCCCTCTCATCCTTGTCCTGGTATGCATGCCACCCCTCATCCCTATCCAGGTATGCATGCCACCCCTCATCCTTATCCAGGTATGCATGCCACCCTGCATCCTTATCCAGGTATGCATGCCACCCCGCATCCTTATCCAGGCATGCATGGCCCCCTCATCCTTATCCCAGTATGCATGGCCCCCTCATCCTTATCCCGGTATGCATGGCCCCCTTATCCTTATCCTGGTATGCATGGCCCCCTCATCCTTATCCTGGTATGCATGGCCCCCTCTTCCTTATCCTGGTATGCATGGCCTCCCCTAATCCCCATCATGCTGCACATAAAAAAATAAACACTCTTACTCACCTTCTTTTTCTCTCCTCCAGCGCTGCGTCCTGTCTGCCCGCACTGATCTCGCCATGTGAGCCGCGCATGACATCACTGCCATGCACGGCTCACAAGGTGAGATCAGCTGCTGGAAAAGTCACTGCCCCCCATGCTGGGACTGTGTGCGTGGGGAGCAGTGACTTCATGCTCTTTAATAGTCGTCATACAGTGTAGCCGCAGCGCGGCTCCTGCTGCTCCCGGGGGATCGCGTGTGCCCGCTATTAAAGAGCATGAATATTCACCCCCTGGAGAGGGGCTGAATATTCATGCCCTTTAATAGCAGGAACACGAGATCGCCCGGAAGCAGCAAGAGCCGCGCTGCGGCTACACTGTGTGGAGGCTATTAAGGAGAATTAATATTCACTACTCCCCATTCCCATAGGCCTGGGAAGCAGTGAATATTCATTTTCTTTAGCAACGAGGACTGCTTCAGGCAGCTGCTGTCTCCTGTGCCCCGCTCCTCCACCGCTACCACTCCTCCCACACCCCACACTGTGTATATATATATATATATATCCTCCCAACATTCGGACTGTAAGACCCACCCCCCATTTTCCTCCAAAATTTTGGAGGAAAAAAGTGCTTCTTATAGTCCAAAAAATACGGTAATATCTGCAGCAGAATTAGTCCTTAGAAGGACTGTTAGTTCAGATGTGTGTGTATATATATATATATATATATATATATATATATATATATGTATATATGTATAGTACAGACCAAAAGTTTGGACACACCTTCCCATTTAAGGATTTTTCTGTATTTTCATGACTATGAAAATTGTACATTCACACTGAAGGCATCAAAACTATGAATTAACACATGTGGAATTATATACTTAACAAAAAAGTGTGAAACAACTGAAAATATGTCTTATATTCTAGGTTCTTCAAAGTAGCCACCTTTTGCTTTGATGACTGCTTTGCACACTCTTAGCATTCTCTTGATGAGCTTCAAGAGGTAGTCATCGGAAATGTATAGAAATCCATTGAGAAACTGAAATCATTTTGAGGGTGAAATAAAAAAATCATAAAACTAAAGCAATATGGTTGCATAAAAGTGAACAACCTCTTTTAATTGGGGCTCTGGTTGTGTTCATAATTTGTTGGTCATATTTAATGTCTGCCAACAGTTTTTTGCTATGTAATCTGAGAGCAGCATGATATAGTAGCTGAGACCCTGTAGAATGATGAAGGCAGTATTATGCTTTGGGGCTGTTTTTCTGTAGCTAGAACTGGGGCTTTAGTGAAGTTGGATGGAATTATGAACAGTTCTAAATATCAGTCAATTTTGCAACAAAACATTCAGATCTTCTGTTAAAAAGATGAAAATGAAGAGGAATTTCACCTTTCAGCACAACAATGACCCTAAGCGTACCTCCAAATCAACAAAAGAATGGTCTGGACAGAAAAAGATTACAGTTTTGCAATGACACAGCCAGAGCCCACACCTGTCATAAATTCAATGGGTACTTCAACAAAGTATTAGTTTAAGGGTTTGCATATTTATGCAATCACATTATTTTAATTCATTATTTTTATTTTTCCACTTGTAAAGATTTCAGTTTATTGTTAATTGAACTGTACAGATTATGGGTAACATTAAAGGTATAAAAAGTTCTGAAGTGATTCTTCTTGATAAGATTTTTTTTACATGGCAAAGACCTGCCATTTAAACAGCGGTGAAAACATTTTTAAATCTACTGTAAAGTAACCACTTAACGACCTATGACGTATAGCTACATCATAGGTTACCTCCCCCTTTTTCATCAGCTGACAATTTGCCCTCAACATCCGCAGGTGGAATTGTGACCCACCCGTGTCTCGTAATATGTTAAATGTTAAGATAAAAGCATTTTATTAATACCATTTTGGCGTAGATACAAACAACAGTTCAGCGCGCAAAAAAATAAGCCCTCACCCAGCCCCAGATCCCAAAAACTGGAGACGATACGGGTCTCGAAAAATGGTGTGATTTTTTTTTTTTTACTATTTTTTTTTTTCATCACATAAATAAAAAAGAACCTATACATATTTTAATATCTACAAACTTGTAATGACCTGGAGAATCATAATAGCAGTTTCAGCATTTGGTGAGCATGGTAAAAAAAAAAAAAAAACAATTGTGGAATTCCACTTTTTTTACAATTTCACCGCACTTGGAATTTTTTCCTGTTTTCCAGTACACTATATTGTAAAATCAATGGTGTTGTTCAAAAGTACAACTTGTCCTGAAAAAATCCCTCACATGACCATATTGGCGGAATAATAAAAAAGTTATGGCTCTGTGAAGTAGGGTAGCAAAAAGCAAAAATGTAAAAACGGAAAAACCCAAGGTGTTAAAGGGGTTAAAGTGAATAATAAACAATGTTTAAATAAAGTAAAAAAAAAATCCTGAATTGCTGTTTCTTTTGTACTGCGACACGAAAACTAATGATTTCTTTTGAACAGTGTATTATTGTATAAAATAGTAAAACATAAATATGACTATATAAGTTGGGATTTCCATAATTGTACTGACTTAAAAAACACTTTAACTCCGATCAGGGCTGAACTGGGACTTAAATTCAGTCCTGGCATGTGAAAGCACACAGGTCCATGCTGCCCCCCACCTCACCTTCTCCTGAGGGAAATCAAGATTTTTTCAAGACCAATATTAGCAGTAATACTGTTATATAAGATTAAATGATATTGTTATGCCAAGACTACACAACACTACCACATAGTGCCACAATAATGCCATCACACTAATCAATAAAAAGGCTGTACACCCTGAGTAAGTTTTCGGCAAGTAGTAGTGCAGCCTGCTGAATCTTAAAGAGGTTGTCCACTACTATAGAACATGCCCCCCATCGATGTAAACGGTGGAAATGCGATTTTTAGTAAATACCTTACACTGTCAGTCTTGCCTTTGAGTGGCGCTATCCCTGACTGCTCACAAGCTTTACGTGTCCCCAGCCGCAGCCGGCTCCAACATTCGCTGATGCCACGTCAAGTTCAGGCTGCAGCCGGGCGTGACCAAGTGACGCGCTCCCCGCTGATTGATGGGCTGTGGGTGGGGCTTCACCACACATCACAGCCCAGCATCCACCGCGCGCTTTCCCAATGAATGCGGGAGAGAGGAAGCGGGCGGTTGATGCTGGGCCAATATTGCTTTACAAGTTAATAGCAAAAGGTACTTTGTTAATATTTTTTGATCAAAAAGAACAGAAGTCATCTAACCTCTTCAAAGTGTACCTTTTATATGGATGGTTCCTATCACTAATATCTCAAGTTTCTATGTGTCAAGCCATTCCTCATCTGAAGTGGGGAAATGAAATGAGGTATAGCTAATTAATAAAACCAAGTTTGGGAAACTTGTGGATAAGGGTACTGAGCCTTGGAGGGGGCCAAACATCCCAATATATATATTACATAAAAGTAAAATTAAAAAAAAGGACCCGCACACATTTAGCATTAAATAAATGTACAAGTAAACAAATACACTGTGTGGCCAATATAAAAAGATATACATACACTATGCGTGGTTGGATGGCTTTTGCACTTTTTGATCAAATATGTTAACCAAGTACATTACATTTTTCACCTTCATAGCAATTATTGGTGTTTATTTATTCATTAATTGCAGTGTGCTGACGCATAATGTATGTTTATGTTTGTATATTGGGCACAGCGTATTTGTTTACCTGTACATTGATTTAGAACTAAAGGTATGTGGGTTTTTTTATTTTGCTTTTATGTAGTATATAGTGATGAGTGAACTGGCTTGCCACTACTCGGTACTCACCCGAGCATCACTGTGCTCAACAAGCTCGGCGCCCGGTGAGTATTTCCGGGTTGCTCTTGTGGGTTCCCTGCCCTGCATGTTTGGCGCTCTTTAGAGAGCCAATGAGCATGCAGGGATTGCTTTCCACGCACTGTAATGCCGTAGCCATGTTGGTTGTGGGCATTACAGTGATTGGCTGGCCGCATAACGTCATCGGGTCTATAGAAGACCTGATGCTTCTATGCTCGTCACAGTCTACCACGGAAACAGGCAGAGTAGGGAGAGCAGCTGCTGAGTCAGGGAGAGATTTGGTTGTTTATAGTTAGTATAGGTATTCCACAGCATATCTATATATCCATCTGAACTAACAGTCCTTCTGAGGGCTAATCCAGCTGCATATATTCAGTGGTGATAGCAGGAGTTAGGCAGGCAGGCAGGGTATTTGGCAGACTACAGTGCATATATCACAAGAGGGTCCATTGCACGGTCTGTCTGCTGCTGCTGTTAGATATTTGTAGACATAGCCCCAGATATCAGGGGCCAGGGCTAATTTTTTTTTTATCTTAATCCTGATAATTTGCTTAAAAAGCAATCCAGAGTACACAATTTTTCTGCTCCATTTGCTTGTTAGCACTGCAGAATACAGCCAGATCTTTTCCATATTACAGTAATAAAAATTGAGAAATTAGAACTGAACATGGAAAATATTGTGTCAGTGAAACTATTCACACGAGGTCGCTGTGAAGAATAGTATTAGTAAACTACAGGCCTGCTATTTAAAACCGTGGTTTTTCGTCAGACGTACAAGGGGCGTTCATTAAAGATTTCACCTGACCCACTTACTGTGGACTGAGAGCAATGAAACTTGGCACAGTTATTAGTCCTTCTCTACATAGGTGCCACCTTGGGACACACACTTCTCCCAACTCTTTAAGCAACTGTAAACACCTCGCTTGTAGAAGTCGACAAGTTGCTCCAAAAGTCACGTTGTGACTTCGGAAATCAGAGTCTCATCATCTGGAAAATGCTTGTCCTTCAAAAATAACATCATTTTTGGAAAGAGCTGGATGTCCGATGGTGTGAGGTCGGGTCAATAAGGGGGATATGGTAGAATTTCAAAGCCACAGGAGCATGCTTCCATTTGGGTAACATGTGAGTTGTAAACTGGTGCATTGTCTTGCAGAAGGCGGACAGACACCTTTGGTGAGCATACCACGTCTATTGCTTTTGATGGCCTCCCGCAATTTCTGCAGCAGTGAAGCATAGTATGCCCCATTGATCATGGTACCCTTTGCTAGGAAATCCATCAATACTACTCCATGCTGGTCCCAAAATACTGTGAGCATAACCTTGCCTGCCGGGGGTTGGTCACACGCCTTTTTTGGAGGCCGTGAGTCATGATGCTTCCATTGCATAGACTGGATAGGCTCAGGATCATAGTGATGGACCCAGCTTCAATCCTATGTGATCAGTCTTTTGAAAAATTCCTCCTGGTTTCCATGGCACATCGTCAATAGAACTTGAGAGCATTCGACTCGTTCCTGCTCCTGGAAAGGTGTGATCAACCGGGGAACCCAGCAAGTGGATACCTTATGCATGTGAAGATGGTCTTGGATGATTTTTTTCCACGGACTCCTCACTAATCTTGACATTTTGGGCTAGGTGGCGAATGGTTACGCGGTGATTTTCCAAAATGGTGACCTCCACTTGCTTTATGGTGTGTTCATCAATAGCAGAGTGGGGTCTTGCTGGAATTGGAGCTGTTTGCACCGAAGTCCGACCACATTTCAGTTGACAATGCCAGTTCTTGACTACATCATATGAAGGGGAATCCTCACCATAAACCTCTTTCATCTCATCGAACGTCTCCTTTGGTCAGTATTCCACTGGGTCCATAATCAAACCTCACACCACTTCAACACCTGTAAAATCAAGACCGTTATCAGTTGTGATTTGCAAATTGGCACGTGACCTATAGAGACTTATATCATAACACATGTGAAGTTTCAGCGTTCTGTAATAAATAGAAGTGGGTCAGTGGAAATCTTTAATGAACGCCCCTCGTATCACATATAACTGCATTCCAAATTAAGCCATTTCTGGCCTCCAGTTCCATTTTGTTGCAGTGTGTCAGTGAAGCTATTCACACGAGGTCACTGTGAAGAATAGTATTAGTAAACTACAGGCCCGCTATTTAAAACCGTGGTTCTCCGTCAGACGTATCTCATACAACTGTGTTCCAAATTCAGCCATTTCTGGCCTTTATTTACATTTTGTTGCAGGGTGTCGGTGAAGCTATTCACACGAGGTCACTGTGAAGAATAGTGTTTGTAAACTACAGGCCCGCTATTTAAAACTGTGGTTGTCCATCAGACGTATCACATATAGCTGTGGTTGAAATCTAGCCATTTGTAGTGACCGTGTAAAATATTGTCCTCCATTTAAAATGGGCAAAGTGTATGGCAAGGTACGGGGAAGTGGACGTGATGGTGCATGCAAAGGCCGAGGCCATGGGCAAGCTGAAATTGTGCCACAACCAACACCCACATCTTGTCGCTCGACCTTCCTGTCCCAATTACTAGGGGACCGCAGAACACCACTATTGAACGCAGAGCAGTGTCAAAAGGTTGTTGGTAGGATAGCAGATAATGCTTCCTGTAGCGTCGGCGTCCCTGCCTCCTGCTAGGCAGGGACGCCGTTCCCCTCACCTCTCCACTCCGTGCCCGGCGGCTTCCTCCCGCTCTGCTGGCAGCGCGCGCTGCTTCCCGGCCTCTGTGCTTAGGGCGCGCGCGCGCTCCCCCTCTCTTAAAGGGGCCGCGCGTGCCTCCCTAAGGAGTCCCCGGCCAAAATGGAGGTGCCCGAGCAATGTTGTTACAAAGCCTTTCAACTCTGCTTCAGCCCTCAGGTCCCATTACCAGGTACCTGCCAGTTACCTGCCAGATCTCTGCTTGATACCTACCTGATACCTGTCTATCTGCTTGCATTCCTGCGGTCCGACAGTCTGCCTACCAACACCTGCCGGTCTGTCTATGGATCTGTCCGCCCACGGACTAGGAGGTACCCACCTGCTACCTGCCTGCTAGCCTACCTGGAGGCTCGGCTGTCACTTGCCGTGACCACCTGCCTGTCCAGAGACTCTTGCCCGCTCACCTGGGAGCACTCACCTGCTACCTGCCTGCTAGCTTACCTGGAGGCTCTGCCGTCACTTGCCGTGACCACCTGCCTGTCCAGAGACTCCTGCCCGCTCACCTGGGAGCAACCACCTGCTATCCCCCTGCTAGCCTACCTGGAGGCTCTGCCGTCACTTGCTGTGACCACCTGCCTGTCTAGAGACTCTTTCCCTGCTGTCACTTGCCGTGACCACCTGCCTGTCTAGAGACTCTTATCCTGCTGTCACGTGCCGTGACCACCTGCCTGTCTAGAGACTCTTATCCTGCTGTCACTTGCTGTGACCACCTGCCTGTCTACAGACTCTTACCCTGCTGTCACTTGCCGTGACCACCTGCCTGCCAAGAGACTGTTCCCGTCACTTGCCGTGACCTCCTGCCCTTCTACCCAGAGACTGTCCCTGTCACTTTCCGTTACTACCTGCCCGCCTTCCCTGGGAGCCACCCGCTTCCTTACAAGTACTGCCACTTTGTATATTTGCTCAGAGGTTCCACCTCCCAGACCCGTTACAGTGTGCTCGGGCCATGGAACCCGGTGGCACCCAAGCTTCCTCGCTCTCGGACCTATGTCATGAACTTTCCCGTCAGAGGTCCCAACAGGACTCCATCCTGAGTCACCTGCGTAGTGTTAACTCCCGCTTGGACACATTGACTGCCTCATCGGGAGCGGCCTCCACTCGCACACTTACTACCCCGGCACCGCCGCTGCCCATCAATACCATGGCATCTCTTCCCGGTCCCCGCCTCTCCGCCCCGTCTCGTTTTGGCGGAGATCCCGGCCAGGCACGGGGCTTCATTAACCAGTGCACTCTGCACTTCGAACTGTTGGCACACCAGTTTTCCACCGACCGAGCCAAAGTAGCCTTCATCATGTCCCATCTCACGGGGGAGGCGCTGGCTTGGCTAAATCCTTTATGGGAGAGAGGAGACCCCCTGGTGTCCAACCTGCCAGTCTTTCTCACGGCTTTCCGGAAAGTCTTCGACGAAACAGGACGGAAGACTTCATCCGCCTCATCCCTGCTACGTCTCCGTCAAAGAAGTCTCACCGTGGGCCAATATGCCATACAGTTCCGTACCCTTGCTTCGGAGCTTGCCTGGGATAATGACGCCCTGGTGTCCGTCTTCTGGGAGGGTCTGTCCGGCCATATTAAAGATGAACTCGCCAGTCGGGACATTCCTACCACTCTCGATGACTTAATAACACTTGCTACCCGGATTGACATCCGGTTCCAGGAGCGCACCAAAGAGGTCATCCGTGAGAGGAGGTTTCCACGCCTTACCCCTACCTTCCAGAAACCCGTCACTTCCTCCGTTACTCCCCAGGCGCACTCACCGGAGCCTATGCAGGTCGACCAGACCAAGATGGTCAAAACCCGTCAAGAGTTACGCCGTGCCGAGGGGAGCTGCTTCTACTGTGGCAGTAAGGAGCACCGGATCCGTTCCTGCCCGGAGAGGTCGGGAAACGCCTGTGTCTGGGATCGTTCAGAGAGGTCGCCCTAGACAAGAGTAAACCCTCTCCATCTCTGATGCTGTCGGTCTCTATCATCTGCGGGGAGAACCGTTATTTTGAACTGGCTCAACTTGACTCTGGAGCTGCCGGAAATCTCATTTCTCAGTCCCTGGTGGAGAAATACTGCATTCCCACCAAACCTCTGGCTGTACCCTTATCTGTCGCCGCCGTGGATGGGGGCCTCTTACCACATCCCTTCCAACTCATCACCGAATCCATAACTCTGCAGGTGGAAATGCTGCACTCTGAGAGCATCTTCTTTCATGTTCTGCCTGGACTCTCTCACGCCCTCTTGCTAGGCCTACCTTGGCTTCAGAAACATGCACCCGTGCTTGATTGGCAGACCGGAGAAGTCCTTCGCTGGGGACAGGACTGCCATAAGACTTGTTAGTTCCCGTTCATCCTGCCCATCCTTCTCCTACCCCAGCCAATCTACCCGGCCTACCGATTCCCTATTGGTCTTATGCGGATGTCTTTAATAAAAAAGAAGCAGAAACATTACCCCCTCATAGACCATACGACTGCCCAATCGCCCTAATACCCGGCGCTACTCCTCCCCGTGGGCGTATTTACCCTTTGTCCGCTGCTGAGACCCGGTCCATGTCTGAATATATTGAGGAGAATCTGGCCCGGGGATTTCTCCGGAAATCTACCTCCCCGGCGGGAGCAGGCTTCTTCTTCGTCAAAAAGAAGGACGGCTCACTCCGTCCCTGTATAGACTATAGAGGCCTTTACCAGATAACGGTGAAAAATAAATACCCCCTTCCGCTCATTCCTGAATTATTTGACCGTCTGAGGGGGGCTAGAATCTTCACCAAGCTGGACCTCCGTGGGGCGTATAACCTGGTCCGTATCCGTCAGGGGGATGAATGGAAGACGGCATTCAACACCCGGGACGGCCACTATGAATACGTTGTAATGCCCTTCGGTCTCTGTAACGCTCCCGCCGTCTTTCAAGAGTTGGTCAATGACATCTTCCATGACCTTCTCTACTATTGCGTGGTGGTGTACCTGGACGACATCTTGGTCTTCTCTCCGGATCTTCTCACTCACCGGAGTGACGTTCGTCAGGTCCTACTCAGGCTCAGGCAGAACCACCTCTACGCTAAATATGAGAAGTGCCTCTTTGAGCAGACCTCGCTTCCTTTTCTGTGCTACATAATCTCTCAGACCGGCCTACGAATGGATCCTGAGAAACTGTCTGCCATCCAGAAATGGCCTCGACCAGAGGGGTTGAAGGCTATTCAGTGGTTCCTGGGCTTCGCCAACTACTACCGCCTCTTCATTCCGCACTTCTCTTCCCGGACTGCCCGTATCTCGGCGCTCACCCGTAAGGGCACTAATCCCAGAGAATGGCCGCCCGAAGCAGACGAGGCCTTCCTTTCCTTAAAACAAGCTTTCTCTTCCGCCCCTGTGCTGCATCGTCTGGACGGCAATAACAATTCTTCCTAGAAGTCGACGCTTCCTCCTCTGAAGCCGGAGCAGTACTTACCCAAAAGTCGTCTTCCGGAAGAATGGTAACCTGCGGCTTCTTCTCCAAACTCTTCTCCTCTTCTGAACGCAATTATTCTATAGGAGACCGAGAATTATTGGCCATTAAGCTGGCACTGGAGGAGTGGCATTACCTGCTCGAGTGGGCTCTTCACCCGGTAATAATTAACACGGACCACAAGAACTTGGCTTACCTCCAGAGTGCCCAGAGACTTAACCTGCGCCAAGCCCGGTGGTCCTTGTTCTTCGCCCGCTTTAATTTCATTCTTCATTTTCACCCGGCTGACAAAAACATCAAAGCTGATGCCTTGTCCCGATCCTTTTTGGTCTCTGATCTTGAGGAGGAGCCTAAACACATCATCAACCCCGCCAAGGTAATGCAGGTGGCTCCCGTGAATCTAAATCGTCTTCCACCCGGTAAGACGTTCGTAACTGTACCTGATCGTGAGAAGGTCCTACACTGGGGACACTCGTCCAAGCTAGCTGGCCACGCTGGTCAGAAAAAGACCCTCCAGCTTATTACCCGGCATTACTGGTGGCCTACCCTGCACAAGGATGTAATAGACTTTGTATCAGCCTGTGTGTCCTGCGCCCGCAGCAAGGTTCCGAGACATCTGCCAGCTGGCCGTCTCCTTCCTCTTCCTGTACCTGCTGTCCCGTGGCAGCATATAGCTATGGACTTTATAACGGATCTCCCTGTCTCTGCCGGTTATACGGTTATTTGGATGGTCGCTGACCGCTTTTCCAAAATGGCTCACTTTATTCCCCTGCCGGGTCTCCCGTCTGCATCAGAATTAGCTAAAGACTTTATCCATCATGTCTTCCGTCTTCATGGTCTTCCTCTCCACATCGTATCCGACCGAGGGGTTCAGTTCACCTCTCGCTTTTGGCGAGCCATGTGTAAATTGCTGGGGTTCACCTTGGACTTTTCTTCTGCTTATCACCCACAATCCAATGGCCAAGTAGAACGGATCAACCAAAATTTAACCAGTTTCCTCCGGCACTTTGTTAATGCTCACCATTCCGACTGGGTGGATCTTTTACTGTGGGCCAAATTTTCCTACAATAATCACGAGAGCGAATCTTCCTCCAAATCCCCGTTTTTTGTAGTCTTCGGTCAGCATCCTCGGATCCCGTTTCCCGTCTCCACCTCGGTGGACAATCAGGCTGCGGAGTCTCTCGTTAACGAATTTTCCTCCATTTGGGAGAGTACCAGATCCGCACTTCTTCGGTCATCCGAGCGGATGAAAAAACAGGCTGACAAAAGACGTCTGGATCCACCACAATTCTGTCCTGGAGATAAGGTCTGGCTCTCGTCCAAATATGTCTGGCTCAAGATTCCTTCCTACAAGTTAGGGCCTCGGTTCATCGGTCCACTGGAAGTTATCAAACAAATCAACCCGGTGGCCTATAAATTGAAACTCCCGGCCAATTTGCGGATTCCTAACTCCTTCCATGTATCTCTACTCAAACCCGTGGTACTTAACTCTTTTTCCAAGTCTACAGGTACGCCTCCTGCTCCGGTTTCCACTGAAAACGAGTTTGAGGTAGGGAACATTCTGGCCACCAAAAGGGTAAGAGGAAAGTCCTTTTTTCTAGTGGATTGGAAGGGATTTGGTCCTGAAGAGAGAACGTGGGAGTCCCGGGAGAACATCCATGCCCCTCTCATCCTTGATAAATTTCTCTCTGGCCTAAAAAAGGGGGGGCCTAAAGGGGGGGTACTGTAGCGTCGGCGTCCCTGCCTCCTGCTAGGCAGGGACGCCGTTCCCCTCACCTCTCCGCTCCGTGCCCGGCGGCTTCCTCCCGCTCTGCTGGCAGCGCGCGCTGCTTCCCGGCCTCTGTGCTTAGGGTGCGCACGCGCTCCCCCTCTCTTAAAGGGGCCACACGCGCCACCCTAAGGAGTCCCCGGCCAATGGCCGAAGGACCTCACCATATATAACGCACCTCCTCCAAAATGGAGGTGCCCAAGCAATGTTGTTGCAAAGCCTTTCAACTCTGCTTCAGCCCTCAGGTCCCGTTACCAGATACCTGCAAGTTACCTGCCAGATCTCTGCTTGATACCTACCTGATACCTGTCTATCTGCTTGCATTCCTGCGGTCCGACAGTCTGCCTACCAACACTTGCCAGTCTGTCTATGGATCTGTCCGCCCGCGGACCAGGAGGTACCCACCTGCAACCTGCCTGCTAGCCTACCTGGAGGCTTGGCCGTCACTTGCCATGACCACCTGCCTGTCCAGAGACTCTTGCCCGCTCACCTGGGAGCGCTCACCTGCTACCTGCCTGCTAGCCTACCTGGAGGCTCGGCCGTCACTTGCCGTGACCACCTGCCTGTCCAGAGACTCCTGCCCGCTCACCTGGGAGCGACCACCTGCTATCCGCCTGCTAGCCTACCTGGAGGCTCTGCCGTCACTTGCCGTGACCACCTGCCTGTCTAGAGACTCTTTCCGTGCTGTCACTTGCCGTGACCACCTGCCTGTCTAGAGACTCTTATCCTGCTGTCACGTGCCGTGACCACCTGCCTGTCTAGAGACTCTTATCCTGCTGTCACTTGCCGTGACCACCTGCCTGTCTAGAGACTCTTACCCTGCTGTCACTTGCCGTGACCACCCGCCTGCCAAGAGACTGTTCCCGTCACTTGCCGTGACCTCCTGCCCTTCTACCCAGAGACTGTCCCTGTCACTTGCCGTGACTACCTGCCCGCCTTCCCTGGGAGCCACCCGCCTCCTTACAAGGACTGCCCCTTTGTATAGTTGCTCAGAGGTTCCACCTCCCAGACCCGTTACACTTCCAGTCACTTTGCCACCACCACCACCACCCTGTCTTCCACATGGTCAAGTCTCAGTATCCGTGACTCTATACCGCATATTCCTCACCCTTATCCTCCTTCCTCCCACCATGCCGAGTGCTCGGAGACAATTGATCCCACACTTGGACTCTCTAAGGAGCTGTTCAGTTTTCCATTTATAGATTCGGGCTTCTCACTCGGCCTGATTCAATTGGGTGAAGAGGAGAATGCGTGTAGCAATGCCCAAATATTTGAGCTGCGACGGTCACATGAAGGCAATGGTGGGAAAGTGCAATTACTGTCACAAGAGGTGGATGATGATGAGACACAATTGCCAGAATGTCAGGAGGAGGACCAGGGTTCGTAAGTGGAAGACGAGGTGGTGGATGATCTAGTTACTGTCCAAACCTGGCAGGGGGACATGCAGAGCAAGGACAGCAGCACAACAGGTAGGAAGAAGTTATGTGGTGGCTGCAGACACAATGCGGGAAAGTCTTCCCCGTAACACCAACATGACGGAATTGCCAGTACAACTGTTAGGTCTTCCCAAGTCTGGTTGTTTTTTAAAGACTCTGCAGATAACCCCAAAAAGGCCGTTTATGTTATGATCTGCAACAAGAACTAAGGAAAGATAGGGGAAAGCTGTCCCTACAGTAAGACTAAACTGAATCCCTACGATGTAGCGGGCTGCCTGTTCCTAGTGAACAGACCGGCCTTCGTCCTCGGCTAGTCTGAACGAAGACCTATAGAATTAAGGGAGGGGTCCCTAAAAGAACTAAGGACTGGGACAAAAATGGGACACCTCCTAAACAGAAGTTGTTTTAGAACACAAAAGACAAACTGAAAAAAAGTACTAGAGGTCCCAGAGGACCAAGCGAACTGACAGAGATAGGCACCGAAGCACAAGGCTAGCAAGACAGTCAAACAACACTGAAGTCCAGCAAAGCCAGAAGGGCGGAGCTGGAATATATAGGCAGATGGTCACGTGACCGCAAAACACAAGATAGAAAAAACTAACAGGAGGGTTCTAACAGTTTACACCACCTGCCAAGCCAGCATCAGCAGGGATAGCAAAACTAGCAGCCTGACCACCACCAACATGATCAGGCACATGGCAGCAAAGCACCCGACTAAGTGGGCTGAACCCCAGGGTCCAGCAACAGTGTCTGCGGGTGACACCACTGCTTCTTCCGCTGTTGTGCGTGCACACCAATCCCCTGTCCATGGTGCATGCGAAGATCCCTCCCGCCCTGCATCTCACTCTCAATTAGCACCATCAGCTAGCACATTCACGTCCTTGTCCCAGTGCAGCATTCAGTTGTCCCTAGTCCAGTCCTTGGAACGCAAGCTCAAATGCAGTCAACGCCCCACAGGCCACACTACTAAATTCACACATTTCGTGAATACTTGCGCTCGAAATGTTGCCTTTTAGGCTCGTGGAGACAGAAACTTTCCACAACCTGATAGCGGCGGCCATCCCCCAGTACTCGGTCCCCAGCCACCACTATTTCTCCCGATGTGCCGTCCCCGCATTACACAAGCACGTGTCCCACAACATTAGTCGTGCCCTCAACAACGCAGTTACTGGGAAACTCCACCTAACCACGGACACGTGGACAAGTGATTGTGGGCAGGGACAGTACATCTCGCTGATGGCACACTGGGTTAATATAGTGGAAGCCAAGACCCAGTCGGACCTTGGGACGGAACACGATCTAACGATGCCAAGGATTGCGGGCCCTGGGTCAATCAGGGTTGCCCCCACATTCTACAGCTCCTGCACCTCCTCCTCCTCTTCTTTAGCCTCCATCTCCAAAATGATCACATCAGTCACAAGCTGGAAGCACTGCAGCACTGCCTCGGCCAATCGCAACAGGCTGTGGTGAAGCTAATATGCTTAGCTGACAAACCGCACAATGCTTAATAGTTGTGGACAGCTCTGAAAGAGCAGGCAGATCTCTGGCTGACACTGTTGACCCTACAGCCAGGCATGGTCGTGTGTGACAATGGCCGGAATCTGGTGGCGGCTCTGAAGCAGGGCGAGCTCACACACGTGCCATGCCTGGCCCATGTGCTTAACCTCGTGGTTCAGCGGTTTCTCAAAACCTACCAGATCTGCTGGATTTGCTTGTCAAAGTATGTCACGTGTGTGCCTATTTTAGAAAGTCAGCTACAGCTTCCACCACCCTTGCCATGCTTCAGCAGCGTTTGTGGCTTCCAGCTCACCGACTGGTGTATGATGTCCCCACGCATTAGAACTCTACACTGAGGAGGATGAGGAGGAGAGCACGGCCTATTGGTGAGGAAACGGAAGTCTTGCCTGTTAACAGTCTGGCACACATGGCTGAGTTTATGTTATGTTGCCTTTCCCGTGACCCTCGCATTGTCCAAATTTTGGGTGACAGTCATAACTGATTGACGACACTCCTAGATCTACACTACAAGGAGAACTTTCTGTCTCTTATTCCTGCAGTGGACAGGCCTAATAAAATTGGGCAGTACCAGAAGGCCCTTGTTGCAGAATTATTAATAAAAATCCCATCTAAAAACACTGGTGGCAGAGGTCAGAGTTCGTTGGACAACCAAGGAGTACAGGCGAGAGAGACACAAATCCATTCCAGCAGAGATAAGGGAACACTGTCAAAGTTCTGGGACTGTTTTCTCAGACCCTCCCATCGCACAGGCCCTGATGCGAGGGGTACTCTCACAAGGAGGAAAAAGTTTCGGAAGATGCTGAGGAAGTACCTTGCCTACCGTACCAACGTCCTCCGTGATTCCTCTGTGCCGTATAATTATTGGGTATCCAAGCTGGACACGTGGCATGAACTGGCTCTCTGTGCCTTGGAGGTCCTGGCCTGCCTTGCTGCTAGCGTTTTGTCAGAGTGGGTTTTTAGTGTCGCTGGTGGAATTATAACCGATAGGCGCATCTGCCTGTCAACTGAAAATGCTGACAGGCTGACTCTTATAAAAATGTACAAGGGCTGGATTGCGCCAGACTTCTCAACACTACCAAATGATAGCAGCATAAAATAAACTCAAATACAGTGGTTTTGGGAGGTCTAACTCTTTTCCCATGCACCTCTGTTTTCACACCCAGACATGGGTATATGCTTCCTGATCTTTTCTATTTGTTCTTGTCCTCCTCCTTCTCCTCATCCTCCACCACCGTATCACCACCATATGTACCATATCGCCATATCTACGTCTCTTGCAAGGGGGCATTGGAGTGCCTCCAAATTTTTGGCAGCTGTTGCATTCACTACATAGGCAAACAGTATGGGAGAACCACTTCCTAATAATGGGAACATTTTTTTCAGGAGGCCCTCCTCTACGTCTCTTGCAAGGGGCATTGGAGTGCCTCTCAATTTTTGGCAGCTGTTGCATTCACTGCATAGGCAAACAGTATGGGAGAACCACTTCCTAATAATGGGAAAAAAAATTTCAGGAGGCCCTCATCTAGGTCTTTTGCAAGAGGCATTGGAATGCCTCCAAATTTTTGGCAGCCGTTGCAGTCACTGCATACGCAAGTACAGTATGGGTGACCCACTCTTTTCTAATGGGAACATGTCGTTACCGAGGCCCACCTCTATGTCTCTTTAAATTGTTATTGGGATTTTTCCTAAATTTTGGCAGCTGTTGCACTTACTGCATACCCTATAACTGGATAACAGGCCATCTGCTTTGTAATAAGAACATGTTGTTACTGAGGCCCACCTCTATGTGTCTTTAAACTGTTATTGGAGTTTTCCCAAATTTTGGAAGCTGTTGTACTCACTTCATACCATATAACTGGATAGCAGAACCGCTCCTCTCTAATGGGAACATGTCATTACTGAGACCCACCTCTATGTGTCTTTAAATTGGTATGGGGGTTTTTCCTAAATTTTGGCAACCGTTGAACTCACTGCATACCCTATAACAGGATAGCAGAACTGCTCCTTTCTAGTAACATGCCATTACTGAGGCCCACCTATGTGTGTCATTAATTTGTTATTGGGGTTTTTCCCAAATTTTGGCAGCAGTTTTACTCAATGCATGCGCTATAACTGGATAGCAGACCCTCTCCTTTCTAATGGGAACATGTCGTTACTGCGGCCCACCTCTATATGTCTTTAAATTGTTATTGGGGTTTTTCCTAAATTTTGGCAGCTGTTGTACTCACTGCATACCCTATAACTGGATATCAGACCCGTTCCTTTCTAATGGGAACATGTCGTTACTGGGGCCCACCTCTATGTGTCTTTAAATTGTTATTGGGGTTTTTCCTAAATTTTGGCAGCCGTTGTACTCACTGCATACCCTATAACTGGATAGCAGAACCGCTCCTTTCTGGGAACATGTCATTACTGAGGCCCACCTCTATGTGTCTTTAAATTGTTATTTGGGTTTTTCTTACATTTTAGCAATCGCTGTCCTCACTGCATACCCTATAACTGGATAGCAGAACCGCTCCTTTGTAGGAACATGTCGTAGCTGAGGCCCACCTCTATGTGTCTTTAAATTGTTATTGTTGTTTTTCCCAAATTTTGGCAACCATTGTACTCACTGCATACCCTATAACTGGATAGCAGAACTGCTCCTTTCTAGGAACATGTCGTTACTGAAGCCCATCTCTATGTGTCTTTAAATTGTTATTGGGGTTTTTCCCAAATTTTTAGCAGCCCTTGCATTCACTGCATGGGCATTAGTACTATAGGAGACCCACTCCTTTATAATGGGAACATTTTTTTACTGAGGTCCCTCTATGTCTCTTCAAAGGGGTATTGGGGTGCATCCAAATTTTTGGCAGCCCTTGCAGTCACTGCATACGCAATAACAGTGTAGGAGACCCACTCTTTTATAATGGAGATAACAAAGCATAGCTGGCTGATAGCCCTCTAAAAATAGTGAGGGCCGACTGCTGGGCCTTTAAGAATAGTAAGAGCCGACCTGATGGCCCTATAAAAATAGACTTTGTGACTTTCAGAGTCCCTCCTTCATAAATGAAACAGAATGTGTCTGTTGATGTCTCACGCATCACATGGCAAGATAAGGTAGTAAAATGTTAAAATGACATTTACCGGTGAAAGCAATGCAAAAGTGTAAAAGTGCATCAAAAACACTACTTGTGAACATAGCCCAAGGTGTGGAGGAGCATTTTTGTTTTTGTATATATGTATTTTCCATTATATACAAGACATGATGTTCTTTAACATTTTTCCCAGGAAAATACATTTTGATTTCGTTTTTTATGTTTTATTGTGAGTCTGTAAAAGTGACGTAATACTCTGACAACATTGTTGACAGCAGTGACCTGGGAGTCAGAGGTGCTTCCACGGGTCTTTCCCATGCTGTTCCCATGTCATTTCAGCACTGTTCCCATTGATTTGGGAAATTTTTAGACCCTCTGCAAACCGCCTGGGGGAGGGTGGGGAGCACCAGAAAAATTCTCGAGTTTCCCATAGACTTACAGTACAGACCAAAAGTTTGGACACACCTTCTCATTTAAATATTTTTCTGTATTTTCATGACTATGAAAATTGTACATTCATACTGAAGGCATCAAAACTATGAATTAACACATGTGGAATTATATACTTAACAAAAAAGTGTGAAACAACTGAAAATATGTCTTATATTCTAGGTTCTTCAAAGTAGCCACCTTTTGCTTTGATGACTGCTTTACACACTCTGGGCATTCTCTTGATGAGCTTCAAGAGGTAGTCTCCGGAAATGGTCTTCCAACAATCTTGAAGGAGTTCCTAGAGATGCTTAGCACTTGTTGGCCCTTTTGCCTTCACTCTGCGGTCCAGCTCACCCCAAACCATCTCGATTGGGTTCAGGTCTGGTGACTGTGGAGGCCAGGTCATGTGGCATAGCACCCCATCACTCTCCTTCTTGGTCAAATAGCCCTTACACAGCCTGGAGGTGTGTTTGGGGTCATTGTCCTGTTGAAAAATAAATGATGGTCCAACTAAACGCAAACTGGATGGAATAGCATGCCGCTGCAAGATGCTGTGGTAGCCATGCTGGTTCAGTATGCCTTCAATTTTGAATAAATCCCCAACAGTTTGACCAGCAAAGCACCATCACACCCCCTCCTCCATGCTTCACTGTGGGAACCAGGCATGTAGAGTCCATCCGTTCACCTTTTCTGCGTCGCACAAAGACACGGTGGTTGGAACCAAAGATCTCAAACTTGGACTCATCAGACCAAAGCACAGATTTACACCGGTCTAATGTCCATTCCTTGTGTTCTTTAGCCCAAACAAGTCTCTTCTGCTTGTTGCCTGTCCTTAGCAGTGGTTTCCTAGCAGCTATTTTACCATGAAGGCCTGCTACACAAAGTCTCCTCTTAACAGTTGTTGTAGAGATGTGTCTGCTGCTAGAACTCTGTGTGGCATTGACCTGGTCTCTAATCTGAGCTGCTGTTAACCTGCGATTTCTGAGGCTGGTGACTCGGATAAACTTATCCTCAGAAGCAGTGGTGACTCTTGGTGTTCCTTTCCTGGGGCGGTCCTCATGTGAGCTAGTTTCTTTGTAGTGCTTGATGGTTTTTGCAACTGCACTTGGGGACACTTTCAAAGTTTGGGGCGTCATTGGCAGCACGGGACAGTACTCAGCTATACTTCTGATGGGTAAGCACAATGATTATATTTGGTGTCTGTAATAATGTCAGCACTTTTAAATCTCCTGACTAGCCCAAACTATTTGTGTACCACATGTAATCTGACTCATGGGCATTTCTGGCGACTTACTAAGTCATGAATTTGTTCAATATGGCTAGTTTCTATTTATTAGTATGGGAGGTCCTTACTGTCACCATCTAGTATAATTTAAAAATCAACATTTAGCTCTGTCCCTGTGTGCCTGATTTTTTGTCTCATCCTTTTCCTCTTGAAAATGATTTTAATCATGATTCTCTGTGATTATCTGCTCACAATTTTTTAACTTCTATTTGTTGTTAATAAAGAATTGGTATTTTATCCTTGCAAGTGGTATTTGGAATTTTTTCCAAGTTTAGGTATTACACTTTCAAAGTTTGCCCAATTTTTCGGACTGACTGACCTTCGTTTATTAAAGTAATGATGGCCACTCGTTTTTCTTTACTTAGCTGCTTTTTTCTTGCCATAATACAAATTCTAACAGTCTATTCAGTAGGACTATCAGCTGTGTATCCACCAGACTTCTGCACAACACAACTGATGGTCCCAACCCCATTTATAAGGCAAGAAATCCCACTTATTAAACCTGACAGGGCACAGTCATCGAAGCAGAAGGTGGCTACTTTGAAGAACCTAGAATATAAGACATATTTTCAGTTGTTTCACACTTTTTTGTTAAGTATATAATTCCACATGTGTTAATTCATAGTTTTGATGCCTTCAGTATGAATGTACAATTTTCAAAGTCATGAAAATACAGAAAAATCTTTAAATGAGGTGTGTCCAAATTTTTGGTCTGTACTGTACATTGAGCTCGTTGCTCAGATCGAGCACTCAAGCATTCCAATTTGCTCGACCCGAGCAACAAGTACCCGAGCATTTTAGTGCTCGCTCATCACTAGTACTATACATTGTAGAGGGCATGGTTGAATGGCTTTTCACGTTTTGATCAAAAAATGTTAACTAAATAATTCCACCAGTCCATATTCAAATATTACCATTAGATATGAGTTGATCGATTTGTAGGACCCCGTTCCAGTGACAAGGTCAGTGGTACCTGGTGGCTAGACAAAATGCCTGTGAATCTTTTACCTTCCAGTGTCCCAAGCACAGAATTTGAATTGTCAGGCTGTCATGACATCATCTGTGCGTCATGTCATACAGATGATATCCCACCAGCTCTGCCTGATCTAAAGCTGCACTGGGGATACCTGTAGTTAAGAGTTTCACAGGCCTCCCATCTAGCTCCAGGTACAACTGACCTATACACTGGACCGGAGTCCCGCACATCAGTCACTTCATCTCTGATGACAAACGTATACATTTGTGATAATACCACCATTCTAATCATTGATCAAACCTCTGTACTAGGACTGGTATTACTGCAATACAGTAACCGTGTAATGTTAGATAACAGTTGTACACCAGTGAGCTCTGTAGTCCATATATGTGTATTCTGTACAGATGTTATGTTCTCAATGATCGTAGTCATTCAGTTTCCCTTTTCTTTTCCATTCGCCTTAGACTGCCATGACCACTTCTTCCATTCCTACCTCATCCCTGCAAAATGTAACTCACAGACATCATTGGATTTCTGCTTTTCCAGCACACTCCTCACATTCCCCTACCTCCTCATAAACCATATAGTGCAATAACCAGTGCCCTAGACAGAAATTATTCCCCCTCTGTGCTTTGCGCAGTAATAGTAGCCTCATTTTGTGCCCACAAAGTGCTCATTCTATGCTCCTATTTAGTAATATTGCTTCCTTTGTACTTCCTCACAGTAATAATAGTCCTCTGTGCCTCCTTATAGTTACATAACACCATATAGTATTATTATATTGCTGTGCTGCCTTACAATAATCCCGCATGTACCTTTTTTGACATTATTATACTCTACCCTCTTTAATGATAATCTCCCCTGTGATTTCTTATTATGATAATGACCGTGTTCCTACTTATAATAATAATAAAAATGACCTCCCGTGCTTTTGTATAATAATAATACCCGTGTTCTTCCCTATAATGATAATGATCACCCTTTGTACCTACTTTTAATGATGCCCCGCAGACACCTATATGCAGTATGGTGACCACTACATTCCTCCTAAACACAGTATGATGGCCCTCACAAATCCCCATTTTGTTAGATGGCCCCACAGCCACCCATACACAGTATGATGCCCTTACAGTCGCCCATACATAGTATGATGAGCCCACACACGGTATAATGGTCACCATAGCCCTCTATACTTAATATGATTTCACCCATAGCCCACCTAGTACACAATATGATGCCCTACAGATATCCATGCATCATCCCTCTATACAACATAATGCCCCATAGACCCCTATGGACAATATGATGCCCCAAAGCCCCCTATCACAGTATGATGGCCCAAAGCCGCCTATACACAGTATGTTGGCCCCACATTTCATTCCGCCATACACAGTATGATACTTCCACAGCCCCCTGTATATAGTATGATGCTCCCACATCCCCCATACACAGTATGATAACCCACAGCTTCCTATACACAATATAATCGCCAATAACCCCACTATACAAAGTATGATGCTCCATAGTCCCCCCTTAACATAGAATGATGCCCCAAAACTCCCCTGTATACTCTATGATGTCCAATATCCCCTAAATACAGTATGATGCCCATAACCCTCCTCTACACGGAATGATGCCCCATAGTCCTCCACACAGTATTGTGTCCCGTAGCTCCCCTATACACAGTATGATACCCCATAGGCCACACACACTATGATGCCCCACAGCTCCCCTGTTCACTGTATGATGCCCCATTGCCCCTATATACAACATGATGCCCCATAGCCCTCTATTCTCAGTATGATTGCACACAGCTCTCTATACACAGTATTATGTCCCCACAGTCTCCTGTACACAGCATCATGTCCCATAGCAACTTATTTGAAATATGATGGTCCCATAGAACAGCCTGCTGTACCCAGAGTAATGCCCCATAGTCCCCCTATAGACAGTATGATGCTCTATAGCCACCTGTACACAGTTTGTTGACCCATACTCCATTATTCACAGTATTATGCCCCAATCCAGAGCCCTCTATTTGCAGTATGATACCCCTTGTATACATAATATGATGGCAACTAAAGCCCTCCACACAGTGTGTGATTTCTTATAGACCACTACACAATATGATGCCCTGTATACACAGTATGATGACCTCGACAATAGATTCTCCCATATGATGCCACCACAGCCCTCCACCGGCTACGGGACCCTATAATAATAATAAAGAAACTTATACTCACCTAATTCTGGTTCCTTATTTACTACAGCCTTTATCTCCTCTTCTACCTTGTCTAGCAGTGGGACAGCTCAGGTGGCTCATTGTCGGGATGTCATTGCACCGCCTGACATCCCATGCGTGGCGTGTGTCCTGTCAGAGTAAGCAACAGAGCAGGGAGCCAATTATGCTCTGCTCCGCTACAGCTGTTAACAACTAATTAATTATTTGCAACTTTTAGAAAAGTCTCAAAATTTGCGGCAAATGTATTCAAGTCCCCCACTGGGGTGATTTCATGCACATCAGAAATTTTTGCACAATTTTTGTGACTTTTTGCAAAATGTGTAACTTTTCGCATTAAATGGACTTAAAAATGGGTAAAGAAAGACAGAGAAAACGAGAATTTTTGACTTTGTGCAAAATTCATGAACCATGTGCACAATTTTAATAAATTCTATGCAAAAAAAGTCAGCTTATAACACAACACAAAAACGGGAATAAAAGTTAGTTAATAAGTTATATGTCCCAAAATGCTGCCAGTGACAAATACAACTCATGTTGAAAAAAACAAGCCATCATACAGCTACTTTGATGAAAAAATAAAAATATGGCTTATGATATGTGACAATAAAAAAAGAGGGAAAAAATGTGTCCTAAAGGCCCAAAAGGGGAACATAATTAACTAGTTAAGCAACCATTACAATGTAAAATGAGTAAACATATAGTTCAGACTGCATCTTCAGTGATAGCAAAGTTATATGGCCCGATTCATGAAAACTTTCATGCCTTTCATGAGAAACTCAGAGTTGCTCCTAAATTTTGTGACTTTTTGTGCTTTCATGCCTGTTTTTCCAAGCTCTGACAAAATGGGCAGAGCTGGGGCAGTACGGGTGCATTGTGTTGGCTGGACACCTCCGCTCGTCTACTTCATGATGAGCAGTAAGTAGCGTTACCTATGTCAGAAATCTCTCTCCAGTACTTTACTGGAGTGAGATTTCTTGCGTAGTGCACGGAGAGGCACGCCACTCGTTAGATACTCCAGATTGATGAAGATTCATGCTCCTCTTCATTTCTCAGAAGCGTCTGACTCCAGCACGCCCTCTCATCAAGACTGACCTGAGCATATTGTCTTATTTAATATCATTTTTCTGATAGTCTGCCTTTAGTTTACGTATCGTATAATTCTGTATATGTCATCAATAACAAACAATAATTCTTTAACTTTTAGTCTGCAGGTTTCACACAATCTATAATACTTCTATATCTCTTACAGACATTACGTCAAATGTATTACAGAATAAGATATTCAAGAAGTGCTAAGCTTATATATTTTTCACAAAAAGGAATTGGTTATCACCATGCATCAGTAGAAGCAAAAGCAAGAAAATTTGTTGAGATGCTGTTCAGGATGAGTTACATAAGAGTAAGTATGTTTTCAGCAGCCATCAGCACACATACAATATACTAACTATGGATATTTGGAAAAGGATATAAAATACCCTGAACATATTTCTACCAAGATATAGGTTTACATACAAGGATGTTGGTGTATGGGGCTGGTTGGACATGTTTTTGCTGTATTGGATGTACTTGGTGGTGCCATTAGCACTAAGACCACACTTTATAATGTTTCAAGAATGATAATAATTACTTCCTTGATGACTATCTCAGAAGTGGTTGTGGTATAGTGCCACCTATCCTTTTATGCAACTCCACATACAGGGATATGTATACTTTATAAAAGAGGAGGAGGACATACAATACCTGAATTTTTTCCCTTGTCCTTATGTATGCTGTCAGAGTACCATATTTTTCAGGCTAAGACGCACCAAGGTATGGGCAACAGAAAATAGAAAAAAAATGTTAAAACTACCCTGGTGATGTAAAGATATGGAGCGGAGTAATGTCGCTAATGTTGGTGGTCTATGGTTGTGCTCGTTTCTTGGTACTTTAGGGTAAAAGTTTGCAAGTTATTCCAAAGTGGTAGAAGTATATTAGGAGGGTTGTACCAAACAAATAAAGGGCATTATATACTGTCTCTAATAGTTACATAACAAGGTCCCAAAACAGTTTACTTTGGTTGTCTTGTACCAAAGTTCAATAAGAGCATAGGTATATTTATAGTGGAATCAACTATGTGCTTGGTGTCTTACATGTGTAATGTCTCTCATTTATGCCATTTAAACTTTTTATACACAATTTAGCCAGCTGTACACTTTAGTAGAACTTATTGTAATTTCTAGGCATGAGCAAACATGCTCAGTGATACCCAGATACCACTCAAGTATCTGGATGCTTGCACAAGCTCATAACTCTGTGAGCATTAGCCGGTGCTCGATTTTAAACTTGAATCCCCGCCCCACTTGTTTGGCGCCTGTTACACAGCCATTAGGCATGCAAGGATTGCCTGCGAGTCACTGTAATGACATAGCCATCTTGGTAGTGGCATTACTGTGATTGGCTGGCCGTATGACATCATCAGGGGTAAGAAAAGGACAGGCGGTGCCAGGCTTGACAAACTGACGCAATTCCACAGCTCTATGACAGTTGTTAATGGAGGGAGAGAGTGATTGTCCAGGTGTGTATGTGCACAGTTTAATGAATCTGAGTGCTATAGTGTTGATACTGGTGCTGAAGCTGAACCACCATACTAACAGTCCTTCTAAGGGCTAATTTTATGCTTTGCTATTTGTATCAGATACATTCTGCATTATGTTTGAGGAGAAAGAGAGAGTTGCAGGAGCAGGGAGAGTGGCTGAATACAGTCTCTAGGCAGGAATTAGGGCTTTGCAGTCCGTTGCTAAATATATAGCTGTTGACCACATTCTTTTTTTTTGAGAAAACAAAATTGACTATATTGTGATCCATATTATATGATTTTTGGTACATTTTGGTGTTATATAACACTCAAAAAAAGTGCCGAAACATATTTCTGGATTCGGTTACTCATCCATAGAGTATTTCTGTGATCTGGGGTACATTTCTGTGGCATAAAACACTCCAAAAAAGCGTTGAAATTTTTTCTATATTCACTTACTCATCCATAGAGTATTTCATTTTCTGGAGTACATTTCTGTGGTATATAACACTCCAAAAATCTTCTGGATTCAATTAGTCATCCATAGAGTGTAACATGCTTAGTGGGCAACAAGGGTGGCAGAATCACGTTGGACTCCCGGGGTAGGGACCCAAGGAATGTCGAAGCCATAGGAAGCTGGCGCAACAGTGGAGGTGGCAGGAGCCTGTGGTCCGGAACTGGAAACTTTCCCGGAACCGCCAAGGCCCGAACCCAGGCAGCAGCCTTCACCTCTTGGGTTCTTGCGGATTGTGGACAAGAGAGCCAAGATCCAGGAACTGGTGAGAGGACTATGGGGCCTAGGCTGGTCGGAAGAGACAAGGAGGCGAGCCAGTGCCAGGGCTGGAGAAATGCTATCGGGCCCACTCGCCGCAAGATACTGACATTTGGCATCCCGGAGGGAGGTCGTTACACACGACCGGCACCAGATAAGGGGGTCCATCGAAGAGTTTGGGACCGTCATCACGTCTCGTTCAACCAGAGGGCAGTAGAGATGGAACACTTGCGTTGAAGGCTGCAAGAGCTGGTGGCTGATGGCTGGAACCATGGTCACGTTCCTCAAAATGAAGGGACAACATCTCTGGTATGTGGTGGGTGTGATCCGATAAGGAAGGGAGCAGGATGAACCCTTCTTGAGGAATGAACGGGACAGGGAGAGGCTCCCCAGAGCTGCTTAAGACAGGAATGCTACCACCCCAGGAAGATGATATTGTTCTTGGGGTTCCCCACCTCCTATGTGGGAGCAGGCAATGATGCAGGTGACTTAGGGGGCTGTCGCCCATTTCTATATTTTAGGGGCTCCGGGTCACTTACAACCCAGGCACCACATTATGGTGGTATTTAAAACTACAAAAAAGCATTGAAAAATATTTCTGAATTTATTTAGTCATCCATAGAATATTATGTGCTTTCTGTTACATTTCAGTGGTATATAACACTCCAATAAAGTTTTCAAGGATATTTCTGGATTCACTTACTCATCCATAGAGTATTACGTCCTCTGGGGTACATTTTTGTGGTATATAACCCTCCAAAAAAGTTTTCACAATTTTTTCTAGATTCAGTTACTCATCTAGAGTTGTGCTCAAACGTTTACATACCCCTGCAGAATTTATCCTTTCTTGGCCTTGTTTCAGAGAATATGAATGATAACAAAACAACTTTTTCTCCACTCATGGTTATTGGTTGGGTGAAGCCATTTATTGTCAAACTACTGTGTTTTCTCTTAATGACAACCAAAGATGGAAGAATCCCACAAGACTCCCTAGGGAGCTACTGGAGGTATATTGGAGCCAGACCAAGCTGGCCCAATAGCCGAGGTGGTAGTAGCCTGTGGTTTGGAACCGGCAGCTTTCCTAGAACCACCCAGGCCACAGTTTTCACCGGTTGGGTTCTTGCAGACTGCAGATGAGATAGCCCGGAACCAGCAACTAGTGAGTGGACTGCAGGGCCTAGGTTGGTCGATAGAAAGAACTATGTAAGCCAGGGCCAGGGCTGGAGGAATGCTAGCGAGCCCGCTAGCGGCAAAGTACAAACAGTTGGCATCTCGAGGGGAGGTCGTTACATATGACCGGCAGTGAAGATGGGGGTCCATTGAAGATTTTGGGACCCATCATCACATCTTGTTCAACCAGCGGGCAGTAGAGATGAAACACTTGCCTCGAAGACTACAAGAGCCGAGGGCTCAAACCAATGTGACATTTCTCAAAATGGAGGGTCAACATTGCTGGTATGCTCTGGGTGTAATCCTAGAAGAAAGGGAGCAGGATGAACCCTTCTTAAGAATTGTCCTGTGTGAGGCTCCTTGAGCGGGGCTACCATCCCCGAGAGATCATAATTTCCTTGGGGTTCACCAACTCCTATGAGGGAGCAGGCGATGGTGCAGGTGACAGAGGGGGGGCCGTCGTCTGTTTCTACATGTCGGGGGCTCCCGCACTACTCGAAGCCGGATCACTTACAGCACAGATACCTGGAAATTGGGCTCCAGGAAGCAGGTGGAGACAGTCACCCCAGTCCCCCGAGGAAGAAGAAGAAGCGGACACCTGAAGAGGATTACTGTATTACCCTCCTTTATAATGTCTGCAAAGCGTTAATAGGTGTAGGAGTACATCAACTACACTTTCCAAATATTTCCATTGAAAAAAAAATTCTGCATTCAATTAGTCATTCATACAGTTTAACACAGTTATTGTTACATTACAGTGCTATCTAAAATGCCAAAAAAACTTTACATTTTATTTTCTGGATTCAATTAGTCATCCATACAGTTTAATGTGCTTTGTGTAAATTTACGATGAGTTAAAATTTATAAAAACCGCTTGACCTGCTACAGTTCACAAAATACTTTTGTTCCAAAAATTGACTGTCATTTATATACTGTAGAACCTGCTTTGTATGAAATTTCGTTAGAGTTAAATAAAAAACAAAATTGGTTTGCTACAGGTGTACAAAATTTGGTTGTTCCAAATTTGACTGTTACCATCAAGATTTTTTTTTATTATTATTATTTTTTACAACAAAGATATTTTGGCATACAGTTTTCTTTTACTTAATCTTCGTAGTAAAAGATGTTTTATTTCTTCCAAACTGTAGAGTTAAAAAAAAAAAATATTGAGAAAAAAAGGTGGGTTAGTTGTTATATATACTCTAGAACTTGGTTTGTGTGAAATTTCATTGATTTGAAATAAAAAACAAAATAGGTCTGCTACAGGTGTAGAAATTTGGTTGTTCCAACAGTGACTTTTGTCATATATACTGTAGAACTTGGTTTGTGTGGAATTTCATTGGTATGAAATAAAAACCAAAATTGACCTGCCACAAGTGTAGAAATTTGGTTTTCCAAAAATTGACTATTACCATCAAGATTTTTTTTTATTAAAAAACAAAAAATGTCCTGCCACAGGTGTACAAATTTGATCCCTTGGTCCCCGGTCCCCAGCTGCCACTGTTCCTCCCGTTTTGGCGTCCCCACCTTGTACCGGCATGTGTCCAGGAACATCATCCATGCCCTTACCAACGCGGTTACTGGGACTATCCACTTAGCGACTGACACGTGGACAAGTGCTTGTGGCCAGAGACCCTATATTTCCCTGACTGCACACTGGGTGAACATTGTCCCACCCTGGCACGGCACATGTGCTACCGACGCCGAGGATTGCTGGCCCTATTTCTATCAGGGTTTCCTCCACCTGCTACACCAGTTACTGCACCCCCTCCTTTTCCTCCTCATCCTCCATCTCCGATGTGCTATCTCAGAGCATGTTGTCCACATCAGCTGGAAGCTCTGCAGCACTGCCTCTGCTAAGCAGCAACAGGATCTGTTGAAGATAATTTGTATATGTGAAAAAACGCACACCGTGGCAGAGTTATTGAAAGGAATATCAGACCAGACAGATCTGTGGCTCTCGTCACTGAACCTACAACCATGCGTGGTCATATTTTATAATGGGTGTAACCTGGTGGCGGCTGTGAAGCTTGGCAATCTCACACACATACCATGCTTGGCCCACGTGCTCAGCTTGGTAGTTCAGCGGTTTCTGAAAACCTACCCAGATTTGCCAGAGCTTCTGGTCAAGGTATGCTGCATCAGCAACCATTTCCGCAAATTAGCTACAGCTGCCACAACTCTGGCAGTGCTACAGCAGCGCATGAAGTGCCAGCTCACCGACTGGTGTGTGACATGACCACACTGCACATGCTGGCAAGGCTTTGTGAGCAGCAGAGGCAAGTTGTGGAATACCAGCTCCGATACGCTCATCAGTTTTATGATCAGCCTCCTCACATAACTGAAGTGTGGGCATGGATGTCTGACATATGTGCGGTTCTCCAAGAGTTTGAGGACTCCACAAAGATGGTGAGTGGGTATCAGCGCAACAATCTTCTGTGCCTACTTCAACAGTCGCTGCTGACTATTAAACATGAAGCTTTGCATGCGGACCAGGTGTAGACGAAGGAAGACATGTGACAGGGATATACTACCCAGCCCAGCCTCATCTCATTTGCTCAGCGCAGATTGGGTAACAGTGAGGAGGTGGAGGCTGACGAAGAGGAGGAGGAACAGGAGCTGGCAAAAGAGGCTACAACCCACACAAGCTTCGTCTCATCTCTCCTACATGGATTTACTGATAAGTTGAATTAGGAGGAGATGGAAAGTATTCATCATGGTGGAGACAGGGAAGTGTTGCCTGTATGGACCTTGGCACATATGGCAGACTTTATGTACCTCTGCCTTTCCCGTGACCCTCGCGTTACATTCATCTTGGCCAAAATAAGAGTACTGGTTGTTCACACTGCTAGACCCATGCTACAAGGAGAACTTTGCATCTCTTTTTCCTGAGGCGGATAGGTCTTCTAAAATGGTGCTATACCAGAAGGCCATTGTAGAAAATATGTTGAAAAAATTCCCATCAGACAATGCTAGTGGCAGAAGGCAAGCTTCCTTGCCCAACCAAGGTTGAGAGGCGAGGGAGATACACACCAAGTACAGCAGAGGCAGGGGTACACTGTTAAAAGCCTAGGCCAATTTCATGACACCCTCCCAGTGTCCATGTCCTTATCACTGGGTATTTTTGACAAGGAGGGAAAAGTTTTTAAAGATGGTCAAGCAAGACCTGACTGACAAAACCAGTGTACTCCCTAATTCCTCTGAGACCTTCTGCTATTGGGTCTCAAAGCTGGACACCTAGCATGAGCTGTCCCTCTATGCCTTGCAGGTGTTGTGCTACCTTGCTGCTAGTATCTTGTCTGAGTGGGTTATTAGTGCCGCCGGGGGATCATAATAGACAGGAGCAGATGACAGCAGCACATAAAGTGTTTTTAATGTTCAAAATTTGAATGAGGCCTGCTAGTTGTTGCCTTCTAGATTCTATTGATGACCCTCCTTATAAATTTTGCCTGGCTTTGCACTGCGTGCAAAGCCTTTATGATTGTGGAAGTAGAACAACTACACTTTCTTAATTTTTTTATGAGGCACTCCAATTCATGCTTTCAAGGGTGTATGGATGACCCTGATTGTCATTTTTGACAGAATTTGCACTTAGTGCATACCTTTAAACAGAAGCTGTATGAGGCCCTCCTTTTCATCTAATACAAGGTGTATCTGAGTCCATAATTGTTGGCACTTCTTGCTTCCTTCATAAATGACTCTGAAATTTCCAATTTTTTAATAATAATTAAATTTTGGTTTACTCAAATTTTACAATTCTGAACACTGTCATTTTATGAGGTAATAACTCTGGAACGCTTCAACGGATCCCACTGATTCTGAGATTGTTTTTTTCATGACATATTGCACTTTATGATAGTGGTAAAATTTCCTCAATATGACTTGTGTTTATTTGTGAAAAAAAATGGAAATTTGGCAAAAATTTTTCAATTTTCAAACTTTGAATTTTTATGCCCTTAAATCAGAGAGATATGTCACATAAAATAGTTAATAAATAACATTTCCCACATGTTTACTTTACATTACCACAATTTTTGCAGCAACATTTTTTGTTAGGAAGTTATAATTAAAATTTGACCAGCCATTTTTCCAACAAAAACATTTTTTTAGGGACCACGTCACGTTTGAAATGACTTTGAGGGGTCTATATGACAGAAAATCCCAAAACGTGACACCATTCTAAAAACTGCACCCCTCAAGGTGCTCAAAACCACATTCAAGAAGTCTATTAACCCTTCACGTGCTTCACAGGAACTAAAGCAACGTGGAAGGAAAAAAATGAACATTTAACTTTTTTCACACAAATTTTCATTCAGAACCCAATTTTTTTTATTTTCACAAGGGTAAGAAGAGAAAATGGACCACAACATTTGTAGTGAAACTTCTCCTGAGTATGCCGATACCCCATATGTGGGGGAAAAACACAATTTGGGTGCATGGCAGGGCTCTGAAGGGAAGGAGCACTTGACTTTTTGAACGCAAAATGGCTGGAATCTAGAGCAGACGCCATGTAGCATTTTGAAAGCCCCTGATATGCCTAAACAGTGGAAAACCCACACAAGTGACACCATTTTGGAAATTAGACCCATCAAGAAACTTGTCTAGATGTGTGTTGAGTACCTTGAACTCCCAGGTGCTTCAGAGAAGTTTATAATGTAGAGCCGGGAAAATAAAAAAATCAAACTTTTTCCACAAATCTATTAGCCCCAATTTTTTTATTTTCACAAGGGTAAGAGGAAAAAATGGACCCTGCGTGTTTTTTTTTGTATAACTACCGCAAAACATGTGGGGCGGGGAGTTGAGCATCTCACTTGAGCACCCGCGATACTCTGTGCATATCCGAGCATCCTAGGCAAACTCAAGAAGCGGGCACTTGCGCTCAACACTAGTCGTCATATCGTCTTCATTTTTTTTTAACTTTTGAAAAAATCCCAACCCTAACTCCAACCCAAACTTTCATTCACTTACGGCTGATGCTAATGATTATACTGGTCATAGCACCTGCCTGCCTGACTGTCTGTTTTCTACACTGTTCTGCTGTCATTAGTGTCCATGGCTCATGCTCAGCTGATCATCTACTATCTGTCTATCATGGCATTTATGTTGTGGTACTGCTACTGCTGGGGCTGCCATTGCCGGCTCTAAACTGCCACGCATCTTGCCTGCTCAATCCAAACTTTCCACCTGGTTGCTCCTGCCACTGTCATGCCAGCCACATATTTCCTAACTGCCCACTGTGATTCATAGTGCTTGGCTATACTGCTGCTGTCTGGGTTGTCATTGCTTGCCTTAACACCTTCACCCCCAAGCCTGTTTTCACCTTCATAACCAGGTCAAATTCTACAATTCTGACCACTGTCACTTTATGGGGTAATAATTCTGGAATGCTTCAAGGGATCCCACTGATTCAGAGATTATTTTTCATGACATACTGTACTTTATGAAAGTGGTAAAATTTGTTCGATATGACTTGCGTTAATTTGCAGTTTTCAAACTTTTAATTTTTATTCCCTTAAATCAGAGATATGTCACACAAAATAGTTAATAAACAACATTTCCCACATGTCTAATTTACATCAGCACAAATTTTCAAATGTATTTTTTTTTGTTATGAAGTTATAAGGGTTAAAAGTTCACTAGCAATTTTCCAACAACATTTACAAAACCATTTTTTAAGGACTACATCACATTTTAAGTTACTTAGAGAGGTCTATATGACAGAAAATACCAAAAAGTGACATCATTCTAAAAACTGCACCCCTTAAGGTGTTCAAAACCACATTCAAGAAGTTTATTAGCCCTTCAGGTTCTTCATAACTATTTTTCACAATATTTTTTTAAATTCACAAGGTTAAAAGGAGAAAATAGACCCCTAAATGTGTTGGTCAATTTCTCCTGAGCATGCCGATACTCCATATGTGGGGGAAAAACACTGTTTGGGTGCACGGCAGGGGTCAGAAGAGAAGTTGTGCCATTTGACTTTCTGAATGTAAAATTTGCTGGAATAAGGGGGCGTGTCCTGGATGCAGACCTGAGCAGAAGCAGGAGTGTGGAGCTCCCCCAGACACCGAGCAATCCAGCAGATTTCTAACTCACAGCACCGGCCAATAACCAAAAAAAATTATGGGTCCCAGAAGATCAATGATCCCTGCCCCCTGGGGTTAGATCCGAGGCTCCCCCAGAGACAGCCCTGGATGCCTTTCTAACCAGAGGGTCGGCTGAGACAGGAGAGTAGGCGCCATCTTGCTCCAGAGGAGAGATCATGTTAGCCCAGGAGGACGGAGGAGAAGTAGCAGACGACATGGTAGGAGGCTTGAGGGCTCTCACCAGAAGGGAGGGGGTGAAGCAGGCTCCCAGCTCTGTACGCACAGCAAGGGAAGATAAGCAGGGAGGTTCAGGAGAACGGAGCCACAGCCATTGCCTCACTGCAGCTGCCCCCCCTCTCCCCCAGCAGAACTCTGACTGGAAGGAGAAAACATGCAGCTCCACAGTAACAGCCGCCCTTCCCTCCCTGAAAGCTAATTACCAACAGAGAAAAGTACAGGGAAGCAGCTTTATAAGCATCTGCACTGACAATGAGGGGACTTCTCATAGTGAGAGTATACATGTTTTGCCTGGCACTGGAGGATTGGAGACTGATGTACCTCACAGAGAGCAGGAGCTGAGGGGGGCAGGGGAGGGGGGAGCCCCCTTGCAGCCAAAATACCCTCCCTGCAGTGCACTGGAACATGACTCCTTGCCTTGTGAGTCAGAGGAGGAGGGGTGGTGCCAAACACCCCCGGAATCCCAGTATGCTTGGAAGAAATTTCTGTCCCAGATTCCCTCCAGAGAAGATTTTAAAACCCTAATAGCTGAAGTTAAAGAAGCCTGCAGGTCTGAAATATCATGTGACGCGCCCCTGGGCCTGTGTCGCGCTGCGTTGCGCACGCGGGAGCTTACCCAGAGCCGGATCTCTTGAGGGTTGTAGTCTCGTGGCGGTGACCCGGTCCGTGCCCAGGGAGTCAAACTGAGCGGCGATGTAACAGCGGTAGATGTAGGACGACTACGCCACCCGTTGAATGCAGCTATGGAGCTGCCGCTGCAGGACAGTCCGCTGAGGCCAGTGGATGGATGGTGCAGCGTAGATGGTATAACCCCCAACGGGAGGGGTATGGCCCCAGGGCAGCAGATGTGGATGATGGGGGTAGCAGGAACCACTCAGACGGTGCGGTGTAATTCAGGGTCTTTACTGGTAACAACGATAGACCCTCCCGGAGTACTTGCTAGTGAACGGGGCCTGGTCAGTCCTTGAGCAGATGGGATCTCCCCTGGCCAGGCGGAGTTGTAGGCCTCCCAAACTGACTGTACTCTTCTGGCTACCTTGCTAGAAGCGGATATAAGTAGCCCACGTCCCTGAGTGTACCGTGTGGTGCTCACCCGTATGGCCGGTGACTCGGGGCCTTCTAATGGCTTCCGCTCCACGATGGCGGCGCTGGTCCCACGCGTGTGACCGTGCCTTCGGGTTTCTGGGCCTGAGGACCTGAAATCCCCTGCCGGTCGGCTTCTGCTGCTGGGTAAGAGTTAGTCCCCACAGCCTCGGACGCCGGGTCCGGTAAGAAAGCTTCTCAGTCAGGGCGAGCTCTGCAGCTGCCAGCCCCTGACTCGTAGTAGTATTGCTTCTGCTGTTTCTTGTCTCTACTCTCCTTGACTGCTAACCCTGCTTCAGCCCCGGGTTTATATAGGGGAAGTTCTTCCCCTCCCAAGACCGGGCAGGAGGTGTGGCATGCACAGGATCCCTGACCAAAGGACCTCCCACCTGCTCTCAGACATAACATTACATTACTGTGGAAACCAGACCCCTGGGGTGCCACATTCCCCCCTAGTAAAATTTAGTACTCCGGGACTAAACACATTTTAGAAAAACATAACAAGATATAACAATAACAATACAATAAGAAACACATAAAGGTGGTCACGGCATGTCCGTAACCGGGTGCAGTCTTTGAAGAAAGCAAGGTGTCCATTTCACCAAAACAGGGAGACGTAACCAGGTAGGGGTCTGTCCTACCCCGAGTCCTTAACAGTCTCTAGTCCATCCTGGGTTACGCTCCAACTATGTACAAGGATTCCCGGTAAATCCACCAAGGATTCCTAAAAATAACTGGAAACACAAAATTATACACAAGAAACAATACACAGATAAACATAAATAAAACAATTTATACACTTCAAATCCTCCAGCGTGCGGGTAACTGGCCTCTAGTGGCCCTAGTGGACCTACGGAGCTGACTGTCTGGCCCTGAACTACAGGGTGTAGGAGCTGTCAAGGGTAAACTGGGCAGCTGTCTACCGGCTCTTTGTCTCACTAGGGGTACGGCAGGCTCACTATAAGCAGAGGGTTGATCCTCCTGTTCTGCTTGTGTGGAGTCTTCTGCCTCCTGGACCGGCTGTTCTTCCAGCTCTACCTGTTGCTCCGTAGGTGCTTGGGATGCTGGTTGGAGGAAGGTGAGTACGGGTACCACAACTGCACCATTGACTTGAGTCCAAGACCGAGGGAAGTCCCCGAGCACAGTACTAACCATATCTTCCCTTTCCTCTACGGGTCGATGGTCTTCTTGTTCCTCTTCAGGGTTCCTCAGTTGTTCGGGACACTTCTTCAGGTGGTCCCGGGATACAATGGCTGTGGTTTCCCCTCCGTCTTTACTGATGGTACAAACCTTCGGGTTCTCGTGGCTTGAGGGCAGTACGGTTTACGGGTCCTTCTCCCACTGGTCGTCCAACTTGTGGAGCCGTCTCTTCCTCTTCAAGACCTGCTCTCCGGGTACCAGGGGAACAGCGGGAGCATACTGGTTGTAAGTTTTCTCTTGTCTTTCCCTAGCCTGACAGAGACTTCGCTCCACGCTCTCCTGTACTTTTCGGTACTGCTGCTGCCTCTCTGTGTCCCAGTCTGCTTCTGGTGAAGTGTCCTCGGGTGTCAGGACTCCCATTTCCAGGTCAACAGGTAACTTACCAGGTCTCGCCCTCATTAGGTAAGCCGGGGTACAGTTGATGGAACCTACCGGGATGTGGTTGTATAGGTCCACCAGATCGGGCAGCTTCTCAGGCCACAGACTGCGTTCTTCCAGGGGCAACGTTTTCAGAAGATCCATTACCACCTGGTTCATTTTCTCACAAAGTCCATTAGTTTGCGGATGATAGGGTGTTGTCCTTATCTTCCGGCAGCCATACAGATTGCAGAATTCCTGGAAGACCTCCGCTTCAAAGGCAGGTCCCTGGTCCGTCAGCACTTGGTCCGGGTACCCGTGTGGACGGCAGAAGTGCTGCTGGAAGGCTCTAGCTGCTGTTTGAGCCGTTACGTCCTTGACGGGGACGACAACCAAGAACCGGGAGTAATGATCCACGATGGTTAACGCGTAGACGTAGCCACTTCTGCTTGGGGTCAGTTTTACATGATCCAAGGCTACCAGTTCCAACGGCTGCCGGGTGACGATGGACTGCAGGGGAGTCTTCTGGCTGGCACGGTCCTTCCTTCTTAGGTTGCACGGGCCACAGTCTCTGCACCACCTCTCGATGGTTCCCCTCATGCCTACCCAGTGGAACCGCCCGCGCAGCAGGAACTCCAACTTCTTCCATCCGAAGTGTCCAGCCCCATCGTGGTATGCCTCCATCACCATGGCTGCGTCTCTTCGTGGCACCACTACTTGCCAGATTAGTTCATGCGTCCGGGAGTTAACCATTCTGCGGCACAACTTCCCCTTGTAAAGGAACAGTCGACTCTTCTCAGCCCACAGTTGTTTGGCTTCCTCCGGAGCGTCTGGGTCAAGGCGAGCCTCTGGCCGAGTCAGCATCTCCTTCACCAGTCGGACGGCAGGGTCACTGTCTTGCGTTTCCTCCCAGTTGTAGTGAGGCAAGGGGTTAAACGTAGCGGCTTGCTTACTCCTTACCCGATGGGAATACTGGATAGTCCCATGACGGTGGAACGCGGGGAGTTCGACTTCTTCCAGTCCCTCTGGATCTTCTCCTGCGTCCGGTAGGTTTGGCATCCTGGACAGGGCGTCCGCGTTGGTATTGGAGCGTCCTGCCCGGTATTTGATTGTGAACTCGTAGTTGGACAGACGGGCCATCCATCTCTGCTCTAGGGCACCGAGTCTTGCCGTGTCCAGGTGTGTCAACGGGTTGTTATCCGTGTACACGACGAACCGGGAAGAAGCGAGGTAGTGCTTAAAGCGTTCGGTGACTGCCCACACCACTGCCAGGAACTCTAGCTTAAATGAGCTATAATTCTCAGGGTTTCTTTCGGTGGGTCGCAGTTTTCGGCTGGCGTAAGCGATTACTCGTTCTTTCCCCTGCTGGATCTGGGACAGCACGGCTCCTAGCCCGATGTTACTTGCGTCGGTGTAGAGGATAAAGGGCTGGCTGTAATCAGGGTACGCCAGGATTTCATCCCCCGTGAGGGCCATCTTCAGCTGGCGGAAGGACTCTTCTTCTAACTTCTCCCATCTGAAGGGTGGCTTCTGGTTCTTGGCCTTCCGGGACTGGCCTATCAGGAGGTCCTGCATAGGAGCTGCCTTTTTGGTGAAACCGGGGATGAATCTGCGGTAATAGCCTACCAACCCGAGGAACTGCCGCACTTCCTTTACACTGGAGGGACTTGGCCATTCCTTAATTGCGGTGATCTTATCAGGGTCGGGAGCCACTCCATCAGCGCTCACCACGTGTCCCAGGTACTGCACCTTTGGTTTCAGGAGGTGACACTTGGAGGGTTTCACCTTTAGGCCGTAGCTTGCCAGAGCTTCGAACACTTCCGGCAGGTGTTTCAGGTGGTCCTCATACGTCTTGGAATATACGATGACATCGTCCAGGTACAACAGGACCGTCTCGAAGTTTCTGTGGCCCAGACAGCACTCCATTAATCGTTGGAAGGTTCCTGGTGCGTTGCAGAGTCCGAACGGCATACAGGTAAACTCGCTAAGTCCCATCGGGGTGGTGAATGCGGTCTTCTCCCGGTCCGCCTCTGCTACAGGAACCTGCCAGTACCCACTAGTGAGATCCAAGGTAGAGAAGAAGTTAGCAGATCTTAAAGCAGCCAAAGACTCCTCTATCCTTGGTAAGGGGTACGCATCCTTGTGTGTGATACGGTTGATTTTCCGGTAATCTACACACATCCTCATGGTGTTGTCTTTCTTTTTGACTAAGACTAGTGGAGCTGCCCAGGGGCTACAGCTATCCCTGATCACCCCAGCCTCCTTCATGTCTCTAAACATCCCCTTGGCGTGTTGGTAGTGTGCAGGGGGTACGGGTCGATACCTCTCTTTTATGGGAGGATGGTCTCCCGTGGGGATGTGGTGTTCTACCCCCTTGACTCGCCCGAAGTCTAACGGGTGTTTACTAAACACTCTCTCGTACTCTTGAACCACCCGATAGACTCCCTGTTTCTGGTGTGAGGGAGTGGAGTCAGTACCCAAATGTAGTTGCTGACACCAGTCCTCCATTGTTTTCTTAGAGCCGTTACCTTCCTCCGGGTGAGATGGAGGCAAGGGTTCCACAGATTGTATAGCATTTTGGTTGATGGTATATAATTTGGCTAGCGTGGCATACCGGGGCAGGTACACTTCCCTCTTCCCGATATTGATTATGCGAACGGTCACCCTCCCATGGCGTACATTAACCACCCCCCGTGCTGTCAAGATGGTGGGCCTACTGTCTGAGTAAACTGGTTCTACCATTGCCTGGTAATCTCTACCTCTCAGACCAATAGCTGCCCGGCACCAAATCATCATTTCACTTTTTGGGGGCATGGCAATAGGGAAAGGGTCACACATTCTCACGCTACCAATCTCACCGCCGGAGAGTTCCACCTGTTGCCGTCGCATCAGTGCCCGGATCTCTTTTTGGAGCACTCGCTGCTCGCCGGAGCTGGCGTTCTTGGCAACCTGCTGTAAAAGGAAAATCACCTCTGCAAGACAATTTTCAATTACATTAGTTCCTAGAGTTATCTTTGGGTGACTCTCGTGTTTGTCAATATCTACAATGATCAGTCCCTGTGCTGCCAGTTCAACTCTACCAATTTTAATGGTCACCTCTTTAAATCCGATCTGTGGCACGGGCTGATCATTGCTGGCGATGATACTCAAGTCGTCGTCAGGGTAGCGGGTAATATCCGAGTCATTCCAGTACTGCTTGAAGAGCACGTACGGGATGGTGGTGACCTGTGACCCGGTGTCCAGTAGGGCACTCATAGGAATGCCATCCAGTACCACAGGCAAGACTGGACGTCCTCCCACATATTTGTCGCGCCAGTTCGATGGGCCTGATGATCTTTTTCCTGGGGGTTGGCCCTCTACCCCAGGTTGTGCCAGTTTAAAGGACAGTACCTTGCCATATGTCCGGGTTGATTGCAGCGGCGGCAGATGGGTCGTCCGTCCTCGTTGTATCGGTCGCTGGGTCTTCCTCTGGCCGGTGGGGTCCTCCTTGGTCGACGCCACGGGATGTCCTCCGGTCCGGATGCCAGCTGGATCTTCCCTGGAGTGGAAACCTGTAAAGACTGCACAGTTCGGGTTAGCGCAGCAACGCTTTTAGCTAGCTCTTGGACCTGATGGTGCAGGTCTGGAGCCGGGTCATTGTTCAAAGCCTGCGCATCAGCTCCCACAGGCCCTGCCGACAAAGGCGCCGCCTCCTGGTGGTAAGTGGTAGTGGGGCGTCTGGGGGTCACAACGCCACTTGGTGCCGGTTCTCGAAGCACCCGGATGGCTCTGTCCTTGAACTGTGCAAATCCCAGATGAGGGTCCTGTAAGGCCATTGCCCGCAACTGGGTTCGGTGGGCATTGCAATATAAACCCTCTATAAATTGTTCAGTCAACAGCCTGTCCTCGTCTCCCACGCCGTCAGGGTCGGTCTGCTTAATGGCTCTCAGGGCCTCTTGTAGGTTCAGGGCATAGTCCCTTATACTCTCATGTGCCCGCTGTTTGCACCCGTAGAATCTAAGCTTGATCTCGGCTGAGGTGCGGGTATCAAAGGTGTCCCTCAGCCGGGTTAGTATCCCTGCGACAGTCCTCCCCCCAGGTGGCCAGGACTTTACCTCCCTTCGGGCTGCCCCAGTTAATTGGGCCACCAGGATGCTCACTTTTTGCTCTTCTGTGAGGGGGTACACCTGGAAGAGGCTATCCAGCTTTTCTCTAAAGTCATGCAGGGTATGTGACTCCCCTGAGTACTGGGGTAGCCAGGCCGCTCCCGGGATATAGGGCATGGTGAAAGGCATGACTGCAGCAGCGGTGGCGCTGGCGGGGGTTGAGGCAGTGAAGCTCTCCTCCGTATCCGACATCCTCCTCCCCCCTAGTGGACCGTGGCCTACCTTGCGATGATCCTCTTCCGTAGGCCGCGGCTCCGCAGTAGATCGTCAGGGTTGAGGACCTTCCGTCGCGCTCCTGTGACGTCGGCGTCTGCTGGGCTCCTTCCAGGACCTTACGCGACGTCCGGACGTGAGGCGGGGCTTCAGTTCTCGCGCGCTTTCGGAGTCCACGCCCCTCTTCTTCCCGCGCGACGTCTTCAAGATGGCGTCCAACGGCGGGAAAACTCCACGGAAGGCGGGAAGAAGGCTGGAAATGGCGCCGGATGGCGGGAATCTTCACCGATGGCGGGAAGAAGGCTGAAGATGGCGCCGGATGGCGGGAATCTTCACCACAGGTAAGTTTGAACAGTCTTTTTCAGGCACGCAGTACCCGGTGGTTGCGGGCACGAGATCCTGCCGACTACGCCAAAAGTTGACGCGCCCCTGGGCCTGTGTCGCGCTGCGTTGCGCACGCGGGAGCTTACCCGGAGCCGGATCTCTTGAGGGTTGTAGTCTCGTGGCGGTGACCCGGTCCGTGCCCAGGGAGTCAAACTGAGCGGCCATGTAACAGCGGTAGATGTAGGACGACTACGCCACCCGTTGAATGCAGCTATGGAGCTGCCGCTGCAGGACAGTCCGCTGAGGCCGGTGGATGGATGGTGCAGCGTAGATGGTATAACCCCCAACGGGAGGGGTATGGCCCCAGGGCAGCAGATGTGGATGATGGGGGTAGCAGGAACCACTCAGAGACGGTGCGGTGTAATTCAGGGTCTTTACTGGTAACAACGATAGACCCTCCCGGAGTACTTGCTAGTGAACGGGGCCTGGTCAGTCCTTGAGCAGATGGGATCTCCCCTGGCCAGGCGGAGTTGTAGGCCTCCCAAACTGACTGTACTCTTCTGGCTACCTTGCTAGAAGCGGATATAAGTAGCCCACGTCCCTGAGTGTACCGTGTGGTGCTCACCCGTATGGCCGGTGACTCGGGGCCTTCTAATGGCTTCCGCTCCACGATGGCGGCGCTGGTCCCACGCGTGTGACCGTGCCTTCGGGTTTCTGGGCCTGAGGACCTGAAATCCCCTGCCGGTCGGCTTCTGCTGCTGGGTAAGAGTTAGTCCCCACAGCCTCGGACGCCGGGTCCGGTAAGAAAGCTTCTCAGTCAGGGCGAGCTCTGCAGCTGCCAGCCCCTGACTCGTAGTAGTATTGCTTCTGCTGTTTCTTGTCTCTACTCTCCTTGACTGCTAACCCTGCTTCAGCCCCGGGTTTATATAGGGGAAGTTCTTCCCCTCCCAAGACCGGGCAGGAGGTGTGGCATGCACAGGATCCCTGACCAAAGGACCTCCCACCTGCTCTCAGACATAACATTACATTACTGTGGAAACCAGACCCCTGGGGTGCCACACATGCGTCTGGCAAGATCTACAAAGCCTGGCAGGGCGCTTGAATACTCTGGAGGAGGATCATGATGCCACTAGAGTTTACATGAAGGACTTACAGCATGTCATAGCCAAACAAAATAAGATGGTGAAAGAGCTGCAGTCCCACATGGAAGATCTAGACAACAGGGGCAGACATTGTAACATACGAGTCCGAGGGGTCCCAGAATCTGAGGGGCAGGAAAATCCCAAAGCAATTCTCCAAGCGATTTTCAACTCTGTCCTAGGGGAACCCCCTACATCCAATATAAAGATGGACAGAGCTCACAGGGCCTTTCAACCAAAGGGCTCCTCTGCACTCCCGAGGGACATCATCTGTTGCTTGCATGATTTTGAAACCAAAGAGAGGATAATGTACAAAGCCAGAACAAAAAAATCCATAATGTATAAAGGCAGAGATCTGCAGCTGTTCCCAGACCTCCCCAGAGTAACACTTCAGAAAAGAAGAATCCTTAAACCACTACTAAAGATCTTGACAGACCAGCGGATTCCATACAGATGGGGTTTCCCCTTTGCCCTGCACGTGAGCCGCAATGAAACAACATCAACCTTGAGAGTCCTGGAGGACCTGCCGATTTTTTGTGACTCCCTGGGATTGTTGTGCCCAAAGATTCAGGACTGGGAGGCTCCTAACCCCCAGGAAGCTCCCCCACCTTTGTGGTCCCAGAAGGAGCGACGGGGAAGGAAGAGAGGAGGGGGGGAGGGAGACATGGAGTCATCTCTCCAAAATTCCCCCCGTTGATCACTAACCCCCTAGCTTAGGGGTTTCTATCGTTTCTTTGTCCCCCCTCTCTTTTGCATGCCTTGGGTGGGGGAGAGCCTAGCCCAGGCCGGTGCTAAACAAGATGTGATAGTGGTGGCACAATCCATCGCTTAATTGCTGGACATGTTTTATTCATTCATTATATATAATAAGTGCCTGGGGAGCCACTGAGAGGTGTTGTATTCTTGTTCAGTTTTTCATCCTCTCTACTTTTAGTGGGTTCCAGTTTGGGAGACGAATACTCCCACCCCTAGTTGGTAGTTAAAGAATCTTTCAGGGCACCCTCTTGAATTAATTAGTTAAAGGGGTATTGTCACGGGTGTGTCGCCACGAAGATCGTCACGATTACACAGCCTGACTTCTCACAGCTGAGTTTTTGGTGCTTTGTGTTTTTCGGCAGTGAGGGAGTTAACTCTCTCTCTCTGTGCTAGACAAGGTCCAGCCTCGCCCAGCTGCAATCAATGCTGCAGTAGTGGGACTCCTTCAAATACCTGCAGGTCTGTTAGGGAAGTGTCGGTGAAAGCATTTCATACAGACAAACAGAGCGGATCGTGGAATTTTGGAGTTCTGAGCTAAGTGTACTTGCTGTGGTTTTTCCCTTCCTCGCTTTATCATTTATCTCCTTTCCCGTTGGTGTTCCCTCTGTAGTTGTGGTGTAAGTTTTTGTATGCAAGGTGGTTTTTGATTTGACCCTTGTACTGTCTCGTTCGTCTAAGTACTGAGTGTTGGCATATTATTTCCTGTCCCCTATTGTTGTGATCGGGGTCCTTCTCAGGACTAGATTACTGAGGTGCAGGGATCCTCAGGAGGTAGGGGTTACGCTGGCGGCCTGGACCTCTGTACCTTTAACAGTACCTCCAGGTAGAGGGATTAGTCAGGGCCCCAGCTTAGGGTCAGCTTAGGCCCCTTACCTCCTGTACGCAGAGACAGCGTGACATGTATTCCCTTTTTTCATCTATAGTTTATTAGCGAATACCTGGATAGCTCCAGGGGGTTTCACTTTAAATTTGCCTGTTCTGTGGGCTCATTTTGTGCTACAGGAGGGTCCCCCTTTTTCTCCAGGAGATTTCCTCGGAACAAGTATATTGAACATAGAATTTGGTGTAGTGTCAGTGTGTTTAATGCATATTTTGTTTTTTCATCAGTGTCTCCCCACTTCCCTTATGTGTCTCCCCTCCCTTCCTTTCCTATGCGGACTAAGGTTTCTTCGTCAGAGGATAGGGGATTTCAGAGACTCTCCAGCACAAAGGTTTCCAGATGGAGAAGGTGTTCGGAAGCGTTCCGTGAGTAGAGGCACATTAAAAGGCACATTCCATACAATAAGATATAAATTTGGCACGTATAATTTCACTTAATGTAAAGGGTCTTAACTCCCCTAGAAAGAGACGTCTCGTGCTTCAGGAGATGAGATCCCTGAGGGCCGTCATAGTCTTCCTGCAGGAGACCCACTTTGACAATAAGAGCACGTTCAATTTTGCTTCCCAACAATACCCCACAGTATATTTGGCCCATAATAACAACAAAAAGGGAGGGGTAGTAATATTAATAGCCACTAACTGCCTGATACAGGTGAAGGCAACACATGTGGACCTGGGGGGTAGATATGTTTTACTAGAATCCTCATTACAGGGTAATCGCATAATTTTGGGCAATGTTTACGCACCTAATTCGGGACAGATAAATTTCTTACGTAGGGTATTTACCCTGATTCATAGACTGCAGCCAGGTCCTGTGTTATTGGGTGGCGACTTTAACATCCCCTTTTCTGAGTCCTTTGATAGGCAGTCTATAGTAGATAAGCCTCCCTCAGTGCAGCTAAGCAGAATGTCCCTGGAGTTTCGTAAACTCATAAGAGCCAATTCGCTGTTCGACCTATGGAGAATAGAGCACCCAAAAGAAAAAGGTTTCTCCTTCTACTCGCCCCCCCCATCGCACCCATACCCGCATAGATTATTTCTTCGCTAACATTGCAGTTCTCAGGACTATGAGAAAAATTGATATAGGGGCAATTTCATGGTCAGATCATGCATCGGTGATATTAGACATTCAATCCATGGGCCCCCCAACGCGAACATGTCACTGGAGGAATTCTGATTAAAGATACAACTATTAGGAAGACCCTCGAGTCCCACCTAACAAACTTCTTCAATTTGAACATGAATTCAGTATCCTCACCAGCTGTACTGTGGGAGGCACATAAGGCGGTGATGAGGGGATTTTGTATCAGGGAAGGGGCCAGATTAAAAAAAAATACCCAAATCCAAAAGTCTAAACTAACCTCTCATCTTAAATCTCTAGAAAATAAACTGTCCTCCTCCCTGAATATTAGTATCTTGAGAAAGGTGATTGCAATAAGAGACAAACTGAAGGATTTGGCCATTTGTAAGGTGGAAAAACTTCCCCTCTACTCCAAACAGAGATATTATGAGAAGGGTAACAAGGCTCACACTATATTAGCCAGACAGCTCAAAGATAGACTTACAAACTCAATCCCCCAGGCACTTAGAGACAGAGAAGGCACTATATGATACGACCCAGTGGATGTTTCTAAAATCTTTCAAGAGTTCTATCAGAGACTCTGTAACCTCCAGGAGACATTACCACTGGATCCTTCTCGTAGGGTGACCTTACTTAGCAATTATCTGTCCGCGCTTAATTTGCCAGTGCTCCCCCCGGAGGCAGTGGAAGCCATTAATGCCCCAATCTCAGCTGAGGAATTGTGTGATAACATAAAAGAACTTCCACTGGGCAAGGCCCCTGGCCCTGATGGGTGGACATGTCTATACTACAAGACATACATAGATGAGTTGTCTCCTCATATGATTAATCTGTTTAATTCTTTCATGGGGGGCTCACCAATTCCAGAAACTCTCTCCCACTCTCATCTAATCCTCATTCCCAAGCCAGGGAAGGACCCATTAGATTGTGATAATTATAGGCCCATTGCTCTACTAAATTCAGATTTGAAAATATTTACCAAAATACTAGCAAATAGGCTTAACCAGTGGCTTCCACAAATAATAGATAAGGATCACGTGGGATTTATCCCATTTCGCCAAGGGGGAGATAACACCAGGAAAGTTGTGGACCTCATAGATGTGGTTAATACCAATAAGATCGAGGCCCTTCACCTTAGTTTAGATGCAGAGAAGGCCTTCGATCGCCTCAGTTGGTCCTTACTATTTGAAACAATGAGGGCGTTCGGAGAGTCTGGGACTTTTATGATGGCATTGAGGGCTCTTTACGGAACCCCTTCAGCATCTATTAAAACCCCCCTTCATACTTCCCCTAAATTTAAAATTTCGAATGGAACAAGACAAGTGTACCCTTTATCTCCCCTCCTCTTTGCCATGTGCATAGAGCTGTTGACGGAGGCGATTCGCCAAAATTCTAGTATCTCTGGTGTGGAGATTAAGGGGAAAATTTTCAAGATATCACTGTTCACGGATGATGTCCTAATGACCCTAACCTCTCCTCATTTATCACTTCCCAACCTTATGGCCACACTAAAGGAATATGGGCTTATGTCAGGATACAAAGTTAACACAGCTAAAGTGGAGGCATTACCCCTGAACTTTATCCCCCAAGCCCCTGATCATCTGAAATCAAACTACAAATTCTGTTGGAAAACAGATGAAATTAAATATCTAGGAGTCAAGCTTTCCTCATCCTATAACAGCCTATATACTAGGAATTTCCCATCCTTATTTAGAGAGCTGAAAAACTTGCTAACAAAATGGAAATCTATTTCTATCTCCATGATGGGGAGAATAGCCTCGGTCAAGATGTCCCTCCTCCCTAAATTAATTTATCACTTTGAGACCCTTCCGGTGAGAGTCCCTATGGGAGAACTCAAATTCCTTCAAGCAGCAATAATGAGATTTATATGGAATGATAAAAGACATAGAATAGCCAAACAAATCTTAACCACTCACAGAAATCAGGGAGGTATGTCACTACCGGATGTTATTAAGTATTATTGGGCGGTTCATCTCAGAAGGGTCCCCTCGTGGGCTTCGTTATGGGCATACCATAAATGGACTGAAATAGAGAAGTTATGGCTGGCTCCCATTCATTGAAATGCCCTGCTTTGGACCAGTAGACCCTTAAAGATAAGTCGTCCCCTTTTGGGTCCTATCAGGTTCACAAGGGAAATATGGCAGACCTGCAGTAAGAGATTTGAACTAACTTCCTCAAGATCGCCAATGATATCCTTCATATATCAACCGCTAATTCCAAATAGCTTGAGCTCGGACATGGTGCTCCCATGGATAAAGGCAGGCCTTTTTAGATTTGCAGACCTGGTAGATGGAACCTCATTGGAATTACACATTTTTGACCACATTAAAGCTAACTTTAGAATAACAAACAGGGAATTTGTTCAATTTATGCAGATTAAATCTTTTGCAGTTTCTTTGTTTGGGTCATTGAAGGTGTCCTCTCCTACTGAGTTTGAAAATATATGTAAAAAACAGCCCGTCAACAAAGGGTCTGATATCGGACATACAGTACAGACCAAAAGTTTGGACACACCTTCTCATTTAAAGATTTTTCTGTATTTTCATGACTATGAAAATTGTACATTCACACTGAAGGCATCAAAACTATGAATTAACACATGTGGAATTATATACTTAACAAAAAAGTGTGAAACAACTGAAAATATGTCTTATATTCTAGGTTCTTCAAAGTAGCCACCTTTTGCTTTGATGACTGCTTTGCACACTCTTGGCATTCTCTTAATGAGCTTCAAGAGGTAGTCACCGGAAATGGTTTTCACTTCACAGGTGTGCCCTGTCAGGTTTAATAAGTGGGATTTCTTGCCTTATTAATGGGGTTGGGACCATCAGTTGTGTTGTGCAGAAGTCAGGTGGATACACAGCTGATAGTCCTACTGAATAGACTGTTAGAATTTGTATTATGTCAAGAAAAAAGCAGCTAAGTAAAGAAAAACGAGTGGCCATCATTACTTTAAGAAATGAAGGTCAGTCTGTCTGAAAAATTGGGCAAACTTTGAAAGTGTCCCCAAGTGCAGTTGCAAAAACCATCAAGCGCTACAAAGAAACTGGCTCACATGAGGACCGCCACTGGAAAGGAAGACCAAGAGTCACCTCTGATTCTGAGGATAAGTTTATCCGAGTCACCAGCCCCAGAAATCGCAGGTTAACAGCAGCTCAGATTAGAGACCAGGTCAATGCCACACAGAGTTCTAGCAGAAAACACATCTCTTCAACAACTGTTAAGAGGAGACTTTGTGCAGCAGGCCTTCATGATAAAATAGCTGCTAGAAAACCACTGCTAAGGACAGGCAACAAGCAGAAGAGACTCATTTGGGCTAAAGAACACAAGGAATGGACATTAGACAAGTGGAAATCTGTGCTTTGGTCTGATGAGTCCAAATTTGAGATCTTTGGTTCCAACCACCGTGTCTTTGTGCGACGCAGAAAAGGTGAACGGATGGACTCTACATGCCTGGTTCCCACCGTGAAGCATGGAAGAGGAGGTATGATGGTGTGGGGGTGCTTTGCTGGTGACACTGTTGGGGATTTATTCAAAATTGAAGGCATACTGAACCAGCATGGCTACCACAGCATCTTGCAGCGGCATGCTATTCCATCCGGTTTGCGTTTAGTTGGACCGTCATTTATTTTTCAACAGGAGAATGACCCCAAACACACCTCCAAGCTGTGTAAGGGCTATTTGTCCAAGGAGGAGAGTGATGGGGTGCTACGCCAGATGACCTGGCCTCCACAGTCACCAGACCTGAACACAATCGAGATGGTTTGGGGTGAGCTGGACCGCAGAGTGAAGGCAAAAGGGCCAACAAGTGCTAAGCATCTCTGGGAACACCTTCAAGATTGTTGGAAGACCATTTCCGATGACTACCTCTTGAATTTCATCAAGAGAATGCCAAGAGTGTGCAAAACAGTCATCAAAGCAAAAGGTGGCTACTTTGAAGAACCTAGAACATAAGACATATTTTCAGTTGTTTCACTCTTTTTTGTTAAGTATATAATTCCACATGTGTTAATTCATAGTTGATGCCTTCAGTGTGAATGTACAATTTTCATAGTCATGAAAATACAGAAAAATATTTAAATGAGAAGGTGTGTCCAAACTTTTGGTCTGTACTGTATATGGTCTAATTAACACTCCCCGGGGGGATCCACCTCCTAAACACTCATACATGACTAAGTGGGAGAGGTTTCTGGGAAGGGAACTATCACCGCAGTGCTGGCAATCCATTTGGGATAAAGCATCCAAAACCTCTCTTTGCACTTTATACAAAGAGAATCAATATAAATTAATGATGTTTTGGTATCATACCCCTGAACTACTACACAAATTAAACCCCTCTATCCCGGATGGCTGCTGGCGCTGTGGAGCTGCTACGGGGTCCCTTACCCACATTTTCTAGACATGTCCGATCCTGACCCCATTATGGGAAAATGTCAGATCCCTCCTGCGGGAAGTATTGTTCACTGAAATCCCTCTAGACCCAGCTATATTTTTATTAAATGTTACTTCAAGAGGGATGGGTAAAAACTCCTCAAACCTGCTTCTCCACATCCTAACAGTAGCTAGATGCCTCATAGCTCTTCATTGGAAAAAAACGCTCCCCCCCCTCTAATAGAGATTTACTAAGTAGAATTGTGGATATATGAAGAATGGAACACCTGACGGCAGTAATAAACGCCAAATTAGATGTATTCAATAAGGTGTGGGGACCATGGGACTATTACTGGGCCCAATTTAATACCTGATATTTGTTCAAGGAAAGGAGAACAGAGTTTACTGCTGAAATCTTCCAGTATTTTGCCTTATTACCCTTCCCCTTCCCCCTGTTGTTTTCCTGTCTGTGTCATAAAGGTTAGTAGTGTTTTTGAAATTGTAAACAAATATAGATTATACAATAGCAAATGATTGAGTAAGCGAGCAGCTCCAACAGTTACACCAACTATGGAAATATTCAGCTGCTCGTATAATAGTGCATGGACTAAACACTGTTTATTAGAAGACTACAAGAAGAACGCAGATAAGTGTATGATCCATAGCAGATTTCCAACATGCTCTATTAATTTCAGTTTATGCGTTATTTCTTTGGTTCTATTGTTAAACCTATAAATTTTCAATAAAATTTGCAGTATTAAAAAAAAAAAAATTGCTGGAATAATTAGCGGATGCCATGTCGTGTTTAGAGAGTTCCTGATGTGCCTAAACAGTGGAAATCCCCCATAAGTAACACTATTCTGGAAACTGGACCCCTCAGGGAACTTATCTAGATTTGTGCTGAGCACCTTGATGTTGAGCCTTGAAAATAAAAAAAAATAAAAAATTTTTCCACACAAATGTTTTTTAGCCCCAAATTTTGCAATTTCACAAGGGTAACAGGAGAAATTTCACCATAAAATTTGCAGCGAGCTGGCCCCGGACCTCCACTGAGCTCACAGAGCGGTGTCCTGTCACTCGCTGAGCGTAGCTCCGGGGCCCGCTCGCTGCAGGAGTCATTCTCCCTGGCTCCTCGGCGTGATCAGTCACATAGATTACAGCAGGCGACACTTAGGACAGGTGAATATAAGAATTTTTTATTTTATTTTTATTTTTACAGTTGGACACTGCGGGATCAGACTATACTACTCTCATCATTGCCTCTGCTGGTGCTGATCACAGTGCTGGCAGGGGACAATGATGAGGGCAGCGTTCAGCACCTGACGCTTGGGAACAGCGCTAACTGTACTGCTGATTCTCAAGCAGCGGTACATGTCAAACTTATGCCATCCATATCCGGTACATGTCGACACGGACCCATTGACTTGAATGGGTCCATGTGATCCATGCTGCCTGCCAAACACTGAGATGTCTGCATGTGGGTCACACGGACACACGGTCCGTGGAAACACACTGACGTGCGCAGACCTATTCATTTGAATGGGTCTGCGTGAAATGAGAGAAGTCTCCGGCACCACCCTGTCCGTCACTAATTGCATTCAGTACTGCAGGTCTCAAGATACATGCTCAAAAAAAAGATCCATAGTGGTGATGCAAAACAGCCAAGTCCAAAAACGTGTGTAGTCCTTTATTTTGAAGAGCGGGACATCAAAGGAGTCAGCATGCGGCATGTATAGAGAGCTCCGAAGGGACGTTCGGGGGAGGAAGGAGCAGTGGACAACGGCCGTTTCACAGCCTTCCGGTGCTTCTACGAGTCCAAGGTGAGTATGACGTGTCACTATTTAACAAATGGGGAAACCCCATATAATACCCCTCACTAAAGACTATAAAATTTTGGGACATGTAACATAGTTTTGTAACATAGTTTTTTAAGGTTGAAGGAAGACTAAGTCCATCTAGTTCAACCCATAGCCTAACATGTTGATCCAGAGGAAGGCAAAAAAAAAAACATTTGGCAAACACTAAGCTCCACATTGGGGAAAAAAATTCCTTCCCGACTCCATACGACAATCAGACTAGTTCCCTGGATCAACGCCCTATTAAGGAATCTAGTATATATAACCTGTAATATTATACTTTTCAAGAAAGGCATCCATGCCCTTCTTAAATTTTAACAGTGAATCACTCATTACAACATCATGCGGCAGAGAGTTCCATAGTCTCACTGCTCTTACAGTAAAGAATCCCCATCTGTGATTATGATTAAACCTTCTTTCCTCCAGACGTAGAAGATGCCCCCTTGTCCCCGTCTCAGGCCTCAGAGTAAAAAGATCAGTGAAAGGTCTTTGTACTGTCCCCTCATATACAGTCATATGAAAAAGTTTGGGCACCCCTATTAATCTTAAGCTTAATGTTTTATAAAAATTGGTGTTTTTGCATCAGCTATTTCAGTTTGATATATGTAATAACTATTGGACACAGTAATGTTTCTGCCTTGAAATGAGGTTTATTGTACTAACAGAAAATGTGCAATCTGCATTCAAACAAAATTTGACAGGTGCATAAGTATGGGCACCTCACCAGAAAAGTGACATTAATATTTAGTAATTCCTCCTTTTGCAAAAATAACAGCCTCTAGTCGCTTCCTGTAGCTTTTAAGGAGTTCCTGGATCCTGGATGAAGGTATTTTTGACCATTCCTCTTTACAAAACAATTCCAGTTCAGTTAAGTTTGATGGTCGCCGAGCATGGACAGCCCTCTTCAAATGATCCCACAGATGTTCAATGATATTCAGGTCTGGGGACTGGGATGGCCATTCCAGAACATTGTAATTGTTCCTCTGCATGAATGCCTGAGTAGATTTGGAGCGGTGTTTTGGATCATTGTATTGCTGAAAGATCCATCCCCTGCGTAACTTCAACTATATCACTGATACTTGAACATTATTGTCAAGAATCTGCTGATACTGAGTGGAATCCATGCGTCACTCACCTTTAACAAGATTCCCGGTACCGGCATTGGCCACACAGCCCCAAAGCATGATGGAACCTCCACCAAATTTTACTGTGGGTAGCAAGTGTTTTTCTTGGAATGCTGTGTTTTTTTGCCGCCATGCATAACACCTTTTTGTATGACCAAACAACTCAATCTTGGTTTCATCAGTCCACAGGACCTTCTTCCAAAAAGAAATTGGCTTCTCCAAATGTGCTTTTGCATACCTCAGCCGACTGTGTTTGTAGTGTGCTTGCAGAAACGGTTCTTTCGCATCACTCTCCCATACAGCTTCTCCTTGTGCAAAGTGCGTTGTATAGTTGACCGATGCACAGTGACACCATCTGCAGCAAGTTGATGCTGCAGCTCTCTGGAAGTGGTCTGAGGATTGTCCTTGACTGATCTCACCATTCTTCTTCTCTGCCTTTCTGATGTTTTTCTTGGCCTGCCACTTCTGGCCTTAACAAGAACTGTCCCTGTGTTCTTCCATTTCCTTACTATGTTCCTCACAGTGGAAACTGACAGGTTAAATCCCTGAGACAGCTTTTTGTATCCTTCCCCTGAACAACTATGTTGAATAATCTTTGTTTTCAGATCATTTGACAGTGGTTTTGAGAAGCCCATGATGCTGTCTTCAGAGGAGATTCAAACAGGAGAACAACTTGCAAGTGGCCACTTTAAGTAGCTTTTCTCATGATTGCATACACCTGGCTATGAAGTTCAAAGCTCAATGAGGTTACAAAACCAAAAAAAGTGCTTTAGTAAGTCAGTAAAAAGTATGTAGGAGAATTTAAAACAAGAAAATGATAAGGGTGCCCATACTTATTGTTATGCACACGCCCGGGCTAAGCGGCGTGTGCGTGTGATTGGTAGTGATTCCACTGGACCGTGCCGGAGAGTGAATGCCTGGAGGGGCGTGACTAAGTATTCACCCGATCCGACCAGGGTCGCACGACGGCATACGACGCCAGTGCACCAAGGAGGAACCGAGCAGAGGGACCAGGTGCTACTCCAGGACAGACCCCGGACACGGCTGTTGACCCACACAGGGGAATACAGGAACAGGCTGGTAGGCTGGCACACAGACTGGAGGGTATAGGCAGGCACGACTGGTATGCAGGCAGGCGGGTATGCAGGCAGGGGGGTAAAGGCAAGCACAGCTAGAGTGCAGACAGGGAGGCACTAGCAGGTAGGAACACAGGCGGGATAGGACCCAGTACACACCGGGACTCAGGAACAATACAGGCAGAGGGTTACAAGCAAGCACAGCTAGAGTGCAGACAAGGCTGAGCAGGGAGGACAGGGCTCTGTTCACACGGAACAGACAGGAAGGGAAAGACAGAGCCAGATACTCACACAGTACTTGCAGAGACAACAAGCAGGAGTTAGGTACGAGTACAGACTCTGCAGAAAAAGGAAGGGAACGGACATAGAGGCAAAACAGGTAAAGGACAGGAGAGAGTTCAGACTGGAACTGAGTGTACGGAGGAGACCGACACTGCAGAGGGATACAGGAGCGGGTCTGGGAATACGGCCCCCAGAGAGGCGGAACGAACAGGCAAGGAGCGTGTTCAGACAGGACAGACCAGACGCAGGAGCGGGTCTAGGAAATCGGCCACTAGAAGGCGGAACGAGCAGGCAAGGAGCGTGTTCAGACAGGACAGACCAGACACAGGAGCGGGTCTAGGAAATCGGCCACTAGAAGGCGAGAGGAACAGGCTAGGAGCGTGTTCAGACAGGACAGACAAGAGAACACAGAAAGGACTCAGTTCAGACACGGGAGCTGATACCGCAAAGCAGGAGACATACAGGACTCAGTTCAGACACGGGAGCTGATACCGCAAAGCAGGAGACATACAGGACACAGTTCAGACACGGGAACTGATACAAAAAGCAGGAGACAAGAGACGGGACCTGGCACCTTCAGAGTGCAAGCACACACTGAAGGAAACACTATGCTCAGGCAGGGATAGAAGGGAGCTGCTGAGCTATATACCAAGTGACAGACAGCAATAGGCTGAGGACGCACAAGGGGTGTGACCCACAGCAGGTACAAAAGGCAGGAAGTGATCGGGCCCCGCCCTTAAGCAGCAGAAACAGACACAAACAGACAGCATGGAGGGAAGCCAGTGAGACATTCTGGACAGGAGATCAAGTGCGCCCTCTTGCACAGTGGGAGATGGACCACCATGCAAGGACGCCGCCAGGTATGTTACACTTATGCACCTGTCAAATTTTGTTTGAATGCAGATTGCACATTTTCTGTTAGTACAATAAACCTCATTTCAAGGCAGAAACATTACTGTGTCCAACAATTATTACATATATCAAACTGAAATAGCTGTTGCAAAAACACCAATTTTTATAAAACATTAAGCTTAAGATTAATAGGGGTGCCCAAACTTTTTCATATGACTGTACTTGTACATAGTAATAAAATCACCCCTAAGCCTTTTTTCCACAGTAAATAACCCCAAGTGTAATTGTCTCGCCCCCTGGGCCTTCTAGTGTACGGTGCTGATGGGGGTAGTAGTGGCAACCCGGTCCGTGGCTCAGGGTGGTCAGACCAGTGGCAGTCTTCTATATGTTTTGCAATGTCCGACTACACCACCCATGGATTGCGGCTATTATGAACCGCCGCTACAAAGCAGTCCCCTGAGGCTGATGGTGTGTGCAGCTGAGATAGTATAACTCCCCACGGGAAGAGTGTAGCCCCAGGGCAGTATAGTAGATGGTGGGGGTGATGGTGCAGGGAGTCCCAGTACCGTTAGTGCTGGCGAAGTAAGAAGAACAAAGACAACATGTTGCAGTCCAAGGTCTTTTACTCACAGTTCGTATACTCCAAGCCACTTCTGTACAGGTAGTGACTGCCCAAGCCATGCTGCGTCCACCAGGTGATGGGCTCGGTCAACTCCCAGGCAATTCAGGAGCATGGCACAGGACCCCCTTCTGTCCTTCCTCTGGCTCGTGCCCCACCAGTGACCAAACTTCTGTCCAGCTGCCACGGATTTATGCGGGCAAACGTGGGCCCCGTTTCCCGCTATATGGTGCCTTCCTAGCAGGTTTAGCAAGGGGTCACACCAATATATGATCTTGACCTCCGGTTCTTGGCTGAGGATTATTCGACTCCACCAACTTGGGATCCGGTACCCTTTCCTCGCCTGACCCGTCACCCGTAATTTCCAGGGTCCTTAGGGTCCCTTCTTCCTTCATGTTCCTGGGCCTTTCTCTTCGGTTCCTTTCTCGTTCTGTTCCTTTCCTTCTCTCCCTCTCGCCCTGCCCGTGTCCTAGGCCTGGCTCTGGAGCAGAACTCCAGCGGAGCCTCTGCTCCCCTCCTCCTCCACTCTCACTTCCTCCTCACAGACTGAACTTCTCTTCTCTCCCAGAACTAAGATGGTGCCCACCTTATATACCTCTTCCTCTGTGTCTGAGCCCAGGTGACCTGCAACCAATGAGCTCCTTCCTATGCCCAGAAACCCGCTCCTATCTTCTCCCACATCACTAGGGCCCCCCCCTCCCCCCTCCAGCCAGGGACATAGTCAGTCGTGCCTGCATACTAATGGGAGCACCGTAGAGCTGTCCCCCAGAAATGAGGAGTGTATATGTGTGCAGCTAACTGAGCCCTGGTCCATACTCCATCCTTACCCGGGAGTGAAATACCACACCTCTGGTTGAGGTGCAATACCCCTGTAGCGGCCTGTTTTGGTATTGCAGATCCCCCAGTCTTCTAATAACCTTGGTCGCTCTTCTCTGCACCTGCTCTAGTTCAGCTATGTCTTTCTTATACACCGGAGACCAGAACTGTACACAGTATTCTAAGTGAGGTCGCACTAATGACTTGTATAGAGGTAAAATTATGTTCTCCTCATGAGCATCTATGCCTCTTTTAATGCATCCCATTATTTTATTTGCCTTTGCAGCAGCAGCCTGACACTGGCCACTAAATGTGAGCTTGTCGTCCACCAATACACCCAGGTCTTTTTCAGTTACAGTGTTTTACAATTAAGCATATAATCATACATTTTATTTCCTCTGCCCAAGTGCATTACCTTACATTTATCCCCATTAAAGCTCATTTGCCATTTATCAGCCCAAGCTTCTAGTTTACATAGATCCTCCTGTAATATAAAATTGTCCTCCTCTGTATTGATTACCCTGCAGAGTTTAGTGTCATCTGCAAATATTAAAATATTACTCTGTATGCCCCCTACAAGGTCATTAATAAATATTTTAAAAAGAAGGGGGCCCAATACTGACCCCTGTGGTACCCCACTGTTAACTGAGACCCAGTCTGAGTGTTTTCCATTAATAACCACCCTTTGTTTCCTATCACTGAGACAATTCTTAACCCACATACATATATTTTCCCCTATCCCCATTGTTCTCATTTTATGTATCAACCTTTTGTGTGGAACCGTATCAAAAGCTTTTGAAAAGTCCATATACACAACATCCACTGCATTTCCTTGGTCCAGTCAAGAACTTGCCTCCTCATAAAAACTGATCAGATTAGTTTGACAGGAACGGTCCCTCGTAAACCCATGCTGATATTTGGTCATGAGGTTATTTTTCTTCAGATACTCTATTATAGCATTGTAACATACCTTGCAGCATCCTTGCATAGTGGTCCTTCTCCCACTGTGCAAGAGCGCGCACTTGATCTCCAATCCAGAATGTCTCTCTGGCTTCCCTCCATGCTGTCTGTTTGCCTCTGTTTCTGCTGCTTAAGGGCGGCGCCCGATCTCTTCCTGTTTCTTGTACCTGCTGTAGGCACACCCCTTGTGCGTCCTCAGCCTATTGCTGTCTGTCACCTGGTATTTAAACCAGCTGCTCCAATTAACCCATGCCTGAGCATCTTGCCCTGTCAGTTGGCTTTTGTCTCTGACATGCCAGGTCCTGTCTATGTTACCTGTCTTGCAGTATCTGTTCCTGTGTCTGTACTGTGTCCTATCTGTGTACTCTAACCTGCAGTCTTTACACGCTCCTTGCCTGTTCGTTCCGCCTTCCTGGAGGCTGTATTTCCAGGCCAGTCTGAACAACACGCTCCTTGCCTGTTCGTCCCGCCTCTCTGGGGGCCGTATTCCCAGACCAGCTCCTGTATCTCGCTGCAGTGTCAGTCTCCTCCGTACACTCAGTTCCAGTCTGAACTCTCTCCTATCTTTTACCTGTTTTGCCTCTATGTCCATCCCTTCCCTTTTCCTGCGTTGTCTGAACCTGTACCTAACTCCCTCTCATTGTCGCTGTACTTCAGTTGTGAGTGTTGTGCTCTCTCGTTACTTCTTTGTAAGTATCTAGTTTGTTTCTGGTTCCGCCTTTCCCTTCCTGCCTGTTCTGTTTGAACAGTGTCCTGTCTCCTCTGCCCTGCTTGCTCGCTGCTCCTGCAGTCTGCTCTATCCCTCTTCCTCACTGCTCCGGCAGTCTCATTCTGCTCCCTCTTTCTCACTGCTCCAGCAGTCTCGTTCTGCTCTCCTCCTTTACCTCAGTGCTCCGGCAGTCTCGCTCAGCTCCCTCTTTCTCACTGCTCCGGCAGTCTCGTTCTGCTCTCTCCCTTTTCCTCACTGCTCCGGCAGTCTCGTTCTGCTCTCTCCCCTTTGCTCGCTGCTCCGGCAGTCTCGTTCTGCTCCCTCTTGCTCGCTGCTCCGGCAGTCTGCTCTGACCCTTTGCTCGCTGCTCCGGCAGTCTCGCTCTGCTCCCTCTTGCTCACTGCTCCGGCAGTCCTACTCTGCTCTTACCCTTTGCTCGCTGCTCCAGCAGTCTGCTCTGATCCTTTGCTCGCTGCTCCGGCAGTCTCGCTCTGCTCCCTCTTGCTCACTGCTCCTGCATTCCTACCCTGCTCTTACCCTTTGCTCTCTGCTCTGGCTGTCTCGCTCTGCTCTGACCCTTTGCTCGCTGCTCCGGCAGCCTCGCTCTGCTCTGACCCTTTGTTCCGCCCCTGGCGGTCTCGTCTTGCTCTGCTCTTGCCCGCCGCTCCGGGCGGTCTCACCCTGCTGTGTTTGTATACTGCATCTGCGGTTCTGTTCCAGAAGTCCCAGTCTGTACTGGGTCCTATCCTCTCTGTGCTCCAACCTGTTGTACCTGCCAGTACCTCCCTGTCTGCATACCAGCCGTGTCTGCCTATACCTCCAGTCAGTGTGCCAGCCTAACCTTCCAGTTCCTGTATTCCCCGGTGTGGGCCAACAGCCGTGTCCGGAGTCTGACCTGGAGTAGACCCTGGTCCCTCTGCTCAGTTCCTCCCTGGTGCACTGGCGTCGTATGCCGTCGTGCGACCTTGGTCGGATCGGGCAGATACTTAGTTACGCCCCTCCAGGCACTCTCCGGTACGGTCCAGTGGAATCACTACATAAACACGCACACGCCAGTCAGTCCGGGCGTGTGCATTACAAGCATCTCTTAGGAAACCCTCCAGGATTTTACCCACAGTAGAGGTTAAGCTTACCGGCCTATAATTTCCAAGTTCAGTTTTTGTCCCCTTTTTGAATATTGGCACCACATTTGCTATACGCCAGTCGTGTGGTACCGACCCTGTTATTATGGAATCTTTAAAGATTAAAAATAATGGTCTATCTATGACATTACTTAATTCCTGCAGTACTCGTGGGTGTATCGCATCCGGGCCCGGGGATTTGTCAACTTTAGTGATTTTTAGACGCCGCCATACTTCCTGCTGGGTTAAGCAAGTGACATTTAATGGAGAACTTTTGTTATCACTAATCATGTTTTCTGTCATGCGATTTTCTTGTGTAAATACGGTTGAAAAAAAATCATTTAGCATATTGGCTTTTTCCTCATCCTCATGCACCATTTCACCCAGACTATTTTTAAGGGGGCCAACACTATCATGTTTTAGTTTTTTACTATTTAGGTAGTTAAAGAATAATTTGGGGTTATTTTTACTTTCTCTGGCAATGATTCTGTCTGCCTCAATCTTTGCTGCCTTGATTTGTTTTTTACATAATTTATTTAATTTTCTATATTTATTTAATGCCTCATCACTACCTACTTGCTTTAGTTCTCTAAATGCTTTCTTTTTGTCACTTATTGCGCCCCTTACAGCTCTATTTAGCCATAGTGGTTTCCTCCTATTTCTAGCATGTTTATTCCCAAAGGGTATATATTGTGCACAGGTCTTATTCAGGATGTTACTAAATGTCTCCCATTTGCTTTGTGTAGCTTTATGTCTCAGGATATCGTCCCAGTTTATTGCACTAAGATCATCTGTTAACCGTTGGAAATTTGCCTTCCTGAAGTTTAGTGTCCTTGTAACCCCTCTACTACACATCTTTTTAATGGTTACATGAAAATGTATTATTTTGTGATCACTATTACCCAAGTGACCCCCAACTCGTATATTTGATATGCGGTCTGGCCTATTGGTTAATATTAGGTCTAGCAGTGCCCCCCTTCTTGTTGGGTCCTGAACCAGTTGTGAAAGTTTATTGTCTCTCATAGTTGTCAAAAACCTATTACCTTTGCTTGAACTACATGTTTCTGTCCCCCAATGTATTTCAGGGTAGTTGAAGTCTCCCATAATAATGACTTCTCCTTGAGTCGCTGCTTCATCTATTTGCGTTACGAGGATATTCTCCGCTACTTCCATTATTTTTGGAGACTCATAACAAACCCCTATCAGTAATTTATTATTTTTCCCCCTCCCCTTATCTCCACCCACAGGGACTCTACATTTTCATTAGATTCACATATATCCTCCCGCAAGACAGGTTTTAAGGATGATTTTACATATAAACACACCCCCCCTCGCTTGTTTGTATGGTCTGAACAGACTATAGCCCTGTAAATTAACTGCCCAGTCATGGCTCTCATCCAGCCACGTCTCAGATATCCCTACCATGTCATAATTATTTTCCAACAAAATTAATTATAATTCCTCCATTTTGTTGGTGAGGCTTCTGGCATTAGTGTACATGCATTTTATGTATCTCTCTGTACCTCTATTCCTTCTTACTTTATTGACTGTTCTAACCCCACCCCAATTTCTTTATTAGTGCCCAGGTCACTATCTGCACTATCTTCCCCACCTATAAAATGAATACCCTCCCCCCCCCAATCCCTAGTTTAAACACTCCTCCAACCTTCTAGCCATTTTTTCCCCAGCACAGCTGCACCCTCCCCATTAAGGTGCAGCCGGTCCCTAGCGTAGAGTCTGTAGCCAACTGAGAAGTCGGCCCAGTTATCCAGGAACCCAAATCCCTCCTTCCTACACCAGTTCTTGAGCCATTTATTTATCTCCCTAATCTCCCGTTGCCTCTCTGGCGTGGCACGTAGTACCGGTAGTATTTCAGAGAATACCACCTTGGAGGTCCTTGCTTTCAGCTTGCAGCCTAATTCCCTGAAATCATCTTTAAGGACCTTCCACCTACCTCTAACTTTGTCATTTGTGCCAATGTGCACCATGACCGCTGGGTCCTCACCAGCCCCTCCCAGTAATCTGTCAACCCGATCAGCGATGTGCCGGACTCGAGTGCCAGGTAGGCAGCACACTGTTCGACGATCCCTGTCTTTGTGACAGATTACCCTATATGTTCCCCTAATAATTGAGTCCCCCACTACCAGCACTTGCCTGGCCTGCCCTACTCTCCTATTTCCCTCTTTCCTGGAGCTGACACTCCTCCGGCTTTCAGAGGACATGCCTTGCTGCAGTAGTGCTACCCCTGTACCGTCACTCCCCTCATCTGCCAACTTTGCAAACTTATTGGGGTGTGCCAGATCAGGACTAGCCTCCCTGGCACTCTTCCCTCTACCACCCCTTCTAACTGTCACCCAACTAGCGACCTCACTGTCCTGCAGCTCCCAACTACCACCCTCCCCCACATCTACCCCCAGTGAGCTGCTTCTCAGTGAGCAGCAGACTCCTTTCCATGTTGTCAATGGATCTCAGTGTTACCAGCTGCTCATTTAGATCCAGTATCTGGGCTTCCAAACGTACAATGTGCACACATCTCGCGCAGCAGTAAGCACCCCCGACCGACTGTTCAAGGAATACATACATGTGGCAAGATGTACACTGGATAGCATTGTCAATAATGGAGCTCATTTCCTAATGTGCTAGTATAAACTACCTTCCTATTGTGCCACGAATGGTTGCTTCCTATGAGGGCATCAGAACAAACATATGAGTGATTATATTAGAAAGTTTAGGTAGATCAGGGATGTTTTTTAATACCCAGTGAGCATTTTAATTGAATATTTAATAAAAGTTAAATTTTATAGTCTTTAGTGAGGGGTATTTTATGGGGTTTCCCCACTTGGTAAATATTGCATAAGCGTCCCTCCTGGCTATTTATATTTCTCCTGTTGGTATTTGACGTGTCACTACTTCCTTTTGAAGTATATCGTACACATGAACATATAGTTAAAAACATTAAAAACATATTAAAACAGCAACATATTTGCGGAGTATCAATGCATTGCACAGTTACTCTAGAGAAACACAGATAAATCAAGCTTTTCATTTAAGCCTAGTGGATCTTGGGCACCAGAGTTTAAGATCCATTTCGCTTCATATCTTAACAATATTCTATTGTGACCACCTCCTCGTACCGGTAATTTGACCTGTTCCAATCCAGCGAAAAGCATAACATTTGGATTGGTATTATGGCAACCCCGTACAGTATGTGTTTAATCAATTTTGGTGAGCCCCTGCCAGATGAAATTGAATTGTTGTGTTCTCTGAATCTCACAAAAAGTGGTCTAATTGTTTTTCCAATGCAAAAAATGACATGGACAAAATATAACGTAAACTACATAATTTGTTCTGCAGATGAATTCCTTCACTATATGGGTAATTGCACCGATTCTGATTACCTTATCCACACAGTGGATTCCTTTCTAACCAAGTCTTTTCACTTTCTAAAGTTTGACAAAACCTATTATATACACGTCTCCCAAATTCTGGGACCTTCTATATGAAATAATTGGCTTCAAGGACGCCCTTTCTGTCAAATCTTTATCACTTCCAAGAGATACCAATTGTTTCTTATAGCTTTTTTTAATGATATTTGACATGGGATTAAATCTAAATATGAAGATACATTTTTGTTGTTTCACTGAAAATATTTTTTGCTTTTTGAAATGCTTCTTTTATCAATCCAGTTGGGTAGCCCCTCTTTTTTAATCTGTCAGTTAATTAATTGGCTTGATCAATAAATTTGTCATCTGTGTTATTTATTTTACGTAGTCTTAAGAATTGACTGTATTGCTAGCCTCGTTTTGTATGGTAAGGATGATGACTATCATGGTGTAATAGCATATTAGTAGCTGTTTCTATACCAATTCTATACCAATTATCCCATTTTTTATACAAACAAACACATCTAAGAAGATTAATTCATTACCTCCTAAGACAGAGGTGAATTTCACATTCTCCTTGTTATGATTATTCAGATGTGTAACAAATTCTTGAAATAATGTTTTTGTGCCACCCACACTATGAACACATCATTCACAAATCTGTGGTAAGCCTTGATGTATTTGAGATGCGGATTAGAGTAACTGTAAACATGGGTTTCTACAAAAACCGCAAGAAATAAATTGGCGAACGTACATGCGATGGGAGTACCCATCTCACTATCGGTGATTTGGGTAAACCAGGTGTTACCGAATTTAAAATTATTACTAGATAGAATGAAATTCAAACTCTCCCTCACAAATTCAATATATTTATCTTCTTTTTCAATTTTTTGTAGGATTGTGTAGATTGCCTGCACACCCACATCCTGTGGGATTCGGGTGTACAGGCTCTCCACATCAATTGATGCCAGATGCCAATCCTCCTACCAATCTATACTTTGTAAAATTTTCAAAAATTCTCCACTATCCTTCACATACAAAAAGAATACTCGGTAACAAGGATTTCAATAACCAATCTAAATATTTAGACAAGGACTCTGTTAGGGAGCCTATTCCCGAGATTACTTGACGTCCCAGAGGTTCATGTAAACACTTACGTATTTTGGGGAGATAATACCAATAGGGTTTCTCCGGATAACCTGGTAACAACTTATCAATGGCCTCCTTGGAAAGAGTACCGTTCTCCACAAATCTCTGCAGAAGTGTACGCAATTTATTCTTAGATTTATGTGTGGGATCTTTGGGCAGTTTTTTGTACGTATTCTGATTGCATAACTGTCTCATCGATTCCGCTAGGTATTGTGGTTTTTTAATGAAGACGATGTCACCTCCCTTATTCGCTTTGCGGATAATAGTGTCTTCCCACGATCTAATCTCTCTAAGAGCCATTTTTTCACCTGAATTCAGATTACTACCTGGTTCAGCGTATAATAGTGACTTCACATCAGATATTACTTTCTCTTGGAAAAGATTAATAATGTTGCCTGGATTCACTGATGGCATGTATGTGGACCCTGTGCCACCCGTGAAGGGTACAGCAGGAGTAATCACAACGCTGTTTTTATTTGTGGAGAACGGGTCTTCCAGGCTGAGCAAAAGTTCCACATCTGACTGTGATACCCTATTATGTGGGGAGATGTGAAATCCTAACACTATAGAGGTACTGTGGATTTCACCCACAGCTGGAGGTATATTACAACATTCTTTATTCATAAACAATTTGTGAAAATGTATTTTTCGTGTTGCTTTAAAGAGATCTATTCTGAAGTCCGTTAAATCAAACGCTTCAGGGATACCGAAATTTAGCCTATTTCTTAGCAGACTAAAGTAATGTGGTAATAATGTCCTGTCCGTGATCTCTTTCCTTGTGTCTCCCGCAGCAGTCACTTCTTCCAGGACACTTGTTTGCGTTTTATTCCACCATTCCCTGCTCCTTTGTTTATTGTTCCAGTGTCTTCCTCCACGTCTAGTACGCTAGAACGTTTGGGATGAGTTGACAGTTTTTTGGGGCAGATTCATGAATGGATCTGCTTGTGTCAGTGTCTCCGGTATGTGTAAAAACTGTCACAACACGTACCGAACACATTGATATGTGAAAGAGCCCTTAGGCACACCGGGGTTCAGAAGGGAGAAGCAGCATTTTGATTTGGGAGCACAGAATTTGCTGGATTTCTTTTGGAGGGCAAGGAGTCATTTCGCTTTTCAAGAGCCTTTGTGCTACCAGTAACGTGGAACCCCCCTATATTTCCGATAACAAATGATGGACCTGAGTGGGGACTTGCTTTTTTTGTGAATTGAGTTGAAGCTTTTGTTAGTAACATTTTACATAACGTTTGGGATCACATTTATTGTGCAATCTACACTGAGCACTTACAATGGAGTTTCCATCTAAATCTCCGAGTGACATGATTCAGATGAAACCCTTGAGGGATTCATTCACTATAATGAGGCAGCAGAGTTACTCTGGACTCCGTCTGGCTTATTTTCAGCAGTGTCATTTTTTTTCAGAATTGCACAAAACTGTGGCTGATGACACTTTTATGCATGCCTAAAAAGATGGACACCGCTGGATAATAGGCCAGATGGCGTACACAGTGCCTCCATCTGCTTCATTATAGGAAATCTTCCACCAGAGGTTCCGTTTGAATCACGTATTTCAGATATTTACACGGAAACCCCGGTGTAAGTACTCAGTGTAGAGTGCAGGATAAATTTGAGCCGAGCCATACTGCGATCTTTGGGAGGCAGAATGAACAAATTAACAGCAGGTGAAAAAATGGTTTTATTTATTTTTTACACCATTCCTCATGCGGTATGAGTAATTAGATGACTTTATTCTTTGGGTCAGTACAATTACTGCGATACCACATTTATATCTTTTTTATGTTTTGCCACTTTTACAAAATAAAAACTATTTTATACAAAAAATAATTTCTTTTGCATCGCTTTATTCTGAGAGCTATAACTTTTTTATTTTGATGATGGAGCTATATGGCAGCTTGTTTTTTGCGGGTCAACATGGGGTACCATTTTTATTTACATTTGTCTTTTTGATCGCATTTTATTCCACTTTATGTTTGGCAGTATGATGATAAAGCATAGCTTTTTGCCTCATTTTTTTTTTACGGTGTTCACTAAAGGAATTAACTAATGGGACAGTTTTATAGGTTGGGTCGTTCCGGACTTGGCGATACCAAATATGTGTACTTTTTTTGTTTAAATATTTTTTTTTTCATAAAAATATTTATTTATGGGTACAATATATTTGTATTTTTTTTTAGTATTTTTTAAAATATTTTTAAAACATTTTTTCACTTTCTTTACTTTTTTACTTTGTCCCACTCTGGGGCTTTTACTTTTTGCAGGCTGATCGCTTGTAAAGCATAGCAATGCTATCCTTTGCAAGCTGTCATTGCTGCACTGACAGACAAACTTTCTACATCATGCACTGTGCATGATCTAGCAAGTTTGCTAGTTCTGGTGACCCGGAATGGTGCTTCCTCTCTCTGCCTGCTCTCTAAATGCTGTGATCGATTTTGAGGAGGGTTAAAGTTCCAGGAGAAGTGCAGCACCACTCCTGGCACTGAGTGGCGGATATCAGCTTTCAGATCTGACAGCTGGTGGTGCTCACGCATGCAGCCTCTGTGCGTGCAAAATCGCCTGGAAATATCCATATATCTAAAGTCGGTAAGTACCTACTGACCTGAACGTATGGAGATGTGGCACCCCAGGGGTCTGGTTGCCACAGTAATAGAAATATTATGTCTGAGAGCAAGTGGGAGGTTTCTCTGGTCAGGAACCCTAAGCATGCAACACCGCCCGCCCAGACCTGGGAGGGGAGGAATCTGCCCTTATAAACTGGGTCTTGGGCGGGATTAGGTGAGTCAGAGCCTGGAGAGGGAAAGATACAGCAGGAGCTCTGTAGGAACAGTAGCTGAAGACCAGGGGCTGGAGCTGAGCAGAGCTCGCCCTGGCTGAGGACACTAAAACCGGACACCGGAGTCCGAGGCTGTGGGGACTGATATACACCCAGCAGCAGAAACCAGCAGGCAGGGGATTCCAGGTCCTCTGGCCATAGAAGCCCGGAGACTCAGTCACAAGGAAGGGATCAGCGCCGCCATCCAGGAGCGGAGGCTAACAGAAGGCCCCAAGTCACCAGCCATACGGATGAGCACCACATGGTATACTCAGGGATGTGGGCTACTTGTAACCGCTTACAGCAAGGTAGCCAGGATGAGTGCAGATAGACGGGGAGGCCTACAACTCCACCTGGCCAGGGGAACTCCTGCTTGCTCGCAGACTGACCAGGCCCCTTATACTAGCCAGTACTCCCGGGAGGGTCTGCCTTCTTATCACCAGTAAAGACCCTGAACTGCACTGCAAAGACTCTGACTAATTCTTGCTGCGCTTGTGCACCCTCACTCCCATTATCCACACTAACTGCCCTGAGGCTATACTCCTCCCGTGGGGAGTCATCCCATTCTAAGCTGCACACATAATACCAGCCTCAGCGGTCTGCCCTGCAGCGGCGGTCCCCACTGACCGCAATCCACGGGTGGCGTAGTCGGACATTTATTATAACACTAAGACTGCCACTGGTTTGACCACCCTGAGCCACTGACCGGGTCACCGCCACACGGAGACTACAACCCCCAGCGATCCGGCTCTGGGTACTCCCGCACACGTGCATCCACAACACAGGCCCAGGGGGCGAGTCAGATACGTTCAAGGTCGTGAAGGGGTTAAACTGCCAAGAATCTCCTTGCCTGTCTTGTCTTAATGTCCTAAATTTATATCCTGCTCCTTCTTCTGTAGCCACTGCACAAATACACATCTGCTGGCTGCCCTCTGTGTTTTATATTGCTAGACTGTACTACTGATGCTCAGAAATGAGGATACACAAACATGATACACAAAAAACGGAGAGTGGTGGTCATGGGGGATTCCCTGTTAAGAGGAACAGAGGCCGCTATCTGCAGACAAGACATAACCTCAAGAGAAATGTGCTGTCTTCCAGGAGCAAAAATTAAAGATGTGTCTGACAGGATATCAAGACTCTTCAGACCTACAGATCACTACCCATTCCTGCTAATACATGTGGGGACAAATGACACCGCAAGAAAGGACCTGGAAACCATCTGCAGTGACTTTGAAGACTTAGGCAAGAAAGTGAAAGAATTGGGAGCGCAGGTGGTCTTCTCATCCATCCTCCCAGTGGATGGCCATGGAACAATGAGGTGGAATAAGATTCTACAGGTGAACAACTGGCTACGTCGATGGTGCCGTCAACAAGGATTTGGATTTCTGGATCACGGAATGAATTACCTATACGATGGACTACTTGCTAGAGATGGGGTGCACCTTACGAAGACTGGAAAACATGTATTTGGAAGTCGCCTTGCTACACTCATCAGAAGAGCTTTAAACTAGAACAATGTGGGAAGGGAAGCAAAAGGCCAGAAAAAGCCATACAGCTGACAAATACTATTGAGATCTCTGCTACTGGAAGTGGAAAGGAAGAACAAAGACAAAACAATTTAAATAATAAAAATATGGGAGGAAGAGAAACCAATCACAAACTAAAATGTTTTTATACAAATGCACAAAGCATGGGCAACAAACAAGGAGAATTGGAACTACTAATGCAGGAAAAGGAATATGATGTCATTGGAATCACTGAAACATGGTGGGACGATACACATGATTGGAATAAAAGGCTAAAAGGATACAACTTATTTGCGAGAAACAGACTTGATAAACGAGGAGGAGGTGTTACATTGTATGTTAGAAAAGCGTATATCTGCACAGAGATGGAAGCTTCAGAGACTGGGAGTTCTGTGGAAACTGTTTGGGTAAGAATACAAGGAGAGAACAACGGAAAGGACACCATTGTAGGCATTTACTACAGGCCACCTGGGCAAGCTGAAGATATGGATGAACTCTTTATGTATCAAATGACCAAGTTCTCCAAAAAATATGACGTAGTGGTCATGGGAGATTTCAACTATCCAGACATTTGTTGGGAATCTCTCTCAAGTAAAACTAACAGGTCAAGCAAATTCTTATCCTCTCTTGCTGACAACTTTATCTTCCAAAAGGTAGGGGAGAAAACAAGGGGATCTGCTACTTTGGATCTAATCCTTATAAACAGGGAGGAAATGGTTGAGGAGGTAAAGGTGGCTGGGACCCTAGGAGGCAGCGATCATGCTATTATAGAATTTTGGATAACTAGAGGAGGAAGACATGTGAAGACTCAAACTTCAAGGTTAGATTTTAGAAAGGCAGATTTTAAGAGACTCAGAAAGAGAATAGGAGGGATCCAATGGCTGGATGTCCTTAAGGACAAAAATGTCCAGGAAGGATGGGAAATTTTTAAAAATGAGATTCTCAAAGCACAATCGTTAACAATCCCGAAAAGTAGGAAGAATGGGAAGCATTTAAGGAAACCAGGATGGATGAACACAGAACTTAAACACATGCTAAAAAGAAAGAAAGAAATGTTTATTAAATGGAAAGAGGGAGGCATATCTAAAGAAGATTATAATGCAGTCTGCAGATCCTGCAGGGCACGTATCAGGTTAGCTAAAGCTGACAATGAATTAAGGCTTGCAAGAGATGTCAAAAGCAATAAAAAAGGATTTTGGGGGTATGTCAAAAGTAAAAGAAAAGTCAAAGATGCTATAGGATTTTTACAGGATGAAAATGGAGAAATGGTAAGAGAGGATGTTGAGAAGGCCGAACTTTTTAATTCCTATTTTGCATTTGTTTTCTCTCAGAAAGAAAATGTAACATCAACTGATCTTCACTGTCCTTTTAAAGGAATAGAGGAATCCAAGTTATCTGTAAACAGAAAGATTGTGAGGGAATATTTAGCTAACATAAATGAGTTCAAGTCACCAGGTCCAGATGAATTACACCCCAGAGTACTGAAGGAGATCGTAGAAGAAATTTTAGAACCACTCTCCATAATCTTTGAAAATTCTTGGAGAACAGGAGAAGTCCCAGAAGACTGGAGAAGAGCAAATGTTGTTCCTATCTTCAAAAAGGGGAAGAAGGTGGACCCAGGGAACTATAGGCCGGTGAGTCTGACTTCTATACCAGGAAAGATCTTTGAACAAATTATTAAACAACATGTATGTAAGTACATGGATAAGAATGAAGTGATTAACCAGAGTCAGCATGGGTTTGTAACTAACAAGTCATGTCAGACTAACTTAATTTCCTTCTATGACAGAATCACTGACTGGGTGGATCAGGGAAATGCTGTAGATATAGTATATCTTGACTTCAGCAAAGCATTTGACAAAGTATCTCACATAATCCTTATTGAAAAAATGACCAAGTATGCAATGGACCAGGCAACTGTTAGGTGGATTCATAACTGGCTTAGTGATCGGACTCAAAGGGTGGTTGTAAATGGCTTCACATCCAGCTGGATGAATGTCTCAAGTGGGGTACCACAGGGCTCCGTCCTGGGACCTGTATTGTTCAACATCTTTATCAATGATTTAGATGAAGGAATTGAGGGTAAACTGATTAAATTTGCTGATGACACAAAGCTAGGAGGGATAGCTAATACTAGAGAAGAGAGAGAGAGGATTCAAAAAGACCTAAATAAACTGGAGCAGTGGGCAGCAACCAACAGAATGGTTTTTAACAGGGAAAAATGCAAAGTACTACATCTGGGCAATAAAAATGAAAAAAGCATATACAGAATGGGAGGAATAGAGCTAAGCAACAGTACATGTGAAAAAGACTTAGGTATACTAATAGATCATAGACTGAACATGAGTCAACAGTGTGATGCAGCAGCAAAAAAGGCAAATACAATTCTGGGATGTATTAACAGAAGCATACAGTCTAGATCACGTGAAGTCATTATCGGTCTTTACTCCTCTTTGGTCAGACCTCATCTGGAATACTGTGTACAGTTTTGGGCACCACATTTTAAAAAAGACATAGACAAACTGGAGCAAGTTCAGAGAAGAGCGACCAGAACGGTGACTGGTCTGCAAACCATGTCCTATGAGGAACGGTTGCAGGATTTGGGAATGTTTAGCTTGCAAAAAAGAAGACTGAGAGGAGACTTAATAGCTGTCTACAAATATGTCAAGGGCTGTCACATTGTAGAAGGATCATCTTTATTCTCATTTGCACAAGGAAAGACTAGAAGCAATGGGATGAAACTAAATGGGAGGAGACACAGATTAGATATTAGAAAAAACTTTTTGACAGTTAGGGTGATTAATGAGTGGAACAGGCTGCCACGAGAGGTGGTGAGTTCCCCTTCAATGGACGTCTTCAAACAGAGGCTGGACAGACATCTGTCTGAGATGATCTAGTGAATCCTGCTTTGAGCAGGGGGTTGGACCAGATGACCCAGGAGGTCCCTTCCAACTCTACCATTCTATGATTCTATGATTCTATGATTCTATGAAACGGCTCCCAAAATTGCGCTAATTTTTTAAAAGGTTTTGTGACATTAAGTCATAGCTTACTCATTTTAAAAGCAGTCTTCCTGTTTTGTCTCTCTCAAAAAGGGATACTTTTTGGATGGCTTAATAAAAAGCCTTTGTAATTGCTTAATCATTCTGTGATTAGCAAACCAGTTGTGGATCCCCAAAAAAGGGATCATTTTTAATCCTAGTAGAGAAATAATTTTTTATTTACGTTCAAAACAGTACACCTGTTTTGTCTCCCTGTTTAAAGGGATACTTTTTGGACTCCTGGTGTAGAAAGCCTCTGTTTGCACCACATGTCTATAAGCTAAAGCAAGGCATATATTTGCCCCCAATGGAAAAATGTCTCTTCAGAGACCAGGGTTGATATTGACTTTTAGGATTGCTACTTCCTATAGGTGGCACTAGAGTTCTAGTCCTCTTCCTCTCTGAAGAGAAAATTTGCATATTTCCCTCTCTGCAAGGAGAAATGTTTCCCCTTGGATACCCCCAAATATAAATATTTTTTTAACTGTTTATACCATATAAGTAGATAAGTAGCTTACAAACTTTGAAATTGCATTCTTTTGTTTCCCCTAGTCAAATAGGTTGAAGTCACTTGGACATTAAAAAGGCTGTGTTTGCATTACAGAGATCAAAACAGGTACAATAAACTACAAGGGGAAGTCATAGTATTATGCACGAATTTTGCAGGCAATTAGAGTTTTTTATTGATACAAAAAAATTTGGCAAAGCCGTCAATTTTGGATTTCAAAAATTTCACTCATCTCTACTATTTATAAAGGCAGACTCTGCTTCCGATGCGCAGGTCCTATTTACACAGGATCATGCACTGCCGAAAACAGTGACCGTTTGTGGAAACCAAAAGATAATTTTACCCGATGTACGAGCATTTTGCTCATTCACTGGGTGATTGTCAGCCTCTTTAGATAGCACAAATATCATGAATCTTGCAGTGTAAATGGATCTTAAGGAGTCACCACAGCACAGTCGTCAACTGAATACAGCATAGGTGCATTCGCGGGGGCCATATGTTGTGGCCAAGATTCAGCTGAAATAGCTTTGCCAGGTTGTCAAATTATTGTAGCTTCCAGCAGTTTATTGTTGTAAGTCATTTAATATTGCAGTTGGAATTTGTCTGAACATTTCACCCGCTAAAAATGGTTATATGGTTATGTTGCTCTATGAAAGATAACATCTCCCAATACTTTACTGACTCAATCTGTTTCTCCCTGACTGAAAAATTGCTATTTCATTTTATATACAAATGAAGCTTAAAAAGTACATATCAGCAAAAAAGTAAAAAATGTGATATATAGTTTATAATGTGTGTGTGTTTACTGGTGTTAGATAGTGGAAAACATTTTGGACTCTGTTGGCACTATATACAGAAAGGAAAATAAGTATTTGATACACTGCCTCTTTTGCAAGTTTTCCCACCTACAAAGGATGGAAAGGTTTGTATTTTTTATTGTAGGTACACTTCAACTGTGAGAGACTGAATATAAAAATAAAAATCAGAAAATCACATTGTATGATTTTGAAATACTGTATTTTGCGGATTATAAGACGCACCCCAAATTTTGGGGAGGAGAACATGAAAAAAATGTTTTTTTTATAATCCAGTGCGTGTTATAATCAGTTTACCTTGGGGGGCCAAGGCGTTGGTGGAGCAGGGTCTTAGGTGGCAGGGTCGAGGCAGGATAGGGCATTCGGAGGCAGGAGTTGGGAGATTGCTGCTGCCGGGAGATTGCTGCTGCCGGGAGATCGCTGCTGCCGGAAGCTTCTGCCTTCCGGCAGAGGCAGGAGTCAGAAGATGACTGCGGGCCCCATGATTGTAGTGGGTGTTCAGTTGTGCAGGGGTTCCGCCGACATTTTGTAAAAGCTGGAGCCCCGGACCTTCCATACTTTCCTTTGCGGAGGTCTCCGGGAAAATGGCCGCCAGAGGCGGCGCATGCTCAGATTGAGATCTCGGCTCCTGAAATAAGTATTGGATCACCTACCACCACCTATCACTAATGTCTTCGGATACACATTCAATTGAAATGTATCACGGCACAGACATCAGCTCTCTGCACCGCAATACCAGTACCAGCCACCGGCCAATCAGAGGACAACAGCTGACGTTGGCATCCTGGTGCGGCCGCACATGATGTCATTGCTAAGTGTCCCAGCTGAAGAGGACGCTGTTTGCTCAGGAAGTGAGGTCTTGTGAGAAGGATTTTTGTTATGTGTATGTAAAGAGCAGCAGAAGGATTCGGAGATTTCTATAAGATGAGACCAGGCTTGCGACATTTTTAGAAGAAGGGGACGGGGATTACTATAAAATGGGACCACGATGGGGACATTTCTATAATATGGGACCTGGATTGGGACATTACTACAAGCTGGGACCAGGATGGACCCATTACTATAAGATGATGACCAGGATGGGAACATTACTACAAGATGATAACCATGATGGGACATTACAATAAGCAGGGACAAGGATGGGGATATTACTACAGGATGATCACCAAGATGAGGACATTAGTACAAGATAGGGACCAGGATGAGGACATTACTATATGATGGAAACCATGATGGGCCCATTACTATAAGATGAAGACCAGGATGGGGACATTACTACAAGATGATGGCCATGATGGGACATTACTACAAGATGATGATCAGGATGGCACATTACTACAAGATGATGACCAGAATGGGACATTACTACAAGATGATGATCAGGATGGGGACATTACTACAAGATAGGGACCAGGATGGGACATTACTACAAGATGGGACCAGGATGGGGACATTACTACAAGATAGGGACTGGGATGGGGACATTACTATTAGATGAGGACCTGGATGGGGACATTACTACAAGATGAGGACCAGGATGGGGACATTATTATAAGATGGGACCAGGATGGGACATTACTACAAGATAGGGACCAGATGGGGACATTACTACAAGATGACGACCAGGATGGGACATTACTACAAGATAGGGAACAGGATAGGGACATTACTACAAGATGAGGACAAGGATGGGGACAATACTATAAGATGGGACCAAAATGGGGACTTTACTATTAGATGGGACAAGGATGGGGATAGTATTACAGGCTTGCAGACATTATTACAGGATGGGAGCCAGAATTATTATATGGGGCTAATTGTAAAACTATATTACCGTATGGTGCCAATTGTGGGGTCAAAAAAAATAAAAAAATAAAAAAAAATGTAAAATAAAGAATGAAAAAATAATTAAATAATATTTAGCCACTAAAGACGCTGTTTTATGTAAAAAAATCAAAAGACAAATCCAAAGAGAAAAACAAAGTGAGCAAATAATGAGGGTGGTGATATACAGAGCTCATGAATATGCTTTACTAACTCGCAGCAGGTTTACTAGTCCTCTAGTGATAATCTCCTGCTGAAAAAAAACAGTGACTTTATGAAAACTACACTAAGCAGCCCAGTGAGTAACACATCACTGGAATCAGGGTATATGCTCTAAATCATGCTGCTCTCAGATTAGGTGGCAAAAACCTTGTGACAGATTTCCTTCAAGTGTATTGGGCCAAGTGAGTGTTGCAATCACTGTTTTCTTACTGACTTAGATAGTAAGTATATGGCCAGTTTGCACACCCACTCCACTTAAACAATTGGGTGCCCAAGGAGCAATCCAAAGTCACCCAACCAATTACAACCCTACACATACATATGTATATGTATAAAATAGATATTGATTAACAATGTAATTGTTTTCAGGTTGTAACATCTACCAGCTCACTTGCTCTGGGAATCAACATGCCATGCAAATCTGTGGTTTTCCTACACGATTCTCCATTTTTAGATTCACTGAACTACAGACAGGTATTTTGAATAATTCCAGTTTTAATCATGTACATATCTTATTTATTTCTTTTACTATTTGCTATGTATCAAATTGTCTAACATAAACATACAAATATATGGATATCTGTGTTCCAGGCTGTGTGTTCATGATGTTTTTTTGGTTAGTTTTTGGCACTGCGTACTTTCACTGCGTCAAAAATGCGCATCTTATAGTTCCAGCAAAGTAAAGGGTATTCATAAAAATCTCATGCCCACTTAGCGTAAATTGACCTGCGGAATCGCACTGAAAACGGATGTGCATTTTCTAACTGAGGATGTTTTGCATCTAATGCAAGTCTGCGGGAAAAATCTGGACATAAAGCTCAGTGTATTCACAAGAGAAAGTGACATGTTGCTGATTTGAAACACACACTGCAGGTCAGTTTTTAGAGTAAAATATAAGCACACTGCAAGAGATACAGTTGAAACCAGAAGTTTACATACACTATAAAAAAAGACACATATGCATGTTTTTCTCAATATCTGACATGAAATCCAAACAAACCTTTCCCGTTTTAGGTCAATTAGGATTACCATAATTTTTAATATTTGTCAAATGCCAGAATAATAAGAGAAAGATAGAGAATGTTTTAAGGCATTTTTATTACTTACTGTAAAGTCAAAAATGTGCATACACTAAGATTACTGTGCCTTTAAATAATTCTGGACTGTCCATATGATGATGTCAAGCTTTTGGTAGTTTTTTTGGCAACATTTGAGTTAATTAGAGACACAGCTGTAGATGTATTTTAATGCACACCTGAAACACACTGCTGCTTTGTGTTGCATCATGGGAAAGTCTAAAGAAACCAGCCAAGATTTCAGGAAGAGAATTGTGGACTTGCACAAATCTGGCTCATCCTTGGGTACAATATCAAGATACCTGAAGGTGCCTCGTTCATCTGTCCAAACAATTATACACAAGTACAAACAAGATGGGAATGTCCAGCCATCATACCGCTCAGGAAGGAGATGTGTTCTGTGTCCCAGAGATGAACGTGCTTTGGTCTGACATGTGCATATCAACCCAAAGACAAAAGCCAAAGACCTTGTGAAGATGATGGCGGAAGCTTGTAAGATTGTGTCAATATCCACAGTGAAATTAGAACTGTATCAACATGGGCTGAAAGCCCACTCTGCCAGGAAGAAGCCATTACTCCAAAAGAAACATAAAATAGCCAAAATAATGTTTGCAAATGCACACAGGAACAAAGACTTTAATTTTTGGAGACATGTCCTGTGGTCTGATGAAGTTAAAATTGAACTTTTTGGGCATAATGACCATTGTTACGTTTGGAAGAAAAAGGGTAAAGCTTGGAAGCCTAAGAACACCATCCCAACTGTGAAACATGGGGGTGGCAGCATCATATTGTGCAGTTGTTTTTCTGCAGGAGGAACTGATGCACTTCACAAAATAGATGACATCATGAGTAAAGAAGATTATGTGGCAATACTGAAGCAACATCTCAAGACATCAGCCAGGAAGTTAAAGCTTGGGCAGAAATGGGTCTTCCAAATGGACAATGACCCGAAGCATACTGCCAAAATGGTAACAAAGTCGCAAAATGATAACAAAGTCAATGTTTTGGAGTGGCCATCACAAAGCCCTAATCTCAATCCTATTGAAAATTTATGGGCAAAGTTGAAAAGGCAGGTGCGAGCAAGGCGATTGTAACATCCCTGGCGGCGTGCTAGCATGGCTTACCATCTCCCACCATGCAAGACCGCCAACTTACCTATCAGTCTAGGCTGCACACTTTGCTCCAGTCCTTGCTGTGTGCATGTCTCTTGTCTGATTGCTTAGGGCGGCGGCGCGGTTACTGCCTGATTCTTAAAGTTACAGTGTGCGCACTCCTAATGCGTCCCCAGCCTATTGCTGTGAGTCACTGAATGCTTAAACCCCCTCCACCCAGTAGGAGGTGCCTGAGCAACACTTTCTTTCAGTGTGCTCTGTGCAACTGATTTGCCAGGTCCTGTCCTGTATCTTGTCTGTTTCCTCCACCCTGGGGCAGGAACCCAGGCCTGTTATCTGTATCTGTGACTTCTAATCTGTTTCCTCCACCCTGGGGGCTGTATACCCAGGCCCGTTACCTGTATCTGTGACTTCTAGTCTGTTTCCGCCACCCTGGGGACTGAGTTCCCAGGCTCGTTCCTGTATCTTGTTCTGGGTTCAGTTCCTGTCTGAACTGTGTCCTAGCCCATTACCTGTTTGTCTCTATGTCCGTACCTTCCCTTTTTCCGCAGTGTCTGAACCTGCACCTAACTCCAACTCATTGTTTCTGTACTTCTGTTTGTGAGTTTTGTGTCCACTCGCTATTTCATTGTAAGTTCCTTGTGTGTATCTGGTTCTGCTTGTCCCATTTCCCTGCCTCCGTATCTACCTCCTGTGTTCTAACTATCTTCCTGTGTTTCCCAGTCTGTTCCATGTGAACAGAGCCCTGTCCTGTCTGCCTGCACCTTCTGCTCTGTTTTGCCGTGCTTGTCCTCCGCACCTGCAGTTTTGCTCTGCTCTGTTCTGCCCTGCTTGTCCTCCGCACTTGCGGTTTCACTCTGCTCTGTTCTACCTCGCTTGTCCTCCGCACCTGCGGTTTAGCTCTGCCTTGCTTGTCCACCGCACCTGCTTTTTCGCTCTGCTTTGTTCTGCCTCGCTTGTCCTCCGCACCTGCAGTTTCGCTCTGCTCTGTTCTGCCCTGCTCGTCCTCCGCACCTGCGGTTTCATTCTGCTCTGTTCTGCCCTGCTCGTCCTCCGCACCTGCGGTTTCGCTCTGCTCTGTTCTGTCCTGCTTGTCCTCTGCACCTGCGGTTTCACTCTGCTCTGCTTGTCCTCCGCACCTGCGGTTTCGCTCTGCTGTGCTTGTCCTCCGCACCTGCGGTTTCGCTCTGCTCTGCTTGTCCTCTGCACCTGTGGTTTCGCTCTGCTCTGCTTGTCCTCCGCACCTGCGGTTTCGCTCTGCTCAGCTTGTCCTCTGCACCTGCGGTTTGTTCCTGTATCCCAGTCTGTACTGGTCCCTATCCAGCCTGCTTTCCTACCTGCCAGTACCCGCCTGTCTGCATACCTGCCAGTACCCGCCTGTCTGCATACCAGCCGTGCCTGCTAGTACCCGCCTGTCTGCATACCAGCCGTGCCTGCCAGTACCCGCCTGCCTGCATACCAACCGTGCCTGCCAGTACCCACCTGTCTGCATACCAGCCGTGCCTGCCCGTTCCAGCATTCCCCGGTGTGGGTCAACAGCTGTGACCGGGGTCTGACCTGGAGTAGCACCTGGGCCACCTCCCATGTCCCTCCTCAGACCATGGAGTCGATTAAGCCGCCGTGTGTTCGTGGTCGGATCTGGCGAGGCCCCTAGTCACGCCCCTCCAGGCACTCCTCGGTTCGTGGCCCAGTGGGAACACGCTCTCGCCAGTCAGTCTGGGCGTGAGCGTAACAGCGACCTACAAACCTGGATCAGTTACACCAGTTTTGTCAGGAGGAATGGGCCCAAAATTCTGACCAACTATTGTGAGACGCTTGTGGAAGGATATCCCAAACATTTGACCCAAGTCATTCAGTTTAAGTGCTATGGTACCAAATACTAATGAAATGAATGTAAACTTTTGACTTTGCAGTAAGTAATAAAAATGCCTTAAAACATTCTCTCTTTCTCTCATTATTCTGACATATGGCAAATAATAAAAATTATGGCAATCCTAATTGACCTAAAACAGGAAAGATTTATTCTAATTTCATGTCAGATATTGAGAAAAACATGCATATGTGTCTTTTTATATAGTATATGTAAACTTCTGGTTTCCTGACGAAGAAAGAAGCGAAAGACTCCATGACGAAGCAAGGAGCGAAACGGCGTTGGAGTTGTGTGAGGGGGCTGGGGTATTTCTTCATTTTCATCTTTTTGAGGTCTCTTTGTTGCTATATTATAAAATATTATATACCTTTCCCATTTGGGTTTGGACATGGATTTCTGACGCTTCCTTCAGTCATGCTGTTTTGTTAGTTTATAATGGAGCATGGATTCCTTACATATGTATTATACACTGTATATTTAATGAGTACATATTTATTTGCACAAGCACTTTATATTTATTTGTTCTCATTTTTTACTTATTCTAGTATACATGGTTATCAAATATTTTGTATGATTTAATATATTTTCTTGATTTCACTGGAAGTATATGCAGTCACATATATACAGTATAGATGTATATAAATTGTATCTTTTTGGCAACATTTATTCAAAAGAGACGGCTTATATATTGTATATCTGTGCAAATTTTTGGGGACATGCTCCTCCCCCCTCCCATGTTGTTCTGTTTTTAGTGTGTTTTTTAATCTGTCTTCAGTCTTGTGTTTTGTTTTTTATTTTTTCTGATGAGAAAATGTATGAATTATACCTTATACTGCTGTGGTCCCGTATTATACCTTTTTGGTGTTTTTTTGTGAAAATCTTAATAAGCCAGATGTTTAGATTGTTAATAAAAGAGAAATACACTATTATCTTTGTGTACATACAGTATGTGCCTGGTCAAGAAGAACAAACCAGTATTTGTATAACCTTGATTGCTGTCTCCTCTTTGATTCTGAAACAATAATGTTGATTTAAATAGCCCACTATATGCCAACTATGTAAATTGATTAACCTTTGTTGAACCTGTGGCTTATTGACTCACAAGACAGGAGGACAAACTAAGCAAATTCATTAAATGCTCAAACAATGAGACATGAGGCCGCCCCCCCAACCTGTGGATGTGCAATTAAAAAGGACATGTGCTTCTGTAGCAGAGAGACTTGGGACAGAAATTAGAAAGAGACTTTGCAGGGACAGTCAAGGATCAGACTCTCTTCACACCATCAGCTTGGTAGTGTGACTTTACCTAAAGAGACACAGATTTGTATTCTACATGATTCTAGTTTATAGCCCTGACTGGAAAGATATGGATCTGCTCCATTGACCATCAGAGAGACCAAGGATACTTTTGGGGAGACCAGGTTGGAATGATGAAGTCACCTGGTCCAATGAATATGTTGTTTAGGGTTGGCAGGAGGGACCCACCGGTCGCCTGGAACCCATGAAGACATTCGGAGAAGCCAGATTGGGACGCATCGGTCATCTGGCCCCATGGAAACTCTCGGAGAGACCAGGGTGGGACCCTCGGGTCTCCTGGCCTTGTACCTTGATGGACTGCTAGCTTCCTAAGCTTGCCGCTACCTCCTCTCTGTGGGGGCCTGCCAGAAGACTGGTTGAGTTAGTTGGCCCTAGAAGTCCTAAGTGGCAATTGCTCTATCCCAGGTGGGCGTAGCGGAATGGTGAGACTGTGTAATATTTTACCATCTTGGGTATTTGCTGGGACTGTTCTATGTGTTTATTGTCCCCTTTGTGGTTCAATAAAGTATTGCCATACTGTTTTACCCTCATCCTGTGTTGTCTGAGTAGTGTTACGCCCACGGAAGACCCTGGGCCTTCACACTTACCCTTTGCTACTGCAAACAATGTTGGCCTTTTTTAGAAAACCATTTTTTCTCTTTTTAACGTTTCAACGTTAGGTTTTAATATCTCCATCATTAAGATACTATTACATTCTTGTACTTGGAACCAAGAGGCAGTGATGTCTATCCCATTATCACTATGACATAGGAAACCAGCCTCTGGCAACACTATTCTGCTGTACATGTACAAGGTTATCACCCACTGTATATTATCAAAGTCATCCCTGTAGGTGAATTTTCAAGACAATACACTTTTTGAACAAGTATCCACTACCATTCAAAATAGATTGAAACATAGACGCTATCTTATATGGTTCCTAAAAATGGCATTTCATAATAGCAAAATAAACCTCAACATAATCTTATAAACACAAATAGAATGTTTGAAACCAAAAACAAGACTATAAAACCATTACAACCCACTTTAGTTTTAGCCAATTGTTAATTCTTTTTATGAAATCTCAAAAATTGTGATTTAAAATTTGCATAATATTAAGAGATGATCCTACCATGGATTTGATTCTCAGGGAGGGTAACAAAACTGTGTCAAAAAACTATATTTTGTTGTTCAGTTTGTATGTAACACAAAAAGCAACCCAATAAATAAAAAAAATAGCTGTTTACTAAGGGATTCCATAAATGTGGTCAATTTCCTTGTAAGAATTGTTCACATGCTAAAAAACCCACAAATGTTTCTTGATTCTGGAGGTAATTGGGATTTTCCTGTTAAAGAATTTTTAAATTGTAATTCTGATCATGTTGTGTATATCAATAAATGCACTTATTGTTCAGCCTACATATTTTAAGTTACAACCATGAAACTCAAATCTAGAATTAGGGACCATGGTACAACATTACTGAACCATCAAATTATAACACTTCAAATGCTGCTAAACACTTTATCGCTAAACATAATACACTGCTCAAAAAAATAAAGGGAACACTTAAACAACACAATGTAACTCCAAGTCAATAACACTTCTGTGACATCTACCTGTCCAGTTATGAAGCAACACTGATTGTGAATCAATTTCTCCTGCTGTTGTGCAAATGGAACAGACAACTGGTAGAAATGATAGGCAATTAGCAAGATACCCCCTATAAAGGAGTGGTTCTGCAGGTGGTGACCACAGACCATTTCTCTGTTCTCATCCTTTTTGGCTGTTGTTTTAGTCACTTTTTCATTTTGCCATTGCTCTCACTCCTAGAGGTACAGTAGCATGAGGTGGTGTCTACAGTACAACCCACAGAAGTTTCTCAGGTAGAGAAGTTCATCCAGGATGGCACATCAGTGCGAGCTGTGGCAAGAAGGGTAGCTGTGTCTGTCAGTACAGTGTCCAGAGCATGGAGCAGATACCAGGAGATGTGGAGGGAGCTATAGGAGGGCAACAACCCAGCAGCAGGACCGTTACCTCCTCCTTTGTGCAAGGAGGAACAGGAGGAGCACTGCCAGAGCCCTGCAAAATGACCTCCAATAGGCCACAAATGTGCATGTGTCTGCACAAACGGTTAGAAACCGACTCCATGAGGGTAGTATGAGGGCCCGACGTCCACAGATGGGGGTTGTGCTCACAGTCCAACACTGTGCAGGACACTTGGCATTTGCCACAGAACACCAGGATTGGCAAAGTCGCCACTGGCGCCCTGTGCTCTTCACAGATGAAAGCAGGTTCACACTGAGCACATGTGACAGACGTGACAGAGTCTGAAGACGTCCTGGAGAGCGATCTGCTGCTTGCAACATCCTTCAGCATGACCGGTTTGGCAGTGGGTCAGTAAAGGTGTGGGGTGGAATTTCTTTGGAGGGCCACACAGTCCTCCATGTGCTCGCCAGAGGTAGCCTGACTGCCATTAGGTACCGAGATGAGATCCTCAGACCCCTTGTGAGACCATATGCTGGTGCAGTTGGCCCTGGGTTCCTCCTAATGCAGGACAATGCCAGACCTCATGTGTCTGGAGTGTGTCAGCAGTTCCTGCAAGATGAAGGAATTGAAGCTATGGACTGGCCCGCCCGTTCCCCAGACCTGAATTCGATTGAACATATCTGGGACATCATGTCTCGCTCCATCCACCAATGTCACGTTGCACCACAGACTGTCCAGGAGTTGGCGGATGCTTTAGTCCAGGTCTTGGAGGAGATCCCACAGGAGACCATCCGCAACCTCATCAGGAGCATGCCCAGGCGTTGTAGGGAGGTCATACAGGAACGTGGAGGCCACACACCATACTGAGCCTTATTTTTACTTGTTTTAAGGATATTACATCAAAGTTGGATCAGCCTGTAGTGTGTTTTTCCACTTTAATTTTGGGGGTGACTCCAAATCCAGGCCTCCATTGGTTAATAAATTTGATTTTCATTGATGATTTTTTGTGTGATTTTGTTGACAGCACATTCAACTTTGTACAGAACAAAGTATTCAATGAGAATATTTCATTCATTCAGATCTAGGATGTGTTATTTGAGTGTTCCCTTTATTTTTTTGAGCAATGTATATATGTGTCAAAATCTGTCACTTATGCTATAGAACACACATCATTACATATTCGTGGAAGTGATCGGGAACGTGCCGTTAAAAATAAAGAAGCTTTTATTATTTTGACTTTAAACACACAAGTTCCCTTCGGGATACATTTTAAAAAGAAACCATGTTTCACTATTAATCAGAATTATTAAAATCAGTTACCTGGTTTATTTGTTTTTTTCCTTGTATTTTTGTTATTTTAGATGTAATGTTTTATTCCTATGATGCTCTTCAGATTTACAATGTTAATACACTATCCTGCTCCATTTAAATATTTGTGAATTTTTTTTCTACTTACTTAAAAAGTTTGGTAGAATGTTTCCCATTTGCGTAAAAATACCAGATATATAAAAGTTGCATATGAACTGAATTTTTTATACAAGGCTTAAAAACATTGAATACATTCAAAACACATTGTTTTATCCTGTTATTGCAATGTGTTTGGTTTTTAACAATAATTTTGGAGTTCCTGAATTTCTGACTGTAACTGTACATGAGGGCTTGTTTTTCTGATAGCGAGCTGTAGTTTTTATTGGTACTATTTTGAGATACATGTAACTTTTTTGATAGCATTTTATTTTATTTTTTCTTGAGATAAGATGTATACAAACAGCAATTCTGGTATTGCCTTTTGCTTTTTAAAGTCATTGTATGTGTTAAATAATGAAGTTTTATAATACAAGTCGTTACAGATCCAGCAATACTAAATATGTGTTTTCTTTTTTTTCCGCAAATTTAGTTTTTTCTAAAATAAAAACATTTTTATTCAAGGATTTTTTTGCAGGTTTTTTTTACAATCAAAGCATTGCATGTTTTTCTAAAGTAAGGAGATAAAAAATACAAAGAAGTAAAAATGTAAAACATACAAAAGCAGTGAGTGATCATTTGTTTTTCTTGGGTAGAGTCTGTTTGTATGCATGAAACAAGACATGTTGTCTACAATGATTAACCCCTTTTGCCCCCGAGGGTAGTTTGTACGTTAATGACTGGGACAATTTTTACAATTCTGCCCACTGTCACTTTATGAGGTAATAACTCTGGAACGCTTCAACGGATCCCACTGATACTGAGACTGTTTTTAGTGACATATTGTACTTCATGATAGTGGTACAATTTCTTCAATATGTCTTGCGTTTATTTGTGAAAAAATCTGAAATTTGGCCAAAATTTTGAAAATTTCGCAATTTTCAAATTTGAATTTTCATGCCCTTAAATCACAGAGATAGTGTAAGGGTCAAGACCGGGGTGTAACTAGGTTTGCGCGGGAAAGCAGAAAGTTGACAGATGGGGTCAAGCCCGACTAGAGGGAGAAGAGATGCAGGGTTCGTGGAGCCGAGCAAGTGAGGTGCAGTGTTATAGACTAGGGCTCGGCGGGTCAAACCGGAGATCACCCGCTGCCGCCAGAAGACGTGGAGCCGAGCAAGTGAGGTGCAGTGTTATGGACTAGGGGCTCAGCGGGTCAAACCGGAGACCGCCTGCTACCGCCAGATGATGGAGCATTGTTTGGGTTGGGAAGCCAGAAGAAAACAACACCAGCATCAGCTGGCAACTGCCTTGTGGGGAACAAGAGTCAGCTAAGTGTAAAACTGCTGATTACAACCGTGTCGACTTTGCTACATCTAGCCAAACTGTGGATTGTCGGTTATAGTCTGTTACCTGCTACTCCCCTTGTTGTCCCCATATTTCCCCTGTTACTCCCTGCGTGGAGATTGACCCGGTTACAATAAATCCCCCCTGTTTATTAACCCTGTACTGGCTGCTCTGTGTTTCTGTGTCACTGCATCTAAAGTACCTGTGTTACATTTGGCCTAGTCAGCAGGATGCAGTCTTTTGACACAGACACTGCAGATCAGCCCATCCTGGGAGCCCCTGGATCTAGCTTGCCGCTGGGGGCCATGCTCAGCAATCTCCCAAAGTTCACCGGGGACAATATGATGCTGTGGAACTGGGTTGAGAGAGTTAGGAGTATGTTACGTATTCATCCGATGACCCCAGCTATGCAAGCCGAAATAGCCCTACCGGCCCTGGACGGCGAGGCCCGGCGCTCCGTGATGTACCGCCCTCCTCATGACCGGGATACTATAGAAAAAGTGGTGCGGATATTGGAGGAGATGCATGGGGATCCCAACAATGTAGGAGTGCTGTGGATATGGCTGTTTCACCAAGTGCAGCAGGAGGGGGAGACTGTGACGCAGTATGTTAATGCATTACAGAGGGTGCATGCCTATATCACTAGAAAAGACGACATGGGGAATTTGGGAATGGGATTCCCTGACGTGATCTTAAGGGACCAATTTGTGGCAGGTCTCAGGGATGTGCAGCTGAAGCTGGCCTTGCGGGAGCGCCTGCGCGCTAACTCACGTATGACTTTTCTAGAAGTGGGGGCGGAGGCACGTGTAACAGAGCAGGAGATGGGGGTGATGGCCCTGGCAGGGATGGTCCGGAGTAACGAGGTACCCACCCCACCTGCAGCTGAACCGGAATGGGCTCGAGAGATGCCAAAGGAGATACAGGAAATGTGGGGTGAATGGTCCAATCTCAAGACGACCCCTGCTCCGACATCAGAGATACCCGGATCGATTGCCCCAGTTAGGGAAAGAATTGAATTCAGACACCTCCCTTCAGGAGAGTTCCATAGAGAAGTGAGGCAGCCCTGCACAGACAGAGACACGACCTGCTGGAAGTGAGGAGGCGCAGGACATTACGCCAGGGGCTCTGCTAGCTGAGGGCTCCGTGTTTGGGGGACACAGCCTGGAGCCTAAGGAAGGGGAAAGAAGAAGTCCCAAGTTTCCACCAGCCCGACTGTCTGAGCCGAAATAAGCGGTCGGGTTGTTCACTGCCTGATTGACAGGATCCCAGGTGACTACGATGACAGAAGCTTACTTTCAACAGCGATTTCCAGAGATAGCGCGGCCTGAATGGGGACCAGTAATTAGACTCACGGCAGCTAATCAATTACCCATCCCGGTCGCAGGGGTGGTATGGATGAAGATCCGAGTGTGTGGAAAAGATGTGGGGAAAAAAAGGGGTCGTCTTGGTCGCAGGGGGAACCGGAAGTGAACCCCCGGTGACCCTCGGAATGAATGTGCTGAAAGAGATCGGGCAAATCCTGATTAGTGAGTTTCCGCTAGATTGGTGGGACCCACGAATCCCCCGAAGGAGGGTTTTTCAACAATTAATCTGAGCCACCCAGGCTCAGGAGACGTCGAGTGAAGGGAAGGTCCTGGGGAAAATAATAGTACCAGCAGCTACGGTACTCACCTTACTGCCAGGACAAACTGTACTCACGTTACCCGCATGGGCCAGCACACCTCTTGAGGGGGTCGAAGTTCAGATAGAACCAACATCGATGGACAAAGTACCCCCCGGACTCCTGGTGGCTCGGACACTGGCCACCATCCAGGGTGGCATTAATCTGGGCGAAGGTGATCTCACACTCCCTCCCAGGGCAGAAATAGCCCAGATTCTGGGAATGCCAGAGAAGTTGCTGCGACCTGATGTGGTACTGCTGTCCGCTGTACGAGGAGATCCCTGGACTCTGGCGGTCACCGTGCTGGCGGAATCCCACTGTGCTAATGCGAAAGGGGGACGAAGAATCCTAGAAGAAATGCAGGCTGAATTGACGGGACTTTCACCTCGACAGGTGCAGCTGGTTGAGGAGGTACTGGAGCGGTACCAGGAAGTCTTTGCTCGCCATGAGGATGATTTTGGTTGCACCGAAGCCATTACCCACGAGATTCCCACCGGGAGAGCTGCCCCAGTGTGGGAGAGATACCGGCAGATACCTCCCCAGATGTATAAAGAGGTTAAGGAGATACTAGCCCATATGTTACAGAATGGTGTTGTTATAATCTGCAACATGTACTAAGGAAAGATAGGGGAAAGCTGACCCTACAGTAAGACTAAGCTGAATCCCTACGATGTAGCGGGCTGCCTGTTCCTAGTGAACAGACCTGCCTTAGTCCTCGGCTAGTCTGAACGAAGACCTATAGATTTAAGGGAGGGATCCTTAAAAGAACTAAGGACTGGGACAAAAATGGGAAACCTCCTAAACAGAAGTTGTTGCAGAACACAAAAAGAAAAACTGACAAAAAGTACTAGAGGTCTGCCAAGCAAACTTGACAGAGAAAGAAGCAGGAGGCTAGAGAAACAGAAAAACACTGAAGTCCAGCACAGCCAGAAGGGCGGAGCTGGAATATAAAGGAAGATGGTCACATGACCGCAAACCACAAGATAGAAAAAACAAACAGGAGGGTTCTAACAGTACCCCCTCTTTTATGAGGATCCTCCGGATCCTCCAGGCCCAGGCCTATCTGGAAACCTCCTGTGGAAAGCTTTAACAAGCCTAGGAGCAGAGACATCATCCGTCCTTACCCAGGAGTTGTCTTCGGGACCGAAACCCTTCCAGGAGACAAGATACTGTAATCTCCCTCTATGCCATCTAGAATTCAAGATACGAGAAATTTCATATTCGCCGTCTTCCACCACAGGAGGAACTGTGACAGTGGCATCCCTATCAGATACGTCAGCCTTTTTCAACAAGGAAACATGAAACACAGGATTAATCTTCCAGGAAGTGGGGACATCCAACCTAACAGCAGATGGGTTAACAGTCTGAAGCACCTTAAATGGACCCACAAGCTTAGGACCCAGTTTTTTAGAGGAAATCTTCAACCGCAGGTTCTTTGAGGACAACCAAACCATGTCACCCAAAGTAAACAAAACCTCTTTACGTTTCCTGTAAAAATACTTCTTGGACTTCTTGTTAGCCTCATGAAGGTTACAACGTACATTAGTCCAAACTCTCTCCAAATCACCGGAAAAATTCTCCACCTCCAGCACCGCCGACCCCAATTTGGATAATGAACCAAAAGACAGATGTCTCCCAGTACAACAAAAAAAGGAGAACATGCATCCAAGGCGCACTAGGAACCTCCAGAGGGCAAAGCAACCCCGCAGCAGGAGTATGCAAAGCCTTTGACCTAGCACACACAGTACACTGACGCACCCACTTGATGACTTCCTTCTGCCATCCAGGCCACCAAAAACTGTGACTGATAAGTCTCTTAGTCTCCGAAATTCCTGGATGACCTGCCAACCGAGACTCATGACACTCCACAAACAAATCTCTCCTAAAGGCTCTAGGCACGAACAACCTCCCATGGGGAGTGTTAGATGGAGCATCATCTTGAGCTTTCAGAATCCCATTCTCCAAAATGGAGTCCAAAGCCACCACCACAACTCCTTTCTGTAAAATGCTCTCCTCCTCCTCGGCACCGACCGTAGGAGAGAAGCTGGTACTAACACTCTTAGTACCAGGGATATAGGTAACAGAAAAATGAAACTGAGAAAAAAAAAGTGCCCACCTAGCTTGACGAGCATTCAAGCGCTTGGCGGCATCCAGATAGATCAAATTCTTATGATCTGTGAAAACCTGAATAGGAAATCTAGCGCCTTCCCAAAAATGACGCCAATGTTCAAACGCAAGTTTAATAGCCAGCAACTCCCGATTTCCAACATCATAATTCAGTTCGGTTTCCAAATTTTTTTTCGAAAAGAAGGCACAAGGATGTACTCACCCTTGTTCTCCTGAGATAAAACTGCTCCGACCCCCACCGATGAAGCATCGACCTCGACCAAAAAAGGCTTGGTCTCATCAGGCTGCATAAGGATAGAGGCAGATCTAAACCTCTCTTTGAGATACTCAAACGCTTCAATGGCCTCAGTAGTCCACTGGGCCATATTCACACCTTTCCTGGTGAGATCGGCTAGAGGTTTGACAATTACAGAAAAATTCTTAATGAATTTCCTGTAATAATTGGCAAAACCCAAAAATCTCTGTATAGATTTCAAACCAATAGGCCTAGGCCATTCCTGCACAGCCTGAACCTTCACAGGGTCCATCTCAAAGCCCTCGCTGGAGACAATGTAGCCCAAAAAGCTAATTTTCTGCACAGCGAAATCACATTTCTCCAGCTTACCAAAGAGTGAATTATCACTCAATAACTGCAAAGCTTCACGTACACTCTGCCAATGGGACTCTAGATCTGGTGAATAAATCAAAATATCATCCAAATACACAACCACATTCTTACCAATCAAAGGTCTCAGGATGTCATTAATAAGTTTCTGAAAAAATGCAGGTGCATTGGTAAGACAAAAAGCCATCACCAGATTCTCAAAATCACCTACCGGAGTGTTAAAAACAGTTTTCCATTCATCACCCTCCTTCACACGTAACAAATTGTATGCCCCTCGGGGATCAATTTTGGAGAACCACTTGGCTCCCACTAACTGGTTAAACAAGTCAGGAATTAATGGCAATGGGTAGGAATTGCGTACGGTAATCTTATTAATTTCACGAAAATCCAGAGATGGACGTAAATCGACGTCCTTTTTTTTAAGAAAGACAAATCCAACTGCCACAGGCGACTTAGAATGTCTAATGTGACCAGCAGCCAGGCTAGTCTCTATGTACTCTTCCAAGGCCTTTCTTTCAGGGATAGTCAGATTAAACAAGCGACTTTTGGGAAGAGTAGCACCCGGAACAAACTCAATGGCGCAATCTTAATCCCTATGAGGAGGTAAAACTTGCGACTCCTCCTCCGACAAAACCCTCCAAAAATCTTGAATAGGTACAGGTAATTCCCCTTTTTCCACAGCCGCAATGCGAACATTACAACATTTATCATAGCACTTCGGACTTCAAGACTTAATCACATTAGTATACCAGTGCAATAAAGGATTGTGTAGTCTTAACCAAGGCAATCCTAGAACAACTGGAGAGGGCAAATTATCCAAAACAACCAAGTCCAAAATTTCTTGGTGAACTCCATTGATAGTGAGGCGAAATGCAGCAGTCTTGTGAGTAATACATTTCAAAGGAGTGTTATCAATTGCAACAACAGAAATAGGTGATGACAAAGGTTTGGATTTCAATTTAAGGTTTTCCAAAAACCCTTTATCAATCACATTAAGTGTTTAACCACAATCCACAAATACCTGAAATTCAATTAATTCTCACTGCAGAGTAGTACTCCCAGAAAGAAATACTCCTGCAGAGCGTAAACAAGCTATACAGGCGTAACTGAACTTTTTTTTTTCTTTACTTAAATGACGCTCACAATGCTTAATCAAATGGTCAGCTTTACTACAATAAAGACACAATCCCTCGGCGATTCTCTGGTCTCTTTCCTGAGAGCGGAGTGACATGCCCCCAACCTCCATCGGTTCCCCACCCTCAGAGCAGATTTTATAGGGACTAGGACCTGACATTACAGGAGTCTTTACCTCATTGAGCCTGCACCTCAGTCTCCTGTCTATACTAACAGCTAACTGCATAGCTTCCTGCACAGTCTCAGGTGCAGGGAATGCAATTAGCAAATCCTTAACCCTTTCACTCAGACCAGCAAGAAATAAACATCTCAGCGCCGGATCATTCCACTTAACTTCTGAAGCCCATCTCCTGAAGTGTGTGCAATAATTTTCAACATCATCTGACCCCTGATTCAAACGTCTAAGTTCTGATTCAGCAGATGAAATTCGATCAGGATCGTCATATAATAGCCCCATTGCAGAAAAAAATTCTTCAACAGACCTTAAACACGGATCATTAGGCTGGAGAGAAAAGGCCCACCCCTGTGGTTCATTGCACAAAAGTGACATAATAAAACCTATGCACTGTGATTCATTCCCAGAGGACCTTGGTCTCAAATGAAAATATAACAAACAAGCATTTTTAAAGGAAAAAAATCTTTCTGTTTACCATAAAAAACATCAGGCAGTCCTACCCTGGGTTCCACAAAATACGCTCCAGGACAGCTACTCACGTGTTGCTGAAGCTCGGCCACCTCCAGAGACAATCCCTGCAGGCGTTGAGCCAAATCCTGGACGGAAACCATACTGATCCCCAAATTTCTTTCTTTTTAGTTTTTTTGGCTGGACTTACTGTTATGATCTGCAACATGTACTAAGGAAAGATAGGGGAAAGCTGACCATACAGTAAGACTAAGCTGAATCCCTACGATGTAGCGGGCTGCCTGTTCCTAGTGAACAGACCCGCCTTAGTCCTCGGCTAGTCTGAACGAAGACCTATAGATTTAAGGGAGGGATCCCTAAAAGAACTAAGGACTGGGACAAAAATGAGAAACCTCCTAAACAGAAGTTGTTGCAGAACACAAAAAGAAAAACTGACAAAAAGTACTAGAGGTCCCAGATCACCAAGCGAACTTGACAGAGAAAGGCACAGAAGCACCAGGCTAGAGAAACAGAAAAACACTGAAGTCCAGCACAGCCAGAAGGGCGGAGCTGGAATATAAAGGCAGATGGTCATGTGACCGCAAACCACAAGATAGAAAAAACAAACAGGAGGGTTCTAACAGGTGTGATATGGGAGAAACAGAGTCCGTGGGCAGCCCCGATTGTCCTGGTCAGGAAGAAAGATGGGACCCTGCGGTTCTATGTGGACTATAGACGCCTGAATGCCTGTACCGTAACAGACTCTTACCCACTACCCCGAATCAAAGAGTCCCTGTTGGCCTTAGGGAAGGCAAGATACTTCTCCTCCTTGGATCTGGCCAGCGGGTATTGGCAAGTGCCTGTGGCTGAACATGACCGTGCGAAGACGGCGTTCATATAACCCATGGGATTGTTCGAGTTCATATGGATGCCCTTCGGCCTGACTAACGCCCCCGGGACGTTCCAGAATCTGATGGAGAGGTGCCTGGGCGATTTGAACTTCGAGGCAACACTGATTTATCTTGATGACATAATAGTCTATGCCGCCACCTTCGAGGAGCACCTCCAGCGACTGGAGCAAGTACTGAGTCGCCTACAGAGTCATGGCCTAAAGGTGAAGCCCCAGAAGTGCCACCTGTTCCGCAAACAGATTGAATATCTCTGTCATACTGTGTCCGGTGAAGGATTCAGGCCCACCCGGGAAAAGGTGGCCGCCGTACAGGAGTGGCCTACCCCGGAGACAGTGAAGGACGTTCGGGCCTTCCTGGGACTTGCCGGGTACTACCAAAGATTCGTGAAGATTCGTGGAGCTACTTAAAGGAATGCCGGCGGGCTCCAAGAATCAGGTGATTCGGTGGGGAAGCAGCCAGGAAGAGGTCTTCCATGCCCTAAAAATGGCCCTGACGGAGGCCCCAATACTTGCCTATGCGGATTTCTCCCAACCATTCATACTTCACACTGATGGGAGCCTACATGGTCTGGGAGCCGTGTTATCCAAAGTACAGGAGGAGAAAGTGCGTGATTGCGTACGCCAGTCGCTCCCTTCACGACTCTGAGAGGAACCCAGATAATTATAGCTATTTCAAATTAGAGTTGCTGTCTCTGGTTTGGGCAATGACCGAAAAGTTCGCAGAGTATTTGTCCGGGTCCGAAGTACTGGTGAGAACAGACAACAACCCGCTGGCTCACCAGGAGAATGCGAAATTGGGGGCCCAGGAGCAGCGATGGGTGGCCCGCATGGCCAGGTACCAGTATAAGATCGCCTACCGGTCTAAGCCAGAGAATACTCATGCCGACGCCCTCTCCAGAGTGACATATGAATGGCCTGATCATGACCACGATGAAGATTTGGAGGCGGATGAGGTCCTTAGCTTCCGAAGTTTCGTGGGACCGCTGGTCGCGGCATAGGGACAGATCGGAGAAACGTCGGAAGAACAAGTGCTAGGGCAGCCAAGAGATGACTGGGTCCGACTTCAACAGACTGACAAAGAAGTTGCCCAATTACATCAATGGGTGGCTTTGAGACAGGTCCCCAGTCGAAAGGAGAGGAGTACCCTGTCCCCGGGGGCCCTGAGAATGCTGGGACAATGGGAGAGACTTTGTTTGCGAGACGGGCTGCTGCACCGACGGTTACAGCTACTGCGAGAGTTCGGGATCCCAGAGAAGTTGGTCGGAGTAGTGGCTAAGGAGGCTCATGAACGAGGGGCTCACTTCAGTCCAAAGAAGACATTTCAGTGGTTGCAGAGGCTGGTATATCACCCCCACTGTGAGCAACAATAGAATACACTTGTTGAAGATGTAGGAGCTGTGAGCTGGTTAAGCCCCCGGAGCAGACTGTTGTGACTTCTGCCCCCTTCTAGAGAGGGTCCTGTCACAGTTGCCCCAAGCCACGATGTGGATGAAGAAGAATTGTTGATTCTACCTCCGAGCCCCAGCACTCGATTACCTGCAGTCCCCAGGGCAGGCGGTGAGGGAACACCTTCGGTTGAAGCCACCGGGCAGGCGGAGATTGGGAATCCAAGTGTCCCTGCACCCCCCATCAGTCAAACTGAGTTACGCCGGTCAGAACGGACAACCGCAGGAGTGCCTCCTCACCATTATGAACAAGATCAGTTTATATGGCAAAGTATCATCCAGGAAGTTCAAGAATGTGAACTTTTGGTGAAGGAACTCTTGCCTGTGGAATGGCGAGTTAAAGGAGAGCGGAAGTGTAAGGAGGAAGACCGGGGTAAAAGTACTTTCAGAACAAGGGATCCGGAACTGCCGCGGCCGTGCCTCTGGTTGCAGGTGGAAGACAGACTTCGAGCACAGGAGTCAGGTGACTGGGAAGCTGGGGGCGTGGCCAGAGCCAGAGCTCAGGGGTCAGTTGACAGTTGGGGTCAAGCCCGACTAGAGGGAGAAGAGACGAAGGGTCCGTGGAGCCGAGCAAGTGAGGTGCAGTATTATGGACTAGGGGCTCAGCGGGTCAAACCGGAGACCGCCCGCTACCGCCAGAAGACAGAGCGTTGTTTAGGTGGGGAAGCCAGAAGAAAACAACACTGGCATCAGCCGGCAACTGCCTTGTGGGGAACAAGAGTCAGCTAAGTGTAAAACTGCCGATTACAACCGTGTCCACTCTGCTACATCTAGCCAAACTGTGGATTGTTGGTTATAGTCTGTTACCTGCTACTCCCCTTGTTGTTCCCATATTTCCCCTGTTACTCCCTGTGTGGAGATTGACCCTGTTACAATAAATCCCCCCTGTTTATTAACCCTGTACTGGCTGCTCTGTGTTTCTGTGTCACTGCATCTAAAGTACCTGTGTTACAATATGTCACACAAAATAGTTAATAAATAACATTTCCCACATGTCTACTTTACATCAGCATAATTTTGGAACCAACATTTTTTTTTTGTTAGGAAGTTATAACTTAAAAATTGACCAGCGATTTCTAATTTTTCCAACAAAATTTACAAAACCATTTTTTTTGGGACCACATCACATTTGAAGTGACTTTGAGGGGCCTTTATGACAGAAAATACCCAAAAGTGACACCATTCTAAAAACTGCACCCCTAAAGGTGCTCAAAATCACATTCAAGAAGTTTATTAACCCTTCAGGTGCTTCACAGGAATTTTTGGAATGTGGATGAAAAAATGAGCATTTAACTTTTTTCACAAAAATGTTACTTTAGACCCCTATTTTTTATTTTCGCAGGGGTATCAGGAAAAAATGGACCCCAAAATTTGTTGTGCAATTCCTTCTGAGCACGCAGATACCTCATATGTTTTTCAGCCTACAATTTTGCATTTTAATAAGGGTAACAGGAGAAATTGCACCATGCAATTTGTTGTGCAATTTATCCTGAGTAAGCTGATACCCCATTTGTGGGGGAAAACCACTGTTTGGGTGCGCGGCAGGGTTCGGAAGCGAGTGTCATTTAACTTTTTGAATGTAAATTTTGCTTCAATAATTATCGGATGCCATGTTGCGTTTGTGGAGCCCCTGATGTGCCTAAACAGTGGAAACCCCCCACAAGTGACACCATTTTGGAAACTACACCCCTCAAGGATTTTATCAAGGGGTATAGTGAACATTTTGTACCCAGAGGTACGACACAGAATTTAAAAACATTTTTCATATTGAATAAGTTGTTATTAGTCTTGAACGCAAGTGCTCGCTACTTGAATTTGCATCAAATACTCGGGTATGCACCAAGTATCGCGGGTGCTCAAGTGACATGCTCGAGCCCAGCCCACATGTTTCACGGTTGTTAGACACTCAAAAAACCCATGCGGGGATCACTCGTGCATGGCAGGCAATCCCTGCTAGGTTTTTTTGTATCTGCGATACTCAGTGTATACCCATTGTAAATTCAAGTAGCGAGCACTTGCACTCAACACTAGTCGCCATATCGTTGTCATTGTTTGTTTATTTACTTTTGAAAAAATCCCAACCCCAACACAACCCTAACCCTAATACAACCCCAACCCTAGCCCAACCCTAACCCTAGCCCAACCCTAAACCTAGCACAACTCTAACCCTAGCACAACCCTAACCCTAACACATCCCTAACACCAGCACATCCATAACCCCAGCACAATCCTAACCCCAGCACAACCCTAACCCTAACACAACCTTAACTCTAGAGTTTATTTTTTACTCCGTTCATCGTGCAGTATAAGTGATTAGATTACTTTATTCTTCGTGTCGGTGCGATTACAGCGATACCAGATTGATATTGGGTTTTTATGATTGACAGCTGTCACACACTAAAAAAACATTTTTTTTTGTAAAGACTAGCTTTTGCATGGCCATATTTTGAGAGCTATAATTTTTCCATATTTCGGCCGACAGAATCATGTGATGGCTTGTTTTTTGCAGGACAAGTTGACGTTTTTATTGGTACCATTTTTGGTCACGTGACATTTTTGATACCTTTCTATTCCGATTTTTGGGAGGCAGATTAAAGAAAAACCAACAATTCAGGAATTGTTTTTTTTTATGCCGTTCTGCGTGTGGTAAAATTGATAAGGCAGCTTTATTCTTTGGGTCAGTATGTTTACAGCGGTACCACATTTATATTTTTTTTATGTCTTGGCGCTTTTACACAATAAAAAGTATTTTATAGAAAAAATATTTTTCTTTGCATCACTTTATTATGTGAGCTATAACTTTTTTAATTTTCGGCTGATGGAGCTGTAGGGTGGCTTGTTTTTTTGCAGGAAAAGATGATGTTTTTAGTGGTACCATTTTTATTTACATTCGTCTTTTTGATCGCGTTTTATTCCATTTTTAGTTTGGTAGTATGATGATAAAGCATTGTTTTTTGCTTATTTTTTATTTTTTACCGTGTTCACTAAAGGGGTTAACTAGTGGGACAGTTTTATATGTCAGGCATTCCGGACGCGGCGATACCAAATACTGTATGCGTACTTTTATTGTTTTTTTTTTCATAATAATATTTATGGGTACAGTATTTTTGGATTATTTTTTTCATTTTTTTTATATTTTTACAATTAGTTTTTTTCTTTTTTTTCACTTTCTGACACTTTTCTTACTTTTACACATTATCCCACTATGGGACTTTCACTTCTTGTAGTCTGATCGCCTGTATAGCATAGGGATGCAGCAGCATCACTGTGCTATTCAGCCTGTCAGCGCTGAACAGGGAGAAGTTAATTTGATCGTGCACTGCACATGATCAAAGTAACTTCCTCCTGTCTGGTGACCCAGATGTCGTCATGACAACCACCGGGACCCGGCAGAGACAGTGAGGGACGCCGGAGAGGATGTAAGTATCGTCGCTTACCTCCCCTTGCTCCCAGAATGCTGTGATCGACTTCAATCGCAGCATTTCGGGGGTTAATGTGCAGGGAGCAGTGCGGGACCACTCCTTGCACATAGTACCAGGTGTCAACTGTGACAATCAGCTGACACCCGGTGGCGATCACCCCGCACCGCTTGTGTGCGGGCTCGATCCCATTATCTGTGATAGTATGTCCCTGGCCCAATAGGCCCAAGGTACAGTGACGTACTATTACCACAAATGTCAGAAAGGGGTTAAAAGCTGCTGCTGGGTACCTAACGTCCAGTGAATGAGAAAAGCTTAACCCCAGCTGTACCCACTTTCAGTGAGAACAGAATTTTGATCTTTTAAATTACAGTAAATGATGATCTAGTTATTGCAAGAAACAATATTTCTACATGATTTCTGGTTGGGTCTTATGTGACCACTCCTTGATAAAAATGGCTTTAATAATGTTATCCAGGTTCTTTGTGTTTTCCAAGAACCTGAGGAGGTTTTCTAGAATTACAAAGTGATAAAAATTGTCTATACTGATAATGTTCCCCCTTTAGATGGCAGGAAGGGCTGGAAGAAGAGGCCATGACCTAGTGGGAAATGTCTATTTTTTCAACATCCCAATGCCTAAGGTGAAAAAGCTCTTGAAGTCCAATGTTCCTCAGTTGAGAGGACAATTTCCTCTAAGTGTTACCTTCATTCTCAGATTAATGTTACTTGCAGCCAAAGCAGATGACAAAAAAGATGCAAATGCGAAGGTAAGTCTATGTTTAAGGGAGTTGTCTCCTAGATATCTACACCATTAGGGCTTGTTCACATGAGCGTATACAGTACATCGGATGAGTGTCATCTGATGTTTTATCCGATAGCACTCAGCCCAATGCTATACTATGGGGCAGTGTCGATCAGCGTTTTTTTTTCACATCCCGATTCAGCATGAGAAAAAAATCGCAGTATGCTGTGAGTGGCTACGCAAATCGGATGGCAAGCATCCATTCAAGTCTATGGATATGTGGAAATCATTACACTAATTGCTACAATTCTCTCGCATGAGAGAATCTATGCTCGTGTGAGCGAGCCCTTAGAAGCCTTATACTGTTGTTGTGTTTTTCTGTTATTAAGTGAGTTATGCCTTGCTTTCCTTAAAGGGAATCTGATGGGTGATACATGTTGCCCAAACCATGGGCAGCATGTATTGGGAAATGCCTGCTCACAGCCATGTATGTTTGTCTCTGAAACACTGAGGTTTTTCAGAGAAAAACATACTTTATTAGCCATCGGGGAACATCTTGTAGAGACCCTGGTTTTTCTCTGTCCGCTGACAGTGACTGACAAGCCTCTACCTATACGCGTGTATTAGCAAAGACTTGTCAGTCACTGTCAGTGGACGGAGAAAACTCGCCGGGGACCCGTCTGTATGATTAGTCACCCACATGGCTTGGTTCCTGGTGGCAATTAAAAGTATTATTTTCTCTGAAAAGTCTCAGCTTTTCAGAGACAAATATACATGGCTGTGATGGTACAGCCAGTGCCTCATACATGCTGCTCACGGATTGGTCACCATGCATCACCTGATAGCTTCCCTTTTACATAGATAGGTTGAGAGAAGACCTAGGTCCTTCAAGTTCAACCTTTCTCCATCAAGTTCAAACTTTCTCCACCAATTAAACCTTTGCCACTAAATTATCTATAACATACTGAGTTGTCTGAAACCTAACAGATAATTTAATATTAACGTCGAACAATTTAATCTCAGGAACTAACTACTTTCCTAATATTCTTCAATTAAAAATTCCCTATTGTTCCCTCTCTACTCTAACTTATTATCTATGGGTGTTTTTTTGTTGTTTTTTTTTACATCCGAGGACATCTTGTTTCAGTTTCCCAGCATGCACTGGGAATTCTCAAATGGGACATCATTAGGGGTCGGAGCTGTAGTCACTGCCGCAGCTGCTGTCAACACCCTGAAACAGATCATCATAAGGGACAGGTTTTTTTTTCAGAAGCTGGGCTAGTCTCCTCTACTGTATATTATGCATGCAATGGTTGTCAAATCCGATGCACGCTCAATATGCACTCTCTGTTCCCCACCCAATTGCTTTCAATGTGCACTGAAAGTGCGCTCCACCGCTTGCTATAAAAAGAAGTGACAAACCATCACAAGAGCTCTTTTGCTGGCTCTTCACTTCTCTTTATAGCTTACAGATAGTAAATTAGAGTAGAGAGGGAAGGGTAGGGAATTCTCAATTGAAGTACAATGGAGTTGGTAAGTTTTTAAAATTAAATTGATAGAGTTTAATATTACATTAACAGTTAGGTTTTTGGACAACTCCTTTAATGAACCACTATGATAAATCTGGCGCATTTTAAAACTTTCTAGTCTGAGTTTGCGCTAACCAAATATACAGTATTGATAAACATACCCCAATGTTTTTTTTTATAATTGCTGTATTTAGGTTGTATTAATTAATGTTGTATTTTTTATTTTTAAAAACTTTCCTGGATTATCCATGTTGGAGATGTACTCTTCCTTCATTGCAAGTATAGATAGTACTGAAGGGTGTGAGCTTAAAGGGGTTGTACGGTCTAAAACTACTTCTGAATCCGCACATTGTGCACTGTGAGGATTCTCCAGTGTCTACGCTGGGAAGAACGGTCATGTAACTACAGGTATGTGACATGCATACTCCCGGCCACAATCCGACTAGATCGCCATTGACTCATTCAATGCAAGTGTATTGAGCGAGACTGGAAACAGTCTAGTCAGATTGTGGCTCAGAGTATGCCTATTACATAGCTGTATTCACATAACCTTCGTTCCTAGCGCCGACACGGGAGAATCCTCACAATGCGCAGTGTGCAGTGCACACAATGTGAGGATTCACAAGTCTGCAGTCACATAGAGTATCTGCATACTTGTAGTTAAGACTGGACAATACTTTTAATGGTAGCTGCAGTGAATGGAATACATTAACATTGAAGTGATGGAATACAGTGTCCTCCAACATCAAACAAGGAAAAGATTGGGAAAAAGTTTATATGGAATCTTACTTTTTATACCCTGCCTTAACTAGGCCCACAGCAGTATAAAAGCGTTGCCACCTATCTTTTATTTCTTTACCTACAGTCTACAGGTGACAAGTAGGGCATATCCACACTCAATTTACCACTACAAAATTAGCAACAACTTGTTAAGATTTAGTTGTGAATTTTGTTGCAGAAATGCTGTGAATTTTTCTGCAGCTTCCAACCTTTGCACAGCAACATGTCAAATTAAAGTGCAAATTGTTTTCACACTGCCTGTGGAGATTTTCAAAATCCCATCTAAAATATTGCTTCTGTAAGAAGCAGCTGATTTTCTGCCCCTTAAATAGAAAATTTACCATGTATGCACATACTAGTAACCTGCAGAAAACATGAAATTTTAACCTGTTTTGTGCACTCAATGGTCACTATGAAAACAGGAATAATTCAAGATATTCACACAAAAAAATGGCAAAAAGTGACTAATATATTTTTATGAAAAAAAATAGTTTAATATGCCATTTCCTTCAAGACAACTATTTTAACAACCATAGAAACTCTATAAAGCTGTAATGTTCACATCTGCACTTAGGGGTGATCGTGTTTGGACAGACCTCTTCCTACTAGTACAGTTTATTACTATATTGTGTACATAAGACAAAAGATATACTGATAGGGGATTTAGATTCTGGACCCCAATGGAGGCAGCAATTCTGATGTCTGTATAGCTGTTATGATCTGCAACATAAACTAAGGAAAGATGGAGAGAGCTGTCCCTACAATAGGACTAAGCTGAGTTCCTACGTTGTAGCAGGCTGCCTGTTCCTTGTGAACAGACCCGCCTTCATCCTCGGCTAGTCTGAACGGAGACCTATGGAATAAAGGGAGGGGTCCCTAAAAGAGCTAAGGACTGGGACAAAAATGGGACACCTCCTAACAGAAGTTGTTGCAAAGAAAAAGACAAACTGACAAAAAGTACTAGAGGTCCCATAGGACCAAGCGAACAAGAGAGAGCTAGGCACAAAAGCACCTGGCTAGAGAGACAGTCAAAACAACACTGAAGTCCAGCAAAGCCAGAAGGGCGGAGCTGGAATATATAGGCAGATGGTCACGTGACCGCAAAACACAAGATAGAAACAAAAACAAACAGGAGGGTGCTAACAGTACCCCCTCTTTTATGAGGATCCTCCGCATCCTCCAGGCCCAGGCCTATCCGGAAATCTCCTGTGGAAAGCTCTGACAAGTCTAGGGGCAGAGACATCATCCGCCCTTACCCAGGAGTTATCCTCGGGACCGAAACCTTTCCAAGCGACGAGATACTGCAAGCTCCCTCTATGCCATCTAGAACTCAGGATACGAGAAATTTCATATTCACCGTCTTCCACCACCGGAGGAACTGTGACAGTGGCATCCCTCTCCGATACATCAGCCTTTTTCAACAAGGAAACATGAAACACAGGATTAATCTTCCAGAAGGTGGGGACCTCCAACCTAACAGCAGACTGGTTCACCACCTGAAGCACCTTAAATGGCCCCACAAACTTCAGGCCCAATTTTTTAGAGGGAATCCTCAACCGCAGATTCTTTGAGGACAACCAAACCATGTCACCCACAGTAAACAAAACCTCTTTACGTTTCCTGTTAAAGTACTTCTTGGACTTTTTGTTAGCCTCTTGAAGGTTACAACGAACATTAGTCCAAACTCTCTCCAAATCACCGGAAAAATTCTCCTCCTCCGGCACCGCTGACCCCAATTTGGAGAACGAACCAAAAGATGGATGTCTCCCAGTACAACAAAAAAAAGGAGAACACCCAGCAGAGGAGGATGTATGGTTGTTAAGAGCAAATTCTGCGAGTGGCAGAAACTCAGACCACCCCTCTTGATTGCCTGCCACAAAACAACGCAAAAACTGTTCAACATCCTTGTTCTTTCTTTCAGTCTGTCCATTAGACTCAGGGTGATACCCAGACGAAAATGACAAATGGACTCCCAACCTGTCACAAAAAGCACGCCAAAAGCGAGCCACAAACTGAGGTGTCCTATCAGAAACAATGTCGGTGCGATCGCCATGGAGCCTGACAATTTCCTTAACAAACGACTTAGCGAGTGTCTTAGCGCAGGGTAGCTTAATGAATGGAACCAAATGACACATCTTGCTAAAATGGTCCATGACCACCCAGATGACAGTGAAACCCTCGGACACAGGAAGGTCAGTAATAAAATCCATTACAAGATGCGTCCAAGGCACACTAGGAACCTCCAGAGGGCAAAGCAACCCCGCAGCAGGGGTATGTGAAGCCTTTGACCTAGCACACACCGTACATTGACGCACCCACTTGATGACCTCCTTCTGCCACCCAGGCCACCAAAAACTGCGACTGATAAGTCTCTTAGTCTCAGAAATTCCTGGATGACCTGCCAACCGAGACTCATACTCCACAAACAAATCTCTTCTAAAGGTTCTAGGCACAAACAACCTCCCATGGGGAGTGTTAGATGGGGCATCCTCTTGGGCTTTCAGAATCCCATCTTCCAAAACGGAGTCCAATGCTGCTACCACAACTCCTTTCAGTAAAATGCTCTCCTCCTCCTCGGTACCAACCATGGGAGAAAAGCTACGAGATAAAGCATCGGCTTTAACATTCTTAGTAACAGGGATATAAGTAACAGAAAAATTAAACCGAGAAAAAAAAAGTGCCCACCTAGCTTGACGGACATTCAAGCGTTTGGCAGCATCTAGATAGATCAAATTCTTATGATCTGTGAAAACCTGAATAGGAAATCTAGCGCCTTCCAAGAAATGATGCCAATGTTCAAACGCGAGTTTAATAACCAGCAATTCCTGATTACCAACATCGTAATTAAGCTCGGTTTCTGAAAATTTTTTCGAAAAAAAAGCACAGGGATGTACTCCATCCTTGTTCTCCTGAGACAAAACTGCAGTGACCCCCACCAAAGAAGCATTGACCTCGACCAAAAAAGGCTTGGTCTCATCAGGCTGCATAAGGATAGGGGCAGAACTGAACCTCTCCTTGAGATACACAAAAGCTTCAATGGCCTCAGTAGTCCACTGGACCGTATTCTCACCTTTCCTGGTGAGATCGGTCAGTGGCTTAACAATTATAGAAAAATTCTTAATGAATTTCCTGTAATAATTGGCGAAACCCAAAATCCTCTGTATCGATTTCAAACCAATAGGCCTAGGCCATTCCTGCACAGCCTAAACCTTCACCGGGTCTATCTCAAAGCCCTCGCTGGAGATAATGTAGCCCAAAAAACTAATTCTCTGCACAGCGAACTCACATTTCTCCAGCTTAGCAAAGAGTGAATTATCACTCAATAATTGCAACACTTCACGTACACTCTGCCAATGGGACTCCAGATCTGGTGAATAAATCAGAATGTCATCCAAATACACAACCACATTCTTACCAATCAAAGGTCTCAAGATGTCATTAATAAGGTTCTGAAAAAACGCGGGTGCATTGGTGAGACCAAAAAGCATCACCAGATTCTCAAAATCACCTACCGGAGTGTTAAAAGCAGTTTTCCATTCATCACCCTCCTTCATTCGTAACAAATTGTATGCCCCCCGGAGATCAATTTTAGAGAACCACTTGGCCCCCACTAACTGGTTAAACAAGTCAGGAATTAATGGCAATGGGTAGGAATTGCGTATGGTATTCTTATTAATTTCACGAAAGTCCAGACATGGACGTAAACCCCCGTCCTTTTTTTTAACAAAGAAAAATCCAACGGCCACAGGCGACTTAGAAGGTCTAATGTGACCAGCAGCCAAGCTCGTCTGTATGTATTCCTCCAAGGCCTTTCTCTCAGGGATAGTCAGATTAAATAAGCGACTCTTGGGAAGAGTAGCTCCAGGAACAAACTCAATGGCGCAATCATAATCCCTATGAGGAGGTAAAACTTGCGACTCCTCCTCTGAAAAAACCTTCCAAAAATCCTGAATAGGTACAGGTAATTCCCCTTTTTCCACAGCCGCAATGCGACCATTACAACATTTATCATAGCACTTAGGACTCCAAGACTTAATCTCATTAGTAGACCAGTCCAGTAAAGGATTGTGCAGTTTTAACCAAGGCAAACCTAAAACGACTGGAGAGGGTAAATTATTTAATACAACCAAGTCCAAAATTTCTTGGTGAATACCATTGATAGTGAGTGGAAATGCAGCAACCCTGTGAGTAATACATTTCAAAGGAGTGTTATCACTTGCAACCTCAGAAATAGGTGATGACAAAGGTTTGGATTCCAATTTAAGTTTTTCCAAAAACCCTTTATCAATCACATTAAGTGATGAACCACAATCCACAAATACCTGAAATTCAATCAAATCTTCCTGCAATGGGGTACTCCCAGAAAGAAATACTCCCTTAAAGCCCAAACAAGCAATACGGGCGTAACTGACCTTTTTTTTTTTACATTTTTTTTTTCTTTACTTAAACAAAGCTCACAGTTCTTAATCAAATGGTCAGTTTTACCACAATAAAAACACAATCCTTTGGAAAACCTGCGGTTTCTTTCCTGAGAGCGGAGTGACATCACCCCAACCTCCATCGGTTCTCAGCCGTCCGAGCAGACCCTCTGGGTACTAGGAGTTGCCATTACAGGATTTTTTTCATCATTAACCCTGGCACGCAGTCTCCTGTCCACACGTATAGCTAATTGCATGGCTTCTTGCAATGTTTCAGGTGCTGGGAATGCAATCAGCAGATCCTTAACCCTTTCACTTAGACCAGCAAGAAAAAAACATTTCAATGCCGAATCATTCCATTTCACTTCTGAGGACCACCTTCTGAAGTGTGTACAATAATTTTCAACATCACCTGACCCCTGATTCAAACGCCTCAGTTCTGTCTCAGCAGATGAGACTCGATCAACATCATCATACAATAGCCCCATAGCAGAAAAAAAATCCTCCACTGACCTAAAACACGGATCATTAGGTTGGAGAGAAAAGGCCCATCCCTGTGGTTCCTTGCACAAAAGCGACATGATAAACCCAATGCGCTGTGATTCATTCCCAGAGGACCTTGGTCTCAAACGAAAATATAATAAACAAGCATTTTTAAAGGAAAAAAAATCTTGTTGTTTACCATAAAAAATATCAGGCAGTCCTACCTTCGGCTCCACAAAATGCGCTCCAGGACAGCTACTCACGTGTTGTTGAAGCTCGGCCACCTCCAGAGACAATCCCTGCAGGCGTTGAGCCAACTCCTGGACAGAAACCATACTGATCCCCGAATTTCTTTCCTTTTAGTTTTTTTTTTTTTTTTTTGGGCTGGACTTACTGTTATGATCTGCAACATAAACTAAGGAAAGATGGGGAGAGCTGTCCCTACAATAGTACTAAACTGAGTCCCTACGTTGTAGCGGGCTGCCTGTTCCTTGTGAACAGACCCGCCTTCGTCCTCGGCTAGTCTGAACGGAGACCTATGGAATAAAGGGAGGGGTCCCTAAAAGAGCTAAGGACTGGGACAAAAATGGGACACCTCCTAACAGAAGTTGTTGCAAAGAAAAAGGCAAACTGACAAAAAGTACTAGAGGTCCCATAGGACCAAGCAAACTAGAGAGAGATAGGCACAAAAACACCTGGCTAGAGAGACAGTCAAAACAACACTGAAGTCCAGCAAAGCCAGAAGGGCGGAGCTGGAATGTATAGGCAGATGGTCACGTGACCGCAAAACACAAGATAGAAACAAAAACAACCAGGAGGGTTCTAACAATAGCTCTGTGGAATTAATGTTGCGTAACACACCCAGTCTCGTTGAGGTGCAAGTGGGACGTCGTGGGACGTCTGTGGACATATAGTAGAGAGAATTCTCTGCCGACTCAAATTTATGCAGAATTATAAAGTTTATTCACAGAATGCAGTAACAAATGAAGAATTCAAAGAGGTGTTCCTTGATTGCGACTGTTGTCATCTCTTTGAATTCTTCATTTATCACTGCACTGTGTGGATAAACTTTATAATTCTGCATAAATTTGAGTGTGCAGTGAATTCTCTATACTGTGCAAATTAAAGTACCGTCATGGCCAAAAGTGTTGGCACTCTTTAAATTGTTCCAGAAAATTAAGTATTTCTCACAGAAAATGATTGCAATTATACATATTTTGTTATATACATGGTTATTTTCTTTGTGTGTATTGGAACTACACAAATAAGCAGAGAAAAAAAGGCAAATTGGACGTAATTTCACACAAAACCCTAAAGGCACCTTTCCTAAAATTCGGGTAAACAACTGTGTTTTTGAGCATATAATGCTCATTCAAACTCACCTGTGGCGAGTAACAGGTGGGGGCAATATGAAAATCACACCTGAAACCAGATAGAAAGGGGAGAAGTTGACTCAGTCTTTGCATTGTGTGTCTTTGTGTGCCACACTAATCATGGAGAACAAAAAGAGGAAAAGATAACTGTGTGAACTTGATAACCAAAATTGTTGAAAAATATCAACAATCTCAAGGTTACAATTACATCTCCAGAGATCTTGATGTTCCTTTGTCCACTGTGAGCAAAATAATCAAGAAATTTACAACCCATGGTACTGTAGCTAATCTCCCTGGATGTAGACGGCAGAGAAAATTGATGAAAGCTTGCAACGTAGGATAGTCCAGATGGTGGATAAGCAGCCCCAATCAAGTTCTGAAGAAATTCAAGTTGTCCTGCAGGCTCAGGGTGCAGGAGTGTCAGTGCAAACTAGCCATTGACATTTGAATAAAATGAATCGCTAAGGCAGGAGACGCAGGAGGACCCCACTGCTGACACAGAGACATAGAAAAGCTAGACTGCAGTTTGCCAAAATCATTCTGGGAAAGCGTCATGCGGACAGGTGAGCAAAATAATCAAGAAATTTACAACCCATAACACTGTAGTTAATCTACCTGGGCATGGAGTGCAGAGAAAAATGGATGAAAGATTGCAACACAGGATAGTCCAGATGGTGGATAAGTAGCTCCAATCAAGTTCCAAAGAAATTCAAGCTGTCCTGCAGGCTCAGGGTGCATCAGTGTCAGTGCAGACTATCGACATTTGAATGAAATGAAATGCTATGGACAAAATGTACTTGAGTAAGCCAAAATCCTTCTGGGAAAACGTCTTGTGGACAGATGAGACCACGATAGAGCTTTTTGGTAAAGCACATCATTCTACTGTTTACCGAAAACGGAATGAGACCTGCAAAGAACACAAGTGCCTACAGTCAACTGGTCACTGTCATTGGATGTCTGTATTGATGGTGCACTATGGTAGGTATAGAATCCAGAACAAGGAGCGGTCCACAGCTCCCAAGGCTTACATGGCACAGGGGTATGTCTCATTTTTCATAGCATCAGGTTAGGTTATTTTGGACCTGATAATCCATATTTTCATAATTGAACAGGAGCCCAGTCAGCCATAAGGAACCGTAGGTTAAACCTTGGACCTGTCATCTCCTTTTGGGGTAATTTAAAACATTACCATACTTACCATAGTGCACCATCAATACAGACATCCAATGACAGATTGTATCACCACCTTACAGTCTTTGCCATCATCACATAGGGAAGCCTCTACGACCACCAGGATGCAAGACTTAACAGGTACAAACACTCACTTCAAACAAACTGTCCACAAAATAACCCACATGTAGTTTCTTTCTACCTTTGAACTACTCTCATCTAGATTACCGAGTGATAGTTTATCTTATGAGCATCTACATTTATAGATTTCTCTACTTAAATGACACTTGACATATGTTGCAAAACATCTGTATATATTGTAAATATTGCAAGAATTGATTCTTTGTATTTATTTTATTATTTTTTTCATTCCTAGTGACACTGTGATCAAGGCCACTTGTTGGCCGAAATGTCAGCTTCTGCTTTGTCATTTATTTCACGTTTTGACTATATTTGACTATATTGGAATAAATTATTTTCACTTGAAGCAAAACTATTCAGTAACGTGTGCAGTGATTACTACCTCTTGACTGTGTGCAAGGCATCATGAAATCTGAAGATTACCTAAGGATTTTGGGTCGCAATGTAGTGCCCAATGTCAGAAAGCTGGGTTTGCGTTCTTGGTCATTGGTCTTCCAGCAGGACAACGACCCCAAACATACTTCAAAAAGCCCCCAGAAATGGATGGAAACAAAGTGCTTGGGAGATCTGAAGTGGCAGTAATGAGTCCGGATCTAAATCCCATTGAACATCTGTATATAACAAAATACACATGTGTATAACAAAACATATGTAATTGCAATAATTTTCTGGGAGAAACACTTAATTTTCTGGAACAATTTCAAGGGTGCCAACACTTTCAGCCATGACTGTAAGCGAGTAAAATAAATACATACAGTATACAGTAGTTCTGAGTGGAATTCACATATTATGTGGAAATGTATTCTGCTTTGCGTCCTAAATTCCCTTCTGATGTTTTGGACCTTCCTGTACCTTTACTTTAGTTTCTTGACAGTAGATAATTGAAAGAGTTTTATGCATAAATGAAACATCATGAAATCTAATGCAATAATGAGTAATATATAAATACCAATATATCGTCGTAGGTTCTGTCAATTTTGATGCATCCTCTTATGGCATTCAAAAAACCACAAGAAGCACAGATGCTAAAGCTGTACTGCATATTCTCACTGCAATTCCTTCTCTATGAGGTATGTATAATGTACATTGTGTATATGCATCATTCATTATTAAATTGATTTTCATAGGATTTAATGTGTGGAGTTATTTCAAGTAAAAGGACCCTGTTATGAAAAAGAAATTTAGCAAAATGATTTATTTTTTGAGTATCAGAGATAACTGACTTATTTAGTCTAAAGACCTTACTGCTGCTTCACATATGCTGCAATCATTAGATCAAAAGTCTGAAGTCTAAAAAAGTAACAATACAAAAAAAAGATTTCAAAAATAAATTATTCCAAAAAGAAGCAGCTTTTACTATTGGATGAGACCATTATAATCATATTGAGGAATCAGTGTTTCATCAGATGTTTGCTGCTACCAGTACGCTACGTTCCCACAATCAGCTTTTGGTGCGTCTTTTTATCTCAGCGTAAACTGACCTGCGGGGCGTGTTTCAAAACATGTCAATTTCTCTTGCGAGTACACTGAGTTTTCTTACAGAATTTCACCATAGACTTGCACTAGGTGTGGAAATTCCGCAGGTAAAAAATGCATGTGCGTTTCAGCAGCGGAAACGCTTCAAAAATACATGTAATCCGCACCTAATTAGGTCAATAAAGGTTTGTCAAAGCCAAATACCAGGAAGCTTCAAATGCAAAGCAACTTTATTTAAAACATGACACATCAACGAGAGACAAAAACCGGAGCATCAAAAACGCGATAAAAACAAATGTTAAAAAATCGCACACAAACGCATTAAAAAAGCGCAAATAACCTGTTAAAATAATAGGTGCAGAATTTCTGCAACATCAAAAACTCATTGTAAGAACGTAGTCTTTTTGTCATTCACCACTGTAGTCAGTCACAATAACCTACTTAAAGTGGTTATCCAAGACTTTTCTTTTTTTCCTTATGGGTCTAAACACTTACCAGCAGGTAGTTAGTTGCTAACTACTTGCCTGTTCTGCCCTGCGATGTTTGACACAGTTAGAGTATGTTCACACGTTAAGTATTTGTTGCCGACATTTCTGCATCAAAAATGTGTCTTTTGGCAGGAAAAATGCTGTTTAAAAAAAGCGTATTTAAAACACACTTTTGCGTGCATTTTTTAATGAGTTTTTTTTAATTCCTTTATTCAGTCATTAGAAAACGATAAAAGAATTGACATACTGCAGATTTTAAAGTGTAAGGAAAAAAAAGCAGCAGGTACATGAGAATATTATTTACATGGCTTCAGGAATCTCATTTACTTTGCTAGTACTAAGAAATCCTTCAGTTTTTGTGCCAAAAAAACGACACAAAAATGCAGCAAATACTTAATATGTGCACATACCCTTAGGCAGTGGGGAATTGGCTGTCAATTAGCATGATGTCAACTGTGACGCCCCACAGGATGTCACAGGACAATCACAATGATGTATGTGTGATATAAACAGCAACTTCTAACATTTTTGAGAAATATCTGAATTATATGTATTGTTTAATATGGGAAGAACCAGTATGTTAATTTGTTTTACTCAATCAAAATTAGCTAAGATTATTTTAGGTAAATTATAAAAGAAATGACTGTATTTACAATTATAAAAAGTGTAAAATATTTGTTTCTTGTAGGGATACTTGAATGAAGATTGTGATCCTATTGCATTTACAGGACTTGTTACTCACTTACATTACCATGAACCATCAAACTTTGTGTTTGTACGCTTTCTAGAAAAAGGCTTGTTTCACCAACTGTGCAAACCAAGCTCTGAAGGTATTTCTTATAATGCAAATGTCCTACGTTACATAAATTTAAATATCAATTTTTATTTTATTGAACAGTCTATATTATGGAATATGCAAATGTTTTCCTAAAAAATGTCTTGCTCTCATAAAGGGCTTAAAGCGGTTGTCATATTTTCATTCCTCCGGAGCGCACAGCTTTCCAGCCTCCTAGCTGCCTACTTACCTTAGGGGGTAATGTTCTCCTGATTGACAGTGTGAACCAGTGCCATGATAGCACCACTCTAGCCCAGATTGTGCAATCTCTGATGCTGCAAGCAGAGGTAACTTTGCCTCTGCAGCATCAGAGGAGTGATGTGGCACTGAAGTTGATTGGATCCAGCTATCTAGCCAGCTCCAGAGAAGTTCTTGTAAGTTAAATAGCAAAAAGCTAGTAAGCACTGCACTCCTTGCCTAGATCGACTACCATTTGACTGCAGAGGTAGCCTATAATGTGGACAACAGGCAGCACACAAAAATAAAATATTTGTGCAGTTGCTTTTTTTTTAAGCACTTTGCAATTTTACCTATTTATGACAATGAAACAACTCCTTTAATCATTGTACTAATGAAAAACGACAACTTTCTAAAATATTATGGAGGGAATTTATCATTCACTCTATATCTGTTTTCTGACATCAAAAAGTAGCAAAATTTGACAAAAATCTGACCAGTGTAACTTTATGCGGTAATCACTCTGGAATGCTTCTATATACAGTACAGACCAAAAGTTTGGACACACCTTCTTATTTAAAGATTTTTCTGTATTTTCTTGACTATGGAAATTGTACATTCACACTGAAGGCATCAAAACTATAAATTAACACATGTGGAATTATATACTTAACAAAAAAGTGTGAAACAACTGAAAATATGTCTTATATTCTAGGTTCTTCAAAGTAGCCACCTTTTGCTTTGATGACTGCTTTGCACACTCTTGGCATTCTCTTGATGAGCTTCATGAGGTAGTCATTGGAAATGGTCTTCCAACAATCTTGAAGGAGTTCCCAGAGATGCTTAGCACTTGTTGGCCCTTTTGCCTTCACTCTGCGGTTCAGTTCACCCCAAACCATCTCGATTGGGTTCAGGTCTGGTGACTGTGGAGGCCAGGTCATCTGGCGTACCACCCCATCATTCTCCTTCTTGGTCAAATAGCCCTTACACAGCCTGGAGGTGTGTTTGGGGTCATTGTCCTGTTAAAAAGTAAATGATGGTCCAACTAAACGCAAACCGGATGGAATAGCATGCCGCTGCAAGATGATGTGGTAGCCATGCTGGTTCAGTATTCCTTCAATTTTGAATAAATCCCCAACAGTGTCACCAGCAAAGCACCCCCACACCATCACACCTCCTCCTCTATGCTTCACGGTGGGAACCAGGCATGTAGAGTCCATCCGTTCACCTTTTCTGCGTCGCACAAAGACACGGTGGTTGGAACCAAAGATCTCAAATTTGGACTCATCAGACCAAAGCACAGATTTCCACTGGTCTAATGTCCATTCCTTGTGTTCTTTAACCCAAACAAGTCTCTTCTGCTTGTTGCCTGTCCTTAGCAGTGGTTTCCTAGCAGCTATTTTACCATGAAGGCCTACTGCACAAAGTCTCCTCTTAACAGTTGTTGTAGAGATGTGTCTGCTGCTAGAACTCTGTGTGGCATTGACCTGGTCTCTATTCTGAGCTGCTGTTAACCTGCGATTTCTGAGGCTGGTGACTCGGATAAACTTATCCTCAGAAGCAGAGGTGACTCTTGGTCTTCTTTTCCTGCGGCGGTCCTCATATGAGCCAGTTTCTTTTTAGCGCTTGATGGTTTTTGCAACTGCACTTGGGGACACTTTCAAAGTTTTCCCAATTTTTCAGACTGACTGACCTTCATTTCTTAAAGTAATGATGGCCACTTGTTTTTCTTTACTTAGCTGCTTTTTACTTGCCATAATACAAATTCTAACAGTCTATTCAGTAGGACTATCAGCTGTGTATCCACCTGACTTCTGCACAACACAACTGATGGTCCCAACCCCATTTATAAGGCAAGAAATCCCACTTATTAAACTTGACAGGGCACACGTGTGAAGTGAAAACCATTTCCGGTGACTACCTCTTGAAGCTCATCAAGAGAAGGCCAAGAGTGTGCAAAGCAGTCATCAAAGCAAAAGGTGGCTACTTTGAAGAATCTAGAATATAAGACATATTTTCAGTTGTTTCACACTTTTTTGTTAAGTATACAATTTCACATGTGTTAATTCATAGTTTTGATGCCTTCAGTGTGAATGTACAATTTTCATAGTCATGATAATACAGAAAAATCTTTAAATGAGAAGGTGTGTCCAAAATTTTGGTCTGTACTGTATATATCCCGGTGGTTCTTAGGTTGTTTTTTCGTGACATATTGTAGTTTATGTTAGCGGTAAGTTTAGATCAATAAGTTGTTGTTTTTTGTAAAAATATCTGAAATTTGATGACAATTTGGAAAAAGTAGCGATTTTCAAACTTGTGAATGCCTTGTTGCATTTGCAGAGCTCCTGACATGCCAAAACAACAGAAACCCCCCACGAGTGACCTCATATTGAAAATTAGACCTCTCAAGGAATTCATCTACATGTGTATTAAGCATTTTTAACCGACAAGTGATTCACTAAACTTTATAACTAGTGTTGAGAAAACATGCTCAACACTGCTCGGTGCTCGCCCAAGCATCACCCTACTCGGGATATTTGGCGAGCACCGAGCATTTCCGGGTTACTCGGGCGGGAGCTCGGGGTCCGCCCTGCATGTTTGGTTCTCTTTACAGAGCCAATGAACATGCAGAGATTGCCAGCCAGTCACTGTAATGCCGCAGCCATGTTGGTTGTGGGCATTACATTGATTGGCTGGCTGCACAGCGTCACCTCGAGTATTTAAAACTGGGCGCCGCCATCTTGGACACAGTCACTCCGGATCAGCTAGTGTAGGGAAAGCGCTGCTGAGCTAGGGAGAGATTTATACTGCGAAATAGTTAGTGTAGGGTCTGTAAAGGCTGCCAAATCAAACAAACAGTCCTTCTCAGGACTAATATCCATCCCAAATATCAGGCAGGCTGTATAGGAGACGCAGTGGTTATACCAGAAAACGCTGCATTACAGTCCTGTGTGCTCCTGTTGCTGAAATTTCTGAACTTAGCTCCAGGTCCTGGGGGACCAGGAAAAATCCTTTTTTTTTCATCTAAATCCTCTTTTTTTTCCCTCCTTCACACTGTACAAATACCCGTCTTATTAACATTTTGGCGCCCCCCCCCCCCCAAAAAAAAAGCATGTCTGTGACAGTTCAGACACAAATATATCTGTTTAAAATAGTCTGGTGTAGGACAGAGAAACAGAAGTGTGGTTTTGCAGTTCCACGGTTCAAACCTCTGTATTATCCACTTTTACCTAAAAGAAAAACAGTTTGAGTGTGTCGCTCACTGTTCAGCCGCAAATATATATATTTAAAAAAGTCTGGTATACACCAGTAAATTATAACTGTGGTTTTGCTGTTCCACGGTAAAAAATCTCTGTATTATCCTGCTTTTGGCATTTTTTGCCATAAAAAAACCTGTAATAGTGTTTCCCTGATTGTTCAGACACAAATATATCTGTTTAAAATAGTCTGGTGTAGGCCAGAGAAACGGAAGTGTGGTGTAGGCCAGAGAAACAGAAGTGTGGTTTTGCCGTTCCATGGTTCAAACCTCTGTATTATCCACTTTTGGGCCATTTGTACCTAAAAAAAACAGTTTGAGTGTGTCGCTCACTGTTCAGCCGCAAATATATATATTTAAAAAAGTCTGGTATACACCAGTAAATTATAACTGTGGTTTTGCTGTTCCACGGTAAAAAATCTCTGTATTATCCTGCTTTTGGCATTTTTAGCCATAAAGAAAAACAGTAATAGTGTCTCCTGATTGTTCAGACACCAATATATCTGTTGAAAATAGTCTGGTATACACCAGTAAATTATAACTGTGGTTTTGCCGTTCCACGGTAAAAAAATCTCTATTATCCAGCTTTTAGTATTTTTTCTGTAAAGAAAAACAGTAATAGTGTCTCCTGATTGTTCAGACACCAATATATCTGTTTAAAAGAGTCTGGTATACACCAGTAAATTATAACTGTGGTTTTGCCCTCCCACAGCAAAAAATCTCTATTATCCAGCTTTTGGTATTTTTTCCTTAAAGAAAAACAGTAATAGTGTCTCCCTGATTGATCAGACACAAATATATCTGTTTAAAATAGTCTGGTGTAGGCCCGAGAAATAGAAGTGTGGTTTTGCAGTTCCACGGGTCAAATCTCTGTATTATCCTGCTTTTGCCATTTATTGCCGTAAAGAAAAACAGTAATAGTGTCTCCTGATTGTTCAGACACAAATATATCTGTTGAAAATAGTCTGGTGTAGGCCTGAGAAATAGAACTGTGGTTTTGCAGTTCCACGGGTCAAATCTCTGTATTATCCTGCTTTTGGCATTTTTTGCCATAAAGAAAAACAGTACTAGTGTCTCCTGATTATTCAGACACAAATATATCTGTTGAAAATAATCTGGTGTAGGCCCGAGAAAGAGAACTGTGGTTTTGCAGTTCCACGGGTAAAATCTCTGTATTATCCTGCTTTTGGCATTTTTTGCCGTAAAGAAAAACAGTAATAGTGTCTCCTGATTGTTCAGACACCAATATATCTGTTTAAAAGAGTCTGGTATACACCAGTAAATTATAACTGTGGTTTTGCCGTTCCACGGTGAAAAATCTTTATTATCCTGCTTTTGGCATTTTTTGCCGTAAAGAAAAACAGCAATAGTGTCTCTTGATTGTTCAGACACAAATATATCTGTTGAAAATAGTCTGGTGTAGGCCCGAGAAATAGAAGTGTGGTTTTGCAGTTCCACGGTTCAAATCTCTGTATGATCCTGCTTTTGCCATTTTTTGCCGTAAAGAAAAACAGTAATAGTGTCTCCTGATTGATCAGACACAAATATATCTGTTGAAAAGAGTCTGGTATACACCAGTAAATTATAACTGTGGTTTTGCCGTTCCACGGTGAAAAATCTTTATTATCCTGCTTTTGGCATTTTTTGCCGTAAAGAAAAACAGTAATAGTGTCTCCTGATTGTTCAGACACCAATATACAGTACAGACCAAAAGTTTGGAGAAACCTTCTCATTTAAAGATTTTTCTGTATTTTCATGACTTTGAAAATTGCACATTCACACTGAATGCATCAAAACTATGAAATAACACATGTGGAATTATATACTTAACAAAAAAGTGTGATACAACTGAAAATATGTCTTATACTCTAGGTTCTTCAAAGTAGCCACCTTTTGCTTTGATGACTGCTTTGCACACTCTTGGCATTTTCTTGATGAGCTTCAAGAGGTAGTCACCGGAAATGGTTTTCACTTCACAGGTGTGCCCTGTCAGGTTTAATAAGTGGGATTTCTTTCCTTATAAATGAGGTTGGGACCATCAGTTGTGTTGTGCAGAAGTCAGGTGGATACACAGCTGATAGTCCTACTGAATAAACTGTTAGAATTTGTATTAAGGCAAGAAAAAAGCAGTTAAGTAAAGAAAAACGAGTGGCCATCATTACTTTAAGAAATGAAGGTCAGTCAGTCCAAAAAATTGGGCAAACTTTGAAAGTGTCCCCAAGTGCAGTTGCAAAAACCATCAAGCGCTACAAAGAAAATGGCTTACATGAGGACCGCCCCAGGAAAGGAAGACCAAGAGTTACCTCTGCTTCTGAGGATAAGTTTATCCGAGTCACCAGCCTCAGAAATCGCAGGTTAACAGCAGCTCAGATTAGAGACCAGGTCAATGCCACACAGTTTTCTAGCAGCAGACACATCTCTACAACAACTGTTAAGAGGATACTTTGTGTAGCAGGCCTTTATGGTAAAATAGCTGCTAGGAAACCACTGCTAAGGACAGGCAACAAGCAGAAGAGACTTGTTTGGGCTAAAGAGCACAAGGAATGGACATTAGACTAGTGGAAATCTGTGCTTTGGTCTGATGAGTCCAAATTTGAGATCTTTGGTTCCAACCACCATGTCTTTGTGTGACTCAGAAAAGGTGAACGGATGGACTCTACATGTCTGGTTCCCACCGTGAAGCATGGAGGAGGAGGTGTGATTGTGTGGGGGTGCTTTGCTGGTGAAACTGTTCGGGATTTATTCAAAATTGAAGGCATGCTTAACCAGCATGGCTACCACAGCATCTTGCAGCGGCATGCTATTCCATCCGGTTTGCATTTAGTTGAACCATCATTTATTTTTCAACAGGACAATGACCCCAAACACACCTCCAGGCTGTGTAAGGGCTATTTGACCAAGAAGGAGAGTGATGGGGTGCTACGCCAGATGATCTGGCCTCCACAGTAACCAGACCTGAACTCAGTCGAGATGGTTTGAGGTGAGCTGGACCACAGAGTGAAGGCAAAATGGCCAACAAGTGCTAAGCATTTCTGGGAACTCCTTCAAGATTGTTGGAAGACTATTTGTGGTGACTACCTCTTGAAGCTCATCAAGAGAATGCCAAGAGTGTGCAAAGCAGTCATCAAAGCAAAAGGTGGCTACTTTGAAGTACTTAGAATATAAGACATATTTTCAGTTGTTTCACACTTTTTTGCTAAGTATATAATTCCATATGTGTTAATTCATAGTATTGATGCCTTCAGTGTGAATGTACAATTTTCATAGTCATGAAAATACAGAAAAATCTTTGAATGAGAAGGTGTGTCCAAACATTTGGTCTGATCTTTATCTGTTTAAAAGAGTCTGGTATACACCAGTAAATTATAACTGTGGTTTTGCCGTTCCACGTTTAAAAATCTCTATTATCCAGCTTTTGGTATTTTTTCCTTAAAGAAAAACAGTAATAGTGTCTCCTGATTGTTCAGACACCAATATATCTGTTTAAAAGAGTCTGGTATACACCAGTAAATTATAACTGTGGTTTTGCCGTTCCACGGTAAAAAATCTCTATTATTCAGCTTTTGTATTTTTTCCGTAAAGAAAAACAGTAACTGTTTCTCCCTGATTGTTCAGATTGTTTAAAAGAGTCGGGTGTAGGCCAGAGAAATAGAACTGTGGTTTTCCTCTTCCACGGTTCTAATCTACTTTTTATTACCCTTTTTCCATTGATAGTGCGAGTGTAAGCTATTTTACTTCCTTTACAATGGGCAAGGTGCGTGGCAAGGGACGTGGAACTGGACGTTCTGGTGATGGTGTGTGCAGAGGACGGGGCCGTGGCCAAGGTGAAAATGTGCCTCAACCAACAGCCACATCTTCTCCCTCCCACTTCTTGACCGAATTACTAGTCAAGCACAGAACAACACCAGTGTTGCGAACTGATCAGTGTGAACAGGTTATTAATTGGATAGCAGATAATACTTCCAGTTACCTGGGAACCACCACCTCCGGTCTGGCTTCCACACGGTCAAATCTTAGTAGCCGTAAATCTTGACCACATACTCCTCCTCACCCTGATGCTCCTTCCTCCCACCATGCCCAGTGTTGTCAGGTAGCAACTGATCCCACACTTGGACACTCTGAAGAGCTGTTCACTGGACCATTTCCAGATTTGTGCCCCTCGCCTGCTCGGCTTGAAGTGGTGGAAGAGGAGATCCCATGTAGCGATGCCCAAATATTTGAACAGCCACGGCCACAGGAAGTCAATTTGTCACAAGAGGTGGACGATGACGAGACACAATTGCCAGGAAGTGAGGAGGAGGATCGTGGTGCGCAAGTGGAAGAGGAGGAGGTGGTGGATGATCTAGTAACTGACCCAACGCGGCAGGAGGACATGCAGAGCGAGGCCAGCAGCACACAGGGTGAGGGAGGCAGAGTACCCCAACAGGCAGGAAGAAGCAGTGTGTTGGCCGCACACAGAAGGCAGGCAACAGTTCCCCGTAACACCAACACGAGGGACGTTGCCAGTACAACCTGTAGGTCTTCCAGAGTCTGGAATTTTTTTAAAGACTCTGCTGATAACCCCAAAAAGGCCATTTGTACCACCTGCCTTGCCAGCATCAGCAGGGGTGACAAAACTACCAGCCTGACCACCACCAGCATGATCAGGCACATGGCAGCAAAGCACCCGACTTTGTGGGGCAAACCCCAGAGTCCACGACCAGTGTCAGCGGGTGTCACCACTGCTTCTTCCACTGTTGTGCATGCAATAGAACCCCCTGTTGTGTGTGCAAGGCAATCCCCTGTCCATACTGCATGCAAAGATGCCCCCTCCTCTCAGTCTTCACTTGTTATGGCAGTTTCTCAAGAAACAGCATCAACGTCCACATCCCACCGCTGCGTTCAATTGTCCATATCCCAGACCTTTGAATGAAAGTGAAAATTCGTAGCTAACGCCCCACAGGCCGCAGTCCTAAATTCGCACATTTCACGACTGCTTGCGTTGGAAATGCTGCCTTTTAGGCTGGTGGAGACGGAATCCTTCCGCAACCTTATGGCGGTGGCTGTGCCTCGGTACTCGGTCACCAGCCGACACTATTTTGCCCCGTGTGCCATCCCCGCACTACACAAGCACGTGTCCCAAAACATCTGCCGTGCCCTCAACAACGCAGTTACTGGGAGAGTCCACCTGACAACGGACACATGGACAAGTGCTTGCGGCCAGGGATGGTACATCTCCCTGACTGCACACTAGGTAAACATAGTGGAAGCGGGACCCATAGGACCTTGGTACGGAACACATCCTCCCCACACCGAGGATTGCGGGCCCTATGTCAGTCATAGTTGCCCCCACAGTGTACAGCTCCTGCGCATCATCCTCCTCCTCCTCCTCATGTTCAGCCTCCATCTCAGATATCACCACATCAGTTACAAGCTGGAAGCACTGCAGTACTGCCTCCACCAAGCGGCAACAGGCTGTGCTGAAACTCATAAGCTTAGGTGAGAAACCTCACACTGCTTGTGAGTTGTGGACAGCTGTGAAAGAGCAGGCAGATCTGTGGCTGAGACCGCTGAACCTACATCCAGGCATGGTCGTGTGTGACAATGGCCGTAACCTATTGGCGGCTCTGAGGCGAGGCGAGATCACACACGTACCATGCCTGGCTCATGTGCTTAACCTCGTGTTTCAGAAGTTTCTTAAATCATACCCCGAGTTGCCCGATTTGCTCGTCAAAGTTCGCCGCCTGTCAGCTCATTTTCTCAAGTTGGCTACAGCTTCCGCTGCCCTTGCTGTGTTGCAGCAGCGTTTGCAGCTTCTGTCACACCGACTGGTGTGTGATGTCCCCACACGTTGGAACTCTACCCTCCACATGTTGCAAAGGATTTGTGAGCAGAAGAGAGCAGTTGTGGAGTACCAGCTGCAACAAGGCCATCGATATTCAGGTCAGACTCCACACATAAGACCTCAGGAGTGGACCTGGATGTCTCACATATGTACCATCTTGACAAACTTTGAGGAGTCCACCAAGATGGTGAGTGGCGATGACGCCATCATTAGCGTCAGCATTCCACTTGTCTGTCTTTTGCAATGCTCTCTGCAGAGAATTAAAGAGGAGGCATTGCAGCCAGAGTATGATGAGATGGATCAAGAAGCCGTAGCGGTCGATTACACACAGCCCAGCCTCATCTCATCCCAATGTGCATTGGGGGACAATGAGGGAGAGGAGGAGGAAGAACAGGAGCTTGTATCATGCGCTGTAGACGGTAGTACCTGTGCAACTGTCATACCGTCCATTTAGTTTGGGTGGCCTGAGGACAGGGGGGAGGAGGAGGAGAGCATGGTCAGTCGTCATCTTGGTGAGGACACGGAAGACTTGCCGGTTACCAGTCTGGCACGCATGGCTGACTTTATGTTACGCTGCCTTAACCGTGACCCTCGCGTTGTCAAAATGTTGGGTGACAGTCATTACTGGTTGGTGACACTTTTAGACCCCCGCTACAAGGAGAACTTTCACTCTCTTATTCCTGAGGTGGAGAGGTCTACAAAAATGGGGCAGTACTAGAAGGCCCTTGCTGCAGAACTGTTAAAAAAATTCCCATCTGAACACGCTAGTGGCAGAGGTCACAGTTCATTGCCCAACCAAGGCGTACAGGCGAGAGAGACGCAACTGCAATCCAACAGAGGCAGGGGAACACTGTCAACGTTCTGGGACAGTTTTCTCAGACCCTCCCTTCGGACAGACCCTGGGGCGTGGGGTACTCTCACAAGGAGTGGAAAGTTTCAAAAGAGGTGAGGGAGTATCTTGCTGACTGTACCAGCATCCTCCTTGATTCCTCTGTGCCTTTTAATTATTGGGTATCCAAGCTGGACACTTTGAATGAACTCGCTCTGTACGCCTTGGAGGTCCTGGCCTGCCCTCCCGCTAGCGTGTTATTGGAGCGTGTTTTTAGTGCCGCTGGCGGAATTATAACTGATAAGCTCACTCGCCTGTCAACTGACAATGCTGTCAAGCTGACCCTTATCAAAATGAACAAGGGCTGGATTGGGCCAGACTTCTCATCACCACCAAATGACAGCAGAGTAACATAAAGTCAAATCCACTGTGTTATTTCGGGAGGTGTATTCACATGCACCACTTCACACCCACACATGGGTATACGCTTCCTCATTTCGGCTGTTTTATGTTCTTCTCCTTATCCTCAGCCTCCACCACAACTAGACCACCAGGGTGACCGTGGTCCGTGTTGCCATTATTGAAAGTTCCTCCGTCCTTATTTTTGTCAGCTTTTGCTTGGAAGGCATAAGCAAAGACTGTGGGAGACCCACTTCCCAATAATGGGAATAATATTTTTAAGATGCTGTAATGTATGGCTCCTGTAAGGGGCATTAAAACCGTCTTGTTAAGCTACTGCGACCTCCACCACTTTTCCAAGGGGCATTAAAACCGTCTTGTTAAGCTACTGCTACCTCCACCACTTTTCCAAGGGGCATTAAAACCGTCTTGTTAAGCTACTGGGACCTCCACGTCTCTTCCGAGGGGCATTAAAACCATCTTGTTAAGCTACTGTGATCTCCACCACTTTTCCAAGGGGCATTAAAACCGTCTTGTTAAGCTACTGGGACCTCCACGTCTCTTCCGAGGGGCACTAAAACCGTCTTATTAAGCTCCTGTGACCTCCACCACTTTTCCAAGGGGCATTAAAACCATCTTGTTAAGCTACTGCGACCTCCACGTCTCTTCCGAGGGGCATTAAAACTGTCTTGTTAAGCTACTGTGACCTCCACCACTTTTCCAAGGGGCATTAAAAGCGTCTTGTTAAACCACTCTGCACTCCACAGCTCTTCCAAGGGGCATTGAAATGTTGTTTTTAATTAACTCTAACCTCCACGACTCTTCAAATGGGCATTGCATTTCCTCCTAATTTTTGGCAGCTTTTGCTTGGAAGGCATAAGCAAAGACTATGGGAGACCCCTCTCCAATAATGTGAATAATGTTTGTAATATGCTGTACTGCATGGCTCTTGTAAGGGGCATTGCAAGTTCCTCCGTCCTAATTTTTGGCAGCTTTTGCTTGGAAGGCATAAGCAAAGACTATGGGAGACCCACTCCCCAATAATGAGAATAATGTTTGTAATATGCTGTACTGCATCGCTCTTGTAAGGGGCATTGCAAGTTTCGCCGTCCTAATTTTTTGCAGCTTTTGCTTGGAAGGCTAAGCAAAGACTATGGGAGACCCACTCCCCAATAATGGGAATAATGTTTTTAAGATGCTGTACTGTATGGCTCTTGTAAGGGGCATTAAAACCGTCTTGTTAAGCTACTGCGACCTCCACCACTTTTCCAAGGGGCATCAGTATTTGTATGCCAAAAACCAGAAGTGTCTCCAAAATACAAAACAGGTTTCAATCTTTCAATTATATTTTTTTTCTGTAAGTTGCTCCCTGCTTTAGGCAGTCAAACTTTGATGTAAAAATACTTACGTGTGAATATGAAAGCAAAAAATTACATTTGTTTCGCTAAAATTCTGATTTAGCAACAAATTTATAATTTCCGTGAGGGGTAATAGGAGAAAAATTGTTATGCAATTTCTTTCAAACACAGTGATACTCCTTATGTGGTCAAAAATGAATGATTGAGCACATGGCAAAACTCGGAAAGCAAAGAGCACTACTTCATTTTTGGAATGCATGTCGCATTTGCAGAGCCTCTGAGATGCCGAAAACAGAAACCCCCACAAGTGACCCCATTTGGCACACTAAACCCTATACGGAATTGAGTGTGATGAGCATTATTAACCCACAATACACAACACAGAATTTTATAAGATTGGGCCATGAAAATGAAAAACGTATTGTGTTCGAGAGAAATTGCTTAACAAATTATGGGGTCCATTCACTCCTATTACCCCATGTGTAAATCATAAATTTGGTGCTTAAACAGTATTTTAGTGGAAAAAAAAATATTTGTTTTCACATCTAAATGTTATAAAGTTTTGTGAATCACTTGTCAGATAAAAATGCTCAGTACACTCCTAGATGAATTCTTTGAGGGGTCTAGTTTCCAAAACAGGGTCACTCGTGGGGGGTTTCTGTTGTTTTCGCATGTCAGGGGCTTTCCAATTGTGACATGGCATTCACAATCTATTTCACACAAATTTATGCTCCAAAACAACATTTTAGCAGAAAAAATTGAATTTTCGTTTTCACATTCATATTTTAAAAAGTTCTATGAAGCACACATGGGTTCAAATACTCAACACACCTCTAGATGAATTCCTTGATATGTTTTGTTTCCAAAATGGGGTTACTTGTCAGGGGATTCTGCTGTTTTGGTACCTAGGTGACTCTGGAAAAAAGACATGGTATCTGCAACCTATTCCAGACAAATTTACACTCCAAATACCAAAAGACACTTCTTCCCTTCTGAGCACTGTTGTGTGTCCAAACAGAATTTTTTTACTACATATCGGGTATCTTCCTGCTCAGAAATAAGTGGGTAATAAACTGCTTGGCCCACTTTTCCATGTTACCTCTTACAAATTTGAACAATTTTGGGCTAAAGCAACATTTTCATGAAATAATTAATTCCTTTCAATATGAGGACATAATGTTATCTATGTGATACCTGTGGTTTCAAAATGCTCACTATACCCCTGAATAAAAGCTTTGAGGAATATTTCCAAAAAAGGGTCAGTTGTGAGGATTTCTGTTGTTTAAGCACCTTAGGGGCACTGCAAATGCGACATAGCGTTCCTAGTCTATTTCAGCCAAATTTGTGTTCCAAAATTAAAATGGTGCTCCTTCCCTTCTGAGTCCTGCTATTTGTCCAAACAGAGGTTTCTGACCATATGTGGGATGTCAGCCGGGTCAGAATTAACTGGGTAACAAATTGCTATCCCTTGTAAAAGTGAAAAATATTGGGCTAAATCAACATTTTCGTGAAGTAAATTAAATTTTTCAATATGCCGACCTAATGTTATTAGATTCTGTGTAGCCCCTGTGCGTTCAAAATGCTCACTATACCCCTGGAAAAAATTGTTGAAGAGTGTAGTTTCCAAAATGCGGTCACTATTGGGGGTGTCTGCTGTTTAAGCACATTAGGGGCCCTGAAAATGTGACATGGTGCCCCAGTCAATTTCAGTCTAATTTGTGTTCCAAAATTCAAATAGTGCTCTTTCCATTCTGAACCCTGCTGTTTGTAAAAACAGAAGTTTCTGACCACATGTGGGGTATCAGTGAGCTAAGAAAAAATTAGGTTACAAATTTTGGGGTCTATTTTCATGTACTGAGTGATTGCCGACTTGTTTACACCTATGAAAGTCTGCCAACATTTTGTGTGTGGATGCTACACATACACACACACACACACACACACACTCACACACTATATACATGCTACACATACAAAACATGTTACACACACACATAAAGCGTAAGTTACACTCACAAACTCCACATGTGACACACATACACAGACACTATATGTTACGCACATTGTATGTTACAAACACACACACTGCTTATTACACTGATTCACAATGCATGTTGCACACAAACTTGCATACATTTTTTTTACTAAAGTTCATTTCCTTCTAGTAGCCGGACTTCCAGTGCGGTGGCTGCATGGCTTTTTTGACTTGACAGCTTCCCTTTAAATTTTTTTTTATTGTTTTGATAGACCGGACTTTTACGGATAAAAAATAATGTTTATTATTCTATTTTTTTATGGTATAAAAAGGGGTGTAATTCGAATATCTCTATTTTTTATTTTTCATTTTTTATTTTCATTTTTTTTTAAGTGCATATAAGCAGGGCACCCTCAACAACATGGGATCTCCCTGCAGCATGTCATGAAGTAGTACAACAATCCGAAGAAACATGCAAAAAGTGCAGTGATCACCAGAATAAATACAAAGATAATTTATTAATCAAAAAATATAATATAAGTACACGTACATGGCACACAAAAGAATAAACACATTTAAAAACCCAAACAATGACTGTTGAGTAAATGCCTGACCAGAAAAGCTCAGTCTCAAAATGAACCCAGTATCACTATGCATATATTAACACATGATGTTATAGATGGTCAGCACGCACTCAGAGCCCCTATACAAACTATTCATATAGAGATTAAACAATGCATTAATATGCTGTCTAGCAGATAAAGTAGACTGATATCCGTCAATATATTTGTGGCACTCTGTGATATTCTCAGAGTCCCAAGCAAATAAATATATTGCACATATCCCAAACCACAATGGGTCAGAAATCCAATCTCAGACAGCGCAAGTTATATGCCTCAGGTCAGGTGGGGCTAGAGTTTGTAAAAGCCCATCTGATATAGTCACCTGCATCCAAATGCCTCTATAAGTCCAGCTAGTCAGTTGCAGTAAAGGTAGATTTTTCCAAATAAATGCCCCTCGGGTGCAAAAATGTAGTATAGCTGAGCCTATATGGGTCATGGAGGAGATTGGGAAAGGGTTGGGATGGGCGAGGGAGAGACAGAGGGTCGGTCAGACAGATAGTCCAACGCGTGTCGCCAAGCAAAGTGGCTTCCTCAGGGGCCTGTAGACAATGTGCCGTGCACTCCAATTTAAATATATTTCCTAATTAGCCAGTCTAGATCAGCTGGGGGAGAACTCACCCATGCATCGGAGACGGTGGGACCGGCGGGCAGAAGCGACGCCTCTATGCCGGAAGTGAATGAGAACCAATGCGCAGTCATGAAGTGTGGCCTCACACAGCCGCAGTAAGAGGCAGCTATGCAAATGCAGTGAGAGGCTTCTACGCCTGCGTATAGCTGTTGCTACAGTAAGAAGGAAGGTGGCCCTCCCTGAGGCTCATCACCATGGTGACAGGGAACGCCGCTGTTGCGTGTAGCAGCAGCAATAAGTCCCATACCCCTAAGTATTATGCAGATGCACATTAGGGGAAGACCATATATGATTTCCAAAGCACATGACGAAATGTGTGCAAACAATGGTATTATGGTCCAGAGATGGTGCAATCATTGCATACAGTACTGAAACAAATGGTCTTCAATAAGGAGATCATAGGAGCCTTTTGTTTATACAGTTGTTGAAATTCAGCTGAGGATACGTGTAACACTTAACAACAAACATTTTTGGTACAGTAAGTATTGGTCTGTTATATTATATACCCCTCATCCAGTTCGGTCAAACAGATTCATCATAAGGTCATTAGAGTTGCTAAAGTCCACTCGTTGGTCAGCCAAGTCAAATACAATCTTGGTAGGTCGGAGAAGCCCCAGGAACCCAAAGTATATGGTTCCAGACCCTAAGAAAAACAATAAAAAAATAAAAAAACTTATTTATTAATTAATACAAGCCCTTGGAGAAGTTTTGTGAGACTAGGGTTAGCTAGGATCCTATATGCTGGTTCAGATACATGTATAATGATCATGCTTCAATCGTTGTATTGATAGACTTTATTACAGGTATCCCAGAACAATCATAAGTAGTTATGGAAGAAAGGAGGGGGAGAGGAAAAAAGGTAGTCACAAAGGCTGAAAAGCAGTGTAGGTGCTGACCATCAGAAAAAACACAAAGAATCCTCAAATATCAGAATGTGGTATTTCCCACAAGGAGAGTACACCTCTTGCATTGGTCAGCTCCTTTACCAAGCTCACTATGAAATTGGCTATACAGTCCACTATAAAGGCTCCACAAAAGGGGGCCAATAGGTCCCATCCGGTGGAATATAGCACAGGCCTGTTGTTCTTTCTTGAGCAGTCCATAAGAATAAGCCAGACGTACAGTACAGACCAAAAGTTTGGACACACCTTCTCATTTAAAGACTTTTCTGTATTTTCATGACTATGAAAATTGTACATTCACACTGAAGGCATCAAAACTATGAATTAACACATGTGGAATTATATACTTAACAAAAAAGTCTGAAACAACTGAAAATATGTTTTATATTCTAGGTTCTTCAAAGTAGCCACTTTTTGCTTTGATGACTGCTTTGCACACTCTTGGCATTCTCTTGATGAGCTTCAAGAGGTAGTCACCGGAAATGGTCTTCCAACAATCTTGAAGGAGTTCCTAGAGATGCTTAGCACTTGTTGGCCCTTTTGCCTTCACTCTGCGGTCCAGCTCACCCCAAACCATCTCGATTGGGTTCAGGTCTGGTGACTGTAGAGGCCAGGTCATCTGGTGTAGCACCCCATCACTCTCATTCTTGGTCAAATAGCCCTTACACAGCCTGGAGGTGTGTTTGTGGTCATTGTCCTCTTGAAAAATAAATGATGGTCCAACTAAACGCAAACCGGATGGAATAGCATGCCGCTGCAAGATGCTGTGGTAGCCATGCTAGTTCAGTATGCCTTCAGTTTTGAATAAATCCCCAACAGTATCACCAGCAAAGCACCCCCACACCATCACACCTCCTCCTCCATGCTTCATGGTGGGAACCAGGCATGTAGAGTCCATCCGTTCACCTTTTCTGCGTCGCACAAATACACAGTGGTTGGAACCAAAGATCTCAAATTTGGACTCATCAGACCAAAGCACAGATTTCCACTGGTCTAATGTCCATTCCTTGTGTTCTTTAGCCCAAACAAGTCTCTTCTGCTTGTTGCCTGTCCTTAGCAGTGGTTTCCTAGCAGCTATTTTACCATGAAGGCCTGCTGCACAAAGTCTCCTCTTAACAGTTGTTGTAGAGTTGTGTCTGCTGCTAGAACTCTGTGTGGTATTGACCTGGTCTCTAATCTAAGCTGCTGTTAACCAACGATTTCTGAGGCTGGTGACTCGGATAAACTGATCCTCAGAAGCAGAGGTGACTCTTGGTCTTCCTTTCCTGGGGCGGTCCTCATGTAAGCCAGTTTCTTTGTAGCGCGTGATGGTTTTTGCAACTGCACTTGGGGAGACTTTCAAAGTTTGCCCAATTTTTCAGACTGACTGACCTTCATTTCTTAAAGTAATGATAGCCACTCGTTTTTCTTTACTTAGCTACTTTTTTCTTGCCATAATACATATTCTAACAGTCTATTCAGTAGGACTATCAGCTGTGTATCCACCTGACTTCTGCACAAAACAACTGATGCTCCCAACCCCATTTATAAGCCACGAAATCCCACTTATTAAACCTGACAGGGCACACCTGTGAAGTGAAAACCATTTCTGGTGACTACCTCTTGAAGCTCATCAAGAGAATGCCAAGAGTGTGCAAAGCAGTCATCAAAGCAAAAGGTGGCTACTTTGAAGAACCTAGACTATAAGACATATTTTCAGTTGTTTCACACTTTTTTGTTAAGTATATAATTCCACATGTGTTAATTCATAGTTTTGATGCCTTCAGTGTGAATGCACAATTTTCATAGTCATAAAAATACAGAAAAATCTTTAAATGAGAAGGTGTGTCCAAACTTTTGGTCTGTACTGTATATGTGACATGTGACATGCGGAAGTAGTGCTGAAGTAGTGCTGTTGCTTCAAAAGCATCCAGCAACTATTAGAAGTAACACCAGCACTGGAGACAGGAAGTGTTGTGCTCCGAAAGCATCCAGCAACTAGAGGGGTAAACGCTCACAGGAGATAGGGAGTGCTTTAGCAGAGCCCCAGGGGGATTGTGGGGAAGTTGTTTACTGTCTGGCTAGAGCTGAAGAGAAAGATGGTGTATGATCTGCATCTCAGAGAAGGCAAGTGAACAGAATTCAGGTCAGGAGGGAAGCTAAACACAGGTCAGATAGACTCCCTGAGCTAACAGTGTGGAGTATTATCGGGTAGAAAGATAAGGACTGGAAGGAATCGTGTCATAGGGATCTTCTCCCTCATCAAACCCTCCCTCCCTTCATCTCCATGCAGGATAAAGAATGCTGTGTACTATTGAGTTCCTGTGAAGGAAAAGCCTGTGATTTGTATGCATTAAAACTGTGCTGTACTGTGCTACTGGATAGACTGTGTACTACTGTGCTGCAAAGGAAATTGTACTGTTGTTACTGGAGCCTGTTGCCCAAATAGACACTTAAATTGCACTGGCCGTGTCTCATTAAATGTTACTGTTCTACCATTTCTGAGGACTCTTGTCAAATGTGTCTGATCAGCAATTGAATCTATCCTGTGCCTGAGAGAAGCTGCAGCCTATGGTCGCCTGAAATAACGGTTCCCCCAGGATTCCAGCGAATTCATGTAACCGGTCTCACCCCTATCTGAACTTAGGCAGCGTATGTGTAACAAATATATACATTTTCAAAACTTCAGTCACATGATTATTCATACCATTGTTTTTATTGTTACATAGATTCAACCAAATTTCCTGACTCAGTAATGGAAAGCCTTGTGTTAATATTAGCACATATTTTCGGGAGACGATACTTACCACCAAACAGGTTTCCAGGAGATGAAGTCTTTTCCCAATCAAAGGTAAAAAAAGTTACATATGTTTGCAGCTTATGACTCACAGGATGCCAGAAATGCAAGAGGATGGTGCCACTATAAACTGACTCCCAAACTGTGTTATGAAAATTTAATTAACCTAAGGGTCTAATAGAAGACTGCCCAATCCATCAAATAACAAAAGTTGGGTGTCCAATTTAAAGTGAATCTGTCATGCCCTTGGGTGTATCTAAGCAATTAATATGGGCATACAGGTCCTAGAATTCTTAAACTAGTCATACCTGTTTGCCTCATATCTGTGGACTTGTTCTTCTGAAATCATCTTTTAATCCTTTATGTTAATGCGTTCTTCCAGGCTCTGGGGCGTGTGGTGCCTGGAAGGAAACTCTGCCTCCGGTCTTCACTTGTGTGCCTGTCACCTCCCATCAGTGTAACAGGGCCCTGTAACGTCTAGTGGTAGGAGCTTTCTTCCAGGCACCTCACGCCCCAGAGTCTGGGGGAACACATTAATATAAAGAATTAAAAGATGATTTCTCAATAACAAGACCGCAGCTATGAGGCATACAAGTATGACTATTTTAAGTATTCTAGGACCTGTATGCCCATATTAATAGCTTAGGTACATCCAAGGGGGTGACAGATTCCCTTTAATTTGCGTACAATTTTTGTCCATGTCCATAAGAACACACACAGAGCGTAATTTTTCAATAGGAATCATTTCTCATTCACTTCATTTGGAAACACAGAAACCATTGGTTAGTCTGTAAAACCTGGAGGCTGGCACTAACAATACATATTGACAAAAAAAAATGGTTCCTTCCCAGCAAACTACACCTTCCTGCTAAAACCAAGCCTCCTCAGTTTAGCTTAGTGCTTTTTGGAGGCAGACATGGATCTGAGTCTTAAACTTCTTAGGTTAGGTGCTAAGCTTCTTTCTTCTTTTGTGCTTTAGATCTCAGATGATCGTTTTGAATGTAATTAACAGAGTGTAATTGTGTACTCTCTGTCACTACGTGGGGTGAAACAAAGTACAGCCTGTACTGTTCAGCCTGTATACTCTCATCGGAGTGGCAGCTCCATGTACCTTATTGCAATCAGTGATCAAATACTTTTGGCATGTTGTTCCTTTTGCCTTTTTGACTCCTGCTTGCCCGCACACCATGTGTGTGTTTGCATGGAGCGGAATATGCAGTTTGAATTCCCCAATGACTTGCCACAGGATCAATCTTCTTCAGGACAGTTAAGTATGTCCCTTGTTATGACTAGAGATGAGCGAACTTTTCAAGGTTCGATTCGGATCGGCGAACTTCCTGATGTTCGCCGAACACTTTGTCGAACAGTTCGTCAAAAATATTCGAACTCCATTGATTTGAATGGGAGGCAAAACAAAACGGAAAGACAACACCTTCAAGGGGGCCCAAAAGCTGCCAAAACAGCTCAAATTAGGGGCAGACACCAGGAACAGTGGCATCAATTGACCTAGGGTACAAATAGTATAATTGTTCAGAATGGATGCATGGGACAGGGCCTGTGACAGGGCTTGGGCCAGCATTTCTAGCTTAAACATTGATCAGTAATAGGTGGATGAGTGACAGGTGTAGGCTTGGTGCTCTCAGAGCCCTACCAAATTCCGGCAACACACATAAAGGAGACCCAACTGGGAGTCCAAACATTTCCAAAATTTAGGGGCAGACACCACTATAGTGGCATCAATTTCCCCAGAGTAGAAATAGTATAATGGGGCTCTGACACCCCTTCCACTACAGTCAGCCCAGAAAATGGAGACACAACTTGGAGTCTCCACGTTTCAAAAATTGTTAGTAACATCAGCAACAGCATGCACAGAAGCCATGACAAAGGTATCAAAGACTGCAATAACGTGAGATCAATGCAGCACACTAAAAACTACACCATCACAGTCTGTGACTAGGGTACAAAAGTCATTGGAGATCCATGACTTGTTCATATTGATGAAATTTAGGCGGTCAACACTTTCAGGGGATAGCCGGATGTGCTTATCCATCAGGATACCACCAGCAGTGCTGAAGACCCGTTCTGAGAGAACGCTGGCTGCCAGGCATGACAAAACCTACAAGACGTGACAGGCGACCTCAGGCCACTCTTCCATTTTTGAAGACCAGAATTCAAAAGGGTCCAAACCCCCCTGATGGCATTGCTGTTGAGCTCGAGATACTCCTGCACCATCCTCTCCTGTCGTTCACTATGTGTCAGACTTGCACTCTGTTCTGCTGGTGCACGGGCTGGTCTAAAAAATGTGTGAAAGGACTCACAGAAATTGCTTCTGCCACTGCTGCTGCTACGGTTTGGTTGGAAGTCTGGAACTGTGATGCACATTGTGTGCCTCACTGCTGTCTTAGGAAAAACTACTCTTAAGATTCTCTACAAGCGTGTTTCGATACTTCAGCATGCGCACGTCCCTTTCCAGGGGGGGAAGTATATGGCAAAATTTACACTTGTACAATGGATCAAACAGAGTGGCAACTTAGTAATCAGCACTATTTCTAATCCTAACAATACGGGCATCATGTTGCAGATAGTGCAGCAAGAAGGCCCTCATGTGTCGGGCGCTTCTATAAGGTCCAAGCCCATGGTGTGTTGGTGGCGGGGTAACACTCAAGCTTGCTTCCTCCATCTCCTCCCACCAACCACGGACAACAGAGAGGGGATCATTATCCCCTTTATCTCCTGACTGTTGCGTGGCCATCACCTCTTCCTCCTCTATTTGTTCATCATCTCCTGCACCTTCACTAATTGTTTGTCTGGTACCATGAGCACCCCTCGATCGCTGTAATCCACCCGCCAATGGTACCTGCCTGTGCAAAGACAGTCCAGAACTTAGAGATATTGTTATCCCTTCCGCATCCTCCTCTGCTTCCTCCTCTTCCTCTGGGACCACCACCTCCTCCCTCAGACAATTTAAAGTGTGCTCCAACATGTAGATGACTGGAATAGTGATGCTGGTGATGGCTTCATCAGTGCTAACCATCTCAGCAGCCATTTCGAAACTGTGCAGAAGGGTGCAGAGGTTCTTCATCTGTGCCCACTTCACAAGCGTAATTTGCACTACGTCCGTACGCATTGGCCCAGGCTCTGCAAAATGACATACTGCACCAGGGCTCACTGTTGCTGCCACAGTCACTGCAACATGTGCAGAGTGGATTTCCACCTTGTTGGCACATCGCATATCAACCGGTTAACCGGTAGGCCGAAAGACCTCTGTAGTGATGCAAGTTGATGACCTGCAGGATGCGAATGGCAGAAGTGAGCACACAGCGACCGTGCTTTCTGCAGCATCGCATCCAGGCCGGGATAGTGGCTGAAAAATTGCTGTACCACCAGGTTGAGGACATGAGCCATGCAAGGCACGTGTGTGAGCTTGCAATGGCGTAGGGCCGCCAACAGGTTCACACCATTATCACACACGGCCTTCCCTGGTTCCAGGTTCAGTGGAGACAGCCATTGCTCAAACTCAGCCTGGATAGGTGTCCATAACTCATGAGCTGTGTGACTGCAATCTCCAAGGCATATTTAGTTTAACTGCCTGATTGCGGTGAGCCCTGGCTGCACAGTACTGAGGTGGGGAGGCTTCTCTCTGCACTGTTGGAACACATGTCTCATTAAGGGAGAGGTTGAGGGTGCAGGTGGAGGCCCTAGAGGAGGTGGAGGAGGCAGAAGCAGTGGAGGAAGTGTAAGATACACAGGTTTGTCCCGCAAGCCTTGGGGATTCCAAGACTTGTGGTGTAACCCCTTCCCCGCCTGCCCCCACAACCACTAGAGTCACCCAGAGCCCAGTCGGCGAGATGTAACGCCCCTGGCCATGCTTGCTTATCCAGGTGTCATTGGTGAAATGCACCCTGTCAGACATAGATTTTTTCAAGGAACGGGTGATGTTGTCTACAACATGCTGGTGTAGCACAGGCACAGCTTTCTTAGAGAAGTAATGGCGACTGGGCAACTGGTACTGAGGGACTTTGAGATTGGCGAACGTTTTCCGAACAAGTTCACTCATCTCTAGTTATGACATTATATTGCGCTGGCTTCCCTGTGGTCTTTTTTTCCGCATTATGGTGTTCTTTGTATATAGTTATGTGATCACCCATCAAATACCAAACAAGGCTATAAATGTGATAAAGAGAAAAAGAGGTATGCACACTACAGGGTCCACCATAAATAACAATTTTATTTAATATATTAAGGGACCACCACTGACAGGTTAAAACATTAAAAATGCAAAAGACAAGCCATAACAATGAATCAGACAACTGCACTATAGTGCTGGAGTCCTAGACCATCTGTCTGTAATTTAGTTTATGCAGGTAAGCCTATTGCACATTTGGCTTAAAATTACATGAATCTATCAAAATGCTGGTATATTCTAGACAAACAGCATAATTTAGGTAAAGTGTTACAGTACAAAAAGAAGTAATATACAATGGTATAATGTATTTATAAGTAAATTCTGAAGAATGTTCAGATCCACATAGATGTTATGCAATATTAGAACATAGTGAACAATAAAAACTCAAATAAAGTGCACAAAAAATATATTATAAAAATAATGTAAATGCAATAACTCCGTTCTTATTATACTGCTTGCACAGTGATAGATTAGCACCGAACAGCATGATGTAATCTTCCTGTATAGCTGTGAATAGATATAGCAAGGCTAAGGCTGCAACACATAACCTAAGAGATTATATATTAACCGCTTCCCGACCGCCCACTGTACATAAACGTCGGCGCTGCCTGGGTTCTGTGCAGAGCCGACGTTTATGAACGGTCGGTGGTCCTGCAGCCCTCAGGATCCCCAGGGTCCTGCAAGTGCTGTGGTTGCGGTTCAGAGAGATAGCTCTGACAGGGGACATCATTGGGACCTGATTGGATCAGGTCCCAATGATGTTAAACCTTTGCTATCTTCTATATGCCGTGATCTATAGTGATCGCGGCATATAGAAGATAGTGAGAGGAGAGGGGGTCGTCCACTTACCTCTCCGACGGCCCCCTGATGCCTTCCAGGACCTGCCGTTGTTATGGCAGCTGGAGGTCACATGACCGCCTCCAGATCTGCCATATATGGTGTCCTGCTGAGCTCAGGCTGCAGCTGAGTCCAGCCGGAGACAGACAGTGTGAAACTGTCAGCAAAGTTCTCATGCAATGTAATACATGTCTATTACATTGCATGACAACAGTGATTAGAAAAATAAAAATTATTGTCCCATACAGGGACTAAGTAAAAATGTAAAAAAAAGTCTAAAAAATGTTTTCAAACTGTTAAAAAAAATCCCAAAATAAATAAAAATAAATAAATAAAATATTAAACCAATAAATGCGTATGTTTATGCAAAAACAAAAAGAGTACACATATTTGGTATCGCCGCATCCGAAACAACCCGATCTATAAAACTGTCACACTAATTAACTCCTTCTGTGCACACCGTAATAAAAATAAATAAAAAACGGAGCAAAAAACTATGCTTTTTCATCATATCGCCAAACAAAAAGTGGAAAAAAATGCGATCAAAAAGCAAAATGGAAACAAAAATGGAACCGCTGAAAACGTCATCTTGTTCCACAAAAAAAAAGCCGCCATACAGCTCCATCAGCCAAAAAATAAAAAAGTTATAGCTCTCAGAATAAAGCGATGCAAAAAAATATTTTTTCTATAAAATTGTTTTATTGTGTAAAACATAAAAAAATTATACAGTAAGTGTAGTATCGCTGTAAACATACTGACCCGAAGAATAATGCTGCCTTATCACTTTTACCACACGCAGAACGGCATAAAAAAAAACCTCTAAAAACAATTCCTGAATTGTTGGTTTTTGTTAATTTTACCTCCCAAAAAACGGAATAGAAAGCGATCAAAAAATGTCACGTACCCAAAAATGGTACCAATAAAAATGTCAACTCGTACCGCAAAAAACAAGCCATCACATGACTCTGTCGGCCGAAATATGGAAAAATTATAGCTCTCAAAATATGGCGATGCAAAAATTAGATTTTGCAAAAAAAAAGCGTCTCTTAGTGTGTGACAGCTGTCAGTCATAAAAACCCGATATAACTCTGGTATCTCTGTAATCGCACCGACCCGAAGAATAAAGTAATCTCATCACTTATACCGCACAAGGTAAATAAAACCAATTCTTCTCCTGCTACTGATTTGTTTATTATGTCTCCCAAAGATCGCAGTAAGGCTCTGCTCACATTTATCCTGCGCTCTGCGCTGAGCACTTACACCAGAGTTTCCATGTAAATCTCTGAAATACGTGATTCAGACGGAACCCATGACGGAAGATTCCCTGTAATGAGGCAGATATAGGCCACTGTGGATGCCATCTGGCCTGTGATCCCACGGTGTCATTTTTTTTAGGTGTGCATAAAAGTGCGGTTGGCCACAGTTTTGTGCACTTCTGAAAAAAAGGACACCGCTAAACAGAGGCCAGACGGAGTCCAGAGTAACTCTGCTGCCTCATTATAGTGAATGGATCCTGCAGGGGTTTCATCTGAATTACATCACTTGGAAATTTAGATGGAAACCATGATGTAAGTGCTCAGCCTAGAGCGTTGGATAAATGTTACGTAAAATGTTCCCAATAAAAGCTTCAACTCGGTCCTCAAAAAAAGCTAGTCCCCACTCAGGTCCGTCTGTTAAAAATATAAGGGACTTCCAAGTTACTGGTAGCAGAAAGGCTCTGGAAAAGCGAAATGGCCCTTGCCCCCCAAAAGAAATTCAGAAAATTTTGTGCTCCCAAATCCAAATGCCTAATCTACAATAATTTGCTCTCCAATTGTCAAATAGCGCTCCGTCCCTCCCAGATTTCGCCGTATGGCTAAGCAGTAAGATAAAGCCACATATGAGGTATTACCACTTTTAGAAGAAATTGTGTGACACATTTCGGCACCATTTTTACCCATTGCCCTGTGTGAAAATGTAAAATCTGAGGGTAAAACATTTTTTTGTGGTAAAAATACAATTATGTTTTCTTCACTGCCCAATGGTATAAATATAAAAATGAAAAAATACTCACTACTTCCCTAAATGAATTCCTTGAGAGGTGTAGTTTACAAAATGGGGTCACTTGTGGGGGTTTCTGTTGTTTCGGCATGTCAGTGACTCTTCAAATGTGACATGGTGTCTGCAACCTATCCCAGCCAACATAGCGCTCCTTTCTCTTCCGAACCCTGCCGTACACCACAGCAGTGGTTTTCCCCCACATATGGGGTATCGGCGTACTCAGGAGAAATTTCACAACAAATTTCATGGTGCAATTTCTCCTGTTATCCTTATGATAATTCAAAATTAGGGGATGAAAAACATTTTTTGTGGGAAAAATGTGAAAATTTTATTTTTACGTCTCAATATTATAAACTTCTGTGAAGCACCTGGGGGTGCAAGGTGCTCACCACACATCTAGATAAGTTCCCTAAGGGGTCTAGTTTCCAAAATGGTGTCATTTGTGGGGGGTTTCCACTGTTTAGGCACATCAAGGGCTCCCCAAATGCAACATGGCGTCCGCTAATTATTCAAGCAAATTTTACATTCAAAAAGTCAAATGGCGCTCCTTCCCTTCCAAACCCTGCCATGCGCCCAAACAGTGGTTTTCCTCCACATATGGGGTATCGGCGTGTTCAGGAGAAATTGCACAACAAATTTCATGGTGCAATTTATCCTATTACCCTTATGATAATGCAAAATTAAGGGATGAAAATGTTTTTGTGGGAAAAATGTTAAAATTTTATTTTTACGGCTCAATATTATAAACTTCTGTGAAGCACCTGGGTGTGCAAGGTGCTTACCACACATCTAGATAAGTTCCCTAAGTGGTCTAGTTTCCAAAATGGTGTCACTTGTGGGAGGTTTCCACTGTTTAGGCACATCAGGAGCTCTCCAAATGCAACATGGCGTCTGCTAATTATTCAAACAAATTTTACATTCAAAAAGTCTAATGGCGCTCCTACCCTTCTGAACCCTGCAGTGCGCCCAAACAGTGGTTTTCCCTCACATATGGGATATCAGCGTGCTAACGAGAAAATGCACTACAAATTGAGTATTCCACTTTTTCCCGTTTCCTTTGTGAAAATAAAAAAATTGGGTCTAAAGTAAAATTTTTGTGAAAAAAAGTTAAATGTTCATTGTTTTCTTCCACATTCCAAAAATTCCCGTGAAACACCTTAAGGGTTAATAAAGTTCTTGAATGTGTTTTTGAGCACCTTGAGGGGTGCAGTTTTTAGAATGGTGTCACTTTGGGGTATTTTCTGTCATAAAGGCCCCTCAAAGTCACTTCAAATAAGATGTGGTCCCTAAAAAAATGTTTTTGTAAATTTTGTTGGAAAAATGAGAAATCGCTGGTCAACTTTTAACCCTTATAGCTTCCTAACAAAAAAAAATTTTGGTTCCAAAATTGTGCTGATGTAAAGTAGACATGTGGGAATTGTTATTTTATTAACTATTTTGTGTGACCTATCTCTCTGATTTAAAGGCATGAAAATTCAAAGTTTGAAAATTGCAAAATTTTCGCCAAATTTCAGATTTTTTCACAAATAAACGCAAGTGATATTGAAGAAATGTTACCACTATCATGAAGTACAATATGTCACGAAAAAACTCATAATCAGGGGAATCCTTTGAAGCATTCCAGAGTAATTACTTCATAAAGTGACAGTGGTCAGAATTGAAAAAAATTGGCCTTGTCACGAAGGGAAAAACAAGCTCTGGCGCGAAGTGGTTAAACCTGTCGGAATAAACAGGACAGACCATGATGGCGATGATATCCAAACAGCCCCACGCGTATGGCCACTCACAGATGTGGCTTTATCAGGGGGAGAGGTGTAGTCATATGAGGTCCAATAGCATGTGTATATACATAAATTAGGAATTAATCAAATTACCTTAACTTTGATCCAGCCATAGAGAGGCAAGTAAACCTGGGTTATACCACGTATGTGCCTGTTTGCACATGGCGGAAATTATATAGGTTTTTTTGCATTCCACTGTGGAATGCACATGTTTGTGCATATTGGAAGTAAAGTGCCGTGCTGTGTTCCACAGTGGAACGCACCATCCTCCCAGAAATCAGGGACAATCACCAATACAATCAGACATCAAAGATGTGACCGCCCATGCCGGAAGTGACGTTCCGTGCTCCAATCCTGCTGCACGAGCACCTCCCTGGAAATGAGGGGAGGCTGGGCAGCACAACATAGTATGCTTACCTGCATACACTAGAAGTGATGATTTGCACTCCACAATGAAGCGCAGGCAGTAATAAGACCAAAGGGGTGGTCCCTATTGTATGCTGTATAGATATGTAGATTGTTTTAGGCAAAGGATAAAAACGGCACACATATGGCAAAAGTACTGTAATATATGCGTCATTAGACATATTGATTGTATATGTTATCAAAAAGGCACACTTTTTACGGCACACACATGCTAGACATGACACAAACAATTTTACTGTAACTCACCATGGAAAAGTCACAGTTAGTCACTATGTTAAATCCAAAGACACATAATAAGGGGCACAGCCATGCCAAGAAGTGCCACAAAGTATTGAGATAGAACACAAGAAGAGGGCATAAGATACATAGTAAGGAGCACAAAAACAGCTGAACAATTATAAGTTCTAGCACAAAAACACATATAAAGGGGCATATACAGTACATGCCACAGATGACGCAATATGAATAAAAAATGTGTTTTATTTTACATATTTGGACATTGGATGAAAAGTTTGTCATAAAAATACACAGAGTTTATTAATTAGCCGCAACGCGGACCAAAAAAACTGACGCAAATATCATTGAATGTGGGTAGATCACAAGGTTGGTCGAAAGACATCTAATGTCACGGGTGTTTCAGGGTTGACAGACAGTCATAGGGTGTCCGGCTGTCGAAAGGTCGCTGCGTTTGGCCTTACAAACATCTCCCTGATCCTTTTATGATTCCTCTCTCTTTAGGACCCAGCCGTGATCCTCACCTTCCTTGGGGATTATACCTTTCCCTTTAGGACCCGGAGGTATCTTCACAGTTCTGCTATTAATCAGCACTTCCTTGCTGTGTCCTTAAATACACTTAGATCCTAAGCGAGTTGCTGGTAATAGCGTGTTATAGCTATTCAGGCCTGGGATTCTAGTAGTTGACTAGAAATACCTTGAAGTTCCTCTGTTGATTGTTACCGTGCTTTCTCTGGTGTCATCTTGGAGCTAAGTGTATTCCCCTGGTTGTTTCCCCTGTGTGTACTTTAGACTGTAGTGGGGCCAACTTAGTGCTCACCGCTCCCTCTCCCTACCTAGGGCCTAGCCTTAGAGTGAGCTAGGGCCAGGTTTCCTGCTCGGCGATAGGTTCAGAACCTATTTAGGGTCTATAGGGGAGTCAGGGTTTGTCGTTAGATCTGTTTAGGTGTCTTCATTATCCCTTTCCCTAGTTGTAGGGCTCCCTCCCCTTTTCCCATCATTATACGCTGGGTTCTCCCCATACCTAGCATGACATTATCACCAGCCAGTTAAAAAAAAAAAAACTGACTTTAGGTTTTTTTTGTTGTTTTTTTGTGTTATGGATCCTGTTTCATTGCTGGCGGAGCGGCTTCGGAGTTTGTCAGTGGAGGTAGCTGATCTTTTATCAGCTGTTCAGCAGTAACAGCAGCGGCCACAGACTCCTAATATTGGAGACTCTGCGGGTAGGCTGGTCCAGCTTGAGCCCAAAATTGCCTTCCCAGACAGGTTTTCAGGAGTAGAGATGAGCAGTGTTCGACTCGAACTGTTCGCCAATCTCAAATTCGAGCTGCTTTGGCCAGTATTCGAGCCGTTTGACAAAGCCGAATGATTTGCAAAAAATCTGGCTTTTCGAGGTTATGTTCGATAACTGTTTGTGCACCAAAATCGTAACTGGATTTTTTCACAGTAATACTGTTAATCAATCTTAATAGACAGTTTCAGTGTAGAGTGGGCGGTGGGAGGGGCAGGGAATGGATCTCTTCAGAAATAATGCCGATCTCCATTTTTTTTTTCTTTCCCGCATTTACAGTGAGGAGGTGCAGTCTGTCAGCCTATCAGCAGCGCACAAACGCAGCGAAGTGCTTTTTTTTCACACAAGCAAGGGCATGTGTCATTGGCTGTGTATGTCACATGTCCTTGCCCCATAAGACCCAGCCATTTTCCCCGTCACCACCATTTTCTCACTGCTGCAGCTGAGTGTTAGACGGCACCGCTGCTGCTGTGGGCGCTATACTTTGTAACTGTGTGAATTGCAAGCGAATTTGCTCTTAAATAGACAGATAGGTTTAGGGAGTAGGGACTAGTTGTAATTGCTGCCTTTTTGAGGGCTAGGTTACAGCAGTTCCTAGCACTTTTTGCCAGGAAGGTCTGTGCCAGTGCTGTGCAAGTGTCTTTCACAGCATTTGGCTAAATCTAGCTAAGCCAATCCTTTTGGGCCTCTAGCAGTGTGTGTTAGTCAGTGGAGTAGCCTATCTTTGTTGCAAGCTACACCACCTGTGTATCTAATACCAATTTTTTACTGCACCTAGCCAAGTAAAACCTTTTGGGCATAGTAGCAGTGTCTGTTACTCATTGGAGTAGCCCATCTGTACCAAGCTACACCACCTTTGTATTTAATAACAATTTTTTACTGCATCTAGCCAAGTAAAACTTTTTGGGCATAGTAGCAGTGTCTGGTAGTCAGTGGAGTAGCCCATCTGTACAAAGCTACACCACCTTTGTATTTAATAACAATTTTTTACTGCATCTAGCCCAGTAAATACTTTGGGCCTGTAGCAGTGTCTGTTACTCATTGTAGTAGCCCATCTGTACCAAGCTACACCACCTTTGTATTTAATAACAATTTTTTACTGCATCTGGCCAAGTAAAACCTTTTGGGCATAGTAGCAGTGTCTGTTACTCATTGTAGTAGCCCATGTGTACCAAGCTACACCACCTTTGCATTTAATAACAATTTTTTACTGCACCTAGCCCAGTAAATACTTTTGGGCCTGTAGCAGTGTCTGTTACTTATTGTAGTAGCCCATGTGTACCAAGCTACACCACCTTTGTATTTAATAACAATTTTTTACTGCATCTAGCCCAGTAAATACTTTTGGGCCTGTAGCAGTGTCTGTTACTCATTGTAGTAGCCCATCTGTACCAAGCTACACCACCTTTGTATTTAATAACATTTTTTACTGCATCTAGCCCAGTAAATCCTTTTGGGCCTGTAGCAGTATCTGTTACTCATTGTAGTAGCCCATCTGTACCAAGCTACACCACCTTTGTATTTAATAACAATTTTTTACTGCATCTAGCCCAGTAAATCCTTTTGGGCCTGTAGCAGTATCTGTTACTCATTGTAGTAGCCTATCTGTACCAAGCTACACCACCTTTGTATTTAATAACAATTTTTTACTGCATCTAGCCCAGTAAATCCTTTTGGGCCTGTAGCAGTGTCTGTTACTCATTGTAGTAGCCCATCTGTACCAAGCTACACCACCTTTGTATTTAATAACAATTTTTTACTGCATCTAGCCAAGTAAAACCTTTTGGGCCTGTAGCAGTGTCTGTTACTCATTGGAGTAGCCCATCTGTACCAAGCTACACCACCTTTGCATTTAATAACAATTTTTTACTGCATCTAGCCCAGTAAATACTTTTGGGCCTCTAGCAGTGTCTGTTACTCATTGGAGTAGCCCATCTGTACCAAGCTAAACCACCTTTGTATTGAATAAAATTGTTTTACTGCATCTAACCCAGCCAATCATTTTGGGCTAGTACCACAGTTTGGCCACTCAGCTCTGCTTGGTTTCCATCCATTGTTTTTTGTGCAAACAACTACTGAGTTGTCAATTAGTTAACCACCAAAATGAGTGACTAAAGGCCTGCTGCTGGTGAAAGGGGAATAGGCGTGTTGGAAAGGGAAAAAAAGGTTGTGTCCGTGGGGTAGGTGTTAAAGCAACACTACATCTGCAGAAGAAAGACCATCTTCCAGCCAAACTAAGATGTCTACTTCTTTTCGTGGACAATGTGATACGATCCCTTTCTTACGGACACGCCCATCGCTACAAATTCCAGATGAGGCACAAAAACAGCAGGTGCGTCAACGGATATCAAGTGCTTCTTCAAGTGGGCTCTCCTCCACCTCAACTTCAACATCACAAATACTCCAGTCCTCAGAGGTGTCACCCCAATCACACTTGCTTCCTCACAGCTCCCAAGTCTCCAGCTGCCCATCTGAGTATGGGGTAACACAGATGGTTGAGTCTGCAGAGCTGTTTACTCATACAATAGCCTGGGAAACGGAGGTCTGCTCCAGAGCTTCTGTTAATCCAGACGAGGAAATGATCTGCACTGATTCCCAGAATCTTTATGAGTCAGATCCAGGACCAGATGAAGAAGGTTCTGAGCATAATGTAGACCCTCGTTCCCAAACTGTAACTCCTGTTGGTGGAGACAATGATGAAGACGATGATGAGACTCAAATACCTGATTGGAGCGACAACTTGACTTTTCGGTCAGGGCAGGAAGAGGTTGGCTCTGAGGACGACGGGTGTGAGAACACACAGGGTGATGATGACGAGGTTGGAGATCCCACTTACTGCCAACCCACAATCAGCCAGTCGATGAGGTCAGCAGAGGAGGTGGAGGAGGATGCTATTGACGACGAGGTTAGGTTGCGCCTTCCTGGACAGAGACGTAGTACTGGAAGCACGTCAACAACTGCATCCTCAACCACAACTCTGCCTCTGACCACAAGTCGTGGTGGCTCTTCAGGTCGCATGGGCTCTAAGCCTTGCATAGCCTGGGCATTTTTTCAGATCGATAAGGATGAACCAACTCGTGTTATCTGTAATATTTGTCACCAAAAGCTAAGTAGAGGCCAAAAAATCCATAGTTTGAGTATTTCATGCATGAACCGTCACATGGATATGAAGCATAAGTTGCAGTGGGAAGCTCACTGTGCTACAATGCTGCCTAGCGGGCCGGGCCAACCACCGTCTGCCCCATCTTGTGCATCCGCGGCCTCTTCATCCTCTGTGACTGGGGGGACAGCAGTCACACCTGTTTTTGGACGCAGACCTGCCACCTCTTTACCCGCAACAGCCAGTGTGATTGACAGGTCATCATTTCATTTGGAAATGGAAACACCAGCTGGTGTTGAGCGCTCTCCGACATCGAGAGGACCACCTTTGGATCAAGGCAACCTAACTTTTCTGCCTGCATCTTCCTCACAGACCGGCAGTTTGCCGGGGACACCCTACTCAACCCCGTCTAAGCACAACAGCCAGCCCTCGGTCCCTCAGATGTGGACAAGTAATAGACCATTTCCTCCTAGCCATGAGAAAGCTAAGAGGTTGTATTAAGCTGTTGGCTACAGAAATGCTGCCTTTTCGCCTGGTGGACACAGAGGATTTTCAAGACCTTATGTCCGTCGCAGTGCCCCAGTACCAGATGCCCAGTCGGCACTACTTCTCAAAGAAAGGTGTGCCTGCGCTACACCAGCATGTCGCACACAACATCACCGCTTCATTGAGAAACTCTGTGTGTGACAGGGTGCATTTCACCACAGACACTTGGACGAGTAGGCATGGACAGGGGCGTTACATGTCGCTGACTGGGCACTGGGTAACTATGGTGACAGCAGGACAGGGGCTGCTGTCCAAGTCTTGCCGTCCCCACGAGTTGTGCGTCAATCCTCTTTATCTCAAAGTTCCTCCACTGCTTCTGCCTCCTCAACCTCCTCTCGGTCCTCCACCTGCATCCAAAGCCTGTCTGGTAATGCCACCCGCTTTCTAACTGCGCAGAAGGAATCCTGCACACCTCCTTACTATGCTGGCAGCATGGCTCAATGGCATCAGGCGGTGTTTACTTTGAAATGTCTGGGAAATGTGAGTCACACAGCTGAGGAGTTGTGGTCAGCTCTGGAGACCCAGTTTCATGAATGGTTGTCTCCACTGGACCTGCAACTGGACCTGCAGGGAAGGCCGTGTGCGACAATGCTGCAAACCTGGGTGCAGCCCTTCGCCGGGGCAATGTCACACACGTGCATTGTATGGCTCACGTGTTGAACCTGGTTGTCCAGCAATTTTTAGCCCACTATCCCGGACTAGATGGCCTTCTGCAGAGGGCACGGTCGCTGTGTGCTTACTTCTGCCGTTCGCATCCCGCAGCACAGCGACTTACATCTCTACAGAAATCGTTGGGCCTGCCAGTTCACCGGCTGAAATGCGATGTGCCGACACGGTGGAATTCAACTCTGCACATGTTGCAGCGACTGTGGCAGCACCGACAAGCCCTGGTGCAATACGTTCTGACTGGGCCAACGAGATCCAGAGGTGGGGCAAATCACGCTGCAGGAGTGGTCTCAGATCAGGGACCTATGCACCCTTCTGCACAGTTTTGAAATTGCGACTAGTGTTGAGCCACCCCCGTAGTGTTCGAGTTCGGTTCGGTTCGTCGAACACCCGTGTGTTCGCCGAACTGTTCGTCGAACTGTTCGTCGAACACCTTCGAACACCGTTAAAACCAATGGCAGGCAAACAAAAACACATAGAAACACATAGAAAACACCTTCAAAGGTGTCCAAAAGCTGACAAACTGCTCAGAAGACACAACTAACACATGGAAAAGTGACAAGTACATATAGTCATGCGAAAATAAAAGAGGTGGAGGAGTAAAAGGAGGGGGAGACACAGATATAGGCATGTCATGCCCTTCTAAAATCCAAAAAGTGAGAAGCCGACACGGCCAGTCCGCTCCTGCCCGTGCCACCTCCGTGTCGCCGGGTTTGTGCCAGAGCCGCGGTGAACCCTGATGGCCAGCCCCCCTCCCCCAATACTGGTGCCTGTCCGCTGGTGGGTCGAGCGAGCCCCCCTGTGGTGGAGGCAGCTCTAAGCTTTTTAATTTAAATTGTCTCTCTAATTTGAATGAATACACTTTAAATCCATTTACAAGGATCTATTGGAGGGCAAGTCTCATGCCAGCAGCCGCGTAATTCCAGCTCCAGTAGCGTCCACTAAAGCTGCTGCAGTTAAAAAGCTTTTATAAGGAACGAGCTCGGCTGTCCACCGCAAGGCATCCTACTGCCAGTCCCAGCCCCTATGCCTTGGGGTGCCTCCTGATGCTCTTAACTGAGTATCCCATGGTCCCGAAGCATTTCCTTTGAAAAAATTAAGTGTCTAAACTACAGGTGGTGTAGCTTGCTTAACAGCCGGGATAATCCGCTGACTAGCAGACACTGCTACTAGGCACAAAGTATTTCCTGGGCTAGATGCAGTTAAAAATTTGTAATTAGATACTCTCGTTGGATGCTGAGAAAGCATTCCATAGACTCTCCTGGCACGCCATATATGATTCTCTTAAAAAGCTTGGGGTAGGGGTCTAGGGGACCCTTTTATAGCCAAAATCACGGCCCTGTATCGCAATACGTCACCTAGGCTGAAGATAAATGGAACTGTAGCACCCTGAGGGCTCGGTTGCTACAGACGTATTGCACCTCACCCAGAGGTGTGATATCTCACTCTCAGGTAAGGATGGAGTGTGGATCAGGACCCGACACCTGCATGCATTACACCACATTGCCGTGGGGCAGGGCGACCAATATGCCCCTGAGATGGGCACGACAGTCCCTGTCCCTGGCTGGAGTGGGGGGAGGGAACACTGAGGAAGGGGAACCCTGTAGTGCAGGAGCAGGGAGGAAGCAGTTCCTGGGTGCATTGAGAAGGGAGTATAAAAGGTGGGCACCATCTTAGTTCAGTGCAGAGAAGTCTGAGCAGAAGTGGCAGGGAGCAGGGGCTCTGCATGAGCTCTGCTCCGGAGGCGGGCCTAGTAACAGAGGCCCAGGCCTGGAAGAGGGAGAAGGAAGGAAGAGGAGCGGAGAAGGCTCCAGGAACGACGAATTAAGGGATCCCAGGGGTGCGGACGGGCGAGTCGCCACCGCACGCCCGAATCCACCTGCGTGGAGGGGTCAGGCCAAAGGGGGAGACCGGTCCCCGAACTAGTGGAGGCAGGAAACGACCCTCAGCTAGAAACCGGAGGCTCTGACATTTTATGTGGCGCAGCCCCTCGCTACACCCGCTAGGAAAGCACCACATAGGGTCAGGGAAACTGGCACCAAGTTTACCAAGAGGAGGCCCGAGGCAGCCAGACAGAAGTGTTGGTAAGAAAGGTCAGACAAAGGACACACAAAGGGGGTCCTGTGAAGTGCCCCAAAGTTATCTGGGAGTTGTCTGAGCCCCTCACCTGGTGAGCACAGTACGACGTGGGCAGCTGTTACCTGCAGACGTGGTCTGGATAATAAGAACTGTGAGTAAAGGCCCTGGACTGCATCACTGACTCCGTGTCGTTACTGCTGCTGCCCTGCACCATCACCCCCATCCTCCGCATACACTGCCCTGAGGCTATACTCCTCCCGTGGGGAGTTATGCTACGCTCTGCTGCACCCACAACACCAGCCTCAGCGGTCTGCCCTGTAGCGGCGGTTCACTCTGACCGCAATCCACGGGTGGCGTAGTCGGACATTTAAACATCAAAACCACATAAATAGTTCCGCCACTGGTTTGACCGCCCTGAGCCACGGAACCGGGTCGCCGCCACGAAGACTACAACCACCAGCATCCACCAAAAAGGGTCCGGCTCCGGGTGTCCCAAGGCCCAGGGGGTGCGTCAGAACATTTTCATCACCTTTCACAATCACCAATGGGACAAGGCAGGGATGTCCTCTGTCCCCTCTCTTATACATCCTAGTGACGGAGCACCTGCTCTCATCAATTCGCCATAACCCCAATATTAGGTGGATTGAGGTGGGAGGCACCGAGTACAAGTGCTCTCTATTTGCTGATGATGTCCTAGTATATATCACTCAATCACATATATCCATCCATGCTGTTATGGCTGAAATAGATCACTTTGTTACATGGTAAAATTTTAAAATCAATGCAGCGAAGTCTGAGGCCCTCGATGTCTCCCTCCCCAAATCCATATAGGATTCCATCCAGTCCAACTTTCCCTTTGCCTGGCCCTCACAGGGTATCAAATACTTAAGAATTCCTATTCATAGAGACCTCTCCCATCTATGTTATCTTAATTTTGGGCCCTTTATTGAACAATTCCATACAGACCACGGTTGGCAAGTTAGAACTGTAAGATTCACTACGTGAACCGCTGGTGTTTTGTGGAAAAGCACATGTACACCGCGTTCCAAATTATTATGCAAAAAGTGTTTAGGAGTGATAAGGGAAGAATTTGTTTGTTTGTCAGTTAAACTCATTGATGGTGATGTGTGTCAGGGCTCTTTATATCACTGTAAGCAATTGCAGACACCTGTGCTAATTAGTTTGGCAGGTGTGTCCAATGAAAGGCAAGACTACTTAAGAAGGCTCTCTCACATTATTAAGCAGCCTACATTTTCTGCCAAAATGGGAAAGAAAAAGGATGTGTCGGCTGCTGAGAAGCAACAAATTGTGGAGTGTTTAGGTCAAGGCATGACTACAATCAACATTGTGCGATGATCAGGATGAAGTGTCTTGGCAATCAAGAAGTATGTAGCTGATTCACAGTACACACGTGTGCGTGCTGATAAGGGCAAATTGAGGACTCTTTCCTACAGGCAATTACGTCAGTTTGAAAGAGCAGCGGCAAAAAAGCCTTGTCATAGCAGCAGACAAGTTTTTGAAGCTGCTTGTGCCTCCAACGTCCCCCGAACAACAAGATGCAGGGTCCTTCAGAGGTTTGCAGCTGTTCATACGCCATCCTGTCGACCTCCTCTATCCACTTCACACAAGCAGAAACGGCTCCAGTGGGCCAAACATTACATGAAGACTGATTTCAAAACTGTTTTGTTCACGGATGAGTGCCGTGCAGCGCTCGATGGTCCAGATGGATGGAGTGGAGGATGGCTGGTTGATGGACACCCCACGCAAACACGGCTACAGCGCCAACAAGGAGGAGGTGGAGTAATGTTTTGGGCTGGAATCATGGGGAGAGAGATTGTCGGCCCCTTTAGGATCCCTGAAGGCGCTAAAGATGAACTCCATAATGTATGTGGATTTTCTCAAACAGCACTTCCTGCCATGGTTCAAGAAGAAGAACCGTGTATTTCACAGCAAGATCATTTTTCTGCATGATAATGCACCATCTCATGCTGCACATAAAACATCTGCATCTCTGGCTGATATGGGCATAAAAGGGGACAAACTTATGGTGTGACCCCCATGCTCCCCTGACCTCTACCCCATTCAGAACCTTTGGAGCATCATTAAAAGGAGTGTCTATGATGGCGGGAGGCAGTTCACATCTAAGCAACAGCTCTGGGAGGGTATTCTGTCCTCATGCAAAACAATTGAAGCAGAAACCATCCAAAACCTGACAAATTCAATGGACGAGAGAGTTCAGAAGCTCCTTTCGAACAAGGGGTCCTATGTGAAAATGTAACATCACCTAGAATAAAGTTTTGAGTTGAAAACTGTTTGATTTCAGTTTCTAACAACCTGCTAATGCTTATAATTTCAAAAATGACCATTTTTTTGGTCTTTATTAAAATGAAAAGGTTGATCAAAAAGTTTGGGGGATCTAAGAGTGTGGCAACCCAGTAGTCATGACTACTTCGAATTCTGACAATATGAGGGTCATGCTGCAGGTAGTGCAGCAAGAAGGCACTTATGTGTCTTGCGCATCTCGGAGCCCCAAAATTATTTTCCGGGCTAGATGCAGCTAAAAATTATTTTTAATTTTAAATCTGGTGGAGCTTATTATAGATGGCCTAATAGGATCAGTGCTGCACACTGCTACAAAGCCCAAATTATTTTCCAGTCAAGATACAGATAAACATGATTAGTAATTTGAAAGCTTAAAACGTTTGGTAGGGTGATTTTAACCAATCATCAAGCTTTTACTCTCCCCAGGATGACACAGGGGTAGAAAAGTCGTTTCGGATCCATGATTTGTTCATCTTTATGAACGTGAGTCTGTCTACATTATCAGTGGAGAGCCGCGTGCGCTTATCTGTCAGCACACCACCAGCAGCGCTGAACACACGTTCAGACAGAACGCTGGCTGCGGGGCATGACAAGATCTCCAAGGCGTAAGTGGCTAGCTCCGGCCATTTATCCAGATTGGAAGCCCAAAAAGAGCAAGGGTCCAGTGACACAGTCGTGGCTTCAATGTTTACTTGGAGATACTCCTGTACCATCGTTTCTAGGCGTTGACTATGTGTCAGACTTCTTGTCTCCTGTGGCCTTGCAAAGGATGGGTTAAAAAAGTGGTGAAATGATTCCGCAAAATTGATGTTACCAGCAGATACTGTGGTTCTGTTACGGTTTGAGTGCTGAACACTTGACGGTCCCACGGTTGGCAAGTTGGAACTGTGAGATTCACTACGTGCACCACTGGTATTTTGTGGAAAAGCACATGTAAGATTCTGCAACAGTCTCTGCTGATACTCCTGCATGCGTGCATCCCTTTCTATGGCAGGAATAATTTCTGCAAATTTACTTTTGTACCAGGGATCTAACAGTGTGGCAACCCAGTAGTCAGGATTATTTCTAATTCTCACAATTCGAGGGTCATGTTGCAGGTAGTGCAGCAAGAAGGCACTCATGTGTGTTGCGCATCCAGGAGCACCAAGTCCCTGTTGTGTTGGTGGCGAGGTAACAATCATGCTTCCTTCCTCTGTCCTCTCCCCCCAACCTCGCACAACAGAAATGTGATCAAGGTCTCCCTCATCTGATGAGTCTTCCATCAGTTCGTCCTCCACTTCTTCCTGGGCTCCTGCACCTTCCTCACTAGTTTGGCTGCTACCATGCGCCCTGGTAAAACCATCTCCCCCACCCTCACATGCCTGCCGCCTTGGTGCTGCCGACCTTCTGGACCTTGCAGATGTTAGCCCTTCCGCATACAACTCCTCCTCCTCTACTTCCTCCACCTCCTCTTGTGCCACCACCTGACTCCGAATTCTGTTTAACATGTGCTCCAGCATGTAAATCACCGGAATAGTCATGCTGATAATGGCATCGTCAGCACTAAACATCTTCGTCGCCATTTCAAAACTGTGCAGAAGGGTGCATAGGTCCCTGATCTGAGACCACTCCTCCAGCGTGATTTGCCCCACCTCTGAATCTCGTTGGCCCAGGCTATACGTCAGAACGTATTGCACCAGGGCTTGTCGGTGCTGCCACAGTCGCTGCAACATGTGCAGAGTTGAATTCCACCGGGTAGGCACATCGCATTTTAGCCGGTGAAGTGGCAGGCCCAACGACTTCTGTAGAGATGTAAGTCGCTGAGCTGCGGGATGCGAACGGCGGAAGTGAGCACACAGCGACCGTGCCCTCTGCAGAAGGCCATCTAGTCTGGGATAGTGGGCTAAAAATTGCTGGACAACCAGGTTCAACACGTGAGCCATACAAGGCACGTGTGTGACATTGCCCCGGCGAAGGGCCGCACCCAGGTTTGCAGCATTGTCGCACACGGCCTTCCCTGGTTTCAGGTCCAGTGGAGACAACCATTCATGAAATTGGTTCTCCAGAGCTGACCACAACTCCTCAGCTGTGTGACTCACATTTCCCAGACATTTCAATGTAAAAACCGCCTGATGACGTTGAGCCCTACTGCCAGCATAGTAAGGAGGTGTGCAGGATCCCTTCTGCGCAGTTAGAAAGCTTGTGGCATGACCAGACAGGCTTTGGGTGCAGGTGGAAGACCGAGAGGAGGTTGAGGAGGCAGAAGCAGTGGAGGAACTTTGACATAAAGAGGATTGACGCACAACTCGTGGGGACGGCAAGACTTGGAAAGCAGCCCCTTGTCCTGCTGTCACCATAGTTACCCAGTGCCCAGTCAGCGACATGTAACTCCCCTGTCCATGCCTACTCGTCCAAGTGTCTGTGGTGAAATGCACCCTGTCACACACAGAGTTTCTCAAAGAAGCGGTGATGTTGTGTGCGACATGCTGGTGGAGCGCAGGCACACCTTTCTTTGAGAAGTAGTGCCGACTGGGCATCTGGTACTGGGGCACTGCGACGGACATAAGGTCTCGAAAATCCTCTGTGTCCACCAGGCGGAAAGGCAGCATTTCTGTAGCCAAGAGCTTGCAGATGGTGAAATTCAACCTCTTAGCTTTCTCATGGCTAGGAGGAAATGGTCTTTTACTTGTCCACATCTGAGGGACCGAGGGCTGGCTATTGTGCTTAGACGGGGTTGATAAGGGTGTCCCCGGCAAACTGCCGGTCTGTGAGGAAGATGCAGGCGGACATGTTAGGTTGCCTTCATCCAAAGGTGGTGCTATCGATGTCGGACAGCGCTCAACACCAGCTGGTGTTACCACCTCCAAAGAAAATGATGACCTGCCAATCACGCTGGCTGTTGCGGGTAAAGAGGTGGCAGGTCTGCGCCCCAAAACAGGTGTGACTGCTGTCCCCCCAGTCACAGAGGATGAAGAGGCCGCGGATGCACAAGATATGGCAGACGGTGGTTGGCCCGGCCGGCTAGGCCGCATTGTAGCACACTGAGCTTCCCACTGCAACTTATGCTTCATGTCCATGTGCCGGTTCATGCATGAAGTACTCAAACTATGTATTTTTTGGCCTCTACTTAGCTTTTGCTGACAAATGTTACAGATAACACGAGTTGGGTCATCTTTATCGATCTGAAAAAATGCCCAGGCTATGCAAGGCTTAGCACCCTTGCGACCTGAAGAGCCACCACGACTTGTGGTGAGAGGCAGAGTTGTGTTTGAGGATGCAGTTGTTGACGTGCTTCCAGTACTACGTCTCTGTCCAGGAAGGCGCAACCTGACTTCGTCGTCACTAGCATCTTCCTCCACCTCCTCTGCTGACCTCATCTCTTGGCTGACTGTGGGTTGACAGTAAGTGGGATCTCCGACCTCCTCATCATCACCCTGTGCGTTATCACACCCGTCGTCCTCAGAGCCAACCTGTTCCTGCCCTGACAAAAAACTAAAGTTGTCGCTCCAATCAGGTATTTGAGTCTTATCATCGTCTTCCTCATTGTCTCCACCAACAGGAGTTACAGTTTGGGAATGAGGGTCTACATTATGGTCAGAACCTTCTGCGTCTGGTCCTGGATCCGACTCATAAAGATTCTGGGCATCAGTGCAGATCATTTCCTCGTCTGGATTCACAGAAGTGCTGGAGTCGACCTCTGATTCCCAGGCTATAGTATGAGTAAACAGCTCTGCAGACTCAACCATCTGTTCTACCTCATACTCAGACGAGCAGCTGGAGATTTGGGAGCTGTGAGGAAGCAAGTGCGATTTGGGTGACACCTTTGAGGACTGGAGTATTTGTGATGTTGAAGTTGATGTGGAGGAGAGCCCACTTAAAGGAGCACTTGATATCCGTTGAAGCACCTGCTGTTTTTGTGCCTCATCTGGAATTTGTAGCGATTGGCGTGGCCGTAAGAAAGGGATCTTATCACATTGTCCGCTAAAAGAAGTAGACATTTTAGTTTGGCTGGAAGATGGTCTTTCTTCTGCAGATGTTACTGTTGCTTTAACACCTACCCCACGGACACAACCTTTTTTCCCCTTCCCAACACGCCTATTCCCCTTTCCACCAGCAGCAGGCCTTTTTCCACTCATTTTGGTGGTTAACTAATTCACAACTCTGGAGTTGTTTGCACAAAAAAACAATGGATGGTAACCGAGCAGAGCTGAGTGGCCTAACTGTGGTATTAGGCCAAAACTATTGGCTGGGTTAGATGCAGAAAAAAATTATTTTGAATTTGCAACCTGATGGAGGTCAGTATAGATGGACTAATAGAGAAAGTCCGACACACTACTAGAAGGCCAAATATTTTTTCAGAGGTAGATGCAGAAAAAAATATATTCAGTTTGCAACCTGATGGAGGTCAGTATAGATGGATTAATAGAACAAGACCCACACACAGCTAGAAGCCCAATATTTTTTCAGAGGTAGATGCAGAAAAAACTATATTCAGTTTGCAACCTGATGGAGGTCAGTTTAGATGGACTAATAGAACAAGTCCCACACACTGCTAGAAGCCCAAATATTTTTTCAGAGGTACTGTAGATGCAGATAAAAATTAGTTTTAATTTGCAACCTGATGGAGGTCAGTATAGATGGACTAATAGAGAAAGTCCGACACACTACTAGAAGGCCAAATATTTTTTCAGAGGTAGATGCAGAAAAAAATATATTCAGTTTGCAACCTGATGGAGGTCAGTATAGATGGACTAATACAACAAGTCCCGCACACAGCTAGAAGCCCAAATATTTTTTCAGAGGTACTGTAGATGCAGATAAAAATTATTTTTAATTTGCAACCTGATGGAGGTCAGTATAGATGGACTAATAGAGAAAGTCCGACACACTACTAGAAGGCCAAATATTTTTTCAGAGCTAGATGCAGAAAAAAATTATATTCAGTTTGCAACCTGATGGAGGTCAGTATAGATGGATTAATAGAACAAGACCCACACACAGCTAGAAGCCCAATATTTTTTCAGAGGTAGATGCAGAAAAAAATATATTCAGTTTGCAACCTGATGGAGGTCAGTATAGATGGACTAATAGAACAAGTCCCACACACTGCTAGAAGCCCAAATATTTTTTCAGAGGTACTGTAGATGCAGATAAAAATTAGTTTTAATTTGCAACCTGATGGAGGTCAGTATAGATGGACTAATAGAGAAAGTCCGACACACTACTAGAAGGCCAAATATTTTTTCAGAGCTAGATGCAGAAAAAAATTATATTCAGTTTGCAACCTGATGGAGGTCAGTATAGATGGACTAATAGAGAAAGTCCGACACACTACTAGAAGGCCAAATATTTTTTCAGAGGTAGATGCAGAAAAAAATATATTCAGTTTGTAACCTGATGAAGGTCAGTATAGATGGATTAATAGAACAAGACCCACACACAGCTAGAAGCCCAATATTTTTTCAGAGGTAGATGCAGAAAAAACTATATTCAGTTTGCAACCTGATGGAGGTCAGTATAGATGGACTAATAGAACAAGTCCCACACACTGCTAGAAGCCCAAATATTTTTTCAGAGGTACTGTAGATGCAGATAAAAATTAGTTTTAATGTGCAACCTGATGGAGGTCAGTATAGATGGACTAATAGAGAAAGTCCGACACACTACTAGAAGGCCAAATATTTTTTCAGAGGTAGATGCAGAAAAAAATATATTCAGTTTGCAACCTGATGGAGGTCAGTATAGATGGATTAATAGAACAAGACCCACACACAGCTAGAAGCCCAATATTTTTTCAGAGGTAGATGCAGAAAAAACTATATTCAGTTTGCAACCTGATGGAGGTCAGTATAGATGGACTAATAGAACAAGTCCCACACACTGCTAGAAGCCCAAATATTTTTTCAGAGGTACTGTAGATGCAGATAAAAATTAGTTTTAATTTGCAACCTGATGGAGGTCAGTATAGATGGACTAATAGAGAAAGTCCGACACACTACTAGAAGGCCAAATATTTTTTCAGAGGTAGAAGCAGAAAAAAATATATTCAGTTTGCAACCTGATGGAGGTCAGTATAGATGGACTAATAGAATGATGCTATGCCCAAAAGATTTTACTTCACTAGGTGCAGTAAAAAAATTGGTATTCTATACACAGGTGGTATATCTTGCAACACAGATAGGCTACTCCACTGACTAACACACTCTGCAATAGGCCAAAAAGGATTAGCTTTGCTAGATTCAGCCAAATGCTGTGAAAAAAACTTGCACAGCACTGGCACAGACCTGCCTGGCAAAAACTGATAGGAACTCATGTAACCTAGTCCTGAAAAGGACTGCAATTACAATTAGTCTTTACTCCCACAACCGATCTATTTAAGAGCACAGACCTCCCTGATAAAAGTCGTAGGAAATGCTGTAACCTAGTCCTTAAAAGGACTGCAATCACAACTATTCCCTACTCCCAAGCTATCTGTATATTTGTGCGAAAATTGGCTTGAAATTAACAAGGTATAGCGCACTCAGCAACAGCGGTGCCGTCTAACACGCAGCTGCAGCAGTGAGAAAATGGTGGCGACGGGGAAAATGGCTTGGTCTTATAGGGCAAGGACATGTGACATACACTGCCAATGACACATGCCCTTGCTTGTGTGAAAAAAAGCACTTCGCTCCGTGTGTGCGCTGCTGATAGGCTGACAGATTGCACCTCCCCACTGTAAATGCGGGAAAGAGAAAAAAAAATGGAGATCTTCATTGTTCCTGCAGAGATCCATCCCCTGCCCCTCCCCCCACCCCGCTGTACACTCAAACTGCGTATTAACATTAATTTTCATCATTACTGAGAAAAAATCCAGTTATGATTTTGGTGCACGAACAGTTATCGAACATAACCTCGAACAGCCGAATTTTTCTCAAATTGTTCGTGTTCGCCGAACGGCTCGAACACCGCCCAAAACAGCTCGAATTTGAGATTGGCGAACAGTTCGAGTAGAACAACGCTCATCTCTAATTGCGACCAAGATGTTTAGTGCTGATGATGCCATTATCAGCATGACTATTCCGGTGATGTACATGCTGGAGCACACGTTAAACAGAATTCGGAGTCAGGTGGTGGGACAAGAGGAGGTGGAGGAAGTAGAGGAGGAGTTGTATGCGGAAGGGATAACATCTCGAAGGTCCAGACGGTCGGCAGCACCAAGGCGGCAGGCATGGGAGGGTGGGGGAGAGGGATTAACCAGGGCGCATGGTATCAGCCGAACTGTTGAGGAAGGTACAGGACCCAATGAAGAAGTGGAGGACGAACTGGCGATGGGCATGGAAGACTCATCAGATGAGGGAGACCTTGATCACATTTCTGTTGTGCGAGGTTGGGGGGAGAGGGCAGAGGAAGGAAGCATGATTCTTACCTCGCTACCAACACAACAAGGACTTGGTCCTCCTGGATGCGCAAGACAAATGAGTGCCTTCTTGCTGCACTACCTGCAACATGACCCTCGGATTGTCAGAATTCGAAGTAATCCCGACTACTGGGTTGCCACACTCTTAGATCCCCGGTACAAAAGTAAATTTGCTGAAATAATTCCTGCCATAGAAAGGGATTCACGCATGCAGGAGTATCAGCAAGTGAACATCCAAGCCATGACTGTGTCACTGGACCCTTGCTCATTTTGGTATTCCAATCTGGAAAAATGGCCGGAGCTTGCCACTCATGCCTTGGAGATCTTGTCATGCCCTGCAGCCAGCATTCACTCTGAACGTGTGTTCAGCGCTGCTGGTGGTGTGCTGACAGATAAGCGCACGCGGCTGTCCACTGAGAATGTAGACTGACTCACATTCATAAAGATGAACAAATCATGGATCCGCAAGGACTTTTCTACCCCTGTGTCTTCCTGGGGAGACTAAAAGCTTGAGGATTTGGTAAAATCACCTCACCAACCGTTTTAAGCAACTCTGAAGCAATTGATGCCACTTAAGTGATGTCTGTGCCACAATTTTTGGAAAAAATGGAGACTCTTTTTGGAGTCCCCTTGCTGTGTTTCGCGTGACGTTGGCATTGTCAATTCCAGGTGGGTTGGGTCGCTCCCCCCCCTTTTAACCGTAAGAAACTTCATACACTATGGCTTGGGGTAACACAGATGGTTGAGTCTGAAGAGCTGTTTACTCAGAGGTCTGCTCCAAAGCTTCAGTGTCTGCTAGTCAGCGTAGTAGCCCAGCTCTGAAGCAAGCTACACCGCCTGTGTATCTAATAAGAATTTTTAACTGCATTTAGCCTAGGCAATACTTTGGGCGTAGTAGCCCAGCTGTGAAGCAAGCTGCACCGCCTGTGTATCTAATAAGAATTTTTAACTGCATTTAGCCCGGGCAATACTTTGTGCGTAGTAGCCCAGCTGCGAAGCAAGCTGCACCGCCTGTGTATCTAATAAGAATTTTTAACTGCATCTAGCCTTGGCAGACTGTGGGGACCCCCAACCAAACCCAGACGCTCAGCCCCCCTACCGCCCCCCTTATGTAACTCTTACAGCTGGATGGGTGAGGATCGGTCACAGCTTTATTAACTCTTTTTATTCATTCCATTAGAAAGGCATTTTATTTCTAAAATAATTCAGCTTGTTGCAGCATGCCCTGGGTCTCCACACCGGCAAGTTGGCCAACAAGTGTAACTCTCCAACATGTCCTTTCTATTTCCAGGCCACGGAGGATCCTGTGTACTTGTATGCAGGACTCTGACCCCCATCCATCACTCTTAACGCTTGTTCCACTCCATCCTGGAGTCCTGACAGGAATATGTCCAGTCCAATATCCATTAAGTGAACACCGTCGGGCCGTATGAGGCCTGCTTTATCTCCTTCCACTTGTCGGTGTCATATCACTACACCGCCTTTGTCTCTTCTAAATTTTGCCATCCGAATATTTATTACCCGCCTTGTCCGTTCGATGGCCGTGATGTCTCGCGCACCTTGCCATACCGCTATCGGCACAATCTCTGACCATACTATAGTTAGTTTTGTGAAAAATTCTCTGAAGCGCTCAGTGTCTAGTTTCATTATTGCCATTAGTTATGCGCTCTTGTGATGACCTAGGTCATTTCCCCCGGCCTGTATAACTAAGATGACCAGACCTCTTGCCTCTCTCTCTACCTTGATTACCTCCATTAGTACCTGTGGCCATTGCAGGCCTCTAATACCTCTCCAGTTGAAATATGTGTTATGAAACTCTAATTTCCTCCTGCCTGGGCGGACTTTCGCCCTTTTTTCTGCCCAATATATATACGAGTGGCCTATCACCCACACTGTTGGCTTAGCGTCACCTGTAAAAGAAACAAACCACGTTAGGATAACAAGTCCGGTCTTATGCATCTCACCAAACACGTGGATCGCCATCTCCCTATCCTCTGAACTTCCGTTTCTGACAGTCCTGCTCTTGCTGCTTCCGTGGCCGCGCCTATGCGGAATGAGTGTGTCCCGTAATCTTTGGGGTGGTTCCCTGCCGATGTTAGGCATTTATTAAATATAGCTTGGAACTGGTATCTTGATAATGGCGTTCCATCAATGTGTGATAGGAAGAAATTACTTTGTGATCTGATGGTTATATATGTTTTTACTATTGTTACCCGACTCAGTGTACCGTTTGTGGGTTGTAGAAGTACCCAAGTGCCCCTGCCCGCTGGAACCGTTTTCGATTGGCATATGCGTAGACGTATTGCATTATTGGCTATGACTACGTCCTGGTGCAATAAGCCTCCACTGGTGGTAATTTTGGATTGAGGGACTAATTCGCTTATGCATAGCGCCCCGAAGAAGGCGATCGCAAATGCAGTAGACAGTAGTGTTGCTTCAAATTGTGAGTGTCATGTTAATGGTGTTAGGGATATGATGTGAGAAATCAGTTTTAGTGACACGGGACGGAACGTCTACACTCGTGACTTGGCTGACCCCTTTTCCACCCTTTTATGGATTGTCTGATGATGAATCTCTTTGTCACATCTCCCCAATTCAGTAGTTGGAAGTGAAATGCTACTCCGGTCAGACACCACTGCGCTGACGCCCCTGATATGCCCCTCATCATTAGCTGGTGGAGAAATTCTATGTTGACTTGTAATCTGGCTTGTTCACATTGGTCAACCCGTCTGCCTGCTACTAGTCGTGTCCACTCTTCCATATGCCTTACCGTATGCTTGCCACATCGACGGGGCAACTGACGCTCTGATTAATGGCATCAACTATTCGCCACTAGATCCCATAGAGAGGGTGGGCAACTGTTGCCCGATGGGTGGGCATTGGTGAGGAGCTCTGTGAAAATCTGCCAAATGAATTGTAATAAAGCGTTAGCAGCAGCGTTAGACCCCTCAGCATCGTGGCTAGCGCAGACCCATGCATTGTGTTTTAGGCACAGGAATACTAGCCGGCGTAGTAGGCCTAGCACTGGGAGAGACGATGATGCCATCTTATTAATGCAGTGCGCTAGGCTGGTGTTTTTTGTTATGAAGCGTATATTTTTGTTAGGCAGGCGCGCCCAATATTTCTATTGCTACCACTATTGGGAAGAGTTCCAGGAGTGTCTGTTTTTTTGTCAGCTCTTGTTCTGCCCAATACGGAGGCCATAAGCTTGTGCACCATTGGTTATTTAGTATCGCTGCATATCCGCCTGATTCTGCCACCCCAGTGAATAATCTTAGTTCAATGTTGGACTGTTCTGCTGACATAAATAACGTGTGACCGTTGATTGATTATAAGAAGGTTTTCCACACCTCTAAGTACGCCCGTAGCTGCCTGCTGATTCTGAGACTCGGTTTTGATGCCCCTTTTGTTGCGGGCGATAAATGACGAGAAAAAACCCTTCCGACTGGCATCACCCGGCTCGCAAACACGAGGAGACCTAGTAATACTTGCATCTGCTTACTTTCTTACTTTCCATACTGCGCAAAAACCCTCGATCAGGTGTAACATTTTGGTATTTTTTCCCATGGGAGGCGGAACAACCTTGCTGTGGTGTCGATTTCGATGCCTAAGAACGATAGCTTTGATATGGGGCCTATGGTTTTTGTTGGGCATAATGGGACTCCAAACCAACGGGAGATGTTTGTGAATTCGTTGAGTAAGGGGCTGCGAAAGGGGATGACCAATCGCCACGGCCCGCGGAGGGGCCACCACAGTCAGTCACTCCTTCCTTATTTAGTATAGAGTCTACCAATAGTTTGGGCGTAGTAGCCCAGCTGTGATGCAAGCTACACCGCCTGTGTATCTAATAAGAATTTTTAACTGCATCTAGCCCAGGCAATGCTTTGGGCATAGTAGCCCAGCTGTGAAGCAAGCTGCACCGCCTGTGTATCTAATAACAATTTTTTACTGCATCTAACCCAGCCAATCATTTGCTCGTATTGCTAGTAGCAGTGTTGCATGGGCTCTAAACCTTGCATAGCCTGGGCATTTTTTGAGATCGCTAAGGATGACCCAACTCATGTTATCTGTAACATTTGTCACCAAAAGCTAAGTAGAGGCCAAAAAAACAATAGTTTGAGTACTTTATGCTTGAACCGTCACATGGATATGAAGCATAAGTTGCAGTGCGAAGCTCACTGTGCTACAATGCGGCCTAGCGGGCCGGGCCAACCACCATATGCCCCACCTGTGTCATCCTGGGGAGACTAAAAGCTTGAGGATTTTGGAAAATCACCTCACCAACCATTTTAAGCAACTCTGGGACAATTGATGCCACTTAAGTTGTGTCTGTGCCACAATTTTTGGAAAAAATGGAGACTCTTTTTGGAGTCCACTTGCTGTGTTTTACATGACGTCGGCATCGTCAATTCCAGGTGGGTCGGGTCTCCCCCCCTCTTTTAACCGTAAGAAACTACATACACTATGGCTTGTGGTAACACAGATGGTTGAGTCTGAAGAGCTGTTTACTCATACTATAGCCTGGGAATCAGAGGTCTGCTCCAAAGCTTCAGTGTCTGTTAGCCAGCGGAGTAGCCACCGCCTGTAGATCTAATTACAAATTTTTAACTGCATCTAGCCCAGGCAATACTTTGGGCCTAGTAGCAGTGTCTGCTAGTCTGCGGAGTATCCCAGCTGTTAAGCAAGCTACACCACCTGTGGTTTGGACACTTAATTTTTTCAAAGGAAATGCTTTGGGCCCCCGGGGCACTCAGTGAAGAGCATCGGGGAGGCGCCCCAAGGCAAAGGGCTGGGACTGGCGGTAGCACGCCTTGCGGTGGACCGCCAAGCTCGATCCTTATAAAAGCTTTTTAACTGCAGCAGCTTTAGTGGATGCTACTGGAGCTGAAATTACCATGGCTGCTGGCATCAGACTTGCCCTCCAATAGATCCTTGTAAAAGGATTTAAAGTGTACTCATTCAAATTACAGAGCCAATTTAAATTATAGAGCTTAGGCCTGCCTCCACCGTGGGGGGGCTCGACCCACCAGTGGACAGGCACCAGTATTGGGAGAGGGGGGCTGGCCGTAAGGGTCCACCGTGGCTCTGGCACAAACCCCGCGACACGGAGGTCGCACTGGCAGGAACGGACTGGCCGTGTCGGCTTTGCACTCCAGCGTAGTCCCTCTGCCCGCTCGCACCCGTAACCTCAAAGGGATTTGCAAGCGAGCTTTTCTTCCCAGGGCTGTTCCCCGCCCAGCAGGAACGTGGGGGAGCTCAGGTCGGCCTTCCACTGTACTCCCTTACCTCCCTCGCCCTCTTTCCTTCTTCCGTTCTCCATCTAACCCCTCGGCTCTGTGGTGTCCGCTCTCCCTCCAGCTCTCTCCTTCTCAAAGGTGGACTACCACGTGTATTCACACTGTGGCGAATCTTTTGGGCCCAGGCATAAGAAGTTGTCGAGGTAATGGATAATATGTGCCCCCTTAGAAACGTCCATTACAACCCATTCGAGGAAGCAACTAAACGCCTCAAATAGTGAGCAGGATCTGGACCACCCCATGGGCAAACAGCGATCTATATAGTATGCTCCTTCCCAGAAGCAGCCCAATAGGTGGACACTATTCGGAAGCACAGGTAGTAAGTAACCGGAACGTCGCATCAATGTCTGTTTTGGCCATTAGGGTGACCCTTCCCAACTTCTTGATCCCCCTGATTGCCTTGTCAAAGGATGTACAGTATATACTACTGTACTTGGTTCCGCATTGATGTTGTCATTTACGGACCTGCCCCTTTGATATGACAAATCATGGATTAGTCCGAATGTATTGGGTTCCGTTTTTAGCACAACTCACAATGGGGATACCACTACGTCTTGTAAGGAAAGTGTTCTGAATGGAACCGCCATTCTACCTAAAGATATTTCTTTTTTTAATTTTCTTGTCACGATGTCTAGGTGTTGGTAGACTGATTTTAGATTTTTACTCCAGCCTTTCTTGATTTTAGAAGGACATGACATGCCTAAATCTGTGTCTCCCCCTCCATTTACTCCTCCACCTCTTTTCTTTTTGCATGACTATATGTACTTGTCAGTTTTCCATGTGTTAGTTGTGTCTTCTGAGCAGTTTGTCAGCTTTTGGACACCTTTGAAGGTGTTTTCTATGTGTTTCTATGTGTTTTTGTTTGCCTGCCATTGGTTTTAACGGTGTTCGACGAACAGTTCGGTGAACACACCGGTGTTCGACGAACCGAACCGAACCCGAACACTACGGGGGTGACTCAACTCTATTCAGGAGTTAGAGACAAATTTTTTGTGTTTATAGAAACTTGTAAATTATACTTTAAGCTTCGACCCTACTCTTTGGAAATGAGAAGCAGTGAGTGGGGATTGTGATCTCACTGTTGCAAGGAGATCCTCAATCCTGGGCTTTCTCTTTGCCACAGAGCTCTGCTTGCCTCTCATCGGTTTAAGGATTTTTCCGGGCTCTGGCCCTCATCTATGATGATCCTAATCTAATCTCCCTGGCTGAATCCAGGCTGCGTCGCCTTCGGCAAGGGGATCGGTCAGCAGAGACTTATAGTTCTGAATTTCGTAGATGGGCAACTGATACAAAGTGGAATGACCCGGCTTTTAGAAGCTAAGTTTGTCAGGGTCTTTCAGAAAGGTTGAAGGATGCCTTAGCAGTTTACGAAACCGCTGGGTCCTTGGAGGCTGCCATGTCATTGGCTATACGCGTAGATAGACACCTTTGTGATAGGAGGGTGAGACCACCTTCTCTGAAGCCCCTTTTTCAGGGCAACACCCTATTTCTGGGAGGGTGGGCGGTCTGGGGGTGACCCTGTAACTGAGCCCATGCAGTTAGGGGGAGCTACTGTGTTGCATATTTCCCCTGAAATCCACAAGAGAAAGGGGGTGTGTTTTTCTTGCGGTAAAAAGGAACATTTTATTGGGGTTTGTCCCTTGGTTCCTAAGTAGTGATGAACAAGCACTAAAATGCTCAGGTACTCATTGCTCGGGTCGAGCAAATTGGAATGCTCTAGTGCTCAGTCCAAGTAATGAGCCCAATGTAAATCTATGGGAAACTCGAGCATTTTTCCGGCGGCCGTCTGCAGAGGGCCTAAAAATTGCTCAAATCGATGGGAACAGTGCTCAAATGACATGGAAACAGCATGGGGAAGACCCCTGGAAGCATTTCTGACTCCCAGGTCACTGCTGTCAACAATGTTGTCAGTGGTATTACGCCACTTTTACGGACGCACAATAAAACATACAAAAACTAAACAAAAATGGATTTTCCTGGGAAATATGTTAAAGAACATCTTTTCCAGGGTAATGACTTGTATATAAGTCAAAATAAATATACAAAAACAAAAATGCTCCTCCACACTTTGGGCTATGTTCACACGTAGTGTTTTTGATGCGTTTTTGCACTTTTGCAGTGCTTTCAGAGGTGAAAAATGCATTCACCGGGAAATGTCATTTTAACATTTTACTACTTTATCTGACCATGTGGTGTGTGAAATGGTAACAGCATGGGGAAGACCCCACGAAGCATCTCTGACTCCCAGGGCACTGCCTAAAACTGTGGTCATGTCATCAGACGTGATCCTATATTACTGCGGTAATAATACAGACATTTTAGGCAACGTGACAAATCTTAAACTCCATTTAAAATGGGCAAAGTGTGTGTCAAGGGACGGGGTAGTGGATGTTATGGTGATGGTGATAGTGCACGCAGAGGCCGTGGGCAAGATGAAACTGTGCCTGATGAGGGAGCACAACAAACACCCATGTCATGTCTTACTACCTTCCTGTCCCAAATTCTAGGGGTCACGAAACACCACTATTGAAGCCAGAGCAGTGTGAAAAGATTGTTGGTTGGATAGCAGATAAAGCTTCCAGTCAGTTTGCCACCACCACCACCACCCTGTGTTCCACATGGTCCAGTCTCAGTAGATGTGAGTCTGGACCACGTTATTATTATTACTTTATCAACATTTATTTCATGGCGCTTTACATGTGAAAAAGGGGAATACATCACAAAAACAATTACAATAATCTTGAACAAAAATGTGACAGCGACTGGTACAGGAGAGGAGAGGAGAAGACCCTGCCCGCGAGGGCTCACAGTCTGCAAGGGATGGGTGAGGATACAGTAGGTGAGCATAGAGCTGGTCGTGCAGCAGTATGGTGGAGAGAGAGTTACTGCAGGTTGTACGCATGTCACAAGAGGTGCTTTTTGAAGGTTTCAACAGTAGGCGAGAGTCAGAAATGGTGGAGCAGAGAGTTCCAGAGAAGGGGGTATGCACGGGAGAAATCTTGCATGCGATTGGGGGAAGAGGAGATAAGAGGGGAGTAGAGAAGGAGATCTTGTGAGAATCAGAGGTTGCGTGCAGGTAACTACCTGAAGACTAGGTCACAGATCTATGGAGGAGACAGGTTGTGGATAGCTTTGCATGCCTAGGTTAGGGTTTTGAACTGGAGCGAGTGAAGGGATTGACAGAGAGGAGAGGCCAAGGAATGGCGAGGGGACAGGTGGATTAGTTGGGCAACAGAGTTTAGGATTGATTGAAGGAATGCAAGAGTGTTAGAAGGGAAGCCATAGAGCAAGAGGTTGCAGTCGTCGAGAAGGGAGATGATGAGTGCGTGCACTAGTGATTTTGTAGATTCGTGGTTGAGCAATGTGTTGATCCGGGAGTTTTTTTTTCCGCCATCTTCCTCACCCTGATCCTCTTTCCTCCGCCATTCCGAGAGCCCTGAGACAACTGATCCCACACTTGGACACTCCGAAGAGCTGTTTTGTTCCTCTTTTCATTTATAGATTCTGGCCTCTTGCTTGGTCCGCTCGGAAGTGGAAAGAGCTTGGATATGTGGATTGAAGGAGAGATTTGAGTCCAGGGTTACCCCAAGAGCTGTTCCATCAATAAATTCGGGCCTCTCAACTGGCCAGCTTCAAGCAGGGCAACAGAAGATCGCCCGAAGGTAACGGTGGGAAAGTGCAATTACTGTCGCAAGAGGTGGATAATGATGAGACACAATGGACAGAAAGTCAGGAGGAGGACCAGTGTGCGGGAGTGGAAAACGAAGCAGTGGACGATGAAGTCACTGACCCAACCTGGCAAGGGTACATGTAGAGCAAGAACAGCAGCACACAGGGGGAGGGAGGCGTAGCACCACAACAGGCAGGAACAAGCAGTTTGGTGGCCACAGACACAAGGCGTGCAACTGCTCCCCGGAATACCAACACGACGGAAGTTGCCAGTACAACTGTTAGGTCTTCCCGAGTCTGGTTCTTTTTTAAAGACTGTTTAGATAACCCCAAAAAGGCCATTTGCAACATCTGCCAGGCCAGCATCAGCAAGAGCACCAAAACTACCAGCCTGACCACCACCAGCATGCTCAGGCACATGACAGCAAAGCACCCGACTAGCTGTGCTGAACACCAAGGTCCAGAAACAGTGTCTGCGGGTGACACCACTGCCTCTTCCGCTGTTGTGCGTGCACGTCAATCCCCTATCCATGACGCATACGAAGATGCCTCTCGCCCTGCACCTGTCGTTGCAGACTTGCAACCATCACCATCCACGTTCTTGTCACTTTGCAGCATTCAGTTGTCCCTACCACAGTCCTTAGAATGCAAGCGCAAGTATGCAGCCAACCACCCACCCACTTACCCACAGGCCACAATACTAAACTGCTACATTTCTGGACTGCTTGCACTTGAAATGTTGCCTTTTAGGCTCATGGAGGCGGAAGCTTTCCACAACCCTCATGGCGGCGGCCGGGTGTCTATTCTCAGTCCCCAGCCACCACTATTTCTCCCGGTATCATCTCTGCCTTCCACAAGCTCGGGTCCCAGAACATTACCCGTGCCCTCCCCAGTGCACTTACAGGGAAGGACCGCCTAACCACAAACACGTGGACAGGTGAATGTGGCCAGGGACGGTACGGAGCCAGTCCACAGTAATAAAATAGCCACAGAGTGTCTGGGAAACTTCGCACACACTTTTCTTAGCCAGGGCTGCTTCTCGGCTGGGTTGGACGAGCCCACCAGAGAACCGGAGAATCCTCCGGTGGACCCTGGTTTCTCCTTCAGGAGATTTCATAGCGCAATTCTTTCAGGTTGTGATGATGAGGCCACCATCTCCTTAGTTTTCTGTTACTTGGAATGCAAGCGCAAGTATGCAGCCAGCCACCCACTCACCCACAGGCCGCAACACTAAACTGCCACATTTCTAGACTGCGTGCACTTGAAATGTTGCCGTTTAGGCTCATGGAGGCGAAAGCTTTCCACAACCTCATGGCGGCGGCCGGGTGTCCATACTTGGTCCCCAGCCGCCACTATTTCCCCTGGTATCGTCTCTGCCTTCCACAAGCGCGGTCCCACAACATTACTTGTGCCCTAGTGCACTTAAATGGGAAGGACCGCCTAACCACAAACACATGGTCAAGTGAATGTGGCCAGGGACGGTTCATCTCGCTGACGCATTCCACTGGGTTAATATTGTAGAAGCCGGGACCCAGTGGGACCCTGGAACGGAATACATCCTCCCGACGCAGAGGATTGCGGGCCCTAGGTCAATCAGGGCTGCCCCTACATTCCACAGCTGCTGTATCACCTCCTCCTCCTCCTCTACAGCCTCCATCTCTTGATTCATTTTTTCAGGACATATTCCAGATTATTTACTTAAACTTCGTGTGTGGCAATAACAATAAGCAGGACTGTATGCTGAGGCAACAAACCTCACACTGTTGCAGAGTTGTTGAAAGCTGTATCGGAGAACCTGGTGGCGGGTCTTCAGCTAGGCAAGATTGCACATGTACCATGCATGGCCAATGTACTCAACTTAGTGGTTCTGCAGATTCTCAAAATCTACACGGATCTGCCAGAGCGGCTTGTGAAAGTACGCCACGTGTGTGCCCATTTCAGAAAGTCAGCTACAGCTTCCGCCGCCCTGGCAGGGCTGTAGCAGCATTTGCAGCTTCCAGCTCACCGACTGGTGTGCGATGTGACTATGCTTTGGAAATCAACATTGCAGATGTTTGGAATGATTTTGAGCAGCAGAGAGCCGTTGTTGAGTACCGGCTTCAACACATCCATCGGCATTCAGGTCAGCCTCCACACATAAGAGCTGATGAGTGGGCATGGATGTCTGACATCTGTGCCCTCCTCCAAAACTTTCAGGACTCCACCAAGATGGTGAGCGGCGATGATGCCATAATTAGCGTCACCATCCTGCTACTCTGTCTAATGAAACGCTCGCTGCTCACAATTAAAGAGGAGGCATTGCAGGCAGAGCAAGGAACTATACAGGGTGATGCAACCCAGCCCAGCCTCATCTCATCTCAACGTGGATTGGGTGATAATGAGGAGGCGGAGGAGGAAGAGAACATAGACAGTCGTACTCTTGGTGAGAACAGGGAAGTCTTGGCTGTTGGTAGTCTGGCACACAAGGCTGACTTTATGTTCCCCTGATTTACCATGACCATCGCGTTGTATTCATTTTGGGCATTACAGAAAACTAGCACGGCACAAGAGAATTCTTGGATACGAGATTCTGATTAAGGAGGAAATCAGTCTTAGATCAGTTGCAGAATGGAGGACACAGGAGTGGGGATACACAGAAATGAGGAAAGAGATATAGGCTGGTGCAGAACAGTGGACAGCTTGGTGGGTGAGAGAGATAAGTTTGTATGGTATTCTGTAGTGATTGTTTAACCTAATCCGTGCAATGACTGGCACAGGGTAGTGGCATCGGTGAAGCGGCTTGATAGAAATACGACCCTGGCTGCTGCATTCAGAAGGGATTGGAGAGGAGACAGTTTGTTTAGAGGGAGACTGATTAGAAGACAGTTGCACTAGTGAATAACAGTGACAGTAAGAGTTTTTGCAGTATCAAAGGTGAGAAAAGGTCGAATTGTAGAGATGTTTTTAAGGTGCAGGTGACATGACCGAGTAAGTGATTTTCCACATTGAATAAAGGAAACTTGTATGTCAAATATGAATCCAAAATAGCAGGCATGCCAAGTGGAAGTTATGGTGGCACCACCTAAAGGAAATTGCAAAGTCAGGTATAGGTAGGTTAGTAGGGGGAGGAAACCGAAGGAGTTCATTTTTGGAGATATTAAGTTCAGGCTCTTGTTGAAAAATTATAACAAAAAAAAAAATTACCATCTGACAATGTTGGCGTCAGTGGTCAGTCAGAGAGTTCATTGGACAACCAAGGAGTACAAACGAGGGAGACACAAACCAGATGAGGCAGAGGCAGAGGCAGGAGAACGCTGTCAAAGGTCTGATTTTGGAACACAGTTATATGTCAGATACATTTGACAGAGAACCATGGTTTTAAATAGCAGGCCTGTAATTTACTAATACTATTCTTTACAGAGACCTTGTGTGAATAGCTTGACCGACATACTGCAACAAAATGGAAGGCAGAAATGGCTGATTTTGGAACACTGTTATATGTGAGATACGTCTGACAGAGAACCACAGTTTTAAATCGCAGGCCTGTAGTTTAGTAATACTATTCTTCTAAGAGACTTAGTGTGAATAGCTTGACTGACACACTGCAAAAAAATTAAAATGTAAGCCAATATTTTCCACATTCAGTTCAAATTTCTGGATTTTTATCGCTGTAATATGGAAAAGATCTGGCTATATTCTGCAGTGCTAACAAGCAAATTGAGCTGAAAAATGTGTACTCTGGATTGCTTTTTAAGCAAGTATTCAGCAAAAATTTGCCCTCGCCCCTGATATATGGGGCTATGTCTACAAATATATGTCCGAACAGCAGCAGCAGACAGAACGTTCAATGGACCCTCTTATGCTGTATCATTCACTGCAGACTGCCACATACACTGCCTGCCTGTCTAACTCCTGCTATCACCTTCGCCACTGAAAATATGCAGCTGGATTAGTCCTCAGAAGGACTGTTAGTTTCCATGGATATACAGTACAGACCAAAAGTTTGGACACACCTTCTCATTTAAAGATTTTTCTGTATTTTCATTACTTTGAAAATTGTACATTCACACTGAAGGCGTCAAAACTATGAATTAACACATGTGGAATTATATGCTTAACAAAAAAGTGTGAAACAACTGAAAATATGTCTTATATTCTAATGATTTATTCAAAATTGAAGGCATACTGAACCAGCATGGCTACCACAGCATCTGGCAGCGGCATGCTATTCCATCCGGTTTGCATTTAGTTGGACCATCATTTATTTTTCAACAGGACAATGACCACAAACACACTTCTAGGCTGTGTAAGGACTATTTGACCAAGAGGGAGAGTGATGGGGTGCTACCCCAGATGACCTGGTCTCCACAGTCACCAGACCTGAACCCAATCGAGATGGTTTGGGGTGAGCTGGATCGCAGAGTGAAGGCAAAAGGGCCAACAAGTGCTAAGCATCTCTGGGAACTCCTTCAAGATTGTTGGAAGACCATTTTCGGTGACTACCTCTTGAAGCTCATCAAAAGAATGCCAAGAGTGTGCAAAGCAGTCATCAAAGCAAAAGGTGGCTACTTTGAAGAACCTAGAATATAAGACATATTTTTAGTTGTTTCACACTTTTTTGTTAAGTATATAATTCCACATGTGTTAATTCATAGTTTTGATGCCTTCAGTGTGAATGTACAATTCTCCAAGTCATGAAAATACAGAAAAATCTTTAAATAAGAAGGTGTGTCCAAACTTTTGGTCTGTACTGTATATACAGTATATGTTGTAGAATACCTATACTAACTATAAACAAGCAAATCTCTCCCTACTAGAGATGAGCGTTGTTCGACTCGAACTGTTCGCCAATCTCAAATTCGAGCTGTTTTGGGCGGTGTTCGAGCCGTTCGGCGAACACGAACGATTTGAGAAAAATTCGGCTGTTCGAGGTTATGTTCGATAACTGTTCGTGCACCAAAATCATAACTGGATTTTTTCTCAGTAATGATGAAAATTAATGTTAATACGCAGTTTGAGTGTACAACGGGGCGGGGGGAGGGGCAGGGGATGGATCTCTGCAGGAATAATGAAGATCTCCATTTTTTTTTTCTCTTTCCCGCATTTACAGTGGGGAGGTGCAATCTGTCAGTCTATCAGCAGCGCACACACGAAGCGAAGTGCTTTTTTTCACATAAGCAAGGGCATGTGTCATTGGCAGTGTATGTCACATGTCCTTGCCCTATAAGACCAAGCCATTTTCCCCGTCGCCACCATTTTCTCACTGTTGCAGCTGCGTGTTAGACGGCACCGCTGTTGCTGTGTGCGCTATACCTTGTTAATTTCAAGCCAATTTTCGCACAAATCTACAGATAGCTTGGGAGTAGGGAATAGTTGTGATTGCAGTCCTTTTAAGGACTTGGTTACAGCGTTTCCTACGACTTTTATCAGGCAGGTCTGTGCTCTTAAATAGATAGGTTGGGAGTAAAGACTAATTGTAATTGCAGTCCTTTTCAGGACTAGGTTACATCAGTTCCTATCAGTTTTTGCCAGGCAGGTCTGTGCCAGTGCTGTGCAAGTTTTTTACACAGCATTTGGCTGAATCTAGCAAAGCTAATCCTTTTTGGCCTATTGTAGAGTGTGTTAGTCAGTGGAGTAGCCTATCTGTGTTGCAAGATATACCACCTGAGTATAGAATACCAATTTTTTTACTGCACCTAGTGAAGTAAAATCTTTTGGGCATAGCATCATTCTATTAGTCCATCTATACTGACCTCCATCAGGTTGCAAATTGAATATAATTTTTTTCTGCATCTAGCTCTGAAAAAAATTTGTGCTTCTAGCAGTGTGTGGGACTTTTTCTATTAGTCCATCTATACTGACCTCCATCAGGTTGCAAACTGAATATAATTTTTTTCTGCATCTAGCTCTGAAAAAATATTTGGCCTTCTAGCAGTGTGTGGGACTTGTTCTATTAGTCCATCTATACTGACCTCCATCAGGTTGCAAATTCAAAATAATTTTTTGTCTGCATCTAGTTCTGAAAAAATATTTGGCCTTCTAGCAGTGTGTGGGACTTTCTCTATTAGTCCATGTATACTGACCTCCATCAGGTTGCAAATTAAAAATAATTTTTATCTGCATCTAGCTCTGAAAAAATATTTGGCCTTCTAGCAGTGTGTGGGACTTTCTCTATTAGTCCATGTATACTGACCTCCATCAGGTTGCAAATTAAAAATAATTTTTATCTGCATCTAGCTCTGAAAAAATATTTGGCCTTCTAGCAGTGTGTGGGACTTTCTCTATTAGTCCATCTATACTGACCTCCATCAGGTTGCAAATTAAAAATAATTTTTTTCTGTATCTAGCTCTGAAAAAATATTTGGCCTTCTAGCAGTGTGTGGGACTTTCTCTATTAGTCCATCTATACTGACCTCCATCAGGTTGCAAACTGAATATATTTTTTTTCTGCATCTACCTCTGAAAAAATATTTGGGCTTCTAGCTGTGTGTGGGACTTGTTCTATTAGTCCATCTATACTGACCTCCATCAGGTTGCAAACTGAATATAATTTTTTTCTGCATCTAGCTCTGAAAAAATATTTGGCCTTCTAGCAGTGTGTGGGACTTTCTCTATTAATCCATCTATACTGACCTCCATCAGGTTGCAAACTGAATATATTTTTTTCTGCATCTACCTCTGAAAAAATATTTGGGCTTCTAGCTGTGTGTGGGACTTGTTCTATTAGTCCATCTATACTGACCTCCATCAGGTTGCAAACTGAATATAATTTTTTTCTGCATCTAGCTCTGAAAAAATATTTGGCCTTCTAGCAGTGTGTGGGACTTTCTCTATTAGTCCATCTATACTGACCTCCATCAGGTTGCAAACTGAATATAATTTTTTTCTGCATCTAGCTCTGAAAAAATATTTGGCCTTCTAGCAGTGTGTCGGACTTTCTCTATTAGTCCATCTATACTGACCTCCATCAGGTTGCAAATTAAAAATATTTTTTTGTCTGCATCTAGCTCTGAAAAAATATTTGGCCTTCTAGCAGTGTGTGGGACTTTCTCTATTAGTCCATCTATACTGACCTCCATCAGGTTGCAAACTGAATATATTTTTTTTCTTCATCTACCTCTGAAAAAATATTTGGGCTTCTAGCTGTGTGTGGGACTTGTTCTATTAGTCCATCTATACTGACCTCCATCAGGTTGCAAATTGAATATAATTTTTTTCTGCATCTAACCTAGCCAATAGTTTTGGCCTAATACCACAGTTTGGCCACTCAGCCCTGCTCGGTTCCCATCCATTGTTTTTTTGTGCAAACAACTCCAGAGGTGTGAATTAGTTAACCACCAAAATGAGTGGGAAAAGGCCTGCTGCTGGTGGAAAGGGGAATAGGCGTGTTGGGAAGGGGAAAAAAGGTTGTGTCCGTGGGGTAGGTGTTAAAGCAACAGTAACATCTGCAGAAGAAAGACCATCTTCCAGCCAAACTAAAATGTCTACTTCTTTTAGCGGACAATGTGATAAGATCCCTTTCTTACGGCCACGCCAATCGCTACAAATTCCAGATGAGGCATAAAAACAGCAGGTGCTTCAACGGATATCAAGTGTTCCTTCAAGTGGGCTCTCCTCCACATCAACTTCAACATCACAAATACTCCAGTCCTCAAAGGTGTCACCCCAATCGCACTTGCTTCCTCACAGCTCCCAAATCTCCAGCTGCCCGTCTGAGTATGAGGTAGAACAGATGGTTGAGTCTGCAGAGCTGTTTACTCATACTATAGCCTGGGAATCAGAGGTCGACTCCAGCGCTTCTGTGAATCCAGACGAGGAAATGATCTGCACTGATGCCCAGAATCTTTATGAGTCGGATCCAGGACTCTGTGATAACGCAGAGGGTGATGATGATGAGGTTGGAGATCCCACTTACTGTCAACCCACAGTCAGCCAGTCGATGAGGTCAGCAGAGGAGGTGGAGGAGGATGCTAGTGACGACGAGGTCAGGTTGCGCCTTCCTGGACAGACTCGTAGTACTGGAAGCATGTCAACAACTGCATCCTCAACCACAATTCTGCCTCTCACCACAAGTCGTGGTGGCTCTTCAGGTCACATGGGTGCTAAGCCTTGCATAGCCTGGGCATTTTTTCAGATCGATAAAGATGACCCAACTCGTGTTATCTGTAACATTTGTCAGCAAAAGCTAAGTAGAGGCCAAAAAATACATAGTTTGAGTACTTCTTGCATGAACCGGCACATGGACATGAAGCATAAGCTGCAGTGGGAAGCTCACTGTGCTACAATGCGGCCTAGCCGGCCGGGCCAGCCACCGTCTGCCATATCTTGTGCATCCGCGGCCTCTTCATCCTCTGTGACTGGGGGGACAGCAGTCACACCTGTTTTGGGGCGCAGACCTGCCACCTCTTTACCCGCAACAGCCAGCGTGATTGGCAGGTCATCATTTTCTTTGGAGGTGGTAACACCAGCTGGTGTTGAGCACTGTCCGACATCGATAGCACCACCTTTGGATCAAGGCAACCTAACAAGTCCGCCAGCATCTTCCTCACAGACCGGCAGTTTGCCGGGGACACCCTTATCAACCCCGTCTAAGCACAATAGCCAGCCCTCGGTCCCTCAGATGTGGACAAGTAAAAGACCATTTCCTCCTAGCCATGAGAAAGCTAAGAGGTTGAATTTCACCATCTGCAAGCTCTTGGCTACAGAAATGCTGCCTTTCCGCCTGGTGGACACAGAGGATTTTCGAGACCTTATGTCCATCGCAGTGCACCTGTACCAGATGCCCAGTCGGCACTACTTCTCAAAGAAAGGTGTGCCTGCGCTCCACCAACATGTCGCACACAACATCACCGCTTCTTTGAGAAACTCTGTGTGTGACAGGGTGCATTTCACCACAGACACTTGGACGAGTTGGCATGGACAGGGGCGTTACATGTCGCTGACTGGGCACTCGGTAACTATGGTGACAGCAGGACAAGGGGCTGCTGTCCAAGTCTTGCCGTCCCCACGAGTTGTGCGTCAATCCTCTTTATCTCAAAGTTCCTCCACTGCTTCTGCCTCCTCAACCTCCTCTCGGTCCTCCACCTGCACCCAAAGCCTGTCTGGTCATGCCACAAGCTTTCTAACTGCGCAGAAGGGATCCTGCACACCTCCTTACTATGCTGGCAGTAGGGCTCAACGTCATCAGGCGGTTTTTACTTTGAAATGTCTGGGAAATGTGAGTCACACAGCTGAGGAGTTGTGGTCAGCTCTGGAGAACCAATTTCATGAATGGTTGTCTCCACTGGACCTGAAACCAGGGAAGGCTGTGTGCGACAATGCTGCAAACCTGGGTGCGGCCCTTCGCCGGGGCAATGTCACACACGTGCCTTGTATGGCTCACGTGTTGAACCTGGTTGTCCAGCAATTTTTAGCCCACTATCCTGGACTAGATGGCCTTCTGCAGAGGGCACGGTCGCTGTGTGCTCACTTCCGTCATTCGCATCCCACAGCTCAGCGACTTACTTCTCTACAGAAGTCGTTGGGCCTGCCACTTCACCGGCTAAAATGCGATGTGCCTACCCGGTGGAATTCAACTCTGCACATGTTGCAGCGTCTGTGGCAGCATCGAAAAGCCCTGGTGCAATACGTTCTGACGTATAGCCTGGGCCAACGAGATCCAGAGGTGGGGCAAATCACGCTGGAGGAGTGGTCTCAGATCAGGGACCTATGCACCCTTCTGCACAGTTTTGAAATGGCGACGAAGATGTTTAGTGCTGACGATGCCATTATCAGCATGACTATTCCGGTGATTTACATGCTGGAGCACATGTTAAACAGAATTCGGAGTCAGGTGGTGGCACAAGAGGAGGTGGAGGAAGTAGAGGATGAGGAGTTGTATGCGGAAGGGCTAACATCTGCAAGGTCCAGACGGTCTGCAGCACCAAGGCGGCAGGCATGTGAGGGTGGGGGAGATGGTTTTACCAGGGCGCATGGTAGCAGCCAAACTAGTGAGGAAGGTGCAGGAGCCCAGGAAGAAGTGGAGGACGAACTGATGGAAGACTCATCAGATGAGGGAGACCTTGATCACATTTCTGTTGTGTGAGGTTGGGGGGAGAGGACAGAGGAAGGAAGCATGATTGTCACCTCGCCACCAACACAACAGGGATTTGGTGCTCCTGGATGCGCAACACACATGAGTGCCTTCTTGCTGCACTACCTGCAACATGACCCTCGAATTGTGAGAATTAGAAATAATCCTGACTACTGGGTTGCCATACTGTTAGATCCCCGGTACAAAAGTAAATTTGCAGAAATTATTCCTGCCATAGAAAGGGATGCACGCATGCAGGATTATCAGCAGAGACTGTTGCAGAATCTTACATGTGCTTTTCCACAAAACACCAGTGGTGCACGTAGTGAATCTCACAGTTCCAACTTGCCAACCGTGGGACAGTCGAGTGTTCAGCACTCAAACCGTAACAGAACCACAGTATCTGCTGGTAACATCAATTTTGTGGAATCATTTCACCACTTTTTTAGCCCATCCTTTGCAAGGCCACAGGAGACAAGAAGTCTGACACATAGTCAACGCCTAGAGACGATGGTACAGGAGTATCTCCAAGTAAACATTGAAGCCATGACTGTGTCACTGGACCCTTGCTCTTTTTGGGCTTCCAATCTGGATAAATGGCTGGAGCTAGCCACTTACGCCTTGGAGATATTGTCATGCCCCGCAGCCAGCGTTCTGTCTGAACGTGTGTTCAGCGCTGCTGGTGGTGTGCTGACAGATAAGCGCACGCGGCTCTCCACTGATAATGTAGACAGACTCACGTTCATAAAGATGAACAAATCATGGCTCCGAAACAACTTTTCTACCCCTGTGTCATCCTGGGGAGAGTAAAAGCTTGATGATTGGTTAAAATCACCTCACCAACCGTTTTAAGCTTTCAAATTACTAATCATGTTTATCTGTATCTTGGCTGGAAAATAATTTGGGCTTTGTAGCAGTGTGCAGCACTGATTCTATTAGGCCATCTATAATAAGCTCCACCAGATTTAAAATTACTAATCATGTTTATCTGTATCTTGGCTGGAAAATAATTTGGGCTTTGTAGCAGTGTGCAGTACTGATTCTATTAGGCCATCTATACTAAGCTCCGCCAGATTTAAAATTAATAATAATTTTTAGCTACATCTAGGCCGGAAAATAATTTTGGGGCTCTGAGATGCGCAAGACACATAAGTGCCTTCTTGCTGCACTACCTGCAACATGACCCTCATATTGTCAGAATTCGAAGTATTCCTGACTACTGGGTTGCCACACTCTTAGATCCCCCAAACTTTTCGATCAACCTTTTCATTTTAATAAAGACCAAAAAAATGGTCATTTTTGAAATTATAAGCATTAGCAGGTTATTAGAAACTGAAATCAAACAGTTTTCAACTCAAAACTTTATTCTAGGTGATGTTACATTTTCACATAGGACCCCTTGTTCGAAAGGAGCTTCTGAACTCTCTCTTCCATTGAATTTGTCAGGTTTTGGATGGTTTCTGCTTCAATTGTTTTGCATGAGGACAGAATACCCTCCCAGAGCTGTTGCTTAGATGTGAACTGCCTCCCGCCATCATAGACACTCCTTTTGATGATGCTCCAGAGGTTCTGAATGGGGTAGAGGTCAGGGGAGCATGGGGGTCACACCATAAGTTTGTCCCCTTTTATGCCCATATCAGCCAGAGATGCAGATGTTTTATGTGCAGCATGAGATGGTGCATTATCATGCATAAAAATGATCTTGCTGTGGAATACACGGTTCTTCTTCTTGAACCATGGCAGGAAGTGCTGTTTGAGAAACTCCACATACATTATGGAGTTCATCTTTACCCCTTCAGGGATCCTAAAGGGGCCGACAATCTCTCTCCCCATGATTCCAGCCCAAAACATTACTCCACCTCCTCCTTGTTGGCGCTGTAGCCGTGTTTGCGGGGGGTGTCCATCAACCAGCCATGCTCCACTCCATCCATCTGGACCATCGAGCGTTGCACGGCACTCATCCGTGAACAAAACAGTTTTGAAATCAGTCTTCATGTAATGTTTGGCCCACTGGAGTCGTTTCTGCTTGTGTGAAGTGGATAGAGGAGGTCGACAGGATGGCGTATGCACAGCTGCAAACCTCTGAAGGACCCTGCATCTTGTTGTTCGGGGGATGTTGGAGGCACCAGCAGCTTCAAAAACTTGTCTGCTGCTATGACAAGGCTTTCTTGCTGCTGCTCTTTTAACCTGATGTAATTGCCTGTAGGAAAGAGTCCTCAATTTGCCCTTATCAGCACGCACACGTGTGTACTGTGAATCAGCTACATACTTCTTGATTGCCAAGACACTTCATCCTGATCATCGCACAATGTTGATTGTAGTCATGCCTTGACCTAAACACTCCACAATTTGTTGCTTCTCAGCAGCCGACACATCCTTTTTCTTTCCCATTTTGGCAGAAAATGTAGGCTGCTTAATAATGTGGGACAGCCTTCTTAAGTAGTCTTGCCTTTCATTGGACACACCTGCCAAACTAATTAGCACAGGTGTCTGCAATTGCTTACAGTGATACAAAGAGCCCTGACACACATCACCATCAATGAGTTTAACTGACAAACCAACAAATTCTTCCCTTATCACTCCTAAACACCTTTTGCATAATAATTTGGAACACAGTGTACATGTGCTTTTCCACAAAACACTAGTGGTTCACGTAGTGAATCTTACAGTTCTAACTTGCCAACCGTGGTCTGTATGGAGTTGTTCAATAAAGGGCCCAAAATTAAGATAACATAGATGGGAGAGGTCTCTATGAATAGGAATTCCTAAGTATTTGATACCCTGTGAGGGCCAGGCAAAGGGAAAGTTGGACTGGATGGAATCCTGTATGGATTTGGGGAGGGAGACATCGAGGGCCTCAGACTTCGCTGCATTGATTTTAAAATTTGACCATGTAACAAAGTGATCTATTTCAGCCATAACAGCATGGATGGATATATGTGATTGAGTGATATATACTAGGACATCATCAGCAAATAGAGAGCACTTGTACTCGGTGCCTCCCACCTCAATCCACCTAATATTGGGGTTATGGCGAATTGATGAGAGCAGGTGCTCCGTCACTAGGATGTATAAGAGAGGGGACAGAGGACATTCCTGCCTTGTCCCATTGGTGATTGTGAAAGGTGATGAAAATGTTCTGATGCACCCCCTGGGCCTTGGGACACCCGGAACCGGACCGTTTTTGGTGGATGCTGGTGGTTGTAGTCTCCGTGGCGGCAACCCGCTTCCGTGGCTCAGGGCGGTCAAACCAGTGGCGGAACTATTTATGTGGTTTTGATGTTTAAATGTCCGACTACGCCACCCGTGGATTGCGGTCAGAGTGAACCGCCGCTGCAGGGCAGACCGCTGAGGCTGGTGTTGTGGGTGCAGCAGAGCGTAGCATAACTCCCCACGGGAGGAGTATAGCCTCAGGGCAGTGTATGCGGAGGATGGGGGTGATGGTGCAGGGCAGCAGCAATAACGACACGGAGTCAGTGATGCAGTCCAGGGCCTTTACTCACAGTTCTTATTATCCAGACAACGTCTGCAGGTAACGGCTGCCCACGTCGTACTGTGCTCACCAGGTGAGGGGCTCAGACAACTCCCAGATAACTTTGGAGCGCTTCACATGGCCCCCTTTGTGTGTCCTTTGTCTGGCCTTTCTTACCAATCATTCTGTCCGGCTGCCTCGGGCCTCCTCTTGGTAAACTTGGCGCCAGTTTCCCTGACCCTATGTGGTGCCTTCCTAGCGGGTGTAGCGAGGGGCTGCACCACATAAAATGTCACAGCCTGCGGTTTCTAGCTGAGGGTCGTTTCCTGCCTCCACTAGTTTCGGGGACCGGTCTCCCCCTTTGGCCTGACCCCTCCATGCAGGTGGATTCGGGCGTGCGGTGGCGACTCGCCCCTCCGCACCCCTGGGATCCCTTCGTTCCTCGTTCCTGGAGCCTTCTCCACTCCTCTTCCTTCCTTCTCCCTCTTCCAGGCCTGGGCCTCTGTTACTAGGCCCGCCTCCGGAGCAGAGCTCATGCAGAGCCCCTGCTCCCTGTCACTTCTGCTCAGACTTCTCTGCACTGAACTAAGATGGTGCCCACCTTTTATACTCCCTTCTCAATGCACCCAGGAACTGCTTCCTCCCTGCTACTGCACTACAGGGTTTCCCTTCCTCAGTGTTCCCTCCCCCCACTCCAGCCAGGGACAGGGACTGTCGTGCTCATCTCAGGGGCATATTGGTCACCCTGCCCCACGACAATGTGGTGTAATGCATGCAGGTGTTGGGTCCTGATCCACACTCCATCCTTACCTGAGAGTGAGATATCACACCTCTGGGTGAGGTGCAATACCTCTGTAGCAACCGAGCCCTCAGGGGGCTACAGTTCCATTTATCTTCAGCCTAGGTGACTTATTGCGATACAGGGCCGTGATTTTGGCTATAAAAGGGTCCCCTAGACCCCTACCCCAAGCTTTTTAAGAGAATCATATATGGCGTGCCAGGAGACTCTATGGAATGCTTTCTCAGCATCCAATGAGAGTATCTAATTACAAATTTTTAACTGCATCTAGCCCAGGAAATACTTTGTGCCTAGTAGCAGTGTCTGCTAGTCAGCAGATTATCCCGGCTGTTAAGCAAGCTACACCACCTGTAGTTTGGACACTTAATTTTTTCAAAGGAAATGCTTCGGGACCACGGGATACTCAGTGAAGAGCATCAGGAGGCACCCCAAGGCATAGGGGCTGGGACTGGCAGTAGGATGCCTTGCGGTGGACAGCCGAGCTCGATCCTTATAAAAGCTTTTTAACTGCAGCAGCTTTAGTGGACGCTACTGGAGCTGGAATTACACGGCTGCTGGCATGAGACTTACCCTCCAATAGATCCTTGTAAATGGATTTAAAGTGTATTCATTCAAATTAGAGAGACAATTTAAATTAAAAAGCTTAGAGCTGCCTCCACCACAGGGGGGCTCGCTCGACCCACCAGCGGACAGGCACCAGAATTGGGAGAGGGGGGCTGGCCGTCAGGGTTCACCGCGGCTCTGGCACAAACCCGTCAACACGGAGGTGGCACGGGCAGGAGCGGACTGGCCGCGTCGGCTTCTCACTTTTTGGATTTTAGAAGGGCATGACATGCCTATATCTGTGTCTCCCCCTCCTTTTACTCCTCCACCTCTTTTCTTTTCGCATGACTATATGTACTTGTCACTTTTCCATGTGTTAGTTGTGTCTTCTGAGCAGTTTGTCAGCTTTTGGACACCTTTGAAGGTGTTTTCTATGTGTTTCTATGTGTTTTTGTTGGCCTGCCATTGGTTTTAATGGTGTTCGAAGGTGTTCGACAAACAGTTCGGCGAACACACGGGTGTTCGACGAACCGAACCGAACCCGAACACTACGGGGGTGGCTCAACACTACTCCCTACTCTGCCTGATTCTGGGGTGGACTGTGATGAGCATAGCGGCGCCAGGTCTTATATAGACCTGATGAGGCTGTGCGGCCAGCCAATCATTGTAATGCTCACAACCAACATGGCCACTGCATTACAATGCATAGCAAGCAATCCCTGGATGGTCATTGGCTCTTTAAAGAGCGCCAAACATGCAGGGCGGGGACCCGAGTTCCCCCCTGAGCAACCCAGAAATACTCGCCGAGCTTGTCGAGCACCGTGATGCTCGGGAGAGTACTGAGCAGTGGCGAGCACGTTCACTCATCACTATTCCTAAGCATAAATCTAAACATGCAGCTCTTGGTTTGTCTTGACGGCAGAGTTTGTGCTAGAGAGCACAACTGAGAAAATGTCTCAGTTTTTGGACAGTGGAGCTGGAGTCAGCATGGTTGATGCTGGCTTTGTGAGAACTCATGGGCTTACAGTGGGTAGAGCCAGAGCCCAGACCTAAACCCAATGGAGCATCTCTGGAGAGACCTGAAAATGGCTGTCCACCAACGTTCACCATCCAACCTGACGGAACTGGAGAGGATCTGCAAGAAAGACTGGTAGAGGATCCCCAAATACAGGTGTGAAAAACTTGTTGCATCATTCCCAAGAAGACTCATGGCTATACTAGCTCAAAAGAGTGCTTCTACTCAATACTGAGTTAAGGGTCTGAATACTTATAAGCATGTGATATTTCAGTTTTTCTTTTTTAATAAATTTACAAAAATTTCTACATTTCTGTTTTTTTCAGTCAAGATGGGGTGGAGTGTACGTAAATGAGAAAAAAAAATAAACTTTTTAGAATTTATTAAATGGCTGCAATAAAACAAAGAGTGAAAAAATTAAAGGGGTCTGAATACTTTCCGTACCCACTCTACTTGCAGTACGTTAGCTAAGCCCATCCCTATTTATGCCATTGACTCAGCTTCATTTGCTCAGAGATGTTTGACACAGATTGTACATGATATAAGACTGAAGGTGGGGCGCCTTTATTATGAAGTAATCCTTTGTTATGTCCTGGAGGGTCTTCCCACTCCTGTTGTACTGGGTCTACCCTGGTTGGTGAAACATAATCCGGTAGTGGATGGCAATACAGGGAAATTATGGAATGAGGAGATTACTGTCATGAAAACTGCTTAAACACTTCTCTTTCTGCAGTCTTTACAGAGACCTTACCTGCATTTCTGTCTGGTTTTGAGGACATATTTTCTGAGAAGGGGTGTTAGGATGTGCCTGTCCCATTAACCTGATTCCCGGAGCTAAACTACCCAAGTCCAGACTGTATTATCTTTCTTGTCCTGAGAGGCAAGCCATGAAGGATTTAATTGCTGAGAGTCTGGAGAAGGGACATATCAGATCCTCATCTTCGCCCGTGGCGGCAGGGTTCTTCTTCATTAAGAAGAAAGATGAGGGTCTCCATTCCTGTTTAGATTTTCAGGAATTGAATCAAATTACCATTCAAGATCCGTATCCTCTTCCTCTGATTCTGGATTTATTCACCCAAATGGTGGGAGCTAAAATGTTCTCCAAGTTGGATTTAAGGGGAGCCTACAATCTGGTTACAATCAGAGAGGGGGATGAATGGAAAACAGCTTTCAATACCCCTGAGGGGCATTTCGAGAGTCTGGTTATGCCGTTTGGTCTCACCAATGCACCTGCGGTTTTCCAGCATTTCATAAATTATATTTTCCACCATTTAGTGGGCAGGTTTGTGGTGGTCTACTTGGATGATATTTTGATTTACTCACCTGATTTAGAGACACATCAGGGTCATGTTAAACAGGTACTACACATTTTAAGAGATAACAAACTTTATGCCAAACTGGAGAAATGTGTTTTCGCTGTCCATGAGGTGCAATTTTTGGGGTATCTGCTGTCACCGTCGGGTTTTCGGATGGATCCGGAGAAGATACGTGCTATACTTGATTTGGATCGTCCTGAGAACTTGAAGGCATTGCAGCGCTTTCTGGGGTTTACTAATTTTTACCCGAAATTTATCCAAAATTATTCTGTAATAGTAAAACCCCTCACTGACATGACGAAAAAGGGATCTGATTTTTCTAATTGGTCGAATCCCGCCCAGCAGGCCTTTTCCTCTTTAAAGAGATGTTTTGCCACGGCACCTATACTCAGTCAACCCGATGTTTCTCATCCTTTCTTGGTTCAAGTTGATGTGTTAGAGGTGGGGGTTGGGGCTGTGTTGTCTCAAGGTCCTTCCCCTGGTAAATGGTGTCCATGTGCTTTCTTTTCCAAGAAACAGTCTTCGGCCACGAGAAATTATGACGTGGGTAATAGGGAATGGTTTAATTGGTTTTGAGGAATGGCGATTGGTTGGAGGGGCAGTCCATCCTGTTCCTGTTATCACGGACCATAAGAACCTGTCATATCTTCAGTCTGCTAAGAGTCTCAACTACTGATGGGTGAGCACGCTCGCTACTGCTCGGTACTCGCCCGAGCATCTCACTGCTCGAGATGCTCTGCACTCAGTGAGTATTTCCGGGATGTTCGGGCAGGAGCTTGTGTCCCCGCCCTGCATGTTTGGTGCTCTTTAGAGAGCCAATGAACATGCAAAGATTGCTTGCCATGCACTGTAATGCCATAGCCATGCTGGTTGTGGCATTACAGTGATTGGCTGGCCTCATAGCATCATCAGGTCTATATAAGACCTGTAACGCTAGGCTCGTCACAGTTTAACTTTCAGAAAGGCAGAGTATGGAGAGGTGCTGCTGTGTGAGGGACAGAATTGGCGGTATTTTAGTTAGATATAGGTACTCCAGGAGTATATATATATCCATCTGAATGAACAGTCCTTCTGAGGACTAATTCAGCTGCATATATTCAGTGGTGATAGCAGGAGTTAGGCAGACAGAGATTGTGAACACTATACAGCACAATAGTGCCCATTGCACATTCTGTCTGCTCCTGCTGTTACAGATATCCGTAGACATAGTCCCAGATATCAGGGGCCAGGGCTAATTTTTTTTTAATCTTAATCCTGATTATTTTCTAAAAGAGTCCAACATTTTACTGCTCCATTTTCTTTTTAGCACAGCAGAATGCAGCCAGATCTTTTCCATCATCAGACGTGATCCCATATTACAGCGATAAAAATCCAGAAATTTGTAGTGAACGTGGAAAATATTATCCTTCATTTACAGTTTGGCAGCAGTGTGTCAGTGAAGCTATTCACACATGGTCACTGGCAATAATAGGAATCTGCAAGCCCGCTATTTAAAATCGTGGGCATCCATCAGACGTATCACATATTACTGCGGTACAAATCCAGCCATTTGTAGCGACCGTGGAAAATATTGTCCTCCATTTACAGTTTGTAGCAGTGTGTCAGTGAAGCTATTCATATGTGGTCACTGTGAATAATAGGAAACTACAAGCCTGCTATTTAAAACCGTGGGAGTCCGTCAGATGTATCACATATAACTGCGGTACAAATCCAGCCATTTGTAGCGACCATGGAAAATATTGTCCTCCATTTACAGTTTGTAGCAGTGTGTCAGTGAAGCTATTCACATGTCGTCTCTGTGAATAATAGGAAACTTCAAGCCCGCAATTTAAAACCGTGGGCATCCGTCAGATGTATCACATGTAACTGCGGAACAAATCCAGCCATTTGTAGCAACCGTGCAAAATATTATCCTCCATTTAAAATGGGTAAGGCACGAGGCAATGGACGGTGAAGTGGACGTGATGGTGCATGCAGAGGTCAAGGCCGAGGCCGGGGGCAAGCTGAAATTGTGCCACAACAAACACCCACAACAAAAGGTTGTTGGTTGGATAGCAGATAATGCTTCCAGTCACTTTGCCAACAACACCACCACCCTGTCTTCCACACGTTCAAGTCTCAGTAGACAAGAGTCTGGACCACATATTCCTCACCCTGATCCTCCTTCTTCCCACATTGCCGAGTGCCCAGAGAGAACTGATCCCACACTTGAACACTGCAAAGATCTGCTCACTTTTCCATTTATAGATCCTTCTGGCCTCTTGCCCAGCCAGTTTCAAGTGGGGCAAGAGGAGATCTCATGTAGCGATTCCCAAATATTTGGGCAGGCACATTCAGTCGAAGGCAATGGTGGGAAAGTGCAATTACTGTCACAAGAGGTAGATGATGATGAGACACAATTGCCATAAAGTCAGGAGGAGGACCAGGGTGTGGTAGTGGAAGACGAGGTGGTGGACTATGAAGTCACTGACCCAACCTGGCAAGGTGACATGCAGAGCGAGGACAGCAGCACACAGGGGGAGGGAGGTGTAGCACCATAACAGGCAGGAGCAAGCAGTGTGGTGGCCACAGACACGAGGCGGGCAACCATTCCCCGTAAGACCAACATGACGGAAGTTGCCAGTACAACTGTTAGGTCTTCCTGAGCCTGGTTGTTTATTTAAAGACTCTGCAGATAACCCCAAAAAGGCCATTTGCACCACCTGCCAGGCCAGCATCAGCAGTGATAGCAAAACTAGCAGCCTGATCACCACCAACATGCTCAGGCACATGACAGTAAAGCACTCGACTAGGTGGGCCGAACGCCAGGGTCCAGAAACAGGGTCTGCGGGTGACACCACTGCTTGATCCGCTGTTGTGCTTGCACACCAATCCCCTGTCCATGGCGCATGCGAAGATGCTTCCCCGCCCTGCACCTCTCTCGCAACTACCACTATCAGCAACCACATCCACATCCTTGTCCTCCTAAATTTAGGCAGCCGTTGCAGCCTGTAGTGGCGGCGTCCCTGCCCTCTGCTAGGCAGGGACGCTGTTCCCCTCACCGCTCTGCTCCGTGCCCGGCGTCCCTCTCCCGCTCTGCTGGCAGCGCGCGCTCCTTCCCGGCCACTGTGCTTAGGGCGCGCGCGCGCGCCCTCCCTCCCTCTTAAAGGGGCCGCGCGTGCCGTCCTAAGGAGTCCCCGGCCAATGGCCGGAGGACTTTACCATATATAAGGCACCTCCTCCAAAATGGAGGTGCCCGAGCAATGTTGTTGCACCGTTCTACTCTGCTTCAGCCCTCAGGTCCCGTTGCCAGTTACCTGCCAGTTACCTGCCAGATTCCTGCCAGCTTGCTGTCCTAATCCTGCCTGATTTCCTGTTACCTGCCTGCCTGCCTGAGGTCCGACGGTCTGCCTTACAACTCCGGTCAGTCTGTCTAAGGACCAACTTGCCCGCTCACCTGGGAGCGCACATCAGCTACCTGCCTGCTTGCCTGAGGTCCGACGGTCTGCCTTACAACTCCGGTCAGTCTGTCTATGGACCAGCTTGCCCGCTCACCTGGGAGCGCTTCTCCGCTACCTGCCTGCTTGCCTGCCCGGAGGCTCCGCTGTCACGTGCTGTGACCACCAGCTATTCCAGACTCTTGCCCGCTCACCTGGGAGCGCTTCTCCACTACCTGCCTGCTTGCCTGCCCGGGGGTTCCGCTGTCACGTGCTGGGACCACCAGCTATTCCAGAGACTCTTGCCCGCTCACCTGGGAGCGCTTCTCCGCTACCTGCCTGCTTGCCTACCTGGAGGCTCCGCCGTCACGTGCTGTGACCACCTGCTATTCCAGAGACTCTCGCTTGCTCACCTGGGAGCACACATCCTCCATCTGCCTTGCTAGCCTACCTGGAGGTTCAGCCATCACAGGTCGTACCTACCCTTTACCTAGAGACTGCCCCGGTCACTTGCTGTGACCTCCAGCCCGTTCTTCCAGAGACTGCCCCGGTCACTTGCCGTGACCTCCAGCCCGTTCTTCCAGAGACTGCCCTGATCACTTGCCGTGACCTCCTGCCCGTACACCCAGAGACTGTCCCGGTCACCTGCTGTGACTGCCTGCCTGGTCGCCACCCGCTCCCTTACAAGGACCGCTCCCTTGTATAGTAGCCCAGAGGTTCCGCCTCCCAGACCCGTTACAGTTTGCTCGGGCCATGGAACCCGGTGGCACCCAAGCTCCCTCGCTCTCGGACCTGTGTCATGAACTGTCCCGTCAAAGGTCCCAACAGGAGTCCATCCTGGGTCACCTGCGGAATGTCAATACTCGCCTGGACACTCTGACTGTTCCACCAACAACCTCCGCCAGTGCCATGTCTCGCAATCCGGCAGCTCCGCTGTCCACTAACACCATGATATCCTACCCCGGACCTCGGCTTTCTGCACCTCCTCGCTTCGGAGGCGACTCAGCCCAGGCTCGGGGCTTCATAAATCAGTGCACCCTGCACTTTGAACTATTGTCCCACCAGTTTAACTCCGACCGAGCCAAAATTGCATTCATCATGTCCCATCTCACCGGGGAGGCCCTGGCCTGGCTAAATCCTCTATGGGAGAGAGGAGACCCCCTGGTGTCCAACTTGCCTGCTTTTCTCACGGCTTTCCGGAAAGTCTTCGACGAACCCGGACGGAAGACCTCATCCGCATCATCGTTGCTACGACTCCGTCAGGAAAGTCTCACCGTGGGCCAATATGCCATACGGTTCCGTACCCTTGCCTCGGAGCTGGCCTGGGATAACGACGCTCTGGTATCCGTCTTCTGGGAGGGTCTGTCCGGCCGTATTAAAGATGAACTTGCCGGTCGGGACATTCCTACCACTCTCGATGACTTAATAACTCTTGCCACCCGGATTGACCTACGGTTCCAGGAGCGTGCCAGAGAGGTCACCCGTGAGAGGAGGTTACCACGTCTAGCTCCTACTTTTCAGAAACCCGTCACTCCTTCTGTCTCTAACCAGGTACACCCTCCTGAGCCTATGCAGGTCGACCAGACCAAGATGGTCAAGACCCGTCAGGACTTACGCCGTGCCGAGGGGACCTGCTTCTACTGTGGCAGTAAGGAGCACCGGATCCGTGCCTGCCCGGAGAGGTCGGGAAACGCCTGTGTCTAGGTTCGCTCAGAGAGGTCCACCTAGACAAGAATAAATCCTCTCTATCCCTGCTGTTGTCAGTTTCAATCGTCTACGGGGAGAACCGTTATTTCGAACTAGCCCAACTGGACTCTGGAGCAGCCGGGAATCTTATTTCACAGTCCCTGGTAGAGAAATACCGCATCCCCACCAAACCTCTGGCTGTACCCTTGTCTGTTGCTGCCGTGGATGGGGGGCTCTTACCACGCCCCATCCAACTCATCACCGAATCCATTACTCTGCAGGTGGGAATGCTGCATTCTGAAAGTATCTCCTTCCATGTTCTGCCTGGACTCTCTCACGCCCTCTTGCTAGGCCTACCTTGGCTCCAGAAACATGCACCCGTTCTTGACTGGCAGACCGGAGAAGTCCTTCGCTGGGGACAGGGCTGCCATAAGACCTGTCTGGTTCCTGTTCATCCCGTCCGTCCTTCTCCTACCCCAGCTAATCTACCTGGACTTCCGATTCCTTATTGGTCTTATGCGGATGTCTTTAATAAAAAGGAGGCAGAGACACTACCCCCTCATAGACCATACGACTGCCCTATCGACCTGTTACCTGGTACTTCTCCTCCCCGTGGGCGTATTTATCCATTATCCGCTGCTGAGACCCGGTCGATGTCCGAATATATTGAGGAGAATCTGGCCAGGGGATTCATCCGGAAATCTACCTCCCCGGCGGGAGCAGGCTTCTTTTTCGTCAAAAAGAAGGACGGCTCTCTCCGTCCCTGTATAGACTATAGAGGCCTTAACCAGATCACGGTGAAGAATAAGTACTCCCTTCCGCTCATTCCGGAGTTATTTGATCGTCTGAGGGGGGCTAGAATCTTCACCAAACTGGACCTCCGTGGGGCGTACAACCTGGTTCGTATCCGTCAGGGGGATGAATGGAAGACGGCATTCAACACCCGGGACGGCCACTATGAATATCTGGTAATGCCCTTTGGCCTCTGTAACGCTCCTGCCGTCTTTCAAGAGTTGGTCAATGACATCTTCCGGGACCTTCTCTACTCCTGCGTAGTGGTGTACCTGGATGACATCTTAGTCTTCTCTCCGGATCTCCAGACTCACCGGAGGGACGTTCGTCAGGTCCTGCTCAGGCTCAGGCAGAACCATCTCTACGCTAAATATGAGAAGTGCCTCTTTGAGCAGACCTCGCTTCCGTTTCTGGGCTACATTATCTCTCAGACCGGCCTACAAATGGATCCTGAGAAACTGTCTGCCATCGAGAAATGGCCCCGACCAGAGGGGTTGAAGGCTATTCAACGGTTCCTGGGCTTCGCCAACTATTACCGCCTCTTCATCCCGCACTTCTCTTCCCGGACTGCCCCAATTTCCGCGCTCACCCGTAAGGGTACTAATCCCAAAGAGTGGCCGCCCGAAGCAGAGGAGGCCTTTCTTTCCCTAAAACAGGCCTTCTCTTCCACCCCGGTGCTGCATCGCCCGGACGGCAACAAGCAGTTCTTCCTGGAAGTTGACGCCTCCTCCTCTTGAGCCGGAGCGGTACTTACTCAAAAATCATCTTCCGGGAGGATGGTAACTTGTGGCTTCTTCTCCAAACTCTTCTCCTCTTCTGAGCGCAACTATTCCATAGGAGACCGAGAGTTATTGGCCATCAAGCTGGCGTTGGAGGAGTGGCGTTACTAACTCAAGGGGGCTCTTCATCCAGTAATAATTTACACTGACCACAAGAACTTGGCTTACCTCCAGCATGCCCAGAGACTTAACCCGCGCCAAGCCCGGTGGTCCTTGTTTTTTGCTCGCTTTGATTTTGTTCTTCATTTTCGCCCGGCTGACAAAAACGTCAAAGCAGACGCCTTGTCCCGATCCTTTCTGGTGTCCGATCTCGAGGAAGAACCTAAACATATCATCGATCCCGCCAGAGTAATGCAGGTGGCTCCCGTGAGTCTAAATCGTCTCCCTCCCGGTAAGACGTTTGTTTCAGTACCTGATCGGGAGAAGATCCTACACTGGGGCCATTCGTCTAAACTAGCTGGCCACGCCGGTCAGAAAAAGACCCTCCAGCTTATTGCCCGGCACTATTGGTGGCCTACCCTGCACAAGGACATAATAGACTTTGTTTCTGCCTGTGTGTCCTGCGCCCGCAACAAAGTCCCGAGACATCTGCCAGCCGGACGCCTCCTTCCGCTTCCTGTACCTGCTGCCCCCTGGCAGCATATAGCAATGGACTTTATAACTGATCTCCCCGTCTCTGCCGGTTGTACGGTCATTTGGGTGGTCGCTGACCGCTTTTCCAAGATGGCTCACTTTATTCCCCTGCCAGGCCTTCCGTCTGCACCCGAGCTGGCTAAAGACTTTATCCGCCACATCTTCCGTATTCATGGCCTGCCCCTCCACATCGTGTCGGATCGTGGGGTACAGTTCACCTCACGTTTCTGGAGAGCCACTTGTAAACTACTAGACGTCACCCTGGACTTCTCTTCCGCTTACCACCCACAGTCCAATGGTCAAGTGGAGCGGATCAATCAGAACCTGACCAGTTACCTCCGGCACTTCGTTAATGCCCACCATTCTGACTGGGTGGATCTCCTACCATGGGCCGAGTTCTCTTATAATAATCACGAGAGCGAATCCTCCTCCAAATCCCCGTTTTTTGTAGTCTTTGGTCAGCATCCTCGGATTCCTTTTCCTGTCTCCACCTCTGTGGACAACCCGGCTGCGGAATCTCTCGTTAGCAAATTTTCCTCCATATGGGAGAGTACCCGGTCCGCACTCCTTCTGTCATCCGAGCGTATGAAAAGACACGCTGACAAAAAACGCCTGGATCCTCCACAATTTCGTCCAGGAGATAAAGTCTGGCTCTCATCTAAATATGTTCGACTCAAGATACCTTCTTACAAGTTAGGGCCTCGGTTCATCGGTCCTCTGGAGGTCATCAGTCAGATCAACCCGGTGGCCTATAAATTGAAACTCCCGGCCAACTTACGGATCCCTAACTCCTTCCATGTATCTCTCCTCAAACCCGTGGTGCTTAACTCTTTTTCCAAGTCTACAGGTACGCCTCCTGCTCCGGTTTCTGCTGAGGACGAGTTTGAGGTAGAGAACATTCTTGCCACCAAAAGGGTAAGAGGAAAGACCTTTTTTCTGGTAGATTGGAAGGGGTTTGGTCCTGAGGAGAGAACGTGGGAGCCCCGGGAGAACATCCATGCCCCTCTCATCCTAGCTAAATTTCTATCTGGCCTAAAAAAGGGGGGGCCTAAAGGGGGGGGTACTGTAGTGCCGGCGTCCCTGCCCTCTGCTAGGCAGGGACGCTGTTCCCCTCACCGCTCTGCTCCGTGCCCGGCGTCCCTCTCCCGCTCTGCTGGCAGCGCGCGCTCCTTCCCGGCCACTGTGCTTAGGGCTCGCGCGCGCGCCCTCCCTCCCTCTTAAAGGGGCCGCGCGCGCCGTCCTAAGGAGTCCCCGGCCAATGGCTGGAGGACTTTACCATATATAAGGCACCTCCTCCAAAATGGAGGTGCCCAAGCAATGTTGTTGCACCGTTCTACTCTGCTTCAGCCCTCAGGTCCCATTGCCAGTTACCTGCCAGTTACCTGCCAGATTCCTGCCAGCTTGCTGTCCTAATCCTGCCTGATTTCCTGTTACCTGCCTGCCTGCCTGAGGTCCGACGGTCTGCCTTACAACTCCGGTCAGTCTGTCTAAGGACCAACTTGCCCGCTCACCTGGGAGCGCACATCAGCTACCTGCCTGCTTGCCTGAGGTCCGACGGTCTGCCTTACAACTCCGGTCAGTCTGTCTATGGACCAGCTTGCCCGCTCACCTGGGAGCGCTTCTCCGCTACCTGCCTGCTTGCCTGCCCGGAGGCTCCGCTGTCACGTGCTGTGACCACCAGCTATTCCAGACTCTTGCCCGCTCACCTGGGAGCGCTTCTCCACTACCTGCCTGCTTGCCTGCCCGGGGGTTCCGCTGTCACGTGCTGGGACCACCAGCTATTCCAGAGACTCTTGCCCGCTCACCTGGGAGCGCTTCTCCGCTACCTGCCTGCTTGCCTACCTGGAGGCTCCGCGGTCACGTGCTGTGACCACCTGCTATTCCAGAGACTCTCGCCCGCTCACCTGGGAGCGCTTCTCCGCTACCTGCCTGCTTGCCTACCTGGAGGCTCCGCGGTCACGTGCTGTGACCACCTGCTATTCCAGAGACTCTCGCTTGCTCACCTGGGAGCACACATCCTCCATCTGCCTTGCTAGCCTACCTGGAGGTTCAGCCATCACAGGTCGTACCTACCCTTTACCTAGAGACTGCCCCGGTCACTTGCCGTGACCTCCAGCCCGTTCTTCCAGAGACTGCCCCGGTCACTTGCCGTGACCTCCAGCCCGTTCTTCCAGAGACTGCCCTGATCACTTGCCGTGACCTCCTGCCCGTACACCCAGAGACTGTCCCGGTCACCTGCTGTGACTGCCTGCCTGGTCGCCACCCGCTCCCTTACAAGGACCGCTCCCTTGTATAGTAGCCCAGAGGTTCCGCCTCCCAGACCCGTTACACAGCCACTGCATATGCAATAACTGTATAGCAGCAGCGCTCCTTTATAGTGGGAACATTTTGATACTGAGGCCCACCTCTATGTGTCTTCAAATTGGGTATGGCGAGCGATGTGGCGATTGCATCCACCACCCACGCCCCTGTCTTGTGTTTTGTGATGACCTCACTGATTACATTATAACCCAGGATAGGATCCTCTGTCGCGTTCTGATCACTGGTCACGAGATCAGGTACCAAAAGCTCAATGGTGTTGCTGTTCTTCATGGCCCTGAGTTGGAATGTCACTTCCACCCAGCCTATGAAAGGGATTCCGGTCTGGTTGACGGCTTTGCCGTGGAGTTCCATTGGCCCAAAGAGTTCTTTTATTGACCAAAGGCAAGTGTGTTGCAGGTAGCGTCTTCTCCCTTCTTCATTTAAAAGGCTCGCTTGGGCTCCTGTGTCCCACAGTGCTTTTACTAGGAGTCCATCTAGCTGGCACTGTATAAAGCACCTTTCACCGATTAGGCTAATGAGGCTATCTTTACTGACTGAGGAATCCTCCTCTCAGGAGTACATCATTTGACCTCCCCACTGGGCATTAAGTAATTGATGCCCCTGTCTCCCTTGCAGCTGTTGTAGATGGGAACATACTTGGGAATAGTACTGCCGCAGCCATTTTTACCTCATTTTTGACAGTGGTCACACACCGTCCTCTGATTTGATGAATGGCACGCTTCACAAGCCGGGTATCTTCTGTTTTGGAACCCACTCCTGGGTCTGAGGGATACCAGTTCTGGCCTGGAACCTCAATCAACTTGGCTCGCAGTTCTCTTATTACTTCCTCCAGTCAGCGCTGGCATGCCTCTCTTTTGTTGGTGATTTAAGGTTCCCTCTCGGAGGTGGCACTGGAGGGTCTCTATGATGATCTTTGGCCTGCCACCGGGGGTCTCCAACTTCAGCTGACTCATCTTAGTGATTTTATGAGCAGAGCCGTTCTTTAACTTCTGTTCGCTCTCTGACTCCAAACAAGCGGCCTCATTCATTTTTTCAATTAGGACTTCATCCAAAATGCCAGGATCTTTTAGGTGCTCTTTCAGCTGCAACTTGATACCTTTGCTGATTAATCCCGTTCCCAATGATCTCAAGAACTTCTTCTGGACTAGTCCAGCATCAAACTTCTCTTCCGGTTCTACATCTCTGGATGCAAACAACAGTCTATCCTTCAGTTCAAGTGCTCTGAACAAGAAATTTTGGGGTGATTCATTATTTTTCTGTGAGAGGTTAATGAGTCAGTGGAACAATTCTGAAGTACTCTCTTCTTTATAGTGCCCTTTTAAAATCATCTTCAGCTGTTGCAAGGTCAATTGACTTTTCATTTCTAGCATACTTCGGAGGTTCAGTCCTCGGCTGATCTCATCTGGCTGGTAGCCTTTCTGTAAGCCTGCATCGATCTGGTGCAACAAGTTCCTATAAGACAGTCTCTCTTTCTGTTCACACTCTCCAATCTGTCCCAGGATCTTGAATTCTATCCTTGTGGTGATTTGTGGTGTTAGAGGGGACTGTCTCCCTGATTTATCTAACCTGAGCAGGTTAGAGGTCCTGTCTGAGTCTATCACTCATTCAGAGGTTTTGGTCGATTCCTGCAGGGCTGCTGTTAGGGCTTTGAATTGTTCTTTCAATTCCTGTAGTTCTGTCTGTGGACGGAGATTCCCACTTTTGGTAATTGGTGCCGCCCCTCCATCCTCCAACTTAAAACCTGGTTAGAAACTTTGTTAGTTCCTGGAGGAAGGTCCCCATGATGTCTTCAGCTTCTTTCTCCCCCAGCTCATCCATTTTTGCATTAATGGCAGCTAACAATTGCCTGCGGTTGTGTGCTTTGGAAATCTGTTCTACTGACATCTTTATATGTTATATTACTGTTCTCAATTCTTCACAGGTTAACTGAAGAAGCAGCTCACTAATTCTGTCCATTTGTATTTCCACATCCATTGCTGCTAGTGAGTTTTTCTTTAGGGCTGATCCCCTTAAACTGGTGTAGCAGAGTTGAGTTGAGGTGCTGTGCTGCTGTGTTTTTCGAGACACTTTTCCTCGTCTCACTCTACACACTAATTCCCACTCAGGATTCCCCGTATGGGCCACCTATGTTACACGCCCGCCGCTAGGTTCAGATGGGGGCGAGACAGGTTACATGAATTCTTTGGAATCCTAGGGGAACCGTTACTCAGGCCGACCATAGACCATGTGTTGCAGCTTCTCTCAGGCACACAGGGGTATTGACCCTCGGGCACAAACACGTGGGTTGTTTCACTTGCTGACTAGACACACTTGACAAGAGTCCTCATAAATGGTAGAACAGTAGCATTTAATAAGAAGCCGCACAGCCAGGGCAAGTTAAGTATTATGAGCAACAGGCTCCAGTGAGAAACAATAGTTTCCTTAGCAGCACAGCAGTTCACAGTCTTCCCAGTAGTACAGGACAGCACAGTTCTAATGCAAAGGCACATTAATGAACACAGCATTCTTTACAGCACAGTGAGATGGAGGAGGGGTGAGGGTTTGCTGAGGGAGATGATCCCTGTGACGCCATTTCTTCCAGTCCTTATCATTTTGCTTGACAATACTCAGCACTGTTAGTTCAGGAACTCTACCTGACCTGTGGTTAGCTTAACTCCTGGCTTGAATCCTCTTCACTTGCAGGGGTACTTCTGTGAGATACAGAACACACACACCACCTTTCTCTTCGACTCCACCAGCCAAACAGTAAACAACTTCCCCACAATCCCCCTGGGGCTCTGCTAAAACACTCACCTTCTCCTGTGACTGTGTTAACCCCTCTAGTTGTTGGATGCTTCTGGAGCACAACACTTCCTGTCTCATGTGCTTGTGTTACTTCTAATAGTTGCTGAATGCTTTTAAAGCAACAGCACTACTTCTGCATGTCACACTTTGCAACAGCACTACTTCTGCAGGTCACATAATACTCTAACAAAATTGTTAACAGCAGTGACCTGGGAGTCAGAGATGCTTCCAGGGGTCTTTTCCATGCTGTTCCCATGCCATTTCAGCAGTGTTCCCATCAATTTCGACAATTTTTAGGCGCCCTGCAGACCTCTGGTGGGAGGGGGACGCCGGAAAAATGCTCGAGTTTCCCATAGACTTACATAGGACGAGCAACTAGTACCTGAGAATTTTAGTGTTCGCTCATCACTAGTCTCAACCCTAGGCAGGTTAGATGGTCTTTGCTTATTACTAGGTTGAATTTTATTGTCACTTTCCGTCCAGGGACTAAAAACATCAAGCCTGATGCATTCTCCCGGAGCTTCCCTGGTGGTATTGACCATGAGAACACTGTCCCTATTTTGCAGAAGGGGGTGGTCATTTCGGCCTTGTACCCTGACCTGGAAGGGGAGATGTTGGAGGTTCAGGGGGACGCTTCTGTCTCCTGTCTTTTGTCCTTGGAGGTTGTTTGTGCCATCTAATCTGCACCGTAAATAATTAGGGAACATTGCAACTCTGTGCTTGCTGGTCATCCAGGTAGTAAGGCAACTGTGGACCTCCTTTCCCGTCGTTTTTAGTATCTGGGGTGGCGTCAGGATGTGGTTGACCATGTGTCTGCTTGCAGTATTTGTGCACATTCTAAATTATCGCATACTTGTCTGTCTGGTTCTCTTCTGCCTATTCCTAGTAGACCATGGACACACTTGTCCATGGATTTTATTACTGACCTACCAATATCTGCAGGCAAGACTGTGGTTTTGGTGGTTGTGGATAGGTTCAGTAAGATGGTACATTTTATCGCATTACCGACACTTTCAAATGCAAGACTCTGGCTCAGGTATTCATTAATGAGTTTGTGAAGCTTCACGGGCTTCCTTCTGATGTGGTGTCAGATTGGGGGACCCAGTTCGTTTCTAAATTCTGGAAAGCTTTTTGTACTCCACTGGGGGTGCAGTTATCTTTTTCTTCTGCCTTCCATCCTTAGTCGAATGGACAGACTGAGCGAATAAATCAAAATTTGGAGATTTACTTCAGGTGTTTTGTCTTAGAGAACCAGGAGGATTGGGCATCTTACTTACCTTTGGCTGAGTTCGCTATGAACAGTCATCACGAAGAGTCTACTGGCAAGACACCATTCTTTGGTGCATACGGTTTTCATCCGCAGTTTGGTACCTTTAGTGGTGGAGGGGCTTTGGGAGTTCTTGAGGAGGAGCATTTTGGTTCTTCGCTCTCTTCTGTGTGGCAGGGGTTTCAGAATAATATGAAACTCATGGGAGACAGATACAAATGTATGGCTGACATGAAACGCTCATCAGGTTCAGACCTAAGTGTGAATGACTTTTTGTGTTTGTCTACTAGTGTTGAGCCACCCCCGTAGTGTTCGAGTTCGGTTCGGTTCGTCGAACACCTGTATGTTCGCCGAACTGTTCGTCGAACTGTTCGTCTAACACCTTCGAACACCATTAAAACCAATGGCAGGCAAACAAAAACACATAGAAACACATAGAAAACACATAGCATACACCTTCAAAGGTGTCCAAAAGCTGACAAACTGCTCAGAAGACACAACTAACACATGTAAAAGTGACAAGTACATATAGTCATGCGAAAAGAAAAGAGGTGGAGGAGTAAAAGGAAGAGGAGACACAGATATAGGCATATCATGCCCTTCTAAAATCAAGAAAGGCTGGAGTAAAAATCTAAAATCAGCCTACCAACACCCAGACGTCGTGACAAGAAAATTAAAAAAAGAAATATCTTTAGGTAGAATGGCGGTTCCATTCAGAACACTTTCCTTACAAGACGTAGTGGTATCCCCATTGTGAGTTGTGCTAAAAACGGAACCCAATACATTCGGACTAATCCACCATTTGTCATATCCAAGGGGCAGGTCCGTAAACGACAACATCGACGTGGAACCAAGTACAGTAGTATATACTGTACATCCTTTGACAAGGCAATCAGGCGGATCAAGAAGTTGGGAAGGGTCACCCTAATGACCAAAACAGACATTGATGCGACGTTCCAGTTACTTACTACCTGTGCCTCCGAATAGTGTCCACCTATTGGGCTGCTTCTGGGAAGGAGCATACTATATAGATCGCTGTTTGCCCATGGAGTGCTCCAGATCCTGCTCACTATTTGAGGCATTTAGTTGCTTCCTCGAATGGGTTGTAATGGACGTTTCTAAGGGGGCACATATTATCCATTACCTAGACAACTTCTTATGCCTGGGCCCAAAAGATTCGCCACAGTGTGAATACACGCAGTAGTCCACCTGTGAGAAGGAGAGAGCTGGAGGGAGAGCGGACACCACAGAGCCGAGGGGTTAGATGGAGAACGGAAGAAGGAAAGAGGGCGAGGGAGGTAAGGGAGTACAGTGGAAGGCCGACCTGAGCTCCCCCACGTTCCTGCTGGACGGGGAACAGCCCTGGGAAGAAAAGCTCGCTTGCAAATCCCTTTGAGGTTACGGGTGCGAGCGGGCAGAGGGACTACGCTGGAGTGCAAAGCCGACACGGCAAGTCCGTTCCTGCCAGTGCGACCTCCGTGTCGCCGGGTTTGTGCCAGAGCCGCGGTGGACCCTGACGGCCAGCCCCCCTCTCCCAATATTGGTGCCTGTCCGCTGGTGGGTCGAGACCCCCACGGTGGGGGGGGGAGTAACATCTGCAGAAGAAAGACCATCTTCCAGCCAAACTAAGATGTCTACTTCTTTTCGTGGACAATGTGATACGATCCCTTTCTTACGGACACGCCCATCGCTACAAATTCCAGATGAGGCACAAAAACAGCAGGTGCTTCAACGGATATCAAGTGCTCCTTCAAGTGGGCTCTCCTCCACGTCAACTTCAACATCACAAATACTCCAGTCCTCAGATGTGTCACCCCAATCGCACTTGCTTCCTCACAGCTGCCAAGTCTCCAGCTGCCCGTCTGAGTATGGGGCAACACAGATGGTTGAGTCTACACAGCTCTTTACTCATACTATAGCCTGGGAAACGGAGGTCTGCTCCAGAGCTTTTGTTAATCCAGACGAGGAAATGATCTGCACTGAAGCCCAGAATCTTTATGAGTCGGATCCAGGACCAGATGAAGAAGGTTCTGAGCATAATGTAGACCCTCTTTCCCAAACTGTAACTCCTGTTGGTGGAGACAATTATAAAGACGATGATGAGACTCAAATACCTGATTGGAGCGACAACTTGACTTTTCGGTCAGTGCAGGAAGAGGTTGGCTCTGAGGACGACGGGTGTGAGAACACACAGGGTGATGATGATGAGGTTGGAGATCCCACTTACTGTCAACCCACAGTCAGCCAGTCGATGAGGTCAGCAGAGGAGGTGGAGGAGGATGTGACTAGCCCAGGGGATGGGGATGACTCGGTACCCGGGCCTTTGCCTGGCCTTAGTGATGTCGCGGTAGTCGGCTCCCGAGCCCGTACCCTGGAGTCACTCTTTAAAAGGGTGGATAATTGTTAATGACGTTCATGAGTTCATGACGCCACTGTGGTATCTGGTGAGAAGTACCAGCGCTGCAGCAGTCCACTGAGGCCGGTGATAAGGCAGCTCGATGGTATAGCTCCCCACAGGTGGAGCTAGGCCTCAGAAAAGCGTATGAAGGGGGAATGCAGGACAGGCGAGACCCAGTTGGGTCAGAGCAAGAACGGGAACGGACACGGTAGTCACTTCAGTACCTTTTACTGGTGGAAATTCAGGCACATCCCGAAGCACTGTAGGGTGAAGGGTGCATATCAGGATCCTCCCTAATGAGCGGGTGTAGGGACTCCTGTTTCTTGCCTCTGCGTAGTAAGTTTCTGACCTACCTGGAGTTAGGCCTAACTTTGTCTCTGTCCTGCGCTGGCTGACCTTGTGGTAGGGCCTTGTCTTGGAGTTCACGCTCCCAGTATACGGCGCCTAAGCGTCTCCTGGCTCTGTTACGTATCAGCACCTTAGCGATTCTGGGACTTGTAGTTCTCCAGGGATTCCAGTTATGCCTTACTGGGTCATACAGATCCCGGTAAGCTCGGATCCGCTGTCCGGTAAATGCTTCGGGGTGAGCTGGTTAAGCTCCTCTGCCCCCTATGTACTAACTCTCCACTCGCCTTCGGCCTACTCGGGCCCTCACTACGCTATACACACTAACGGCAGCTTGCCGCGCTTCACCGATCTTATTGCGCCGGCACACCTTAAGCTCTAACTGGGCTCCCTGAATCTAGCTAACAGGAGCCTCATGCTCCACTGCTGAACTATTAACTGAGTTCTCTAGACTAGACTGAGCTCCACTGCAGACTGACCTCTCTTAGGCTTCTCTACTGCAGGAACTCTTCAGAGGAACTGAACTGCCTAGCTCCACCTTCCCTATTTATATCCCTAATGGGCTGCCTCTGCTGGTCTGAGGTGGAAGGTGGAGATGTGAGCCTCTTGTGGAGGATTCCATCAATGCACTCTTCTAGGATCTGTGAAACCAAGCGCAGCTGGGCGTCACAGATGCTATTGACGACGAGGTTAGGTTGCGCCTTCCTGGACAGAGACGGAGTACTGGAAGCACGTCAACAACTGCATCCTCAACCACAACTCTGCCTCTGACCACAAGTCGTAGTGGCTCTTCAGGTCGCATGGGCTCTAAGCCTTGCATAGCCTGGGCATTTTTTCAGATCGATAAGGATGACCCAACTCATGTTATCTGTAATATTTGTCACCAAAAGCTAAGTAGAGGCCAAAAAATACATAGTTTGAGTACTTCATGCATGAACCGTCACATGGATATGAAGCATAAGTTGCAGTGGGAAGCTCACTGTGCTACAATGCGGCCTAGCGGGCCGGGCCAACCACCGTCTGCCCCATCTTGTGCATCCGCGGCCTCTTCATCCTCTGTGACTGGGGGGACAGCAGTCACACATGTTTTTGGACGCAGACCTGCCACCTCTTTACCCGCAACAGCCAGTGTGATTGGCAGGTCATCATTTCATTTGGAAGTGGAAACACCAGCTGAGCGCTCTCCGACATCGAGAGCACCACCTTTGGATCAAGGCAACCTAACTTTTCCGCCTGCATCTTCCTCACAGGCCGGCAAGTTTGCCGGGGACACCCTACTCAACCCCGTCTAAGCACAACAGCCAGCCCTCGGTCCCTCAGATGTGGACAAGTAAAAGACCATTTCCTCCTAGCCATGACAAAGCTAAGAGGTTGAATTTCACCATCTGCAAGCTGTTGGCTACAGAAATGCTGCCTTTCTGCCTGGTGGACACAGAGGATTTTCGAGACCTCATGTCCGTCGCAGTGCCCCAGTACCAGATGCCCAGTAGGCACTACTTCTCAAAGAAAGGTGTGCCTGCGCTCCACCAACATGTCGCACACAACATCACCGCTTCTTTGAGAAACTCTGTGTGTGACAGGGTGCATTTCACCACAGACACTTGGGCAAGTAGGCATGGACAGGGGCGTTACATGTCGCTGACTGGGCACTGGGTAACTATGGTGACAGCAGGACAAGGGGCTGCTGTCCAAGTCTTGCCGTCCCCACGAGTTGTACATCAATCCTCTTTATCTAGAAGTTCCTCCACTGCTTCTGCCTCCTCAACCTCCTCTCTGTCCTCCACCTGCACCCAAAGCCTGTCTGGTAATGCCACCCTCTTTCTAACTGCGTAGAAGGAATCCTACACACCTCCTTACTATGCTGGCAGCCGGGCTCAACGGCATCAGGCGGTGTTTACTTTGAAATGTCTGGAAAATGTGAGTCACACAGCTGAGAAGTTGTGGTCAGCTCTGGAGACCCAGTTTCATGAATGGTTGTCTCCACTGGACCTGCAACCAGGGAAGGCCGTGTGCGACAATGCTGCAAACCTGGGTGCGGGCCTTCGCCGGGGCAATGTCACACACGTGCCTTGTATGGCTCACGTGTTGAACCGGGTTGTCCAGCAATTTTTAGCCCACTATCCCGGACTAGATGGCCTTCTGCAGAGGGCACGGTCGCTGTGTGCTCACTTCCGCCGTTCGCATCCCGCAGCTCAACGACTTACATCTCTACAGAAGTCGTTAGGCCTGCCAGTTCACCTCCTGAAATGCGATGTGCCGACACGGTGGAATTCAACTCTGCACATGTTGCAGCGACTGTGGCAGCACCGACAAGCCCTGGTGCAATACGTTCTGACGTATAGCCTTGGCCAACGAGATCGAGAGGTGGGGCAAATCACGCTGCAGGAATGGTCTCAGATCAGGGACGTATGAAGTTGGCGTGCCCCCTGGGCCGTGGGGTACCTGGAGCCGGGCCAGTAGATGCTGGGGGTTGTAGTCACTGTGGCGGTGACCCGGTCCGTGACCCAGGGCGGTCAATCCAAGGGTAATTTGTATATATGGGTTTTATAATGTCCGACTACGCCACCTGTGGAGTGCGGCCAAAGGGGCCGCCGCTGCGGAACAGTCCTCTGAAGCTGGTGGTTTTGCAGCAATGGTATTATTACTCCCCACAGGAAGAGTGAAGCTTCAGGGCAGTGTGGGTGGATGATGGTGGTTATAGTGTAGGGAGTCAGTAATGAACACAGAGTCCGTGTGATGCAGTCGCAAGATCTTTACCAGTGTTGAGCCACCCCCGTAGTGTTCGGGTTCGGTTCGGTTCGTCGAACACCGGGATGTTCGAGGAACTGTTCGTCGAACTGTTCGTCGAACACCTTAGAACACCGTCGAACACCGTTAAAACCAATGGCAGGCAAACAAAAACACATAGAAACACATAGAAAACACCTGCAAAGGTGTCCAAAAGCTGACAAACTGCTCAGAAGACACTCTCTTTAAAAAAGCCGGCCGGCAAATTCAGCAGCGGCATACACCGGTACCCGACAATTTAGACAAGAAGGAATAGAGCATCACACATAGATTAGATAGATAGAAACATGTCAGTCACACATATAAGAAGCACAGTGACAGTGTTGGTTACTGCACTTGTCATTTAGTGTAAAGGATTTATTAAAAAAAATATTAGTGTTTTCATGCACCGTCTCTTTAAAAAAGCCGGCCGGCAATTCAGCATCTGTACCCGACAATTTAGAACAGAAAGAATAGAGCTTCACACATAGATTAGATAGATAGAAACATGTCAGTCACATATATAATAAGTACAGTGATAGTGTTGCTTACTATACTTGTCATTTAGTGTAAAGGATTTATTTAAAAAAATAATAGTGTTTTCATGCACTGTCTCTTTAAAAAAGCCGGCCGGCAATTCAGCAGCGGTACCCGACAATTTAGAACAGAAAGATAGAGCATCACACATAGATTAGATAGATAGAAACATGTCAGTCACATATATATGAAGTACAGTGATAGTGTTGGTTACTGTACTTGTCATTTAGTATTAAAATAAAGGATTTATTATTAAAAAAATTGGTGTGGGGTTCCCCTTAATTTTAGGCTCTAGCGGAGGTTAAGCAGACGGCTGGGGCAGATGTTTGAAGCCTGGGAAGGGGGTAATACCCACGGAGCTTCCCAGGCTACTAATATCAGCCCCCAGCTGAATACATAGCCTTTACTAGCTATTAAAATGGGGGACCCCCCAAAAAAAATGACGTGGGGTCCCCCCTAATTTAATAGCTAGCAAAGGCTAGGCAGACAGCTGGGGGCTGATATTAATAGCCCAGGAAGGGAGCCATGAATATTGGCCCCCTCCCAGGCTAGAAACACCAGCCGTCAGCCGCCCCAGAAATGGCGCATTCATAGGATGCGCCAATTCTGGCACTTAGCCTCGCTCTTCCACGCTGCCCTGGTGCGGTGGCAGGGGGTAATAGGGTTGGGGTTGATGTCAGCTTATAATGCCAGCTGACATCAAGCCCAGGTTAGTAATGGAGAGGCGTCTATAAGACACCCCCATTACTAACCCCATAGTCAAAGTTAAAAAAAACACAAACACCCAGAATAAAGTCCTTTAATTGAAATAAAGACACAATCCTTTATTGTTCTAAATTAAACCATACTTACCATCACGCCCATTCCAGCTGAAGCCAACGATCTCCTGAAATAAAAGAAAAATAATAAAGCAACCTCATCCTTACCTTTCCATGGTTCCCACGACAGCTTCAGCTCTGCTACATCGAGATGACAGGCTGGACCGCAGCAGAACGCTGCCATCCAGCCTGTCATCCCGCAGACACTGAGAAGCGCAGGCTTGCTTGCGCTGCTCAGCGTCTCTCTGTGACGACATCCAGATGAGCCGAGTTCATGTCCAATGAACTCGGCTCACCTCATGCACGTCACTGACAGCGTGGGAAAATTCTCACGCTGAAGCGCTGATTGCAGGAGAATTTTCCCACGCTGTCAGTGACGTGCAGGAGGTGAGCTGAGTTCATTGGACATGAGCTCACCTCATGCACATCACTGACAGCGTGGGAGAATTCTCCTGCACTCAGCACTTCAGCGTGAGAATTTTCCCACGCTGTCAGTGACGTGCATGAGGTGAGCCGAGTTCATTGGACATGACCTCGGCTCATCTGGATGCCGTCACAGCGAGACAGTGAGGAGCGCAAGCATGCCTGCGCTTCTCAGTGTCTGCGGGATGACAGACTGGATGTCAGCGTTCTGCTGCGGTCCAGCCAGTCATCTCGATGTAGCAGAGCTGAAGCTGTCGTGGGAACCATGGAAAGGTAAGGATGAGGTTGGTTTATTATTTTTCTTTTATTGCAGGAGATCGTTGGCTTCAGCTGGAATGGGTGTGATGGTAAGTATGGTTTAATTTAGAACAATAAAGAATTGTGTCTTTATTTCAATTAAAGGACTTTATTCTGGGTGTTGTGTTTTTTTTAAATACTTTACTAGAAATTCATGGCGGTCATGTCTAATACTGGCGTGACCCCATGAATTTTGGGCTTGGGGCCAGCTGATAATACCAAGCTGGCCCTAACCCCTTTATTACCCAGTGAGCCACCGCACCAGGGCCCTGGATGAGTTGGGTACAGCGCCAGAAGATGGCGCTTCTATGAACGCGCCATTTTCCGGGGTGGCTGCGGACTGCAATTTGTAGCGGGGGGGGGCCCAGAAAGCTTGGGCCTCCCTGCGCTGCAGATTCCAGCCCCCAGCTGCCTAGTTGTACCTGGCTGGACACAAAAATAGGGCGAAGCCCCACGTACTTTTTTTTTAATTATTTCATGAAATTCATGAAATAATTAAGAAAAAAAGGCCTTCCCTATATTGTTGTGTCCGGCCAGGTACAAATAGGCAGCTGGTGGTTGGGGGCAGCCCGTTCCTGCCTGCTGTACCTGGCTGGACACAAATATAGTGCGAAGCCCCACTTCAATTTTTTTTAATTATTTCATGAAATTCATGAAATAATTAAGAAAAAAAGGGCTTCCCTATATTGTTGTGTCCGGCCAGGTACAAATAGGCAGCTGGTGGATGGGGGCAGCCCGTTCCTGCCTGCTGTACCTGGCTGGACACAAATATAGTGCGAAGCCCCACTTCAATTTTTTTAAATTATTTCAGGAAATTCATGAAATAATTTAAAAAAAATTGACGTGGGGCTTCGCACTATATTTGTGTCCAGTCAGGTGCAGCAGGCAGGAACGGGCTGCCCCCATCCACCAGCTGCCTATTTGTACCTGGCCGGACACAACAATATAGGGAAGCCCTTTTTTTCTTAATTATTTCATGAAATAATTTAAAGAAAATTGACGTGGGGCTTCGCCCTGTTTTTGTGTCCAGCCAGGTACAACTAGGCAGCTGGGGGCTGGAATCCGCAGCGCAGGGAGGCCCAAGCTTTCTGGGCCACCCCCGCTGCAAATTGCAGTCCGCAGCCACCCCGGAAAATGGCGCGTTCATAGAAGCGCCATCTTCTGGCGCTGTACCCAACTCATCCAGGGCCCTGATGCCGTGGCTCACTGGGTAATAAAGGGGTTAGGGCCAGCTTGGCATTATCAGCTGGCCCTAAGCCCGAAATTCATGGGGTCACGCCAATATTAGACATGACCACCATGAATTTCTAGTAAAGTATTTAAAAAAAACACAACACCCAGAAAAAAGTCCTTTAATTGAAATAAACACACAATTCTTTATTGTTCTAAATTAAACCATACTTACCATCACGCCCATTCCAGCTGAAGCCAACGATCTCCTGAAATAAAAGAAAAATAATAAAGCAACATCATCCTTACCTTTCCATGGTTCCCATGACAGCTTCAGCTCTGCTACATCGAGATGACAGGCTGGACCGCAGCAGAACGCTGCCATCCAGCCTGTCATCCCGCAGACACTGAGAAGCGCAGGCTTGCTTGCGCTCCACAGTGTCTCTCTGTGAGGGCATCCAGATGAGCCGAGTTAATGTCCAATGAACTCGGCTCACCTCATGCACGTCACTGACAGCGTGGGAAAATTCTCCTGCACTAAGCGCTTCAGCGTGGGAGAATTCTCACGCTGAAGCGCTGAGTGCAGGAGAATTCTCCCACGCTGTCAGTGACGTGCAGGAGGTGAGCTGAGTTCATTGGACATGAGCTCACCTTATGCACGTCACTGACAGCGTGGGAGAATTCTCCTGCACTCACCGCTTCAGCGTGAGAATTTTCCCACGCTGTCAGTGACGTGCATGAGGTGAGCCGAGTTCATTGGACATGAACTCGGCTCATCTGGATGTCGTCACAGAGAGACGCTGAGCAGCGCAAGCAGCCTGCGCTTCTCAGTGTCTGCGGGATGAGAGGCTGGATGGCAGCGTTCTGCTGCGGTCCAGCCTGTCATCTCGATGTAGCAGAGCTGAAGCTGTCGTGGGAACCATGGAAAGGTAAGGATGAGGTTGCTTAATTATTTTTCTTTTATTGCAGGAGATCGTTGGCTTCAGCTGGAATGGGCGTGACGGTAAGTATGGTTTAATTTAGAACAATAAAGGATTGTGTCTTTATTTCAATTAAAGGACTTTATTCTGGGTGTTTGTGTTTTTTTTAACTTTGACTATGGGGTTAGTAATGGGGGTGTCTTATAGACGCCTCTCCATTACTAACCTGGGCTTGATGTCAGCTGGCATTATAAGCTGACATCAACCCCAACCCTATTACCCCCTGCCACCGCACCAGGGCAGCGTGGAAGAGCGAGGCTAAGTGCCAGAATTGGCGCATCCTATGAATGCGCCATTTCTGGGGCGGCTGACGGCTGGTGTTTCTAGCCTGGGAGGGGGCCAATATTCATGGCTCCCTTCCTGGGCTATTAATATCAGCCCCCAGCTGTCTGCCTAGCCTTTGCTAGCTATTAAATTAGGGGGGACCCCACGTCATTTTTTTTGGGGGGTCCCCCATTTTAATAGCTAGTAAAGGCTATGTATTCAGCTGGGGGCTGATATTAGTAGCCTGGGAAGCTCCGTGGGTATTACCCCCTTCCCAGGTCTCAAACATCTGCCCCAGCCGTCTGCTTAACCTCCGCTAGAGCCTAAAATTAAGGGGAACCCCACGCCAATTTTTTTAATAATAAATCCTTTATTTTAATACTAAATGACAAGTACAGTAACCAACACTATCACTGTACTTCATATATATGTGACTGACATGTTTCTATCTATCTAATCTATGTGTGAAGCTCTATTCTGTCTGTTATAAATTGTCGGGTACCGCTGCTGAATTGCCGGCCGGCTTTTTTAAAGAGACGGTGCATGAAAACACTATTATTTTTTTTGATAAATCCTTTACGCTAAATGACAAGTACAGTAAGCAACACTGTCACTGTACTTCGTATATATGTGGCTGACATGTTTCTATCTATCTAATCTATGTGTGAAGCTCTATTCTGTCTGTTATAAATTGTCGGGTACCGCTGCTGAATTGCCGGCCGGCTTTTTTAAAGAGACGGTGCATGAAAACACTATTATTTTTTTTGATAAATCCTTTACGCTAAATGACAAGTACAGTAAGCAGCACTTTCACTGTACTTCGTATATATGTGGCTGACATGTTTATATCTATCTAATCTATGTGTGAAGCTCTATTCTTTCGGTTCTAAATTGTCGGGTACAGGTGTATGCCGCTGCTGAATTGCCGGCTTTTCATGTTTCACTGTTGGCACTGTTCCCATCGATTTGGGCAATCACTGTAATGCCACAACCACCATGGCTGTGGCATTACAGTGAGTGGCAGACAATCCCTGCATGATTGGTGCTCTAAATAGCGCCAGACATGCAGGACACGCTTTTGGTGCACGAACAGTTATCGAACATAACCTCGAACAGCCAAATTTTTTGCAAATCGTTCGGGTTCGTCGAACAACTCGAACACCGCCCAAAACAGCTCGAATTTGAGATTGGCGAACAGTTCTAGTCGAACACCGCTCATCTCTAATCTTTACTCACAGTTGTTGCAGTCCAGATTACAGGTACGAGAGCAATCTCCCCCGTCGTGCTGTGCATACTCAGTGAGGGGCTCAGTCCACCCCCAGATAGCTCCGGAGTACTTAGCAGGACCCCCTTCTGTGTGTCCTTTCTATGGCCTTCTCCCTGCACCTAACACCCAGTGACCCTTCTATCCGTTTTCCTCAGGCCTTGGCGGGCGACGTGTGTTCCGTCCCCTGGGTCCTATGTGGCTACCTTCTTAGTGAGACTGGTGTGGACTTTGGCCTGCAGTACATGAAATGCTGCAGCCTCCAGTTTCTAGTTGAGCCTTGCTGTTTCTCTGCTAGTTGAGGGACCGGTTCCCCTTATCTGGCCTGACCCCTCTACCTCTTGGTAGCAGCGGGCGTACGGGTGGCCTTCTGCACGGCCCGTACCCCTAGGGTCCCTTCGGTTCCTGGAGCCTTCCTGCTCCCACTCCTCTCTTCTCTCCTTCAGTCCTGGGCCTCCCAGGCTAGGCCCGCCTCCGGAGCAGAGCTCATGCAGAGAATCTGCTCCTGTCACTTCTCCTCATGTGACTGGCTTGCTCTTTCTAAGATGGATTCCTATTTATACTCTGACTGTCATGTGCTCCCCTAAGCTGCTTTCTCCACCCACACCCACTACATAGGACCCCCCCGCCAGCTAGGGACCTGGGACTGTGCTCTCCCTTAGGAGCAATCTCGCCCTACCCTGCGGGTATGTGTTGGATGCAGGTGTTAGGGTCCCAAGCCATACTCCTTCCTTACCTGAGGGTGAGATACCACACCTCTGGGTGAGATGCAGTAACTCTGTGGCGACTGAACACTCAGGGGCGCCACACACCCTTCTGCACAGTTTTGAAATGGCGACGAAGATGTTTAGTGCTGACGATGCCATTATCATCATGACTATTCCGGTGATTTACATGCTGGAGCACACGTTAAACAGAATTCAGAGTCAGGTGGTGGGACAAGAGGAGGTGGAGGAAGTAGAGGAGGAGTCGTATGCGGAAGGGTAACATCTCCAAGGTCCAGACAGTCGGCAGCACCAAGGCGGCAGGCATGGGAGGGTGGGGGAGAGGGATTAACCAGGGCGCATGGTAGCAGCCAAACTGTTGAGGAAGGTGCAGGAGCCGAGGAAGAAGTGGAGGACGAACTGGCGATGGGCATGTAAGACTCATCAGATGAGGGAGACCTTGATCACATTTCTGTTGTGTGAGGTTGGGGGGAGAGGGCATAGGAAGGAATCATGATTCTTACCTCGCTACCAACACAACAAGTACTTGGTCCTCCTGGATGCGCAAGACACATGAGTGCCTTCTTGCTGCACTACCTGCAACATGACCCTTGGATTGTCAGAATTCGAAGTATCAGCAGAGGCTGTTACAGAATCTTACATGTGCTTTTCCACAAAACACCAGTGGTTCACGTAGTGAATCTCACAGTTCTAACTTGCAAACCGTGGGACTGTCGAGTCTTCATCACTCAAACCGTAACAGTAACACAGTATCTGCTGGTAACAGCAATTTTGTGGAATCGTTTCACCACTTTTTTAGACCATCCTTTGCAAGGCCACAGGAGACAAGAAGTCTGACACATAGTCAACGCCTAGAGAGGATGGTACAGGAGTATCTCCAAGTGAACATCGAAGCCATGACTGTGTCACTGGAGCCTTGCTCATTTTGGGATTCCAATCTGTAAAAATGTCCGGAGCTCGCCACTCACGCCTTGGAGATCTTGTCATGCCCTGCAGCCAGTGTTCTCTCTGAATGTGTGTTCAGCACTGCTGGTGGTGTGCTGACAGATAAGCGTACGTGGCTGTCCACTGAGAATGTAGACAGACTTCATAAAGATGAACAAATCATGGATCCGCAAGGACTTTTCTACCCCTGTGTCATCCTGGGGAGACTAAAAGCTTGAGGATTTGGTAAAATCACCTCACCAACCGTTTTAAGCAACTCTGAGGCAATTGTTGCCACTTAAGTGGTGTCTGTGCAACAATTTTTGGAAAAAATAGAGACTCTTTTTGGAGTCCCTTTGCTGTGTTTTACGTGACGTTAGCATCGTCAATTCCAGGTGGGTTGGGTCGCCCCCCTTTTAACTGTAAGAAACTACATACACTATGGCTTGGGGTAACACAGATGGTTGAGTCTGAAGAGCTGTTTACTCAGAGGTCTGCTCCAAAGCTTCAGTGTCTGCTAGTCAGCGTAGAATTTTTAACTGCATCTAGCCTAGGCAATACTTTGGGTGTAGTAGCCCAGCTGCGAAGCAAGCTGCACCGCCTGTGTATCTAATAAGAATTTTTAAATGCATCTAGCCTAGGCAGACTGTGGGGACCCCCAACCAAACCCAGACGCTCAGCCCCCCTACCGCCCCCCTTTCCTTGACAATACAATAATGTAACTCTTACAACTGGATGGGTGAGGATCGGTCACAGCTATATTAACTCTTTATACTCATTCCATTAGAAAGGCATTTTATTTCTAAAACAATTCAGCTTGTTGCAGCATGCCCTGGGTCTCCACACCGGCAAGTTGGCCAACAAGTGTAACTCTCCAACATGTCCTTTCTATTTCCAGGCCACGGGGGATCCTGCGTACTCGTATGCAGGACTCTGACCATCATCCATCACTCTTAACGCTTGTTCTACTCCGTCCTGGAGTCCTGACAGGAATATGTCCAGTCCAATATCCATTAAGTGAACACCGTCGGGCCGTATGAGGCCTGCTTTATCTCATTCCAGTTGTCTGTGTTGTATCAGTACACCGCCTCTGTCTCTTCTAAATTTTGCCATCCGAATATTTATTACTCGCCTTGTCCATTCGATGGCCGTGATGTCTCGCGCACCTTGCCATACCGCTATCGGCACAATCTCTGACCATACTATAGTTAGTTTTGTGAAAAATTCTCTGAAGCGCTCAGTGTCTAGTTTCATTATTGCCATTAGTTATGCACTCTTGTGATGACCTAGGTCATTTCCCCCAGCCTGTATAACTAAGATGACCGGACCTCTTGCCTCTCTCCCTACCTTGATTACCTCCATTAGTACCTGTGGCCATTGCAGGCCTCTAATACCTCTCCAGTTGAAATATGTGTTATGAAACTCTAATTTCCTCCCGCCTGGGCAGACTTTCGCCCTTTTTTCTGCCCAATATATATATACGAGTGGCCTATCACCCACACTGTTGGCTTAGCATCACCTGTAAAAGAAACAAACCACGTTAGGATAACAAGTCCGGTCTTATGTATCTCACCAAATACGTGGATCGCCATCTCCCTATCCTCTGAACTCCCGTTTCTGACAGTCCTGCTTTTGCTGCTTCTGTGGCCGCGCCTATGCGGAATGAGTGTGTCCCATAATCTTTGGTGTGGTTCCCTGCCGATGTTATGCATTTATTAAATATAGCTTGGAACTGGTATCTTGATAATGGCATTCCATCAATGTGTGATAGGAAGAAATTACTTTGTGATTTGATGGTTATATATGTTTTTACTATTGTTACCCGACTCAGTGTACCGTTTGTGGGTTGTAGAAGTACCCAAGTGCCCCTGCCCGCTGGAACCTTTTTCGATTGGCATATGCGTAGACGTATTGCATTATTGGCTATGACTACGTACTGGTGTAATAAGCCTCCACTGGTGGTAATTTTTGATTGAGTGACTAATTTGCTTATGCATAGCGCCTCGAAGAAAGCGATCGCAAATGCAGTAGACAGTAGTGTTGCTTCAAATTGTGAGTGTCATGTTAATGGTGTTAGGGATATGATGTGAGAAATCAGTTTTAGTGACACAGGATGGGACGTCTACACTCCTGACTTGGCTGACCCCTTTTCCACCCTTTTATGGATTGTCTGATGATGAATCTCTTTGTCACATCTCCCCAATTCAGTAGTTGGAAGTGAAATGCTACTTCGGTCAGACACCGCTGCGCTGACGCCCCTGATATGCCCCTCATCATTAGCTGGTGGAGAAATTCTATGGTGACTTGTGATCTGGCTTGTTCACATTGGTCAACCCGTCTGCCTGCTACTAGTCGTGTCCACTATTCCATATGCCTTACCGTATGCTTGCCACGTCCACGGGGCAACTGACGCTCTGATTAATGGCATCAACTATTCGCCACTAGATCCCATAGGGAGGGTGGGCAACTGTTGCCAGATGGGTGGGCGCTGGGGAGAAGCTCTGTGAAAATCTGCCAATTAAATTGTGATAAAGCGTTAGCAGCAGCTTTAGACCCCTCAGCATCGTGGCTAGCGCGGACCCATACATTGTGTTTTAGGCACAGGAATGCTAGCCGGCATAGTAGGCCTAGCACTGGGAGAGATGATGATACCATCTTATTAATGCAGTGCTCTAGGCTGGTGTTTTTTGTTATGAAGCATATATTTTTGTTAGCAAGTCGCGGGCCCCATATTTCTATTGCTACCACTATTGGGAAGAAAAATTCTTTTTCGGGCTAGATGCAGCTAAAAATTATTATTAATTTGCAACCTGGTGGAGTTTAGTATAGATGGATTAATAGAACAAGTCCCACACACTGCTACAAGCCCAAATATTTTTTCAGAGCTAGATGCAGATAAAAATTCTAATTAATTTCAAAGCTGGTGGAGCTTGGTATAGATGGCCTAATACAATGAGTACCACACACTGCTACAAGCCCAAATATTTTTTCAGAGCTAGATGCAGATAAAAATTATTTTTAATTTGCAACCTGGTGGAGGTTAGTATAGATGGACTAATAGAACAAGTCCCACACACTGCTACAAGCCCAAATTTTTTTTCAGAGCTAGCTGCAGCTAAAAAATATTTTTAATTTGCAACCTGATGGAGGTTAGTATAGATGGACTAATAGAACAAGTCCCACACACTGCTGCAAGCCAAAATATTTTTTCAGAACTAGATGCAGATAAAAATTATTTTTAATTTGCAACCTGGTGGTGGTTAGTATAGATGGACTAATAGAATGATGCTATGCCCAAAAGGTTTTACTTGGCTAGGTGCAGTAAAAAAAATTGTATTCTATACACAGGTGGTGTAGCTTGCAACACAGATAGGCTACTCCACTGACTAACACACACTGCAAGAGGCCAAAAAGGATTTGCTTGGCTAGATTTAGCCAAATGCTGTGAAAAAAACTTGCACAGCACTGGCACAGACCTGCCTGGCAAAAAGTGATAGGAACTGATGTAACCTAGCCCTCAAAAGGACTGCAATTACAATTAGTCCCTACTCCCAACCTATCTATTTAAGGTCACAGACCTGCCTGATAAAAGTCGTAGGAAGTGATGTAACGTAGTCCTCAAAAGGACTGCAATCACAACTATTCCCTACTCCCAAGCTATCTGTAGATTTGTTTGAAAATTGGCTTGAAATTAACACTCAAAGTATAGCGTACACAGCAACAGCGGTGCCGTCTAACATGCAGCTGCAGCAGTGAGAAAATGGTGGCTACGTAGAAAATGACTGGGTCTTATAGGGCAAGGACATGTGACATACACTGCCAATGACACATGCCCTTGCTTGTGTGAAAAAAGCAGTTCGCTCCGTGTGTACGCTGCTGATAGGTTGACAGATTACACCTCCCCACTGTAAATGCGGGAAAGAGAAAAAAAATGGAGATCTTCATTATTTATGCAGAGATCCATCCCCTGCCCCTCCCCCCGTCCCGCTGTACACTCAAACTGCGTATTAACATTAATTTTCAGCATTACTGAGAAAAAATCCAGTTATGATTTTGGTGCACGAACAGTTATCGAACATAACCTCGAACAGCCGAATTTTTTTAAAATCGTTTGGGTTCGTCGACCGGCTCGAACACCGCCCAAAACAGCTCGAATTTGAGATTGGCGAACAGTTCGAGTCGAACACCGCTAATGTGTCACCCTGGCCTGGATGCCACAAGTGTAATTAAAGCTGTGTCTGAGAGCAAGGGGGAGGTTCTCTAGTCAGGGGAACATTAGCATGCAATGCCTCCTGTCTCAGGCCAGTAGGGGGAGCTGGCTGCCCCTATAAAAGCTGGTACTGAGGGCAGGGTTAGAGAGAACCAGATGACCTGTCTCAGGACTGAGACGTGTCTAAGCAGAGCAGGGACAGACAGTTGCATTGTAACCTAAGAGGAAGTGTGGCAGGAGGAGAGCCACAAGCCAGAGACAAGAGGCGAAGAGAGCCTGTCTTGGCAGATAACAGACTTAATCTACCAGACTTTGGTGTCTGAGGCTGGAAGGATTCCACATCCCCCAGGAGAGAACCAGTCCGCAAGGGACTGTATATTACTTGGCCTAAGAAGCCTGGAGGCCCTGCCACAACCGAAGGGACCAGTAAAGCCGTACAAGGCTGGGAGCAGAAAGGAACCCACGTCGCAGGCCATACAGGCGATAATACACGGAAAGCTCGGAAACGTGGGCTGTTACCCTATCAGGAGGAGATAGCCAGAAGGAGCGCAGAAAGCACGGTAGGCCTACACCCTCACCCTGACCAGGGCCAATTTCCCCGTTGCTCTCAGACATCCAGGTCCCCTCCTAGCCGGGACTGTTTGTGGGTCAGTTTACCTGTTCTAGTAAAGACCCTGGACTGCAACCTGTTGTCTGTTTGCTCCTTGCTCCTCCAGCACTACCGGCACTGGGACTCTCACTACCATCACTCCCACCATCCACTATACTGCCCTGGGGCCGCACTCTTCCTGTGGGGAGTCACACTACCCTAGCTGCACACCTCATCAGCCCCAGCTGTCTGCATGCAGCGGCGGTTCTTAATAACCGCAATCCACGGGTGGCGTAGTCGGACATAAACATCAGCACATAACGGCTTACCACTGGCCTGACCACCCTGAGCCACGGAACCGGGTTGCCACTACTACTCCCACCGTTTCCCTATTGCCCGGATCCGAGTGCCCCACGGCCCAGGGGGCGAGTCAGCTTTGGCGTAGTCAGCAGGATTTCGTGCCCGCAACCACCGGGTACTGCGTGCCTGAAAAAGACTTTTGTAAACTTACCTGTGGCGAAGTTTCCCGCCGTCCGGAGCCGATTCCCGCCATCAGACGCCATCTTGGACCGTTTCCCGCCGTCCGGAGTCGTTTCCCGCCATCCGGAGCCGATTCCCGCCATCGGACGCCATCTTGGAACGTTTCCCGCCGTCTTCTGCCGTCTTCCCGCCATCCGCGGCTGCTTCCCGCCATCGGACGCCATCTTCAGGACGCCGCGCGGGAAGAAGAGGGGCGTGGACGTCAAAACCGCGCGAGATCCGAAGCTCCGCCCCACACACCGACGCTGCACAAGGTCCTGGAAGGGAGAGAGGGCGACGCTGACGTCATCAGGATGCGACGCCAGGTCCTCGTCCATAGCAGCAGCAGCGGAGCCGCGGCCTACAGAAGAGGATCATCGGAAGGTAGGCCACGCTTAACTAGGGGGGAGGAAGATGTCGGACACAGAGGCGCCCACCACCACCAACGCAGCTGCAGCAGCGGTGATGCCCTTTTCCCTGCCCTACATCCCTGGAGCGGCCTGGCTGCCCAAGTACTCAGGGGAGCCCCATGCCCTAACTGACTTCAAGGAAAGGCTGTACAGTTTGTTCCAGGTTTACCCCCTGACAGAGGAGCAGAAGGTCAGCATATTGGCAGGGCAGTTAACTGGCGCAGCCCAAAGGGAGGTAAAATCATGGCCCACTGAGGAGAAAAGGACTGTGAAGGGTATTCTGGCCCGGCTGCGGGGTACTTTTGACATACGTACCTCTGCTGAAATTAAAATGAGGTTCTATGGATGTAAGCAGCGGGCACAGGACAGCATCAGAGACTATGCCCTAAATCTGCAGGAAGCCTTTAGGGCTATTCAACAAACTGACCCTGGCAGTGTGCAGGAAACGGATAAGCTGCTAACAGAACAATTCATAGAAGGTCTGCTGTCTAGCGCCCACAGGGCCCAACTGCGCCTCATGTTCTTTCAGAACCACGACCTGACCTTTGCCCAATTTAAGGACAGGGCCATAAGGGTGCTCCGTGAATCTGCAACTAGTGGCGCTATAAACCCCCGGCGCCCTGCTCTCACCTACCACCAGGAGGCGGCGCCCTGCTCTATGGACCCCGTGGGGGCTGATGCACAGGCCCTGAACCAAGCCCCGTCGAAAGACCTGCACCACCAAGTCCAGGAGCTGACCAGGAGCGTCGCGGCGTTGACCAGGACCGTCCAGGCGTTGCAAGTGGACCCGTCAAGACCCATCGAGCTGGCTTCAAGTCCGGAGGATGTCCCGTAGCGTCGACACAGGAGGATCCCGTCGTTCCGAGGGAGGCCCACAGACCGCTACGCAGAGGATGGACAGCCCATTTGCCGTCGATGCAACCAGCCCGGACACATTTCCAGGTACTGTAATTTAAACGGGTCCAACCTGGGGCAGAGGGCCAACCCCCAGGCATAAGATCACCAGGCCCTTATAATTGGCGTGATAAGTACGTTGGGGGGCGCCCGGTTTTACCCGTGGTGCTGGACGGTATCCCCATGAGCGCCTTGCTGGATACTGGGTCGCAAGTAACCACTATCCCTTATGTACTTTTTAAGCAGTATTGGACTGATGCTGATATCACACGGTATCCAGACAGTAACTTGAGCATCATCGCCAGTAATGGCTTACCCGTGCCGCAGATGGGTTTCAAGAAGATGACCATTAAAATTGGTAAAGTTGAACTGCCGCCACAGGGAGTGATTATTGTGGACATTGACCGACGTGAAAGTCACCCTAAAATAACTGTGGGTACTAACGTAATTGAAAATTGTCTTTCAGAGGTAATTGTAATTCTACAACAGGTGGCTGTGAATGCTAGTTCCAGCCAACAGAGAGTCCTCAACAAGGAGATAAAAGCCCTGATGAGACGGCAGCAGGTAGAACTGTCTGGTGGTGAGATCGGTAGCGTAAGACTGAGTGACCCATTCCCCATTTCCATGCCTCCCAAAAGTGAAATGATGATCTGGTGTCGGACTGCAATCGGGTTGAGAGGTAGAGACTACCAAGCCATGGTAGAACCCGTGTACTCAGACAGCAGGCCCACCATTTTGACAGCCCGGGGGGTGGTTGATGTCCGTCATGGGAGGGTGCCCGTCCGCATCCTCAACATTGGGGAGAGGGAAGTACACTTACCCAGGTACGCTACAGTCGCCAAACTGTTTGTTGTCGAACACCAAGCTATCAGGGCCGTGGAGCCCTTGCCTCCATCTCCACAGGCGGAGGGTAATGGCTCCCAGAAACAAAAGGAGGACTGGTGCCAGAAGCTCCACGTGGGTGCTGACTCCACTCCCCTGCACCAAAAACAAGGAGTCTACCGGGTGGTACAGGAGTACAAGAGAGTCTTTAGTAAGCACCCGCTAGACTTCGGCAGAGTAAAGGGGATAGAACACCACATCCCCACAGGGAGCCACCCATCAATAAAAGAGAGACACAGGCCTGTACCCCCTGCACATTATCAGAACGCCAAGGGCATGCTAAGAGAGATGAAAGAAGCTGGGGTCATTAGAGATAGCTGTAGCCCCTGGGCAGCCCCCTTGGTTCTGGTGTAAAAGAAAGACGGCACCATGAGAATGTGCGTGGACTATAGACAAATCAACCTTATCACCCACAAAGACGCATATCCGCTGCCTAGAATAGAAGAGTCTTTAGCCGCACTAAAATCAGCTAACTTCTTTTCTACTTTGGACCTTACTAGCGGGTACTGGCAGGTTCCTGTGGCAGAGGCTGACAAGGAGAAGACCGCCTTCACCACCCAGATGGGACTGAGTGAGTTCAACTGTATGCCTTTCGGGCTCTGCAACGCACCAGGGACCTTCCAGCGGCTGATGGAATGCTGTCTAGGGCACCGAAACTTCAAGACGGTCCTCCTTTACATGGACGACGTGATCGTCTATTCGAAGACCTACGAGGACCATCTAAAGCACCTGGCCGAGGTGTTCGAAGCCCTGGCAGGCTATGGCCTGAAGGTGAAACCATCGAAGTGTCACCTGCTGAAACCAAAGGTCCAGTACCTAGGGCACGTGGTAAGCGTGGAAGGAGTGGCCCCCGACCCCGACAAGGTCACGGCAATCAAGAGCTGGCCAAGCCCTTCGAACATCAAAGAGGTGAGACAGTTTCTCGGGTTGGTAGGCTACTACCGAAGGTTTATCCCCGGGTTCACTAAGATGGCAGCTCCTATGCAGGACCTCCTGATCGGACAGTCTAAGTCCCGAAGTCAAAAGCCACCCTTCAAGTGGGATAAACCGGAAGAGGAGTCCTTCCGCCAGCTAAAGATGGCCCTCACGGGGGATGAGATCCTGGCCTACCCTGATTACGACCAGCCTTTCATTCTCCACACAGATGCCAGTAATGTGGGACTGGGAGCCGTACTGTCCCAAAACCAACAGGGCAGAGAACGGGTGATCGCATACGCCAGTCGGAAGCTGAGGCCCACCGAGAGGAACCCGGAGAATTACAGCTCCTTCAAGCTAGAATTCTTGGCGGTGGTGTGGGCCGTGACGGAACGCTTCAAGCATTACCTGGCCTCCGCAAAGTTCACCGTGTACACGGACAACAACCCGTTGACACACCTGGACAATGCAAGACTGGGTGCCCTGGAACAGCGGTGGATGGCCCGTCTCTCCAACTATGACTTCGTGATCACGTACTGGACAGGCAAAACCAACGCCAACGCGGACGCCCTATCAAGAATGCCTCACTTACCTGAAGGTGACGAAGACCCAGAAGAGCTGGAGGAGGTAGAACTCCCCGCGTTTCACCGGTATGGAGCCGCTCAACACTCTCACCGCGTGAAGGAGGAGGATCTAACAACTGTGATGATGAATCCCCTACCTCACCACAGCTGGGCCGAGACCCAAGATAGTGACCCTGCAGTCCGCCTGGTGAAAGATCTGCTGACCCGGGAAGACGCCCGCCTAGATCCAGATGCCCCAGAGGAAGCCAAGCAGCTATGGAAGGAGAAGAGCAAGCTGTTCCTCTACGAAGGCAAGTTGTGCAGAAGGATTGTCAACCACCGGACGCACGAGCTGACCTGGCAAGTCGTGGTCCCAAGGCGGGATGCAGCTATGGTCCTGGGGGCTTACCATGACAGAGCGGGACACTTCGGTTGGAAGAAACTGGAGTTCCTACTAAGAGGAAGGTTCTTTTGGGTCGGCATGAGAGGAGCTGTAGAAAAATGGTGCAGAGACTGTGGCCCTTGTCACATGAGGAGGAAGGACCGCACCAGCCAGAAAACACCCTTGAGGCCCATCGTCACCACGCAGCCTCTTGAGTTGGTAGCTCTGGACCATGTCAAATTGGCTCCCAGCCGGTCAGGATACATCTATGCCCTGACAATCGTGGACCACTATTCCCGTTTTATAGTGGTGGTCCCTGTAAAGGACTTGACAGCCCAAACAGCGGCCAGAGCCTTCCAGCAATACTTCTGCCGTCCACACGGGTATCCGGAACAGGTCCTGACAGACCAGGGTCCAGCGTTTGAAGCTGAAATCTTCCTGGAGTTCTGCAACCTCTATGGCTGTAAGAAGATTCGTACAACACCTTACCACCCCCAAACCAACGGGATGTGTGAGAAGATGAACAATATAGTCATTGATCTCCTGAAGACGTTGTCCATGGAGGAACGCAGCCTGTGGCCAGAAAAACTGCCGGACCTGATAGACCTATACAACAATATCCCAGTGAATGCTACAAACTGCACCCCGGCTTACCTGATGCGAGCTAGACCGGGTAAGCTGCCCGTAGACCTGGAGATGGGAGTCCTAATACCTGAGGACACCTCCCCGGATGCGGACTGGGATACGGAAAGGCAACTGCTGTACAAGAAGGTACAGGAGAGTGTGGAGAAGAGCCTGGCCCAGGTGAGAGAGAAGCAAGAAAGACTCTTCAATCAACACGCCCCTGCTGGTCCCCTAGAACCTGGTGAGCAAGTCCTAAAGCGAAAAAGAAGGCTACATAAGTTGGATGACCAGTGGGAAAGGGAACCCTACACCGTACTGCAGTCTGACCACGACAACCCAAAGGTGTGCGTAATCACCAAGGACGGAGGAGAAACCACTAGTGTCGTCTCCAGAGACCACCTCAAAAGGTGCCCCGAGCAACTCCGTAGTGCAGAAGAGGATCAGAGTGACCTTGAAACCGCAAAAGACAAGGAAGAAATGATCAGCACCGTTCTCAGAGAGTTCCCTCAGTCCTGGACTCGCATAAATGATGCCATAGTGGTACCCGTCCTGCATTTCCTGCAACCGGCCCAGCAACAACCAACACCAGAGCCGGAAGGTGAAGAGGAGCAAGCGGTTCCAGAGGCAGAAGAGCCTGTTCCAGCAGCCCAGGAGAGTCAACCCTCTGCTGACAGTGAGCCTGCCATGCCTGCGGTAAGCCAAAGGACCCGCAGACAGCTGCCTGCCTTACCTGTACACCCAGCTGGTAGCCGTACCCCTAACGATAGTGGGGAAAGCCAGGTTGGTCCACCACCAGACAGTGGGCTACGTAGGTCAACCAGGAGCACAAAGGGACAGATACTTGCTCGCTGGAAAATATAGAGTGTACTAAAATTGTAAATAACCCTGTTGCAAAATGTTGAAATGTTTGCCAAGTTACCTGCGTGATTATTAATAGCGTGTTTCAGTTTCTTGCAGCTACCGTAAGGACTCAAAGGTTATGGACTTTTTTATAACCGGGACCTTGTATGGACTGCGTTCGGAGCCTAGCCAAGGAATGAACTAAGACTGTAAAGGACTTGGGGTAGGACAGACCCCCACCTGGTTAAGGCTCCCGTTGTATTGGTGATATGGACACCCGGTCACAGGCCACACTGTGATCTTAAGAACTCAATTTGTGCGTCGTCTGTCTATTAATGTTTTATGGTTATGCATATTGTCTTTGTTTATTGTTTAGTCCCGGAGTACTAAATTTCACTAGGGGGGAATGTGTCACCCTGGCCTGGATGCCACAAGTGTAATTAAAGCTGTGTCTGAGAGCAAGGGGGAGGTTCTCTAGTCAGGGGAACATTAGCATGCAATGCCTCCTGTCTCAGGCCAGTAGGGGGAGCTGACTGCCCCTATAAAAGTTGGTACTGAGGGCAGGGTTAGAGAGAACCAGATGACCTGTCTCAGGACTGAGACGTGTCTCAGGACTGAGACGTGTCTCAGCAGAGCAGGGACAGACAGTTGAATTGTAACCTAAGAGGAAGTGTGGCAGGAGGAGAGCCACAAGCCAGAGACAAGAGGCGAAGAGAGCCTGTCTTGGCAGATAACAGACTTAATCTACCAGACTTTGGTGTCTGAGGCTGGAAGGATTCCACATCCCCCAGCAGAGAACCAGTCCGCAAGGGACTGTATATTCCTTGGCCTAAGAAGCCTGGAGGCCCTGCCACAACCGAAGGGACCAGTAAAGCCGTACAAGGCTGGGAGCAGAAAGGAACCCACGTCGCAGGCCATACAGGCGAGAATACACGGAAAGCTCGGAAACGTGGGCTTTTACCCTATCAGGAGGAGATAGCCAGAAGGAGCGCAGAAAGCACGGTAGGCCTACACCCTCACCCTGACCAGGGCCAATTTCCCCGTTGCTCTCAGACATCCAGGTCCCCTCCTAGCTGGGACTGTTTGTGGGTCAGTTTACCTGTTCTAGTAAAGACCCTGGACTGCAACCTGTTGTCTGTGTGCTCCTTGCTCCTCCAGCACTACTGGCACTGGGATTCTCACTACCATCACTCCCACCATCCACTATACTGCCCTGGGGCCGCACTCTTCCCGTGGGGAGTCACACTACCCTAGCTGCACAACTCATCAGCCCCAGTGGTCTGCATGCAGCGGCGGTTCTTAATAACCGCAATCCACGGGTGGCGTAGTCAGACATAAACATCAGCACATAACGGACTACCACTGGCCTGACCACCCTGAGCCACGGAACCGGGTTGCCACTACTACTCCCACCGTTTCCCTATTGCCCAGATCCGAGTGCCCCACGGCCCAGGGGGCGAGTCACTTATCTCTACTGTCTACCAGGAATATCAAGTTGAAGGTTCTTTCCTGGAAGCTGGGACCTAGGTTTATTGGTCCCTATAAATAACCGCTGTCAATAACCCAGCAATGTTTCGTCTGGAGTTGTGTTTCACAGGTCTCTGCTTAAGAAGTGGGTGATACCTCTTGAGTCTTCTCCCTTGCCGCCCTCCCCCCAATCATGGTTGATGGCAATTTATTTAAAGTTCTAAATATTGAAGATTGTGGATTCTCATCTTCAGCGTCGTTCCCTTCTGTACTTGGTGCACTGGAGGGGTTAAGGTCCAGAGGAAAGAATGTGGGTTTTAGCATCGGAGGTGAGTGCCTCTAGGTTGGTTCATTTATTCCATGCCTCTCATCCAGATTAACCTGGTCCTGAGTGTCCGAAAACCACTCATTGGAGGGGGGGTACTGTCACGGGTGTGTGAGGCTTGACAGACAGTCATACGGTGTCTGGCTGTAGAAAGATAACTGCGTTTGAGCTTACAAACATCTCCCTGATCCTTTTATGATTACTCTCTCTTTAGGATCTAGCAATAATCCTCACCTTGCTTGGAGATTATACCTTTTCCTTTAGGACCTTGAGGTATCCTCACCTTTCTGCTGTTAATCAGCACTTCCTTGCTGTGTCTTTAAATACACTCAGATCCTCAGAGTTGCTAGTGATATTGTGTTATACCTATTCAGGCCTGGGATTCTAGTAGTCGACTAGAATTACTTGAAGTTCCTTCGTGGATTGTTGACGTGCTTTCTCCGGTGTCATCTTGGAGCTAAGTGTATAATGTATTCCCCTGGTTGTTTTCCCTCTGTGTGCTTTAGTTTGTAGTGGGGCTGACTTAGTGCTCACCCTCCTGCTCCCTACCTAGGGCCTAGCCTTAGGGTCAGCTAGGGCCAGGTTTCCTGCTCGGCGATAGGTGCGAAACCTGCTTACAGTCTATAGGGGAGTCAGGTTTTGTCATTAGATCTGTTTAGGGGTCTCCACTCTCCCTTTCCCTAGTTATAAGGCTCCCTCCCCTTTTCCCATCATTATACACTGGGTTCTCCCCATACCTAGCGTGACACATAATGACAGGCTTAAAGATGACACAAAGATCACTAGTATGCCGCAAACTGTGGATCACGTATGCATTTCCTATATTTAATTGAAACATACCTATAGTTAATGAATGAAGTTGCAATGTGGACAAACCCACTATTTTATCCATAATGTAAAGAAGATGTAGAAGGAATACAAAGATTGATGAGCCACTATGTGGCTCAAAAATGACCCAAGTATTGCTGGGAAACCACAAATTGCGGATAGAACACATATATCAGAAATCGTATAATGAGGGACACTGGCATGCAAAATGGTTGCCGGTGTCACGCTACAATGCAGATCAAATACATATATTGTATATCCGGTCAACCACAAAATGGAATACAAGACTTTCAAGAAGGAGAATAGGACACGCAAATAGGTAAGAAAGGTGAATGCATAAATACCCAAAAAATGCACCTCGACTACAGAGCCTGTCCCATATAAGAATAGTATCAGGTAAGTGGATAAAAGCCAAGATACCCATTGTAATGCAACGGCTTGCTGCATTGCCAAAATGTCAGAGGGGGTGTGTTCTGGCTGACCACGTACCTTCCCTTCAGGTGACTGATCACATGACTGTGACATCATCACAGGTCCTGTGCTCACAGAAGGATATATAAATCCTGGTGGTTTTTGAAACAGTGGAGAAGCCTGGTCCCTGTGTCTGGGACACCATTAGCCTGGAGAGGCATGAGGCCTGGTCCCTGTGTCTGGGACACCATTAGCCTTGAGAGGCAAGAGGCCTGGTCCCTGTGTCTGGGACACCAGTAGCCTTGGAAGGCAAGAGGCCTGATCCCTGTGTCTAGGACACCAGTAGCCCTGGAAGGCACGTGGCCTGGAGACCACGTCTCGGGAGCCTTAATCCACAGCTGTGGCTGAACAGAGCTGATAGAAGCAGCTAAGACCTGGCAAAGGTAAATCGGTGCTTTAAATGAATATTGATGTTGTACCTTGCTGAAGTCTGTATCTGAAGCCAAGCGTGCATAGCTGCCACTGAAAAGGCTCTAGAATATTACATGTGTAGCATTCCTGCTAACCACTGAGATGGACTATGTTATAAGCAGTTTATGATGTGTAATAAACTGCTGGACTTCATATTACCGGAAAACGTTGCATGTGTGCTTTAATTGACCCTGGGAAGTGAGTACCCCTCAACATGATCATTAGCGCTACCTTACAATTGGTGGAGAATGCGGGCAACTGCAGCCTGGTTGCTAGGGGTAACGGCACAGGACGACGAATGTGGATGCATGCATCTTGCTGTGGCTCGGTGGGGCCACGAAGATTAAAGCATCTTGCTGTAACTCGGCGGGGTTACGAAAATTGTTGTCGCACTCAAACCTGGTTTGCTGTGGCTTGGTGGGGCCACGAAAATTTTCCGGGGAGAGCGGTGTGAAGTGTCTAGTGTGAACAGCGTACCGCGATGGCTATGAGTGGAGCAGTATCCCCAGACAGAATGGAGATCAGGATGGAAGAGGAGGTGACGTTGCCAGTAGCAACCTCCAGTACAGTATCAGACAACAATGAAGATCAGGCGGAAGAGTTGGATGCAATTCTGCAGACTCGTTACAAGCAGGATGATCTACCGAGACAAAAAGGTCAGGAACCGACAGCTCTGAATGGGGCGCTGAAAGAGGAGGTGGCCAATCATGACCAAGAGCTGGAGCCTGTCAGGCAGCGGTATCAGAGTGACTTGCAGCAACAAAGGAAAAACATGGAGAACGTGTCCCCGGACCAGCTGTGCCTGGAGTCTGAACGGCAGAAAATAAATCAGGTTGGGAGGAACTTGCAGCGAGAACTGGAGGAAAGCAGCGAGGAAATCAACAAATGGAAGGAAATGTTCCAGAAAAATAAAGAGGAGATTTTTCAGTTGAAGCTTGACAAAGCGGAGTGTGAAGATAAGTTGTTCGAGATGAAAGTTCGTTTCTCCCTGGTACAGTTAGAGCTGTACCAAGTGAAGAAAGGCTCTGTGGATGCGGAAGAAGCAGAGGTCTCAAGAAAGGAAGTGCAGAGATGTCAGGAGCAGGTTAAGCAGCTAATGCAGGAGAAGCAAAGGCTGGATGAGGGTCTACATCAGAGGGATAGGGAGCTATCTGCCTCAAAAGGGGCGCTGCAGGATGTAGTTTCTGGACGTGATCAAGACCTAGAACAACTGCGCGAACAGTTCAACCGGGAGCTGTGTGAATCCAAGGAGTATGGTGAACTGATGAGGGAGCTGCAGCAATTCCAGGACCAAGTAAAGCCTCTAATGCAGGAGAAGGAGCGGCTGGAGGACTCTCTGTACCAGCGAGACCGGGAGCTATCTGCCCTGAAAGAGGCATTAAAAGATGAAGTATCTGGTCAATACCGTGAGGCAGAAAAGATCCATGGAAAATTCAGTAGGGAACTGCAACAAACTAAGAGAGACTATGAGGATCTCCTCAAGGTTAAGGATAAACTAAAGGATGATAAGGCTGATGCAGAGCACATGCGCCAAGTGATTGAGACTACTCTACAGGACACCCGTGATGAGAATGATGATCTCCACAGAAAGATCTCAGGACTGGAAGCTCAGGTGAAGGAGCTGCAGACGTTCTGTGATGATCTCCAGAGGGCAGAGACGTGCCTTAAGGATAGAATCGGCAGGATGGAAGCTGAGCTTAAAAAGATGGAGGAGTCTATCGGAGAAGGGAGGTATGAAGCAAATGCCTCCTCGAGTAATGCGAGCTTTGATGATTCGGTGGATGTAAGAGACGAAATCAAGGAGCTCAAGGAGACATTACAAGCCCATTTGAAGCAAGAGAAACTTGAGAGACTGGCTTCCGAAAGCCGAGTGGGCGCATTGGAGACAGAGAGGTCTGAGAGAATTCTGCTGATAAAGGAGCAGTTGAAGCAGGAAGAGCTTCAGAGACGGGTAACTGAGAGCCGAGTAGCTGAGCTAGAAGAAGTTGTTGAGCTCAAAGGTCGCCTGGTAAAGTACCAATCAGTGAACGAGGCCTCCTTGGAGAAGGAGAAGGGCAAACAAATTGCACTTAATCCTTTAAACCATGAGAAGGTGGCCCTGAGGAGACCTGAGAGAGCGTTAAAAGAAGATAAGTATGGAATGGAAGTTGTCAAGACGAGAATTCTTGAGTAGTGTTGAGCCACCCCCGTAGTGTTCGAGTTCGGTTCGTCGAACACCCGTATGTTCGCCAAACTGTTCGTCGAACTGTTCATCGAAACACCTTCGAACACCGTTAAAACCAATGGCAGGCAAACAAAAACACATAGAAACACATAGAAAACACCTTCAAAGGTGTCCAAAAGCTGATAAACTGCTCAGAAGACACAACTAACACATGGAAAAGTGACAAGTACATATAGTCATGCGAAAAGAAAAGAGGTGGAGGAGTAAAAGGAGGGGGAGACACAGATATAGGCATATCATGCCCTTCTAAAACCAAAAGAGTGCGAAGCCGACACGGCCAGTCCGTTCCTGCTTTCGACCTCCGTGTCGCCGGGTTTGTGCCAGAGCCGCGGTGGACCCTGACGGCCAGCCCCCCTCTCCCAATACTGGTGCCTGTCCGCTGGTGGGTCGAGCGAGCCCCCCTGCGGTGGAGGCAGGTCTAATCTTTTTAATTTAAATTATCTCTCTAATTTGAATGAGTACACTTTAAATCCTTTTACAAGAATCTATTGAAGGGCAAGTCTCATGCCAGCAGCCGCGGTAATTCCAGCTCCAGTAGCGTCCACTAAAGCTGCTGCAGTTAAAAAGTTTTTATAAGGATCGAGCTTGGCGGTCCACCACAAGGCGTCCTACCGCCAGTCCCAGCCCCTGTGCCTTTGGGTGCCTAGCCGATGCTCTTCACTGAGTGTCCCGGGGGCCCGAACCATTTCCTTTGAAAAAATTAAGTGTCCAAACTACAGGTGGTGTAGCTTGCTTAGCAGCTGGGATAATCCGCTGACTAGCAGACACTGCTACTAGGCACAAAGTATTTCCTGGGCTAGATGCAGTTAAAAATTTGTAATTAGATACTCTCGTTGGATGCTGAGAAAGTATTCCATAGAGTCTCCTGGCACGCCATATATTATTCTCTTAAAAAGCTTGGGGTAGGGGTCTATGGGACCCTTTTATAGCCAAAATCACGGCCCTGTATCGCAATACGTCACCTAGGCTGAAGATAAATGGAACATTTTCATCACTTTTCATAATCACCAATGGGACAAGTCAGGGATGTCCTCTGTCCCCTCTCTTATACATCCTGGTGACGGAGCACCTCCTCTCATCAATTCACCATAACCCCAATATTAGGTGGATTGAGGTGGGAGGCACTGAGTACAAGTGCTCTGCATTTGCTGATGATGTCCTAGTATATATCACTCAATCACATATATCCATCCCTGCTGTTATGGCTGAAATAGATCACTTTGTTACATGGTCAAATTTTAAAATCAATGCAGCGAAGTCTGAGGCCCTCGATGTCTCCCTCCCCAAATCCATACAGGATTCCATCCAGTCCAACTTTCCCTTTGCCTGGCCCTCACAGGGTATCAAATACTTAGGAATTTCTATTCATAGAGACCTCTCCCGTCTATGTTATCTTAATTTTGGGCCCTTTATTGAACAACTCCATACAGACCACGGTTGGCAAGTTAGAACTGTAAGATTCACTACGTGAACCACTGGTGTTTTGTGGAAAAGCACATGTACACTGTGTTCCAAATTATTATGCAAAAAGTGTTTAGGAGTGATAAGGTAAGAATTTTTTTGTTTGTCAGTTAAACTCATTCATGGTGATGTGTGTCAGGGCTCTTTATATCACTGTAAGCAATTGCAGACACCTGTGCTAATTAGTTTGGCAGGTGTGTCCAATGAAAGGCAAGACTACTTAAGAAGTCTGTCCCACATTATTAAGCAGCCTACATTTTCTGCCAAAATGGGAAAGAAAAAGGATGCGTCGGCTGCAGAGAAGCAACAAATTGTGGAGTGTTTAGGTCAATGCATGACTACAATCAACATTGGCAAGACACTTCATCCTGATCATCGCACAATCAAGAAGTATGTAGCTGATTCACAGTACACACGTGTGCGTGCAGATAAGGGAAAATTGAGGACTCTTTCCTACAGGCAATTACGTCAGGTTAAAAGAGCAGCGGCAAAAAAGCCTTGTCATAGCAGCAGACAAGTTTTTGAAGCTGCTTGTGCCTCCAACGTCCCCCGAACAACAAGATGCAGGGTCCTTCAGAGGTTTGCAGCTGTGCGTAAGCCATCCTGTCGACCTCCTCTATCCACTGTACACAAGCAGAAACGGCTCCAGTGGGCCAAACAATACATGAAGACTGACTTCAAAACTGTTTTGTTCACCGATGAGTGCCGTGCAACGCTCGATGGTCCAGATGGATGGAGTGGAGGATGGCTGGATGATGGACACCCCATGCAAACACGGCTACGGCGCCAACAAGGAGGAGGTGGAGTAATGTTTTGGGCTGGAATCATGGGGAGAGAGATTGTCGGCCCCTTTAGGATCCCTGAAGGGGTAAAGATGAACTCCATAATGTATGTGGAGTTTCTCAAACAGCACTTCCTGCCATGGTTCAAGATGAAGAACCGTGTATTCCGCAGCAAGATCATTTTCATGCATGATAATGCACCGTCTCATGCTGCACATAACACATCTGCATCTCTGGCTGATATGGGCATAAAAGGGAACAAACTTATGGTGTGACCCCCATGCTCCCCTGACCTCAACCCCATTGAGAAACTCTGGAGCATCATCAAAAGGAGTGTCTATGATGGCAGGAGGCAGTTCACATCTAAGCAACAGCTCTGGGAGGGTATTCTGTCCTCATGCAAAACAATTGAAGCAGAAACCATCCAAAACCTGACAAATTTAATGGACGAGAGAGTTCAGAAGCTCCTTTCGAACAAGGGGTCGTATGTGCAAATGTAACATCACCTAGAATAAAGTTTTGAGTTGAAAACTGTTTGATTTCAGTTTCTAATAACCTGCTAATGCTTATAATTTCAAAAATGACCATTTTTTTGTTCTTTATTAAAATGAAAAGGTTGATCGAAGAGTGTGGGGGATCTAAGAGTGTGGCAACCCAGTAGTCAGGATTATTTCGAATTCTGACAATCTGAGAATCATGTTGCAGGTAGTTAAGCAAGAAGGCACTCATGTGTCTTACGCATCTAGGAGCCCGAAAATAATTTTCTGGACTAGATGCAGCTAAAAATTATTATTAATTTGAAAGCTGGTGGAGCTTAGTATTGATGGCCTAATAGAATCAGTACTGCAAACTGCTACAAGGCCCAAATTATTTTCCAGCCAAGATACAGATAAACATGATTAGTAATTTTAAATCTGGTGGAGTTTAGTATAGATGGCCTAATAGAATCAGTACTGCACACTGCTACAAGGCCCAAATTATTTTCCAGCCAAGATACAGATAAACATGATTAGTAATTTGAAAGCTTAAAACGGTTGGTGAGGTGATTTTAACAAATCATCAAGCTTTTACTCTCCCCAGGATGACACAGGGGTAGAATAGTCGTTTCGGATCCATGATTTGTTCATATTTATGAACGTGAGTATGTCTACATTATCATTGGAGAGCCGCGTGCGCTTATCTGTCAGCACACCAACAGCAGCGCTGAACACACGTTCAGACAGAACACTGGCTGCGGGGCATGACAATATCTCCAAGGCGTAAGTGGCGAGCTCCGGCCATTTATCCAGATTGGAAGCCCAAAAAGAGCAAGGGTCCAGTGACACAGTCATGGCTTCAATGTTTACTTGGAGATACTCCTGTACCATCGTCTCTAGGCATTGATTATGTGTCAGAATTCTTTTCTCCTGTGGCATTGCAAAGGATGGGCTAAAAAAGTGGTGAAATGATTCCGCAAAATTGATGTTACCAGCAGATACTGTGTTTCTGTTATGTTTTGAGTGCTGAACACTTGACGGTCCCACGGTTGGCAAGTTGGAACTGTGAGATTCACTATGTGCACCACTAGTGATTTGTGGAAAAGCACATGTAAGATTCTGCAACAGTCTCTGCTGATGCTCCTGCATGCATGCATCACTTTCTATGGCAGGAATAATTTCTGCAAATTTACTTTTGTACCGGGGATCTAACAGTGTGGCAACCCAGTAGTCAGGATTATTTCTAATTCTCACAATTCGAGGGTCATGTTGCAGGTAGTGCAGCAAGAATGCACTCGTGTCTTGTGCATCCAGGAGCACCAAGTCCCTGTTGTGTTGGTGGTGAGGTAACAATCATGCTTCCTTCCTCTGCCCCCAACCTCGCACAACAGAAATGTGATCAAGGTCTCCCTCATCTGATGAGTCTTCCATCAGTTCGTCCTCCACTTCTTCCTGGGCTCCTGCACCTTCCTCACTAGTTTGGCAGCTACCATGCGCCCTGGTAAAACCATCTCCCCCACCCTCACATGCCTGCCGCCTTGGTGCTGCCGACCGTCTGGACCTTGCAGATGTTAGCCCTTCCGCATACAACTCCTCCTCCTCTACTTCCTCCACCTCCTCTTGTGCCATCACCTGACTCCGAATTCTGTTTAACATGTGCTCCAGCATGTAAATCACCGGAATAGTCATGGTGATAATGGCATCGTCAGCACTAAACATCTTCGTCGCCATTTCAAAACTGTGCAGAAGGGTGCATAAGTCCCTGATCTGAGACCACTCCTCCAGCGTGATTTGCCCCACCTCTGGATCTCGTTGGCCCAGGCTATACGTCAGAACGTATTGCACCAGGACTTGTCGGTGCTGCCACAGTCGCTGCAACATGTGCAGAGTTGAATTCCACCGGGTAGGCACATCGCATTTTAGCCGGTGAAGTGGCAGGCCCAACGACTTCTGTAGAGATGTAAGTCGCTGAGCTGCGGGATGCGAACGGCGGAAGTGAGCGCATTGCGACCGTGCCCTCTGCAGAAGGCCATCTAGTCCGGGATAGTGGGCTAAAAATTGCTGGACAACCAGGTTCAACACGTGAGCCATACAAGGCACGTGTGTGACATTGCCCCGGCGAAGGGCCGCACCCAGGTTTGCAGCATTGTCGCACACGGCCTTCCCTGGTTTCAGGTCCAGTGGAGACAACCATTCATGAAACTGGTTCTCCAGAGCTGACCACAACTCCTCAGCTGTGTGACTCACATTTCCCAGACATTTCAAAGTAAAAACTGCCTGATGACGTTGAGCCCTGCTGACAGCATAGCAAGGAGGTGTGCAGGATCCCTTCTGCGCAGTTAGAAAGCTTGTGGCATGACCAGACAGGCTTTGGGTACAGGTGGAGGACCGAGAGGAGGTTGAGGAGGCAGAAGCAGTGGAGGAACTTCGAGATAAAGAGGATTGATGCACAACTCGTGGGGACGGCAAGACTTGGACAGCAGCCCCTTGTCCTGCTGTCACCATAGTTACCCAGTGCCCAGTCATTGAAATGTAATGCCCCTGTCCATGCCTACTTGTCCAAGTGTCTGTGGTGAAATGTACCCTGTCACACACAGAGTTTCTCAAAGAAGCGGTGATGTTGTGTGCGACATGCTGGTGGATAGCAGGCACACTTTTCTTTGAGAAGTAGTGCCGACTGGGCATCTGGTACTGGGGCACTGCGACAGACATAAGGTCTCGAAAATACTCTGTGTCCACCAGGCGGAAAGGCAGCATTTCTGTAGCCAACAGCTTGCAGATGGTGAAATTCAACCTCTTAGCTTTCTCATGGCTAGGAGGAAATGGTCTTTTACTTGTCCACATCTGAGGGACCGAGGGCTGGCTGTTGTGTTTAGACGGGGTTGAGAAGGGTGTCCCCGGCAAACTGCCGGTCTGTGAGGAAGATGCAGGCGGACATGTTAGGTTGCCTTGATCCAAAGGTGGTGCTATCGATGTCGGACAGCGCTGAACACCAGCTGGTGTTTCCACCTCCAAAGAAAATGATGACCTGCCAATCACGCTGGCTGTTGCGGGTAAAGAGGTGACATGTCTGCGTCCCAAAACAGGTGTGACTGCTGTCCCCCCAGTCACAGAGGATGAAGAGGCCGCAGATGCACAAGATGTGGCAGACGGTGGTTGGCCGGCCGGCTAGGCCGCATTGTAGCACAGTGAGCTTCCCACTGCAACTTATGCTTCATATCCATGTGCCGGTTCATGCATGAAGTACTCAAACTATATATTTTTTGGCCTCCACTTAGCTTTTGCTGACAAATGTTACAGATAACACGAGTTGGGTCATCTTTATCGATCTGAAAAAAATGCCCAGGCTATGCAAGGCTTAGCAGCCATGCGACCTGAAGAGCCACCACGACTTGTGGTCAGAGGCAGAGTTATGTTTGAGGATGCAGTTGTTGACGTGCTTCCAGTACTACGTCTCTGTCCAGGAAGGCACAACCTGACCTCGTCGTCACTAGCATCCTCCTCCACCTCCTCTGCTGACCTCATTGACTGGCTGACTGTGGGTTGACAGTAAGTGGGATCTCCAACCTCGTCATCATCACCCTGTGTGTTATCACACCCGTCGTCCTCAGAGCCAACCTCTTCCTGCCCTGACAAAAAACTAAAGTTGTCGCTCCAATCAGGTATTTGAGTCTCATCATCGTCTTCCTCATTGTCTCCACCAACAGGAGTTACAGTTTGGGAACTTGGGTCGACATTATGGTCAGAACCTTCTGCGTCTGGTCCTGGATCCGACTCATAAAGGTTCTGGGCATCAGAGCAGATCATTTCCTCGTCTGGATTCACAGAAACTCTGGAGCCGACCTCTGATTCCCAGGCTATAGTATGAGTAAACAGCTCTGCAGACTCAACCATCTGTTCTACCCCATACTCAGACGGGCAGCTGGAGACTTGGAAGCTGTGAGGAAGCAAGTGCGATTGGGGTGACACCTCTGAGGACTGGAGTATTTGTGATGTTGAAGTTGAGGTGGAGGAGAGCCCACTTAAAGGAGCACTTGATATCGTTGAAGCACCTGCTGTTTTTATGCCTCATCTGGAATTTGTAGCGATGGGCGTGGCCGTAAGAAAGGGGTCTTATCACATTGTCCGCTAAAAGAAGTAGACATCTTAGTTTGGCCTGAAGATGGTCTTTCTTCTGCAGATGTTACTGTTGCTTTAACACCTACCCCACGGACACAACCTTTTTTTCCCTTCCCAACACGCCTATTCCCCTTTCCACCAGCAGCAGGCCTTTTTCCACTCATTTTGGTGGTTAACTAATTCACAACTCTTGAGTTGTTTGCACAAAAAACAATGGATGGGAACCGAGCAGAGCTGAGTGGCCAAACTGTGGTATTAGCCCAAAAGTATTGGCTGGGTTAGATGCAGATAAAAATGATTTTGAATTTGCAACCTGGTGGAGGTTAGTATAGATGGACTAATAGAACAAGTCCCACACACTGCTACAAGCCGAAATATTTTTTCAGAGCTAGATGCAGAAAAAAATTATATTGAATTTGCAACCTGGTGGAGGTTAGTATAGATGGACTAATAGAACAAGTCCCACACACTGCTACAAGCTGTAATATTTTTTCTGAGCTAAATGCAGAAAAAAATTATATTGAATTTGCAACCTGGTGGAGGTTAGTATAGATGGACTAATAGAACAAGTCCCACACACTGCTACAAGCCAAAATAGTTTTTCAGAGCTAGATGCAGAAAAAAATTATTTTGAATTTGCAACCTGGTGGAGGTTAGTATAGATGGACTAATAGAACAAGTCCCACACACTGCTACAAGCCAAAATATTTTTTCAGAGCTAGATGCAGAAAATAATTATATTGAATTTGCAACCTGGTGGAGGTTAGTATAGATGGACTAATAGAACAAGTCCCACACACTGCTACAAGCCAAAATATTTTTTCAGAGCTAGATGCAGAAAAAAATTATTTTGAATTTGCAACCTGGTGGAAGTTAGTTTAGACGGACTAATAGAACAAGTCCCACACACTGCTACAAGCCGAAATACTTTTTCAGAGCTAGATGCAGAAAAAAATTATATTGAATTTGCAACCTGGTGGAGGTTAGTATAGATGGACTAATAGAACAAGTCCCACACACTGCTACAAGCCGAAATATTTTTTCAGAGCTAGATGCAGAAAAAAATTATATTGAATTTGCAAACTGGTGGAGGTTAGTATAGATGGACTAATAGAACAAGTCCCACACACTGCTACAAGCAAAAATATTTTTTCAGAGCTAGATGCAGAAAAAAATTATATTGAATTTGCAACCTGGTGGAGGTTAGTATAGATGGACTAATAGAACAAGTCCCACACACTGCTACAAGCCGAAATATTTTTTCAGAGCTAGATGCAGATAAAAATAATTTTGAATTTGCAACCTGATGGAGGTCAGTATAGATGGACTAATAGAACAAGTCCCACACAGTGCTAATAGCCGAAGCCCAAATATTTTTTTCAGAGCTAGATGCAGATAAAAATTATATTGAATTTGCAACCTGGTGGAGGTTAGTATAGATGGACTAATAGAACAAGTCCCACACACTGCTACAAGCTGAAATATTTTTTCAGAGCTAAATGCAGAAAAAAATTATATTGAATTTGCAACCTGGTGGAGGTTAGTATAGATGGACTAATAGAACAAGTCCCACACACAGCTACAAGCCAAAATATTTTTTTCAGAGCTAGATGCATTAAAAAATTATTTTGAATTTGCAACCTGGTGGAGGTTAGTATAGATGGACTAATAGAACAAGTCCCACACACTGCCCACACACTGCTACAAGCCGAAATACTTTTTCAGAGCTAGATGCAGAAAAAAATTATATTGAATTTGCAACCTGGTGGAGGTTAGTATAGATGGACTAATAGAACAAGTCCCACACACTGCTACAAGCCAAAATATTTTTTCAGAGCTAGATGTAGAAAAAAATTATATTGAATTTGCACCCTGATGGAGCTTAGTATAGATGGACTAATAGAACAAGTCCCACACACTGCTACAAGCCGAAATATTTTTTCAGAGCTATATGCAGATAAAAATTATTTTGAATTTGCAACCTGATGGAGGTTAGTATAGATGGACTAATAGAACAAGTCCCACACACTGCTACAAGCTGAAATATTTTTTCAGAGCTAGATGCAGATAAAAATTATATTGAATTTGCAACCTGGTGGAGGTTAGTATAGATGGACTAATAGAATGATGCTATGCCCAAAAGGTTTTACTTCACTAGGTGCAGTAAAAAAATTGGTATTCTATACACAGGTGGTGTAGCTTTCAACACAGATAGGCTACTCCACTGACTAACACACACTGCAAGAGGCCAAAAAGGATTTGCTTTGCTAGATTTAGCCAAATGCTAAAAAAACTTGCACAGCACTAAAACAGACCTGCCTGGCAAAAAGTGATAGGAACTGATGTAACCTAGCCCTGAAAAGAACTGCAATTACAATTAGTCTTTACTCCCAACCTATCTATTTAAGAGCACAGACCTGCCTGATAAAAGTCGTAGGAGATGATGTAACCTAGTCCTTTAAAGGACTGCAATCACAACTATTCCCTACTCCCAAGCTATCTGTAGATTTTTGCGAAAATTGGCTTGAAATTAACAAAGTATAGCGCACACAGCAACAGCAGTGCCGTCTAACACGCAGCTGAAGCAGTGAGAAAATGGTGGCGACGGGGAAAATGGCTGGGTCTTATAGGGCAAGGACATGTGACATACACTGCCAATGACACATGCCCTTTGTTGTGTGAAAAAAAGCAGTTCGCTCCGTGTGTGCGCTGCTGATAGGCTGACAGATTGCACCTCCCCACTGTAAATGCGGGAAAGAGAAAAAAAAATGGAGATCTTCATTATTTATGCAGAGATCCATCCCCTGCCCCTCCCTCCGCCCTGCTGTACACTCAAACTGCGTATTAACATTAATTTTCAGCATTACTGAGAAAAAATCCAGTTATGATTTTGGTGCACGAACAGTTATCGAACATAACCTCGAACAGCCGAATTTTTTTCAAATTGTTCGTGTTCGCCGAATGGCTCGAACACCGCCCAAAACTGCTTGAATTTGAGAATGGCAAACAGTTTGAGTCGAACACCGCTCATCTCTATTCTTGAGTTCATAGCTGTGAGGCAGCTCAGGGGAAGCATACAGGGTGAAGAAGCTGAAAGTCAGTTGGCCCTGAAACCTGAGCGGGATGATCGTCTGGAAACCACTGGTGAGACAGAAACGTCTCAGTACAAGTGCCTCATATATGTACCTGAAGATTTGAGTGAAGAATGCACCAGAGAGTCAGTGCATGAAGAGTTTAAGAAGGCTGTGGGAGCCTGTAAGGTGTACTCGACCTCAGAAGCTAAACAGCTGGTTGTCCTGCCCACAACCGAAGTCACAGTGAAGAGGGTGGCTATTCTAAGTGACATGCACTGGCGATGTGTTCGCACGAAGCGGTTTGTCCGGTTGAAGACGGAACGAGCCATTAGACAACTGGAGCTTATGAGAAAACCTCAAAGTCTGCGGGAAGAAGTCATCCGGGTGCCTTATGCTCTGGTAAGAAAGCTGATTGGGAGAAATGGCCGAACCATGCAAATGATGGTAAAGAAGTCTGGTGTGATAAAAATAAGCAGTCCACGTGATCATCAGGATTGGATACCGGATGAAGACGGCATGGTGTCATTCTCTGCTGTAGGCACAGAAGAAAATCTTGCATGTATACGAATGCTGATGGAGTACCGAGTGACCTACCTGTGAGAGGTAGAACAGTTGAATCTCGCCAGACTTTGAACAGAAAGACAGCGTTGCCTGAGCAGCAGAAGATGGCAGCCGTCTATAAACTGTGAGACCAGACAGAGAAAGGGCCCCCTAAATATTATAACAGCTACAGCAGAAGTTAGAGACCTTTTAGGATGTCCTGAGGGTAGTGGGCGTGGGTTTAGAGGTAGTGGGACCTCCAGTAACTCAGGTCTGAGAGGCCCATGCAAACGTCCAAGCAGAGTATGAGACAGTACGGAGTCGGACCGGACCTTATATACAAGCGCAAGTGAGTCGCACTGCTGTATTGACCGCTGGGAACGGGGGAGGTCTGACAAGGTTACGACTAGGAAATGTGACTTGACGAAGTTGGAGACAATGATGGATGGTAGGTCCCTAAGGAATGGGCTAATGTTAATGACTAATGCTCCAGGGGCTGAGCAGCGCAAATGTCAAGTACATGGTCTCTGTATGAACTGTGGGTTATAATGTGATTGTGTATATTATGTGTTCAACCCCACAAGTTTGAACAGGGGGGATGGATATGTAATGCAGCGGCTTGCTGCATTGCCAAAATGTCAGAGGGGGTGTGTTCTGGCTGACCACGTACCTCCCCTTCAGGTGACTGATCACATGACTGTGACATCATCACTGGTCCTGTGCGCACAGAAGGATATATAAATCCTGGTGGTTTTTGAAACAGTGGAGAAGCCTGGTCCCTGTGTCTGGGACACCATTAGCCTGGAGAGTCAAGAGGCCTGGTCTCTGTGTCTGGGACACCATTAGTCTTGAGAGGCAAGAGGCCTGGTGTTATGATCTGCAACAAGAACTAAGGAAAGGTAGGGGAAAGCTGTCCCTACAGTAAGACTAAGCTGAATCCCTACGATGTAGCGGGCTGCCTGTTCCTAGTGAACAGACTCGCCTTCGTCCTCAGCTAGTCTGAACAAAGACCTATAGAATTAAGGGAGGGGTCCCTAAAAGAACTAAGGACTGGGACAAAAATGGGACACCTCCTAAACAGAAATTGTTGTAGAACACAAAAGACAAAGTGACAAAAAGTACTAGAGGTCCCAGAGGACCAAGCAAACTGACTGAGATAGGCACCGAAGCACCAGGCTAGCAAAACAACACTGAAGTCCAGCAAAGCCAGAAGGGCGCAGCTGGAATATATAGGCAGATGGTCACGTGACCGCAAAACACAAGATAGAAAAAACTAACAGGAGGGTTCTAACAGTACCCCCTCTTTTATGAGGATCCTCCGGATTCTCCAGGCCCAGGCCTATCCGGAAACCTCCTGTGGAAAGCTTTAACAAGCCTAAGAACAGAGACATCATCCGTCCTTACCCAGGAGTTGTCTTCGGGACCGAAACCCTTCCAGGAGACAAGATACTGTAATCTCCCTCTATGCCATCTAGAATTCAAGATACGCGAAATTTCATATTCGCCGTCTTCCACCACAGGAGGAAGTGTGACAGAGTCCCTATCAGTTACGTCAGCTTTTTTCAACAAGGAAACATGAAACACAGGATTAATCTTCCAGGAAGTAGGGACATCCAACCTAACAGCAGACTGGTTAACAACCTGAAGCACTTTAAATGGACCCACAAACTTAGGACCCAGTTTTTTAGAGGGAATCCTCAACCGCAGGTTCTTTGAGGACAACCAAACCATGTCACCCACAGTAAACAAAACCTCTTTACTTTTCCTGTCAAAATACTTCTTGGACTTTTTGTTAGCCTCTTGAAGGTTACAACGTACATTAGTCCAAACTCTCTCCAAATCACCGGAAAAATTCTCCTCCTCCGGCACCGCCGACCCCAATTTGGAGAACGAACCAAAAGACGGATGTCTCCCAGTACAACAAAAAAAAGGAGAACACCCAGCAGAGGAGGATGTATGATTGTTAAGAGCAAATTCTGCGAGAGGCAGAATCTCCGACCACACCTCTTGATTGTCCGCCACAAAACAACGCAAAAACTGTTCAACATCCTGGTTCTTTCTTACAGTCTATCCATTAAACTCAGGATGATAACCAGACAAAAATGACAAATGGACTCCCAGCCTGTCACAAAAAGCACGCCAAAAGCGAGCCACAAACTGAGGTCCTCTATCAGAAACAATATCCGTGGGAACGCCATGGAGCTTGACAATCTCCTTAACAAACGCCTTAGCGAGTGTCTTGGCGCAGGGCAACTTAATGAATGGAACCAAATGACACATCTTACAAAAACGGTCCAAGACCACCCAGATGACAGTAAAACCCTCGGTCACAGGAAGATCAATAATAAAATCCATAGTGAGATGCATCCAAGGCGCATTAGGAACCTCCAGAGGGCAAAGCAACCCCGAAGCAGGAGTATGTGAAGCCTTTGACCTAGCACACAAAGTACACTGACGCACCCACTTGATGACTTCCTTCTGCCATCCAGGCCACCAAAAACTGCGACTGATCAGTCTCTTAGTCTCTGAAATTCCTGGATGATCTGCCAACAGAGACTCATGACTAGAGATAAGCGTTGTTCTACTCGAACTGTTCGCCAATCTCAAATTCGAGCTGTTTTGGGCGGTGTTCGAGCCGTTCGGCGAACACGAACAATTTGAGAAAAATTCAGCTGTTCGAGGTTATGTTCGATAACTGTTCGTGCACCAAAATCATAACTGGATTTTTTCTCAGTAATGATGAAAATTAATGTTAATACGCAGTTTGAGTGTACAGCGGGGTGGGGGGAGGGGCAGGGGATGGTTCTCTGCAGGAACAATGAAGATCTCCATTTTTTTTTCTCTTTCCCGCATTTGCAGTGGGGAGGTGCAATCTGTCAGCCTATCAGCAGCGCACACACGGAGCGAAGTGCTTTTTTTCACACAAGCAAGGGCATGTGTCATTGGCAGTGTATGTCACATGTCCTTGCCCTATAAGACCAAGCCATTTTCCCCGTCGCCACCATTTTCTCACTGCTGCAGCTGCGTGTTAGACGGCACCGCTGTTGCTGTGTGCGCTATACCTTGTTAATTTCAAGCCAATTTTCGCACAAATCTACAGATAGCTTGGGAGTAGGGAATAGTTGTGATTGCAGTCCTTTTAAGGACTAGGTTACAGCATTTCCTACGACTTTTATCAGGCAGGTCTGTGCTCTTAAATAGATAGATTGTGGGAGTAAAGACTAATTGTAATTGGAGTCCTTTTCAGGACTAGGTTACATCAGTTCCTATCAGTTTTTGCCAGGCAGGTCTGTGCCAGTGCTGTGCAAGTTTTTTTCACAGCATTTGGCTGAATCTAGCAAAGCTAATCCTTTTTGGCCCATTGCAGAGTGTGTTAGTCAGTGGAGTATCCTATCTGTGTTGCAAGATATATCACCTGTGTATAGAATACCAATTTTTTTACTGCACCTAGTGAAGTAAAATCTTTTGGGCATAGCATCATTCTATTAGTCCATCTATACTGACCTCCATCAGGTTGCAAATTGAATATAATTTTTTTCTGCATCTAGCTCTGAAAAAATATTGGGCTTCTAGCTGTGTGTGGGACTTGTTCTATTAATCCATCTATACAGACCTCCATCAGGTTGCAAACTGAATATATTTTTTTCTGCATCTACCTCTGAAAAAATATTGGGCTTCTAGCTGTGTGTGGGACTTGTTCTATTAATCCATCTATACAGACCTCCATCAGGTTGCAAACTGAATATATTTTTTTCTGCATCTACCTCTGAAAAATATTGGGCTTCTAGCTGTGTGTGGGACTTGTTCTATTAATCCATCTATACAAACCTCCATCAGGTTGCAAACTGAATATATTTTTTTCTGCATCTACCTCTGAAAAAATATTGGGCTTCTAGCTGTGTGTGGGACTTGTTCTATTAATCCATCTATACAGACCTCCATCAGGTTGCAAACTGAATATATTTTTTTCTGCATCTACCTCTGAAAAAATATTGGGCTTCTAGCTGTGTGTGGGACTTGTTCTATTAATCCATCTATACAGACCTCCATCAGGTTGCAAACTGAATATATTTTTTTCTGCATCTACCTCTGAAAAAATATTGGGCTTCTAGCTGTGTGTGGGACTTGTTCTATTAATCCATCTATACAAACCTCCATCAGGTTGCAAACTGAATATATTTTTTTCTGCATCTACCTCTGAAAAAATATTGGGCTTCTAGCTGTGTGTGGGACTTGTTCTATTAATCCATCTATACAGACCTCCATCAGGTTGCAAACTGAATATATTTTTTTCTGCATCTACCTCTGAAAAAATATTGGGCTTCTAGCTGTGTGTGGGACTTGTTCTATTAATCCATCTATACAGACCTCCATCAGGTTGCAAACTGAATATATTTTTTTCTGCATCTACCTCTGAAAAAATATTGGGCTTCTAGCTGTGTGTGGGACTTGTTCTATTAATCCATCTATACAGACCTCCATCAGGTTGCAAACTGAATATATTTTTTTCTGCATCTACCTCTGAAAAAATATTGGGCTTCTAGCTGTGTGTGGGACTTGTTGTATTAGTCCATCTATACTGACCTCCATCAGGTTGCAAACTGAATATATTTTTTTCTGCATCTACCTCTGAAAAAATATTGGGCTTCTAGCTGTGTGTGGGACTTGTTCTATTAATCCATCTATACAGACCTCCATCAGGTTGCAAACTGAATATATTTTTTTCTGCATCTACCTCTGAAAAAATATTGGGCTTCTAGCTGTGTGTGGGACTTGTTCTATTAATCCATCTATACAGACCTCCATCAGGTTGCAAACTGAATATATTTTTTTCTGCATCTAGCTCTGAAAAAATATTGGGCTTCTAGCTGTGTGTGGGACTTGTTCTATTAATCCATCTATACAGACCTCCATCAGGTTGCAAACTGAATATATTTTTTTCTGCATCTACCTCTGAAAAAATATTGGGCTTCTAGCTGTGTGTGGGACTTGTTCTATTAATCCATCTATACAGACCTCCATCAGGTTGCAAACTGAATATATTTTTTTCTGCATCTACCTCTGAAAAAATATTGGGCTTCTAGCTGTGTGTGGGACTTGTTCTATTAATCCATCTATACAGACCTCCATCAGGTTGCAAACTGAATATATTTTTTTCTGCATCTACCTCTGAAAAAATATTGGGCTTCTAGCTGTGTGTGGGACTTGTTGTATTAGTCCATCTATACTGACCTCCATCAGGTTGCAAACTGAATATATTTTTTTCTGCATCTACCTCTGAAAAAATATTGGGCTTCTAGCTGTGTGTGGGACTTGTTCTATTAATCCATCTATACAGACCTCCATCAGGTTGCAAATTGAATAGCATTTTTTTCTGCATCTAACCCAGCCAATAGTTTTGGCCTAATACCACAGTTTGGCCACTCAGCTCAGCTCGGTTCCCATCCATTGTTTTTTTGTGCAAACAACTCCAGAGTTGTGAATTAGTTAACCACCAAAATGAGTGGAAAAAGGCCTGCTGCTGGTAGAAAGGGGAATAGGTGTGTTGGGAAGGGGAAAAAAGGTTGTGTCCGTGGGGTAGGTGTTAAAGCAACAGTAACATCTGCAGAAGAAAGACCATCTTCCAGCCAAACTAAAATGTCTACTTCTTTTAGCGGACAATGTGATAAGATCCCTTTCTTACGGCCACGCCAATCGCTACAAATTCCAGATGAGGCACAAAAACAGCAGGTGCTTCAACGGATATCAAGTGCTCCTTTAAGTGGGCTCTCCTCCACATCAACTTCAACATCACAAATACTCCAGTCCTCAAAGGTGTCACCCCAATCGCACTTGCTTCCTCACAGCTCCCAAATCTCCAGCTGCCCGTCTGAGTATGAGGTAGAACAGATGGTTGAGTCTGCAGAGCTGTTTACTCATACTATAGCCTGGGAATCAGAGGTCGACTCCAGCGCTTCTGTGAATCCAGACGAGGAAATGATCTGCACTGATGCCCAGAATCTTTATGAGTTGGATCCAGGACCAGACGCAGAAGGTTCTGACCATAATGTAGACCCTCATTCCCAAACTGTAACTCCTGTTGGTGGAGACAATGAGGAAGACGATGATAAGACTCAAATACCTGATTGGAGCGACAACTTTAGTTTTTTGTCAGGGCAGGAACAGGTTGGCTCTGAGGACGACGGGTGTGATAACGCACAGGGTGATGATGATGAGGTTGGAGATCCCACTTACTGTCAACCCACAGTCAGCCAAGAGATGAGGTCAGCAGAGGAGGTGGAGGAAGATGCTAGTGACGACGAGGTCAGGTTGCGCCTTCCTGGACAGAGACGTAGTACTGGAAGCACGTCAACAACTGCATCCTCAAACACAACTCTGCCTCTCACCACAAGTCGTGGTGGCTCTTCAGGTCGCATGGGTGCTAAGCCTTGCATAGCCTGGGCATTTTTTCAGATCGATAAAGATGACCCAACTCGTGTTATCTGTAACATTTGTCAGCAAAAGCTAAGTAGAGGCCAAAAAATACATAGTTTGAGTACTTCATGCATGAACCGGCACATGGACATGAAGCAGAAGTTGCAGTGGGAAGCTCAGTGTGCTACAATGCGGCCTAGCCGGCCGGGCCAACCACCGTCTGCCATATCTTGTGCATCCGCGGCCTCTTCATCCTCTGTGACTGGGGGGACAGCAGTCACACCTGTTTTGGGGCGCAGACCTGCCACCTCTTTACCCGCAACAGCCAGCGTGATTGGCAGGTCATCATTTTCTTTGGAGGTGGGAACACCAGCTGGTGTTGAGCACTGTCCGACATCGATAGCACCACCTTTGGATCAAGGCAACCTAACATGTCCGCCTGCATCTTCCTCACAGACCGGCAGTTTGCCGGGGACACCCTTATCAACCCCGTCTAAGCACAATAGCCAGCCCTCGGTCCCTCAGATGTGGACAAGTAAAAGACCATTTCCTCCTAGCCATGAGAAAGCTAAGAGGTTGAATTTCACCATCTGCATGCTCTTGGCTACAGAAATGCTGCCTTTCCGCCTGGTGGACACAGAGGATTTTCGAGACCTTATGTCCGTCGCAGTGCCCCAGTACCAGATGCCCAGTCGGCACTACTTCTCAAAGAAAGGTGTGCCTGCACTCCACCAGCATGTCGCACACAACATCACCGCTTCTTTGAGAAACTCTGTGTGTGACAGGGTGCATTTCACCACAGACACTTGGATGAGTAGGCATGGACAGGGGCGTTACATGTCGCTGACTGGGCACTGGGTAACTATGGTGACAGCAGGACAAGGGGCTGCTGTCCAAGTCTTGCCGTCCCCACGAGTTGTGCGTCAATCCTCTTTATGTCAAAGTTCCTCCACTGCTTCTGCCTCCTCAACCTCCTCTCGGTCTTCCACCTGCACCCAAAGCCTGTCTGGTCATGCCACAAGCTTTCTAACTGCGCAGAAGGGATCCTGCACACCTCCTTACTATGCTGGCAGTAGGGCTCAACGTCATCAGGCGGTTTTTACATTGAAATGTCTGGGAAATGTGAGTCACACAGCTGAGGAGTTGTGGTCAGCTCTGGAGAACCAATTTCATGAATGGTTGTCTCCACTGGACCTGAAACCAGGGAAGGCCGTGTGCGACAATGCTGCAAACCTGGGTGCGGCCCTTCGCCGGGGCAATGTCACACACGTGCCTTGCATGGCTCACGTGTTGAACCTGGTTGTCCAGCAATTTTTAGCCCACTATCCCAGACTAGATGGCCTTCTGCAGAGGGCACGGTTGCTGTGTGCTCACTTCCGCCGTTCGCATCCCGCAGCTCAGCGACTTACATCTCTACAGAAGTCGTTGGGCCTGCCACTTCACCGGCTAAAATGCGATGTGCCTACCCGGTGGAATTCAACTCTGCACATGTTGCAGCGACTGTGGCAGCACCGACAAGCCCTGGTGCAATACGTTCTGACGTATAGCCTGGGCCAACGAGATTCAGAGGTGGGGCAAATCACGCTGGAGGAGTGGTCTCAGATCAGGGACCTATGCACCCTTCTGCACAGTTTTGAAATGGCGATGAAGATGTTTAGTGCTGACAATGCCATTATCAGCATGACTATTCCGGTGATTTACATGCTGGAGCACATGTTAAACAGAATTCGGAGTCAGGTGGTGGCACAAGAGGAGGTGGAGGAAGTAGAGGAGGAGGAGTTGTATGCGGAAGGGCTAACATCTGCAAGGTCCAGACGGTCTGCAGCACCAAGGCGGCAGGCATGTGAGGGTGGGGGAGATGGTTTTACCAGGGCGCATGGTAGCAGCCAAACTAGTGAGGAAGGTGCAGGAGCCCAGGAAGAAGTGGAGGACGAACTGATGGAAGACTCATCAGATGAGGGAGACCTTGATCACATTTCTGTTGTGCGAGGTTGGGGGGAGAGGACAGAGGAAGGAAGCATGATTGTTACCTCACCACCAACACAACAGGGACTTGGTGCTCCTGGATGCGCAACACACATGAGTGCCTTCTTGCTGCACTACCTGCAACATGACCCTCGAATTGTGAGAATTAGAAATAATCCTGACTACTGGGTTGCCACACTGTTAGATCCCCGGTACAAAAGTAAATTTGCAGAAATTATTCCTGCCATAGAAAGGGATGCACGCATGCAGGAGTATCAGCAGAGACTGTTGCAGAATCTTACATGTGCTTTTCCACAAAATACCAGTGGTGCACGTAGTGAATCTCACAGTTCCAACTTGCCAACCGTGGGACCGTCAAGTGTTCAGCACTCAAACCGTAACAGAACCACAGTATCTGCTGGTAACATCAATTTTGCGGAATCATTTCACCACTTTTTTAGCCCATCCTTTGCAAGGCCACAGGAGACAAGAAGTCTGACACATAGTCAACGCCTAGAGACGATGGTACAGGAGTATCTCCAAGTAAACATTGAAGCCACGACTGTGTCACTGGACCCTTGCTCTTTTTGGGCTTCCAATCTGGATAAATGGCCGGAGCTAGCCACTTACGCCTTGGAGATCTTGTCATACCCCGCAGCCAGCGTTCTGTCTGAACGTGTGTTCAGCGCTGCTGGTGGTGTGCTGACAGATAAGCGCACGCGGCTCTCCACTGATAATGTAGACAGACTCACGTTCATAAAGATGAACAAATCATGGATCCGAAACGACTTTTCTACCCCTGTGTCATTCTGGGGAGAGTAAAAGCTTGATGATTGGTTAAAATCACCCTACCAACTGTTTTAAGCTTTCAAATTACTAATCATGTTTATCTGTATCTTGGCTGGAAAATAATTTGGGCTTTGTAGCAGTGTGCAGCACTGATCCTATTAGGCCATCTATACTAAAGCTTCACCAGATTTAAAATTAATAATAATTTTTAGCTGCATCTAGCCCGGAAAATAATTTTGGGGCTCCGAGATGCGCAAGACACATAAGTGCCTTCTTGCTGCACTACCTGCAGCATGACCCTCATATTGTCAGAATTCGAAGTAATCATGACTACTGGGTTGCCACACTCTTAGATCCCCCAAACTTTTCGATCAACCTTTTCATTTTAATAAAGACCAAAAAAATGGTCATTTTTGAAATTATAAGCATTAGCAGGTTGTTAGAAACTGAAATCAAACAGTTTTCAACTCAAAACTTTATTCTAGGTGATGTTACATTTTCACATAGGACCCCTTGTTCGAAAGGAGCTTCTGAACTCTCTCTTCCATTGAATTTGTCAGGTTTTGGATGGTTTCTGCTTCAATTGTTTTGCATGAGGACAGAATACCCTCCCAGAGCTGTTGCTTAGATGTGAACTGCCTCCCGCCATCATAGACACTCCTTTTAATGATGCTCCAAAGGTTCTGAATGGGGTAGAGGTCAGGGGAGCATGGGGGTCACACCATAAGTTTGTCCCCTTTTATGCCCATATCAGCCAGAGATGCAGATGTTTTATGTGCAGCATGAGATGGTGCATTATCATGCAGAAAAATGATCTTGCTGTGAAATACACGGTTCTTCTTCTTGAACCATGGCAGGAAGTGCTGTTTGAGAAAATCCACATACATTATGGAGTTCATCTTTAGCGCCTTCAGGGATCCTAAAGGGGCCGACAATCTCTCTCCCCATGATTCCAGCCCAAAACATTACTCCACCTCCTCCTTGTTGGCGCTGTAGCCGTGTTTGCGTGGGGTGTCCATCAACCAGCCATCCTCCACTCCATCCATCTGGACCATCGAGCGCTGCACGGCACTCATCCGTGAACAAAACAGTTTTGAAATCAGTCTTCATGTAATGTTTGGCCCACTGGAGCCGTTTCTGCTTGTGTGAAGTGGATAGAGGAGGTCGACAGGATGGCGTATGCACAGCTGCAAACCTCTGAAGGACCCTGCGGGGGACGTTGGAGGCACAAGCAGCTTCAAAAACTTGTCTGCTGCTATGACAAGGCTTTTTTGCCGCTGCTCTTTCAACCTGACGTAATTGCCTGTAGGAAAGAGTCCTCAATTTGCCCTTATCAGCACGCACACGTGTGTACTGTGAATCAGCTGCATACTTCTTGATTGCCAAGACACTTCATCCTGATCATCGCACAATGTTGATTGTAGTCATGCCTTGACCTAAACACTCCACAATTTGTTGCTTCTCAGCAGCCGACACATCCTTTTTCTTTCCCATTTTGGCAGAAAATGTAGGCTGCTTAATAATGTGAGACAGCCTTCTTAAGTAGTCTTGCCTTTCATTGGACACACCTGCCAAACTAATTAGCACAGGTTTCTGCAATTGCTTACAGTGATATAAAGAGCCCTGACACACATCACCATCAATGAGTTTAACTGACAAACAAACAAATTCTTCCCTTATCACTCCTAAACACTTTTTGCATAATAATTTGGAACGCAGTGTACATGTGCTTTTCCACAAAATACCAGTGGTTCACGTAGTGAATCTTACAGTTCTAACTTGCCAACCGTGGTCTGTATGGAGTTGTTCAATAAAGGGCCCAAAATTAAGATAACATAGATGGGAGAGGTCTCTATGAATAGGAATTCCTAAGTATTTGATACCCTGTGAGGGCCAGGCAAAGGGAAAGTTGGACTGGATGGAATCCTATATGGATTTGGGGAGGGAGACATCGAGGGCCTCAGACTTCGCTGCATTGATTTTAAAATTTGACCATGTAACAAAGTGATCTATTTCAGCCATAACAGCATGGATGGATATATGTGATTGAGTGATATATACTAGGACATCATCAGCAAATAGAGAGCACTTGTACTCGGTGCCTCCCACCTCAATCCACCTAATATTGGGGTTATGGCGAATTGATGAGAGCAGGTGCTCCGTCACTAGGATGTATAAGAGAGGGGACAGAGGACATCCCTGCCTTGTCCCATTGGTGATTGTGAAAGGTGATGAAAATGTTCTGATGCACCCCCTGGGCCTTGGGACACCCGGAGCCTGACCCTTTTTGGTGGATGCTGGTGGTTGTAGTCTTCGTGGCGGCGACCCGGTTCCATGGCTCAGGGTGGTCAAACCAGTGGCGGAACTATTTATGTGGTTTTAATGTTTAAATGTCCGACTACGCCACCCGTGGATTGCGGTCAGAGTGAACCGCCGCTGCAGGGCAGACCGCTGAGGCTGGTGTTGTGGGTGCAGCAGAGCATAGCATAACTCCCCACGGGAGGAGTATAGCCTCAGGGCAGTGTATGCGGTGGATGGGGGTGATGGTGCAGGGCAGCAGCAGTAACGACACGGAGTCAGTGATGCAGTCCAGGGCCTTTACTCACAGTTCTTATTATCCAGACCACATCTGCAGGTAACGGCTGCCCACGTCGTACTGTGCTCACCAGGTGAGGGTCTCAGACAACTTCCAGATAACTTTGGAGCGCTTCACAGGACCCCCTTTGTGTGTCCTTTGTCTGGCCTTTCTTACCAACCCTTCTGTCCGGCTGCCTCGGGCCTCCTCTTGGTAAACTTGGCGCCAGTTTCCCTGACCCTATGTGGTGCCTTCCTAGCGGGTGTAGCGAGGGGCTGCGCCACATAAAATGTCACAGCCTCCGGTTTCTAGCTGAGGGTCGTTTCCTGCCTCCACTAGTTTCGGGGACCGGTCTCCCCCTTTGGCCTGACCCCTCCACGCAGGTGGATTCGGGCGTGCGGTGGCGACTCGCCCGTCCGCACCCCTGGGATCCCTTCATTCCTCGTTCCTGGAGCCTTCTCCTCTCCTCTTCCTTCCTTCTCCCTCTTCCAGGCCTGGGCCTCTGTTACTAGGCCCGCCTCTGGAGCAGAGCTCATGCAGAGCCCCTGCTCCCTGCCACTTCTGCTCAGACTTCTCTGCACTGAACTAAAATGGTGCCCACCTTTTATACTCCCTTCTCAATGCACCCAGGAACTGCTTCCTCCCTGCTCCTGCACTACAGGGTTCCCCTTCCTCAGTGTTCCCTCCCCCCACTCCAGCCAGGGACAGGGACTGTCGTGCCCATCTCAGGGGCATATTGGTCGCCCTGCCCCACGGTAATGTGGTGTAATGCATGCAGGTGTCGGGTCCTGATCCACACTCCATCCTTACCTGAGAGTGAGATATCACACCTCTGGGTGAGGTGCAATACCTCTGTAGCAACCGAGCCCTCAGGGTGCTACAGTTCCATTTATCTTCAGCCTAGGTGACGTATTGTGATACAGGGCCGTGATTTTGGCTATAAAAGGGTCCCCTAGACCCCTACCCCAAGCTTTTTAAGAGAATCATATATGGCGTGCCAGGAGACTCTATGGAATGCTTTCTCAGCATCCAACGAGAGTATCTAATTACAAATTTTTAACTGCATCTAGCCCAGGAAATACTTTGTGCCTAGTAGCAGTGTCTGCTAGTCAGCGGATTATCCCGGCTGTTAAGCAAGCTACACCACCTGTAGTTTAGACACTTAATTTTTTCAAAGGAAATGCTTCGGGACCATGGGATACTCAGTGAAGAGCATCAGGAGGCACCCCAAGGCATAGGGGCTGGGACTGGCAGTAGGATGCCTTGCGGTGGACAGCCGAGCTCGATCCTTATAAAAGCTTTTTAACTGCAGCAGCTTTAGTGGACGCTACTGGAGCTGGAATTACGCGGCTGCTGGCATGAGACTTGCCCTCCAATAGATCCTTGTAAATGGATTTAAAGTGTATTCATTCAAATTAGAGAGACAATTTAAATTAAAAAGCTTAGAGCTGCCTCCACCACAGGGGGGCTCGCTCGACCCACCAGCGGACAGGCACCAGTATTGGGAGAGGGGGGCTGGCCATCAGGGTTCACCGCGGCTCTGGCACAAACCCGGCGACACGGAGGTGGCACGGGCAGGAGCGGACTGGCCGTGTCGGCTTCTCACTTTTTGGATTTTAGAAGGGCATGACATGCCTATATCTGTGTCTCCCCCTCCTTTTACTCCTCCACCTCTTTTATTTTCGCATGACTATATGTACTTGTCACTTTTCCATGTGTTAGTTATGTCTTCTGAGCAGTTTGTCAGCTTTTGGACACCTTTGAAGGTGTTTTCTATGTGTTTCTATGTGTTTTTGTTTGCCTGCCATTGGTTTTAACGGTGTTCGAAGGTGTTCGACGAACAGTTCGACGAACAGTTCGGCGAACACACGGGTGTTCGACGAACCGAACCGAACTCGAACACTACGGGGGTGGCTCAACACTACTCATGACACTCCACAAACAAATCTCTCCTAAAGGCTCTAGGCACGAACAACCTCCCATGGGGAGTGTTAAATGGAGCATCATCTTGAACTTTCAGAATCCCATTCTCCAAAACGGAGTCCAAGGCCGCCACCACAACTCCTTTCTGTAAAATGCTCTCCTCCTCCTCGGCACCGACCGTAGGAGAGAAGCTGCGAGATAAATCATCGGCTTTAACATTCTTAGTACCAGGGATATAGGTAACAGAACAATGAAACCGAGAAAAAAAAAGCGCCCACCTTGCTTGACGGGCATTCAAGCGCTTGGCAGCATCCAGATAGATCAAATTCTTATGATCTGTGAACACATGAATAGGAAATCTAGCACCTTCCAAAAAATGACGCCAATGTTCAAACGCGAGTTTAATAGCCAGCAACTCCCGATTTCCAACATCATAATTCAGTTCGGTTTCTGATATTTTTTTCGAAAAGAAGGCACAAGGATGTACTCCACCCTTGTTCTCCTGAGACAAAACTGCTCCGACCCCCACCGATGAAGCATCGACCTCGACCAAAAAAGGCTTGGTCTCATCAGGCTGCATAAGGATAGGGGCAGAACTGAACCTCTCTTTGAGATATTCAAACGCTTCAATGGCCTCAGTAGTCCACTGGGCCGTATTCGCACCTTTCCTGGTGAGATCGGTTAGAGGTTTAACAATTACAGAAAAATTCTTAACGAATTTCCTGTAATAATTGGCAAAATCCCAAAATCTCTGTTTAGATTTCAAACCAATGGCCTAGACCATTCCTGCACAGCCTGAACCTTCACCGGGTCCATCTCAAAGCCCTCGCTGGAGACAATGTAGCCCAAAAAACTAATTTTCTGCACAGTGAACTCACATTTCTCCAGCTTAGCAAAGAGTGAATTATCACCCAATAACTGCAAAACTTCACGTACACTCTGCCAATGGGACTGCAGATCTGGTGAATAAATCAAAATGCCATCCAAATACACAACTACATTCTTACCAATCAGAGGTCTCAGGATGTCATTAATAAGGTTCTGAAAAAATGCAGGTGCATTGGTAAGACCAAAAGGCATCACCAGATTCTCAAATAACCTACCGGAGTGCTAAAAGCAGTTTTCCATTCATCACCCTCCTTCACACGTAACAAATTGTATGCCCCCCGGAGATCAATTTTGGAGAACCACTTCGCTCCCACTAACTGGTTAAGCAAGTCAGGAATTAACGGTAATGGGTAGGAATTGCGTACGGTAATCTTATTAATTTCACGAAATCCAGACATGGACGTAAACCGCCGTCCTTTTTTTTAACAAAGAATAATCCAACTGCCGCAGGCAACTTAGAAGGTCTAATGTGACCAGCAGCTAGGCTAGTCTGTATGTACTCCTCCAAGGCCTTTCTTTCAGGGATAGTCAGATTAAACTAGCGACTTTTGGGAAGAGTAGCACCCGGAACAAACTCAATGGCGCAATCATAGTCCCTATGAGGAGGTAAAACTTGCAACTCCTCCTCTGAAAAAACCCTCCAAAAATCTTGAATAGGTACAGGTAATTCCACTTTTTCCACAGCCGCAATGCGACCATTACGACATTTATCATAACACTTCGGACTCCAAGACTTAATCACATTAGTAGACCAGTCCAATAAAGGATTGTGCAGTTTTAACCAAGGCAATCCTAGAACAACTGGAGAGGGTAAATTATCCAAAACAACTGAGTCCAAAATTTCTTGGTGAACTCCATTGATAGAGGAAATGCAGCAGTCTTGTGAGTAATACATTTCAAAGGAGTGTTATCAATTGCAACCATAGAAATAGGTGATGACAAAGGTTTGGATTTCAATTTAAGGTTTTCCAAAAACCCTTTATCAATCACATTAAGTGTTGAACCACAATCCACAAATACCTGAAATTCAATCAAATCTCCCTGCAGAGTAGTACTCCCAGAAAGAAATACTCCTGCAGAGCGTAAACAAGCTATATGGGCTTAACTGACCTTTTTTTTTTCTTTACTTAACCGGTTCCCGACCGCCCACTGTAGATAAACGTCCGCGCTGCCTGGGCTCTGTGCAGCGCCGACGTTTAAAAACGGTGGGTGGTCTCGCAGTGCTCAGGACCCCCAGGGTCCTGCAAACACTGCGATTCCGGTGCAGAGCGTTAGCTCTGACAGGGTACATCATCGGTACCTGATTAGATCAGGTCCCAGTGATGTTAACCCTTTGCTGTTTTCTATATGCTGCGATCTATAGTGATCGCGGCATATAGGAGACAGCAGGAGAAGAGGGGGTCGTCTTACTTACCTCCGAAGACCTCCGTTTCGTTTGAGGACCTGGGGTTGCTATGGCAGCTGGAGGTCACATGACCGCCTCCAGCTCTGCCATATATGGTGTCCTTCCTGTCTGGATTCAGCCTGTATGTAGCTGATGCTAGACAGGAGACTGACTGAAACAGTCAGTGAAGATCTCATGTAATGTAATATATGTCTATTACATTACATGAGATCAGTGATCAGAAAAATAAAAATTAATGTCCCATACAGGGACTAAGTAAAAATGTAAAAAAAAAGTAAAAAAAAAGTTTTTAAACTATTTAAAAAAAAAATCACAAAATAAATAAATAAAATATTAAACCAATAAATCCGTATATTATTACAAAACCAAAAAAAGTACACATATTTGGTATCGCCGCATCCGAAACAACCCGAGCTATAAAACTGTCACACTAATTAACTCCTTCTGTGCACACCGTAATAAAAATAAATAAAAAAAAAATATGCTTTTTCATCATATCGCCAAACAAAAAGTGGAAAAAAATGCGATCAAAAAGCAGAATAGAAATAAAAATGGTACCACTGAAAACTTCATCTTGTTCCGCAAAAAAAAGCCGCCATACAGCTCCATCAGCCGAAAAATAAAAAAGTTATAGCGCTCAGAATAAAGCAATGCAAAAAAAATATTTTTTTTTCTATAAAATTGTTTTATTGTGTAAAAGCGCCAAAACATAAAAAAAATACAGTAAGTGTAGTATCGCTGTAAACGTACTGACCCGAAGAATAACGCTGCCTGATCACTTTTACCACACGCAGAACGGCATAAAAAAAAACTCAAAAAACAATTCCTGAAGTGTTTATTTTTGTTAACTTTACCTCCCAAAAAACGGAATAGAAAGCGATCAAAAAATGTCACATACCCAAAAATGGTTCCAATAAAAATGTCAACTCGTCCCGCAAAAAACAAGCCATCACATGACTCTATCGGCTGAAATATGGAAAAATTATAGCTCTCAAAATATGGTGATGCAAAAACTAGATTTTGCAAAAAAAGCGTATTTTAGTGTGTGACAGCAGTCAGTCATAAAAACCCAATATAAATCTGGTATCTCTGTAATCGCACCGACCCGAAGAATAAAGTAATCTAATCAGTTATATCACACTAGGAACGGCATAAAAAATAAATAAAACAAATATTATTCACCTGCTACTGATTTGTTTATTATGTCTCCCAAAGATCCCAGTAAGGCTCTGCTCACATTTATCCTGTGCTCTGCGCTGAGCACTTACACCAGAGTTTCCGTGTAAATCTCTGAAATACGTGATTCAGCCAGAACCCATGATGGAAGATTCCCTGTAGTGAGGCAGATATAGGCCACTGTGGACGCCGTCTAGCCTGGGATCCCACGGTGTCATTTGTTTTAGGCGTGCATAAAAGTGCGGTTGGCCACAGTTTTGTGCACTTCTGAAAAAAAGGACACCACTAAACAGAGGCCAGACGGAGTCCAGAGTAACTCTGCTGCCTCATTATAGTGAATGGATCCTGCAGGGGTTTCATCTGAATTACATCACTTGGAAATTTAGATGGAAACCCCGATGTAAGTGCTCAGCCTAGAGCACCGGATAAATGTTACGTAAAATGTTCCCAATAAAAGCTTCAACTCAGTCCTCAAAAAAAGCTAGTCCCCACTCAGGTCCATCATCTGTTAAAAATATAAGGGACTTCCAAGTTACTGGTAGCAGAAAGGCTCTGGAAAAGCAAAATGGTCCTTGCCCCCCAAAAGAAATTCAGAAAATTTTGTGCTCCCAAATCCAAATGCCTATTCTACAATAATTTGTTCTCCAATTGTCAAATAGCACTCCTTCCCCCTCAGATCTCACCGTATGGCTGAGCGGTACGATACAGCCACATATGGGGTATTGCCACTTTTAGAAGAAATTGTGTGACACATTTCGGCACCATTTTTACCCATTGCCCTGTGTGAAAATGTATAATCTGAGGGTAAAACATTTTTTTGTGGTAAAAATATAATTATGCTTTTTTCACTGCCCAATGGTATAAATTTAAAAATTAAAAAATGCTCACTACTTCCCTAGATGAATTCCTTGAGAGGTGTATTTTACAAAATGGGGTCACTTGTGGGGGTTTCTGCTGTTTTGGCATGTCAGCGACTCTTCAAATGTGACATGGTGTCTGCTGCCAACATAGCGCTTCTTTCTCTTCCGAACCCTGCCGTACACCAAAGCAGTCGTTTTCCCCCACATATGGGGTATCGGCGTGTTCAGGAGAAATTGCACAACAAATTTCATGGTGCAATTTATCCTGTTACCCTTATGATAATACAAAATTAGGGAATGAAAAACATTTTTTGAGGGAAAAATGTGAAAATTTTATTTTTACGGCTCAATATTATAAACTTCTGTGAAGCAGCTGGGGGTGCAAGGTGCTCACCACACATCTAGATAAGTTCCCTAAGGGGTCTAGTTTCCAAAATGGTGGCACTTGTGGGGGGTTTCCACTGTTTAGGCACATTAGGGGCTCCCCAAATGTGACATGGCGTCCACTAATTATTCAAACAAATTTTACATTCAAAAAGTCAAATGGCGCTCCTTCCCTTTCAAACCCTGCCATGTGCCCAAACAGTAATTTTCCTCCACATATGGGGTATCAGCGTGTTCAGGAGAAATTGCATAACAAATTTCATGGTGCAATTTATCCTATTACCCTTATGATAATGCAAAATTAAGGGATGAAAAACGGTTTTGTGGGAAAAATGTGAAAATTTTATTTTTACAGCTCAATATTATAAATTTCTGTGAAGCACCTTGGGGTTCAAGGTGCTCACCACACATCTAGATAAGTTCCCTAAGGGGTCTAGTTTCCAAAATGGTGTCACTTGTGGGGGGTTTCCACTGTTTAGGCACATCAGGAGCTCTCCAAACGCAACATAGCGTCTGCTAATTATTCAGACAAATTTTACATTCAAAAAGTCTAATGGCGCTCCTTCCCTTCCGAACCCTGCCGTGCGCCCAAACAGTGGTTTTCCCTCACATATGGGGTATCAGCACGCTCAAGAGAAATTTCACAAAAAAATGTGGGGTCCATTTTTTCATGTTACCCCTGTGAAAATAAAAAAAAATTGGGTCTAAAGTAACATTTTTGTGAAAAAAGTTAAATGTTAATTTTTTTCTTCCACATTCCAAAAATTCCTGTGAAGCACCTGAAGGGTTAATAAAGTTCTTGAATGTGGTTTTGAGCACCTTGAGGGGTGCAGTTTTTAGAATGGTGTCACTTTTGGGTATTTTCTGTCATAAAGACCCCTCAAAGTGACTTCAAATATGATGTGGTCCCTAAAAAAATGTTTTTGTAAATTTTGTTGGAAAAATGAGAAATCGCTGGTCAACTTTTAACCCTTATAGCTCCCTAACAAAAAAAAATTTTGGTTCCAAAATTGTGCTGATGTAAAGTAGACATGTGGGAAATGTTATTTATTAACTATTTTGTGTGACATATCTCTCTGATTTAAGGGCATGAAAATTCAAAGTTTGAAAATTGCAAAATTTTCAAAATTTTCGCCAAATTTCCGATTTTTTCACAAATAAACACAAGTTGTATCGAAGAAATTTTACCACTATCATGAAGTACAATATGTCACGAAAAAACAATCTCAGAATCAGGGGAATACGTTGAAGCGTTCCAGAGTAATTACTTCATAAACTGGCAGTGGTCAGAATTGAAAAAATTGGCCCGGTCACCAAGGCAAAAACAGGCTCTGGCGCGAAGTGGTTAAAGGACGCTCACAATACTTAATCAAATGGTCACCTTTACCACAATAAAGACACAATCCCTCGGCGAATCTCCGGTCTTTTTCCTGAGAGCGTAGTGACATCCCCCCAACCTCCATCGGTTCCCCACCGTCAGAGCAGATTTTCTAGGGACTAGGACCTGACATTACAGGAGTCTTTACCTCATTGAGCCTGCACCTCAGTCTCCTGTCTATACGAACAGCTAACTGCATAGCTTCCTGCAGAGTCTCAGGTGCAGGGAATGCAATTAGCAAATCCTTAACCGTTTCACTCAGACCAGCAAGAAATAAACATCTCAGCGCCGAATCATTCCACTTAACTTCTGAAGTCCATCTCCTGAAGTGTGTGCAATAATTTTCAACATCATCAGACCCCTGATTCAAACGTCTAAGTTCTGATTCAGCAGATGAAATTCGATCAGGATAGTCATATAATAGACCCATAGCAGAAAAAATTCTTCAACAGAACTTAAACACGGATCATTAGGCTGGAGAGAAAAGGCCCAACCCTGTGGTTCTTTGTGCAAAAGTGACATAATAAAACCAATGCGCTGTGATTCATTCCCAGAGGATCTTGGTCTCAAACGAAAATATAACAAACAAGCATTTTTAATGGAAAAAAAATCTTGCTGTTTACCATAAAAAACATCAGGCAGTCCTACCTTGGGTTCGACAAAATGCGCTCCAGGACAGCTACTAAAGTGTTGCTGAAGCTCGGCCACCTCCAGAGACAATCCCTACAGGCGTTGAGCCAACTCCTGGACGGAAACCATACTGATCCCTGAATTTATTTCCTTTTAGGTTTTTTTGGGCTGGACTTACTGTTATGATCTGCAACAAGAACTAAGGAAAGATAGGGGAAAGCGGTCCCTACAGTAAGACTAAGCTGAATCCCTACGATGTAGCGGGCTGCCTGTTCCTAGTGAACAGACCCGCCTTCGTCCTCGGCTAATCTTAACGAAGACCTATAGAATTAAGGGAGGGGTCCCTAAAAGAACTAAGGACTGGGACAAAAATGGGACACCTCCTAAACAGAAATTGTTGTAGAACACAAAAGACAAACTGACAAAAAGTACTAGAGGTCCCAGAGGACCAAGCAAACTGACAGAGATAGACATCAAAGCACCAGGCTAGCAAAGCAGTCAAACAACCCTGAAGTCCAGCAAAGCCAGAAGGGCGGAGCTGGAATATATAGGCAGATGGTCAAGCGACCACAAAACACAAGATAGAAAAAAATAACAGGAGGGTTCTAACACCTGGTCCCTGTGTCTGGGACACCAGTAGCCTTGGAAGGCAAGAGGCCTGATCCCTGTTTCTAGGACACCAGTAGCCCTGGAAGGCACGTGGCCTGGAGACCACATCTCGGGAGCCTTAATCCACAGCTGTGGCAGAACAGAGCTGATAGAAGCAGCTAAGACCCGGCAAAGGTAAATCAGTGCTTTAAATGAATATTGATATTGTACCTTGCTGAAGTCTGTATCTGAAGCCAAGCAGGCATAGCTGCTCTAGGATATTACATGTGTAATATTCCTGCTAGCCACTGAGATGGACTATGTTATAAGCAGTTTATGATGTGTAATAAACTGCTGGACTTCATATTACCAGAAAACGTTGCATGTATGCTTTAATTGACCCAGTGAAGTGAGTGCCCCTCAACATGATCATTAGTGCTACCTTACACCATGTATTAAATGATTCGTGTACATGTTGACTCCACATTGGTGAGTGAACATCTACACCAACCCCACATAGGAATATGTTTTACCAGGATTTCTCCAACCCATCTCCTCCAAAAGGACCTATGTGTAAATAAATAAAAAGATATTATGGGTGTCATGGACCATCCATATCAATCAAAACCAACTGTGCCAACAGTATAACAGAACTTTGTTTTTGTTTTTTTTCTTATTCCGACTGTTATGATCTGCTACAAGAACTAAGGAAAGAAAGGGAATCTGTCCCTACAATAAGACTGAGCTGATTCCCTACGTTGCAGCGGGCGACCTGTTCCTTGTGAACAGACCCGCCTTCGTCCTCAGCTAGTTTGAATGCAGACCTATAGAATAAAGGGAGGGGTCCCTAAAAGAACTAAGGACTGGGACAAAATTGGACACCTCCTAGCAGATGTTGTAGCGGAGCAAAAAGACAAAAAGTACTTAGAGGTCCAAAGGACCAAACGAACTAGAGAGATAGGTACAAAAGCACCTGGCTAGATAGAGAGTCAAATAATACTGAAGTCCAGCAAAGCCAGAAGGGCGGAGCTGGAATAAATAGGCAGCAGGTCACGTGACCAAAATAGAAAAAAAACTAACAGGAGAGTTCTAACACCGACCAGAGCATGACAGCTTCATTATTTCTATCAGGCTGTCCTACTTGGGTCGGGAGACCCGAGGCCAGTCCATGCATTGCTGTCCATATTTGGACTCAGATCCACGGAAGTCTGCATGAGCCCTTAGACCAGTAGTCCACAACCCTTCTTACCTTTCTTGCCACATTCAGCTGTCAGACTTGTTGCGAGCCATATACAGTGCCCCCCACACATACAAAGACCATAGTGACACCCAGAGCCCCACATTACCAGTATAATGATAGTCAAAGCTACCCCACAGAAAGCCCACCGAGACCTTGTACCCCTCCCTTATAGGCAGTATACTTTTGAACATGGGCTTATCACATTACACCCATTCGATATTCTTACATCAACACTCCCTCCACACTCTAGTATCCAGCTTCAAGCACCCCTCTAATTGACAGTTACATTCTATCTCCAGGTTACCAAAAAATATTCACCCCGTTTCCCACTAGTACATGCACATCCAGCACTGCTCCAGGGGCTTCTCACAAATGTAATCGTCTGGAGTCCTTTTTTTCACAGCTGTTTTGCTAGACCTGGTGCTAATCCAACAAGCTGTCAGATAGCTACTAGCCACAAATTATAAGAATGCGATCCACAGGTTGGGGAGCCCTGCCTAGACCATTCTTTTGGTTGGACCTTAGCTCTGAAACCTGCTCCTGATGTGTTGACTCAGCTTTTGAACCCACACTACTACCATGCTCTAACAGTACTGCATATCATGCTAATACCCACTTGCCAACAAAATGCTAGAAATAAAATCTGCATTATGATTGATTACTGTGAGCAACAAGGCTAGTTAGACATGTATGTTAGACAATTTTCATGTTTTTGTTTAGAGTTTTCCTTAACCACTACTCCATCAGACAATATTATAGTTAGTAATGGCAAAATATATAAAGATCAATAAATTAAATAAAAATACAACAAATAAAACAGAATTCTAGAGTGTCTACGCTTTATTTTGGTACAGGTTTTTCTTGATAAACTTCCAGAAGATTTTGCTTCTGTCATTGAGGAATACAACAGGAAAGTTTCTACTGTATTTGGACAATGTCTTCTAGCAGGTTCCAAACTGGCAGATATGGAGAAGGAGCAACAGTTACCACTTTCAAAAATCAGTAAGTATGTGTCCAGTGGGTGGTCCTACTAGTAACTGACAGCTATCTTTGTATGTACAGTCATACAGGGATGACTGTCAGTCACTGAATAGGACCGCCCACTTAACTCCCATGTATACAAACAAAAGGGATCTCAATGAATAAAATGTAAGTTTCAACTTTTCCCACAAAGATGTATATCAATCTGATCAACTTAAGCTACACATTACATATTGCTTGAAGATCAGATACCATTTTCAACACAATTGGTTTAATGTACCATAAAATCTATTGAAAATCTTTTATATCTTTAAAGTTTTTTTGGGGTGAAATATAAAAATATTGATAAAATTGTAAGGATATGTAACTTTATTCTGCAGGTTAGTACAGCTAGAGATACAAAATTTATGTACTTTTTTGTTTAGTTTACAACCTTTACAAATTAAAAAAATAAATATATTTTGGGTTGCCATATTCTGAGAACAACTTTTGTACTTTTCCGTTCATAAAGCATGGAAAGGACATGCTTTTTACTAGGCGAGATGCAGTTTTAAGCAGTACTATTTTAGGGTACAATGTACTTTTTTCACTTTTTATTCCACTTTTTTGGAAAGCTAGATGACGAAAAACATTTGGCATTGTTTATTTTCCAGACATTCATATAAGGTGATATTTACACCTTTAGAAGCATGGAAATATATGGAAATAACAATACTGTTTATTTTGTAATGTTTATACTTTATTATGTAACCGATGGGAAAAGTTTTTTTGTTATATTTTTACTATAATCTATTTTATTACTATAATCTATTTTATTAAACTTATTTGCACCTTTTTTAAAAACTCACTTGGGGACCTAAAAACGTGAAGGCCTTCAGCATTACATTGTATTGGACTCTCAGATTCCATTAAGCCCGAAGACCTAGCTGACTGGTTGGCAATTTACAAGTTATGTTGAAGTCTATGAGGACAACGTTCCATATAATGTGTGACCAGCAACTGCACTTGCCAATAGTCCCAACATTTCCAGGATTTTTCAGATATTTTGGAAATAATCTCAACAAAAATAGGACTGTGAAAACCCATAAATTCAACCACAAATAAGTGGTACTGCCACGTTTGAGGGCATTCCCAGATGGGCTGAGGTGGAACAAAAATATTGCTTACATCAATGTTGGTATGTGAGCAAAAATCCAACAGGGTTGAATTATTTGTGATGGTCTTATCACAGTTGGTTGCAATTATTATATGTCCTGGAGATAACACTTTCCTACTGATCACTTTTATTTTTGTCTGGTAAACGGCTGAAGGAAGGTGAATATTTAGGGTAAGTTCTTAATGACTGCTGTCAGAGAAGAGGAAGGAGTCGGTTGCAGTAGCACAGTGGCATTTTATGCAATTCTCAAGTTTATTTTCACTTTTTAATCCCCTTAACATTTGCCTGAACGTATTATTTTTAATGCACTGTCTTCATTCAGAATTTTCAGGTACAGAGTGTAAGGATTCAGGATTGGTCGATCACCTGATGCCATGCTGTGAGGGAAGAAGTGGGATTTCACCTTTTGCATGTCTGTCAGGAAATACCGATGAAGACTTGATGAATATGAGAAGCCTGAGCAGTGTGAGTAAAAGAAAGAAACCCACATATAAAAACTAATTAAAATGAAGAACTGTAGATTTTATATATGGGTTTATACAGCTCTCAGTTGGTTTCCATTGCCATTATCATCAGCTGTACATAAAGGCCACATAGCAATAGCATGGGCAGACATAATGTCCTAAACTTATTCAGTTTTTACAGTAAACAGAGGTGAATCTCATCAAGTTACATCATACTATATGTTTTATTAATAAGATATTCCAACCTCATGCAGTAGCAAAGCTCTCAGGTAAGTGCTACCTTTAACCAATGATCCAGAGTCCCTTAGAGCAGTCTAGCACATGAATTGCTATTTCATGAAAATTCTGATGTAATTATAGTGTGTACGTTGACTGCCAAGGTTTTTTTCTGCCATTTGTTAAAATTTTGAAAATAAAAAGTTCTACATTATTTTTTTGCTTTTTTTATTTACATTTTATGTAACAAGTTTTATTCCTTTATGTATCAATTTTTATGTACAAGTGCTTCTCACAAAATTAGAATATCATCAAAAAGTTAATATATTTCAGTTCAATACAAAAAGTGAAACTCATATCTTATATAGAGTCATTACAAACAGAGTGATCTATTTCAAGTGTTTATTTCTGTTAATGTTGATGATTATGGCTTACAGTCAATGAAAACACAAAAGTCAGTATCTCAGTAAATTAGAATAATTAAGAAAAAACACCTGCTAAGGCTTTCTAAGTGTTTAAAAAGGTCCCTTAGTCTGTTTCTGTAGGCTCCACAATCATGGGGAAGACTGCTGACTTGACAGATGTCAAGAAGGCAGTCAATGACACGCTCCACAAGGAGGGTAAGCCACAAAAGGTCATTGCTAAAGAAGCTGGCTGTTCACAGAGTGCTGTATCCAAGCATATTAATGGAAAGTTTAGTGGAAGGAAAAAGTGTGGCACAAAAAATTGCACAAGCAACCGGGATAACCACAGCCTTGAAAGGATTGATAAGAAAGGCCATTCAAAAATTTGGGGGAGATTCACAAGGAGTGGACTGCTGCTGGAGTCATTGCTTCAAGAGCCACCACACACAGACGTATCCAGGACATGGGCTACAAGTGTCGCATTCCTTGTGTCAAACCACTCATGACCAATAGACAACGCCAGAAGCGTCTTACCTGGGACAAGGAGAAAAAGACCTGGACTGTTGCACAGTGGTCCAAGGTGTTATTTTCAGATGAAAGTAAATTTTGCATTTTATTTGGAAATCAAGGTCCAAGTATCTGGAGGAAGAGTGAAGAGGCCACAATCCAAGCTGCTTGAGGTCTAGTGTGAAGTTTCCACAATCAGTATTGAGTGCATTTACTGGCCAACATTTCGGATTTTAAAAACATTTTTCAAGCTGTTGTTATAAAGTATTCTAATTTACTGAGATAATGACTTTTGTGTTTTCATTGGCTGTAGTCCATAATCATCAACATCAACCGATATAAACACTTGAAATAGATCACTGTGTTTGTAATGACTCTATATAATATATGAGTTTCACTTTTTGTATTGAACAACTGAAATAAATAAACTTTTTGATGATATTCTAATTTAGTGAGTAGCACTTGTAAATTTAACCCTATCCCTGAACCTAACCAAAGCACTAAGGCTAACTCTAGTCCTAAGACTAAACCTAGCCCTAAATGAATCCCTAACTCTAACCCAAGTTAGGGTTAGAAATAGTGTGCCAATATAACAACAGCTCCTAGAAATTAATGAAGACAGTATGACTCATGTGCAATGCATTTTATTCAATTCTGTCCTCATTTATTGGATGCTAATCTTCTGCCATTTCTGTCGATATTTATGCAGAGTGCAGTGGAGGTGATTTTGTTATCAGCTGTTGTGCTTTGCATATTCAGTGACCAAGATGACAAAGCTCACTTCATTATACTGAGGTTTGAAACTTTGATCTCTGATTATGCTGAGCGCAGCCGATAGTGACAAACTCACATCACATCGGCTCTCTGCATAAGCCATGTTGGGAGTTCACTAACTACTTTGCTTCGCTTGTAGGTGCCAATCACTTCACTGTGCAGGCAGCATGGGGAAGGGGATGGAGCAAAATGCTGCATTCAATCATCTGCACTTTTTAAGAAGGCTCATTCTTTGAATACATAGCAAAAAGCAAATGATGTTATATTTATATTTTACTATAAATGGTACCTATGATGTTCCAACAGCTCATGATGCAAACAGCTTACATTCCTGAGAAACATATTCCACTGCTACACATTGATGGAGCTGAAACTTCTGAAGGAACAAGATACCTTAATGCTTATGCCTTGGATTTCTTCAAACATGGCTGCTTGGATGCCATTGCTGAAGATAATGGGTATGTTCTAAGCCCAGCAGTTCAAAATGTTCTTTGTTACCAACAGCAAACAGATTTTAGCTTTTACTGTACTTCTTAAAGTTTTGGAAGTGCATTCCAACATAATGAAACATATTTCACCACTAAACTTACAAAAAAATGATGAAGGGCCATTTGGAAGTGATCTATTTACATTCTCCAGACCTGGATATATAGTCATCACAGAATTTTTGAGGAGAATTTGTGGTGTCAAAAGTAGTGCCACATAGTCAGGTGTTAGTAGGGTTGCAAATAAGCAGTCTGGGGTAGGATGTTTACTTGTAATAGATTATGGGAGATTGGAGATAGTGCAGGGTATGGACTGGTAACCTACACATTGCCTCTAGTAATATTTATAAAATACATCCCAAAATTTTTAGTTATCTTACAGGAAACAAGGACATTCTTTCATGGACAGTTTGGTTATGTTGTCCTTTTTGAAAGTATGTAATAAGTTAAATATTGACGGTTTCTATGTTTTGTTATATATTTTTTATTGGATAATATCACTAACAAAATCATGCCAGATCCTATTGATTTTAATTTAATCAGCCATGTTTCCATTTTTTTTATCTACTAGCTAGAATAGCACACGCTATACTGTTTGATCCAGAGGTTAGACCTCCACTGATCATAAAGTGATGGCATTGCCAAAGATGTGCTCTGAGATGTCAATAACTAACTTGTGTGAGTTTTTAAAGGCGTGGGGCAGACAGTGGACCTACATTGTCTCTGTAGTCTCCAATCCCATGTAAACCTGAATCTGACCCTGATGTCACAGAAGGCAGTCCAGTCAACAGCCTATTCTTTCCATATATCTCTAATCTCCCTGATTCTTTCCCATACATAATCCCTGGTTCTCAAAGACCTTTTTTTCTTTTCAAACTAATAACTATTCTCCCAATGTCTGTGAATGGTATTTGAGCCCTTTAAAAGGCTTTTCAAATACTGATACCTGGTTGCAGTAAGAAAAGAAGCTCAAGTCTACCATATTCCTCTAGCCAGGCAGGACAAGAATGGCTTGGTATACTTGGTATACAACATTTTGGTTCATTATGCATAGTGTGAATATTTGTAAATTTCCGAGGGACACATGCATTTATCTGTACAACTGTATTATTGTATACCTTTATCTCCCATTTAAAAAAAGATAAGTCTTTTCAATGCAGTTGAAACAAAAAGGTATAATGATATACTGTATACTGGCCAAAGAAAAGGCAAAAGGAAAGCTCTTTAAAACAGACATAAAAATATGATAGAATAGGTGGTGTCCACATTTGTTTTTTTTTTGCCACCCATTCAGTAAACGTGAATGTTAGTAACAGTGGAAAATGAAATAAAAAATATTTGGATATTTGTCACATGTTTTATGAATACTTTAGCAGCAGTCTTAGTTTTATTTTTTTTTTCTTTGTTAAAGATTTAATTCAGGGGATGCTTATTATGTACTGAGAGACTTCTCCCTTTCCATTGCATCTATAAGGTAAGATATTATTCCTGTTTCAGTTCTACTATTCAGACAATCCTCTCCTTTTACTATATGCATGAACGTACTACAGGGTATCATACACACTTCAGTATTTGAACAGTGAGGGGCATTATTAGGGTGCTGAAAAATCACAGACACAAGCTCCAAGGTATTCCCTCCTCTCCCTCTGCAACGAAAATAAGAGACTTATAAACATGCAGTACAGACCAAAAGTTTGGACACGCCTTCTCATTTAAAGATTTTTCTGTATTTTCATGACTATGAAAATTGTACATTTACACTGAAGGCATCAAAACTATGAATTAACACATGTGGAATTATATACTTAAAAAAAAAGTGTGAAACAACTGAAAATATGTCTTATATTCTAGGTTCTTCAAAGTAGTCACCTTTTGCTTTGATGACTGCTTTGCACACTCTTGGCATTCTCTTGATGAGCTTCAAGAGGTAGTCACCGGAAATGGTCTTCCAACAATCTTGAAGGAGTTCCCAGAGATGCTTAGCACTTGTTGGCCCTTTTGCCTTCACTCTGCAGTCCAGCTCACACCAAACCAACTCGATTGGGTTCAGGTCTGGTGACTGTGGAGGCCAGGTCATCTGGCGTAGCACCCCATCACTCTACTTCTTGGTCAAATAGCCCTTACACAGCCTGGAGGTGTGTTTGGGGTCATTGTCCTGTTGAAAAATAAATGATGGTCCAACTAAACACAAACCGGATGGAATAGTATGCCGCTGCAAGATGCTGTGGTAGCCATGCTGGTTCAGTATGCCTTCAATTTTGAATAAATCCCCAACAGTGTCACCAGCAAAGCACCCCCACACCATAACACCTCTTCCTCCATGCTTCACAGAGGGAACCAGGCATGTAGAGTCCATCTGTTCACCTTTTCTGCGTCGCACAAAGACACGGTGGTTGGAACCAAAGATCTCAAATTTGGACTCATCAGACCAAAGCACAAATTTCCACTGGTCTAATGTCAATTCCTTGTGTTCTTTAGCCCAAACAAGTCTCTTCTGCTTGATGCCTGTCCTTAGCAGTGATTTCCTAGCAGCTATTTTACCATGAAGGCCTGCTGCACAAAGTCTCCTCTTAACAGTTGTTGAAGAGATGTGTCTGCTGCTAGAATTCTGTGTGGCATTGACCTGGTCTCTAATCTGAGCTCCTGTTAACCTGCGATTTCTGAGGCTGGTGACTCGGATAAACTTAGCCTCAGAAGCAGAGGTGACTCTTGGTCATCCTTTCCTGGGGCGGTTCTCATGTGAGCCAGTTTCTTTGTAGCACTTGATGGTTTTTGCTACTGCACTTGGGGACACTTTCAAAGTTTTCCCAATTTTTCGCACTGACTGACCTTCATTTGTTAAAGTAATGATGGCCACTCGTTTTTCTTTATTTAGCTGCTTTTTTCTTGCCATAATACAAATTCTAACAGTCTGTTCAGTAGGAATATCAGCTGTGTATCCACCAGACTTCTGCACAACACAACTGATGTTCCCAACCCCATTTATAAGGCAAGAAATACCACTTATTAAACCTGACAGGGCACACCTGTGAAGTGAAAACAATTTCTACCTCTTGAAGCTCATTAAGAGAATGCCAAGAGTATGCAAAGCAGTCATCAAAGCAAAAGGTGGCTACTTTGAAGAACCTAGAATATAAGACATATTTTCAGTTGTTTCACACTTTTTTGTTAAGTATATAATTCCACATGTGTTAATTCATAGTTTTGATGCCTTCAGTGTGAATGTACAATTTTCATAGTCATGAAAATACAGAAAAATCTTTAAATGAGAAGGTGTGTCCAAACTTTTGGTCTGCACTGTATATAAATATCAAATAATACTGCTATAGCAGGAACAAATATAAACATGAAACGGTAATTAAATGTTACCTCCATGAACAAAACGCACTAAGACCAACATTATCTTTAATACCACTACACAAATAATATGAACACATATTATCACAACATAATAACTGCATAATACCTATCATACTGTTACTAAATAAGAACCACTGTACAAAGAACAATATTACCATTTAAAACATGCCGTAAAACCTAGCCAAAGGGTACGTAAGCCCAAGCAGCATCTCCGCTGCAGGCCGTCACCTACAAATATTATTGTAAAAAAGTGAGCCTCACATTTTACCCTTTGTAAATGGTGATCTAGTCATTGACATGCTTCAGATTTCAAGTCCTTAGCATTGGTCAATTTACGCTGCAGATTTTTTTGACAGTGTTTGCATATAGCTTTTTAAAACCTTATGCACAATACTTTAAATTACAGTGGATTTTCCACAAGTGAATACACAGACGAAAATTTGCAACATTTTTGCTACATGGAGACATACCCTAAATTTAACAATCATATATTCACTCATTTTATTAAGGGGTGGTGTTGCGTATAAAAAAAGTTGCTGAATTTTCCTGTATCTTTCTATAGAAGAAGCTGTGGATGGCAGTTTTTTGCCTACTAGGTAAAAGTGAACATATGAATGACCTGTCCTTTTTTTATTCTTACAGTGTATCTTTGACAGAATTGTGTGAATCAGACCCAGTTGCATTGGCCTTTGAACAGCTGAAATTGATGTATCAAGAGAAATTACGCCCAGTGTAGAAAGTCCAAGTATTGTATCACAACCTTTGAACCAAAAATCATTTTAAAGTTTACATAATTTTACTATATACAGTTATATGAAAAAGTTTGGGCACCCCTATTAATCTTAAGCTTAATGTTTTTTAAAAATTGGTGTTTTTGCAACAGTTATTTCAGTTTGATATATGTAATAACTGTTGGACACAGTAATGTTTCTGCCTTGAAATGAGGTTTATTGTACTAACAGAAAATGTGCAATCTGCATTCAAACAAAATTTGACAGGTGCATAAGTATGGGCACCTCACCAGAAAAGTGACATTAATATTTAGTAGATCCTCCTTTTGCAAAAATAACAGCCTCTAGTCGCTTCCTGTAGCTTTTAATGAGTTCCTGGATCCTGGATGAAGGTATTTTTGACCATTCCTCTTTACAAAACAATTCCAGTTCAGTTAAGTTTGATGGTCGCCGAGCATGGACAGCCCTCTTCAAATGATCCCACAGATGTTCAATGATATTCAGGTCTGGGGACTGGGATGGCCATTCCAGAACATTGTAATTGTTCCTCTGCATGAATGCCTGAGTAGATTTGGAGCGGTGTTTTGGATCATTGTCTTTCTGAAAGATCCATCCCCTGCGTAACTTCAACTTTGTCACTGATTCTTGAACATTATTGTCAAGAATCTCCTGATACTGAGTGGAATCCATGCGTCCCTCAACTTTAACAAGATTCCCGGTGCCGGCATTGGCCACACAGCCCCAAAGCATGATGGAACCTCCACCAAATTTTACTGTGGGTAGCAAGTGTTTTTCTTGGAATGCTGTGTTTTTTTGCCGCCATGCATAATGCCTTTTTGTATGACGAAACAACTCAATCTTGGTTTCATCAGTCCACAGGACCTTCTTCCAAAAAGAAATTGGCTTCTCCAAATGTGCTTTTGCATACCTCAGCCGACTCTGTTTGTGGCGTGCTTGCAGAAACGGCTTCTTTCGCATCACTCTCCCATACAGCTTCTCCTTGTGCAAAGTGCGTTGTATAGTTGACCGATGCACAGAGACACCATCTGCAGCAAGTTGATGCTGAAGCTCTCTGGAGGTGGTCTGAGGATTGTCCTTGACTGATTTCACCATTCTTCTTCTCTGCCTTTCTGATGTTTTTCTTGGCCTGCCACTTCTGGCCTTAACAAGAACTGTCCCTGTGTTCTTCCATTTCCTTACTATGTTCCTCACAGTGGAAACTGACAGGTTAAATCTCTGAGACCGCTTTTTGTATCCTTCCCCTTAACAACTATGTTGAATAATCTTTGTTTTCAGATCATTTGACAGTTGTTTTGAGGAGCCCATGATGCCACTCTTCAGAGGAGATTCAAACAGGAGAACAACTTGCAAGTGGCCACTTTAAGTAGCTTTTCTCATGATTGCATACACCTGGCTATGAAGTTCAAAGCTCAATGAGGTTACAAAACCAAAAAAAGTGCTTTAGTACGTCAGTAAAAAGTAGGTAGGAGTATTTAAAACAAGAAAATTATAAGGGTGCCCATACTTATGCACCTGTCAAATTTTGTTTGAATGCAGATTGCACATTTTCTGTTAGTACAATAAACCTCATTTCAAGGCAGAAACATTACTGTGTCCAACAGTTATTACATATATGAAACTGAAATAGCTGTTGCAAAAACACCAATTTTTAAAAAACATTAAGCTTAAGATTAATAGGGGTGCCCAAACTTTTTCATATAACTGTATTATTGTTTAAATTCTGAAAATCTAATAACTTCCACAATTAAAATGTTATCAAAACAATTGTATTTTTGAAGTGAAAATTTTCCATATTGGCAGTTGTCTTTATTCGGAGGCTCTGTACGTATTAGCATCATTTCTGTCTTGGAATCCAGGATGGTTTAATGAATCAGTTTTGTGATAGATCGCAATAAAAATTGATTGACTTCATTGGGGTTCAGATGTTTTTGACAGTGATATAAACTGCTGAAGTTTGTGCTATTCCTGCCAACTAGAAATATTGAAAAGTCTGTCTCTTAAATGTAGAACAGAGCGTTGAGTCCATCAGGATTCACATTTCTTTGGGGGATGATATTTCAAGATCATGTTCAAAACTGTTCCCTCCAATAATAACAGAAGCTATGATGCCAGTCTGATCGGTGCCTTAAAATATTTTAAATAAAAAAAAGCAATGTATTGAAAATCAGAACATCATTGGGAGCACATAGTTATACTTATATAAGTTTACTAAATAAAAGAAAAAAAGATTAAAGACCAATAGACAATACACTTTTTTTATGCTGATTCAATTTGTGATTGATTTTTAATGTCAATGTGGATTTTTAAATTTGTATTAAAAAAATTACTTTACATATTGATCACAGTATTTTGTATTTTTTTTTCAGTTGTTTTCCAAATCTATGCAATAGCGATTATTCTTTCATAGTGCAATTTTATTTTTGTGAGATTTGATAACAGGGGGTTCTAATAGAAGAAAAACCAGATGTTTGTATTTCATTTGAGATAAAAAATAACTGTTTTACTTACTTCAGTAGAGGGCATAATAGAAACTATACACAATACTAAATATTAAAGAGAACAAGTCATCAGATTCATGCTGCCCAAAGAACAGAAAGACTAACAACAGCAAACAGCATGAATCAGACACTGGCTACACAATTGCACTCAGGAAATAGATCTCTTAGAAAAAAGAGCATCCAAGAAATCTATACACCAATAAACTGAATATGAGCAAAAAAATAGCCAGAGCAGCTCTTCTTACCCGATACACGTTTAGTGGTCAGCTTTCTAAGCGGTTGTGAGACTAGGTGGGATCCAATCCCTTCCCAACACAGGGAATTTTTGTTTTTAAGATTTTGTTTTTTCCTCCCTTTTTCCAAAAGCCACAACTTTTTTATATTTCTGTCAACATAGCTGTATTAGGCCTTGTTTTTTGCGGGACGAGTTGTAGTTTTAATTGATACTATTTATCTTAACATACAATGTACTGGAAAATGAGAGGAAAATTTAATTTAATGATGAATTTAAAGCAATATAATATAAAACAATTCGCAGGTTGTTATCTGGCGTTTACCTGTCCGCTGTGCCCCTGAATCAACCCAAAGCACGGTGTCCGGAAGTGAGGAAGCGCACATTTGCCTCTAACCAGGGCTAACAGTTTGAAAAATTTCTCCTTCTTCAACTGGGTTTACTGAGAGATAAATATTCCTCTCAGAATCATTTGAGAGCTCCCCATTGAAACAGGATGTGTGCGGAACAGTGTGCTGATGAAACAACTGTACGTACAGTACAGACCAAAAGTTTGGACACACATCAGAAAAAGATTTTTCTGTATTTTCATGACTATAAAAATTGTACATTCACACTGAAGGCATCAAAACTATGAATTAACACATGTGGAATTATATACTTAACAAAAAAGTGTGAAACAACTGAAAATATGTCTTATATTCTAGGTTCTTCAAAGTAGCCACCTTTTGCTTTGATGACTGTTTTGCACACTCTTGGCATTCTCTTGATGAGCTTCAAGAGGTAGTCACTGGAAATGGTTTTCACTTCACAGGTGTGCCCTGTCAGGTTTAATAAGTGGGATTTCTTGCCTTATAAATGGGGTTGGGACCATCAGTTGTGTTGTGCAGAAGTCAGGTGGATACACAGCTGATAGTCCTTCTGAATAGACTGTTAGAATTTGTATTATGGCAAGAAAAAAGCAGCTAAGTAAAGAAAAACGAGTGAACATCATTACTTTAAGAAACGAAGGTCAGTCAGTCCGAAAAATTAGGCAAACTTTGAATGTGTCCCCAAGTGCAGTTGCAAAAACCATCAAGTGCTACAAAGAAACTGGCTCATATGAGGACCGTCCCAGGAAAGGAAGACCAAGAGTCACCTCTGATTCTGAGGATAAGTTTATCCGAGTCACTAGCCTCAGAAATCGCAGGTTAACAGCAGCTCAGATTAGAGACCAGGTCAATGTCACACAGAGTTCTAGCAGCAGACACATCTCTACAACTGTTAAGAAGAGACTTTGTGCATCACGCCTTCATGGTAAAATAGCTGCTAGGAAACCACTGCTAAGGACAGGCAACAAGCAGAAGAGACTTGCTTGGGCTAAAGAACACAAGGAATGGACATTAGACCAGTGGAAATCTTTACTTTGGTCTGATGAGTCCAAATTTGAGATCTTTGTTTCCAACCACCGTGTCTTTGTGCGACGCAGAAAAGGTGAACGGATGGACTCTACATGCCTGGTTCCCACCGTGAAGCATGGAGGACGAGGTGTGATGGTGTGGGGGTGCTTTGCTTTTGACACTGTTGGGGATTTATTCAAAATTGAAGGCATACTGAACCAGCATGGCTACCACAGCATCTTGCAGCGGCATGCTATTCCATCCGGTTTGCGTTTAGTTGGACCATCATTTATTTTTCAACAGGACAATGACCCCAAACACACCTCCAGGCTGTGTAAGGGCTATTTGACCCAGAAGGAGAGTGATGGGGTGCTACGTTAGATGACCTGGCCTCCACAGTCACCAGACCTGAACCCAATCGAGATAGTTTGGGGTGAGCTGGACCGCAGAGTGAAGGCAAAAGGGCCAACAAGTGCTAAGCATCTCTGGGAACTCCTTCAAGATTGTTGGAAGACGATTTCCGATGACTACCTCTTGAAGCTCATCAAGAGAATGCCAAGAGTGTGCAAAGCAATCATCAAAGCAAAAGGTGGCTACTTTGAAGAACCTAGAATATAAGACATATTTCCAGTTTTTTCACACTTTTTTGTTTAAGTATATAATTCCACATGTGTTAATTCATAGTTTTGATGCCTTCAGTGTTAATGTACAATTTTCAAAGTCCTGAAAATACAGAAAAATCTTTAAATGAGAAGGTGTGTCCAAACTTTTGGTCTGTACTGTACATGTAGTTACATAAGGTAGACAAAGGAAATAGCCAGCTCACCGAGGTATAGGTGCACGGATCCTGTACAGCATTAGGGGCATGCAGGAAAAGAAAGGAAATCTACAGCACACTGACGTGGAAAATCAGGTGTATAAAAACACGGTGTGTGTTCTTAGTCGTAGCTGAAAAAAACTTCTCTGGACAACATACATATAGTGGTTACAATCCAACTAAAAGCGACCATGAAGCATTGAGCATGTCAGGAGAATCAAAAGCAGATGGAAGTTTAACTCCTTCAATACATAGAATTAGAAAAAGACATGCAAGTGTATAACATATACATAACATACATGGTTTACGAAATGTTGTAGTAGTGACATTTTCAAGTTCAGGTTCAGATTTAAAAAGTCAGTGTTGCAGGTATGACATGAATAAGTAAAAGATACATTTAAGCAGTTGGACTTGAAATGTCTGAGTCTGGTATGGCCACCACATCTTTGGGTTAATAGAAATTGTTACATTAATTCTAACACTACTTTTATTATTTATTTAGCATCCTGTAAGATTTGTAAACTCCAATACATGGGATGCACCACTGAACCTCTTAAAATTTGCACCTGAAAATACAATAAACACTTAACTCTTTCAATATATAGAATTAGAAAAAGACATGTGTTGCGCCTCTGAGGGTTCGGTCACCGCAGAGGTACTGCATCTCACCCAGAGGTGTGGTATCTCACTCTCAGGTAAGGAAGGAGTACTGCTCAGGACCCTAACACCTGCATTCAACACATTACACTTCAGTGAGGGCAGGGCGAGTTTGCTCCTAAGGGAGAGCACAGTCCCTGGTCCCTAGCTGAAGGGTGGAACTATGTAGAGGGTGTGGGTGGAGGAAGTAGCTTAGGGGAGCACTTGTTAAGGAAGGTATAAATAGAGAAGCCATTTTGTTTAGTCAGATCAGTCAGAGGAGGAGAGTGTGTGGAGCAGGAGCTCAGCAGGAGCTCTGCTCAGGAGAAGGGCCTGAGGAGAGGCCCAGGACTGAAGGAGAAGGAGAGGAGCAGGAAGGGCTCCAGGCACGAGGAAGGGACCCCAGGGGTACGGGCAGTGCTGGAGGCCACCCATACGCCCGAATCTAACAGGAGGTGGAGGGGTCAGGCCACACAAAGGGGACACATCCCTCAACTAGCTGAGGACTTTATGTCTCAACTAGAAACCGGAGGCTGCAGTATTTCAAGTCCTGCAGCTAACAGTCCATATCAGTCTCACCAAGAAGGTAGCCATAGAGGACCCAGGGGACGGAGCAGACATCGCCCGACAAGGCCCGCGGGTACCGGATTGGGACACTAGATATGAGGTGCAGGGAGACGGCCAGAGAGAGAGAACACACAGAAGGGGGTTCCGCTAAGTACTCCGGAGATATCTGAGGGTTGACTGAACCCCTCCCTGAGTAAGCGCAGCATGACGAGGGAAGTTACACTGGTACCTGTAACTTGGACTGCAACAACCGTGAGTAAAGATCCTGAAGACTGCACCTCACTGTCTCTGTGATTATTATCTGCGCCATCACCCCTGCACTACAATGCCCAGCATCACCTATAATATCTACCACATCTCTACACTGCCCTGGAGCTAAGCTCTGCCTGTGGAGAGCTGAACCAACTTTGCTGCACTAAACATCAGCTCCAGAGGTTCTGCACAGCAGCAGCGGCTCCATATAGCAGGTGGCGTCACAAACTACATATATAAAAACTATAAATCCCCTGTAAATATTTCCCTTTGGATTGACTGCCCTGGGTCACGGACCGGGTCACCGCCACTGTGACATCTCCCATAGCAACGACCGGCCCGGCACCAAGTACCCCATGGCCCAGGGGCCACGTCACATGCAAGTGTCAGCAAGAAGCCAGTTCACTTTAAATAGGTTCATGTACATACAAAAACAGCAAAAATTCATAAGTGTAATTAAACAAAAAATAAATAATAAATGTAATTTAATAATGCATAACTAAATCTTGTTTTCTATTGAGTCCTGTCAGGACTCTAGTGTTCATTGTGAAGATCCAATATGCTTCATGACTAGAGATGAGTGAACATTTTCGTAAAACATTCGTTTTTTTCAAATTTGGCACCAACATTACACATTCGGATTCGTGATCGGATACCCGAGCGTTTTTACTGAAAATCATCAGTAAAAGTGCAGTAAGTGATCGCTTTTCCATTACTATATTTTTTAGGACTTTAGCTAGGATAGTGGTGCTATATGATGAGTGGGGAGGATGTCATTGGCTGCTGAAGTCAGATATCTCTCTCCGTATAGAGAGCTGACATGTTGTTTTAGCGCCAATTTATCAGTGTAACAGCGCAGAGAGGCTGCTCCTGACGTTGTTCCTGAATACTGAGATATTTTAGATAGTTAACTAAGCGGTTGCTTCTAAGTTAGATAGTTGAGATAAATAGGATCCTGTGTGGCTGTTAAATCGACCTTCCAGCAGATCAATCGTTTTTGCTATTAATGTGGTCCAGACAGAGACAGCAGGCCACATTTCAGCATGGAACTTTGTTGTGCGTTGCTGATATTGTTCTCCATGCAGGAGATACATACAGCAGCCACATCTCAGCTTGTAATTTTTGGGCACATATATTCTGCTGTACACAGGCCTTATCCACAGTAAAAAAAATCTAATTTCTTCTATTACTAATGTGATACATACAGCAGACCACATTTCAGCTTGTAATTTTTTATGGTAAAATTCAACTGTATCCAGAGCTCATTCACAGTAAGAAAATCTAATTTCTTCTGTTACTACCGTGATACATATAGCAGGCCACATCTCAGCTTGTAATGTTTGGGCGCATATATTCTGCTGTATCCAGGCTTCATCTACAGTAAAAAATCTAATTTCTTCTGTTACTAACCTGATACATACAGTAGACTACATCTCAGCTTGTAATTTTTTGGCACATATATTCTGCTGTATCCAGGCCTCATCCACAGTAAAAAATATAATTTCTTCTATTGCTAATGTGATACATACAGCAGGCCACATCTCAGCTTGTATTTGTTTTGCGGTGAGATTCAGCTGTATACAGGGTTTGTCCACAGTAAAAAAAATAGAATTTCTTCTGTTACTAATGTGATACATACTGCAGGCCATGTCTCAGCTTGTAATTTTTTTTGCCGTGAAATTCAGCTGTATCCAGAGCTCGTCCACAGAAAAAAATAATAATTTCTTCTGTTACTACCTTGATACATACAGCAGGCTACATCTCATCTTGTAATTTTTTGCCGTATATATTCTGCCTTATACAGGGCTCATCCACAGTAAAAAAAATCCAATTTCTTCTGTTACTAATGTGATACATACAGCAGGCCACATCTTAACTTGTAATTTTTTTGTGGTGAGATTTAGCTGTATACAGGGCTCATCCACAGTAAAAAAACAAATCAAATTTCTTCTGTTACTACCGTGATACATGCAGCAGGCCACATCTCAACTTCTAATTTTTTTGCTGTGAGATTCAGCTGTATCCAGAGCTCGTTCACAGAAAAAAAATAATTTATTCTGTTACTTAGCTGATGCATACAGCAGGCCACATCTCAACTTGTAATTTTTTGATGCATATATTCTCCTGTATGCAGGTGTCACGGGTGTATCGGAGGTGACAGACAGTCGCCCTGCAGTTGGTTGCAGGAGATCTCTATGTTTGGCATTGCAGACATCTTCTTAGATGAGAGACTGTCTCTAGGAGCTAGCGGCTACCTCCCTCTGGTAATTAGCTCCCTGGCCTGGGTGTATATATGCCTGGTATGTCTGAGAGGGAGGTGCCGGTTATATTAATTTCTACTTGTCAGACTTAGCAAGAGCAGTACTTCGTCCTCTCTGGAGCTTGAGCCCATGTGCAAATTTGGAGTCGTCTAAAGCTAAACAATTTCCCCCTGTTTGTCTACCCTTGTTGTCTATAGAGTTTAGTGGAAATTGACTAGTCCTCATCTCCTCCCATCCCTAGCTTTAGCCATATGCCAGGGAGAGTCAGGGTGAGGTATGCATGTGTCGATCGCTGAAGAGGCAATTTAAGGACGGTAGTTGAGACAGGGTGACACTAGACCAAACTAGTGTCTGGGCTCCCTTTCCCTCTTTCCTCTATGTTGCACTAAGTCTTTCCCACACCTGGCGTGACATTATAGCCGGCCCAGCACGTTTTGAAAAGGAAAAAAAAAAATTTTTGTTGTTTTTTTTCTCTGTGTGTTTTTGGGCGTGCACTTTTTTTTCCCTTTCTCCCTTGGTATGGGTTCAGTTGCAGAGCGGCTGCACAGGCTGTCTCTGGAGGTTAATGACCCCCGCGGTGAGGTACAGCAGCATCATCAGCGGTTACAGGTCACCAATGTGGGGGTCTCAGCAGATAGGCCTGTCCAGCCTGAACCCAAGGTTGACCTCCCAGACAGGTTTTCAGGAGGTAGGGACACGTTTTTTGCATTTAAGGAGGTATGCAAATTATATTTTAAACTTCGTCCTTACTCCTCCGGTAATGAGGAGGTTGGTATTGTTATCTCTCTATTGCAGGGAGATCCCCAGTCATGGGCGTTTTCGTTACCGCAGGACTCTGTTTGTCTCCAGTCTGTGGAGGGGTTTTTTGGAGCTCTGGACCTCATCTATGATAACCCTGACCGAGTCTAGGCTACGTCGTCTTCAACATGGGAATCAGTCAGTGGAAATGTACAATTTGGAATTCTGTAGATGGACGACGGAATCCAAATGGAATGATTCAGCCCTTAGAAGTCAATTTGGTGAGGGGCTTACTGAAAGGTCGAAAGATGCCTTAGCAGTTTATGAAACCCCTCAGTCCTTGGAGGCTGCCATGTCTTTGGCCATGCGTCTTGATAGACGCCTTCGGGACAGACGGGTGAGACCAACTTCTCCAAGGTCTTCTTGTCAGGGTTTTGAACCTCTGCCAGGGGACCGGTCTGGGGGTGAACCAGTAGTAGGGGAGGTGGAGGAACCCATGCAGTTAGGGGGTGTCTCTAAATCATACATCTCCCCAGAGATTCACAAGATAAAAGGCGTATGTTTTTTTTTGTGGGAAAAAGGGACATTTTGTCGGGACCTGTCCTTCAATTCCTAAACAAAAGGAGACTCGATTAACTCTTGGTAGTCTGGAGTTAGATAAACAAGGAGTGCATTTGTGGCCAAACTGCAGTTCCCGCTTTGTCCTGACAGCAGATGTGGTGCTAGAGAGCAAAACCGAGAAAATTTCTGTGTTTTTTGACAGTGGAGCCGGAGCCATCATGGTTGATGCTGAGTTTGTGAAAACTCATGGTCTTGCTTGCTGTGCTTTAGCTGAACCTATTTTCATCTTTGCCATTGACTCGGCACCACTTGCATAGAAAGCATTTACTCAGATTGTACATAATGTAAAACTTTGAGTGGGTCAATTCATTGTGAAATAATTCCTTGCTATGTTCTGGACAATCTTCACACACCGATTGTCTTGGGTATACCTTGGCTTGTTAAACATAATCCGCTGGTGGATTGGCAAGCCAGGGAGATTATTGAATTGTAAGATTACTGTCATGAGAACTGTTTAGATATTTCCCTTGCTACTGTCTCTACGGAAATTTTACCTTCTTTTCTGTCTGGTTTTGAGGATGATTTTTTCTGAGAGGGGGTGTCAGGATTGTCCTATTAACCTTATCCCCAGAGCTAAACTACCAAAGTCCAGACTGTATGATCTTTTTGGCCCTGTGAAACAAGCCATGAAGAATTTCATTGCGGAAAGTCTGGAGAAGGGACATATTAGACCCTTATCTTCGCCCATGTCGGCAGGGTTCTTCTTTGTGAAGAAAAAAGATGTCGGTCTACGTCTCTGTTTAGATTTCCAGGAATTAAATCAAATTACCATCCGTGATCCATACCCTCTTCCTCTGATTCCTGATTTGTTCAGTCAGGTTGTGGGAGCTAAGGTATTCTCCAAGTTTGATTTAAGGGGAGCCTACAATCTGGTTAGAATTAGAGAAGGGGACGAATGGAAGACAGTTTTCAATACCCTAGAAGGACATTTTGAGAGTCTGGTTATGCCTTTTGGTTTGAGCAATGCACCTGCAGTATTCCAGCATTTCATAAATTATATTTTCCATCATTTGATGGGGAGGTTTGTGGTGGTCTATCTGGACGATATGTTTGTTTACTCACCTGATTTTGAAACTCATCGAGGGCATGTTAAGCAAGTGCTCCAGATATTAAGGGATAACAAACTTTATGCCAAACTAAAAAAATATGTTTTCGCTGTTCAGTAGGTGCAGTTTTTGGGGTACTTGTTGTCATCTTTGGGTTTTCGGATGGATCTGGAGAAGATCCATGTAGTCCTTGACTGGGAATGTCCCGAGAACCTGAAGGCTCTACAACGTTTTCTGGGCTTTACTAATTTTCACCGGAAATTCATCCAAAATTACTCTTATTGTGAAACCCCTTACTGACATGACTAAGAAGGGGTCTAACTTTTCCAAATGGTCGGATGCTTCCCTCCAGACTTTTTCTTCCTTAAAGAATCATTTTGCCGCTGCACCTATACTCAGTCAACCCGATGTTTCTCAACCCTTTATTGTGGAGGCTGATGCATTGGATGTCAGGGTTGGGGCTGTGTTGTCTCAGGGTTCGTCCATGAGCCTTCTTTTCTAAAATATTATCTTTGGCTGAGAGAAATTATGATGTTGGTAATAGGGAACTTTTGGCGATCAAACTGGCATTTGAGGAATGGTGAAATTGGTTGGAGGGGGCTGTCCATCCTATTACTGTTATTATTGACCATAAGAACTTGTCATATCTCCAGTCAGCTAAACGTCTCAACCCAAGGCAAGCCAGTTGGTCCCTGTTTTTTACTAGGTTCAATTTTGCTGTCACTTTTCATCCAGGGGTCAAAAATGTCAAGGCTGATGCTTTGTCCCAGAGCTTACCTTGTGGTGGTGACCATGAGAACCCTTCCCCGATATTACAGAAAGGGGTAGTCATTTCAGCACTTTATTCTGAACTGGAGGGTGAGGTGTTGGAGGCACATGGGGACGCCCCTGCCTCCTGCCCTTCAGGAAAGTTATTTGTACCATCTGATCTGCACCGCAAAGTAATTAAGGAACGTCATAACTCTGTGCTTGCTGGGCATCCAGGTGGTAAGGCAACCGCGGACATCCTCTCTCATCGCTTTTGGTGGCCGGAGTTGCTTCGGGATGTGATTGAACACATGGCTGCTTGTAGTATTTGCAAGCATTGTAAGGTTTCGCATACCCATCCGTCTGGTACTCTTCTTCCGCTACCTATCCCTAGTAGGCCATGGACACACTTATCCATGGATTTTATTACTTACCTACCGATTTCTGCAGGCAAAATGTTAATTTTGGTGATAGTAGATAGGTTCAGTAAAATGGTTCACTTCATCGCATTGCCTGCACTTTCAAATGCCAAGACACTTGCTCAGGTGTTCATAAATGAGATTGTGAAGCTTCACGGGGTTCCCTCCGATGTTGTGTCAGATTGGGGGACCCAGTTTGTTTCCAAGTTCTGGAAGGCATTCTGTTCTTGATTGGCGGTGCAGCTGTCCATTTCCTCTGCCTTCCATCTTCAGTCGAATGGTCAGACCGAGCATGTCAATCAGAACTTGGAGACCTACCTCAGGTGTTTCGTCTCTGAAAATCAGGAGGATTGGGCATCCTACTTATCGCTGGCAGAATTTGCCATTAATAATCATCGGCAAGAATCCACTGGCAGGTCACTGTTCTTCGGTGCATATGGTTATCACTCACAGTTTGGTACCTTTAGTGGGGGAGGAGCTTCAGGAGTTCCTGAGGAGGAACAGTTTGCTTCGTCGCTCTTCTCGGTATGGCAGGGTGTTCTGAGTAATTTAAAGATCATGGGAAACATGTATAAACGTATGGCTGACAGAAAATACTTGCCAGGTCCAGACCTGAATGTGAATGATTTTGGACTTTGTGTGGTTGTCTACCAGGAATATAGGATTGAAAGTTTCTTCTTGGAATCTGGGACCTAGGTTTATTGGTCCATATGAAATAACCGCCTTCATTAACTCAGCAGCGTTTCGTCTTGAACTTCCTCAGGCTCTTAAGGTCCACAATGTGTTCCACAGGTCCTTACTCACAAAGTATGTGGAATCTCTTGAGCCCTCAAATCTACCACCGCCCCAGTAATGGTTGATGGTAATCTGGAGTTTCAGATTTTGAGGATTGTAGATTCTTGTCTCCAATGTCTTTCTCTACAATACTTGGTGCATTGGAAAGGCTATGGTCCAGAGAACAGGATGTGGGTTTCAGCGTCAGAGGTGAACGCTCCCAAATTGTTTCACTCATTCCACACCTCTTTTCCTGAGAAACCCGGTCCTAAGTGTCCGGATGCCACTCGTAGAGGGGGGTACTGTGATGGGTATATCGGACGTGACAAACAGTCACCCTGCAATTAGTTGCAGGAGATCTCTACGTTTGGCATTGCAGACATCTTCTTAGATGAGAGGCTGTCTCTAGGACAGGGAGAGTCAGGGCAAGGCACACGTGCGGCGATTGCTGAAGAGGCAATATAGAGACGGCAATTGGGACAGGGTGACACTAGACCAGACTAGGAGGTCTCCAGTTCCCCCTTTCCCTAGTGTCTGGGCTCCCATTCCCTCTTCCCTATGTGTTGCACTAAGTCTTTCCCACACCTGGCGTGACAGCAGGCCTCATCTACAGTAAAAAATCTAATTTCTTCTGTTACTAACGTGATACATACAGCAGGCCACATCTTTGCTTGCAATTTTTTTGTAGGATTCAGCTGTATCCAGAGCCTGTCCACAGTAAAAAAAAATTAACTAATTTCTTCTGTTAATACCGTGATAAATACAGCAGGCTACATCTCAGCTTGCAATTTTTTTGCACATATATTCTGCTGTATCCAGGCCTCATCCACAGTAAAAAATATATTTTTTTCTGTTTCTAACGTGATACATACTGCAGTCCACATCTCAGCTGGTAATTTTTTTGCAGGGAGATTCAACTGTATCCAGAGCTTGTCCAAAGTAAAAAAAAATCGAATTTCTTCTGTTACTACCATGGTACATACAGCAGGCCACATCTCAGCTTGTAATTTTTGGCATATATATTCTGCTGTATACAGGCCTCGTCCACAGTAATAAATATAATTTCTTCTGTTACTACTGTGATACATACAGCAGGCCACATCTCAGCTTGTAATTTTTTTGCACATATATTCTGTTGTATTCAGGCCTCATCCACAGTAATAAATCAAATTTCTTCTGTTACCACCGTGATACATACAGCAGGCCACATCTTAGCTTGTAATTTTTTTGTGATGAGATTCAGCTGTATACAGGGTTTGTCCTCAGTAAAAAAAATCACATTTCTTCTGTTACTACCATGATACATACAGCAGGCCACATCTCAGCTTGTAATTTTTTTGTGTTGAGATTCAGCTGTATACAGGGTTTGTCCTCAGTAAAAAAAAAATCACATTTCTTTCACATTTCTTCTGTTACTACCATGATGCATACAGCAGGCCACATCTTAGCTTGTAATTTTTTTGTGGTGAGATTCAGCTGTATAGAGGGCTCGTCCAAAGTAAAAAAAAAAAATTCTTCTGTTAGTAATGTGATACATACAGCAGGCCACATCTCAGCTTGTAATTTTTTGGCACATATATTTTGCTGTATCCAGGCCTCATCCACAGTAAAAAATATAATTTCTTCTGTTAGTAATGTGATACATACAGCAGGTCACATCTCAGCGTGTAATTTTCTTGCAGTGAGATTCAGCTGTATTCAGAGCTCGTCCACAGAAAAAAAAGAATTGCTTCTGTTACTACCGTGATACATACAGCAGGCCACATCTCATCTTGTAATTTTTTGGCGCATATATTCTGCTGTATACAGGCCTCGTCCACAGTAAAAAAAAATAAATTTCTTCTGTTACTATCGTGATACATACAGCAGGCTGTATCTCCACTTGTAATATTTTGGTGCTGACATTGTTCTCCATACAGGGGTTCACATGATAAAATCTAAATGTGTTGTCTTACTACTGTGCTACATAAAGCAGGCCACATTTTAGCTTTGAATTCTTTGGTGCTGATATTGTTTTCCATACAGGGGTTCACATGAAAAAATCTAAATTTGTTTCTTACTACTGTGCTACATACAGCAGGCCACATCTCAGCTTAAATTTTTTTCGTGCTGATATTCTTCCCCATACAGGGGCAAACATGATGAAATCTAAATTTGGGGTCTTACTACTGTGCTACATAAAGCTGGTCACATTTTAGCTTTAAATTCTTTAGTGCTGATATTGTTTTCCATACAGGGTTTCACCTGATAAAATCTAAATGTACTGTCTACTGTGCTGCATACAGTAGGCCACATTTCAGCTTTTAATTGCTTGTTGCTGATATCCTGCTCCATCCACGGGTTCACATTCTAAAACCTTAATTTGTTCTGTTGCTACCATGCTACAGAAACCATGCCATATTTGAGCTTTTAATTTTTTGGTGCTAATGTTCTGCTCCATCCAGGGGTTCACTTAATAAAATATAACCTTGTTGTCTTACTACTGTGATACATAAAGCAGGCCACATTTCAGCTTTTAATTCTTTGATGCTGATATTCTGCTCCATCCAGGGGTTCACATTATAAAACCTTAATTTGTTCTGTTACTACCTTGTTACAGAAACCATACCATATTTTAGCTTTTAATTCTTTGGTGCTGATATTTTGCTCCATCCAGAGGTTCGCATGATAAAATCTAACTTTGTTTTCTTACTACCGTGCTACATAAAGCAGGCCACATTTTAGCTTTAAATTATTTGGTGCTGATATTGTTCTCCATCAGGGGTTCATATGATAAAATCTAAATTTGTTGTCTTACTACCATGCTATATACAGCTGGCCAAATTTCAGCTTTTAATTCTTTGGTGCTGAAATTCTGCTCCATCCAGAATTTCCTATCAGTATGTCTATGGAGTGTGGGAAGAAAAATGAGTACCAAGAGGAAACCCTCGCAAACATGGGGAGAACATACAAACTCCTTGCAGATGTTGTCCTTGGTGGGTTTGGAACGCAAGACCCCAGCACTGCAAGGTTGGTAATGTTTTTGCGTTGACGGCTCAACGTTCCCGGGGTTGGAAGTTTATAACTGCAATGCACACTCTGTGCCTCACTGCTGTCTTGGGGAAAAACACACTTGAAATTTTCTTCAAGCTTGTCTTCATACTCCAGCATGGGCACATAATTTTCCAGGGGGGTAAGCGTCTGGCAAAATTTACTCTTGTACCGTTGATCAAACAGAGTGGCAACCCAGTATTCAGCACTATTTCTAATCCTAACAATAAGGGCAACGATCATGTTGCAGATACTGCTGCAAGAAGGTGTTATTGTCTCGGGCTCTTCCATGAGGTCCATGTCCATGGTGTGTTGGTGGAGAGGTAACACTGAACCTTGCTTTCTCCATCCCCTTCTTCCAGCCACGGACAACAGAGAAGGGATCATTATCTTCTTCATCTCCTAACTGTTGCGTGCCCACTACCTCTTCCTTCTCGTCCTCGTCCATTTGTTCCTCAACTCATGCACCTTTTGTAACAATTTGTCTGGTGCCATGAGCCACCCTTGATTACTGTAATCAACCCTCCCATTAAACTCACCTTTGTGACAACAGTCCGGAACTTGGAGATATTGTTCTCCCCCTGGGACCACCACCTCCTCCCTCAGACTATTCAAAGTGTGCTCCATGTAGATGACCGGAATAGTGATGCTGAGGACAGCATCGTCAGCGCTAATCATCTTAGTAGCCATTTCGAAAATGTGCAGAAGAGTGCAGAGGTCTTTCATCTTTGTCCACTTCCCAAGTGTGATTTGCACCACATCCGTACTGCGCTGGCCCAGGCTATGCAAAATGACATACTGCGTCAGGGCTCATCGCTGACGCCACAGTCACTGCAACATATGCAGAGTTAAATTACACCATGTCGCAACATCGCATATCAACCGATTAACCAATAGGTTGAAAGATCTCTATAGTAATGCATGTCGATGACACGCAGGTTGCAAATGGTGGAAATGAACATACAGCGACCTTGGTTTCTGCTGCAGCGCATCCAGGCTCGGATAGTGGCGGAGAAATTGCTGTACCGCCAGGTTGAGGATGTGAGCCACGCAATCCATGTGTGTGAGGTTGCACCTGTATAGGGCCACCACCAGGTTTGCACCGTTATCGCACATGGCCTTCCCTGGCTCCAGGTTCAGTGAAGACAGCCATTGCTTAAAGTCAGAATGGATAGTTGTCCACAACTCTTTAGCTGTGTGACTGCGATCTCCAAGGCATATTAATTTAAGAACTATTGCACTATTGGAATGCGTGTCTCATTAAGGGAGAGTGCAGGTGAAGGCCCTAAAGGAGGTGGAGGAGGCAGAAGCACTGGAGGAAGTGTTAGATACAGAGGTTTGCCCCGCATGCCTTGGAGATTCCAAGACTTGGTGTCTACTGACACCTTGGTAGAAAAATGAACCGAACACCATGGTACATAATGATAATCAATAAACCAGGTACTCCATAGTCAAACATACAGCCTATAGAAATTGGAGTAGAACACCCAACATATCAAAAAGAAAACAAAAATAATGTATTAAAAACACTTTTATTAGTAGAAATATTAAAAAGTTATATATGTATATAGCAATAGTAGAAAAGGTCATACAGGGTAGGAAATACACAAACAGCAGATACAGCAGCTTATACGTGGGTCCCCCAGGAAGAGGGTTAAGCAAATCCCATCAATAGACAAATAGTCCATAGAGCAGGTAAAGTGGTATATATCCAATGTAGACAACTGTAGGACATGTATGTCTAAGTGGGAAAAGTACACTGAGATGTAAACGGAAAAACATTTGCTCAGAATGAAAAGAAAAAAATGACCAGAGCAAGAAAGAGGTACAAAGTCAGAGACTCACCCACGGGGACTAAAGTGACCACGTCGCTGCACTGCAGCCCCGACGCGCGTTTCGCGTGGCTTCCTCGGGGGGCTGTGGTTGTGGATAGAGTGGGCGCCTTTAAATATGATCCCAGATGGATCGCTGATTGATGCAGCGCATGCGGAGTGACAGCGTCCCCCCGCACCGCGTCACGTCCGGCCAGTTTCCCGGGGGGACCGTGGGCAGCGACGTACACAGTGGCGTCACTACCCATAATCCCCATGTATGGAAGCCCGACGGGATGCGGCCAGATGAGGACGGCACTGCGCATGCGCGGCTCAGCGGCAGTCATGATGAATGAGGGCAAGGGTGAGGGCAGGAATATCTCTTTGGGCAAGAAAGGTGCTGGCTAACAGAAACCAAGGTACAAATAGAGTACATGCCCCATTCGTGCTACAGATATGGTAGTGTCATCATAGATATATATTAAGGGGTAAATATAAGTAAGTATACATATTTTAAAGTCTAACAGAGACAACATTACATATACATAGCGCGATAGTGACCACAGTAGCTAGAGAAGGAATGATCAAATATGGAACACTACATAAGTTGGCCCAGAAAGCAAGTACAAAGTATGCAGAAATCCAATACATGCCCAATTATAGATATTGGGAAGAATGAATATATCCAAGGGCAAAAAACCATAATGGGTAGCAGTAAGTCGACTCATACAGATAATTCATGATGTTAGGTATTCATAATAACTGTAGATGCCCATCCCATATGCGTCCAGAAGCATCCTAGAAGGTATGGAGGTATAAGTGAAGGCGCCTAAATATAGAAGGATAAAAGAAGAAGCAAAGAAAAAATTAGACAATAAGAAAAATAAAAAATCCACATTAAAAACAAAGGAGAGGAGAACCTACAGGAATGAAGAGAAACTATTGTGTTCATTGAGACCACCAGGGGTCACCGTGTCCAGTACCGCAATCCAGCGGCATTCGAGCTGCGCCAAAGTGCGCTTATAGTTACCTCCCCTGGTACCTAAGTGTACCATATCGATACCAATAAATTTAAGGAGTGAAGGATCGCAATTATGGCGCAGCCTGAAGTGCAGCGGGATGGTCTTGAATATTGATACGTCCAGCACATCCCTTGCTGCCACCACATCCCTAATGTGCTCCCTAACACGAACCCGAAACTCGCGGGACGTAAGTCCCACGTAGTTCAAATTACATGGACAAGTAGCCATATAAACAACATGTGTAGAGCTGCAGGAGATGTGGTGAGTGATTTTAAATTCCCTGCCCTGTTTGGCAGAGAATGACTTGGCCCTGACAATGTTACGGCAGGCCATGCATGATCGGCAGGGGTAGCATCCCCATCGTGATTTAGTTACCCCAAATGGGGTGGGAGTAGGGGCGACATAATGGCTCCTGACCAATGTGTCCTTCAGACTTTTACCCCTTCGGGCCGTCATTAATGGTCTGTCAGGCAAAATCCTGCTAAGCGTTGGTTCCGTTTTTAAGATAGGCCAATGTCTCTCAAGAATTCCCCGAATAGTCTGCCAGTGGCTGCTGTACGTCGATATAAATCTTATTGGAGGGTCTCTTTCGTACGGTCTACCAACACTGGCCAGAAGGAGATCACGCGGAGTCCCCCTTGCACGTCTGTAGCCTCTCTTAATACACCGTGCACTGTAGCCCCGTTCCTGAAATCTTTGATGGAGGTCCCGAGACTGAGCCTCAAACGCCGCATCAGTGGAACAAATGCGTTTGGCTCTGAGGTACTGTCCAACAGGAATGGCCCGAATGGTAGCCGGTGTGTGGGCTGATGTTGCATGCAAAAGTGCATTAACCGATGTTTTCGGAACCCTGCCAGATGATAAAAATATCATCTATGTATCTGTACCAGCACTGCGCATGGGAGGCGGCGCACGCGCCATCCCCGAAAACCTCCCTCTCCCAGAAGCCAAGGAAAAGGTTAGCGTAGGATGGCGCGCACGCCGCGCCCATCGCAGTGCCGCGTTTCTGAAGGAAGAAACGATCTTTAAACGTAAAAAAATTACGAGTAAGTATAAATTCCAATAATTCCAGGACCAGTGCACGGAGAGAGACATCCGTGGTTTAGTTCTCAATGTTCTGGTGTGTATAGTAGTTTAGTTTTCCAATCCCTGTTGTCTAGTAGTTTAGTTCTCCATCTTCTGGTGGGTAGTGGTCTAGTTATCCATCCCCAAGTGCCTTGCAAGCCTTGTGGATTTCAAGACTTTTGGAGCAGCCCAGTCCCCACCTGCCCCCACAGTCACCAGAGTCACCCAGTGCCCAGCCAGCTAGATGTAATGCCACTGGCCATGCTTGATCGTCCAGGTGTCTGTGGTGAAATGCACCCTGGCAGACATAGATTTTTTCATGGAACAGGTGATGTTGTCTGTGACATGCTGGTGTAGCACAGGCACAGCTTTCTTAGAGAAGTAATGGCAACTGGGCAACTGATACTGAGGGACTGCGATGGCCATCAGTTTTCGGAAACCATCTGTATCCACCAGGCGGAAAGGCAGCATTTCTGTGGCCAACAGATTGGAGATGGTGGAGTTCAAGCTCTTAGCTTTGGCATGTGTAGGATGAAACAATGTTTTTCGTGACCACAACTGCGGGACTGTGTGAGAGGTACAGGCGGAGATGTTATGGTGGATTGAGAAAGATGTGGTGTGCTCCGTATCTGAGATCGGTCAAAATCAACAGGCATGTCCACTTCCGTAACAGCTGATGGGCTATCACTCCCCCCGACTGTAGTGGCTAAACAAGTGGAGGTTCTGCCGATGGAGACCTGTGTGAGAACATTTGCCACGGTGATGGAGGAGGAAAAGGCAGCAGTTGTGGTTAATGGGGCGGCCAGTGGTTGGCGAGGCCCACTAGTCTGCATTTTAGCACACTGAGATTCCAAGTCTAACAAATGTTGAGCACACCTGTGCAAGTTCATGCAGGTAGTAGTCAAATTATTGCATTTTTTGCCTCTACAAAGTCTTTTTTAACAAATTTGGCAGATAACATGAGTTGTCTCATTCATTGCGGTCTCCAAAGACAGACTAGTAAACCTTGCCGCCCCTGCAAACTGCAGACCCGCGACCGCTGCTGGCCACAGTTGTGGCTGTGGTTGTATAACTTAGTGACTGTGCAGGAAGCCGCAACGTAACCTCCTTGTCTTCTTCCTCCTCCACCTCCTCTGCTAAGCTACTCAGCTGCACGCCTCTGGGTTCACACCAAGGGGGATCTACAAGCTCATCATCATCCTATCTGAGTCACCCTCCTCCTCTTCCTGCCCTGACAGTACAGTACCTCAGCTATCTGAGTCTCATCAGTATCACCTCTATGCTGATGACACATAGATCTACCTCTTTTGACCTGATATCACCTCCTTACTAACCATAATCCCACAATGTCTGTTGGCTATTTCATCTTTCTTCTCTGCTAGATTTCTAAAAGTTAACATGGATAAAATGGAATTCATCATCTTTCCACCATCTCATTCAACCCCCCCCCCAAATGACTTATCCATCAAAGTCAATGGTTGCTCACTCGCCCCAGTCCTACAAGCTTGACACTGATCTCTCCTTCAAACCTGTGATCCAAGCCCTTTCCACTTCCTTCCAACTCCAACTCCAAAATATCTCCCGGATCCGCACATTCATCAACCATGAATCTGCAAAAACACTAGTGCACACCCTCATCATTTCCCACTTTGACTACTGCAACCTCCTGCTCTGCAGCTTCCTTTCTAACACTCTCGCAAACTATCCTAAACTCTGCTGGCCGACTTCTGTCTTTCTCTACTCCCCTCTTATCTCCCGTGCATCTCCCCTGCTCTGGAACTCTCTACCTCAACATATCAAACTCTCACCTTCTGTGGAATCCTGCAAAAGGAACTTGAAGACCCACCTCTTCCAACAAGCGTACAACCTGCAGTAACCCTCGCTCCACCATACCGCTGCACGACCAGCTCTTCCCTCACCTACTGTATCCTCACTCATCGCCTGTAGATTGTTTGTGAGCCCTCAAGGGTAGGGTCCTCTCTCCTCCTGTATCATTTGGTTACTTTTTTTTGTTCAACATTATTGTACTCGTTGTTTGCTATGTATACCCCTTTTCACATATAAAACACCATGGAATAAATGGCGCTATAATAAATAATAATAATAATGATACTATTTGTACAGTGGGTCAATTGATGCCACTTTTCCTGGTGTCTGCCCTTAATTTGAGCTGTTTTTGCAGCTTTTGGGCCTTTTTGAAGGTGTTGTCTATGCGTTTGGTTTTGCCTTCTATTGAATGCAATGGGATTTAGAATGCAATGGGCCCCCATACACTGACAGGACTCACAGTGCCAATGTTCGCAGTAACGTGTCTGCGCACGCCTGTATAGGGTCCGCTTCTGCGCATGCGTCTGCCTTGCATTTCCTTGATCCGGAAACATTTATACTCTTTCCGGTGCCATATGACCAATCTCAGTGCGCATGAGCCAGAACAGCATGACAGCTGGATCGGAGGGAGCTTCTTACAGCCGGGACAAATCTAGGTAATTGTATTTTGATCTATAAATATAAGACTGAATGAGCTGCTCAAACACCACTCTTTTCTCCTCATGAAGCCACAGTGTTAGTGGCGATACACATGGGGTTGCGGTCTTCCTGGCCTCTTGGGTGCACATTGGTACACTGTCACCTTTAGACTACAGGTCTTACCTAAGGATCTCATAATGCTGGTATAGGGGTAATCTTCTCCCTCCCATCTCTCTTTGTTTCCAATATGGACTCATTTGTGGGGGTTTCTTGTGGGGTAATTTTTAATTTTTTTAATTTGAAAATTATGTTTTAGTCTTTGTCTTGAAAAAGATGCCAGTCCAACACCGAAAGCTGTAGACAATAAAACCGTCCTGTTTTCCTGTTTGGATGACTCACTTTTTTAATATATCCTTTTATATATGTTTTGTGATTCAATAAAGAGACATATTTTTTAACTTTCTGGTACTATGTGCACTATTTTCTTCAAGGAAAATTCACAGAATAGTTGTAACTGTAACGACTCCTTGCACTGCCCCAAAGCCTGGAAGCAAGCGGCTATTGGGAGGATATAACTTCATTTCCTCTCTGTAGATGCTTTTTCCGCAAGGCAGCCAGGGCGTTTTTAAACAATATTAACTAGCAGATCAACCCTATATAGCCTATAGGAATATAGCCTTTTTTAACATGTCCGGTTACATATAGGTTTGGTTCAACAAACAGTACACTGCTTAAAAAAGATGTGTTTTTCATTACTTTTTTGTTTGACCTGTCCAGACAAGAATATGCTGCACCCAGAAGTCACACTAAAGTGGCTCTATCACCATACATCCCAATACAAACATCAGAGTATTAAATATGAAATACATTTCTTAGATCTGTTGAGGACAGTGTACTTTCTTAGAGAAACTCAATTTCAAAATAGATGCGCTTTTTAAAAGTTTAATCTTAATCTACACCCACCTAGTTTGATTGACATCTCCTCAATGTCCCTCCCCTCTGGTGTTAACATTTCAGAGCAGTTGTCCGTCAAGCTATCTTGGTGGAAACTGAATATACTTGGACTCATGAGTGCTGTCACTCTTCAGCTAAACTCATAAATTGTTAATTTTAATATCAACATTATACCACCATTCTGAAATGGATAAGGTAGAACAGATCTACTTAATGTAATATATTTTTTAATCTGATGACAGATCAGACCAAAGTCTTTAGTGAAATATAAAACATACTAAATAGATATGAGAAGATCGATTGGTTCCCAAAAGATCGAGTTTGAGTTGAATTTCCTGAAATTCTCAGTTTCACACAAATGCATGCACTTTGAGATCCAATTTTCTGTTCTCAAAAAAAGAAACTTGCAAGTACCATTTCCCATACCGCTGAAGCATCAGAAATGGGCTCATGTCCTTTTGCATGGCCAGGCTTCCCATAATGCCCTGCAGCTATGATATCTAGGAGATTATCATTCCTTGTACTGTGGGGGTCAGTACTTAGGCCAAGAGAAATCAGTGGTTCCCAGTGGAACACAGTTTGTACAGCAGAGTCATTTTCTTTATCCTGAGTCACTGGTGAAGCTTTCTCTTCTGCGGAGTATAAACTCTTACAGTCAGTGACATCCTCTCTCTCTCTTTCCCCAAAGTGTATTTTCTAAGTAATTACAAGCATTCCAGTATTGAGAATCACACAAATTTATATACTGAGAATCAAATTTTGAGGGAAAATTTGGCAAAACTGCTAAATTCGAATTTCAAAGGATCCATTCATTTCTAATAGAAGAAATCAATAGAAGAAGTCAAAAACCGACGGACACATTCAGTCAATTTGCATCACGGGGAAAAATTCCTTCTTGACCCCTAGAAAAGGCAATCAGTCCTAGAACCCTTGATCAAACCTAATTATGATACTAGTTATATAATTACTATTATCGTATTAAATGTGCTACTATTAGTGTTGATGGAGCACTAAAATGCTCGGGTGCTCGAAGCTCGGGCCGAGCTCGCCGTGATACTCGGGTGCTCGACCCGAGCAACGAGCCCAATGTTAGTCTATGGGAGACCCGAGTTTTTTTGCGGTGGCACCCCTGGCAGTCTTTTAAAAGCCTAACAAGTGCCCAAAACGATAGTGACAGTGCTCAAATGACATGGGGACAGCATGAGGATCGCCCCAGGAAGAATTTCTGACCCCCAGGTCACTGCTGTCAACAACGTGGTCAGAGGTATTAAGCCACTTTTACGGGCTCACAATAAAACGTTCAAAAACGAAACTGAAACTTTTTTCCTGTGAAATATGTTAAGGAATTTATTTTCCAGGGTAAAGACTTGTGTATAAGGTAAAATAAATAACCAAAAACAAAAATACTCCTCCACACCTTGGGCTATGTTCACAAGTAGCATTTTTTATGCATTTTTGCACTTTTGTATTGCTTTCAACTGTGACAAATGCATTCACCGGGAAATGTAATTTTAACATTTTACAACCTTATCTGGCCATGTGCTGTGTGACACATGCATAAAGTGCTGAAAAGACATGGGAACAGCATGGGGAAGACCCCTGGAAGCATCTCTGACACCCAGGTCACTGTCTAAAAGTGTGCCCATAATAAGTGATCCTTGCCGCATCAGAAGATGCAGACTTGCAACTATCCCCGTGCAAGTTCTAGTCCCATGGCAGTGTTCAATTGTACCTCCCCCATTCCTTGCAAGACAAGCGCAAGTATGCAGCCTGCCACCCACCCACCCCCAGGCTGCAATACTATACTGCTTGCTTGCTTGCACTTGAAATTGGGCCTTTTAGGCATGTGGAGGCGGAATCTGGCCACCACGTCATGGCTGCGTTGGCGGCCTGGAATCCATACTCAGTCCCCATCTGCCCGGCGGCCTGGTGTCCATGCTCGGTCCCCAGCCGCCCCGTGGCCGGGTGTCCACACACGGTTCCCAGCCGCCTGGGGGCAGCCGGGTGTCCACAAACGGTCCCCAGCCGCCCCTATTTCTCCTTGGAACATCCCCCCACACACTTTTTTTTAGCCCGGCCTGCTTTAGGGCAGCATTGGACGAGCCCACCAGAGAACCAGACTTCTCCGGTGGGCCCTGGTTTCTCCATCAGGGGAGTTGAGAGTGCCAAGGTGAGGAGCATGATGATGATGACAGAAGTTAGCATCTGCTTTGTTTTCTTTTAATGCAAGTGTAAGTGTGCAGCCTGCCACCCCCCCACCCCCCCCCCAGACTGCAATGCCATACTGCTAGCTTGCACTTGAAATGGGGCCTTTTAGTTTGGAGGAGGCCGAAGCTGGCCACTACCTCATGACTGCTTCGGCAGCGAGGTATCCATACTCAGTCCCCAGCCGCCCCTATTTGTCCTGGTGTGCCTTATACATAAGATTAAGCGCATATACCAAAACTTTACCTGTGCCCTCCCCAGTGCATTTAGTGGGAAGGGGAGTCTATTCCGCTGTAGTGTGTGCATGTCAAACCCCTGTTCATGGTACATGCGAAGATGCCTCCCACCCTGCACCTGTCGTTGCAGACTTGCAACTATCCCCGTTCAAGTCCTTGTCCCAGGGCAGTGTTCAATTGTACCTCTCCCATTCCTTGCAATGCAAGCGCAAGTATGCAGCCTGCCACCTACCCACCCCCAGGCTGCAATACCATACTGCTTCCTTGCTTGCACTTTACATTGGGCCTTTTAGGCATGTGGAGGGGGAATCTGGCCACCACGCCATGGCTGCGTCGGCGGCCTGGTATCCATACTCAGTCCTAAGCCGCCCGGTGGCCGGATGTCCCCGCTTGCTCCCCAGCCTCCAGGGGGCGGCCGGGTGTCCATACTCGGTCCCCAGCCACCCCTATTTGTCCCGATAACCTTTCCCACACTTTTCTTAGCCTGGCCTGCTTTAGGGCTGCATTGGCCGAGCCCACCAGACAACCAGACTCCTCCGGTGGGCCCTGGCTTCTCCATCAGGGGAGTTGAGAGTGCCAAGGTGAGGAGCATGATGAGGATGATAGAAGTTAGCATCTGCTTTGTTTTGTGGGAATGCAAGTGCATGTATGTAGTAGCGGCTAGGACTGAGGTGGTCAGCGTTTTGGTGCATATCCTACCTCCTCCGAGGATTGCTGGATGTTTTCCTGCTACTATCCAAGTTCTATGACTCCCGTTAAAACAAAGCTTCAGGTGATAAAAGATGGATGAGGTTGTGGCAAAGGAGAAAGAGCAGGAGGAACAGGGACCATTCACATCAATATCAGGCCAGTCAACCAGATATGTCTTCTAGGATATGTTTTTGTAACAAAAGGAGCGGTTCGGCTACACAGTTATAGGGCATACAGTGAGTGCTATGCCTACCAAAAATTTTGAGGCACTCCAATGCCCCTTGGAAATGACATGGAGGTCAGAGGGCCTTAACTAAACCTTTTTTTCCATTTATAGCAACTGGGTCTCCTGTGCATTGTTGGCCTAAGCAGTGAATGGAAGGCTTTCCAAAAATTATGAGGAACTGCAATGCCCCTTACAAGAGCCATTCAGTACAGCATATTACAAACATAAGTCCCATTATTGGGGAGTGGGTCTCCCATAGGATTTGCTTATGCCTTCCAAGCAAAAGCTTCCAAAAATTAGGACGGAGAAACTTACAATGCCCCTTACAAGAACCATGCAGTACAGCATATTACAAACATAAGTCCCATTATTGGGGAGTGGGTCTCCCATAGTATTTGCTTATGCCTTCCAAGCAAAAGCTTCCAAAAATTAGGACGGAGCAACTTGCAATGCCCCTTACAAGAACCATGCAGTACAGCATATTACAAACATAAGTCCCATTATTGGGGAGTGGGTCTCCCATAGGATTTGCTTATGCCTTCCAAGCAAAAGCTTCCAAAAATTAGGACGGAGCAACTTGCAATGCCCCTTACAAGAACCATGCAGTACAGCATATTACAAACATAAGTCCCATTATTGGGGAGAGTGTCTCCCATAGGATTTGTTTATGCCTTCCAAGCAAAGGCTTCCAAGAATTAGGATGGAGCAACTTGCAATGCCCCTTACAAGAGCCATGCAGTACAGCATATTACAAACATAAGTCCCATTATTGGGGAGTGGGTCTCCCATAGTATTTGCTTATGCCTTCCAAGCAAAAGCTTCCAAAAATTAGGACGGAGAAACTTGCAATGCCCCTTACAAGAACCATGCAGTACAGCATATTACAAATATAAGTCCCATTATTGGAGAGTGGGTCTCCCATAGGATTTGCTTATGCCTTCCAAGCAAACGCTTCCAAAAATTAGGACGGAGCAACTTGCAATGCCCCTTACAAGAGTCATGCAGTACAGCATATTACAAACATAAGTCCCATTATTGGGGAGTGGGTCTCCCATAGGATTTGCTTATGCCTTCCAAGCAAAAGCTGACAAAAATAAGAACGGAGGAACTTGCAATGCTGGCACCCTGGTGGTATAGTGGTGGTGGAGGCTGAGGATAAGGAGAAGAACATAAAACAGCCGAAATGAGGAAGCGTATACCCATGTGTGGGTGTGAAGCGGTGCATGTAAATACACCTCCCGAAATAACACAGTGGATTTGACTTTATGTTACTCTGCTGTCATTTGGTGGTGATGAGAAGTCTGGCCCAATCCAGCCCTTGTTCATTTTGATAAGGGTCAGCTTGTCAGCATTGTCAGTTGACAGGCGAGTGTGCTTATCAGTTATAATTCCCCCAGCGGCACTGAAACCACGCTCCGATAACACGCTAGCGGCAGGGCAGGCCAGGACCTCCAAGGCGTACAGAGCGAGTTCATTCCAAGTGTCCAGCTTGGATACCCAATAATTAAAAGGCACAGAGGAATCACGGAGGATGCTGGTACGGTCGGCAAGGTACTCCCTCACCATCTTTTGAAACTTTCCACTCCTTGTGAGAGTACCCCGCGCCTCAGGGCCTGTAAGCTGGGCGGGTGTCAGAAAACTGTCCCAGAACGTTGACAGTGTTCCCCTGCCTCTGTTGGATTGGAGTTGCATCTCTCTTGCCTGTACACCTTGGTTGGGCAACAAACTGTGACCTCTGCCTCAAGCGTGTTCAGATGGGAATTTTTTTAAGAGTTCTGCAGCAATGGCCTTCTGGTACTGCCCCATTTTTGTAGACCTCTCCACCTCAGGAATAAGAGAGTGAAAGTTCTCGATGTAGCAGGGGTCTAAAAGTGTCACCAACCAGTAATGACTGTCACCCAACATTTTGACAACGCGAGGGTCACGGTTAAGGCAGCGTAACATAAAGTCAGCCATACGTGCCAGACTGGTAACGGGCAAGATTTTTGTGTCCTCACCAAGATGACGACTGACCATGCTGTCCTCCTCCTCCTCCTCCCCCCTGTCCTCAGGCCACCCACGCTGAACCAACGGTATGACACTTGTACAGGTACTACCGTCTACAGCGCATGATAGCAGCTCCTGTTCTTCCTCCTCCTCCTCCTCCTCTCCCTCATTATCCCCCAATGCACGTTGGGATGAGATGAGGCTGGGCTGTGTGTAATCGCCCACTACGGCTTCTTGATCCATCTCTTCATACTCTGGCTGCAATGCCTCCTCTTTAATTCTCTGCAGAGAGCGTTGCAAAAGACAGACAAGTGGGATGCTGACACTAATGATGGCGTCATCGCCACTCACCATCTTGGTGGCCTCCTCAAAGTTTGTCAGGATGGTACATATGTCAGACATCCAGGTCCACTCCTGAGGTCTTATGTGTGGAGTCTGACCTGAATATCGACGGCCTTGTTGCATCTGGTACTCTAGAGTTCCAACGTGTGGGGACATCACACACCAGTCGGTGTGCCGGAAGCTCCAAACGCTGCTGCAACACAGCAAGGGCGGCGGAAGCTGTAGCCGACTTGCGAAAATGAGCTGACAAGCATCGTACTTTCACGAGCATATCTGGCAACTCGGGGTACGATTTAAGAAACCGCTGAACCACGAGGTTAAGCACATGAGCCAGGCATGGTACGTGTGTGATCTCACCTCGCCTCAGAGCCGCCACCAGGTTACGGCCATTGTCACACTCGACCATGCCTGGCTGTAGGTTCAGGGGTGTGAGACACATCTCCCTGCTCTTTCAGAGCTATCCACAACTCTTCAGCATTGTGAGGTTTATCACCTAAGCTTATGAGTTTCAGCACAGCGTGTTGCCGCTTGGCGGAGGCAGTACTGCAGTGCTTCCAGCTTGTAACTGATGTGGTGATATCTGAGATGGAGGCTGAACATGAGGAGGAGGAGGATGATGCGCAGGAGCTATACACTGTCGGGGCAACTGTGACTGACATAGGGCCCGCAATCCTCGGTGTGGGGAGGATGTGTTCCGTCCCAAGGTCCGACTGGGTCCCGGCTTCCACTATGTTTACCCAGTGTGCCGTCAGAGAGATGTACCGTCCCTGGCCACAAGCACTTTTCCACGTGTCCGTTGTCAAGTGGACTCTCCCAGTAACTGCGTTGTTGAGGGCACGGCAGATGCTTTGGGACACGTGCTTGTGTAGTGCGGGGATGGCACACCGGGCAAAATAGTGTCGGCTGGGGACCGAGTACCGAGGAACGGCCACCGCCATAAGATTGCGGAAGGATTCCGTCTCCACCAGCCTAAAAGGCAACATTTCCAAAGCAAGCAGTCGTGAAATGTGCGAATTTAGGACTGTGGCCTGTGGGGGGTTAGCTGCGAATTTCCGCTTTCTTTCAAAGGTCTGGGATATGGACAATTGAACGCTGCGCTAGGACGTGGACATGGACATTGATGCTGTTTCTTGAGAAACTGCCATAACAAGTGAAGACTGAGAGGAGGGGGCATCTTTACATGCAGAATGGACAGGGGATTGCCTTGCACACACAACAGGGGGTTCTATTGCATGCACAACAGTGGAAGAAGAAGTGGTGACACCCGCTGACACTGGTCGTGGACCCTGGGTTTCGCCACACAAAGTCGGTTGCTTTGCTGCCATGTGCCTGATCATGCTGGTGGTGGTCAGGCTGGTAGTTTTGTCACCCCTGCTGATGCTGGCATGGCAGGTGGAACATATGGCCTTTTTGGGGTTATCAGCAGAGTCTTTAAAAAAATTCCAGACTCTGTAAGACCTACCGCTTGTACTGGCAACGTCCCTCGTGTTGGTGTTACGGGGAACGGGTGCCCGCCTTCTGTCTGCGGCCACCACACTGCTTCTTCCTGCCTGTTGGGGTACTCTGCCTCCCTCACCCTGTGTGCTTCTGGCCTCACTCTGCATGTCCTCCGGCCACGTTGGGTCAGTTACTAGATCATCCACCACCTCCTCCTTTTCCACTTGCGCACCACGATGCGCCTCCTCACTTCCTGGCAATTGTGTCTTGTCATCGTCCACCTCTTGTGACAGATTGCCAGCGTCGACTTCCTGTGGCCGTGGCTGTTCAAATATTTGGGCATCGCTACATGGTATCTCCTCTTCCACCACTTCAAGCGTATCAGACGAGGGGCACAAATATGGAAATGGACCAGTGAACAGCTCTTCAGAGTGTTCAAGTGTGGGATCAATTGCTGTCTGACGACACTCGGCATGGTGGGAGGAAGGAGCATCAGGGTGAGGAGAAGTATGCGGTCGAGACTCACGGCTACTAAGAGTTGACCGTGTGGAAGACAGACCGGAGGTGGTGGTGCCCAGGTAACTGGAAGTATTATCTGCTATCCAATTAATAACCTGTTCACACTGATCAGTTCTCAATACTGGTGTTGTTCTGTGCTTCCCTAGTAATTCGGTCAAGAAGTGGGAGCGAGAAGATGTGGCTGTTGGTTGTGGCACATTTTCACCTTGGCCACGGCCCCGTCCTCTGCACGAACCATCACCAGAACGTCCACTTCCACGTCCCTTGCCACGCGCCTTGCCCATTGTAAAGGAAGTAAAATAGCTTACACTTGCACTATCAATGGAAAAAGGGTAATAAAAAGTAGATTAGAACCGTGGAAGAGGAAAACCACAGTTCTATTTCTCTGGCCTACACCCGACTCTTTTAAACAATCTGAACAATCAGGGAGAAACTATTACTGTTTTTCTTTACGTAAAAAATACCAAAACCTGAATAATAGAGATTTTTTTACCGTGGGATGGCAAAACCACAGTTATTGTTTACTGGGGTATACCAGACTTTTTTAAATATATAGATTTGCGGCTGAACAGTGAGCGACACACTCAAACTGTTTTTTTTTTAGATACCAAAGGCCAAAAACTGGATAGTACAGAGATTTGACCCGTGGAACTGCAAAACCACACTGGGATTTGTCGAGCCTACACCAGACTATTTTCAACAGATATATTTTTGTGTCAAAACAGTCAGGAGACACTACTGTTTTTCTTTACAGAAAATATACCAAAACCTGAATAATAGAGATTTTTTACCGTGGGATGGCAAAACCACAGTTATTGTTTACTGGGGTATACCAGACTTTTTTAAATATATAGATTTGCGGCTGAACAGTGAGCAACACACTCAAACTGTGTTTTTTTAGATACCAAGGGCCCAAAACTGGATAGTACAGAGATTTGACCTGTGGAACTGCAAAACCACACTGGGATTTGTCGGACCTACACCAGACTATTTTCAACAGATATATTTTTGTGTCACAACAGTCAGGAGACACTACTGTTTTTCTTTACGGAAAATATACCAAAACCTGAATAATAGAGATTTTTTACCGTGGGATGGCAAAACCACAGTTATTGTTTACTGGGGTATACCAGACTTTTTTAAATAGATATATTTGCGGCTGAACTGTGAGCGACACACTCAAACTGTTTTTTTTTTAGATACAAATGGCCCAAAAGTGGATAATACAGAGGTTTGAACCGTGGAAGTGCCAATCAACACTTCTGTTTCTCTAGCCTACACCTGACTATTTTCAACAGATATATTTGTGTCTGAAAAATCAGAGACACGCTTTTTTTTTGGGGGGGGAGACACCAAAAGGTTAATAAGATGGGTATTTGTACAGTGTGAAGGAGGGAAAAAAAAGAGGATTTAGATGAAAAAAAAGGATTTTTCCTGTCCCCTGAGACCTGGAGCTAAGTCCAGCAATTGAAGCAACATGAGCAGCACACAGGACTGTAATGCAGCGTGTGCTGGTATAACCACTGCGTCTCCTATACAGCCTGCCTGCCTGATATCTGGGATGGATATTAGTCCTGAGAAGGACTGTTTGATCTGGCATCCTTTACAGACCCTACACTAACTATTTCGCAGTTTATATCTCTCCCTAAATCAGCAACGCTGTCCCTACACTGTCTGATCCGGAGCGAATGTGTCCAGGATGGCGGCGCCCGGTTTTAAATACTCGAGGTGACACTGTGCAGCCAGCCAATCACTGTAATGCCCACAACCAACATGGCTGCGGCATTACAGTGACTGGCTGGCAATCCCTGCATGTTCATTGGCTCTGTAAAGAGCGCCAAACATGCAGGGCGGATACCCGAGCTCCCGCCCGAGTAACCCGGAAATGCTTGGTGCTCGCCGAATATCCCGAGTAGCGTGATGCTCGGGCGAGTACTGAGCAGTGTCGAGCATGTTCGCTCAACACTAACTACTATAGGTGTGATATTTTGTCTAATTTAACTGTAGCCCACAATGTGATGTGTATCGAGGAAATCATCCAGCCCTTTTTTGAAAGCTGTTATATTGTCGGCCATTACTACCTCTTGTGGTCGACATTCCACAGTCTGACTGCTCTGACTGTACAGAACCCTTTCCTGTTTAGCTGCCAGAATCTCCTTTCTTCCACCGGTAATGAGTGCCCCCTGGTCCTTAGTATGGTCTTTGGAAGGAATAAGTCATGTGCTAGTCCTTTGTACTGACCATACATATATTTATACATGTAAATGAGATCCCCTCTGAGGCGTCGTTTTTCTAAGCTAAACAGACTCAACTTTTTCAACCTCTCATCATATGAGAGGCCTCCAGCCCTTGTACAAAGCATTTGGGATTTTGCCTGTTTTGGGATCAGTGCCATTGTTTTCAAAATGGCGCCTCATCATCCAGAATCAAAAGCTTTGTTAGCATTTTTATGTAGAAATTTGGACCTAGCTCAGAAAATCATCAAGGTGGATATAACAGTGCCCTCTTGAGCCTTGTAATCTAAGATAAATGACATCAAATAAATATTTATTAAGAAGTAGTGTTGAGCATTCCGATACTGAAATATCGGGTATCGGCCGATATTCGCGGTATCGGAATTCCGATACTTAATTCCGATACTTTTGCAATATCGTATACCGGAATCGGAAGTTCCCATAATGCAATGAGCCATTTTCATTTTATTCAGCCAATGAGGATCCTAAGAAGTGTGGGCACATCCTGTTAGGCATGTAGGCATCTTAACTAATGGCATGGCTGTGATTGGCTGCTGAAATGATGTCATGATGCACTGTAAAAGACGCCGCCGCCATTTTGAGCTCACTCTGCTGTGAATTCAGTTAGGGATAGGACGCTGTTGTTCTGAGGGACAGTTTTAGCTACCTATTTGGTCTATTCTGCTTTACCCAAGCTACTTTATAAATCGCTGTGCCTTGCAGTGCTAGTGCACAGTTCTCTGTGCTGTTCACCGCTTTCTGCAAGGTCTCTGTGTGTGAGTGCAGCTCACCCTGTAGTGTGTGCTTCAACCACGTCTGGTTGTAGTGCACTCAGTGTGTGTCACTGCCTCATACATTGTCCTTTTTTGCCAATTCATAATTTTTCCTGATATCTCCTATTAGTGTGGTGGTTCCATCCGTATTCAGCTAAATTGGTTCCAAACACACTATATAGGAGTAGATAGAGAAATTTTTTTGGTCTTGCAGCGCTAGTGCACAGTGCTCTGCATCTGTACTGTTCACCGCTGTCTGCAAGGTCTGGTGTGTGAGTGCAGCTCACCCTGTAGTGTGTGCTTCAACCACGTCTGGTTGTAGTGCACTCAGTGTGTGTCACTGCCTCATACATTGTCCTTTTTTGCCAATTCATAATTTTTCCTGATATCTCCTATTAGTGTGGTGGTTCCATCCGTATTCAGCTAAATTGGTTCCAAACACACTATATAGGAGTAGATAGAGAATTTTTTTTGGTCTTGCAGCGCTAGTGCACAGTGCTCTGCATCTGTGCTGTTCACCGCTGTCTGCAAGGTCTGGTGTGTGAGTGCAGCTCACCCTGTAGTGTGTGCTTCAACCACGTCTGGTTGTAGTGCACTCAGTGTGTGTCACTGCCTCATACATTGTCCTTTTTTGCCAATTCATAATTTTTCCTGATATCTCCTATTAGTGTGGTGGTTCCATCCGTATTCAGCTAAATTGGTTCCAAACACACTATATAGGAGTAGTTAGAGGAGCCTTTTTGCAGCATTGGGCCCTGCAGCCCCAGCCAGATTAGTATTAGCCTATTTTTTGCAGCCTCATCTATTGCATTGTAGGTTACCTTCCTACATTGTAATAGCTACAAAAAGTTTGTGATACTATCGGTTTTACATCTTTAGGCACATCCAGTGTCTTTTTGTGACAAAAAAAACCTAAATAAAGTTCACCAAACACTCCACTTTACAGTTGTGTAGGCCACATTAGCTCATATTAAAGTCTAGTCCACACTTTATAAAATTAGTGTTTCTTATACCTGTTAGCAGCTGTTCAGGAATAAGCACACTAAGCCCTTAGTACTTTTCTGCCTATCTTTATCAGTCTACCAAGATGAAGAAGGCAGGGAGTAAGGCATGTGGTCGTGGGCGTGGAGTTTCTGCAGGGAGAGGACGTGAGGATTCTGTGCCTGCAGGGAGAGGACGTGGGGATTCTGTGCCTGCTGCGGGCACCAGTGACTCAGCATCCCCCAGTTTTACCAGGGAACAGTCCTTTATGCGCAGCTTTGTAGGAGCTAGCCGTACCCCACTGCTTCGCGAGGACCAAATTGAAGCCGTTGTCGGATGGATGGCAACTAACGCATCGACTTCAATTAGTTCCAGATCCTCTCAGGTCCTGAGCACTGAAGAGCACCCATCTGTCTCTTCACCACCTGCCAAATTGCCCAGGCAGTCAGAGAGCCCTGGACAGGAGCCATCTCTACTTCTGTTCTCTGAATCTCTTGGCTTGGAAAGAGGGGGACAGCCAAGCAGAATTCGAGAATTTGAAGAAGAGGTAGTATGCAGTGATGCACAACCGTTTTGTCTCTCTGAATCTGAAGAGGCGGGTGGGCCAGTGCCTATGGTCAGCAGCACACCTCAGTACGCATCTGATGATGAGACTCAGGTGCCACTTTCTGGTGCGTACTGTGCTGTCGAGACTACCCAGGAGAAGCAGTTGTTTGAAGAGGGTGGTGTAGATGATGAGGTCCTTGACCCATCATGGCGTGAGGGACAGGAAGGTGGTGGGAGCAGCTCTGAGGAAGAGATTCCCCGAACGGCCCAAAAAGGAGGGAGAGGGAGGGGGCAGACTTGGTTGCCTGTAGCCTCCACTTCGGCACCCATTAGGAGCATGGCTCTTCCAAAATCCAAAGCGGGCGCTCCCAAGACTTGCAGTGCCTGGTTCTTTTTTGACACAGTTGCAGATGACATTTGCTTTGTCAAATGCAAGCTGTGTAATCAGAAGGTGAAAAGAGGGAAAAGTGTCAGCAACCTCAATACCACAAATATGTGGAAACATGTGCGGACCAAGCATGTGGTGGAGTTACAAAAACACACTGAAGACCTAGGCCAACCTACAGCGCCACCTACCACCTCTTCAGCTTGTGTTGTAGCCTCTTCCTTCAGCTCACACACAGCTGGTTCGGCTTCCTCACAGGATCGCCATGGAAGAATCTCTGGCACTGTTGTACAGAGACACAGTGTAATTCCACCCACAGCACCATTTTCCCAGTCATCCTCACACTCCCAGGCCAGTCTACAGCCATCGTTAGCACAGGCATGGGAGAAAAGGCACCCATACTCGGCAAACCACCCCCGAGCACAGGCTCTGAATGCTGGCATTGCTAAACTACTGGCCCTTGAAATGCTATCATTCAGGCTGGTGGAGACTGACACATTCCGTAACTTTATGGCATTGGCAGTCCCACAATACAACGTGCCCAGCCGCTTTTATTTCAGCAGACAAGCCGTCCCTGCCCTGCAACATCATGTGGAGGGAAAAATTAAACATGCGCTACAAAACGCCGTCAGTAGCAAGGTCCACCTGACCACTGATGCGTGGACCAGTAAGCATGGACAGGGACGATACCTTTCCTTCACTGCCCATTGGGTAAATGTTGTGGAGCCGGGTACAAATCTTGAGAGTGGCGCTGTACGTGTTCTGCCAACTCCAAGGATTGCAGGAATCCAGTCTGTACACATTGACTCCTCCTCATACTCCAGTTCCTCTGAATCAGCGCTGCAGGAGCCGTCACGGTCTACCTCCACATCGACCCGTGAACGGTTACCTGTTATGATGACCGATATGAGCACAGCCGTGGCCAAACGTCAACAGGCCGTATTAAAATTAATTTCTTTGGGGAATCGAAGCCACACAGCGCAGGAGCTCTGGAATGCCATCAAGCAGCAGAGCGACGTGTGGTTTGTGCCAGCGAATCTCCAGCCAGGCATGGTAGTGTGTGACAATGGCCGAAATCTGGGCCTAGGCAACCTCACTCACATCCCATGTCTGGCACATGTGCTCAACTTGGTCGTGCAGAGTTTTTTGAGGGACTATCCGGATCTTGATGCACTGCTTCACAAGGTCCGCATAGAGTGCGCTCACTTGCGGCGTTCCAGCAATGCAAGATCACGCATTGCAGCTCTGCAGTGCCGATTACGTCTTCCGGAACATCGCATCATATGTGACCTACCCACCAGGTGGAATTCAACGTTACATATGTTGGAGAGGTTGTGTGAGCAGCAGGCAGCAGTAATGGAGTACCAGCTGCAGCAGGCGCAAACAAGTCGCAGTGCGCGCCGTTCACACTTCACCACCACTGAGTGGGCCTCTATGAAGGACATTTGCCACGTTTTGCGTGCCTTCGATTATTCCACGCGGATGGCGAGTGCAGATGATGCACTAGTCAGCATGACTATCCCCCTTATCTGCCTGCTTGAAAAAACACTGCAAGCACTAAGGGACGAGGTTTTGGAAGAGGTGGAGGATGAGGAGTCACAAATGCCATCTGCTTCTCTACAGTCTGCGCAACGTGGTTCCTCACAAAGGCCTAGGCAGGGGACACTTTGTGAGGAGGATGAGGAGGAGTCAATGGATGAGGAAGACATCTGTCCAGAGGAGGGAGGTACACAATGCTCTAGTAGTCAGTATCTAGAGTGAGGGTGGGGTGATGCAGAGCAGGCAGAGATCACGCCTCAAGCAGGGGACAGCGTTTCTTGGCCAGTTGGCAGTCTGCAGCACATGGTTGATTTCATGCTGCAGTGCCTGAGAAACGACCGCCGCATCGCCCACATTCTCAACACGGCTGATTATTGGGTGTCCACCCTCCTAGATCCTCGCTACCGGGACAACTTACAAAGCCTCATAACACGTTGAACCGGGAGCGTAAAATGCGGGAGTACCAAGACGCACTGGTGCATTCCATCATGTTCTCCATTCCAACCGAGAGCAGTGCTGCTAGTGCTTTACAAAGCAGCTCAGTGCGTCAAGGCAGTGGAGGAAGCTCTGCACAAAGAGGGAGCAGAAGCAACGCCTCAGCACAAGGCAAGACCAGTATGGCCGAAATGTGGCAAAGTTTTGTGTCCCAGCCGCCACAAATGTCTACATCATCACAGACGGCTCCAGTCTGCAGGAGGCAACGTTTCCGTCAGATGGTGACAGACTACATGTCTTGCCCTCTTAGTGTACTCCCAGACGGCTCTTCTCCCTTCAAGTTTTGGGTCTGTAAGCTGGATACATGGCCAGAGCTTAGTCAGTATGCATTGGAGGTGCTAGCTTGCCCTGCTGCTAGTGTATTATCGGAACGCGTCTTTAGTGCCGCAGGTGGTGAACTAACAGACCGTCGCATGCGACTATCCTCCGATAACGTTGACCGGCTTACTTTTCTCAAAATGAACAAGGCCTGGATCTCTCATGAATTTGCCAGTCCTCTTCCAGAATAAATAATTGGTTGGCAACAGTATCCAGGTCTCCTGTTCTGTTCATGTTTCTACCACCTGAACTGTAATCCCTGAGCTCCAACACCGCCAGTTGGCGCTCGGAAGTGCCGTCTGCACAGTCAACACTTGCTCCAGTGTTATTGGGGTTCAGTAACGTCAGCTGTTCCCCTGCTGTGCGGACGGCAATTTCTCCTACTCTGTCCACATTCTCACTACTACAGATTTTAAAGTTGCTCCAATTACACCTCTGGCTCCTCTGTTTTCAGTATTATCCCTGAGCTCCAACACCGCCAGTTGGCGCTCGGAAGTGCCGTCTGCACAGTGAACACTTGCTGCCGTGTTATTGGGGTTCAGTAACGTCAGCTGTTCCCCTGCTGTGAGGATGGCAATTTCTCCTGCTCTGTCCACATTCTCACTACTACAGATTTTAAAGTTGCTCCAATTACACCTCTGGCTCCTCTGTTTTCAGTATTACCCCTGAGCTCCAACACCGCCAGTTGGCGCTCGGAAGTGCCGTCTGCACAGTCAACACTTGCTCCAGTGTTATTGGGGTTCAGTAACGTCAGCTGTTCCCCTGCTGTGCGGATGGCAATTTCTCCTGCTCTGTCCACATTCTCACTACTACAGATTTTAAAGTTGCTCCAATTACACCTCTGGCTCCTCTGTTTTCAGTATTATCCCTGAGCTCCAACACCGCCAGTTGGCGCTCGTAAGTGCCGTCTGCACAGTCAACACTTGCTCCAGTGTTATTGGGGTTCAGTAACGTCAGCTGTTCCCCTGCTGTGCGGACGGCAATTTCTCCTGCTCTGTCCACATTCTCACTACTACAGATTTTAAAGTTGCTCCAATTACACCTCTGGCTCCTCTGTTTTCAGTATTATCCCTGAGCTCCAACACCGCCAGTTGGCGCTCGGAAGTGCCGTCTGCACAGTCAACACTTGCTGCCGTGTTATTGGGGTTCAGTAACGTCAGCTGTTCCCCTGCTGTGCGGACGGCAATTTCTCCTGCTCTGTCCACATTCTCACTACTACAGATTTTAAAGTTGCTCCAATTACACCTCTGGCTCCTCTGTTTTCAGTATTATCCCTGAGCTCCAACACCGCCAGTTGGCGCTCGGAAGTGCCGTCTGCACAGTCAACACTTGCTGCCATGTTATTGGGGTTCAGTAACGTCAGCTGTTCCCCTGCTGTGCGGACGGCAATTTCTCCTGCTCTGTCCACATTCTCACTACTACAGATTTTAAAGTTGCTCCAATTACACCTCTGGCTCCTCTGTTTTCAGTATTATCCCTGAGCTCCAACACCGCCAGTTGGCACTCGGAAGTGCCGTCTGCACAGTCAACACTTGCTGCCGTGTTATTGGGGTTCAGTAACGTCAGCTGTTCCCCTGCTGTGCGGACGGCAATTTCTCCTGCTCTGTCCACATTCTCACTACTACAGATTTTAAAGTTGCTCCAATTACACCTCTGGCTCCTCTGTTTTCAGTATTATCCCTGAGCTCCAACACCGCCAGTTGGCGCTCGGAAGTGCCGTCTGCACAGTCAACACTTGCTGCCGTGTTATTGGGGTTCAGTAACGTCAGCTGTTCCCCTGCTGTGCGGACGGCAATTTCTCCAGCTTTGTCCACATCCACTGTACTACGGATTTTAAACCTCCTCCAAATACACCTCTGGCTCCTCCGTTTTTAGTATTTACCCTGGGCTCCAATACCGCTAGTTGCTGCTCAGAAGTGCCGTCTGCACAGTCAACGCTTGCTCCAGTGTTATTGGGGTTCAGTAACGTCAGCTGATCCCCAGCTGTGTGTCCGGCAAATTCTCCTGCTTTGTCCACATCCACTGTACTACGGATTTAAAACCTCCTCCAAATACACCTCTGGCTCCTCCGTTTTTAGTATTTACCCTGGGCTCCAATACCGCTAGTTGCTGCTCAGAAGTGCCGTCTGCACAGTCAACGCTTGCTCCAGTGTTATTGGGGTTCAGTTACGTCAGCTGATCCCCAGCTGTGTGTCCGGCAAATTCTCCTGCTTTGTCCACATCCACTGTACTACGGATTTAAAACCTCCTCCAAATACACCTCTGGCTCCTCCGTTTTTAGTATTTACCCTGGGCTCCAATACCGCTAGTTGCTGCTCAGAAGTGCCGTCTGCACAGTCAACGCTTGCTCCAGTGTTATTGGGGTTCAGTAACGTCAGCTGATCCCCAGCTGTGTGTCCGGCAAATTCTCCTGCTTTGTCCACATCCACTGTACTACGGATTTAAAACCTCCTCCAAATACACCTCTGGCTCCTTCGTTTTTAGTATTTACCCTGGGCTCCAATACCGCTAGTTGCTGCTTAGAAGTGCCGTCTGCACAGTCAACGCTTGCTCCAGTGTTATTGGGGTTCAGTAACGTCAGCTGATCCCCAGCTGTGTGTCCGGCAAATTCTCCTGCTTTGTCCACATCCACTGTACTATGGATTTAAAACTTGCTCCAATTACACTTCTGGCTCCACTCTGTTTTTAGTATTTACCCTGGGTTCCAGCACCGCCAGCTGGTTCTCGGTAGTTCCATTTGCTCTTGTACCTTCTACTACCCATCCGGGTTCCAGTACCGTCAGCTGGTCCTCGGCAGTGACTTTGGCACGGGTACTCCCTCCTGCCCAGCCTGGTTCCAGCACGCCAGCTGTTTCCGGGTAGTGTCAACGTCACTTTGCCTCCAATGCGTTGTCCTATCGTGTTGCGGTCGGGTTAGCCGACTCTATGGTGCCTGCAGTTTAGGTGACTCCTATGTGGGCTGCGGGATCTGGCAATGAAGGCTGGTTCCATAGTGCCAATAGGACAAGCACCCCCTGTAGGACTGTGGGTTTTGGTAACTGCGGCCGGCTCGCGGCCTTGAACTTTTTTTTACATGGGTACCTTCTGCTACCCATCCGGGTTCCAGTACCGTCAGCTGGTTCTCGGCAGTGCCTTTGGATTAGGTGCCTCCTTCTCGGTATCCAAGTTCCACCAACGTCTGCTGGTCCTTGGTAGTGCTTTCTGGCACAGGTACCTCCTGCTTAGTAACCGAGTTCCAGTACCGTCAGCTGGTCTTTGGCAGTTCCATTGGCTCTTGTACCTTCTGCTACCCATCCGGGTTCCAGTACCGTCAGCTGGTCCTCGGCAGTGACTTTGGCACGGGTACTCCCTCCTGCCCAGCCTGGTTCCAGCACGCCAGCTGTTTCCGGGTAGTGTCAACGTCACTTTGCCTCCAATGCGTTGTCCTGTCGTGTTGCGGTCGGGTTAGCCGACTCTATGGTACCTGCAGTTTAGGTGACTCCTATGTGGGCTGCGGGATCTGGCAATGAAGGCTGGTTCCATAGTGCCAATAGGACAAGCACCCCCTGTAGGACTGTGGGTTTTGGTAACTGCGGCCGGCTCGCGGCCTTGAACTTTTTTTTACATGGGTACCTTCTGCTACCCATCCGGGTTCCAGTACCGTCAGCTGGTTCTTGACAGTGCCTTTGGATTAGGTGCCTCCTTCTCGGTATCCAAGTTCCACCAACATCTGCTGGTCCTTGGTAGTGCTTTCTGGCACAGGTACCTCCTGCTTAGTAACTGAGTTCCAGTACCGTCAGCTGGTCTTCGGCAGTTCCATTGGCTCTTGTACCTTCTGCTACCCATCCGGGTTCCAGTACCGTCAGCTGGTCCTCGGTAGTTCCTCAGCTTTCTTGTACCTTCTGCTACATTTCCAAGTTCAAGCTTTTTGAAATGGTTCTTGGTAATCACTCTAGATCTCCCTGACGAGGACCCTGAAGACGAGGACCCCGAAGACCAACCCTAAGAAGACGAGGACCCCGAAGACGACAACCCTGAATACGAGGACCCTGAAGACCACCCCGAAGAAGACGAGGACCCTGAAGACCACCCCGAAGAAGACGAGGACCCTGAAGGCCACCCCGAAGAAGACAAGGACCCCAAAGACAAGGACCCAGAAGACCAACCCGAAGAAGACGAGGACCCCAAAGACGACGACCCCCGAAGACGACGACCCTGAAGACCACCCCGAAGAAGACCAAGAAGATGACCCTGAAGAAGTTGACCAAGAGGACAAAGAAGAGAAGACAAGCACCAAGATACAGAAGAACAAGAGGCAGAAAACCAAGAAGCAGAAATACAAGAAGCTGCAGAACAAAAAGCGGAAGAACATTAAGCATAAGACTAAAATTCAGAGCAAAAGATAATATCTAAATTATAAGCAGAAGATGACTAAGCAGTGCATGGGGGTGAGTCCGTTCCTCCTCGTGGTGCCCCTGGAAAAGACCTGCTGCTGCAGGCCAAACTGAACGCGGACAAATCCTGTTGTAAATCTTTTGTGACGGGCAGAACGAAAGGTGTAATGTCCAACCTTTTATAGATAACAACTACAGGAATGCCTGCCACAAATAAGAATATGATGAAGAAGAAGAAGAAGAAGAAGATGAAGAAGTAGAATATGAAGAATGTAAAAAAAAAGAATAATACGAAGAAGGTGAAGAAGAAGAAGATGAAGAAGGTGAAGAAGAAGTGGATGAAAAAGATGCTGAAGATGATGAAGGAGAAAGTGTGGGAGAAGTAAAAAAGAAGGTGAAGAGCATGGAAGTAGTGAAACATAAATATCTGACAAAATATAAAAATACTTAACATAGTCAATATTTCCGTAACTCAGAACGTCTTAAAAAAAAAATTAATTCCTGCTATTCCATTTGATTGGGCTAAACCTCTATGCCTTTATTGTCTCCCCCACCTCCCCCAATACATTCTACATTATTCTTAGTTGTTTTACTTCATGTAGAATTAACCTACAAGGAAAGAAAGGGTTTATATTCATTCCGATATTTCTGTCCCATTGACTTGCATTGGTTTCCGGTATCGGAATCGGCGATATCCGATACTTTTTCGGTATCGGTCCGATCCAATCCGATCCGATATTTCCCGATATCGGAAGGTATCGCTCAACACTATTAAGGAGAGATATATTCACATGATTCTAATAGCTGGACTTTTAGAAAAAATGTCAAAATGTATCACTGAAATTGAGCAATAGTTCTTTCCCAGCTTTGGGAAAAGTAGTGTCAAGTATGCTAAAAGGGCCTGGGATGGAAATTATTTTTTCTTGGCAATAGCAATGAACACTAGAAATGTAGGACTGAACAAGGGGCTTAGATCAATTAGGTCCTCAGTTTTTTAAAGGAAATATATTTTCAATATTGTAAAGTTTTGCAAAAAAAAGAAAGGTAAAAATCATATCATAGTATATCTTTTGTGGCATGAGTCTTGCCCCTGAAGGGGAATTACAGCGTTATGATCTGATGCAAACTCTTGTTAATCATTTCCCACATTTGTCTCATATTTAAAAAAATAAATAAAAAATGACTTTAGTCTACCTCTGGTGCCGAGGCATATGTATCAACTCAAAAAGGTTTTCACAAACAAACTTTAGGTAAGCCACACCATATACAAGGTTCAAGGGCACACTGGTTTTCATCCTTTCACCACTATACAGGAATCCCCCCGGGAGGGTGGGGAGGTCACCCAGATCCCACCACTGTTACCACTTTGTCTCAGATGACACCGGAGAGATAACACCGATCCGACCGCTGCCACTTGTTTGTCAGGGAGACACAACTCCCCTGCCTCCAATCATCAGAGAAATTTACGCAATTGTGGGGGGTACTTGTCCACTCTCCGGAGATGATGTATGGATTTTAACTTTTCTCTATGACTTGTAATAAAATATTCCCTCAAGAATTTACTTTCGTGAAAATTATTCCAAGAATATGTGACAGTTGTGCCTAAATTATGGAATAGTTCAAAGTTGTAATCTTTGTCACTTTTCAGATGTATCTTTTTCATAAATATTACAACATTATAATAATAATTAATTTATCCAAAGGCAAAAAAATAGATTTAGCTCAGTTTACTCTTAGAATAGAATAATGTCCAAAATGTTCTATGATCTCAAAATTAACTATCAATAAAACATATGTATGTTACATTTTGTAGGCATGAGTTATGGATGAAAGAAGTGGTCATAGAAGTCTGGGTGAAATGGAAAGGAAAAAGGAAATTTAATAATTAAGATCGTCAAGAATGTCACTGGTGAATATCTGTATATAGGGCATCAATGTAAAAGTAGTGGACAACTTCTATAAGCTTGAGTTCCTCCAGGCAGGATAATATTTGTAATAGAGACGTCCACCTGGAGAAGGGGGAGTGTGGGGCAGCATGAACTTATGAGCTTTCAAATGCCAGGTTTGAATTTTAGTCGCAGTCTGGGACTGGTTCTACGACATAGATCACCGACCAAGCACCACATGCAACCATTTCCCACAAATATTCCAAATTCAATGTGTTAGCAAATAACATGTTTACTAAAAATACAAAATACCACAATTCTGTGACATGCTCTGTTCTTGACAATTCGAACAAGAAACTAATATTCCAACCAGCTGAGAAGGAATTAAGGTGAAAACATTGAAACAAAATAAAAACAATCACTTAATGTGTCTAGTAGTTTAAACTAAAGCAACTAATCCAGATATTATGACAGCAGCTTCATCCACAACATTCTGATTATCCCATGATCACAGCAGTGCATTAAGACTGCTCGGGACCACTAGGGAGTCTGCCACCGATGACCACATCGCTGGTGCCACATGGCCGTTCTATTCCATAGAGTAAATGTAGCTTGTAGATCATGTATTTCCATATACTCTGTTATCCTTTTGGATGATCATGATAATTGTATTCTTGTTCTTGTTTTATTGACAAGCTGTTGCTTAGTGGTATATCTATTACATTTTCATGCTTTACATACATTGGTATTAGAACCTGAAACCTTAGACACAATTTCTGCCATGCTAGTGCTGGAGAGAATTCTTATAAATAGAAACCAATCTGCTTTGGTTGAAGCCTGAGAAACGAAACTAAACTGCTTTCTCCATTACCCCTCCTCTTCATGATCACAATGGATGGAGACAGCTGAGTGCTGGCAGTAAACAATCCCTGGGATCAGAAGACTGGACCGTTATTAGAGCTGCATCTAATTCTGCTTAGATAAGGTAAATACAATATTTAGTATATTTGTACATCCCTTTCTCAAAACATGGTTATTGTAGGTTTTATAAATCAGGTTAGTGGAGATGATCTGCCTAAGCTAAAGGAGAAATTGTAACAAAGCACAAAATATCTAAATAGGATTTACCAAACATTTATCACATGTAGTGGATTTTCAGATCTACAGCATGTCTACTATGATGGAGATTTGCAATGAAGAAGGTGAAATCTATGTCTTCTTTTAACACATTGTGCAACATTATGTATCCACATTGTAGTTGAGAGCAGAGAATGTATGGCTTTTCAGTCTCCACATTTAATAGCAGATCCCTCTGTTACTCTCAAATATTTTTCAAATAATAAGCAATCAAAGCATAAAGTATATTACTAAGTTGTATAGCTTTATATATACATACAGCACTATGCAAAAATTTTAGGTTGATGTAGAAAAATGCTGTAATTATTACTCAAATGCTATGGAAGATCAATGAATAAATCTAAAAGGGGGAAACAGAGCACAGAATAGGGTGATACCCTATGGAGGGAGAGTAGGAGTGTGTTGGTTACACACACCTGGGGGAATTTTGGCAGGCGTAACTCCTATGTAGGTATGAAAAAAAAAAAAACTTTTTCTCATCATCATTTCTGAAGAATTGATTTATTCCAGCAACGAAGCCCCCCAAAGTGTTCGTCCAACTGGATCTATGGAAGATCGATGATCACATTCACTGACATAGATGGTATTTCATGATATAGTTGTAGGTAATGTTCCCCATCTAGAAAAGCGTGTCACTCACCAATTTAATTTTTTTATGCATTGGTAAAACTTCAAAACCATGCAGGGTGGGAAGTGCAACAAGTAGACAGTTGTTTCACGATGCGTAGGGCTTCATCTAACCTTAGATTAATTGGTTACTCATAAACCTGACTATAATTCTATAAAATCCCTGACTTTGTGCATGTAAGTGAACCTAGAAGATTTTATGCTGTTTTGAAGGTAAAGGGCGGTCACCCCAAATAATGATTTGCATTTGATTTCTCTTTAGGTCATTCACTTTACATTTTTGATAATTGATAAAACGAAACTATTGACACTTCTATTTTTTAAAACATTCTTACTTTGCAGCATTTTTTTCACACCTGCCTAAAACTTTTAACCCCTTAGAATAAGCATTTTTGCCTCCCTGCATTTCAGCAGCCATAACTTTTTTCTTCGCTGACATTGCTGTGTGAAGCTTTGTTTTTTAGCAGGAGAAATTTTATTTTATTTTTTACTCTGTTTGGGGATACATACAGTGCCATAAAAAAGTGTTTGTACCCTGCAAAGTTTTCCACATTTTTTCATGTTACACCCACAAACTTAAATGTATTTTATTGGAATTTATGTGATATACCAACACAAAGTAGCAAGTGTTTGTAAAGTGTAAAGGAAATGATACATGAGTGTCTAATTATTTTGAAAATATAAATCTGAAAATTGTGACGTCCATTTGTATTCAGCCCCCTGTAGTCTGATACCCCTAAATAAAATGCTGAGTGACCATTTGCCTTCAGAAGTCACATAATTAGGAAATTGAGTGTAGTTACACCTGTGTGTAATTTATACTCATTATAACTAAAGCTGTTTTGTGAAGGCCTCAAAGACTTTTTTGAGAAAATTAGAGATCAAACAGCATCAACTAAACCAAGGAACACACAAAATACAGTAGGTCAGGGATAAAGTTGTGGAGAAGAGTAAAGCAGCGTTAGGTTAAAAAACTACAGCCAAAGCTCTGGACATCTCAAGGATTACAGTTCAATTCATCATCCAAAAATGGAAGGCGTATGGCACAACCTACCAAGACATGGACATCCCAAGCAAGGTGAACACTAGTTAGAAAAGCTGCCGAGAGGCCCATGGTCACTCTGGAGAAGATGCAGAGATTCACAGGTTCAGGTAGAATAATCTGTGCACAGGACTACTATTAGTCGTGTATGCCACAAATCTGGCCTTTTTTGAAAGCAAGCCATAAAAAGTTCTGTTTGCAAAAAGCCATGTAGGGGACACAGCTAGAATGTAGAAGGTGTTCTGGTTAGATGAGACCAAAGTAAAACAAAATTAGGCTAAATGCAAAATGTTATGTGTGGCAGAAAACTAGCACTGCACATCACCCTAAAAACACCATCCCAACTGTCAAACAGGGTGATGGCAGCATCATGGTCTGGAAATGGTTTTCTTCACCAGGGACAATGAAGCTGGTCAAAGTTTATGGGAAGATGGATGAAGAAGATAAATACAGTGCAATTGTGGAGGAAGGCTGCAAAAGACTTGGGTGTAGGTTCACCTTTCAGCAGGCCAATGACCCTAAAAATACAGCCTAACAGTGTCAAAAAATAATAAAAATTTCTTCTGCAGGTCTAGATGTCCAATACTGGTAGAGACATAAAATTAAAAGCAAAGCCATAAGGAATTTAAAATTCCCAAAAATTCAAAAAATAATGGAAGAAAATGCAAGATTATTTACCTGCCTAGATCACAAAAACTCATGCACTATCAGGATGCAGAAATCCCCCTGGATACATCATTTTTAAGCAGGGTGCAGCCAAGACCATCTATGTTGGCCTTGTAAACTGGGGGTGTCTGTCTCAGTGGGTGGCACTTATATATTGCTGGGTAGTCGGCCTAATCTAATAGTATGGATGTCACTAATATGTAGTGCACAGTATCTGACTTACTGCCTATTTGACCAGCCCTTTATACAAGCATTATTTGTGTGCAATTAATTTCAATACTAAGGAATTACCCCCTCCACGAATTGGTAGGTTGTGAGTGGTTGTCTGATCATTTTGCACCTGTGTTGCCTCCACCCTTATCAAAGTGGTTTGCTGCATCCTTTTAGTACATGGGTTTTTGCGATCTGGGCAAGTAAATACTGTTGCCTTTTCTGCTACTATTTTCTGGTAGAGACATACCCCAAAAGACTTGCAGTAGTAATTGCAGCTAACTACAAAGTATTGAGTTGACTCCGGAAGTCTATATATAAATGACCATCACAATTTTCAGATTTATATTTTTAAAATATTTAGAAAACCATATATCATTAATTGGCTGCAGCAGTCCCTTGCCCTGCTGTCATGACATCACCGCTGTAGGCTATCAAAAAAGGGCAGCAATGTGTAGTTATCACTGGACGTATAGAGAGGGAGTAAAACTAATTTTATTATTTTTAGCCAGCAATATCATGTGAACAGAAAAAAAGTTTAAAAACAGAAAATCCTTTTAGTTTAAAGTTTAAAAAATAATTTAAATTTAAAAACCTCTAAAGTGGTTTTCTTTCCTTTGAGGTAAACCCAGCTTTCATGAGTGAAAGGAAGAAATGTTTCATGTTCAGAAAAAAAATCTATGTAAAATAACACAAAGCTTAGCCTCACACAGAAAAGGTCCAGTTAAAAAGAATCTTTTAAAAAAACTATTGTTTTTAATATTTCACTTTTTAAGCCAAGTTTGCTGGTTCTACCACAAAGTTGCAACTTGAAATTCCATCAAAATTTGTAAGACGGCTCCCATATACAATGTACCGTTCATAATACTGGTGCCTTCTTATTTTGCGTAGAGGCTTTTTGGTCCTAACCAGCACTCAGACCAAGAGGGCTAGTTAAGAAAACATGAGAACTCATTCATAAGGCAAATCTAACCTGTGATGCATCAACTTCATTTGGTTATGGCTGTCATTGTGAAAAATACGGGAAATATTTTGCAAATTAATACTTTTATCGTAATAAAAATCAATATTTTTCATTCCATTATACAAGTTTTCAACAACAATGGCCTCTGGAGGTCCAAACCAAGAAGAAGATGCATCTGACACCAGCAAAGAGAAAAAAGAGGAGGACTCAGGTGAGTTTAGAATATTGCCAGTGGAAAAGTTTCATATAGTGATAAAAGCAATTGATGTTTTATCTAAAAAAGTGTAAAAAAAAGATAGTTTTCAAATTTTCTTTGTAATACATTACTGCATACAATTGACCAAAATATGACATCTATCACATGAAATAGCCAATTTGAGAAGCTATCACAGCCAGTATAAAACATGGGAGTCGGCCAAGGAGCGCCATTTTATGCTCCTTTGCCATGTTTGGATACGAGGTCAGAGCTCACAGCTTATTCCACCTAAGGATAAAAATTGGTCAAGAAATCTCAGTCTGAATACTAATCCAAAGATTTAAGTGATATAAAGGGCTGTACATGAGAAGGGCTGTGTATGTGAAGGGCTGTACATGAGAAGTCTCTCAGTGTGACTGAATTGATTGATCTGTGATATACTATAGTAACAGCATCTTAATAGCTGTATTTTTTTCTCACACTGCATACAAGGAGGGTAGTATTAAACCCCTCAGTGATCTTTTTGCAACTAAAACAAAATCCTGAATACAGGGCTGTATCACAGAAAGAGTGCTTCCTGCATTGTAAGATGGGCAAGCCATTTTATTTTACATCCTGAAGAAAGATCTTATTAATCCAGAATTTTAAACACAATTGTCTACTTTACAAAGTGTGTACATTGTAAAAAAAATTTTTTTTTTCACACTTCATTGTTGTAATTAATCTAATATTAGACCCATATACACACGCCATCTGCATACAGCAGCTTTTTGCATAGGTGCCTGCTAGCTTTCCTAGCTTTTGTTGTTTTGTTTAATTTTGGAACGGCATAGGGACATGTTTTTTTAATCTTTTAAAGAAAGGTCACATTCTATTATTTGAATATCTGTTTTAATTGTCCAATTTATCAGCAGTGCAACGTACAACCCACGAAGATGCTGCATGCTATTGCCTCATTTCTATTTCTGGTTGTTAATGTCTGTGTAGCTACTTTACAATGTATCATTTTAGGCTTATGTAACTTACATTGTAAAATTTAAAAAAATGTATAAGAAAGAAAAAAACATATCAAATTAAAAAATACAAAAAAAGGTTAAGGTTTTGTAATTGCTCTATTAGTTGCGTTTAACAATTGCAGGTACCACAACAACACTGCTGGCTGTTACCGCAAATTACTTTCCGTGTACCTACGTAGTAAACTAGTTTTTTAAGATTAAGCAATTTTTGTGGGAGAGAATTTAAAACAAAAAATATCTTTCCTCTCAAAAAAATATGAAAAAATTATGCACAGTTACAAAAGTTTAACTTTTTGCATACTTATTTTAATATTACAGTTTGGCAATGGTACACCCCACAACTATACTGTGGTTTGTTTGGTCTGTTCCATCATTTCTAGGCAATGTTTCTACATCCTGGTATTTGTTTTTTTGTAGTCATTTTGGCCATGGGGAATTAATATCCTTCAAAGCAAAATTTGAAAACAAGTTATTACAGGAAATCAAGACATTTAACTGTGCAGGTCTGTTTTCCCACACGTGTTAAAATTGTCTAATTGGAGACACATGCACACCAATAATATTACAGGTAGACTTTATTGAATAATTATTTTTCTCCATCCTGTGAACCCTGCCCCGCATTTCTGATTGATTTCATATTTTTCCTGGGTTGGCTAAGGGTGGTAACTAAGTATTGGACACAAATTAAATGTTATATTTCTGTGAAAAAATGCTTGTTGAACCAAACTGACAAAGGATGTGGTAGTGTGAGATAAAAAAAAACATATCTCGGAAAAAGATATGGTAGCCGCTAAAAGCAGCAACACCACTGGCACTGCTGGCAGCAACTGTCTCAGTAGTAATAGTACCAAACACAGATCATACTTGGCTTTCTTTACCTCTGGCAGGCTTATTAGTATGAAGGAATTGGAGGGTATAATGGAATAACTCTGACACTCATCTTAATCACATCAGGAAAATGTAGCCTCTGACAGTGACACCATTAGCTGGAGTCAGTGTTCTGCTTGGTCCACCACCATAACACTTAATTTTGTATAGAGCAAGATTTCCGTTCCGTCAATGAGACCAGTTTCTGTTCTGCTTCATAGTACTCCAACACACAGCACCTCGAAAGCTAAGCAACATACTTAACCAGAAAAACTTCTTCTAATTGATTTATTGGAAGAGACGAACAGTCAGCCTACATCCTCAGATGACATAGGGCCAAAGTAGATAGATAACATCTTGTTAAAACCAAATTGTGTTGTTAGCTCTGTGAGCTGTGGTGATAGAGGCATTGGCGGTGGTAGCGGCATTGGCAGTGGTAGTAGCACTCAAAGGCTGAGCAAATCCCTAGATGGTAATTATTGAGGATTGGCAAGTCAAGGAACTCAGACCATTTCCCACACAAAGGCAACTCTTAGTCAAATCAGGGATGATGATGACTCTGTGGTGGAAAAGACTTGGGAACCAGACGGTACACAGCAATACACAGTGCTTGCAATGTGTGGTCAAAACATAATCTAGGCAATACCTGCTTGTTGTGCTGTCAGCTCTTCAGCAGTTGATGTCACAACTTTATCAGGTGATGTCACGACACCCCAGTGCTTGTCAGAAATGTAAACATTATCAGAAATGGCAAAGTTGTTCATGGCCCAAGTTCTTAGAATTGGCTGCAATTTTCTTTCACAAAATTAACAATTTTACAGATAACCAAGGCAGCAGCACTAATTACAATATATATGACATGGTATACCAGATGGCTTATCTGCTGGTGCAACAAATTGATGCACAACAGTGAACAGAATTGCAGTGTATGCAATTTGAGGCACAGTACAAAGCTCAGAAGGGAAGAAGCGCCATCTTGAAGTTCAAATAGGGTGGCACATGTTAAGGAGCTGAAACTCCTAAACCCTTCATCCAATTTTAATGTGGATACCCTCAAATGAAAGCTGAAAGTCTGAACCTCAACTGCATCTGAATTGTTTTGTTTAAAATTCATTGTGGTAATGTCTAGAACCAAAATTAGAAAAATGTTGTCACTGTCCAAATATAAATGGACCTAACTGTATGTATTTAAATTAGGTGTTTCTGGTGTGAACTAAAATATATGTATAAGGTAGCAAGAGATCACAGTCGAGTCAATCATATATGCACATGTACATTTTTCTACTAGAAAACTTGCACAAATACTTGGTAAATTTGTGTAAAACTGTATGTAAATGTGTTAATTCAAATTTAGATCAAATTGTTTGTCTACTAAGAGTGACCACCTTATTTTGATCCTTACATTTTTTGATAATTTTTTTATTTTCAAGAATTCTGAAACTTTCTTGTATGCTGATATAAAGGGATGTTTGTTATTTACCATTGATTTTCTGTTCTATGTTGATTATCTAGGGCTTAAGAAGCGTTATGAATCGATTGCTAAAAAGTGTAAATATATGATTCACCAAAAGTCAATGTAAGTATGCATTTATAGAAAATGGTTAGTTTGGTGATGCTGAAACACAATTAACAAAAGTTGCAAGAATCACAACTGTACCTGTTCACCTAGTATATCACCTAATTTAGACTTCACAAAAAAAATTAAATTGTTCTACCCTAAAATGAGTATTGTTGTTATAAGGTATGTCCCAAAAACTGATCCACCGTGGAATTTGCAAAGTACCAATTATCAAATCATGCTGATTTTTTGTGAAAATGCTGCGAATTTGCAGATTTCACACTTTGCAAGGGATGGGGTGAAATCTGCATAAAAATCTGCAGTACAAATTGACACACTGCAGATTGGTAAATCAGTAAATATTATTTATGCAGAATGCATATGAAATTTGGTAAAATCTTATCCAAAATGCCAGTGCTGTAATGCCTGTGTACACCTACCCTAATATCTTCTTAGGGTATGTGCTGACTTGAAGAGTGATTCATTAAGGTGTTTATTCCAGAGATCTGACGTAAACACCATAATAAGTCGCAATATTTTTGCGCAACTCAGAAGAATGTCATCTGACGGGCGTGGAGCTCTCGAGACAACCTAAGGAAACAGAGGGCAAGCTGAAGGAGGTGTGTGGAGTGGAGACATCTCTTTCTCACACTTCTGGATCGCTAGTGGTAGATGAACTTATAGGTCGGGTCATTCTGGATGTGGTGATACCAAATGTGTGTACTTTTATTGTTTGTTTTTGTTTTTACATAAATACTGTATATCCATTTATTGGTATAATATTATTTTCAATTCTTTAATTTATTTTTGTGATATTTTTTTAAAATATTTTTACAATTTTTATTTAACTTTTTTACTTAGTCCCTCTATGGGACTTTAACTTTTATTAGTCTGATTGCTAATATAATGTATTGCAATGCACCAGCATTGCAATGCATTATAGCTGTCAGTCTTACACTAACAGAAGCCTCTCTGAGACCATGCTCCTGGCATGGTTTAAGCAGGCCACTGTCTCTGGCAGACTTGGAGGTTGTTATGATGACCTGGTTGCCATGACAATGATCGAGCCCTCCCGATGACATTAATGGTGGGGCAAATCGGATTGGAGAGGGAGCTCCCTCCCTTTCCAAGCCTCCCAAATGCTGTGATCAATATTGATTGTGGCATTTAGGTAGCTAAACAGCTGGGGGCAGTGCGGGCACTGCTCCTGACAGTGACACTCTGAGCTCGGCTATCACGTAAGCCGAGTTCCCGGTGGAGATCGCGCGCGCACAGCTTCAGTGCCACTCACGATCTCCATGAAGTACCCATACTTCAAAGGTTGGGAGCCCATATCTGAACGTAACATATAGGTATATCAAAGGACATGAAGGGGTTAGTAATACTTCCATCACCTGTACAATACAAAGGAAATCATGAAAACATGAAATTTTGGGGGCTGCGATGACTGGAGTTTGGGAAACACTGCTTTAAACCAACTAGCACAACTTATTTTCTTCTCTTGCTTCAGCTTTGCAAGCCTTCTTAATGATTATGTGGAATCTGACATCTTCGTCATTGATGGAGATTCATTATTATTATTCTGCGCCTTTGATGAATCCCTGAAAAAAGGACAAAGTTTACATTTCTTTTTCTTGGTGGAGCGTTTCATGCTTAATTTAGCAGAGAAAGGAGCAAGATATGTCGTTGTCTTCTTCCAGGTTGGTAACTATCCCCGTCAGCCTAAACTGTTCCAGATTTCCATTGTGGAAATAGTTCTGAAAATTCACAACAATTGCACACTATTTTATTGTAGCCTTATGGTACAGCAGAATTGTTATAGAACTTTTTGTGCCTGGAAATGCTACATTTAAAGTTGTTCAAAACTCAAGAAAAAAAGTATTTGCAATATACATCAACTAAAAATTGTTTACGGTTTTCTAAATTCATGACATTTTAAGCTGTAATAGTGGCCCATACTGTTTATACTGTGGCTGGAGTGTAGGTCCACTAGCAGCTTCTCTGCTCTATCCCTGCTTATGCTGTGTAGTGATCTGTCATTGAACAAACCGATACTATGTGGTAATGAGAAGAAGACTACCCTACGTGAAGTAAATGTAAGAAGTAGGGACAAGAGAGCGTAGCTATAGAGATAGTTGTAGGTAGATAGACACAGTCCTCAACATTGAGATTGCAACACCAAGAAGAAAGTCATGGAGTTATGGAAATCAAATGATATGTAGACATGTTTATTGCGTGCAAAAGAAAAAAATTTAAACATTTCAATTTATTCAGTATGATGTATGAGTGCCACATTCAAAAAAGCACATGCTTACACGCCTTGACATGCTATTAGTGAGGTTATTAATGGTTGTTTGAGTAATGTTCTGCCACATTGAATGCACTTGGGCACCCTGCTGGCAGCTCCCTTTGCAATGGCTGACCAATGACATCCCAGATATGGTCAACTGGAGATGCTGCTGCCCATGGTAGCACGTTTAGGCTACATAGACTGTTGACAGTAGTAAAAACAACATGTGACCTAGTAAACCAAGTAGTGACCTAGTGTGACCTAGTAAACCTAGTAGTGTCCTGTTAAAAAATGACTCCTGGGACACCTTAGAGAAATGGCCTTACCACTGGTTCTATGACTAAATCAATGTGTTGCCACCATAATCTGTGAGTAGGACTGATGTGACGTTCCTTCGTGAAGGCATCTTTATGGCGTTGCACACGTGATCTTCAGATCAATTTCTGGCTATCGTAGCATCTCAGACAAAAGCACAACTCATCACTGAAGAGGACAGACTTCAATTGCAGCTTACATTGCAGTTTTGCTCTGTGCCATGATAGCATTTGAGTGCATGTAGCTAGTTGTCTGACTTGTAGCTTAATGTTGTGCCAATGCCTAGTAATGTTTTCATAAGACATTGTTTGATGCAGGCTGATAGTGTGACATCTAGCAGCACATAATGGATAAATCATGGAACCAGAAGTATGACCATTTCTCTAAAGTGTCACAGGAGTCTTTTTCAATACAACAGTGTCAGGCCACATGTTGCTTGTCCTACTGTGAGCTGCCTGTGTAACCTCAACGTGTTACAATTGCCTGCAGCACCTGGGATGTCATTGTCTGGCAGTTGGAAAAGGAGCTGCCAGCAGTGGATCTTGATGATTTGCGTGCTCGAGTGCATTCAATGTGGCAGGATATTCTTCAGAAAACCATTAATAACTTTATTGATAGCTTGCTGAGGCGTATTAGGGAATGTATTTCTGCATGAGATAAAAATTCAGTCTATTAAAATAATGGGAAAAAGATTAAAATGCGTTTTTCAGTCACCACACCGCCACAAAAAATGCATAAAAAATGCAACAAAGTGTTATGAGTCTTAGGAAATTGCAACAAGAACCAATTTTTTTTCTTTTTACAAACTTCTCAATTTTTTTTTCACTTAAGTTTAAAAAAAATATATGTAAGTTTGATATTTCTGTAATCGTATTGACCTGGATAATCAGATAACTAAGTTATTTTTATCATAAAATTAACTATTTAAAAACGAAACCCAAAAATTGCATATTTTTCACCATTTCACCGCACTTGGAATTTTTCATTTTTGTTACTCTGTGTGTTGTCCAATAAAATGAAGAGTGTCATTCAAAACTACAACTCGTCACACAAAAATCAAGCCCTCCTACAGGTATGTCAGAGGAATAAAAAAGTTATCTTGGATGAAGAGAAAAGAATAAAAGTGTAAAAATAAAAAAATTGCCCGGAGGAGAAGAGGGCAAAGCAGTCCTCCAACTTACAATAAGCATAACACAATAAATGTCTAATATATAGCCAATATATAAATGCCCTTCTTTTTATTCTTTCTGGTGCAGTTTCTCTGATTCCCATACCTGTCTTCATCTAAGAGCATTTTCAGACTACCAAAGACCAGAATTCATAGTCTAAACTACCTGGTTTGCTGCCTCTCTGTATGCAACCTGAGAGCATTACCATAGTAGGGAGAATTACCTGAAATGAAGAACAGCATTCTAAGTATTAAGAGTACAATGGGCAGAATTAAATGGCTTGTGCCAGGATTGACATGCCCATCTACAGCCAATCTATGTGAATCCTCACAGTGCGTGCGGTCAGGATTCTCCAGTGCTGACATCGGGAGCGAGTGGTCATGTGACTGCAAGTATGTTATATGCAGACTTCTGGACACATGCACTTCCTCACTCAATTCATTTATATTGAGCAAAGACGCGCACGTCTAGTTGAAATGTGGTTGGGAGTATGCATAAAGTGACAGCAGACTTTCTTGCCAAACCTGGACAACCCCTTTAAGTCATGGAGAAAAAGAGCACGAAGCCTGTGAAGTGCAGCTTCAACCAATAGCTGCTGAACAGGAAGTCTGTAGACTTTGGTTTCAGCCAATAGCTGCAGAGCAGGGAGTGATCTCCTAGTTGAGAGAGTTGATAGGTAACTCCTGTATAGACCAGTAATTTTCAGCCAGTTTATAATTTCTTGTGCTTTTAAGAATCGATAGCTTATACTGTATATCACATTGGAAACTGACATTTGTAGGGGTAGAATAAAAAAAATGGCCTTTGTATATCAAATGAAAGGACCCAAAGAGTTCCAATTTACTAACTCTGATTTTCTGAATTTTTATGTTAATAGATATTTTGCATTATTTCCCAACTGAATACAATTATGAACATATATATCACCTCAAGTGTTTTTTGTGCTATTTACAGGATATGGAAGAAACTTATTCCCGACGTCCGACGTTAATGTCCTGGCGAACTCAATTGAAAATTCACCTGCAGAAAAATACGAACACCGCCGTGTACACGTTCTCAAACTTTCTCTCATCAGAATGGAAATCTTTTCTCAGGGAGCAGTCTCCTTACTTTCTGATGGTGTCTGACAGCGGAATGTTTCCTGAGCAAACATGTTTCTTAAATATGCTAATGTTAGATTCCCTGGAAAACAACATTGACGTTGTGCTAACTGATGGACAGGAATCGGATCATCTCAGGGTTTATGGATACCATATCAGATCTTCCCTTAAGACTAAAGCCTTATTAACAGAGGTAAGAAGTTTATGGACTAGTCTCATCCAAATCTGAAATGCAAATAAATAAATAAATAAAAATGACCAAGAATGACTTATTGATGATTCTGAAGGAGTAATTGAGATGTTGAATGTGATAACAATATTACAGATTTCCTTTTTTTTTCTTTAGGTAAACAAAAACTTTCCAACAACAATTATTATGTTAAAAGACAACTTGCCCAAACCTCTCTTTAAACCCCTAAAGACCATGAACTGGAAGGAACAGGTACAAATTCTTGCCGTTTAGTAAAATATGTCTGTTAAACTGATATACTGAAATAACGATGTCCATTATGAATTGATTTGTTGGCTTAGTTTGGCACAATGCTTTGTCATTTTGGAAGGGGTTTGAGAGTATGGCTATGTGCTGTGTACGATAGTCACAGTGTCCTGATTTTGAGGTAAACTAAACTTTATTTTTTATCAAAAATCTATTGTGTAACTTACTAAATGAAAGTCATTCTAACTATTATGCCAGCATGTGTTAGATATGTTGTAAACACTAAGGGGTTAATATAATCGGAAACTTATTAATTACTAATTATGGTTACAAATTGCTAACTTTATGACTTATTTTGGGGTACTTTCACATATTGCATTTTTAGAACAAACCGCATTTTTGGGGTGTTTTAACCACATTACATACACTTTAAACCTACACAAAAACATTAAATAATGCATATAGGGACTAAGTGGGTATCCTAAACTTAAAAAAAATACAAAAATCAATAACCACAAAAAAATCTACAAATATAATTTTATTAGTACACACAAATATTAAAACCTACAGTAAAACATGGAGAGCAATTACACAAAAGAAAGTTAATGGAAAATGCATCAGGTATGGGTAGAATATATATGGTCAGTATAGTACTCCTTACTAATTGACATGGCTTCATATAAAGGGACTTAGAAAAAGACAGAGTATAATAATATCTAAATATTTATACAGTATACTGTATATATATACAGTGTGCGTATTTATTGTGACAGAGACACTGGTGTTATATGCGAGGGGAGGTATGTGTCACTCAGGATGCTTTCCTGTGTAAACCGAGACCTACTGAATTTCGGCCAGCATTTTATGTGCTGGGATTTTTCTCTTTTAAATGGTGTGGTTTTATGGGAATGACGTAGAGAGGGATGGAAGTCATTCCCCATACCTCCCCCTCAGGGTGTGGCTGAGCAAACTTTAAATCTTCAGTCCTGTTTTTTTTCTCTATGTTGTGTTTGGAGAGGCAAGGTCTCCAGACTGGACAGCCGTAGCTTATGACGAAGCTGAAGGCTGGACATAACCTGTATAGGTGTACCGCACACACAAACATGGACTGTGCTACCATTTATCTTTTGTTTTGTTGTTTTGCCAGTAAGGCAGTGTTTTTTTTGCTGGAGTTGCAGGGCTTTATGCCATATAATAAAGCTTGCAGAGAAAACCTGGTTCCTGAGCCTACTTCCAGAAGCAGCCGAGCGAGTCGTCCTACCACAATATATGGCATTGACCTGGTCTCTAATCTGAGCTGCTGTTAACCTGCGATTTCTGAGGCTGGGGACTCGGATAAACTTATCCTCAGAAGCAGAGGTGACTCTTGGTCTTCCTTTCCTGGGGCGGTCCTCATGTGAGCCAGTTTCTTTGTAGCGCTTGATGGTTTTTGCAACTGCACTTGGGGACACTTTCAAAGTTTTCCCAATTTTTCGCACTGACTGACCTTCGTTTCTTAAAGTAATGATGGCCACTCGTTTTTCTTTACTTAGCTGCTTTTTTCTTGCCATAATACACATTCTAACAGTCTATTCAGTAGGACTATCAGCTGTGTTTCCACCAGACTTCTGCACAACACAACTGATGGTCCCAACCCCATTTATAAGGCAAGAAATCCCACTTATTAAACCTGACAGGGCACACCTGTGAAGTGAAAACCATTTCCGGTGACTACCTCTTGAAGCTCATCAAGAGAATGCCAAGAGTGTGCAAAGCAGTCATCAAACCAAAAGGTGGCTACTTTGAAGAACCTAGAATATAAGACATATTTTCAGTTGTTTCACACTTTTTTGTTAAGTATATAATTTCACATGTGTTAATTCATAGTTTTGATGCCTTCAGTGTGAATGTACAATTTTCATAGTCATGAAAATACAGAAAAATCTTTAAATGAGAAGGTGTGTCCAAACTTTTGGTCTGTACTGTATGAAAACGGGAAATTGACCAAACAATCAAGACCCCTGGACTCCAACGTACATTTCGACTTGGCCTTCTCAAGGAATCCTTGAGAAAGCCAAGGCGAAACAATGACAAATTCAGGAGAACAGGAGCATTTACACCATACCAAAAGATTGGTTGTTTTATGGCAGTTTTGTGTTTTTTTTTACATACCTAACCATATGATTTTAAGAGGAATCTTTGAACTATCTATGAATCTCATCATTTGAAATAAATATAAAGATTCATCATAAATGCAACCAATAGTGACAGGTGAAAAAATACATTAAAAGAAATCAAAATACTAAAACCTCCTGAAAAAAAATGAAAGAAAAAACAAATGTAAAAATTCTGCCTTTATCTTGACCAAAAAAGTGTATCATAAATGCGTATAAACTTAGCCTGAGAATATGTTTTATGTTTTCCAGTTTTGTAGAGCTTTTGCTACTGGAAGAAAAAAGCCATAAATCTAGCACATATGAATACACCCTTATACGTATCAACTGTATAACTGCAGCAATAACATTTTTAAAGTGTTTGTTTTTTTTCTTTCATAGGTACAAAAATGCATTACTCTTCTTCCTACATGTCAGACAGATGCCCGTGCAATCACTTCTGTTGTTTCATGCTCCATGGCACTGAGAATACATGCTGAATCTAAACCCAAACAGGTAATATCTTCATGTAGTAAAGAAAATTCATCAGAGGATTGGGCCCGGAGTTTGGCAGCTAGGTTTATTACTAATACTAATGACTTCTTATATCAGGAGCTTAGTTATAGGGAATGCAAAGACAGAAGTTGCATCAAGTCCCTGAGGAAGCCATATAAGAGGGCAAACATTTTATATATGGCACCTGGTAAGTAGGCAATAGGGCACTAAAGCATTATGGATTTTCTTTGGGTTACTTACAATAAAATTGCAGCCTCTGATATTACAAAGCTCTAAAAGACTTTCCTTTATGCTGCAGCTTCCTACATATCTACCTCTGACCAGCCAATAAAAAATAATCAGACCCCTGAATAGACCCCAAATTTAATCAAGCACCAGATCAAACCGTAAAATTGATGAACTCTGATTAGACCCCTAAATAAAATTCAGAGCCAAGACCAAATCCCATAATTGATTTAGACCTCAGATCATACCCCAAAATGAATCATCCCTAGTCCACACCCCTACATTAGGGTAAGAACACTGAGGGTGTTACCATATACTACATCCCGATGCTAGATTATATCAGAAACTGGTGTTTTGGGTGGCACCACAAAACTTGATGGATGGAGTGATGGGTTATTGCAGCTGCTCTTACCGTTAACAGGGTCCAGTCATGGTTATAGTCTCCCCAGATAATTAATTGGCTCTGAATCTGCCTGACATTAAGCTTTGCAAGAAGCCTGCACAGCAGCAAACAAAGCCCCAACAAACCTGAATGCTGCTGGGTGGTCCTTTCGTAGAAGAAAACGGTCTCTTTTATAAAATATAAAAGTTTAACTCAAGTACTAGATGAAAAAGACACACCTATCTGAGCACATCTATCTATTCAGGTGTGCAGTCATTATACTCAAAAAAGTCCAAAAATGCAGTCAGACACTTCCGAACAATATATACCAATTAATCTATATACGGCATATAACCGCCAGATAAGAAGAGATTCTGACAAATATATATTAAAATCATAAAGTTTTATTATCCAAAATACATAAAAATTGAACAACTAAAAAGGCAGGGTAAAAAACCTCCAAGAGAACAGGGTTGGAAAGACAGCACGATTTCATTAATGTTCCAAGCTCAAAGTAGATTCGATGGATTCAATACAATATCTATCATAATTATATGGAATCAAGTAATCCAAAGGAGTATTCAAGTTAGTTAAAAAAGATAATTAATGCAGCAATTTTCTACCTATCCACTAGATAGAAACAATAGAGGGGATGAAGACAGGGGAGACAAACAAGAGTACTATATTAATTCTTGTGCAAGTGCAACTATATAATCATCCTATTTGTTATCCCCCCAGCTTCCCTGAGCTTACAGCTCCATATACCCATTCACCTTAAATGCAGTAAGTCAATCAACATTCATGACCAAGGTAGTAATACCTAAATTAGGCAGTGAATCAGGAATAGCAGAAATGGCTGTGTCCCCCCTACACCCTCCCTGCACCCAGTATACTATTAGGCCACGTTCACACATTCTGTATTTGGTTAGTAATTTACATCAGTATTTGTAAACAAAAACCAGGAGTGGGTGATAAATACAGAAGTGGTGACTATTGATGGGCGAGCACTAAAATGCTCGGGTGCTCATTACTCGGGTCGAGCCAAGCACATTGGAATACTTGGGTGCTCAACCCGAGCATCGAGCCCAATGTAAGTCTATGGGAAACTCGAGCATTTTTCAGGCGGCTCCCCCCGGCGATCTGCAGAGGGCCTAAAAAATGCCCAAATCGATGGGAACAGTGCTCAAATGACATGGGAACAGCATGGGGAAGACCACTGGAAGCATCTCTGACTCCCAGATCACTGCTGTCAACAACATTGTCTGAAGTATTACGCCTCTTTTACGGACTCACAATAAAACATGCAAAAACTAAACCAAAATGGATTTTCCTGGGAAATATGTTAAAAAACATCCTTTCCAGGGTAATGACTTGTATATAAGGCAAAATAAATAACCAAAACCAAAAATACTCCTCCCCACCTTGGGCTATGTTCACACGTGGCGTTTTTGATGCATTTTTGCACTTTTGCATTGTTTTCAAGCGTGACAAATGCATTCACCAGGAGATGTCATTTTAACAACCTTATCTGGCCATGTGGTGTGTGAGACATGATCAGACACATCCTGTTTCATTTATGAAGGAGTGACTCTGAAAGTCACAAAGCCTATTTTTATAGGGCCATCACACAGCCTTTACTCTTCTTAAAGGGCCAGCAGTCGGCCTTCACTATTCTTATAGAGCCATCAGCCGGCTATGCTTTGTTGTTCCCATTACTAAAGAGTGGGTCTCCTATATTGTTATTGCATATGCAGTGAGTGGCAGGCCTGCCCAAAATTTGGACGCATCCCAACACCCCTTTGAAAATTTGGACGCACCCCAATACCCCTTTGAAGAGTCTTAGAGGAGGGCCTCCTGAAAGCAATGTTCCCATTATTAGGAAGTGGGTTTACCATTGTGTTTGCCTATGCAGTGAATGCAAGGGTTGCCAAAAATTGGGAGGCACTCCTAAGCCCCTTGGAAGAGACGTAGTGGGCCTCATGAAAAAATGTTCCCATTATTAGGATGTGGATCTCCTATAGTGTTGGCCTATGCAGTAAATGCAAGGGTTGCCAAAAATTTGGAGGCACTCCAATGCCCCTTGGAAGAGACGTGGAGGTCAGAGGGCCTCCTGAAAACAATGTTCCCATTATTAGGAAGTGGGTTTCCCATTGTGTTTGCCTGTGCAGTGAATGCAAGTGTTGCCAAAAATTGGGAGGCACTCCAATGCCCCTTGGAAGAGACGTAGAGGGCCTCATGAAAAAATGTTACCATTATTAGGAAGTGGGTCTCCCATATTGTTGGCCTATGCAGTGAATGCAAGGGTTGCCAAAAATTGGGAGGCACTCCAATTTCCCTTGGAAGAGACCTAGAGGGCCTCATGAAAAAATGTTCCCATTATTAGGAAGTGGGTCTCCCATATTGTTGGCCTATGCAGTGAATGCAAGGGTTGCCTAAAATTGGGAGGCACTCCAATGCCATTTGGAAGAGACGTGGAGGAGGGCCTCATAAAAAAAATGTTCCCATTAGAAAGGAGCGGGTCTGCTATACTTGTAATGCCCATGCACTAAGTGTATAGGCTGACAAACACTTACATGAACATACTGTATAAAAAGATTTTTTTTACAGGCATCATAAACACCCTTTAAAACAATTATGTAGGTGCTGCATCATGGACCACGGTCACCCTGGTGATATGGTGGTGGAGGATGAGGATGAGGAGAAGGAAGAGGACAAGAGCAAATAGCGTAAATCAGGAAGCGTATACCCATGTGTGGCTGTGAAAAGGTGCATGGGAATACACCTCCCAAAAAAGACCCTGGATTTGAGTTTATGTTACGCTGCTATCATTCGGTGGTGTTGAGAAGTCTGGCCCAATCCAGCCCTTGTTCATTTTTACAAGAGTCAGCCTGTCAGCATTTTCAGTTGACAGGCGGATGCGCTTATCAGCTATAATTCCACCAGCGGCACTAAAAACCCGCTCTGATAAAACACTAACGGCAGGACAGGCCTGGAACTCCAAGGCGTAGAGAGCCAGTTCATTCCACGTATCCAGCTTGGATAACCAATAATTATAAAGCACAGAGGAATCACGGAGGACGTTGGCACAGTCGGCAAGGTACTCCTTCAGCATCTTCCCAAACTTTGCACTCATTGTGAGAGTACCCCACGAACGTTGACAGTGTTCCCCTGCCTCTACTGGATTGGAGTTGTGTCTCTCTCGCCTGTAGTCCTTGGTTGTCCAACAAACTGTGACCTCTGCCGCCAGCGTTTTCAGATGGGAATTTTTTAATAGTTCCACAAGGGTCTTCTGGTACTGCCCCATTTTTGTAGACCTTTCCGCCTCAGGAATAAGAGATATAAAGTTCTCCTTGTAGCATGGGTCTAGAAGTGTCACCAACCAGTAATGACTGTTACCCAAAATTTTGAGAACGCGAGGGTCACGTGAAAGGCAGCATAACATAAACTCAGCCATGTGTGCCAGACTGCTAACAGGCAAGACTTACGTGTCATCACCAAGAGGATGACTGACCATGCTCTCATCCTCCTCCTCCCTGTCATCAAGCCTTCCACGCTGAACAGACGGTATGACAGTTGTGCAGGTAGTACCGTCTATAGTGCATGAAACTAGCTCCTGTTCTTCCTCCTCCTCTTCCTCATTGTCACCCAATCCACATTGGAATGAGATGAGGCTGGGCTGTGTGTTATCACCCTGTATGGTTCCTTGCTCCATCTCCTCGTGCTCCGCCTGCAATGCATCCTCTTTGATTGTGAGCAGAGAGCATTTCAGAAGACAGAGAAGCGGGATGGTGACACTAATTATGGCGTCATCGCCGCTCACCATCTTGGTGGAGTCATCAATGTTTTGCTACATATGTCTGACGTCCGAGTCCACTCCTGAGGTCTTATGTGTGGAGTCTGAACTGAATACCGAAGGCCTTGTTAATGCTAGTACTCAACAACTGCCCTCTTCTGCTCACAAATCCTTCCCAACATCTGCAGTGTAGAGTTCCAACGCGAGGGGACATCACACACCAGTCTGTGAGCCGGAAGCTGCAAACGCTGCTGAAACACGGCAAGGGCGGCGGAAGCTGTAGGTGACTTTCTAAAATGGGCACACAGGCGGCGTACTTTAACAAGCAGATCCAGCAGCTCCGGGTAGGATTTGAGAAATCGCTGAACCACGAGGTTAAGCACATGGGCCAGGCATAGTACGTGTGAGCTCGCCTCGCCTCGGAGCGGCCTCCAGGTTCCGGCCATTGTCAAACACGACCATGCCTGGGTGTAGGTTCAGGGGTGTGAGACACAGATCTCCCTGCTCTTTCAGAGCTATCCACAACTCTTCAGCATTGTGCGGTTTGTCACCTAAGCATATTAGTTCAGCACAGTCTGTTGCCGCTTGGCCGAGGCAGTGCTGCAGTGCTTCCAGCTTGTGACTGATGTGGTCATTTTGGAGATGGAGGCTGAAGAGGAGGAGGATAAATCCTATAGAGAGAAGGAAACACCACAAATTTCAAAAATAAATAAATCCAAATACCTCATGGGGTTTGCATGAAGAAGAGGAGGAGGCTGAGGAGGATGAAGTGCAGGAGCTGTAGTCTGTGAGGGCAACCCTGATTGACCTAGGCCCCAAATCCTTGGCCTCGGGATCATGTGTTCCGTCCCAAGGTCCAACTGGGTCCCGGTTTCCACTATGTTAACCCAGTGTGCCATCAGCGAGATGTACCGTCCCTGCCCACAAGCACTTGTCCACGTGTCCGTGGTTATTTGGACTTTCCTGGTAACTGCGTTGTTGAGGGCACGGCTAATATTTGGGACACGTGCTTATATAATGGGGGGATGGCACATCGGGAGAAATAGTGGCGGCTGAGGACCGAGTACCAAGGGACGGCCGCCGCCATCAGGTTCCGGAATGCTTCCATCTCCACGAGCCTAAAAGACAACATTTTGAGCGCTAACAGTCGCGAAATGTGGGAATTTAGTAGTGTGGCCTGTGGGGCATTGGCTGCATATTTGTGCTTGTGTTCCAAGGACTGGGGTATCGACAAATGAACGCTGCGCTGGGACAAGGACATGCTTCCTGATGCTGCTACTTGAGAGTGTGCAACGACAGGTGCAGGGCAGGAGGCATCTTTGCATGCACCATGTACAGGGGATTGGCTTGCATGCACAACAGCGGAAGAAGCAGTGGTGCCACCCGGATACACTGTTCCTGGACCCACTTTGCTGCCATGTGCCTGATCATGCTGGTGGTGGTCAGGCTGTAGTTTTGCCACCCCTGCTGATGCTGGCCTGACAGGTGGTGCAAATGGCCTTTTTAGGGTTATCAGCAGAGTCTTTAAAAAACAACCAGACTCGGGAAGACCTAACAGTTGTACTGGCAACTTCCTTCGTGTTGGTGTTACGGGGAACGGTTGCCTGCCTTCTGTCTACAGCCACCACACTGCTTCTTCCTGCCTGTTGGGGTGCTCTGCCTCCCTCCCCCTGTGTGCTGCTGTCCTCGCTCTGCATGTCCTCCTGCCATGTTGGGTCAGTTACTATATCATCCACCACCTCGTCTTCCACTTCTGCACCCTGGTCCTCCTCCTGACTTTCTGCCAATTGACTCTCATCATCGTCCACCTCTTGTAACACTTTCCCACTGTCGCCTTCGTGTGACCGTGGCTGCTCAAATATATGGGCATTGCTACATGCGATCTCCTCTTGCCCCGCTTCAAGTGGACCGGGCGAGAGGCCTGAATCTATAAATGGAAAAGTGAACAGCTCTTCAGAGTGTCCAAATGTGGGATCAGTTGTCTCTGTGCACTCGGCATGGTGGGAGGAAGGAGGTTCAGGGTGAGGAATATGCGATCCAGACTCACAGCTACTGAGACTAGACCGTATGGAAGACAGGGTGGTGGTAGTGGTGGCTAAGTGACTGGAAACATTATCTGCTATCCAACCAATAACCTTTTCACACTGCTCTGTATTCAATAGTGGTGTTCTGCGGTCCCCTATTAATTGGAACAGGAAGGTCGAGGAAGAAGATGTGGGTGTTTGTTGTGGCACAATTTCAACTTGCCCACGGCCTCGGCCTCTGCATGCACCATCACCATCACGTCCACTTCCCCGTCCCTTGCCACGTGCTTTGCCCATTTTAAATGGAGGACAATATCTTCCACGCTCACTACAAATGACTGAATTTGGAGTGAACTTATATGTGATCCGTGTGACGGAGAAAACACAATTTTAAATAGCTGGCCTGAAGGTAACTATTTTGAACAGAAAACAGGTGTCAATAGCTTCACTGACACACTGAAACAAATTTTTAATGGAGGCCAGAAATGGCAGTATTTTCTGAAAACTTATTTGTGATCCGTGTGACGGAGAAAACACAGTTTTAAATAGCTGGCCTGTAGGTAACTATTTTGAACAGCAAACTGGTGTCAATAGCTTCACTGACACACTGAAACAAATTTTTAATGGAGGCCAGAAATGGCAGTATTTTCTGAAAACGCATATGTGATCCAAGTGACGGAGAAAACACAGATTTAAATACCTGGCCTATAGGTATCTATTTTGAACAACAAACTGGTGTCAATAACTTCACTGACACACTGAAAAAAAATTTCAATGGAGGCCAGAAATGGCAATATTTTCAGCGCAATTATATGTGATCCATGTGACAGACAAACCACAGTTTTAAATAGCTGGATTTTTAGCGCTGTAATATGAAATGGACCTGGCTGTATTCTGCAGTGCCAACAAGCAAATGGCGCAGAAAAACTGTGTTCTCTGGATTGCTTTTTAAGCAAATAATGAGGATTAAGATCCAAAAAAAAATTATTCCTGGCCCCTGAGACCTGGGCTTATGTCTAGAAATATCTAACAGCAGCAGCAGCAGACAGAACTGAAATGGAGCCTCTTGTGCTATATGCACTGCAGTCTGCTATATACACTGCCTGCTTGCCTATATACCCTGCCTGCCTGATATCTCTGCAGATGGATTAGTCCTCAGAAGGACTGTTTGTTGAGATAGATATGTGTAATCTACTTCTTTTCTACCTACACTAACTAATAAACCAGCGAATCTCTCCCTAGCTCAGCAGCACCTCTCCCTACACTGCCTGATTGCGGAGTAGACTGACGAGCACAGCGGCTCCAGGTCTGATATAGACCTGATGACGCTGTGCGGCCAGCCAATCACTGTAATGCCACAACCAATATGGCTGCGGCATTACAGTGAGTGGTAGGCAATCCCTGCATGTTCATTGGCTCTGTAAAGAGCGCCAAACATGCAGGGAGGGGACCCGAGCTCCCACCGAGCAACCCCGGAATTAATCGGCGATCGCCAAGCGTCTCGAGCAGTGAGATGCTCAAGCGAGCACCGAGCAGTAGCAAGCATGCTTGCTCATCACTAGTGGTGACGTGTTTCTATTATACTTTTCCTCTGATTGTTCCACTGCTGATTTTGGCTTACAAATACTGACGTAAAATACTGACCAAATACTGAATGTGTGAAAATGGCCTTAAAGGGAATCTGTCAACAGGTTTTGCTACCTCATCTGAGAGCAGTATGATATAAGCAAAAATACCCTGAATCCAGCAATGTATCACTTAGTTTACTGGATTCAGCAGTTCTGACACAAAGAGTATTTAGATTTAGCATGAAATAGAGTTCAGAAAGCTAACCACGCCCACAACCTGCTCTTTATGTACATTGTCTTTAGACAGTGAGCAGCTAATCACAGAAGGGGCAGAGTCGGACTTGCAAGCGCAGGCTAGCTAGTAAACAACAGCACACAGCTTGACATGTGAGGCATCCTTGAATTCTGTGTTTTAATCCCTTCCTCATGCTGTCCTCAGATTTCATAGCAAAAACCAGCTGACAGATTCCCTATTAATGGTCACCAATGATTTGGCTGAAAATTAAGTACTGTAAAGTATTGCAGGTCTTTAATGGGTTATTAGATTGTGACCTACCTGGTAAACTATAAGCACATATTACAACAATACTCTGGTGTTGTGACAATACAGCCTATAATCCTAATCAGCCAGACGTTTAGAGTTGTTAATCCAAGAGAAATACACTATTATCTATGTGTTGACTTGTAAATGTATGTGTATTTCTGTGGCTGGTCAAGAAGGACAGATCAGTATTTGTATAGCCCTGAATGTTGTCTTCTCTTTGATTCTGAAACAATGATGTTTATTTACAAGAGCCCCTGCAATACCAACTATTTAAATTGATTAGCTCAAACAATAAGACCTGAGCCCTGTGAGTAATGCACTCCCTAACCCCTTGACCTGTGGATGTGTACTTAAAAAGGACATGTGCTTCTGTAGCAGTGAGACTTGAAACAGAAATTGGAAAGAGACTTTACAGGGAGAGTCAAGGGTCACTCTCTGAAACCATCAGCTTGGAAGCATGGATTTAACCAAAGAGACACAGATTTGGATTCTACATGATTCCAGCCTAAGGGTATATAGCCCTGACTGGAAAGATACGGGTCTGTTCCATTGACCATCAGAGAGCCCATGGATACATTTGGGGAGACCAGGTTGGGACGATGAAATCACCTGGCCCCATGTATATGTTGTTTGGGGTTGCCAGATGGGACCCTCAGGTCACCTAGAACCCATGGAGACATTCAGAGAAGCCAGATTGGGACCATCCGGTCATCCGACCCCATGGAAACTCTCGGAGAGGCCAGGGAAGGACCCTTGAGTCTCCTGGCCTTGTACCTCGATGGACTGCTTGCTTTCTAAGCTTGCTGCTATCTTCTCTCTGTGGGAGCCCGCCAGAAGCGGAGGGCCACTGGTTGAGATAATTAGCGCTGGAATTCCCAAAGTCGCAGCTGTTCTATCCCAGGCGGGCCAGCAGAATGGTGAGGGCTGTGTAATGTTGTACCATCTTGGGTATTTGCTGGGATTGGTCTATGTGTGTATTGTCCGTTTTGTGGTTCAATAAAGTATTGCCACACTGTTTCACCCTCAACCTGTGTTGTCTGAGTACTATTATGCCGACAGAAGACCCCGGGTCTTCACAGGTGTCTATAAGCCGTCTCAACAAATGTTATATTATGGAGCAAATCAGAACTTCCCTACTGATAATCTACTCCCTACTGATAATCTACTCCCTACAATATAGAATATATGCAGTAAAGTGTAGAAGAAGAGTGTGTACATCCTAATAAAACATATACTGTAAATCCTTTAACAGCATTTCCTTTTTTATTAAAGGACGAGGACAGCCTGACACTGGAAGATGCTATTGACTTATGCAAAATGCAATGCCTCTGTGTGGCGCTAATGATCACTTTGCCACTTTCACAGCGAGCACGAATCCGAAAGCTAAATGCAAAATGGACTAAAAGTACTTCCTCATTTATTTGCATGGTATGCAATCATTTCTTGTTCAACAAGTACTGGTGTCAGTGATGCATGCTGCTGGTGTACGTACATGTCCAATACCAACATATTTTGGTTGATTACTGGCTGCTGGCTGGTGTTATATCTGCCATTATCATTAATTATTTGAATGCTGAAAGTATTCAGTTGGAAAAACCCCAATGAAAACTGTGACCAATAGGACAAATTGCAGTTTTAAATCAGAATATTCTGAAATTTGTGTGAGTTTAAATTGAACAGTGTGTTCTCATATACAAAAATCACAGGAACATGAAAATGTGTAATTTAATTCTTTTCCAGCAAGTCGTTTGCCAAGAGCCACAACTTTTTTGTTTTTGCATCAGCAGCAATATTAGAGCTATTTTTTTGTGGAACAAGTTATAATTTTGAAACACACCATTCATTTTACCATTAAATCCACTGGAAAATGGGAAGAAATTTAAAGTGTGGTGAAATTTAGCAAGAAAAGCATTTCCGTAATTGTTTTTAGGATTTTGTTCTTACTGTGCTCATTCTGCTCAAAAAATTAGTGGGCAGTTTGTTTTGCCAGGTCAGCACAATTATGGCAACACAAAACTAGTAATTTTTTTTATTTAAATTGAGAAAAAAAATGAGGAAATTTGTAAAAAAAAAAAAAAAAAAAGTAGTTTTTGCTTCCATTTTCCAAGACTCGTAATGTTTTCATTTTTACGTCGATGGAACTGTGATTTTTGCATTGTGAGCAGACATTTTCATTGTTTCCATTTTGGCGTGGATAGGATTATTTGATCTCTTATTAATGTAATAAGAGTGGAGTTGCCAAAAAAATCACAATTCTGGCAATTGCAATTTTTTTTTTCTTTACAGTCTTTACCCATTGGGTTAATTCATTTTTATAGGCCAGATGCAGTTATACCAAGAATGATTACTTTTTATTTCTTTACTTTTAATAAGGGAAAAAAAAGAGGTGAGTCAACAATTTATTCTTATTGTTTTTTTTAGTCCCCCTAGGGGATTCTAACCTGCCATAATTAAATCACTTATACTATTCACTGTATTGCTACAGAATTGCAGTATATATCGTATTTTTTGGATTGTAAGACGCACTTCCCCCCCCAAACTTGGGAGGAAAAAGGGTGTGTGTGTTATAATGCAAAGGTACGGTATTTTACCTGGGGGCGGCATTGGTGGAACGGGGTCAGGCTGCGGCAAGAGTAGCGCGATGCTGCGGTCCCCATCCTCTCAGAAGAAGTCGGCGGTGAGTGGTGGTTCCATCTCCCATACATAGCCCTGCGGAGGGCTTTGGGAAAATGGCCGCCTGAGCATGCACAGATTGAGATCTCGGGAGATGAGATCTCGGGAGACGAGATCTCATCTCTCGAGATCTCGATCTGCTCATGCGCCGCATCCGGTGGCCATTTTCCTTGAAGACCATTCCAGGGCTATAGATGGAGAGGGAACCTCCGTTCACCGCTGACTTCTTCTGAGGATGAGGCTTTAGGCCTGCAGCATTGCCCCACTCCCGCTGCCATCACTGCCCTGGTTCTCCTGAATCTGCGAACCTTCTGAAAGGACGAGGCTCGCAGCATTGCCCCACTCCTGCCACTGTCAGCATCAACCTCTACAAGCAGTGACCCCGCTGTGCCCCCCCCCCCAGGTAAAACGGATTATAAGGCGCACCATTTTATTTAAAACAAAACATTTTTTCCTATTTTCCACCCCAAAATTTGAGATGCGCCTTATAATCTGCAAAATACGGTAGTTAATTCGTGGTTCTCATATAGAGTAGTAAGATAGCCGTTACAGAAACATTCAGCAGGACCATGGTTATCATGTTAACTAATTGGTTTTCCATAATCCTCTTCTGATTAGTTGGTCTAATGCAAGTCATTGGGGTGGCACCGGGGTTGTGAACAGTCAGCGCTCACTACATGACTGTTCACAGTCCCAGAGCCGTGACCAGAAGCGAGCAGCTTCAGGGAGAACAAAACTTAATTTTCACCCGGCAGGCACACTTACAATTAGACACCAGAACACACTTTAAATTGTGTTTAGCTGCAGATTTCCCCTATAGCTGCAGGTAAATACCATTTTTTTACTGACAGGTTTGTTTAAAATTCAACAGATTGAATCCTCCTCTCTGTCCAGTATTGTTGGATTAGGCTGACTTTTGCCTAATGTGTATGATAACTCAAAGGGGTTGTCTGGGAAAAATAAATTTTAATTTTATCAGTGGCTTGGTATATTAAAAAAAATATCAAATTATGCTAGATTAACCTATTGGCACTTACCGGGATTCAGTGAATCCATGGTCTACGTTTGCACAGAAAGGAAGTCGGCAATATTCAAAGAGGCAGCAGAACCGCTGAGGCCTGTGATTGGCTGCCGTAGTTAGGTGTCTTCAGCAGCGTGTCATCCCTGATGCCATCGATGATCACGGCAGTCGATTACAGTTCCTTGTGCTCCTGTTGCTGCTTTGAAGGGTGACAACTTTCTTTTGGTGCAAACACAGACCACGGGGCTGCCTGCTCAGAATCCCAGTAACTGGAGGAAGATGAGTACAGCTTCATTTTATACAGTGGTGGCCAAAAGTATTGGCACCCCTGCAATTCTGTCAGATAATACTCCGTTTCTTCCTGAAAATGAAAATTCTTTGGTATTATTATCTTCATTTAATTTGCTTGCAAGGAAAAAACACAAAAGAGAATGAAGCAAAAATCAAATCATTGATCATTTCACACAAAACTCCAAAAATGGGCCAGACAAAAGTATTGGCACCCTCAGCCTAATACTTGGTTGCACAACCTTTAGCCAAAATAACTGCGAACAACCGCTTCCGGTAACCATCAATGAGTTTCTTACAATGCTCTGCTGGAATTGTAGACCATTCTTCTTTGGCAAACTGCTCCAGGTCCCTGATATTTGAAGGGTGCCTTCTCCACAGGTGTTCTATGGGATTCAGGTCTGGACTCATTGCTGGCCACCTTAGAAGTCTCCAGTGCTTTCTCTCAAACCATTTTATAGTGCTTTTGGAAGTGTGTTTTGGGTCATTGTCCTGCTGGAAGACCCATGACCTCTGAGGGAGACCCAGCATTCTCACACTGGGACCTACATTATGCTGCAAAATTTGTTGGTAGTCTTCAGACTTCATAATGCCATGCACACGGTCAAGCAGTCCAGTGCCAGAGGCAGCAAAGCAACCCAAAAACATCAGGGAACCTCTGCCATGTTTGACTGTAGGGACCGTGTTCTTTTCTTTGAATGCCTCTTTTTTTTTCCTTTACACTCTATGTTGATGCTTTTTCCCAAAAAGCTCTACTTTTGTCTCATCTGACCAGAGAACATTCTTCCAAAATGTTTTAGGCTTTCTCAGGTAAGTTTTGGCAAACTCCAGCCTGGCTTTTTTATGTCTCGGGGTAAGAAGTGGGGTCTTCCTGGGTATCCTACCATACAGTCCCTTTTCATTCAGACGCCGACAGATAGTACTGGTTGACACTGTTATACCCTCGGACTGCAGGGCAGCTTGAACTTGTATGGATGTTAGTCGAGGTTCTTTATCTACCATCCTCACAATCTTGCGTTGAAAGCTCTCGTCAATTTTTCTTTTCCGTCCCCAACTAGGGAGGTTAGCCACAGTGCCATGGGCTTTAAACTTCTTGATGACACTGCGCACGGAAGACACAGGAACATTCAGGTCTTTGGAGATAGACTTGTAGCCTTGAGATTGCTCATGCTTCCTCACAATTTGCTTTCTCAAGTCCTCAGACAGTTCTTTGGTCTTCTTTCTTTTCTCCATGCTCAATGTGGTACACACAAGGACACAGGACAGAGGTTGAGTCAACTTTAATCCATGTTAACTGGCTGCAAGTGTGATTTAGTTATTGCCAACACCTGTTAGGTGCCACAGGTAAGTTACAGGTGCTGTTAATTACACGAATTAGAGAAGCATCACATGATTTTTCAAACAGTGCCAATACTTTTGTCCACCCCCTTTTTTAGGTTTGGTGTGGAATTATATCCAATTTGGCTTTAGGACAATTCTTTTTGTGTTTTTTCATTGAAGACAAATTAAATGAAGATAATAATACCAAAGAATTTGTGATTGCAATCATTTTCAGGAAGAAACTGAGTATTATCTGACAGAATTGCAGGGGTGCCAATACTTTTGGCCAGCACTGTATTTAATATACTAAGCCACAGGTAAGATTTTAGTTTTGCTTAGCCAACCACTTTAATGAGCAAAGCCTAACACAGTAAAGGATGAGGGGGGTATATTTAGATCTTTACTGTGGGGTCTTTTTCACTATTTTTTTCTATTGCTGGTTCCTGGTTTACCATTGTTAATAGCTGTCGTACTCAGTCCATATAGTGGAACAATATGCACACCGCTTATGTTGGGTATCAGGTTGTAAACTAATGAAATCTTCTCTCTGATTACTTTTTCAGCGTCTTCAGTTATTTGCTTAACTTGTTTTATGTTCCCTAGTATACTCAATGTGAGGAACTTGCTTTGACTCAAATGAAAGATCACATCAAAACTGAGATGATTGACTGGACCTATGTATCTGACATAGGTGATGAGTTACTGCTGGAGAACATAGCATATTACTGTGAAAAAGAGAACCACACAGGTATGTACCTGACCTAATGCATCATGTTGTATGATATGATGTAAAATTTAAAAAAAAAGCCAAAAATAGGTCCTGATTCATTAAGAACGGTGTTTCAAATACCTGTCTTAATCATAGACGTGCAGTAATAAGTCACGCTTAATCTTCAACTAGAGACGTCACTGGTGAGTCAGTGTATTACCTGTAAACTTACACTATATACTGTGTACATAGCTCCTGTGTATAATGTCATTGGTTTTCACTTTATTACCTGTACACTATACACTATATACAGAGCTCCTGTGTATAATGTCACTGGTTTTCACTGTATTACCTGTACACTATACACTATATACTATGATGTCACTGGTGAACACTGTATTACCTGTACACTATACACTATATACAGTGTATACACTGCTGCGCGACTAGTTCATCTCTCGCCTTGCTACTCCTCTGCTACTCCCCTTTGCAAATCCCTTCACTGTCTCCCAATTGCCCAGAATATCCAGTTCAAACTACTAATATGGTAATATGTAGTCTGGTGATGGTTTGGCGGTATTTGTTCCTTGTATGTGGTATTATTCAGTCACTATGTGGTGGTAATATGTGGTCTGGTCATGGTGTGGTGGTATTTGTCCCTTGTATGTGGTATTATTCAGTCACTATGTGGTGGTAATATGTGGTCCGGTCATGGTGTGACGGTAATTGTCCCTTGCATGTGGTATTATTGGTCATTTTAAAAATGTATGTGACACATTCCCTTAAAGAAAAATATACCTAAAAAGAGTATTGAATATTTTAAGAAATGTTTAATAGGTTAGGTTAGAGTAGAGTAGGGCCCAGCCAGAAGAGTCTACCTTGTTATGACGGCGACTTAAAAAATCTTTTGGACAAAACAAAAGCTGATGGCAAAGTATGTGATGTTCGATGGCAACTGTTAGGCTATGTGCCCACGATGCAGAAATGCTCAGGATTTTTTCCTGAGCGTTTCTGCATCTCCCTGGCAGAAAAAAACGCATGTGGATTGTACATGCGTTTTCCTGCCAGGGACATGCGGAAATGGAGAGTTATTCACTGACATTTCCGCATGCGGATTGACAAGCGCTTTCCAAGCGATTAGCATCACTTGGAAAGTGCTTGTGACAACTAGGTCACACTATATAAATCCATACAAATGGCATGGATTTATATAGTGTGACCCGAGAGAGTGGTTAAAAATAAAAAAATAAATGTATACATACCCTCCGATGGCCCCCGGTGTCCTGCTCACTCCGTTCTCCCTTGCCGACAGCGGTGGATTGAAAGACCTGCCGACGTCAGCGTCGCGTGACCCGTCACATGACTCTGACGTCAGCGCAGGTCCTTCAATCCACCGCGAAGTGCCGGGAACCAAGGAGGAGCGCAGCGCGGGCCGCCGGAAGGTAAATATACATTTATTTTTTATTTTATTCTTTTTTTACAGATTTTTTAATGGTACCTGGGTGTGGATGAGACTCTCCTCTCCTCTACACCCGGGTACCATCCGCACATTAGAACGCACCAATTACGCAAGTACAGATGCAGTCTTGCGGAATTGGCGCGTTCTAATGCAAGTCAATGGCGGCGAAAACGCAGCACTTCTGCAAAATAATTGGTAGTGCTGCGTTTTTTTCCGCAATGATAATCCGCAGCGGAAATTTCCGCAGCATGCGCACAGCACATGCGGATTATCATTGGGGAACATTGCTGCCCTTCTACCATGCGTTTTTAATGCATTTCCGCAGCGTTTCCGCAGCTGCAAAAATGCTGCAGAAACGCATTAAAAACGCATCGTGGGCACACAGCCTTATTGTGTGATTATCGAGGATGTGGTGCAGAAGTGAAGTTTTTCCAAGAATGGGTGGTGGGACTGTAGAGGGTTTGAGGGATGGAGGCGGAGCTGGTGTGGAGCCTGGGCAGAGTCTCTAGGGGGCCCAAAAATGTTGCCAGTATGGGGCCCTGAAATTCCTGGTGGCAACCCTGTCTGCAGCAGATGAGTATTGTAGTCTCAGCTTCCCTCCTCCTGAATGCTCCTGCAGAAGATTGAGCAGCTCCGCAAGCAAGAATCTGAGCAGCCCCCCATCCACCAATGAGAAGACGGTACCATAAGAGGGCGGAGCTACAGTTAGAATGACGATTCTGAGAAAAATCAGAAGGGTAGATCAGTCCCTTTCCGGCCCTCTGGCTGTGAGTGTTGGATGGCTGGACAGATATAGTCAGAGGGCCAAATGTGGCCCCCGAGCCGCAGTTTGCCCAGGCCTGCTATAAGGCTGTGGTTAAACAGATGGTAACCGTACTTCACTGCTGTTCTATCACATATTCTATACAGTTTCTTCAGTGTTTTATAGTTTTCTTTCACTGTCTACGGCAAAGCTGTGTGCTGTGGCTTCTTCTCACTATCCAAATTCAACACAAAATGGCTGCTGCATCCCCTGCCTCTGCTTTTATGTAGGTTATTAGATGGAGGCCCGATGCTATCGCATCAAGAGGGCGGTGATGTCACGATGTGGGCAGGCTTTGCAGCATTGAGAATCTCTCCCTCCCATGTGCTCACCTACCTATCCACTCTCTCTTTCCCCCATGTCTCCCGTCTGTGCTCTCTTCTTTGATCTGTCTACCCCTTGTGCTATCCCCCTTGTCTGCTTCCTGTGCTGTGTTATCCCGTCATGTGCTGTCCCGTTTGAGCTGTCTCCCCCCTGTGCTCTGTCTCTCTCCCCCCTGTGCGCTTTCTCTCTCCCCCATCTGCGGTCTTCTCCTCTCATGTGATCTCTTCTTTGACCTGTGTACCCCTTGTGCTCTCCCCCTTGTCTGCTCTCTCTCTCCACCCCTGTGCTGTCTTCTTCCCTCATGTGTTCTCTCGTTTAAGCTGTATCCCCACTCAGTAAATCATACCGCCGCCATCTTTGTGCAGGCAGATAGCGGGGGTCACATTAAAACTGCGCATGTCCTCCTCCTGTACAAAGGTGATGGCGGTCATTGAATCATTCGGCTGATCCCGGCGGCAGCGTGTGCGGCGTGTTCGCGATGGTGTTCTGCTGGTGGTACTGCGCAAGAGGCTGTGTACAGCGTATACAGTGTGTGTGCGTTGTGCGTACGGCGTATACAGAGTGTATGTGTGTGTGTGTGTGTGTGGTGCGTACGGCGTATACAGTGTGTGCGTGTGCTGTGTACGGCGTATACTGTGTGTGTATGTGGTGCATACGGTGTATACAGTATGTATGTGTGGTGCGTACGGCGTATACAGTGTGTGTGTGTTGTGTACGGCATATACAGTGTGTGTGTGTGGTGCGTATGGCGTATACAGTATGTGTTGTGCGTACGGCGTATACAGTGTGTGTGTGTGGTGCGTACGGCGTATACAGTATGTGTGTGTGTGTGGTGCGTACGGCGTATACAGTGTATGTGCGTGGTGCGTACGGCGTATATGTGGCGCCCCTGAGGGTTCGGTTGCCACAGAGGTGTTGCATCTCAGCCAGAGATGTAGCATCTCACTCTCAGGTAAGGAAGGAGTACAGCTCAGGACCCTAACACCTGCATCCAACACACACCACTCCAAGCCAGCAGGAGGGGCAAGATGCCTCCCATGTACTTGCTGAGCCCCTTTCCTGGCTGGAGTGGGGGGAACCCAGAGAGGGGGAACCACATAGTGGGTGTGGGTGGAGGAAGTAGTTAAGGGGAGCACATAGAAGGAAGATATAAGTAGAGAAACCATCTTAGAAAGACAGATTAGTCAGAGGAGGAAAGTGGCAGGAGCAGAGGCTCTGCAGGAGCTCTGCTCCAGAAGTGGGCCTAATCAGTGAGGCCCGAGGTTGAAGAGAAGGAGAGGAGAGGGAGCAGGAAGGCTCCAGGAACCAGAAGAAAGGACCCCAGGGGTACGGGCAGTGCGAGAAGCCACCCGTACGCCCGAATCTACCGGGAGGTGGAGGGGTCAGGCTGCACAAAGAGAACCGGTCCCTCAGCTAGCGGAAGACTGTACGTCTTAACTAGAAACCGGAGGCTGCAGTATTTCATGTCCTGTAGCCAACAGTCCATACCAGTCTCACCAGGAAGGTAGCTATATAGGACCCAGGGGACGGAACAGACGTCGCCCGCCAAGGCCCGCAGGTACTGGACTGGGACACTTGGTATGAGGTTCAGGGAGACAGCCAGAGAGAAAACACAGAAGGGGGTCCTGCTATGTACTCCGGAGTTACCTGGGGGTGGACTGAACCCCTCACTGAGTAAGCGCAGGAGCTAGCTCTTTCTGTTGAGAGCCACACCATCCCTGCTGCAGTAACATCAGCTTCAGAGGACTGCTCCGCAGAGGCGGCTCCCTTTAGCCGCATTCCACAGGTGGTGTCACGAACTCTATAAACATTATAAATCCCCTATCCATAAATCCCTTTTATTGACTGCCCTGGGTCACGGACCGGGTCACCGCCACTGTGAAATTCCCTCAGCATCTACCGGCCCGGCACCGGGTACCCCACGGCCCAGGGGGCGCGTCATATACAGTGTGTGTGTGGTGCGTATGGTGTATACAGTGTGTGGTGCGTATGGCGTATACATAATGTGTGTGTGGTGCGTACGGCATATACAGTATGTGTGTGTGTGGTGCGTACGGCGTATACAGTGTGTGTGTGGTGCGTACGGCGTATACAGTGTGTGTGTTGTGCGTATGGCGTATACAGTGTGTGTGTGTGTGTGGTGTGTATGGCGTATACAGTATGTGTGTGTCGTGCATACGGCATATACAGTGTGTCTGTGTGGTGCGTATGGCGTATACAGTGTGTGTGTGGTGCGTACAGCGTATACAGTGTGTGTGTGTGGTGCGTACGGCGTATACAGTGTGTGTGTGGTGCGTACGGCGCATACATTGTGTGTGTGGTGCGTACGGCGTATACAGTGTGTGTGTGTAAGTCGTATACAGTGTGTGTGTGTGGTGCGTATGGCGTATACAGTATGTGTGTGTGTGGTGCGTACGGCGTATACAGTGTGTGTGGTGCGTACGGCGTATACAGTGTGTGTGCGTGTGTGTATGGTACGTACGGCGTATACAGTGTGTGTGTGTGGTACGTATGGCGTATGCAGTATGTGTGTGTGTGGTGCGTACGGTGTTTGCAGTGTGTGTGTGGTGCGTACGGCGTATACAGTGTGTGTGTGTGTACGGCATATACAGTGTGTGTGTGGTGCGTACAGCGTATACAATGTGTGTGTGGTGCGTACAGCGTCTACAATGTGTGTGTGGTGCATACGGTGTATACAGTGTGTGTGTGTGTGGTGATGCGTACGGCGTATACAGTGTGTGCTTGGTGCGTGTGGCGTATACAGTATGTGTGTGTGGTGTGTATGGCGTATACAGTGTGTGTGTGTGTGTGTGGTGCGTACGGCGTATACAGTATGTGTGTGGTGCGTACGGCATGTACAGTATGTGTGTGTGTGGTGCGTACGGCGTATACAGTGTGTGTGTGGTGCGTACGGAGTATACAGTATGTGTGTGTGGTGCGTACGGCGTATACAGTGTGTGTGTGGTGCATACAGCATATACAGTGTGTGTGTGTGGTGCGTACGGCGTATACAGTGTGTGTGTGTGTGTGGTGTATACGGCATATACAGTGTGTGTGTGTGGTGCGTACAGCGTATACAATGTGTGTGTGGTGCGTACGGCATATACAGTGTGTGTGGTGCACACGGCATATACAGTGTGTGTGTGGTGCGTACAGCGTATACAGAGTGTGTGTGTGGTGGTGCATACGGCGTATACAGTGTGTGTTTGGTGCGTATGGTGTATACAGTATGTGTGTGTGGTGTGTACAGCGTATACAGTGTGTGTGTGTGGTGCGTACGGCGTATACAATATGTGTGTGTGTGGTGCATGCGGCGTATACAGTGTGTGTGTGGTGCGTACGGCGTATACAGTTTGTGCGTGTGGTGTGTACGGCGTATATAATATGTGTGTGTGTGGTGCGTGCGGCGTATACAGTGTGTGTGTGGTGCATATGGCGTATACAGTGTGTGTGGTGCGTACGGCGTATACAGTGTGTGTGTGTGGTGCGTATGGCGTATGCAATATGTGTGTGGTGCGTTCGTCGTATACAGTGTGTGTGTGGTGCGTACGGCGTATACAGTGTGTGTGTGGTGCGTACGGTGTATACAGTGTGTGTGTGGTGCGTACGGCGTATACAGTGTGTGTGTGGTGCGTACGGCGTATACAGTGTGTGTGTGTGGTGCGTACGGCATATATAGTGTGTGTGTGTGTGTGTGGTGCGTACGGTGTATACAGTGTGTGTGTGTGTGTGGTGCATACGGCATATACAGTATGTATGTGTGTGGTGCGTACGGCGCATACAGTGTGTGTGTGTGGTGCATACGGCGTATACAGTGTGTGTGTATGTGTGGTGCGTACGGTGTATACAGTGTGTGTGTGGTGCGTACGGCGTATACAGTGTGTGTGTGTGTGGTGCGTATACAGTGTGGGTGCGTGTGGTGCGTATACAGTGTGTGTGTGTGTGTGTGTGTGTGGTGCGTACAGCGTATACAGTGTGTGTGTGTGTGTGTGGTGCGTACAGCGTATACAGTGTGTGTGTGCGTGCGTACGGCGTATACAATATGTGTGTGTGTGGTGAGTGCGGCGTATACAGTGTGTGTGATGCATACGGCGTATACAGTGTGTGTGTGTGGTGCGTATACAGTGTGGGTGCGTGTGGTGCGTATACAGTGTGTGTGTGTGTGTGTGGTGCGTACAGCGTATACAGTGTGTGTGTGTGTGTGTGGTGCGTACAGCGTATACAGTGTGTGTGTGTGGTGCGACAGTGTTCCGCTGGTGGTATTGCGCAAGAGGCTGGTACCACCAGCAGTTTCCATATTGAGACACCCATCACTTGGGTGTCCTAATATGGCGGTCGGCGAACTTTTGCCGCTTGGAATTCTGGGATCCGGACATATCTGGACTGAACAGGATGTGAAGACATTACAAGGTAAGTATATATTAGATGATAGTCCTTTCTGATTGGCTATGCTATGCAATGTGAGGAAAAAGAGTTTCCAGTGCCCGAAGTTCTTTAAAAAAAACCTGACATTTCCTTTTTATTTTTTCATGCTATGCAATGTGAGTGACCCAGCTGTTCACAAGGTCCTGTGAGCAAATTCCTAAACATTTGTCATGAATTCGATTTGCATCTAATCGTTTAGCTCATCTCTAGTGCACAGCAATGCACACTGAAAAATTGCTATAAACTAAAGGGAACCTTACACCCTGGAAAATGCTATTTACCTGCAGATATAGGGTTAATCTGCATGTTAATAGTGTTACAATGCTGTCCAACCACTTTACTGAAAATCTGGCTACCAGAATAAAATGAACTTATTTCCCCCAGGTTGCTGCCCGTTTTCAGTCACGGGGAGGAATAACTATGATAGCTTACTCTGCACAGATTTACTGCACAGCCAGCTGTCAAAGTGCCGGGGCGTGCGCACAGCCGCTGCTCACAGTATAGTGAGCGGTGTTGTGAGCGGTGGCTGTAGCTGCTCCGTGCACACCCCCATGACTGAAAGCTGATGGCTTGAATATTTGGACATGTAAAGGTCCCAAACTAATACTATTTGGAGCTTTGCAAAAAGGCAAGCATTATTCAAACTGTAAAAAAACATGCATGATACATAGGGCTTTCACTGCCTCATTTCTTGTTTTCTTGCAGAATTTATATTAGAATTCGGTAATGAAATAAATCAGTTGTATAAAAGCCTCTGGGAGACTGTAGTGACTTTAGTCCCTGATAGAGAACATTGTCTGTCCTATGAACTCCGAAAGACATCAACATTTTTTCTTTCACAAGATTCATCTGTACAGGGTAAGAATATATTTATAATAACATTTTCATGTTGTTATTGCTTTGTATTATTTATATTATTTACCATAACTATACCAATGTGTAGCAGTTGTATGGCATTTGCCTCAAGTTGTAAAATGTAATATGTTAATTTGTAGCATTAAAGAAGTTGTCCTCTTTCAGAAAAGTTTTTCATAGAAGCTCTGCTAGTAGCAAAAAAAACCAAACTGGGCTTTACTTACCCTGCCCAGGTCCAGCGCTGAATCTCGGTCGCTGCTCCCAGTGTCTGTTGTTGTCTGTAGCCCTGACGTCCCATTAACAGAGCTGCAGACAACTGAGCTTGTCAGCTCTGCTGATGTAGATGACGTAAGCTACTCAGAGCCATTTAGCGGATTGCCCGCCACACTGTCGCCGCAGCCAGTGACCTCAGTGACTTGTGCCTTCTTCGTTGGCAGAGCTGCTGAGCTCAGTTGTCAGCAGCGCTGTTGACATGATGTCAGTGCTGCAGACAACAACCAACACTGGGAGCAGCACTGTAGACTTATCGCTGGACCCGGGAAGGCTAAATAAAGCTCAGTTTGATTTTATTTTTTACTACTAACTGAGCTTATAGGAAAAACTTTTTTGAAACTGAACAGCCCCCTTTTAGTAGCGTGGACTTGTCACTTCTCCTGTTTTATTAATTGCTTGTATATTACCCATAAAACAAAGCACCTGATTCTGGAACGCTGCATTCCTGGATACATTTACAACTAGGTGTGAAAATGGTGTGTCCCAACACAATAGACATTGTCAGCACTGACTGCATAATGTTAGCTTATTTAAGAAGACTCCCCCAACTGGTAACTCCCAGTTGTCAATTTATTCATACATTTCTAGGAGGAATAACAGAGGAACAGCATAACATAGACTTTTTATAACACAAAAAAATCAGATCATAATCACCTGTTGTAATCAGTTTTGTGGGAATCAAATTAAGTGGGAAAATCAACAATGCGAATAAGCCCTTATTCTTAGGGAATTTATTAGATGAGTTTTTCTAGTGTCAGACTACTTTTTCAACTTTCTATTAGTTGATTGAACAGATTTATATCTTCATATGACAACTGTGCATTCTGTTAATATATTTATTAAACAGCTGCTCTTAGGATGCAGAGTTGTGGTGTTCCATGTCCGGTTTAGTGGCCGCTGCCAGTTACTGCAGATTAGATCCTATTAACGAAAAGAAGCTGATCATCTGCAGTTCTCAACAATGACCACTTCACCATTAACTGAGCCATGCTGTTCTGTCTCCATTAACTGTTTATATTCCGCTGGCACAGGAGCTGAGAACAGCTAATTGGTCAGGCTCTGGATTCTCCAGTAATCTGATATTAATAACCTATCCGATTGCCAGGTCACACAAGAGTATATTCTCTCATCCGAGAGAATTGGGCTGATTATGCTAATCACACTATTAGCAAATTCTGATCAGAGTGTGATAATAGTTTGATTACCCTGTATAATGGTGATAAAAATTTCAGAATATTGAAGGGCATCATGCTTTTATTGCTTTTATGGAGTGTAGTACAATTGTAGCAGAACTGATGGAGAAGGTTCAGCGTGTTTAATATAATAGAACAGTCATAAAAAAAGAAAAGACAGATCTAGGCTTTTTGATAGTAGTAATGCTGATCTTTCCTTATTTTTGGTTATTATATGATTATTCCCATTTTCATACATAGGTAGTTTTGGACAATTCTTGCTTTTTTATAGAATTTTTAGCTGTTCTTGAAATATTAACACTTTTCTTTTGAATACAGCTCATTGACCAGGTCACTGACTACCACTGCTGTCTAAATCACTGCTGCCGAACATGCACAGTGCCTACAAGCTCTTTTTATTGTAAGCACTGCTTTGAAGCTTGTGGGATCACTGGAGCTTGCTGTTATCTCCTCAATTGGGCCATCTTTAGCACTGTGTTTCCAAGCTAGACAGCAGCAGTGGTCGGTCTCCTAGGCAATGAGCTATGAACAAAAAATAAGAGTTAATGTCTCAAGAATGGATGCTAATTTTAATAAACAGCAAATTGCAAAAGTGCTTATTTTTAAAAGCCCAATCTAACACTCATCTATGAAAATGTTTATCTGTTGCTAAACTATTCAGATGTAGTTGAGTTAATCAAGATGAATAGAGGAATTTCCAGATGTAGCAGAGTTCTGTTTGTCAAAAGCAGTTGTCTAATGTAGCAAAGTTTTTTTATTAGAGCAGCAGCAGAGTTGAGTTTGAGAAATACAACTCTGCTACAGTAAATCTGTGTGGTACACAGAGATGTGGAGATGTTTTTATTACTGGTAAATAACATTCTGGCCATTTTCCTTTAGTCTCTCCCTGGGCAGCTACCTTCTCCCTCTTCCCCTTCATCGTATAATCCCTTTTTCCCATTGCTATCTGGTGTTTTATCTCTGCTTGTTGTGTAATTGAATGCATACCCACAATCGCTGGGGAAGTGTGTTTGGGGGATGGAGAGTGTAAGGCACTGGAGCAAGGGACCAGGAGAAGGATGCAATGGGTGCGGTATGAGAAGCACCAAAGAGAAAGACAGCATGTGAGGACAAGGAAGATGCTTACCCTTGCATACCCCTTGACCAGTCCTGCTACGGATAGGTCACTAACATCATGAGACCAGATAAAATTTATTTCTGTTGTTTTATTTTCACAAGTCATAAGAAAAGAAGTTCACCCTGTTGGTTTGATACCAATACGATCTGATGTCATTGAGGATTATGCTGGAGATCTGATAAAGCAACTCCCGGTATTAAGCAGGTATACAGATTTGTAGACACATGACTTGGGTTTCTCCCTTTCATAACAGATTAGAAATCTATTCCTTTTATTTAATTGTTTTATTATTTAGTGATGATCCACGAATTCCCATCTTGAAGAACACAGAAATGTATGATGAACTTTGGCACTGGCATGTACACCACCCTCTAAGTGATGACTATGATAGAACAAAGTGTGAACGTGAAGGTAACAAACATTTGTATTGCTCTCAGTTATACTATTGTATAATTCCAGTCAAAAAGCAATATTGACATCAAAATTCACCCACCGGACATGGTTTTTTACTATTTTGCACCATTTTTGCAGTATTTTTCATTCCAATTTTAACAGCCTTTTTATTTGGCTACATGTTACATTAAAGTCTATAGTGCAATATTAAATGTACTTTATGCAAAGATTTTTTTTTGGGGGGGAGGAGAAATTTTGTTGCATTGGAGTGCTTTCAAATGTTTTTTTTCTATATGTAGAATACTATAGATGTGGCATTAGAGATGAGCGAACGTAAGATAATTCAAATTTGCCAAATCGTCTGGATTTTCAGTGACAATTTGATTCACAGCAAAATTATTCTCTGCTAATTGAATGTCCCTTATTATGATCTGACCAGACCCCAAAATATAACAAATGTAAAATGTGAAAGACAAAAAAAATTACTTATACACTCACCTTACCACTCACCTCTCCAGCCTCTCTGCTCTGCACCAAATTCCTCTGATCCTCGGTGCATATTATCACCGCCCTGAATTCCTAGGCCTAGTCACAATCGTACTTAAAGTCAGAATGTCATGTCGCCACAACTTGCGCCATGACATTGGGAATGCAAGTGAAAAAAAGTCCAAGGCCTCATCAGAGCCAGAAGTCCCACACTAACATGAAGAGGCTCAGGGATTCAAAGCTCAGTGGTGGTATTAAGAAAATGCACCAAGTACTGGACAGAGAACAGTGCATAGCAGAGGGGCAGGAGAGGTGAGTCATAAGATGAGTAAGTTTTTTTTACTTTTTAACCTTTGGATGGCTTTGTATAGTTCAGCAAATAGCAAATGTGGATCTTTGTAAAGTTGAAGTAGAATTCAATTTCACTCGAATATACACTGCTCAAAAAAATAAAGGGAACACTTAAACAACAGAATATAACTCCAAGTAAATCAAACTTCTGTGAAATAAAACTGTCCACTTAGGAAGCAACACTGATTGACAATCAATTCCACATGCTGTTGTGCAAATGGAATAGACAATAGATGGAAATTATTGGCAATTATCAAGGCACCCTCAATAAAGGAGTGATTCTGCAAGTGGGGACCAAAGACCACATCTCAGTACCAATGCTTTCTGGCTGATGTTTTGGTCACTTTTGAATGTTGGTTGTGCTTTCACACTCGTGGTAGCATGAGACGGACTCTACAACCCACAGAAGTTACTCAGGTAGTGCAGCTCATCCAGAATGGCACATCAATGTGAGCTGTGGCAAGAAGGTTTGCTGTGTCTGTCAGCGTAGTGTCTAGAGGCTGGAGGTGCTATCAGGAGACAGGCCAGTACACCAGGAGACATGGAGGTGGCCGTAGGAGGGCAACAACCCAGCAGCAGGACCGCTACCTCCGTCTTTGTGCAAGGAGGAACAGGAGGAGCACTGCCAGAGCTCTGCAAAATGACCTCCAGCAGGCCACAAATGTGCATGTGTCTGCACAAACAGTTAGAAACCGACTCCATGAGGGTGGTATGAGGGCCCAACGTCCATAGATGGGGGTTGTGCTCACAGCGCAACAACATGCAGGACGCTTGGCATTTGCCACAGAATACCAGGATTGACAAAGTCGGCACTGGCGCCCTGTGCTCTACACTGATGAAAGCAGGTTCACACTGAGCACATGTGACAGACGTGACAGAGTCTGGAGACGCTGTGGAGAGCGATCTGCTGCCTGCAACATCCTTCAGCATGACCGGTTTGGCAGTGGGTCAGTAATGGTGTGAGGTGGCATTTCTTTGGAGGGCCGCACAGCCCTTCATGTGCTCGCCAAAGGTAGCCCAACCAGGGCTGTGGAGTCGGTAAGCCACAGTTGCGACTCCGACTCCTGGATTTTATCAGGTTCCGACTCCGACTCCGGCTCTGACTCCGACTCCTTCATAAATGGCCAATTCGTAACAATAAATTTACTGTTGTAAAATATTAACATCGTGCTTATTCAGTTTCTCACCATCATATAAGTAATCAGACCACTTAGAGCAAAAACTATATTTATTAGAATACAATTAGAATATAGCAAATAACTTTTATAAACTCTTGTAAGTAAATATGCAATAAACACTGTTATGCAGTTAATAAGAAGAAATCTATAAATTTGTCCTCAGAAAAAGTATTGCCTCTGTCAGATCCTCCTTCATGGATGCCCTCAAATCTGATCTAATTATTTTGAAAGCAGAGAACAACCTCTCTACACTAACTTGGGTTGGTGGCAAAGCAGTAACCACTCGGGCAACATCTCTGACAATGTCAGGATACAGAGGAATCGCTTGTTGCACTGTTATTTTTGATGAACGGTCAAATTTCTCAATTTCTTTTAGTGCACATGAAAAATTCTGCTGAAATGTACTGGCTGTGTTCTTTGATGGGGATGACTCTTCTTCTTCTATGCGGGAACGCTTTGCACGGTCCTTGTGATCCAAATATTTTTCGAAATTAAATTCTTCATCAGTTGATGATGAGGGTGAAGATGTGGCAGGACGACCAAATTCTTCTTGTTCCTCCTGACTGTTCTGCAACCCTTTCATCCTTACTGCTATTTCAAACAGAGCTTCTTTTCCTTTAGTTAGCTGTTGATCATCTAGAAGAATCCGATGCATTGGGTCTACATAAACAGCTGCCAAAAGATTGTTATTTTGTAATAGTAGCTCCTCTCTCCTTTTCATTGATGTAGCAATGCCACTTGCAATTAACCCTCCTCTTTGGGACAGGCGAAACATCAGGTTCTTCCACTCCTTTAAGAAAATACCTGGAGTTAAGTCCTCTGCTTGTAATTTTTTAGTCACTGTAAATGGGTGCTCTAGCAATTTTTCCAGCTCAGTCACCTGATTCCACTGACTTTCATTTAGCATCAGTTGAGGGTTAGCCATGTCTACAAGAAAGGTTTTCAGTTCAACCAAGCGCTGAATCATTAAGTAAGTACTGCCCCATCGTGTGGCTTGATCAATAATTGCCCCTTTTCCAGCAAGTCTCTTCAAAATTGAGTCAACTTTAGGGGTTCTGGCAACAGTAGCCAATTTTCTCACCTTGCCTATCAGTGCAGCAGCATGTGCTTCTTGCAGACTGTCTCTTATAGCCAGCTGTAGCGTATGCACAACACAGCGCATGTGATGAATGAAAGAACGTATTGACACAGTTTCAACAAGATCATCTAAACTATCATGTTGCTGTTCATCTGAAGCAACTTCAGTTTGCTCCTCAGTTACAATACTGTGTTCCTCTATTTCAAACATTTCTGTGTCTGTGGACCCAGAATGTTCTTCTAGCTGCTGGTCACCATCATTACTCTCATTCATTAGCTTAATAGTACTTATCATATTTGAAGCATTGTCAGTTACGACAGAAAGAACTTGCTCTTTTTTAAGTTCATAGTCTTGCAGAACCTTTTCCACCAAGACCTGGAGAAACTCACTGGTGTGATGAGCTTTGGTGTCTTTTACTGCCAATGTCTTGGTAACTATTTCATTTTTGTCACAAACAAATCAGACATTGATGGCAAAATACTTCACTCTGTGACGTGTGCAAGCATCCATTTTAAGAAACAGAAAGCGTCCCTTGAGAGTTTTTTTAAGTTCTTCCTTTTGTTTAAAAGCTTCTTCGATTACTAATTTTCTAATACTCTCTCTCTCCAGAGAAACACCAAGCTTTTGGCCATTTCCCCATTCAGACACATAAAAGCTGGTCGTGAAAATAATGAAATAGGCACACTATCCTTTACAACAAGCTCTATGATCTGTTTTTTAAATGTATTTACTGTCATTGTCACAGTAACTTTGTCACTGACAAAATATCTTGCAACTGATGGCTGCAAAGTTCTCTGCTCCTTTGTTTGGCTGGAAGAGCTGGGCACTGGTTCATTGGTTTGGATGCAGTCTTTCTCATCCACTGCTTTCAGTACTTCTGGATGAAAGCGCTATAAATGTCTCTTTAGATTAGAAGCTCTGGTAGGAGCATTTTTATCTTTGCCTGAATATGCACTGATCTTGGCTTCACAGCATTTGTTTTCGTCTGGATCATTTGTCATACACTGACAGACATAATGTTTTCTATCTTGAGTGATGGTGAAATGTTCAAATACAGCTGATTTAATGTGACGCTTCTTTGACATTCTCATGTTTTTAATTCTGCATTCACAATCCAAATGACAATTGTTTTTCCTAAAAACAATTGTACAAAATTATTGCCAGGTCGTACAACTGATATAGTGGTCAGTAATACTGTTATTCCTCATGTACTCACAGTTAACTGATGCAAAGTTTGTTCAAAGGATAATACTTCTTACAGTCTTCCTCTTCTGAGTAGCAGCTGTGAGATGCTTGGAAGACGCACACCTAGTAAACATCTAGTCTAGAAGAGTAGCTTTACTACTAAGAATTTGCAACACATTTTCACTTTCAGTTTCATACATTGTAAGTAGGGGGGTTGGGGCAGCATGAGGTTAACCAAGTATAAGATTAGATAAGGGCAGTGGAGAACAGTGACACACAAGAAGTAAGAAATGTCTCTATCTCCAGCAGAACTGCTTATCACTGTTGTTCATAGTTTGATAGAACATATATATTTAAATAACATAAAATTCATATGAAAGTTCAATTATGAAATATTAATACATTTTTTTTAAAGCTGGAGTCGGAGTCGGTACATTTCTACCGACTCCAACCAAAACTAACTCCGACTCCGACTCCACAGCCCTGAGCCTAACTGCCATTAGGTACCGAGATGAAATCCTCAGACCCTTTGTGAGACCATATGCTGGTGCGGTTGGCCCTGAGTTCCTCCTAATGCAGGACAATGCCAGACCTCATGTGGCTGGAGTGTGTCAGCAGTTCCTGCAACATGAAGGCATTGAAGCTATGGACTGGCCTGCCCGTTCCCCAGACCTGAATCCGATTGAGCACATCTGGGACATCATGTCTCGCTCCATCCACCAACGTCACGTTGCACCACAGACTGTCCAGGAGTTGGTGGATGCTTTAGTCCAGGTCTGGGAGGAGATCCCACAGGAGACCATCCACAATCTCATCAGGAGCATGCCCAGGCATTGTAGGGAGGTAATACAGGCACATGGAGGCCACACACAATACTGAGCCTCATTTTGACTTGTTTTAAGGACATTACATCAAAATTGGATCAGCCTGTAGTGTGTTTTTCCACTTTAATTTTGGGGGTGACTCCAAATTCAGGCCTCCATTGGTTAATAAATTTGATTTCCATTAATGATTTTTGTGTGATTTTGTTGTCAGCACATTCAACTTTGTACAGAACAAAGTATTCAATGAGAATATTTCATTCATTCAAATCTAGGATGTGTTATTTGAGTGTTCCCTTTATTTTTTTGAGCAGTGTATATTCACTCATCTTGATATGCCATGCTTTTCAGACATTTTTCATATAGTCTACTTTATAGGAATTTATGAACGGCAGAAAAAAAACAAGTTTTAAAGGTTTTTTCCAGGCTCACAGATTATATTAACACATTGTAAAGCTTGTGTGTAATGAAGAATCTTCATAATTTAATTGCTTTTAAAGTTTTGCTCTGACTTTGGTCAGAGGGTATGGTGCTGGGTGTTCCAGAGTACTAGTTTACATTACAATACATTAATATATTATATGAAACATTGCTCTCCTACAGTGTACTAATCCTGAATGGTGCCATCGTCTGCATCTGTAACGTAATTGTCTGCCGGAGAGTCTCATGACACTGTTAGGAGGAAGAAGTCAAGTGGGCAATAATTTATCCATCTTGAGACAGTATAGGAGTTTCAGGATGGTGCTTTGTAGGTAGAGTGGGTGAGCAATGACAGTAGGAATGAGTCAACTGTTAGGCTGCGTGCCCACTATGCGCTTTTTAAGCGTTTCCGTAGCGAAATTTCTGCCTTGGAAACGATCAAAAAATGCTTGGTAATAGGTCTGCAATGATCCCCAATGATAATCCGCATGTGCTGTGCACATGCTGCAGAAATTTCCACTGCGGATTATCATTGCGGAAAAATCCGCAGCATGTCCGTTAATTTTGCAGAATCAGTGCGTTTTAGCCGCCATAGACTATCATTGAGCCGCTTCAAATCCGCAAGCATGTAAAAATGCTTGCGGATTTGAAGCGCATTTGCTGCGATTTTGTAGCACAAAACCACAGCAAATGGGAAGTGACCTCATGAGGGGGCGTTCCTGCCATTCCATGAGCATCCCATAATCCAGGAAGACGAGAACCCCATACCATTCCCGCCTTACTGGATCATGGCTGCTCACCTGGGGTCGTACAAGAAGATGGGTCTGTATGCGGGTGTCAGCAGGCAGACATAGACCGATGTGAGATTACTACTCCCATCGGCCTATGTCTGTCCCCCGTTCAGTAGTGCCAGCAGGAGCAGCTTGATGGGAGCAGTAGTTCCCATCAGCCTGCTCCTGCTTTAAAATGTGCTCCATATTGTCCCCATATATTTGCCCCCATAAATGTTTTTAATTTCCCCCCCCATATATTTTTATTTAATTTTTGCCCCCATATTTTTATTTAATTTTTGCCCCATATATATATATAGATATATATATATATATATATATATATATATATTTTGACTCCTATATTTTTATTTATTTTTTCTCCACATATTTTTTTTTAATCTATTGCCCCCATGATTATTTATTAATTTAATGTCCCCCTTTTATTTTTATTTTTATGTTTTTTGTCCCAAGAAATTAAATTTCATTGGTGGCCAGTGGTTACCTAAAAAAAATAAAGAAAAAATAAAATTGTCCATACATTACCTGTCCCCGCCGAATGCCACCTAAAATAAAATTAAAATTAAAAAAATACACCTATACTCACCTAGTCCCCTAATTCCCCGAAGCCATCGATCTCCTGTAATAAAACATAAAATAGCAAACCACAACCTTATCCTTACCCCTCCGTAGCAGTCCAAATCGAGTGTCCCACAAAGATCTCCAGTTTAGAGCGGTCACATGAAATGTGGCCGCTCTAAACGAGCGCCGCTGATAAAATGATGGGGCCGTAAATCATCCCCCTCATCAGTGAGTTCACCAGAGCTCAGCTAGCGCTGCTCCAGGGAGCTCCTTTATGGCACTTCTGACAGTGAGAAATTCCCACGGTACAGCAGGGCCGTAAAGGAGGCCACCGGAGCTGCGCTACTGCACTCCGGTGACCTCATTCTGTGGCTCACTTCCGATGTGACAGATGTGACAGCTGTGCATCGGAGATCAGCGCTGGAATGTGGACAGGTAATTATTTTTTTTAGTAAATTAAAAATTAATTAAAATGGTGTGTTTTATTTCAATTAAATTATTTTTTTCTGGGTGTTTGTGTGTTTATTTATTTTTTAACTCTTTGTAGGTTAGTAATGGGGGTGTCTTATAGATATTATATTGTTAAAAAAAGCTTGCCAGTTTGTACAGGAATTTAAAAACGCAAAAAAAAAACATGGAGAGGATTTATCAAGTCATCTGTGCCAGTTTTATGGTCTAAAAAATTTTTTCTATGCATGTTTACTGTGCATTAGTGATGAGTGAGCACTAAAATGCTCGGGTACTCGTTGCTTGGGTCGAGCAAATTGGAATGCTTGAGTGCTCGGTCCGAGTAACGAGCCCAATGTAAGTCTATGGGAAACTTGAGCATTTTTCCAGCGGCCCCCCCACCCGGTGGTCTTCAAAGGGCCTAAAAATTGCCCAAATCGATGGGAACACTGCTCAAATGACATGGGAACAGCATGGGGAAGACCCCTGGAAGCATCTCTGACTCCCATGTCACTGCTGTCCACAACGTTGTCAGAGGTATTACGCCACTTTTACGGACTCACAATAAAACATACAAAAACGAAACCAAAATGGATTTTCCTGTGAAATATGTTAAGGAACATCCCTTCCAAGGTAATGACTTGTATATAAGGCAAAATAAATAACCCAAAACAAAAATGCTCCTCCACACCTTGGGCTATGTTCACACGTAGCGTTTTTGATGCGTTTTAGCACTTTTGCATTGCTTTCAACGGTGAAAAATGCATTCACCAGGAAATGTCATTTTAACTTTTTACTACCTCATCTGGCCCTGTGGTATGTGAGACATCATCAGATACATCCTGTTTCATTTATGAAGGAGGGACTCTGAATGTCATAAACACTAATTTTATAGGGCCATCAGGCGGCCTTTACTATTCTTAAAGGGCCAGCAGTCGGCTATGCTTTGTTGCTCCCATTATTAAAGAGTGGGTCTCCTATACTGTTATTGCGTATGCAGTAACTGCAGGGGCTGCCAAAAATTTGGACGCACCCCAATACCCTTTTGAAGAGACATAGAGTAGGGTCTCAGTAAAAAAATGTTCCCATTATAAAGGAGTGGGTCTCCTATAGTGGTAATGACCATGCAGTGACTGCAAGGGCTGCCAAAATTTGGGAAAAACCCCACTAACAATTTAAAGAAACATAGAGCTGGGCCACAGTAATGACATGTTCCCATTAGAAAGGAGAGGGTCTGCTATACAGTTATAGGGTATGTAGTCAGTCCAACGGCTGCCCAAATTTAGGAAAAACCTCACTAGCAATTTAAAGACACATACAGCTCGGCCACAGTAACGAGTACGACATGTTCCCATTAGAAAGGAGAGGGTCTATTATTCAGTTATAGGGTATGCAGTGAGTCCAACAACTGCCAAAATTTAGGAAAAACCATACTAACAATTTAAAGACACATAGAGCTGTGCCACAGTAACAACATGTTCCCAGTAGAAAGAACTGGGTCTCCCATACTGTTTGCCTATGCAGTGAATGCTACAGCTGGCAAAAATTTGGAGGAACTCCAATGTCCCTTGCAAGAGACGTAGAGGTCTGAGGGCCTCCTCAAAACAATGTTTCTATTATTAGGAAGTGGGTTCCCATACTGTTTGCCTATGCAGTGAATGCAACAGCTGCCAAAAATTTGCAGGAACTCCAATGTCCCTTGCAAAAGACGTACAGGTTGGGGGGCTTCCTGAAAACAATGTTCCCATTATTAGGAAGTGGTTCTCCAATACTATTTGCCTATGCAGTGAATGCAACAGCTGCCAAAAATTTGGAGGAACTTCAATGTCCCTTGCAAGAGACATGGAGGTCGGAAGGCCTCCTGAAAACAATGTTCCCATCATTAGGAAGTGGGTCTCCCATACTGTTTGCCTATGCAGTGAATGCAACGGCTGCCAAAAATTTGGAGGAACTCCAATGACCCTTGCAAGAGACGTAGATATGGTGATATGGTAGATATTGTGGTGATATGGTGGTGGAGGATGAGGATGAGGAGAAGGAGTAGGACAAGAGCTAATAGACAAAATCAGGAAGCTTATACCTATGTCTGGGTGTGAAGACAGAGGTGTATGCAAATAGAGTTAGACCTCCCAAAAAAAAGACACTGTATTTGAGTTTATGCTATGCTGCTATCATTCGGAGGTGTTGAGATGTCTGGCCCAATCCAGCCCTTGTTCATTTTTATAAGAGTCAGCTTGTCAGAATTTTCAGTTGACAGGTGGGTGCGCCTATTGGTTATAATTCCACCATAGGCACTAAAAACCCACTCTGACAAAACGCTAGCGGCAGGGCAGGCTAGGACCTCCAAGGCGTAGAGAGCCAGTTCATGCCACATGTCCAGCTTGGATACCCAATAATTATAAGGCACAGAGGAATCACGGAGGATGTTGGTATGGTCGGCAAGGTACTCCCTCACCATCTTCCGAAACTTTTCCCTCCTTGTGAGAGTGCCCCACGCCTCAGGGCCTGTGTGATGGGAAGGTCTAAGAAAACTGTCCCAGAAGTTTGATAGTGTTCCCCTTACTCTGCTGGATTGCATTTGTGTCTCTCTCACCTGTACTGCTTGGTTGTCCAACGAACTGTGACCTCAGCCGCCAGAGTTTTCAGATGGGAATTTTTTAAATAATTCCGCAACAAGAGCCTTCTCGTAATGCCCCATTTTGTTAGGCCTGTCCTGTGTGTAGGATTATAAGACAGAAAGTTCTCCTTGTAGCGTGGGTCTAGAAGTGTCACCATCCAGTAATGACTGTCACCCAAAATATGGACAACGCAGGGTCACGGGAAAGGCAGCGTAACATAAACTCAGCCATGTGTGCCAGACTGCAAAGAGGACGACTGACCATGCTCTCCTCCACCTCTTCCTCCTCCCTGTCCTCAGGCCATTCACGCTGAACAGACGGTATGACAGTTGTGCAGGTAGTACTGTCTATAGTGCAGGAGACTAGCTCCTGTTCTTCTTCCTCCTCCTCATTATCACCCAATCCACGTTGGGATGAGATGAGGCTGGGCTGTGTGGCATCACCCTGTATGGTTCCTTCTATCTCATCGTGTTCCGCCTGCAATTCATCCTCTTTAATTGTGAGCAGAGAGCGTTTCAGAAGACAGAGAAGCTTGATGGTGACGCTAATCATGGCGTCATCGCCGCTCACCATCTTGGTGGACTCCTCAAAGTTTTGGAGTATGGTACATATGTCTGACATCCATGTCCACTCCTGAGGTCTTGTGTGGAGTCAGACCTTAATGCCGACGGCCGTGTTGATGCTGGTAGTCAACAACTGCCCTCTTCTGCTCACAAATCCTTCCCAACATCTGCAGTGTAGAGTTCCAACGTGTTGGGGACATCGCACACCAGTAGGTAAGCTGGAAACTGCAAACGCAGCTGAAGCACGTCAAGGGCGGCGGAAGCTGTAGCTGACTTTCTAAAATTGGCACACACACGGCGTACTTTGACAAGCAGATGCGACAGATCTTGGTAGGTTTTGAGAAACCGCTGAGCCACGAGGTTAAGCACATGGGCCAGGCATGGTACGTGTGTGAGCTCGCCTCGCTTCAGAGGCACCACCAGGTTCCAGCCATTGTCACACACGATCATTCATGGCTGTAGGTTTAGCGGTGTCAGCCACAGATCTGCCTGCTGTTTCAGAGCTGTCCACAACTCTTCAGCAGTGTGCGGTTTGTCACCTATGCATGTCAACTTCAGCACAGCCTGTTGCCGCTTGGCCGAGGCAGTGCTGCAATGCTTCCAGCTTCTGACTGATGTGTTCATTTCAGAGATAGAGGCTGAAAAGGAGGAGGTGCAGGAGCTGTAGAATGTGGGGGCAACCCTGATTGACCCACACCCCGCAATCCTCGGCGTCGGAAAGAAGTGTTCTGTCCCAAGGTCCAACTGGGTCCCGGCTTCCACTATATTAACCCAGTGTGCCGTCAGCGAAATGTACCGTCCCTGCCCACAAGCATTGTCCACGTGCCTGTGGTTCGGTGGACTTTCCCCGTAACTGCGTTGTTTAGGGCATGGCTAATGTTGTGGGACACGTGCTCGTGTATTGCGGGGACGTCACACCGTGAGAAATATTGTCGGCTGGGGACCGAGTACCGAGGGTCGGCAGCCGCCATCAGGTTGCGGAAAGTTTCCAACTCCACGAGCCTAAAAGGCAACATTTCGAGAGCAAGCAGTCGCGAAAAGTGTGAATTTAGTAGTGTGACCTGTGGGGCGTTGGCTGCATATTTGCGCTTGCATTTCAAGGACTGGGGTAGGGACAACTGAACACTGCGCTGGGACAAGAACGTGGACGTGCTTGCTGATGGTGCTAGTTGAGTGTGCAACAACACGTGCAGGGCAGGAGGCATCTTGGCATGTGCAATGGACAGGGTGTCACCCACATACACTGTTTCTGGACCCTGGGGCTTGGCCCACTTAGTAGGGCTTTGCTGTCATGTGCCTGATCATGCTGATGGTGGTCAGGCTGCTAGTTTTGCTACCCCTGCTGATGCTGGCCTGGCAGGTGGTGCAAATGGCCTTTTTGGGGTTATCTGCAGAGTCTTTAAAAAGCAACCAGACTCAGGAAGACCTAACAGTTGTACTGGTAGCTTCTGTCGTGTTGGTGTTACAAGGAACGCTTTCCCGCCTTTTCTCTGCGGCCACCACACTGCTTCTTCCTGCATGTTGTGGTGCTAAGCCTTCCTCCTCCTGTGTGCTGCTGTCCTCGCTTTTCATGTGCCACTGCCAGGTTGGGTCAGTTACAATATGATCCACCACCTAGTCTTCGACTTCCGCTCCCTGGTCCTCCTCCTGAATTTTTGGAAATTGTGTCTCATCATCATCGTCATCATCCACCTCTTGCATCAGTAATTGCACTTTCCCACCATTGCCTTCGTGTGACCGTGGTTGCTCAAATATTTGGGTATCGCTACACACGTTCTCGTCTTGACTTACTTGAAGCTGGCCGGACGAGAGGCCCGAATCTACAAATGGAAAAGTCAACAGCTCTTCTGAGTGTCCAAGTATGGGATCAGTTGTCTCTGGGTACTCGGCATGGTGGGAGGAAGGAGGTTCAGGGTGAGGAATATGCGGTCCAGACTCACGGCTACTGAAACTTGACCGTGTGGAAGACAGAGTGGTAGTGGTGGTGGTCAAGTGACTGGAAGCATTATCTGCTATCCAATGAATAACCTTTTGACATTGCTCTGGGTTCAATAGTGGTGTGCTGCGATCCCCTAGCAATTAGGACAGGAAGGTCGGGCGACAAGATGTGGGTGTTTGTTTGGAGCAATTTCAGCTTGCCAACAGCCTCGGCCTCTGCATGCACCATCACCATCACGTCCACTTCCCCGTCCCTTGCCATGCACCGTGCCCATTTTAAATGGAGGACAATATTTTCCTCGTTCACTAGAAATGTCTGATTTTGGAACGCAGTTATATGTGATACGTCTGACAGAGAACCACGGTTTTAAATAGCAGGACTGTAATTTACTAATACTATTCTTCACAGAGACCTAGTGTGAATAGTTTGACTGACACACTGCAACGAAATGGAAGGCAGAAATGGCTGATTTTGGAACACAGTTATATATGTGATACGTCTGACAGAGAACCACGGTTTTAAATAGCAGGCCTGTAATTTACTAATACTATACTTCACAGAGACCTAGTGTGAATAGCTTGACTGACACACTGCAACGAAATGGAAGGCAGAAATGGCTGATTTTGGAACACAGTTATATGTGATACGTCTAACAGAGAACCACGGTTTAAATAGCAGGCCTGTAGTTTAGTAATACTATTCTTTTCAGAGACTTAGTGTGAATAGCTTGACCGACACACTGCAACAAAATGAAAATGTAAGCCAATATTTTCCACGTTCAGTTCAAATTTCTGGATTTTTATCGCTGTAATATGGAAAAGATCTGTCTGTATTCGGCAGTGCTAACAAGCAAATGGAGCAGAAAAAATGTGCACTCTGGACTGCTTTTTAAGCAAATAATCAGGATTAAGATAAAAAAAAATTTGCCCTGGCCCCTGATATATGGGGCTATGTCTACAAATATCTTTAAGAACAGCAGGAGCAGGAACGTGCTATGGGCCCTCTTGCACTATATGCACTGCAGTCTGCCACATACACTGCCTGCCTGCCTAACTCCTGTATTCACCTTCACCACTGAAAATATGCAGCTGGATTAGTTCTCAGAAGGACTGTTAGTTCAGATGGATATATAGATAGATATATGTTGTGGAATACATATACTAACTATAAACAAGTAAATCTCTCCCCAACTCAGCAGCAGCTCTCCCTACTGTTTTTAGTTTTTTTTATCCACTTCTGCCAATGTTTCAAAAGATTCTCAACAAAAATACCTGATTCTACTGTTAGGTTTAGTTCAGAACAGTGTAAGAAAAATCATCGTATGTACAGCTGAGCATATTTTTGGTCCATGTGCTGTCCATTTGCATGATGCTGATGAAAAAAAACCTCTTGTGAAAGCAGCCAAAGACCATTTTCAGATGGCGTATCTGAACTCCTTCACCACCTTGGGATTTTCTGTTTTTGCATTTTAGTTTTTTATTCCCCTTCTTCCCAGAAACATAACTTTTTTATTTTTTAGTCAATATGGCCATGTGAGGTCTTGTTTTTTGCGGGATGAGTTGTACATTTGAACAACACCATTGGTTTTACCATTATAGTGTACTGGAAAATGGGAAACAAATTCCAAGTGCAGTGAAATTGCAATAAAAAAGTGCAATACCACAAATTTTTTTTTTTTTTTTTTTTTTTACCATGTTCACTAAATGCTAAAACTGACCTGCCAATATTAGTCACAGTGATTACAAGTTAAAAAAAAATCAATAAAAAATGCCGCCATTCTCCGAGACCCGTAGCGTCTCCATTTTGTGATTTGAACTTTTGTGGTTTTTTTAAACATTTTTTTTTTTAAAAATTAAAATGTTCACTTGCCTTAATAGTCTCCTTAGGAGGCTTGAAGCTTGTGCTTAGGTCCTGCTATGTGTAGCAGAAATGCTATGCTATGAACGCCAGCCACGGGGTGGTGTTTATAGCAACTCTGCAATGACAACCACAAGGGCCTCCTGCAGATTCCCGGTTGTCATGCCAACCCATCGGTGCCCCTTGATCAAGTGACAGGGGCACCGATGGGCATGGTTTGTGACACCTTTCCAGCGCGCGCATGTCAAATGCCGCTGTCAGAAATTGACAGTGGCATTTAACATGTTAACAGCTGCAGATGGATCGCGATTCCACCCTCGGCTGTTAGGGGCACATGACAGCTGATAAGATCAGCTGCCATGTGCCTGAAAAGATGTGGGCTCAGTTCCAGAGCCCACACCAAGGGAGGGAGGTGACCTATGATGTACCTATACGTCATAGGGGGCGTAAAGGGGTTAAATTCATATTAACTCAGTTTTTATACAGACTGTAATACACTGGTAATAAAACCTGTCACGTTATTTCATATAGCCCCATTTTTAGTGTTTTATAGATTATGCAACAGCTTTAACCCTTTCGCAACCTTGGGATTTGTCGTTTTTGCATTTTCGTTTTTTGCTCCCCTTGTTCCCAGAGCCATAGCGTTTTTATTTTTTGGTCAATATGGCCATGTGAGGGCTTATTTTTTGCGGGATGAGTTGTACTTTTCAACGCCATTACTAGTTTTACCATATCAAGAGGAAGATTAGAACCGAGTATAAGGTTGCTTTGTATATATATCATAAATACTTGAATAATCTCCATATTACAACCTACTCTTAGGACCGTATATCTCGGGCCATTCGTATAAGGAACATATACAACGAGGTGCCGAAGCAGAAAATACTACTAATATATATGGCCAATATATTAGAAAAATAGAAAATCACTTTATTAGGGAAAACTTTTTTTAAAAAAATCATTATAGTCATACAAGACTACGGTGGCACAACATATGTCAAAAAGAAATTACACATAGATATTTAAAACTTAATTAAGAACAAACACCAGGTGTCGCCACAGGGTGCAGATATCACATCCATTGTATATCATTTTATTCAATTACATTTGTGTCACACAAGGGGACCATGTGAGAATTGCACGTAATTGCATATATATGGGGGCTGGAAGGAGGTATCATAACACGGTATACATGGCCACAGATTGAGCCTCACACATAAACCTAAACCAAAATCCACCTGCCATAGATGTAAATAGCCCATAGAAGACATATCAAAAAAAGAAGAAAAGAAACATGATTCACCTTGTTTGAATGTAGAGGCTGCATGCTGTGTGGCTCCCCGACGCGCGTTTAGGCGCTCCTGCCTTTGCAGCCTCTACATTCAAACAACGTGAATCATGTTTCTTTTCTTCTTTTTTTGATATGTCTTCTATGGGCTATTTACATCTATGGCAGGTGGATTTTTGGTTTAGGTTTATGTGTGAGGCTCAATCACCCAATCTGTGGCCATGAATACCGTGTTATGATACCTCCTTCCAGCCCCCATATATATGCATATACGTGCAATTCTCACATGGTCCCCTTGTGTGACACAAATGTAATTGAATAAAATGATATACAATGGATGTGATATCTGCACCCTGTGGCGACAACTGGTGTTTGTTCTTAATTATGTTTTAACTATCTATGTGTAATTTCTTTTTGACATATGTTGTGCCACCGTAGTCTTGTATGACTATAATGATTTTTAAAAAAAAAGTTTTCCCTATTAAAGTGATTTTCTATTTTTCTAATATATTGGCCATATATTCGTAGTATTTTCTGCTTCGGCACCTCGTTGTAATAGTTTTACCATATCGTGTACGGGAAAAAATTCCAAGTGCGGTGAAATTGCAAAAAAAGTGCAATACCACAGTTGTTTTTTATTTTTTATTTTTTTACCACGCTCACTGAATGCTAAAACTGACCTGCCATTATTATTCTCCAGGTCATTACGAGTTCGTAGACAGCAAACATGTATAGGTTCTTTTTTATTTAAGTGGTGAAAAAAAATTCCAAAATTTGGTAAAAAAAAAAAAAAAGCGCCATTTTCTAAGACCTGTAGTGTCTCCATTTTTAGGGATCTGGGGCTGGGTGAGGGCTTATTTTTTGCGCGCCGGGCTGACATTTTTATTGATAACATTTTGGGGTAGATCCGATATTTTGATCGCCCGTTATTGCAATTTTGCGGCGACAAAAAAACGTAATTCTGGCGTTTAGAATTTTTTTCTCGTTATGCCTTTTACCGATCGGATTAATTCTTTTTTATATTGATAGATCGGGCGATTTTGAACGCGGCGATACCAAATATGTCTATGTAGGGTTTTTTGTTTATTATTTTATTTTGAATGGGGCGAAAGTGGGGTGATTTAAACTTTTATATTTTTAAAAAATATATATATTTTTAAAAACTTTTTTTTTTTCACTTTTTGCATGCTTCTATAGTCTCCATAGGAGACTAGAAGCAGCAACTGTCCGATCGCCTCTGCTACATACAGGGGATCAGCAGATCCCCTGTATGCAGCAGAAATGGTCCTGTGCTATGAGCGCCGACCACTAGGTGGCGCTCATAGCGACCAGCTCATGACAACCGCAGGCGTCTGCTGCAGACCCTGGGTTGTCATGCCCACCCATCGGTGACCCGCGATCACGTGACGGGGTCGCCGATGGGCGGGGCTTATTACGCGCTTCCCGGAAGCGTGCGTTAAATGCCGCTGTCGGAGATTGACAGCGGCATTTAACATGTTAACAGCCGCGGATGGATCGCGATTCCACCCGCGGCTGTTGCAGGCACATGTCAGCTGTAATAATCAGCTGACATGTGCTCGGTTCAGTGCAGGCTCACCGCCGGAGCCCTCACTGAACCGGGGGATTACAGTCTGTGCGTACTAATACGGTACAGGCTGTAAAGGGGTTGGACTTACTATAAGAAAAGCTGCAGTCAGATGTTAGCTTAAAGAGAATCTGTCAACAGGTTTTCGATACCTAATATAAGAGTAGCTTGATATGGGTGCAAAGACCCTGAAGCAAATGGTGTCTCTTGTTGGGCTGTTTGCTGTATTTTTCATTAAAAAAAGTTTTACCTGCTGCAGATCTATCAGTTTGCAGAGCTACCCACCCACACCACTGTGTGTACACTGTGCATGAGCAGAAAACTGCCAATCAATGGTGGGAGTAGGGTTAAATGGAGCTTGTGAATATGGAGGACTACATGGCAGCAGATTTCTTAGTCCTCTAATGATAATCTCCTGCTGATAAAACTGTGATTTTATCAAAACTACACCAAGCAGTTCAGTATACATCACTGGAATCTTGTTCTCTGCCCTGGTCTCATGCTGCTCTCAAATTACGTAGTAAAAACCTGATGATTAGTGATGAGTGAGCATGCTCGCTACTGCTCGGTGCTTGCCCGAGCATCTCACTGCCCGAGATGCTCGGCGCTCGACAAGTATTTCTGAGGTTACTCGGTGGGAGCGCGGGTCCCCTCCCTGCATGTTTGGCGCTCTTTACAGAGCCAATGAACACTCAGGGATTGTCTGCCACACACTGTAATGCAGCAGCCATGTTGGTTGTGGCATTACAGTGATTGGCTGGCCGCACACCATCATCAGGTCTATATCAGACCTGGCGCCGCCATGCTCGTCACAGTCTACTCTGGAATCAGGCAATGTAGGGAGAGGTGCTGCTGAGCTAGGGTGAGATTTGCTTGTTTCTCAGTTAGTGTAGGTATACCACCATATATTATTCCATCTCAACTAACAGTCCTTCTGAGGACTAATCCAGCTGCATAGATATCAGTGCTAGGCAGGCAGGCAGTATATGTGGCAGACTGCAGGGCATATAGCAAGAAGGACCATTCCAGTTCTGTCTGCTCACGCCTCATGGGCATCTTCCGGCTTATGCTACCCTGGTTGTGAAGGTGATCCGCCGGTGGGGTCTGGGAGTGTGGGAGATCAGGACCTTGTCAAGGAGGTTACTTGACAATAGGGTTCTGTTGACCCACTTCCAGAAGCCCCTGGCCCTCAAGGATTGCCCAAGCCGGGATCTAGAGGTGGGGCTCGGGTTATTAAACTCTAAGCGGATCCCCTTGAAGTTTTGGGACTTGGCTTGGCGCTGCTTCCATGGGAGACTGTATGTGAGGGACAACCTGAAGTACAGGAACTCTGATGACCGGGATTGTCCCCGCGAGGAGTGTGGCAGCATGCTTGAAAGCATGGAGCACTTCCTGCTTCGGTGTCCTTTTAATACAGAGGTCTACAAGAGGGTGGGTGCTTCCATTGGCTGGCCCAGGCTGGCAGGCCTTTCCTATGCGGAGTGGGCCTATGGGGCATTCAGGTCCCTTGGTGGTCGAGATCGGGGCACTTTTTTCTTAGTTAGCTTAGTGACTAGGTTTTACACGTGGAACGCACGGTGTTTATTGTCCACCCAGCAGAAAGTCCTCCCCCGGGAAGAGGTGATTAGGAACATCCTGGGTGACCTGGCAAAAGTGCGCTCACTGGAGTATGAGAGGCTGGGTGCAGGGAGGGCTTCCCTTCTATGGAGGGGGTTCTCATTTAATGTGCCCTAGGGAGAGTTAGGGTATGTGTGTCTGTGATAGGGTTAGTTTAGTCCCTTTCTATATTTTATATTTATTTGTAGGGTCAGATGGATGTGTAGGGTCAGGGAGGGACAGACAGGGACAGTCTTTAGGGATAGGTAGTTAGCATTAGGTTGGTAGTGAGGGTCAGAGAGGGACAGGTAGGGACAGGTAGGGAAAGATTGGTAGGGCGGTAGGGACAGGTTTTTCTTTTTCTTTAATAGGGAGGGACAGGCTGTTTGTGTGTTAGACTAGGGTGAGAGCCTCGGTAGTCTCCAGTTTCCTGGTGGTGGGCTGCTCCCCTCACATTGTAGTTTTTTGTTTTACAGTATCAGAATCTGAATATAGGGCTTGCAAGCACTGAACTTGGGTCTGATCTTTTGGTACATGGTTAGTGGTCTTATGGTTAAGTTGTTATGTCATGTAGGTATATGGTTAGTCTTTGTTATATTGTTATTGTTATGCTGTGTATTGTTGTTACTGTTATGTTGTGTACTGTATATAAATTATGTATGCGTATTGTGCGTGTGGGGGGGTTAGTTTAGGTTGGGTGGGGGGCTTTAGGGGGGTGGAGGGAGGTGTTGTGGTGGTTTTGTGTGGAAAATTGGACGTCCTGCGGGATGCCAGAAAAGGCAAAAGGACCTTTTTTTTGTGTAGGCCACAAACTTTCGTGGTACCTTGCTGTGATAAGGCCACAGACTTTCGTGGGACCTTGGGTGTTTTCAAAAATGGTGGTGGGAAAAAAACCAAAAAAAAAAAATACAAAAACAAAAACAAAACAAAAAAAAAAATGTTTGCTGTGTATTAAGCTTTCGGCCAGGTGGCCTATTTCTTTAAGTTTTTGGCAGTGGGCCAGTTTTGTTGTTTATTTTGGGGGTTAGGTATGAATGTGACTGAATGTTGGAAGGGGTTTTTCTGGATAAATAAAAAAAAAAAAAGAGGTTAAGGTCTTCCCTTGCTGGGGGGAATAAGGATTTTGGGAAAGTATGGACATTTTATGTTTTATGCTGGACATTTTTGCTTTATATTTAGTGGACATTATAATTTTGGACTTGTTTGTGTTTTGTTGGGGTTTTGCATCTTGTTCTTTGTGTAGTGGGTATTTATGGTTTATATTTTTCTAATAAAATAGAGTTCCAGTTCTGTCTGCTGGTGCTTTTACAGATATTTCTAGAAATAGCCCCATGTATCAGGGGCCAGGAATAATTTGTTTTGGATCTTAATCCTGATTATTTGCTTAAAAAGCAATCCAGAGAACACAGTTTTTCTGCTCCATTTGCTTGTTAGCACTGCAGATCCTTTCCATATTACAGCGCTAAAAATCCATATAAGTATGCTGAAGATTCTGCCATTTCTGGCCTCCATTGAAATTTTGTTGCAGTGTATCAGTGAAGTTATTAACACGAGTTCGCTGTTAAAAATTATTTCCTACAGGCCAGCTATTTAAAACTGTGATTTGTCCGTCACACGGATCACATATCACTGTGGTTTAAATCCAGCCATTTGTAGTGAACGTGGAAAATATTGTCCTCTATTTAAAATGGACAAGGCGTGTGGCAAGACACAGGGAAGTGGGCGTGATAGTGATGATGGGGCATGCAGAGGACAAGGCCGAGGTCGTGGGCAAGCTGAAATTGTGCCACAACAAACACCCACATCTTCTCGCTCGACCTTCCTGTCCCAATTAATAGGGAAAAGCAGAACACCACTATTGAACACAGAAAAATGTGAAAAGGTTATTGGTTGGATAGCTTCCAGTCACTTAGCCACCACTACCACCACCCTGTCTTCCACACGGTCAAGTCTCAGTAGCCGTGAGTCTGGACCGCATATTCCTCACCCTGATCCTCTTTCCTCCCACCATGCCGAGTGCCCGGAGACAACTAATCCCACACTTGGACACTCCGAAGAGCTGTTCACTTTTCCATTTATAGATTTGGGCCTCTCGAGCGGTCCACTTGAAGCGGGGCAAGAGGAGATCGCATGTAGCGATGCCCAAATATTTGAGCAACCACGGTCACACGAAGGCGACGGTGGGAAAGTGTCACAAGAGGTGGACGATGATGAGACACAATTGCCAGAAAGTCAGGAGGAGGACCAGGGTGAAGAAGTGGAAGACGAGGTGGTGGATGATATAGGAACTGACCCATCTGGCAGGGGGACATACAGAGAGAGGACAGCAACACACAGGGGGAGGGAGGCATAGTACCACAACAGACAGGAAGAAGCAGTGTGGTGGCTGCAGACAGAAGGTGGGCAAGTGTTCCCCATAACATCAACACGACAGAAGTTGACAGTACAACTGTTAGGTCTTCCCGAGTCTGGTTGTTTTTTAAAGACTGCCGATAACCCCAAAAAGGCCATTTGCACCACCTGGTGTGCAGCTCTTTCTACCTTCACCCCAGGCATAGGAAGCAACCAGTTCTCTTTAATTCTGAGTGATACAGCATTCTCAAACTGTGATGACCCTGAGAAAGACCGATCTAAAGGTCGAAACGTTGGTCTGTTTTATTTTTAGGGCTCACGCCCTGTTCTGTGAAACAAGGGGCACAAGTGAATAAAAAATTTTCATGCATACCACACATACTGGAGTGCCGAAGTTTCTTTCATATAGCATATTTTTTTTCTTCGGAGCACCCACTACAACAGTGAGTGACCCCTCACTCTCTTGCTAACTGCACAACTGTCATACCGTCTGTTCAGTGTGGATGGCCTGAGGAGAGGAGGAGGAGGAGGAGGAGAGCATGGTCAGTCGTCCTCTTGGTGAGGACATGGAAATCTTGCCTTTTAGCAGTCTGGCACGCATGGCTGAATTTATGTTATGCTGCCTTTCCTGTGACCCTCGCGTTCTCCAAATTTTGGCTGACAGTCATTACAGGTTGGTGACATTTCTAGACCCAAGCTACAAGGAGAACTTTCTATCTCTTATTCCCGAGGCGAACAGGTCTACTAAAATGGGGCAGTACCAGAAGGCCCTTGTTGCAGAACTATTAAAAAAATTCCCATCTGAAATCGCTGGCAGCAAAGGTCACAGTTCGTTGGACAACCAAGGAGTACAGGCGAGAGATACAACTCCAATCCAGCAGAGGCAGGGGAACACTGTCAAAGTTCTGGGACAGTTTTCTCAGACCCTCCCATCTCACAGGCCCTAATGTGTGGAGTACTCTCACAAGGAGTGCAAAGTTTAAGAAGATGGTGAGGGAGTACCTTGCCGACTATACCAACATCCTCCGTGATACCTCTGTGCCTTATAATTACTGGGTATCCAAGCTGGACACATGGAATGAACTGGCTCTCTACACCTGCGCTGCCCTAGCGTTTTATCAGAGCGAGTTTTTAGTGCCGCCGGTGGAATTATAACCGATAGGCACATCTGCCTGTCAACTGAAAATGTTGACAGGCTGACTCTTATAAAAATGAACAAGGGCTGGATTGGGCCAGACTTCTCAACACCACCGAATGATAGCAGCGTAACCTAAACTTAAAAACAGTGTCTTTTTTTGGGAGGTCTAATTCTATTCCCATGCACCTCTGTCTTCACACCCAGACATGGGTATACACTTCCTGATTTTGTCTATTTGCTCTTGTCCTCCTTCTCCTCATCCTCCATCACCATATCATTCACCACCATATCTACCATATCACCTCCTCTACGTATCTTGCAAGGGGCACTGGAGTGCCTCCAAATTTTTGGCAGCTTTTGCATTCACTGCATAGGCAAACAGTATGAGAGACCCACCTCTTAATAATGGGAGCATTGGTTTTAGGAGGCTCTCCGACCTCTACGTCTCTTCCAAGGGGCATTGGAGTGCCTCCAAATTTTGAGCAGCTTTTGCATTCACTGCATAGGCAAACACTATGGGATACCCACTTCCTAATAATGGGAACATTGCTTTTAGGAGGCTCTCCAACCTCTACGTCTCTTCCAAGGAGCATTAGAGTGCCTCCAAATTTTTGGCAGCCCTTGCAGTCACTGCATACGCAATAACAGTATAGGAGACCCACTCGTTAATAATGGGAACAACACAACAAAGCATAGCCGGCTGATGGCTCTCTAACAATAGCGAGGGCCGATTGCTGGCCCTTTAAGAATAGTAAGGGCTGCCTGATGGCCCTATAAAAATATGCTTTGTGACTTTCAGAGTCCCTCCATCATAAATGAAACAGGATGTGTCTGATGATGTGTCACACCCCACATGGCCAGATAAGGTTGTAAAATGTTAAAATGCCATTTCCCAGTTAATACATTTGTCTTGGTTGAAAGCAATGCAAAAGTGCAAAAACGCATCAAAACCGCTATGTGTGAACATAACCCAAGGTGTGGAGGAGAATTTATGTTTTTGTATATTTATTTTGCCTTATATACAAGTCATTACCCTGGAAAAGATGTTCCTTAACATATTTCCCAGGAAAATCCATTTTGGCTTCGTTTTTGTATGTTTTATTGTGAGTCCGTAAAAGTGGCATAATACCTCTGACAACGTTGTTGACAGCAGTGACCTGGGAGTCAGAAATGCTTCCAGGCGTCTGCCCCATGCTGTTCCCATGTCATTTGAGAACTGTTCCCATCAATTTGGGCAATTTTTAGGCTCTCTGCAGAGCAGTGGGGGGAGCTGCCTGAAAAATGCTCGAGTTTCCCATAGACTTACATTGGGCTCGTTGCTCAGGTCGAGCACCCGAGTATTCCAATATGCTAGACCCAAGCTTCGAGCACCCGAGCATTTTAGTGCTCACCCATCACTACTGATGATAGGTGAGAAATATTAATCACGCTCTAAACTGTATTTTTGTGTGGTATTTGTTACCTTTGTTTTCTTTCTTTTTTAATGGCATTTATATATGGAGAAGCCTTTGTTAGAATATATAAAAAAAATTCCATCCACAGAGCATGCTATATTTGGATAAATTAAAAAAATTGTTAAAATGCACAAATACAACAAAAAGCAACACAGAATGCACTGGTTGCGGTGTGTTTTCTATTTCCTTATTGATCTTTTGCTAACAGTTAACTTCAGCGTTTTTGTTAGTAAAAATAAAATGCTGGAAAAATACTAGGCAAAAGATTACAAAAAACAGTGAATTTTAAAAAAAAAATCATATGAGCTTGGCCACCACAAAAATATGAAAAATGCTTTCTGTAGACACTATTTGTGGCCCACTTTATAACATTCAAAAAATAGGACTAATTTATATCAATTTTTTTTTCATTGTGACAGACAAGACTAAGGATAGTAAGTCTTCACTACGCGATTATCAAAAACTACAAGCATTTCAACATCATTATGGACAAAGTTTAGGTGTGAAAACAGCAAAGAAGATTATATTGCAGAATAGTCAGTTAGAAGAGAAAAGTTCTGCTCACAAGACTGTTGTAAGGAAAAAAGAGCCCCAGGTGAGTTCATAAATTAAAACATATTGCAAAAATGTATGCAAAATATATTTGTGGTGTAGTTAATACAGCCAGTGATTTTTTTTTTTACAACTTGAAAAGCAGGAGAGAAGACATCACAATGATCTTAGAGAAGCAATAGTTACCCATACATTTGCGTAGGGTTATAAGGTCATTTCCAAACCATTTCAAGTCCATCATTCTAGTGTGAGAAAGATTATTCACAAGTGGAAGACATGGTAGCACAAGACCCATTGATTTTCGCGGAAATTCTTAACCAATATAATAAAAACATGTGACACACTTAATTTGAGGAATAAATAGGCTGTGATGTTTTTATTAAGAGTTACTTTAAATTAATATAAATAGATAAATACCATAAATATCATCCATATATTTTAATACTATAAAATTATCATAAAGCCATATAACAACAATAAACAAAGACCAACTCCACCCAGCAAAAGCTGGGCAATTATCCCTCTAATTAAAACATCACGACAGATCAAAATAAGGAAAGGTGGGAGGGTGTCTTCCTTTTTGATATGACGGCGAATGCCAGCAGCTGACTGGAACTGTTATTTAAATATAAGAGCAAACTGACGCTCTTTTTGATTCAACCAATCATAACTCTTCAAAAAGACCATGCAGCATAACTGCCAAGAACAAGTTCAAACCTGCTCGTGCCTCAGCACAGCAGACTCATATTTATTTTCATCTACAAGAATAAACTGAACACAACTGTTAATAATATATAACCTTATAAACTAGCTATAATAAAATACTCTCTTTGTAGGGTCTGTGCGACCATGTATCCCCATTTTAATATGGCGGGCCCCTCACTCAGGACAGTCGACAATCTTCCCATGAGTGAACTTCCCAGAAAATTTACCCCAAGGTCAGACCGTGATATGCTCAGGGAAATTGCACAAAAAATAAAAAGAGCTACAGCTCAGACTCTAAAGGCCTCAGTTAGAATATTAAAAGAGAACAATTGGGAGAAGACTGAAAAAATATGGCTTGTTTGACAGGGTTGCCAAGAGAAAGCATCTTCTTGTTTCTAAAACTTTTAAAACATGGCAGCACAGCTAAAGGCTTCTTTGGCAGCCAGAGGATCTGGGCGCTTTGCATATATTGAGTCGACAATGAACTCCATTGTATGCATAAGTATCCTAGAGTCAAATATGAAACCATCTATCCAAAAGCTAAAGCTTCATCAAAACTGGGTCAATGATCCTAATAACCACAGCAATCATGCATTAGAATGGCTGAAAAAGAAAATAATCAAGTTGTTGCTACAGCCAAGTCAAAGTCGAGACCTCAGCCCAATTGAAATGCTGTGAAATTCTGTGACAGGACCTTAAAGGGGTTTTCCCACGAATAAAAGTTAATTTTAATCAATAGATCTTGGAATAATAATAACTTCCACAATTGGATGTGTTAAAAACAATGTTCCTGTGCTGAGATAATCTTATAAATGTGCCCCTGCTGTGTAATGGCAGTGTCAGACCATGCAGCTACATGGTCTGATCATACCACAGCTCCTGGACAGGGGAGGAAGCAAAAGAGAATAAGCAGACATTACAGCAGGGGATCGCAAATGATTCTCTCTTGTGATGTAAAACATTTCACTGCCTGTTTTTAAACAATGTTTTACTTCAAATAAAGAATCCTCTGTGATTCCCTGCTGTAATGTCTGTATACTCTTTTGCTTCCTCCCCTTTCCAAGAGATGTGGAAAATGATCGCTGTAAGTTATTGCTGCTAAGGCCACGGCCCCACTATCAGTATTTGATCAGTATTTTTTCTCAGTTGTGGGAGGGGGGGACCAGGAGTGGGTGATAAATGCAGAATTGGAATTGGTGCACTTGTTTTTAATAAATGTATGTACGTGTATATATATACCAGATGGTGGCCCGATTCTAACGCATCGGGTATTCTAGAATATGTATGCGGCCAACCGGGCGTGACTAATCAGCGAAGCAGTGTCTAAATGGGTTGTGCACTACTTTAAATTAACCCCCCAATGTATCCCCCCAGGGCCCCTTATGAATTTTGTAATTACGTCATGTTGTCAATACTGCTTGTGACAACATCGCTGACCACGTACAGCCAGCACGTAATTCCCCTGGCTGCAGCCGGCTCTTGCTTCCGCTTATATGTCACCCCAGGCCTGGATGCCACAAATATTAAAGGCTGTGTCGGAGAGCAGGAGGGAGGTTCCCTGGACAGGGACCATTAGCATGCAGCACCTCCTGTCCCAGGCCAGTAGGGGGAGCAGGCTGCCCCTATAAAAGCTGGAACTGAGGGCAGGGTTAGAAAGACCAGGACCCAATTCTGAAGCATCCAGAAGGGTTCCCAGAGGAAAGGGACAGGTCAGCAGCAGCTGAGGAGTCCGGGAGGCAGAGGAGGAACAGCAAGCCAGGGACAGAAGTGACGAGAGCCGGTCCTGGCTGAGAGAACTACACTACCGGACATTGGGGTCCGAGGCTGTCAGGGTTGCAAGCCCGGCAGCAGATAACCAACCTGCAAGGGATTTCAGGTCCCTTGGCCTGAGAAGCCTGGAGGCTCCGCCACACAGAGGGACCGGTACAGCACGGAGAAGCAACAGGTACCTAAGGCCCGAGTCGCAAGCCATACAGGCGTAGTACACGGCCAGCTCAGGGACATGGGCTATCACACCACGAAAAGGGGGATAGTCAGCAAGGGCAGAGAGCGAACGGTAGGCCTACCCACTCACCCTGACCAGTGGGGCTCGCCCGAATGCTCTCAGACACCCAGACCCATTCCTACCCTGTACTCCTGTTGGGTCATTAGTACTAACTACAATAAAGACCCTGGACTGTTTGAAGCAGACTCTGAACCCTTATTATTGCAGCTTGCACCATCACCCCCAGCATCCTATTACACTGCCCTGAGGCTACACTCTTCCCGTGGGGAGTTATCCTATTCCTGTGCTGCATACCAACATCAGCCTCAGCGGTCTGCCTTGCAGCGGCGGTCATCCCTGACCGCAATCCTCGGGTGGCGTAGTCGGACATTCAAAACCCTACAAATAGACTGCCACAGCATTTGGTCTGACCACCCTGAGCCACGGGATCGGGTTGCCACTACTACCCCCAACATTGCACCGAAGCCCGGTTCCGGGTGCCCCACGGCCCAGGGGGCGAGTCACTTACATCACGACTATTTGCGGCTGCAGCCAGGGGTCTCCTGTTCCACGTACCACGGTGAATGATACGTGACAGAAGTACGTCAGACTGTGACTGACAAAACGTATTCATTAAACGTGACTGAAGTACATCACACACTGTGACTGACAAAACATGTTCAGTACGTCATGGGCAGTTGGTGAGTCACATGACCACATGGGCGGAGTCAGCCCTGCTATCTCCCGACTTGTTCTGAAATCCCGCGTCGCTGATTGGTCCGGCCGCGGCCAATCAGCAACGCGGGATTTCCTGGACAGACAGACGGGATAAGCCTATATATATATATATATATATATATATATATATATATATATATATATATATATATACACACACAGTACAGACCAAAAGTTTGGACACACCTTCTCATTTAAAGATTTTTCTGTATTTTCATGACTTTGAAAATTGTACATTCACACTGAAGGCATCAAAACTATGAATTAACACATGTGGAATTACATACTTAACAAAAAAGTGTGAAACAACTGAAAATATGTCTTATATTCTAGGTTCTTCAAAGTAGCCACCTTTTGCATTGATGACTGCTTTGCACACTCTTGGCATTCTCTTGATGAGCTTCAAGAGGTAGCCACCGGAAATGGTTTTCACTTCACAGGTGTGCCCTGTCAGGTTTAATAAGTGGGATTTCTTGCCTTATAAATGGGGTTGGGACCATCAGTTGTGTTGTGCAGAAGTCTGGTGGATACACAGCTGATAGTCCTACTGAATAGACTGTTAGAATTTGTATTATGGCAAGAAAAAAGCAGCTAAGTAAAGAAAAATGAGTGACCATCATTACTTTAAGAAATGAAGGTCAGTCAGTCCGAAAAATTGGGCAAACTTTGAATGTGTCCCCAAGTGCAGTTGCAAAAACCATCAAGCGCTACAAACAAACTGGCTCACTTGAGGACCGCCCCAGGAAAGGAAGACCAAGAGTCACCTCTGCTTCTGAGGATAAGTTTATCAGAGTCACCAGCCTCAGAAATCGCAGGTTAACAACAGCTCAGATTAGAGACCAGGTCAATGCCACACAGAGTTCTAGCAGCAGACACATCTCTTCAACAACTGTTAAGAGGAGACTTTGTGCAGCAGGCCTTCATGGTAAAATAGCTGCTAGGAAACCACTGCTAAGGACAGGCAACAAGCAGAAGAGACTTGTTTGGACTAAAGAACACAAGGAATGGACATTAGACCAGTGGAAATCTGTGCTTTGGTCTGATGAGTCCAAATTTGAGATCTTTGGTTCCAACCACCGTGTCTTTGTGCGACGCAGAAAAGGTGAACGGATGGACTCTACATGCCTGGTTCCCACCGTGAAGCATGGAGGAGGAGGTGTGATGGTGTGGGGGTGTTTTGCTGGTGACACTGTTGGGGATTTATTCAAAATTGAAGGCATACTGAACCAGCATGGCTACCACAGCATCTTGCAGCGTCATGCTATTCCATCCGGTTTGCGTTTAGTTGGACCATCATTTATTTTTCAACAGGACAATGACCCCAAACACACCTCCAGGCTGTGTAAGGGCTATTTGACCAAGAAGGAGAGTGATTGGGTGCTGCACCAGATGACCTGGCCTCCACAGTCACCAGACCTGAACCCAACCGAGATGGTTTGGGGTGAGCTGGACCGCAAAGTGAAGGCAAAAGGGCCAACAAGTGCTAAGCATCTCTGGGAACTCCTTCAAGATTGTTGGAAGACCTTTTCCGGTGACTACCTCTTGAAACTCATCAAGAGAATGCCAAGAGTGTGCAAAGCAGTCATCAAAGCAAAAGGTGGCTACTTTGAAGAACCTAGAATATAAGACATATTTTCAGTTGTTTCAAACTTTTTTGTTAAGTATATAATTCCACATGTGTTAATTCATAGTTTTGATGCCTTCAGTGTGAATGTACAATTTTCATTGTCCTGAAAATGCAGAAAAATCTTTAGATGAGAAGGTGTGTCCAAACTTTTGGTCTGTACTGTATATATTTATTTTTTTTCTCTGATTGTTCCTCACCTGGTTTTGGCTCCCACTCCTGAGAAAAAATACTGACCGAATGCTGACCAAATACTGATAGTGGGGTGGTGGGCTAAGGGTGATTCTACAAGCTATTCATTCCTCGGCTGTACTTAATTTTTCACTCATTGTTTCTACACTTTGCCGTAGTTTTTTTTTAAATAAATTATGACAGTATTATTTCTCATGTGTTGTTGCTCATCTGAGTTTGTATTTACCTAATTTTAAGGTTTTCTAATGACCAAATGTTTTTCTTACAGTATTATGTCCTGATTTGTAAAACCAGACTTACTTTTTTCCAAGACTGTAGGGTGACAGTCCAAAAATTTTTGTGCAAATTCTTAGGTTTCACCCCTGGGAATAATTCCCTTTGGTGTGATTATAACATACAAAAATGTGTGTAACATTGCAACATTGTTTACTGATGGCTCAATCATCACAAACCTAATAATTATTTGTAATAAATGTCTTGCAGCAAAGTAAATGTACAATTTTACAGTAGTTTCACGGTTTCACTTTTTTTAACGAAACATGCTTTATTTGGTTCAGGGTAGTCATGGTGATGCTTCTCCACACACTGGAGAATAAACTGGTCTTCTTGAGTGCTCAGTGATGAATTGAATGTACTCATGAGTGCAATGGAGCGTTTGGCGGCATCATTCACGATTTTCAATCCGGCGACTTTTGAGGATACATTGATGTAACTTGAATAAGTGTGCCACAGACAAGGATCTTGATGAAGAAAATCTTGGTTTATTTTCAGTGCAATGAACAGTTTTTTTGTGTTGGACGACATGAAGTATTGAAGCTTCTTGTGTGACACAAGGTCTTCGGCAAGCTGCATGCGAGTTGAGCAGATATTGTTGCCTTCCTTCTACAGAGCCAGTATCTTCTCAACCTTTTATGCGGTTGGAACCTCACTGTCAAAAAAAAGTCAGATCCACCATAATCTCACTGAGGTACCACAGGTATCTGTTGAAAGTTTTTATTGCTGCCTCAGCAACAAGCGCGTTGATTCCTTTGTATGTTACAAGTTGTTACATTAATGTCAAGTCATTTCCTGGCGATGTGGCTGGTATCTGACAGAGGTACCAAGCCTTCAAGTGAACAGTAAAAGAGGAAAATTGACAGAGATTTTTTAACTCTGTCAAAGTTAAACAAAATTGGTTTTGAAAAATGAAGCTCTTCAGAGCGTATATCACTTTGGACATCCATCGGGCCCAATTGTAAGCGCCTGAAGTGTTGATGTGTACGTTGGGTTTGCCGACGAACCAAGGAACAGAAGTGCCAGTGTTAACAATTCCTTGTAATCATCTCTTGGATGGCTTTATACAAGCTGCTTGGTGCAAAATTCAACTAGACACTCTTTAAGTGGACCTAACTCAGTTGAAACTATGTCATCTTCCATTCCTGCCAAAAACTTGATTTAATACAGTGGATTCCAGGCAGCTGAAAATCTCTTGAACAACTTTATATTTGGACCTGTTGATGCCGGCTACAATTTATCAAACACGCTTGCACTATTTAGCTTGTGAATGTGGTGCCTACACGGCAAACTCAGTAGTTCTTTCTGTTGCAAGAGGACGCATGCACCAGTCTTTGTACCAGTGTTACTACTGGTCGTGTCGAATGACATGAACTTCACTTTATCCAAGAGCTGACAATCTTGGAGAACCTCGAATACAGCCTTAGCTTGTGCTGCTCCTGTGCTTTTAAGTATCTCTGGGGCTGACAACTTCTCAGTTCCTCTTCCTGACACTAGTACTGCCAGTCGCTCAACAGTTTCATTGCTGGTCTGACTTTCAAACCTTTTCCAGTCCCAGAGTACAGTCAGTGGACCACTGCTGTCAAAGGAAGCTTAGATAGCATTTGCTGCAATCTTTCGATGCTGGCGATGAGCCCATCAGATTCCCTATTCAACGTGAGACTGTCTGGATCATAGCCAAGAGACTGAGAAGCAGAAGCAAGCAGATAGAAGTACTATTAGTGATAGAAAAGTGACCTATCTAGAGCTTCAGCAACTTCTGGAGTTACAATGTTGACAGGTCTTACCGACTTACATTTCTTGAGACTAAAATGCCCTTCGCTCTCATCACTATTATTGTCTGAAGCGTCATTGTTTCTGCAACTGCTACTACTACTGCAAAGTTCAGCCGATGCTTTCGACTGCTGAACTCACTTAGTTTCCTTTTTCTTCATTTCTATGCCTGTAATTCTCTCATAAATAGTGTTGAGCGATACCTTCCGATATCAGGAAATATCGTATCGGATTGGATCGGGCCGATACCCAAAAAGTATCGGATATCGCCGATTCCGATACCGGAAACCAATGCAAGTCAATGGGACACAAATATCGGAATGAAAATAAACCCTTTCTTTCCTTGTAGGTTAATTCTACATGAAGTAAAACAACTAAGAATAATGTAGAATGTATTACGCGAAAAGCCGGCAATTCATCAGCGGCATACACCGGTACCCGACAATTTACAACAGAAAGAATAGAACATCACACATAGATTAGATACATAGAAACATGTCAGTCACATATATATGAAGTACAGTGACAGTGTTGATTACTGTACTTGTCATTTAGTGTAAAGGATTTATTTAAAAAAATAATTGTGTTTTCATGCACCGTCTCTTTAAAAAAGCCGGCCGGCAATTCGGCATCTGTACCCGACAATTTAGAATAGAAGGAACAGAGAATCATACATAGATTAGATAGATAGAAACATGTCAGTCACATATATATGAAGTACAGTGACAGTGTTGATTATTGTACTTGTCATTTAGTGTTAAAATAAAGGATTTATTAAAAAAAAAATTGGCGTGGGGTTCCCCTTAATTTTAGTCTCTAGCGGAGGTTAAGCAGACGGCTGGGGCAGATGTTTGAAGCCTGGGAAGGGGGTAATACCCACGGAGCTTCCCAGCTACTAATATCAGCCCCCAGCTGAATACCTAGGCTTTACTAGCTACTAAAATGGGGGACCCCCTCAAAAAAATGACGTGGGGTCCCCCCTAATTTAATAGCTAGCAAAGGCTAGGCAGACAGCTGGGGGCTGATATTAATAGCCCAGGAAGGGTGCCATGAATATTGGCCCCCTCCCAGGCTAAAAACACCAGCCGTCAGCCGCCCCAGAAATGGCGCATCCACAGGATGCGCCAATTCTGGCACTTAGCCTCGCTCTTCCCACTGCCCTGTAGCGGTGGCAGTGGGGTAATAGGGTTGGGGTTGATGTCAGCTTATAATGCCAGCTGACATCAAGCCCAGGTTAGTAATGGAGAGGCGTCTATAAGACACCCCCATTACTAACCCAATAGTCAAAGTTAAAAAAAAAAAACACAAACACCCAGAATAAAGTCCTTTAATTGAAATAAACACACAATTCTTTATTGTTCTAAATTAAACCATACTTACCGTCACGCCCATTCCAGCTGAAGCCAATGATCTCCTGCAATAAAAGAAAAATAATAAAGCAACATCATCCTTACCTTTCCATGGTTCCCAGGATGGCTCCAGCTCTGCTACATCGAGATGACAGGCTGGACCGCAGCAGAACGCTGCCATCCAGCCTGTCATCCCGCAGACACTGAGAAGCGCAGGCATGCTTGCGCTCCTCAGTGTCTCTCTGTGACGGCATCCAGATGAGCCGAGTTCATGTCCAATGAACTCAGCTCACCTCATGCACGTCACTGACAGCGTGGGAGAATTCTCCTGCACTCAGCGCTTCAGCGTGAGAATTCTCCCACGGTGTCAGTGACGTGCATGAGGTGAGCTCATGTCCAATGAACCCGGCTCACCTCATGCACGTCACTGACAGCGTGGGAAAATTCTCCTGCACTCAGCGCTTCAGCGTGAGAATTTTCCCACGCTGTCAGTGACGTGCATGAGGTGAGCTCATGTCCAATGAACTCGGCTCACCTCTTGCACGTCACTGACAGCGTGGGAAAATTCTCCTGCACTCATTGCTTCAGCGTGAGAATTTTCCCACGCTGTCAGTGACGTGCATGAGGTGAGCTCATGTCCAATGAACTCGGCTCACCTCATGCACGTCACTGACAGCGTGGGAAAATTCTCCTGCACTCAGCGCTTCAGCGTGAGAATTTTCCCATGCTGTCAGTGACGTGCATGAGGTGAGCTGAGTTCATTGGACATGATTTCACCTCATTCACGTCACTGACACCGTGGGAGAATTCTCACGCTGAAGCGCTGAGTGCAGGAGAATTCTCCCACGCTGTCAGTGACGTGCATGAGGTGAGCCGAGTTCATTGGACATGAACTCGGCTCATCGGGATGCCGTCACAGAGAGACACTGAGGAGCGCAAGCATGCCTGCGCTTCTCAGTGTCTGCGGGATGACAGGCTGGATGGCAGCTTTCTGCTTCGGTCCAGCCTGTCATCTCGATGTAGCAGAGCTGAAGCTGTCCTGGGAACCATGGAAAGGCAAGGATGAGGTTGCTTTATTATTTTTCTTTTATTGCAGGAGATCGTTGGCTTCAGCTGGAATGGGCGTGACGGTAAGTATGGTTTAATTTAGAACAATAAAGAATTGTGTCTTTATTTCAATTAAAGGAGTTTTTTCTGGGTATTGTGTTTTTTTTAAATACTTTACTAGAAATTCATGGTGGTCATGTCTAATATTGGCGTGACCCCATGAATTTCGGGCTTAGGGCCAGCTGATAATGCCAAGCTGGCGTTAACCCCTTTATTACCCAGTGAGCCACCGCACCAGGGCCCTGGATGAGTTGGGTACAGCGCCAGAAGATGGCGCTTCTATGAACGCGCCATTTTCCGGGGTGGCTGCGGACTGCAATTTGCAGCGGGGGGGGGGGGCAGAAAGCTTGGGCCTCCCTGCGCTGCGGATTCCAGCCCCCAGCTGCCTAGTTGTACCTGGCTGGACACAAAAATAGGGCGAAGCCCCACGTCAATTTTTTTTTAATTATTTCATGAATTTCCTGAAATAATTTTAAAAAAATTGACGTGGGGCTTCGCACTATATTTGTGTCCAGCCAGGTACAGCAGGCAGGAATGGGCTGCGCCCAACCACCAGCTGCCTATTTGTACCTGGCCGGACACAACAATATAGGGAAGCCCTTTTTTTCTTTATTATTTCATGAATTTCATGAAATAATTAAAAAAAAAATACGTGGGGCTTCTCCCTATTTGTGTGTCCAGCCAGGTACAAATAGGCAGCTGGGGGATGGAATCTGCAGCACAGGGAGGCCCAAGCTTTCTGCCCCCCCGGTGCAAATTGCAGCCCGCAGCCACCCCGGAAAATGGCGCGTTCATAGAAGCTGGATGCTGTACCTGGCTGGCATACAAAAATATAGCAAAGCCCACGTCAAAATTTTTGGGAAAAATTAATTAAAAAATAAATAATAATTTAGGGACTGCATCTTTATTAACTCCTCAAATGTCATTTAGTGTTAAAATAAAGGATTTATTTAAAAAAAAATTGGCGTGGGATTCCCCGTAATTTTAGTCTCTAGCGGAGGTTAAGCAGATGGCTGGGGCAGATGTTTGAAGCCTGGAAAGGGGGTAATACCCATGGAGCTTCCCAGACTACTAATATCAGCCCCCAGCTGATTACCTAGCCTTTACTAGCTATTAAAATGGGGGACCCCCCCAAAAAAATGACGTGGGGTACCCCATATTTAATAGCTAGCAAAGGCTAGGCAGACAGCTGGGGGCTGATATTAATAGCCCAGGAAGGGTGCCATGAATATTGGCCCCCTCCCAGACTAGAAACACCAGCCGTCAGCCGCCCCAGAAATGGCGCATCCATAGGATGCGCCAATTCTGGCACTTAGCCTCGCTCTTCCACACTGCCCTGGTGCGGTGGCAGGGGGTAATATGGTTGGGGTTCATGTCAGCGCCAGCTGCCATGAAGCCCAGGTTAGTAATGATGGGCGTCTATAAGACACCCCCATTACTAACCTACAAAGTGTTAAAAAGAAAAAACACATTACACCCAGAAAAAAAATAATTTATTTGAAATAAAACACACAATTTTATTTAATTCTTAGTTTACTTAAAAAAAAATAGTTACCTGTCCACGTTCCTGCGCTGATCTCCCATGCACAGCTGTCACATCTGGAGATGGTGACAGCTGTGCATGGCTGCTGTAAGCTCACGCTGCCGGGAACACGTCCGCTCCCGGCAGCGGGAGCCACTGACTGAGGTCACCGGAGTGCATTCAGGCAGCGCAGCTCCGGAGACCTCCTTTACGGCACTGCTGTACCGTGGGAATTTCTCACGATACAGCAGGGCCGTAAAGGAGCTGACCGGAGCAGCGCTGCCTGAACTCCGGCGAACCCGCTTATGCAATGACGGGGCTGCTTTACGGCCCCATCATTCTAGCGGCGGCAGTGGTTCAGAGCGGTCACATTCTATGTGGCTGCTCTAAACTGGAGATCATCGTGGGACACTCGTGGACTACTACGGAGGGGTAAGGATAAGGTTGTGGTTTAATATTTTATTACAGGAGATCGATGGCTTCAGGGAATTAGGTGTCTAAGTGAGTATAGGTGTAGTTTTTTATTTTTTACTTTATTTTAGGTGGCGATCAGCGGGGACAGGTAATGTATAAACTAATTTATTGTAGGTAACCACTGGCCACCAATGACATGTATTTAAAATTTATTGGGGACACAGTAGGGCAATTTAAATAGCAGGATCAGGCTGATGGGATCTACTGCTCCCATTGAGCTGATCCTGCTGGCACGAGTGGACGGGGGACAGACATAGGCCGATGGGAGTAGTAGTGTCACATCGGCCTATGTCTGCCTGCACGCACACACCCGCACACATCGCACAGACACTGCACACACCCGCAGACATCGCACAGACACCCCGCACACACTCGCAGACACACGCACAGACACCCCGCACACACCAATCATGATGGGTCTGATCGTCTGGGAGGTGAGGCTGACCTGTGCGGCCGTGGGAAAGTTCATGTGAGTTCATGCAATGCAGTCAAGCATGAACTCACATGAACCCTCTGAGGGCACCGCGGCTACATCAAATGAACAGCTGATCGACATCACCTGATACCTCAGCTGTTCATTTGAAATAACCGGCGGGAAAGCGCAGCACAGAACGGGAAAGCCGGCGGTGAAGTCTTTTCACTGCCGGCTTCCCCGCCCGGGTCCTTCGCTCCCCGCTCCTTGGTGCTGCGCTCCCCGCCCGGTCCTAACTTACGATCGGGATGGGAGGTGGCGAGGGGAGCGGAGGATCGGGGTGGGAGGCTGCGGGGAAGCAGTATGGGGCTGTGCGATTCTTTAAAAGCCGGCGGCTTTTTACCACCCGCCGGCTTTTAAACGATCAGGAGAATTCTCCCACGCTGGGATGGCATTCTGATGACAGGCTGGATCTCAGCTGAGCGCTGCCATCCAGCTTGTCATCCTTCAGAGACACTGCAGAGTGCAGGCATTATGGGAACTTCCGATTCCGGTATTCGATATTGTAAAAGTATCGGAATTAAATATCGGAATTCCGATACCGCGAATATCGGCCGATACCCGATATTTCAGTATCGGAATGCTCAACACTACTCATAAATCTTCTTTCCTCGACCTTGGCCAGCTTTCTGTCTAATGGTCCTATGCTTCCATGATGACTTTTTTCTCTTTGAGCAAGCAAGAAGTCACGGTCTTCCTGAAGTTTTATAAGTTTCATGGCATCAGCAGGAGCGACATCAAACAAATCAAGTTTATTAATGAATTCCTTCTCCTTGGATTCTTGTGTTTTGTTTCGCTGTTCAGAATTCTTTTTGAGACTCTTCCATTGACCAAACAGACTCATCACCTAACTCATCACGTGATATTGTTGCCTTGTTGGAATTCTCACTTTTTCACAGAAACAAAGTACTTTGTGGCTGCAATGGTAGCACTGATACATGTTGGTTGCGATTTTCTACAGTGCAGGAAATAAAACCTGGCCAACACCTGCCATTTTGACGGCAGCTTAGAACTAGTAATACTGCCTGCTGTCCTTCCAATTAACCACATTTCTCTTACACTGCTATTTGAAAAAGCCATTTTTTCTGACAACAGTGACTAAATTTGTGGGAGGCCTAAATAGCAAACATAAAACCACATTTCATTAAAGTTTGATACATTGCTGCTAAGGATGAGCGAATCGCTGTGTATTTGGCTGTTCACCTCCTTTGCCATTAGCAACCTATGCTAATGAGTGAGGAAGAGGCTTCAGCATCAAAGTTTGTTGACTGGCTGCCCTGCCCTCAGCCTTTCAACAAACTTTATTGTCCAGGACGGAAGCTGGGGCAGTGAATGGAGCGTGAGTGCACGCTACTGCGCATGCTCTCCCTCTGCTCCATTCACTTCCAGTGTGTGCTGGACAGCGGCCGAAGCCAAATACACAGGGATTCGCTCATTCCTAGTTGCTGCAAATCACCCTAATATCGCTCCTCAACACTTGCAAATTACTATTGTAAATTAAAGTAAGTTAACTTCAGGCAGAAATGTAATAAGTAAAAGACACATGGGAGTAGTTTAGGCTACTGCGTAAATATTTAGAAATTAGACTTACTTAAAACAGTGAATAATACTGAATGCTGTCTGTATTCTGGCAAGTTTACTTTGAAACAGGAAATATAAACTAATATTAATAATATTAAATATTCTTTACAAATTACAAATACGTGAATTGGAGAGAGTTTCAAGGAGCTGTTATTACCCTTATTGCTGCTCTATATTGAAGCTACCCAAATCCTATTTTAACAGTTATTAAAGGGATATGTCACACTTTGAGTGACTGCAGACTTATGAATCTCCCAGCACAGACACTGCGCTGCGGGGATTCACCGTTATGAAACCCAGTAACGAAGAATATGTATGTGTTATACATATGTGGCACCAGTCAATTGTCCCAGCACAACAGCGGCTCTCTGCTTACCAGTCATAGAATACATGTCCAGTACACCGCATATTTTTCTCTTGAATCCAGACACCAGGTTTGCCATCATACTGGGGAAGCCATTTCGCTCCAGGGATATACGGCAGGGCCATGGGTATCAACGGAGTCACGACCCCTGCTGGTGGGACGGCTGCTACGGCCTGTGCAACGCCGGGCGCAAGTTGAGCATCAGGAGCGTTAACCGTTGCTCTGGCGGCTTGCTGGTCGTCGGCCATGGTTGCGCCCCCCTAGTGAACTGTAGCCTACCTTCTTTACTTGGATCGGGTAGGCCGCAGCTCCGAAGGCAACGGTCTCCTTCCAGGACCTTGCGTCTCCCTCGCGGCTGACGTCAGAGCGTGCGCTTGACAACGGTCTCCTTCTAGGACCTGATGCTTCCTGCTTCGGCGTCAAGGCGCGAGGCGGGGCCTGGGCTTCGCGCGCTTCCAGCGGATACGCCCCTCTACTTCCCGCGCGGCGACAGGAAAATGGCGGATAATGACGGGAAACCTAGGGAATGGCGGGAAATCTTCACCACAGTAAGTGTTACAGTCTTTTAAGGCGCACAGTACCCGGTGGCAACGGGCACGGAATCCTGTTCATTGCAACGGGCACGAAATCCTGTTCGTGATGCCAGAAGTTGACGCGCCCCCGGGGCAATGGGGTACTCAGCAGCCGGGCCTATGGATGCTGGTGGGGGATATCACGGTGGCTGGCCCGGTCCGTGGCCCAGGGCGGTCAACCAAAAAGGGGGATTGTAACTTGGATAGAGATAAAAATAAAATAAATAGTTCGTGACGCCACCTGTGGTACCTGATAAGGATTACCAGCGCTGCTGCAGACCTCCGGGGGGTGATGGGATGGCAGCTGAGGTGTTTCTGCTCCCCACAGGTGGAGTGGGCCCCCGGGGCAGTGTGGAGTTTGATGGTGGTGATGCTGGGACTTGTAGTGCAGGTGGATGGCGCAGCAGGAGTAACTGACAGAGATAGGGGATTCGCTTCAATACCTTTACTGGTGCGGATGTCAGGTACGGTCCAGGGTACTCAGTAGGATGGGTGCACTTCAGGACTTCTCTCCAGTGAGCGGGTATAAGGCCTCCTGGTCCGTGTCTGCCTCTCTGTATGCTCCTGGCCAGCCTGCAACTGGGCCTAGCTTATGTGTCGTGCTGTTCCTTCACCTGTCGCTCGGTAGTAGGACCTTCTGCTGGTAACCACTCTCCCTGGACGCCGGGGCCTTGTGGTTCCTGGTTTTGTAATGGGTCTAGCTTCAGGTCGTCCTGGGACTTGTAGTCCTCCTGGAATGCCAGTGATCCCTACTGGGTATAAAGGGACCCTGTAGGCGTGGACCCGATGTCCGGTTTGTATACTGGGGTGAGCCTATGATGCTCCTCTGCCCCCTCAACTCCTCTCTCCTCTCCTCTTGCCTTCGGCCTCACTCAGGGCCCTGAGTACAGCAGCAGACGCGCTGCGTCTTCGCTGCTCTCAGCGTCAGCACGCTCTCAGACTCTCTCTCAGTCTGACTACTAACTGAACTGCCTGGCTCCACCTTCCATATATATATCCCTAACGGGCTCTCTCTGGTGGTATGAGGTGGAAGGGTGGAGGTGTTTGTATGTAATGAGGGCCTCTTGTGGAGAAATCCGTCCATGCACCCTGGGTCCTGTGGTACCTGTGCACAGCAGGGTGCCACACATACCCCAGGCACGTGGGTGTGGCCTCGCTCTCTATACACTTGTATTGAGCAAGGCTGCACCTTCTAGTCGGACGCGCCCACTGGCCGTCAACGTCACTAGACGGGGCGTGGCCTCACTCCATACAAGTGAATGGAGAGAGGCGGTGCTGAATGGCTGGGGGTATGTATAACATATACAAAGCTTCCGGTCCCGGGTATCAAACTGGCGAAGCCCCGCAGCGCACAGTGTCTGCGCTGGGGGGATTCATAAGTCTGCAGTCACACAGAGTGACTGCAGACTTATCACTTTTGTCACCCTACTCTACATATATAGGAAGCAACATGAATGGAAAAAAACATGCTTCATGCTTTATGCTTTTATTCATTGGGATTTTCAGAAAAATTGTTTTTTGCATTTTTTCTTCCTGCTTTTTGCAGCAGAAAAACACTGCAGTCAGATGTTGACTGGAGGGTCAGTAGAAATCAATGATTTTTTGTGGCTTTTTTGCTGTTTCTGCATTTTTTTTACTGTTTTTGCGCTATTTCATGCTCTAGACAAGTTTTTTAAAGCATTTTCTTCTATGCTTCTATACAGCAAATAAAACATGAGGAAAAACATGCATATGAACAAATTTAATTAAATTCATAGCATTTTTCACTGGCTAAAAAAAACAAAACCTTGCACAAAAAAAGTGTAAAAGAAACCCTAGGGCATGTTCACATGGAATCTTTTAGACATCGGTATCCCCAACAAGTTTTCAAAAGAAAACGCCTGTGATGTTTCTCCTGAAGCATCTTTGTTGTTGTTTTTTTTTTTTATTGTTTTTGCTTCGGATCTCTTGCCGGCCTCCTTTTTTTTATGATTTAAACTTTAATTAGCGAGTGGCTACCTAATGAAAGATGCTGAAAGAAGGAACTCCCTTCCTTTAACCACTTCCCTGATTTCAAAGTCTAAAGCAGTTAAAAGAAAAGGCAAAAGACGGAACATGTGCCCAGCAAGTTGTATTTATATTGCTGTGCATTATGTTCATTCTTTGTATAATTTTTTTAGTGCTTTCTCAAGGATTTTTAGGACAAGTTTATTTTGTTGCCAAATAACTTGTCCCACATATTTATTTATTTGGGTAAAGCAGTTGAGGTGTAATTAAAAGCACTTCTGAAAAAAATGGCTAAAAACATTAATGTAGTTTTGCAGGTGTAGCAATGTAGTGCTGTGCTGAAAAAATCAGGAACCAGAAAGTCAGCTGTACTGTACAGCCTGCGCTGCCTCTCCTTGTGCTAGAACAGGTAGGGTAACCGCTGGAGTGTAGCAGACTTTCCTGAGCAGAGGATGTGGCTGAAGATGTTTTGAGAGAGAAGAATTCAAGTCTCCTCTTTAGAGCAAAATATTTATAAACCATTTCTGCAAAGCATTGGCAGCTACAGTACATCCTCTACTTAGCCTACTGTGGTAGAAGCTATGAAAATTAGTAGTACAGTTTACACAAGCAAGCAAAAGCTTCAAATTATTTTTTTTAATTCCCCACTAGTGTTGAGCGAACGTGTGTTGTTAACCCTTTCGGCGAGGGCGCTCGGGTGCTTGCCGAGTATTTGCAGCATGCTCGGCATCTATGTTAGTGCCACCGCGGCTGCCTATGTCACGGCTGTTAAACAGCTGTGACACATGCAGGGATTGCCTCCCCATTTGAGAAAATTCTGCATACTTCCCTATTGGTATATACCAGTGTTTCCCAAACCCCATCCTCACGGCTCCCCACAGGTCATATTTTCAGGATCTCCTTAATATTGCATAGGTGAGAGAATTCCTGATGCCTTGATGATACTTCAATCACCTGTGTAATACTAAGGAGATCCTGAAAACATGACCTGTGGGAGGCCGTGAGGATGGGGTTTGGGAAACACTGGTATATACAGTATTTCCATTTGTTAACTCACGAGTTTCTTCAACCAACATTGAGTGGATCATTAACATACAGTATTTGCTGCAGTCAGGCGTAAAGTGAGTAGGTTTGGACTAAGCAGTAGGGATGAGTGGACCCGTGGAAGTTTAGGTTCTGGTACCCGACTTGAACTTTTGTCTAAAGTTTGGTTCAGGTACCAGAACTTTACCCGAACTTGAACCAGGACCCAAACACCTTTGAAAACAATAGAGACCCGAACTTTGGATCTGGGGAAAAAAATCTCTCTCTCTGCAATGAACATCCCAGGAACTCGGACCATTGCAATGGACTTCTGGGAGAAGTCTGTGTTTGGCGTTTAGCACTGGACACTAACTGTCTGGTATGAACGCTGAAATTTAATGTTTGGATTCGCTCATCTCTACTAGGTTGCCATAACAGGACAAATCCTAGAGATAATAGTGTGCTGCATGCAGACATCTTTCAGTATGGACTGTACTTATGTACAATAAAATGGTATACTAACCATGTGCTGCGTGCTAAGTACTTGTGATGTGTTGTAGATTTTATGTCATTTTTAGCGAACTACACTATCCAATTAGTCTAAACATTTGTGAATATTTGGGAAATTGTAATAAAAAATGTTAGGAGATCGGAACTACACAACCGTATCTCCAATTGGTATCATCTTTTTAAGTTGTTTGGAAGTTTTATGCCACCATGTTTTTGTTTTAGTTTTCTTGTGAAAATTCATGCAAACATAGAAAGACCATTCAGGTGAATGACATATTGACTACTTTTTCCCAGAAAATTAAAAAGTTAGGTTTATGTTGCATATTTTGCAGAAGAAGTCTGTTGTATAGTTTTGTAATAAGTCCCTTTTGCAAAAATAACAAAAGTTTAATAAAAAAAAAAAAATCTTGTAAGATTGTGTGCTCTCTGGTATTTGAGCACATGAGATAAGGCACAGCCTTAGGTAATGTAAAGTAAAGACATGGCTGTAATGACGCTGTAATACTGATTACATTGATGTCTTTGATGAAGAAATCCGCTTTGTTGTTCTTTAATCACCTTTTGAAGTTTTTTGCTCTTCTCCTCCTTGTCGATTCCCCGGCCCCTCTGCCTGCCTCCAGTCTGTGATTCCCCGGCACCTCCGCCTGCCTCCAGTCTGTGATTCCCTGGCCCTATTGACTGCCTCCAGTCTGTGATTCCCTGGCCCCTATGCCTGCCTCCAGTCTGTGATTCCCCAGCCACTCTGCCTGCCCCCAGTCTGTGAAACCCCAGCCCCTCTGCCAGCCACCAGTCTGTGATTCCCTGGCCCCTCTGCCTGCCTCCAGTCTGTGATTCCCCAGCCCCTCTGCCTGCCCCCAGTCTGTGAATCCCCAGACCCTCTGCCAGCCTCCAGTCTGTGATTCCCCGACCCCTCTACCTGCCTCCAGTCTGTGATTCCCCGGTAACTTTGCCTGCCTCCAGTCTGTGATTCCCCGGCCCCTCTGCCTGCCTCCAGTCTTTGATTCCCCGGCCCCTCTGCCTGCCTCCAGTCTGTGATTCCCCGGCCCCTCTCCCTGCCTCCAGTCTGTGATTCCCCAGCCCCTCTGCCTGCCTCCAGTCTGTGATTCCCCAGCCCCTCTGCCTGCCTCCAGTCTGTGATTCCCCGGCCCCTCTGCCTGCCTCCAGTCTGTGATTCCCCGGCCCCTCTGCCTGCCTCCAGTCTGTGATTCCCCGGGCCCCTCTGCCTGCCTCCAGTATGTGTTTCCCCGGCCCCTCAGCCTGCCTCCAGTCTGTGATACCCTGGTCCCTCTGCCTGCCTCCAGTCTGTGATTCCCCGGCCCCTCTGCCTGCCTCCAGTCTGTGATTCCCGGCCCCTCTGCCTGCCTCCAGTCTGTGATACCCTGGCCCCTCTGCCTGCCTCCAGTCTGTGATTCCCCGGCCCCTCTGCCTGCCTCCAGTCTGTGATTCCCGGCCCCTCTGCCTGCCTCCAGTCTGTGATTCCCCGGCCCCTCTGCCTGCCTCCAGTCTGCGATTCCCTGGTCCCTCTGCCTGCCTCCAGTCTGTGATTCCCCCACCCATATGACTTTGGTCTTTGAATGACAGGTCACTGCTGAGATTTCAAACACAAGGCTGGGGTCAGGCATAGGGGCCGGAAATCACAGAGCGGGAGGAAAAGACCCAGTGCACAGTCCTGGCCCTGTTAACCAAAATGTAATTAGCACAAAGACTCAAATGGTGATTAAAGAAGAACCACAAAGCAAATTTCTTCACCAAAGATATCGATGTAATCAGTATAGCAGCACCATTACAGCCATGTCTTAACATTACAAAATTGTGCTGATGGGTTCTGTTTAAGCTTTATTAACCTAACAACTTATTTAATAATAAATGTTTCAATACAGGATAGTCTTTACCTACCATATTATTTCTACATTCCATCTTTTACAGAAGAAAAAAAAGGATCAAATAATAGAAGAGAATCTAAAGAAGAGTAAGGAAGCAGAAGAGAAAAAGGAACAGCAACAATGGAAGATTATGGCCACATCTTTGGAAAAAGAAGTCATGGGGGATTTCGTCTCTGGATTAAAAAAACTGGACACTTTCATCATATCTTTGCAGACACTATCTGTGAAATACCAAGCACAGCTATGGGCACTACAAATTTGCTTTGATAAATGGACTGAAGAGTGCAAAATGAAATGTAGGTAATTTTATTACAGAAATGGAAAACTTCTGTTTTTTTTTGTTTACAGGCTAAATACAGGCTATAGTGATGAGCGAGCATACTCGAAAGTACTCGGAGCTCGCCGAGTACTTGTAAGATTCTCGGGCGGATGCTCGGGTCCCCTCCCTGCATGTTTGGCGCTCTTTACAGAGCCAATGAACATGCAGAGATTGCCTGCCACTCACTGTAATGCCGCAGCCATGTTGGTTGTGGCATTACAGTGATTGGCTGGCCGCACAGCGTCATCAGGTCTATATCAGACCTGGTGCCGCCGTGCTCGTCAATCTACTCCGCAATCCGACAGTGTAGGGAGAGGTGCTGCTGAGCTAGGGAGAGATTTGCTTGTTTATTAGGTAGTGTAGGTAGAACAGAAGTATATTACTCATATCCATCTCAACAAACAATCCTTCTGAGGACTAATCCATCTGCAGTAATATCAGGCAGGCAGTGTATATAGGCAGGCAGGCAGGGTATATTGCAGACTGCAGTGCACATAGCACAAGAGGCTCCATTCCAGTTTTGTCTGCTGCTGCTGCTGATAGACATTGCTAGACATAGACCCAGGTCTCAGGGGCCAGGAATATTTTTTTGGGGATCGTAATCCTCATTATTTGCTTAAAAAGCAATCCAGAGAACACCATTTATCTGCACCATTTGCTAGTTGGCACTGCAGAATACAGCCAGGTCCTTTGCATTATTACAGTGCTAAAAATCCAGCTATTTATAACTGTGGTTTGTCCGTCACACGGATCACATATAATTGCACTGAAAATATTGCCATTTCTGGCCTCCATTTAAATTTTGTTGCAGTGTGTCAGTGAAGCTATTGACACCAGTTTGCTGTTAAAAATAGTTACCTACAGGCCAGCTATTTAAAACTGTGGTTTGTCCGTCACAGGAATCATATATAATTGCGTTGAAAATATTGCCATTTCTGGCCTCCATTTAAATTTTGTTGCAGTGTGTCAGTGAACTGATTGACATGAGGTTGGCACTGTTAAAAATAGTTACCTACAGGCCAGCTATTTAAAACTGTGGTTTGTCTGTCACACGGATCACAAATGTGTGGAAGGTATTGTCCTCCATTTAAAATGGGCAAGGCACGTGGCAAGGGACGGCGAACTGGACGTGATGGTGATGGTGCATGCAGAGGCCGAGGCCGTGGGCAAGTTGAAATTGTGCCACAACAAACACCCACATCTTCGCTCCCATTCCTAGGGGACCTCAGCACACCACTATTGAACCCAGAGCAGTGTTAAAAGGTTGTTGGTTGGATAGCGGATAATGCTTCCAGTCACTTTGCCACCACCACCACCCTGTCTTCCACATGGTCAAGTCTCAGTAGCCGAGAGTCTGGACTGCATATTCCTCACCCTGATCCTCCTTCCTCCCACCATGCCGAGTGCCCAGAGACAACTGATCCCACACTTGGACACTCTGAAGAGCTGTTCACTTTTCCATTTATAAATCCGGTCCACTTGAAGCGGGGCAAGAAGAGATTGCATGTAGCGATGCCCAAATATTTGAGCAGCCACGGTCACATGAAGGCGACGGTGGGAAAGTGTCACAAGAGATGATGATGAGACACAATTGCCAGAAAGTCAGGAGGAGGACCATGGTGCGGAAGTGGAAGACGAGGTGGTGGATGATATAATAACTGACAGAACCTGGCAGGAGGACATGCAGAGTGAGGACAGCAGCACATAAGGGGAGGGAGGCGGAGCACCCCAACAGGCAGGAAGAAGCAGTGTGGTGGCTGCAGACAGAAGGCAGGCAACCGTTCCCCGAAACACCAACACGAAGGAAGTTGCCAGTACAACTGTTAGGTCTTCCCGAGTCTGGTTGTTTTTTAAAGACTCTGCTGATAACCCCAAGAAGGCCATTTGCACCACCTGCCAGGCCAGCATCAGCAGGGTTGGCAAAACTACCAGCTTGACCACCACCAGCATGATCAGGCACATGGCAGCAAAGCATCCGACTTTGTGGGCCGAACCCCAGGGTCCAGGAACAGTGTCTGCGTGTGGCACCACTGCTTCTTCCGCTGTTGTGCATGCAAGCCAATCCCCTGTCCATGGTGCATGCGAAGATGCCTCCTGCCCTGCACCTGTCGTTGCACACTCTCAACTAGCAGCATCAGGAAGCACGTCCACATCCTTGTCCCAGCGCAGCGTTCAGTTGTCCATACCCCAGTCCTTGGAAAGCAAGCGCAACTATGCAGCCAACGCCCCACAGGCCACACTACTAAATTCCCACATTTCGTGACTGCTTGCACTCGAAATGTTGCCTTTTAGGCTCGTGGATATGGAAGCTTTCCGCAACCTGATGGTGGCGGCCGTCCCTCGGTACTCGGTCCTCAGCCACCACTATTTCTCTCGGTGTGCCGTCTCTGCATTACACATGCAGGTGTCCCAAAACATTAGCCGTGCCCTCAACAACGCAGTTACCGGGAAAGTTCACCTAACCATGGACACGTGGACAAGTGCTTGTGGGCAGGGACGGTACATCTCACTGATGGCACACTTGTTTAACATAGAGGAAGCCGGGACACAATCGGACCTTGGGACGGAACACATCCTCCCGAAGCCAAGGATTGTGGGCGCTAGGTGAATCAGGGTTGCCCCCACAGTATACAGCTCCTGCACCTCATCCTCCTCAGCCTCCTCCTCCTCTTCAGCCTCCATCTCCGAAATGACTACATCAGTCACAAGCTGGAAGCACTGCAGCACTGCCTTGGCCAAGTGGCAACAGGCTGTGTTGAAGCTAATATGCTTAGGTGACAAACCGCACAATGCTGAAGAGTTGTGGACAGCTCTGAAAGAGCAGGCAGATCTGTGGCTCACACCGCTGAACCTACTGCCAGGCATGGTCGTGTTTGACAATGGCCGGAACCTGGTGGTGGCTCTGAGGCGAGCTGAGCTCACACACGTACCATGCCTGGCCCATGTGCTTAACCTCGCGGTACAGCGGTTTCTCAAATCCTACTCGGAGCTGCCGGATCTGCTTGTTAAAGTACGCTGCCTGTGTGCCCATTTTAGAAAGTCAGCTACAGTTTCCGCCACCCTTGCCGTGTTTCAGCAGCTTTTGGAGCTTCCGGCTCACAAACTGATGTGATGTCCCCACACATTGGAACTCTACACTGCAGATGTTGGGAAGCATTTGTGAGCACTTGTTGAGTACCAGCATCAACAAGGCTGTCGGTATTCAATTCAGACTCCACACATAAGACCTCAGGAGTGGACATACTGTAGATGTCAGACATATGTACCATCCTCCAAAACTTTGAGGACTCCACCAAGATGGTGAGCGGCGATGATGCCATAATTAGCTTCACCATCCCACTTCTCTGTCTTCTGAAACGCTCTCTCCTCGCAATCAAAGAGGATGCATTGCAGGTGGAGGACGATGAGATGGAGCAAGGAACCATACAGGGTGATTACACACAGCCCAGCCTCATCTCATCCCAACATGGATTGGGTGACAATGAGGAAGAGGAGGAGGAAGAACAGGAGCTAGTTTCCTGCGCTATAGACGGTACTACCTGCACAAGTGTCATACCGTCTGTTCAACGTAGATGGCCTGAGGATAGAGAGGAGGAGGAGGAGAGCATGGTCAGTCATCCTCTTGGTGAGGACACAGAAGTCTTGCCTGTTAGCAGTCTGGCACGCATGGCTGAGTTTATGTTACGCTGCCTTTCCCATGACCTTCGCGTTCTCAAAATTTTGGGTGACAGTCATTACTGATTGGTGACACTTCTAGAACCACTCTACAAGGAAAACTTTATATCTCTTATTCCTGAGGTGGACAGGTCTACATAAATGGGGCAGTACCAGAAGGCCCTTGTTGTGGAACTATTAAAAAAAATCCTATCTGAAAATGCTGGTGGCAGAGGTCACAGTTCGTTGGACAACCAAGGACTACAGGCGAGAGAGACACAACTCCAATCCAGCAGAGGCAGGGGAACACTGCCAAAGTTCTGGGAGAATTTTCTCAGCCCCTCCCATCGCACAGGCCCTGAGGCACCGGGTACTCTCACAAGCAGTACAAAGTTTGGGAAGATGCTGAGGGAGTACCTTGCCGACCGTACCAATATCCTCCGTGATTCCTCTGTGCCTTATAATTATTGAGTATCCAAGCTGGATACGTGGAATGAACTGGCTCTCTATGCCTTGGAGGTCCTGGCCTGCCCTGCCACCAGTGTTTTATCAGAGCGGGTTTTTAGTGCCACTTTTGGAATTATAACTGATAAGCTCATCCGCCTGTCAACTGACAATGCTGACAGGCTGACTCTTATAAAAATGAACAAGGGCTGGATTGGGCCAGAATTCTCAACACCACCGAATGATAGCACCGTAACATAATCTCAAATCCAGTGTCTTTTTTTGGGAGGTTTATTGCCATGCACCTTTTCAAAACCACACATGGGTATACACTTCCTGATTTTGGCTATTTTCTCTTGTCCTCCTCCTTCTCCTCATCCTCCACCACCATATCACCAGGGTGACCATGGTCCGTGATGCAACACCCACATCATTTTTTAAAAGGGTGCTAATGATGCCCGTAAAAAAATTTTTGTATACAGTATGTTCATGTATACCCCCCAGGGGTAAATGTTTGTCAGCCCATACACTTAGTGCATGGGCATTACAAGTATAGGAGACCCGCTCCTTTCTAATGGGAACATTTTTTTAATAGGCCCTTCTCCACGTCTCTTCCAAGGGGCATTGGAGTACCTCCCAATTTTTGCAAGCCCTTGCATTCACTGCATAGGCCAACACTATGGGAAACCCACTTCCTAATAATGGGAACATTGTTTTCAGGAGGCCCTCCTCAAAGTCTCTTCAAAGGGGTATTGAGGTGCGTCCAAATTTCGGGCAGCCCTGCCACTTACTGCATACACAATAATAGTATATGAGACCAAATCTTTAGTAATGGGAACAACAAAGCATAGCCGGCTAATGGCTCTCTAACAATAGTGAGGGCCGACTGCTGGCTCTTTAAGAATAGTAAAGGCTGCCTGATAGCCCTATAAAAATAGGCTTTGTGACTTTCAGAGTCCCTCCTTCATAAATGAAACAGGATGTGTCTGATCATATCTCACACACCACATGGCCAGATAAGGTTGTAAAATGTTAAAATGACATTTCCCGGTGAATGCATTTTTCACGGTTAAAAGAAATACAAAAATGCAAAAACGCATCTAAAATGCTACATGTGAACTCAGCCTATGGTGTGGAGGAGTATTTTTGTTTTTGGTTATTTATTTTGCGTTATATATAAGTCATTACCCTGGAAAGGATGTTCCTTAACATATTTCCCAGGAAAATCCATTTTGGTTTAGTTTTTGTATGTTTTATTGTGAGTCCGTAAAAGTGGCGTAATACCTCTGACAATATTGTTGACATCAGTGACCTGGGAGTCTGAAATGCTTCCAGGGGGCTTCCCCATGCTGTTCCCATGCCATTTGAGCACTGTTTCCATCAGTTTGGGCAATTTTTAGGCCCTCTGCAGAGCCGCAGGGCGAGCCGCCTGAAAAATACTCGAGTTTCTCATAGACTTACACTGGGCTCGTTGCTCGGGTCGAGCACCTGAGTATTCCAATATGCTCGACCCGAGCATCGAGCATTTTAGTGCTCGCCCATCACTAACTTGCTACCATTAGATTTCTTGTACATAAGAAGGTACATGACTGCCTGGCAAACCAAATGTGTGCAGTGTGCACATTCAACAATCTAAAGCTCATTGAGCAAAATACTAAAGGCCAGCTATTATCACATTTTCCTGTTTGATACGTAGTACATTGTTTGTTCCATCAGAGTAGCCTAGATCCATCCCCATATCAATGCATGGAATATATGTAATGACTTAAGAGAAAGAAAGGGGCTGGAAGCAAGGGAAGCTGGATGGAAGCCCCACATGACCGGGATGGGCCACGAGGGTGGAATTTTTGAGATAAAGGATCAGGATTGGGTATTAGAGCTGAGGGGCGGGCAGTTGGTGGTGGGAGGGTGAGTATATCAAGAAAAAGTGCGGGAAATTAGTCAGTCCGGCAGGGAAGTTACAGGAGAAAGTTCACAAAAAAAAAAAAATTTAATATCCGCTCACCCATTGTTCTGGATACTGACCGGGCGTAATGGAGACCGTGGAATCTCTGTTTAGCAGACTGTGGGATGCGGCTCGATCCAGGCGTGGAGGGTGGCTGGAGGCACTGCTTTAAGGGTTGCTGCATGGCTCATCTGAGGAATCGGCGGCGGGGCCAGGAAGGAGGGCAAGGAGAACGCGGCCCCCCGAGAGGCTTTTGCCAGAGACTCCCACGTGCCGCAGACGCAGGCTGCGGAGCCCCTCATGGGACCCTGAGCCAGGTGAGCCTGGCGGCGGAACCCCCCCCAGCCGCTGCGCCCGCCGCTGCAGGAATCCGCCCAGCCGGCCTGTGGGCGCTTCCGTCAGCGGATCGCTAGCAGGGTCTGGACTGAGGGCCCCACCGGAAGTGCGGCCTGCTCCGGCGGCGCGCCGCAGTAATAGAGCCTGGGCCGCGCCGGAAGCAAGGCCCGCACTAGAGCCACGTCACCAGTCTGGGGGCGTGGCTTCGCCGGAAGTTCGGCTCGCGTTACTTCCTGTGCACGTGACCGGGCCGGATAGGAAGTCGTGGGGCAGCGATGACGCTGGCCCCCGCAACCAGGGCCAGCAGCGGTTCACGGCGGCGGACGGCCGTTATAAAAAAATAAAAAAAAGGGCCAGGAGGAGCAGCAGCGCGGCAGGCACACCTGGCGATGTACCAGTCGGGGTGCCTGCCAGTCAAATCGACAGTGGAGGACAGTATGGCGTTTTTTCGGGCAGGCAGCAGCAGTTTGTAGACCTGTTGCCTGGCCCCAGTCACCGGAGTCACGGTAGCAGAGCGGCGGGCAGCAGCATGGAGCTGCCTGGCAGCCCCCCCACAGATCAGCACGGACTGGGCTGGGGGGCCCGGGTCCAGAGGTCGTGCTGGATCACGGACGGCAGGAAGGATCGGTGCAGAAACGTGCAGCGGACGAGCTGCGGGGGCATCGGCACGTGCTCAGGTCCCCCCTGGTGACGAGGAGGCCAGGGGCGCGGGCCTTGAGCAACAGCGAGAGGGAGGATCGGAATACGGAGAGGATCAGGACGACCCAAGGAATCGGCAGGACTCAGGACGTACGGCTGGCGGGGACACAGCACCTGCGCAGCTCCGTGAGTATGCGTCTATGTATGTTTTGTCACCCACGGGGTTGGTAGCGGATGGGGTAGGGGATAGGCAGTTGGCAGGGCCCTGTGGTGTAAATGTTAGGGGGAGGCGTGGTTAGATGTCGTGGGGCTTAGGGATAATTTGGCAAACATGTCACAAATTCTGGCTAGTTTAGACACTGGTGGAGCCAGTGAGGCAGGGTTATCTCCGATGGGGGCTTGGTTACCCGGTCGACCTGTGGCGTCACAGGTGGGGAGTGAATCGGCAAGGGAGGCGGTGTGTACTGAGGGGGACTTTCAGGGGTATCGGTTTCTGTACAGATAGAAAAGGATAAAGCGGATGCCGTAAAACTGGATGATAGGGCGAAAGGGGAGGTATACGTGTGCTTCGAGGGGCAGCTGGGCACATTTTAAAAAAAAAAGGTTAAAGAAAAAATTGGGCGGGATGAATTTGTAGAAATTTTTTCCCTACTTTTTCTTGAAAAGTTTAATTTGGACAAGGGAGAAAAGGACGACTGCAAAAAAAAAAAAAAAAAAATGGAGGAAGAAAAGCGTAGGTGGAGGTTCATTCCTCAGACGTTTGTTAATTGGTTGCAAGCTTTTGCAATAATGGCTAGTGTCATTGGGCAAAAAGCTCCGGATAATTGCTCAGGTTTATTTTGCTACCTGGATGCTATAGGGGAGGCTCATCGTACTTATAGGGGCCAGACATGGTTACGATAAGACGAGCAATATCGGCAGAGGAAGGCAGTCCGCCCGGAGATTAGATGGGCTCAAAGGACATCGGGTTGTGGCTGAAAGTCGTGGCTCCGGTGAGGTATGGGCAGTCCTTTCACGGGAGCAGCGGTAGTGGGAACTAATCGGCAGGACACGGGGGAAGTAGCCAGGGTGCACAAAGCACTAAGAAGGAAGCGGGATCTTGCTGGAAATTTAATGATGGCCAGTGTAAGTACGGGAACTCCTGCAAATTTAAACATGTGTGCTCCCATTGCAACTGTATTTCACACGGAGCATCTAAATGCTTTAAGAAGGGTAATGGAAAAATGCCAATGGGTACCGGTCAAGGGGGTGACTCCGGTGAGGGTTCACGAGATGGCCCCCTTTCTAAGTAGGTGTCCAGATCAGTTGAAGGCTAAGGTCATTTCAGATGTTTTTGTTTTTTTTTTGGAAGGTTTTTAGAATTCCTCCTCCTGATCATGAGGTCCCCTTTTCTCTTAAAAATTTGATGTCGGCTTCCCTTCATCCGGGAAGTGGTTAGCTTGAAACTGGCAAAGGAGGTGGAATTGGGCAGGATGGCTGGTCCGTTTCAGGATTTACCTAGCAGCAGGGTGATTATTTCGCCGTTGGGGGTCTTGCCCAAAAAGCGGCTAATAAGTTTCGTTTGATTCAGCATTTGTCATACCCTAAGGGTTTTTTTTCGGTGAATGATGGCATTGCTCAGGAATTATGTTCGGTGGAGTATTCAGCATTCGATGCGGCGGTGGGATGGGTACGGAGATATGGGCCAGGATCGTTGCTAGCTAAAACTGATATCGAATCGGCTTTTAGATTGCTGCCAGTACATCCGGATAGCATCCCATTGTTCGGTTGTTTTTGGAAAGGGGAATACTGCGTGGACAGGTGTTTGCATATGGGCTGCGCAATTACGTGTTCCCTGTTTGAAACGTTTAGTACCTTTTTGGAATGGGTGGTGAGGGACCTGGCATCAGTTCAGTCGGTCATTCATTATTTGAATGACTTTTTGTTTATAGGCCCTCCGCAATCATTGTTGTGTAGGACTTTGTTAGGAACTATGGTGTGGGTAGCGGAGCATTTTTGGCATACCTTTGGCAGGAAATTAAAAAAAAAAAAAAAAAAGAGGGACCTTGCACCTTGTTAACTTTTTGGGCATCCTAATTGATACGGAGAGGATGGAGTGTCGGTTACCTGATGATAAATTGAGTTTGCTCAAGCAGGAGGTCGATAGAGTCAGCAGGTTGCGTAAGGTGACGCTGAAGGAGCTACAATCCCTGCTAGGTCGTTTGAATTTCGCATGCAGCTGTAAGGCAGCGCTAGTCATCATACTGGGGTTACTCGCTTCGCTGCGTCAATCAATGCACACGTGCAATGTCTTTACGTATTTTCTCACAATGCTGCAGTTTATTACTTCATAAGCCACAGTTCGCCGGGTCCAACTCCGTGGCACGCCGACACACATTAACACAATGTTCATGAGCCAAGTGGCACACAGGCCCACTTGCTCCAGGTTACAGCTTACGGCAAGGTAAAAATAGCAATGTTCATATCACAATGTCCATATAGCACAGGGTATTACCTTTGCCGGGTTTAGCTGTCTCAGTCCATTACGCTGGCCACCACTGTGGCTTTGTGGCTTCCCAGGTAGGGGTCTCTAGCCGTCGTCCCCTCGTAGGCTACTGGTATGTCTTCCACACTTGACATCCAGCCTGCGCCTTTCAGGGTTCCTCAACAAGCCGGCTCTCCCTCAAAGGCCACTGGCATCCACGCACAGGATCCGGGCTCGGCCTTTCAGGCTGCCAGGCTTCACTCTCGGCCTCCCCAAGCCTCTCACAAAAGGTGTCCCACACACACGGAGCACAGGCCCCACACCAAACACACCTGTCTCAAATTAAGCCGGGTTTATATATCCTGTGCTCACATACACCCATACTGACAGGACCTTAACTGTGTGCATCAGGACCTGTGTGATGTCACGGTCATGTGACCAGTCAGTTAAAGGGGAAGGTACATGGTCCGGTAAACACATCCTGGACCATTTACAGTAATGCTAGCAAGCTGCTGCAATACAAGCATTATGCCAATGGGCAGGATATTTTGTCGCAGGTTGGCAAGGGCGACAGCAGGAGTGCGCGCGCCCCATCATTTCATTCGTTTAAATAAGGATCACAAGGAGGATTTGAACGTTTGGAAAATGTTTTTTGGAAAATTATAACGGCAGGTCGTTAATTCAGCACGAGTTTTTGAGCAGTCGTGATTGTGAGATTTTTTTACAGATGCTGCAGGAGGTGCTGGTGTAAAAATTCCATCGCAGATGCCTTGTCTCGTTTTCAGTGGGATCGTTTTTCGGGCGCTAGCACCAGAGGCAGAGGACGTGGGACAGGAATGCCCTTCACATTTGTGGCAGCTGGTTATGGAGGAGTGGGGACGTTTAATACGAGAGTCCATTACGAGGCAGACCTGGTCCTCATACGAGGCATCGTGGCGAGTATGGAAAAGTTGGATAATGCAGTGGGGTTTGGTGGAGAATGTTGGTGATAGGGAGATGGCGGTGTTCTTTCTTGTAGGTAGGGCAGCGGAGATTGGATGGTCTGTTTCAAAAGTGGGGATAAGAGATGTTACAAAGTCCTTTTTAGTGTAGCAAGCACTTAGGGGCTTTAGGAGAGGAGATAAGGTGCTGGATAAAAGAAGACCGGTGACTTTTAACATCTTGGAACGTTTGGGTTTAGTGTTAGACGAAACTTGTTGTTCAGTCGTGAAGCTACATTGTTTAGGTTAGCCTTTTCGTTAGCGTTTTTTGGTGCGCTGAGATTGTCTGAATCGGTGGCACCAAGTAGACTGGCAATTTTGGCCTGGGCGAGTGGGTTCCTTATTATGTCATGAAAATGGGGACTTTTCTTAAATAGCAGTATTTAAGAAAGGAGTTCGGGAGTTGGGACCTTCGCCCGGAGGTGTATGGGTCACATTCTTTTAGAATTGGCGCGGCGTCAGAAGCCAATGGCTTGGGCTTAGGCAAGGATGTGACAAAGCGGATAGGGAGGTGGAGTTCTGATCGTTATTTGTCCTTTGTGCGGCATTAGGTACCGGGGGCTGAGGTTGTTTTCATCTTGTTAAGTATTGAATACATTGTGGTTGTTTGTTGCAGATGGTGTCCCATTGTTAGCGTGGATTCTGGGACATTCCTTCATCCACTGGGGGTGATGCAAGCGGACTGGAGGCCAGACGGTAGGCAGTTGGGTTTTAGGAGAGAGCAAGTTGTGGTTCGGTGGCTCGTCTCCAGAGGCATGGTATGGAGAAGGGTGCTGCCTGAATTTCATAAGGCAGCCCGTTTGGTTCGGACGCGGGATATTTTGGTGGTGCATATGGGGGGGAATGACTTTGGGGTTCGCCCGGTCAGGGAACTGATGAGGGACATTCGATTTAATTTTTAAGGTTATGGACATCCTTTCCTGTGGTGTTGACGGTCTGGTCTGACATTGTGCCCAAAAAAAAAAAAAAAAAGGTGGAGGGAGGCTAGATCTTTGAAGGGGATTAATAGGGCGAGAGTGAGGTTAAATAGAGCCATATCAGCCTTTGTGTCAAGGAACGGGGGAGTAAGCGTTCGACATTTTGAACTCGAGGCGGGAGTTGGAAATTTTTGGGCAAAGGATGGTGTACATTTGAATGACATTGGTACCAATTTGTGGGCATTGGCTATACAGGAGGAGAATGAGAGGGTTTTGGCGGTTTTTTGGGGCACTCACGAGCCTGAGGTGGTCAGGGCTGTTCGTTTGTGGCGGGGGGTGGGGTTCTTGGAGTTGGCACAGAAGTGTCGGTGGGAATAATTTGGTTAAAATTACAGCCAATTGGTTAATTGAGCGGGGTGATCTGGCATTTGGTTTTTGGGCTCTGGACGGGGTTTTACCCTGGGAGCTTTTGGTGCCCTTGAGCTGGTGATGGATGGCTGAGGGTAATATGGTGCTTCCAGTTCGGTTTAATTTATGCCAGATCTAATTTTTATCTCCAAGAACCCTGCCTTCTTATTTATTTATAACACTGTTAATATGTTAATGTTTGTTAATAAAATGGCCGCTGTGGCCAAATTTATCCAAAGAAATTACAGGTGCAGTGTTTTTATTTGTGGGAAAAGGTGAGTGCTGGAAAATGGGAGGAACAGGTTAAACGGTGGAACCCGGGTTGGCCGTACACGGTCATGTCCTTATCCCCTAGAAGTATTAAAAATGGAAGGCACAATGATGACTTCTGTGTGCCATCCATTTTTAACAGTATCTATCAGATTTGAATGGTAAGGTTTTCTTGCTAAAGACAAATGAATCCATTAAAAAAGCCATGTGTGTATAGTCACATTAACTTACATGAGTCTGTGTGCACAAACAGCATGTGGATGATAAAAACTATGTGAATAAGGTATTAGTCTCACGGGTGTAGCTATGGAGGACTCATAATACAGTTATAGCATAAAACATTTGGAGCAAGGTAATAATTGCACAAAAACCGTTTATCATTTCCTCATTATTGCTAACATCTACATGGAGCTGTATTATAGACCAACTTGAAAATTTGGATTAGGGGCATTTAAAAGATCATAGAAGGTCATTGGTTTTCGATAAACTGGTTTCACATGTTCATAAATTAAAAATAACCATCATAACATGTACCATGTCCAAGTAAGAGTATCCGTCATTTTATTTTTTTATTTCATAAATCAATAGAACACATGAAAGTGAATAACTTTGTAATATATCTTATCAGAGAAATCTGCTTCTTTCTCCTCCTGGACTGATCTTACGCTCTTAACACATTGGAAAATCTGTATTCAGTGAAGACAGATTTTCCCAATACTGAGATAGGAAATGGCAGCTGCTACTCATAAGATTCTATGGAGAGGGGAGAAGGAGGAAGAGCTAGAGGCAAACAGTCATTCTGTTGCAAGTTCTCCTGAAATGACAGTTAGGGTATGTGCCCACGATGCCTTTTTCAAGCGTTTTTGATGCGGAATTTCCGCAGCAGAAACGCTTTAAAAACGCTTGGTAATCTGTGCCCCATGATCACCAATGAAAATCTGCATGTTCTGTGCCCATGCTGCGGATTTTTCCGCAGCGGATTTTCCTTGCGGAAAAATCCGCAGCATGTCCATTATTTGTGCGTTTCTGCATGCGCATTTGAGGTTCCAGTGGACTTGAAAAATGCAAGTCAAATCCGCATGTAAAAACGCTGCAAAAACGGGTCAAAAACGCGTGTAAAATCCGCAAGAATTTTTGACTGCCAAGACCATGCAGAAACGCTGCAGAAATTTTCTGCTTCATTTCTGCATCGTGGGCCACGGCCCCACTATCAGTCAGTATTTTTACTCAGGAGTGGGAGCCAAAATCAGGAGTGGGTGATAAATGCAGAATTGGTGCACTTGTTTCTATTATACCTTTTTTCTGATTGTTCCTCACCTGGTTTTGGCTCCCACTCCTGAGAAAAAATACTGACCGAATACTGATAGTGGGGCCATGGCCTTACACTTTAAAGGGGTTGTCCGGTCAAACATGATAGGTCTGCAGTTACTCTGTGTGACTGCAGACTTATGAATCTTCCCAGCGCACGCACTGTGTGCTGCGGGGATTCGCCGGTTTCAGATCCGGGACCGGAGGGTATGTATGAGTTTTACATACCCCCGGCCAGTGGGAGAGGCCTCGTTTTCCATACCCTTGTATTGAGCGAGACCGCGCCTTCTAGTCGGGTGCGCCCACTGGCTGCATCACTAGACGGGGCGTGGCCTTGCTTCATACAAGTGTATGCAGCACGGCAGCGCCGACCGGCCGGGGGTATGTATAACACATGCATACCCTCCATTACCGGGTCTGAAACGGGCAAATCCCTGCAGTGCACAGTGCCTGCGCTGGGGGTGATTAATAAGTCTGCAGTCACACAAAGTGACTGCAGACTTATCACTTTTGACCGGACAACCCATTAAAATCTTTGGTAAAAAAAAAGTTAAATTGTCATTTCAGGAGAACTTGCAGCAAAATATCTGCGTCTGCTTCTAGCTCCTTCCTCTCCCCCTCCTCTCCAAAGAATCTTATGACATCTCCTCTAGGTAATATGAAACTACTGAATAGTAGTAGTAGTAGTAGTACTAAATACTGAATTCAGATTTTACAGATTTACTCTCGAATTGAGAGGATAAAATCAGTGCAGAAGGAGAGAAAGAAGATTTCTCTGACAAGATATATGACAAAGTTTCTTATTTTCATTTGCATTATTGATTCATTAAATAGTATATAAAATGACAAATACTCTTTAAAAAAGAGAAAATATATATTTTGATTTTGTAGGACTTTCCATACTACTATGCCTATCATTATATTGGCATAAACTTGACTTTAACATATACAGTAGGTAGGTTTTCCATCAATTCCCTCTTATGCTGGATGGCAGGCACACTGGTAGGCATCTTATAGATACTGAATTGTTACAGTAGGAAGCTTATTTTTGTAAGTTTCCAGTTTACAACACAAAATACATACCAAAGGGGTCACGTTTTGTTTCGTAATTACAATTTTTTTTTCCATCTCTTCATTTTCTCCATACGTTTTTCAGCCACTGGTTTTCCTTTTTATGGCATTTTTTGTTGATATTTTTATTTAATATTTCAGCTAAAGATCAAAGAGACATAAATATTGTTGTGGAAATTATGAAAACAATTCAAGCAATCATGAATGGTTACCAGGATTTATTACAAAAGGACGATCAACACCGGATAGCTACTTATCTCAGTCAACTTGGTTTTGACAGCCTGGCCTGTTCATTAAGGCCATCCAAGGTATATGTTAGTCTATTGTCTATTATATCACAACAAGCATTATATCTACAGTAATGGGTATTTCAAAATATTTTTGCAACAGAAAAAATATATCTTTGTACTGTGTTAGCCAGTAGATTAAAATTTGAGAGTCCTCAGTGGTTGATATGTTTTTGATGGCTAAATGAAAAAATGGTAATAATGGGCCATCTTTTCTGTTCGACAGTAAAAGGTATCAACCACTGAGGGCTCTCAAATGTTAGTATTTTTCTATTTTTGGAACACGAATTTAGCTTCTAGCAGTAGATGATATCGCTAAAAGTTTGTGATTTACTCCACATCAGTGTCAGTTTTATGACCATATAACATCTATTGTTTGTGTGGTGTGCTCACTTTCTACACATCCTATAGTTGAGGGAAATTGATGACATGAATTTAATTTCACACCAAACCAATAAATAGTTAGAGGGTACGTTTTCTTAAATGTCGTCTTAGACTTTGTTTCCTATAAAGGGTGTTTATGCTTTTTTGGATGCATTATTTCTTAATTGTTCTTTTAGGCTTATGACACTCATCTCAAACTCTGTCAAAGTTTTATCTGAGTGGCATGTTGCTGTGATGCAATTCTCTCATAGGTGCGGAGAAGACAGAGAACTTAATTTCTCCATCTTCTCCATTGTCTCTGTCCATGGACGTTACCCCTTAGACCTCAGTCCAGAGCCTCTCATCTAGCCAAATCAGTTCTCATACTTTGCACTGACGAGGGCCAACAGCCCGAAACACCATGTCTGCAAACTGAGATTCTGATTTGGCTTTTATCCTAAGTCATATTGCACAACTCGTTAAAGGGTCGATTGTGACTTGTAGGATTGCTGCTTCCAACAGGTGGCGCTATAGAGCTCAGGTCCTCTTTTACTCTGAAATGGCAATTTGCATGTACAGTACATGCAGCCATTTAAAGGGAATGTGTCACCCCCCTGGGCGATATCAGACCTCTACTATGGGCATACAGGTTATAGAAAAGTAAATCTATACATACCTGTATGGCCCATAGCAGAGGTCTGATTGAAGAGAAATCTTGTTTTATAAAGTCTGTTTTCCAGAGGCTTGGCATTGGGGGGATGCCAAGCAAGCCCCTTCTATCTGCTTACTATGAGCTGGAGGTGAGGCAGAGCAGGGCACGTCATAGGGCCTGTCACAGGGCCCTGTGACGTGCAGGGGAGGGGGGGAATATGGTAATTTAGCACAGAGGTGGCGATTTATGGGAATAGTAAGCAGATAGGAGGGGTTTGCTTGGCGTCCCCTGGCCAAGCCTCTGGAAAACAGACTTAACCAGATTTCTCTGCAATCAGACCTCTACTATGGGCCATACAGGTATGTATAGATTTACTTTTCTATCACCTGTATGGCCATAGTATAGGTCTGATATCGCCCAGGGGGTGACAGATTCCCTTTAAGGAGGACCTGTCACCAGATCAAAAGTGGACAGTTTTTAGTTTTATTTTATTCCCTCTGCTTCTGAGCATGCTGTTTTTTTGAGCGGGTTTTTGTGGTTTTTTTTTTACATTTTTTCGGGTGGTTGTTGTGGGTGTTCTTGAAAAAAAAAGCCATACGGTTACAGATATCTGTACCTTTGTATCTTTTATTTTACTAGATGGTGGCCCGATTTTAACGCATCGGGTATTCTAGAATATGTATGTAGTTTATTCTGTCATCCTCATTGGCGTATTTTCGCTTACGACCCATTGGAAGACAGGAAGCGTAAATCGTGATAACATGCAGTAAAAAGTATCTGTTCAGCGCGCTGTGACTGGCAGAACGTGTTCAGTAAATGTGACTGAACTACATGGCACTGTGACTGACAAAACGTGTTCAGTAAACGTGAGTGAACTACGTGGCACTGTGACTGACAGAACTTGTCCAGTAAACGTGAGTGAACTACGTGGCACTGTGACTGACAGAACAACTTGTCCAGTAAACGTGAGTGAACTACGTGGCACTGTGACTGACAGAACTTGTTCAGTAAACGTGAGTGAACTACGTGGCACTGTGACTGACAGAACTTGTTCAGTAAACGTGAGTGAACTACGTGGCACTGTGACTGACAGAACAACTTGTCCAGTAAACGTGAGTGAACTACGTGGCACTGTGACTGACAGAACAACTTGTCCAGTAAACGTGAGTGAACTACATGGCACTGTGACTGACAGAACTTGTTCAGTAAACGTGAGTGAACTACGTGGCACTGTGACTGACAGAACTTGTCCAGTAAACGTGAGTGAACTACGTGGCACTGTGACTGACAGAACTTGTTCAGTAAACGTGAGTGAACTACGTGGCGCTGTGACTGACAGAACTTGTTCAGTAAACGTGACTGAACTACGTGGCACTGTGACTGACAGAACAACTTGTCCAGTAAATGTGAGTGAACTACGTGGCACTGTGACTGACAGAACTTGTCCAGTAAACGTGAGTGAACTACGTGGCACTGTGACTGACACAACTTGTCCAGTAAACGTGAGTGAACTACGTGGCACTGTGACTGACAGAACTTGTCCAGTAAACGTGAGTGAACTACATGGCACTGTGACTGACAGAACTTGTTCAGTAAACGTGAGTGAACTACGTGGCGCTGTGACTGACAGAACTTGTTCAGTAAACGTGACTGAACTATGTTGCACTGTGACTGGGGGTTAAATTCCGCGCCAATATCTCTGATTGGTCGCGGCCGGCTGGGCGACCAATCAGCGAAGCGAGGTTTAAAGTGGTTGTCCACTACTTTAAATTAACCCCCCAATGTATCCCCCTGGGGCCCCTAATGAATTTCGTAAATACCTCATGTTGTCAATACTGCCTGTGCGTGGCTCTATCGCTGACCGCGCACAGGCAGCATGTTTACCCCGGCTGCAGCCGGCTCTTGCTTCCGCTTACATCACGACTATTTGCGGCTGCAGCCGGGGGTCTCCTGTTCTGCTTTCCACGGTGAGTGACAGGTTGTGGGCGGGGTTATCCCCCATCGCGTCACACCCGGCATCCACCGCGCACTCATTCATTGAGAGAGCGCGTGGTGGATGCCGGGTGTAACACGATGGGGGATAACCCCGCTCACAACCCGTCGCTCACCGTGGAATGCGGAACAGGAGACCCCTGGCTGCAGCCGCAAATAGTCGTGATGTAAGAGGAAGCAAGAGCCGGCTGCAGCCTGGGGTCACGTGCTGCCTGTGCGCGGTCAGCGATAGCGCCGCGCACAGGCAGTATTGACAACATGTGGTATTTACGAAATTCATTAGGGGCCCCGGGGGGATACATTGGGGGGTTAATTTAAAGCAGCCGCGCCAATATCGCTGATTGGTCGCAGCCGGCCGGGCGCGACCAATCAGCAAAGCGTGGTTCAAATCCCGCACCAATTCGCGGCCGGACTGTGCCTGTCGCTAATTGGTCGCGGGCGGCTGGCGCAACCAATCAGCGACGCGGGATTTCCGTTCTAGACAAACAGACAGAATTAGACGATTATATATATAGATGGTATTCCATAATACAGAGCAGTTTAAATACACGCTCTTTGAGAATCTGTGAGCCACGCCCCCTTGTAAAAAATGTAAAATATAACACTAAATAAAATGACTCATTGACCCGAAAGGCAGAATTTAAAAAGACAAAAAATGACATAGTGGTGCAGTGGGAATAAAATAGAGCAAAAACTGGCTTCTTTTGATCTGGTAACAGGTTTTCTTTAAAGGGAATCTCTCAGAAAGTTTTTGCTATGTATTCTGATAGCAGCATAATGCAGGGGCAGAGATCCTGATTTCAGTGATGTCACACTTTCTAGAATATGTGCAGTTGTTTCAATAAAATCAGTGTTTTATCACCAAGAGATTATCAGTAGAGGACTGGCTGTCACATGCTATGTAGTCCTCCTGTTCTGTGTAACCCCTCCACCACCACTGATCAGTGTACACAGAAACCTGCCAATCAGTGGTGAGGGCGGAGTTATACAGAGCTCATCATTCAGAGAACTGGCAGATCTGCAGCAGAGAAACAGTGATTTTAACACAACTGCAAAATGCAGCCCAGTAAATGATACATTGCTGGAATCAGGGTCAAAAACTACATAATCATCTGAAAGAATGGGAATCTGATATCTAATAACATGACCTGCGCTCTGCAAGGCAGCAAAGATGAAGGCAGCTTAGATATTTGATCCAAAAAAATGTTTACAGTACAAATATAAAAGAATTGGAAATAAGATTATATATTTTTTATATTTTTTAAGTTACCCAGCCATAAAGAAGAGGAGAGGTATGCAGTTGGAGTTGGTTCAGTTCGATTCCAGCTTCAGTATATGGGACCACATTTGCTGAGGGATGAAAGAAGTGATCCAGACCCACGAGTGCAGCATTTCATTCCAGACACATGGCAGGTAAGTTACACAAATATAAATAGGAATAACACTTAGGCTGTGTGCCCACGTAGCGTTTTACAAGCGTTTTTGATGTGGAATTTCCGCAGCGGAAACGCTTGTAAAATGCTTGGTAACCCGCACCCCATGATCCCCAATGGGTTTCCGCAACTTCTATGCACATGCTGCGGATTTTTCCGCAGCGTTTATGCCGCGTTCAAAAATCCGCAGCATGTCATTTAATTTTGCGTTTCCGCATGCAGAATTGCCTTTGTCCAATGCATAAAAAACGCAAGGCAATTCCGCATGTGGAAAACGCGTGAAAAACGCGCGAAAAAAGCGCGATAAACGCGTGCGGAATTCCGCATGCGTTTTTCCGGGAGGGGACTTGCATTTATGCAGCAGAAATTTTCTGCTTCATAAATGCAACGTGGGCACATAGCCTTAGGGTATGTGCACACGATGCAGAAATGCTCAGGATTTTTTCCTGAGCATTTCTGCATCTCCCTGGCAGGAAAAAATGCATGTGGATTGTACATGCGGTTTCCTGCCAGGGACAAGCGGAAGTGAAGCGTTCTTCACTTTCATTTCCGCATGCTGGTTGACAAGCGCTTCCCAAGCGATTTTAGCATCACTTGGAAAGTGCTTGACAACTTGGTCACACTATACAAATCCATGCAAACTGCATGGATTTATATAGTGTGTGAATGTCAAAAAATAAAAAATACATGTATACTTAACCCTCTGATGGCCCCCGGTGTCCCGCTCACTCCGTTCTCCCTCGCCGGCAACTTTGAATTGAAAGACCTGCCGACGTCAGCGTCACGTGACCCGTCACATGACTCTGACGTCAGCGCAGGTCCTACAACTCACTGCAAGTGCCGGGAACCAAGCAGGAGCCGTGCGCGGGCCGACAGAAGGTAAGAATACATTTATTTTTTATTTTATTCTTGTTTTACAGCCTTTTTAATGGTACCTGGGTGTGGATGAGACTCTCATCTTCTCCACACTCGGGTACCATCCGCACATTAGAACGCGCCAATAACGCAAGTACAAATGCAGTCTTGCGGAACTGGCGCGTTCTAATGCAAGTCAATGGCGGCGAAAACGCCGCGTTTACGCAAAATTAATTGACATGCTGCGGATTTTTGAGCGCAGCGTTTACGCTGCGGAAAAATCCGCATCATGGGCACAGCACATGCGGATTTCAATTGGGGAACATTGCTGCCCTTCTACCATGCGTTTTTAATGCGTTTCCGCGGCGTTTACGCAACTGCAAAAACGCCGCGGAAACGCATTAAATACGCATCGTGTGAACTCAGCCTTAAAGAGGTTTTCCCACAAACAAAAGTTCATTTTAATCAATAGATCTTGTAATAATAATGATTTCCACAATTGGATGTGTTTAAATAAAATGTTCCTGTGCGGAGATAATCTTATAAATGTGCCCCTGCTGTGTACTGTGTAATGGCTGTGTCTGACCGTAAAGGAACATGGTCTGATCATACCACATCTCCTGGGCAGGGGAGGAAGCAAAAGAGTATACAGACATTACAGCAGGGGATCACAAATGATTCTTTTTGTGAGGTTAAAAATTTCACTGCCTGTTTTTAAACAATGTTTACTTCAAAGAAAGAATCATCTGTGATCCCCTGCTGTCCTGTCTGTATACTCTTTTGCTTCCTCCCCTGCCCAGGAGATATGGTAAGATCAGACCATGTTCCATACACAGACACAGCCATTACACAGTCATTATATACTCTGTGTATTACAAAGAGCTATATGGATACACCATTTTGGAGGAGCCCATCGTATTTAAATCTCATATTTTTAGACTCTGGTCATGTAGGGATTTTTGTAATCCATTTAGCTATCTAAGGGCACAGTTACACGGCCGTAAGTATCGGACCGAGATTGGACCACAGTGCACAGACTTGCCGGCAGCTCTCCCAACCTGACCATGACAGCTTCACTTATTTCTATGCAGCTGTCACGCTCGGGTCGGGAGAGCCTCCGGCCAGTCCGTACACTGAAGACCGATCCTGGTCCGATTTTTACTGCCGTCTGGCTGCACTCTAAAATGAGGCTATCTTTCTTTTTGCAGAGAGAACTTCTTGATGCGGTTGATAACAATGAATCTGCAGTAATCGTAGCGCCAACATCATCAGGAAAAACATATGCATCTTATTATTGTATGGAGAAAGTTTTAAAACAAAGTAATGAAGCTGTTGTGGTTTATGTTGCTCCCACTAAGGTAAGACTGTAGTTTTTTAGAAACATAAAATAATTCAGCAGTGTTGTAAAGCAGCTTTTGTACAACCTGTGGCAAAAATGATGGAAGAATGTTCACTCAGTCTTTTCACTTTGTAGCCCATTCACAAATCAATTAGAAAAAAAATATGGAATCACTTACTGTTGGAAAAATTGTATAATTGACATATTTTGGTATTTTTTATAGAGAACTAAATTACAAGCCTAAAAATGCAAAATAGTCGATAACTAAAAGGTAGTTCTAATAGATTTTACAGGTGTTACTCCCCTCCCACCTTCCAGGGCTCACATGATGATATTATGTCACATGAGCCCTGCAGCTAATCAGTGACTGCGAATGGGCTGCAGTTCTCACTTCCTTTAGACATCTGAGGTTCATTCGAAGGGTGTGTGAGTAAATCAGCCCATCAACCACCACTGATTGGCTGCAGTGCTAATGTCGCATAACATCATCACACAAACACTGGGAGGCCTGGTGCCAACATCACTAAAATGGCACCAGTTGAGGAGATGAATATTTGTTATTTTTATTTTACACTGGAGAATATAGTATTTAAGAAGGTGTTGTCCAAGTAGTGGACAACCCTTTAAATGAACTGAAAGGTTTAGGATATGTGTGGCACCCCAGGGGTCTGGTCTCCACAGTAATAGAGATATTATGTCTGAGAGCAGGTGGGAGGTCTCTTGGTCAGGAATCCTATGCATGCCACACCTCCTGCCCAGTCCTGGGAGGGGAAGAACTTCCCCTATATAAAGCTGGGGCTGAGGCAGGGTTAGAGAGAAGAGTAGAGAGAAGAAGAGGAGCAGCATAGGAAAGAAAGATCAGGAGCTCTGTGGGAGCAGTGCAAAAAGAAATCAGGGGCTGGCAGCTGAAGAGCTCGCCCTGATTGAAGAGTTACCACCGGACCCGGAGTCCGAGGCTGTGGGGATTAACCCAGACCCAGCAGCAGAAACCGCCCGGCAGGGGATTTCAGGTCCTCTGGCCAAGAAACCCGAAGGCACGGTCACACGCGTGGGACCAGCACCGCCGTCGTGGAGCGGAAGCCACTAGAAGGCCCCGAGTCACCGGCCATACGGGTGAGCACCACACGGTACACTCAGGGACGTGGGCTACTTTTACCCGCCTCTAGCAAGGTAGCCAGAAGAGTACAATTAGTTGGGGAGGCCTACAACTCCGCCTGGCCAGGGGAGATCCCATCTGCTCAAAGACTGACCAGGCCCCGATCGCTAGCCAGTACTCCGGGAGGGTCTATCTTTATCACCAGTAAAGACCCTGAACTACACCGCATCGTCTCTGAGTGGTTCCTGCTACCCCCATCATCCACGTCGGCTGCCCTGAGGCCATACCCCTCCCGTTGGGGGTTATACCATCCACGCTGCACCATCCTTCCACCGGCCTCAGCGGTCTGCCCTGCAGCGGCAGCTCCATAGCTGCATTCAACGGGTGGCGTAGTCGTCCTACATCTACTGCTTATATACTCAGCCACACAGCTTGACTCCCTGGGCACGGACCGGGTCACCGCCACGAAACTACTACCCCTATCAGATCCGGCACCGGGTAGGCTCCCGCGTGTGCAACGCTACACTCAGCACAGGCCCAGGGGCGCGTCATATGCTCAACCTTCTCACACATACAATGGGTCAATGGTCGCATGTTTGTGAAGGAAAATTGTGCGGGGATCGACCACCGTGGTGGGTGGAACTTTGACTTCATCAGTCAGCCACATCATCTGGCTGTACCCTTACTAAAAACCTTTAGGGTGGAGATCTCACAGAGTGTGGAAAAGATCTTGGTTGTTCCCATTAAGCTGTGTATAAAAGTGGGGAAGCTAATAAAGAAATATATAGGTAGATCAAAGAAAACATCAAAGTGTCACGATAGAAAGTGTAAAGGAATATGCCTTGAAAATAGAAAATCCACCACAAAGCAGACAGAACTACAATAATTCAGCTGAATGAAACATCATTTACATGTAAAAAAGCCAAGCTTTCACTAACACCAATACAGAAAAGCTATCCACACAGTTTATGTTGGAAATGAAACATTGGTCCAAGACAAGGCTCTGTCTGGCAAAGCTTATCTCTCTACCTCTTGTGGTAAGACGACTCACTCGGCTGCTTCCAGAAGTAGATTCAGGACACGGTTTCCTCTGTAGGTTTATTGTAGCGGCATAAGCACTGCAGGTTCAGTAAAATAAACACGGCCTTCCAGGTATAACAGCCAAATAAAAGGTAAACGATAGCACAGTCCATGGGACTGTGGGATTCGCCCACACAGGTTGTAGCATAGCCTTAAGCTTCTCCTGAGCTATGGCTTTCCAGTCTGGAGACCTTGCCTCTCCAGACACACACAACAACAGAAAAAAAATAGTGACTGAACACTTAACCTAGCTCAGCCACACCCTGAATGACTTCCCACCAGTTCTTTATGCCATTCACAGAAAACCACACCCTTCACAATGGTGATTACACTCCCAACACATAACATGCTAGAGAAAAGTTATAGGTTGTAACGGGTCTGGGAGGCGGAACCTCTGAGCTACTATACAAGGGGGCGGTCCTTGTAAGGGAGCGGGTGGCGACCAGGGAAGACGGGCAGGAAGTCACAGCAGGTGACCGGAACAGTCTCTGAGTGAACGGGCAGATGGTCACGGCAAGTGACCGGGGCAGTCTCTGAATGAACGGGCAGATGGTCACGGCAAGTGACCGGGGCAGTCTCTGGATGAACGGGCAGATGGTCACGGCAAGTGACCGGGGCAGTCTCTGGGTAAAGGGTTGGTACGACCTGTGGCGGCTGATGATAGACGTGAGCTCCCAGGTGAGCAGGCGAGAGTCTCTGGATGAACGGGTGGTCACAGCATGTGACGGCAGAGCCTCTAGGAAGACCAACAGACAGGCAGCAGATGAGCGCTCCCAGGTGAGCGGGCAGAAGTCTCTGGACAGGCGGGTGGTCACAGCACGTGACGGCAGAGCCTCCAGGTAGGCTAGTAGACAGGCAGCAGATGAGCGCTCCCAGGTGAGCGGTCAGGAGTCACTGGACAGGCAGGTGGTCACAGCCTCCAGGTAGGCTAGCAGGCAGGTAGCAGATGTGTGCTCCCAGGTGAGCAGGCAAGCTGGTCCATAGACAGACTGACAGGAGTTGGAAGGCAGACCGTCGGACCTCAGGCAAGCAGACAGGTGGCAGAAGTGCGCTCCCAGGTGAGCGGACAGGCTGGTCCTTAGACAGACTGACAGGAGTAGTAAGGCAGACCGTCGGACCTCAGACTAGCAGGCAGGTAGCAGATAATCAGGCAGGAAAAGACAGCAAGCTGGCAGGAATCTGGCAGGTAACTGGCAACGGGACCTGAGGGCTGAAGCAGAGTAGTGAACAGTGCAACAACATTGCTCGGGCACCTCCATTTTGGAGGAGGTGCCTTATATATGGTGAAGTCCTCCGGCCATTGGCCGGGGACTCCTTAGGACGGCGCGCGCGGCCCCTTTAAGAGGGAGGGAGAGCGTGCGCGCCCTAAGCACAGTGGCCGGGAAGGAGCGCGCGCTGCCAGCAGAGCGGGAGGAGGACGCCGGGCACGGAGCAGAGAGGTGAGGGGAACAGCGTCCCTGCCTAGCAGAGGGCAGGGACGCCGGCGCTACATAGGTTCAGTTCACACAGGCTAACAGCCATAGTGACACATACCTCCCCTCACATATAACACCAGTGACTCTGTCACACTCTCTTCAAGAAATTTCGAATAAGCTTGGTTATCACTAGTTAAGTCCATGCTTCAAGAAAAAAAAACAGTCTGTCAAAAACTCTGAGTTGGAACAGGAAATTACTAATTGGGACTTTCTTTTTAAATTATTCTGTAATTGTTACCTCAGCAATAAGATTCAGTATTTTTTTCCTCTCCTCAATGCATATGCCCTTAAAGGGAATCACCCTCAAAATGGCAATTAACCATTTAAATTCATACTAGGCATTTATAGTGTAACTTAATATTTTATTAAAAATCAACTTTTAGTTGATATAAAAATGAGGACGCTACGGTGCACCCCTGGTGTGGCCTATGTTTTGGTGTACCATCACGCCTTCTTATTTGCATAATAAAACCGGTATCTTATAGAGACAGACCTGTCTCTGAAGTTGAGAGTGAACGGATATCATTTTGCGTGCCTGCGCACTGACATTGAATGAGCGTGCCGTCACAGTGTCGATTCGGGTACACACCCACAATAGCACTGGCCCTCTTAGAAGGTAGACTTAGCTAGAAAGGGATTGGTAAATTGACAATGTGCGCCAACATTAATGTACAAAAATGTGTTGGAAAGTGAGCCAAGGGGTGGTGTAGAGTTAAACAAAAGATGTGCTAAATGTATCATCCATCATAAGCCACTAATATAGATTTGGTGGATTTTTGGACTGCCTAGCCTGTTTACACTAACTACCGTATTTTTCGGACTATAAGACACGCCGGACTATAAGACACACCAAGGTTTTAGAGGAGGAAAACAGAAAAAAAAATGTAAGCAAAAAATGTGGTCACGATGCACAGTTAAGGGGGAGCGGGTCTGCTGCTGACACTGGTATAGGGGTCATGTCCCCCAATTCTGATGATATCCCCCATCCTGGTAGATATGCCCCCCTTCTTATTATACGTGGCCCCCATCGCCATCCTGGTATGCATGGCACCCCTCCATCCTGATATGCATGGCACCCCTCCATCCTGATATGCATGGTACCCCTCATCCTTATCCTATTATGCATGGCACCCCTCATCCCTATCCTGGTATGCATGGCACCCCTCATCCCCTATCCTGGTATGCATGGCACCCCTCATCCCCATCCTGGTATGCATGGCACCCCTCATCCCTATCCTGGTATGCATGGCACCCCTCATCCCTATCCTGGTATGCATGGCACCCCTCATCCCTATCCGGGTATGCATGGCACCCCTCATCCCTGTCCTGGTATGCATGGCACCCCTCATCCCTATTCTGGTATGCATGGCACCCCTCATCTTTATCCTGGTATGCATGGCCCCCTCATCCTTATCCTGGTATGCATGGCCCCCTCATCATTATCCTGGTATGCATGGTACCCTCATCCTTATACTAGTATGTATGATCCCCCTCATCCTTATCCTGGTATGTATGGCCTCCTCATTCTTATCCTGGCATGTATGGCCCCCTCATTCTTATCCTGGTATGTATGGCCCGCTCATCCTTACCCTAGTATGCATGGCCCCCTGATCCTTATACTGGTATGTATGATCTCCCTCATCCTTATAATGGTATGTATGATCCCCCTCATCCTTATACTGGTATGTATGATCCCCCTCATCCTTATACTGGTATGTATGATCCCCCTCATCCTTATCCTGGTATGTATGGCCCCCTCATTCTTATCCTGGTATGTATGGCCCCCCTCATTCTTATCCTGCTATGTATGACCCCCTCATCCTTACCCTGGTATGCATGGCCCCCTAATCCTTATCCTGGTATGCATGGTCCCTCTAATCCCCATCATCACGCTGCAAATAAAAAAATAAACACTCCTACTCACCTCTCTTCTCTCTCCTCCAGCGCTGCGTCCCGTTCTGCTGCCTGCACTGATCTCTCCACGTGAGCCGCGCAAGGAGAGATCAGCTGCTCGAAGTCACTGCTCCCCATGCCGGGACTGTGTGCGCGGGGAGCAGTGACTTTATGCTCCTTAATAGCCGGCACACAGCGTAGACGCAGCGCGGCTCCTGCAGCTGCTGGGCGATCGTGTGTGCCCGCTATTAAAGGACATGAATATTCACCCCTCTCCACTCCCATGGGCGTGGAGAGGGGGTGAATATTCATGTCCTTTACTAGCGGGCACACGGGATCGCCCGGCAGCAGCAGGAGCTGCCCTGCTGATACACTATGTGCCGCTATTAAGGAGCATGAATATTTAGTGCTCCCCATGCCTATGGGCGTGGGGAGCAGTGAATATTCATTTTCTTTAGCAGCTGGGACAGTGTAGGCTGTATATATATATACACTATCATTCAAAAGTTTGGGGTCATTTAGAAATTTCATTATTTTTGAAAGAAAAGCACATTTTTTTTCAATGAAGCTAACATTAAATGAATCAGAAATATTCTCTATACATTGTTAATGTGGTAAATGACTATTCTAGCTGCAAACTTCTTGTTTTTATTGCAATATCTACATAGGTGTATAGAGGCCCATTTCCAACAACCACCTCTCCAGTGTTTTAATGGTACATTGTGTTTTCTAACTGTGTAAGAAGGCTAATGGATGTTTAGAAAACCCTTGCACAAGTATGTTACCCCAGCTGAAAACGGTTTGGCTGATTTGAGAAGCTATAAAATTGACCTTCCTTTGAGCTAGTTGAGAATCTGGAGCATTACATTTGTTTGTTCTGTGAAACTCTCAAAATGGCCAGAAAAAGAGAACTTTCATGTGAAACTCGACAGTCTATTCTTGGTCTTAGAAATGAAGGCTATTCCATGCGAGAAATTGCCAAGAAACTGAAGATTTCCTACAACGGTGTGTACTACTCCCTTCAGAGGAGAGCACAAACAGGCTCTAACCAGAGTAGAAAGAGCAGTGGGAGGCCCCGCTGCACAACTGAGCAACAAGACAAGTACATTAGAGTCTCTAGTTTGAGAAATCGATGCCTCACAGCTACTCAAGTGGCAGCTTCATTAAATAGTACACGCAAAACGCCAGTGTCAAGGTCTACAGTGAAGAGGAGACTCCGGGATGCTGGCCTTCAGGGCAAAGTGGCAAAGAAAAAGCTATATCTGAGACTGGCTAATAAAAGGAAAAGATTAATATGGGCAAAAGAACAGACATTGGACAGAGGAAGATTGAACAAAAGTTTTATGTGCAGACGAATCAAAGTTTGAGGTGTTTGGATCAAACAGAAGAACATTTGTGAGACTCAGAACAACTGAAAAGATGCTGGAAAAATGCCTGACGCCATCTGTCAAGCATGGTGGAAGTAATGTAATGGTCTGGGGTTGCTTTGGTGCTGGTAAAGTGGGAGATTTGTACAAGGTAATTGGGATTTTGAATAAGGAAAGCTATCACTCTATTTTTAATGCCATACCATACCCTGTGGACAGCTCTTGATTGGAGCCAATTTCATCCTACAACAGGACAATGACCTAAAGCACACCTCCAAATTATGCATGAACTATTTAGGGAAGAAGCAGGCAGCTGGTATTCTATCTGTAATGGAGTGGCCAGCTCAGTCACCAGATCTCAACCCCACTGAGCTGTTGTGGGAGCAGCTTGACCGTATGGTACGCAAAAAGTGCCCATCAAGCCAATCCAACTTGTGGCAGGTACTTCAGGAAGCATGGGGTGAAATTTCTCAAGATTACCTCAGCAAATTAACAGCTAGAATGCCAAAGGTCTGCAATGCTGGAATTGCTGCAAAGGGAGCATTCTTTGACGAAAGCAAAGTTTGAAGGAAAAAATTATTCTTTCAAATAAAAATCATTATTTCTAACCTCGTCAATGTCTGGACTATATTTTCTAATCATTTTGCAACTCCTTTGATAAATAAAAGTATGAGTTTTCATGGAAAACACAAAATTGTCTGGGTGACCCCAAACTTTTGAACAGTAGTCTATATATATACCCCCCCCAGCAACATTCGGACTATAAGACGCACCCCCCATTTTCCTCCAAAATTTTGCAGGAAAAAAGTGCGTCTTATAGTCCGAAAAATACGGTATATATGAGACCGTATTAGTAAATCTGCCACATTATTATAACAGAATATAACAAATTTTCAAGATCTGTTAATTCTGAATTTATGTTATATTATTCTAACTGTATAAATTACATGTATCAATTATAGGGTTCCATATAATACGCTATTACCTTTATGCAATACATTTGTCCCATATAGGCTCTGGTAAATCAAGTTGTAGCAACTGTTATGAGTCAATTCAACAAAGATCTACCAAATGGAATTGTGCTGTGCGGGGTTTTCACTCGAGATTATCGCACTGATGCCCTAAACAGCCAGGTACGTATGTTTTATTCTTATTTATATATGATAGGCCATGGGGTAAAATATGTGTGGGGTTGTGGCCTAAGGTAGAAGCTTGAAACTCACAGCTATTTGCTTTGTTGTTAAAGATCACTAATGTGTCTTTCATTTTGGCTTATTCATTGCTAGTTGTGTCATTACTTTTTGTAAGCTGATTTGTATTGGTAACAATGGATGCCTTATAACTAGTTGCCAAAATTTATTTTTTTCTATACTGGGACTTAGATAGTTTTGTACAAATTAATTTTGTTTAGAATTTGTCTCTAGAACATGTCTTCTACAGTGTTTTGGAAGTCTTTTCCTCAGGGTTTGATTTACTCTCCCTAACCAAACTTTCTTTATAACATCAGATTTTTGGGTAACCAGGCTTTGCTTGACTTTATTTGTAAGGCAAAGCAGCTGTGAACCACACACTTTTAACCTCATCTTTGTTTGAACATTTTTTTCTATAAGACGTGAACTTAAAGAGTAACCGTCATTTTAATTTTTAATTCATAAATCAATAGTACACATGAAAATAAGCAACTTTGTATTATATCTTATCAGAAAAATCTGCTTCTTTCTCCTTCTGGACTGATCAATCATTATCAAAATTATCAATTCACTGGTAAAATCTGTATTAAGTGAAGACAGATCATTACATTAATGAAATAGGAGATGGCAGCTGCTACAGACAAGATTCTATGTAGAGGGGAGAAAGGAGGAGGAAGAAGCTAGAGGCAGAACTCTTCCCTTCTCCCCTCTACATAGAATCTCATCAGTACCAACTAATCATCTTCATCTCCTATCTAACTAATGACTGAATTGAGAGTTTTGAAAATGACTGATCATTCCAGGAGGAGAAAGAAGCAGATTTCTCTGCTAAGATATTTTACCAAGTTTCTTATTCGCAAGTGTGCTATTGATTGATGAAACAAAAATGAAAACAACGGTTTCTCTTTAAGGTCAATGCCAGGATTCAACCCCACAGCCTGTGATATGGAAGGCAAATGCTTTACCTTTGCACAAAAAGCTGCTGTATTAAATGTTTATATTACTGTAAAGTCTTTAAAGTCAGAAATATGTCAACAATGGCTAAAGAAAACACATTATTGTTATATTTGTCCAGTGAATTTTGTTCAGTATAACTTAAATAACTATTACTTGGATGCTTAGCCAGTTTAAATGGTAAAGTTATGCTAAACATGTCAAATATCACCAGTTGGGAAGTAGTATAAATTTTTTGCTTTTTGCACCACATATTCTCAAAAAATTAGTCATCGATATGTTTGCAGCGTGGACACTCTTTAAGTCACGCCCACTTGCAAGTTTTCAGAAACAAACTGTTAAGAAATACTGTTTTTTTCTGGCACAAATAGTTTATAAACATGTCTAACCTGAAATTCACCTATTTTTGGTGCATTTTATACCAAATAACAGGTGCAATTTCCTTCAGAAATATGTTGAGGAATAATGGGCTTTGTCAACTGATTGAATTTATTTGATGCTTCAACAATAAATTTAGTATTGTGTGATTTATAGGTCTTAGTGTGTACAAGATGTGTCTATTTATATTTTTACCATTTGTTTCTCATAGTTTTAGTGGCATAATATCATTGGAGAAGCCACATATAAGGTCAGCAAATCTACAAGTTGGAGCAATTGGTTCTGGAGCTTCAAAGGCTACTTTGCCATAAGACACCAATATTAAACATAGACCATATAGATTGAGTCTGACATGCACGTTGCACTGGAAAATGTTTGTCAAACTGTATTTTCAAGTAGAAATATACAGGGTCCAGTTTTGGTTTTGAGCTTCATGTTATTCATTGTTTCATAACAGGTTCTGGTCACTGTGCCACAGTGTTTTGAAATTCTTCTATTGTCTCCACATCGACAAGACTGGGTGAATAGAATCAAATATGTTATATTTGATGAGGTATGTAGTAGTCTTAAATGGATTGCCTAGAGTTACAAAAATGGGTCCTCTTCTCCCAAATTGGTGTCATTCTTGTGTGTGTGTCTGATCTTTAAAGAGGATGAGCTACAATATCAGTCACAGCTTAAAGGAGTGGTCCGGCACCTAACATGTATGTTCTCAATAATTTTCCTTACACCCTGATCAATTTTGTAATTGGCTTTATTACACAATACACTACACTTCTCCCTATCTAGCTGATCCCTAAATGTTTTTTTTTAACTTCACTTCCTGTGATGTTTTGTTTGAAAAGTGTCTCAAGCAGGACATCACAGGAGGCTGGGGCTGCACTCACTTCCTTGCAGCGTCCATCGCCTCTCCTGGAACAGGAAGTTATCAGGAGCTGTTACTCACTAGTTTCTTGCATCGCTGCCTCCTCTGAAGACATCCTGGATCCTGGGTGATGAACTCTGTGGGAAATGCGAGTGAAGTACATAAACTTTTTGCGTTTCTATATTATATGTATATATTTTTAATTGAAGGAACTGTGTAAGGGCTTTTTGGGAAGAATTTTTATTTTTCATTGGTGTGATTTCTTATTCAGTTTTGTTGTGAGGTGGAATGAACCAAAACAGCAGTTTTAGCACATTGTTATTTATACATTGTTAACAGTGTTTAACACAAGGATAACTAGTATGACCACTTCATAGTTGAGGTAGTTAATGATGTGGCTCTGACGTATATGATTTAAAAAAATTGTTTTAGGGTGCAAAAATTGTAAAACATAAAAAACCTATATAAATTTGGTATCTCTGTAATAGTAATAATTCACAGAATAAACTTGTCATCCATATATCTTTGTGAATGCCGAGAAAATGAAAGCCAAAAAGAAAAAAACTTTTTTTTAGTAGCCCCAATAGTTAAACGCTTTTCAATACAATATACGGCATTTACCCCAAAATCATGCCATTAAAAGTTTTTTGTTTTATTGGTCTCAGGATTCAGTGATAAACAAAATGTATTAATAATGTACTCTACTGCAACCAAACTGTTGAAGTGAAAAAAATGTAATAAAGAGAGCCCATTACATAAACTACAAAAGTATATGCAGTGCCTACAAGTAGTATTCAACCCCCTGCAGATTTAGCTGGTTGACACATGCGGAATTAACTTGGCATTGTGACATTTGTACTGTAGATCAGCCTGGAAGTGGGAAATGCACTGCAGCATTTTTTTTTTTTTTTTTTTAAAACGTTAAAAGTTAATTCAGAGTGTCATTTATTATTCAACCCCTCAAACCACAAGAATTCTGTTTGGTCCCCCAAAAGTATTAAGAAGTAGTTCAGGCACCAAGAATAATGAGCTTCACATGTGTGGATTAAAGATCTCTTTTGCCAGCCTTTTCTGACTATTTAAGACCCTCCCCAAACTTGTGAACAGCACTCAGACATGGTCAACATGGGAAAGACAAAGGAGCATTCCAAGGCCATCAGAGACAAGATCGTGGAGGGTCACAAGGCTGGCAAGGGGTACAAAACCCTTTCCAAGGAGTTGGGCCTACCTGTCTCCACTGTTGGGAGCATCATCCATAAGTGGAAGGCTTATGGAACTACTGTTAGCCTTCCACGGCCTGGACAGCCTTTGAAAGTGTCCTCCCGTGCCGAGGCCAGGCTTGTCCGAAGAGTCAAGGCTAACCCAAGGACAACAAGGAAGGAGCTCCGGGAAGATCTCATGGCAGTGGGGACATTGGTTTCAGTCAATACCATAAGTAACGTACTCCACCGCAATGGTCTCCGTTCCAGACAAGCCTGTATGGTACCTTTACTTTCAAAGCGTCATGTCAAGGCTCGTCTACAGTTTGCTCATGATCACTTGGAGGACTCTGAGACAGACTGGTTCAAGGTTCTATGGTCTGATGAGACCAAGATCGAGATCTTTGGTGCCAACCACACACGTGACGTTTGGAGACTGGATGGCACTGCATACGACCCCAAGAATACCATCCCTACAGTCAAGCATGGTGGTGGCAGCATCATGCTGTGGGGCTGTTTCTCAGCCAAGGGGCCTGGCCATCTGGTCCGCATCCATGGGAAGATGGATAGCACGGCCTACCTGGAGATTTTGGCCAAGAACCTCCGCTCCTCCATCAAGGATCTTAAGATGGGTCGTAATTTCATCTTCCAACAAGACAACGACCCAAAGCACACAGCTAAGAAAACCAAGGCCTGGTTCAAGAGGGAAAAAGTCAAGGTGTTGGAGTGGCCTAGTCAGTCTCCTGACCTTAACCCAATTGAAAACTTGTGGAAGGAGCTCAAGAATAAAGTCCACATGAGACACCCAAAGAACCTAGATAACTTGGAGAAGATCTGCATGGAGGAGTGGACCAAGATAACTCCACAGACCTGTGCCGGCCTGATCAGGTCTTATAAAAGACGATTATTAGCTGTAATTGCAAACAAGGGTTATTCCACAAAATATTAAACATAGGGGTTGTATAATAGTTGACCCACACTTTTATGTTTAAAATTTAATAAAATTCAACTGAGCAACATAACTTTTTGGTTTGTAAGATTTATGCTTCTGTTCATAAAACCTACTCTCGTTTGCAGTTTGAAGGCTCTAACTTATTTGCATCTTATCAAACCAGCTAAATCTGCAGGGGGTTGAATACTAATTGTAGGCACTGTAATTTATATTTTCAGACCCATATTATTGTTTTTATTTTAAAATTCTTATTAACCTATGCTGTTTTCAGTAACTGGTGTGGCCAGTTTAACTTTAATATCTAGAATAACTGTTGATCAGTTACCACAACCACAGGTTGAGAAAAGCTATATTTACCAACACAAAAGCACAATTTGGGACATTTAAGCCTAACCCACAGAAGCATCCAGAAAAGACCCCAAAATGCCCATTTTGGAACATTATTTTGCCAAGTCCAGACTCTTTTTGGTGCAGGTTGTGGAACATGTAACACCTATATTAAAGTTCTCTGCCACATTTTTCGATTTGTAAATTACTAGCTCATTAAAAAATATTATACTGCTTAATCTTATATAAATAGTAAGGAAAATTTTGCCTTCAGAAACAGATATCAGAAGGTCTATACTACATGCTTAACCACTTTTTTTTTTTTTTTGCAAGGTACACTGCCTAGGAGGAGAAATCGGAGCAGAAACCTGGGACCACATAATGGCTATGATTCCATGTCCATTCCTGGCGTTGTCTGCAACCATTAGTAATCCTGAACACTTAACTCAGTATGTTATTTACATGTCTGCCATACAAGATTCATGATTCACTATTATAACAGCTGTCGTGTAATAAGATTACGGTACTTATGTTATTTAGGTGGCTACAATCAGTGAAAAAATATTGGCAATACATTGAAGAAAAACAGATGAGTGATATATCAATACCACCCCAAAGGGCAATAAAGAGAAAAACAGCAAAATCAGAAAAAAGATCTTACAATGTTCGATTAGGTAACTATATTCCAGAAGGTGCACTCACAATTTTTTCTTCTGAAGAATTTTTAAGAGACCTGTCAGCCCATGGAGATTTACTTTCTTGGTAAAACATTTGTAAAACCAGGCAACACTGTGCATTAAAAAATTGTAAAGGGGCTTCAGAGATTTAGCACTGTATACCCTATTGCCACTTTATATAAATTACATTATTTTTTTATAAAACCTGAACAGACTAATCTGTCTCGCAAAAACAAGAAAAGTCATCACTCTCTGCCAAGTCACAGCAAAAAAAAACAAATGGAGCTTGTCACATTCCCACAGATAGATTGCAGAAATAACATAGTGTCTTGCGCAGACTAAGGACTTAGCTGAAGAAATTCAGATTCAGCAATCAAGTGAGTCTACTTCCAAGGTGCTTCTTCTGGGGTGTGATGCCCATGAAGAAGCCGCAGTGGTGAAACTCGAGGCAGGAATTACATGATGTTTTATATGCTGCTTTTTTATGGATGTTTTGTGAGAACAATAAAATATCTGGCAGAACAAAGCTCTTTATTGCCATACTTCACTATTGTTGGGCTATTTGTCCCTTGCCCTTTGTATTCGTTTTAGGATGATAAGAAGTCAAAACTGAATAATTTTATTCCCAGGAGAAGCACGATAGAAGAAAACATAACCTTTTCTGGGGATGCAGCAACACCTTTTTATGAGAATTTAGTTGATTTCTGAATCTGAATCTCTTGAGCTAAGTCTGCACAAGACGCTATGTTAGTTCTCCACTTATTATAAAGTGATGGCATGTTCTAGCAATATCACTTTAAGAGATGGGAATTAAGTACCTTTTTAATTAGGGCAGCACGAACAAGCTGACAGGTCCGCCTTAATTCTAATATAATGATTTTTTTTTGTAAGCTGGTGTCTGTGTCATTTTGTTTCTGAGTGCCTTTTGAAATCAGATTAGTGATCATGGGGGTACCATTAAAAACATGTAACATAATATACTGTATTTGCATTCATATCATCCACATCTGCAGTGTCATAATGGGGTTTTTTAAGACCAAAGATGCAAAAGTTTCTGAAGGCCCATCCGCCATCTATACAAGCATATGCAGACATGTTTAATTGCATGCCATATCTTCAATGTAGTCTAAGAGGTTATTTGGGATAATTCATAAGAAAGAGAGAAGTGACAAGTGATTGGCTACAAATCATGTCATAACTTGTTTTTCTTCTGCAAGACCTTTGTGGTCCAACATTATGTAGAGCCTATCCAATAGGCATTTAAATGTTTGGAATGTTTTCGAAACACAAGAAAAAACTAGATGTTCAGTCAGCACAATATTCTATATTTAATACTTGGTAATAGTTGTATTCTGTGTATTGCCCTATGTTGTTTTGTCCTATACATTATAAATAAAAATGAAAAAATTATTTTTTGCAGTTCAGTATGACAAACGATACAATGATCTGGAAAAGTATACATGTTCTGTAAATGACTCCAATATTAACTTTGAACACTACCATCCATGTGCTTTCTTGACAATAGATCATGTAAGTATATATGGTCGTATGTAATAAATTCTGTCACTAATTGTGTATATTATATTCCTGTTCACCTAGACAATAAGTATTTTAACATTTGTGAAAGGATTGTTTATTTAGTGTTATAATTAAATAATGATTGTAAATTACCAAGTCAATAGTTTACAAAAAAAAGTAGTAAAAATAATTCAAAATGTATAACACAGAAAAAGCAAAAAAATGCCAGACAAATGAAATAAAAACTAAATTGTATTATGCTAGACGTAAATTAACAGATACAATAAAAACAAAATAAAAATAATACAAAAATCGGTATATTTGGCATATGAAAATCCATTTGCGCGGGTGAATTAGGTTATAAATCTAATGGAAAAATCATGAAAAAAAAGTGTGCATGTGGAGTCTAACAACGTAAAAGGCGCAGCTCGTAATAGACATGCTGAGTGAGCCACCACACATGTACACAGGCGTGTGTAAGAGGCACCACAGATGGGTGGAATAACAAACATCAATATTATTAAAGAAGTTGTTCACTACTTCTTTATTGATGCCCTATCGGTAGGATAGGGCATCAATGTATGATCGGCCACACGTGGCCCCACAGCCGATCAGCTGGTATCGGTGCCGGTGGCAGCCGGCGGCCGGAAGTCCTTACCTGCAGTGCTTGGCCGTCAAGTTGAAGTGGCCGGCGCTTGTTACTGCACATCCGCTTCCCATTCAACTGAATGGGAGGCGGATGTGCAGTACCCTGCGGCGGCCACTACAGATGGATGGCCAAGCACCGCAGGTAAGGACTTCCGGCAGCTGATCGGCGGGGGTGCCGTGTGCGGGACCCCGGCCGATCATACATTCATGCCCTATCCTACCGATTGGGCATCAATAAAAAAGTAGTGGACAACTTCTTTAATAAAACCAATGTTAGAAAGATGGATACCTCATAAGTCAAAAGAAAAGCAAAGAAATATGAATAAGCAAAAAAAAAGTTTCCATAATTGAAAAATCATATATACTTACACCCATCCCCTGATCAAGCGCACCTCACAGGCGTCTCTCAGAGGCTTCATCTGGGGAAGTTAATAAATGCTTGGAAGGGCTATATAAATCATTGTGGACCAATTCAGAATAGAGTATAGTAATTAGAAGAATTGAATGACAACTATGACATACAGTGAAAACATATATACAAATAAATATACTGAATACCTGTGTTGCTGGAGGATCGCATATAGGAGGACGCCTTCACCTGCACAATAAAGAAACGTGCGTCAGGTGTGCTTGTTCCTTTAAAGGGAACTAGACAGTTTGCCCAGATCCCCCAAATATCCCACGTATTTATTGCTAACTGACTACCATACCTAAAAAAGCCCTTTTATTTTTCCAAAGGATTACTGCATATTGAAAAAAAAAATCTTATAACTTTGGTGGCAATATGCGAATTAGTGGGTGACTAGTTATGGGGGTGTTATTTTCCCCAGACCAATTATCCCATTATTCATGTTATCGTGCCCTTGTGGTCATCAGTAACATGATTTGCCAGGTCTCTTACAGGTCTTTGCAAAGCTCTGCCTCCCTGACAATGCACAGCAAGCCTGGCTTCTTCGGTGCGCTGCGAACTCCCAGGATGGCATTGGTAATGGACGCCAGCTGTAACGGGAGGCAGAGATATGCAAGAAGCTTGTGGTTGCCCCATTCTTGCAAATCATGTTACTCACATCCTGTGATAACTTGATTAGTGGTATGACTAGTCTGAGGAAAACAATGCCAACATGACCAGTTATCCGCTAATTAGCATATTTCCACCAAAGTTATTAAATAGTTTTTTGCAATTTGCAGTTATATTTTCAACATTAAAAAGGTAGGGAAGTCACATAGCAATAAATACATGGTGGTGGTTTGGGGGACCCGGGCAAGCTGTCAGATTCCCTTTAATTTAATGGGAACCCTCATGACAAATGCTTTCATTTCCTTTGTTGCTTTTTCTTGATACTTTTGATCTTCTTAGCCAAAGTTTTTGTTTTTTTTGGCAATCAACAGTAAAAAAAGTTAAATGTTAAATTGAGAGGAAATATACAAAAAATGTATTGAATTTATGTCTCTGCAATATAGAAAATGTTGGTACTACATTTTACACTCTGGACAAAACTTTCAAGCTCATACATTGAAAGTATTGCTCATCCTTACATGGGAACCACTGTTTTTACTGCCAGTCACAGATTTTTACTTGGATGAGAAATAGATTATTTATTTTATTTCCTATGCTTTTCTTATATAGCGCCATCATATTCTACAGCACTTTTCATACATTACAATCACTGTCCCCATTGGGGCTCACTATCTAAATTAACTATCAGTATGTCTTTCAAATGTGGGAGGAAACCAAAGAACCCAGAGGATATCCAAGCAAACTCCTTGTAAATGTTGTCCTTGGTGGGATTTTAACCCAGGACCCCAGCACTGCAAAGCACGAGTGCTGACCACTGATTACCACTTTAGGGCAGTATTTGGCCAGGAAGTAAATCTCCTTAATTTTCCCAACATAAAAATAGGTTTATCTGCATAGATTTTATGTATTTTTTTGTTAGTTTTCATTTTATCACCTATTTTTAAAAGTTATGTGGTTTTGACTGAATGTAGTGATTAAAAAGCAGACTTTTCCTTTTTCACAAACTTCTTCAAAGTGAACCCTCTTTCTTATCCACAAAGTTGTGACTGGCAAAGCACCTAGGCAACTGTTTGAGTATGTGCACATCGGACTCCACAGCGGAAAACCCGCATTGAAATCTGCAAAGGGAAAAAATGCTAGAGTAAAATCTGCTGTGAAATTCTCTGTATAAACTGACACTAGATTTCCATAGAGTCGGAATGAGACATTGTAAAATCTGATTGACAGCGCTCCTACTGTAACACATAGCAAACTTTACCTTAGAGTTATTATAGGTCTTTGGGCTGCCTCCCTCACATGGGCCCTTCTTTCAAAGTAATTAAAGGAAACCCTCGCAGAAATCTTGCTCACCCTTGCAGAAATCTTAAACACCTTGACCTGACCTACAGTCACTCTCTGAATCCCTTCTCCCTCTTACAGACATTAGTTCCTTACATGACGCAGACTTTGCTGCCACTTTATACAACACCACAACAGCTTCAGCTCTCAATTTGGTCGCCCCCCCCTCACACATACCAAAGCTCGCACAATCAACAAGAAACTGTAGCACACCCGCCTAACAAAAGAACTGCGACGGGCCTCCAGGGTTGCTGTGTAGATGGAAAAGGTCCCACTCCAATGAGCACTTCATTGCATTCAAACAGTCCCTCACTACCTTCAAGTCCACACTCATTGCAGCAAAACAAACATACTTCTCATCTCTCATATCCTCCCTGTCTCACAACCCCAAACAACTATTCAACACCTTCAATTCTCTCCTCCGCCCCCCAGTGCCTTCTCCCTCTCCTCTTATTTCAGCCGAAGACTTTGCCTCATTCTTCAAGCAGAAGATTGACACCATCAGACAAAGTGTTTGCCTAAAGTCCCCACAGCCCCTCCTCATATTCACTCAACCCTCCTCCTCCAAAACCACCTTCTCCACCATTACGGAAGTTCAACTTTCCTCTTTACTCTCCAAATCACACTTCACTACCTGTAAACTTGACCCAATCCCGTCCCACATCATCCCAAACCTTACCACTATCTTCATCCCAACCTTAACCCACCTTTTCAACCTGTCACTAACAACTGGTGTCTTCCCCTCATACTTCAAACATGCCTCAATCACACCCATCCTCAAAAAGCCCTCCCTTGACCCTAACTCTCCGACTAGCTATCGCCCCATATCACTTCTCCCCTATACCTCAAAACTACTGGAACAACATGTCCATTCTGAACTGTCCTCCCACCTCTCCTCCTGCTCCCTCTTCGACTGCCTACAATCTGGTTTCCGACCCTCACCATTCAACTGAAACTGCACTGACTAAAGTCACCAATGACCTACTAACTGCCAAATCCAAGCGACACTAGTCTGTCCTCCTCCTCTTGGACCTGTCATCTGCCTTCGACACGGTGGACCATTCCCTCTTACTACAGACTCTCTCATCTCTCGGCATCACAGAGTTGACCCTATCCTGGATCTCCTCATACCTAACAGACCGGACATTCAGTGTCTCCCACTCACACACCACCTCCTCATCTCGCCCCCTACCTGTCGGTGTTCCCCAAAGTTCAGTTCTAGGACCCCTGCTCTTCTCCATTTACACCTTAGGCCTGGGACAGCTCATAGAGTCTCATGGCTTTCAGTATCACCTCTATGCCGATGACACACAGATCTACCTCTCTGGACCCAATATCTCCTCCCTACTAGCCAAAATCCCACTATGTCTGTCTGCTATCTAACCCTTCTTGTCTGCGAGATTTCTAAAACTTAACATGGATAAAACAGAATTCATCATCTTTCCGCCATCTCACTGAACCCCCCGAACTGACCTATCTATCAACGTCAATGGCTGTCCACTCTCCCCAGTCCCGCAAGCTCGCTGCCTTGGTGTTACCCTGGACTCTGACCTCTCCTTCAAACCACATATCCAAGCCCTTTCCACTTCCTGCATACTCCAACTCAAAAATATCTCCCGGATCATTACATTCCTCAACCATGAATCTGCAAAAACACTAGTGCATGCCCTCATCATCTCCCGCCTCGACTACTGCAACCTCCTGCTCTGTGGCCTCCCTTCCAACACTCTTGCACCATTCCAATCTATCCTAAACTCCCCTGCCCGACTAATCCACCTGTCCCTCCACTATTCCCCGAACTCTCCTCTCTGTCAATCTCTTCACTGGCTCCCCATTACCCAGAGACTCCAGTTCAAAACCCTAACCATTCACAACCTGTCTCCTCCATATATCTCTGACCTAGTCTCCCGGTACATACCCGCAACCTCCGATCCTCACAAGATCTCCTTCTCTACTCCTCTTTCCAAAATTGCATACAAGATTTCTCCTTTGCATTCCCCCTACTCTGAAACACTCTACCCCAACATATCAGACTTTCGCCTACCGTGGAAACCTTCAAAAGGAACCTGAAGACCTACCTCTTCTGACAAGCGTACAACCTGCAGTAACCACCCCTCCACCATACAGCTGCACGATCAGCCCTACCCTCACCTATTGTATCCTCACCCATCCCTTGTAGACTGTAAGCCCTTGCGGGCAGGGTCCTCGCTCCTCCTTTACCAGTCGCCGTCATGTTTTGTTCAAGATTATTGTAATTGTTTTCGCTATGTATACCCCTTTCTCACATGTAAAACGCCATGGAATAAATGGCGCTATAATAATACCAATAATAACCTGTCACCATGAAAATGTTATTAACCTGCAGATACGGGGTTAATCTGCAGGTTAACAGTATTATTAACCTGCCTGGTGCCCGCACTTAGCTGAATGCTGCAGGGAGACAATGAACTTTATTCCCCCTGGCAGTGTTCCAGTTTCAGTCACGGAGGCAGTGCCGGCGAAGATCTGATTATACCCAGTGGCGTCTGTAACCACACCCCATGCCCTGACTGAGACTGGCTCTGCATTAGGGCCAGCTGTGAGTCAGGACGGGGGCGCAGTTACAGTCGCCGTTCTGTTTACTTAGACCGGTGACTGAACTCGCCCCTGTGACTAACATCAGGGGGAGTAAAGATCATTTTCTCCCCGCAGCGCTCGGTTAAGTGCGGGCACCGGGCAGGTTAATAACGCTATTAACCTGCAGATTAACCCCATATCGGCAGGTTAATAGGGTTTCTTATGGTGACAGGTTCCCTTTAAAGTCCAAGCAAAATGTATTCATGACATGTGATGGAGTAAACTTTAATTTTGGGCCGCTTTGTTGGTATTAAAAAGAGACTCATGCAGTCCTTTTTAACCTACTGTACAGGTATTTACTATGCTCATTAGATTTTTTCTAGCAAATATAAACATTTCTATGGCATATTGAATAGCCCATGAGCCAATGCAACAGATCAGAAATGTTCTAGTTCTTCCAAAAATTCATGCTGCACTGCAGCTGCTATTAGTGTGGAAAGGTCTAATTTCTAATTTTCTAGGGCATAAATATAAGGGGAACAAAACTTGTAGTTTACCTGGAACTTAAAGTCAAAGAAGGCCCAAGGTCACGTGCGCACGTTGAGTATTTGGTGAGTTTTTTACTTCAGTATTCGTAAACCAAAACCAAAAGTGGGTGATAAATACAGAAGTGGTGACGTGTTTCTATTATACTTTTCCTCTGATTGTTCCTCTCCTGGTTTTGTCTTATAAATACTGATGTAAAAATCTCACCAAATACTCAACGTGTGCACTTAACCTAAAAGGTCTTTCTTATCCATGTGGGGAGAGAAAGACTATAAACAATGCATATCAGTACATATAACAATGTGTAATTTTTATAATTTAAGCCTTATTCAGACGTCATAGCGTCCCGCACGTGTTCTATCAGTCTTTCTCATGCATAGAACATTTACCCATTATGGTCTATGGAGCTGTTAATATGTCCAGGTTTTTTTGCCGACCGAATGGTCCACAAAAAATCAAAGAGACAAGTCCGTTTTTTGTGTCACCGATCAAAATTATCCATTTATCCTCTTTTTAGTAACTTTATTAAAACAGAAAAATCACAAAGGTTTGGCCATATGGGGCCTTTATAAAGACATAGAAAAAGAGATATATGCATATTCCATAGGATGACGTCTGGTGCCCTGGTTCCTGGATTTCTGTGTATTGCTACAACCTTGTGGAGGGTTGCACTGAGTGCGCACAGAAAACAGAGTGGTGCACGGGACTCGTGTATTGCAAGAGTAACACACTGCATTTCGTGTGCAATCCATGTGTTGTCTGTGATGAATAGGAGAAGCTTTGCAATTTGTTTAATTTTTCATATGTGAAAATCACTGATCATAAAAACACTGATGAAACTCAGATCCAAAACACTGATGAATGTGTACCAGAAAAATCACAGATGATGAATGAGGCCTTAGTAGTGGCAATATTTCTCTTTCAGGTGGTGAAGCTATATATTACTAGATATAGCTGTTAGAGCATCTTTTTTTGTTATTTGCCATATTCTTTCATTGGGAAGGTATGTTGTTAAGTGAAAATATCTCAGTATAGTGACATATTCATATGTTAACATTAAAAGGAATCTGTCAGCAGGTTTTTGCTATGTAATCTGAGTATAGCATGAGGTAGGGGTTAAAACACTGAACTCAACAATGTGTCACATGTCCGGCTGTGTGCTGGTGTATACTTAGACTAAAGCTTTAATCACCTTGTGATTAACATTGCTGTGACTAGCTGGCCAAGTGCTTGCAAGTCAGGCTCCGCCTCCTCCTGTGATAGGCAGCTCACTGTCTATGGACATTGTACATACAGAGCCTGGTGTAGGCGGGGGCAGCTTCCTCAGCTTTGCTGTATTGCTAAATCTAAAAACTCTGTGTCAGAATGGCTGCACCCATTAATCTAAGTGATACATCCTTGGACTTGTGTCTTTTTGCTACATCATGCTGCTCTCAATGAGGCAGCAAAAACTTACTGACAGATTTCCTTTAAATTTAATATTAATTTCTATGTATCAAATTTTAGACAAATATCAAGTGTTTTTATTCATTATCTATTAGATAAAGAACTATGGTATTCCAAAGGATCTTACATTCTCTCCAAGGGAAAGCATACAGCTTTTTGACTGCATGGTAGCTGCATGGCCAAAAATGCCAAATGTAGAGGTAAGATGTTTTACTGATTTGATAAGTTGTCTGGTAAATTAAACACAATAAGTGTATTAAAACATGGTATATAAATGTGTGTGTTTATTTGTTCATGCAATGCTTATTCTTGTTCTTTTTGGAATGTGCATATAGTAAATACAGACATAAGGCAGAAAAAACACAAAAGAGCACATGGAAGCAAGGAGTAAAGAAACGACATTAGGGCCAGCTGTCAGTCAGTGCGGGGGGTGCGGTTATAGCCGCTGCTCACTGTGCATAGAGCGGTGACTGAAGCTGCGCCGGCACACCACTATGACTGAAAGCTAGAGGTTGCTGGGAACAATAAAGTTAATTTCTTCCCGGAAGCAGGGCTCTCGGTGCAGGCGCCGGGCAGGTTCAGAATGCTATTAACCTGCAGATTAACCCAATATCTGCAAGTTAATAGCGTATTTTTACATGACAAGTTCCTTTTAATGTATTGCACAAACCATGAAGACATCTGAAAATTCACCTAAAATAATACGCGAGTTATAAATACTGAGTACTTACCATTAACTAAATTATTTGTAGAAATCAAAGTATGCAGCAGCACATACAGTAGTGTGCTCGAAGATATATGACAATATTGAATATGTGAAATGTAAACTGTATTGCTGACATCTAGAATATACCTAAAAAATGGGGTACTTAGCACCAACGATATGTAAGGGGCCAGTAGGATCCAGCATGAATTAATAATAAATTTTATTACTGCTACATTCTTGTTACACCTGTTTCTGTAATGCAGTGGCACCCAACCTTTCTAACCATGAGAGCCACAGTCAGCTATGAGATAGGGTCGTGAGCCACATCCAGAGCCCTCTTCTTAATGATGACATCCAACTCCTACCTGATCTTCCCCCCACAATAGTGACACCTGAAGCCCTTATTATGGGTACAATGTCTGCCAATGCTTCCCTACTAAAATCACACTGGGGCAGTATACTTACATCGAGGGGTCCCAACCTCACACTTATTTGGTTTTCTCGTATCAAGCACTCTCACTACACTATTACATCCGGCTTACAGCACCTCATCTGACCAATGTTATCCTATCTCCAGCTAAACATAATTAATTTATCTCTCCATGCCCAAGGTCAGTATATGCACATCCATAACTGCTCTTCTGTTCGGGGCTCACAAAAAGTCATCGTCTGGATACCTGAACAGAAGAGCAGATATGGATGTGCATATACTGACCTTGGGCATGGAGAGATAAATTAAGTATGGTGTAGCTGTTTGCTAAATCTGATGCTAATGCACCAAGCTGGCGGACAACTCTGATCCATGCATCACGAGCCCGCGAGCCATATGTATTGCAGGAAGCAAAGCAATATATTTTAATATTCCGATATATAAACCTTTACACTGTTCAAGAAAAAAATTCACATTATTCTCAACCTTTTTTCAACTTATAGTTTTTAGATCCTGAAGCGAACATACATTTGAAGGACAAAATAATAATAACAAAAAATGATGCAACCGAGTATGAAAAGGCATTGAAAAAAGAATTCATTGACTGGGTTCAAAAAGGACATGATGAACAGGTAATATATTGAAGTATTTGCATATATCAAGTATTCCATAGATATTCTGTCCAGGTATCATTTGAATAGGAGCTGAGCCAAGTCATACTGTTCCTGCTTCGTTTATTGATTACATCTGGAGCTGCAGTTGAAAACAGTTGATCAGTGCTAGTTCTAGGCATCGGACCTCCACCGATCTGAAACTGATGACCTATCCTAAAGAAATGTCGTCAATATCATAAAGCAAGACAACTCCTTTACACTGTGAATAAATTAGGCAATTTTTATTTTTGATGAGTAATTTTATTACTCAACAACTCCAATGCTGTCAGTCAATCCAAAAGGTTTATAAACCTTAAAAGCAGAACATTTAAGAAATTAAAAGTAAGGTTTTATCTTTCTTAGGAGAATATCTATGTGTTCAGAATTATTGGGCAACTATTAGTGTGCATGGGTATTGTGCAGCTAAATGAAAAAACATCAATTTTCCCATCTCAATTTTTTATTTCATCTGTTAAAGTGAGAATAATAACCAAACCAAAAAAATAGCAATGATCGTAGTGACCAATATAGCCCCGCTCTGTCCATGGAGTCTGTCTATTTCTTAATCTGTTGTCAAATGAGTTTTTGGGAGGCTCCAACCACAGCAGACACTGTTTAGAGAGTCATACTGGTTTCCTTCACAGTAAATCTCCTGTTTAAGAAAGGCCCACAATAGAGTTTACCAGGTAAGGAAGAAGCCATGTCATTATTCTTTCATCTTTAAGGTCTGTACTAGCAGCCAAACAGTGGAGTACTCAGATGTATGTGATGGAGCATTGTCCTACATAAAAATCATGGTTTTCTTGAAAGATGCACACACTATCCTGTACCGCTGCTTGAAGAAAGTGTTTTCTAAAAACTGACAGTAGGTTGGGGATTTGATTTTGATTTCATCGTGAACGCAAAAAGATCCAACTAGCTTATCTTTAATAATACCAGCCCAAAGCAGTACCCTACCTCCACCTTTCTGACATCTGAGTCAAAGTGGAGATCTGTGCCCATTATTGATACAGTCACGAGCCCATCCATGTGGTCCATCAACAGTCACTCTCATCTGATCTTTGAAAAATCTATCTTCAGATATTCCTTGTCCCAGTCTTCATGTTTCAACTTCTGGGTCTTGTTCAGTGTTGGTTGGGTCCCAGTCTTCTTTACCTTGGCCGTGTCTCTGAACACTGAACACCTTGTACTTCTGGGCACCCCTGGGAAGTTGCAGTTCTGGAATATGGCAGCACTGGAGGATAATGGCTTCCTGGTCCCTTCACATTTGATTATTTTCAAATCTTTGGCAATTATTGTGCCTCTTTTTTCGCAACACGTTGTTTTGCAACTCTGTTGACTATTTGCAACAAAATTTTTTATGGTTCTGTGATTTCGCCCCAATATTTTAACAATTTCAAGAGTGCTGCATCCCTTTGTAAGACTTTTCATAATCTTTGACCTTTCAAAGTCAGTTAAATCTCTTTTTTAGCCCATTTTGCCTGAGGAAAACAAGCTGCCTAATAATTCTGCACACCCTGAGAAAGGGTGTTTATATCCTTAGGCCACACAGCCCTCATTACACATCACCTGATCTGCTTCAAACCAATAAAAAATCAAGTTTATACAGTTTGGAGTTGAAAAATCTGCACAAAAATGATATGGTCAAAATACTCACTTGCATAATAATTGTGCACACAGTGTATACTAGTGTTCCCTAGTATTTAATCCTTCATTGTCAATCCAAAAGAGGCACAGAAGGAGCTGACATTTTCAGAATTATATTTAATTCATAATTTCTTTTTTTTGTTTCAACCTATTAGTTATTGTAAAAAAAAAAAAGAATTAGTGACAATTTTTTGGAAACATATTAAGATTTGAGAGTCTTCAGTGATTGATACTTAATGGATAACTGAAAAGATGGCAACAAATAGCAAGCTTTCTAGACTCCTCAGGTCTCTACATCAGGCATATAGTGTCTTTAGTTCCATAAAGCTGTGGTACATTCTGGTATCCTCCATTTTGATACAGGAAAAATATATCTTTGTACTGTCTTAGCCAGTAGATAGAAAAATAGTCCTCAGTGGTGGATACCTTTTGAAGAGACCTGAGTAGTATTGAAAGCTTGCTATTTGTTACCTTCTTTTCAGTTAGCCATTAAAATGTATCAACCACTGAGGACTCTTAAATTTTAACACTGTCTAACACGGTACAAAGATATTTTTTTCCTGTACCATAACTTTTTGGACACTCAGCATATTTACAATACATGACTAAGAACCACAGTTATTTTAGAGATCGCATGTTCCCTGTGTCCCATTAGAACCTGGTATATATGCGAAACTCTTTATTATACTGTAGATTATGAAACATTCAGAGACAAGTGGCATGATGGTTTATCTACAAGATAGAGCAGCACAGTCTTTTTAATGCTTATTGAAACATCATGAGAACCTTTGATATACTGCTCTTATTTAAGGAACCTCACAGTAAGGTTTCTGTACCAAAGGGAGCATGTCAGAAAATTCCTGCTGCCAAATAACATGAGTTGCAGCCTGACTGCAAGTTTTCAGCCACGTATATTATCCTCTAAAACGCTTTCGCATTTCAACTTGCATTACTGAAATAGTCTGTCATAGCCAGAGACGTGACTAGTCCATCTTTGCACTCAACTGGCTACTCTCAGTGCTGCTCCAGGTGATTGACAGGTTTCTCCCATGCGTGTACATAGGGAGAGACCTGTCAATCACCTACAGCAACTCTGGAAAGGGCTGGCTACGGGCAGAGCCAAACTAGTCTGATCTCTGGCTATGATCATCGAACAGATCTTTAAAGTATATCTTCTCTGAAATGCTCAGGCATAATAATATACCTTGCTGAAATTGTGCATACTGCCCACTGTTTGGAAAGCATGAATCTCCTGCTACGTTCCCTTTAAGTCCGTCAATATTATTTTACTTTTCTTATAACAAGATATACCTTAAAATACCTAGACACAAATTTGTGCAGAAGTGCAAAGCTGTAGGTTAAGTTGCCACCGCCTTTAGTCCTGCTACTTCACCTGAGGCGGGAAGTTTGACTTTCCTCATGGACGATGCTCGCCTGACTGCAGCTCAGTCACATTTACTACTATGGAGCTGAGCTGCAGACAAGAACCCATGAACAGGAGTGGTCATGTTTTTCTAATGCTGTTAAACCATATTACATATTATATCTATAGAGGCGAGCAATTTATGATCATGTTTTTTTAAGGTTTCAAAAGTGCTGGAAAGCCTGAGAACTAAAGAGCCGTCTGAGGTAGATTGCTGCAAATATTTTCCTCTGCTTGTTGAAAAACTCAACAAAATGAACAGACTTCCTGCCCTTTTTTTTGCGTAAGTTCATTTTCTTTTAAAAAAAAAAACATATATCCAAAGTAAGTTAACACTACATTAGTATTTTTGTTAAATGTATCAGTATTTATGATGCTGTATAAATAATGTAAAGGATGGTTCTATTCCTAGGATACGCCATAAATATTATAATGGTGGATGTCTGACTCCCACCACTCCTCTGAGCAGCTGTTTGAAGGATTATGGCCCTCCTGCAGGCACTGCTTCCATCTATGTACTTTGCACAACTGCAACATATCACATTTGCTTTGTGATTACTTGATGTTGGACAGAAGGCACATCGTTTCCGTTTTAGGCTGGTTGCGTTGCTGGTGGAGGCCGTGGGTATCGTAGCAGTGCCGGTGGAAGCCATTAGTTCACTTTCTTTAGCATCCTGTGGACATCGGCTGCCGCTCCATCATCTCTGGGTGTTACTTTTCTTTCTTTGATATATGGGCTAACCAGTGATTTTCCCAACTCGTCTATAAAAATTCTTCTTTTATATGGTTTATTTTTGTTCCAATTTGGCTGTATTTCACGCCATAACACAAATGCATTGTATGCCGACACATCAAGAATGTCGTAAAAAACAACCATTGGCCACCGATTTGTTTTGCGTTTACAGGTGTAAGTGCCTATGAGTTGATCTAGAGTATCAACTGCCCCTTTTGTGGCATTGTCATGTAAAATCATGTCCGGCTTTCTGTTGTCTCGATTACTGATTGCACTATCATGGTGCATTGTGCTCATCAGAATGACCTGTTTGTGTTTTTTTGGGAACGTAAGAAACTACTGTTGAAAATAAGAAAATCTTTTCATTTACAATGTGAAATGTTGACAACTGAATTGAACTATGTCTATATGAACAGCAGGGTAAATAAGATACAGCGAAAAAAATTTGCACATAACTATACTGGAAGCGAATCAATCTGCTGTATCGTAATTTGAAAATGTATGTACAGTACAGACCCAAAGTTTGGACACACCTTCTCATTTAAAGATTTTTCTGTATTTTCATGACTATGAAAATTGTACATTCACACTGAAGCCATCAAAACTATGAATTAACACATGTGGAATTATATACTTAACAAAAAAGTGTGAAACAACTGAAAATATGTCTTATATTCTAGGTTCTTCAAAGTAGCCACCTTTTGCTTTGATGACTGCTTTGCACACTCTTGGCATTTTCTTGATGAGCTTCAAGAGGTAGTCACCGGAAATAGTCTTCCAACAATCTTGAAGGAGTTCCCAGAGATGCTTAGCACTTGTTGGCCCTTTTGCCTTCACTCTGCGGTCCAGCTCACCCCAAACCATTTCGATTGGGTTCAGGTCTAGTGACTGTGCAGGCCAGGTCATCTGGCATAGCACCCCATCACTCTCCCTCTTGGTCAAATAGCCCTTACACAGCCTGGAGGTGTGTTTGGGGTCATTGTCTTGTTGAAAAATAAATGATGGTCCAACTAAACGCAAACCGGATGGAATAGCATGCCGCTGCAAGATGCTGTGGTAGCCATGCTGGTTCAGTATGCCTTCAATTTTGAATAAATCCCCAACAGCACCCCCACACCATCACACCTCCTCCTCCATGCTTCACGGTGGGAACCATGCATGTAGAGTTTGAATCAGGGGTCAGATGATGTTGAAATTTATTGCACACACTTTAGAAGGTGGGCTTCAGAAGTTAAGTGGAATGATTCTGCATTGAAATGTTTATTTCTTGCTGGTCTGAGTGAAAGAGTTAAGGATTTGCTAATTGCATTCCCTGCACCTGAGACTCTGCAGGAAGCTATGCAGTTAGCTGTTCGTGTAGACAGGAAACTGAGGTCCAGGGTTAATGATGTAAAGACTCTTGTAACTTCAGGTCCTAGTTCCCAGAAAATCTGCTCTGACAGCGGAGAACCAATGGAGCTTGGGGCGATGTTACTCCGCTCTCAGGAAAGAGATCGGAGATTCGCCGAAGGTTTGTGTCTTTATTGTGGTAAAAATGACCATTTGATTAAGTATTGTGAGCGTCATTTAAGTAAAGGAAAAAAAATGGTCAGTTACGCCCGTATAGCTTGTTTACGCTCTGCAGGAGTATTTCTTTCTGGGAGTACTACTCTGCAAGGAGATTTGATTGAATTTCAAGGAATTTGTGGATTGTGGTTCAACACTTAATGTGATTGATAAAGGGTTTTTGGAAAACCTTAAATTGAAATCCAAACCTTTGTCATCACCTATTTCTGTGGTTGCAATTGATAACACTCCTTTGAAATGTATTACTCACAAGACTACTGCATTTCCTCTCACTATCAATGGAGATCACCAAGAAATTTTGGAGTTGGATGTTTTGGATAATTTTCCCTCTCCAGTTGTTCTAGGATTGCCTTGGTTAAGACTGCACAATCCTTTACTGGACTGGTCTACTAATGTGATTAAGTCTTGGAGTCCGAAGTGCTATGATAAATGTTGTAATGGTCGCATTGCGGCTGTGGAAAAAGGTGAATTACCTGTACCTATTCAAGATTTTTGGAGGGTTTTTTCGGAGGAGGAGTCGCAAGTTTTACCTCCTCATAGGGATTATGATTGCGCCATTGAGTTTGTTCCGGGTGCTACTCTTCCCAAAAGTCGCTTGTTTAATCTGACTATCCCTGAAAGAAAGGCCTTGGAGGAGTACATGCAGACTAGATTGGCTGCTGGTCACATTAGACCTTCTAAGTCACCTGTGGCAGTTGGATTCTTCTTTGTTAAAAAAAAGGACGGCGGTTTACGTCCATGTTTGGAATTTTGTGAAATTAATAAGATTACCGAACGCAATTCCTACCCATTGCCGTTAATTCCTGACTTGTTTAACCAGTTACTGCGAGCCAAGTGGTTCTCCAAGATTGATCTCCGGGGGGCATACAATTTGTTACGTGTGAAGGAGGGTGATGAATGGAAAACTGCTTTTAACACTTCGGTAGGTCATTTTGAGAATCTGGTGATGCCCTTCGGTCTTACCAATGCACCTGCATTTTTTCAGAACCTTATTAATGACATCTCGAGACCTTTGATTGGTAAGAATGTGGTTGTGTATTTGGATGACATTTTGATTTATTCACCAGATCTCGAGTCCCATTGGCAGAGTGTACGTGAAGTTTTGCAGTTATTGAGTGACAATTCACTCTTTGCTAAGCTGGAGAAATGTGAGTTCGCTGTGCAGAAAATTAGTTTTTTGGGCTACATTGTCTCCAGTGAGGGCTTTGAGATGGACCCTGTGAAGGTTCAGGCTGTGCAGGAATGGCCTAGGCCTATTGGTTTGAAATCTATACAGAGATTTTTGGGTTTTGCCAATTATTACAGGAAATTCATTAAGAATTTTTCTGTAATTGTTAAACCTCTAACCGATCTCACCAGAAAAGGTGCGAATATGGCCCAGTGGACTACTGAGGCCATTGAAGCATTTGAGTATCTCAAAGAGAGGTTCAGTTCTGCCCCTATCCTTATGCAGCCTGATGAGACCAAGCCTTTTTTGGTCGAGGTCGATGCTTCATCGGTGGGGGTCGGAGCAGTTTTGTCTCAGGAGAACAAGGGTGGAGTACATCCTTGTGCCTTCTTTTCGAAAAAAATTTCGGAAACCGAACTGAATTATGATGTTGGATATCGGGAGTTGCTGGCTATTAAACTTGCGTTTGAACATTGGCGTCATTTTTTGGAAGGCGCTAGATTTCCTATTCAGGTTTTCACAGATCATAAGAATTTGATCTATCTGGATGCTGCCAAGCGCTTGAAGGCCCGTCAAGCTAGGTGGGCACTTTTTTTTTCTCGGTTTCATTTTTCTGTTACCTATATCCCTGGTACTAAGAATGTTAAAGCCGATGCTTTATCTCGCAGCTTCTCTCCTACGGTCGGTTCCGAGGAGAAGGAGAGCATTTTGCAGAAAGGAGTTGTGGTGGCTTTGGACTCTGTTTTGGAGAATGGGATTCTGAATGCTCAAGATGATGCTCCATCTAACACTCCCCATGGGAGGTTGTTCGTGCCTAGAGCCTTTAGGAGAGATTTGTTTGTGGAGTGTCATGAATCTCTGTTGGCAGGTCATCCTGGAGTTTCGGAGACTAAGAGACTTATCAGTCGCAGTTTTTGGTGGTCTGGATGACAGAAGGAAGTCATCAAGTGGGTGCGTCATTGTACTGTGTGTGCTAGGTCAAAGGCTTCACATACTCCTGCTGCGGGGTTGCTTTGCCCTCTGGAGGTTCCTAGTGTGCCTTGGACACATCTCACTATGGATTTTATTACTGATCTTCCGGTGTCCGAGGGTTTTACTGTCATCTGGGTGGTCGTGGACCATTTTAGTAAGATGTGTCATTTGTTTCCATTCGTTAAGTTGCCCTGCGCCAAGACACTCGCTAAGGCATTTGTTAAGGAGATTGTCAAGCTCCATGGCGTTCCCACGGATGTTGTTTCTGATAGAGGACCTCAGTTTGTGGCTCGCTTTTGGCGTGCTTTTTGTGACAGGTTGGGAGTCCATGTGTCATTTTCATCTGGTTATCATCCTGAATCGAATGGACAAACTGAAAGAAAGAACCAGGATGTAGAACAGTTTTTGCGTTGTTTTGTGGCGGACAATCAAGAGGTGTGGTCTGAGTTTCTGCCTCTTGCAGAATTTGCTCTTAACAATCATACATCCTCCTCTGCTGGATGTTCTCCTTTTTTTTGTTGTACTGGGAGACATCCGTCTTTTGGTTCATTCTCCAAATTGGGGTCGGCGGTACCGGAGGAGGAGAATTTTTCCGGTGATTTGGAGAGAGTTTGGACTAATGTACGATGTAACCTGCAAGAGGCTAACAAGAAGTCCAAGAAGTATTTTGACAGGAAACGTAAAGAGGTTTTTTTTACTGTGGGTGACATGGTTTGGTTGTCCTCGAAGAACCTGCGGTTGAGGATTCCCTCTAAAAAACTGGGTCCTAAGTTTGTGGGTCCATTTAAAGTGCTTCGGGTTGTTAACCCGTCTGCTGTTAGGTTGGATGTCCCTATTTCCTGGAAGATTAATCCTGTGTTTCATGTTTCCTTGTTGAAAAAGGCTGACGTATCTAATAGGGATGCCACTGTCACAGTTCCCCCTGTGGTGGTAGACGGCGAATATGAAATTTCTTGTATTTTGAATTCTAGATGGCATAGAGGGAAATTACAGTATCTTGTCTCCTGGAAGGGTTTCGGTCCCGAATACAACTCCTGGGTAAGGATGGATGATGTCTCTGCTCCTAGGCTTGTTAAAGCTTTCCACAGGAGGTTTCCAGATAGGCCTGGGCCTGGAGGATCCGGAGGATCCTCATAGAAGAGGGGGTACTGTTAGAACCCTCCTGTTAGTTTTTATTATCTTGTGTTTTGCGGTCACGTGACCAGCTGCCAATATATTCCAGCTCCGCCCTTCTGGCTTTGCTGGACTTCAGTGTTGTTTTGACTGTCTCTCTCTCTAGCCAGGTGCTTCGGTGCCTATCTCTGTCAGTTCTTGGTCCTCTGGGACCGTTAGTACTTTTTGTCAGTTTGTCCTTTTTGCTCTGCAACAACTTCTGTTTAGGAGGTGTCCCATTTTTGTCCCAGTCCTTAGTTCTTTTAGGGACCCCTCCCTTAATTCCATAGGTCTCCGTTCAGACTAGCCGAGGATGTAGGCGTGTCTGTTCACAAGGAACAGGCAGCCCGCTACATCGTAGGGATTCAGCTTAGTCTTACTGTAAGGACAGCTTTCCTTATCTTTCCTTAGTTTTGTTGCAGATCATAACACCTAGAATATAAGACATATTTTCAGTTGTTTCACACTTTTTTGTTAAGTATATAATTCCACATGTGTTAATTCATAGTTTTGATGCCTTCAGTGTGAATGTTCAATTTTCATGAAAATACAGAAAAATCTTTAAATGAGAAGGTGTGTCCAAACTTTTGGTCTGTACTGTATGTGTAAATCTGCATGGACCAAAAGGACCTAGTTAAATTGATAAACAGTAGTAGATGCAATATATAGTCCAAAATGATATTATAACTCCTTTATTTTACTCAAAAAATGGCTGGAGATTAGTATAAAAGGCTATCGGCCATTTTTTGACTGAACAGTACAAGTGTAAAAAAAAAACGTGGAGCAAAAAGTAAACAAAAAAAAACATACCCAAAGTAAGAACACCTCAAATGAGGAAAAATCAATTAACCACAGGTTTCAGAACCGCATAATGAATATTTAAAAAAATATCAAATTTCAAATTTTGACCGAACAGAACAGCAGGGTTAAGAGATTTTCCCCACTGTTCTAATTGTATTGTTTCATTGCTGTTTGCACTGTTTGATATTATTAACTGTCCCTTAATTACTGAAAATGTAACTGTATTGAAAGGATTAAACTGTTCATTGACTGTTCCTGCTTCGTGCTTTCTGTGAGCTGCATCCGGTCACTTGCATTACACACTAAGCTGCAGTGCTATAACATTTCAGAATGTGTCGGGCACAATGCATCTGATTGTATTATTATTCAGTAAAATTATTTACTGTGCAGACAAACTATTAATTACAAAATGCTTTGACTTTTAATATGTTCTCTCTTTAGCTTTAAACTTGATTTAGTGGAAAATTTAGCAGGAACGCTGTACGAACATCTGAGTCATAAGATGGAAATGAAACAGTCTGAGGAAGAGATAAAAAATATCCAGAAACTTCAAGCAAAAGCAGAAAAATTAGGAAAAAATCTTCAGTAAGTGCGATTCTACAACATCATGATCATTATGCATCACACTGAGGGGCAAAATCTAATCCTCTTATGAATTGATACTTGAGGAGGACCTCTCACTTGCCATAAATAAGTAATTTTTTTTACCCATTGTAAATGCAGCTCTTCTCCTGAATCTGACATTTTTCTTTTGTTCCCAATCGTCTCTAAGCCTGATATATGGCCCCTCTCCACTGTATATAATTTGTCTTTATAGACAAGTAGCCTTCAACTGTTCTTTATGGCAGTCTTCTTGAAGGCCACACCCAGTTTGCTAAAAAGTCTAGATTTATATACGATGAAGAGAGGGCCATAACTTACAAATAGAGAGGTGCAGGAAGATAGATTCAGGAAAAGAGTCGCATTTACAACAGATAAAGGGGTTGTCTGGTTCAAATTGATAAGTCTGCAGTCACTCTGTGTTACTGAGACATATGAATCCCCCCAGCGCACGAACTGTGTCCTGCGGGGATTCGCTGGTTTTAGACCTGGGACTGGAGGGTATGTATGAGTGAGGCTGGGTGCCCACGTAGCGTTTTGCAAGCGTTTATGCTGTGGAATTTCCGCAGCATAAACGCTTGGGAAACGCTTGGTAATCCGCCCTCCATGGTCCCCAATGACAAGCCGCACGTTTACGCTGCACTCAAAAATCCGCAGCATGTCCATTAATTTTGCGGACACGCAGCTTAATCGCCGCCATTGACTTGCATTGGATCGGCATCGCTACATGTGGATAAGCGGATATCACACGGTTCAATGTGCAGATGGTACCCAAGTCTGGAGGAGAGAAGACTCTCATCCAGACCTGGGTACTATAGAAACTGTAAAAAAAGAATTTAAAATAAAAAATAAAGTTTATCCTTAACTTCTGATGTCTTCCCGGTGTTTTGTCTGCTCTGGGACGGTGTCTTGCAATGTTCGCGTTGATGTGAAGGACCTGCCATGACGTCACAGAGTCATGTGACCCATCACATGGCTCAGTGACGTCACCGCAGGTCCTTCACAGCCCCGCAAGCAGTGCAAGACACCAGACGGAGCAGACAAAACACCGGGAAAACATCGGAAGGCGAGTATAAACTTTATTTTTCACCATTCTTATTCTTTTTTTTAACTAACTTGGTCACACTACTATAAATACATGCTGTTTGCATGGATTTATATAGTGTGAACAAGTTGTCAAGCACTTTTCCAAGTGATGCTAAAATCGCTTGTAAAGTGCTTGACAACCCGCATGCGGAAATGCATGTGAAGAACGCTTCACAAACGCTTCTACCTGGGGGGAAAAACGCATTTAAAATCCGCATGCGTTTTTCCTGCCAGGGAGAAGCGTAAAAAATATGCAGCATTTCTGCATCGTGGGCACTTAGCCTTATAGATACTCCCGGCCAGTGGGCGCAGCCTCGCTCTCCATACCACTCCACTAGACGAGGCTCGGCCTCCATCTATACAAGTGTATGAAGCGAGGCCACGCCCCCTGGCTGGGAGTATGTATAACGCATACATACCCTCCATTACTGGGAGGATAACACATCTGTGTTTCCTCGTCCATAATGCACAAATTGGCCGTGGAGTCCCCCGACCCATCTCAACAGCCTTATAGGCATACATAAAGCTGTCAAGTTTGGGTAAAGAGACCAAAGTCTTGTCCATACCTCACAGTCCGTATTTGAACCGATACACATGGATGTGAGTTTTGCTAAAGTTGGAAAGTTGGTATTTCTAGTATCAAATGAATGAATGAAAATGAAGTAAGCTGAGCACTGGGAGATTTCAGCTCTGAAAGCTGCAGAACTATGAATTGATCTCAGGACTATATAGTAGCCTTAGTGAAAATAAATAAATATGAAAATAGCAGGATCATTTAGGGTATGTGCACACAATGTCTTTTTCAGGCATATTCTGCCTGGAATCTGCTTGAAAAAGCGCTGGAAGTACACCGCATAAAATTAACATAAAGGAAAGTAATGCCAAAACAACATCGCTGTGCACATGTTCCGTCTTAAGGCACTTCTTTTAAACACTTCATGGTTAGGAAACCTTGAGGAGGTTAAAAGAAGTAACATGCTGCTTCTTCGGACGGCTCTATATACTTAAAAGTATAAAGCAAAGACACCGCTGCGATAATGACTGAAAAGACGGCAGGAAAAAAATGCTCCCGGAAAACGACCCCCAGCATTTTCCTAAAGTGTTTTCACCTTGAAAAACGTGACAATTCTGCCGGTATGTTAAAGACGCCCTGTGCATATACCCTTAGGTAGACATATGTGTAATGTATATGTATAATACATTTTTATGGATGTTAATACCTATTTTGCATATATCATAAAATGCTATAAACGTGATGGTCAGTAAATAATGTCAATTATTTGTCTTTTGCAGGTCAGCAAAGATTGATACAAGTCCTTCAAGGTAGAATTGACATTTAAATCCTTTACATACTGTAGATATAATAATGATCTTCCTCCTAAGTTTCTGCTAGCTAAATGCAAATATGGACAAAATATGGACATGCTACTGTATTGTATGTGTATTGTGCTCTGTACAATCAGTGCATAAGTATCTCACACCTGATTCATCAGTAGGGCACACAGACTAAATGTGATATCATGTTTAAAGAATAATCTTCATTTTAATTGTTATTACATAAATCAATAATACGCATGAAATTAAGAAACTTTGTGATATATCTTATCAGGAAAATCTGTTTCTATCTCTGCCAGGATTCAGCATTCATTTTAAACTTTCTCAAATCCCAGGTAAAATCTTTATTCAGAGATTTTTTTAATTACTGAGATTGAATCTTATTAGTAGCAAATGTCATCTTCTATGTAGTGGGAAGGGGAATGAGGAGGGAGAAGCTAGAAGCAGAGATCTTGCCACCTCCCATTTGTATAGAATCTTACCAGTAGTTAGTGTCATCTTCTATCTCAGAAATGTAAAAATCTGTCTTCATGGAAGACAAATTTTACCCATGAATTGAAAATTTTCAGAGTTAATGATCCATCCAGGAGAACAGGGAAGCAGATTTATCTGATAAGATATATTATAAAGTTTCTTATTTTCACTTGTAGTATTGATTTATGAAATAAATATTAAAATTACAGTTACTCTTTAAAAATGTAGGCCTCGATTCATTCATGCACCTTGCCACTAATCTTGCTCTAATCCCTGAGTGAATATTTCTGACAAAAGGAACACCACAGCTCGTAATGAATTAGTCAACCTGTGGCATCACGCCACAGTCGCGCCCCCGTCTCGCCCCGACTCTGCCTTTCAGTGGTAAAACTAACATGAAAACACCAAAAGTTGCAACATTTTGTTACTTTTCAAATCAATTTAGATCATAATTCTTGCATAGCTTTGATGATTCGGGACCTTAGTACTTGAACATGGTAGGTATGGAAAGGAGACGAACAAGAAAGAATAGTGTGTAGGCTGTAGAAACATAATAGGGCTTATTTATCAAGCTATATGTGACAGAATTTGCACCAAAAAAAAACTATCTTTCATGACTAGCACCATATTTATTTTTTTTACTTTTCTGGCATGGCTTCACTGAAAAGGACATGGCTTAACAGGAATGGGGCGTGGGTTAACATGCAACACAATGCAACAAAAACTGTGACACAATTTTGGTCCACATTTCTGGCACAAAAAAAGCAAACTAATAAGTGGTGTGAACTTAGACTGGACAGTCTTAACCTCATAAAGATCAAAAGCCATAAATTTATGTCGTTTGGTTCTGGGTTTAACTGTGCTATTGTGCTCCTGCAATCTAACAGGAGCAGATCCAGTCCCAGGCTGTCAGATACAACTGTAGACTCAATGGGTTAGTCTCATCCAATTTACATAAGAAACTTAAGAAACTAGTGCACGCTGGGATGTTTCCACACACAGATTTGGTCAGTGAAAAAAATCGTTTATCTAAATTGAATAACATTGGTCCAAGTTCGGTCCATTTTTTTAGGGACAGAGCTCGGACCGAAAACATAGTCATGTGAATGAGCCCTTTCCGTCACACTGAGCCCTTGTAGATTTCAATATATTTCTTGACTGACGAACCCTTGGCCATTAATAACTGGAAACATTTTTAAAACCGCTGGTGTCTACTTATTCATGTTCCAATGTTATCAACAGAACATCAAGTAAAAACGAAGAACTGATGATCAAACTAGCCAATTATAACAGTTTAATGAAAATGATTGAAAAGTTTAATGAGGTGCCATCTGATTGTACTTATGCTGACGTCAAGGCTGTGGATAAAGAGGTAAGGCAGCATTTGGAGGCGCAGGAGGCATGTGTTACCAAGTAGAATTTATAGTATATCTTTAAACTGCCATTCTAAGGGAGTTTGTAGAATAAGTCGTAGTGTATGTACAATAGTATTAATGCCGTATGAAATACTTTGCAATGGTTTTATCTATCTAGAACATGAACTTTTTGTCTGTACCCCTGATCCTCACACCTTCTGTCTCCAGCTCAGCTCTGTGGAATATGATCCTTTAGAGACAGAGAAATCAAAAGTCTTTTGTGCCTCATAGTTGATGTTTTTCAGTGAGTGCACAGTTTCTCAACAGTTACAAAACCTTCCTCACAGCACTCATGCATTCAAAATGGCAGCTAGAGGCAGGACATGTGTCCATCATCCTCCTTCAAATGGAAAACATTGTGCACAGGAAACTGTTTTTCAACTGCAGTTTGCTAATGAACAGGTCTGGTCACAATCTCCTCCACCAGCTGTCATTTTATGGACAGGAGAGCTGCAGTCTGTGAGGAAGGCTCGAAAAATAAGTGCTGGAGGAAAACCTATAATACTTCTATATAAGTGCCACAAAACCATGTTTTCAACAAATATGGTAAAGTATAGAAGACATAAAGCAGTTATGTTACATAAAAGAGTTAGTGGGCTTATACTTGTTCTTGCATTTAAGAGCATTGCTGAATGCAGATTACCGCTTCCAAGGTTTGGCAAGGCATTGATGGAAGATGACATGCAAATGACCAGGAGAAAAAAATAAGAGGGAAAGTCACAGGAAACCATAAAAGTTAAATGTTCATGTCCTTTGTACTTGTAAAGGTGGAGAAATCCCATTTTCAGTTTTACTATGGGGCTCAATGTTATGCCTCTGCTCCATGTGCTGGTTGGCAAGGCAATGCATCATCATTGTTCATTATTTGACTACATTTTGTATTTTTATAACAGTTTTCATGAGATCATTATACAGTGCAGGAATAATATTGTTATTTGCAGCATATATCACATTTGCTTCTTTACAAGAATACACAATAGCCGTTCAAGAAAGCGACAAATATTGCTTGAGAGCAGTCATTTCAGTATACCATATAATTCTCATTCCTCAACATTGAAATTGCAATACTAAAAAGGTAAAGTCCTGGAATTATGGAAGTCACAGGATGGATAGACATATTAATATGCAAATAAAAAAATGGAAACAATATTTTCAAAACATCTCAGTTTATTCAGTATTGAGTATGAGCGCCACATGCAGAAATACCTGCACTTACACACCTTGGCTGCTATTAATGAGGTTATTAATGGTTATCTGAGGAATGTTCTGCCATGCTGAATATACTTGGGCACGCAAATCATCAACATCTGCTGCTGGCAGCTCCCTTTGCATTTGCAGACTAATGATGTCCCAGATGAGCTTGATGGAAGACAAGTCTGAATACTCTGCAGACAATGGTACCACATTTTGACCACGCTGGTTGCTCACATTAGTTTAAGCAACATGCAACCTAACCTTGTGGTGTTGAAAAATGGATCCTAGGTCACTTCGGAGAAATGATCGCAACACTGGTTCAATAACTAAATCATTGTACCGCGGAGCTGTTAGTGTACTGGGAAAGAATACTAGAGGTCCAGTTATCATACATTTTGCCACCCCACATCATATTCTCAGGAATGGGACCAATGTGATGTTCACTCATGAAGACTTTTTCATGACGTTGCCCACATAGTCTCTAGGCCAATCTCCAGCTATCATTGCATCCAAAACAAAAGCAGGACTCATCACTGAAGAGAATAGACCTCCATTTCAGCTGCCATTGCTGTCCTGCTCTGCATCGTTACTGCCTTTGAAGACGGAGGCGTTAGGTCAACTGAACACCTGTAGATGGATCTCTAACTCATAGCCCAATGTCATGCAAACACCTTCTGACAGCCTGTGTAGATACTTTTTGATACCTTAAACTTGGTATGTAATTTCATTTAAAGTACAGAATAGATCAATCATGGAACATTTCTGTAAAGAACTCCATGAGCTGTTTTTTAACACAACAACATGAGGCCACACTAGGCTATATGTTGTTCTTGCTACTGTGAGCAGCCTGCATGGCCTAAATGTGCTGCCATGGCCTGCAGTGTCTCCAGACTTGTCTCCTTTTGAGCACATACTTCTATGTGTGGTGCTCATATTCAATACTGAAAAAGTCAAGATGTTTAGAAAACTTTGTTTCCATTTTTTCATTGTTTGCATATTATTAACATGTCTATCCATCCTGTGAGTTCCATAATTTCTTCTTAGTGTTGCAATATCAATGTTGAGGAGAATATGTAGCCATTTTCCTTTACATAAATTATGAACTGGATCTACATATATATTGTATCAGTAACAGAAGGATTTTTAAATTTGGTTTTGCTGATACTGTGTCTTCAGTTAACATATCATGCACTGCCGAACTTTGCAATCTAGTTCACCAACCAGTTACCTGCACAAATAATAATTCTGTAAAAAAAATGTTATCTGGGTGTTACACAATTGATAAAAAATGTGTTATCTTTTATAGACATTACTGCATATGTACGACAGATCAAGAAAGTCAAGAAACACTTATCTTAAAAGTTTCACACAAAAAGGAATTGGTTATCACCATGGATCAGTGGATGCAAAAGGAAGGAGACTTGTTGAGATGTTGTTTAGGATGGGTTATGTAAGAGTAAGTAGTTTTCCAGCAAAAATCAGCACTTATATAATATCCTAATTCTGATATCTAGAAAAGGACATTCTGAATATATAACCGCAATAATAAACATATTTACATAAAGAGTCATAGTTGGAGGGGTCTGCTGGTCATATTCCCTGGATGCTGGATGCAGGAAGGACAGCCACTAATTTCTGAAGCACACTATAATGAAATAGTTTTAATAATGATGGAAATATATACTCCATTGTCAGACTACTCAGTGAAATTGATGAAAGCAATGTAGACCACCACCCTGTTGAGCAGGGCGAGAGCAATGGTCGTCCTCGACCATATTGTACTGGAAGAAACACATGAAAAAGCATTATATAAATAGTCCACACCCACTCTGTTCTTCTCCTGTGTACGACATGTTTCCTGTAAAGCAAATGTTAGTACCAACCACATGGGATGATTTGACGCCAGGACATTTTTTCCCCTATTCCTCGGCCCGAATGGGAGGCTCAGTACCTGTATCCTCTCTGCGGCGTTATTGCGTTTCACATTTCACCTCCTGAACCATGAGTTCTGATGGCAGGTGGCGACGCTGGTACCGGTACTGCTTCTCAAATTCTGCCTCCTCCTCCCACTTTTCCATTTCTTTGCTGATCGCGGGGCGGGTGTTCGCCACTGAATACCAACCTTTACAGCACTACACTTTACAAAACAGGATTTTAGCGGTACGGTAGAGGGTCTCTTTTCACAATGCCCCAATTCACATGGACCTCGTCTCCAGTTTCCTGCAATTTAATGAACCCGAAGCCTTTGATATAATTGAAGTCAACCACCCGGCCCTCGGTGAATTGTTCCTCAAAGAAGGCTTGCTTCGGGCTTTCAAGCCACTTCCAGGCCAGTGCATCTGCTCTCATTGGCTCCTCTATGATATCTGACATCTCCCGTGGCCATAGGATTCCCCTTGATGTTGGCCTCACAGGGGTTGAGGGGGGGTCCCACCTTCTGTGGTTCCAACCAAACTTTTTGGTCTGAGCCTGCTTTGGAGCATGGGGGCAGGTTTTGTGGCTTCCCTCCCTTCAGCCTCTTCTCCCATGGGGCCCTCACTTTCTCCCAGGGGAATGCAGTTGAACTATCTGGATCAGACTGATCTGGAGAAGGAACGTTCTCCAGTGTTAGCATCAGGTCCTCTGTGGGCATCCTGCTCCAATAGAGTGACTGGTTCTCATGTTGGTACAGGCCCACTTTCGACTGATGGATCATCTGCTACTGCACGGACATGGGCAGCGGAGTCTCCTGACCTGCAGTTTCACCGGTTGACAGTTCTATTCTGGTAGCGGCCTTGGGGATTGTAAGGTATATCACTTCTTCATCCAATGAAGTATCTATTGCTTCTATCCCGCTGCTTCTATCACGCTGCTTCTGCTGCAGCAGCGGCTTATGGCTGGAGTCTCATACTGTATGAGGCGTCTACAGTACTGTATCCACGTGCTGTAAGCAAAATGACACCTGCCAATCACTTCCGGTGCGCTTCCCGCCCAACTGGCTCCGCCCTTCCATGATGCAACCACCTCCTCCGCTGTTATTCTCTGTGACTCTGCCTCTGGACACGCCCCCTCTTCTTATTGTCTATTACCCGGTGAGCCACCTCTCTTCTTGGATCGCGCCTCTTTTACTCCACCTCTTCTGGGCCAGACCTTGGCTCTGGCACACCTCCACCATGAGGTCATCACTCCGGTGGGCTGGGCACTTTGTCTTCGCGCCTTAAGGTGCCGTCCAGTCCCATGATGGGCTAGACCTCCCCGCTTCAGACCACCAGCCGCTGCCATCTTGGGACTCACGCTGCCATCTGCCATCTTGGGATTTGTATTGCCGCCTGCTATTTTGGAGCTTGTGCCGCTGTCCGCCATTTTGTTTGCCTTTAAGGTAATTTCTCCATTTTCTTCATTTTTAATTTATAAACAAGTCAAAAATCAAAAAAATCATCAGGGCCTGACCCTGCTCGCAGCACAACTTGAAGGATGACTCAGTGCCGATGCTGGGAGCAGTTCTGATTTCTCTTCGGCCTGAAACCCTTCTTCTAAACTGATTTTTCTTGTGTGCTGTGTTGCGGAATTTGTTCTGCTCTTATTTGTAGGCTGGAAGCCTCTGCTACATCTCCGTCCTTGGAACTGGAATTAGTAACACAACATACACACCAGGAGACCTTGGGACCGGTTCAACAGGTTTGGTTTTACTGTACAGTTCAGGTACATTCAGTTGCGGCATACAGTATGGGGCAGAGGCCTCTCTGGATAATGTTCCCATAAAATAGTACACTTTAAGGTCTTGCCTCGGGTCTGTCCGAACTGTCCCCACCTCAATAGCTTCTGTTGGCACTAGGGACTCCCCATCCGGCAACCCGGCTTTCCTGAGGCCCGCCACCGTTTCCTCTTGCTCTTCCCCAACCGGCCTCTTCCTCTTAGAAGAGAATGAGACATGGACGCCATAGGCCCCGGACTGTCTATGCTAAACTCTTCGTGCGCCCTCCTGCTGTTCAGAAGCTTGGTACTATTAGGGTCCATCGCAGCTTGTACTTGAACTTGAAACTTACACTACCACTGTCAGAGACTCTCACTCACTTTCAAGAAGTGCTTCCCATTATTGTTAGCTATAACCTATGTCAATATGTGGGCTATTCCCAAACAATTTAACTGTTTCTTACCCAATGTGTACTAAATATATCCTTACAGCCTTCCCTGGTTCCCCTAATGGATAGCCCTCCTCAATCCCTGGGGACGGCCTTGACGTTAAACCTCCAGGAAACCGAGAACAAATCTTCCATAAGAATAAAATAGACACTTTTATATATAAATAACATATGCAAACAAAACATTTTTTATCAAATTTAAACCACTTGCCACAACGTCTTCTTGAGCACTGCTCACTCTCTTACAGAATCATGAATTCACACATCTGTTGCATTTCTGAAAAAGAGCAGGGTGAAAGTGTCTCCTGAACTGAACCCAATTGAACATCTATGGTAAAATTCTGAGGAGACAAACTGAGCATCACTCTCCATCCAGCATCCAGCCTCTAAAAGAGGCCCCTGTTACTGATGTCCCTCGTTAAAGTCCTCTTTCTGGCGAAACGGGTGTTTCGACCATGCTATGTGGACACCACTCCTTCTGATTGTTGCGGTATGCAAGTTACTCTTTATATTATTGTGATACTATCCACTGCCACTTTATAATACTGGGTGGGCCATTTATATGGATACACCTAAATTAAATGGGAATGGTTGGTGATATCAACTTCCTGTTTCAGCATCTGAAACAACGGATACTGGAAGCCTTTTCTAGCATTTCTTCTGCAGTGTTGCTATCAGTGTGTCAAGAGTGGGAGAAGAGGGTTGCATTGACAATCCAACACAATGGTCAGCACTTTGAACACACTTTATAAGTGGTCATAAACTTGTAAAAAACTCGTGAAAGAATAAAGTTATGTTAGAACAAAGCACACTATTGTTTTTCTTATGAAATTCTCAATAAGTTTGATGTGTCACCTGACCCTCTTCCCATTGAAAAAAATAAAGTTGGATCCAAAATGGCTGACTTCAAAATGGCCGCCATGGTCACCACCCATCTGGAAAAGTTTACCCTCTCCCATATACTAATGTGCCACAAACAGGAAGTTGATATCACCTACCATTCCCATTTAATTTAGGTGTATCCATATAAATGGCCCACCCTGTACATTGCTACCTCAGGTAACATATCTTTTGCTTATTTGCTGCTATCATGCACAGCCACTTTAGCAGCCTTTTGACACTTTAGTCACTCCATTTTTTGGTCTTAGTTATTGATACCATCTACCTTCTTTCACTCTCTTTTGTAATTTGCACTGTCACTTTATTAGCACACCATTATTCCTTGGTAAAAAATTTTTCTACCTTATTTAATTTTTCTTTTATTTACTATGCACTGTCACTGTATCAGTGCACTGTGTACCTGACATTGATTTACTGCCCCCTCTTGTTAATAGCTTTGCTGCTTATATTAAACCGTAGACTCTACATTTAATCAGGCACTGCCATTTTAATTTATATTGTCCAGGACTTATTTATATTGTCCAGGACCAGCAATTTTTATGCATTGTATTGTCTAGACTGTGATGGCATATTGCAATCTATTTGTATCTGGGGTTTTTTGAGTAATTTTGTCACTTATCTTACATTCTAGTGCACTTTTATGCTATATATTTCACCGCAACCAGTAGTGTGGCAAATACTATCTGTCCACTGCCATGTTTTTTCCACTGCCTGTTTTTATCCTTTTTCTGATTTTAAGTTGACAATCAATAAATAACTATTTTATTGAATACAATATTGTTGTGTGGTTCTCTGTAGGTATACTGTGTGTTTTATGACTTTATGTGGTAATCCAGGTTGTTGATCCTCTACAGTGGATAAGAAAAAGGGGCGGGGGGGGGGGGCACATTTACAAAAGTCCACACATTACCCCTGAAAAATGTCCTAGGGATCAATGACACAGGCTCCGCAATCTACTCCCGACGCATTTCATTTTTAAATAATCAGGGGAGGCAAATTCTGGGGGAAGGACAGCCAATGTGGCTGAATATAACCAATACTGCATTGGCTAATACTGCAATTAGCTCAGGTCCGGAGATCTGATGGTCAGACCAGGTCTTCCAAAGCGAGAATAATCCGTGTTTCATGATGTGTGAAACTGCTCTACCCCCCAGTCAATTAAAGTTTAGGGATACCAACCTGTCCTCAAATGAAAGTGACAACATGTACACTAGAGAGGCAACCGTAAGATAACTTCAAAAATCAAATGGTTTTGCAGGTGGTAGCCACAGACTATTACTCTTTTGTTATCCTTCTCTAGTTTTGCTAGTGTCTTTGTCTCTACTAGAAGAATGAGGCAGTATCTGCTGGCTATTATAATTCTAAAGGTAATCCAGCATCTCCAGGATGGTGTCATGGCTCAGTTTAGGGATACAATCAGTTGACGTGTTGCTGCATGGTTGGTTCCCTGTCTGCTTAGCTATTTTCCATTTTCCCCTTTTGGTCTGCCCTATCACATTCTTGGTTGGGTTTTATATGTTCACCCTTCACTGCACTTCTTGCTGGCTATACCTCTAGACTTGGGTTTAGGAATTCCAGCCCTTCAGCTAAGGGGTTTTTCTTGCATGGTAAAAACCAGTTGAATTTTTTCAGTGAGTCTGTTTTCTTTCCCCTTTTACCTCTTTAGGTTTCTGGGAGGTTATACTTGTTCCATTTACTTTTGGTTCTCCTTAGATTTCCCTCTCTACCCTATATGAACATGTTTTTATTTTCTCACCCTTGATTTTGTATTTTCCTGCACACTTTCCTCTCCCCTTGTTGGCAGTGTGATGAGTCCTCCCCTCTGGTTCCTCAAGAAGTATGAGAAACCCCTTGATGACCTTTTAGGTAGCCAGGTCCGAGGTGGTGTTTTGAGTTTTGCTGCCGGAGTCTTTCTAGTCTGTACAGGAACCAGTTGGGTGTGGGTACGGTGTCTCCCTGTAGTAGGTCTTCCCCTTTTCCATTACCGTGAGTGAGTGTGTGTTAGGTTCACAACAAATAACAAACACATGTTTGAGGGAACCACTAGATAAATGTGGGATCAGCCAATAACACACAAGAACGTAACTATGAGAAAGCAAAAAAAAAAAAGAAGTGTGTACAAACAATTGGGATCACCAAGATATAGTACAATATAAATTTATTAAACAAAAATTAATGACAACAACGATTAATACATTAAAAAAAACAAAACTCTGCTGTAGGAAATATAATCCACCAGGTGTGCCTACAATAAGGCCAACACCTCTCCTCCAGTGTGATCTTAGATTTAAAATAAACCATGCAAAAATAAACTATGAAATAATGACTAGTTTCATGTTTTTTTTTATCTATGTAGAGATTAAGTAAAAATTGATGATATGAAATAACCTCCCTAAGTACATATAAATACCAGATATACACAATAAGGTGAAATAGAAGAGCACAATATGTCTATAAATGTACAAAAATGCAATCAAGTTAATGAATCTGTGCAAAAAATGCAAAAAGACATGTATCATATGTCAACATGGATGAAACAACACAAAAGCATGGAGAAAAACCGGAAGGTAAGTTAGACCAATAATGAAGGAGGGTCTCCGTGCTTTTGTGCTGTAGCCACTAGGGAAGGAAACAAGGGGCACTCCTGATTCTTGCCCTGCGCCACCCTGAGCTCCCCTGGCATCCCTAAACGGGTTCTTTCACCCCGTGCGGCGATGACGGGGTGATTCCTATCCCTGTCTTACCCGGAGTATCACCCTGAGTATCACCCTGACTAGTGAGTAGGATAGCAGGATCGTTAGTCCTGCCCTAACGTAAAGACACAGAGAGAAAACAGACGGGGATAAAAGAAAACCGCAATCATACAAAAATAGTCATAAATAAAGGAGTGCAAAATAGGGAAGGAGAAGGGGAGGCAAACCAAATGGAAATAAGGATAAGGAGACAAACAAACAAACCAACTTCACGCAGATATCTCCTGATACAACTCTAAACTCAGCACACTCACGCAAAATGTGTGATTATAGGACATGTAACGAGTATCCGGAAACATGGAGTCATTATTAAGGCTGATGTGTTTATGCAGCTCTATGGGTCCATGTTATGTCCGTTTAAGAAACGAAAAGCAAATAGACATTTACAACACATATGTGAATGTAGCCTAATAGCAAATAGCAAAGCGCATACCTATACCTTCTGTCATTGTCTATCATGTTCAGCTTCATATTATTTATGTCACAATTTCCCTTGTAAGAAGAAACCATTTGACAAACCTTACTGGAATGAATTGTAAATTTATACATTTATTTACTTCACATAAGCATTTGCTAGTATTAGATATATTGATTAGAAATGTGATTATTTTCAGGTTGTGTCGTCTACCAGCTCACTTGCTCTGGGAATCAACATGCCATGCAAATCTGTGGTTTTCCTACAAGACTCTCTGTATCTAGATGCCCTGAACTACAGACAGGTATCGACTCAATTTCTGTTTTAAAGGAGAATTTTACTACTGATACTAGTGCTATAGTTGTATAATTTGTAGTGGAGCAATAAATAGGATACCTGTTTTGTAATAATCTGATGTGCCAGAGCTGAGAAATCAAGCTTTGAAGTCACATGTAAACTAAGGATGTACTTTTTGGGGAGGGGTGTTGATTATTTATACTGCAAAGTAGAGATGAGTGAATCTTCAAAATTCAAAATCGCCAGCTGTGCCAATTTTTTTTTACAAAATTTGATTCACTGCTAATCCAAGTACTACAAAGCCTCCAATTGCCATGTGTATAAATTGGCCTAAAAAACAGTATAGCACCCCGGGATCTCATACAACGCAAACACAGCCTTAGTAATATCAGTGACCTCAACATCTATCGCTATGTGTAAATGGATTCTTTGTATTAGACCACTTGGATTTGACTATTTGTACCGTGTATTCAGTATTTTATGGATTTCTCTCCCTATCTCTATGGCTAATGTGTGAGCTGTGACATTCTTTCGATATCCTGATTCACTAAAGAATGGCTGCTGCATTCCCTTCCTCTGATTTTATATATGCTTTGATAGTCGCTCCTGATTAGCTGTGCTGTATCATGTGATGTGATAGCTGTGAGGCATTATGGGAAAGCCCTCATGGCTGTGCCTGAGGTCGTGAGCCTTCTTTGGCTATTTTAGGCAATTTCCTGAGGCAAATCGCAATTTGTTTGAATTTGATATTTTTTTTCACCAAATTCCTACAATTTTGCATAAATTCAATTTGAGTCAATTCGCTCATCTATAGTGAAAAGTAAACGTACAAATGGGATATGTTCCATAACAAGGCACTGTTATGGAATAGTCAGCACCAAGCAAATGGCTAGTAAGAAAATGCAAAATTTTAAGGAAATAATTTTTAAATGTGTAACACTATTATAAGTATGCTATTCGACAATCACTCAGTACTTTGTATGTTATTCAGGGTCCTTTAGTTTTTTGATGTTATAAAATTGATGAGCAAGGTACCGTAAGAGGCAAGATAATGCTATTCAGGTGCTAGTTGTTTCCTGAGAACTTGAAGTTACATAATGAATTTCAAAGTAAGAAATTGTTTGTACCGAACTGTTCCCTCTTTAGATGTCGGGAAGGGCTGGAAGAAGAGGCCATGACCTAGTCGGAAATGTCTATTTTTTCAACATCCCAATGCCTAAGGTGAAAAAGCTCTTGAAGTCCAATGTTCCCCAGTTGAAAGGGCAATTTCCTCTAAGTGTTACCTTCATTCTCAGATTAATGTTACTTGCAGCCAAAGCAGATGACAAAAAAGATGCAAATGCCAAGGTAAGTCTATGTTTCAGGGATCTGTCTCTTTAACCCCTTTACCCCCGAGGGTTGTTTGCATGTTAATGACCAGGCCTGTCTGCTTTACATCAGCACAATTTTGGAACCAAAATTATTTTTTGTTAGGAAGTCATAAGGGTTAAAAGTTGACCAGTGATTTCTCATTTTTCCAGCAAAATTTACAAAACCATTTTTTTTGGGACCACATCACATTTGAAGTCACTTTGAGGGGCCTTGATGACAGAAAATACCCAAAAGTGACACCATTCTAAAAACTGCACCCCTCAAGGTGCTCAAAACCACATTCAAAAAGTTTATTAACCCTTCAGGTGTTTCACAGAAATTTTTGGAATGTGGAAGAAAAAAATGAACATTTAACTTTTATCACAAAAATGTTACTTTAGACCCCATTTTTTTCATTTTCACAAGGGTATCAGGAAAAAAGAGACCCCAAAATTTGTTGTGCAATTCCCCCTGAGCACGACAATACCCCATATGTGGGGGAAAACCACTTTTTGGGTGCATGGCAGGGTTCGGAAGGGAAGGAGCGCCATTTGACTTTTTGAATGTAAAATTTGCTTGAATAATTAGCGGGCCCCATGTTGCATTTGGGGAGCCCCTGATATGCATAAACAGTGGAAACCCCCCACAAGTGACACTATTTTAGAAACTTCACCCCTCAAGGATTTTATTAAGGGTTATAGTGAACATTTTGAACCCAGAGGTACGACACAGAATTTGATAACATTAGATTATCATATTGAATAAGATGTCATTAGTCTTGAGCGCAAGTGCTCGCTACTTGAGATTTCATCGGATACTCGGGTATGGGTCAATTATTGTGGGTGCTGAAGTGACATGCTCGAGTCCTCACCCGCATGTTTCACGGTTGTTAGACACCCAAAAAAAAAACATGTGGGGATCGCTTGACATGGCAGGCAATCCCCGCGAGTTTTTTTTGCCTGTATAACAGCTGCAAAACATATGGGGCGGAGACTCTAGCATATCACTCGAGCACCCGCGATACTCGGTGTATACCCGAGCACCCAATGCAAACTCAAGTAGCGAGCTCTTGCGCTCAACACTAGTCGCCATATCGTCGTCATTTTTTTTTCTTTACTTTTGAAAAAATCCCAACTCCAACACAACCCTAACCCTAGCCCAACCCTAACCCTAACCCTAGCACAACCCTAACCCTAGTACCACCCTAACTCTAGCTCTAGGTTTTGCATTGCCATATTTTGAGAGCTATAATTGTTCCATATTTCGGCCGACAGAGTCATGTGATGGCTTGTTTTTTGTGGGACAAGGTGAGGTTTTTATTGGTACCATTTTCGGGTCACGTGACATTTTTTGCTCGCTTTCTATTTTGATTTTTGGGAGGCAGAATAAACAAAAAAACAACAATTCAGGAATTGTTTTTTGGGGGGGTTTTATGTCGTTCTGCATGTGGTAAAATTGATAAGGCAGCTTTATTCTTCAGGTCAGTACGTTTACTGCGGTACCAGATTTATATTTTTTTAATGTTTTGGCGCTTTTACACAATGAAAAGCATTTTAGAGAAAAAATAATTTTTTTGTATCGCTTTATTCTGAGAAGTATAACTTTTTTATTTTTCGGCTGATGGAGCTGTATGGTGGCTTGATTTTTGTGGGACAAGATGTTATTTTCAGAGGTACCATTTTTATTTACATTCGTCTTTGTGACCGCATTTTATTCCATTTTTTGTTTGGCGGTATGATGATAAAGCATCGTTTTTTGTTTCTTTTTTTTTACCGTGTTCACTAAAGGGGTTAACTAGTGGGACAGTTTTATAGGTCAGGTCGTTCCGGACGCGGCGATACCTAATATGTGTACTTGTATTGTTTTGTTTTTTGTTCATAATAATATTTATTTATGGGTACAGTATATTTTTATTTTTTTGGATTTTTTTTTCATTTTTTTTTCAATTTTTTTTTTCACTTTCTGACACTTTTTGAACTTTTATACTTTGTCCCACTATGGGACTTTCACTTTTTGCATTCTGATCGGCTGTATAGCATAGGAATGCAGCAGCATCCCTGTGCTATACAGCCTGTCAGCGCTGGACAGGAGAAGTTACTTTGAGCGCGCACTGCGCATGATCAAAGTAACTTCTTGCTGTCTGGTGACCTGGATGTTGTCATGGGCAGCGCTCATAGCGTCCTGGCAATGACAACCGCAGGGTTCTCTTGCAAATTCCCAAGTTGTCATGCCAACCCATCAATGATGCGCGGCCATGTGACACGGGCGCTGATGTGCGGGACTTATGACGTCTTTCCGCCTCGGCCATGTTAAATGCTGCTGTCAGAGATTGACAGCGGCAATAACAGTAACTATTTAATAGCTGCGGGTGGATCGCGATTCCACCCGCAGCTGTTAAGGGCACATAACAGCTGTATAGATCAGCTGTCATATGCCCAGTAACATGTGGGCTCAGCGCTGGAGCCTGCATGGAGTGCAGGGAATCCCACCTAAGACGTATGAGTACATCGTATGGGGTAAAGGGGTTAAAAAATCATCGTTCTCAGTAGACCATGTCCTGTATAAGCAAGGCGTGCTAGCAAGAACAATGATAGCCTGCGCGCACAGAACAATCTATTTCTGATCATTCTGATTCTGAGTTCAACATAGGTGCTCATGGCCTGTCTTAACTGTCTATTAAACAATCGCTGATCAAGAAACATGTAAGCAATTAGCAGTTGTTTAATGCCCGCAATTGGCCAGTGGAAACGGGCCCTTAAACTAATCAATCTAAATATGCTCCAGATTTATCAATTTACACTTTCTCAGAATTATCCAATATTCATAAACATGTCCCTTTTTTTTTATTTCTCAAATATTTTTTTTAATTATAAAACGTCCCTTAGTGAGCCATATTGAATATATAACCTTTTATTATTCGTATATATTGCACTTACAAAAACTTACACGTACTGGAAATGGTGCCATACAGTTCTCTGCTCACAAACTAAGGAATGATATGGAAAATGTCTACAGAGTCTCAGCAGTGTGTTAGCTTAGTTTCTGACAGTCAAGTGGGTAGGACAGAGAGAAGAGACAGGTTACTGGCCTGACTAGTCATCCTAGTTGCCTCTGGACCCTGTAGTTACAGGCAGATGCCAGCTATGCAACACAGCCAGCATCTGCTGTGTATGATGCAGGATTGGCTACTTTGCCAGCTTTATACTTTGCTTAAGAATCTGTGACAAAAATGTACATCATGTGTCATTAACCAGTTAAACTATGTTTCTGAACTTAGGTTTTATCAATTTTGATGCATCCTCTTATGTCATTCAAAAAACCACAAGAAGCACAGATGCTAAAGCTGTACTGCATATTCTCACTGCAATTCCTTCTCTATGAGGTATGTATAATGTACATTGTGCATCACTGCTGTATTTTTATAGACATTAATGTTGAGGGATATCTTAACTACTTGTAGACAACCCAATGTCTTCAAATGTTGATTTGGTGGACATATAACTTTGAAATGATGTTTTTCAACAGAGTGTGTGCAGCTGCAGATGGAAGGAGTTGGCTGTCAGACACAGCCAGATTTCCTATAGAGAAGGCAGAGATGGAATAATTCCATCTCGGCCTTCCTGACTGCAGTATACACACCACTGAACAATGTTGTACATAAAGTTTAGGAAGTACTAACAGTGCTTCCTTCTCCCATCTTAGCAATCATGTGATTACTGGGAGGAGGTACAGACCCAGATCAGCTCTGAACTGCAGACAGGAGGCTTAATGTGCCCTATAATTGTGACTAATATTATTGGGGAAATCAGCAATATAAGAAAATGTAAATGATCAATTGTCTTTTATGACCTTGTGGGCAGCATGCTGTGTAAAATGCATAAAAAATAAATTAAAAAAGAAGAAAACCACTGCTAGTCAAACTGCTGTTTCTAACTCCACCCCAGATTTAAAAAAAAAAAAAAAAGCATGTCCGATATGTAAAAATAACTGTTATGGAAAGAGGAACACTATTTAAAAGTATTTTAGTGACCAATTAGGACCGTAATTTTTTTTCAAACAAAATGTGAAAAAGACATGTAACTCATTTTTTTCTTTACATTTTCAGTTGGTGTACTCTATAAAAATATTTATTGCACAGGCTAAGGTACAGTCATACAGTTATATATGCAATACATTATAGTACAAAAAGCGCAGGAATCATACATAAGCAGACATTGTTTTTATTATAAATAAAGTTAATTAACGTGACTCTCCAGCAAAGGATTAAAAAGTGACTATACATACTCATATGGTTTCTTATATAGTCAGTCTACCTGGGGCATTTTGTTTGCCACCCACTGCCTCTTCCATTCAAAATGGCATATTTTTCTTCCAGGCTGGTCGCAGTAGTGCCATGCTAAGCCATGGGGAGTGCAGCGGTAAGCCTAAACCACACCTTCTTTACTTTCTTGTGCTGTGGGATAGGAAAGGCAGGAGATGTGGTGTTTAGTCTTACTGCACTCTCCATGCCACTGCAGCAACTCTCAGAAACAGGAGGAGTGGCACGCAGAGTACAGGAGGCAGCGGGAGATACATGGAGGGCACAATGTAGGGTGACAATACATGAGAAATGGATCGTCACTTTTTGATCCCAGGGTGGAGGATCGCTTTAAATATTCATCTCAAAACATAAAAAAATAAAAATGAGAATACTTTTAGAAAAAGAACATTAACATTTTTTCATCCCAAATATGTAAATATTTTCAGTTTTATTTAAACATTTTTAGGGGTCCCACAAATTTTATACTATGTTTAAAAAAAAAACATTCTAAATTGTTTTAAAAAAATTGCTCTTATAGCAATGATGATTGTGCTGTAAATAAAAAGCAGTTTTCTAACATTTTGAAAAAAAAAGTGTATTGTTTGTTTTATATGACTTTTTTGACAAATGCAAATAATTCTATAGTTGGAGTAGTAATCCCCTCTGAGGGTATGTTTACATGAGTAGATTTTCTGTAACTTTTTCAGATCGAAAACCTGCACTGTATTACAAAAGCAGCATTGCGAATGAGATTTTACCAAATTTCATCCATATCCATATGTTGCCTATAAAACCTACAGTGTAAATTGATCCGTCATGTGGATTTTCAGTCGTCAGCTTGTCAATTTATTCTTCAGATTTTCAATGCAAAATTCACCTTTACAATGCAAAGTGTGAAATATGTGGTGGCAAACCTGCAGCATTTCTGCATAATAAATTCCCAATATATTAGAGGCATTATACTCCCATGTGGAGATACCCAGATCATGCTTTTTTACCTAAAGTTATTTTAAAAGACTTGTACTTACAATATTATATTGTACACTATATTTGTTTCTTGTAGGGATACTTGAATGAAGATTGTGATCCTATTGCATTTACAGGACTTGTTACCCACTTACATTACCATGAACCGTCAAATTTTGTGTTTGTCCGCTTTCTAGAAAAAGGCTTGTTTCATCAACTGTGCAAACCAAGCTCTGAAGGTATTTCTTATACTGTCTAATTATGAAAAAATATATGTTTTTGTTTTCATACACAGAATATAGAAGAAATAACTCCATAGCATCTCCAAACTAAAAATTATGTAAATGCTTATAAATGTCCTTAATCTTATGAAGAGGATTGTGGTTTCAGATAAATAAAGCTTATTCACCATATAAAAAGTTCTACGACATTCCAAAATACTTTGGCGCAATTAATGTAGTCACTCCCTTTTACCTGTTTTTTACTCTAAAACAGCGAAGCATATTTAGAAACCCACCTGTGATCTTCATTGGGCATTATTAAATAGTGGCAAATTTTGGTGCATGGAGGGACATGGCAATCAACAGGATGAACATACAGTACAGACCAAAAGTTTGGACACACCTTCTCATTTAAAGATTTTTCTGCATTTTCATGACTATGAAAATTGTACATTCACACTGAAGGCATCAAAACTATGAATTAACACATGTGGAATTATATACTTAACAAAAAAGTGTGAAACAACTGAAAATATGTCTTATATTCTAGGTTCTTCAAAGTAGCCACCTCTTGCTTTGATGACTGCTTTGCACACTCTTGGCATTCTCTTGATGAGCTTCAAGAGGTAGTCAACGGAAATGGTCTTCCAACAATCTTGAAGGAGTTCCCAGAGATGCTTAGCACTTGTTGGCCCTTTTACTTTCACTCTGCAGTCCAGCTCACCCCAAATCATCTCGATTGGGTTCAGGTCTGGTGACTGTGGAGGCCAGGTCATCTGGTGTAGCACCCCATCACTCTCCTTCATGGTCAAATAGCCATTACACAGCCTGGAGGTGTGTTTGGGGTCATTGTCCTGTTGAAAAATAAATGATGGTCCAACTAAACGCAATCCGGATGGAATAGCATGGCGCTGCAAGATGCTGTGATAGCCATGCTGGTTCAATATGCCTTCAATTTTGAATAAATCCCCAACAGTGTCACCAGCAAAGCACACCCACACCATCACACCTCCTCCTCCATGCTTCACGGTGGGAACCAGGCATGTAGAGTCCATCCGTTCACCTTTTCTGCGTCGCACAAAGACACGGTGGTTGGAACCAAAGATCTCAAATTTGGACTCATCAGACCAAAGCACAGATTTCCACTGGCCTAATGTCCATTCCTTGTGTTCTTTAGCCCAAACAAGTCTCTTCTGCTTGTTGCCTGTCCTTAGCAGTGGTTTCCTAGCAGCTATTTTACCATGAAGGCTTGCTGCACAAAGACTCCTCTTAACATTTCTTGAAGATATGTGTCTGCTGCTAGAACTCTGTGTGGCATTGACCTGGTCTCTAATTTGAGCTGCTGTTAACCTGCGATTTCCGAGGCTGGTGACTCGGATAAACTTATCCTCAGAAGCAGAGGTGACTCTTGGTCTTCCTTTCCTGGGGCGGTCCTCATGTGAGCCAGTTTCTTTGTAGTGCTTGATGGTTTTTGCAACTGCGCTTGGGGACACTTTCAAAGTTTTCCAAATTTTTCGGACTGACTGACCTTCATTTCTTAAAGTAATGATGGCCACTCGTTTTTCTTTACTTAGCTGCTTTTTTCTTGCCATAATACAAATTCTAACAGTCTACAGTAGGACTATCAGCTGTGTATCCACCAGACTTCTGCACAACACAATTGATGGTCCCAACCCCATTTATAACGCAAGAAATCACACTTATTAAACCTGACAGGGCACACCTGTGAAGCGAAAACCATTCCTGGTGACTACCTCTTGAAGCTCATCAAGAGAATGCCAAGAGTGTGCAAAGCAGTCATCAAAACAAAAGGTGGCTACTTTGAAGAACCTAGAATATAAGACATATTTTCAGTTGTTTTACACTTTTTTGTTACGTATATAATTCCACATGTGTTAATTCATAGTTTTGATGCCTTCAGTGTGAATGTACAATTTTCAAAGTCATGAACATACGGAAAAATCTTTAAATGAGAAGGTGTGTCCAAACTTTTGGTCTGTACTGTATATTACAAGGAATGTTTTATCAAAATATGAACTTTTGTTTAATTCAAGGTTTTTTTTACATGTATTTTTTTTTTATTTTGGCGTTTTTTTTTAATTTTATGATCTTTATTGAAAAACAAAATCAGTAATCCTGCAATCTTCACATTGGCCACTGTGGTTTTTTTCTGGCCTTTCAAGAAGAGTTTGTAGCAGTTTCCTTATCATCAAAGACAGGGTTATAGTGACTGATATCACCGCTATATAAAATAATTTGGATTCACCAATCACAATAGGTGATGTTACAGCTCCCCTTCTCCTCTTCCTCCTCTCACAATGACCTTTGCACATACTCATTAGATGCTTCAATACAAAAGATAGGTTTAGAGTCTGTTCATTGTGATTAATGTACAATGTGGATTTCCTAAAACAACAGGAACTTAGGTGCCAAAGCATAAGGAAACCCCCAAAATACCATTTTGAAAACGAAATCCCTCATTGAGTTCTTCTTGTGTTAGGGAATAGGATGCTTTTTTTACCCTAGGAGTGTTTCATACAATTTATTAAAATTGAACTGTGAAATTTATAAAAAAAAAATTTCCAGTGACATGCAGTGTTAGTTCATTTTTGGTATTTTTAGAAGGAATATAGGAAAAGCAGAATGAAGAGCACCCCACAGCTTGTTACGCAGTTTATCCAGTATGATAATATACTAAACTGAAAACATGATTTTTTCACCGCCAGGAGCAAAACATTAACAATGCAGTGACATGACAAGAATCAGCATAACTAATCATATGCTAAATAGTTGCAAGTCAAATTTATGTATGAGATAGCCAAGATGATTGTCTATAAAATGATGGTAGTCTCACATTCGAAACAGTAGTGGATAGTGAGATATGGAGCCTGAAAGTCAAAAGTTCAAAACATTGTTACCCTTTTGCTCATCAGTGTTTTACATAGATACGGGAAGTAAACTAAGCTTACTACATAAAAGTAGGAACAGAACTAAGCTTACTATATATACAGAAATAAAACCAAGCTTCCTTCATAGATACGGGAACAAAACCAAGCTCACTGCATACATGCTGGAACTAGAAATGAGTGGATCTTTTGAAATTCAAATTCGCCGACTTCGCTCCAAAAAATTGGATTTGAGGCAAATAAATTTGTGCGATCTTCAAAACTGAAAAGCTTATAATTGCTTAGAAAATACACTTGGGGAGAGAGAACCCCGCTGACTATAAGAGCTTTCACTGTACGAGAGAGGACACCACTGATCATAAGATCTTATGCTCTACAGAAGAGAGGGGACCTCGCGACCATAAGCGTTTACACTCTACAGGAAAGAGAGAGGTCCCCACTGATCATAAGAGGTAATGCTCTACCGGAGAGAGAGAGAGAGAGAGAGAGAGAGTACCGCTGATCATCAGAAGTTAGGCTATGTGCCCATGATGCAGAAATGCTCCGGATTATTCCTGAGCGTTTCTGCATCTCCCTGGCAGAAAAAAACGCATGCGGATTTTACATGCGTTTTTTCAGCCAGGGACAAGCGGATGTGAATCGTTTTGATCATGCGATTTCGCATGCGGGTTGTCAAGCGCTTTCCAAGTGATTTTAGCATCACTTGGAAAGTGCTTGACAATTTGGTCACACTATATAAATCCTTGCAACCGGCATGGATTTTATATAGTGTGACGAAGTTAGTTAAAAGAAAGAATAAAAATGGTTAAAAAAAAAAAAAAAAACCCGGGTACCATAGTACCTGTAAAAAAAAAGAATTTAAAATAAAAAAATACATTATGCTCACCTTCTGATGGCCCCCAGTCTCCTTATCCGATGCGTCCAGTCTCCCCGATGTCTCGCGGTTGTGTAAAAGGACCTTCCATGACGACATTTAGTCATGTGACAGGTCACGCGACCACCGACATCTGTGGTCGCGTGACCCATCACATGACTAAATGACGTCATGGCAGGTCCTTTTAGACCATCGCGAGCTGCCGGGGAGCCAGGACGCATCGCTATGGAGATCGGGGGCCATCAGAAGGTGAGTATAATGTATTTTTTTATTTTCAATTATTTTTTTTTTACAGGTACTATGGTACCCGGGTCTGGAGGAGAGTCTCCTCTTCTCCAGACCCAGGTACCATCCGCACATTGAATTGCTTAATATCCGCATGTGCACATGTAGTCATGCGGATATTAAGCGATTTCAATGCAAGTAAATGGCGGAGAAAACGCCGCGATTCCGCAAAATAATTGGTAGTGCTGCGGATTTTTCCGCAATGATAATCCGGAGCGGAAATTTTCGCAGCATGTGCACAGGACATGCGGATTATCATTGGGGAACATTGCAGACCTTCTACCAAGCATTTTTTTAAGCGTTTCTGCGGCGGAATTGCTGGTGCGGAAACGCCTAAAAACCACACATAGTGGGCACACAGCCTTACACTCTTGAGGACAGAGAAAGACAGAGAGAGAGGAATCTGCTGAACATAAGCGCTTATACTCTGCGGAAGAGAGAGACTTATCCATTGACTTTGGAGTACCTGTAAGTAAAAAAATTATTAAAATAAAAAATAACCTTATACTCACCTTCTGATGGCCCCCGCTCTGCTCCCGGCGTCGCTGCTGGCTCCGTGGCGGGTACCAGTAATATAAAAGGACCTTCCATGACGTCAGCGGTCATGTGACAGGTCACGCAACCGCCAACATCAGCGGTCGGTTGACCTGTCACATGACCGCTGACGTCATGGAAGGTCCTTTTTCATTACCGGTACCCGCCACGGTGCCAGCAGCGATGCCGGGAGCAGAGCGGGGGCCATCAGAAGGCGAGTATAAGGTTATTTTTTATTTTTTACATTCTAATTCTTTTTTTTTAACATTATGTTGGTCACACAATATAAATCCATGCCGGTTGCATTGATTTATATTGTGTGACCAACTTTCAAGCACTTTTCCAAGTGATGCTAAAATCTCTTGGAAAAGCACTTGACAACCTGCATGTGAAATCGCATGCTAAAAACACTTGACAAACCCTTGTCCCTGGCAGAAAAAATGCATGTAAAATGCTCATGCGCTTTTTCTGCCAGGGAGATGCAGAAACGCGCAGGAAAAATCTGGAGCATTTCTGCATCGTGGGCACATAGCCTTAATCCCATCAGACAGTAACATTTTTCTCCACATACTTTTGGCAGAGTTTATGTTGGTTTGGACATAACATAGCAGTGCTTGGATGTTTTTTTTTGTAATAGGCTTCCAACTTGACACTCTATCCCACAGGCCAGACATATGATGAATATGGGAGATTGTTGCCACATGCAGTTTGCAACCAGTACTTGCTAGAAATTCCTGCAGCTCCTTTCTTGTTGCTGTAGGCTCTTTTAATCAATTTTTGAGGGATGTGCATTCCTAAGTAATGTCACTGTTGTGCCAAATTTCAGCCAATTCTTGAAGACTGTCTTCACAGTGTTCAATGTTATATCTAATGCCTTGGAATTTTTTTGTACTGTTCTGCTGATAATTTTCAACAATTACAAAAGCCTGGCATTTTAATATGAATGTGTAGACTTTTTATATCCACTGTATGCATACAATTACAGTTACATATACACATAATGAATTCACCTGTTTTCACCTCCTTCTGTGCTGCTTGCCTCCTTTCTGGCCCACAGTCTTGCTTAAAGATCCATTCTGGTGGGCAGTGCTAGACATTCTGTGTGACACCATGTCAGCAACTGTGCTGTGTGGCTGCTTCTGCTAAACTGTCATGCGGCCAAGCTGGCACACCTACGTGGCCTCTAAGTCTGCCACATGGTCAATAACAGCTGCTGTGATTTGGTCCCAGGGGACATATGCCCCTCTGCCCGAGACCACCCCTGTTTGTAATATATGTTATCAGAGAAATTTGCTTCTTTCACCTCTTGAATTGATTCTTCTTCCTGAATTCATGGGAACAATATCTAATATCTATACAGTGGCATGTAAAAATTTGGGCAACCCTCTACAAAATTATTGTTATTGTGAACAGTTAAACAAGTTGAAGATGAAATGATCTTTAAAAGGCTTAAAGTTAAAGATATCACATCTCCTTTGTATTTTAGGCCAAAAAAAAATATTGTCATTTTTTTCATTTTAAAAATTACAAAAAGGAAAATGGGTAGATGTAAAAGTTTGTGCATCCTTGGAGATTTGTGTGTTCAGATAACTTTGACCAAGGTTTCAGACCTTAATTAGCCTATTAGGATTATGGCTTGTTCACTATCATCGTTAGGAAAGGCCAGATGATACAAATTTGCAAGCTTTATAAAAATTCTGCCTCCTCTAACCTGGTGGCAAAAACAGTTGCCCTTTCCTCAGTCGTCCTAAATGTAATTAAGAAATAGCAGTTAACAGGAACAGTGGAGGACAAGATAAGGTCTGAAAGACCAAGCAAAATTTCAGTGAGAGCTTCTCGTAGGATTTCTAGAGAGACAAATCAGAACCCCCACTTGACTGCACAAGACCTTCAGAAAGATTTAGAAGACTCTGGAGTGGTGGTACAAATATGACCTTCATGGAAGTCATGAGAAGAAAACCTCTCCTGCATCCTCACCATAAAATTCAGTGTCAGAAGTACGCAAAAGAACATTTAAACAAGCCTGATGCATTTTGTATGGTATGTGTGGAGGAAAAAAGGCACAGAATTTCAGGAATAGAACATCTAACCAACCATTAAGCATAGGTGTGGATCAATCATGCTTTTGGGGTTGTGTTGCAGCCAATGGCACGGGGAACATTTCACAGGCACGGGGAACATTTCACAGGTACTGGGAAAAATAGATTCAAGTAAATTTCAATAAATTCTTGATGCAAACATAACATCATCTGTAAAAAAGCTGAAGTTGAAAAGAGGATGGTTTTTACAAATGGATAATGGTCCTAAACACACGTCAAAATCCACAATAGACTACCTCAAAAGGCGCAACCTGAAGGTTTTACATTGGCCCTCACAGTCCCCTGATCTGAACATCATTGAAAATCTGTGACTAGACCACAAAATAGCAGTGCATGCAAGGCGACCCATAAATCTCACACAACTGGAAGAATTTTCCAAGGAAGAATGGATAAAAATCCCTCAAATAAGGACTGAAAGACTCTTGTCTGGCTACAAAAAACATTTACAAGCTGTGATACTAGATAATAACCTTGCAGGGTGCCCAAACTTTTACATCGGCCCATTTTCCTTCTTGTAATTTTTAAAATGTAAAATATGTAAATATATATTTTTTGCCTAAAATACAAAGGAAATGTGGCATCTTTAACTTTAGGTCTTATAGAGATCATTTCATCTTCAAATTGCTTAACTGTTTACAATAACAGTCATTTTGACAGGGGGTGCCCAAACTTTTACATGCCACTGTATTCATTGAAGACAGATTTTCACATTACTATGATAGATGACAGCTTGTGCTTTTAATATTATATGGAGGGAGAAGTGAGGAGCTATAGGCAGAAACAGACATTCTGTTTTCAAGTTCTACTGAAATGTCAGTTCTCCATGGAACTTTATGAGCACCAACTTAAATCTCCTATCCCAGTAATGGGTAAAATCTGTATTCACTGAAGAAATCGTTTACCCATAAATATAGAATTTTGAAGACGAGTGTTGGTGTAGAAAGGAGCAGATTTTTCAAAAAATATATATTACAAAGTTTCTTGTTTTCATGTGTACTATAGATTTTTTTAAATGAATAAAAGAAACCGTCTGTAACTTTCTAATTGAGTCAAAATCCCTTTTGATTAGTTTGGGCATTTTAAATGAAACACACATCAAGGCACATGATAATTCATACCATTGTGTTTGTTATATAGATTCTACCAAATTTCCTGACTCAGTAATGGAAAATCTTGTACTGATATTGGCAAATCTATTCGGGAGACGATACTTACCACCAAACAGATTTCCAGGGGATGAAGTTTTTTCCCAGTCAAAGGTAAAAAAATAAAAGTTACAGATGTTTTCAACTTATGACCCACCGGATTCAGTGAATCTGACAGGAGGATGGCACAACTGTAAGTTTACACTTTGAATGATATATAGTCTTTTGGTTGCCAAAAAGCCAAGCATAGCAGCTACAGATGAGCAAATCAACTCAATGTAAATCATATTTGAGTGAAATTTTATGAAATTCACAAATCCAGACGAATTCACATAATTTGCAATTTGGCTTTCGCAAATCACCAAAAAAATGCCTGCCACCTTTTTACTCATATCAGAAGATTATATCGGTCACAGAAGGCTGATGTAAGCTTAGGCGTAGCCACGTAGACTTCCCCATAATGCCTAGCAGCTATCAGATCACATGGTATAGTGCAGCCAATCAGAAGGGACTATCATAGCCTGTATAAAAGGCAGGGAATGTTGCAGCCATTTTAACATCATTTGAAATAGTGAGAGGATGTCAGAGCTCACAGCCCCGCAAAAGAGAATGGAAGAGAAAGCCCTAAAACATTGGACAAATGCTCAGGACAGTAATGTGTTCTACAACTGCAGCAGTAAGGATGATGAGTGTAATAGTCTATGAATAATATAAACATTCAATTGATAGGGGAGAGGGAGATCACAGAGATACCAACAGCAATGCCAGACTCAGTGTGGATTGATCAATGATATGGCAGCTGTCCTACTACATTTGAATTACATTATTTCTTTTCTCTTAATGCATTAAAAAGCAATAGCAGGGAAGCACAAGATTTTTTTACAGAAAAATCATCTGAAATGAGTATTAGTTTGAGACGATGTTCTTGCTTATCACAAGTGACTGTACAGAGTTTTTTTAATTTCTTGTGCAAATTTTTTTGTGAAGGGGGATCATTTGGGGGTTCTTTTAAATGCAAAAAGAAAATTCCCCAAAATCACTATATTTAACTGACTATCTACCTCCCAAAATATTATTTTGTACATCTGTTTTACTAGTTAAACTACACCTCTGTACATGGCACACAATTGCAGTGCCTTGTTGGAAGTGCTGGCTTTTTGGACATGTACCTACTTAGCATTTCAGACATTTAATTGTGTGTTTGTTTTTGCACACCTGTTTTCTAGTACAATTTGACAACTGTACATGCAACACCTGTACTGCAGTCTGTTGCCACATTTTGCTTCCTGGACTTGTACCTTCCTACCTACCATTTATTTTTTGGGGCTTTTTTGAGGTTTGAATAATTTGGGTTGAAAAGCATGTGAAAAGTTCATTATAGCATTGTTCAAGATGTATGGTAAAAGATAAAATGATAATGGCAATTAATGGATTAGTGTAAAAGATAAAAAAAAAACATATCATGGATAAGACTGTGGGAGCTGCTATCAGCAGAATCACCATAACCACCACTGGCACCAGTTGTATGGGCAGTAGCTCTACCAATTTCAGTGCCAGCACCAGACATGGCTGCTTAACCCTCAAGGTGACATTTAGAGAGTTGTGAGAGGGAGGGTCCTCCCTCTTACCCTATTGGCCCCTGCCAACATGATCGCAGGGTGCCAATGGTTGTCATGGCACCGGAGGTCAAACAATGACCTCTGGATTTCCCATGTATGGAGGCCATAGGCAGGATATGATAGGCATCCTATCGGTGTAATACGAACAGTGATCAGATAAATGAAAGTTGAAGCACCATGATGGGACCAAGTAAAAACAAAAGTAAAAAATAGTTAAGAAAAAGTTTTAATAATATATAAAAAAGCAACCAAATAAAAAAAAAAAAAAAAAAAAAAAAAAAATCGCAAAAAAATATTTTGCCAATAAATACACATTTTTTATGTACAAAAAAAACAACAAATATTTGGTATTGTCACAGCTAGAACAACTAGATCTATAAAAGTGTCATACTATTTAATGCCTAGAGGGAACACCGTAAATAAAAATAAAAGTGAGATCCAAAAGTTATATGCAAGTAAAAGTGGTGTCACCGAAAATGACATCTCAACCCGCAAAACAGTAGCCTGCATTTCAGTGGAAAAATAAAATACATTTATAACTCTCAGAATTTGATAATGCAAAAACTTTTTTTTTCTAAACAATTGATCTTAGTTGTGCAAAAGTAGCAAAACATTAAAAATAACTATATATATCTGGTATTGTTGTAGTCAAGCTGACCAGAAGAATAAAAAATAAAAACAATTCCTGAAATGCTGTTTTTGTTCATTCTGCTTCCCAAAATTCGGAAAGTGATTAAAAATTGCTACATAACGCAAGATGCCAACTTTTAACTCATCCCAGCTTTCAAAACATGACGATGCATATTTTTTTCTTGTTAAAAAAAAATTTTTTTTAAGAGTGTAAAGGTACCAAAACCTTAAAGGAAACCTGTCAGGTCCCCCATGCCCTCCAACCCAGCGGCATTCACCTATGTAGGATTAAAGTCCCTGCTTAACCAGTCTTGTATAACTTTGTTCAGTGAAAACAAAGTCTAAAAAAAGCATTTATAGTGTTCCCGTTTGCTATGCTAATTAGGACTTCGACTAGTCTTTGGGGCGTTAGATTCCCCTAACTAGTCAGCCCTCTTTCTATATTATCACGCCCCTGTGGGTGTGATAACATAATTTGCAGGAGCCAACGTCATCGCCAGCTCCTGCAAATTTCGTACATGTACACTGCTCATTCAGAGGCGCAGTGTGCATGACCGGAAGTGCTGAAGACGGCTCACGTCTATGGAGGAGCCGAAGAACACCCGGACTCAACGGGAACAAGACTCAGCTGGCACAATGACGTGAGTAAAAAAGCTCAGTGCATGCACGAGATTTGCAGGAGCTGGTGATGATATCAGCTTCTGCAAATTATGTTATCATGCCCACAGGGGCTTGATAACATGGAAAGAGGGCTGACTAGTCTGGGGAAAATAACGCCCCATCGACTTGTCAAAGCCCTAATTAGCATAGCAAACAGGGACCTTATAAATGCTTTTTTTAAACCTCGTTTTCACTGAATAACAAGGCTGGTTAGGCAAAGAATTTAGTCCTACATAGGTGAATGCTGCTGGGTTGGAAGGCATGGGGGACCTGACAGGTTACCTTTAAAAATTGGCAACTGAAATCTGGCATCACTGTTATCAAAGTGAGTTGAAAATTAAAGCTTTTATCACACAGTGAACAGTGGAAAAAATAAATAAGAAAAAAACAAAACATTCATTGTAATGAGGGAGATGGAGTCTCGTTGGACTCTGGCCTCTGATCCAGCAGTGCCTGTCTTTATATAAATGCACAAAAGGATGGTCGACCACAGATTTGTGCACCTCTGAAAAGACAACATTAGAACAGAGGACTGACGAAGTCCAGTGTTAATCTACTTGCCTCATTATAGTAAATAGATCTGAGAATCCTTCTGAACCAAGCATTTCAAAGATTTAGATGGAAAACCTGATATAAGTGCTCAGTGTAAGGTACAGAATATATGTGAGCCTAACCTCAATAGTGATCTAAAATTTTATGTACCCCAAAGTGTTACCAAAAAAATCTTCAACTCAAATCACCAAAAACAAGTCCTTTTATTAGGTGCATCATCTGTCAACAAAAATAAAGGGTATTTCCACATTAATGGTAGTACAAAGGCTGCTGGAATGGTTTGTGGGTGCCATGTCACAGCAGAGCCGATAAAGTGCCATAACACTAGAACCACCCCCTTATAAGTGACACAACTTTACAAACAACACCCTTTAAGAGATATAGGGAGAATGTTGGCACCACATGCATTTCACAAAATTTTATATCATTGGGCAGTGAAGAAAAAATAACTACCTTTTTACTGCTAAAATGTTGTTTTAGTCCCAAATTTTACATTTTCACAAGGGGGAATACACAATTTCTCCTGAACATGGCAATACCCCATATCTGGCTTTTTGGGATTGTTTGGCCACACGACAGGGCTCGGAAAGGAAGAAGCACTATTTGACTTTTGGAGCGCAGATTTTCCTAAAATAGTTTGCGGACTCCACTTGTAGAGCACCTAAGTGCCGTAACAGCAATAAATTATTACATTCTAAATTACCGAAGTCCCAAACCTTGTTATTTATCATACACATTGTACGTCCATATGGAATTCCACAACATATTGTTTCCAACCGAGGATGTCATTATAAATTTTGGAAGGTATTATGTAATCAATTTGAATTGTCGTTTTCATCTTTTTACCACCCTGTGATCAATGGGGAGACTGAAAGTGTAATCAAACACTCGAGCAATATCTTCCGTGATATTTGTTTGATCATCAGTCTGACTAGACGGAACATCTTCCTTTTGCTGAACTTACTATTAATAATAATCAGTATCAAGAGTCAATTAACCCCTTAACGACCGTCAATGCGCATTAAAAGTCGGTCGTTAAGGGGCCTTTTTGCTTCATCATTTTAAAACAGCGATCGGGAATAATAGAATAGTGCTGCCCCCTCCCCCAGGTGAAATTCCCACAGGTGACTGCTATACATGACTGCTGACACCCTATGGTATTGGCCTCGGCCAGTTTTGTTGCTGACCAGGGTCGATTAACCCCTTAAACGCCGCTGTCAATCTTGACAGTGGTATCTAAGTGGTTAAAAGGGGGTTAAAAGTCCCCCTATGGCAAGATTTATCACCCGCGACAGTAATCGCGGATGCCAATCGTTGCCAAGGTACCCTGAGGTCATCTGATGACCTCAGAGTATGGAGGCCTGTGAGATCCAGCAATAAGGCTGAGTCAGTGAGTCACTTACACGAGTACAGCAGTGCATGAGGCCAACGATCAGAGTAAAAATTATACATGTCTCACAGTGGAACTAAGTGAAAAAGTTTAAAAAAAAGCACAAAAACAAACAAAATCATGAAACGCTGTTTCGCCACTAAAAAAGCAGAGTTTGTGAAAACTAAAGTACACATAATTGGTATCGCCCTTTCCGGAATGACCTGATATATGAAACTGGCACATTATTTATTCTGTACGGCGAATACCGTAAAAAATAATAATAAAACACACACCGAAAATGTTGCTTTTTCATTATACTGACACACAATTTTTTTAAAAAAAAGCAATTAAAAAGTCATATACAAAAGAAAGTGGTATAAATAAAAACGCTAATTCGTCCTGCAAAAAACAAACTCTAATATGGCTAATTCGAGGGAAAAAAAAAAAGGTGATGCAAAAACAAATTCATTTTTGTAAAATATTGGTTTTAGTCTGTAAAAGAAGCAAAGCATAGAGAAATTTATATAAATCTGGTATTGCTGTAATCGTATTGACCCGAAGAATAAAATGGTCTTATCACTTTTAACACACGGTGAACAGCTAAAAAACAAATTGATAAAAACAATTACTGAATTGCTGTTTTCTGTTCTGTTTCTGAAAAATCTGAATAAATAGCGATCAAAAAACGTTATATACACTAAAATGGTACCCAAAGAAATCTCCAGCTCATCGCACAAAAATCAAGCCCTCATACAGCCATGTTCGCCAAAAATAAAAAAGTTATAGCTCTCAGAATATGGCAACAAAATAACTATTTTATTTAGTAAAAACTGCATTTTTTGTGTGTGATAGCAGAAAAACATAAAAATTTATAAATATGGTATCTTGGAATCGCACAGACCCGAAGAATAAAGCCGTCTTATCACTTATTCCGCAAGGTGAACCATGCAAAAATAAAAATAAGAACTATTCTTGTACTACTGTCTATATGTTCATTCCACCTCTCAAAAATAAGAACAAGGCTCGGCTCACATTTATCCTGTGCTCTCCGTTGAGCGTTTACATCTGGATTTCTGTGTAAATCCCCAAAAATGGGATTCAGACAAAACCCCGGACGGAACCAATCACTTATTAGGCAGAGAGAGTCTGTCTGGTCTCTGTTCCAGTTCCCATCATTTTAGGTGTCTTTTTTGCGCACAAGTGTGGACGACTCCAGTTCTGTGAATACATAAAAAGATGGATACCACCAGAACAGACGCCAAACGGACTTCAAAGTGTCCCCATCTGTCTCATTATGCTGGGTGGTTCCTTCGAGAGTTTGAATCGCATTTCTGTGTGATTTAGGCTGTGTGCCCACTATGCGTTTTTTAAGAATTCCCGCAACGCCAATTCCGTGGAAAAATCATTGTGGAAAAATCCACAGCACTACCAATTATTTTGCGGAAGCGCTGCGTTTTTGTCGCCATTGACTTGCATTTGAACGCATGGAATCTGCATCACTGCATCTGCAGATGCGCATTCCATGCGTTTCAATGTGCGGATGGTACCCGAGTTTGGAGAAGAGGAGACTCTCCTCCGGACCCGGGTACCATAGTACCTGTTAAATAAAGAATAAAATAAAAAATATACATTATACTTACCCTCTGATGGCCCCTGGTCTCCATAGCGATGCGTCTCGGCTTCCCAGCAGCTCGCGATGGTCTGAAAAGGACCTGCCATGACGTAATTTAATCATGTGACTGGTCACGCGACCGCTGACATCGGCAGGTCCTTTAGTCTACCGCGAGCTGCCGGCAAGCCAAGACGCATCGGATAAAGACACCGGGGGCCATCGGAAGGTAAGTATATTTTTCACAATTCTTTCGGTCACACTATATAAATCCATGTCGTTTGTATGGATTTATATAGTGTGACCAAGTTGTCAAGCACTTTCCAAGTGATGCTAAAATCGCTTGGAGAGCGCTTGACAACCCGCATGCGGAAATGCATGTGAAGAACGCTTCACTTCCGCTTGTCCCTGGCAGGAAAAACGCATGTATAATCTGCATGCGTTTTTTCTGCCAGGGAGATGCAGAATTGCTCAGGAAAAATCCGGAGCATTTTTGCATCGTGGGCACATAGCCTTACACGGAAACATGACGTAATTGCTCAGCACAGAACACAAGAATGTAATCCCACCTTATACTGAAAGAAATCAAAAAATGTTATGTACCCCTAAAAATGTTACCAATAAAAACACTAACTTATCCCACAAAAAACAGCCCCCACTCAGGTTCGCCATCTGTCACTGGAGATATAGATGGTTCCAACGTTACTGGTAGAACAAAGACTCTGGAAAAGTGACACGTCTTCAATACCCCCTTAAATAAAATCCAGTGAAATCCGCGCTCTCAAATCCAAATGCCCCCCTTCTCCTGAGCCCCTCTGTGCCTAAACCACAGTAAGCGGTCACATGTTTGGCATTACTGTAGCAGGGAGAGCCCATTTAACACTTTACGGGGTGCATGTCTCCAAAAGCACAAGCTGGACACAATGTATGGGGGCGCTACAATATATGGAGGTTGTACACTGTACGGGGGCACAATGCATGGGCACTAAACTGGCATATTTGAAATTCTCCAGAATAAAGCATGACGTGGATGTTACAAAATAGTCACTGCATCAATAGATGAATTAATTGCTGTTTTGGCATCTTTAGGGCTTTGCAAATGTCACCCGCAAACTATTTTAGCAAAATCTGTGCTCCAAAAGCCAAATAGCACTCCTTCCTTCTCAGCCCTGATGTGTGGTCTAACAGTAGTTTCTGATGACATATGGGGCATCATCATGTTCGGGAGAAATCGCACAATAAATTGTAGGGTCCAGTTTCATGTCACTTCTTCCCTTTCCGAGCCCTGCCGTTTGTCCAAACAGAACTTTTTGACTACATGTTGCGTATCACCACTCTCAGAAGAAAGTGGGTAACAAACTGTGCAGTCCGCTTTTCATGTTACTGCTTGAAAAAGTGAATAATTTGGGGCTAAAGTAACATTTCCGCGAAAAAAATGAAATTTTTCAATATGACGACCTAAATGTTATCAAATTCTCTGTAGTACCTGTGAGTTAAAATGCTCACTATACCCCTTGATAAAATCCTTGAGAGGTTTTCAAAATGGGGTCACGTTTCGAGCTTTTCTGCTGTTGGGTGCCTTAGGGGCTGTGCAAATGAGACATGGCAACGCAATCTATTTCAGCCAAATTTGTGTTCCAAAATTCAAATGATGCTTCTTCCCTTCTGAGCCCTGCCGTGTGCAACTAGGTAACAAATTGTGGGGTCCATTTTTTGTGCTATTCCTTGTAAAAAGTGAAAAAATTGGGGCTAAAGCAACTTGTGCGCAGGCGCCGGAAAGGCAGAGTGACTCACCGGCGCCTGTGCACAAGTTTCCTGCTACACAAGGCTACACAGACAGCAGGGATCCGTGGTATCCGGCCGGGAGCTGCACGTCATAGGGTGGGGATTTCTTCGCGTCCCCCGGACGCAGAGCTTGTCAAAACTAATTTAATAAAAAGGTATTTCAAATGAAAGCAAACCTTTATTATGGGACATACAGGTAAGTATAGATTCACATTTCTATCACCTGTATGCCCATATTAGAGGTATGATAGTGACTCGCCCCCTGGGCCGTGGGGCACTCGGAGCCGGGCAATCGGGAAATGATGGGGGTAGTAGTGGCAACCCGATTCCGTGGCTCAGGGTGGTCAGACCATTGGTAGTCTGCCATGCGCTGTTGGTTATGTCCGACTACGCCACCCGTGGATTGCGGTCAGTGCGAACCGCCGCTGCGAGGCAGACCGCTGGGGCTGATGGTGTATGCAGCTGGGGTAGTGTGACTCCCCACGGGAAGAGTGCGGCCCCAGGGCAGTATAGTAGAAGATGGAGGTGATGGTGTAGGGCGTCCCAGCGCCGTTAGTGCTGGAGGAGCAAGGAACACATAGACAATAGGTTGAAGTCCAGGGTCTTTACTAGAACAGGTGAACTGACCCACAAACAGGCCCGGCTAGGAGGGGAGGCCTGGACGTCTGAGAGCAAACGGGAAATTGGCCCTGGTCAGGGTGAGGGTGTAGGCCTACCGTGTTCTCTGCGCTCCTTCTGGCTATTTCCTCTTTATAGGGTAACAGCCAACGTTCCCGAGCTCACCGTGTCTTCTCGCCCGTATGGCCTGCAACTTGGGTCCCTTTCTATTCCCTGCCTGGTACGGCTTTGCTGGTCCCTTCTGGTGTGGCGGAACCTCCGGGCTTCTTAGGCCAAGGAACATACAGTCCCCTGCTGACTGGTTATCTGCTGTAGGACGTGGAGTCCTCAGAGCCTCAGACGCCAAAGTCTAGTAAATTGGGTTCTTTGTCTGCCAGGACAGGCGCACTTCACCTCTTGTCCCTGGCTTGTGGCTCTCCTACTGCCACACGTCCTCTTAGGGTGCAATACAACTGTCCCTCACTGCTCTGGGACACCTCTCAATCCAGAGACAGGTCGTCCAGTTCTCCCTAACCCTGCCCCCAGTTCCAGCTTTTATAGGGGCAGCCTGCTCCCCCTACTGGCCTGAGACAGGAGGTATTGCATGCTAATGTTCCCCTGACCAGAGAACCTCCCCCTTGCTCTCAGACACAGCTTTATTATATTTGTGGCATCCAGGCCAGGGTGACACAATAGGTCCCAGGGGGGTGACAGAATCCCTTTAAATCTGAATAAGTCCCTAAAAATCAAGTTTTGTAAATTTCCTGAAAAAATGAGACATTGCTACTAAACTTTTAACCCTTCTAACATCCTAACAAAATAAAATGACATTTAAAAAATGATGCAGATGTAAAGTAGACATATGGGAAATGTTATTTATTAATGATTAACTGGTTTAAGGATAAAAGATAAAGATAGAAAGTTTTTCCCCAAAATTCCAATATTATCACAGATAAACACAAAACATATCGACCTAAATTTACCACTAACATAAACTAAAATGTGTCAAGAAAAAACAATATCAGAATTATTACCACATGAAGTGACACTGGTCAGATTTCAAAAATTTGGCCTGATCATTAAGGTTAAAATTGGCTTGGTCAGTAAGGGGTTAAGACTTCCCCGTTCTTCTATAATCTTGGGTATCACCTTCGCTTTGATTCTTTTTCATTTCTGAAATGGATATTCCAGATGTCAATAAATCCATGGACAGCTTGAAGCTTATCTAATCTGAGGACCGAGAATACTAAGGATAGACAGGCCTCTTCTGCTAATAAGAGACAGATGGACAGGCTAAACTTTCTCCATGTTGTTGTATAGTTTTTAAAATGTTTAAAGTATCTATTCAGATAAGACTATCTATTTAAACAAATATTATTTTATTTTTATAATTGAAATTAAAGAACTGTAAAAGGATCTCCGACATACCCCGATTTTTATGAAAATGCCCTTGTTTGCTATAGCTTTAGTTTTTTTATAGCATAAATATTGTGTTCTTATATGGTGACAAAGCTTAAAAACAATAAGGAAGATTCATGAAAACTGAAATGTAAATGAAAAACCGTCTTTGCTGCCTATAACCACCAATCAAGCACACTGTTAATTTTTCCAGAGCATGATATGAAATAAATGCTGTGTTGTGATTGTCTGAGATGGTTTAGCGAATCCTGCATTGAGAAGGGGGTTGGACACGATGACCCTGGAGGTCCCTTACATCTCTAACATTCTATGATTGCATTCATAAATCTCACCCCAATATATTTTTAAAACTCATTTCACTGGATCAATATTTTGATCATGGAAAAACTCTTCCAGCTAAAACCAACATGTGATAGATGTTCTAGTAGTCAGAAGGTGGAAACAATTTAAATATTTCCTCTGAGTGGTCAGTGGTATGTAACATCCGGATACCAAACCTATGGCTTCAAGAGATGACGCAGTAGAATAAAGTCTCCTCATTACCACTATAGAAACATGTATGCGTGATCTGGAGATTTTAATAAATGAAACACAAAAAAAGATTAATAAATTAACGCATACACATTATTTTGGTACAGGTTTTTCTTGATGATCTTCCAGAAGTGTTTGCTTCTGTTGTTGAGGAATACAACTGGAAAGTTGCAACCCTATTTGGACAATGTATTCTTGCAGGTTCCAAACTGGCAGATATGGAGAAGGAGCGCCAGTTACCACTTTCAAAAATCAGTAAGTATTTTCTAGCATATTTGTAGAATGCTTTTGGCCTCCTTCACAGTTTTTCTTGTTGTTGTTGCTGTTATTGCTTTTTAAAATGCATGTATAAAATGCTGATGACTTTTAATTAGTGTTTTCATTTACTTATTTTATTAACAAGTATTTTAGCACTTCTGTGGAGAAAAATGACAGAAAAAGCCTCTTTTCTTTTTTTGTCTTGTGGTATTTGTTGATATTTTTTGCACCAAATTCTTCAAATTGGCACACATTCTTCTAAAATTCTTTGCAAAAACAAAAATGTTCTTTGTTTTTGCTTTAAACCTTTTTTGCGACTTTTTAAGAGCAAAAAGTCGCATGTTCCACTAAGATGTTGCAAAATATTCAGAATTATATGAAGTCACTTCATAGGGGAACTAGAGTACATTTGCATAAATGTTTGGGGATTTTTTAAAAAGTCACAATTGATGAAGCAGCCAAAAACATCTGGAAAACCAAAACCCATTCCACGAAGGTGGACATAAAAAATAAGTAAAAGAAGACTGCAATTTGAAAGAACGGGACACAAATAAAAAGCAGATGAAAAACACCAAAACTAGACAAAAATAGCACAAATGGGGTGATGAATGGGACCCAGTGTGTTTCCTCATTAAAGGGAATCTGTCACCCCCTGGACGTACTGAAGCTTTTAATGGGTATACAGGTTCTACAACACCTAAAATAGTCATACATGTATGCCTCATATCTGCGGTCTTATTCTTCAGAAATTATCTTTTAATCCTGCATGCCCCAGAGCCTGGAAGGAAACTGCTTCTGGTCTTCATTTGTGTGCCTTTCGCCTCCCATCAGTGCCCTGTGCAGAAGAAACAGGAAGCAATGCCCATAGAAGGGCGAAAAAGTAACGTAGAATATCACAATTGCAGGGCGCAGGCGCGGGACAACCACTAGACGTCACAGGGCACTGATGGGAGGCGAAAGGTACGCAAATGAAGACCGGAGGCAGAGTTTCCTTTCAGGCATCGCACGCCCCAGAACCTAGAAGAACGCAGGATTAAAAGATTTCTGAAGAACAAGACCGCAGATATGAGGCATGCAGGTATGACTATTTTAAGTATTCTAGAACCTGTATTCCCATATTAATAGCTTAGGTACGTCCAATGGGATGACAGATTCCCTTTAAGCCAGTTAAGTTCTAGCAATTTACACATCTGTGGAACCAAACAAAACTGATAATGTCACCTTATTTATTTTTTAACTTTTCAAAAGCCAACAGTAAAGAATATTTTTTTCTTCTGTGTTGTTTTTTTGTAGATTTTTTTTTATTCTGTTACTTTTACAGGATTACAGGGGTAGCTATCTTGTCTGAGCAGTATTTCAGAGATATGCTTTAGGACAGGCACATGTAATAAGAATGTTCAATCAAAAAATGACCTATTGATTTCTCTGGGAGAGTTTTCTAGCCATTCTCTGTCACATGCGGAGGGAGTGAGCTATAACCATTACCTATTGTCACCTGATCTAGTTGCCTACAGCAACCAATTAGAGCTCAATTTTCATTACTTAGACTGCCTTACATTACCAGTGTGAGACATGTAGATCAGGAGAGCAGACTTTCAGTCATTACATGTCTCACACTGGTAACGCCTCCTTCAATAAGCTTTGGAGTCAGATTCTTGGGGAGATCTATGCCCCGCCCGTAGATCTTAACAGCTCATTTACATATTAGGAAAAACTTGAATTTCTTTGGAATAAAACGTAGGATCGCAGATATCAAGATTTCATTTTATTCAGCTTCCTATGAACTGCATGCCTATATAGATGGCCTAGGAGGGTTGATCCTACTGACAGATTCCCTTTAAGGGGTATTCAAAGATTAGAAAGAATTTTTGTCTGATCATTACCGTTTAACCTCTTATTAGCTGCAATATCTGCAGATGAGACTTGTTCAGGGAGTGGGGGAGGCTCTTGCTGCAGTCAGTTGCCAAGGTATAAGATAATAAATTATTTTTCCCTGAATTATATCATTATATCTTATTATATTTCAAGTTTGTTTCTATTTTTTAATCCAATGACATTTCTATAAGCATGTTATCTCTAATACACTGTCTGCAATCAGACTTTTCAGGTACAGAGTGTATGGATTCAGGATTGGTCGATCACTTGATGCCATGCTGTGAGGGAAGAAGTGGGATCTCCCCCTTTGCATGTCTGTCAGGAAATACAGATGAAGACTTGATGAATATGAGAAACTTGAGCAGTGTAAGTTAAAAGCTCAATAAAAAATATGAAATAAATGAAAGGTTTGTTCATATTAATATTTGAATGTATCTCTTTGGGGATTGTATAAATCTATATGTTGGGTGCACCTCCTCTCAGCTGTTGCAGGTACACTCAATTTCATCATGAAGAGAAGCAGGGTAATGAGGGATCCATTCTTACCAAGAGGGCGAGAGTGCCATATAATGTGTTACGGCATATATAACCAACAAAAAAAGTTGCACTTTGTAGCACTATAGTATGCAAACATGAAATATATAAAATTTGAATTGCATTACTGCTCTAGAAAATAGAAATAAATGAGAATTCTTAGAGCATAAAATGCCCAATTCATGTGTACCATGGTAAAGCGACTCTCGTAGCTCGGAACCTGCCTAGTGTGAATCCTCTCTTAGACTGATAATTGTATACATAGGCTTTCTGACTGAGCACTGCACCTCTAAGCCTCAGGCGGTTTTAATTATAGCAGGATCCTACCATCCCATATACATGTAGATTTCCATCTAAGAGAGGATACACACTAGATAGGTTCCCAGCAACGAAAGTCGCTTTACTGTGGCTGCCAGGTACACATGAATTGGCCAATGTATACGCAAAGAATTCTGATTTATTTCTATTTTCTAGACCAGTAATGCAATTCATATTTCATGTTTTCATACTTAGCGTTACAGAGTGCTACTTTTTTGTTGGTTATATATGGAGATGGCTGCTCTTAATAAGCACCTGTACACACCAGTTTTCAGTTTTGGAAGTGGCGGTCAGTCTTTTGATATTTGTGTTACGGCATATAGTCCTAAATCTTATTACAGTAATCAGAGGGAAAGTACATCAAGTTACATCTTACTAAATTTTTAAACATTACAAATATGAACAAGCTTTTCCAGGCACATGATTAATGCAATCAACAGCACTTGTTTAGCTGGCGTGGGGGTGAGGCAGGGGTAATATAATACTACTTCAAATATATATGGCATCACTCTAGAAAAAGTTTCTTGTTTTTTTTTTTACTTTTAAATGGTACCTATGATATTCCAACAGCTCATGATGCAAACTGCTTACATTCCTGAAAAACATATTCCACTCTTATACTTTCTGAGTAATTGCACTTCTGGACGAAAAAGATACCTTAACTCCTATGCCCTGGATTTTTTCAAACATGGTTGCCTGGGTGCCATTGTGGAAGATAATGGGTAAGCTTTATACTCTTCTTTACTTACAGAATATAGTTATGCATCACTATTGTTTATGTGGTTATTACTAAAATAATTATAGAGGTTGTCCGTTATTCGGACGACCCCTTCTCAATTGCTATATTACCCCATGTAAAATTAAAACAGTGCGTACTCACCTCCGGCATCGTTCTAGCGAAGTCGGGTCTCCTGGGCTCATGTGACGTTGTTACGCACATAGACAAAACAGTTAGTACCCTTCAGCTAAAGTAAGAAAACCCCACAATGGTCACTGAAATAACTTGAAACTGACAAAAGTAATTTTTAGTTTACTAAATATCAACCATTGAAAATCAGACATTGCTTTTAAATTGTGGTTTTACAGAAAAATGTAAAAAAAAACAACCTAATGAAAATGGCGTAGACCAAAAATGATGATTCCCTTAGAAAAGTTTGAAAATAATTTGACCCTAGTGACGTTATACTAAGTCGTGTCCTGTAATTAGCATCACAGGAATCTACAAACTTGTAATCAGTCAGTCTGCCTATTTATAGGGAGAAAAGTAGTCACTGTGCTGTTTGGTATCATGGTGTGTACTACACTGAACATGGACCAAAGAAAGCTAAGGAGAGAGTGGTCTCAGGAGATTAGAAAGAAGATTGTAAACACTTAGAGCCCAATTCATCTTTTGCAATTTATTGAAGTAAAGTTTCTTCAATATGGCCCATGAGGTTTATGAATTAGGCACAAAATGAAAAATGCTCTTTTGTTTTTTTTTGGTCTCCAACAAGTTTTCGCTACTTTTTAGCATCAAAAGTCAAATGTGCCAAATTCAAAACTCATCCAGAAACCTTACTTTGCTGGAGTGAGTTACGGCAAAAAGAATGCAACGTTTGGTAAAAGTCACATTTCATGAATTTGTCTAAAACACATAGTTCCAACCATCCCGGATCAGGGTCTATGTCCCCCTGTCTCAGGCAGTGAGCCAAGTGTCCCACACTGCCCTCATCAGTGTAGTACTGCACAGTGTGAACACTGACCTGCTGACATCACATCTCACATTGCGCAGTGCTGTACAGATGAGCCGCATTGTTCCCTGAGAAGACAGAAGTAATTTATCAACCCTATTTGTCTTCTCTCCTTCAGGTACATAGAGCTCAGTGAGCTTTGTGTCCTGAATAGAAGATTTAGCACAGCCGAGGCTTCTATTAGACCCAGCAGTCACATGATTTCTGGGTCTCTGCCTGACACAGAGCTGCTGGGTCCTAGCTCACCAAGATCAGCTTTGCCAGTGACTTATCACTGGATGTTTTCCATGTAACTGAAGCTCATAGAGATGCCTCAGCTACAGTGGAAAATATACACAGTAAAGAATAAATGAATATATGTATAATATAGCAGAAGAATTCTATAGCGTGAACATGTAAATCCTCTAAAACAATCAGGATCCATCCTGCAACAGCCATCACCATGCAGCTCCATCTTCTTGTAACATAGACCTTGACATCTACCTCCTGATGAACCAAACAATAATTGGGGAAACGCGTCGAGGTGCTATTCAAACATAAAGATAAGTCTATTCATATCTATCTTAATCTTAAATGATCAAATATGTGTTCTATGATGTCAATACTAATTTAGGAACAATCTCTGTATTAGATTAGGCAGTCACCTTTCCTATATGCTTAGATCACTCTGTAGGGCACAATAGGGACAGATAGGGACAGCCACCGCTGAGTGGGGGCGCCAATTACGCTATTTTAGGATGCTAACCCCCGCGCTAGGCAGGAACAGACTAGTTTTTTATCAGGGCGATTTAAGTCTATTTTTCTCCCTTAGGGAGGTGTGTAAAAAAAAAGTGAAAAAAGTATTGAACACGTCACCAATTTTCTAAATAAATATATTTCTAAAGGTGCTAGTGACATGAAATTCTCACCAGATGTCAGTAACAACCCATCCAATTCACACAGGCAAAGAAATCAAACCATAGATGTCCATAAATTAAGTTATGTGTAATAATGAGAAAAAGTATTAAACGCATGAAGAAAGAGAGGTGCAAAAAGTCATGGAAAGTCTTGACACCAGTTGAAATCTATGAGTAATCAGAAAGCAATCCTGCCACTTAGTGAAAAATATCAGCTGGTTCAACTGATGGCCTATAAAAAGGTGTTATTATCAAGGTGCCAAACAAGAAACATCTCATGATGGGTAAACAGTGAGCAGTCTCAAGACCTTCGGAACCTTATTGCTGCAAAGCATACTAATGGCATTGGTTACAGAAGAATTTCTAAAGTACTGTAGATTCCAGTAAGCACTGTTAGGGCCATAATCTGGAAGTAGAAAGAACATCATTTCACCATAAACTGTCCATGACCTGGTGCTCCCTGCAAGATTTCAGACAGAGGAGTGAAAAGAATTATCAGAAGAGATGTCCAAGAATCAAGGACCACCTGTGGAAAGCTAAATAAAGACCTGGAATCAGCAGTTTCACAGAAAACTATAAATAATGCACTCAACCTCCATGGCCTGTATGCACGCTCACCATGTAAAACACCATTGCTGAACAAAAAGCATGTTCAAGCGCGTTTAAAGTTTGCTCAAGAACATTTAGACTAGCCTGTGAAATACTGGGAGAATATAGTTTGGCCAGATGAGACCAAAATTGAACTTTTTGGATGCATAATACACACTACGTTTGCAGGCCATAAGGCACTGCATATCACCACAAAAAATCATATCAACCATGAAGTTTAGAGGTGGGAACATCATGGTATGGGGCAGTTTTTCAGCATATGGCACTGGCAAACTTCATGTGATTGAAGGAAGGATGAATGGACAAATGTACTAAGACATTCTTGAAAAAAATCTGCTGCCACCTACCAGGATGATGAATATGAAATAAGGGTGGGCATTTCAGCAAGACAATGATCCCAAACAAACAGCCAAGGAAACTATCAATTGGTTTCAGATAAAGAAATTAAAGCTGCTAGAATGGCCCAGCCAATCACCTGACCTGAAACCAATAGAAATTTTATGGAAGGAACTAAAGCTCAGAGTTCATAGAAGGATCCCACGGAACCTCCAGGATTTTAAGAGTGTTTGTGTGGAAGAATGGGCCAAAATCACACCTGAGCAATGCATGCGACTAGTTTCTCCACACAGGAGGTGTCTTGAAGCTGTCATCACCAATAAAGGCTTTTTTTTACAAAGTATTAATTAAATTTCATTAAAGGGAATCTGTCACCCCCTGGGACTTTTCAGACCTCTAATATGGGCATACAGGTGATAGAAATGTAAATCTATACATACCTGTATGGCCCATATTAGAGGTCTGTTTGCTTTGATATATCTTTTTATAAAATCCATTTTCCTAGGCTTGGCAACCGGGGAACACCAAGAAATGCCGACCTACCTACTTAATTTAAATAATCCCCCCCCCTCCCCTGACCTCCCCTGCACGTCACAGGACCCTGTGATGTGCATTCTAGATCTGCACATCCTGCGCATGTGCAATGAGCCTATACCTTAAGGCGCATTTTTTTTTCTCCCAGCCCTATTTTACTGCTGTGCTCCAGTGCGCAGGCACCGGGGAGTCACTGTGACTTCCGCTCCAGGGACCTCCGGGGTGCGCAACAATAAGGTTTGGTCCCCAGTTCCTCCCGTATAGTTGCTAACTATCAGGATGTCGGGAGGAAGTGGGGAATTTAATGGGAGGGAAAACCAAAAGAATAGACAACACCTTCAAAGGGGCCCAAAAGCTGCCAAAACAGCTTAAATTAGGGGCAGACACCAGGAAAAGTGGCATCAATTGACCAACAGTACAAATTTTATAATGGCACAGAAGCAGTCAGCCATGGGCCATGCATGAGGTATCAAGGTCTGGGCCAGCATTTACAGCTTTGAATGTAAGTTCAAATTAAGACGAGATGGGCGAGCGATCGGTGTAGGCCTGCTGTGCTGGGAGTCTTGATACTACATGCAACAGTTCAAGCAGCTTTTCTGCTCAGCCACACTCAGGTGGCACAAATATAAGTTTTGTGGACTACTATTGCTAAAAAAATTTAAGGATAGCAACACAGGTGGTTGACTGAAAGTAAGTGCAGGCCCGCCAGTCTGGGAGCCCTACTGCTACAGGCAACACACATGAAGGAGACCCAACCAGGAGTCTCCACATTTCAAAAAATTAGGGGCAGACAGCACCAAAGTGGAATCAATTTCACCAGAGTAGAAATAGTATAATGGGGACCGACACCCCTTACACTACAGGAAACACATCTGATGGAGACCCAACCAGGAGTCTCCACATTTCAAAAAATTATTGGCAACATCAGCAGCAGCAAAGATGTCACAGACTGCAATAACGCGAGATCAATGCAGCACACTAAAAACTACACCTTCGCATAGTCTGCACAGTCTGAGGTTGGGATCAAAAGTCCTTGGAGATCCATGCCTTGTTTATCTTTATGAAAGTTAGGCGGTCTACACTTTCAGGGGACAGCTGGATAGGCTTATCCGTCAGGACACCACCATCAGCGCTGAAGACACGTTCTGAGAGAACGCTGGCTGCCGGGCATGATAAAACCTCTGTTACGGGTCTGGGAGGTGGAACCTCTGAGCTGCAATACAAGGGGGAAGTCCTTGTAAGGAAGCGGGTGACTCCCAGGGAAGGCAAGCAGGCAGCTACAACAAGTGACGGGGACAGTCTCTGGGTAGACAGGCACGTGGTCACAGCAAGTGACGGGGACAGTCTCTGGGTAGACAGGCAGGTGGTCACAGCAAGTGACGGGGACAGTCTCAGGGTAGACAGGCAGGTTGTCACGGCAAGTGACGGGGACAGTCTCAGGGTAGACAGGCAGGTTGTCACGGCAAGTGACGGGGACAGTCTCTGGGTAGACAGGCGAGGCGGATACCTGACAGGTAACTGGCTGGCGAGCTGACGGAGACAGCAGGTAACAGGCGGGTAACTGGTGGACGCTCTCAGGTGAGCGGTCAGACAGATGAGGCAGGTGACAGGCAGGTAACAGGCAGGTAACTGGTGGACGCTCCCAGGTGAGCGGTCTGGCGGACAAGGCAAGTAACAGGCTGGCAGGCAGGACGAGAAGTCAGGCTAGCAGCAGAACCTGAGGGCTGAAGCACAGGTGAGACACAGTGCAAACAACATTGCTCGGGCACCTCCATTATGGAGGAGGTGCCTTATATATGGGAGGTCCAACGGCAATTGGCCGGGGACTCCTTAGGACGGCGCGCGCGGTCCCTTTAAGAGAGGAGGAGAGCGCGCGCGCCCTAAGCACACTGCCGGGGAAGGAGCGCGTGCCGGAAGCAGCGGGGAGAGAAGCGCTGGAGGACACCGCGCCAGAAGCGGGGAGGTGAGAGGGACGGCGTCTCTGCCTAGCAAGGGGCAGAGACGCCGATGCTACAGTACCCCCCCCCCTTTAGGCCCCCTCTTTTTTTAGGCCAGAAAGAAATTTTTCAAGGAGAAGCGGGGCGTTGATGTTCTCCCTGGGTTCCCAAGTTCTCTCCTCAGGACCAAACCCCCTCCAATCTACCAGAAAAAAGGTCTTTCCTCTTACCCTCTTGGTGGCCAGAATACTCTCTACCTCAAAGACGTCTTCAGCGGAAACCGGAGCAGGGGGAGTACCTGGATTGTTGGAAAAAGAGTTAAAGACAACGGGTTTGAGGAGAGATACGTGGAAGGAGTTGGGAATCTGTAAGGTGGCCGGGAGTTTTAATTTGTAGGCCACTGGATTAATTTGCCTGAGGATTTCGAAGGGTCCGATGAATCGAGGACCTAACTTGTAGGAGGGTATCTTGAGCCGTACATGTTTGGAGGAGAGCCAAACCTTGTCTCCCGGACGGAATTGAGGCGGATCCAAACGTCTCTTATCAGCATATCTCTTCATCCGCTCGGAGGACTGAAGAAGTGCGGACCTAGTACTCTCCCAAATGGTAGAAAACTCGCTGACAAGAGACTGCGCGGCAGGGTTGTCCACAGAGGCGGAGACGGGAAACGGAATCCGGGGATGCTGGCCATAGACAATAAAGAACGGGGATTTGGAAAAGGATTTGCTCTTGTGGTTATTGTAAGAGAATTCGGCCCAAGGGAGGAGGTCCACCCAATCAGAATGGTGGGCATTAACAAAGTGCCGGAGATAGCTGGTAAAGATCTGATTGATCCGCTCCACTTGACCATTGGACTGAGGGTGGTAAGCGAAGGAGAAGTCCAGGGTGACGTCCAGCAGTTTACATGTGGCTCTCCAGAAGCGTGAGGTGAACTGAACCCCTCGATCCGACACGATGTGGAGGGGTAGGCCATGGAGACGGAAGATATGGCGGATAAAGTCCTTAGCCAGCTCAGGTGCAGACGGAAGACCAGGCAGGGGAATGAAGTGGGCCATTTTAGAAAAGCGGTCCGCGACCACCCAAATGACAGTACACCCGGCAGAGACAGGAAGATCGGTAATGAAGTCCATAGCGATGTGTTGCCACGGGGCAACAGGTATGGGAAGCGGCAGGAGATGACCAGCTGGTAAGTGTCTGGGAACTTTGTTGCGGCCACAAGATGAACAGGCAGAGATAAAGTCTACCACATCCTTACGCAGGGTAGACCACCAGTAATGCCGGGAAATGAGTAGGAAGGTCTTTTTTTGGCCAGCATGGTCAGCTAGTTTAGAAGAATGACCCCAGCGAAGAACCTTCTCATGGTCAGGAGGCGCCACGAACGTCTTGCCGGGTGGAAGACGAGTCAAATCCAAGGGGGCCACATTCATCACCTTGGAGGGGTCGATAATGTGCATAGGCTCCTCCTCTTGGTCGGAGGACAGGAAGGATCGGGACAAGACATCAGCTTTGACATTCTTGTCCGCCGGGCGGAAATGAAGGATGAAATCGAAGCGGGCAAAAAACAAAGACCACCGGGCCTGACGTGGATTAAGTCTCTGGGCATTTTGGAGATATGCCAGGTTTTTGTGATCCGTGTAGATGATCACCGGGTATAGAGCCCCTTAAAGCAGGTAACGCCACTCCCCCAGCGCCAATTTAACGGCTAACAGTTCTCGGTCTCCTATGGAGTAATTGCGCTCAGAGGAGAAGATTTTAGAGAAAAAGCCGCAGGTTACCATTCTCCCGGATGAAGACTTTTGGGTGAGCACCGCTCCGGCTCCAGAGGAGGAAGCATCAACCTCCAGGTAGAACTGTTTGTTGCAGTCCGGACGGTGCAGCACAGGGGCAGAGGAGAAGGCTTGCTTCAGGGAAGGAAGGCCTCCTCAGCTTCGGGTGGGCATACCCTGGGATTTGCTCCCTTACAGGTGAGCGCAGATATGGGCGCAGTCCGAGATGAGAAGTGAGGAATGAAGAGACTATAGTAATTAGCGAAGCCCAGGAATCGCTGTATCGCCTTCAAGCCCTCCGGACGGGGCCACTTTAGAACAGCAGAGAGCTTCTCGGGATCCATTCGCAAGCCTGTCTGGGAGATAACATAGCCCAGGAATGGAAGAGAGGTCTGCTCAAAAAGGCACTTCTCGTATTTAGCATAGAGGTGGTTCTGCCTGAGCCTAAGCAGGACCTGACAAACATCCTTCCGGTGTGTGGGAAGATCCGGAGAGAAGACCAAGATGTCGTCCAGGTATACCACCACGCAGGAGTAAAGAAGGTCACGGAAGATGTCATTGACCAGTTCTTGGAAGACGGCGGGAGCATTGCAGAGACCGAAGGGCATCACATGGTACTCAGTGTCCGTCCCGGGTATTAAATGCCGTTTTCCACTCGTCACCCTGACGGATACGGACCAGGTTATATGCTCCACGTAGATCCAGCTTGGAAAAGATCCTGGCGCCTTTAAGGCGATCAAATAACTCAGAGATGAGCGGAAGGGGGTATTTATTTTTAACCGTGATCTGATTGAGTCCTCTATAGTCAATACAGGGGCGTAGCGAACCATCCTTTTTTTGACAAAGAAGAATCCGGCTCCAGCCGGGGAAGTAGACTTCCGGATGAATCCCCTGGCCAGATTCTCCTCTATGTACTCAGACATGGCACGGGTTTCAGCCGCAGACAACTGATAAATACGCCCATGGGGTGGAGTGGCGCCAGGTACCAGGTCGATCGGGCAATCATATGGCCTATGAGGTGGCAATGTCTCTGCTTCCTTTTTACCGAAGACGTCAGCATAGGGCCAGGAGGGAGCCGGAATACCGGGTAAATTAGCTGGGGTAGGTGGAGGACGAACCGGACGAACCGGAACCAGGCAGGTCTTATGGCAGACCGGCCCCCACCGGAGTACTTCACCGGAATGCCAGTTCAACACGGGTTCATGTGTCTGGAGCCAAGGTAGACCTAGCAATAGGGAGTGGGAGAGTCCGGGCAACACATGGAAGGAGATTACCTCAGAGTGCAGCATTCCCACCTGCAGGGTCATGGGTTCCGTGACGAGCAGGATGGTCACCGGAAGGAGTCTTCCATCCACGGAGGGGACTGACAAAGGTTCAGCCAGAGACTTGGTGGGAATACGGTATTTCTCAACCAGGGACTGGGAGATGAGGTTTCCCGCGGATCCAGAATCCAGGTGGGCGAGTTCAAAGTGACGGTTCTCTCCCCTGGAGATAGATACAGACAAAGTCAGGGTTGGAGAGGACTTATTTTTGTCTAGGGCGACCTCTCCGAGCGGTCCTAGACACTGGAGTTTCCCGGCCTCTCCGGGCAGGAACGAATCAGGTGCTCCTTACTGCCACAATAGAAGCAGCTCCCCTCTTGGCGAGATTTGACCATCTTGGTCTGGTCGATCTGCATGGGCTCGGGTGAGTGCGCCCGGGGAGTGACAGAAGAGGAGACAGGTTTCTGGAAGGTAGGAGCTAGGCGGGGAAACCTTCTCTCACGGGTGGTCTCTTTGGTGCGTTCTTGAAACCGGATGTCAATCCGGGTAGCCAGCGACACCAGGTCATCCAGGGTGGTAGGAATGTCCCGACCGGCGAGCTCATCTTTAATCCGACCGGAAAGACCCTCCCAGAAGACGGACACCAGGGCCTCATTATCCCAGGCAAGCTCAGAAGCGAGGGTGTGGAACCGTATGGCATATTGGCCCACGGTGAGACTCCCTTGGCGGAGACATAGCAAAGAGGAGGCAGATGAGGTCTTTCGTCCCGGTTCATCGAAGACTCTCCGGAAAGCAGTGAGGAAAGACGACAGGTCGGACACCACGGGGTCCCCTCTCTCCCACAGGAGGTTAAGCCATGCCAGTGCCTCCCCAGTGAGATGGGACATGATGAATGCCACTTTGGCCCGGTCGGAGATAAACTGGTGAGCCAAGAGTTCAAAGTGCAGGGTGCACTGGTTTATGAAGCCCCGAGCTTGAGCGGGGTCGCCTCCGAAGTGAGGAGGTGCAGAAAGCCGGGGTCCGGGGCAGGATGCCATGGTATTGGTAGGCAGCGGCGCTGCCGGGGTGCGAGTCGTGACACTAGCGGTGGTTGCTGGTGGAGCAGTCAGTGTGTCCAGGCGGGAGTTGACATTAAGCAGATGGTTCAGGATGGACTCCTGCTGGGATCTCTGATGGGAGACTTCATGGTATAGGTCAGAGAGCAAGGGAGCTTGGGTGCCACCGGGTTCCATGGCCCAAGCAAACTGTTACGGGTCCAGGAGGTGGAACCTCTGAGCTGCAATACAAGGTGGAAGTCCTTGTAAGAAAGCGGGTGACTCCCAGGGAAGGCAAGCAGGCAGCCACAACAAGTGACGGGGACAGTCTCTGGGTAGACAGGCAGGTGGTCACAGCAAGTGACGGGGACAGTCTCTGGGTAGACAGGCAGGTGGTCACAGCAAGTGACGGGGACAGTCTCTGGGTAGACAGGCGAGGCGGATACCTGACAGGTAACTGGCGAGCGCTCCCAGGTGACCGAGCTGATGGAGACAGCAGGTAACAGGCGGGTAACTGGTGGACGCTCCCAGGTGAGCGGTGTGTTTTGTACTTGTATATATATACTGACTGTATCCCCATATTTAGAATGACGTCCATTTTGGCCGGAGCCGTGCAGTGTACATCTTGCGCAATGTATGCATTCCGTGAGCAACCGCTCGAGGGTCCATACTGCTGCGAGAGATGTGAGCATATCGTGCACTTGGAAGCCCAAATTCTGGATCTAAGTGCTCAGATAGCGGTACTGAGGAGCATCGACAACATGGAACGGAGTTTGCTGCTCACCGAGCAGACACTCAATGGGTCAATACAGGGGGTGGAGCATAGAGGGGAAGTGCAGGCTGAACAGGCAGGGAGCTGGATAACAGTTAGGAGGGATAGAGGGAAGAAGTATAGGAAGGCTGGTTCAGAACCGGCATTATTGGAGCACGACAGATCCTCTGACCGCCGGGGGAGTGTATGCTCCAGTAATGAGGGGGAGGGGGGAAGTGTAGGGCAGGCAAGACAGGTTCTGGTAGTGGGTGACTCTATTATTAGGGGGACAGACAGGGCAATCTGTCACAAAGACCGGGATCGCCGAACGGTGTGCTGCCTCCCTGGCGCTCGAGTCCGGCACATCGCGGATCGGGTTGACAGGTTACTGGGTGGGGCTGGCAAAGACCCAGCGGTCATGGTCCACATCGGCACCAATGACAAAGTGAGTGGTAGATGGAGGGTCCTTAAAAATGATTTCAGGGACCTAGGTAGGAAGCTTAGGGCAAGGACCTCCAAGGTAGTTTTCTCAGAAATACTACCAATCCCGCGAGCCACACAGGAGCGCCAACGGGAAGTTAGGGAGGTGAATAAGTGGCTAAAGAGTTGGTGCAAGGCAGAAGGGTTTGGGTTCATGGAGAACTGGGCTGACTTTGCGGTCGGCTACAGGCTTTACCGTAGGGACGGGCTGCACCTCAATGGGGAGGGTGCAGCGGTGCTGGGGAAGAAGATGGCTAATAGGTTGGAGGAGTTTTTAAACTAGAGACGGGGGGGGGGAAACCAAGGAAATAGGTGGGATGTGAGGCAAGCAAGGGGGAAGGGGAGAAGTGAATATAATGAGGGTGGAGAGGGGGGTGGGGATAGTACAGTTAGATCATTAGAGAAGAATAGGATGCTAAATAACCCCAAAGTTTTATCTTGCATGCTGACCAACGCAAGAAGCCTGACCAATAAGGCGGATGAGCTGCGGGCGCTTATATCGGAGGAGAGGTATGACATCGTAGGTATAACAGAGACTTGGCTAGACGATAGCTACGACTGGGCGGTAAATTTATTAGATTATAGTTTATTTAGAAGGGACCGGAAACAGGGGAAAGGCGGAGGAGTCTGCTTATATGTAAAGTCATGTCTAAAACCCAGACTAAGGGAAGATATAGGAGAGGGAGAAGAGGGGGTCGAGTCCATGTGGGTAGAGATAGAGGGAACTAAAAATAATAATAAAATATTACTGGGGGTCTGCTATAAGCCACCAAATATAACAGAGGAGAATGAGAATCTGCTATTAGGACAAATAGACAAAGTAGCAAAACATAATGAAGTGATTGTAATGGGGGATTTCAACTACCCGGATATTGACTGGGAAACAGAAACCTGTAGATCTCAGAAAGGAAAAAGGTTCTTGACAAATATTAAGGATAATTATCTCTCCCAACTAGTGCAGGAACCAACGAGAGGGAAGGCCGTGTTGGACTTAATATTGACTAATAGGCCTGATAGAATAACTGAGGTACAGATAGGGGGGCACCTAGGTAATAGCGACCATAATATTATCGACTTCAAAATGCCCTTCAGTAGGGTTATCAATAAGGGAACAACAAAAACATTAAACTTTAGGAGGGCGAAGTTTGATCAGCTGAAAGAAAGCCTTCAACTTATTGACTGGGACAAAGTTCTTAATCAAAGGAATACGAATAGTAAATGGGAAACCTTCAAAAGAATTCTGAATACTCAGTGCGAGAGATATATACCGTATGGGAATAAAAGGGCCAGAAATAAGAGGAAACCAATATGGTTGAACAAGAACGTAAAAGGGGCGTTAAATAGCAAAAAAGAGGCATTCAAGCGATTAAAACAGGAAAACAGTAAGGAGGCACTAATGTGTTACAAGGAAAAAACGAGAACCTGTAAAAAACAAATAAAAATAGCGAAGGAGGAAACAGAGAGACGTATTGCTAGGGAAAGTAGATCAAATCCCAAACTGTTCTTTACATATATAAATAGTAAATGGATTAAATCGGATAATATTGGACCGATAAAAAGTGAGGAAGGCAAAATCATAGAGAAAGATGAGGATAAAGCTAATCTATTAAATCATTTTTTTTCGACAACTTTCACAAAGGAAAGAGAACTAACAGGAGAAATGAGAAGTGACAAGCTTAATCCTCCACTAAGTATGACTAATCTAACCCAAGCTGGGGTACAGAAACGCCAGTAACATTAAAATAAACAAATCACCAGGACCTGATGGCATACACCCACGGGTACTAAGGGAACTAAGTAATGTGATAGACAGACCGTTATATCTTATATTTAAGGACTCTGTTGAGACTGAGTCTGTGCCACTTGATTGGCGACAGGCGAATGTAGTGCCAATATTCAAAAAGGGAGCGAAAAGTGACGCCGGAAACTATCGGCCGGTGAGTCTGACGTCCGTTGTGGGCAAAATTTTTGAAAGCTTCATTAAAGAGGCGATTACGGAGCATCTTGATGCTAATAATCTTTTAATCCCGAACCAACATGGATTCATGAGGAATCGCTCCTGCCAAACAAACCTGATTGACTTCTACGAGGAGGTTAGCTCTCGAGTAGATCAGGGGGAACCAGTGGATGTCGTGTATCTTGACTTCTCAAAAGCGTTCGATAGCGTGCCACATAATAGGTTGGTATACAAAATGAGAATGATGGGGCTGGGGGAAAATGTCTGCAAGTGGGTAGCTAACTGGCTAAAGGATAGAAGGCAGAGGGTGGTTATAAATGGAATATACTCAGATTGGGTAAGCGTCACTAGTGGGGTACCACAGGGGTCTGTACTAGGCCCAATGTTATTTAATATCTTTATTAACGACATAGTCAACGGGATAAATAGTAAAATATCAATATTTGCAGATGACACAAAGTTATGTAAAACAATTAATACAAAAGAGGACAGTGCAGACCTACAGAGGGATTTGGATAAGCTGGGTAGGTGGTGCTTTAAATGGCAAATGAGGTTTAACGAGGAGAAATGTAAGGTCATACATATGGGAAGGAAAAATGGAAGTCACCAGTACTCACTGAATGGGAAATCATTGGGGAATTCAGAGATGGAGAAGGACTTGGGCATCTTGATTGATAGCAAACTAAATTGGAGTGCCCAAAGTCAGGCCGCTGCTGTAAGGGCAAACAGGGTAATGGGATGTATCAGAAGAGGTATAGCTGCAAAGGATGAGAACATTGTTCTTCCACTGTACAAAGCACTGGTCAGACCACACTTGGAATACTGTGCTCAGTTATGGGCCCCAATATATAGAAAGGATATAAATGAGCTTGAAAAGGTACAAAGGAGGGCAACAAAATTAATAAAGGGAATGGAGGGACTGCAATACCCAGAGAGGTTGGCAAAACTAGGACTATTCAGCCTGGAAAAGAGAAGTTTGAGGGGGGACATAATAAATGTGTACAAATATGTTAGGGGACAGTATAGAGATCTTGCCCGGGATTTGTTCAAAAGGAGGGATATTACGGTAACAAGAGGGCATTCACTAAGACTGGAAGAGAAAAGGTTTCAGCACCAGCATAGGAAGGGGTTCTTTACGGTAAGAGCAGTGAGAATATGGAATTCACTGAGTGAGGAGACGGTAATGTCGGATTCACTACACCAGTTCAAGCGGGGACTGGATGCATTTCTAGATACCAGGCAGATTTCAGCATATACTTAAAAATAAAATAAAATAGTAGGTTGATACAGGGATTTATTCTGACTGCTGGTTTCAGAGTCGGGAGGGAATTTTTCCTCAGATGAAGATTGGCCAAATCATTTGGGGTTTTTGCCCTCCTCTGGATCAACTTTAGCAATTACAGAACTAACAGGTCAAACTTGATGGACGCAAGTCTTTATTCGGCTTTACAAACTATGTTACTATGTTACAGACGAGGCAGGTGACAGGCAGGTAAGAGGCAGGTAACTGGTGGACGCTCCCAGGTGAGCGGTCAGACAGATGAGGCAGGTGACAGGCAGGTAACAGGCAGGTAACTGGTGGACGCTCCCAGGTGAGCGGTCTGACAGACAAGGCAGGTGACAGGCAGGTAACAAGCAGGTAACTAGTAGACGCTCCCAGGTGAGCGGTCTGGCGGACAAGGCAAGTAACAGGCTGGCAGGCAGGACCAGAAGTCAGGCTAGCAGCGGAACCTGAGGGCTGAAGCACAGGTGAGACACAGTGCAAACAACATTGCTCGGGCACCTCCATTTTGGAGGAGGTGCCTTATATATGGGAGGTCCAGGGGCAATTTGCCGGGGACTCCATAGGACGGCGCGCGCGGTCCCTTTAAGAGAAGGGGAGAGCGTGCGCCCTAAGCACACTGCCAGGGAAGGAGCGCGTGCCGGAAGCAGTGGGGAGAGAAGCGCTGGAGGACGCCGTGCCAGAAGCGGGGAGGTGAGAGGGACGGCGTCTCTGCCTAGCAAGGGGCAGAGACGCCGATGCTACAACCTCCAAGGCGTGACATGCGAGCTCAGACCACTCTTCCATTTTTGAAGTCCAAAATGTAAAAGGGTCCAAACTCTCCCTGATGGTATTGATATTGAGCTTGAGATACTCCTGCACCATCCTCTTCAGTCATTCACTACGTGTCAGACTTGTATTCTGTTGTGCTGGTGCACGGACTGGTCTTATGTGAAACAACTCACAGAAATTGCTTCTGCCACTTACACTGCTGCTAACAATTTTTGCTTTGGCAAATTGACGTTACCATGGTTGGAACTCTACAACTGTGATGCACACTGTGTGCCTCACTGCTGTCTTGGGGAAAACCACTCTTAAGGTTGTCTAAAAGCGTGTTTTGATACTCAGACATGTGCGGGTTCCTTTCCAGGGCGGAAAGCATCTGCCAAAATTTACTCTTGTACCGTGGACCTAATATAGTGACAGCCCAATAGTCAGCACTATTTAGAATCCTAACAATACAGGGATCATGTTGCAGATAGGGCAGCAAGAAGATGCTCATGTGTCGGGCTCTTCCATGAGGTCCAAGCCCATAGTGTGTTGGTGGCTGGGTAAAACTGATGCTTGCTTCCTCCATCCCGTCCCGCCAACTTTGGACAACAGAGAGGGGATCATTATCCTCTTCATCTCCTGACTGCTGCTCTCCCATCACCTCTACCTCCTCATCCTCTATGTGTTCCTCGGCTCCTGCACCTTCACTAACAGTTTGTCTGGTACCATAAGCCCCGGTCGATCATTGTAATCCACCCTCCCTTGGCACCCACCTGTGTGACGACATTCTGGAACTTAGCAACATTGTTATTCCTTCAGCATTCTCCTTTGCTTCCTCCTCTTTCTCTGGGACCACCACCTCCTCCCACAGACTATTCAAAGTGTGCTTCAGCATGTAGATGACCAGAATAATGATGCTGATGATGGCATCGTCAGCTCTAACTATCTTAGTAGCCATTTCAAAACTGTGCAGAAGGGTGCAGAGGTCCTTAATCTGTGACCACTCCGCAAATGTGATTTGCACCACATCCATATTGAGTTGGCCCAGGGTATGCGACATGAGATACTGCATCAGGGCTGGTCGCTGCTGCCACAATCATTGCAACATGTGCAGAGTGAAATTACACCGTGTCGGCACATCGCATATCAACCAGTTAACCGGTATGGCCAAAGACCTCTGTATCGATGCAAGTCGATGACCCGCGGGGTGAAAATGGCAGAAGTGAGCACACAGCGATCATGCTTTCTGCAGTATTGCATCCAGGCTCAGATAGTGGCGGAGAAATTGCTAGACCATCAGGTTGAGGACATGAACCAAGCAAGGCATGTGTGTGAGGTTGCCCTGGTGTAGGGCCGCTACCAGGTTTGCACCATTATCACACCTTCCCTAGCTCCAGTTCAGTGGAGACAGCCATTGCTCAAACTCAGCCTGTCCACAACTCTTGACCTGTATGACTGCAATCTCCAAGGCATATTAATATTAACACTGCCTGGTTGCGGTGAGCCCTAACTGTGCAGTATGGAGGTGAGGGGGATTCTCTCTGCACTGTTGGAACATGTGTCTCATTAAGGCAAAGGTTGAGGGCACACGTGGAGGCCCTAGAGGAGGGGGAGGAAGCAGAAGCAGTGGAGGAAGTGTTACATACAGAGGTATGTCCCACAAGCATAGGGGATTCCAAGACTTGTGGAGCAGAACCTTCCCCGCCTGCCCCCATAGCCACCAGAGTCACCCAGTGCCCAGTCAGTGAGATGTAACGCCCCTGACCATGCTTGCTCATCCAGGTGTCTGTGGTGAAATGCACCTTGGCAGACATAGATTTTTTCAAGGAAAGGGTGATGTTGTCTGCAACATGCTGGTGTAGTGCAGGCACAGCTTTCTTAGAGAAGTAATGGCAACTGGTACTGGGGGACTGTGACGGCTATCAGCTTTCGGAAACTGTCTGTATCCACCAGGCGGAAAGGCAGCATTTCCATGGCCAACAGATTGGAGATGGTGGAGTTCAACCTCTTAGCTTTGTCATGTGTAGGATGAAACAATCTTTTACGTCACCACAACTGCGGCACCAAGGGCTGGCTGCTGTGCTGAGAGAGAGTGGAGTAGGATGAACACAACAATCTTCTGGACTGTGAGTGAGGTGCAGGTGGAGATGCTACGGTGGATTAAGAAAGATGTGGCGTGCTAGGTGAAACAAAAACAGCAGGCATGTCCACTTGCATTACAGCTGACGGGCTCTAACTCACCCCGACTGGAATGGGTAAACAAATGGAGGTTCTGAGACCTGTGTGAGAACACTTGGCACGGTGACGGAGCAGCAGATGCGGTTGATGGGGCAGCCGATGATTGGTGTGGCCCGCTAGACCGCATTTTATCGCAGTGAGATTCCCAGATTAATGCATGTTGATCGTGCACGTGCCGGTTCATGCATGAGGTAGTCAAATTATTGCAATTTTTGCCTCTACTGAGTTGTTTTTTGCAAATTTGCAGATAACGTGAGTTAGGTCCTCATTTGCGGTCTCAAAAAAGGCCCCGAGTAGGCAACCCTTGTCGCTCTTGCGAGCTGCAGACACGCAGCTGCTGCTGATCACAGCCACAGTTGTGGCTGGGGATGCTGTGCTCATTGTGGTTTCATCACTCTGTGTCTGTGCGGGAGGCTGCAACGTAACCTCCTCATCTTCCTCCTCCTCCATTTCCTATGCTAAACTACTCAGCTGCGTGCCTCTGGGTTCACACCAAGTGGGATCTACAACCTCATCATCATCCTCTCTGATCTCCCACTCCTCGCCCTGAGAGTCAACCTCTTCCTGCCTTGACAGCACAGTACAGTCTGTGTGCGTCTCAGGTATCTGAGTCTCATCAGAATCACCCCCGAGGGTTAACGTCTGGTGACGAGGGTCAGGCTTCTGCTCGGACCCTACTTCGTCCTGCCCCAGATCCCACAGAAAACAATTTTGGGCATTGGTGCAGACGCTTTTCTCCTCTTGAGTCTGTGAATCTTTGGAGCAGACCTCTGATGTCCATAGCATAGAATGTGTGAACAGCTCTGCAGACTCGCCCATCTGTGGTTCCCTACTGTCAGTTTGGTGGTTGGAGAGTTGTGACGTGGGGGGAAACAAAGGTAATTGGGGAGCCACCTCTGAGGACTGTAATGTGTGTGATGTTGAGGTGGAGGAAGAAGAGGAGAGGCCACTTGAAGCAGCGCTTGCCATCTACTTGAGCACCTGCTCTTTCCTGCCCTCATCTACAAGGCATACCGCTATGCGGCAGCCAAAGAGAGGGAGTGGAGTAGCCCATCCAGTAACAGAAGTTGTCAGTTTTCTTTGGGTAGGACGTGATTGTGTTTGTTCAGTAGAGCTTTGACTAACATTACCACCTACCCACATACACCTTGAAAACCAAGCCTATTCCCCCTTCCACCAGGACCTCGCTTTGTCCCACTCATGTTGGATGTACCCTTCCCCTCTTTTAACCATCCATTTAACAATCCTATGCCCAGACCTATCAGTCACCTGTCACTAAATTACCAATCAGTATTTATTTGCTCAGAAAGTGTGACTGGAGCACGCTATTAGCAACAAAAAATTAGATTTTCTAATGTGGAGCCCTGGATACAGCAGAATCTTAGCGCAAAACAATTACAAGCTCAGATGTGTCCTGCTTTATGTAGCACGGTAGTAACAGAAAAAAAATTGATTTTATAATTTGGAGCCCTGAATACAGCAGAATCTCAGCGCAAAACAATTACAAGCCCAGATGTGGCCTGCTTTATGTAGCACGGTAGTAACAGAAAAAAAATAGATTTTCTAATTTGGAGCCATGGATACAGCAGAATCTCAGCGCAAAACAATTACAAGCTCAGATGTGGCCTGCCTTATGTAGCACGGTAGTAACAGAAAAAACTGCAGTTTCAAAGGTGTACTCCTGCATGGATCACAATATCAGCACAGAGTTCTATGCTAAAATGTAGCTTGGTGTCTTTGTATGGACCACACAAACAGCAAAAATGATTGATATGCTGGAAGGTCGATTTGACAGCCACACAGGATCCTATCTATTTAAACTATCTGACTTAAAAGCAACCGCCTTACTAACTATCTCACTCTCTCACTATCCAGTAGCAGCCTCTCTGTGCTGTTACACTGACAAAATTGCACCAAAACAACATGTCCGCTCTTTATATGAAGAGGGACATGTGACTTTCAGCAGCCAATGACACAAGCCCTTGTGTCTGGACTTTGTGGATGGTTCCTGCACCCAGATTGGCTTGCCGGAATCTCCACACATTAAGTTAAGGAAAAAAAAATTAAGAATAACAGTCCGCCACTCTTCTGACCTCTCCCCACCTCCTCCCCTCATCAAACACGTCCCCCCCACCCCCGCTCATCATACAGCACCACTATCCTAGCCAAAGTCCTAAAAAATACACTAGTGGAAATACAATCATTTACAGTACTTCGGCCGAATTTTGTCGATTTTGAGTAAAAACACTCGGGGGTCCGATCACGAATCCGAATGTGCAATGTTTGTGTCGAATTTAAAATTACCGAACGTTTTCCGAACATGTTTGCTCATCTCTAGTAATCTCTGTCTATGCTGACGAGAGAGGAGTGCCATGGAGATTGCCTGAGGGTCGAGAGGAATGGCCAGAGGGCAGAGAACAGAACCAAAGAAACGGTCCGAGGGCAGAGAGGACTGACGAGGAGATGCCCCGAGGGCAGAGAAGAATGATGAGGAGACAGCCTGAGGGCAGAGAGGAATACCAAAGAAATAGCATGAGGGCAAAGAGAAACACTGAGCAGACGGCCCGAAAGCAGAGAGGAGCCCAGAGGAGACAGTCTGAGTGTGGACTGGTAGGAACAAGAACTTAGGTTTGAAATGTGATGAACACCTGGACAGAAAATTGATGCCGTTCATTATAGTCAGTGGGAACAGTCGAACTCTGTTGTTCATTCAATGACAAATCCGTGCCCAGCTGCTTTCCATTGTTCTGCTCCTACAATGGACAGGACAACAAAAAGGGTTAACAGTAGTATGAACACAGCCTTTAAAGAGGTGTCCATTACTTTCTAAACTTTTCTCATTGTGGCCATGTGAGAATGAAATGGTAAATGGGTGTGGCTGTGGATATACTGTAGTTAAGGTTGTGGTCTAAATTTTTGTCCCTCTTTCTCCTCTTCAAAAGTTGGGAGGTATGCGTATAGAGAATATGGTCCAATACTAAAGACAGTAATAAAGGAGAAACTTATTCCAGAAAACTGGAGAAATAGGGATAATAAATTGCTTAGACTTCAATCCTCTGATTGGCACTAGTAAATCTCCACTAAACTCTATAGACAACAAGGGTAGACAAACAGGCGGAGAATGCTTAGCTTTAGACGACTCCAGACAAATGCGAACTTGGCCTCAAGCTCCAGAGAGGACGAAGTACTGCTCTTGCTAAGCCTTCACAAGTAGAAATGAATATAGCCGACACCTCCCTCTCAGACACACCAGATATATATACACCCAGGCCAGGGAGCTAATTACAAGAGTGAGGTAGCCGCTAGGTCCTAGAAACAGCCTCTCATCCAAGAAGATGTCTGTAATGCCAAACATAGAGATCTCCCCCCTTCCTCTACGAGTGGCCTCCAGACACTCAGGACAGGGTTTCTCAGGAAAAGAGGTGTGGAATGAGTGAACCAATCTGGGAGCGTTCACCTCAGACGCAGAAACCCACATCCTCTCCTCTGGATCATAGCCTTTCCAGTGCACCACGCATTGTAGAGAATGACGTTGGAGACGAGAATCTACAATCCTCGAAATCTGGAACTCCAGATTACCATCAACCATTACTGGGGGCTGTTGTAGAGGTGAGGGCTCAAGAGGTGCCACATACTTTTTGAGTAAGGACCTGTGGAACACATTGTGGACTTTAAGGGCCTGAGGAAGTTCAAGATGAAACGCTGCTGGGTTAATGATGGCGGTTATTTTATAAGGATCAATAAACCTAGGTCCCAGCTTCCAAGAAGGAACTTTCAATCTTATATTCCTGATAGACAACCACACAATCATTCACATTCAGATCCGGACCTGGCAAGCGTTTTTTGTCAGCCATACGTTTATACCTGTCTCCCATGGTCTTTAAATTACTCAGAACATCCTGCCATACTGAGGAGAGCGCCGAAGCAAACCGTTCCTCCTCGGGAACTCCTGAAGCTCCTCCCCCACTAAAGGTACCAAACTGTGGGTGATAACCATATACACCGAAAAACGGTGACCTGCCAGTGGATTCTTGACGATGATTATTAATGGCAAATTCTGCCAGCGGTAAGTAGGATGCCCAATCCACCTGATTTTCGGAGACAAAACACCTGAGGTAGGTCTCCAAGTTCTGATTGACACGCTCGGTCTGACCATTCGACTGAGGGTGGAAGGCAGAGGAAAAGGACAGCTGCACCCCCAGTCGAGAACTGAATGTTTTCCAGAACTTGGAAACAAATTGGGTCCCCCGATCTGACACCACATCAGAGGGAACCCGTGAAGCTTCACAATCTTATGAACACCTGAGCATGTGTCTTGTCATTTGGTAGTGCAGGCAATGCGACGAAGTGAACCATTTTACTGAACCTATCTACAGTACTACCACCAAAACCACCGTTTTGCCTGACGAAACCGGTAGGTCTGTAATAAAATCCATGGACAACTGTGTCCATGGCCTACTAGGGATAGGTAGCGGAAACCAGATGGACGGGTATGCTAAACCTTAGAACGCACGCAAATACTACAAGCAGCTTTGTGTTCAATCACATCCCGATGCAACCCCGGGCACCAAAAACGACGAGAGAGGAGGTCCGCGGTTGCCTTACCACTTGGATGCCCAGCAAGCACAGAGTTATGATGTTCTTTATTTACTTTGTGGTGCAGATCAAATGGTACAAATCACCTTCCTGAAGGGCAGGAGGCAGGGGCATCCCCCTGTGCCTCCAACACCTCACCCTCCAGTTCAAGATAAAGTGCCGAAATGACTACCCCTTTCTGTAATATCGGAGCAGGGTTCTCATGGTCACCACCACTAGGGTAGCTCCGGGACAAAGTATCAGCCTTGACATTTTTGACCCTTGGACGAAAAGTGACAACAAAATTGAACCTAGTAAAAAACAGGGACCATCTGGCTTGCCTACGGTTGAAACGTTTAGCTGACTGGAGATATGACAGGTTCTTATGGTCAGTAATAACAGTAATAGGATGGACAGCCCCGGCCAACCAGTGTCGCCATTCCTCGAACGCCAATTTGATCGCCAAAAGTTCCCTATTACAAACATCATAATTTCTCTCAGCTGAAGGCAATTTTTTAGAAAAGAAGGCGCATGGACGCCATTTACCAGGGGACGAACACTTAGACAACACAGCCCCAACCCCGACATCCGACGCATCAACCTCCACAATAAAGGGTTGAGAAACATCGGATTGACTGAGTATAGGTGCAGTGGCAAAATGATTCTTTAAGGAAGCAAAAGCCTGGAGGGAAGCATCCGACCAATTGGAAAAATCAGACCCTTTCTTAGTCATGTCAGTCAGGGGTTTCACAATAACAGAGTAATTTTGGATGAATTTCTGATAAAAATTAGTAAAGCCTAGAAAACGTTGTAGAGCCTTCAGGTTCTTGGGACATTCCCAGTCAAGGACTGCATGGATCTTCTCCGGATCCATCCGAAAACCCGAAGATGACAACAAGTACCCCAAAAACTGCACCTCCTGAACAACGAAAACACATTTTTCTAGATTGGCATAAAGTTTGTTATCCCTTAATATCTGGAGCACCTGCTTAAAATGCCCCCGATGAGTCTCAAAATCAAGTGAGTAAACCAAAATATCGTCCAGATAGACCAACACAAACCTTCCCACTAAATGATGGAGAATAGAATTTATGAACTGTTGGAATACCTCAGGTGCATTGGTCAAACCAAAAGGCATAACCAGACTCTTGAAATGTCCTTCCGGGGTATTGAACGCTGTTTTCCATTCGTCCCCTTCTCTGATTCTAACAAGGTTGTATGCTTCCCTTGAGTCCAACTTGGAGAATACCTTAGCTCCCACAACTGGGCTGAACAAATCAGGAATCAGAGGAAGAGGGTATGTATCACGGATGGTAATTTGATTTAACTCCCAGAAATCTAAACAGGGACGTAGACCGCCATCTTTTTTCTTCAAAAAGATGAGGGTCTGATATGTCCCTTCTCCAGACTTCCCGCAATGAAATCCTTCATGGCTTGTCTCTCAGGGCCAGAAAGATTATACAGACTGGACTTCGGTAGTTGAGCTCCGGGGGTCAGGTTAATAGGACAGTCATAAGCATGATGAGGAGGCAAATCCTGACACCGCCTCTCAGAAAAAACGTCCTCAAAACCAGACAGAAAAGCAGGTAAAATTTCTGTAGAGACAGTAGCAAGAGAAATTTCTAAACAGTTCTCATGGCAGTAATCTCCCCATTCAATAATCTCCCCGGCTTGCCAATCCACCAGTATGTTTAACAAGCCAAGGTATACTCAAGGCAATCGGTGTGGGAAGATTGTCCAGAACATAGCAAGGAATTATTTCACAATAAACTGACCCCACCCTCAGTTTTACATTATGTACAATCAGAGTAAATGCTTTCTGTGCAAGTGGCGCCGAGTCAATGGCAAAGATGGAAATAGGTTCAGCTAAAGCACAGCAAGCAACTGCAAGAACATGAGTTTTCACAAACTCAGCATCAACCATGCAGACTCCGGCTCCACTGTCAACAAACACAGAAATTTTCTCAGTTTTGCTCCCTAGCACCACCTCAGCTGTCAGGACAAAGTGGGAACTGCAGTTTGGCCACAATGGCACCCTTTGTTTATCCAACTCCAGACTACCAAGAGTTAATTGAGTCTCCTTTTGTTTAGGAATTGAAGGACAGGTCCCAACAAAATGTCCCTTTTTTCACAAAAAAAAATGCTCCTTTTCTCTTGTGAATCTCTGGGGAGATGTATAATGTAGAGACACCCCCTAACTGCATGGGTTCCTCCACCTCCCCCACTACTGGTTCACCCCCAGACCACTCCCCTGGAAGAGGTACACAACCCCGACAAGAAGGCCCCGGAGAAGGTGGTCTCACCCGTCTGTCCCGAAGGCGTCTATCAAGACGTATGGCCAAAGACATGGCAGCCTCCAAGGACAGTTTTATATACTGCCAAGGCATCTTCCAACCTTTCAGTAAGCCCCTCATAAAATTGATTTCTAAGGGCTGAGTCATTTCATTTGGAATCCGTCGCCCATCTACGGAATTCCGAACTGTATGTTTACACTGACCGATTCCCCTGCTGAAGACGACGTAGCCTAGACTCAGCCAAGGCGACTCAGTCAGGGTCATCATAGATGAGGGCCAGAGCTCCGAAAAAACCCTCCATAGACTGGAGACAAACTGAGTCCTGCGGTAACGAAAACGCCCATGACTGAAGATCTCCCTGCAATAGAGAGATCATAATACCAACCCGTTGCTCCTCATTACTGGAGGAGTAAGGACGAAGTTTGAAATACAATTTGTATGCCTCTTTAAATACAAAAAACTTGTCCCTACCTCCTGAAAACCTGTCCAGGAGCGCAACCTTGGGTTCAGGCTGGACAGGCCTACCTGCTGAGACCCCCACATTGGCGACCTGTAACCGCTGATGCTGCTGCTGTACCTCACCGTGGAGGTCATTCACCTCCAGAGACAGCCTGTGCAGCCGCTCTGCAACTGAACCCATGCTAAGGGAGAAAGGAAAAAAAAAAAGGTGCACACCCAAAAACACACAGAAGAAAAAATGTCAGTATTTTTTTTTCCTTTTCAAAACATGCTTGGCCGGCTATAATGTCACGCCAGGTGTGGGAAAGACTTAGTGCAACACAGAGGGAAGAGGGAAAGGGAGCCAAGACACTAGGGAAAGGGGGAAGTGGAGACCTCCTAGTCGGGTCTAGTGTCACCCTGTCTTAACTACCGTCCCTGTATTGCCTCTCCAGAAATCGCCGCACGCGTGCCTCGCCCTGTCTTTCCCTGGCGTATGGCTAAGGCTAGGGATGAGAGGAGATGAGCACTAGTCGATCTCCACTAAAATGTATAGACAACAAGGGTAGACAAACAGGGGGAGAATGCTTAGCTTTAGATGACTCCAGACAAATGCAAACTCGGCCTCAAGCTCCAGAGAGGACGAAGTACTGCTCCTGCTAAGCCTTCACAAGTAGAAATGAATATAGCTGGCACCTCCCTCTCAGACACACCAGGTATATATACACCCAGGCAAGGGAGCTAATTACCAGAGGGAGGTAGCCGCTAGGTCCTAGAGACAGCCTCTCATCTAAGAAGATGTCTGTAATGCCAAACGTAGAGATCTCCTGCAACCAACTGCAGGGCGACTGTCTGTCACCTCTGATGCACCCATGACAGTAGATACCAAACATGTACAGGTTCTTTTTTATTTATATTGTGTAATGCAGCGGCTTGCGGCATTACTGTAATGGTCCAGGATGTGTTTTGGCTGACCATGTACCTCCCCCTCAGGTGACTGGTCACATGACTGTGACATCAGCACAGGTCCTGTGCACACAGAAGGTCTGATCACATGGCTGTGACATCAGCACAGGTCCTGTGTGTGCACTGGAAGATATATAAACCCTGGTAGTTTTGAGACAGGGGTGAAAGGCGTGAGGCCTGTTCTCCGTGTGGGACACCATTAGAGTGTGAGGCCTAGTGAGGCATAGTGAGGCCTAGTGAGGCCTGGTGAGGCCTAGTGAAACCTGGTGAAGCCTGAAAGGCAGAGGCTGGATCCTTATGTGTGTAAACATACCAGTAGCCTTTGAAGGTACGAGGGCTGGAGACCCCCATCTGGGAAGCCGTAAAGCCACAGCGGTGGCAGAACAAATCTGACTGAAGCAGCTAAAACCCAGCAAAGGTAAAACACTGGGTTATATGGACATTGATATAAGTGACTTTGCTGAAGGCTGTAACTGGAGCCAAGTGGGGCTCACTGCCACTTGAAAGGCTCCTGGACATTATATGTGTAATATGTCGGCGAGCAACTGAGTTGGACTCGGTTATAAGCAGTTATGAAGAGTAATAAACTGCTGGATTGTGAAATACTGGAAAACGTGGCTCGCGTGCTTTAATTGACCCGGTGCAGCGAGTGTCCCCCAGCATGATGTTGAGCGCTGCCTTACATGTGGTTGGAGAATGCGGGCAACTGCAGCCCGGTTGCTAGGGGCAACGGCACAGGATGACGAGTGTGGATACAAGCATCTTGCTGTGGTTCGGCGGGGTCACAAAGATTAAAGCATCTTGCTGTAACTCGGCGGGGTTACGAAAATTGTCTTCGCACTCAAACCTGGTTTGTTGTGGCTCGGCGGGGTCACGAAAATTAAAGCATCTTGCTGTAACTCGGCGGGGTTACGAAAATTGTCCTCGCACTCAAACCTGGTTTGCTGTAACTCGGCGGGGTTACGAAAATTGTCCTCACACTCAAACCTGGCCTGCTGTGGCTCGGCGGGGCGACGAAAATTTTCCGGGTAGAGCGGTGTGAAGGGTCTAGTGTGAATAGTGTACCGCGATGGCTGTGAACGGAGCAGCAAAAGAAAATGAAGCTATTGAGCGATTAAAGTGTCGGTTAAAACGGCAGCAGGTATTTGAGAAACGTCTAGAGGACATGGTGCAGGAACGGCAGGAGCTGTGGGCACCGTATAGAATGGCGGCAGTGGACCATTCTGTGAACTCTCCGGGGGCACCAGTATTGTCCCAGAGTGCCCGGGGAGGTGATAAGGGATGTTGTGAACTGGGTCCTAAGACTATTGTTGATTTTTTTTGTAAAATTCCCCCTACAGGTGTGGGTGTCCAAAAGGGGGCGGAATCTCAAAAGGGGGCGGATTTTCAAAAGAGCATGGAATATAGAAAACCAAAATTTGTTACTGGTTGTGGGTTGGTACCGCCTAAAAACGACAATTTGACCGTTGATAACGGGGTAGCTCCAGTAGAAGGGCTTGACGTCAAAGTGGGAGGTGACCAGTTAGTCCACAATACCATGTGGAGTGACACAGACCCCGTAGCTGATGGTGACACTACGAAAGTAAAAGGAGAGTTCAGTCAGGAGGAGCTAGACGAGGAGAGAAAGTCCCCCTCTCTTCTTCGACGGCGCAAGGGCCACAAAAAGGTTGCTCCTGTAGTCTTTGCTGAAAGTGAAAATAAGGAAAATGTAATACTGTGTGCCTTTATTCCGAGTGTGGATCCTCCTTTAGAAGCAGAAGAAGAGGTGACGTTGCCAGTAGCAACCTCCGGTAAAGTATCAGACAACAATGAAGAGTTGGATGCAGTTCTGCAGATTCGTTACAAGCAGGATGATCTACTGGGACAGAAGGATCAGGAACTGACAGCCCTGAAGGAGGAGGTGGCCAATCCTGACCAAGAGCTGGAGCCTGTCAGGCAGCAGTATCAGAGTGACGTACAGCAACTAAGGAAAAACCTGAAGAACGGGTCCTCAGACCAGCGGAGTCTGGAGTCTGAACGGCAGAAAATAAACCAGGTTGTAAGGAACTTGCAGCGAGAACTGGAAGAAAGCAGCGAGGAAGTTAACCAATGGAAGGAAATGTTCCAGGAAATTAAGGAGGACCGCCGAAAAACCAAGGAGGAGGTTTTTCAGTTGGAGATTGGCAAAGCGGAGTGTGAAGATGAGTTGTGCAAGGTGAAAGATCGTTTCACCCTGGTACAGTTAGAGCTGTACCAAGTGAAGAAAGAGCTGTGTGAATCCAAGGAGTATGGTGAACTCAGTGGGGAACTGCAACAAATTAAGAGAGACTATGAAGATCTCCTCAAAGTTAAGGAAAAACTAGAGGATGATAAGGCGGATGCAGACCACATGCACCAAGTGGTTGAGACCACTCTGCAGGACACCCATGATGAAAATGATGATCTCCGCAGAAAGACCCTAGGTCTGGAAGCTCAGGTGAAGGAGCTGCAGACGTTCTGTGATAATCTCCAGAGGGCAGAAACGTGCCTTAAGGAAAGAATCAGCAAGATGGAAGCTGAGCGGAAAAAGATGGAGGAGTCTATCGGAGAAGCCCTAGACCAGGGCCAGGAGTTGGCCACTGGAGATGGGAGGTATGAAGCAAATACCTCCTCGAATAATGCGAGCTCGGATGAATCGGTGGATGTAAGAGCCTAGATCAAGGAGCCCAAGGAGAAGCTACAAGCCCATTTGAAGCAAGAGAAGCTTGAAAGACTGGCTGTCGAGAGCCGAGTGGGCGAATTGGAGACAGAGAGGTCCGAGAGAACTCTACTGCTAAAGGAGCAGTTGAAGCAGGAAGAGCTTCAGAGATGGGCTGCTGAGAGGCGAGTAGCTGAACTAGAGGAAGAAATTGTCGAGCTCAAAGGTCGCCTGACAAAGTACCAATCAGTGAAGGAGGCCTCCTTGGAGAAGGAAAGGGGCAAACAAGTTGCGCTTAATCCTTTATACCATGTGAAGGTGGACCTGAGGAGAATTCTGGAGTTCATAGCGGTGAGGCAGGGGAAGTATACAGGGTGAAGAAGCTGAAAGTCAGTTGTCCCTGAAACCTGAGCCGGTTGATCGTCTGGAAACTACTGGTGAGACAGAAACCTCTCGGTACAAGTGCCTCATAGATGTACCCGAGGATTTGAGAGAAGAATGCACCAGTGAGTCCGTGCATGAATAGTTTAAGAAGGCCGTGGGAGCTTGGAAGGTGTACTCGACCTCAGAAGCTAAGCAGCTGTTGGTCCTGTCCACAACCGAAGTCACAGTGAAGAGGGTGGCTATCCTAAGTGACATGCACTGGCGATGTATTCGCACAAAGCGGTTTGTCCGGTTGAAGATGGAACAAGCCATTAGACAACTGGAGCTTATGAGAAAAGCTCAAAGTCTGCGTGAAGAGGTCATCCGGGTGCCTCATGCTCTGGTAAGAAAGCTCATTGGGAGAAATGGCCGAGCCATGCAGATGATGGTAAAGAAGTCTGGTGTGATGAAAGTAAGCAGTCCACGTGATCGACAGGACTGGATACCAGATGAAGACGCCATGGTGTCATTCTCCGCTGTAGCAACGGAAGAAAGTCTTGCATATATACGCATGCTGATGGAGTACCGAGTGACCTACCTGCGAGAGGTAGAACAGTTGAATCTCACCAGACTGCAAATGGAAAGGCAGCATCGCCTGAGCAGCAGAAGATGGCAGCCATCTAGAAATTGTGAGACCAGACAGAGAAAGGGCCCCCTAAATAACAGAACAGCTACAGCTGAAGCTAGGGACCTTTCAAGATGTCCTGAGAGTTGGTTTAGAGGTAGTGAGACCTCCAGTAACTCAGGTTTGAGAGGCCCATACAAACGACCCAATAGAGTACGGGACAGTACGGAGTCGAACCGGACCTTAGATACCAGGGCATGTGAGTCACACTGCTGTATTGACCGCTGGGAGCGGGGGAGGTCTGCCAAGGTTACGACTGACCACTGGGAGCGGGGGAGGTCTGACAAGGTTACGACCCAGAAATGTGTCTTGATGAAGTCAGTGACAATGACAGATGGTAGGTCCCTAAGGAATGGGCTAATGTCTTTGACTAATGTTCCAGGGGCTGAGCAGCGCAATTGTCAAGTACATGGTCTCTGTGTGAACTGGGGGTTATAATGTGATTGTGTATATTATGTGTTGAACCCCACAAGTTTGAACAGAGGGGGGGGATATGTAATGCAGCGGCTTGCGGCATTACTGTAATGGTCCAGGATGTGTTTTGGCTGACCATGTACCTCCCCCTCAGGTGACTGGTCACATGACTGTGACATCAGCACAGGTCCTGTGCACACAGAAGGTCTGATCACATGGCTGTGAGATCAGCACAGGTCCTGTGTGTGCACTGGAAGATATATAAACCCTGGTAGTTTTGAGACAGGGGTGAAAGGCATGAGGCTTGTTCCCCGTGTGGGACACAGTTAGAGTGTGAGGCCTAGTGAGGCCTGGTGAGGCCTGGTGAAGCCTGAAAGGCAGAGGCTGGATCTAAACATACCAGTAGCCTTTGAAGGTACGAGGCTGGTGTGCTTTAATTGACCCGGTGCAGCGAGTGTCCCCCAGCATGATGTTGAGCGCTGCCTTACAGTTGTGAATAAAAATCCAGTTTGTAAAATAAAATAAAAAATGGCGCCATTTTCTGAGACCCGTAGCATCTCCATTTTTTGGGATCTGGGGCCGGGTCAGGGCTTATTTTTTGCGCGCCGAGCTGACGTTTTCATTGATACCATTTTGGGATAGAAACAATGTTTTGATCGCCAATTATTGCATTTTATTGCAAAAAAACATAATTCTGGCGTTTTGATTTTGTTTCTCGTAAATGCCCCAAAACTTTGATTAACTTCCACTGTTGCTGAGAACGAAGGCCCATGCTAGAGAGTTGTACAGCCACTTTCAATAAAAAATGAATTAGACCACTAAGTGCCAGATAAATGGCACTTAAATGCCTATTATATGCCTATTTTTGTCACTCTCATTCACTAAATATGAATCTTTTTTTTGTACCTTTTTTACAGGTTTAATGCAGGGGAAGCCTATTACAAACTAAGAGACTTCTACCTTACCATTGCATCTATAAGGTAAGACATTATTCCTAACCAATTCTGATATTTAAGAAATAGTCCGCCTTTCCTATAGCTACTATAAGGACACGGCCCCACTATCAGTATTTTATTATAATTCGGTCAATATTTTTTCTCAGGAGTGGGAGCCAAAACCAGGAGTGGGTGATAAATGCAGAATTGGTGACTTGTTTCTATTATACCTTTTCTCTGATTGTTACTCACCTGGTTTTGGCTCCCACTCCTGAGAAAAAATACTGACCGAATACTGACCAAATTCTGATAGTGGGGCCATGGCCTAAAATTTATTCCGACGTCTGTGTTTCACAAACATATTCTAGCCATGATTTTCACAATTATAAATATGACCCATTATACAGTAGTTTGAGCCTGTTCACATATTCATTTTATTTTAGGGACTGTGTGTCTGTACAAAAATCACAGAGCCATGTCCATTTTTCATCGGTATTACTTATAAAGAATTCCCATACAAATCTATGGGTCTGTAAGTGAAAAATACTGATGGTAAAAACTGACAAAATAATACCAATGGTTCTGGGTCATATTACCAGCACATAGTGACTGAATAAGGCTAGGTTCACATCACGTTTTAACATCCTATTAAAATGTATGTCTACTTCGATTGTAGTTAAATTGAACCTATGACTAAATGTTTTATTATTTAAATTAAATGCAGATGCAATAACATTTAGAATTTGACCAAAAAATTATAAACAAGGCATATACCAAGTGGAAGAAAAACTCCCTTTCTTGGCAGAAGCCTCTCATTCAACTGAGCCAGCCTACTTCAGCTGAAGTCACCTCTAGACAAGGGAGGGAAATTCCCAGGCTCCTCTGCTAAGGTTACTCTCCCATGATGCAGTGCAGTGAACAGCAGTCTGCTGGTCTGAGACCAGCCCAGGCACTGTGACTGGAGAGTTGTGTTCAGTCCAGCATGCAGAGTGTATGGTGCATTGGAGAATTATATGTAAACATATATGCAGTGTGTATTTGTGTGTACATATATATATATATATATATATATAGATATATATATATATATATATATAGATATATATATATATATATATATATATATAGATATATATATATATGCAGCATGTGTATATACACACGTGGTCAAAATTGTTGGTACCACTCGTTTAATGAAAGAAAAACACATAATGGTCACAGAAATAACTTGAATTTGACAGATTTAATAATAAATTAAAAATCTATGAAAATGAACAAATGAAAGTCAGTCATTGCTTTTCAACCCTGTTTCCACTGAATTTAAAATAAATTAAACTCATGAAATAGGCCTGGACAGAAATGATGGTACCCCTGAAAATAATATGACAAAAGGGACATGTTAAATCAAGTTGTGTCCACTAATTAGCATCACAGATGTCTACAATCTTGTAATCAGTCAGTGGGTCTGTATATAGGGCTACAGATACTCACTGTGCTGATTGGTGACATGGTGTGTACCACACTCAACATGGACCAGAGGAAGCAAAGAAAAGAGTTGTCTCAGGAGATTAGAAAGAAAATTATAGACAAGCAAGGTAAAGGTTATAAGACCATCTCCAAGCAGCTTGATGTTCCTGTGTCTACAGTTGCACATGTTATTCAGAAATTTAATCCATGGGACTGTAGCCAACCTCCCTGGACGTGGCCGCAGGAGGAAAATTTATGACAAATCAAAGAGACGCATAATACGAATGGTAACAAAAGAGCCCAGGATAACTTCTAAAGAGATTAAAGGTGAACTTCAAGCTCAAGGAACATCAGTGTCAGATCGCACCATCCATCGTTGTTTAATCCAAAGTGGACTTCATGGGACATGACCAAGGAGAACACCATTGTTGAAAAAAAATCATAAAAAAGCCAGACTGAAATTTGCCAAACTACATGTTGACAAGCCACAAAGCTTCTGGGAGAATGTCCTGTGGACAAAAAGGAAGTTTTTGGAAAGGCACATCAGCTCTATGTTCACAGATGGAAAAATTAAGCATATCAAGAAAAGAACACTGTCACTACTGTGAAACATGGAGGAGGCTCTTATGTTCTGGGGAGGCTTTGCTGCATCTGGCACAGGGTGTCTTGAATCTGTGCAGGGTACAATGAAATCTCAAGACTATCAAGGGATTCTAGAGAGAAATGTGCTGCCCAGTGTCAGAAAGTGGTGAACATTAGACATAATTTCAAAAAATATCACAGTAAAAGATAATGCCTTACCAACACTAGGTCAGATTACTAATGCACTGCAAGATGCAGCAAGCCAACATGATAAAGGCGGGGGGAGCACATGTGCAAAATACTGATGCAGACAGCCGCTCACTAACCTACCAATTCATGGAGGGGGTGGCTGTGTAGTATTATACGTGCACACTGATGGAGTCAGCTTGCTGCATCCTGCAGTGCATTGGTAATCTGACCTGGTGTTGGTAAGGCATTATCTTTTACTGTGATATCCAGTGTCAGAAAGCTTGGTCTCAGTCGCAGGTCATGGGTCTTGCAACAGGATAATGACCCAAAACACACAGCTAAAAACACCCAAGAAGGGCTAAGAGGAAAACATTGGACTATTCTGAAGTGGCCTCCTATGAGCCCTGACCTAAATCCTATTGAGCATCTTTGGAAAGAGCTGAAACATGCCATCTGAAAAGGCAACCTTCAAACACGAGACAACTGGAGCAGTTTGCTCACGAGGAGTGGGCCAAAATATCTGTCGAGAGGTGCAGAAGTCTCATTGACAGTTACAGGAATCGTTTGATTGCAGTGATTGCCTCAAAAGGTTGTTCAACAAAATATTAAGAGTACAATCATTTCTGTTCAGGCCTAATTCATGAGTTTAACTTTTTTTTTAATTTCTGTGGAAGCAGGGCTGAAAAGCAATGACTGCTGACTTTCATTTGTTCATTTTCATAGATTTTTAATTTATTATTACTTTTGTCAGATTCAAGTTATTTCTATGACCATTGTGGGTTTTTATTTCATTAAACGAGGGGTATCAACAATTTTGACCACGTGTATATGTGCAGCGTGTATTTTTAGATATCTGTATGCAATGTGTATATATATATATATATATAAAATATATATAAAATATATAATATATAAATATAAATATTATATAAATATATATATAATATATATATATAATATATATATATATATATATATATATATATATATATATATATATATATATATACACACACAGTGGGTACGGAAAGTCTGAGGATGCACATCCAGTTGAAGTTTGTGCAGGTGTCGGCAAGCCCCTCACCCTCATGGGTACAGTCGTGATCTCTGCGACCGCAGTCATTACGCCTCTGACTCTAAATGCTTGATGCACCTAGACTGTAGTGGCTACAGCTTACTTCTTATTATCAATTAAAACCCAGAAACCTTTAGATTAAAGAGAACCCGTTAGCACAATTTTGCATGTTGAAGTAAAGGCATGGCCATAATGGCACAGTTATAGAAGGGTGGCATTTGCACAAATTGATCTCCCGGCGATCTTCAGTAAAATGGCGCCGATGACGGCGCATACGCAGATTGAGCGGCTCATTCTCCCCGGATACTCTGCATCAGCGGTCAGAGGATTACAGCGGGGGACATCTCCGGACAGGTGAGTATAAGGATTTTATTATTTTAATCTTATTTTTACACAGGGACACTGCAGGAGCACACTACTACTCCCAACATTGTCTCTTGCTTGTGCTGATCACAGCACTGGCAGGGAATCATGATGAGGGCAGCGTTCAGCACCCGGCGCTTGGGAACAGCGCTAACTTTAGCGCTGATTCTCAGGCGCCGGCGCATGTCACATTGATGACACACGGATGTCATCCGTCTTGTGTTCAGCGTGAGACATTTTGCGGACCGTGCATCCGGAAAAAAACGGAAATGTCAGTGTGTGGAGCACATGGACACACGGTCCGTGGAAACACACTGACATGTGTGCAGACCCATAGATTTGAACCAGTCTGCGTGTGTCAGTGTCTCCAGTACGTGTGGAAACTATCACCACAGGTACCGGACACACTGACATGTGAAAGAGCCCTAACAAGTTTTATGTCCTGATTGTATGTCTCTGTAAGTGTGTTTCCAGTACGTGTGGTATCTGTTTTTTCCACAGATACCACACATACCCATTATAACCTACTGTATGGTGCAATGCACATGTCCATGTTTTTCCGGTAGCACGGATGACAAGAGCCAGTACAAGTCAAAGAGTCCTTGAAAAACACATACCGTACACGGATGGCATCCATGTGCTGTACATGTTTAACATTTCTTTAACCATACTTGAAAAAATACTGATGACACACTGATGATACCGGTACCGTTTTTTCACGCACATGTTTAAACACGGACGTGTGGAGGAGGCCAAAGGCCTAGTTAGACGGTCCGTATTTCACATTTCTTGTACAGACTGCAATACCCAGACTAACCACTGCACTCCTGACCCAAACTAACAACCTCATAAACTTCTAACCTATGAGGCTAGTAGTTTAGGTCACGAGACTCATGGTTGGTCTGGGCATTGCTGACCGTGTGAAAACATATGCGAGTGGCTAATAAAGAGAGCGTATGATGGTCAAATTTAATGGCACTTTTTTTTTTTTTTTTTACATAGAGTTAAGTTTTGATGTAAAATTGTATGAAGTCACACAGGAGTATAAAGTTTTATACTGCATTTATTCAATTGTTAAGGTGCCTACTTTCAGGAAATTAAATTATATTTTAGAATTTAAGTTTTATTTCTTTATATGAAAATTGTAGCGGCATAAAAAGGTTTAAAGCTAAAAATCCGGAGTGGATCCCAACACAGAAAAAATGATTCTAAAAGCATTGTTTTTATTTACTTTTTTAAATCCTCTCCTAATTTTTGCTTTAAAATGGATGCAAATATTGATCTCAATGCCGTCACTAGCACTAACACATCCAAGGACATTATTACAACGTGGGGACACAAAAGGGCACTGAAGCTGGGTGTTACTACTGTGTGGGGCAGTTAAAGGCAAATTATTGGCGTAGGCAGCATTGAGAAGATCTCTTGTATGTGGGCACTAATGGTGGACTATTATCATATGGTGGCACTATTTTTGTGGATCTTGTGGTAATCATCTGTGACAACATATGATAACATAATAGCATATCTGAAGTGCAGCATTTTGGGGTATCATGCCTCACAGCGGGCACACTAATAGAGGCAAATAGTGCAAAAGGCAACAGAATTGGGGTAACAATTGGATGTGAGTTTGTGTAGATAGAAGAAGAGGTTAGGTGGGTGCTGGAGATGTAAGGCGCCAACGTTATCCTGCCTCTGCAGACAAGTTCTTGATGGAAGAAGTCTCCATTACAGTATGAGCCGGATGGAAAAAAGTTAAAGAGGACCTATCACCTCCACACCTATTATGGTATATTACAGTAAGGAGACTGTAGATATAAATAAACATGAAATTAATTACCTTTGGAAGAATTACTTAAAGCGAACCTATCAATAAAATTGTTATCATTTATTTTAAAAGCTGATGTAGTATTATTAATGATTTAACAAAAAACTGATAAGCAAAGCATATACCAAATATGAGAAAAACTCCTCTTCATGGCACCAGCCTCTCAGTCAGATAAGACAACTTCAGTTGAAGTAGCCTCCAGCCCCGCACTGCCCTGCACTGCTGACCGCACTCTCCCATGATGCCTAGCATCAAGGAAAGTGAGTTATGTGCTGGAAGAGCTGCTGTCTCCCCAGCAGGGCTGAGACTCTCAATCTCATCACCCTGTCCTGCTCTGTAAGCAGTGAGGCAAGAAGTATAATCAGTAGCCAGCTTATAAGAAGTGTGGACACAGCAGAGGTGATGACTCCTGTACAGATCTGCTCCATGCAGTGTGTCTGCTGCTGCCTCCACCACTGAACTCACAGGCTACAGAGAGCCAGGACGGTGTAGTGTGTGTTATATAGGAGCAGGACTTCAATGGAGGAGTAGGCGGGAGGGGGCTGCCGTCCCAGCAAGCTAGAGGATCAATGAGTGGAGCTATCACGTCTTCTGTGAAAGCCCTGCGGTGCTGCACTAGATAACAGCCATGCACTTTCAGAACAGTATATACACAAAGACTTGTATGGATCTGCATATATATAGGTGTGTGTGTGTATATTAGCGCTATGGAATGACTGGCGCTATAATAAAATATATATATATGCAGCTATATATGAAAACATGTACATATACAGCTTGTATATACTGTATTTGTATATAAATATATATATAATCTGTATGCATATCTCTCTAATGTCAATAAATGCAGAGTTAACCACACTATCTGTAAATAAGCATGCCCTGTACATTTATTTCTATGTGCGTATTAATTGTGGCATTTATTAAAAAGTTTGCCGAAGATTAAAAAAAAAAAAACAGCAGCAGGAAACAATATAAAATGAAAATTAAAAAAAACAACAATACTGACTTAGCAAATCCCTACGTGCTCGCACTGCTACTCGTTGTTCTGAGTAAGCGCTCAGCACGGGACTCCGAGAGTTATGTCCACAGAGGAATCCCTACAAGCCCAGTGCTAAACACTCACCAGCGATGCGTCAGTCAGTCTGCGCCCCGGCCGGCATTGTGACATTTGTAATACTGTAAGAGCTTGTGACGTTCAGTTAGGTCACGTTCACACATTTAGTATTTGGTGAGTTTTTTACCTCAGTATTTCACCTCAGTATTTGTAAGTTAAAACCAGGAGTGGGTGATAAATACAGAAGTGGTGACGTGTTTCTATTATACTTTTCCTCTGATTGTTCCACTCCTGGTTTTGGCTTACAGATACTGAGGAAAAAAACTGAGGTAAAAAACTCACCAAATAATGAATGTGTGAATGTGACCTTAGGGATGTGTGGTGTCTACTGCACGGGGTAAGCTATGCCACTCCCTAGAGCTGAGCACCAATCAGAGGAATAAGTAGCACAGCCTTCATTTACTTGCACCAGGAGGCTGCACCGCTTATATTTTGGAGATACCACTTATCCCTGTCAGAAGTGCTCAGCAGACTTGCTTCTAACTTGCACCGTATATGTATGGTGGATGACATAAAGGGGTTAAGAGTTGGTTAGGTATTCCCTGCAAATGTACCTATGGGCCGTGACATCGCCAATTTTTTATTTTTTTATTGGTGGGGTGGAGGACGGGGCAATTACAAGTATAGTTTTAGGGTCCTATAATTTTTTTTTTTTTTTAAGTCTCTGGCACAAATATAAAAATATATGCAAACAAACACACGCATATCCCCAATGATATGTACTGTGTGTGTATATAATATAAATAAATATATATATACACACATATATATATATATATACAGTGCCTACAAGTAGTATTCAACCCCCTGCAGATTTAGCTGGTTGACACATGCGGAATTAACTTGGCATTGTGACATTTGTACTGTAGATCAGCCTGGAAGTGGGAAATGCACTGCAGCAAATTTTTTTTTTTTTTTTTTAAAAAACATTAAAAGTTAATTCAGAGTGTCATTTATTATTCAACCCCTCAAACCACAAGAATTCTGTTTGGTCCCCCAAAAGTATTAAGAAGTAGTTCAGGCACCAAGAATAATGAGCTTCACATGTGTGGATTAAAGATCTCTTTTGCCAGCCTTTTCTGACTATTTAAGACCCTCCCCAAACTTGTGAACAGCACTCAGACATGGTCAACATGGGAAAGACAAAGGAGCATTCCAAGGCCATCAGAGACAAGATCGTGGAGGGTCACAAGGCTGGCAAGGGGTACAAAACCCTTTCCAAGGAGTTGGGCCTACCTGTCTCCACTGTTGGGAGCATCATCCGTAAGTGGAAGGCTTATGGAACTACTGTTAGCCTTCCACGGCCAGGACAGCCTTTGAAAGTGTCCTCCCGTGCCGAGGCCAGGCTTGTCCGAAGAGTCAAGGCTAACCCAAGGACAACAAGGAAGGAGCTCAGGGGAAGATCTCATGGCAGTGGGGACATTGGTTTCAGTCAATACCATAAGTAACGTACTCCACCGCAATGGTCTCCGTTCCAGACGAGCCCGTAAGGTACCTTTACTTTCAAAGCGTCATGTCAAGGCTCGTCTACAGTTTGCTCATGATCACTTGGAGGACTCTGAGACAGACTGGTTCAAGGTTCTATGGTCTGATGAGACCAAGATCGAGATCTTTGGTGCCAACCACACACGTGACGTTTGGAGACTGGATGGCACTGCATACGACCCCAAGAATACCATCCCTACAGTCAAGCATGGTGGTGGCAGCATCATGCTGTGGGGCTGTTTCTCTGCCAAGGGGCCTGGCCATCTGGTCCGCATCCATGGGAAGATGGATAGCACGGCCTACCTGGAGATTTTGGCCAAGAACCTCCGCTCCTCCATCAAGGATCTTAAGATGGGTCGTAATTTCATCTTCCAACAAGACAACGACCCAAAGCACACAGCCAAGAAAACCAAGGACTGGTTCAATAGGGAAAAAGTCAAGGTGTTGGAGTGGCCTAGTCAGTCTCCTGACCTTAACCCAATTGAAAACTTGTGGAAGGAGCTCAAGAATAAAGTCCACATGAGACACCCAAAGAACCTAGATAACTTGGAGAAGATCTGCATGGAGGAGTGGGCCAAGATAACTCCACAGACCTGTGCCGGCCTGATCAGGTCTTATAAAAGACGATTATTAGCTGTAATTGCAAACAAGGGTTATTCCACAAAATATTAAACATAGGGGTTGAATAATAATTGACCCACACTTTTATGTTTAAAATTTAGTAAAGTTCAACTGAGCAACATAACTTTTTGGTTTGTAAGATTTATGCTTCTGTTCATAAAACCTACTCTCGTTTGCAGTTTGAAGGCTCTAACTTATTTGCATCTTATCAAACCAGCTAAATCTGCAGGGGGTTGAATACTACTTGTAGGCACTGTATATATATATATATATATATATATATATATATATATATATATATACACATACAGTACAGACCAAAAGTTTGGACATACCTTCTCATTTAAAGATTTTTCTGTATTTTCATGACTATGAAAATTGTACATTCACACTGAAGGCATCAAAACTATGAATTAACACATGTAGAATTATATACTTAACAAAAAAGTGTGAAACAACTGAAAATATGTCTTATATTCTAGGTTCTTCAAAGTAGCCACCTTTTGCTTTGATGACTGCTTTGCACACTCTTGGCATTTTCTTGATGAGCTTCAAGAGGTAGTCACCGGAAGTGGTTTTCACTTCACAGGAGTGCCCTGTCAGGTTTAATAAGTGGCATTTCTTGCCTTATAAATGGGGTTGGGACCATCAGTTGTGTTGTGCAGAAGTCTGGTGGATACACAGCTGATAGTCCTACTGAATAGACAGTTAGAATTTGTATTATGGCAAGAAAAAAGCAGCTAAGTAAAGAAAAACGAGTGGCCATCATTACTTTAAGAAATGAAGGTCAGTCAGTGCGAAAAATTGGGAAAACTTTGAAAGTGTCCTCAAGTGCAGTTGCAAAAACCATCAAGCGCTACAAAGAAACTGGCTCACATGAGGACCGCCCCAGGAAAGGAAGACCAAGAGTCACCTCTTCTTCTGAGGATAAGTTTATCCCAGTCACCAGCCTCAGAAATCGCAGGTTAACAGCAGCTCAGATTAGAGACCAGGTCAATGCCACACAGAGTTCTAGCAACAGACATCTCTTCAACAACTGTTAAGAGGAGACTTTGTGCAGCAGGCCTTCATGGTAAAATAGCTGCTAGGAAACCACTGCTAAGGACAGGCAACAAGCAGAAGAGACTTGTTTGGGCTAAAGAACACAAGGAATGGACATTAGACCAGAGGAAATCTGTGCTTTGGTCTGATGAGTTCAAATTTGAGATCTTTGGTTCCAACCACCGTGTCTTTGTGTGACGCAGAAAAGGTGAACGGATGGACTCTACATGCCTGGTTCCCACCGTGAAGCATGGAGGAGGAGGTGTGATGGTGTGGGGGTGCTTTGCTGGTGACACTGTTGGGGATTTATTCAAAATTGAAGGCATACTGAACCAGCATGGCTACCACAGCATCTTGCAGCGGCATGCTATTCCATCCAGTTTGCGTTTAGTTGGACCATCATTTATTTTTCAACAGGACAATGACCCCAAACACACCTCCAGGCTGTGTAAGGGCTATTTGACCAAGAAGGAGAGTGATGGCGTGCTACGCCAGATGACCTGGCCTCCACAGTTACCAGACCTGAACCCAATCGAGATCGTTTGGGGTGAGCTGGACCGCAGAGTGAAGGCAAAAGGGCCATCAAGTGCTAAGCATCTCTGGGAACTCCTTCAAGATAGTTGGAAGACCATTTCCGGTGACTACCTCTAGAAGCTCATCAAGAGAATGCCAAGAGTGTGCAAAGCAGTCATCAAAGCAAAAGGTGGCTACTTTGAAGAACCTAGAATATAAGACATATTTTCAGTTGTTTCACACTTTTTTGTTAAGTATATAATTCCACATGTGTTAATTCATAGTTTTGATGCCTTCAGTGTGAATGTACAATTTTCATAGTCATGAAAATACAGAAAAATCTTTAAATGAGAAGGTGTGTCCAAACTTTTGGTCTGTACTATATATATATATATATATATATATATATATATACACACATATAAATATACACACACACACTGTGAGTTTTTATAAATGACCAACCATGGAAGCTGGTTTAAAGGTTACCAAAAAGTAAGCTGATCTGGGTAATGCATGCAGTGCTTTACTCTGTAGTCTCAGGCGTTGCCTAGCAACCAGCCTGTTATCTGGGGGCGTATTTTATTAGAACACAGCACGCTGAGCTGCCAACCTCAAGATGGCTGCTTCCATAAACTGTGATTCTCTCAACATAATTCTTCTATTCCAAGATATTATGCTTTCAAAGGGGATTTATTTATACATACAGTCTCCTTACTATGATATATGCCAATATGTGTAAAGGTGATAGGTCCTCTTTAAGTTATGAAATAAGAGAATCACAGTTTATGGGAGCCGCCATCTTGGGATTGGCAGCTCAGCGTGCCGTGTAATGAGACACGCCCCCAGAGGCTGGTTGCTAGGCAGCACCTCTGGTCAGCAGCAGTGTAGTGACCCTAAGAGCTCATTTTTCAAATGGTAGAGTTATAGAAAGAGAGAAAATGTATATAAAGGGGCCAGGGGGAAGACTACAGCATGCATTACCCATATCTGCTTATAAAAACTCACATTTACATCTCCTGACTAAAAACAGAGCTCAATATATCTATAGCTTTATATATATCTATATATAGCGCAACTTTATGTAACTGCACAGTAGTGCAGGATTCAGATCAGAGCTATGTGATGGCCACTCCAAAACATTGCTTTGTTATCCTTAAGCCACTTTGTTACCATTTTGGCAGTATGCTTTGGGTCATTGTCCATTTGGAAGACCCATTTCTGCCCAAGCTTTAACTTCCTGGCTGATGTCTTGAGATGTTGCTTTAGTATTGCCACATAATCTTCTTTTCTCATGATGCCATCTATTTTGTGAAGTGCACCACTCCCTCCTGCAGCAAAACAACACCACAACATGATTCTGCCACCCCCATGTTTCACAGTTGGGATGGTGTTCTTAGGCTTCCAAGCTTCTCCCTTTTTCCTCCAAACGTAACGATGGTCATTATGCCCACAATGTTCAATTTTAGTTTCATCAAAACACAGGACATGTCTCCCAAAATTAAGGTCTGTGTTCCTGTGTGCTTTTGCAAATATTAATCTTGCTTTTTCATGTTTCTTTTGGAGAAGTGGCTTCTTCCTGGCAGAGTGGCCTTTCAGCCCATGTTGATACAGTACTCGTTTCACTGTGGATATTGACACAATCTTACCAGCTTCCACCATCATCTTCACAAGATCTTTTGCTTTTGTCCTTGCATTGATATGCACATGTTGAACTGAAGCACGCTCATCTCGGGGACACAGAACCCGTCTCCTTCCTGAGCGGTATGATGGCTGGACATTCCCATCTTGTTTGTACTTACGTATAATTGTTTGTACAGATGAACGAGGCACCTTCAGGTATCTTGAAATTGTACCCAAGGATGAGCCAGACTTGTGCAAGTCCACAACTCTTTTCCTGATATCTTGGCTGATTCTTTAGACTTTCCCATGATGCTACACAAAGAAGCAGTGTGTTTCAGGTGTACATTAAAGTACATCCACAGGTGTGTCTCTAATTAACACAGATGTTGCCAAAAAACCTATCAGAAGCTTTAAATTCCAAACACATGACAATATCATATGTCATGTCACTGGAATACAAGCCCAACAGTGAAACATGGTGGTGGCAGCATCATGCTATGGGGGTGTTTTTCAGCTGCAGGGACAGGACGACTGGTTGCAATTGAAGGAAACATGAATGCGGCCAAGTACAGAGATATCCTGGATGAAAACCTCTTTCAGAGTGCTCTGGACCTCAGACTTGGCCGAAGGTTCACCTTCCAACAAGACAATGACCCTAAGCACACAGCTAAAAGAACAACTCAGTGACCATTCTTGACTGGCCCAGCCAGAGCCCTGACCTAAATCCAATTGCGCATCTCTGGAGAGACGTGAAAATGACTGTCCATCAACATTCACCATCCAACCTGATGGAACTGGAGAGGATCTGCAAGGAAGAATGACAGAGGATCCTCAAATCCAGGTGTGAGAAACTTGTTGCATCATTCCCAAGAAGACTCATGGCTGTACTAGCTCAAAAGGGTGCTTCTACTAAATACTGAGCAAAGGGTCTGAATACTTATGACCATGTGATATTTCAGTTTTTCTTTTTTGATAAACTTACAAAAATTTCTACATTTCTGTTTTTTTCAGTCAAGATGGGGCGCAGAGTGTACTTTAATGAGAAAAAAAATGAACTTTTTAGAATTTACCAAATGGCTGCAATGAAACAAAGAGTGAAAAATTTAAAAGGGAATCTGTCACCACTTCGCAGTTATCAGACCTCTACTATGGTCATACAGGGTATAGAAAACTAAATCTATACATACCTGTATGGCCCATAGTAGAGGTTTGATTGCAGAGAAAAGCGCTTTAATCAATTCTATTTTGTACAGGCTTGGAGTCCAGGGGACGCCAAGCAATCCCCGCCTATCTGCTTATTATTCCCCCAAATCCCCGCCTATATGCTTAAAGGGTATTCCCATCTCCAAGATCCTATCCCAATATGTAGTAGGTGTAATAATTATAATATTAGCAAATACCACCAATTAGAAATGTACTACAGTATTCTTGATTCGCTATGCCACTTACCTCATGTGCAGGCATTGCAGGACCTTAGGTATCCACGGTTACGACCACTAGCAGCTAGCTGTCACTTTATCAGTGGACGTAACCATGGATACCTAAGGTCCTGCAATGCCTGCACATCAGGAAAGAGACATAGCGAATCAAAAAAAAACTGTACTACATTTCTAATTGGAGGTATTTGCTAATATTATTATTACACCTACTACATATTGGGATAGGATCTTGGAGATGGGAATACCCCTTTAATTATCATATCCCCCCCCCTCCTCTGCACGTCACAGCCATCATGATTCGAGCCCAGATTATTCTGTGCTATGAAAGTAAAATATTCTACCGTGTCATATAATGGTGCTTTTTATAGTACATGACTTATTTTATACTTTTAAAAAGCTCAACGGGGTTCTGTACATGATTGGTCACATCATGTCTCCGCAACCTCTGATTGGCTGTAGCTGTCACATGGGATGGCACATCTGTACAGAAGACCAGGATGTGCACAGACTGACATTCCCTAGGTATGTTCAGACGTAACACATTCTTTATGAATTTTCCATCCTGATCCACAATACAGATCTAGCATAGTGTTTTGAAATCCTTTTAAGCTCATCTATACATCACTTTTATTTTCAGCCCAGCATTTAACCTGATTTATGAATTTTTAAATCCTCAGCATATCAATTTCACCTGTGTAAACAATTCAGATTTATTGCATTTTTTTCCCTTTGCAGGTGTTAATTATTTTAATTTACTGAGATAATGACTTTTGTGTTTTCATTGGCTGTAAGCCATAATCATCAACATTAACAGACATAAACACTTAAAATAGATCACTCTGTTTGTAATGACTCTATATAATATACGAGTTTCCCTTTTTGTATTGAAGAACTGAAATAAATTAACTTTTTGATGATATTCTAATTTAGCGAGATGCACCTGTATAATCACACATATATATTTTTTATCAAATAAGCTGCTAGTCTGCAGGTAAATCCGCAGCAAGATCTACCCAATTTTGTATGGATGGAACATTGCTGATTTCCCTGCAGAAACTTAGCTGTCAAAAGTGGCTAGTGGCCACAGCAAATCCACAATGAGTTAACATACTGTACCTTAGAACTACGCATGTCCCAAACCCTTCCAGTACTATTAGGCTGAGTTCACACGATGCGGTTTTAATGCGTTTCCGCAGCCTTTTTTCCACCGCGGAAACACATTAAAACCGCTTGGTAATAGGTCTGCCATATAGAGCAATGATAATCCGTATGCGCTGTACATAATATCTATACATGCAGATTTGCTGCGTTTCAATGTAAAACAATAGGCGTAAAATCGCGCCGCAGCTGGTACCTGGTTTGGAAGAGTAGAAAAAACCAAACAACAATATTCCTCAGCTGTCCGCCATCAATGATGTGGTCCACATACCGCCAAGGTTCCACGACGATCTGTGTCACTTCTATAGCTGTGACATCAGAAAACATTGATGTCACAGCTGTCCATATACAGTGCTGCAGGGGGTCAATGGGGTTCATCAGCTGAAGATCAGCTCATTAGCCCGGTGAGCTAGAGACCATGGGAACATTCCAACGGTGAGCATCAGCTGATCTGTCATGAGACCGATCAGATGATTACTGCTTCCACGTACCCAAACTCACCCGCAGCATGTAAGTTTATGTAGCGGACACGCTAGTCTCCGCTGCAGATTTTGACCAATTGAAGTGTCATTATATGTGGTGGATTCACATTTACCGACAACAAAAGTGTGGCATTAGAACACCGTGTTTTGGACGCAACATATACGTTGTGTCCAAATCGCTGATGAGTGCTGATTGAGGGACATAGCTGCTAATGAACCAGCTGTGAGATGTTAATTATGGCCAGGGAAATGTTTGCCTAATGGCACCTTAAGCTACTGCTGTGACCAAAAAAAACTGCTCACAGCAGTCGCATAAATTACATGAATAGAAATGCTAATGAAGATTGGGTGAATGGGACTCGCTGACACACAGCGCTTTTATTTGGTGATGTCAAGGTGTCAATCAGACCTTTTCATGACCAAACAAGGTAAAGAAACACACAGACACAGTGTAAACATTTTTATTTGAAATACAACAGACCCATTCTTTAATCATTTAAATGAACCAATATACTCACCCCAGTGCTATGGTAATCCAAGAGCTTAAGAAATGTCCCACCAAATAACTTTATTTAGCTCCAAAAATCATTCATTGATGCTCAAACACCGCTTAAAAAAAACGCATGTAAAAACGCATCAAAAACACGTCAAAAACACATGCAAATCCGCATGCGTTTTTTCTGCCAGGAAGAGGTAAAAACGCTCAGGAGATTTCTGCTTCAATTCCTGAACGTGTGCACATACCTTATCCTTTTAAGGAATACAATTAAAGTGATGTGTTATCTAGAGGTCCATTCTATCACATTGAACACCAATTTAGTTTATTCATACAAAAATTGCTCCAGTGACTAACTGGTAACTATGTATTAATTGTAATTGGTATAAATTCTGCAGCACAGAAAAGAACTGAAATAAAACAACTAACCTAAGGATGCTTTCACATTGCGGTAGGCACCTGTTCCGTGGCCCCGTCTGGCTTACGACCCAACCACAGACTATAATGGTGCTGACACAGTGAATGTGTGCTCTGCCTTGCATCATTTACGGGCTTGTACGCCTATTGTAGGCGGACAGCCAGATGCAGTCTACTACGCCTGAGTGTCCACCTCCAGTAGGCTTTGGGTATGTGCCCACGATGCGTACCAGCCTGCGGTTCCGACGTTCCGGAGAAGCCTCCGCCTTCTGCTCTTTATGCAAATGAGCAGCGATGTGGGGCAAGCCAGCATGCCAGTTTCCACGGGTGATCCACAGGTGCACGGAGACGCATAGTGGACATGGGATTTCTACAAATCCCATCCACTGTTCTGTAACATCTGGCTACTGTAGGTTTGACGCTCGGCGTCAAACCCGCAGCGGCTCCGGATCGTGTGCACATACGCTTACACTCCCGAAAATGATACACATCAGTGCGCACATTCGCTCTCTCTGCACCATTATAGTCTTTGGCCCTGTCGGCACATACAGTACAGACCAAAAGTTTGGACACACCTTTGGGGTCATTGTCCTGTTGAAAATTAAATGATGGTCCAACTAAACGCAAACCGGATGGAATAGCATGCCGCTGCAAGATGCTGTGGTAGCCATGCTGGTTCAGTATGCCTTCAATTTTGAATAAATCCCCAACAGTGTCACAAGCAAAACACCCCCACACCATCACACCTCCTTCTCCATGCTTCACAGTGGGAACCAGGCATGTAGAGTCCATCCGTTCACCTTTTCTGCGTCGCAAAAAGACACGGTGGTTGGAACCAAAGATCTCAAATTTGGACTCATCAGACCAAAGCACAGATTTCCACTGGTCTAATGTCCATTCCTTGTGTTCTTTAGCCCAAACAAGTCTCTTCTGCTTGTTGCCAGTCCTTAGCAGTGGTTTCCTAGCAGCTATTTTTCCATGAAGGCCTGCTGCACAAAGTCTCCTCTTAACAGTTGTTGAAGAGATGTGTCTGCTGCTAGAACTCTGTGTGGCATTGACCTGGTCTCTAATCTGAGCTGCTGTTAACCTGCGATTTCTGAGGCTGGTGACTCGGATAAACTTGTCCTCAGAAGCAGAGGTGACTCTTGGTCTTCCTTTCCTGGGGCGGTCCTCATGTGAGCCAGTTTCTTTGTAGTGCTTGATGATTTTTGCAACTGCACTTGAGGACACTTTAAAAGTTTTCCCAATTTTTCGCACTGACTGACCTTCATTTCTTAAAGTAATGATGGCCACTCGTTTTTCTTTACTTAGAATTTGTATTATGGCAAGAAAAAAGTAGCTAACAGTCTATTCAGTAGGACAATCAGCTGTGTATCCACCAGACTTCTGCACAACACAACTGATGGTCCCAGCCCCATTTATAAGGCAAGAAATCCCACTTATTGAACCGGACAGGGCACACCTGTGAAGTGAAAACCATTTCCGGTGACTACCTCTTGAAGCTCATCAAGAGAATTCCAAGAGTGTGCAAAGCAGTCATCAAAGCAAAAGGTGGCTACTTTGAAGAACCTAGAATATAAGACATATTTTCAGTTGTTTCACACTTTTTTGTTAAGTATATAATTCCACATGTGTTAATTCATAGTTTTGATGCCTTCAGTGTGAATGTACAATTTTCATAGTCATGAAAATACAGAAAAATCTTTAAATGAGGTGTGTCCAAACTTTTGGTCTGTAGTGTACATCCGAATCACGTTTTGCAGGGGGTTTGGACGTAAGCCCGAAAGGGCCACTGAACGGGTGCCGAAATGCAATCTGAAAGCACCCACCCTAATACTTACCCAAACCAGCTTACTTCTTGTAATATCAGGACCGTGACTCCTGGCGATCACAGAACATTGCGCTATCATTGCTGCAGCCTTTACTATTCTGTCACAGCAGATTTCCGCTCTGGCTTGATTGGACAATTTTTATCTGCATATTGGATCAAAACCAGATTTTTTTTTTTTTGGACGGAAATGAAAAACAACTCTACGACACAAACATGCCAATAGTGTGTGAAAATAAATGTAGCCTAACACTTTGCTTAGGGAGGTCAGGTAGGCAATGCTAGATTCTTTTGTTGTGCCCTGTACGTACAAGCGAGCATATGAATAACCTATGTTTTTTTTTTCTTTTTCTTAGTGTTTCTTTGAAAGAATTATGTGAATCCGACCCAGTTGCATTGGCCTTTGAACAGCTGAAATTGATGTATAATGAGAAATTAGATATAGTGTAGCAAGTCTAAGTATTGTATCATTACATTTCAAGCAAGAATCACTTTACAGTTGACAATTAAAAAAAAAAGTTTACAAATGGTACAAATCTAACAAACTTTCCAATAAAAATGATCACTGGGAGCACATCTTTATCGCTTTAAGGGTATCAATATTTGCTTGCAAAAATTTCTTCAGCGTTGCTGCAAGGTTCTACACCTCTTGGCTGCAAAAAGGCTGTGGAAATTCCACAGCGTTTTTTCCAATGCATTGTATAGGAAAAACGCAAAAAGAATGGATATGCTGCTTCTTTTAATGCACATGAAATTTTGATCTTGAAAAATCACATAGAAAATGCTGGGATAAGGTTAGCAATGCGTTTTTGGGGCCAATTCCGCATGGATTTACCACATCAAAAACGCACTGTGTGCACATAGCCCAAGAGGTGACTTAATGAAAGAAAAATAAATAAATTTATTAAAGACCAACAATACATTACATTATATCAGTCGTTCAGATTAGCCATTTTACATTTCAGCATACAGGTAATTCAAAACTGTTTTTTTAATTATATGTTAGTCTCAAGCTTCCGTCATTGTGGATTTTGAAATTTGTAATAAAGCAATTCCCTAATATATGATCAGCATTTGGTATTTTATTCCAAGTTTTTTCCATCATTAACCCCTTTCCAACATTGGAAGTACCGGTATGTACTATTTTGAAGTACGTTTCTGCAAATTAACATACCATTGTGTCCAGGTGATTATGTGAACACAAGATCTGTGCCCACAGGAACAGTCAAATAATGACCTCTGGGTCTGGCAAGCACAGTGGTCTGCTAGGCTCTGCTATAAGCAGGGTCTTACAGGCATTTTGACTGTGTAAAACTGACAGATGTAATGCACTGCAATGTAAAAGAATTGCAGAGCATTAGATCAGGGATCGGACCAAAAAAAAAAAAAAAAAGCTAAAGTCCCTTGGAGGGACTAAGTAAACAAAAAATATATATATATTTTTTAAAATCTAAAGAACAAATAAAACAAAAAATATTACGCCAATAAATCTGCATGTTTACTACCTAAAAACAAAGTACATGTTTGGTGTTGCTGGAACGATCTGATCTATAAAACTGTCACATTATTTAACCCCCTCAGTAAACATGATGAAAAATAAAACAGTGATGACAGAACAATATTTCTTAACAAAATATGGCATAAAACATGATTGAAAAGTCATATGGAAATAAAAATGGAAAATTTGAAAATGTCACCTCGTCCCACAAAAAACAAGCCTCCACTCAGTCGTCAGCAGAAAAATAACGTTATAGCTCTCAGAATATGGCAATGCAATTTTTTTTTGTATAAAATTGATCTTAGTGTGCAAAAGTAGAAAAATATCAAAAAACACCTATATAAATGTGATCATATTGTAGTCATACTGACCTTAAGAATAAAGCTGTGTTATTACTAATAACAAAAAAAAAATCCTGAATTGCTGTTTCTTGTAAAAATTATAGCACTTAAAAGACTCCCCCCCCCCCTCCCCCCCCAAGAAAGTAATTTTAGTTTGTAAAAGTAGCAAAACATAAAGAAACCCTATATAAATCTGGTTTTGCTGTAATCATACTGACGCAAAGAATAAAGTTGTCTAATGACTTATATCGTACAGTGAATCGCCTCAAATAAAATAAACAGCAGTTCAATTTCTTTTATTTATTCGTTCATTCTGTCTCCCAGAGATCACAATAAGGTCATGTTCACACACCCAATAATTGGTCAGTATTTGTAAGCTAAAATCAGGAGTGGAACCATCAGAGGAAATGTATACTGAACGTGTGAACATGGCCTAAGGCTTGGTTCACATTTACCCTGAGCACTTACATTGGGATTTACATGTAAATCTCTGAAATACGTTATTTAGACAAAGTATTCACAATGAGACTGGTGGTGTCTGTCTTTTAAGTCATGCGCATAAGTGCGGTCAGCCACCAGTGGCATACATAGAAATCATGGGGCCCCATAGCAAAAGTCCTATTTATGCCCCCACTCTATATGCCCCACTACCCACCCCACCCACCCAAAAAAGTACTGTGGAGTAGGCAGGTTTATGCTTTTAAACATTTACAACATTTAAAATCAGAGAGGAATAAGCATTACAGCAGGTACACAGTAATTATGCCAATACTGAAGCCTAATAGTGTTCTTATTCACTACTATAGCCCTTTCATTGCCTTTATACAGTATAATGCCCTAAAAAAATACTCCATAATACCTCTACTGTACGTTCCCGCCACAGTCCCCCCCCCTCACGCACATTATGACACTAGAGTGACTCAAGCAAAGTATGATGCGGCTACTGTAACCCCAATACAATATAATTCCTCCTACGGCATGATGCCCCTTAAGTGCCCTCCACACAGTATAATGGCCTCACACCTCACAGCCCCCTACGTATGATGTCCCCAACAGATCCAATAGTCAGTGCGAGGGCCCCCACATACAGTATGTCATCCATAGCCCCCTCTCAAAGTATGATGTCCTCTACAGCCCCAACATACAGGATGAGGGCCCCCACAACCTTATTCACAGCAAGATGTCCCCCACAGGCAGTTTGAGGGTCCCCACACACTGTCAACCACAGCCCCCCACAAAGTATGAGGGCCCCACATACAGTATGATGACCCCTACAGCCCCGACATGCAGATTGAGAGCCCTCACAGCCCCCACCACATTATGCTGAACTCACAAGGAATCCTGTTCACCATAAATACTGACAAATTTTTTTTTTTTTACAAAACTACTCAACTTCCGTTGTTCCCCTGATGTTACTCTAATCAGTGTACTGTGCAGCCTGAGGCTCCGTCTGCACAGCAGGCGCGATGTGATGGCATCATCGCGTCTGCTGTGCAGTCACTCAGATGCACAGGCAGAATAGTGCAGCCGAGAGCTGATGGCTCCTACTCATGCATATACCGTTTAAATTGTGAACAATGGCATGAGGAGGGCCACTCGGCACCGCATTTCCCCAGTTCACGGGCCTCACAGTGGCTGCGTGGCCCCTATCAACCACAGTTCTGTGCACCTCTGAAAAGTCAGCACTGCTGAACAGAGGCCAGAGTAACTGCCTGCCTCATTCTAGTGAATAGATCTGGTCGGAGTCCCATCTGTGTCACATATTTCGAAGATTTAGATGAATGCCCAGATGTAAGTGCTCAGCGTAGAGCACAGAATAAATGTGAACAGAGCCTTTAAAAGTGATCCAAAATATTATGTACCCCAAAATGTTACTAATGAAAGCTTCAACTCAACCCACAAAAAACAGGTCCATCATCTGTTAAAGGATATATAGGGGGTTTCCTTATAACTGGTAGCACAAAGACTCTGGAAAAGCCACATAGCTCCCCCTAAAAGAAATTCAGCAAAATTTGTGCTCCCAAATCCAAATTTTCCCTCCCTTCTGAGCCCCACGGTGTGACTAAACCACAGTGTATCCACATTTGGCATTACTGTAGCAAGGAGAGCTCACTTAATTTACGGCGTGCATATCTCCAGAAACAGAATTTTCACTAAAAATCAAATAGCGCTCTGCAGTGTGTCAAAACAGTATTTTCCGACCACATATGGGATATCAGCGCAAATGCACAGTAAATTGTGTGGTCCATTTTCTCCTTTTACCCTTGTGAAAATAAAAAAAATTGGGGCTAAAACAAAACATTTTAGTTTTTTTTTTTTTAAAAAAAAAAAGGAGATTTTTGTGTACTCACCGGAAAATCTCTTTCTCTTAGCCTCTAATTGGGGGACAGAGGACCTTGGGTGTTATGCTGCTGTCCACTAGGAGGCGACACTATGCTTATCTGAAAAAGATTAAGCGTGGCTCCTCCTCTGCAGTATACTCCCCCGGACGGCATCAGCCTGCTCCAGTTTTGTGCAAAAGCAGTAGGAGGAACGTAACGTAGATAACATAACCATGCCTATAAGAAGGCAACTATGTAAGAACTCAAAGGAAAACCAATATGAGAACTCAACTTAACGGCCCGGAACGGGCAAAGGGTGGGTGCTGTGTCCCCCAATTAGAGGCTAAGAGAAAGAGATTTTACGGTGAGTACACAAAAATCTCCTTTACTCTGTCGCCTCATTGGGGGACACAGGATCTTGGGACGTCCCAAAGCAGTCCCTGGGTGGGAATCAATGGACGAATATTGTGTAGACGGGTTCCTACAATTGGGGCACCGCCGCCTGCAGAACACGTCTGCCCAGGCTCGCATCTGCTGAGGACTGGGTATGAACGTTGTAGTGTTTTGTAAACGTGTGTAGGCTGGTCCAGGTGGCTGCCTTACACACTTGTTGTGCCGAGGCCTGGTGCCAAATGGCCCAGGAGGCCCCTACCGCACGTGTAGAATGTGCCGTAATACCTGCAGGAATAGGCGAATTTTTGAGGCGGTAGGCCTCTTGTATGGTGGATTTGATCCACCTGGCAAGGGTAGCTTTGGAAGCTGGTAGACACTTGCGGCCGCCTTCCAGAAGAAGGAAAAGAGAATCAGACTTCCGGAAGGGCGCAGTCCTAGACACATAGATACGCAGTGCCCTGACAAGGTCAAGCGTATGCAAAGCCTTTTCCACTCTATGAACCAGAACCGGACAGAGGGATGGTAGTGAAATTTCTTCGTTGAGATGAAAGCTGGACACAACCTTCGGAAGGAAGGATGGAACCGTACGAAGGACTACCTTGTCCTGGAAAAAAATCAGGAAGGGCTGTCTGCAGGAGAGTGCCGTGAGTTCAGACACCCTGCGTAGCGAGGTGATTGCCACGAGGAAAATCACTTTCTGGGATAGAAGACGGAGTGGAACTTCCCTAAGGGGTTCAAAGGGTGTTTCCTGTAATGCTGTCAGCACCAGGTTGAGGTCTCACGCTTCTAGAGGTCGTCTGTAGGGGGGAACCAATCGGGAAACCCCCTGGAGAAATGTTCTTACTTGCGGTTTATGAGCAATGCACTTTTGAAAAAGCACTGAAAGAGCTGACACCTGGCTCTAAAGGGAGGCCAGGGATAGTCTGGCTTCCAGACCCGCTTGAAGAAAACCGAGTACCCGGGAAGGGAATAAGGGAGTGGGGTCTGGTTACGAGATTCGCACCAGGTAAAGAAAGTTTTCCAGGTACGGTAGTAAATCTTGGCAGAGGTTGGTTTTCGTGCTCTGATCATGGTTTTAATGACGTCTGGCGAAAAACCTGCCTGGGTTAGAACCCAGGTCTCAATGGCCACGCCATCAAATTGAGGGCCTCTAAGTTCTGGTGGTAGAATGGGCCTTGTGACAGAAGATCCGGGCGGTCGGGAAGACGCCAAGGAACGTCTACTGTGAGTCGTACGATGTCGGCGTACCATGTACGCCTGGGCCAGTCCGGTGCGATTAGGATGGTTGGAACTCCCTCCTGTTTGATCTTTCTCACTACTCTGGAAATTAGGGGGAGAGGTGGAAAAATGTACAGGAGCTGAAACTGGGTCCAGTCCTGAACCAGGGCGTCCGCCGCTAGTGCTCTCGGGTCGCGTGTTCTGGCCATGAAGTTGGAGACTTTGGCATTGAGGTGAGACGCCATTAGGTCCACGTCTGGAGTGCCCCAACGATGGCAGATCTGTTGGAAGATTTCGAGATGGAGAGCCCACTCTCCCGAGTCTATTCCTTGTCGGCTGAGAAAGTCTGCTTCCCAGTTGTCTACACCCGGAATGTGGACCGCAGAGATAATGGAGCTCGTTTTCTCCACCCAGTGAAGGATGTGTGTCACCTCTCGCATCGCTCTGGCACTGCGAGTTCCCCCTTGGTGATTGACATATGCCACGGCTGTGGCATTGTCCGATTGTACTCTGATGTGAGAGGCTGCCAGTAAGTGATGGAAGGCTTTCAACGCCAGGAGGATGGCACGAATCTCCAGGATGTTGATGGGCAAGGTTGCTTCCGCTGGGGACCACTTGCCCTGTGCTCTGTGGTGTAGGGGTACTGCACCCCAACCCGTCAGGCTTGCGTCGGTGGTCAGGACCTTCCATTGACCTGGGAGAAAAGATTTCCCTTTTGTTAGAGAGGTCCGGTTGAGCCACCAGTGAAGGGACTTCCTGGTTGACGACGTCAGCTGGAACTTCCTGTCGAGAGAAGAAGGGTTCCTGTCCCATGACTTGAGAATGTCTAGCTGGAGAGGCCTGAGGTGAAGCTGGGCAAATGGAACCGCTTCTATTGCCGCCACCATCCTGCCAAGGACTCTCATGGCAAACCGGAGAGATCGAGGGGGTTTGCTGAGAAGGGTGCGAACTCCTAGACGGAGAGGCAGTGCCTTGTCTTTGGGGAGAAGCACTAGGCCCTTGGCGGTATTGAATAGCATTCCCAGGAATGTCAGAGACTGGTTTGGGGTTGGTGATGACTTTTGTAGGTTGACTAACCAACCCAGGCGACTCAGGGTGTCGATTGTGATTGAGACACTGAGCTCGCAGTCCTTGAAGGTAGAAGCCTTGATGAGCAGATCGTCCTGGTATGGGAAGACTACTATGCCTCTGGAGTGTAGGACGTGCATGGTGGCTGCCATGACTTTGGTAAACACTCTGGGAGCCGTGGCGAGTCCGAACGGGAGAGCCACGAACTGGTAGTGGTCCTGGTCGATTGCGAACCTCAGAAATCTCTGATGTGCAGGTGCAATCGGTATATGCAGGTATGCATCTTGTATGTCTATGGAGGCGAGATATTCTCCTTTTTCCATGGATGCAATGATTGACCAGAGGGACTCCATACGGAAGTGACGTACTCGTACATATTTGTTGAGTTGTTTTAGGTCTAGTATGGGGCGTACTCCTCCTCCTTTCTTGGGGACTATGAAAAGATTGGAGTAGAACACCTGGAAGCGCTCGGCTGCGGGGACAGGTATTATGACTCGTGCTTGAAGAAGCGATGAGACCGCTTGGTGGAAGGCGCGAGCTTTTACTGGCGATTTTGGGGGAACAGATATAAGGAGTCTGTTTGGTGGGTTGGAAGTGAACTCTATTTTGTATCCTGAAGACACTAGTTCCCTGACCCACCTGTCTTCTGTAATAGGTAGCCAGACTTGATGAAAGAGTAAAAGTCGGCCTCCTACAGGTGGGATGTCTTCCTGAGTCCGTGTCATGACGAGGAGAAATTCTTAGATTTTCCTCCTTTTGATTTTGAGTGCCCTGCCTTTGACTGCCAGGATTTGTCCGACTTTTGTGTCGGCCTCGAGTCTTCCCTGCGTGTGAAGCGGCTGTTATTTTGTGGTGGCCGTGAAACGGAACAGCCGGAAGAGTTCCGAAAGGATCGGAAGCGAGCTTGGTTACGCTTGTTATAATTGCTCTTGGGTTTCAGTTGGGGAAGAGAGGTACTCTTACCCCCGGTGGCATTGGATATCATCGTGTCCAAGCTTTCACCGAAAAGGCGACCGCTGAGGTATGGAAGGTGCGTGAGGGACTTCTTTGAGGCTGCGTCCGCTTTCCATTCACGCAGCCAAAGGATACGCCGAATTGTGATGGCGTGTGATATTGCCCCCGCTGCACCCCTTGCCGAATCCAGAGCTGCATGAAGCATGTAATCTGCCACAACGGCTATCTGAACTGCTTGGTGCGACAGTTCAGGGGCAGAAGCTTGGAGGCCAGTTTGTAGATTTTTTGCCCAAGCCAGTATGGCCTTGGCTGCCCAGACTGAAGCGAACACGGGGGCTAGGGAGGCCCCTGTGGTTTCGCAAATTGAGCGAGCCATACTTTCTACCTGCTGCATCCCTAAGGGTTGAGCTATCTGGCAGTGAAAGAAGTGTCTGTGCTGCCAGCCTGGAGACTGGGGGGGTCCACTGCTGGTGGGTCTGCCCATTCTTTGGTGGTTTCCTTTGGAAAGGGGTAACGGGCCTCCAGAAACTTGCGATTGGTAAGCTTCTTGTGAGGCTGTGAGAATTGTTTTGTGAGGATAGATTTAAATTGTGGATGATCCAAGAAAACCTTAGGTGGTTTCAGAGCTCCTCCAAATGAAATCTTATTTTGTGGTGCGTCCGGGATCAGATCAGAGATGTCCAGCACCCGATGTATGGACGAGATTATGTCCTCACCTAGCGCTGCATTGCTAGGTGGGATTGGAGTTATGGATCCATCAGTTTCCTTGTCTGAGTCAGAATCGCAGACGCCTTCTGACTCCTGTGTATCACTAAGGTGTGTCCTAGGTGACCCAGAATGGGGGACTTCTCTGGACGGAGATTGGTGCGGAGAAATATAATGTCTGTCCCTGGTAGGGGACTGTGTAGATGACCTGTGACTACGGTATCTCTCCCTAGACAGGGATGACCGTGTGCTATGGGATGACGCAGATGAGCGTGACCTATGGGTGCGCTTGCGTCCTGACCTTGACATGGATGTGCCTGGGTCAGTATGTGACTGAGTCCGGCTTTCCCTTTGTTGGGTAGCATTCATAGTCGAGGTATGGCTTTGCAGAGCCTGAAGCAATTTGGAGGTCATGTTATCTATAGACTGTGTCATAGATTGTGACATTTGAGTGACCCATTCCGGAGTAGCATTAGACACTGAAGGGTTGGTAGGGGCTGCTTAGGACTCTGGCACAGTAGTCTGAGTACAATCCTTGCAATGCGGATATGTGCTGCCACTGGGAAGAGCATTACTGCAGACTGTACAGAAAGCGTAAAAGCAGTCCTGCCTGGTTTTCTTAGACTTTGAGCCCGGCATAGTGCACCTGGAGTGGCTATGCAAACTGTGCAGAGGAGGATACCGAGTAATAAAATTCACAGCTGAGGTAACTCAGACTGTGAACTTACCCCACCAATGTGCCCCTGTGAACAGCGCTGAAAGAGCCTGGTCCTGTGCCTCCCCGGAGACTTGGCTGGCCTGTATGCGTGCTGCAGCTTATGATGGCCACCGTAGCTCTTCTGCTTGCAGAGATGAAGGAGAAGGGGGGCGGAACGCTGCAAGGGCGGCAGTTGCTATGGAGATGCGCGCCCTGCAGCCTAGATCCGCCCCCTGTCTGACACCGGGGGGGGGGGGGGGCAGAAAATGGGCGGCGGCTTCGGCTAGGCCGAAGCCGCAGTGTAAATTTATTTTCTATGCACAAAAGGGCTCCAGGCCAGCGCATTAGTCCGGGGGGGGGGGGGGGGGGGGGGGGGGGGGTCGGATCAGAACAGAACCCCCCCGGATTGAAAGGCAGAATGGCGGTGGGGACATAAGTAGAAGGGGTTGTCTGAAAAGAGTCCCCCTTAGGCGCTTAAGATGAAAAGCTGCCGCAGGTGCAGAGCCTGTGACTGTGTGTGCCATGGCTGCCTGCACTCCCCCCGGCTCCTACAGGGTCCCGCAGTCAAGCTGGGGTTCCTGTATTGCTGCTGGTCCTCGGCTGCGGTGTGCTGGCTGGTGAGAGCTGCAGATGCTACCGTCCAGGCCCTACCTGATGGTGTCTCAACCTAATACCCCCAGGGGGGATTAGGGAGGGTGCTGTGTGACCTGTCAGGCAGCTTTGTCCTCGCCTCAACTTCGGACCAAGACCGAGGGAATTGGGAAAGGAGGAGGGTTCTCAACTTCGAGCCTGACCCGAGGGGCCGGAGAAGGAGCAGCATGGTGGCTACGCCATCTCAACTTCAACTATGCACCCCATAGTAGGGGGCAGAGGAAGGAGCCATGCCGGGGGTCTCTTAAGAGACCCTCTTTTCTTCATCTGTAATCCCATGCTGAAGCGACGGACGAGTGAAGGTCTGAGGTGTGCCTCCTTGCGACACTAAGCAAAAACTGGAGCAGGCTGATGCCGTCCGGGGGTGTATACTGCAGAGGAGGAGCCACACTTAATCTTTTTCAGATAAGTATAGTGTCGCCTCCTAGTGGACAGCAGCATAACTCCCAAGGTCCTGTGTCCCCCAATGAGGCGACAGAGTAAATTAAGTTATTAGCTATTTTGTGTCGTACGACCATCTGTTTTAAGAGCATAAAAATGCAAAGTTTGAAAATTGCGAAGGTTTATACACTAGACGTTTTCATAAACAAATTCAAGTCATTTTAACAAACTACAATGTATCATGAAAAATAAAATTCCAGTTTGAAAAATAATACTGTGCTTTCAAACACTGATGATAAATCTCATTTCAGATCCCTTATTGTTAGAGCACAGCAGCTCTACTTCCAGGTAGTTCGACAAATCTAGAGAGCTCCCCCCTCCAACTCCTCTCTAGCCAAAGGATTAAGGGCTGGCTGTCAGGCCAAGTTTAAAACCTTAGCCAACCCATTTGCCAGTTAGGCCTTATTCAGACATCAGGTTTGTTTTTTGTTTTTGACGTGTGCTAAAAACGGATGGAGCTTCACCAGTGATTAATTCCTGACCAAACGCTGAAGAAAATCATAGGCAAGTTAGATACGACACTCGGATCAATATCAGACATGTTTCCACAAATTTGCAAGGACCACTTGATACGAGCTCTATCCGATCAAAAAACGGAGAGCGTTCAAATGTGAAAAGCTGAGGTGTGAATGAGGCCTTACAGCTGATACAAAGATGGGGGACGATTTAGCTAATAAAGTGAGTGAGCGAACCAGGCAGCCCCCTACAACATGATCCTGCATATTGCGTGCTTTGCGTGTACATACCCATATACTTTGGTTGATGGTAATAAAAAAATATTACATATACAGAAGAAAGTCCATCAGTAGTAATAATGCTGGTGCACCAAGTGTTTAATGGACTAACACCTTGCAATAACTGCTTATTTGCAACTGATACAGATGTTTAGTAGGAGACAGATATGGAGAAATTTGATAAATGACTGACATGTAAAGCTCCGCTCACAACCTAAAATTGTACAGGTGTCTGCTGTTAAAGGGGTGACAATGATGGGAAAGACCATGAAGGCGTTTTTCACACCAACACCTCAGTGAACAGACTACAGGCCTCCTGACCCACAGCCATCCTGTGCAATACAGACTGTGACCACGTGTATTCAGTAATGGTCCGACTGCTGCAACCTTCACCAATTAACAGGACAGGTACTGTGGCCCCTGTACTGCAATACTGACAGGGTGATGCGCTCAACTCTCAGCTGCAGCAGGGCCACAGTTCTCTAAAGAAGTCAATTTTCTTAAAGAATGAGCAGCATGGCAGCCGATTTCAGACATTTCTCACTTCTATTTAACCCTTTAAGCACTGTTCCAGAAAAGAGCCATGATTATTCATAAGCTGCTGCTGTCCTCTCACTCCTCACCTTTCCACACTGCTATTGGTCCAGGAAACAGCGTTAGGGCTCATTCAGACATCAGTGATTTTCTTGGTCAGTGGATCATCGGTTACCAGCAGCTTGGTACTGAATCAGTATTCCTTGGATGAAAATAAGAGAAGCTGGCAAAACCTCCATCAGTATTATCAGTCAGTGAGAAACGGACAGTACATAGATGGCATCTGAATGCCATCTGATTTTTTTTCACGGACACAGGCAAGATAAATTCAAGACTCGGATCAAAGCTGGAGAAGTCCAAGTGATTTTATACAGAACACTTGATCCGTAAAAATACCAAGACATGCCAAGAGCCCCACAGACTAGAATAGGTACAAGTCCGATCCATGAAATACACAAAATAGAACTTTTATGGGAAAAAGTGACATGTGAACGAGGCCTTATAATGAAATGTTTGGTATGCTCATGCATAGCTGCTATAGTCGCCTCTGCCGGTGGCATAAGCAGAGCTCTGAGCCCACTGATTGTCGGTACAGTGCAGAGAAATTTGATTTTGTACTCGTGTCTGTAAGTTACTGTCTTGTTAAAGGGAATCAGTCACTTATTTGACCTCTAATATGGGCATACAGTTGATAGAAATGTAAATCAATACCTACCTGAATGCCTCATATTAGAGGTCTTGTTGCTGTGAAATGTCTTTTTATTCATACAAGTTTCTGATTCTTGGGAGCCCGCGGCTCCTGTGTGAATTCTAATCATTCCCCTGCACGTAAGTGTTGATGTGCAGTTGCCACAGCCAAATCTGGACAGACGTGCAGGGGAGTGAGGAAACATTATAATTCACACAGCAGGCGGGGATTTCTTCAGGACCCCGGGCCCACAAGCATCAGTGACTTGTAGGAATAAAAAGACATTTCACAGCAACAAGACCTCTAATATGAGGCATACAGGAAGGTATAGATTTACATTTCTATCACCTGTATGCCCATATTAGAGGTCAGATAAAGGGAATCGGTCACCCCTTGGCACTTAAGTGACAGACTGGTATCCAACATTTCCTCCATACCAGACGCTGACAAGAAGACAGCCAATGCAACGAAACATTGTTATAAAGGAGCTCCCAGACTTTTTTTCATTGCCTCTTCTATCACGGATTTTAGCATGTAGGCAGTAAGTGCATTAAAATAATTAGCCGTCGCTCCCTTCTGCCGTTTTTATCGTTACTCCGGTTCTCTCCTGTATGACGTGATCTCAGTTGTGACCTGCCGGCTATCAGAGTTTATGAATGGACCAGAGATCACTTTCTCGTCTCATAGACATTAAGAAAGATCTCTGGTCCATTCATAAATGCTGTGTGAGCCAGCAGGTACCAACTGCAGCCACGTGGTGCAGGAGAGAACCGGAGCAGCGATAAAGACAGCAGCAACAGGTAAGTACTCCAATGTACTTAAACAAAACATTGGTGTGATTCTTTAAGACCTCACCAAACTACCCTCTGTGTTTGCGTGGCGACATTGAGACCCACCTTGAATATTCAGGTACAAAATGGCGTTAGTCTAGGAAAACCGAGTAAAGGAAGGGGAGAGAAAAGAAACCATCTGAGAATATGCAGCTTTGTAGAACTGTCAAATACAGGAAGGGCATGAACGGACCAGCGCTGTGAGCACACTCATGTAAACTTTTGTCTTTTAGTGGCCTCAATGCTTGAAGACAGATAGCACATTCAGAAGACAAACCATCCAGCCATGTATGGGAATTCTATCATATGAAGAAAAACCATAACTAGATAATGTCAAAACTCTCCAGATGTGCATGCAGGAGATATTACAATATCAGAAATCTGAAGCCGGTTTCTTTAGATGTGTTTATTACCAACTACATTTCTGTAAAAAGTGTAGATTTTACAGCTTTGGAAACCCACCCTAACAAGACTGCGATGTACCCTACAGAAGGGGTGAACTTGATGAACCGAGGAATTTTTTCAACCTATGTAACGAAACTATATAGAAACATTAATGCCAACGCCTTTGTACAGATTATGATTCATCAGCGCCTGCAGAGTTACGATTGCTGCTCTGTTCACAGGGTTCCGCCACATCTTGATCTATATTAGAACTTGCATCGTAAAATTCGTCTGGAGAGGAAGAACCGACAGACATGACCTCTAGAAAGGTGAAAAAAAACAAAAAAAAAAAACACAACATTTAAGAAAATTATTCAATTATTCTTAGGTAATCACAGACATAAGATCTTTACAATTCAAATTAAATCTCTGCTGATCAAAAACTTATTTCTGCCCCAAAAGTAACAAAACCTACCAAATAAGTCAAAATGCAAAAATAAAAATCATCCAAGATTTTCCAGTCATCAGCAATATCTAAACTCAAGTGTGCCGATTTTAATCTATGATCAGAATAACTCTGAATTAAATCTTTCCTACTGTGGCGAGACACTTGACGAATTATGTTCTATTGAAATTAGAGTTAGGCCTCGGCCCCACTATCAGTATTTGGTCAGTATTCAGTCAGTATTTTTTCTCAGGAGTGGGAGCCAAAACCAGGAGTGGGTGATAAATGCAGAATTGGTGACTTGTTTTCTCTGATTGTTCTTCACCTAGTTTTGGCTCCCACTCCTGAGAAAAAATACTGACCGAATACTGATAGTGGGGCCGTGGCCTTATCAGCTTTATGGGCACTGAGGGGAATTTAGGTGGCGAGAAGCCATACCTTCTGCATTTCCCCCACTGCTAATTGTATCGGCAGCAGATTTGTCAGCCGTAGCAGACGTACTCGCAACTGATCCAGCACTCGGAAGCTTTGGAACGCATGCCGTGGACTTCAGTTTTTTAAAAGTTTTCTCATTCCTGCCAGACTTCTTTATAGTTGCAATTTCTGATTTGCCCACACAAAAACTTGGAAAAGAGGCTTCTTTGCCTAGATCATTGGCAACTTTAGGCGTTTCTTCCATTTTAACGTCAGAGGGCAATTTATTGGTTTGTCCTTCTAAAGAAGAGCTGAGAAAAGCTTGGACCTTGACTGGAACAATCTCTTTTCTCACTACAGGAATTGCACAAAGGCGGTAATTTGTCTCCATTCTGCCATAGTCTTTTTTTGGAGATTCTATTTTTAATACATGTTTTTTATCAGAATCTGAACAGTTCCAATCAAATCCATCTAGTCTTCTCAGTCTGGTGGTCTTCACAGGATTTATTACAGGCATGGAGAAGTTGTAAATGCAGTCATTGGAAACAAATGGACTTGGTCCTTCAGAATCTGATGCCTCTCTTTCTTGTACGACAACAGACGGCTCATAATGCTTCAGACGAAGTTCCTACCAATTAAATACAAAATAATTAGCAAGTTTATCATATAACCTTTAAAAGACAACTACCTCAACCCTGCCCATTGTGCCATAGTCTATAGAAATCACAGACCTTGTTTTAGTTTCATTTTTAAAAGGTCCAATATAAAGTTTCTTACGTGAGACATTGTATATCCTAGGTCTACACACCCCATGTTTGTCTTTTAAAAAGCATCACACCAAGAGGAATTTTAGCATTTTCTCCACCTTTAAATGTCATCCATAATCTGTACACTTAATTGAAAAACAAATCTTTAGAGGTGGAAAAAAACTAAAATAATAGTAGCATAAATATGCACACCCTTAAACTAATATTTTGTTCAAATACCCTTTTTTGGGTAGGAGTCTATCAGTATGGTACTTCTAAAATTGGCAATCTTTGCCCCTTCTTCCATGCTGCAGTATGCCAAATTTGTCAGATTGTGAGGTCAATTTCTGTGTACGGCCTTCTTCAGGTCACCCAGATTTTCAATTGTCCTCAGGTCTGGGCCATTCCAAATGTTGATCTATCAAAGCCATTCTTTTGTTGATTTGGAGGTATGCTTAGGGTCATTGTTGTGCTGAAAGGTAAAATTCCTCTTCATCTTTTTAGCAGAGGCTTGAAGGTTTTGTTCCAATTATCAGCCAATTTTGCAACGGTTCATAATTCCCTCCACATTGACGGAAGTCCCAGTTTCAGCTGCTGAAAAAGGGCCCCAAAGCATAATGCTGCCTGTGGGTATGGTTTCTTTTGGAGATGGTGTTCTTTTGCTTTGCACTAAACAAACCTTTTGGCATTATGGCTATGGGCGGCATCTGCAAGGAGTTTGTATGTTCTCCCTGTGTTTGTGTGGGTTTCCTCCAGGGTCTCTGGTTTCCTCCCACACTCTAAAGACTTAATGATAGGGAATGTAGATTGTGAGTCCCAATGGGGACAGCGCCAATGTCTGTAAATTGTCTGAATTGTAAAGTGCTGCGGAATATGTTGTCGCTATATAAATAAAAAGATTATTATTCTTATAAAAAGTTCAACCTTAGTCACATCAGATCTTAACTCCTTTTCCTACATGCTTTTGGCAGACTTGATGGAGGTTTTGGGCTTGGATGTTTTTCTTTGTAAGAAAAGGCTTTCAGCTTCCGCCTTAGCACACAGCCAGACATATGAAGAAAATAGTAGATTTCTGTCACATTCAGTACACAACTAGTACTTGCCAGAAATTCCCGCAGCTCCTTCAATGTTGTTGTATGCCTTCTGACAGTCTTCTGCACCAATGTTTCTATTCATTGATTTCTGGGGGATGTCCAGTCCTAGGTAATGTCTGTGTTGTGCCAAATTTAAGCCATTCCTAGAGAACATTCTTCATATGGTTCCATGGTATTTGTAAGGTCATGGATTTTTTTTTTTTACACCCTTCTGACTGATATCTTTCATGACATTCAAGCCCTATGGCTGGTGCTGTAAAATGCAACTGAACAAAAAAGGTGAGGAAAATACTAGAACTTTATATGGGGTTAATCAGAATTGCTGTAAGTGATGGCAGCTGTGCACTGACTGCTATGTAACATGAGTTTAAATGAGATTGGCCAATTCTGAACACAACCACATACCCAATTATAAAAGGGTGCTCACACTTATGCAACCACATTATATTAGTTTGATATTCTTATTTTCCCCTCAAAATGGTTTGTTTCTTAGTTGATTTGTACAGATATGGGTGACCTTAAAAAGGTGTAAAATGTCCTGAAATGACTCTGTGGTATGATTTATTTTTACATGACAACATGATGACATTTTAACAAAGGTATGTAGACTTTATATCCACTGTACATCTCATGTAACTTTAACCTCTTCGCAATATAGCGTAGGTCATGTCCACATGCATGAAGTGAGCTCAGGAGTTGGACCTGTACCATAACCAGCTGATGCATTATAAAGCTGGCATCAGCCCATCAGAAGTTACCAGAGTTCGCTCCGATTGCTGCTGACAGTCAAATTTAAATGGCATGATTATTGGTGCACTTCTGTATGGGGTGGCAATGGTTTACCAAGGCAGCTAAAGGCCACCATAGCTCCCATCTTAGTCCTCCTGAACTTCATAGAATGTTAGATTGACTAAAGATCTCAATATAGCAATGTTGCAGTATATAGAGTAAATGATCAAGGTCAAGTCCCTAATGGGACAACCCTTTCTTAAACTAAATGTTTGACCCCGATAAAATAAACAAACCTATACTCACCTCCCATGCCGGCTCTGTTCCAGCGGTGTCGGAACTCGCGGTCCTGGGGCTGTGATGTGGTGGAATGACACGTGGTGCCCGGCACCCAATCAGCGCTAGAGTCACTGTCTCAGGCTTTGTACGAACTGAACATGAAGCGGAAGTCCTGGATCAGCTGCAGCCCGGACTTGCTCTTCATTTCGACAGGAGGTGGGGACAGTAATGCCAGTGCTGATTGAGGGCCGGGCATCATTCCACCGCAACACAGCCCAGGGACCGCAAGTGCCGAAAATCACTGGAACAGAGCCGGTACGGGAGGAGAGTATAGGTTTAGGGCCGAACATTTAGTTTAAGAAGGGGTTGTCCTAGTAGTGGAAAACCGTTAAAAAAAAAGATCACTTTCTCACAGGTGTGAATGTAGCCTTCAAAAGTGCCTAGAAGCAAACTATAATAAGACCTTTCCTGCCCAAGAGCTTGCATAGATTGTAGTATGGATTTAGTAGAAAGTCTAGGACTTTCTATTGAATTTGTACCCAGAGTGTGTGCTTTGGCCTCTTGAGCTGCACACTCAAAACCCGGACCACCAATCTGCACAAAATTAAAAAGCCTACAAAAAAAAAAAAAAAAAAAAAAAAAAAAAAGGATCCAAAAGTTTAGTTACTCTTGAAGTAAGAATGCTCCTTAGGCTATGTGCCCACGTAGCGTTTTTACGGCCGCGAAAACGCTTGTAAAACAGTCTGCCATGTAAAGCAATGTGAATTCGGATGTGCTGTGCACATGATGCGCTGATTTACGTGCCGAATTCGCATTGCTTTGCAAAACGCAGCATGACCATTTCTAACGCGATTATGCTGCAGCGTAATCGCGGTGCGTGCGGTACCTGGGATGAAGACGAGACTACAACTCCTCTTTTTTTTTTTTTTTTTTTTTTTACTATAGATGCTGCATTTAACCCTAGAACACATGACCATAAAAATCTACTTTTTCACATACCTGGGGCCTTTTAGGCCCGTGTGCAAATAACATGGAATAACTCAAACAAAAATGACAAACAACTATATACCTGAGGAATACCTAGAGTTTCAATATTCTAACTAAAGTAATCCAACAGAAAATAGAAAACAATTAAGAGGGCGGGTCTGCGAGGCCCCAGGTATGCGTTCTAGGGTTAAAGCATCTAAGTTGTTCACACATAATAAATCCATGCCGGTTGCATGGATTTATATTGTGTGATCAACTTGTCAAGCACTTTTCCAAGTGATGCTCAAAATCGCTTTGAAAAGTGCTTGAAAAAACGCATGCGAAAGCGCATGTAAAAATGCAGAAAAAAAAGCATGTAAATCAGCATGCGTTTTTTTTCTGCCAGAGAGAGGCAAAAACGCTCTGCATCAAATCTACTACGTGGGCACATAGCCTTAGCCGTATGTTACCTCGTAGCACAAGTGCTGATACTTTGGCATCTTTGTTATGCACATATAGCGTATGGACAATTTTTGCAACTGGCCTTGAAGGTAGATCAGTTCTTGATCCTGAACAGGCTGGAAAACAATAGACAATATTTATATAGTCAGCTTGGCAGGTAAGGAGCAGACTGAGCTTGTGGCCACTTACACAGTACTTCTCATTAGCTGCCATTCCAGGATTCCACGTTCTGGATATAGATTTAAATGAAAAGCTTCCACTTTGTTTCTTCACATCTACAACAAAGACACAAGATTATTTTTCTAATTCCTTCTAACTCCATGTCAAATATGTAGAGGTAAGCTTTACAGTTGGAAATTCCTGGATAAATGTAGTCTTTGAGAAGATACCATGACTTGTCAGGCGAAGCTCGCCCCGTGCGTAGGTGCCCTGTTTTTCCCACTGTGCATTTACAAATTACAGTTCCCACAAAATGCTTGCTTAGATTTCTCATGCCTATTTTTTTTTTTTTTTTTTTTTAAACCACAGCATGTCATTGCAGTTTACATCCATGATTTGTGGATTTTAACCCATAGACCTGAATGAAGTGCAGGAAATCCTAGGAAAAAAAAAACAACTGAGTTTTTAATGAGGGCACAATGCTAAATGCATGGAAACTGCACATAGCTTTTACCAAACGAAATTGATAAAGTTAGGTACCTGAGCAAAAGGATGTTTCCAAAACAAACTAGTTTGATTTAAAAAAACTTAACCTACAAAAAAAAAAAAAAAGTTTGCCTTAAGGATGCAAGGGAGAGGGAGGTTCGGCTCATCCCTACTCGCGACTGCTCAGCTACAGAAGCCACCTCTTGCTTTTACTTAGAGAAAAAGCTATTGTCAGTGTCACTGATGAACACAAATCGCTCACACGGCTCTGCAAGTCCATCAGAGCTCTAGCACCATTATATTCTGCTTGGTTATGGTAAAAAGGGGGATTTGTTTTTATTAACCGGTTCCCGACCGCCCACTGTAGATAAACGTCGGCGCTTGCCGGGCTCTGTGCAGCGCCGACGTTTAAAAACGGTGGGTGGTCTCGCAGCGCTCAGGACCCCTAGGGTCCTGCAAGCGCTGCGATTCCGGTGCAGAGCGTTAGCTCTGACAGGGAACATCATCGGGACCTGATTAGATCAGGTCCCAGTGATGTTAACCCTTAGCTGTCTTCTATATGCTGTGATCTATAGTGATCACGGCATATAGGAGACAGCAGGAGGAGAGGGGGTCGTCAACTTACCTCTCCGAAGACCTCCGTGTCCTTCCAGGACCTGGGGTTGCTATGGCAGCTGGAGGTCACATGACCGCCTCCAGCTCTGCCATATATGGTGTCCTGTCTGGCTCAGCTGCAGCTGTAGCCAGACAGGAGACTCTGACTGAAACAGTCAGGGAAGATCTCATGTAATGTAATATATGTCTATTACATTACATGAGATCAGAGATCAGAAAAATAAAGATTAATGTCCCATACAGGGACTAAGTAAAAATGTGAAAAAAAGTAAAAAAAAAGTTTTTAAACTATTAATAAAAAAATCACAAAATAAATAAAAATAAATAAATAAAATATTAAACCAATAAATCCGTATATTTTTACAAAACTAAAAAAAGTACACATTTGGTATCGCCGCGTCCGAAACAACCCGAGCTATAAAACTGTCACACTAATTAACTCCTTCTGTGCACACCGTAATAAAAATAAATAAAAAACGGAGCAAAAAAATATGCTTTTTCATCATATTGCCAAACAAAAAGTGGAAAAAAATGCGATCAAAAAACAAAATAGAAATAAAAATGGTACCACTGAAAACGTCATCTTGTTACGCAAAAAAAAAGCCGCCATACAGCTCCATCAGCCGAAAAATAAAAAAGTTATAGCGCTCAGAATAAAGCAATGCAAAAAAAATATTTTTTTCTATAAAATAGTTTTATTGTGTTAAAACGCCAAAACATAAAAAAAATACAGTAAGTGTAGTATCGCTGTAAACGTACTGACCCGAAGAATAACGCTGCCTGATCACTTTTACCACACGCAGAACGGCATAAAAAAAAAACTCAAAAAACAATTCCTGAATTGTTTGTTTTTGTTAATTTTACCTCCCAAAAAACGAAATAGAAAGCGATCAAAAAATGTCACGTCCCCAAAAATGGTACCAATAAAAATGTCAACTCGTCCCGCAAAAAACAAGCCGTCACATGACTCTGTCGGCCGAAATATGGAAAAATTATAGCTCTCAAAATATGGTGATGCAAAAACTAGATTTTGCAAAAAAAGCGTCTTTTAGTGTGTGACAGCTGTCAGTCATAAAAACCCGATATAAATCTGGTATCTCTGTAATCGCACCGACCCGAAGAATAAAGTAATCTAATCAGTTATATCACACTAGGAACGGCGTAAAAAATAAATAAAACCAATTCTTCACCTGCTACTGATTTGTTTATTATGTCCCCAAAGATCGCAGTAAGGCTCTGCCCACATTTATCCTGTGCTCTGCGCTGAGCACTTACACCAGAGTTTCCGTGTAAATCTCTGAAATACATGATTCAGCCGGAACCCATGACGGAAGATTCCCTGTAATGAGACAGATATAGGCCACTGTGGACGCCGTCTAGCCTGGGATCCCACGGTGTCATTTGTTTTAGGCGTGCATAAAAGTGCGGTTGGCCACAGTTTTGTGCACTTCTGAAAAAAAGGACACCGCTACACAGAGGCCAGACGGTGTCCAGAGTAACTCTGCTGCCTCATTACAGTGAATGGATCCTGCAGGGGTTTCATCTGAATTACATCACTTGGAAATTTAGATGGAAACCCCGATGTAAGTGCTCAGCCTAGAGCGCCGGATAAATGTTACGTAAAATGTTCCCAATAAAAGCTTCAACTCAGTCCTCAAAAAAAGCTAGTCCCCACTCAGGTCCATCATCTGTTAAAAATATAAGGGACTTCCAAGTTACTGGTAGCAGAAAGGCTCTGGAAAAGCAAAATGACCCTTGCCCCCCAAAAGAAATTCAGAAAATTTTGTGCTCCCAAATCCAAATGCCTATTCTACAATAATTTGTTCTCCAATTGTCAAATAGCACTCCGTCCCCCCCAGATCTCGCCGTATGGCTGAGCGGTACGATACAGCCACATATGGGGTATTGGCACTTTTAGAAGAAATTGTGTGACACATTTCGGCACCATTTTTACCCATTGCCCTGTGTGAAAATGTAAAATCTGAGGGTAAAACATTTTTTTGTGGTAAAAATATAATTATGATTTTTTCACTGCCCAATGGTATAAATTTAAAAATTAAAAAATACTCACTACTTCCCTAGATGAATTCCTTGAGAGGTGTAGTTTACAAAATGGGGTCATTTGTGGAGGTTTCTGCTGTTTTGGCATGTCAGCGACTCTTCAAATGTGACATGGTGTCTGCTGCCTATCCCAGCCAACATAGCGCTCCTTTCTCTTCCGAACCCTGCCGTACACCAAAGCAGTGGTTTTCCCCCACATATGGGGTATCGGCGTACTCAGGAGAAATTGTACAACAAATTTCATGGTGCAATTTCTCCGGTTATCCTTATGATAATGCAAAATTAGGGGATGAAAAACATTTTTTATGGGAAAAATGTGAAAATTTTATTTTTACGGCTCAATATTATAAACTTCTGTGAAGCAGCTGGGGGTGCGAGGTGCTCACCACACATCTAGATAAGTTCCCTAAGGGGTCTAGTTTCCAAAATGGTGGCACTTGTGGGGGGTTTCCACTGTTTAGTCACATTAGGGGCTCCCCAAATGCGACATGGCGTCTGCTAATTATTCAAACAAATTTTACATTCAAAAAGTCAAATGGCGCTCCTTCCCTTTCAAACCCTGCCATGCGCCCAAACAGTAATTTGCCTCCGCATATGGGGTATCAGCGTGATCAGGAGAAATTGCACAACAAATTTCATGGTGCAATTTATCCTATTACCCTTATGATAATGCAAAATTAAGGGATGAAAAACGGTTTTGTGGGAAAAATGTGAAAATTTTATTTTTACAGCTCAATATTATAAACTTCTGTGAAGCACCTTGGGGTTCAAGGTGCTCACCACACATCTAGATAAGTTCCCTAAGGGGTCTAGTTTCCAAAATGGTGTCACTTGTGGGGGGTTTCCACTGTTTAGGCACATCAGGAGCTCTCCAAACGCAACATGGCGTCTGCTAATTATTCAGACAAATTTTACATTCAAAAAGTCTAATGGCGCTCCTTCCCTTCCGAGCCCTGCCGTGCGCCCAAACAGTGGTTTTCCCTCACATATGGGGTATCAGCACGCTCAAGAGAAATTGCACAAAAAATTTTGGGGTCCATTTTTTTCCTGTTACCCCTGTGAAAATAAAAAAAATTGGGTCTAAAGTAACATTTTTGTGAAAAAAGTTAAATGTTAATTTTTTTCTTCCACATTCCAAAAATTTCTGTGAAGCACCTGAAGGGTTAATAAAGTTCTTGAATGTGGTTTTGAGCACCTTGAGGGGTGCAGTTTTTAGAACGGTGTCACTTTTGGGTATTTTCTGTCATAAAGACCCCTCAAAGTGACTTCAAATATGATGTGGTCCCTAAAAAAATGTTTTTGTAAATTTTGTTGGAAAAATGAGAAATCGCTGGTCAACTTTTAACCCTTATAGCTCCCTAACAAAAAAAAATTTTGGTTCCAAAATTGTGCTGATGTAAAGTAGACATGTGGGAAATGTTATTTATTAAGTATTTTGTGTGACATATTTCTCTGATTTAAGGGCTTAAAAATTCAAAGTTTGAAAATTGCAAAATTTTCAAAATTTTCGCCAAATTTCCGATTTTTTCACAAATAAACGCATGTGATATCAAAGAAATTTTACCACTATCATGAAGTACAATATGTCACGAAAAAACAATCTCAGAATCAGGGGGATCCGTTGAAGCGTTCCAGAGTAATTGCTTCATAAAGTAACAGTGGTCAGAATTGAAAAAATTGGCCCGGTCACGAAGGCAAAAACAGGCTCTGGTGCGAAGTGGTTAATAGAAGCTAGTGCTGTTGATCACGGGGGATGAGAGAAGATCCACATCAATCAGCAGAGACTTTGCAGGCGATGTAGGAAGCCAGTCCATTCATGGGATTCCCCCTCTATAAACTCTAGTGGGCATGCACACATCATGAGACAACCCATTGAAGGATGCAAAAGGGATGATTAACCTCTTCCAGACTGAGCAATATTCTGGTTTTTTTTTGCGTTTACATTTTTCCTCTCCTTCCTCCAAGAGCCAGAACTTTTATTTTTCCCACTCAGAACCAGGAAGAAACGCATTTAGTGTGAAACAGCGGTTGTCTGTGTGTAACGTTTTCCACGCGTCTCCTCGCTGTATTTTAACCCTTTCACCACCTTGGGTTTTATAGTTTTCATTTTTTGCTCCCCTTCTTCCCAGAGACATAACTTTTTTTTATTTTTCCATCAATATGGCCGTTTGAGGGCTTATTTTCTGCGAGACAAGTTGTACTTTTGAATGACACCATTGGTTTTACCATATGGTGTACTGGAAATCGGGAAAAAATTCCAAGTGCGGTGAAATTGCAAAAAAAATGCAATTCAACAACTGTTTTTTTTTGGTATTTTTTTTAACAATATTCACAAAATGCTAACACTGACCTTCCATTATGATTCTCCAGGTCAGTACGAGTTCGTAGATAAAAAAAAAAAACTAGACATGTTTGGTATTTAAGTGGTGAAAAAAAAATAGAAAAGGCCGCCATTTTCCGAAGCGTCTCCATTTTTTAGGATCTGGGGCCAGGTGAGGGCTTATTTTTTGTGCGCCGAGCTATTGTTTTTATTGATACCATTTTGGGGTAGATACAATGTTTTGATCGCCCATTATTGCATTTTATTGTAATGTTGCAGCGACCAAAAAAAGGTAATCCTGGCGTTTTGATTTTTTTCTCATTATGCAGTTTACCAATGGATTAATTCTTTTTATATATTAATAGATCAGGCGATTCTGAACATGGCAAATATGTGTATATTTGATTTTTTTATTGTTTTATTTTGAATGGGGAGAAAGGGAGGTGATTTAAACATTTATATATTTAAAAAAAAACAATTTTTCTTCTTTTTTTCCATGCTTCAATAGTCTCACCTGATCATCTGTGTGTAGCAGAATTGCTCACTTGCTATGAGCGCTGACCGCTGGGCGGCGCTCATAGCATCCAGGCAATGAGATCTGCAGGGGACTCCTGCAGACCCCGGGTTGTCATACCAACCCAACGATGACCCGCGGTCATGTGACACGGGCACCAATGGGGAGGGACTAGTGATGTCCTTCTGCTGTGGCAATGTTAAAAAGATTGACAGCGGCATGTCACGTTGGCAGCGGCAGGTGGATCGCGATTCCACCCGCGGCTGATCGGTGCATATGACAGCTGATCAGATCAGCTGTCATGTCTCCGGAAAGGTATGGGCTCATGGCCGGAGCCCGCGCCAAAAGGGAGAGACACAACATGTGCCGTACATGTACAGCACGTCGTGAAGGGGTTAAAAGCTGCTGTCAGAGGTTAAACAGCAGGGTAAGGAAATCAGCTCAATGTATTAAAGAGGTTGTCTACTACTATTTCAATGATGACCTATCCTTAGAATAGGTCATCAATGTCTGATCCGCCGAGGTCTGACACCCCGCACTCCCGCTGATCAGTTGTTCTTCGTATTGGTGGCCGCCGACCAGAACTGCTAGATCGCGGAGCTGCTCCATTCTCTTGTAGTAGTCACAGCAGGGTACTGTACATCCACCCCCTATTAATTTGAATAGAAGGCGGATGTGTAGTAGCCTGCAGCTGCCATGATCAGAATGAGCAGCTCCGCAATGGAGCAGTTACGGCCAGCGGCCACCGACACTAAACAGCTGATCGGCGGGCGTCGGACCCCGACCGATCAGACATGATGATCCTAAGGATAGGTCATCAATGAAAAAGTAGTGGAAAACCTCGTCTACTGCGTATGATGCAGGCTCAGCTACACAGACAATGTCAACAAGGGTCCCAAGGGTTAATAAAGAACAGCTGCGGCCACTCCATATTCTACTTTGTTTATTCAACAATAAGGGAAAATTGAAAAAAAAAAAAATGACAATTTATAAAATATATTCCAACACCTCCAAGTACATTATGGCAATTTAAATCATTAACAATTTTTTAACCCTTAAAAAATTAAAGTTCAGCACCAACAACCTAAAGACGTTAATAAGGAAGGGAACAATTAAATAAAAGATCAAGAAAGACTGCAATAAATTACAGCAAAAAAGCTATAAAGAACTGCTAACCCTTGGAGCCGCTTGCAATATTCAGTGTCGACACAGCATCTAGTACAGCCTGTACATCTACACGTTGAGGCTCAAATCTCGACACATCTTCACTGTGATCAGCACAGAACTTCATAAGTTCAAGGTTAGATTTCATCCTGTAATAGGGATACGGTATTGTGATTCAGCAGTGGAATGAAAGGGAGTCCCGTCACCAGGTTTAGAGGTCTTTCATATGTCCATGATAATCGATCCAATGTCAGATCACAATGCACGGTATGGCCACACATCTCCTGACCTGAGCGTAACCGCTTCATAGAAATAAATGAAAGTCAGGAGATGTGATCTGACATGTCCACTGACACGGACAGTCCTCTCAGTGATGCTCTAACCCTGCCCGCACCACTGAGTGACAGCATTCTGTCTACACTGCACACAGGCAGAAAGCTGCCAATCTATGGCGAATATAAAAGATTATATACACAAAGTTCTCATCACGGAGAGGAATTACAGAGCTGCAGAAGCTTAGTGCTCTAGCAAAATGACAGCAAGTAGTCCAGTAAGAGACAGCACTGGAATCAGGGTCTCAGCCCCTACTTTAGGCTGTCCTTCAGTGGAACTGCAAAAACCTGGTGACAGATTGCATATAAAGTGCAGGCTATATATTTTCTTTTAATTTCCAAGCAAAGTATAAATTATGCTACATATAAATAGGATACCTGTTAGTTGCTAAAAGAAAAAAAAAAAAAAAAAAAAAAAACAATTCAAATATTGTTTGAATAGACCATGTAAGCACGATAATGTTAGTGCACTATTAGAAAATCGCCAGAAGCAAAGAAATCAGTTTAGTTATTTTTAATAGTAGTGCAAGTAAGAAATCGGCTAATTAATGAAGTTAGTAAAGCCCCATCGCCTGCCCCCCCCCCCCCCCATTAGAGGAATAGATAGAAAATACATAATAAGTTGCAAAATAGAATGGGGTTGGGGATGGCTAAAATACACACCTTTTATTTAGGCCACAAGACACCTGTAAATGGAAAGAAATAGGTTAAATGAAACACATAAGCATGCCACCTGATAGTGTGACTCAGGCTACGTTCACACTCAGTATTTTACATGAGTATATGAAAGCCAAAACCAGGAGTGGGTGAAAAATACCGAAGTGGGGACGTGTTTCTATTATACTTTTCCTCTGTTCCACTCCTGGTTTTGTCTTACAAATACTGATGTAAAATACTGACCAAATACTGAACGTGTGAACGAGTCCTGAAGGTCCCCATACACATTAGATAAAAGTCAGCCACGTATGGGAGAAGTGTTGAGTAACAAAGCAGTTAGCAATTATTTATTGTGTATAGTCACCTTAAAAGGAGTTATCCGATTTCAGTAAACACCTGTCCCCCCACTTCTATACACACACTTCACTCACCTTCCAAGGTCCAGCATGGAGTCTCTGCTGCGCCAATTGTCTGCAGCATGGACTCCACACTAACAGTGCTGTAGCCAATGACCTGAACAGCTCCGCCAGAATTGACAGCACAAGCTGCCGAGCTCACCGAGTGGCTGCAGTGCTGTCATCATGATATCAACACAGCAGTCAAGCAGACAACAGAGACAGCGGCAGAGGCTCAGCGCTGGACCTGGGGAGGGCAAGTGAAAAACGTTTTCTTTTTCTAAAGAAAACCACAGCCAGACGACTTGACAAATAGCCACCGCACAAATGTGTATATCATAACTATGTCTGTTGATTTGTTATATCGTCTGGGAGCATGTATGCAGGGTGTGTCAGTATGTTTCTTTAGGAGGAAAAATAATTGAAAAGCATTCCCAACATTACAAAATGTAAAGTGCGGCGGAATATGTTGGCGCTATAGAAATTATTATTATTATTATTATATAATTACATGTAGGGCATATATGACAATTCTTGTTAGAACTGTGGGACCCCTGGCCTTATCTACCAGCATCTTATATGCCTATGCGGACAGGATCAGGAGATCTGCGATCAGACTGACAATTGCAGCTATAATGTGGGTGAGTGAATGTGGGGGTCTTAGGGTTGTGAAAATTAGCCCTAAGGATCCAGAGACACACATTCTGTAGTGCCATCCATGAAGCAGTAGCAGGACATGAGTAATCCACAGTGTTACAAGAGGCATATGCAGCTTTCTTTTAGCAGACTGTTATAAGTGAGTACACCCTACACCGGGGTTCTACCAGAAGCCAAGCACAGTGCTGCATTACCTTCAGGAAGCTGCTTGGATCATAGTCATCCACAATGCCTTCACAATCCTTTAGAAGGTTTTCAACCGTCGTTTTGTGATGAGCCTTTGTCACTTTCCGCACTTCACTGCGCTTTTTACATGTGATTTGCTGCTGTTTAACCAAGTCCAGAATTTCTTTCTTCTTGATATCCAAAGATTTCTGCACTTCGTCAAAAGAGGCCATAACTGCGTCTTCATTTGCTTTTAGTGTGGACTAATACAAAATCAGACACCATTCAGGCACCAGGATATATGTATTACACAAAACGCTTCAAATAACCTCAGAGGGGCCGATTTATCAGAGCTGATTCTTACACAGAGTAAACGTAACATGCGCTGATTAGAGTTTACACCACTTAATAGTCCGCTTACTTGGTGCCAGAAATGTGTGCCACGCTTTTGGAACATTGTGTCATATTAAGCCACTCCCCTATCCTATAAGTCACACCTCTGTTCAGAAAAGTTGTGAGCCCCCTGGTCCTAAGAAGCATCTAACACATAATAAACATGATGCAAGTCATTGAAGACATATCTGGATGAACATTTTACTACACATCAGAGAAATACTTAGATTTCACTTACCACAGAGCAGTCCAATTTAAAGGTTTCGCAGGTTAAAAATAAAAAAGAACAATTAACTTAGAAGTCAACACATGAGACACAGAAACAATTCCTGTTTTGGGATAAAGGGAATCTGTCAATAGATTTTTGCTATTTAATTTGAGAGCAGCATAAATGTAAGGTCAGAGATCCTGATTTCAGGGACGAGTCACTAATAAAAGGCATTGTGCTGTTTTCAATACAATCAATATTTTATCAGCAGGAGATTATCATTGCTGGACTAATTATCACATGCAAGACAGTCCAGCTAATCTGTGTAACCCCACCCCCACCGATGGGCAGCTTGGGGACAATGTACACAGGGAGCTGCCAATCAGTGGTGTGGACAGGGTTATACATAGCTCATTCTGACCACTGCTACAAAAACAGCAGAGAAAGAAGAGAATTACAGTACAGACCAAAAGTTTGGACACACCTTCTCATTTAAAGATTTTTCTGCATTTTCATGACTTTGAAAATTGTACATTCACACTGAAAGCATCAAAACTATGAATTAACACATGTGGAATTATATACTTAACAAAAAAGTGTGAAACAACTGAAAATATGTCTTATATTCTAGGTTCTTCAAAGTAGCCACCTTTTGCTTTGATGACTGCTTTGCACGCTCTTGGCATTCTCTTGATGAGCTTCAAGAGGTAGTCACCGGAAATGGTCTTCCAACAATCTTGAAGGAGTTCCCAGAGATGCTTAGCACTTGTTGGCCCTTTTGCCTTCACTCTGCGGTCCAGCTCACCCCAAACCATCTCGATTGGGTTCAGGTCTGGTGACTGTGGAGGCCAGGTCATCTGGCGTAGCACCCCATCACTCTCCTTCTTGGTCAAATAGCCCTTACACAGCCTGGAGGTGTGTTTGGGGTCATTGTCCTGTTGAAAAATAAATGATGGTCCAACTAAACGCAAACCGGATGGAATAGCATGCTGCTGCAAGATGCTGTGGTAGCCATGCTGGTTCAGTATGCCTTCAATTTTGAATAAATCCCCAACAGTGTCACCAGCAAAGCACCCCCACACCATCACACCTCCTCTTCCATGCTTCACGGTGGGAACCAGGCATGTAGAGTCCATCCGTTCACCTTTTCTGCGTCGCACAAAGACACGGTGGTTGGAACCAAAGATCTCAAATTTGGACTCATCAGACCAAAGCACAGATTTCCACTGGTCTAATGTCCATTCCTTGTGTTCTTTAGCCCAAATAAGTCTCTTCTGCTTGTTGCCTGTCCTTAGCAGTGGTTTCCTAGCAGCTATTTTACCATGAAGGCTTGCTGCACAAAGTCTCCTCTTAACAGTTGTTGAAGAGATGTGTCTGCTGCTAGAATTTTGTGTGGCATTGACCTGGTCTCTAATCTGAGCTGCTGTTAACCTGCGATTTCTGAGGCTGGTGACTCGGATAAACTTATCCTCAGAAGCAGAGGTGACTCTTGGTCTTCCTTTCCTGGGGCGGTCCTCATGTGAGCCAGTTTCTTTGTAGCGCTTGATGGTTTTTGCAACTGCACTTGGGGACACATTCAAAGTTTGCCCAATTTTTCGGACTGACTGACCTTCATTTCTTAAAGTAATGATGGCCACTCGTTTTTCCTTTACTTAGCTGCTTTTTTCTTGCCATAATACCAATTCTAACAGTCTATTCAGTAGGACTATCAGCTGTGTATCCACCTGACTTCTGCACAACAGAACTGATGGTCCCAACCCCATTTATAAGGCAAGAAATCCCACTTATGAAACCTGACAGGGCACACCTGTGAAGTGAAAACCATTTCCGGTGACTACCTCTTGAAGCTCATCAAGAGAATGCCAAGAGTGTACAAAGCAGTCATCAAAGCAAAAGGTGGCTACTTTGAAGAACCTAGAATATAAGACATATATTTTCAGCTGTTTCACACTTTTTGTTAAGTATATAATTCCACATGTGTTAATTCATAGTTTTGATGCTTTCAGTGTGAATGTACAATTTTCAAAGTCATGAAAATACAGAAAAATCTTTAAATGAGGTGTGTCCAAACTTTTGTTCTGTACTGTACTTACCAGTAACTGGATTTCCAGAACCCATGACGGCACCTTTGGGCTGTGTGCTCACGATGAGTTTCTTGTGAGGTTTTTATACTATGTATTTTCGCTACATCCAAAACGCAGCATCTCACAGTTTCAGCAAAGTGGATTGGATTTATTTTTTTTTTTTTAACTCAGCGTAAACTGACCTGCGTTGCATGTTTCAAATCTGCAACATGTCAATTTCTCTTGCAGGAACGCTGAGTTTTATGGGCAGATTTTCTCCATAAACTTGCATTAGATGCAGAAAATCCGCAGGTGAAAAACGCATGCTTTTAGTGTGTTTCCGCTGCTGAAACGCATCAAAAAACGCATGTAATCACACGATATGTATCAAAGTTTTGTTAAAGCCAAATACTAGGGAATATAATCCAAAAAAACAAAGCATCTTTGTTTAAAACACGAAGTACCAAGAAGAGAAAAAAAAAAACTGTGTCAAAAACACTAACAATGCATGAAAAAAAAACCCTGCAATTAACCTAGTTTATTTAATTTGTGCAGAAAATATCAAAAACTCACATTGTCACTCATCGTGGGAACTTAGGCTTCTGGTCCCTCCTCACACTGTTTAAAATTGATGGATCACACACCAAAGTGTCTTCTGCAAAGGGGCATTTCCGCTTCACTGCTGACGGTAGAAACCCTTTCCGCTCTTCCACTCATGTTTTATGTGTGATAGAACCTTCTTGTTAACAGGTTAAGTCCAATGATGTTCCAGGCCTCCAACACTACATCATGAATGGACCTCGGCGCTTTAGGCTCCTCTTTATTCCTGGTGGAACTAATGGCTTTAATCAATTTGTCCCCATGTCCTTTACCAGAAACCAATGCCAGCCAACTTCACCCTCATAGGAGACATATTCCCCTTCAGAGATATCAAACAACTCATCCGAATCTGGGGGTAGGACCCTGATGTTTCTCCCTGATTTATCCGCTCATAATTCCTTAGGGTGGATTAGGATTTTAGGAGACTTTAACAGTAGCTTTAAAAGGAGTGGTCCAAAACACAAATTAATTTAAATCCAAAATGCCATAATCTAATCTATTGTCTAATAAACTTTAATTAAAAATTCCTTATCTACACTATGTAACTGCTTTATTTCATTTTTTTACGACTACCTTTTTGATGATGCTTCCTTTGAGAATCTCAGTGCATTCTGGGATACTCAAACGAAGCACCCTAAGGGGGCAGAGGCTGCAGTTCTTGCAACAGCCTTTGTCCTCTCCCTGAAATGAAGCGTTATCACTGACACCAGTTTCAGGGGCTGCGCTCGTACAGCCAGTCAGCATCCATCAGACTTGACAACCAAGGCATGCTCAGTAGCATCTACAAATGCCCGGCCACATTCCTACTAGACGTGAGCAGCTTTACTCAATACAAGTGAATTGAGTCTAGTTGGAATGTGGCTGGACATACGCATACCACATACTTGTGGTCACATGACTGCCCAGTCTCGCTGCCAGCACCAGATAATCCCGACACTGCGCACTCTGAGGACTCACAAGTCGTAGTCACAGAGTGAGTGGAGACTTTCCTGCTAAACCTGGACAACCCCTTTAAGACCAAAAGATCTGAGACAAAAATATTTCATAGTACGCAGAGTGCTATTTTTCTGGACACCAAGTATCAGAGCATCCAACCTACTTCAGTATTCGTCTCATCTTCAGATATTTCCTTTGCAAGTCTTTCATGTATTTCACGCAGCGACTTCAAACTGTTGAAAAACATAAGCTAGAAAATAAGGAGGGAAAAAAAATAAGAACATGAGCCACGACAGTCAGATATTTGATATAAAAGTGAAACTGTCACCAGATTTCACAACACAAACTGCATACATACAGATCTCTTAGACCTGATAAAGCTTCTGTATTTACTTTCAAAATCCAATTGAGAATAGCATTATGATCATTTATGACAATTTAACTTTAACTCCGCCCATCTAGCCTGATTGACAGCTCCTCAGTGCCCCTTCTCCCTGCTGATGCTGAGGACAAGCTGCAGCGGTCAGGCAGGCTCGTGGGCGGATACTGAATACACTGACTTGTTAGCCATCATTCAATAGCCGGACTCATAAAATACTAATTTTAACATCAGGATAATACACTTTATAAATCCATGTTGGATTTTGCTGTAAGAGCTATTTAATACAGGCAGCTTGTATTGTGGAATCTGGTGACAAGTCCACTTTAAGCTTAAGAAAACAGTAAGTAGTTATTGCCACAAACGTAAGCAACTTGCGACATGTTGAACATGTATCATGTTATTACAGCTAGTAGAGGGAAAATGGAACACAGATGGATCGACATTACAGCTGTCACCATCAGAAGTGGGGTGGTCGGGGACAATGGCATATCCAGATAATTACAGTTACAGCATTTCTTATAGCAGTCAGCTATTCTGATAGGATAAAAGCCGAACCAGAATCTCAAATTTGCAGACAGTGTTTCGGGGTGTTGCTCCTCCGTGCAAAACATGATATGTGCTTTGGCTGTATGACAGGCCTCTGACTGGGGTCTGAAGGGCAACGTCTCTACTTGTGAATAGTAACATGCCTGGCATGTCCGTGTAAGGAGACTTATTGGCCATGCAATCCTCATATGGGAAATTAAATATGCAAATTGTGTTTTAAGAGAAGAAGAGGACTTGAACTCTAGTGCCACCTGTTTGAAGAAGCCATCCTAAAAGTCAGTATTGACCCTTTAACGAGCTTGTAGACATCTTTGTTTATACCGGGTGGTTTCCTAGCACTGCCAAAGTGGGGAATGCCCCTTACTGTTAGTTTTGCAGCTTCCAGGACTAGCATCCATGGGGACAAACGTTCTTAGAACCAGGAGGAGACCCCCGATCAGTGCTTTGTGATCGGGGACAGACATTCTTAGAACCAGGAGGAGACCCCCGATCAGTGCTTTGTGATCGGGGACAGACATTCTTAGAACCAGGAGGAGACCCCCAATCAGTGCTTTGTTACGCCGATCAGGGTGTAATTCATTATCATAGAGAAAAAAAAAATGCAGAACTGGCCAAGCCCATTACCAAGAGAATAAACCAGAGATCAACGTTCATGATACACAGGAACCCCCGCAGCCTTTGACTGATGCACATGAGGTCACCCAGCTTTCCCACACACCTGACGGTAAGTCTGGAGCTCTGCAGTGATGCTGGATAATGTCCATCACATAACCACTCAGATGTACCAGCCAGGAAGAGGAGGAGGACAGCCACGCTGGGAGTTATAGTCCTGACATGACAGACAGGTGCAGTACTGACCATCACCACTAGAGCTCTCACCTTCTCTTCCTGGAAGATCATGTCCATCAGGTTGACGTTGTGGAAGATGCCCTGGTGGCGGAGGGATACGCATTTGCCGCAGCACACCTGCTCACAGATTTTACAGAACAGCTCCAACTTGTGCTCTGGGTGCTCCGCACAAGGGCTCCTCCTCCCCGAGCTGTCCGGGCTCCCGCCCATGGCGCCCGCGGTCAGACCCTCCCTGACTTTTTCGTTCTGCGGTAACAGCCCGACAACCTCGGCCAGTGTGGTGTTAACTGGCAGTGCGGTCTGCCCGGCCGAGAGGATGCTCACTTTCCGGCAGAGCGGACAGATAATCGTAACATACTGGTCATTCCTGTGCTGAACCACTATGCTCCTCTGCGGGGTGGCGCAGTCCAGCACACAACTCTTACAAAAGTTATGGGAGCAGCGAGGTAACGTGACCGGCTCCCGGAAGACCCCCAAGCACACGGCGCAGGTCAGGCTGGCCTCCATCTCCAGATATCAGACCGTGAGTGGTGGAATAGACCGAAAGGGGCGCCGCACTCAACGGAAAGCGAAAGCAGCACGCCGCTTCCTGCACGTGCACCACGTGATCAACGGCCAGGACACGTGGTTTAATTGCGTAACGTGTTAGTAAATAGTGGGGAGGAGTCTGGCGTGCTCTGGAGAGACTGAATCCAAGTCGGATAGGACCTCGCCTGACGTTATGCCCATGTGACCATCCTATTTGCAGTTGTCATCGGAAGGGGCGGGGCCTCAATTGCAAAGTTGATACCCGGAAGCCGCGTTCTGCTGCTGAGGCTATGGCTGTGTGCCCACGATGCAGAAATGAAGCAGAAAATTTCTGCAGCATTTCTGCATCTCCCTGGCAGAAAAAAAACGCATGCAGATTGTGCATGCGGTTTTCCTGCAGAATACATGCGGATTCACATGCGTTTCCACATGCAGATTGAGGCTATGTGCCCACGTTGCGGACCTGAAGCATATTTTTTACGCTTCTCCCTGGCGGGAAAATCGCATGCGGATATTACATGCGGTTTTCCCGCCAGGTAGAAGCGTTTGTGAGGCGTCTTTGCATGCATTTCCGCATGCGGGTTATCAAGCACTTCTCCAAGCATCACTTGGAAAAGTGCTTGACAACTTGTTCAGAATGGTAAAAAATAAACTTTATACTCACCTTCTGATGCATTCTCTGCCCCGTCCGGAGTCTTGAGCGGCTCACGCTGTTGTGTGCAGGACCTGCGGTGACGTCATTGAGTCATGTGGTGGGTCACATGACTCAATGACGTGGCAGGTCCTTCAGACAACAGCGCGACGGAGGGAAAACATCAGAAGATAAGTATAAACTTTATTTTATTCTTTTTTTTTACAGGTTCTTTGGTACCCAGGTCTGGAGGAGAGTCTCCTCTCATCCAGACTTGGGTACCATCCGCACATTGATTCCGCAGCGCTTCCGCAAAATTAATGAACATGCTGCGGATTTTTGACTGCAGCATATACGCTGCGGAAAAATCCGCAGCATGGGCATTGACATTGCGGAATGCCATTGGGGACCATGGGGTGCGGATCTACATGCGTTTTTCAAGCGTTTACGCTGCGGAAATTCCGCAGCATATACGCTTGAAAAACGCTACGTGGGCACACAGCCTGACAAGCGCTTTCCAGGCGATAGCATCACTTGGAAAGTGCTTGACAGCTAGGTCACACTATATAAATCCATGCAAACAGCATGGATTTATACAGTGTGAACCGTAAAAATTAAAACAAATAAAGCTATACTCACCCCCGATGCCCCGGCGTGGCTGCAGCGCTCGTTACTGTCTGGTTCCCGGCGCGAGACAGAGCGGTGAAGGGCCTGCGGTCACATGACTGTGACGTCACCGAAGGTCCTTCAGCGCTGCTGGCATTCAGAGAGAAGACGCCGGACAGGTGAGTATAAACTTTATTTGTTATTTTATTCTTTTTTTACAGGTACAATGGTACCCAGGTCTGGATGAGAGTCTCCTCTCCTCCAGAACTGGGTACCATCCGCACATAGAGACACATAGAAGCCGCTTGTACAAATGTACAGTCGCAGTTTCTATGCATCTCAATGCAAGTCAATGGCGGGAGTTCCGCTGCGCTACCGCAAAATTAAATGACATGCTGCGGATTTTTGTACGCAGCATAAACGCTGCGGAAAAATCCGCAGCATGTGCATAGAACATGCGGAATCCCCTTGGGGACCATGGGGTGCGGATTACCTAGCGTTTTACAAGCGTTTCTGCTGCGGAAATTCCGCAGCATAAACGCTTAAAAAACGCTACGTGGGCACTCAGCCTAAGGCTATGTGGCCACGATGCAGAAATGAAGCAGAAAATTTCTGCATCTCCCTGGCAGAAAAAACGCATGCAGATTGTGCATGCGTTTTTCCTGCAGAATACATGCGGATTCACATGCGTTTCCGCATGCAGATTGACAAGCGCTTTCCAGGCGATAGCATCACTTGGAAAGTGCTTGACAACTAGGTCACACTGTATAAATCCATGCAAACAGCATGGATTTATATAGTGTGACCGTAAAAATGAAAACAAAGCTATACTCACCCCCGATGTCCCGGCGTGGCTGCAGCGCTCGTTCCTCTCTGCTTCCTGGCTGCCGGCATATCGCGAGACAGAGCGGTGAAGGGCCTGCGGTCACATGACTGTGACGTCACCGCAGGTCCTCAAGCGATGCCGGCATTCAGAGAGAATCCGCTAGACAGGTGAATATAAACTTTATTTGTTATTTTATTCTTTTTTTACAGGTAGAATGGTACCCAGGTCTGGATGAGAGTCTCCTCTCCTCCAGAACTGGGTACCATCCGCACATAGAGACGCATAGAAGCCGCTTGTAAAAATGTACAGTCGCGGTTTCTATGCGTCTCAATGCAAGTCAATGGCGGGAGTTCCGCTGCGCTTCCGCAAAATTAAATGACATGCTGCGGATTTTTGTACGCAGCATAAACGCTGCGGAAAAATCCGCAGCATGTGCATAGAACATGCGGAATCCCCTTGGGAACCATGGGGTGCGGATTACCTAGCGTTTCACAAGCATTTATGCTGCGGAAATTCCGCAGCATAAGCGCTTGAAAAACGCTACGTGGGCACTCAGCCTTAGGCTATGTGGCTATGTGCCCACGTTGCGGAAATGAAGCATATTTTTTACGCTTCTCCCTGGCAGGAAAAATGCATGCGGATTTTACATGCGTTTTTCCCGCCAGGTAGAAGCGTTTGTAAAGCGTCTTTGCATGCATTTCTGCATGCTTGTTATCAAGCGCTTTTCCAAGCGATTTTAGCATCACTTGGAAAGTGCTTGACAACTTGGTCACACTATATAAATCCATGCAACCGGCATGGATTTATATAATGTGACTAAGTTAGTTAAAAAATAAGAATAGGAACGGTGAAAAATAAAGATTATACTCACCTTCCGATGACCTCCGGTCTCCTTCTCCGCTCCGTCCGGTCTCCCCCGTGTCTCGCGGTGGTGTGAAGGACCTGTGATGACGTCATTGAGTCATGTGACAGGTCACGCGACCGCCAACGTCAGCGGTCGCGTGACCTGTCACATGATGTCATGTCAGGTCTTCACACCACCATGAGCCACCCAACACACCGCACGCATCGGTGAGGAGGCCGGGGGGCATCGGAAGGTAAGTATAATCTTTATTTTTTATCTTAAATTCTTTTTTTTACAGTTTCTATGATACAGTGGTCTGGGTACCATCCGAATATTGAATCGCTTCATATCCGCATGTGCACATGTAGTCATGCGGATATTAAGCGATTCAATGCAAGTCAATGGCGGAAATTGCATTGCGTGTCCGTAAAATTAATGGACATGCTGTGGATTTTTCTGCAATGACAATCTGCAGCGGAAATTTCCGCAGCATGTCTACAGCACATGCGGATTATCATTGGGGACCATGGGGCATGTATTACCAAGCATTTTTTTAAGCATTTTCGCTGCGGAAATTCCACAGCAAAAACGCTTGAAAAACGCATAGTGGGCACACAGCTTTAGGGTATGTGCCCACGATGCAGAAATGAAGCAGAAAATTTCTGCAGCGTTTCTGCATGTTCTTGGCAGTCAGAAACGCTTGCGGATTTTCCATGCGTTTTTGACGCGTTTTTGATGTGTTTTTACATGCGGATTTGACTTGCGTTTTTCAAATGCATTGGGACCTCAAATCTGCATGCAGAAACGCACAAATAATGGACATGCTGCAGATTTTTCCGCAAGGAAAATCCGCTGCGGAAAATTCCGCACTATGGGCACAGAACATGCAGATTTTCATTGGGGATCATGGGGCACGGATTACCAAGCGTTTTGCAAGCGTTTACGTTGCGGAAAATCCGCATCAAAAGCTCTTGAAAAGCGCATAGTGGGCACACAGCCTAAGGCATATTTTTTCCGCTTCTCCCTGGCAGAAAAAACGCATGCGGATTTTACATGCGTTTTTCCTGCCAGGTAGAAGCGTTTGTCAAGCGTTTTCGCATGTGGGTTGACAAGCGCTTTCCAACCGATTTTAGCATTACTTGGAAAGTGCTTGACAACTTGGTCACACTATATAAATCCATGCAACCGGCATGGATTTATATAGTGTGACCGAAAGAATGGTAAAAAATAAATATCATACTTACCTTCTGATGGCCCCCGGTGTCTTTATCCGATGCGTCTCGGCTTCCCGGCAAGCCAGGATGCATCGCTTTGGAGACTGGGGGCCATCAGAAGGTAAGTATAATATTTATTTTTTATTTTATTCTTTTTTTTACAGGTTCTATGGTACCCGGGTCCGGAGGAGAGTCTCCGTTTTGCTGGGGATTTCGGATATATGCCCCGACGGGGGACACATAACGCAATGTGAAAGTAGCTTTAGGTTTTTTTTTGTTTTTTATTAATGATTCCCCTTTTTCTTTCAGATACGGTTTGTGAGAGCTACAGTGAAATTGTGTCACTCTAATCACCCACCTAGAATTGTTTCATTACTGTATCTTTTGGTCTACGAGGCAGGACCCTAACACCTTAAGAGTGTTTGGGATTTCTATGGCAGACAACCCTTTCCACTAATCCACTGCCCGCTCACCCCCCAGAGCCAGAAGTTGCTGGGAGGGAAGACGTATCCATTCTCTGCCAGCCGCCCGAAGGTCTGTGTCCAGGTTATCGCATGCCAGTCTTCATGATTGGTCTGCGAAGAAGGATTCAGTATCTTCAGGACAGGAATATTCTACCAGGTAGTTAGGGGGCTCAAATAAAGACAAAAAAATTATAAAAAAGAAGAAATTTAAAAAAACAAAAAAAGAGAGAAGGGACGCTGCCTCCGCTTTTTCCAGAGGCTCCTGCGGCCCCGCTCTTAAAAAAAAATAAATAAAAATGCAAACCCTGCTTGTGTTTTTCCTGACGCTGCCTCCTCCTTCTGCTCGGCGCTATCTTTCTGTATAGCACCGCCACAGCTCACCTGAACTCTGCAGCCTCATCTCCTGGTTCACCGCCGCCTTCAGCCTCTCCAGGGCCCCAGGATGCAGGGTCTGAGTAAGCTCTGCCACCGAGGGGCAGCTCTTTATCCGCAGCCTAGCTCCCTCTAGCACCTGTTTCTTTCTATTCTCTCTATACCTAACCCCAGGGAGTCTCACTCCCATTGTCCTGCATTTTACATGTTTCTCCTGTAACAAAAAGTTTCCTTCTGGTCAGACCTGGTCCCTCTGCCAAGACTGCTGTCCGCCCACTATGTCACCTCCCCAGGAGCCCCCCACTACCTATAACGAGAGTGTGCCCCTCCTGCAGCCGCCTGTTCAGCCCTGGCAGCCGGCAACATCACCATCCACAGGGCCTTATGGCTGAAATCATGGAACGCAGATTCAGCATCCAAAAAAGTCCCTTATCAGCCTCCCCTTCCAACTCTTCCGCCTTTTTAAAGAGCTAGATAAGATAATCTCTAACGCCATGGGGGGGTAAGAGTATTTTGCTTCCGCAACAGAGGGCCAAACGCCCTCCTCCCAATAGACGCACAGTCCAGTTTTGGTCATTTTGGAAATTTTCAGTCTAGTACAGCAACCAACAGGACAAGTCTCCGGTCCGCCAGGAAACGAAGAGCCTTCCTTCAGGCTAGCCCCCTCCTAGCGTCAACGAACCCACCAGCGCCAGTCTGCCAGGCCCGGATCTTAAAGATTCTCTTCGGTATGACGGGACGTTCCACACCTGGGATGTTTCTCATTCCTGGGTTTTTCAAGGCTATTGATTTGCTATCCAAAGCGAGTATCATGATCTCATGACACCGAAACATCAGACACCGGAGGCAGACCGAGGGGCCGGGGCAAAGCCAAAGACCCTACCCACAATTCTGCCTTTATGCCGTAAGAGCTTATTGCACAGTTTTACAATACATCAGAAATGCATAAAATGAAACAAAGGTATAAAGTTTTCAATGCTAATAAAATGCACTTTTATAAAATTAAAATTGTTTCTATATATAATGTTAAAATGTTCTTTAATAGTTCTAGAAGTAAAAGTTTGAGATTTCTGTGCGTAATGAATATTTGTTACGTTTAAACCTGTTCTGAATGTAAATAAAACATTTCTCTGATTAAGTTTCCACATTGTATTTTAGCCTTTTATTTATGTATAGGGCAAGAAAAGCCCATGATGCATCTGTGTAAACCATATAAAAGGTACTATAATAACATGGTTTAGATAGGTAAACCACTTTTGAAACAACAAAGGTCACTGGTACAAGCTGCATAGATGAAAACCTGCTTTAAAGCGCACCTGTCAGCAGGATTGTGCTTAGTAAATCACATACTGTCAGAGGGGCGCTGTTACACTGAGTAAAATGATACTTTGTTGATGAAATCTGTCCGGTGGTTCTTTTATAATCTTTAATTTCATTTCTGCCATAATGATATGCTCGTGCTTCGGGGTGGCCTATGGGGGTGCGCTCTATCTCGTTCTCCACTTATGTATTCCTACAGTGGTGGCCAAAAGTATTGGCACCCCTGTAATTCTGTCAGATAATACTCAGTTTCTTCCTGAAAATGATTGCAATCACAAATTCTTTGGTATTATTATCTTCATTTAATTTGTCTTCAATGAAAAAACACAAAAAGAATTGTCCTAAAGCCAAATTGGATACAATTCCACACTAAACCTAAAAAAGGGGGTGGACAAAAGTATTGGCACGGTTTGAAAAATCATGTGATGCTTCTCTAATTCGTGTAATTAACAGCACCTGTAACTTACCTGTGGCACCTAACAGGTGTTGGCAATAACTACATCACACTTGCAGCCAGTTAACATGGATTAAAGTTGACTCAACCTCTGTCCTGTGTCCTTGTGTGTACCACATTGAGCATGGAGAAAAGAAAGAAGACCAAAGAACTGTCTGAGGACTTGAGAAACCAAATTGTGAGGAAGCAATCTCAAGGCTACAAGTCCATCTCCAAAGACCTGAATGTTCCTGTGTCTTCCGTGCGCAGTGTCATCAAGAAGTTTAAAGCCAATGGCACTGTGGCTAACCTCCCTAGATGTGGTCGGAAAAGAAAAATTGACGAGAGATTTCAACGCAAGATTGTGCGGATGGTGGATAAAGAACCTCGACTAACATCCAAACAAGTTCAAGCTGCCCTGCAGTCCGCGGGTACAGCAGTGTCAACCCGTACTATCCATCGGCGTCTGAATGAAAAGAGACTGTATGGTAGGATACCCAGGAAGACCCCACTTCTTACCCCGAGACATAAAAAAGCCAGGCTGGAGTTTGCCAAAACTTACCTGAGAAAGCCTAAAACGTTTTGGAAGAATGTTCTCTGGTCAGATGAGACAAAAGTAGAGCTTTTTGGCAAAAAGCATCAACATAGAGTGTACAGGAAAAAAAAAGAGGCATTCAAAGAAAAGAACACTGTCCCTACAGTCAAACATGGCGGAGGTTCCCTGATGTTTTGGGGTTACTTTGCTGCCTCTGGCACTGGACTGCTTGACCGTGTGCATGGCATTATGAAATCTGAAGACTACCAACAAATTTTGCAGCATAATGTAGGGCCCAGTGTGAGAAAGCTGGGTCTCCCTCAGAGGTCATGGGTCTTCCAGCAGGACAATGACCCAAAACACACTTCCAAAAGCACTATAAAATGGTTTGAGAGAAAGCACTGGAGACTTCTAAGGTGGCCAGCAATGAGTCCAGACCTGAATCCCATAGAACACCTGTGGAGAGATCTCAAAATGGCAGTTTGGAGAAGGCACCCTTCAAATATCAGGGACCTGGAGCAGTTTGCCAAAGAAGAATGGTCTACAATTCCAGCAGAGCATTGTAAAAAACTCATTGATGGTTACTGGAAGCGGTTCGCAGTTATTTTGGCTAAAGGTTGTGCAACCAAGTATTAGGCTGAGGGTGCCAATACTTTTGTCTGGCCCATTTTTGGAGTTTTGTGTGAAATGATCAATGATTTGATTTTTGCTTCATTCTCTTTTGTGTTTTTTCCTTGCAAGCAAATTAAATGAAGACAAAAATACCAAAGAATTTGTGATTGCAATCATTTTCAGGAAGAAACTGAGTATTATCTGACAGAATTGCAGGGGTGCCAATACTTTTGGCCACCTCTGTATGTCTGCCTTCTGACAGGTCACTATGCTTTCAGTGACCTGCCTACTATTTTTAATACTGCCTGAGTAATTTGTGTGGCAAACATAAAATTTTCATGCACCAAAATGGCCCCCGCGCATGTACAGTAGCATCTCTGGGTTGCCTGGAGATGCTACTGCGCACATGCGGGCATTATTTTGCTTGAGGAAAAAGAATTTGTGTGCAGCAATATGGCGCCGCACATGCTCGGTAGCATCTGTCGGCTACTTAAAAAATGCTACTGCAGGTGGCGGGGGCCATATTGTTGCAGGCATCCCATCCAATGGGCTTCGCTAGTGTTAATCCGGCACCTCCTCTGCCTGAGATCGCCGTCCTTCTTTCTTCAAATCGATGACGTGTTCTACATCATCCACACAGTGTCCTCCACCTCCACCGTGCCCCAGACCACACGTGAAGACGATACTAGATAGTGCCTGCCGTGCCCCAGACCACGCGTGAGGACAATATTAAAAAGTGCCTGCCGTGCCCCAGACCACGCGTGAGGACAATATTAAAAAGTGCCTGCCGTGCCACAGACCACGCGTGAGGACAATATTAAAAAGTGCCTGCCGTGCCCCAGACCACGCGTCAGGACGATACTAGATAGTGTCTGCCGTGCCCCAGACCACGCGTGAAGACGATACTAGATAGTGCCTGCCGTGCCCCAGACCACGCGTGAGGACGATACTAGATAGTGTCTGCTGTTCCCCAGACCACGCGTGAGGACGATACTAGACAGTGTCTGCCGTGCCCCAGACCACACGTGAGGACGATGCTAGCTAGTGTCTGCCGTACCCCAGACCACACGTGAGGACGATACTAGATAGTGTCTGCCGTACCCCAGACCACGCGTGAGGACGATACTAGATAGTGTCTGCCGTGCCCCAGACCACACGTGAGGACGATACTAGATAGTGTCTGCCGTGCCCCAGACCACACGTGAGGACGATACTAGATAGTGTCTGCCGTGCCCCAGACCACACGTGAGGACGATACTAGATAGTGTCTGCCGTGCCCCAGACCACACGTGAGGACGATACTAGATAGTGTCTGCCGTGCCCCAGACCACGCGTGAGGACGATACTAGATAGTGTCTGCCGTGCCCCAGACCACGCGTGAGGACGATACTAGATAGTGCCTGCAGTGCCTCAGACCACACGTGAGGACGATACTAGATAGTGCCTGCAGTGCCTCAGACCACACGTGAGGACGATACTAGATAGTGTCTGCCGTGCCCCAGACCACACGTGAGGACGATACTAGATAGTGTCTGCCGTACCCCAGACCACGCGTGAGGACGATACTAGATAGTGCCTGCAGTGCCTCAGACCACATGCTGCAGATAGCGGAGCAGAAAGGCATTAATTTATACGGGGCTGTTCACCGTATCCAGGACAGTTGGGACTAAAGCTAAGCGGATCAATTAACGGGACTCTGGTCCAGATCTGTGGCAGCTGGACAGGAGGCCACAAATCTCTTACCTTCCCTCATCCGGCGCGGCTTTTGATTAGCCAGGGCTTGTGTAATGTGCATTGTGCTTATTTCATTTGGGATCTATGGATTTATTTTCTGTTCATTCAACTTTTTCATCTTTACGTAGCTTCATTATATGACATCTGTCTTTTTTTGTGCAAGGCCGTGTTCACATGTTGAATAAATACTGTGTTTTTTGTTTTCTGCAGATGACCGCACCAAACTACACAATAACAATCTCTGGTTATTGCATTTTTGCTGCGTTTTTTATGCCTTTTCCCTCTTATTCAATGTTTTTAGGTGCAGATGTGAAGCCGCTTTGTTAATTTTTTTTTATAATACAGAATAGCTTTGATTCTGCACTTTAAAAAAGTAACTACAGTCTTTTTACATGCATTTCTCTTTTTAGGCTCCACATAGAAGCCTGTAGAGGAAAAAAAACAAAACCATAACCCCACAGATCAGCATCGTCTTTAGACCATAGCAGTTTTCATGAAATCACATCCACTTTCCTTGCCCATTTAAATGCTGCAAAATGACTGTTCCAAAAAAAGCAGCTGCAAAAACACAGCATTTATGCAACATCTGAACACGGCCTAAATGTCCAAGCACAGTGGATGTGATTTAATGAAATCTACGCCTGCTGTACGTTTAAAGATGTTGCTGAACTGTGCGGATTTCATGCATTTTGTTTCTATATAGCCTATGTGGAGCCTGAAAAAAACAGGTAAAGCGCAAAATCAAAGCTTTTCTGTAGTATTAAAAATGTATATTCACAGCTACACCAAAAAACACACGCTGCGGAAATTTCACACGTTTTTTTGCATTTACATGCGTTTTTGCCTGGGGATTTGCCATGCGTTTTTTACAATGCATTGTATAGGAAAAACGCAGGCAAATCCGCACAAGGAATGGACATGCTGCTTCTTTTTCCGCACATGAAATCATGTCAGGAAAATTCCTGATCATGTGCACAGATCTTCAAAAATCCCATAGAAAATGCTGGGATAAGGTTTGCAATGCATTTTTGGGGCTAAATCCGCGCGGATTTGCCACAGCAAAAATGCATAAAAAATGCACCGTGTGCACATAGCCTTACTGATACATTTTATTTAACTTTTTTATTTAATTTTTATGGCTTTAATAGAGAAAAAATCCATCACGCCATTTACCCATCACGGATTGTTACGATTACAGGGACACCAAATATGTCCATGTTATTTGCTGTTTTGTAATGTTTATTTTTTTAAAGCGTATTAAAAATGTCATTTAAATTTTTTTTTTTTTTGTAAATTTAGAGGAAGAAAAAAAAGTATTCTTCCTGTAGAATGCAGGGACATAGAGGTACACTGTACATAAGTGTATTTCTATGTACCAGTATAATCTGCCTGTGGAGTCAGCCTAAAATGCAGCTTCAAGTATAAAAAATTATCCCACTGCCATCAGCAGAGCCTGTGACCGATAGATCCAGCTCCTGCCTGTAATTGTAGATGTTGTGAGTTCAATTGCCTAGGACACGCTCAAAAAAAGAGAAAATTCCCATATATTTTAGCAATTAGGAACAAAATTTACATTTTTGCGTTATTTTTTTATATAAGAGCAAAATAATCTGATTATTTCTTCACCCTTACACTGCTGGGACATACAGATACATTGTTCTTAGCAGTGTATCTCTATGTAACTGTATAATCAGCTTCTAGGTTCAAAGCCTGCAGTATAGTCAAATTATTCAATCATCTTCAGTGTGGGCTATGGCTTATTGCTAGAGCTGCTGCCTTCAAACATGCAGGTCATTAGTTCAAGTCTTGGGAAGATCACTGAAGAGAATTTTTTTATTTAAATAATGTATGTGTGCAGACCGATACCAGACCTGTTCCAAAAGGAGGAGGAGCTACAGAGCCAGCGAAGACAGTGAGAGGAAGATGGGTCAAAGCCCTCACGTTCCGAGACAGTTGGACTGAGACGTCAAATAGGGACAGTCCCGCTGAATCCGGGACAGTTTGGAGCTATGCATACATAGTAATGTCTTCCCTAGTAAACGGGCTAGAGTTTATTCTGATGCCTTTCCTAATATATGCCTGACAGGAGCCCATACATTCCGAGGGCATCACTAATAAATACATACCAGGAGCCAATAAATTCTAGTGTCCTCACTAGCATATCCCGGACAGGAGCCCATATATTCTGATCAGAGGCGTAAGTGAAGTCCCTCCCCCCATGAAAAATATATACAGGGTTGTCCAAAAGTAGGTGGACAGAAAGTGTAATAAGGTTATGAAGGGGGAGATTTATCAAACATGGTGTAAAGTGATTATGTGAAGTTATGAAGCTTCTTTCAAATTATCCGGCCGTGTTAACAGACATAATTGTATTTACTGGTATAATGAGAACATGCATTTAACACTAGAGCAACAACTAAATGAGCCTGGTGTCAATGTTTGGGGTGGTATTTCAAGTTTTGGTGTTTTAGGACCAATATTTTTTGATGGAACAGTCACAGGAGATAAGTATCTCGAAATTCTAATGAATCCAGTAGTTCCCCAGTTACAGCAACAACCTAATTCAAATGACCTTTATTTTCAACAAGATGGGGCCCCTCCACATTATTCAAGAGTAGTCCGCGAGTATCTTGATGAAACATTTCCTAATAAATGGATTGGCCGAAGGGGCCCACTTGATTGGCCGGCACGTTCACCAAACTTGACCCCAATGGATTTTTTATTTTGGGGAGTACTCAAGGACAAAGTTTATAGTCGAAAACCAAAAAGTGTCAGTGATTTGAAAAATTACATATGAGATGCATTTCAAGAAATTAATACCCAAAGAGACTTGTGCAAAAAAGTTTGTCGAAGCGTATGAGGCAGACTTCAAAGCTGTGCAAATTGTAATGGAAAACAGTTTGATCACCTGCGTTGATAAAATTTAAGGGTTTTTGTATTATTGTTCAGAATAAAATTTAATTGTCAATGTTATGCTTGTGTTAGTAAATATAATTTTATATATAAATCAAAATAAATGTTATTATTTTCTGGCCACCTACTTTTGGACCACCCTGTACAGTATATGACTTCCATCCTGGTACATATGTATCTCATTATGGTATATGTCCCTTATCTTAGAACCCCATACTTGTATATACACTGCTCAAAAAAATAAAGGGAACACTTAAACAACAGAATATAAATCCAAGTAAATCAAACTTCTGTGAAATTAAACTGTCCACTTAGGAAGCAACACTGATTGACAATCAATTTCACATGCTGTTGTGCAAATGGAATAGACCATAGATGGAAATTATTGGCAATTATCAAGACACCCTCAATAGAGGAGTGGTTCTGCAGGTGGGGACCACAGACCACATATCAGTACCAATGCTTTCTGGCTGATGTTTTGGTCACTTTTGAATGTTGGTTGTGCTTTCACACTCGTGGTAGCATGAGACGGACTCTACAACCCACAAAAGTTGCTCAGGTAGCACAGCTCATCCAGGATGGCACATCAATGCGAGCTGTGGCAAGAAGGTTTGCTGTGTCTGTCAGTGTAGTGTCCAGAGGCGCTACCAGGAGACAGGCCAGTACACCAGGAGATGTGGAGGGGGCCGTAGGAGGGCAACAACCCAGCAGCAGGACCGCTACCTCCGCCTTTGTGCAAGGAGGAACAGGAGGAGCACTGCCAGAGCCCTGAAAAAATGACCTCCAGCAGGCCACAAATGTGCATGTGTCTGCACACATGGTTAGAAACCGACTCCATGAGGGTGGCATGAAGGCCCGACGTCCAAAGATGGGGGTTGTGCTCATAGCCCAACACCGTGCAGGACGCTTAGCATTTGCCACAGAACACTAGAATTGGCAAAGTGGTCACTGGCGCCCTGTGCTCTTCACAGATGAAAGCAGGTTCACACAGCACATGTGACTGACGTGACAGAGTCTGGAGACGCCGTGGAGAGCGATCTGCTGCCTGCAACATTCAGCATGACCGGTTTGGCAGTGGGTCAGTAATGGAGTGGGTTGGCATTTCTTTGGAGGGCCGCACAGCCCTCCATGTGCTCGCCAGAGGTAGCCTGACTGCCATTAGGTACCGAGATGAGATCCTCAGACCCATTGTGAGACCATATGCTGGTGCGGTTGGCCCTGGGTTCCTCCTAATGCAGGACAATGCCAGACCTCATGTGGCTGGAGGGTGTCAGCTGTTCCTGCAAGATGAAGGCATTAAAGCTATGGACTGGCCCGTCCATTCCCCTGACCTGAATCCAATTGAGCACATCTGGGACATTATGTCTCGCGCCATCCACCAACGTCACGTTGCACCACAGACTGTCCAGGAGTTGGCGGATGCTTTAGTCCAGGTCTGGGAGGAGATCCCACAGGAGACCATCCGCAACCTCATCAGGAGCATGCCCAGAAGTTGTAGGGAGGTCATACAGGCACGTGGAGGCCACACACAATACTGAGCCTCATTTTGACTTGTTTTAAGGACATTACATCAAAGTTGGATCAGCCTGTAGTGTGTTTTTCCACTTTAATTTTGGGGGTGACTCCAAATCCAGGCCTCCATTGGTTAATAAATTTGATTTCCATTGATGATTTTGTGTGATTTTGTTGTCAGCACATTCAACTTTGTACAGAACAAAGTATTAAGTGAGAATATTTCATTCATTCAGATCTAGGATGTGTTATTTGAGTGTTCCCTTTATTTTTTTGAGCAGTGTATATCCCCTGTTCTGGTGCTGTTCATTAACGTATAGAGAAAAAGTAAAGCATTATACTCCCCAGGGGTGAACATAGAAGTCATAGTGCTCCGTAGTGCCCCCTTCAGTATAATGCTCTTACATATCGTATAATGCACTCCCCATACTCCTCCTTACACTATAATGAACCCCATAATTCTCCATACAGTATAATGCACAGCCCATAGTCCTCCCTATAGTAAAATGCACTCCCCATACTTATCCATATAGTATAATGCACCCTCAATAATCCTCCATACAGTATAATGCGCACCCTATAGTCATCCATGTAGTATAATGCACAGCCCATAGTCCTTCGTATAGTATAATGCACAGCCCATCCTGGTATATGGCCCTAATCCAGGGCCCTCATGCTGGGCACCATCCTGGTATATATCCCCCATCCTGGTATGGCCCTCACCCTGGACCCCAATCCTGATATATGGCCCTACTGTTTGTCGATACACAGAAAAAAACAACGTTCCTACTCACCTTCCTAGCACTCCTATATTGTGAAGCATCCACTTCTGAAGCCGGCAGCTGATTTTGGCGTGCAACGGGAATGCACAACGTCACTGCCATGTGCCCCCTGTCACCTCTGATTGGCTGGCAGCATGTATTGCGGCTCATGGATCCGGCAAGTGTTTGCGCTGAAATACAATTCAGCAGAATGTGTGTCCAAGGACGCACATTTAGCTGAGTAGGGGTGGACGCCATCGGGCCCCCACCTGGTACATTACGCCCCTGATTCTGTTCTATTATATACCTGCCAGGAACCCATATATTCTGATGCCTTCACTAATATATACCACCAGGAAACCATACATTCTAGTGTCTTTAACAGTGAAACGACTAGAATGTATGGGCTGCAGTCAGGACCTGGAAGGATACCATAGATTCTAGCGTCTTCACTCCTGAGCCAGCTAGAATGTATGGGCTGACGTTAGAACCTGGAAGGAGCCAATACATTCTAGTGTCTTCACTAGTGATGAGCGAACGTGCTCGGTACTCGCACGAGCATCATCGTGCTCGACAAGCTTGGCGCTCAGCGAGTATTTCCGGGTTGCTCGGACGGGAACTCCGGTCCCCTCCCTGCATGTTTGGTGCTTTTTAGAGAGTCAATGAACATGCAGGGATTGTCTGCCATGCACTGTAATGCCGTAGCCATGTTGGTTGTGGGCATTACAGTGATTGGTTGGCCGCACAGCGTCATCAGGTCTATATAAGATCTGGAGCCGCTATGCTCGTCACAGTTTACCCCGGAAACAGGCAGAGGTGCTGCTGAGTCAGGGAGAGATTTGCTTGTTTATAGTTAGTATAGGTATTCCACAACATATATACAGTGGGTTCGGAAAGTATTCAGACCCCTTTAAATTTTTCACTCTTTGTTTCATTGCAGCCATTTGGTAAATTCTAAAAAGTTAATTTTTTTTTCTTATTTAAGCACACTCTGCACCCCATCTTGACTGAAAAAAAACAGAAATGTAGACATTTTTGCAAATTTATTAAAGAAGAAAAACTGAAATATCACATGGTCAAAAGTATTCAGACTCTTTGCTCAGAAACTCATATTTAAGTCACATACTGTCAATTTCCTTGTGATCCTCCTTGAGATGGTTCTACTCCTCCATTGAAGTCCAGCTGTGTTTAATTAAACTGATATAACTTGATTTGGAAAGGCACACACCTGTCTGTATAAGACCTCACAGCTCACAGTGCATGTCAGACCAAATGCGAATCATGAGCTCAAAGGAACTGCCCAAGGAGCTCAGAGACAGAATTGTGGCAAGGCACAGATCTGGCCAAGGTTACAAAAGAATTTCTGCATTACTCAAGGTTCCTAGGAGCAGAGTGGCCTCCATAATTTTAAGTGGAAGAAGTTTGGGACCACCAGAAGTCTTCCTAGACCTGGCCGTCCAGCCAAACTGAGCAATCGTGGGAGAAGATCCTTGGTGAGAGAAGTAAAGAAGAACCCCAAGATCACTGTGGCTGAGTTCCAGAGATGCAGTAGGGAGATGGGAGAAAGTTCCACAAAGTCAACTATCACTGCAGCCCTCCACCAGTCGGGCCTTTATGGCAGAGTGGCCCCACGAAAGCCTCTCCTCAGTGCAAGACATATGAAAGCACGCATAGAGTTTGCTCAAAAACACATGAAGGACTCCCAGACTATGAGAAATAAGTTTCACTGGTGTGATGAGACGAAGATAGAACTTTTGGTGATAATTCTAAGCGGTATGTGTGGAGAAAACCAGGCACTGCCCATCACCTGCCCAATACAATCCCAACATTGAAACATGGTGGTGGCAGCATCATGCTATGGGGGTGTTTTTCAGCTGCAGGGACAGGACGACTGGTTGCAATTGAAGGAAACATGAATGCGGCCAAGTACAGAGATATCCTGGATGAAAACCTCTTTCAGAGTGCTCTGGACCTCAGACTTGGCCGAAGGTTCACCTCCCAACAAGACAATAACCCTAAGCACACAACTAAAATAACAAAGGAGTGGCTTCAGAACAACTCTGTGACCATTCTTGACTGGCCCAGCAAGAGCCCTGATCTAAACCCAATTGAGCATCTCTGGAGAGACCTGAAAATGTCTGTCCACCAACGTTCACCATCCAACCTGACGGAACTGGAGAGGATCTGCAAGGAAGAATGGCAGAGGATCCCCAAATCCAGGTGTAAAAAACTTGTTGCATCATTATCAAGAAGACTCATGGCTGTACTAGCTCAAAAGGGTGTTTCAACTCAATACTGAGAAAAGGGTCTGAATACTTATCACCATGTGATATTTCAGTTTTTCTTTTTTAAAAAAATTTGCAAAAATTTCTACATTTGTTTTTTTTTCAGTCAAGATTGGGTGCAGAGTGTACTTTAATGAGACAAAAAAATTAACTTTTTAGAATTTACCAAATGGCTGCAATGAAACAAAGAGTGAAAAATTTAAAGGGGTCTGAACACTTTCCGTACCTACTGTATATATCTATCTGAACTAACAGTCCTTCTGAGTACTAACCCAGCTGCATATATTCAGTAGTGATAGCAGGAGTTAGACTGGCAGGCAGGGTATGTGGCAGACTGCAGTGCGTATAGTGCAAGAGGGTCCATTGAACGTCCTGTTAGTATAGGTATTCCACATATCTGAACTAACAGTCCTTCTGAGGACTAATCCAGGTGCATATAATCAGTGCTAGGCAGGAGTTAAGCCCCCCGTCTCACATAGCGAGATCGCTAGCGAGATCGCTGCTGTGTCACGGTTTTGGTGACGCAACAGCGACCTCACCAGCGATGTCGCTATGTGTGACACTTTGCAGCGATCAGGCCCCTGCTGTGAGGTCGCTGATCGCTGCAAAGTGTCCTGGACCATTTTTTGGTCGTTGCTCTCCCGCTGGTCAGCACACATCGCTGTGTGTGACCAGCGGGAGCAGCGATCAGGCTGGTAACTATGGTAAACATCGGGTTACTAAGGGCACACGTGCCCTTAGTAACCCGCTGTTTATCATGGTTACGAGCCTGCTAAAGTGAGCGGTAACCTCCCGCTCACCGTAGCAGAGTGCTAACCATGATAAACAGCGGGTTACTAGGAGCGCGTGTGCCCCTAGTAACCCGATGTTTACCATAGTTACCAGCCTGCTCCTGCTTCAGCTGGCTCGTAACCAGGAGCAGGACATCGTGGAAAGATTCTTTCCATGATGTTGCTGCTCCCCTGATCGTTGGTGAGCCTGCCTGTTTGACAGCTCACCAGCGACCACATAGTGACGCAGCAACGATCCCTGACAGATCGTATCGTTGTCGGGATCGTTGCAGCGTCGCTAAGCGTGATGGGGCCTTTAGGCAGGCAGGCAGTGTATGTGGCAGACTACAGTACATGATATAGCACAAGAGGGTCCATTGAACTTCCTGTCTGCTGCTTCTGCTGTAATAATTACAGATATTTGTAGACATAGCCCCAGATATCAGGGGCCAGGGCAATTTTTTTTTATCTTAATCCTGGTTACTTCTTTAAAAAGCAATCCAGAGTACACCATTTTTCTGCTCCATTTGCTTGTTAGCACTGCAGAATACAGCCAGATCTGTTCCATATTTCAGCTGTAAAAATCCAGAAATTTGAACTGAACGTGGAAAATCTTGGTCTCCTTTTCCATTCTTTTGCAGTGTGTCAGTCAAGCTATTCATACTAGATGTCTGTGAAGAATAGTATTAGTAAATTACAAGTCTGCTATTTAAAACTGTGGTTCTCTGTCAGACATATCACCTATAACAGTGCTCCAAAAACAGTCATTTCTTCCATTTTCATTTCATTGCAGTGTGTTGGTCAAGCTATTCACACTAGGTCTCTGTGTAGAATAAATATTAGTAAATTACAGGCCTGCTATTTAAACCCGTGATTCTCTGTCAGACATATCACCTATAACAGTGTTCCAAAATCAGTCATTTCTGCCTTCCATTTTGTTGCAGTGTGTTGGTCAAGCAATCACACTAGTTCTCTGTGTAAAATAATATTAGTAAATTACAGGCCTGCTATTTAAAACCGTGGTTCTCTGTCAGACGTATCACATATAACTGTATTTCAAAATCATCCATTTCTCGTGAACGTGGAAAATATTGTCCTCTATTTGAAATGGCAAAGTGCGTGGCAAGGGATGGGGAAGTGGACGTGAGGGTGATGGTGCATGCCGAGGACGTGGCCGTGGGCAAGGTGAAATTGTGCCACAACAAACACCCACATCTTGTCGCTCGACCTTCCTGTCCCAATTACTAGGGGACCGCAGTACACCACTATTGAACCCCGAGCAGTGTCAAAAGGTTGTTGGTTGGATAGCAGATAATGCTTCCAATCACTTTGCCACCACCACCACGCTGTCTTTCACACGGTCAAGTCTCAGTAGCTTTGAGTCTGGACCGCATATTCCTCACCCTGATCCTCCTTCCTCCCACGATGCCGAGTGCCCAGAGACAACTGATTCCACACTTGGACACTCAGAAGAGCTGTTCACTTTTCCATTTGTAGATTCGGACCTCTCGCCCGGCCAGCTTCAACGAGTCAAGAGGAGAACGAGTGTAGCGATGCCCAAATATTGGAGCAGCCACGGTCACATGAAGGCAATGGTGGGAAAGTGCAATTACTGTCGCAAGAGGTGGATGATGATGATGATGAGACACAATTGTCAGAAAGTCAGGAGGAGGACCAGGGTGCAGAAGTGGAAGACGAGGTGGTGGATGATATAGTAACTGACCCAACCTGGCAGGGGAACACATAGAGTGAGGAGAGCAGCACACAGGGAGAGGGAGGCGTAGCATCACAACAGTCAGGAAGAAGCAATGTGGTGGCCGCAGACACAAGGCAGGAAAGCATTCCTCGTAACGCCAACACGACGGATGTTGCCAGTACAACTGTTAGGTCTTCCAGAGTCTGGTTGTTTTTTAAAGACAGCAGATAACCCAAAAAGGCCATTTGCACCACCTGCCGGGCCAGCATCAGCAGGGGTAGCAAAACTAGCAGCCTGACCCCCACCAGCATGATCAGGCACATGGCAGCAAAGTACCCTACTAAGTGGGCCGAATCCCAGAGTCCAGAAACAGTGTCTGTGGGTGACACCACTGCTTGTTCCGCTGTTGTGCGTGCACGCAAATCTCCTGTACATGGCGCATGCATCAAAAAGCACCATCAGCAAGCATGTCCACGCAGCGTTCAGTTTTCCCTACCCCAGTCCTTGGAATGCAAGTGCAAATACGCAGCCAAAGACCCACAGGCCACACTACTAAATTCACACATTTCGCGACTGCTTGCGCTCGAAATGTTGCCTTTTGGGCTCGTGGACACAGAAGCTTTCCACGTCCTGATGGCGGCGGCCGTCCCTCGATACTCTGTCCCTAGCCGCCACTATTTCTCCTGGTGTGCCGTCCCCGCATAACACGAGCACGTGTCCCACAACATTAGCCGTGCCCTCAGCAAAGCAGTTACTGGGAAATTCCACCTAACGACGGACACGTGGACAAGTGCTTGTGGGTAGGGCTTGTACATCTCGCTGACGGCACACTGGGTTAATATAGTGGAAGCTAGGACCCAGTTGGACCTTGGGACGAAACACGTCCTCCCGACGCCGATGATTGCAGGCCCTGGGTCAATCAGGGTTGCCCCCACATTCTACAGCTCTTGCACCTCCTCCTCTTCTTAAGCCTCCATCTCCGAAATGACCACATCAGTCGCAAACTTGAAGCAGTGCAGCAATGCCTCGGCCAAGCGGCAACAGGCTGTGCTGAAGCTAATATGCTTAGGTGACAAACCGCACAATGCTGAAGAGTTGTGGACAGCTCTGAAAGAGTAGGCAGATCTCTGGCTGACACCGCTGACCCTACAGCCATGAATGGTCATGTGTGACAATGGAACCTGGTGGTGGCTCTGAGGCGAGCTCACACACGTACCATGCCTGGCCCATATGCTTAACCTCGTGGTTCAGCGATTTCTCAAAACCTACCCGGATCTGCTTGTCAAAGTACGCCATCTGTGTGCCCATTTTAGAAAGTCAGCTACAGCTTCCACCGCCCTTGCCGTGCTTCAGCAGCATTTGCAGCTTCCAGTTCAGCGACTGATCTACGATGTCCCCATGCATTGGAACTCTACCTTGCAGATGTCAGACATCTGTACCATCCTCCAAGACTTTGAGGACTCCACTAAGATGGTGAGCGGCGATGACACCATAATTAGCTTCACCATCCAGCTTCTCTATCTTCTGAAACGCTCTCTGATCGCAAAAGAGGATACATTGCAGGCGGAGCACGATGAGATGAAGCAAGGAACCATACAGGGTAATTACACATAGCCCAGCCTCATCTCATCCCAACGTGGATTGGGTGACAATGAGGAAGAGGAGGAGGAAGAACAGGAGCTAGTTTCATGACGGTACTACCTGCACAACTGTCATACTATCTGTTCAGCGTGGATGGCCTGAGGATAGAGAGGAGGAGGAGGAGAGCATGGTCAGTCATCCTCTTGGTGAGGACACGGAAGTCTTGCCTGTTAGCAGTCTGGCACGCATGGCTGAATTTATGCTACGCTGCCTTTCCCATGACCCTCGCGTTGTCCAAAGTTTGGGTGACAGCCATTACTGGTTGGTGACACTTCTAGACCCACGCTACAAGGAAAACTTTCTGTCTCTTATTTCCTTGCAGGACAGGCCTAATAGAATAGGGCAGTACGAGAAGGCCCTTGTTGCGGAATTATTTAAAAAATTCCCATCTGAAAACGCTGGCGGCAGAGGTCACAATTCGTTGGACAACCAAGGAGTACAGGCGAGTGAGACACAACTGCAATCCAGCAGAGGCAGGGGAACATTGTCAAAGTTCTGGGACAGTTTTCTCAGACCCACCCATCGCACAGGCCCTGAGGCGCGGGGTTCTCTCCCAAGAGGGAAAAGTTTCTGAAGATGGTGAGGGAGTACCTTGCTGTCCGTACCAGCATCCACCGTGATTCCTCTGTGCCTTATAATTATTGGGTATCTAAACTGGACACATGGCATGAACTTGCTCTATACGCCTTGGTCTGCCCTGCCGCTAGTGTTTTATCACGCCGGTGGAATTATAATCGATAGGCGCATTCGCCTGTCAACTGAAAATGCTGACAGCCTGACTCTTATAGAAATGAACAAGGGCTAGATTGGGCCAGACTTCTCAACACCACTGTGTGATAGCAGTGTAACATAAACTGAAATACAGTATTTTTTTGGGGAGGTCTAACTCTATTCCCATGCACTTCTGTCTTCACACCCAGTGTAATACTATTGTAGGAACTCGAGGATTCTGATAGCGTGGGGCAATGAACAAGCAGAGACGGGTTTCTTTAGTGCAAATAGTGTATTTGTGCAACAGCAATAACACCCAAAAGCAATATGCAGATAACCCGTAGTGACATACAATTAAATAAGTCCAGCAATATTAAGTCTTTGAAACCTATATAGCAAAGTCGGCAATGTTCTTACGACGGAGTCCTCACACAAATGTGATCAAAAGGAAAGTCTGACACACTGGTGACGTAGCTGATTCAAACACTGCGGGTGTAGTAAAAGTCAGATCCAGGTATGCAGTAGCCACAGGGAAGTCCAAGAACAAGTTCACAAGTTAATCCTAGATGTGGCGTAGATTCAGGGAAGTCCAGAAACAAGTTCACATTTAATTAATATTCCAGTAAATAGTTCCAGCAGCCCTCACCGGAGGGAGTGAACGAAGGGTTAAACAACAACACAGTTCAGAAACACAGTTCTTACCGGGTAGAGTGAGCCAAGGGTTAAATTCCAAAGTCAACAGGTTAATGATAACACAGTGAGTGTAGCTTACATAGGCAGAGAATGTCCAGGGCTGCTGCTGAGAAGCACATGAAGATTAACCTGGTAAATACACAAGAGATCTGGGAGATAATAGTAAGGCAGCTGGACTGAAGGGAAACAGAAGCAGAATACTCCAGCAAGGAAGCCAGCACCTGAGCCGGGTTTTAAACAAACGAACAGGAAGTAGGGCATACAAAAACAGCAAACTCCATCTTAACAAAGGGCAAAATCATTCACAAGGTTACCTAGAAAACCCGGAATACTGACACCCAGACATGGGTACACACTTCCTGATTTTGTCTATTTGCTCTTGTCCTCCTTCTCCTCATCCTCCACATCCTCCTCCATATCACCACCATATCTACCATATCTACGTGTCTTCCAAGGAGCATTGGAGTTCCTCCAAATTTTTTGCAGTCGTTGCATTCACTGCATAGGAAAACAGTATGGGAGACCCACTTCCTAATAATGGAAACATTGTTTTCAGGAGGCCCTCCAACCTCTACGTCTCTTGCAAGGGGCATTGGAGTGCCTTCAAATTTTTGGCAGCTGTTGCATTCACTGCATAGGCAAACAGTTCCCTAATAATGGGAACATTGTTGTCAGGAGGCCCTCCGACCTCTACGTCTCTTGCAAGGGACACTGGAGTTCCTTTAAATTTTTGGCAACCATTGCATTCACTTCATAGTCAAACGGTATGGGAGACCCACTGCTTTTTAATGGGAACATGTCGTACTCGTTACTGTAGCCCAGCTCCATGTGTCTTTGAATTGTTAGTAGGGATTTTCCTAAATTTTGGCAGCTGTTGCACTCACTGCATACCCTATAACTGGATAGCAGACCCTCTCCTTTCTAATGGGAACATGTCGTTACTGTGGCCCAGCTTTATGTGTCTTTAAATTGTTAGTGGGGTATTTCCCAAATTTTTGCAGCCGTTGGACTCACTGCATACCCTATAACTGTTATGACAGAGTCACTGGTATGATCTATGAGGGGAGGTATGTGTCGCACAGGTTGCTAGCTGTAATGCACACGCCCGAGCTGAGCTGCGTGTGCGTGTGATTCCACTGGACCGTGCCGGAGAGTGAATGCCTGGAGGGGCGTAACTAGGCATTCACCCGATCCGACCAGTGTCGCACAACGGCATACGACGACAGTGCACCAAGGAGGAACCGAGCAGAGGGACCAGGTGCTACTCCAGGACAGACCCCGGACACGGCTGTTGACCCACACAGGGGAATACAGGAACAGACAGGTTAGGCTGGCACACAGACTGGTGGGTATAGGCAGGCACGACTGGTATGCAGGCAGGCGGGTATGCAGGCAGGGGGGTACAGGCAAGCACGGCTAGAGTGCAGACAGGGAGGCACTAGCAGGTTGGAACACAGGTGGGATAGGACCCAGTACACACTGGGACTCAGGAACAGAACCACAGATGTGGCGGACAAACACAGCAGAGTGAGGCCGCCCAGAGAGGTGAGCGAGAGCAGGACAAGACGAGACCGCCTAGAGCGGTGAGCGAGAGTAGAGCAGGACGAGGCCGCCTGGAGCGGTGAGCAAGAGTAGAGCAGGACGAAGCCGCCTGGAGCGGTGAGCAAGAGTAGAGCAGGACGAGGCCGCCTGGAGCGGTGAGCAAGAGTAGAGCAGGACAAGGCCGCCTGGAGCGGTGAGCAAAGGGTCAGAGCAGAGCGAGACTGCCGGAGCAGTGAGCAAAGGGTCAGAGCGGAGCGAGACTGCTGGAGCAGTGAGCAAAGGGTCAGAGCGGAGCGAGACTGCCGGAGCAGTGAGCAAAGGGTCAGAGCGGAGCGAGACTGCCGGAGCAGTGAGCAAAGGGTCAGAGCGGAGTGAGACTGCCGGAGCAGTGAGCAAAGGGTCAGAGCGGAGCGAGACTGCCGGAGCAGTGAGAAAAGGGTCAGAGCGGAGCGAGACTACCGGAGCAATGAGCAAAGGGTCAGAGCAGAGCGAGACTGCCGGAGCAGTGAGCAAAGGGTCAGAGCAGAGCGAGACTGCTGGAGCAGTGAGCAAAGGGTCAGAGCAGAGCGAGACTGCCGGAGCAGTGAGCAAAGGGTCAGAGCGGAGCGAGACTGCCGGAGCAGTGAGCAAAGGGTCAGAGCAGAGCGAGACTACCGGAGCAGTGAGCAAAGGGTCAGAGCGGAGCGAGACTGCCGGAGCAGTGAGCAAATGGTCAGAGCGGAGCGAGACTGCCGGAGCAGTGAGCAAAGGGTCAGAGCGGAGCGAGACTGCTGGAGCAGTGAGCAAAGGGTCAGAGCGGAGCAAGACTGCCGGAGCAGTGAGCAAAGGGTCAGAGCGGAGCAAGACTGCCGGAGCAGTGAGCAAAGGGTCAGAGCGGAGTGAGACTGCTGGAGCAGTGAGCAAAGGGTCAGAGCGGAGCAAGACTGCCGGAGCAGTGAGCAAAGGGTCAGAGCGGAGCAAGACTGCTGGAGCAGTGAGCAAAGGGTCAGAGCGGAGCGAGACTGCTGGAGCAGTGAGCAAAGGGTCAGAGCGGAGCAAGACTGCCGGAGCAGTGAGCAAAGGGTCAGAGCGGAGCAAGACTGCCGGAGCAGTGAGCAAAGGGTCAGAGCAGGCCAGAACTACCGGACCGGTGAGCAAGGCAGAGCAGGCTAGAACCGCCGGAGCGGTGAGCAAGGCAGAGCAGGCTAGAACCGCCGGAGCGGTGAGCAAGGCGGAGCAGGCTAGAACCGCCGGAGCGGTGAGCAAGGCAGAGCAGGCTAGAACTGCCGGAGCGGTGAGCAAGGCAGAGCAGGCTAGAACCGCCGGGGCGGTGAGCAAGGCAGAGCAGACTAGAACCGCCGGGGCGGAGAGCAAGGCAGAGCAGACTAGAACCGCCGGAGCGGTGAGCAAGGCAGAGCAGGCTAGAACCGCCGGAGCGGTGAGCAAGGCAGAGCAGGCTAGAACCGCCGGAGCGGTGAGCAAGGCAGAGCAGGCTAGAACCGCCGGAGCGGTGAGCAGGCTAGAACCGCCGGAGCGGTGAGCAAGGCGGAGCAGGCTAGAACCGCCGGAGCGGTGAGCAAGGCAGAGCAGGCTAGAACTGCCGGAGCGGTGAGCAAGGCAGAGCAGGCTAGAACCGCCGGGGCGGTGAGCAAGGCAGAGCAGGCTAGAACCGCCGGAGCGGTGAGCAAGGCAGAGCAGGCTAGAACCGCCGGAGCGGTGAGCAAGGCAGAGCAGGCTAGAACCGCCGGAGCGGTGAGCAAGGCAGAGCAGGCTAGAACCGCCAGAGCGGTGAGCAAGGCAGAGCAGGCTAGAACCGCCGGAGCGGTGAGCAAGGCAGAGCAGGCTAGAACCGCAGGGGCGGTGAGCAAGGCAGAGCAGGCTAGAACCGTCGGAGCAGTGAGCAAGGCAGAGCAGGCTAGAACCGCCGGAGCGGTGAGCAAGGCAGAGCAGGCTAGAACCGCCGGAGCGGTGAGCAAGGCAGAGCAGGCTAGAACCGCAGGGGCGGTGAGCAAGGCAGAGCAGGGAGGACAGGGCTCTGTACACACGGAACAGGCAGGAAGGGAAAGACAGAACCAGATACCCACAGGGTACTTCCAGTGAAGTAGCGAGTGGACCACAAACTCACAAACGGAAGTACAGTGACAATGAGCAGGAGTTAGGTACGATTTCAGACTCTGCAGAAAAAGGAAAGGTACGGACATAGAGAAACACAGGAAACAGGCTATAAAAGGAAACAGACAAGAACAGACACAGTAGCAAGATACAGGAACGGGTCTAAGGCGGGAGGAACAGGCTAGGAGCGTGTTCAGACAGGACAGACAAGATACAGGAGCGGGTCTAGGTATGCGGCCCCTAGAAGGCGGAACGAACAGGCTAGGAGCGTGTTCAGACAGGCCTGGAAATACAGCCTCCAGGAAAGGCAGGCAAGCAAACACAGAAAGGGACCTGAATGAAACACAATGCTCAGGCAGGGATTCATTGGAGCAGCTGGGTTAAATACCAGGTGACAGACAGCAATAGGCTGAGGACGCACAAGGGGTGTAGCCACAGCAGGTACAAGAAACAGGAAGTGATCGGGTGCCGCCCTTAAGCAGCAGAAGCAGAGGCAAGCAGACAGCATGGAGGGAAGCCAGGCTAGCAGACTGGACTGGAGATCAAGTGCACGCTCTTGCACAGTGGGAGATGGACCACTATGCAAGGACGCTGCCAGGTATGTTACACTAGCCTGTGTGAACTGAAACCAATGGACTTTCTGCCAGCATGTTATATGCTGGTGGGTTAACTCACTTAAAGGGCATGGTTTTAGGGGAATGACATAGTGATGGGAGGGACGTCATTCCCCATACCTCCACCTCCGGGTGTGGCTGAGCAACATTTAAATGTTCAGTCCTGTTTTTTTTTTGTCTGTGTTGTGTTTGGAGAGGCAAGGTCTCCTGACTGGACAGCCATAGCTCAGGAGGGAGCTAAAGGCTGGACACAACTTTTGTGAGTGACCCGCACACACATATATGGACTGTGCTATAGTTTATCCTTTTTTTGTTGCTTAGCCAAGTAAGGTTGTGTTTATTTTGCTGGAGTGTAGAGCTTTATGCTGTTAATAAAGCCTGCATAGAAAACCCGGGTTCCAGATTCTACTTCCGGAGGTGGCCGAGCGAGTCGTCCTACCACAGTTTGTGTGAGAGTGCTGGCAAGATTCCCGAAACATGTGTACCTGCCACAGAGACCAGTGGATGTCCTGGGTGAAGGCTGCCAGCCAGCCAGAGATGTCCGGCAGCATGGAGGAGCTCTTTAAGCACCTGGTGCAGAGCCAGCAGAGCCAGCAGTGCATGCAGCAGCAGCACCAGGAGACAATCAAACTGTTGCTGCAACAGATCTAGTTGCAGCAAAAGTCGCAGCAGCAGTACCAGCAGGAGCAACAAAAACACCAGCAGGAGCAGCAACAGCAGATACAGATTCTGGCGGACGCCATCCAGGGCAGAGCAACCGCCCCACCCCCAGGGCCGACTGATGACTCCCACGTTAGGAAGGCGGTAAGACGGGCCATGCAGAAGATGACCCCCGAGGATGATGTAGAAGCCTTTCTGACAGTCTTTGAGAGGGTGGCTGATCAGAAGAGACTTCCACCAGAACAGTGGGCAGAGGTTCTGGCACCATATTTGTCAGGTGAACCCCAAAAGGTATATTATGACATGGCACTGCAGGATGCCAAGGATGCGCCCCATTCTTGAGTATATCACTCAATGATTCTCATAAGCGTGAAAAATCTGATCTACAGCAGCAGGGTATATTCTGACCCAGAGGAGTATAATCTGGCCTAGGCAAATTTATACCCCGGGTCTATTTTTGCCTAGGCTATAATATACCCATGGTCTATACTCCTCTAGGGCAGAATATTAGTGTGTTTTTGCTGCTGTAGTGCTACAGTATATATAGATGCACATACACAGACCATATACCATTTCTTGTGGCTTTTGTCAGATTTTGATGCGGTCTGCAGCAGATTTCCCTCTTCCACGTGACACGAAAAAATCTGCTGTGATTCTGCACAAAAAATCCACATCATTGGGATGCGGATTTTGATGCAGATTGGCTGCTGATTTTTTCCCTGTGGAAAATCAGCAGCAAATCTAGTGCATGGGAACGGGTGGACTAGACTTACAGCATGAGTTGGAGGCATTTCATTGAACTGACAGTAGATGGTGCAGTTCGATCAGAGCATAGTTAATGTTATGTGTTGTAACTGTTAGAACCTTGCTCTTAGGTTTTTTCCTTTGCTGGTCACATGACCTTGTTGGCCTATTTAATCCTGCTCCGCCCTTCTGGCTTTGCTGGACTTCATTGTATAACTACTTTCTAGCTAGCCTGTGCTCTGTATCTAACTCTGTTAGTTTGCTTGGTCTACGGACCTCTGTGTTCTTTATATTTTGTTTGTTCGTCTGTCTGCTACTATTTCTGTTAGGAGGTGTCCCATTTTCCTCCCAGTCCTTAGTACTTGTAGGGATTCCTTCCCCACATCTATAGGTCTCCGTACAGACTAGCTTAGGACTTTAGCAGGTCTGATCGCAGGATCAGGTCCCCTGTTACATCGTAGGGATTAAGCTGAGTTCTATCGTAGGGACAGATCTCCTCTCTTTCCTTAGCTCTGGTAGCAGAACATAACAGTAAGTCCAGCCTGCAAATTCTCTAAGTAAAGATTTTTCTGTTCCATCATGGTGTCGGTTCAGGATTTGGCTCATCGCCTGCAGGGACTGTCTCTGGAGGTGGCCGAGCTCCGTCAGCACGTGAGTAACTGTCCTGGAGCACATTTCTTGGAGCCTAAGGTATGTTTGCCGGATTTATTTTTTGGTGAACACCGAGAATTTTTTTCATTTAAAAATGCTTGCTTATTGTATTTTCGTTTGAGACCCAAGTCCTCTGGGGATGAATCCCAGCGCATAGGGTTCATAATGTCACTTTTGCGCAAAGAGCCTCAGGAGTGGGCCTTTTCTTTGCAACCTAGTGATACATGCTTCAGATCAGTGGATAGTTTTTTTTCTGCTTTGGGGCTATTATATGATGATCCTGACCGTGTCTCATCAGCTGAGACTGAGTTAAGACGTTTGAGACAGGGATCAGGTAATGTGGAAAAATATTGTACTCATTTCCGTCGTTGGTCTACTCAAACAGGGTGGAACGATTCTGCTCTGAAAAGTCTATTTCTTGCTGGGCTCAATGAACGGGTTAAAGACCTGCTAATTGCTTATCCTACACCTGAAGATTTGCAACAGGCTATGCAATTAGCTATACGGGTGGATAGGAGACTGTGTGCAAGGGTTAATGAGAGCAAATCCTCTGCTATGTCAGTTTCTGGTTATGAGAATGTGTGTACTAACAGTGGTGAACCGATGGAGATTGGATCGGTGGCACCTCGCTCTCAAGAAAAAGACCGTAGATTTTCTGAAGGCTTGTGTTTCTATTGCGGAAAATCTGGTCATTTGATTAAAGGCTGTGAGCTTCGTATGAAGAAAGAAAAAAAAATGGTCAGTCATGCCCGTATTGCCTGTTTAAATTCCAAGGGTGTATTTTTAGCTGCTTCCACGATTGCTCAGGAAAAATTAATGGAATTTTGGGTGTTTGTTGATTGTGGGTCTACTCTGAATGTAATTGATGGGGGATTCTTGGAAAGACTCAATTTAAAACCCGAACCTTTATCATCCCCCATTGCTGTGGTTTCTGTGGATGGTTCCCCTTTGAAGAATATTACTCTCAAGGTCTGTGAATTTCCTCTCACTATTAATGGTGTTCACCATGAGAAATTGGATTTGGTAGTTTTGAATAACTTGCCTTCTCCAGTAATATTGGGATTGCCCTGGTTAAAATTTCACAATCCTGTACTGGATTGGTCTACCAGTGAAATTAAATCCTGGAGCCATAAATGTTATGACAAGTGTTGTAACGGGCGTATTGCAGCTTTGGATAGGGGAGAATTGCCTGTTCCTATTCAGGATTTTTGGAGAGTTTTTTCTGAGAAGGAATCGCAGGTTTTGCCTCCTCATAGAGACTATGATTGTTCTATTGAATTTGTCCCTGGAGCGACTCTTCCTAAAAGTCGTTTATTTAACCTTACTATTCCTGAGAGGAAGGCTTTGGAGGAATACATACAGACAAGTTTGGCCGCCGGTCACATTAGGCCCTCTAAGTCTCCTGTGGCGGTTGGATTTTTTTTTGTAAAAAAAAAAGGACGGCGGTTTACGTCCTTGTCTGGATTTTCGTGAGATTAACAAAATTACTGTACGCAATCCTTACCCACTGCCATTGATTCCTGATCTGTTTAACCAGTTAATGGGGGCTAAGTGGTTCTCTAAAATTGACCTTAAGGGGGCATACAATCTGTTGCGCATGAAGGAGGGTGACGAATGGAAGACTGCTTTTAACACTCCTGTGGGTCATTTTGAGAATCTGGTTATGCCTTTTGGTCTTACTAATGCTCCTGCATTTTTTCAGAATCTTATTAATGACATCCTTAGACCTTTGATCGGCAAAAATGTGGTTGTGTATTTGGATGACATTTTGATTTATTCGCCGGATCTGGAGTCTCATTGGCGTAGCGTACGTGAGGTATTACAGTTATTAATGGACAATTCGCTTTTTGCTAAGCTGGAGAAATGTGAGTTCGCTGTACAGAGAATTAGTTTTTTGGGTTACATTATCTCCAGCGAAGGTTTTGAGATGGACCCGGTTAAAGTTCAAGCTGTACAGGAATGGCCTAGGCCTATTGGTTTGAAATCGATACAGAGGTTTTTAGGTTTCGCCAATTATTACAGAAAATTCATAAAAAATTTTTCTAGTATTGTCAAACCTCTGACCGATCTCACCAGGAAAGGTGCTGATGCGGTTCAGTGGTCTTCTGAGGCCATTGAAGCTTTTGTGTATCTCAAGGAGAGGTTCACCTCTGCTCCCATCCTTATGCAGCCTGATGTGACTAAGCCGTTTTTGGTTGAGGTTGATGCTTCCTCTGTGGGGGTTGGCGCAGTATTGTCTCAGGATAACGGGGATGGATTACATCCCTGTGCCTTTTTTTCAAAAAAATTTTCGGAGACTGAACTGAATTACGATATTGGTAATCGGGAATTATTGGCTATTAAACTCGCATTTGAACACTGGCGCCACTTCTTGGAAGGTGCGGAATTTCCCGTTCAGGTTCTTACGGATCATAAAAATCTGATATATCTTGATGCTGCCAAGCGCCTGAATGCCCATCAGGCTAGGTGGGCACTGTTTTTCTCGCGGTTTAATTTCTCCGTTACTTACATCCCTGGTACTAAGAATGTTAAGGCGGATGCCTTGTCTCGCAGTTTTTCTCCCATAGTCGGTGCTGAGAAAGAGGAGAACATTTTGCAAGAAGGTGTTGTGATAGCTGCTTTGGACTCCGTTTTGGAAGATGAGATTCTTAAAGCACAGGAGAATGCCCCATCTAACACTCCTCATGGGAGGTTGTTTGTGCCTGGGACCTTTAGGAGAGATTTGTTTGTTGAGTGTCACGAATCTCGGTTGGCAGGTCATCCCGGAATCTCTGAGACCAAGAGACTGGTGGGTCGCAGTTTTTGGTGGCCTGGATGGCAGAAGGAAGTCATTAAGTGGGTGCGTCAATGTACTATATGTGCTAGATCTAAGTCCTCACATACTCCTGCTGCGGGGTTGCTTTGTCCTTTGGAGGTTCCTACCTCCTGGAGAATTAATCCGGTATTTCATGTCTCTCTGTTGAAAAAAGCTGTTGTATCGGATTGTGACGCCTCTGCCTCTGTTCCTCCGGTGGTGGAGGACGGGGAATATGAAATTTCTCGCATCCTTAACTCTAGACGGTATAGAGGTAGTTTGCAGTATCTTGTGGCCTGGAAAGGTTTCGGACCCGAGGATAACTCTTGGGTGAGGTCGGAAGATGTTTCCGCGTCCAGACTTATCAGAGCGTTTCACAGGAGATTTCCTGATAAGCCTGGTCCTAGGGGATCCGGAGGATCCTCTTAGAAGGGGGGGGTACTGTTAGAACCTTGCTCTTAGGTTTTTTCCTTTGCTGGTCACATGACCTTGTTGGCCTATTTAATCCTGCTCCGCCCTTCTGGCTTTGCTGGACTTCATTGTATAACTACTTTCTAGCTAGCCTGTGCTCTGTATCTAACTCTGTTAGTTTGCTTGGTCTACGGACCTCTGTGTTCTTTATATTTTGTTTGTTCGTCTGTCTGCTACTATTTCTGTTAGGAGGTGTCCCATTTTCCTCCCAGTCCTTAGTACTTGTAGGGATTCCTTCCCCACATCTATAGGTCTCCGTACAGACTAGCTTAGGACTTTAGCAGGTCTGATCGCAGGATCAGGTCCCCTGTTACATCGTAGGGATTAAGCTGAGTTCTATTGTAGGGACAGATCTCCTCTCTTTCCTTAGCTCTGGTAGCAGAACATAACAGTAACTTGTTATGAATGTTTCTCCCTGCTCTCTATGATATGCACTTTAAGTTCCTATTCTTTAAGTGTGAGTTCCTATTCTATCCTGATAAGGTATATAAAGTGAACTTGGAACACCTCCAACAAAAAAATAAGTTTTCCAATTTTGACAACAATGGAAGACCAACTGTATGATCAGATTTGAGATTCTACACTGCAACAGGACAAAAGTAGTGTGAACTCGATCATCGACAACCTGATGGATCATTTTCAAACAGATCACAACATTTCATCTGCCTACCACCCACAAACAAATGGCCAGCGGGAACGTGACAATCGAACACTCAAAGAATCTCTTAGCAAGCTTGTCATTGACCAAGGAACTAACTGGGACCAGTTCATCCCTGGTGTTTTGTTTGCCTATTACACATCTGTGCATGCCTCAACCAAGTGCACTCCATTTAAGGTCATGTATGGACGAAAGGCTAAGTTCTTATTGACCTCAATACATCAGCAAATGACACTGTGGATGTCATGTCTCTTTCAGATGATGCCAACCCTGATGTGCTAAATACACTCACAACCATTCATAACAGGATCCACTCAACTGTAAGTACCAACATCCATTCTGCTCAGGAACACGAAAAGTGTACCTTTAATCACCGACACAACAGCAACAAAGAAATCACTGTTGGCACCATTGTTTATATCAAGAATCAATATCGTATTCATCGCATGGGTTCAAATATGGAACCACGCTGGGTTGGACCCTACTTAGTTGTGGAATCCTTAACCAAGGAATGAGTAAAACTTAAGAACAATAAGACTGGCAAGATACTAAGCAACACCTACCATGCCAGCAACCTTAAGATTTACCAGGATGAAGAGACTTCTCTACTACCCCAGTCCCCTGATGACTGTCCCAGTGACTCTGCCACAGAGAAACACAATCAAAGCAAGACTTTCAACCCACTACCAAGTTCAGGAAGGAAGTATCTTACCACCACTCTTGACCTTATGTTTAGTAGGGTTGTGTACTTTGGATGCACAAGAGATCTTGGACAACCACAGCGTACATATAAAACCAAAGGTGATGGGAACTGCTACTTTCGGGCCATCAGCCCTGTTCCTGACAGGAACAGAGGACAACTACTCCCTTCTCAGAGCTAAAGTCATCCACCACATGAAAACTGACTTGTCCAAAAAACTACAGGGCTACTTTAATCAAAATGTGAATGAATATGTGAACACCTCTGCCATCTCTCGTGATGGAGTCTGGGCAACTGATGCAGAAATCATGGCCACAGCAAATCTGTTGAGTTGTGACATCGTCATCCACACAAAAGTCGGTGACACCATGGATTGGTTGACCTATCCCGCAAACTTCAATCTGCAGTCAACAACAGAGCATGCACTTTATTTTGAAAACAAGCATGATCATTTTAATGTTGTTATCAGTGTTCACTTATCATTTTAATGTTATCAGTGTTTACCTTTGAACGTTTATATTGTAGTGTCCTGTCACCAGCCATGTGTACGATTATCGGCCGAAAGCCTCTCTGGAACCAATAATCGCCCCATGTAAAGGTACCTTTATAAGTTGAAGTTTCAGAATGTTATGAACAAGTTTTTTATGAACCATCAAGGTTTTCTAGTTGAAGTAAAAAAAGTCTGTGTGTTTAGAGTTTGAAACAATAAAATGTTGAAAAATTGTTTTCTGGTTGAAGTAACAAAAGTCTGTGTGTTTAGAGTTTTAAACAATAAAATGTTGAAAAATTATGTAATTCTTGAGTATATCACTCAATGGTGCTCATAAACGTGAAAAATCTGATCTTTAATATACTTTAATATACTTTAATATTTAATATACTCAAGAACAGGGCCCCAGACATCGTACAGGGGCCCCAGACATCACACATCGCACAGGGGCCCCAGACATCACACAGGATTGAGTGATATACTCAAGAACAAGGCCCCAGACATCGCACAGGGGGTCCCAAACAGTGCACAGGGGACCTAGACATCACACAGGGGCACCAGACATCGCACAGGGGCCCCAGACAACACACATGCGCGCTGTCTCTCCCCCACCCTTGCGCCCTGTCTCTGCCCCCCTGTGCGTTGTCTGGGGCCCTGTGCACTGTCTCTGCCCCCCTGTGTGCTGCCTGGGGCCCCATTATTGAGTATATCACTCAATGGTTCTCAAAAGCGTGAAAAATCTGACCTACAGCAGCTGGGGTATATTCTGACCCGGAGGGGTATAATCTGGCCTAGGACAATTTATACCCCGGGGTATAGTTTGGCCTAGGCCAGAATATACCCGGGGAATATTCTGGCCCATAGGAGTATAATCTGGCCTACGCTAATTTATACCCCGGGTTATAGTTTGGCCTAGGCCAGAATATACCCGGGGTATAATCTGCCCTAGGCCACTTTAACCTCGGGTTTATTCTTGGCATGGGATTAATCTGGCCTGTTACACCGGGAGATCTTAAACTATTGTAGGTCCTGCCCCACCAGCCAGATAACCCCGCCCACATCCCACTTCCGTAGCCCCTTAGTTCCCATACCTGTGATAGAAGTTCCCTTTGAAAGGATTGCCATGGACCTCGTGGGCCCCTTAGTTAAATCGGCACTCGGAACTCGTCCAGTAGGAGCATAGCTCGGGAACTTGTCCACATCTTTGCCAGGACCGGCCTGCCAAAGGAAATCCTGATGGAGCAAGGAACCCCATTCATGAGCAAGGTGATGAAGGAGCTGTGTAAAGTGCTTCGAATTACCCAGCTGTGAACCTCCGTCTACCATCCGCAGACCGATGGCCTGGTGGAGCGCTTTAATAAAACTCTGAAAGCAATGCTCAAAAAGGTCTTCAAGAAGGATGGTCGAGACTGGGACTACCTGCTTCCGTTTCTACTGTTTTCCATCAGGGAAGTTTCCCAAGCCTCCACTGGCTTCTCTCCGTTTGAGCTTCTGTATGGCCGGCATCCAAGGGGTCTTCTAGATATCACCAAGGAAATCTGGGAGGCTGAGGTCACCCCCCCACCGGAGCATCATCGAACATGTCGCCCAGTTACAGGAGAGAATGGCGAAAGTGATGCCCATGGTGAAGGAACATCTCTTCCGGGCACAGGAAGTCCAGACGAGGGTGTATAACAGGTCGGCAAGGCTGAGACAGTTCCAGCCTGGGGATCGCGTTCTGGTTCTCATTCCCACTGTTGAAAGTAAATTCTTGGCCAAGTGGCAAGGCCCGATTGAGGTGGTGGAGAAACTCAGTGAAGTGAACTACCGAGTCCACCAGCCTGGCCAAAGAAAGCCACACCAAGTATACCATGTGAATTTGCTCAAGCCGTGGCGGGACTGGGAACCGGTGGAAACTCCTTGCCTGGGAGCCACTCCTGAAGGCAAAGTGGAAGATGTCACTATAGCAGAGACTCTATCGCAGGCCCAGAAGCAACAATGTCGAGAACTACTACAGCGAAATCGGGAGTTGTTCTCAGAGTTGCCAGGGCATACTCAGGTGGTAGAGCATGACGTACTTACAGAGCCACATGTAAGAGTGAATCTGAAGCCGCACCAGATTCCGGAAGCACGCTGGAAGGTGATCTCCGACGAGGTAAAGAGGATGTTAGACCTCGGGGTAATAGAGGAGTCAAAGAGTGGGTGGTCAAGCCCAATCGTCCTCGTGCCAAAACTCAGTGGAGAATGGAGATTTTGTAATGACTACCGCCGGCTGAATGAGGTATCCAAGTGTGACGCGTACCTCATGCCCCGCGTCGACGAACTCATCGAGAGGCTTGGACCGACGAGGTACATCACCACTCTTGACCTGGCGAAGGGCTACTGGCAGATCCCCATGTCCTAGACAGCCAAGGAGAAGACAGCTTTCTCGACACCTGATGGGTGCTTTCAATATACTCTGATTCCATTTGGACTACTGGGAGCCCCAGCCACCTTCCAGAGGGCTATGGATCGGATCCTAGCCCCACATAAGAAGTATGCCGCAGCCTATCTAGACGACATTAATACAAAATGAGATGGAACTATTTAAATGGGTATGGACCATAGTATCAAAAAAGGGTCCTCCCAGACTAAATGTATGAAACAATGCTGAACAAAAAAGGAGTTGTGACCCAAGAAGCAGTCAAAGCAGCAATAATAAAACGTAATGACATTTATTAAATCCATTAAAAAACAGAACTAATCGCACACATAATCGTGGAGGGTGAGAGATAAAAAGACACAAACATGTGACAAATTTGGCACTGCTGTGTAATATAATATTGCACATAGGGTGTCTAGACATCTGGAAGAACTAAGATGCAAAGGGACAAAATCCATATGAGGAAAGTATCTAAGGTCAATTGTAAAGTCCCTATAACAATTAATTAATGCATGTCCAACGTAATTCCAGTATTGGCCAGAGGGGCCTTCTGTCCAGAAAAAACACAATAGCGTATACGACCAGTAAACTCACCCATAAAGTGCTGCAGTGCCAAATTGAGTCAAACAGACAAACAAACAGGAGCCCCTATGTGCGTTTCGCGTGGGCTTCGTTAGTTCTTCCAGGTGTCTAGACACCCTATGTGCAATATTATATTACACAGCAGTGCCAAATTTGTCACACGTTTGTGTCTTTTTATCTCTCACCCTCCACGATTATGTGTACGATTAGTTCTGTTTTTTAATGGATTTAATAAATGTCATTACGTTTTATTATTGTTGCATTGACTGCTTCTTGGGTCACAACTCCTTTTTTTTATCTAGATGACATTGTAGTCTTTAGCCCAGACTGGGCTAGTCATCTACCTAAGCTACAGGCTTTTCTGGATGCTCTAAGGAAGGAGAGATTTACTATAAATCCGAAAAAATGTGCCGTCGGAAAAGAGGAGGCCAAGTACTTGGGCTATGTCGTCAGCAGAGGCGAAATAAAGCCGCAAGTTAATAAAGTGGAGGCAATCCAGACCTGGCCGAAACCCCTCTCCAAGAAGCAATTGAGACCGTTCCTGGGAATGGTGGGATATTACCAGTGGTTTATCCCAAATTTTGCCATGATGGCCGCGCCACTGACTGATCTCCTAAAAGGCACCAGATCAACCATGGTGAAGTGGACGGAGGAAACAGAGACCGCGTTTCAACTGTTGAAGTCAGCACTGTTGAAGTCAGAGTTTGTGGTCCAGATAAACGCTTCAGAGGCTGGTCTAGGAGCCGTATTCTCTCAAGAGATAAAAGGGGAAAAACTACGCAATAGTAGAAAAAGAGTGTTTAGCCATGAAGTGGGCCGTAGATACACTAAGATACTACTTCTAGGCCGGAAGTTTAAGTTGATGTCAGGCCATACCCCATTGAGATGGTTGAAGGAAAAGAGGGGTAAAAATGCCAGGGTAACTAGATGGTTCCTAGCTCTTCGGGACTTCAACTTTCACGTAGAGCATAGGCCCGGAAAGTTACACGGGAACGCTGATGCCCTTTCTAGAATTCCCTGTCTGGTATCGGAGGGTGCTCAAACCCCCGGCTTTGGGCAGAGGGGGGAAATATGTGACAGAGTCACTGGTATGATCTATGAGGGGAGGTATGTGTCGCACAGGTTGCTAGCCTGTGTGAACTGAAACCAATGGACTTTCTGCCAGCTTGTTATGCTGGTGGGTTAACTCACTTAAAGGGCGTGGTTTTAGGGGAATGACATAGTGATGAGAGGGACGTCATTCTCCATAACTCCACCTCTAGGTGTGGCTGAGCAACGTTTAAATGTTCAGTCCTGTTTTTTTTTGTCTGTATTGTGTTTCGAGAGGCAATGTCTCCAGACTGGACAGCCATAGCTCAGGAGGGAGCTGAAGGCTGGACACAACTTGTGTGAGCGACCCACACACACATATATGGACTGTGCTATAGTTTATCATTTTTTTGCTGTTTAGCCAAGTAAGGCTGTGTTTATTTTGCTGGAGTGCAGAGCTTTATGCTGTTAATAAAGCCTGCAAAGAAAACCCGGGTTCCTGAGTCTACTTCCGGAGGTGGCCAAGCGAGTCATCCTACCACACTGAATAGCAGACCCTCTCCTTTCTAATGGGAACATGTCATTACTGTGGGCCAGCTCTATGTGTCTTTAAATTGTTAGTGGGGTTTTTCCTAAATTTTGGCAGCCGTTGGACTCACTGCATACCCTATAACTGTATAGCAAACCCTCTCCTTTCTAATGGGAACATGTTGTTTCTGTGGCCCAGCTCTATGTGTCTTTAAATTGTTAGTGGGGTTTTTCCTAAATTTTGGCAGCCATTGAACTCACTGCATAGCCTATAACTGGATAGCAGACCCTCCGCTTTGTAATGGGAACATGTCGTTACTGTGGCCCAGCTCTATGTGTCTTTAAATTGTTAGTGGGGTTTTTCCTAAATTTTGGCAGCCATTGGACTCACTGCATACCCCATAACTGGATAATAGACCCTCTCCTTTCTAATGGGAACATGTTCTTACTGTGGCTCAGCTCTATGTCTCTTTAAATTGTTAGTGGGGTTTTTCCTAAATTTTTCAGCCGTTGGACTGACTCCATACCCCATAACTGGATAGCAGACCCTCTCCTTTCTAATGGGAACATGTAGTTACTGTGGGCCAGCTCTATGTGTCTTTAAATTGTTAGTGGAGTTTTTCATAAATTTTGGCAGCTTTTGGACTCACTCCATACCCTATAACAGTATAGCAGACTCTCTCCTTTATAATGGGAACATGTTGTTACTGTGGCCCAGCTCTATGTGTCTGTAAATAGTTAGTGGGGTTTTTCCTAAATTTTGGCAGCTGTTGGACTCACTGCATACCCTATGACTGGATAGCAGACTCTCTCCTTTCTAATGGGAACATGTCATTACTGTGGCCCAGCTCTATGTGTCTGTAAATTGTTAGTGGGGTTTTTCCTAAATCTTGGAAGCCGTTGAACTCACTGCATACCCTATAACTGGATAGCAGACCCTCCGCTTTCTAATGGGAACACGTCGTTACTGTTGCCCAGCTCTATGTGTCTGTAAATTGCTAGTGGGGTTTTTCCGAAAATTTGGCAGCCTTTGTACTCACTGCATACCCCATAACTGGATAGTAGACCCTCTCCTTTCTATTGGGAACATGTCGTTACTGTGGCTCAGCTCTATGTGTCTTTAAATTGTTAGTGGGGTTTTTCCTAAATTTTGTCAGCCGTTGGACTGACTCCATACCCTATAACTGTATAGCAGACCATCTGCTTTCTAATGGGAACATGTCATTATTGTGGCCCAGCTCTATGTGTCTTTAAATTGTTAGTGGGGTTTTTCCTAAATTTTGGCAGCCGTTGGACTCACTGCATACCGTATAAATGGATAGCAGACCCTCTCCTTTCTAATGGGAACATGTCGTTACTGTGGCCCTGCTCTATGTGTGTTTAAATTGTTAGTGTGGTTTTTCCCAAATTTTGGGAGCCCTTGCAGTCACAGCTTGGGCATTACCACTATAGGAAACTCACTTCTTTATAATGGGAACATTTTTTTTACTGAGACCCTACTCTATGTCTCTTCAAAGGGATATTGGGTTGTGTCCAAATTTTTGGCAACCCTTGCAGTCACTGCATAAGCAATAACAGTATAGGAGACCCACTCTTTAATAATGGGAACAACAAAGCATAGCCAACTGCTGGCCCTTTAAGAATAGTAAGGCTGTAAAAATAGTGTTCCTGACTTTCACAATCCCTCCTTCATAAATGAAACAGGATGTATCTGATGGTGTTTCACACACCACATGGCCAGATAAGGTTGTAAAATGTTAAAATGACATTTCCCAGTGAATGCATTTGTCACGGCTGAAAGCAATGCAAAAGTGCAAAAACGCATCAAAAACGCTATGTGTGAACATAGCCCAAGGTGTGGAGGAGCATTTTTTTGGGTTATTTATTTTGCCTTATATACAAGTCATTACCCTGGAAAGGATGTTGCTTGACATATTTCCCAGGAAATTCTATTTTGGCTTCGTTCTTGTATGTTTTATTGTGAGTCCGTAAAAGTGGCGTAATACCTCTGACAACATTGTTGACAGCAGTGACCTGGGAGTCAGAAATGCTTCCAGGTGTCTTCCCCATGCTGTTCTCATGTCATTTGAGCACTGTTCCCATCGATTTGGGCAATTTTTAGGCTCTCTGCAGACCGCTGGGGGGTGCCGCCGTAAAAGTGCTCGAGTTTCCCATAGACTTACATTGGGCTCGTTACTCGGACCGAGAACTCGAGCATTCCAATTTGCTCTACCCGAGCAATGAGTACCCGAGCATTTTAGTGCTCGCTCATCACGAGTCCTCACTACTGAGCGAGCTAGAATGTATGGGCTGCAGTCAGGACCTGGAAGGAGCCAATACATTCTAGGCTCAACCATGGAGAGATGACACCAAGGAGTTGAGGTGTTTTGTGGGCGCAGATAAGTGGATGTTCTGGTATGGGTGCTGCATGTTGGAGGGCTGCTCAGGGAGCAGGGGAATTTTGTAGGTGTGGGGAAGGAGGGGGTGCTGTTACTTGCATGGGGCTGTGTGCTGGGGGTCTGCATGGGAAAGGAGGGGCCCTGTTACTTGCATGGGGCTGCATGCTGTGGGTCTGCATTGGAAAGGAGGAGGCCCCCTTACTTGCATGGGGCTGCATGCTGGGGGTCTGCGTGGGGAAGGAGGGGGCACTGTTGCTTGCATGGAGCTGGGGGTCTGCATTGGAAGGAAGGGTGTTCTGTTACTTGCGTGGGGCTGCATGCTCGGGGTCTGCGTGGAGAAGAAGGGGGTGCTGTTACTTGCATGGGGCTGCGTGCTGGGGGTCTGTGTGGGGAGGGAGGGGCACTGTTACTTGCATGGGGTTGCGTACTGGAGGTCTGCGTGAGAAAGGAGGGGGTCCTGTTACTTGCATAGGGCTGCGTGCTTGGGGTCTGCGTGAGGAAGGAGGGGGTCCTGTTACTTGCATGGAGACGCGTGCTGGGGGTCTACATGGGGAAGGAGGAGGTGCTTTTTGTTGTGTGAGGCTGCATACTGGGGAACTGCGTGGGGAAGGAGGGGGTGCTGTTGCTTGCATGGGCCTGGGGGTTTGTGTGGGGAAGGAGGTGATCCTGTTAATTGCGTGGGGCCGGGGGTCTATATGGGAAAGGAGGGGGTCCTGTTACTTGCATGGGATTGCGTGCTGGGGATCTGCACTGGAAAGGAGAGGGTGCTGTTACTTGCATGGGGCACTGTGCAGGGGGTCTATGTGGGGAAGGAGGGGGTACTGCTTCTTGTGTGAGGCTGCATGCTGGGGGTCTGCGTGGAGAAGGGGGAGGTGCTGTTGCTTGCGTGTGCCTGCGTGCTGGCGGTCTATGTGGGGAAGTAGGGGGCCCTGTCACTTGCACAGCCTCCGTAGGTGGAATCGTGATCCAACCGCAGGTGTTAACATGTTAAATGCCGCTGTCAATCTTTGACGGCGGTATTTAACTGACGCTTACATGAAGCGTGTCACTAACGCCGCCCATGGGCACCCATGTCACATGACTGCAGGTCGCCGATGGGTTGGCGTGACAACCCGAAGTCTGCAGGAGCCCCCTACGGTTGTCATTGCCAGATTGCTATGAGCGCCGCCCAGCGGTTGGCGCTCATTGTAAGTGAGCATTTCTGCTACACACAGGCAATCAGCTTCTAGACTCCCATGGAGACTATTGAAGCATGCAAAAAGTAAAAAAAAAATTTTTGGAAAAATAAGTTTAAATCAGTCCCCTTTACGCCCCATTCAAAAGAAAACAATAAAAAGAAAAATCAAATATACACATTTGGTATCGCCGCGTTCAGAATCACCTGATCTATCAATATATAAAAAGAATGAATCTGATCGCACCTGTTCACACCTATTTCTTATTTTGTAAGTGGCAGCCAGTTTTTTCTGATTCTATGTATAAGCTTTGACTGTGCACTCTTCCTCTAGGCCACAGGTGCTTTTAATTGCAGCAGGATCTTATTATCCCACACACAAGCAGACATTTGTCTCTTAGAGAGGAGTTCACATTGATAGGGTCCTGGTATTTTGAGAGACGCCTTACTGCGGCTACCAGGTGCACATGAATTGTGGGGCCCATTATTCTGTATGGAAGACTATGTGGGGCCCATTATTCTGTATGGAGGACTATGTGGTGCCCATTATTCTGTATAGAGGACTATGTGGGGCCCATTATTCTGTCTGGAGGACTATGTGGGGCCCATTATTCTCTATGGAGGACTATGTGGTGCCCATTATTCTGTATGGAGGACTATGTGAGGCCCAATATTCTGTATAGAGGACTATGTGGGGCCCATTATTCTGTATGGAGGACGATGTGGGGCCCATTATTCTGTATGGAGGACGATGTGGGGCCCATTATTCTGTATGGAGGACGATGTGGGGCCCATTATTCTGTATGGACGACAATGTGGGGCCCATTATTCTGTATGGAGGACGATGTGGGGCCCATTATTCTGTATGGAGGACTATGTGGGGCCTGTTATTCTGTATGGAAGACTATGTGGGGCCCATTACTCTGTGTGGAGGACTATGTAGGGCCCATTATTCTGCATGGAGGACGATGTGGGCCCATTATTCTGTTTGGAGGACTATGTAGGGCCCATTATTCTGTATGGAGGACTATGTGGGGCACATTATTTTGTGTGGAGGACGATGTGGGGCCCATTATTCTGTATGGAGGACGATGCGGGGCCCATTATTCTGTATGGACGACGATGTGGGGCCCATTATTCTGTATGGAGGACGATGTGGGGCCCATTATTCTGTATGGAAGACTATGTGGGGCCCATTATTCTGTATGGAGGACTATGTGGTGCCCATTATTCTGTATAGAGGACTATGTGGGGCCCATTATTCTGTCTGGAGGACTATGTGGGGCCCATTATTCTCTATGGAGGACTATGTGGTGCCCATTATTCTGTATGGAGGACTATGTGAGGCCCAATATTCTGTATAGAGGACTATGTGGGGCCCATTATTCTGTATGGAGGACGATGTGGGGCCCATTATTCTGTATGGAGGACGATGTGGGGCCCATTATTCTGTATGGAGGACGATGTGGGGCCCATTATTCTGTATGGACGACAATGTGGGGCCCATTATTCTGTATGGAGGACGATGTGGGGCCCATTATTCTGTATGGAGGACTATGTGGGGCCTGTTATTCTGTATGGAAGACTATGTGGGGCCCATTACTCTGTGTGGAGGACTATGTAGGGCCCATTATTCTGCATGGAGGACGATGTGGGCCCATTATTCTGTTTGGAGGACTATGTAGGGCCCATTATTCTGTATGGAGGACTATGTGGGGCACATTATTTTGTGTGGAGGACGATGTGGGGCCCATTATTCTGTATGGAGGACGATGCGGGGCCCATTATTCTGTATGGACGACGATGTGGGGCCCATTATTCTGTATGGAGGACGATGTGGGGCCCATTATTCTGTATGGAAGACTATGTGGGGCCCATTATTCTGTATGGAAGACTATGTGGTGCCCATTATTCTGTATGGAGGACTATGTGAGGCCCATTATTCTGTATAGAGGACTATGTGGGGCCCATTATTCTGTATGGAGGACTATGTGGGGCCCATTATTCTGTATGGAGGACTATGTGGGGCTCATTATTCTGTAGAGGACTATATGGGGCCCATTATTCTGTATAGAGGACTATGTGGGGCCCATTATTCTGTATGGAGGACTATGTGGGGCCCATTATTCTGTATGGAGGACTATGTGGGGCTCATTATTCTGTAGAGGACTATATGGTGCCCATTATTCTGTATAGAGGACTATGTGGAGTCCATTATTCTGTATGGAGCACTATGTGCGGCCCGTTATTCTGTATGGAGGACGATGTGGGGCCCATTATTCTGTCTGGAGGACTATGTAGGGCCTATTACTCTGTATGGAGGACTATGTGGGGCCCATTATTCTGTGTGGAGGACTATGTGGTGCCCATTATTCTGTATGGAGGACGATGTGGGCCCATTATTCTGTATGGAGGACTATGTAGGGCCCATTATTCTGTATGGAGGACTATGTGGAGCCCATTATTCTGTATGGAGGACTATGTGGGGCTCATTATTCTGTATGGAGGACTATGTGGGGCCCATTATTCTGTATGGAGGACTATGTGGGGCTCATTATTCTGTAGAGGACAATGTGGGGCCCATTATTCTGTATGGAGGACGATGTGGGGCCCATTATTCTGTATGAAGGACGATGTGGGGCCCATTATACTGTATGGACGACAATGTGGGGCCCATTATTCTGTATGGAGGACGATGTGGGGCCCATTATTCTGTATGGAGGACTATGTGGGGCCTGTTATTCTGTATGGAGGACTATGTGGGGCCCATTATTCTGTGTGAAGGACTATGTAGGGCTCATCATTCTGTATGGAGGACGATGTGGGCCCATTATTCTGTTTGGAGGACTATGTAGGGCACTTTATTCTGTATGGAGGACTATGTGGGGCCCATTATTCTGTGTGGAGGACGATGTGGGGCCCATTATTCTGTATGGAGGATGATGCGGGGCCCATTATTCTGTATGGACGACGATGTGGGGCCCATTATTCTGTATGGAGGACTATGTGGGGCCCATTATACTGTATGGAGGACTACGTGGGGCCCATTATTCTGTATGGAAGACTATGTGGGGCCCATTATTCTGTATGGAAGACTATGTGGTGCCCATTATTCTGTATGGAGGACTATGTGAGGCCCATTATTCTGTATAGAGGACTATGTGGGGCCCATTATTCTGTATGGAGGACTATGTGGGGCCCATTATTCTGTATGGACGACGATGTGGGGCCCATTATTCTGTATGGAGGACTATGTGGGGCCCATTATACTGTATGGAGGACTATGTGGGGCCCATTATTCTGTATGGAAGACTATGTGGGGCCCATTATTCTGTATGGAAGACTATGTGGGGCCCATTATTCTGTTTGGAAGACTACGTGGGGCCCATTATTCTGTATGGAAGACTATGTGGTACCCATTATTCTGTATGGAGGACTATGTGAGGCCCATTATTCTGTATGGAGGACTATGTGAGGCCCATTATTCTGTATAGAAGACTATGTGGTGCCCATTATTCTGTATGGAGGACTATGTGGGGCCCATTATTCTGTATGGAGGACTATGTGGGGCCCGTTATTCTGTATGGAGGACGATGTGGGGCCCATTATTCTCTATGGAGGACTATGTGGTGACGTTATTCTGTATGGAGGACTATGTAAGGCCCATTATTCTGTATAAAGGACTATGTGGGGCCCATTTTTCTGTATAGAGGACTATGTGGAGTCCATTATTCTGTATGGAGGACTATGTGGGGCCCGTTATTCTGTATGGAGGACGATGTGGGGCCCATTATTCTGTATGGACGACAATGTGGGGCCCATTATTCTGTATGGAGGACGATGTGGGGCCCATTATTCTGTATGGAGTACTATGTGGGGCCTGTTATTCTGTATGGAGGACTATGTAGGGCCCATTATTCTGTGTGGAGGACTATGTAGGGCCCATTATTCTGTATGAAGGACGATGTGGGCCCATTATTCTGTATGGAGGACTATGTAGGGCCCATTATTCTGTATGGAGGACTATGTGGGGCCCATTATTCTGTGTGGAGGACTATGTAGGGCCCATTATTCTGTATGGAGGACGATGTGGCCCATTATTCTGTGTGGAGGACTATGTAGGGCCCATTATTCTGTATGGAGGACTATGTGGAGCCCATTATTCTGTATGGAGGACTATGTGGGGCTCATTATTCTGTATGGAGGACTATGTGGGGCCCATTATTCTGTATGGAGGACTATGTGGGGCTCATTATTCTGTAGAGGACTATGTGGGGCCCATTATTCTGTATAGAGGACTATGTGGAGTCCATTATTCTGTATGGAGGACTATGTGGGGCTCATTATTCTGTAGAGGACTATGTGGGGCCCATTATTCTGTATAGAGGACTATGTAGAGTCCATTATTCTGTATGGAGGACTATGTGGGGCCCATTTTTCTGTATAGAGGACTATGTGGGGCCCGTTATTCTGTATGGAGGACGATGTGGGGCCCATTATTCTGTATGGAGGACTATGTGGGGCCCATTATTCTGTATGGAGGACTATGTGGGGCCCATTATTCTGTATGGTGGACTATGTGGGGTCCATTATACTGTATGGAGGACTATGTGGGGCTCATTATTCTGTATGGAGGACTATGTGGTGCCCATTATTCTGTATGGAGGACTATGTAGGGCCATTATTCTGTATGGAGGACTATGTGGGGCTCATTATTCTGTAGAGGACTATGTGGGGCCCATTATTCTGTATAGAGGACTATGTGGGGCCCATTATTCTGTATGGAGGACTATGTGGGGCTCATTATTCTGTATGGAGGACTATGTGGTGCCCATTATTCTGTATGGAGGACTATATGGGGCCCATTATTCTGTATAGAGGACTATGTAGGACCCATTATTCTGTATGGAGGAGTATGTGAGGCCCATTATACTGTATGGAGGACTGTGTGGGACCCATTATACTGTATGGAGGACTATATGGGGCCCATTATACTGTATGGAGGACTGTGTGGGACCCATTATACTGTGTACTGGTTATCCTGCAACTTTGTCCATGTTTTTCTTTTGGCCCTCTATGAGTTTGAGTTTAACATCCCTGACTTAGAATGTCCCTGTCTCTTCTCTAACAAAATCTCAAAAGAGAGGAGGGGGAAGTCTGCTATCACAAGCTGTGACAAGACTGTCATAGCTTTCCCCCATACCTGGACTATAAATTAGCAGTCAGGGTATGGAATTGTTTGCACTATTTACTATTATTCTAAAGCACTGCTTATGGGGTTAAAAAAAGTAGATAAAGAAGTGAGTGTGGTTTGTGTGGCAAATGTGTGAAACTAGCAATTCTCACTCCAGTAGGGAGGCAGGGTGCGACCTGGTGGTAAATTCTCTACTTGCAGGCTGGTAAAATTAAAATATTTTTAGCAAAAGTCTTTTTTGTTTTTTTTTCATTTCTGTATTCTTACTCAGTGTGATTTTACGATACTTTTTCATTTACTGTTGGCCTCTATCACACCAGTGTACATTACTGTATACTATATGAAGAAAAGTAAGGGGAAAACCTGCACATTATGAATTGTTTTACTTTGTGTCAAAAATTTGCTACACAATGTTAGTGTAATCTTTGCGGGCAGTGTCGTATTTTAAGTCATGCTCTCTCCCGCTAACACTTGTTGAGCAAGCTTGTGAACCGTCTAAAACACTTAGTAAATGTGGTGCAAAGCATTTTTTTGGTGCAAGCTACACCATATTTCTAGTGCATTTAGCATGTCTCCTTCACTGTTTCTCATCCAACATCCAAGCCCTCATTCAAATGTAGCAAATTATCATTGTGGATTTAAAAGGTACCTGCCACGCCGGATAACCTTATTAACTTGCACATATAGGGCTTATCTGCAGGTTAATAGTGTTAGGAGCACAGCCACCGTACTGAATGCACAGCTTTCGGGAGAAAGTCAACTTTGTTCCTCCCGGAAACCACTGGCTTACAGTCACATAGGTGTGCCGACACAGCTTCAGTCACGGCTTTGATCAGCTGTCATGTGCCTCTAACAGCCGTGGGTGGAATTGCGCTCCACCTACGGCTGTTAACATGTTAAATGCTGCTGTCAATTTCTGACAGCGGCATTTAACTTGCGCCTGGCGGAAGTGCGTCACAAGACATGCCCATCAGTGTCCCTGTGTCATGATGGTGGGGCGCCGATGGGTTGTCATGACAGTCGAGGGTCTGCAGAAGACCCCCGTTCTTGTTATTTCTGATCTCCTATGAATAACAGAGATGATGATTTCTGCTACACATAGCAGGGCTGAAGTCCTCCTATATGTAGCATAAGCAATCGGATTATTGCGGCTTCAAGTCTCCTAAGGAGACTATTGAAGCCAGTAAAAAGTTAAAAAAAAAGTAAAAAAAATAAATATAAGTTCAAATCACCCATCTTTTGCTTCAATCAAAATAAAACAATAATAAAAAAAAATTACACATATTTGGTATCGCTGCGTTCGGAAATGTCTGATCTATCAAAATGTAAACTAAATTAATAAAATCGGTAAATGGTGTAACAAGAAAAAAAAAATCAAAACGCCAGAATTATGTTTTTTCGGTCGCCACAACATTGCAACACAATGCAATAACAGGCGATCAAAACATCGTATCTAAAAATGGAGACGCTACGGGTCTCGGAAAATGACACATTTTTTTTTTCTTACAAGCTTTAGATTTTTTTGTCACCACTTAACTAAAAAAAAAAACCTATACATGTTTGGTATCTGCGTACTCATACTGACCTGGACAATCATAATGGCAGGTCAGTTTTAGCATTTTATGAATATGGTAAATAAAAAAATAAAAAAACAGTTGTGGAATTGCACTTTTTTTGCAATTAAATTTTACCAGTACCTACATTACAAGTAGGAGTATAATTCGCGCTTGGGTAGTGGGAAAAGGGAAATTAGGGAGATACCAATGAGAAGGCGTTACTATGGACTAGTCGTAGATTGGATAAAAATTAAATGAGCTTTATTTGGAATAAATAGATAAAAAGTATTAAAAACATTAAAAGTTGATGAAGTCTCCGAACCAGAGGCCAGTATATCTTAGAGAATAGAAGTAACTTATTTTGATAGAAGATGATCCTTAACGTGGTCCAGAGGTGTAAAACCTGTGGAAAAGGGTAAGGGGGGTTAGTTTAGTGTGATTCTATAATAAGGTCTAGATGAGATAGATAGTAACCAATGTACCTGTTATAGGGTCCTTGTTCTTATTTCTGCACTGGTGGATAGGTACCATGGACTATGGACTGCTAGGTAGGTGATCTTATTCCGTGGTGGGAGAACCAACGGGGCTAAATAATAGATATGGAGGATAAATTTAAATAGAAAGGTGCTGTAAAGTAAATGGAATAAATAGAATGAATGTACCTATTGTAATCCGGGCGGAAATTAGTTTCGGGTAAGAAGAGGTCCAGGGTCTCTGGGCTTCCTGTAGAACTGGGGTCCTCAATAATCACTTTATTCTACCTACGGTGCGAAGGTAGAGAGTAGGTAAAAAACGATTTTGCCCTGGTGGGGGCTATAATTAGGTAGTAAATAGTTACCTGATGATGCAGGTGTGCTCCAGTAGGTGACCTGTAGCAGTCAAGGGGAGGTCTGGTGGGTCTCATACTGTGGTGGCCCTGTACGTCCTGGTGGTTATGACAAATATACCTGTAGTGAGGTAAGTCACATGGGTCAGGTGAAGCAAGATGTCAACCAAGTCAAGGTAGGAGAATCCTTAATAGGTATACCTTGTCAGGGGAGTTTGTTTATGGCACGGTGGTTCCCCTAGGTCCTAGAGCCGGTTGGTGCCAGATAGAAGAATAAAATGGTAGGGGTAGCCTCTATGTATAGATAGGCCTGGTTCTAGGAGAGAACCGGCCGGTTAATCAATATAGGGTAAAGCTGTGTATGTTGACGAAGCAGCGCAACGTCCAGTTACTCACAGTTGGAGAGGTCTCCGTGGATCTAAATAGGACAGTAGTCCCAGGGTCGGTGGCGTCCTGTCGGCAGGTACCGTGACTGGTATCCGGAACGAGAGCGGAGTCCCGGCTCTCGGATAGGGAAAGCGCGCACTTCCTGCAGAAAGTGCGCGAGACTTGTGTGACGCGCTGACACGTAACACACAGGATGCAGCGGTCTCTTAGCGCTAGTGTGAGCTGGGATAGGACGGGTCCTACGCGTTTCGAAAGATTCGTCTTTCTTCCTCAGGGATAGTCCTACCCAGTATTAGTGCCCTTATGTACTCTGGGCTACGGAATCTACTAAAAGAAAAGAGGCTGATCAACTGACAAGAAAGTTCCTTGAGAAAGGATATAATGCTAAATTTCTTAATGAAATAGTAGATTCCGTAGCCCAAATACCACGGGAAACCCTTTTGAACCCATCCAGAAATACCAATAAAAAACCACAGTATGATAGTGAACAGCTTAACATTCCGATCATCACACCATATTGCTCCAATATCCATCTATTCAGAAAAATCGTGGGGAAACATTGGCACATACTCAGGGATGACAAAATAATCGGAGACCAGATACCTGACAAACCCCAATTTATATATAAAAAGGCACGGAATCTAAGAAACATATTAGCAGCAACAACAAATAATTTTTCATTAAACAATCAAATATACACCCCTTTTAAACAAAAAATTAAAGGTTTTTTTCCTTGTAAAAAATGTAAAATGTGCAGAATGGTAAAAACCTGCAAACAAAGTACTGTCAACCATGGAGCTGAAACATACCCCATTAAGGACTTTATCACCTGCACAAGCACAGGAGTAATATACGGTCTGACATGCCCTTGCCAAAAGATGTATGTAGGGCGAACTAAAAGACCTATGAATGTCCGAATAAACGAACATCTAAGGAACATAAAAAACAAATATAAGGAACACCCGCTCTCCAAGCATTACATGGAAAAACATAATGGATGCATAAATGGGACCCAAATCACAGGTATCCAGATTGTACCAACACACTGGAGAGCTGGTAATTTTATTAATACTATGTCCAGAACAGAAAGTAAGTGGATATTCCAACTAAACACCCTTAAACTCAAAGGGTTAAATAGTGACATCGAGCTGTTTGCATTTAATGACTGACAGACCTGTGCGTGTTCAGTAAACATGCACATGACTGACAGGTAGTTATCAAGACCATTCCCGACTAGAGTATATAAGGGCACTAATACTGGTTAGGGCTATCCCTGAGGAAGAAAGACGAATCTTTCGAAACGCGTAGGACCCGTCCTATCCCAGCTCACACTAGCGCTAAGAGACCGCTGCATCCTGTGTGTTACGTGTCAGCGCGTCACACAAGTCTCGCGCGCTTTCTGCAGGAAGTGCGCGCTTTCCCTATCCGAGATCACGCGAGAAGCGGAAGTCACCGGCCGGGACTCCGCTCTCGTTCCGGATACCAGTCACGGTACCTGCCGACAGGACGCCACCGACCCTGGGACTACTGTCCTATTTAGATCCACGGAGACCTCTCCAACTGTGAGTAACTGGACGTTGCGCTGCTTCGTCAACATACACAGCTTTACCCTATATTGATTAACCGGCCGGTTCTCTCCTAGAACCAGGCCTATCTATACATAGAGGCTACCCCTACCATTTTATTCTCCTATCTGGCACCGACCGGCTCTAGGACCTAGGGGAACCACCGTGCCATAAACAAACTCCCCTGACAAGGTATACCTATTAAGGATTCTCCTACCTTGACTTGGTTGACATCTTGCTTCACCTGACCCATGTGACTTACCTCACTACAGGTATATTTGTCATAACCACCAGGACGTACAGGGCCACCACTGTATGAGACCCACCAGACCTCCCCTTGACTGCTACAGGTCACCTACTGGAGCACACCTGCATCATCAGGTAACTATTTACTACCTAATTATAGCCCCCACCAGGGCAAAAATAGTTTTTTACCTACTCTCTACCTTCGCACCGTAGGTAGAATAAAGTGATTATTGAGGACCCCAGTTCTACAGGAAGCCCAGAGCCCCTGGACCTCTTCTTACCCGAAACTAATATCCGCCGGATTACAATAGGTACATTCATTCTACTTATTCCATTTACTTTACAGCACCTTTCTATTTTAATTTATCCTCCATACCTATTATTTAGCCCCGTTGGTGCTCCCACCACGGAATAAGATCACCTACCTAGCAGTCCATAGTCCATGGTACCTATCCACCAGTGCAGAAATAAGAACAAGGACCCTATAACAGGTACATTGGTTACCATCTATCTCATCTAGACCTTATTATAGAATCCCACTAAACTAACCCCCCTTACCCTTTTCCACAGGTTTTACACCTCTGGACCACGTTAAGGATCATCTTCTATCAAAATAAGTTACTTCTATTCTCTAAGATATACTGGCCTCTGGTTCGGAGACTTCATCAACTTTTAATGTTTTTAATACTTTTTATCTATTTATTCCAAATAAAGCTCATTTAATTTTTATCCAATCTACGACTAGTCCTTAGTAACGCCTTCTCATTGGTATCTCCCTAATTTCCCTTTTCCCACTACCCAAGCGCGAATTATACTCCTACTTGTATTGGTACTATCCCCTGACACATAGTGGTTTGTGTCTCTTTATTCGCTGCTGACCAGTGACCAGCCTACTAGCGCCTCCTACCTTTCATTTGGCTAATTGGATCAGTACCTACATTACTATAACTTCTTATCCATCTAAGTAATCATTTGTTTTATTTAGTTGATTACTTACTAGCTACTCTTATTGTTGATTCTTGGTTAATACTTTGCCATTTGATTATGTTTGCTATACCTTGCATGTTTAGCTGCAGTCTGATTTTCTACTTATACTACTTTTAGTATGTTTACTATTGTCAATAAAGATTATTTTATGATAAAATACCCTCTTGTCTCTTGTATCTTGGGCTTCATTCAGTCTGTTATCCTAGTGTTGCATTGTTATATTTGAGTTCCTACTTTATTATAATTAGACTTCACAAGGGTACTTTGTTGCAATTTTTCCATGAAGACTACTTCTGGCCAAACTTCTCTGAACAGTAGATGGGTGCAGCTGGGTCCCACTGGTTGCTGCTATTTCTGAGCTGATGGCACCACTGGACATCTACCAATTTTGAAGGGAAGTAGGCATGAGGTGTCTTTCAACTACTGCACTGTTTCCTTGGGAGACCATTTTGTCTATGGTCCTGAACTAGTTCCACTATTCCCTCCCACCTCCTCCAGTCCCTTTCCCCAGCTATCATTATCTTCCTAATTAAATGTTATCTCTCTTTCTTCTGTTATCCTTCCCACCTATTTTAAACATGCAATCCTAACACCATTACTAAAAATACATCCCTTAACCAGAACTACTCTGCTAATTGTAGACCTGTCTCTAATCTCCCCTTCATCTTTACTTGCATTTTGTTCTTTGATATCAGTAAACAATTATTAACATTTCAATTTTTTAAAGCATTTTTACTTTGCATTATTTTTTCCATACCGGCCTAAAACTTTTGCACACTACTGTAAAAGGTGTAATGATAACATCCACGGGCCAGACAGGTCCTTTCAGGAAGAAAAATAACCACCGATAAGCAGTATGTTTGCCTAGCACACCGGGTAGCATAAACATATACCTGTTGATGCAACTTCAGGTGGATAGCTATGGCCTCACACCCCTGTTCCATCCAAACTCTACCTATTTTGGTGATGCTCTGCGAAACTGGTGTGAAAACTCCAAAAGTAGCAACATGTAGTATGCACAACTCCGAGTTAAGCAAAAATTTTGCAACTTTTTAAAACTTTTTATGACAGAATTCTGATGTAAAAGCTTTGATGAATCAGGGTCACAGTGTTAGGAAAAAAAACAATCTTCGGAACTATACCAAAGTTATTACCAGATAAAATCAGGCATCAGAGTTGAGAAATGGAGCAGATCAAAACTTGATTCGATGGTAAGGGGTTAAGGAAATGCTTTGCAGAGGGAAGGCTGATTTACATTGTGTGACGCGGTGTCGACTAGACATAATTACATGTCATGTTATTCTATTTTTGCTATGTAGAAAGAAAACATTTTCTTAAATTAGTATTTATGGGAATTTCGATGACTCTTTATTTAGCACATTGGTTAAGAATCGGATCATGAACATGTTATGATTGAATATTTATATTCTGCTGCAAGTCAGTGATAATTTATTATCATTCATGTCATCAATTCACATTCTCCCGGAGCCATCTCTCAGAAGTCCTGTCCATCACCTGCACAGAGCGCGAGCAAGGCTTTCTCATAGTGTCCTGAAGCAAAGTGCTGCAAAGGAAATTAGAATCAGGTTAGTTTTCTTCTCACATTATTCTCATTCATATGATTTCAGTGCAGACTGTAAAAATTATTTATATTTTGTTGTCAGATACTAGTAACAGTTAAGTTAGTTAGAACCCCAGCAATCAGCAAGTTGTCACTTATCTTATGGATAGGTGATAGCATTAATACTTGTTACAATCTCTATAAAGGTAATATATCATAAGAAAATAACCTATAATTTAACCTCTTACCAACATATGATGTAATGGTACGTCATATGTTGGCTCCCTGTTTTTGCTGCAGGCTCAGGAGCTGAGCCTGGATCTTTGCCTGCAGATAGCAGGGTACTGACGTGTTGCCATGATGGCCGGCATCTGCCTGTCGCTGGCATTTATAGAAGACTGATTTTTTTTATATATATTGCCAAATATAGTACAAATGATCAGCTGATCGCAGGTTCAAGTCCCCTAAGGGGACTACAAAATACAGTGAAAGGTAAAAAAAAAAAGAGAGAAGGTTGGATTACCTCTTTTTCCCCCATGAAAGATAAAGAAATATTAAAAAAAAATACATATGTGTGACATCTCCAATTCAGTAAAAGTCAGATCTATCAGCATATAAAATTAATTAAATCGATTTTGTATACCGTGTAATGAGAAAAAAATCTAAATGGCAAAATTGCGGTTTTTCGACCATTGTAACACCGAAAAAAAAATTCAATAAGAGTCAATCAAAACATCAAAATGGCATGAATACATCATCAGCTTAGTGTAATGTCTGCCTGAGGCCACAGGCTGAAAGGATTGCCTAGGACAAACTTGGCACAAGCCACTCCAGAGAAATTCCAATACCCTACAATAGGACCCAGTGAAATGCTACCATCCAAGGACTGTCGTCCAGTGACAGAAATGGTCACCAAGCAGGGTCAGAGCCAAGAGGTGACATCAAGGACAAAATCAAGATCCGTAAGAATAGTCAGAAACAAGACGGGTCAAAATAGGACTACATTAAACCAAACAGGAGCAGAAGCCGCACACCTAGCCAAGGAAACACTAAACTATATCTGGCAGCTTCCAGCAGCAAGCTGGAAGCCTTTGTAGGGTGTGGTGCTCTCCAATTGGACAGAGCAGGGAGCTGATAACTTTGGCTGGACAGCACACACGCCCATACTGCCAGACTGGACAAGATTGTAATATGAAAAAAAAATGGCAACATTTTTTTAAAAACACATTTAGGGAACCCAACAGCTGATACATGCAATAGCTGCTGGAGGCTGAGCCACACAGGAGACTAGTGTCACGATTCCTCCACTCATTGTGGTGAGTAGCAGTTCAGCTATCCAATCTGGGCCAGGGTCGTGCTGAGCTGTCAGTATTGTGATAGACAGCTTAGCCATCCAATCTGATACTTGTGCATGCTGGGCTGTCAGTATTGTGATAGACAGCTCAGCGGTCCAATCTGAGACTTTGGTGTGCTGGAATGTCAGTATTGTGAGAAACAGCTCAGCTGTCCAATCTGAGGCTTGAGCGTGCTGGGCTGTCAGGGTGGAGAGTGACAGTCGAGTCGCCCAATCAGGGTCCAGGCATGCTGGGCTTCCTACAGGTGTCTCCTGTTTGGAGTGATTCCCAGGCTATGTAGCTGTCTGTCTGCCTCTCTTCTCTGCCAGTTGTAGCTTTCAGCTCTGTGTGGCTTGTCCTCTGTGCCTTTTTCCCTGACTTCTGATATTTTGTTGCCAGACCCTGGACTTTCCTGTTGACTACCTGTTTGTTTTGCCCCTTTTGCCTTGACGCACTCTGACCTTGGAATTCTGACTCTGGACCGTGACATGACTAGGCCTTTTGTCTTACCCCTTTGTATCTGACGATCCCTCTTGGTATTTGACCTTGGACCTCTTGACTATCCAAGCCTCACAGCTTGCCCATGAATAGTGACTAGCATCACAACTAGCTTCTCCCCATCCGCTCTTTTTGAGTAACAGGTCTCTCTCTATACATGCATACAGGGTTACTCCAGTGTAGCAGGCATAGAGAAGCCACCGGGAATCTGCTTGTCACCCGTGTGGCTCGGTCCACGGCAGCTATTAAACTATGTTTTTCTCTGAAACATCGCAGCATTTCAGAGCTAAACATACAAGACTGTTATCATACAGCCAGTGGCTGATACATGCTGCCTGTGGATCGGACAGCATGTATGAGCTATCAGGTTCCCTTTAACATGAACCCCGGATTTAAACAATAGGTTATTTTCTGATTAAACATTCCCTTTAAGCTTTAGTTGTAAAGATATAATGACATAACTAGTAGACATCCGGAACAAACCCTTTAATTATAGAACTATCAGTATGATTTTCCTATGGTGTGTCTTTCATGATATATTTCACTGCAATAAATAATATGTTTTATCTTGTTATTGAGAGTTCTGACTGCAGAAATGACTAGATCAGCAAGTATCAGTAGTGCCATATGCAGTGCACTGCCATTCAGATAAACTAGCAGGGTTCTCGCATATGTATTGTGGATTTTTATATCCAGTATGACATCTCTTTGCAAATAAAAAAAGTCATGAGAGACATTTGGATTTCTTTGTTTGTAGCAATGTCTTACTAATTAGATGGAAAGAAAACTGAATTTGCTGTTTTAATAGCATTTGACATTTTGTGTTATGCGATGTGCTGCATATCTGCAAAATGGCCAAATAGGATTATTACTCCTTCTGGCTAAAATATGCTGCAACTGAGATGTTTTATTTTAGGGAATGACAAAAAAGAGACCAATACATCTTTATTGTAAATTAAATATGTGAGAACACCATATGGCATTTGTATTATTGACTATAAACAGTGCAGGAAGCCATAGAATGAAAGGTCTGGAGAAAGTGAAAGCTTTTGTTAAGTCGTGGCATCTTCTCTGCATGAAATCGTAGTGTAATTGCTCAGCATTATTTTCAGATAGGAGAAAATATAAAGAGTTCAAAAAGTGTTGACTTAAAGGGATTAGACAGGTTCTTGTTATGTTCTTTTTCCTAACACTTTATACTAAAATTTTACCGGTGGACAGTATATTAAATAATAACAAAGTGATACTCACTTTGCTCCAGCGCAGGCCCCTCCATAATCTGTTTCCACCAGAAGAGAGATGGCACTGTTCAAGCTGCAGCAGGACCACTGTGATTGGCTGTCGTGGTCATGTGACTCCAGCAGCGCATCATCGGTGATGTCAGTGTTGACGCATTGCTGAATTTTCCTGACCGCAGCAGCCAATCACAGGTTGCAGCGGTCCTGCTGCTGCTGGAATGGTGACAACTCCCTGCGGTAAAATGGAGCGGCCTGCGCTGGATTCAGGTCAGTGCCGTTAGGTGAGTATCACTTAATTAGTTATTTTTTAATATTTCAGGCCACCAGTAAAATTATAATTTTGCCCTCACAACCCCTTTAAGCTGAAAGAGGGGGGACATTTAAATCACTTGGTTATCTTTTCAATGTAATGCACAGTCCTTGAGGACCACAGAATAGACTGCAGAATGGACATCTCATGTTATATGAAAAACATACTGCGGCTGAACTTTATAGGAGAAAGTTAGTTTATTTATACACTGCAATACAGTAGTGTTATTGCGGATTCAAGCCTACTAAGAGGACTAAAAAAGTAAAATAAAAGTTGTTAAAAATTTAAATCACCCCATTAATTGTAAAAAAGATTTTAAAAAGCTTATTTGGCATTGTCACAACCGTAATCTATCAACAGTCCGATCTATCAACATTTTTTAATTAAGCCGAATTGTAAACACCATAATGAGGAAAAAATCAAAATACCCAAAAATGCAGGGGGGGGGGTTTGTTGCCATGGCTCAAAAAAAAGTATAAATAATAAATACAGATCAAAAAAGTCATGTTTGTCTAAAAAAGGTATCAATAAAAAGTGACAAAAAGCAAGCCTTTACATAGCTTAACTCCTTCGAAGGTAAAAATAAAAAAATATGTTTGGTATTACTATAGTCATACTGACAAGGAAAATCATGTTGCAGGGTCATTTTTATCACACATTGAACATCGGAAGAACAAAACCCATTAAAACAATGGCAGAACGACATTTTTTTTTGCAGTCTTACCGTACTTCAAATTTATTTCCCATTTTGTCAATCAAAACATTACGCAGTTCCACAAAAAAAAAAAAAATAAACAGACCCTCATATGTCTATGTTGGCTTAAAAATAAAAAAGTTACAGCTCTTGGAAGAAGGGGAGGAAAAAACAGAAGCGCAAAAAATTAAAAATCACCCTTTGATGAAGGGGTTAAATATGTCTACACTATGGACATCAATTTGCCATTGGACATTCTGTAGGACAAATACTCATCAACCTTCTTCTGTATTAGACTTTTAAAGATATCTACCATAATTTACAAGAGGAGAGGACAGCAATCAGACTGCAAAACTTGATGGCACAGGCTTTAAGAATGCCATTCTTTATCAGTGGTCAAAGCAAAAAGAAAAGGCAGTGACTTTCATGTGTCTGCTAATCGTCTCAACCCTAGGCAGGCTAGATGGACTTTGTTTTTTACTAGGATCAATTTTTTGTCACTTTCCGTCCAGGGGTCAAAAACATCAAGGCTGATGCGTTGTCCCGGTGCTTCCCTGGTGGTAGTGACCATGACAACCCTGTCCCTATTTTGCAGAAGGGGGTGGTCATTTTGGCCTTGTACCCTGTCCTTCGGGGAGGTTGTTTGTGCCATCTAATCTGCGCCGTAAAGTAATTAGGTAACATAACAACTCTGTACTTGCTGGTCATCCAGGTAGTAAGGCAACTGTGGACCTCCTTTCCCGTAGTTTTTGGTGGCCGAGATTGCATCAGGATGTGGTTGACCATGTGTCTGCTTGCTGTATTTTTGTGTGCTCTTAAGTATCGCATACTCGTCCGTCTCTTCTGCTGCTGCCTATTCCTAGTAGACCATGGACACAATTGTCCATGGATTTTATTACTGACCTACCAGTATCTGCAGGCAAGACTGTGGTTTTGGTGGTTGTGGATAGATTCAGTAAGATGGTACATTTCATCGCATTACCGGCACTTCCGAATGCCAAGATTCTGGCTTAGGTATTCATTAATGAGATTGTGAAGCTTCAAGGGGTTTCTTCTGGTGTGGTGTCAGATCGGGGGACCCAGTTTATTTCTAAATTCTGGAAAGCTTTTTGTGCTCAACTGAGGTTGCAGTTATCTCTTTCTTCTGCCCAGGAGGATTGGGCATTGTAATGCACACGCCCGGATTGACTGGCGTGTGCGTGTATATGTAGTGATTCCACTGGACCGTACTGGAGAGTGAATGCCTGGAGGGGCGTAACTAAGTATCCACCCGATCCGACCAAGGTCGCACGACGGCATACGACGCCAGTGCACCAAGGAGGGACCGAGCAGAGGGACCAGGTGCTACTCCAGGTCAGACCCCAGACACGGCTGTTGACCCACACCGGGGAATACAGGAACAGGCAGGTTAGGCTGGCACACAGACTGGTGGGTACAGGCTGACACGGCAGGTATGCAGATGGGTGGATGCTGGCAAGCACGACTGGCATGCAGGCAGGGAGGTACTGGCAGGTACGACAGGTTGGAGCACAGAGTGGATAGGACCCAGTACAGACTGGGACTCAGGAACAGAACCGCAGATGCGGTGGACAAGCACAGCAGAGTGAGGCCGCCCGGAGCGGCGAGCAAGAGCAGAGCAAGACGAGACCGCCTGGAGCGGTGAGCGAGAGTAGAGCAGGACGAGGCCGCCTGGAGCAGCGAGCAAAGGGTCAGAGCAGAGCGAGACTGCCAGAGCAGCGAGCAAAGGGTCAGAGCAGAGCGAGACTGCCGGAGCAGCGAGCAAAGGGTCAGAGCAGAGCGAGACTGCCGGAGCAGCGAGCAAAGGGTCAGAGCAGAGCGAGACTGCCAGAGCAGCGAGCAAAGGGTCAGAGCAGAGCGAGATTGCCGGAGCAGCGAGCAAAGGGTCAGAGCAGAGCGAGACTGCCGGAGCAGCGAGCAAAGGGTCAGAGCAGAGCGAGACTGCCGGAGCAGCGAGCAAAGGGTCAGAGCAGAGCGAGACTGCCGGAGCAGCGAGCAAAGGGTCAGAGCAGAGCGAGATTGCCGGAGCAGCGAGCAAAGGGTCAGAGCAGAGCGAGACTGCCGGAGCAGCGAGCAAAGGGTCAGAGCAGAGCGAGACTGCCGGAGCAACGAGCAAAGGGTCAGAGCAGAGTGAGACTGCTGGAGCAGCGAGCAAAGGGTCAGAGCAGAGCGAGACTGCTGGAGCAGCGAGCAAAGGGTCAGAGCAGAGCAAGACTGCCGGAGCAGCGAGCAAAGGTTCAGAGCAGAGCGAGACTGCCGGAGCAGCGAGCAAAGGTTCAGAGCAGAGCGAGACTGCCGGAGCAGCGAGCAAAAGGTCAGAGCAGAGCGAGACTGCCGGAGCAGTGAGCAAAGGGTCAGAGCAGAGCGAGACTGCCGGAGCAGCGAGCAAAGGGTCAGAGCAGAGCGAGACTGCCGGAGCAGCGAGCAAAGGTTCAGAGCAGAGCGAGACTGTCTGGAGCGGTGAGCAAGGCCGAGCAGGCAAGAACCGCCGGAGCGGCGAGCAAGGCAGAGCAGAGGGGACAGGGCTCTGTTCACATGGAACAGACAGGAAGGGAAAGGCAGAACCAGATACCCACAGGGTACTTGCAGTGAAGTAGCGAGTGACCACAAACTCATAAACGGAAGTACAGTGACAATGAGCAGGAGTTAGGTACGAGTTCAGACTCAGCAGAAAAAGGGAAGATATGGGCGTAGAGAGAAACGGGAAACAGGCTGGAAGATAGATAGGGCAGGAACAGACACTGGGAAAAGACACAGACAACAGATCTAGGTATACGGCCCCTAGAGGGCAGAAGGAGCAGGCTAAGAGCGTGTTCACACGGGCCTGGAAATACAGCCTCCAGGAAAGGCAGCTGGCTAGAATACACAGACAGGACTCAGTTCAGACACGGGAACTGATACCGCAAGGCAGGAAACATAGACAGGACCTGGCACATCAGTGACAAGACGCCAACTGACAGAACAAGATGCTCAGGCGAGGATTCCAGGGAGGAGCTGGGTTAAATACCAGGTGACAGACAGCAATAGGCTGAGGACGCATTAGGGGTGTGTCTGCAGCAGCTACAAGAAACAGGAAGTTCAGCGGGCGTCGCCCTAAGCAGACAGAGGAGAGCAAAGCAGACCATATGGAAAGAAGCCAAAGTGATAGTCTGGACTGGAAATCAAGTGTGCGCTCTTGCACAGTGGGAGATGGACCACTATGCAAGGACGCCACCAGGTATGTTACAGGCATCTTATTTACCGTTGGCCGAGTTTGCTATAAACAATCGTCACCACAAGTCTACTGGCTGGTCACCTTTCTTTGGTGCATGCAGTTTTCATCCGCAGCTTGGTACCTTTAGTGGTGTAGAGGCTTCGGAAGTTCCTGAGCAGGAGCATTTTGCTTTGTCGCTCTCTTCTGTGTGGCAGGAGTTTCAAAATAATTTGAAACTCATGGGAGACAGATACAAACATATGGCTGACAGGAAACGCTCACCAGGTCCGGACCTAAGTGTGAATGACTTTGTGTCTTTGTCTACCAGGAATATCAAGCTGAAGGTTCCTTCCTGGAAGCTGGGACCTAGATTTATTGGTCCCTATAAAATAACCGCCGTCATTAACCCAGCAGAGTTTCATCTGGAGTTACCGCAATGTGTTTCACAGGTCTCTGCTCAAGAAGTATGTGGTACCTCTTGAGTCCTCCCCCTTACCGCTACCCCCAATCATGGTTGATGGCAATTTAGAGTTCCAAATATCGAAGATTGTGGATTATCATCTTCAGCGTCGTTCCCTTCAGTACTTGGTACTCTGGAGGGGTTACGGTCCAGAGGAAAGGATGTAGGTTTCAGCATCGGATGTGAATGCCTCTAGGTTGGTTCGTTTATTCCATGCCTCTCATCCAGATCTGGTCCTGAGTGTCTAGAGACCACTTCTAGAAGGGGGGGGGGTACTGTCACGGGTGTATCAGGGTTGATAGACAGTCATACGGTGTCTGGCTGTAGAAGGTCAATGCATTTGGCCTTATAAACATCTCTCTGATCCTTTTATGTTTCCTCTCCATTTAGGACCCTGAGGTATCCTCACCTTTTCATCATTAATAAGCACTTCCTTGCTGTGTCCATAAATACACTCAGATTGCTCAGAGAATCGCTGGTGATAACGTTTTATACCTATTCAGGCTTGGGATTCTAGTAGTTGGCTAGAATTATTTTGGAGTTCCTTTGTGGATTGTTTCTGTGCTTTCTCCACTGTCATCTTGAAGCTAAGTGTATTCCCCTGTTTGTTTCCCCTGTGTGTACTTTAGTTGGTAGTGGGGCTGACTTGGTCCTCACCCCTCCTGCCCCCTACCTAGGGCCTGGCCTTGGGGTCAGCTAGGGCCAAGCTTCCTGCTCGGCGATAGGTGCAGAACCTATTTGTGGTCTATATAGAAGTCAGAGTTTGTTGTTTAGATCTGTTTAGGGATCTCCACTCTGCCTTTCCCTAGTTGTAGGGCTCCCTTCCCTTTTCCTGTCGTTATGCGCTGGGTTCTCTCCATAACTAGCGTGACACCGGGACCGCTAGTGCCGACAATGCTGGAATGGCGCCGGCATGGGGGTGAGTATAGGTTTTCTTTATTTTAATGGGGCCAAGCATGGGGTATGATAAGGAGTTGTCCAAGTAGTGGACAAATTCTTTAAACACAGACTTGTGAAGGAGGCCTAAGAATTAGACAGTATTGCTAATTATACCCCGATGTCTTTTCAATTTACCTTAATGTCATGGTAGAGGGTTTTTCCATATCTCTCCTTGTATCTCTGTCTGATAGTCAGGAGATCTATTTCACATCTGGCAATGATGGTTCTTATTACTGTTTTATTGTGGAAGCCAAAGTCCTAAAGAGAAGAAGGGACAAATCCAGGTCACATATGGCAGCATACTAAGAAAACTGAACTTTACATTACATTCCTACATATGAACTATAAGGAGTAAAGGGCACTTCTATTGAATACTAAAACCTACAAAGAAATGGAAGTACTGTATAACGCCCAGAGATAAAATGAAATATTTTTTTCTAGATTACAAAAAATATATAGAAAAACAAATAGAAAAAGGGGGATGGATAATGTGTACTGAGATACTACGTCACTCAAGTGTCCCAGCAAATAATCAAGACAAATGTCACATGTATGCCAAAACCACCAAAAGACTAAGCAGTCAAATAAATAGTGGCAAATGTTGTTACAAAGTGATTGGATGGCAGAGGATGGTATTTAATATTTACCATAGATGACTGTAGGTTTTGTGGCCATATAAAAATAGATGACCCACATTCCAGTAGACTTAACAAAAATGGAGACAATAACAGTTTAATAAGTGACTTGTGTTATCTTATATCACACTTCAAAATATAATACCATCAAGTCGGAGTTGCCACAATGTAGTGCAATGTCCAATAGTAAAGAAAAAATATATAAAATACAAATTAAGACCAAGTGGCCATAAAAATGAGTGTTTCATGATACAATGCTCTTATGCATAATAGGAGATAGTAAAAATACAGGTATTAAACGGACAAGGCAATAAGGATAACCAGTTTACACACATAAAAGTACATAATATAACATAAGCAACCAAAGGCATGAGGCAAAGCTGGGTAAATAACCTGAGTGGCAGTAGAGAGACCCCGAAGCGTGTTTCGCGTATACCTTCTTCCAGGGGAAGAATAAAGACAAAAGCAAACAATGCTCTGATGATCAGGTAATTAGTTACTCACTACAGACTTTCTACTGTTGTAATTGAAGGGAGCTACAAATGGCCGCTTATAAATGTCATTTTAATGAATAGTCCTCAATGTTATTCAAAGTAGTACCAAGTCCATTAGAGCAGAAACTCCTCTGTGCATAATAGAGCATATGTCGTAATTGGGCACATATGATAATACTTGCATAGTGCTCAGTGGTGCCCCAGTACTTAATGGGAACCTGTCAGCCTGGAAATGCTGTTCAAGCTATGGGCAACATGTCATAGCTCCTACTCTGGGTCAAGGGGCAGTGCTAATCAATGATTGACCTCTCTCTGTTTACACACTTATACAGTAGAGGATGGAAATCACGGATTAGGATCCCGCCTTCTTGACTCCTAAGCCCAGACAGATTTCATTAATTAAACTACAAGTCACACCCAATCTGTCCCATACATCTATCTATCAATCTATTTAGCTTCTTCCGTTCTATACCACACAGCTGGCAGATCCCAGCGTGACAAGCTGCCTTTAATTGCAGTGCACTGTACTGGTTTCTCCAGGTAGCTTGTACCTTCTGTGCAGAAAACTAGCTGAAACCTTTGATTCAGTGATGCAGGGTGACACTTAGCAAGTCACCTTTTTCTCAATACATACAAAGATATTGGAAATATCTGATAGTTGTTAAGTGTGATTAGATAGGAAGATTGTTTTTTTAAAGACTTTGGAGTTTTATCCACAGTGAGTTTTCAACAACGCTGTTTTTCTCAGCTCTTCTTTCTTTCTGACGTCTCTTTGTAAACACACAATGCCATCTGTGATCAAGTGTGATTCATTCTGCCTGCTATAGAAACACTACACGTCTGTATAACAGTCATGAAAATGCCCTCTGTGTTGTAGGTGCCCTAAATGCTCCCCATATTATGTATTCATCCATAGAAAACGGCTGTAATGTAAAAGGGCTATTAGGTGAGTGTTGAAAATGGTCTCTATATTGAAAGTGGGCCATTTAAAGGGGTTTACTGAGATCCATGTCAGCACCTAAAAACCTCCAAATTTCCCATAATATTTATAAATAGTTCAGCTTTGAATATTATATAGCCAAAAAATTTTTTAAGCAGGTAACTACAGCCCTCAACTTTGTTTGTTTACGGGGGCCGTAAAAATTATGCCCACAATATCCATCCACAAAGTAAGTCTTGTAATAATGAGAAATGATACAGGGAAAAAGTATTAAGCATGCTTACTGAAATTTATTTTATACTTCGTACAAAAGTCTTTTGGTGATGACAGCTTCAAGGTGCCTCCTGTATGGAGAAACTAGTCGCATGCATTGCTCAGGTGTGATTTTGGCCCATTCTTCCACACAAACACTCTTCAAATCCTGAAGGTTCTGTGGGCTCCTTCTATGAACTCTGAGATTTAGTTCCTTCCATAAATTTTCTATTGAACTCAAGTCCGGTGATTGGCTGGGTCATTCTAGCAGCTTTATTTTTTTTCTCTGAAACCCATTGAGAGTTTCCTTGGTCATGTGTTTGGCAACATTGTGTTGCTGAAATGTCCACCCTCGTTTCATCTTCATCATCCTGTTAGATGGCAGCAGATTTTTTATCAAGAATGTCTCGGTACATTTGTCCATTCATCCTTCCGTCAATTATATGAAGTTTGCCAGTGTCATATGCTGAAACACAGTCCCACATCATGGTGTTACCACCTCCAAACTTTCCTGTTGGTATGGTGTTTTGGGGGTAATATGCAGAGCCTTTTGGCCTTCAAACATGGTGTGTATTCTGGCATCCAAAGAGTTCAATTTTGGTCTCATCTGACCAGACTATATTCTCTCAGTATTTCACAGGCTTGTCTAAATGTTGTTAAGTAAACGGTAAACGTGCTTGAACATACTTTTTGTTCAGCAATGGAGTCTTGCGTGGTGAGTGTACATACAGGCCATGGAGTTTGAGTGCATTACTTATCATTTTCTTTGAATTTTTGTACCTGCTGATTCCAGGTCTTTCTGTAGCTCTCCACAGATGGTCCTTGGCTCCCTGGGACCTTCAGTTGTTCAGACATTCTTCTCTAACCATTGCCATTAGTATGTTTTGCAATAATAGGATTGTGAAGATCTTGGGACAGCTCACTGGTTTAACCCATCAGGAGATGTTTCTTGTGAGGCACCTTGGTAATGAGACACGTTTTTATAGGCCATCAGCTGAACCTGCTATTATTTTTCACTAAGTGGCAGGATTGCTTTCTAATTACTGATAGATTTCAGCTTGTGTCATGACTTTCCATGGCTTTTTGCACCTCTCTTTCTTCATGTGTTCAATACTTTTTCCCTGTCATTTCTCATTATTATAGATATAGGATGAAAGATTTGAGGAGTTTTTCGGTGCTGCCGAAGATTGAAGACATCAGATGCCAGGAAATAATACCATGCGGTTTTATTCAACGAAGTATAACACACTTCTTCTTCAAGAAGTAACCACATAGAAGTGCATTGACATAAAAGACAGTTTTACTGTAAATGGGTGAATTACAAATGAAGATTGGAGCCCCATCTCATTTTGCTATAGGGCCCTATGACTTCTAGCTATGCCACTATCACTACATTGCATTCTTTAATGCTGTATTTACCGTATTTTTCTGACTATAAGATGCACTTTTTTCCTCCAAAATCTTGGAGGAAAGTGGGAGGTGCATCTTATAGTCCGGATAATACATTCCGGCTGTGGATGGTGGTGGTGGGGGGGAGTGGCGGCGGAGGAACAGGGCACAGGCAGTAGCCGTAGCCTGCTGATGCCGCGATCACATGTGCCTGCTACTAAGGAGAATGAATATTCACTCCTCCCCACGCCCATGGGAGTGGAGAGGAGTGAATATTCATTCTCCTTAATAGCGCACACTGTCAGTTGCAGCCGCCAGCTTCCTGCAGTAGCTCAGCGATCCTGAGTGCCCGCTATTAGAGAGTATGAATAGTCACTCCTCACCACTCCCATGGGCATGGAGAGGAGTGAATATTCATTCTCTTTAGTAGCAGGCACATGTGATTGCCAAACTGCAGCCGGAAGCCGTGGCTGCGATTAACAGTGTGTGCTGTTAAAGAAAATTAATGTTCACTCCTCTCCACGCCCATAGTCCTGGTGTAGAGGGGAGTGACTATCCTGGCAGCAGATATCAGAGTGTGAGGGCACATGGCAGTGAGGTCATGCCCTGCTAGCACACTGAGATCAGCAACAGGACACAGCGCTGGAGCACAGGGAAGGAACATGAGTAGAAGTGTTTTTCTTTCATGTGTGCAGTGATGGGGGGCCTTGCAAACCAGGATAGGGATGGGGTGCCATGCATACCAGGATTGGGAATGAGGGGGCCATTCTTAACAGGATGGGGATGAGGGGGCCATGCATACCTGAATTGGTGATGAGGGGACCATGCTTACCAGTATAGGGATGAGGGGGCCATGCTTACCAGGATGGGAATGAGGGGGCCACACATACCAGGATGTGGATGGGGACAATGCATACCAGAATGGGGATGGGGGGCCATTATTACCAGAATGGGGATGGGGGCCATGGATACCAGGATGAGGATGGGGGAGCCATGCATATCAGGATGGGGATGGAGGGCCATGCATATCAGCATGGGGATGGGGGGGGCCTGCATATCAGGATAGAGATAGGGGGCCATGCATATCAGGATGGGGATGGGAGGCCATGCATACCAGGATGTGGGGCCATGCATACCAGGATGGGGATGAGGAGTGCCATACATACCAGGATGGGGATGAGGGGTGCCATGCATACCAGGATGGGGATTGGGGTGCCATGCATACCAGGATAGGGATGAGGGGTGCCATGCATTCCAGGATGGGGATGGGGGGCCATGCATACCAAGATGGAGATGGGCTACCATGCATACCAGAATGGGGATGGGGGGCATGCATACCAGGATGGGGATGAGGGGTGCCATGCAAACCAGGATGGGGATGGGGGGCCATGCATACCAGGATAGGGGACCATGCATACCAGGATGGGGATTAGGGGACCATGCATACCAGGATTAGGATGGGGGCCATATATACCAGGATGGGGACATATATGTACCAGGATCGGGGACATTAGTACAGAATTGTGGGAGATTACCCCTATAACAGTGTCAGCAGCAGACCTCCTTCCTCCATAACAGTGGGTCATGACCACATATTTTGCTTAAATCTTTTTTCCTATTTTCATCCTCTAAAACCTAGCTGCACCTTATAGTCCAAAAAATACGATACATGAAAACTGTATCCCTCCATGTGAAATCTGAGGCATACAGAATCTTTGTAGGGCTCAAAAAACCTCTATTTGCGCCATTACGGCTTCACATATTTAACCCCTTTACAGCCCAAGGCGTACTAATACATACCTGCGCCCTGGGCTTTAAGAGCCAGGTACGTATTAGTATGCCCTGTTGATTTCGATGCGATCACTGCTGGGTGTCAGCTGATTGTCACAGCTGACACCCGGTGCTATGTGCTGGGAGCAGTCCCGCACCACTCCTGGCACATTAACCCCCGCAATGCTGCGATCGCGGTACTCACCTCCTCTCCCGGCCTCCAGCGCTGTCTGCCGCGGCTTCCCAGATGTGCATGACCAAAGTATCTTCTGCATCTGCAGCTCTGACAGACTGTATAGCCCTGGGATGGTGCTCCATCCCTATGCTATACAGGCGATCAGAATGTAAAAAGTGAAAGTCCCATAGTGGGACAAAGTATGAAAGTCCAAAAAGTGTTAAAAAAAGCAAAAAAAAAAAAAAATTGTAAATATATAAAATAAATTTTTTTTTAAAAAAATCCACCAAAAATAAAAATATAATGTACCCATCAATAAGTATTATTATGAAAAAAAACAAAAAAACAATAAAAGTACGCATATCTGATATCGCTGCGTCCGGTACGACCTGACCTATAAAACTGTCCAACTAGTTAACCCCTTTAGTAAACACGGTAAAAAAAAATAATAAAAAATGAAGCAAAAAACAATGCTTTATCATCATACTGCTAAACAAAAAATGGAATAACACGCAATCAAAAAAACAAATATAAATAAAAATGGTACCGCTGAAAACGTCAACTTGTCCTGCAAAAAACAAGCCACCATACAGCTCCATCAGCCGAAAAATAAAAAAGTTATAGCTCTCACAATAAAGCGATGCAAAAAATATTTTTTTCTATAAAATAGCTTTTATTGTGTAAAAGCGCTAAAACATAGAAAAACGATATAAATGTGGTACTGCTATAAACATACTGACCCGAAGAATAAAGCTGCCTTATCAATTTTACCACACGCGGAACAGTATAAAAAAAAACCCATAAAAACAATTCTGGAATTGCTGGTTTTTGGTTATTCTGCCTCCGAAAAATCAGAATAGAAAGCGATCAAAAACTGTCACGTGCCTAAAAATGGTACCAATAAAAACGTCAACTCATCCCGCAAAAAACAAGCTGTCACATGACTCTGTTGGCCAAAATATGGAAAAATTATATCTCTCAAAATATGGCAATGCAAAAACTAGATTTTACAAAAAAATGCGTCTTTTAGTGTGTGACAGCTGTCAATCATAAAAACCGGATATGATTCTAGTATCGCTGTAATCGCACCGACCTGAAGAATAAAGTCGTCTAATCAATTATACTGCACTTGGAATGGCGTCAAAAATAAACTTTAGGGTTAGGGTTGTGCTAGGGTTAGGGTTAAGGCTAGGGTTAGGGTTGGGGTTGGGGTTAGGGTTGGGCTAGGGTTAGGGTTGGGCTAGGGTTAGGGTTGGGGTAGGGTTGGGGTAGGGTTGGGGTTAGGGTTGGGCTAGGGTTAGGGTTGGGTTGGGGTTAGTGTTGGGGTTAGGGTTGGGGTTGGGGCTAGGGTTGGGGTTGGGATTAGGGTTAGAGTTGGGCTACGGTTAGGGTTGGGCTGGGTTTGGGCTAAGGTTAGGGTTGGGGTTGGGCTAGGGTTAGGGTTGGTCTTGGTTTGGGCTAGGGTTGGGGTTGGGGTTAGGGTCATGCTAGGGTTAGGGTTGGGGTTGTATTAGGGTTGGGGTTGTATTAGGGTTGGGGTTAGGGTTGGGATTTTTTGCAAAAGTAAAAAAAAAAGATGACAATATGGCGACTAGTGTTGAGCGCAAGTGCTCGCTACTTGAGTTTGCATCGGGTGCATGTCACTCGAGCACGCACGATACTTGGTGCACACCCAAGTACCTGATGCAAACTTAAGTAGCAAGCACTTGCACTCAACTAATGACCACTTATTCAATATGATGATCCAATATTATCAAATTCTGTGTCGTACCTCTGGGTTCAAAATGTTCACTATACCCCTTGATAAAGTCCTTGAGGGGTGTAGTTTCCAAAATGGGGTCACTCATGGGGGGTTTCCACTATTTAGGCACATCAGGGGCTCTCCAAATGCGACATGGCGTCCGCTCTCAATTCCAGCCAATTTTGTGTTCAAAAAGTCACACAGTGCTCCTTCCCTTCTGAACCCCGCCGTGCGCCCAAACACTGTATTTTCCCCACATATGGGGTATTGGCGTACTCAGGAGAAATTGCACAACAACTTTTTGGGGTCCATTTTCTCCTCTCACCCTTGTGAAAATAAAAAAATTGGGGCTAAAACATAATTTTTGTGGAAAAAGTTTGATTTTTTTATTTTCATGGCTCCATGTTATAACATTCTGTAAAGCACTTGGGGGTTCAGGGTACTCACCACACATCTAGATAAGTTCCCTGAGGGGTCTAGTTTCCAAGATGATGGCACTTGTGGGGTTTTTCCACTGTTAGGCACATCAAGGGCACATCCGCTAATTATTCAAGCAAATTTTACATTCAAAAAGTCAAATGGTGCTCCTTCCCTTCCGAACCTGCCGTATGCCCAAGCAGTGGATTTCCCCCACATATGGGGTATCGGCATACTCAGGAGAAATTGCACAACAAACTGCATGGTGCAATTTTTCCTGTTACCCTCATGAAAATGCAAAATTGGGGGCTGAAAAACATTTTTGTGGGAAAAATGTGAAAATGTAATTTTTACGGCTCAATGTTATAAACTTCTGTGAAGCACCTGGGGGTTCAAGGTGCTCACCACACATCTAGATAAGTTCCCTGAGGGGTCTAGTTTCCAAAATGGTGTCACTTGTGGGGGGTTTCCACTGTTTAGGCATATCAGGGGCTCTCAAATGAAACATGGCATCCTCTAATCATTTAAGCAAATTTTACATTCAAAAAGTCAAATGGCGCTCCTTCCCTTCCGAGCCCTGCCGTGCGCCCAAACAGTGTTTTTCCCCCACATATGGGGTATTGGCGTGCTCAGGAGGAATTGCACAACAAATCGCATGGTGCAATTTCTCCTGTTACTCTCATGAAAATGCAAAGGCTAGAAAGAGAAATATTGCATCCTGTGTTGCAAACATGATGCCTGTTGAGAGCTTTTGCTGCAAACATCTAGAAGGTGGCTCAGTGGTTAGCACTGTTGCTTTACAGCACTGGGGTCCTTTGTTCAAATCCTACCAGTGATAACATCTGCAAAGGGTTTGTATGTTTCCTCCCACACTCCAAAGATATATTGATAAGGAATTTGAAATTATGAGCCCCAAGGGGGACAGTGATGATGATATCTATAAATCTCTGTGAATTTATTGGCTCTAAATAAGGGAGTAATGTATTAAAAATAACAGAAGGTGAGATCAGTTCTAAACTACTATCAGTTGTCACAGATCTAATAATTGTATCTGATATAACTGCAGTTGTTGGAAGGATATATTAAAACTCAACACCAGGTGGCAGCAAAGTCCAAATAAAAATATCTCAGCACTGCAGAAATAATAAACATTACAATTTTTAACTACTAGTATTTCTCCACCAGCCACCAATTATCTACAGCCTTTTATCAGCTCAGAACAAGTCATTTTTATCACAAATGTATTATTTTACAGCAAAGGCAGTGTAGCAACGGAGTGCTTGAGCCAAGTGACTTCTATGAGGTGTAATATTTTAGGCAATGTTAAATTTGAAATGATAAAATGTTCTGCACAAACTGGTAAAAACACATGGTTTAAACTTTAACCTCTGGGCCCTTTAGCAATTATCTCAGATCGGGGGGACTTTTATTATCAACTGGGGTTATCAGACATAGACAGTAGGTCTAATGATAGGACTCTGTTCACATCTGCATCCCAGGCATTAGAGATCCGGCCAAAAATACTGACTAAAATAGTGCAGCATGCCCCATGAGAGAAGCTGAGCTATACTGAGATTAGGATTGTGTACAGTATGTCAGGGATTCGGTGTCGCCATTAATTGAGTTTTTTTTCCTACTCTGATGGAACAGGACCATTAACATTTATTAAAAAGAAAAGAAGTGAACAGAGGCTTACCTAATGCTCTAAGTATATGTTAAAATTGAGTTTTTTGATGATTTTTTTGCTGCGGATTCTGTTCAAGAATCCAAATTATTAAAAAAATTAATAAAAAAATGCTGAAAACATGGGTCAAGAACTGCACCAAACTAGCATCAAAAACTGTGCGTTCTTACAAAGTCATGACAAAAAAAAGTGTCTTTTAGGCTATTTTTGGCATGGATTCTTCTGGCCGAAAAATCGACACCTAAAAACAGCTTCTAAAATACATAATATACATTATTAAAGAAAATGTGTTTTTCAACAGTTTTTTAATGCAGTTTTTGACGCATTTTTTAGCCTTAGTTTTGAAGTGTTTTTAAGTAAAATAGGTGTGTTTGTGGTGATTTCCACAGAAAAAACCTTGACTAAAAACACATCGAAACACCTATTTTGAAATGGTTTATACATCAAAGAGTAGACATAACATGTAAAGCGCCATGGAATGAATAATAATAATAATGCTTTTTCATATAGGTATAACCAAAAGGAGTGGACAAAAATGTGGCGTTCACTATTGGCACTTTTATTCAAATGAATGAGAAATCTTGTTGCAAGCAGATTTGTAGCTGTTTTTATGCTGTTTTTAATACTGAAGCCATGCCAAAAATCTCTATAGCCTTAGAGGAAGTTTTTAGATGTGGATTTCTCAGCCTGAAAAATCCATGTAAACAAACTTTGTATGATTGTACCCTTTCAGGGTATATATACTTAGAGATTGATTACCGAAATGTAGACAACAGAAATCTGATCCTTATACATTATGTGAGTTGGTCTATTTCTACAGCAAGCATATGGATTAAGATGAATGGGGAAGTTGCAGAAATTGTGGCAACAAATCTGCTGTGTGAATTCACTCTAATGATAATAATTTTAAGTTAAAAATCCTGAATATCTCATGAAGCTCAGATCACCTCTGAATTAGGTTGTGCTCTCTACCTATTACCTTTGATGAACAGTACGCATAATTATAATATGTATGATAAAGAATATCCACTTACATGAATTGCAGCGTGCAGCCTGTATGCAAAGTATGATGGCTTGTCTCGAACACAAGACACTGAGAAATAGACAAAAATGTAAAATAAAGGATTCATTTTATTTTATAATCAAGCATTTGTTAGGTGAAAGATGACAGTTCAACGTCTGTTGTTTTCCATCACATATTTCACTCATTGAAGAGGTTGTCCGGTACTTTAATATTGATGGTCCATCCTTAGGCAGGTCATCAGTATCTGATTGGTGGAGGAGCTGTTCCTAATTCCAGTGGCTGAATGTGCTCATTTGCGGAGCTTCACAACTCCATCAAATGTATAGTGGCCATAGCCAGGTACTGCACATCCATCCCATATTCGGGGGGTGGATATGCAGTACCCAGGCAAAACCACTATTTAGTTGATGGAGCTCTACAGCTCCGCAAATGAGAACATCCGACTGCCACCAGCACTGGAAACAGCTGATTGACGGGGGTGTCAAGTTTCGTACCCCACTGATCAGATCTTGATCACTTATCCTAAGGTTAGGCCATCAACGTAAAAGTGCTGGACAACCCCTTTAAGACCTGTTTCACATCACGTTTTTGTAATTTTTAACAGCCTCACCTTATTATATTCTAAACAAAAAAAAAACTAATATATTGTAGAATTGATTCAAATGGATGCATTTTCAAAAGCAAGATTTTTTCTTTCCTTACCATAAACATTGCAGTCATTTTTTAAAAAAAAATTAAAGTGGATCTGTTTTGTTTTTAAACGATATGGTGGAGGGAGAATTACGAGATCATGGTACTTGTTTTTTGATGTATATGACAAAACATGCATATTCAAAATGTTGAATAAAAATAATGTTTCTAATCTTTTTTTTTTTAGAGATGAAAAAGCACAGTGGATTGTGTTTTTTGCAACCTATAAAAAAAAACGGATCACAACGGATTTGTGCACAAAGGTATGTGAAAAAGATACCTATATGACATACATTTTTGTCATTATATTTTACTTATAGGAGCACTGCCACAAAGATTTTTTTCTACTAAATGTGTGTATATATGCATGTAATGTAGTGTGAGCGTATTAATATACTCACCTACTGCTGCTCTCTCTGGTGTCCAGCTCCTTTCTGCTCCTCTTCTCAGTGACGTCACCGCTCTTCAGACTCTCCAGATCACTTTATGCTTTATCGTGAGCCGGAAGTCTCTTTTAGGCCTCCTTCACATGTCCATGTCTCCGGTACGTATAACATCTGTTTTTACACGTACCGAAGACACGTATCCACACGTACCTATTAAGTCCAATGGTGATCTTCACATGTCCGTGTTTTAATATGGACCTTGTGTTCATGTGAACCACACGGAGACATGTCCATCATCCAGCACGGATGACAAGGGCCAATACAAGTCAATGGGTCCATGTAAATACGTACAGCATACGGATGACATCTGTGTGCCATCCGTGTGACACATACCAGAATAAAATGCATGTATAGCTGATTGTACATATAATATCCTAATAAATAAATAAATAAATGAAATAAAATGACTTGGGGTCCCCCCCATTTTTGTTAACCAGCAAAGGCAAAGCAGACAGTTGAGAGCTGATATTATCAGGCTGGGAAGGTGCATGATTATTTGGCCCTTCCTAGCCTAAAAATACCAGCCCTCAGCCACCCCAAAAGTGGAGCATCACATGAGATACTCCAATTCTGGCACTTCGCCTTGCCTCTTCCTGATGCCCTGTGCATTGGCAATCGGGATAATGGTACTTTGGGTTGATGTCAGCTGTGAAGTGTCCAAAACACAACTGACATCAAGCCATGGTGCTAGAAATGGAGAGGTGTCTATCAGATGCCCCCATTACTAACTTAGTAATAAAAAAGAAACACACATGAAAATACTTTATTGAAATAAACATTCCCTGACACTTTCCCTGGTTCACCACTTTATTAAAAAAAAAAAATCCAACACAGCTTCGGCGTAGTCTACCGAATCCAATGTAGCCCAGCGAATCTGTCGAAGTCTAGTGAATCCGCCATACAAAGCCTATGGAGCCTCATTCTGACGCTCTATAGCCTTTGCAAATAATCACTTCTGGGTTGCACAGCGCTGCATGAGACCCGGCGCCTCTGAAGAGGGCTTACGTCAGTAACGGAAGCTGGACTTCGACAGATTCGGTGGACTACGTCGGACCTGCATGGGATTTTTTTATTTTTTAATAAAGTGATGAACCATGGAAAGTGTATTTTTGTGTATGTTTCTTTTTTTAGAACTGGGTTAGAAATGGGGTCCTCTCCATTATTACAGGGCTTGATGTCAGCTGTGTTTTTGGACAACTCACAGCTGATATCATCCTTAAGGACCATTACTCGATTGCAAACACACCAGGGCAATCAGGAAGAACCAAGGCAATGCGCCAGAATTGGAGCATCTCATGTGATACTCCACTTCTGGGGCTGGTACTTTTAGGCTGGCAAGGGCCCAATAACCATGTACCTTCCCAGCCTGATAATATTAGCTCTCCACTGTCTACGATCTATCTACACTGTGTGCAGAATTATTAGGCAAGTTGTATTTTAGAGGATTATTTTTATTATTGATCAACAACTATGTTCTCAATCAACCCAAAAGACTCATAAATATCCAAGCTTAATATTTTTGGAAGTTGGAGTGTTTTTTTTTTAGTTTTGGCTATCTTAGGAGGATATCTGTTTGTGCAGGTAACTATTACTGTGCAGAATTATTAGGCAACTTAATAAAAAACAAATATAATCCCATCTCACTTGTTTATTTTCACCAGGTAAACCAATATCAGTGCACAAAATTTAGAAATAAACATTTCTGACGTACAAAAACAAAAAAAATTAGTGATTAATATAGCCACCTTTCTTTATGATGACACTCAACAGCCTTCCATCCATAGATTCTGTCAGTTGGTTGATCTGTTTTCGATCAACATTGCGTGCAGCAGCCACCACAGCCTCCCAGACACTGTTCCGAGAGGTGTACTGTTTTCCCTCCCTGTAGATCTCACATTTTATTATGGACCACAGGTTCTCTATGGGGTTCAGATCAGGTGAACAAGGGGGCCATATCATTATTTTTTTTTCTCTAAGACCTTTACTGGCCAGCCACGTTGTGGAGTAGTTGGATGCATGTGATGGAGCATTGTCCTGCATGAAAATTATGTTTTCCTTGAACGATACCGACTTCTTCCTGTACCACTGCTTGAAGAAGTTGTCTTCCAGAAACTGGCAGTAGGTCTGGGAGTTGAGCTTCACTCCATCCTCAACCCGAAAAGGTCCCACAAGTTCATATTTGATGATACCAGCCCATACCAGTACCCCACCTCCACCTTGCTGGCGTCTGAGTCGGAGTGGAGCTCTCTGCCCTTTACTGATCCAGCCTCTGGCCCATCCATCTAGCCCATCAAGAGTCAATCTCATTTCATCAGTCCATAAAACCTTTGAAAAATCAGTCTTAACATATTTCTTGGTCCATTCTTGAGTTTTTATCTTATGTTTCTTGTTCATAGGTGGTCGTTTTTCAGCCTTCCTTACCTTGGCCATGTCCCTGAGTATCGCACACCTTGTGCTTTTTGTTACTCCAGTAACGTTGCAGCTCTGAAATATGGCAAAACTGGTGGCGAATGGCATCTTGGCAGCTTCATGCTTGATTTTCCTCAATTCATGGGCAGTTATTTTGCGCCTTTTTTGGCCAACACGCTTCTTGCGACCCTGTTGGCTATTTGCCATGAAACACTTGATTGTTTGGTGATCACGCTTCAAAAGTTTGGAAATTTCAAGACTGGTGCATCCCTCTGCAAGACATCTCACAATTTTGGACTTTTCAGAGCCCGTCAAATCTCTCTTTTGACCCATTTTGCCAAAGGAAAGGAAGTTGACTAATAATTAAGCACACCATATATATGGTGTTGATGTCATTAGTCAACACCCCTTCTCATTACAGAGATGCACATCACCAGATTTACTTAATAGGTAGTTGGCTCTCAAGCCTATGCAGCTTGGAGTAGGACAACATGTATAAAAAGTATCATGTAATCAAAATACTCATTTGCCTAATAATTCTGCACACAGTGTATTCTATCTATTATCTTTGCACATGTTTAATACATAAAAATCAGTAATTTCTTAAATGCATTTTATTTCAGTACGTGTCACACAGACGGCATACAAATGGCACACGGATGGTACACACGTACACACGGATGGCCAACAGAAAACCACATGAATGGTAAAAGCAGACCGTCTCATGCGTACGTTTCTTTAAGCGTGTGTATGAAGGGTGCCTTACAATGTAAGCCTTTGGAGCATCGTTCTGACTCTACACAGGTTTACATTGTAAGGCAGCGACCCCACTCTCAGTATTTGGTCAGTATTCAGTCAGTATTTTTTCTCAGGAGTGGGAGCCAAAACCAGGTGACAAACAATCAGAGAAAATGTATAATAGAAACAAGTCACCAATTCTGCATTTATCACCCACTCCTGGTTTTGGGTCCCACTCCTGAGAAAAAATACTGACTGAATACTGATGAAATACTGATGGTGGGGCCGTGGCCTTAGAGCCACTTCTGGATCACATATAGAGTGACCTGGATAGTCTGTAGTGCAGTGACGTCACTAAGAAGAGAAGCAGAACAGCGCTGGATTTTGGAGAAGGTGGCGGTAGGTGAGTATATTAACACATACACACTACATTACATGCACAGATTTAATAAAACAAAATCTTCATGGAAGGGTTTCTTTAAATACAAATGTATCCAATTTAATTTTTTTTTTTAAAGTACAAAGGATATATCAGGTCCACCACAAAAAATGTGGTGTGAAACAGACCTAACAGGTTTGTCCAGAAATTAGTTATGATGAACGGTCCTTAGGATAGCTCGTTACTATCATCGGTGAGGTCTGACACCCAAAAGCCACACTGATCAGCTGTTTGCAGCTCTCTCTACAGCCGAATGTACACAGCTGCAGCACCTAAAAATGACCATTAGGGAACGCTCACATCAGCGTATATAAGGTAGCAGAGATTCTCAGCCAGAAAAGTTGGAGAGTGTGAGGCGAGTGTCATGCGTTTTTTTCCTCACCTAGCATCTGTATGACATGGGTAAGTAATCTGTATGCAATGCGCTTTTAACATCTGCTTTTACATACAGTAATTGTCATTTCAAGCTAGTTTTCTAACTAATAAAGCAATCTAATATACAGATATTGATAGATAGTTAGATGGATGCCCCCTTCTCAGACTATTAAGACCAGCTCTCAGCTGTCTGATTTCCCTCAGCTGGTAAAAAAAAATAAGGGGGACCCCACTCCATTTTTTCTTTTACTTATTTAATTATTAACTAAATATACACTGCTCAAAAAAATAAAGGGAACACTCAAATAACACATCCTAGATCTGAATGAATGAAATATTCTCACTGAATACTTTGTTCTGTACAAAGTTGAATGTGCTGACAACAAAATCACACAAAAATCATCAATGGAAATCAAATTTATTAACCAATGGAGGCCTGGATCTGGAGTCACCCCCAAAATTAAAGTGGAAAAACATACTACAGGCTGATCCAACTTTGATGTAATGTCCTTAAAACAAGTCAAAATGAGGCTCAGTATTGTGTGTGGCCTCCACGTGCCTGTATGAGCTCCCTACAATGCCTGGGCATGCTCCTGATGAGGTTGCGGATGGTCTCCTGTGGGATCTCCTCCCAGACCTGGACTAAAGCATCCGCCAACTCCTGGACAGTCTATGGTGCAACGTGACGTTGGTGGATGGAGCGAGATATGATGTCCCAGATGTGCACAATCGGATTCAGGTCTGGGGAAAGGACAGGCCGGTCCATAGCTTCAATGCCTTCATCTTGCAGGAACTGCTGACACACTCCAGCCACATGAGGTCTAGCATTGTCCTGCATTAGGAGGAACCCAGGGCCAACCGCACCAGCATATGGTCTCACAAGGGGTCTGAGGATCTCATCTCAGTACCCAATGGCAGTCAGGCTACCTCTGGCAAGCACATGGAGGGCTGTGCGGCCCTCCAAAGAAATGCCACCCCACACCATTACTGACCCACTGCCAAACCGGTCATGCTGAAGGATGTTGCAGGCAGCAGATCACTCTCCACGGCGTCTCCAGACTCTGTCACGTCAGTCACATGTGCTTAGTGTGAACCTGCTTTCATCTGTGAAGAGCACAGGGTGCCAGTGGCAACTTGCAAATCCTGGTGTTCTGTGGCAAATGCCAAGCATCCTGCACGGTGTTGGGCTGTGAGCACAACCCCCATCTGTGGACATCGGGCCCTCATACCTCCCTAATGGAGTCGGTTTCTAACCATTTGTGCAGACACATGCACATTTGTGGCCTGCTGGAGGTCATTTTGCAGGGATCTGGCAGTGCTCCTCCTGTTCCTCCTTGCACAAAGGCGGAGGTAGTAAAATAGGGGAAAGGAAGAGAATGGGAAAAAAGTGTGGATATATACTACTATAATTAAAATAAATTATATTTATTAAATTTACAAATTGTGGACATTTTAAAACCTAATACTTTATTAAATGTATTAAAATATAGTGAATACACATGCATCAAACGATGCATATAAGGCAACCTCCCTGTGATTTCCAAACGTGGTGCCCACTAATAAATCTGGCTGAATGAGGTGTGGGATAAGTTAGGAGTGCCTCAGTCCAGTCCCTTAATTTTTGGACTGTGGCTGTATATTATACAAGGAGTCCCCCATATATAAGAATTGACTTGATGTTTGTACCACATCAAATAGCACAATTGAATTGAATTAATAATAGAATTTGAAATAAACGAGGTACTTGGATGCCTCAATTCAGTCCCCTAATTATTGCACTATAACTGTATATTAAACAAGGAGTCCCTCATATATGAGAATTAACTCGGTGTTTTTACCATATCAAGTGACAAAGTTTAATTCAATTATTGTAGAATTTGAGGTACTTGATAGTATAGTAACAGATTGTAATTTAAATGTTGCGCATATCATGTAACAGTCAGCCTATCTGGCGTAACTGTTTGACAGAAAATAAGGTGTATACCCCTAACTGACAGTCGCCAAGCAGTGAATAATGTTAAACAGCAGTGAGGAATAGTTAGTTATGTCAAACAACTCCTGACACCTCTATCACGCTATCCAAACATGTGGCCGGCATTCGCAAGTAACATAGTGTGTATGAGCTGCTGCACACATCACACTACAAAGCCGGTGAGGGTGGTCGGTGCCGGCAAGAGGTGATTATCTCACTGCCAAGCGGTCGGTCTGTATGGTCACGGTGAGGAGCAGTCCGCTTTGCCGAACACCTCCTCACACCCCTGCTCCCGCTGTTTACACAAAAGGTCGGCGTGTCCTGGTCACACAGCTGACCGCTGGAGTTGAAACCACTTGGACAGCTGTGTTAGATATGCAACATTGTGACTGTGTACAGATTCTTAGGGCTAATCCATATCCGACCTAAACACTCTCATTCAAGCTCAGATTGTGATCCCTGACGCGCGTTTCGCCGGTATACCGGCTTTTTCCTAAGGGTCAAAGGTGGAGGTAGCGGTCCTGCTGCTGGGTTGTTGCCCTCCTATGGCCCCCTCCACGTCTCCTGGTGTACTGGCCTGTCTCCTAGTAGCGCCTCCAGCCTCTGGACACTACGCTGACAGACACAGCAAACTTTCTTGCCATAGCTCGCATTGATGTGCCATCCTGGATGAGCTGCACTACCTGAGCAACTTCTGTGGGTTGTAGAGTCCGTCTCATGCTACCATGAGTGTGAAAGCACAACCAACATTCAAAAGTGACCAAAACATCAGCCAGAAAGCATTATTACTGAGATGTGGTCTGTGGTCCCCACCTGCAGAACTATTCCTTTATTGAGGGTGTCTTGATAATTGCCAATAATTTCCATCTATTGTTTATTCCATTTGCACAACAGCATGTGAAATTGATTGTCAATCAGTGTTGCTTCCTAAGTGGACAGTTTGATTCCACAGAAGTTTGATTTACTTGGAGTTATATTCTGTTGTTTAAGTGTTCCCTTTATTTTTTTGAGCAGTGTATATACCGTAATCTACACACGCACTGCACTAATTATATATGTCACTGACATCTTTTTATCTATCTATTCTATCTATTCTATTCTGACAGTTCACATTGTGAATTTACTGTACTCGGCTGATGAAATGTAGTGTTTCCTATGAGATGGGTGTGATTTTTTTTCTCGCACCCAGTGACTTGCATTGGTGAGTCTCGGCCATTTTACCCCACCATACGCAGCATGCTGCGATTTTTTCCTCACCCTGATTCCAGGTGATGAAAAACTCACAGATGAACATTGCCTTATTGTATAACGTTGTGGTGAGTGCAATGCAATTTTTTTCTCACATTGCGCTCACCAGAAAGCATATTCATGTCCCTTTCAAGTTAAGTGCTGCCATTTTTTACATGTATTTTGTTTTAAAAAAAAGTGTGTAAAGGAAGCCTAAAGTATCGTCAAGTGGATGGGTAATGTTTAAAAAAATAATTACATTTACTCCTGGAATTAGATGTAAGCAGGAATCACATTAGAGCCTAGCAGGCATGAGTAAAGCAACAGGGGTTTTCAAAGAAACATGCTACCTTGACCCTAGGCTGCTACTTTCTATTAAGGGTCATATGAAAAATATTAGTTTAAAATGTTCCCCATAGACTCAGCTGGCATCTCACCTCAAAGCTTGTATAAAACAAATGTCAAGAAGGAAATTAACACATCTACATCCTAGCTTCAGGGAAGGGAATTGGGGATCAGTAATACCCATTACTTTAATTAGATAAGATTTTATTTTTTTACTATGTTCAAGTCAAGGACTGATGTAAATTGCAGGATCTTCCAGGGATGTGTCCTATGTATATATTTAAATACCTGCATAGAGCCAATAGCAATGGTGCAAAAGTGTTTCCCTTTTCTTTATACAGGTAATTACCAAAGGGAGATTTAAAGGGAACCTGTCAGGTGATACATAATGCCCAATCTGTGGGCAGCATATATCAGCCGCTGGCTGTACGATCAGAGCTATGTATGTTTGTCTTTGAAACCGCCTGTGCGACTAGTGCACAGTGCGGCTCGGTCCCCGGCAGCTTCTCACCACCCGCTGTCAGTGAGTGACAAGTCTCTGACTGTATGGGCAGAGGATTGCCAATCACTGTCAGTGGGCAAGGAGAAGCCACCGGAGACCCGCCTATACGACTAGTCACCCGTGCAGCTTGGTCCCGGTAGCTATTAAAAGTATGTTTTTCTCTGAAATGCCGCAGTGTTTTGAGACAAAACTACAAGGCTGTGATCATACAGCCAGTGGCTGATACATGCGGACCACGGTTTGGGCAGCATGGATTATCTGACATGTTCCCTTTAACTAGAAGCTGCATATACAAATTGTGGTGAATGAAGATTATGATGTACCTTGTTTGTCTCTTTTTGTAAAGAAGCAGATGGAATAGGTCTGAATATTCACACAAATCTCTTTCCGTGGTAACAACATAGACAACAACTGACCCAACAAATATGATTTGTAGAAACAGAAGCGGGAGCTCTTATGTACGATGACATTTCATAGTAATGCATTCTGCCTCAAGCATCTTGCAAAATAAGAAAGAGTATTATCCCAAGAGGAAATTGCATTTATATAAATTAATCTTCTCTGTATGGATACAGAACATTACTCCCATTGTAGAGTGAAAGCTTCAGCATACTGTATAAATTAAATCTTATTCGCATTTCAAGTCCTGACTATTATGTGGTATAAATTGGCCACTTCTACCTTTTAAATAATGAACATCATTTAAGGATACTAATTATAGATTAGCAGAAACAGGTGGTAAATGTATATCTAACACATGGAATAATATAGATACTAACCTATCGCCAAGAGCAGCTGCTGAAAGTATCCATCGTAGCAATTTTCAATGACCACTGCTATGTCTTGTCCAGAAATGTTTTGAAATTCCTGAAAAACTTAAAAAGATAAAATTACTTGAAAATGTTGTAATTATCCAGTTTTTCTTCAATATAACCTTTGAGTAGCATGAAATGTACTTCATTTTATGCACCACCTGCAATATACATCAGTTTAAAGGAGTTGTAAAGCCCCCCCCGCAAAGATTCCAAAAAGCAATGATGGTTTCAAAATAATAAGATCAGACAACCCTAACCTCTGTGGATTCATTTCAGACCATTCTGCACCAGGACAGTGTAAAGTAAGTTCCTTTATCTGTGGTTGTCCAGCACCTTTAACTAGGGCTTCCACGGACAGGCTAGCTACTCTGACTATCAGGCAAGGAGACAGTCAAGGGACTAATCTTAACTGAGTCCCATGAAATTAAACTGGCCTGCCTTGTTGCCCAGCATCACCCGCAGTGAAGGTGCAGTGCCTCCCAGTGGCTGAAGATTAAACAGAGAAGGCAGGTATCAACATGCATTAGGACATAAGGTTTAGTATAGGGCTTAGAGGTTAGGTTAGGAAGGAAGATATGCAGTGGTGGGCATATTAGTAGTAGGATATAGTTTACAGGTTAGGATACAGTTAATATGTTTGGCAACAGCCCAGCATGGGAGGGGGTAGCTCAGACAAAAAGGGAAAGTATTTCCTGATTAGATCAGATAGTGATAGGCAAAGAAAAAGCTGAAGGTCAAGGGCAGTGGGCTGTGGAGGCTTAAGAACTACCTATTGTTCTGCCTGTATGGGATGATTGGAAATTCCTTACTGACATTCCTACAACATCCGGAGCCTCGGGCTCGAGTCAGTGACTAAAGAGAGTGCTGACAACCCTTCCATAATGTAAAAGTTGGATGTAGCACCGTGTGAGTGGAAGATAAAGAATCTCATGGGTACTGCGGAGCCGGATTGGAAATCCCTGAGGCTGATGGAGAAAGTAAGCGGTGGGATAGTTCAGGCTGAAGGAACCGAGAACATGAAAGTGTACTGTGCTATGGACTTAAGAGGAAAGGAAGGTTGTGCCCAATAATGCATGTTGTCATTTATTGAACTTGGGCTGTTAAGTAAACGTGGACTGGTTAATCTGAACCAGGTGTCCCCTAATTTATGTGCAGCTGTTCCTGGATCCGTAGGCTCGGAGACAGCGGCGGCTTGTGGCCAAAACGTTAGTGTTCTGCACCACACACACACGTTTTACTTGTAAGGAGCAAGGGAGACGTGAGGTAGGCCCCTAGACCCTTACTACCGCCCTGCCCACCTTACAAATGTACATTCAAATATAATAAAAAATTGGGTTTAAAGTTTGTGGTTGAAAAATTTCTATACAATGAAATGCATAATGGCAAATTTGCACAAAGCGAATAGTGAAAACTTCAGATATGGGTAAATCCAAATTTACAAATGCAATGCATAATAGTAACCTATAAATAACGGCTGCTGAAAAACAAGTACACGTATGTGTGATGCACTGGAGAGGTGATACATCTTTGACAATAGATGTGAGGTTCCAACCCTGAAGGCTCTCTGCACCCCAACATGAGTTTTACTTTTGCTTCTTTTCTTCTTCAATTAACCTCTTGGAAGAAGCACAAGAGATACAAACTTTGCGTTGCAAAGAGTATGCAAAGTTGATACTATATATATATAAATATATATATATCTATATATTGGAATGTACACTTGTGGCTTTTTTGTTTTATACTCCATGTTTTGTGCATTCAGCCAATGTGCAATTCTATATTATACATTTTTTATGATGGTAAAATTACTATTTTATCCTGATGGAGTGTAAAGTATGTTTTTCTGTATAGAATTTGAGATAGTTTGGGTACTCTACTGTTTACTATGATTGTTCTTCCTTTCTTCTTTTTCCAAATACAATGAGATGCTATCTCTTACATACACACACATATCACATCTCTAGCTGTGAGGCAAGCCTCTGTGGCACAACGTGAAGTCATACCAGGCTCCTTCCTAATAGAAGATCATTGACAATAGTCTCTAGCCCAGGGGCGGACCTACCGCCCGTGCAGCCCGTTCATTGAACGGGAGCCCCGAGGGAGAGGGGGCCCCTCCAGCCTCCAGCAGGGCCGCCATCAGGGCATGACTGTCCTGACTCCAGTATGGTGCCCGGACGGTCGGGGCCCCCTCGGAGGCCCGTTGGGGCCCCCCTCTTGTGCGTCTCCTCATGGGCCCCCGCAGGGCCAGCGTCAGCACTAGGGCAAATGCCGGGGCCCTGAGCAGGCGGGGGGGCCCTCACCGTCAGGCACCCCGCCCACTATGGGGCCCGTAAGCGGAGGAGAGCGGTGTCAGCGCCCGCTCCCCCCCGCTTGCTCAGGACCACGGCACCCGTCACAATACTTACCCCTCCCCATGCCTCCGCAGCAGCTCCTGCATCCTCCGCGGCTGCTGCACTGTGATGTCTCAGGTCAGAGGGCACGGTGACGTCTTTACACCGTGCTCTCTCCTGAGCAGTCACAGCGCAGAGCGGGATGAGGCCGGCGACCCTGGAGTCTGGAGCAGCAGCAGGTGAGACGTGAGGTGAGTATTTGATTTTTTTTTATTGTATGGAGGCCTATGGCAGTATAAGGGAGGGGGTGAGGTGGGGGTGTGTGACATCCTGCATGGGGCATTATAAGCGGGGCGTGACATCCTGCATGGGGCATTATAAGGGAGGGGGGGTGTGACATCCTGCATGGGGCATTATAAGGGAGGGGGGTGTGTGTGTGACATCCTGCATGGGGCAATATAAGGGAGGGGGTGTGTGTGACATCCTGCATGGGGCATTATAAGGGAAGTGGGTGTGTGACATCCTGCATGGGGCATTATAAGGAAGGGGGGGTGTGACATCCTGCATGGGGCATTATAAGGGAGGGTGTGTGTGTGACATCCTGCATGGGGCATTATAAGGAAGGGGGGGTGTCATCCTGCATGGGGCATTATAAGGGGGGGTGACGTCCTATATGCGGGGGAACAGCCTGCATGGGGCATTATGTGTGGGGAACAGCCTGCATGGAGCGTTATATGGGGGCCAGTATTCTGTATGGAGCATTACATGGGGGACAGTATTCTGTATGGAGCATTATATAGAGGCCAGTATCCGGTATGGAGCGTTATATGGGAGCCAGTATTCTGTATGGAGCGTTATATGGGGGCCAGTATCCTGTATGGAGCGTTATATGGGGACCAGTATCCTGTATGGAACATTTTATGGGGGCCAGTATTCTGTATGGAGCATTTTATGGGGGCCAGTATACTGTGTGGAGCGATTCGCTGGTTTCTGAGCTATTGTGGAATTTACAATAGATATCACTAATGTAATGTAAGAAGTGAAATGTTTGCATTGTACTATATATATATTTCTCTTCGGTATCTGTGCATCATGAATCGTGGTATGTGTTAAAGGGGCCCACTGAGACTCTTTCGCCTGGGGCCCACAAAAACCTGGAGCTGGCCCTGTGCCCCTTGCCCCATGCTGAGCGCTAAGCGCCGGGACATTTCAGCGCTGCTTTCCTCTGTGTAGCAGTGCAGCGCTGCAGCGGCAGCGCCTCCATGATTCCCCTGACTTCCGGTCATGTGACGGCGCCGTCACATGGCCGGAAGTCAGGAGAACCTGGTGGAAGCGACGTGGACGAGCGCCAGGATTCTGCAGGGATCACATGGGGGCAAGTATAACAAGTTTTATTTTTTTTTAATACAATTAATTAACTAGGAGTGAGGGGAATCAGATATGCACAGGGGGATGAGAGATGCACGGGGGGGGATGAGAGATGCACGGGGGGATGAGATGCACTGGGGGGAATGAGATGCACGGGGGGGTGAGATGCACGGGGGATAAGATGCACGGGGGAGGGGATGAGATGCATGGGTGAGGGGATGAGATGCACGGGGGGGGTGAGAACTGCACATGGGGGGGATGAGAGCTGCACATGGGGGGATGAGAGCTGCACATGGGGGGATGAGAGCTGCACATGGGGGGGATGAGAGATGCACGAGGGGGATGAGATGCACATGGGGGGGATGAGAGATGCACGGGGGGATGAGAGCTGCACATGGGGATGAGAGCTGCACATGGGGGGATGAGAGCTGCACATGGGGGGGATGAGAGATGCACGAGGGGGATGAGATGCACATGGGGGGGATGAGAGATGCACGGGGGATGAGAGCTGCACATGGGGGGGATGAGAGATGCACATGGGGGGGTTATGTTTGCATAACTTTGTTGCCCTATGAAGGGCAGGGGGAGGGGGGGGGGGCAAAAATTTATTGCACAGGGGCCCACTACAGTCTGTGTCCGCCCCTGCTCTAGCCACATGGTATTATGGCATTTGTTGATAGAAATAAGGAATGGGCACTTGGATTTCAATATGCCCAATCATTTTGTTCCCAAGGAGCAAGAGATATCTGCCAGCAGTTTGCTCCCCTCATCCCATATAAAACACAGACACACTTTGTCAAGATGAACAATGCATGCTTATGGGAATATAGAGGAAACAACTGTCAGCCAAATGAGTGCATGTAATGTGCATGGCTTGCTTAAAAGTAACTTATTTTCGAATGACAGCCTTAAAAGCCAGTTCTGTCAGCTTCATGCATCTCACAAAATAGTATTTGTTAATAAAAACATTTTCTTATGTACAGATACAATAATAAGGAAACATTACCCATCCATAACTGCTGGTGGCTTTTATTACATAAGATCATTTGCATCATGTTTTTGTGCTCCCCTGATCTTCTTTGACATGCATCCCACAGGACCTAGAACATATCAAGAGACAACTTTATGCTATTTAGGACTAGTTCACATGTTAATTTTTCACACACGAATGTTACCCTTTTATTTCAGAGATATCATTCCTACCTATGATACTCTATATCAAGGCAGAAGAAAGTCGGAACTCCATTCTCCTTGGTTCAACATTTTATAGGAAATCAATGTGCAACAATGACAATAAAATCTTCAAACCATCTGACGCATTTTGGAATACAGTTCTTTAGTCATAGTCATTCTCCTTGGTTGAACACTTTATTGGACATCCATGTGCAACAAAGATAGTAAAATCATCAAACCATCTGATGCGTTTTGAAATACAATTTCTTGGACATAGTAATCTATGAATTATATTCCAAAATGCGTCAGCAAGTTTCAAAAATTTACCTGTCATTGTTGCAAATGGATGTCCAATAAAGTGTTGAACCAAGGAGAATGACTGACACATGGATGTCCAATAAAGTGTTGAACCAAGGAGAATGGCTATGACACATGGATGTCCAATAAAGTGTTGAACCAAGGAGAATGACTGACACATGGATGTCCAATGAAGTGTTGAACCAAGGAGAATGACTATGACACATGGATGTCCAATAAAGTGTTGAGCCTAGGAGAATGGAGTGCTGACTTTCTTCTGCACTGATATTTTCTATTCCCTGCTCAGGCCGCCATGCACCCCTCAGGTTTGGTGAGCTGTCGTTGTTCGTGTTGTTATGGTACTCTATGAGACTGTTCACATGTCAGATTTTTTCCTCTGCCCGATTGATCTGTGCAAAATGACAGAGACTTCCAAAATTGATATGAGTGTCAGATCAAAATCAACAAGGCAAGATGATATCCGTGTGCTTTCCGATTTTCACTGACTGATAAATAGGAGAAAGTAGAGAAACTTTCTTTTATTTTCTCATCAGTGAAAAAAACTGATGAAACTCACCAAACTCTAATGAAAATCATTGATGAAACTTGGTCAGTTTTTCTCGTTCTTGAAAAAAAACCTCATATCTGCATGAGCCCTTAGGTGGAGAACCTGTTTACACAGTAGCCAATGAATCCAATTGATATACTAGTAAACCAAAGAGAAACTCTCATTTTTATTAAAATTAGTTTTCTATTTTCTCATTATATACAGTGACCTCCCAAAATTGCAGTGAAAATTGTCTTTGGAATGGAAGGTGGCTCTCACATAAAAGAGTAGCTTTGTATAAAGAGGATATAACGGAAATTCAAAAATGATCACATATTTAAATGACCACAAAAAAAAATTAAATTCTAAAATACTGAATAATAATCAATTTTGTTGCCTGCGAACCACACAGCACATACCATAGCATCCTGCGCTGCCATGCCAGGATCAGCATATCCTTCCTCTCTTACTCCCTGTAACAAAAAGATAATATGAAGGTACCACTAATGCATGTCATTACTTTAATAACATTGTCTTTAAAGGGAACCTGTCATCAGATTCATGCTGCGCGATTTCAGCCAGGTATGTGTGCTGCGGCGTCTCAGAGTACACATACTAAGTGTCTTGGCTCACTAGTCCAAGGCACGTCCTTTGCCAATGTCTCCCCGCTGCAGTTGATCAACAGATCTCCCCCTGTCATCCACACAGAGAAAACCATTGTTTAGGCAGCATGAATCTAATTACTGGTTCCCTTTAATGGATACATTAAGTGACAAAAATGAGTTTTAATGTGTATATTATCACAGTAGTCAAGCAGTCGTAGAAAAAAGGCAAATCTGTGGAGGAATTATCATGAGTGGAATGGAGAGGAGGGAATCGAGCCAACATGGACATGTGATTGGTGATGCCGCCTTTTGTAAAGATTATTGGCACTCCCCAGGCTAGTGCATGACAGCGTCTTCCTCTTTTACTGTCGCTGCCGTATAACAGAAGGACCTTAAGAAAAGCCTCCAAAAGAATTTAGTTCTTGACTTAAAAGGAGAAGCCCATCGTGGGTCAACAAACACCAAATGAGATCAAGACAGTCAGCTAGAATACAATCACAGCCCCATAGTCACTGCCTGTTGTAATGGTTGATGGCTAAAATATAACATTAATACATTGATTATATGTGCAGTATTTTTCTAAAAAAATATGTATTTTCCCAAAAGATTAGATCAGATTTTTTTATATGTAGAAATAGTGTAAGCTAATACTAACACAATGTACAATGTACCGTAATTGTTCTGCCTCGAGATGACAATATATTTAAGCTGTACATTGTATGTCTGAGTATGGCTGCTCCTAAACAGCAAAAAATGTAGTAAAGCATGACAATGCATTTAAAACTCGATAGTTTCACATGGGATTTTAAAGAGGTTCTGCTACAATTGACATTTATTACTTATGCAAAAGATAGATAATAAATGTCAATCATTTATCGACAGGACTTCTATTGATAAATCATTGGAAGTCTTGACGAATACCGCTGTGTTCAGTGTTTGCCTGGTGCATTTTAATCCTTGTATGCGAAACAACAAAAAAATCCTTTACACAAAGTACCTATTTCATCTAGAGCAATGGACTTGGCACTCTCAAAACAGAAATAAAGAAAGGGATTCTGTCACCAGGTATTTGCTAATCTGAGAGCAGCAAAATGTAGGGGCAAAGACCATGATTCCAGCAATATGTAACTTACTGGACTGCTCAGTGTAGTTTTAAGAAAATAACTTTGATCAGCAGGAGATCATCACTAGAGGACTAGTAACCCTGCTGTCATGTAGTCCTCCATATTCATGGTCTCTGTATAACCCCCACCACTGATTGGCAGCTTACTGAGTATGTGCAGAATGCTTCCAATGAGTGATGTGGGAGGGATTATACAGAGCTCAGCATTCAGACACCTGCTAGAGCCCAAATAGCCCAGTAAGTGACACATCTCTGGAATCGGTGTCTCTGCCCCTACATTATACTGCTTTCAGATTGACTGACAGATTTCCTTTAAACTTTGAAAAAGGACATTTAAAAAAGCAATGAAAGAGTTTAAATGATAAAATAAAAAATAAATAAAATTCAGATTAATTACCTACCTGTAGTTCAGAGCTAAGTAATATGCAAGGATCTGCTTGGCAGATGACATTTATATTTCTTCTACAGACACAGGAGTATTAAAGGGAATCTGTCACCCCCTGGGACTTATCTGACCTCTAATATGGGCATGCATGTGATAGAAATGTAAATCTGTACTTACCTGTATGCCTCATATTAGAGGTCTTGTTGCTGTGAAATAGATTTTTATTCAGTTAAGTTTCCAATGCTTGGGGGCCCGCGGCCTGGAAGAAATCCTGCCTACTGTGTTAATGTTTCCCCCCTCCCCTGCATGTCACAGTAACCCTGTGACGTGCCATTTCGGCGGCCAGATCCTGCGCACTTCACCTTTTACGCAAGGCGCACTTGTGCTATGTACTATGCAGTCATATTACTGCAGGGATCTTGTGCGCAGGCGAGTCACTGTGACTTCCCAGGTGCCTGCGCACCACATCTCTGCAGTACTATGACCGCATAGTACATAGTACAAGTGCGCCTTGCGTAAAAGGTGAAGTGCTCATGCACTGTATGTATGCCCATATTAGTAGGTCAGATAAGTGCCAGGGGGTGACAGATTCCCTTTAAGCTTGGAAGTGTATTCAGGTTTAAAAATAATGGTCTGATTTTTTTTTCCAAAAACAATGCAAAGTCTTTCCATGGCCTATGACTGGTATTGAAACTGAGCCCTATACATTTAAAGGGAACCTGTCACATCAAAAAACGCTAATAACCCTCATGGTTGATCTGCAGGTTTCTGAAGCTGCCTGGCGCCCGCACTGAGAGCCCCACTGCTGGGAGGAAATTAACTTTATCCCCCCCGGCAACGTTTGGCCTTTAGTAACAGGGGTGGTGCCAGCATGGGTTCAATTGCCACTCTGTGTATTGTGGGTGGCAGCTGTAACCACACCACCGACACTGACTGACAGCAGCTCAGCATAAGGGCTGGCTGTCAGTCAGTGTCAGGGGTGTGGTTACAGCCGCCGCTCTCTATACATAGAGCGGTGACTGACCTAATGTTGGCGCTGCCCCTTTGACTAAAGGCCAAACGTTGCAGGGGGAATAAAATGAATTTCCTCCCGGCAGCAGGACTTTCAGTGTGGACACTGGGAAGATTCAGAAACCTGCAGAATAACCCTATATCTGCAGGTTAATAGTGTTTCTTCACATGACAGGTTCTTTTTATAAAGGAGATGAGCTGAAATATCAGACACAGCCAAGAAATAGATGTGGGTCTGTTGTTTTCTATTTCTGCAAATCCCTTATCACTAAAAGGCTCTGAAATAATTGGAACTCCTACACTGAGAGTAGTTGTCGTTAATGAGAACGCTGTAAATTGCAATTGACCATGATCATCAACTTTTAAAAACAATATGGTCAATGGCGGAAATTTTACTGTATTGATGTAAAGCTTGTAAACATCGTTATTTATATTGAAAATATTTTTGTGGTTTTAACATGTTGGATTTCATTATCTATTATTTTTTTTATCACAGTTTCTTGTGATTGCATGTTCTGGTTATAGTTTATCTTTTTACAATAGAATACAATATATATACAGTACCTGGGCTAAGTTTATTAAAGCATCTCTAAAATGCCCTGAGGTTTCCGAATAAATGTCTTGATCCAGATTGTTTCCATATTCTACAAAGGAAGCAAATGTTTGCATATTATTTTAAATGTCATGCATGTGTTCTATGAAAACATCCATTCTGTGTAATCAAACATCTGAAGTGCTGAGTACGTCACCACAAATGTTTCTGTGAAGAACAGTTTTGGGCAGATCTTCAAAAAATATCGAAGACTCATCAAACTGCATTCAGAGCAACACAAACCAGACACCCACCATGGAAGTAACCTGCTTCTAAAGTGTTTGGGATACCCAAAGCCGAATAATCAGGCTTTTGGGCTTTAATCTTTTATCTTTTTTTATGTCTTTGAAGCCCCCATCTAACAACATTTCCAGTGTATACACAGTTGTTTAACTGCACAAAGGCCCCTTACACATCTATAATAAAAGGAAACATCAAAGTAACAAATGTACAAACACCATACGACTATAGAAAGTAAACTGTATGGTTGCTCATTTTTGTCAGACTCCTCTAATCGATGCAGATTCTTATTATTTTTCTTTAGCAAACCTTGTAGGGTTTTTTTGCATACTGTTTAAGACTGTATGTATAATGAATTTTTAAGGGAAGTCTGTCAGCAGAAAATGACCTTTCAAACCAAGCACAAGTGTTCGGTGTAGACAAGACAGTTCAGTGCACCACCTACTTATTTAGCATCTATTTCTGCCCTGTGGCTTCACAGGAGATTGATGGAGGGCAAGTAGGTAAGAAGGTGAATTGAACTGCTCGGCCATACCAATTATGCACCGAGTACATATGCTTGGTTTGAATAGTCATTTTTGGTTGACAGACTCCATTTAAAGGGAATCTGTCAGTAGGTTTTTGTTATTTAATCTGATAGCAGCATAATATAGACGCAGAGAGTCTGATTCCAGGGATGTGTCACTTACTGGGCTGTTTGCTGTAGTTTCAGTATAATCAGTGTTTAGCAGCAGGAGATTATCACTGCTGGACTAGCTGACCCATACAGCTAATCTGAGTAACCACGCCCCCACTATTGATTGGCAGATTGCTGACAGGACACAGGAAGCTGCCAATCAGGGATGTGGGTTATACACAGCTCAGCATTCTGACCACTGCTACATTTGCAGCAGAGAAAACAGGGATTCTATCAAAACTGCACCAAGCAGCCCAGTAAGTGACACATCACTGGAATCAGGCTCTCTGCCTTAAATAATGCAGCTCTCGGATTTTATAGGAAAAGCCTGCTGACAGATTCCCTTAAATAAACATCTGAGGTGTATAGACATTACATTAAATATAGAACAGACAATTGTCTAAAAAAAAAAGGAGAGAAAGGAGATAGGTTGTTGCACTTTCTCGCCTAGAATATCTCCATTGGCAGTCTTGTGCCACTGCAGGAAATTAGTCATATGCTAGCCACCGAAAACAGCCACATCCTAATGAATGAAAACTATTTCAGTAGCAGAAATTTCTGCAATAAACTACAGCATGAAAATCCACCTCATGTCAATGGCTGTAATGCAGGCCTAGTACTGCTGCAAGCCCCGGCCTAATTGAAAGCCTTCCAAGCAAAACTAAGGACATCATTGATCAATATGAGACTGTTAATTTATATTGTATATCTACTCCAAGTCTGTGATCACAAGTTCCAGCAGCGACATGCAGAAGAGAACATGGACAGTGTTTTTAATTGGCCTGTAGACAGTCCACAGTGTGGCAAGTGTGGTGCTGTTTCTTAAAGAAAGCAGCCAAGTTTTTGCAATCTTATACTACTTCTTTAAGGGCTCACTCACACTTGCGTATACATCGGACGAATGCTATCTGATATTTTATTGGATAGCACCCGGACCAATGTTATTCAAAGGGGAAGTGCAGATGACTGATTTTTTTCACTGACAGAATTTGTTTCACTCTGAAATCGGATGGCACTTACTCATTCAAGTCTATGGGTGCGTGGAAAACATCAGACTGAACTTGGATGACATCAGAGTGCAGTCCGATTTACAAGGACTCACACAATGGAAAAGATGGAGAAATTTTGTTCTCCATCTTCTCACCTGTGCCAAGGTTCTCTCACACTAAGCTGACACTCAGATCAAAGATTGATCGGAGTGTCATTAGCATAATCGACCCAATTCTCTCGGATGAGAATCTACGGTCGTGTGACCCTAGCCATGCTAAATATGGAGTGAAAACTAATGCCCATAAAAATGCACTTAGTCACATATAAGTGATCTTTTCTTGAGATTTTCAGACAACTTTTGTGTGACAGATACTGAGGTAGCGTTTCATAAACTAGCACACAAGAAAGATATCACAATGTAGAATGTTAACATTTAACATTACAATAGCCACAGAATTTGTAGTTAGGTGTCAATTGTCTCTTCAGAGAGGAAGAGAACTAGAACTCTAGTGCCACCTATTGGAAATTGCTGTCCTAAAAGTCAATATTGACCCTTTAACAAGCCTTGTCACATGACTTAAGATAAAAGCCAAGACCAGAAACTCAATTTGCAGACACTGTGTTTCGGGGTACTGCCCCTCGTCAGTGCAAAGTGTGAGTTCTGGTATGGCTGGGTAAGAGGCATTAGACCGGTATCTAAGAAGTAACGTTTCTCCTTGTGGAGAGCGACATGCTAAGCACGTCAAGGCTTGAAAAGTCTCCACACCTTGACATGCTTAGCATGTTGCTCTCTGCCATGCACAGGCAATCCCCGCATGTTTTTTTTTGGGAGTCCGTGAAACATACGGGGCTGGGACTCGAGCACGCGCGATACTTGGTGCATACCCGAGTACCCAATGCAAACTCAAGTAGCGAGCACTTGCGCTCAAGACTAATGACAACTTATTCAATATGATTACCTAATGTTTTAAAATTCTGGGTACCTCTGGGTTCAAAATGTTCACTATACCCCTTGATGAAATCCTTGAGAGGTCTAGTTTCCAAAATGGGGTTACTTGTGGGGGGTTTCCACTATTTAGGCACATCAGGGGCTCTCCAAACGTGACATGGCGTCCGCTTTCGATTCCAGCCAATTTTGCGTTCAAAAAGTCGCACAGTGCTCTTTCCCTTCTGAACACTGCCGTGCGCCCAAAAAGTGTTTTTTCCTCACATATGGGGTATCGGCATACTCAAGAGAAATTGCCCAACAGTTTTTGGGGTCCATTTTCTCCTCTTAACCTTGTGAAAATAAAAAAATTGGGGGCTAAAAGATATTTTTTGTGGAAAAAGTTAGATTTTTTTATTTTCACGGCTCTACATTATAAACTTCTGTGAAGCACCTGGGGGTTCAGGGTGCTCACCACACATCTAGATAAATTCCCTGAGGGGTCTAGTTTCCAAAATGGGGTCACTTGTGGGGGGTTTCCACTGTCTAGGCACATCAGAGGCTCCCAAAATGCGACATGGCGCCCGCTAATTTTTCAAGCAAATTTTACATTCAAAAAGTAAACTAGCACTCCTTCCCTTCCCAACCCAGCCGTGCGCCTAAACAGTGGTTTTCCCCCACATATGGGGAGTCGGCTTACTCAGGAGAAATTGCACAACAAATTGCATGGTGCAATTTCTCCTGTTAACCTTATGAAAATGCAAAATTGAGAGCTGAAAAACATTTTTGTGGGAAAAATGTGAAAATTTTATTTTTACGGCTCAATGTTATAAACTTCTGTGAAGCCCCTGGGGGTTCAAGGTGCTCACCACACATCTAGATAAGTTCCCTGAGCAGTCTAGTTTCCAAAATGGTGTCACTTGTGGGAGGTTTTTACTGTTTAGGCACATCAGGGGCTCCCCAAACGCGACATGACGTCACCTAATTATTCAAGGAAATTTTACATTCAAAAAGACAAATGGTGGTATTCCCTTACATATGGGGTATCGGCGTGCTCAGGAGAAATTGCACAACAAATTTTGGGGTCCATTTTTTCCTGTTACCCTTGCGAAAATAAAAAAAAATTGGGTCTAAAGTAACATTTTTGTGAAAAAAAGTTAAATGTTCATTGTCTTCTTCCACATTCCAAAAATTCCTATGAGGCACCTGAAGGGTTAATAAAATTCGTCTATGTGGTTTTGAGCACCTTGAGGAGGTGTAGTTTTTTAGAATGGTGTCACTTTTGGGTATTTTCTGTCATATAGACCCCTCAAAGTTACTTCAAATGTGACGTGGTCAATAAAAAAATGGTTTTGTAAATTTTGTTGGAAAAATGAGAAATCGCTGGTCAACTTTTAACCCTTATAACTTCCTAACAAAAAAAAATTTGGTTCCAAAAATGTGCTGATGTAAAGTAAACATATGGGAAATGTTATGTATTAATTATTTTGTGTGACCTATCTCTTAATCTGATTTAAGGGCATGAAAATTAAAATTTTGAAAATTGCAAAATTTTTGCAAAATTTCAGATTTTTTCACAAATAAACGCAAGTGATATCGAATAAATTTTACCTTTATCATGAAGTACAATATGTCATGAGAAAAACAATCTCAGAATCAGGGGGATCCGTTGAAGCGTTCCAGAGTTATTACCTTATAAAGTGACAGTGATCAGAATAGTAAAAATTGGCCAGGTTATTAACGTGCAGATCTCCTTTGGGTGTCTTATGCATACACGCCCTTCATTAAGACTTGCGTATGAATAGTCAGTTCTAATGAATTGGGGCCTTGGACTAGAAAAAGCTTCACAAATCATGTCGTCTGGGGCTGCACATACTTTTTGTAATCCAGTAGGTTTTTTTGGAATTGTTTTGAGGTTTGCGCATGACTTTCATGTAACTTGTGCACAACTTTTTACCTAAGATAATCATTGTGGGATTTTTATTATTCATCCTCAATGTCTCAGTATTTCCATAAAGAGCTAAATAAAAAGATGGCAAAAAGACTCAATTTGTTATATATCCTTAATGAGCCAAACACATTAGAAACTCTACACTATAAGACATACATTTAACGGACCCAACCACAGCTGCAGTTCATTTGATAAATTGCACAAAAATAATTGGTTTGTTTCCTCTGCGAATGCTACAATGTAGACAATGCAACAGTTATTTAATTAGTTTAGAATATTGTGACTAAAAGAATACTCACGCATTAAATAGACTTCCTTCAACTGAAATATATCTGAAGTTGTTCTTGAAGCTAAAATATCAATAAGGCAATTTTCATCCGTGCCGGCTCCCTGTAAACAATTGCGTTGTGTGAAAAAGATGTGACACAAGTGAACAAATTAATGTTTTTAAAGGCAGTGTACAATACTGTCACGTCCTGGGTACATACTGTATGTCATAAACACAACCACTACCAATTAACATGACTGATAAGGGACATTCTTTTTCAGATGGGCATGAAATGTACATTTTAATGAGATAGTTTTCTAGGAAAATGAAGCATATGATTCCATATGACACAATAATATGATCCAATCATTGCTTATATCTATTTATATGCTGTTCTTGTGCCCTGGGAATAGTAGGAATTATGTAAATTGTTATAAGTTTTCAAAGCTTTATTAAAGCATTACGCATCCTATGTCTCACATTATAGACCACTGCTACAGCCAGGGTTGTGTTTTTTCATATGGATCATATCAGCAGATGAGCAGCAAGTGCATGGGGCGCTGCAACGTCTGTATTCCCTATTCAGATTAGATTAGATTTCCACATAATGGGGAGAATTGTTAAAACTAAGGGCTCATTCAGATATCAGTTTTTCTCATCTGTTTTTTTTACAAATAGCACTAGGACTTATGAACTTATGTCTGATTTTTTTTCCTCCGACTGAGTAGTCCATTTGAAAAATTGGAGACAGGTCCAATTTTGATCCAAGGGTCAGATCAAAATTTGTGATGCAAATGTATGGGTCTGTGAAAAATGAGACTGCACTCAGATGGTCCGATTTTCATGGATTGTCGTATAGAAGAAGGTGAAGAAACTATTTTTTCATGTACAAGAAAAACGAATGACATTTGGACCATATTCTGTTCAAACTCTTATCAAAGTCTGATCAGAATAATCGGTCGGTTTTCCTCATACGTGGAAAATACTGATGTCTGTATGAGGCCTTAGAGAACTGAACAATGGAGACGTTTGCAATGGCAACCAGGGACGGACTGGCCCACCAGAGGATTGGGAAAACCCCCGGTGGGCCCTGGGTCCCGTTGGCCATGCCCCCAAGCCCCGCCCTCTACCCCCCCAGGCCCTGCCGATATGATTAGTGATGGGCCCTCTGCAGCGGCGAAGCAGGGAGCGCGATCTCCCTGCTCTGCCTGCTGCCGCAGTGCCCCTCTGCCTCCTCTGCGCAGCGCGACACTGACGGTGCGTGCGCAGGAAGTCAGTCTCAGGGCGATGACATCATCGCCCTGGGACTGCTTCTTGTGCGCGCTGTAGAGGACGGACCCGGCGTCGCCCCAGGCAGCGGCAGCAGAATCCATGGGATCCTGTCAGGTATGTATTATTGGAGGCAGCAGAATGTATGGGCTCCTGTCACGTATATATTATTGGAGGCAGGAGAATGTATGGGCTCCTGTCAGGTATATAGTATTGGAGGCAGCAGAATCTATGGGCTCCTGTCAGGTATATAGTATTGGAGGCAGCAGAATCTATGGGCTCCTGTCAGGTATATAGTATTGGAGGCAGCAGAATCTATGGGCTCCTACCAGGTATTTAATATTGGAGGCAGCAGAATCTATGGGATCCTGTCAGGTATATATTATCGGAGGCAGCAGAATCTATGGGCTCCTGTCAGGTATATAGTATTGGAGGCAGCAGAATCTATGGGCTCCTGTCAGGTATATAGTATTGGAGGCAGCAGAATCTATGGGCTCCTACCAGGTATATAGTATTGGAGGCAGCAGAATCTATGGGCTCCTGTCAGGTATATATTATTGGAGGCAGGAGAATCTATGGGCTCCTGTCAGGTATATATTATTGGAGGCAGCAGAATCCATGGGCTCCTGTCAGGTATATATTATTGGAGGCAGCAGAATCTATGGGCTCCTGTCAGGTATATATTATTGGAGGTAGGAGAATGTATGGGCTTCTGTCAGGTATATATTATTGGAGGCAGCAGAATGTATGGGCTCCTGTCAGGTATATATTATTGGAGGCTGCAGAATCTATGGGCTCCTGTCAGGTATATAATATTGGAGGCAGCAGAATCTATGGGCTCCTGTCAGGTATATATTATTGGAGGCAGCAGAATCTATGGGCTCCTGTCAGGTATATATTATTGGAGGTAGGAGAATGTATGGGCTTCTGTCAGGTATATATTATTGGAGGCAGCAGAATGTATGGGCTCCTGTCAGGTATATATTATTGGAGGCTGCAGAATCTATGGGCTCCTGTCAGGTATATAGTATTGGAGGCAGCAGAATCTATGGGCTCCTGTCAGGTATATATTATTGGAGGCAGCAGAATCTTCTATGGGCTCCTGTCATGTATATATTATTAGAGGCAGGAGAATGTATGTGTAGCACCCCGAGGGCTCGGCTGCTACAGGGGTATTGCACCTCAAACCAGAGGTGTGATATTCCACTCCCGGGTAAGGATGAAGTGTGGACCAGGACTCGTTTAGCTGCATGCACCACACACACCCCATTTCCAAGGGACAGGTCAACGGTGCTCCCACTAGACAGAAGTGCAGGCACGACAGCATCTGTCCCTGGCTGGAGTGGGGCGTGGGGTGGAATACCCAGTGGTGTAGGAGCAGATAGGGGTGGGTTTCTGGGCATAGGTAGGAGCCCATTGGTTGCAAGTCACCTGGGCTCACACATAGAAGGAGGTATTTAAGGTGGGCACCATCTTAGGACAGGAGCCAGTTCAGTCAGTGTTAAAAGTGAGAGGAGAAGACAGGAAGCAGAGCCTCTGCATGGGCTCTGCTCCGCAGGCAGGCCTTGTCAGAAGGCTGGAGCCTGAGAGAGAGAAGAAAGGATAGAAAGGAAAGTAAGAAAGGAACTGGAACAGAGGAGAAAGGAAGCAAGGAACACAGAGAAAGGCCCAGAGACACGAGGACAGAAGGAACCCCATATGCCCAGGAGATACAGGGTGAAGGGTTGGCAGAACAGGGTACCGGAACCCAAATTGGTGGAGTCAACAGATTCCTCAGCCAAAGACCGGAGGTTGTTACCACATCTTGGTGCGACCCCTCACTACATCCACCAGGAAAGCATACCGCATAGGGTCAGGGAAACCGGAGATAGGTTTCGCCAACAGAAGGCCCGAGGGAGCTGGACAAAGGTGGGTCACTGGTGGGGACGGCCAGAGAAAGGAAAGGAAGGGAGCCCTGTGCCACGCTCTGGAATTGCCTGGGAGTTGGTCGAGTCCCTTGCCTGGTGAACGCAGCACGGCTCCGGCGGTCCCTCATGTGCACAAGTGACCAGAATAACAACTGTGAGTAAAGCATTGGAAACTGCAATTACAAGTCTCTGTGTTTCATCGCCGCACCAGCACCATTAGTACCGGGACCCTCACACCATCACTCCAACCATCTTCTACACTAGCTGCCCTGAGGCAATACTTCTCCCGTGGGGAGTTATTCCATACTCGGCTGCGCAAACTACATCAGCCTCAGCGGTCTGCAGCGCAGCGGCGGTCCCCACTGACCGCAATCCACGGGTGGCGTAGTCGAACATTGTTATAATACCAATAGACTGCCACTGGTTTGACCGCCCTGGTCACGGACCGGGTCGCCGCCACACGGAGACTACAACCCCCAGCATCTTACAGAAGGCCCGGCTCCGGGTATCCCCTGCACAGTACAGGCCCAGGGGGCGCGTCAACTTTTGGCGTAGTCGGCAGGATCTTTACCAACCCGCCACAAGCGGGTATTGCGTGCCTGAAGAAGATCGTACATGTACCTTGAAAAGAAGTCTCCCACTATTTCCAGAAGTTTCCCGCCGTCCGGAGTCGTTTCCCGCCATCAGACGCCATTTTGGACCGTTTCCCGCCATCTTCATCCGTTTTTCCCGCCCTGGCAGAGCGGACACCATTATATGCGCACCAAAGGACAGCAGGAAGCCGCCTCCTATCGTGGGCCAGGTCCCAGAGTGGCGCCAAAGGAGGGGCCCGCCCCCGCCAGCCATAAATGCAGCAGTGGAGATGTCCATCAACGTGGGGGGGCTGCCCCTAAAGGTGATTGTCAGCAGATGCCCCCAAGACCACCCCCCATGGGGGCGGATAGGAAAGAAAACTGTGGGGCCGGGCGCGGCCTGGATCAGTCTGGACCTGCTGCACCCGGAGATGGAGGGAGCAGAGAACTCCACCAGCACCCTGGCCCGCAGCCTGCTGCAAGCTGAGCCACCCTGCAGCCTGACTGAGTTGCTAGCCCAGCTGCCCAGGGATCCGGACAGTGCGCGCGCAGCGGTGGAAGACCTGAACAGGAGGATGGTCCGGGCGCAGCGGGATGTGTTTGCCGGGTGGAGAGAGGAGATGGCCCGGCAGCACGAAGGCAGCCAGCGGAGGACTCCACCGGGACCGGGCAGCGCGCTTACCGCTGGGCGCGGAGAAGAGGGACTGGCAGCTGCAGACGATGCCGCGGAGGAGGCCACGGAGACCGAGGCAGGTAATGGGGACGCCACCACCCCAAGCCCTGGGAACACCAGCCTGCCCTCACCCTCCACTGCAGGACCCGAAGCCCCGGGGACCATACCTGACATCATGCCTCCACCGCCGCCAGTTAGGCCTCAGGCTGCAAACGTCACCGCCATGCCCCGCCCCGCGCTGTGCCCTCTGAACCCGGGCGCCGTAAAGCGGGAGACGTCACAGGCCGGGACGCAAGGCCCAGCACACCCAGGCGCCGCTGCCTCACCAGCGCCCCCTACCTTGGCGGTGCCACCCCCGGGCGCGACCAACAAGCGACCACCGGCCTGGTCGCAAGGCCGAGTGCCCCCGGGCGCTGCCACACGTCTGAAGCCCGCGGTGCCACCCCTGGGTGCGGACCTGTACGCCCAATATACCAGCCTGGACGGGCTGCCCTTTGAGTGGCCACCGGAGTTTGCCAACCCCCGTCTCCGGAGAGAACAACCCCTGAGCGAGCCTCTGATCCCGGCCCCGGAGCCTGCCAACATCGCTCCACCCCCGCTGGAGGATGCCCAGTTTGCATGGGACCCCACCGGCGAGAATCCCATGGGGTTCACCCAGGAGACCCGGGAGGAAGCAGCCCAGTGCCTGGATTGCTGCCGTCAGCAGCTGGCCATCTATGAAAGGGAGCGACGGCAGAGGCGCATCAGGGAGGAGCGACTCCAAGCCAGGAGCGCGGAACAGAAGAGGAGGGCCCGACAAGACGCCCACGCCATCCGCGGTCCCAGAGCCACCGGGACCGTAGTAAAGTTCCAGCTAGAGCATGGCTGGGGCTTCATCAGAGACCCGGAGGTTGACACCGACGTCTTCGTCACTAGAAGGGATGTTGAAAGCCACTTGCCAGAGGGACATCACGGCCGTGACCTTTACCCCGGCGACGTGGTCACCTACACCCGGCACAAGGGCGCAAAGGGACTGTATGCCCTCCATGTCCACCGTCTAACGGAGGAGAAACTGCGGTACCGCCCAGACATGGACTACCCTGAGGATCCGGACGGACCTGAAGACTACCCGGAAGAGCGAGGAGGACACCGTTACCAGTAAATGGTAAAATGGAACTGTTCCCGTTTGTGAAAGTGTGGTCCCCGTTGGGACAAATAGTGAACTGTTGACTGTTTAAAAATTGCCCCTAATCCCTAACCAGGCTGAGGACTGTGAGCAGCCATTCTCCTATCCCCACTGGCCGAGGACTGAGAGCGGCCACCCCTTGTAAATAGTTGCGCTTCTTAAAGCGCCCCCTACTGGTTTTATACAAAAACCGCAACGTCTACCTCAAGGCGGATTAAATGGACTGTTGCACCTTTTCCTGGTCGCAAGTTGCACAGCGGCCAGAGTTCAAGAACCTGTTTGAAAATGTTTTACTTGAAAATGTCTTAAATTGAAAAGTTTAATATGCTGCTAAAATAATAATGCCAAAGTTTTATATAGTGTTCTATAAAAGAGTTCTGGTGGCATTAGTAAAATGTTTTATACCTGTAACGTTAAAAAGAGAAGAGTACCTCCCATAAAGGGATGAGTGAAAAGTTAATGTCTTATATGCAAATGCATTCTAAAAATTTTGTATGTTTTAAAATTGTTTTATTCTATTCCAGCCCGAGGACGTGCTGTGATTTACCAGGGGGGAATGTAGCACCCCGAGGGCTCGGCTGCTACAGGGGTATTGCACCTCAAACCAGAGGTGTGATATTCCACTCCCGGGTAAGGATGGAGTGTGGACCAGGACTCGTTTAGCTGCATGCACCACACACACCCCATTTCCGAGGGACAGGTCAACGGTGCTCCCACTAGACAGAAGTGCAGGCACGACAGCATCTGTCCCTGGCTGGAGTGGGGCGGGGGGTGGAATACCCAGTGATGTAGGAGCAGATAGGGGTGGGTTTCTGGGCATAGGTAGGAGCCCATTGGTTGCAAGTCACCTGGGCTCACACATAGAAGGAGGTATTTAAGGTGGGCACCATCTTAGGACAGGAGCCAGTTCAGTCAGTGTTAAGAGTGAGAGGAGAAGACAGGAAGCAGAGCCTCTGCATGGGCTCTGCTCCGCAGGCAGGCCTTGTCAGAAGGCTGGAGCCTGAGAGAGAGAAGAAAGGACAGAAAGGAAAGTAAGAAAGGAACTGGAACAGAGGAGAAAGGAAGCAAGGAACACAGAGAAAGGCCCAGAGACACGAGGACAGAAGGAACCCCATATGCCCAGGAGATACAGGGTGAAGTGTTGGCAGAACAGGGTACCGAAACCCAAATTGGTGGAGGCAACAGATTCCTCAGCCAAAGACCGGAGGTTGTTACCACATCTTGGTGCGACCCCTCACTACATCCACCAGGAAAGCATACCGCATAGGGTCAGGGAAACCGGAGATAGGTTTCGCCAACAGAAGGCCCGAGAGAGCTGGGCAAAGGTGGGTCACTGGTGGGGACGGCCAGAGAAAGGAAAGGAAGGGAGCCCTGTGCCACGCTCTGGAATTGCCTGGGAGTTGGTCGAGTCCCTTGCCTGGTGAACGCAGCACGGCTCCGGCGGTCCCTCATGTGCACAAGTGCCAGAATAACAACTGTGAGTAAAGCATTGGAAACTGCAATTACAAGTCTCTGTGTTTCATCGCCGCACCAGCACCATTAGTACCGGGACGCTCACACCATCACTCCAATCATCTTCTACACTAGCTGCCCTGAGGCAATACTTCTCCCGTGGGGAGTTATTCCATACTCGGCTGCGCAAACTACATCAGCCTCAGCGGTCTGCAGCGCAGCAGCGGTCCCCACTGACCGCAATCCACGGGTGGCGTAGTCGAACATTGTTACAATACCAATAGACTGCCACTGGTTTGACCGCCCTGGGCATGGACCGGGTCGCCGCCACACGGAGACTACAACCCCCAGCATCTTACAGAAGGCCCGGCTCCGGGTATCCCCTGCACAGTTCAGGCCCAGGGGGCGCGTCATATGGGCTCCTACCAGGTATATATTGGAGGCAGCAGAATCTTCTATGGGCTCCTGTCAGGTATATATTATTGGAGGCAGCAGAATCTTCTATGGGCTCCTGTCAGGTATATATTATTGGAGGCAGGAGAATGTATGGGCTCCTACCAGGTATATATTATTGGAGGCAGGAGAATGTATGGGCTCCTGTCAGGTATCTATTATTGGAGGCAGCAGAATCTTAGTGCTCCTGTTCGGTATATATTAATGGAGCCAGCAGAATCTATGGGCTCCTGTCAGATATATATTATTTGATAATCATGCCCATTGCCCAGCTCCCGCCATATGTTGATCGCCAGCCAGATAAAACAAGGCAGCTGGGGCCTGGGATTCGCAGCATGGTAAGGCCCAAGCGTTCTTGGCCCCCCACGCTGAAAATCGCAGCCCGCAGCCACCCCTTCCATTTCCAGGTGCTTTACCCGGCTCTTCCAGTGGCCCTGGTGGTGAGTGGCACCCTGGGTAATAATAGGGTTAGTACCAGGCCAGTTTTGTATTATCAGCTGGTACTAAGCCTGAAATTCATGGTGTCATGCCAAATTAGACATAGCCACCATGAATTTCTAGTAAACAGAAAAAAAAAAGACAGATTTTTTTTTTTTTATTAAAAATAAAACACATTTAGGGACTCCATCTTTAATAAAGAAAAATCCTCACTCCAGCGTAATCCATAGGTCTTCTGTCTTCAGCTCTGCTACATCTTTGCCATCAGACAAATATGTCTGCTGACAGAGATGAGCAGGCACAGAATGACACTGGAGCACTGTTACTGTGTAGTGCGGCACTATGTTTCTTTTTTTGTCATTTCATGCAGTGTAGAAATCTTGGGAAAAGTGTGGATTGTGCTCTGGAAGTGATCAGTTATAGCTAACTATGTTATTTTCTGCAGAGATAAGTCTGTATAGAAGATGTGATATATCGGTCTGCGGCAGATAAAGAACTTTACCTAGAGACATCACTGGTGAGTATGTGTATTACCTATACACACACACTGACACTATATACAGAGCTTCTGTGTGTAATGTCACTGGTGATCACTGTATTACCTATACACACACACTGACACTATATACAGAGCTCCTGTGCATAATGTCACTGGTGATCACTGTATTACCTATACACACACACTGACACTATATACAGAGCTCCTGTGTGTAATGTCACTGGTGATCACTGTATTACCTATACGCACACACTGACACTATATACAGAGCTCCTGTGCATAATGTCACTGGTGAGCACTGTATTACCTGTACACTATATACAGAGCTCCTGTGTATAATGTCACTGGTAATCTCTACATTATCTGTACACGGACTCTATATACAGAGATTTTTTACATTTTCATTATCAGCCACTATCTGGTGCCATTATGTGCCATGGTCATGGCGTGGCGGAATTTGTCCCTTGTATGTGCTATTATTCGGACAGTCACTATGTGGTGGTAATATGTGGTCTTCTCATGGTGTGGCAGTATATATACCTTGTACTTGGTAGTATTTGATCACTATGTGGTGGCATGTGTTCTGGGCATGGTGTGGTGGTATTTCTCTCTTCTATATGGTATTATTAGTCTAGAGATGGTTGTCAGTCATTTGTTTTTTCGGATATTAAGAATGGGAACATTCTTTATTTGCAATACATATTAAATACTTGGATGTTTAACTTCTCCCTGTGTTGTGACTACTACACAGCAGCAGAGATGCACGTCAGCTCAAGATGCAAAAAATAAGCCATCACACAGCCCCAGATCCAAAAAAATGAGAACATTACGGTGCGCAGAACATGGCGTGAAAAGTGTGATTTTTTTTTTCAAACTTATGAATTTGTTTTCACCACTTAGATACCAGTAAAGGTATACATGTTTGGTATCTACAAACTCGTACTGACCCGAGGCATCACCCTGTCATGTCGGTTTTTCCATATAGTGAACATGGTGACTGAAAAACCCAATAAACAAACGTGTAATTGCACTTTTTTTTGCAATTTTACTGCACTTGGAATTTTTGTTGCCATTTCCCTGTACACTATACGGTAAAATAAATGATTGCATCTGAAAGTACAACTCGTCCTCTCAAAAAAACTGTCTTTCCTGCTGCTACAGACTTTTATATGACTACAATTTACATTCTGCTGCTTATGCAAACATTTTTGCAGTTTACAAGACACTTCTTACACTTGCTTGCACCCAGGTTTCATGTGAAAGAGTGTTCTCAAAGCTGAAAATTGTAAAAAATAGTCTGAGGTCTTCGATTGGACAGGAGCTTTTAGAGTCACTCCTTCTGTTGAACATTGAGTATGACATTTCAAGGAACTTAAACTATGATGACATTATTAATAACTATGTAATGTAATCTTCTGTTCTGAAAAAAAAACTTTTGTAATTTTGCTGCTGAATGACTGTTACGCTCGCGCCCGGACTGACTGGCGTGAGCGTGCTTAGTGATCCCACTGTACCATGAACCGAGGAGTGCCTGGAGGGGCGTAACTAAGTATCAACCCGATCCGACCAAGGTCGCACGGCGGCTCAGTCGACTTCGTGAACCAAGGAGAAACCGAGCAGAGGGACCAGGTGCTACTCCAGGTCAGACCCCGGTCACAGCTGTTGACCCACACTGGGGAATGCAGGAACAGGCAGGTTAGACCGGCATACAGACAGGTGGGTATTGGCAGGCACGGCTGGTATGCAGACAGGTGGATACTGGTAAGCACGGCTGGTATTCAGACAGGTGGGCACTGACAAGCACGGCTGGTATGCAGACAGGTGGGAACTGACAAGCACGGCTGGTATGCAGACAGGTGGGCACTGACAAGCACGGCTGGTATGCAGACAGGTGGGCACTGGCAAGCACGGCTGGAATGCAGACAGGGAGATACTGGCAAGCAGTGCAGAAAGGGAGGTACTAGCAGGTTGGAGCGCAGGCTGGATAAGGTTCAGTACAGACTCGGAGACAGGAACAGAGCTGCAGATGCGGTAGACAAGCAGAGTAAAGCGAAACCACCGGAGCGGAGGACAAGGCAGAGCAGAGCGGAACCGCCGGAGCGGTGGACAAGGCAGAGCAGAGCGGAACCGCCGATGCAGTGAGCAAGTAGAGCAGAGCGAAACCGCAGGTGCGGTGGACAAGGCAGAGCAGAGCGGAACCACCGGAGCGGTGGACAAGGCAGAGCAGAGCGGAACCGCCAGAGCGGTGGACAAGGCAGAGCAGAGCGAAACCGCAGGTGCGGTGAGCAGGCGGGGCAGAGCAAAACCGCAGGTGCAGTGGACAAGGCAGAGCAGAGAGGAACCGCCAGAGCGGTGGGGCAAGGCAGAGCAGAGAGAAGCCACCGAAGCGATGGACAAGGCAGAGCAGAGAGAAACCGCAGGCACGGTGAGCAAGCAGAGCAGAACAGGGCTGAAGGTGCAGGCAGAGAGGACAGGGCTCTGTTCACATGGAACAGACTGGAAAATACAGGAAGATGGCTAGAACACAGGAGGTAGATATGGAGGAAGGGAAAAGGAACAAGCAGAACCAGATACACACAAGGTATTTACAATGAAGTAGCGAGTGGACACAAAACTCACAAACAGAAGTACAGAGACAATGAGTTGGAGTTAGGTGCAGGTTCAGACACTGCAGGAAAAGGGAAGGTACGGAAATAGAGACAAACAGGTAACAGGCTAGGAGACAGTTCAGACAGGAACTGATACTGCAACGAGATACAAGAACGAGCCTGGGTATACAGCCCCCAGAGTGGCGGAAACAGACTAGAAGTCAGAAATAACAGCCCGGGGTATACAGCCCCCAGAGTGGCGGAAACAGACTAGAAGTCAGAGATAACAGGCCTGGGTATGCAGTCCCCAGAGTGGCGGAAACAGACTAGAAGTCAGAGATAACAGGCCTGGGTATGCAGCCCCCAGGGTGGCAGAAACAGACTAGAAGACAGAGATAACAGGCCTGGGTATGCAGCCCCCAGGGTGGCAGAAACAGACAACATACAGGACAAGACCTGGCAACTCAGAGGCAAGGAGCACGCTGATAGTTAGTGTTGCTCAGGCACCTCCTTCTGGGTGGAGGGGGTTTAAATATCCAGTGACTCACAGCAATAGGCTGGGGACGCATTAGGAGCGCGCCCACAGCAGCTATAAGAATTAGGAAGTAACCGGGCCGCCGCCCTAAGCAATCAGACAAGAGACATGCACACAGCATGAACTGGAGCAAGGTTTGCAGGCTGGACTGATGGGTAAGATTGCGGTCTTGCATAGTGGGAGGTGGTGCACTATGAAAGCACGCCGCCAGGGATGTTACAATGACTGTTAGTGTGTGTTTATTTGTTGTTTTGGGCCTGTCACTAACAATTGAATGGTACTGTATTATAGAGGAGAGGAAAACGTGCAATAAAAACAAATTCTTTAAGTTTTCCCATTGGGCCAAGTTTGGTGCTGCTACAATGATGCTGGCTGCTGGGATGCAGGTTCAATTTGTGGCACTTATACTTTAAGAGAATGTACCTTGAAAGTATTTATTGTTCTGTTATGGCACTTTATCACACACTGGTGTGAATAAGATAACAGTGTTCCTCTTTTGCCAGGAGTGTTTCTTTAGTTTGTTATTTATTCATTATATTGGTTATTTATTGGTTAATAAAGTTGATTCATTTTGAAAGAGTTTATGGACTTATGTTATTCCTATATACGGTAACTGCATGGTGCTGGTGGGCCCCAAGATTGATTTTTTCCTGGTGGGCCCTAGGTACTCCAGTCCGGCGCTGATGGCAACCAATGGCTGGAATAACTGGAGGGGAGATGTGAATCTCCCGTATCAGAGTTTGAGGTGTGAGATACTGTACGCCTCTCACTCAATCCTCTTAAAATGGCACAGAGGAGAAGAGACTCGTGTCCTTTCTGACTGAAGAAGAGTACCTTTGCCAAATGCCATTTTCAGAGGACTGAATAATCAGCTTACAGCAATGCCAAACATCCTGAGCCTGCCCTCGCTATTCTTAACTACCCTTAGGTGTTGTATAAATTTATATCAAATATCTCATGAAAATGGCACTTTAAGCTCAGTCTGTGCTGAAATTTTCTTGGCCACATTTCCATTTCTTATGGTTGAACGTCCACAAGCAATGTTAGCAAAGAAAAGCCAGAGGGAACTGACCCTAAAGGCATTATACCCTTGTCTCCAACAATGGTTTAGAAGAAATGAACAAATTCAGGGCACGAAACTGCTCCAAGAGTTGGACTCATTATTTAGTTTATGACCTGAATACCTAATCATCCAGCACATTGGGATAACTGGCTCAGACTTTGCTATAGGAAACAGACAATTATAGTTCTTTATCCATCTTCACTGCGCTACGTTTTAGGTCTTCATGACCTTATTTTTAAATGCTTCTCATACATTTGTGAAAAGTGTAGCTGGCTATAGTATTAGGTAAAGTTTAACATTTTTTTTTAAATTAATATTTGCCATCTTTGCCAAATTTTTCCAGAAAATTTGATTTGCAATATATTAATTGCAACAAATCAAAAGTATCTCAAAGCCTCCAACTGTACTAACACTCTGAAATCTACCTGGACAATATTTTAGGACATTCAAGCTTATTAATGAAAACATAGCCTTAATAATATCAAAGTAAGTGTCCGCAACATAAATGGCTGTGGATAACCAGGCCACAAAGAAAACAGTAATTATGGAATCCATGTATTTTTTAGCCTTTTGTGCCCAGTCCTACAATTTTTGCTTGCAGAAAATATTACACACTGTTGCAGTTGAGTGAAAAGCATACTTGCTAGCTGAGAAAAGTTCATTATGCATACAGCATACAAATGGTTAACCACTGGACTAGGAAGCGAATGCAGATAGTTGATATACAAGTAGGAATTTGCTAAAGATTTGATTAGCCAGTCGATGGTGAGAATAATTACTGAAGGTCATGTGGTCAATGAATGCTATGCTTATGCTATTCCACAAAGATAGTGAATGGCGATAATGCCATCATCAGCGCAATGATCCCACTTCTGTGCCTACTTAAACAGTCGCTGCTGACAATTAAACATGAAGCTTTGCATAAGGAGCGGGTATGAAAAGTTTTTAAAGATGGTCAAGCAATACCTGGCCAACAAAACCAGCATACTCCCTAATTCTTCTGCAACCTTCAGCTATTGGGTCTCAAAGCTGGACACCTGGCATGAGCTTTCCCTCTATGCCTTGGAGGTGTTGTACTGCCCTGCTTCTAGCTTCTTCTCTAAGTGGGTTTTTAGTGTAACCGAGGGGTCAAAACTAACAGGTGCTTTCGCCTATCAACAGAAAGTGCTGACAGGCTCACTATGATAAAAATGAACAAAGCTTTGATTAGCCCCAACTTTTCCACACCATCTGATGACAGCAGCGCATAAAGTGTTTTTAATATTCAATATTTTAATGAGGCCTGCCAGTTGTTGCCTTCAAGGGTCTATGGGTGACTTATCATTTTTTCATGGCTTTGCACTGTGTGCAGAGCCTTTATGAGTGTAGAAGTGCCACAACTACACTTTCTTAATATTTTTAGGAGGCACAGTTGGTGCCTTCAAGAGTGTATGGATGACCCAGCTTGTAATTTTTGGCAGGCTTTGCACTGTGTGCAGAGCTTTTATGAGTGTAAAAGTACCACAACTACACTTTGTTCACAATATTTGAATGAGGTACTACAGCTGTTGCCTTCACGGGTGTATGGATGACCCTGTTTGTAATTTTTGGCAGGCTTTAAAACTTAGTGCATAGCCTTTATGAGTCTAGGAGTACCACTGCATGACAATTTGAACAGAATGTGTATAAGGCCCTCCTTAACCTCTAATACATGGTGTATCTGAGTCCCTACTCCATCACATTGTTGGCTGTTATTGCTTCCTTCATAAATTACTCAAAAATTTCCAGTGTTTTAATAAAAATTTCAATTTTGGTTTACTTAAATATTTTTTTTAATCCTTTTAAATATTGCCTTATATACAAGTCATTATACAGGAAAGAATATTTCGTAACATGTTTTTTCCTGCAAACTCCAATTTCTCTTTGATTTTGAATGTTTATTGTCAGTCCTTAAAGTGGAGTAATGGCCCCGTCACACTTAGCCACGCTGCAACGATCCCGACAATGATACGACCTGTCAGGGATCATTGCTGCGTCGCTATGTGGTCGCTGGTGAGCTGTCAAACAGGCAGGCTCACCAACGATCAGGGGAGCAGCGACATCGTGGAAAGAATCTTTCCACGATGTCCTGCTCCTGGTTACGAGCCTGCTGAAGCAGGAGCAGGCTGGTAACTATGGTAAACATCGGGTTACTAGGGGCACACGCGCACCTAGTAACCCGCTGTTTATCATGGTTACCACTCTGCTACAGTGAGCGGGAGGTTACCGCTCACTTTAGCAGGCTCGTAACCATGATAAACAACGGGTTACTAGGTGCGCGTGTGCCCCTAGTAACCCGATGTTTACCATAGTTACCAGCCTGATCGCTGCTCCCGCTGGTCACACACAGCGATGTGTGCTGACCAGCGGGAGAGCAATGACCAAAAAATGGTCCAGGACACTTTGCAGCGATCAGCGACCTCACAGCAGGGGCCTGATCGTTGCAAAGTGTCACACATAGCGACATCGCTGGTGAGGTCGCTGTTGCGTCACCAAAACCGTGACACAGCAGCGATCTGTGTGACACCATTGTTCTCAGCAGTGATCTTGGAGTCAGAGATGATTCCTGGGGTCTTCCCCATGCTGTTCTACTTCCATTCAGCACTTTTTCCATCCATTCAAACATTTTCACTGCCCCCCAGACCTCCTTATAGGGTCTTCTGGAAAAATGCACGGATTTCCCATTGACTCCCATTATACTCGTTACTTGAAACAAGCATCCGAGCATTAGGAATTGCTTGGTTCAAGTAACGAGCATCCGAGTTTTTTAATGACCATTTTTGCTTCTGTTTTGCCTGGTACATAATCATTTCAGATCAGTTTCAGTTGCCGACATAGTTAGCTGTACAAAAACAAGCTAACCTTTAGTTAACCTTCCCAGGTCCAGTGCTGTGTCACCTCTGTTATATTGGTTGTTTGGCTGCAGCAGTGACATCACATCAACAGCACTGCTGCCATTCACTAAGCTCAGTTTCTCATGCTGTCATTGGTAAAAGTTGACAACTCCTTTAAAGGGAAGCTGTCAGAAACTTCTATGCACCAAACCATTTATATGACTGTATAGCCCTTTAAAAAAAGCATGTTAATCTCTTTATAAGCCCCAAAGCAGCAGTGAAAAATTACGTCTTGAAGTTCTGTATATATGTGTCTGTAAGTGTGTTGGGGCATGATAATGCCCTTACAACTCCTTAAACTCATACTGTATTTACTGCCGTGAATCAGAGAAAGCGATCTGTCAATCATCCAGAGTAGAGTGGCACTGTGCAGGGAATGCAGCTTAAGGGCACATGTATTTCTATGCAGCTGTCACGCTCAGGTCACGGGAGCTGCCGGTCAGTCCAAGGATTGCGATGTGATCCTCAGACAAGGAATATGGCTGTCTGACTGCTCCCTTAGGCTGAGGAGCTGAAAGTGCATCATCATGCCCCAATATATTAAAGGAACCTGTCAACTTCAGAAATACCTGCAGATATAGTGGTAATATGCAGGTAAATAGTGTTTCAATCATGTCTGCTCGGCTTACTCAAGCAGCAGTCACAGGCAGAAAATGAAGTTATATTATCTCTGCATCCGCTCACTTGCAGAACAGGCTGTCAATCAATGTGCTTGGAAGTGATTACAGCGTGTTCACAGTACGGTGAGTGGTGGCTTCAATAACTCCCTGTGCCACCCAGATAAGTGAGAGGCTCCAGAGAGAATATAGCAATTTTCTCCCTGTAGCCACTGCTCCATTTATCCAGCCAGGTATGATTTAAATGATTGAACTGCAGGTCAGTACGATTACGCAACAAACATGTATCTTTTTTTTTTCATTTAAGTGGTGAAAAACTTCAGAAATTTGTATAAGAATTTTTTTTTGGCTTGGGTCGCCATTTTCTGAGACCTGTAACGGTTTTCATTTTCGGGATATGGGGTTGTGCGAGGGCTTATATTTTCTGTCCCAAGCTGACGTTTTTACTGATACAAACTTGGGGTAGATAGAATGTTTTGATCGCCTCTTATTGCATTTTATTGCAAAAAACGTAATTCTGGAATTTTGTTCTTTTTTCCTGCTACGCCATTTACCGATTGTATCAATTTATTTTATATTTTGAAGGATAGGACTTTTACGAATGCAGCGATACAAGATATATGCATTTTTAATTCTTTTTTTATTACTTCATTTTTAATGGTGCAAAAGGGACATGATTTTAACTTTTGTATATTATTTTATTCCTTTCATATTTTTAAAAACATTTGTTTTTCACTTTTTACTGTATTTGTTAGTTCCCTTAGGGGACTTGAATCTGTGATAATGTGATTGTTTGTACTGCACGTAGCAGTTAGGTTAAGTGCCCACGTAGCGTTTTTGTAGCGTTTTTGCGGTGTTTTTACGGCTGCGAAAATGCCGCGAAAATGCTTGTAAAACAGTCTGCCATGCAAGCAATGTGAATTCGGATGTGCTGTGCACATGATGCGCTAATTTGCGCACCGAATTCGCATTGCGTTGCAAAACACAGCATGACCATTTCTACCGCGATTACGCTGCAAATTCGCGGCCATTGAGGAACATTGAAGCGCAGCAAACCCGCAGGTATATGTGGATTTGCTGCGTTTCAATTAAATTCAATGGCTGCGAATTTGCAGCGTAATCGCGGTGCGTGTGGTACTCGGGATGAAGAGGAGACTACAACTCCTTTTCATCCCGGCTACCACGCGGTGAAAAAAAGAAATAAAAAAGTTAAAAATAAACAAAACCTGTATATTCACCTCTCCGGCGGCCCCCGGTCTGCTCTCCGGTCTGCTCCCGCCAACGTCATCTCTCCTTGGTGTCCCGCGGCGTACTGTCAGGACCAGCGGTGACGTCATTTAGTCACCTGATGGTCACGCGACTGCTGACGTCGGCGGTCAGGTGATGGTCGCATGACCATCAGCTGACTAAATGACGTCACCGCAGGTCCTGACAGTATACTGCGGGACGACGAAGAGAGAGGATGCCGCCGGGAGCAGACTGGAGGAGACCGGAGAGGTGAGTATACAGGTTTTTTTTATTTTTAACGTTTTAATTCTCTTTTTTTTTACTATAGATGCTGCATTTAAAGCATCAGTTGTTCACGCATTATAAATCCATGCCGGTTGCATGGATTTATATTGTGTGACCAACTTGTCAAGCACTTTTCCAAGTGATGCTCAAAATCGCTTGGAAGAGTGCTTGAAAAAACACATGCGGAAATGCATGTAAAAACGCTGAAAAAACGCTTCTCTCTGGCAGAAAAAACGCATGTAAATCTGCATGCATTTTTTTCTGCCAGAGAGAGGCAAAAACGCTCTGCATCTAATCTGCTGCGTGGGCACATAGCCTTAATCAGCACTGCTATGAATAGTGAAAATCACGGTCTCCTATGAACGCTAGCTACATGCTGATCTTTTTCAGCAGATTTCCTGCTGTCATGGGCCCTGCGATCACGTCACGGGCGCGACAATGGGCTCATGGAATGACTTGCCCTCCTTCCCGTCACATGTCGGGAAGGGGTTAAAGAAAACCTACCAAGAGGATGTAGGCCCCTATACTTCAGACACTTTTTTATAATGTATAGCTGCCTATACATGTAACTATATCTATAATCAGTACCCGCATTTTACTGCACATGTGCTGGAAGTCGACAGCCTGTCAATAGATTTATACTTGCTTGTGGTGATATATTCCTGCCAAAGCCATAATGGGTGCTATTTGAAAGCAGCCATCCTGATTTTTTACCCCGGTGGTTTCACCTTCATGACTTTATGCCATGATATTGGAGAGTGTAGCTTGCAATAACTGTGCTTAAAAAGAACCTGTCAGAAGGATCAACCCTCCTAAGGCATCAATTTGGGTACATAGGTTATAGAAAGTTGAATAAATCTATACCTTGATATCTGCAATTTGGTGTCTTATTCCAGAGAAATCTACATAAAAAACAAGTAAATGAGCTTTCTGAGAGTCTACTTGTACTTCTTCCCCCTGGATGAGGTTGAGCAGTCATAAGCAGATAGCAATATGCCGGGTAAATAATAAGACACCCCCACAATAGCTTGGAGCTGGTGTCTCAGTGTGAAACATGTAATGAGAGACATTCTATTCTCCCTGATATCCCTGCTGAGCTGTGCATGATTGCAAAGTGCCTTGAGAAGAATAGAGATGAGTGTGATTACTAAAACTTCTACAACTTTCATTATGGCAGTCAGTTTGGGGCGAGGGGATACACCAGAGCTGACAACCCTATGACAGGAAAGCTGATAGAAGGGTTTGTAATGAGTCAAAGCTCAGCTCAGCTGTACTGCCCCTCTCCCCAACACTTTCTGCCTTGGTGAAAGCTGGAGAAGTTTTAATAATCAAATTCATCTCTATTCTACTCTTGGCATTATATAATCACATACAGCTCAGCAGGGAGATAAGTGAAGAGAACAGGCTGCATGTCATTGCATGTCTCACACTGAGAAACCTGCGTTAAGCTAATGTCAGTGGGTGTTCTTATTCCCCTTGCATGTTGCTGCCTGCTTATGATTAGTCAGCTTCATACATTAGGAGGAACTGCAAGCCCTAAGAGTCAGACTTCAGGGAAGATCTTTGTCCCACCCATAGATCTTAACAGTTAATTGACATATTAAGAAAAATGATGATTTTTCTGAAATAATACATTGGATTGCAGATATCAATGTGCTATTTTATACAACTTTCTATGACCGGCATGTCCATATAGACGGCTTAGGAGGGTTCATCCTTCTGACAGATTATCTTTCATTTATTATCTTCCTAAGTACTGTATGCAGCTTTTGGGTCTTGAGAGCCTAGTAATGTTTTCTATATTTGAAATACTGTGTTCCAAGACCTATAGCTGTCTAATTTTTCATTCAACGTAGTTATATGAAGGCTTGTTGTTTGTAAGACAAGTTATATTTTTAAATGGTATTATTCTGAGGTTTATACAAACATAAATACATACAATTCTGCAGTGTATTTTTTTTCCTATGGTGTTTACTATGCATGGTTAATGATTTCTTATCTTTATTCTAAGGGTTAGTATGATTATGGTGATACCAAGTTTATTTAGTTTTTGTTTTTTCATAATTTTGTACAATAAAATCCACATTTTTAAGCTTTTGTATTTGTTTGTTTTTTTGTTCAAATTTTCGAGAGGCAGATGAACGAAAAATAGCTATTCCGAATATTTTTCTATGCCATTTCTCGCATGCGTAAACTAATATGTTATTTTTATAATGGTGGAGCTTGTTATTGTTTCATATTTGATTAATTTACATAATAAAGAAATGGGTAAGGGCAATGACGTGAGTTTTCAAATATATTTTTAGATTTGTTCATTTTTTTAAACTTCTTATTTTAGTTTCACTTGGGAACTTCATCTCTCATATGATACACTGATACACTACAATACTTCTGCATTGTCTGTATTGTATTATCTCTTTGTCAGCGTAATGCTTACAGTCATCCCGTTAGACTCAGGCTTTGACCAAGTCTGTGGAGGACCAAGGTGGCAGCCATGAAGCTCTTTGTTAGACTGCCATACCAGCTCATTGACACCTCTGCATTTGGGTTGCGAGAGCGCAAGAGGCTGGTGGAGGGAGCTCTATCGCTCTGTCATACCTGTGTCAAATCAACTACGGATCACGACGGCTACTGACCATTTTATCTAAGGGGTTAGACTGGGTTAAACTGCGTGTATTGGCATGATGGATGTTTCTTTGATTTATCTTTAGGAGATACAGTGTACATTTTTTATATATCTGGTGCATTTCAAAATTGTCTAAATTGTCCATTTAAATTTCTTTTTATGTGTCAAATGATTAGCCTTACATCTGGACCACGGATTTGCAGCTTTTCAACCTATGCCTTTGATAATGTGTCTTAAAAGTACATTTAGAATAATGAATAATACTTATACGCCTATGAGTCCAGGCTTAATTTAAGTAGTAAAGCATATTGGTATTTAGTGACCTGTGATATCAGCATTACCTTCATAGCATGCCAGAGTTCATGAGCATCAAATGTAGGTGGAGAGTATATCAAGCCAACCATAACTTCCTTAAAATGACCATCTAGATTTTCTTTTAAGTCTTCAAGCAAGTTCTTTGGAAAAAAAATAAAGAATTAAAAAGTTGTGTTTTTTGTGCGACAGCACTTCTTCTATAAGAATTAGAACTAAGACAAACCTGGACAGCTAGAATGAGCTTCACTTTTGAAAATATTTTCTATTGTGTAGATTGCTTTCCACATGGAGAATTTTGCCCATATGATGGGAAATATTGCGCATTTACTTTGCCTTACTTACATTTATATACATATGAAATATATATATATATATAAATAAATATTTACTTATGTACTCCTCGACATTGAAATTGCAACACTAAAAAGAAAACCTCGTAAAACAGGATCGATAGACAGTGGAAACAAAAGTTTTAAAACATCTCAATATATTCAGTATGAAGAAGCGGCACCATGCGCTGAAATTCACGCAATTACACTCCTTGGCATGCTATCAATGAGGTTGTTAATGGTTGTCTGAGGAATGTTCTGCCATACTGAATGCATTTGGGCACACAAATAATCAAGATCTGCTGTATGCAGCTTACTTTGCAATTGCCGACCAATGACTTCCTACATATGCACAGTGGAGACAAGTCCGGAGATGCTGTAGGCCATAGTAGCATGATTAGGCCACACAGACTGCTCATAGTGGCTCAAGCAACATGTAGCCTGGTGTTGTCATGTTGAAAAACAGCTTCTGGAACACTTTGGAGAAATAGTCATAACACTGGTTCCATGATCTAATCAGTGTATGTAGAGCTGTTAATTTACCTGGAATGAAGACTAGAAAGGTCCAGCTACTGTACATTATGCCAACCTACACCATAATCCCGGGAGCAGGACTAGTGTGATGTTCCCTCATGAAAGCTTCTTCAATGCTTCTCGTTACTGATCTCAAAGGCTGTAATGGGGCAGAGCAAGACAACAATGGAGACTGGAATGGAGGTGTTTCCTCTTCAGTTATGAATCCCGGTTTTGTCATGGACACAATGATAGCCAGGGATTGGTCTGTAGACAACATGGGCAATGCCATGAAGAGGTTTTCACACCAGGTAAGAGAATGTCATACTGCATGGTAGCCAGACCCCACTAGTCTTCATTCAGGTACACTAACAGTTCAGCATTACATTGATTTGGTCAAAGGGAGCTGCCAGCAGCAGATCTTGAAGATTTGTGTTCACAAATGCATCTAGCATGGCAGAACATTCCTCAGACAACATTAATATTAATAACCTCCTTGATAGTAGCCAAGGCCTGTACGGTAAGTGTAAGAGTATTTTTGCTTGTGGCACTCTTACTCAATACTTAAAAAATCGAGATATTTTGAAATTTTTGCTTCCATTCTTTAATCATATGTACAACTCTGGCAAAAATTAAGAGACCACTGAACAGTTTTCTATTGGAAAGCATGGAAAGACTGGTGGAAAGCATGCCAAGACGCATGAAAGATGTGATTAAAAATCATGGTTAGTCCACCAAATATTGATTTCTGAACTCTTCCTGAGTTAAAACATGAGTAATTCGAGGTCTGAAAGCACTGTTTCTTTTTTAGTGTTTTGACGCTTTATCATTTGCTGCAAATAAATACAACATTTTTAGCTTTGAATTTTGGAGACATGTTGTCAGTGGCTTATAGAATAAAACAACAATGTACATTTTACTCAAAAATATATCTATAAAGAAAAAAATCAGAGAAACTGAAAATTTTGCAGTGGTCTCTTAATTTTTGCCAGATCTGTATATCATTAACAGGGCTATTCATCCTGTGATCTCATTAGTTCCACAACTTTTTCTTCTCTTTTTGGTGTTATAATTTCAATGTTGAGAAGTGTATATACTGCATATGTACTTTTTCTACAGTCAGCCTTTATATGATAGCGTAGATAAATTATAACCTTTCCAAATTATTCTTTTAGCAGTAATGTATCCTCCAGTGTTTCTATAAGGCGGCCTATGTTACACAGAGGATATGCGCTGTAAGTGCAAAGTGCTATAATGAGTGCTTTTATGACTATTTTTTCTTGCCTGCATGGTATATGTAATTGCCAGTCTATGCACAGCTTCAGCTACATTGCACTAAGAATGCAATGTGTAAAAAACACAACATATAATTCTTTTTAACATTAGCATCATCAGTTAAATATTAAGGCAACCTATAGAACTCTGCTCACAAAAAGCATTACATCAATTTAGTTACATAATACAACGTTATTATCTGGAGTGATCTAAAAATATTCCTGGATGGAAAATTTCCCATTGGCAGTACATGCTTTGCTAACCATTAAACAACATTCTAGATATTTTTTCAATGACGTTCATACTCAGGTTTCATAAAACAGCCAATGTACCAACGCACATAAACATATCTGGGGTCCTTGTCACGGTAATGCCTTGTAATGCAGCCATGCATACTGGATCAAAATGTAGTGGTACACAAAGATTTTTTATTCAGCATCCAAAGAAAAAACAATCCTTGCATGATCCATTAGTTGCTATATGTTTTTTAAGTTCATTCCTTAGACGTACTGATTTCCTTAAAAGTCTTGACAAATATTCTAACATACAAAACCCGAGACAGAAACTAAATAAAAAATACCCTGCTGTAAGTAAAAGCAATATTGCATATAAATAACATAAAAAAACATTGTTCACTAAGTACCCTATCAAACATAGCCTAAAAACTCAATGTCTGCCGGACAGTGTCTGTCCGGCATAGCAGTGCTGCTGGTTCCAATGAGACACAGATCAGCTATACCAGTGTCTTTTGTCTTTGTAGTTGGCTATTATAGTTTCTTTTTTCTTCTGTAACTGGGGGTCCTATGGACACACCAGTTACAGTGGTAAAAAAACACAATAAAGGAAAAAATAGGTCTCTTGGAGAAAAATGATGTAAAAAATAAATTCACATAAACAGTGGATACGGAAAGTATTCAGACCTCTTTAAATCTTTCACTCTTTGTTTCATTGCAGCCATTTGGTAAATTCTAAAAAGTTCAATTTTTTTTCTCATTAAAGTACACTCTGCACCACATCTTGACTGAAAAAAACAAATATAGAAATGTTTGCAAATTTATTAAAAAAGAAAAACTGAAATATCACATGGTCATAAGTATTCAGACCCTTTGCTCAGACACTCATATTTAAGTCACATGCTGTCCATTTCCTTGTGATCCTCCTTGAGATGGTTCTACTCCTTAATTGGAGTCCAGCTGTGTTTAATTAAACTGATAGGACTTGATTTGGAAAGGCACACACCTGTCTATTTAAGACCTCACAGTTCACAGTGCATGTCAGACCAATTGAGAATCATGAGCTCAAAGGAACTGCCCAAGGAGCTCAGAGACAGAATTGTGGCAAGGCACAGATGTGGCAAGGTTACGAAAGAATTTCTGCATTACTCAAGGTTACTAAGAGCACAGTGGCCTCCATAATCCTTAAATGGAAGAAGTTTGGGACCACCAGAAGCCTTCCTAGACCTGGCCTTCCAGCCAAACTGAGCAATCGTGGGAGAAGAGCCTTTGTGAGAGAGGTAAAGACGAACCCCAAGATCACTGTGGCTGAGCTCCAGAGACACAGTAGGGAGATGGGAGAAAGTTCCACAAAGTCAACTATCACTGCAGCCCTTCACCAGTCGGGCCTTTATGGCAGGGTGGCCCTGTTAGGGTGAACACTTTGGTATGTTCACTAGTTGCCTTCTCCTGGCCTAATGGATATGATCAAGTGCATGCAAGAAAGAATAACATCAGACACACACAGTCGGATGTAAGCTCTCCTTGATCAGCTATGGCACAGCTCCAAGTGTCCTTTATTCAACCCGAACATAGACTTATATATACTGTAAATAGGGGCTCGGTTAGCCCTAGAATGTGAGTAACCAGATGTATTTATTGGTTAGTCCATGGGCAGATCCATGAGGTCATCAGGGTGGATTTGGTCCATGAGGTCATCAGGGGGCGTAGTCCGTGAGGTCATCAAGGTGGATTGGTCCATGAGGTCATCAGGGGGCGTGATCCATGCAATGTGTCGCTCTGTGGTTAGTTAGTCCTTCTATAGAATGCAGCTTCCTACCAGAACAGAGCATGGTGTGATGAAACAGGAAATGGCAGCCATGTTTTGATCTAAACAACCTTATGTAAGGTGAAGTAATACACTTTGTGGGTCTTTTCTCTCAATCTCCTATGTCTTGAGGTTAATTAAGTATTTGAGCCTATGGCTCTCCTCAACAGCCCGACGGAAGCCTCTGCTCAGTGCAAGATATATGAAAGAATGCATAGAGTTTGCTCAAAAACATATGAACGACTCCAAGACTATGAGAAATAAGATTCTCTGGCCTAATGAGACAAAGATAGAACTTTTTGGTGATAATTCTAAGCGGTATGTGTGGAGAAAACCAGGCACTACTCATCACCTGCCCAATACAATCCCAACAGTGAAAGATGGTGGTGGCAGCATCATGCTATGGGGGTGTTTTTCAGCTGCAGGGACAGGACGACTGGTTGCAATTGAAGGAAACATGAATGCGGCCAAGTACAGAGATATCCTGGATGAAAACCTCTTCCAGAGTGCTCTGGACCTCAGACTTGGCCAAAGGTTCACCTTCCAACAAGACAATGACCCTAAGCACACAGCTAAAATAACAAAGGAGTGGCTTCAGAACAACTCTGTGACCATTCTTGACTGGCCCAGCTACAGCCCTGACCTAAACCCAGTTGAGCATCTCTGGAGAGACCTGAAAATGGCTGTCCACCAACGTTCACCATCCAACCTGATTGAACTGTAGAGGATATGCAAGGAAGAATGCAGAGGATCCCCAAATCTAAGTGTGAAAAACTTGTTGCATCATTCCCAAGAAGACTCATGTCTGTACTAGCTCAAAAGGGTGCTTCTACTCAATACTGAGCAAAGGGTCTGAATACTTATGACCATGTGATATTTCAGTTTTTCTTTTTAATAAATTTGCAAAAATTGCTACATTTCTGTTTTTTTCAGTCAAAATGGGGTTCAGAGTGTACTTTAATAAGAAACAAATGAACTTTTTAGAATTGACCAAATGGCTGCAATGAAACAAAGAGTGAAAAATTTAAAGGGGTCTCAATACTTTCCGTACACACTGTATTTATATATATATATATATATATATATATATATATATATATACAGTACAGACCAAAAGTTTGGACACACCTTCTCATTTAAAGATTTTTCTGTATTTTCTTGACTATGGAAATTGTACATTCACACTGAAGGCATCAAAACTATGAATTAACACATGTGGAATTATATACTTTACAAAAAAGTGTGAAACAACTGAAAATATGTCTTATATTCTAGGTTCTTCAAAGCAGCCACCTTTCGCTTTGATGACTGCTCTGCACACTCTTGGCATTCTCTTGATAAGCTTCAAGAGGTAGTCACCGGAAATGGTCTTCCAACAATCTTGAAGGAGTTCCCAGAGATTCTTAGCACTTGTTGGCCCTTTTGCCTTCACTCTGCGGTCCAGCTCACCCCAAACCATCTCGATTGGGTTCAGGTCTGGTGACTGTGGAGGCCAGGTCATCTGGCGTAGCACCCCATAACTCTTCTCCTTGGTCAAATAGCCCTTACACAGCCTGGAGGTGTGTTTGGGGTCAGTGTCCTGTTGAAAAATAAATGATGGTCCAACTAAACGCAAACCGGATGGAATAGCATGCTGCTGCAAGATGCTCTGGTAGCCATGCTGGTTGAGTATGCCTTCAATTTTGAATAAACCCCAAACAGTGTCACCAGCAAAGCACCCCCACACCATCACACCTCCTCCTCCATGCTTCACGGTGGGAACCAGGCATGTAGAGTCTATCTGTTCACTTTTTCTGCGTCGCACAAAGACACGGTGGTTGGAACCAAAGATCTCAAATTTGGACTCATCAGACCAAAGCACAGATCTCCACTGGTCTAATGTCCATTCCTTGTGTTCTTTAGCCCAAACAAGTCTCTTCTGCTTGTTGCCTGTCCTTAGCAGTGGTTTTCTAGCAGCTATTTTACCCTGAAGGCCTGCTGCACAAAGTCTCCTCTTAACAGTTGTTGAAGAGATGTGTCTGCTGCTAGAACTCTGTGTGGCATTGAACTGGTCTCTAATCAGAGCTGCTGTGAACCTGCGATTTCTGAGGCTGGTGACTCAGATAAACTTATCCTTAGAAGCAGAGGTGACTCTTGGTCTTCCTTTCCTGGGGCGGTCCTCATGTGAGCCAGTTTCTTTGTAGCGCTTGATGATTTTTGCAACTGCACTTGGGGACACTTTCAAAGTTTTCCCAATTTTTTGCACTGACTGACCTTCATCTCTTAAAGTAATGATGGCCACTCGTTTTTCTTTACTTAGCTGCTTTTTTCTTGCCATAATACAAATTCTAACAGTCTATTCAGTAGGACTATCAGCTGTGTATCCACCTGACTTCTGCACAACACAACTGATGGTCCCAACCCCATTTACAAGGCAAGAAATCCCACTTATTAAACCTGACTGGGCATACCTGTGAAGTGAAAACCATTTCCGGTGACTACCTCTTGAAGCTCATCAAGAGAATGCCAAGAGTGTGCAAAGCAGTCATCAAAGCAAAAGGTGGCTACTTTGAAGAACCTAGAATATAAGACATATTTTCAGTTGTTTCACACTTTTTGTTAAGTATATAATTCCACATGTGTTGATTCATAGTTTTGATGCCTTCAGTGTGAATGTACAATTTTCTTAGTCATGAAAATACAGAAAAATCTTTAAATGAGAAGGTGTGTCCAAACTTTTGGTCTGTACTGTATTTAACTCTCCTGTTAGGTTTTTTCTAGTTTGCTGGTCACATGACCATTTTTGCCTATTTAATCCGGCTCCGCCCTCCTGGCCTTGCTGGACTTCATTGTATTTACTACTCTTGAGCTAGCTTGGTGCTCTGTTACCGTTCTCTGTTAGTTTTGCTAGGTCTTCGGACCTCTATGTTCTTTGTTGTGTGTTGTCTTTGACTGCTACAATTTCTGCTAGGAGGTGTCCATCTTTATCCCAGTCCCTAGTTCTTGTAGGGATCCCTCCCTTGCATCTATAGGTCTTCGTACAGACTAGCCGAGGACTTTAGCGGGTCTGATCGCAGGATCAGGTTCCCCGTTACATCGTAGGGATCCAGTTTAGTTCTATTGTAGGGACAGATCTCCTGTCTTTCCTTAGTGCTTGTAGCAGATCATAACAATTACAACAACTGTTAAGAGGAGACTTTGTGCAGCAGGCCTTCATGGTAAAATAGCTGCTAGGAAACCACTGCTAAGGACAGGCTACAAGCAGAAGAGACTTGTTTGGGCTAAAGAACACAAGAAATGGACATTAGACCAGTGGAAATCTGTGCTTTGGTCTGATGAGTCCAAATTTGAGATCTTTGGTTCCAACCACCGTGTCTTTGTGCGACGCAGAAAAGGTGAACGAATGGACTCTACATGCCTGGTTCCCACCATGAAGCATGGAGGAGGAGGTGTGATGGTGTGGGGGTGCTTTGCTGGTGACACTGTTGGGGGTTTATTCAAAATTGAAGGCATACTGAACCAGCAAGGCTACCAGAGCATCTTGCAGCGGCATGCTATTCCATCCGGTTTGCGTTTAGTTGGACCATCATTTATTTTTCAACAGGACAATGACCCCAAACACATCTCCAGGCTGTGTAAGGGCTATTTCACCAAGAAGGAGAGTGATGGGGTGCTACGCCAGATGACCTGGCCTCCACAGTCACCAGACCTGAACCCAATCGAGATGATCTGGGGTGAGCTGGACCGCAGAGTGAAGGCAAAAGGGCCAACAAGTGCTAAGCATCTCTGGGAACTCCTTCAAGATTGTTGGAAGACCATTTCCGGTGACTACCTCTTGAAGCTCATCAAGAGAATGCCAAGAGTGTGCAAAGCAGCCATCAAAGCAAAAGGTGACTACTTTGAAGAACCTAGAATATAATACATATTTTCAGTTGTTACACACTTTTTTGCTAAGTATATAATTTCACATGTGTTAATTCATAGTTTTGATGCCTTCAGTGTGAACGTACAATTTTCAAAGTCATGAAAATACAGAAAAATATTTAGATGAGAAGGTGTGTCCAAACTTTTGGTTTGTACTGTATATATATATATATATATATGTATATATATATATATATATATATATATATATATATATACACATATATGTATGGAAATGTATATAAATGTAAATATTGTAAAAGAAAATATAAAGTTTTTTCAGCAAAAGTTCAACAAAATGTGATTTTCATATAAAATACATTTTGTTACATATGCACAGTGTATACATAAAGCTTCACCTAATAAAGTATCCACATGACTGTAAAGACTTAAAAAAATCATTTAACAGTTTTTTTGGTGTGAAACTTGAACAGTAAAAAAAGATAACCATAAAAAACTTATTTTTTTCAATATTTGTATAGCAAAAAAATAGTTTTTATTAAAATATATGTATTTCAATACCACACTAAATAAAAATACAATTTTCCTGCATAATAAAAGTCTCCTATAGCCTAACCACTGCAAAAAATAAAAAGGTTATGGATGCTGAAAGGAATAGATGCAAAAATGAAAGAAAAAAAAAATTTGTCTGGTTATTAAAGGGTTATCCAGGACTTTTATTATTTTTGTTTATGGGGCTAAGCACTAACAGGCAGGTAGTTACTAATTACCTTCATGAAATGCATAGGGACGATCGCTCCCAGCTCAGCTGGCAATTCCTCTCCTTTATTTCACCGCTCGTTAACAGAGCAGCACCTTCTCTAGCGGTCTGCTCTGTTGACATGGCGAAACTGCAGACATCATGCTGATTGAAATCCAGCTCGCTTCAGTTAAGTAGCGGGGAGCAAAGCTGTCACTTATCATGACATCGGCAGTGATGACCCGTGAGCAGAGCAGAGTGGAAGAGAAGACGCTGCTCTGTCGACGTAACATCAGCAGAAGCAGGGGAATTGCCAACAGGAGTGGTTCATGACTGCTCTGCGCTGGTAGAAATCTTCACTGGGTAGAACAGGCAGGTAGTTAGAGTTACACACCTGGCCCTGGTATTCCAGTAAATGTTTTTTCCCCCTGGGTCCGCTGCCTGTAGTTGTGGTCCACGTCTGGTTTTGCAAGTTGCCCAGCGTGGCTCATTGACATCACCTCCCTAGTTTTATTTAAGGCTCACTGACACACACATCTGTGTTTTCAGATTGTGGTTCAGGACTATTGTTTGGTTTTCTTCACTTCCAGTGAACACTATGCTAACCTGCCTCCTTCTTTGCTGACGTCACCCAGATCTGGGGCATAGTGGGTCCACTGCACAAAGTGAGATTAACAGTTAGCAACTACCTGCCTATTAGTTCTTGGCTCCATAAGCAAAAATAATAAAGTCCCAGATAACCCCTTTAAGGCTCTTTCAGGCCTGGTCATCTAGGTGTAAATAGAAACTATTAGGGTACAATCACATCTGCGTATAAAAAGTAGCTGAGATTCTTAGTCAGAAAAGTTGGAGAGTATCAGGCGACTCTCATGCGTTTTTTTCCTCAGATCTTTATCATATGTATTAAAGCAATAGATATAATACAATAATGATAGACTATAACACAACAGATCATTCTCTGCAAATAACAGATATTTAGATATTTTATACCCTGCCATACAAACTCCCATAGGCCTCTGCGATCATAATTCTTTGTGCACTGCTGCGTTGGGTAAGAATATCAATCAACACGTCCTTGTCACAACCTGGAGAGAAATAACATAGTTAACATTTGTTTTGTACTACACACATCTATCTATCTATCTATCTATCTATCTATCTATCTATCTATCTATCTATCTATCTATACATATATATATGTGTGATTCAGCACTACTGGAAATGTCTACACAGGGCCTTGCTTTTTTACTTTTTTTTGGTAGTGTTAGAAGCATCTGCTTTGTAATTGTATGTTTTACATATCGCTAATAGCCTGATAATTCTACAAGTTTTTGTGGCTGGATAATGTTTTGCGGCTGATACATTATCTCTTAAAAGTGTCAGGGTATAATCACAAGGAGTTTATCTCATGTATATGTTACTGTAAAAGTCAGAAGGCCGGTAAAACCTAGGATTTACCGGTCAATCTGGCCCTTTACCGAGTCCGTCGGTAAAAGCTCAAAATGAAAAGTAAAATTGGACTTTTACCTGTGAAGTCTTGGTAAATGTTAACATTTACCGTTGAGCGTGGTAAAAGTCATAAATATCAGGTGTGAAGATGGAACATCTGACTTTAACTAAGCGTAGTTGGTAAATGTGCACATTTACCACGGCTTCTTGGTAAATGTAGCTGAGAAGGGTGTAATAAAAAGTGTAAGCCACCGCGGGAAAGGTGTCTGATTAGGCAGATACGGCGAGGAAATGGAGGACACAGTGGGAAAGGTGTCTGATTAGGCAGATACGGCAGGAAATGGAGGACACAGTGTTCAAAGTTTTTATAAATGTAATAAGAGTAAATGGGGAAAATATGGTAATAACAATGAACAAAATCTGCTACCCTGTAAGGTATCTGCTACCCTGTAACGTATGTACGTTCTATATATACAGATGTCAATCCTGACTATCCTTAACGTATGTACGTTCTATATATACAGATGTCAATCCTGACTATGATCCTATGATTATTGTTCCGATCATACAAAAAGTGCCCACTTCCCGCTAACATACAACCACTAACCCCACACTAAAATATGCAAAAGAGAACGTCCTATGAATCTTAGGGTATCAGTGTTCCGCAGCACCCTCTCACAAAAAGTTACAAGAAGTACACACGCTGCCGGTGTAGTAGTGTATAAATTGTCCTGTACTTAGCTTCCTGTAGAGCGCAGAGTCCAAAGTCTTTCCAAGGGCCCCTTGCAAGGTGGATGCTAACACCGCTCACACGATTTACCGTTGCCGCGCCAATGTGGTAGAACCAGAAGATATGCAGATAAGCTCTGAGCCGGAGTTGCTGGGTGCCATGAACAGTCTGTTCCACCCGAGCACCGTAGTCTCTGATCAGGGGAATCGGAAGACAGCGCATTCCGAGAAAAGGCTGGAAGGAAACAGCGCAACAGCCCTGTCTGGGCTCAGTCTAGTCAGCACAGCACCAGTCCTCTCACTCTCCCTAAAATAGCTCCTGCCTCAAGTCCTAGTTTCCTGGGGTGCTCTTCTTAGATTGCTGCCCAATCACTGCCTGAAGAAAATCACTAACTCATCAATGGCAGTGTTAGACCAGTAGATGGTGCTGTTGTACAGTCTTTCACACAATGCTGAGTAACCCTATTACAAAAGAACATGGGATTCTTGCCAAGCAGTGTGGGTAAATGGGCGTACTTCCTGTTTGTGTCCTCATGCTGGACGACTGCCTGAGTGTTTTGCAAGCTGCACATACTGCTCAAAGCTGCATAGCCGACTGCCTGTCAAAGCTGCACAGGCACTAGCTGATTGTCAGATCATGAGTGAGAAAATGGAAGATCGTTTTTCAGAGCTCTTGAATGAAGTGGTGGAGAAAAAGCGAGATAACAATTTTTATCTCACGAACGATAAATACGAGAATATATTGAAAGAAGTGAATGAGGCTAAGGTGGCGGTACCTAAACAGAGTATTCACTACAGGCGTTTGAAGAGGTACGAAATCATGATCGTCGGAAGTGATGAAAAGTTAATTGCACCAATCTCGTGTGAAAAAGACAACGTGTTGCATTACGTTCGGTGTGCAGAACTGTTTAGTGTCATTCATAATGCGCACATCAGTACCGGCCACGGAGGGCGGACCAGGATCCTAAAGGAGGTGAACCGTAAGTTCAAAAATGTCACAACGGAGTCAATAGTTATTTATCTGCGACTCTGCCAGCCATGCCAGAAAAAACAGAAGATTACCAAAAAAGGCCTTGTTGTGAAACCCATCCTACACAGTGAAATGAATTCTCGTGCTCAAGTCGATCTCATTGACATGCAATCCAATTGTGATAATGATTTCAAGTTCATATTCGTCTATCAAGACCACGTCACTTAATTTGTTCTTCTACGTGCTTTATGCACTAAAAGAGCAGAAGAGGTTGCGTACCACCTCCTTGACATTTTTTCCACTTTTGGTGCCCCGTGTATTCTGCATTCTGATAATGGGAGGGAATTTTGTAATAAGGTCATACAGAGTTTGTGCGCGATGTGGCCTGATAATAGTGCATGGTAAACCAAGACACAGCCAGTCCCAAGGCTCCGTGGAAAGAGCAAATCAAGACATTGAAAACATGTTGTCAACGTGGATGGAAACAAATAAGACACCCAAGTGGTCTGAGGGCCTTTGCTTTGTACAAGCAATGAAAAATAGAGCATACCAAGAGGGAATAAAATGCTCGCCCTATGAAGCTATGTTCGGAGTACCAATGCAGATGGGTCTAGCTACCTCCAAAATTCCTAGTGATGGGATCAGAAATCTCTCTTCAGAAGAAGATCTTGAAAAAATGTTTGTTGGTTTGCAAGAGGAACCTAGTGATCCGACATCACCAACAGAAGCCGAAGGGTCAGATGAATCTAACTTTCATCACACGTCAGCACCGACAGCCGCATAAGCTTCGGATGAATCCAACTGTCATCAGCTGTTCACAACGGAAGGAGAAGCTTTGGACTTATCCAACTGTCCGCACACCTTAACAGCATATGAAACTCCACCAATTTTGCCATCCAAGAATAATGAAGACCTAAAAGAAAAAAGTGTCTAGTCAAAGCCTTCTAAGAAAGATGGAGAACTTCATGATGATCAGCAACCTGACGTTTTGATTTCGCATACAATCAATAGAAGAATTGGTGCGGTCAGAAGAGTTCGAAAAGCTGCAAGAGAAGGACTTGAAACACAGGCCAAGAAAATGTTGAAATGTTCCAGTCAAAAATTACCCGAACCTAACATTGGACAGAACATTAGAAACAGAATTCCAGACGTCGACCGTTCAAAAATGGACCCTAAGTCGATCATTGCGATTATTATAAAAAAAGAAGATGACTTCTACCAAGTGGGGACTGCCGCTGTGATCCTAAATGCAGTAGGAACTCCCCACCCACTAGGGTCATCCCGCCCTCTGGCCGGACCCCCCTTCTCCACCACTTAAGGATCACTACTTACCGGAGGCTACCAGAGGCTTCCCAGGTCTCGTCGGCCGGCCGCATCCTCCTTCTTCCGGGTCACATGACTGCATACGTCACCACGAAAGTGACAGGTGCATAAGTCATGTGACACGAGTTGTGTCACATGACTTACGCATGCGTCACTTGCGTGGTGATGTATGCAGTCATGTTACCCGGAAGGAGAACGCGGACGACGAGACCTGGGAAACCTCCGGTAAGTAGCAATTTAGCTTTATACCTGTCTGCCCTGCACACTCGCACCATCCATGCCTTCCGATGATGCATGAAACATGCATTATCGGAAGGCACGGATATATCTGACAGATATCGGGATTATCCGTATCCGTACAGCTCGTTATCCGCTCGGATAACGGGTCTGGATGGATCTATCCGCTTATCCCTAGTCACAATTACAGAATTACATAGTTTTGAAGTTGCGTTATTCTTGTATTTGCGTTAATTTGACATTTTTGAGAAGTATTTTCCTACATAAATGTTTCCTATTTGAATTCAGAATTACATAGTTTTGAAGTTGTGTTATTCTTGTATTTGCGGTAATTTGTCATTTTTGAGAAGTATTTTCCTACATAAATGTTTTCTATTTGCATTTTCCTATTTGCATTCAGAATTACATAGTTTTGAAGTTGCGTTATTCTTGTATTTGCGGTAATTTGTCATTTTTGAGAAGTATTTTCCTACATAAATGTTTTCTATTGCATTTTCCTATTTGTATTTGTTCATTTGCATTTGCATTTTGAAGAATAAAATTATTTCTAACGATTAAGGCCTTCATCAGAGTCGTAAATTGCATTTAGTTAACTTTTACCACCATCATCTGCTGGTAAGAGTCAGAATTCTGTGACTTAAAGTTACTTTTACCAACACATGCTGGTAGTTACTTTTACCAACACATGCTGGTAAATGTAAAGATTTACCAATTCGCCCAGGTAAAAGTCCAAAATCGTTCGTTTATATGGAATACATCTGACTTTTACCAACGCTGTTGAGAAATGTTAAGATTTACCAAGACTCCACCGGTAAAAGTCCAATTTTACTTTTCATTTTGAGCTTTTACCGACGGCCTCGGTAAATGTCCAGATTGACCGGTAAATCCTAGGTTTTAACGACCTTCTGACTTTTACAGTAACATATACACATCAAAATTCGCATGAAAAGTGCCCACAAACCTCTTCCCATTATTTCTTTATTTTACACAGAAAATGCTTTACTTCATATAGTATTTTTCTACTGAAGATTTGAAGAACACTTTAATAAATAACATGTCAATTATTGAATCAGTTTCAATGCTACAGTGTCCATTTTAGGACATGATCAGGTATCAAAATCAAACATCAGAATGATGAGGCTAAATACCCTGTTTGAGAACTGATTTTGATAAGTGATTCTGACGAGTGATTCTGACAAGTGATTTTGACAAATGATTTTGATGAGTGATTTTGACGGGTGATTTTGATGAGTGATTCTGACAAGTGATTCTGACAAGAGATTTTGAAAAGTGATTCTGACGAGTGATTTTGACGAGTGATTCTGACAAGTAATTTTGACGAGTGATTTTGACGAGTGATTCTGACGAGTGATTCTGACGAGTAATTTTGATGAGTGATTCTGACAAGTGATTCTGACAAGTGATTTTGACAAGTGATTCTGACGAATGATTTTGACGAGTGATTTTGATGAGTGATTCTGACGAGTGATTCTGACAAGTGATTCTGACGAGTGATTTTGACGAGTGAATCTGACGAGTGATTCTGACGAGTGATTCTGACGGGTGATTCTGATGAGTGATTCTGACCAGTGATTTTGACAAGAATCACTTGTCAGAATCATTTGTCAAAATCACTTGTCAGAATCACTTGTCAGAATCTCCTCATCAAAATCACTCATCAAAATCACTCGTCAAAATCACTTGTCAGAATCACTTGTCAGAATCACTCATCAAAATCACTCATCAGAATCACTTGTCAGAATCACTTGTCAGAATCACTCATCAAAATCACTTGTCAGAATCACTCATCAAAATCACACGTCAAAATCACTTGTCAGAATCACTCATCAAAATCACTCGTCAAAATCACTTGTCAGAATCACTTGTCAGAATCACTTATCAAAATCAGTTCTCAGACAGGGTATTTAGCCTCAAACTGACATCATTCTGATGTTTGGTTTTGATATCTGATCATGTCCTAAAATGGACACTGTACATTGCATATTCCATCCAGAATATGCAGGTCAAACTGAAAATCTGCAACAGAAATTGGAGCTTTGGATTTTTGCTGCAAATTCTGCTGCAAAAGCAGTCAAGATTTTCTCGTATTAGTGCAGCCATATTTAGTTAATATATGATGTGAGTTTTGTCATGGGACTGGAAATTTAGTGCAGATTTCAAAAAGTTAAATGTTACATCTGTACTACAAACTTGTATGAGGGCGAGCTCACATGCAGTAGAAAGGTTGGAGAATATAATGCACTAGCATTCTATGCCCGGGTGGCGAGCATTTTTATTGGTATATGGTCTCCCATGCTGGTATGTGTGGTATGTGCTGCCCTCCTCCTGGTTTTTGTGCTGCCCCCATCCTGTCCCCACCATCCTATCCTGGTATGCATGGCACCCCTCATCCCTATTCTGGTATGCATGGCACCCCTCATCCCCAATCCCGGCATGCATGGCACCCCTCATCCCCAATCCCGGTATGCATGGCACCCCTCATCCCCTATCCCGGTATGCATGGCACCCCTCAATCCCAATCCCGGTATGTGTGGCACCGCTCACCCCCAGTCCTGGTATGCGTGGCACCCCTCATCCCCAATCCTGGTATGCATGGCACCCCTCATCCCCAATCCTGGTATGCATGGTACCCCATCCCTCATCCCTATCCTGGTATGTATGGTACCCCATCCCTCATTCCCATACTGGTATGCATGGCCCCTCATCCGAATCCCAGTATGCATGGCACCCCTCATCCCCAATCCCGGTATGCATGGCACCCCTCATCCCCAATCCCGGTATGCATGGCAACCCTCATTCCCAATCCCGGTATGCATGGTACCCCTTATCCCCAATCCCGGTATGCATGGCACCCCTCATCCCCAATCCCGGTATGCATGGCACCCCTCATCCCCAATCCCGGTATGCGTGGCACCCCTCATCCCGAATCCCGGTATGCGTGGCACCCCTCATTCCCAATCCCGGTATGCGTGGCACCCCTCAACCCCAATCCCTGTATGCGTGGCACCCCTCATCCCCAATCCTGGTATGCGTGGCTCCCTCACCCACCAATCCTGGTATGCGTGGTCCCCTCATCCCCAATCCTGGTATGCGTGGTCCCCTCACCCCCCAACCCTGGTATACGTGGTACCCCTCAACCCCCAATCCTGGTATGCATGGCACCCCTCATCCCCAATCCCTGTATGCGTGGCACCCCTCATCCCCAATCCCTGTATGCGTGGCACCCCTCATCCCAAATCCCTGTATGCGTGGCACCCCTCATCCCTAATCCCTGTATGCGTGGCTCCCCTCATCCCCAATCCCGGTATGCATGGCTCCCCTCATCCCCAATCCCGGTATGCGTGGCTTCCCTCATCCCCAATCCCGGTATGCGTGGCTCCCCTCATCCCCATTCCCGGTATGCGTGTCACTCCTCATCCCCAATCCTGGTATGCGTGGCTCCCCTCATCCCCAATCCCGGTATGCGTGGCTCCCCTCATCCCCAATCCCGGTATGCGTGGCTCCTCTCATCCCCAATCCCGGTATGCGTGGCTCCCCTCATCCTCATTCCCTGTATGCGTGGCTCCCCTCATCCCCATTCCCAGTATGCGTGGCACCCCTCATCCCCAATCCTGGTATGAGTGGCACCCCTCATCCCCAATCCCGGTATGCGTGGCTCTCCTCATCCCCAATCCCGGTATGCGTGGCTCCCCTCATCCCCACTCCCGGTATGCGTGGCTCCCCTCATCCCCAATCCCGGTATGTGTGGCTCCCCTCATCCCCAATCCCGATATGCATGGCTCCCCTCATCCCCAATCCTGGTATGCGTGGTACCCTTCCTCCCCAATCCCGGTATGCGTGGTACCCCTCACCCCACAATCCTAGTATATGCATGGTCCCCTCACCCCTCAATCCTGGTATATGCATGGTCCCCTCACCCCACAATCCTGGTATGTGTGGCCCCCTCATCCCTTTCACACTGTACACACATACAAAAAAAAATGAACAATTTTACTCACCTTTCTTCTCTGTACTCCAGCGCTGCAGCGTCCTGTTCTGCCGGAGGCTGGGGGAGGAGAGCGGCGCCGGAGCACCGCGCTGTCCAGCTCCATTTTGTTGAAGACACACTGTAAATGTGTCTTCAGTAAAATTGCGTAGGATAGCGCTATGCGCTCGCGCCAATCCGACGCCTCACTCCGCCCCCGGTCTCCGGCCAGAAGAGACGCGCAGCAGCAACGCTCCTCACGGTCACGTAAATATGCAAGTATGGCGCCGGAGATCGCGGTATGCGTTCAGTGTCTACGCATACTGCGATCTCCGGCGCCATACACTCCTCTGACCTGTAACGGCTGGATGCCGGCTTCTGTCTGGAGCCAGACTGCGCGTCACTCATGCGCAGTCTATCGAGGCTTCAGACAGAGGGAGGCATCCCCGGTTATATTATAGATTCTTGTCATGATTGTAATCGTGTGAAATCAGGACTGCTACAAAAAGCCATCCCATGTGAGATAATGTATTAGAACATAACCTACTGATTAAATCAAGTGTCTTATGTTAAACACATATTAACTTTCTAGGTCATATTAATTCTAATTTTCCATATTATGATTATTTTAAAGCATATCTCTAATTTCAGATAACTTTTCAGAAAAGGCTGTCAGGTATGTGTACATGAGCAAAATCACCATTTCTAGTAATATATGACTTGTGTGCTCTCAGTTCTTTTTGAGTGGGTGGTTGGAGATTAGCTGCTAGGATCTCTCAATACACATCACACATAAGGGTGAGTGGACCAATGGAAGTTAGGGTCCGTCAGGTTCGGCCTAACTTAAGTCCAAAGTTCGGTTCGGGCACCAGAATTTGACCCGAACTTGACCCCAAACCACATATAAGTCAATGGGGACCCGAACTTTGGTGCTGTAAAATGGCTGTAAATTGGTCATATTAAGGGCCATTTTTGGGGTTTTGTTTGAAATTGTGTTTTTTTTGTGTTGTTCCAATATACACAAAGGAAATAAACATCTGTATAACAAAACATATGTAATTACTATAACTTTCTGGGAGAAATACTTCATTTTCTGAAACAATTTCAAGGGTGCCAACACTTTCGGCCATGATTGTATATCCAGGCATCACTTTCCTATGTCTAATGGCTCCTTCAGATGTACAGATCATGGCTGTTAGAGAGGACATGTCTCTTGCTCCAAAATATTGAGTTGCATACCTTGTAAAAAACAGAGATATTCACATTTGTTGCTTTTGTAGAGCAAAAACGGGAAATCTCTGCTTGCAGTCCAACTGGGCGATTCTTCAGAGTCTTGTTGAGTGTGTGCATTTAAACTCCTTCCTCACAGACTTTGAGAATTACAGCTGTGAGTGGCAGTGTCTGGGAAGGAGAGGTTTAAAGTGTACGCTCCCAGCGAAGATTCTGAAGAGTTTTGACTACAAGTAGAGATTTCACATACTGCACTACAAAAGCAACAAATAATGCAGCGCAAAAAGAAAAAGAGCTGCAGTATCAGGGGAACTCAGGGATTTTTCAAAGTATTTAGCTACATATTTTTGACTAGTGACAGGTCCTCTTTAAAAAAAAACACCAACTGGCTGTGTACAAAAATATTAAGTGAAAAATATTTATGAAAAATATCAATCATATTAAAAAATAAATTGTTTAGTATCTGGTTTAATGCAATAAAAAAATACTGGTGATTCATCCAATCTAAATCTAGATTTCAAACAACTTGTCACATCTCCTTTGGGACCTGCTCTTGCAACATCTGCTTCTGTCACCAGGCACCACTGTATTAATTTTGCAGATGTCGCTGGTAATGAAGGAGAAATTGGGAGCAGAAACTCTGGGTGGCGCAAGTTCTGTCCAGCTACTAAGACTAAGGCGGCTGGGATCTGTAATGCTCTCTAGTCTGGCAGTAAGGGCTTGCTCTCATGAGCATATAACATGGCCGAGTGCTATCCGATGTTTTATCGGATAGCACTCGGACCAATTTTATACTATGAGGCTGTGCAGATCTGTGATATTTTTCTAATGACCGAAACTGTCTATTGAAAAAATCGCAGCATGCTGTGAGTGGCTCCGGAATTCGAACCACGCACACCCATCCAAGCACTTTGGGTGCTTGTGAAATATTGTCCTGCAATCAGATGTCATCCAAGAGCAGTCCGACTTCCGCAGACTCAGACAATGGAGAAGATGGAGAAATTAAGTTCTCCATCTTCTTCACACCTGTGCTTCTAATTAGCATGTAAGAGAATTGGATCACACTAAGAGGACACTTAGATCAAACTCTGATCAGTGTCAATAGCATAATCGATCCGATTCTCCCGCATGAGAGAATCTATGATCATGTGAACAAGCCCTAAGAGTCTGTGTGCTGTCCAGCTTGAGTAATCAGCTCACTGCTTTGGCCAATGGGAGAGCACCATACTCTTCTAATACTCCCAGCTTAATGCTGGGAGCTGCCAGATTATGTTTTACTAGCCCTGGTTCACATCTTTTTACCAAAATACTTGTATTATTCCTTTTTTTATTGTGGCCTGTTTTGCTGATTGTTCTGCCTTGTGATGTTGTATCTTGTCTGCCCTCCTGGTTCTGACCCGGCTACCTGATGACTCCTGCCAGCAGCCTATTCCATGGCTACATCTCTGGGGTCCCTGTGTAAGTCCAGATCCTAAAGGGTGAAGGCCAGGGTGACCCCTGGAATCTGGTAAACGGAGTGGCTAGCACAAACAGTGCCCCATTACACAACTGACGATGAATCATACTGTATTTATATGTTGAGTCCTATTCTGTGTAATAGTGAATATGGGAAAGCTAACACTAGAACTTCAAGAGTTTACTGTTATTTGTTTCTAGTTAGAGATCTAATTTAACCAGTTCATTTTACACCATTCCTGTCAGGCACATTTTGGGGTTTCATCATACATGTGCTTTTAATGACTCTAAAAAATGCTCTCATTCAGATATTCAAATGATTTTTGCCAGCTTCCCACTCCACAGATACATGATCTCATTTAAGCTTATTATATTGCATTGACATTTTAAAATGTCAGTGCAGAGAAAAGTGTGGACTGCCACATGAATATAACCTATGAGCAGTCTGTAAGTAGTTAAATGAATCCTCTTCAAAGAATACATTGCTTTGTAATAATAAATACAACAATGTTTTGATCAATTCTTTACATTATATATTATAATGATGGCTGGATCATATATGACAAGCAAGATCTACCTATTGTATCCCCCATTTCCTTATAGATTGTAAGTTTGCAAGCAAGGCACTAACTCCTCCTGTAACTGTTGAACTATTTGTTACTTTGTAATGTCTTTGTCTGTTCATGTCCCCTCTTAATTTTAAAGTGTTGTGGAATATGTTGGCACTATATAAATAAAGTTATTATTTTTATTATTACATTAGTATTTGTAAGGAAAAATCAGGAATGTTTTAGATTCCGATTTTGATTTACAAATACGGATGTAAGAGGTAACATTTCTCTTTGTGGAGCGTGACATGCCTAGCATGTCAGTGAAAGGAGGCTCCTCTGGCAAATTAAATATGCAAATTGCCTCTTCAGAGAGCAATCCTAAAAGTTATTGAAATTGTCTTTTAGGATTGCTACTTCCATTAGGTGGCATTAGAGTTCAAGTCCTCTTTCTCTCTGAAGAGGCAATTTGCAAATAGAGATGTAAACTAGTGTAAATTTTCCTTAAAAAATTCAAATTGTCCTACCTATAAAACCCATGACTTTGTCTGTTACTTTTCTGAACCTTAGTCCCTAAAGGACCAGGCAATTTTTCATTTTTGTAATTTCGTTTTTTCCTTGCCTTCTTCCATGAGCCATAACTTTTAGATTTTTCCATTGAAATAGATGAGAGATTGTTTTTTGTGGCATAAATAATAGTTTTGAATGACACCATTCATTTTTTCATATAATATCCTTCAAAATGGAAAAAAATCAAGTTAAATGAAATGGTGACGAAAAATGTAATTTAGCCATTGTTTTTTTGGGTTTGTTTATAAGGTGTTCATTGTGCAGTAAAAATAACCTAGTCACTATGATTATGCTGATGTCAGGCATGCATCGTTTTTTTTCTATTTAAGTGATTAACTAAAAATTCAGAATATTGTAAAAAAGCTTTGTGTTGCCATTTTCCAACACCTATAACATTTTTATTTTTCTGTTGATGGTCCTGAGTGAAGGCTTGTTTTTTGCATTGCGAGCTGACATTTTGATACTAATTTTGTGTCTTACACACACCCTCTTCTGTCATAATAACCCACTGGTCCTCGACAATCATCTCATGGGTGGCTGAAGTGAGCTGGCGCACAAGAGAACTGGAGTGTGTCCCATTAAAATACCACAGTCAAAAATTGACAGCAGTATTTAAATGGTTAACAGCCGTGACAAGAACTTGGCACCAGCTATGGCTGTTAGAGTCAGATGTTGGCTATGTAATATAGCTGGTTCTGCTGGATCAGCTTCTGAGCCCCTTTCATACTTGAGGACCCCTTCCCAGGTCTTGAATACAACATCCTTTTGCGGGAAGGGGTCAAACATCTGTCAATAAAGTTTATAGACAAAATTCTGTAGTCTAATGTTTTCTAGTTAAATGAATAATAAGCTTATATAGAAAATGTTACAATTTGTTCCTAAAGTGGACAATTGTCATAGCAGCCTTGGCCTTGAGTGAGCTCGGATTGCATAGCTAATGAAATAACAGAAAAAATAAAGAAAGAAAGGTTTACTTGTCTCAATCTGTCAGTTCAAGGAGGAATAAATACACTGTTCCATCTAATAGTAGTCACTGATCACAAAGTGAATTGAATAGATGTATGTACAGATGTATCTACAGCTATTCATACTCATAGACAATAGATTCCATAGTTACCATTCTCTCACTTCCTGGCCCTTTATGACAATATGTGAGAGCTTGATTTCTCTTCCAGATTTACAAATAAGAATTGGGTAATTATTATTCAACTACTATAATTAATCAACAGAAAAACTTTCTTCCTCTACATCGCTTATTCTTATGCGGAGGCGTTAGATAAAGGTTTGAACTGATAAAAGCAATTCTCAAAAATCTTCAATATATATTAACATGTTCACTCTATCAAGGTTAGCCGAAACATATACGTACAGAGAGCTCGTTCAGAACAACACCTCCACAAATTATCAGATAATGGCCAAACGCAAGTAGTATCAGGCTAGTGCTGTGAACACAGAACACACAAACAACATAGGACTCAAAGGCAGATATTGCAACTGGATGAAGCCAAACCAAGGACCCTAAGGCTATGTGCCCACGTAGCAGATTTGATGCAGAGCGTTTTTGCCTCTCTCTGGCAGAAAAAAACGCATGCAGATTTACATGCGTTTTTTCTGCCAGAGAGAAGCGTTTTTTCAGCGTTTTCGCATGCGTTTTTTTAAATCACTTTTCCAAGTGATTTTGAGCATCACTTGGAAAAGTGCTTGACAAGTTTGTCACACAATATAAATCCATGCAACCGGCATGGATTTATATTGTGTGATCAACTTAGATGCTTTAAATGCAGCATCTATAGTAAAAAAAAAAGAATTAAAAAGTTAAAAATAGAAAAAACTGTATAGTCACCTGTCCAGCGGCCTCCAGTCTGCTCCCGGCGGCGATCCTCTCTCTTCGGCATCCCGCAGTATACTGCTAGCACCTGCAGTGACGTCATTTAGTCAGCTGATGGTCACGCGACCATCACCTGACCGCTGACGTCAGCGGTCTCGTGACCATCAGCTGACTAAATGACGTCACCGCAGGTCCTGCAAGTACACTGCAGGATGCCAAGGAGAGAGGACTCCGCCGGGAGCAGACTGGGGGCCACCAGAGAGGTGAATATACATGTTTTTTTTTTATTTTTAACTTTTTTATTTCTTTTTTTCACCACGTGGTAGCCGGGATGAAGAGGAGTTGTAGTCTCCTCTTCATCCTGGGTACCACACGCACCGCGATTACTCTGCAAATTTGTGACCATTGAGTTTAATTGAAACGCAGCAAATCCACATATACCTGTGGGTTTGCTGCGTTTCAATGTTCCTCAATGGCTCAACGTTCCTCAATTTGCAGCGTAATCGCGGTAGAAATGGTCATGCTGCGTTTTGCAACACAATGCGAATTCGGCACGCTAATTAGCGAATCATGTGCACAGCACATCCGAATTCACATTGCTTTGCATGGCAGACAGTTTTACAAGCGTTTTTGCGGCGTTTTTGTGGCCGTAAAGACGCCGCAAAAACGCTACAAAAACGCTACGTGGGCACATGGCCTAAGGCTTACCAGTGAGCCACCTTTTTCCTCAGAGCATGATGTTATGTATCTATGTTCCTTATGTGGTATATTTAGCTGTATTGTTTGGCTTGTTTTATGTCTTTGGCATTATTTCCAGGCAATTCCTATAGGCTTCCCTATAGGATTTGATTAACGCCTAAAAAAATGTTGAAAATCTTCAATATAACAAAAAATTGCAACGAAAAGAAAAATAATTGTTGCAAATGTCAACAACAGAAAGAAGGAAAAAAAACACACAAAAAATTCTTTGTAGTGTGTTTTATTTCCTTGTCGGTTTTCTGCTTCTGGGTGCACATATTCTCCCTTTGGTTCCTTTATTTTTCAATTTTTGCAGGTCTTATTAGTGTGACATTCGACAATCAAAGTCCTGGGGATGAAAGATTAGCAGGAATGTGTAATTGTTTTTACTATCTAGCAAAATTTGCTGGAACATAATTTGCTAATCTTCTAACAATATATTTGATATTCTTTTTTTCTTGATATGAATATGTTTGAAACCATCTTATTTGAGATGAGTCGTGACAGCTGTTTAGAGATACAGATGGCACCTAGATATAAGAAACTATTGTCTTTTATGTCATAGTTTTGTGAGCATGCTCTGTGACAAGTACAGAGGTCACTACGCAGGGAGAGGAGGAAGAGCTAAGCTGTGGTGTTGCTTACCTATTGTACATATGTAAATGGTGGATCCTGTATTATGATGGAGGTGTTAATTTTCATTTGAAACCAATTACCTATTGATAATGAGAAATCTGACCCTGCATCCAGTGTACACCATAAAGGAAGCTACTGTATATAACGTACTGGATACACTTGTTCATACAATGGTCTTTCTTTTCTTAATTATGCACAGTATATTCAGACTTCAGGCAGCAAAATCATGAAGAAGCACGAATGGAAACAAGGCATAAAGAAACAAATATGAAACAAATCAAAAAATGTGTCAAAACTTTGAATCCTCCAAGTACCCCACTTTTATTCTGATGACAGCTTTACATACCCCTGGCATTCTCTCAAGGAGCTACGTCAGTTAGTCACTTGGAATGGCTTTCCAACAAATTTAAAGGAGTTCCCAGAGGTGCTGACTACTTTTTGGCTGCTTTGCCTTTACTATGTGCTTCAACTAATCCCAAATCATCTTACTTGGATTGAGGTCAGGTGATTGTGCAGGCCATATCACCTGACTCAGCACTCCATTCCTCCCTCTCTTGGTTACACAGCCCTTATTAGGCCTGGAGGATTGTTTTGGATCATTGTCCAGTTGCAACACAAAATCATGGTCAAATCAGATGAGATGGCGTGTCGTTGCACAATGCTGTGGTAGCCATGCTGGGTAAAATTTGGAATAAATCACCAACAGTGTCACCAGCAAAGCACTCACACACCATTACTATCCTTCCCAATTGACACCACACATGTAGAAAACATATGCTCACCTTTCCTGCTTTTTACAAAAACATGGCGGTTGGTACAAAACGTAAAATTTTGATGCATCAGACGACAGAACAGTTTTCAACTTCGCTAATTTTCAGTCCTTGATTGCTTGGCCAATCTCTTCTTCTTGTTTGTGGTCCTCAGTAGTGGATTCTTTGTAGCAATTCAATCATAAAAGCCCCTACTCACAGTTTCCACTTCTCATCTGAACTGTTGATGTTGAGATGTATCTGCTACTTGATGCATCATTTGGGAGTACTGAGTGAGGTGCTGTCAATTTGCAGTTTTAGAGACTAGCAACTTTATAGCAGAGGTAATTCTTGGTCTTCCTTTCTTGGCCAGTTTCATTATGATGGTACTTGAGGATACGTTCAAGGTTCTATCAAATTTCTGAATTAACTGATTGCCATATTATAGCTTAAAACAGTTGTTTAATAGAGCTCTGCAGGACATGGAACTGGATACCAACACTGGCTCTACAAAACACACCAGATGGTCGCAAACACATTCTGAAGGCCGGTAATTCCACAAAATGATTCTTGATGAGACAAAACTGTTCATTAAATGCAATTCCACGTGACTACCTGATGAAGCTGCTTGAGAGAATGCCAAAGGGATATAATGCTGTCATCAGAGTAATAGGGGGATAATTTGAGGATTCTAATGTTTAACACTTAATCTAGTTTGTTTCATACTTGTTTCTTCACTCCTTGCTTCCATATGTGTTCCTTCAGTCTGAATCTACTCTGTTCACATACCAATAAGGAAAACCACTACATGAACATGTGACTTCAATCTTTTGACTAGTGTTATTACTCTTTCCTTAAAAAACAGCTTCAATTCTTCTTGGCACACTTTCACACAGTTTTTAAAGAAACTTAGCAAAGAGGTTGTTCCAAACATCTTTCAGAACTTACCACAGATCTTTGGCTCTAGGCTAGTGTTGAGCCACCCCCGTAGTGTTCGAGTTCGGTTCGGTTCGTCGAACACCCGTGTGTTCGCCGAACTGTTCGTCGAACTGTTCGTCGAACACCTTCGAACACCGTTAAAACCAATGGCAGGCAAACAAAAACACATAGAAACACATAGAAAACACCTTCAAAGGTGTCCAAAAGCTGACAAACTGCTCAGAAGACACAACTAACACATGGAAAAGTGACAAGTACATATAGTCATGCGAAAAGAAAAGAGGTGGAGGAGTAAAAGGAGGGGGAGACACAGATATAGGCATGTCATGCCCTTCTAAAATCCAAAAAGTGAGAAGCCGAGACGGCCAGTCCGCTCCTGCCCGTGCCACCTCCGTGTCGCCGGGTTTGTGCCAGAGCCGCGGTGAACCCTGACGGCCAGCCCCCCTCTCCCAATACTGGTGCCTGTCCGCTGGTGGGTCGAGAGAGCCCCCCTGTGGTGGAGGCAGCTCTAAGCTTTTTAATTTAAATTGTCCCTCTAATTTGAATGAATACACTTTAAATCCATTTACAAGGATCTATTGGAGGGCAAGTCTCATGCCAGCAGCCGCGTAATTCCAGCTCCAGTAGCGTCCACTAAAGCTGCTGCAGTTAAAAAGCTTTTATAAGGATCGAGCTCGGCTGTCCACAGCAAGGCATCCTAGTGCCAGTCCCAGCCCCTATGCCTTGGGGTGCCTCCTGATGCTCTTCACTAAGTATCCCGTGGTCCCGAAGCATTTCCTTTGAAAAAATTAAGTGTCCAAACTACAGGTGGTGTAGCTTGCTTAACAGCCGGGATAATCCGCTGACTAGCAGACACTGCTACTAGGCACAAAGTATTTCCTGGGCTAGATGCAGTTAAAAATTTGTAAGTAGATACTCTTGTTGGATGCTGAGAAAGCATTCCATAGAGTCTCCTGGCACGCCATATATGATTCTCTTAAAAAGCTTGGGGTAGGGGTCTAGGGGACCCTTTTATAGCCAAAATCACGGCCCTGTATCACAATACGTCACCTAGGCTGAAGATAAATGGAACTGTAGCACCGAGGGCTCGGTTGCTACAGACGTATTGCACCTCACCCAGAGGTGTGATATCTCACTCTCAGATAAGGATGGAGTGTGGATCAGGACCCGACACCTGCATGCATTACACCACATTGCCGTGGGGCAGGGCGACCAATATGCCCCTGAGATGGGCACGACAGTCCCTGTCCCTGGCTGGAGTGGGGGGAGGGAACACTGAGGAAGGGGAACCCTGCAGTGCAGGAGCAGGGAGGAAGCAGTTCCTGGGTGCATTGAGAAGGGAGTATAAAAGGTGGGCACCATCTTAGTTCAGTGCAGAGAAGTCTGAGCAGAAGTGGCAGGGAGCAGGGGCTCTGCATGAGCTCTGCTCCGGAGGCGGGCCTAGTAACAGAGGCCCAGGCCTGCAAGAGGGAGAAGGAAGGAAGAGGAGCGGAGAAGGCTCCAGGAATGAGGAATGAAGGGATCCCAGGGGTGCGGACGGGCGAGTCGCCACCGCACGCCCGAATCCACCTGCGTGGAGGGGTCAGGCCAAAGGGGGAGACCGGTCCCCGAACTAGTGGAGGCAGGAAACGACCCTCAGCTAGAAACCGGAGGCTCTGACATTTTATGTGGCGCAGCCCCTTGCTCCACCCGCTAGGAAGGCACCACATAGGGTCAGGGAAACTGGCGCCAAGTTTACCAAGAGGAGGCCCGAGGCAGCCGGACAGAAGTGTTGGTAAGAAAGGCCAGACAAAGGACACACAAAGGGGGTCCTGTGAAGCGCTCCAAAGTTATCTGGGAGTTGTCTGAGCCCCTCACCTGGTGAGCACAGTACGACGTGGGCAGCCGTTACCTGCAGACGTGGTCTGGATAATAAGAACTGTGAGTAAAGGCCCTGAACTGCATCACTGACTCCGTGTCGTTACTGCTGCTGCCCTGCACCATCACCCCCATCCTCCGCATACACTGCCCTGAGGCTATACTCCTCCCGTGGGGAGTTATGCTACGCTCTGCTGCACCCACAACACCAGCCTTAGCGGTCTGCCCTGTAGCGGCGGTTCACTCTGACCGCAATCCACGGGTGGCGTAGTCGGACATTTAAACATCAAAACCACATAAATAGTTCCGCCACTGGTTTGACCGCCCTGAGCCACGGAACCGGATCGCCGCCACGAAGACTACAACCACCAGCATCCACCAAAAAGTGTCCGGCTCCGGGTGTCCCAAGGCCCAGGGGGTGCGTCAGAACATTTTCATCACCTTTCACAATCACCAATGGGACAAGGCAGGGATGTCCTCTGTCCCCTCTCTTATACATCCTAGTGACGGAGCACCTGCTCTCATCAATTCGCCATAACCCCAATATTAGGTGGATTGAGGTGGGAGGCACCGAGTACAAGTGCTCTCTATTTGCTGATGATGTCCTAGTATATATCACTCAATCACATATATCCATCCCTGCTGTTATGGCTGAAATAGATCACTTTGTTACATGGTAAAATTTTAAAATCAATGCAGCGAAGTCTGAGGCCCTCGATGTCTCCCTCCCTAAATCCATATAGGATTCCATCCAGTCCAACTTTCCCTTTGCCTGGCCCTCACAGGGTATCAAATACTTAGGAATTCCTATTCATAGAGACCTCTCCCATCTATGTTATCTTAATTTTGGGCCCTTTATTGAACAATTCCATACAGACCACGGTTGGCAAGTTAGAACTGTAAGATTCACTACGTGAACCACTGGTGTTTTGTGGAAAAGCACATGTACACCGCGTTCCAAATTATTATGCAAAAAGTGTTTAGGAGTGATAAGGGAAGAATTTGTTTGTTTGTCAGTTAAACTCATTGATGGTGATGTGTGTCAGGGCTCTTTATATCACTGTAAGCAATTGCAGACACCTGTGCTAATTAGTTTGGCAGGTGTGTCCAATGAAAGGCAAGACTACTTAAGAAGGCTCTCTCACATTATTAAGCAGCCTACATTTTCTGCCAAAATGGGAAAGAAAAAGGATGTGTCGGCTGCTGAGAAGCAACAAATTGTGGAGTGTTTAGGTCAAGGCATGACTACAATCAACATTGTGCGATGATCAGGATGAAGTGTCTTGGCAATCAAGAAGTATGTAGCTGATTCACAGTACACACGTGTGCGTGCTGATAAGGGCAAATTGAGGACTCTTTCCTACAGGCAATTACGTCAGGTTGAAACAGCAGCGGCAAAAAAGCCTTGTCATAGCAGCAGACAAGTTTTTGAAGCTGCTTGTGCCTCCAACGTCCCCCGAACAACAAGATGCAGGGTCCTTCAGAGGTTTGCAGCTGTGCATATGCCATCCTGTCGACCTCCTCTATCCACTTCACACAAGCAGAAACGGCTCCAGTGGGCCAAACATTACATGAAGACTGATTTCAAAACTGTTTTGTTCACGGATGAGTGCCGTGCAGCGCTCGATGGTCCAGATGAATGGAGTGGAGGATGGCTGGTTGATGGACACCCCACGCAAACACGGCTACAGCGCCAACAAGGAGGAGGTGGAGTAATGTTTTGGGCTGGAATCATGGGGAGAGAGATTGTCGGCCCCTTTAGGATCCCTGAAGGCGCTAAAGATGAACTCCATAATGTATGTGGATTTTCTCAAACAGCACTTCCTGCCATGGTTCAAGAAGAAGAACCGTGTATTTCACAGCAAGATCATTTTTCTGCATGATAATGCACCATCTCATGCTGCACATAAAACATCTGCATCTCTGGCTGATATGGGCATAAAAGGGGACAAACTTATGGTGTGACCCCCATGCTCCCCTGACCTCTACCCCATTCAGAACCTTTGGAGCATCATTAAAAGGAGTGTCTATGATGGCGGGAGGCAGTTCACATCTAAGCAACAGCTCTGGGAGGGTATTCTGTCCTCATGCAAAACAATTGAAGCAGAAACCATCCAAAACCTGACAAATTCAATGGACGAGAGAGTTCAGAAGCTCCTTTCGAACAAGGGGTCCTATGTGAAAATGTAACATCACCTAGAATAAAGTTTTGAGTTGAAAACTGTTTGATTTCAGTTTCTAACAACCTGCTAATGCTTATAATTTCAAAAATGACCATTTTTTTGGTCTTTATTAAAATGAAAAGGTTGATCGAAAAGTTTGGGGGATCTAAGAGTGTGGCAACCCAGTAGTCATGATTACTTCGAATTCTGACAATATGAGGGTCATGCTGCAGGTAGTGCAGCAAGAAGGCACTTATGTGTCTTGCGCATCTCGGAGCCCCAAAATTATTTTCCGGGCTAGATGCAGCTAAAAAATATTTTTAATTTTAAATCTGGTGAAGCTTATTATAGATGGCCTAATAGGATCAGTGCTGCACACTGCTACAAAGCCCAAATTATTTTCCAGTCAAGATACAGATAAACATGATTAGTAATTTGAAAGCTTAAAATGGTTGGTAGGGTGATTTTAACCAATCATCAAGCTTTTACTCTCCCCAGGATGACACAGGGGTAGAAAAGTCGTTTCGGATCCATGATTTGTTCATCTTTATGAACGTGAGTCTGTCTACATTATCAGTGGAGAGCCGCGTGCGCTTATCTGTCAGCACACCACCAGCGGCGCTGAACACACGTTCAGACAGAACGCTGGCTGCGGGGCATGACAAGATCTCCAAGGCGTAAGTGGCTAGCTCCGGCCATTTATCCAGATTGGAAGCCCAAAAAGAGCAAGGGTCCAGTGACACAGTCGTGGCTTCAATGTTTACTTGGAGATACTCCTGTACCATCGTCTCTAGGCGTTGACTATGTGTCAGACTTCTTGTCTCCTGTGGCCTTGCAAAGGATGGGCTAAAAAAGTGGTGAAATGATTCCGCAAAATTGATGTTACCAGCAGATACTGTGGTTCTGTTACGGTTTGAGTGCTGAACACTTGACGGTCCCACGGTTGGCAAGTTGGAACTGTGAGATTCACTACGTGCACCACTGGTATTTTGTGGAAAAGCACATGTAAGATTCTGCAACAGTCTCTGCTGATACTCCTGCATGCGTGCATCCCTTTCTATGGCAGGAATAATTTCTGCAAATTTACTTTTGTACCGGGGATCTAACAGTGTGGCAACCCAGTAGTCAGGATTATTTCTAATTCTCACAATTCGAGGGTCATGTTGCAGGTAGTGCAGCAAGAAGGCACTCATGTGTGTTGCGCATCCAGGAGCACCAAGTCCCTGTTGTGTTGGTGGCGAGGTAACAATCATGCTTCCTTCCTCTGTCCTCTCCCCCCAACCTCGCACAACAGAAATGTGATCAAGGTCTCCCTCATCTGATGAGTCTTCCATCAGTTCGTCCTCCACTTCTTCCTGGGCTCCTGCACCTTCCTCACTAGTTTGGCTGCTACCATGCGCCCTGGTAAAACCATCTCCCCCACCCTCACATGCCTGCCGCCTTGGTGCTGCCGACCGTCTGGACCTTGCAGATGTTAGCCCTTCCGCATACAACTCCTCCTCCTCTACTTCCTCCACCTCCTCTTGTGCCACCACCTGACTCCGAATTCTGTTTAACATGTGCTCCAGCATGTAAATCACCGGAATAGTCATGCTGATAATGGCATCGTCAGCACTAAACATCTTCGTCGCCATTTCAAAACTGTGCAGAAGGGTGCATAGGTTCCTGATCTGAGACCACTCCTCCAGCGTGATTTGCCCCACCTCTGAATCTCGTTGGCCCAGGCTATACGTCAGAACGTATTGCACCAGGGCTTGTCGGTGCTGCCACAGTCGCTGCAACATGTGCAGAGTTGAATTCCACCGGGTAGGCACATCGCATTTTAGCCGGTGAAGTGGCAGGCCCAACGACTTCTGTAGAGATGTAAGTCGCTGAGCTGCGGGATGCGAACGGCGGAAGTGAGCACACAGCGACCGTGCCCTCTGCAGAAGGCCATCTAGTCTGGGATAGTGGGCTAAAAATTGCTGGACAACCAGGTTCAACACGTGAGCCATACAAGGCACGTGTGTGACATTGCCCCGGCGAAGGGCCGCACCCAGGTTTGCAGCATTGTCTCACACGGCCTTCCCTGGTTTCAGGTCCAGTGGAGACAACCATTCATGAAATTGGTTCTCCAGAGCTGACCACAACTCCTCAGCTGTGTGACTCACATTTCCCAGACATTTCAATGTAAAAACCGCCTGATGACGTTGAGCCCTACTGCCAGCATAGTAAGGAGGTGTGCAGGATCCCTTCTGCGCAGTTAGAAAGCTTGTGGCATGACCAGACAGGCTTTGGGTGCAGGTGGAAGACCGAGAGGAGGTTGAGGAGGCAGAAGCAGTGGAGGAACTTTGACATAAAGAGGATTGACGCACAACTCGTGGGGACGGCAAGACTTGGACAGCAGCCCCTTGTCCTGCTGTCACCATAGTTACCCAGTGCCCAGTCAGTGACATGTAACGCCCCTGTCCATGCCTACTCGTCCAAGTGTCTGTGGTGAAATGCACCCTGTCACACACAGAGTTTCTCAAAGAAGCGGTGATGTTGTGTGCGACATGCTGGTGGAGCGCAGGCACACCTTTCTTTGAGAAGTAGTGCCGACTGGGCATCTGGTACTGGGGCACTGCGACGGACATAAGGTCTCGAAAATCCTCTGTGTCCACCAGGCGGAAAGGCAGCATTTCTGTAGCCAAGAGCTTGCAGATGGTGAAATTCAACCTCTTAGCTTTCTCATGGCTAGGAGGAAATGGTCTTTTACTTGTCCACATCTGAGGGACCGAGGGCTGGCTATTGTGCTTAGATGGGGTTGATAAGGGTGTCCCCGGCAAACTGCCGGTCTGTGAGGAAGATGGAGGCGGACATGTTAGGTTGCCTTGATCCAAAGGTGGTGCTATCGATGTCGGACAGCGCTCAACACCAGCTGGTGTTACCACCTCCAAAGAAAATGATGACCTGCCAATCACGCTGGCTGTTGCGGGTAAAGAGGTGGCAGGTCTGCGCCCCAAAACAGGTGTGACTGCTGTCCCCCCAGTCACAGAGGATGAAGAGGCCGCGGATGCACAAGATATGGCAGACGGTGATTGGCCCGGCCGGCTAGGCCGCATTGTAGCACACTGAGCTTCCCACTGCAACTTATGCTTCATGTCCATGTGCCGGTTCATGCATGAAGTACTCAAACTATGTATTTTTTGGCCTCTACTTAGCTTTTGCTGACAAATGTTACAGATAACACGAGTTGGGTCATCTTTATCGATCTGAAAAAATGCCCAGGCTATGCAAGGCTTAGCACCCATGCGACCTGAAGAGCCACCACGACTTGTGGTGAGAGGCAGAGTTGTGTTTGAGGATGCAGTTGTTGACGTGCTTCCAGTACTACGTCTCTGTCCAGGAAGGCGCAACCTGACCTCGTCGTCACTAGCATCTTCCTCCACCTCCTCTGCTGACCTCATCTCTTGGCTGACTGTGGGTTGACAGTAAGTGGGATCTCCGACCTCATCATCATCACCCTGTGCGTTATCACACCCGTCGTCCTCAGAGCCAACCTGTTCCTGCCCTGACAAAAAACTAAAGTTGTCGCTCCAATCAGGTATTTGAGTCTTATCATCGTCTTCCTCATTGTCTCCACCAACAGGAGTTACAGTTTGGGAATGAGGGTCTACATTATGGTCAGAACCTTCTGCGTCTGGTCCTGGATCCGACTCATAAAGATTCTGGGCATCAGTGCAGATCATTTCCCCGTCTGGATTCACAGAAGCGCTGGAGTCGACCTCTGATTTCCAGGCTATAGTATGAGTAAACAGCTCTGCAGACTCAACCATCTGTTCTACCTCATACTCAGACGGGCAGCTGGAGATTTGGGAGCTGTGAGGAAGCAAGTGCGATTTGGGTGACACCTTTGAGGACTGGAGTATTTGTGATGTTGAAGTTGATGTGGAGGAGAGCCCACTTAAAGGAGCACTTGATATCCGTTGAAGCACCTGCTGTTTTTGTGCCTCATCTGGAATTTGTAGCGATTGGCGTGGCCGTAAGAAAGGGATCTTATCACATTGTCCGCTAAAAGAAGTAGACATTTTAGTTTGGCTGGAAGATGGTCTTTCTTCTGCACCTACCCCACGGACACAACCTTTTTTCCCCTTCCCAACACGCCTATTCCCCTTTCCACCAGCAGCAGGCCTTTTTCCACTCATTTTGGTGGTTAACTAATTCACAACTCTGGAGTTGTTTGCACAAAAAAACAATGGATGGTAACCGAGCAGAGCTGAGTGGCCAAACTGTGGTATTAGGCCAAAACTATTGGCTGGGCTAGATGCAGAAAAAAATTATTTTTAATTTGCAACCTGATGGAGGTCAGTATAGATGGACTAATAGAACAAGTCCCACACGCTGCTAGAAGCCCAAATATTTTTTCAGAGATAAATGAAGAAAAAAATTATTTTTAATTTGCAACCTGATGGAGGTCAGTATAGATGGACTAATAGACCAAGTCCCACACACTGCTAGAAGCCCAAATATTTTTTCAGAGCTAGATGCAGAAAAAAATTATTTTTAATTTGCAACCTGATGGAGGTCAGTATAGATGGACTAATAGACCAAGTCCCACACACTGCTAGAAGCCCAAATATTTTTTCAGAGCTAGATGCAGAAAAAAATTATTTTTAATTTGCAACCTGATGGAGGTCAGTATAGATGGACTAATAGACCAAGTCCCACACACCGCTAGAAGCCCAAATATTTTTTCAGAGCTAGATGCAGAAAAAAATTATTTTTAATTTGCAACCTGATGGAGGTCAGTATAGATGGACTAATAGACCAAGTCCCACACACTGCTAGAAGCCCAAATATTTTTTCAGAGCTAGATGCAGAAAAAAATTATTTTTAATTTGCAACCTGATGGAGGTCAGTATAGATGGACTAATAGAACAAGTCCCACACGCTGCTAGAAGCCCAAATATTTTTTCAGAGATAAATGAAGAAAAAAATTATTTTTAATTTGCAACCTGATGGAGGTCAGTATAGATGGACTAATAGACCAAGTCCCACACACTGCTAGAAGCCCAAATATTTTTTCAGAGCTAGATACAGAAAAAAATTATTTTTAATTTGCAACCTGATGGAGGTCAGTATAGATGGACTAATAGACCAAGTCCCACACACTGCTAGAAGCCCAAATATTTTTTCAGAGCTAGATGCAGAAAAAAATTATTTTTAATTTGCAACCTGATGGAGGTCAGTATAGATGGACTAATAGACCAAGTCCCACACACCGCTAGAAGCCCAAATATTTTTTCAGAGCTAGATGCAGAAAAAAATTATTTTTAATTTGCAACCTGATGGAGGTCAGTATAGATGGACTAATAGACCAAGTCCCACACACTGCTAGAAGCCCAAATATTTTTTCAGAGCTAGATGCAGAAAAAAATTATTTTTAATTTGCAACCTGATGGAGGTCAGTATAGATGGACTAATAGAACAAGTCCCACACGCTTCTAGAAGCCCAAATATTTTTTCAGAGATAAATGAAGAAAAAAATTATTTTTAATTTGCAACCTGATGGAGGTCAGTATAGATGGACTAATAGACCAAGTCCCACACACTGCTAGAAGCCCAAATATTTTTTCAGAGCTAGATGCAGAAAAAAATTATTTTTAATTTGCAACCTGATGGAGGTCAGTATAGATGGACTAATAGACCAAGTCCCACACACTGCTAGAAGCCCAAATATTTTTTCAGAGCTAGATGCAGAAAAAAATTATTTTTAATTTGCAACCTGATGGAGGTCAGTATAGATGGACTAATAGACCAAGTCCCACACACCGCTAGAAGCCCAAATATTTTTTCAGAGCTAGATGCAGAAAAAAATTATTTTTAATTTGCAACCTGATGGAGGTCAGTATAGATGGACTAATAGACCAAGTCCCACACACTGCTAGAAGCCCAAATATTTTTTCAGAGCTAGATGCAGAAAAAAATTATATTCAATTTGCAACCTGCTGGAGGTCAGTATAGAAGGACTAATAGAACAAGTCCCACACACTGCTAGAAGCCCAAATATTTTTTCAGAGCTAAATGAAGAAAAAATTTTTTTTTAATTTGCAACCTGATGGAGGTCAGTATAGATGGACTAATAGACCAAGTCCCACACACTGCTAGAAGCCCAAATATTTTTTCAGAGCTAGATGCAGAAAAAAATTATTTTTAATTTGCAACCTGATGGAGGTCAGTATAGATGGACTAATAGACCAAGTCCCACACACTGCTAGAAGCCCAAATATTTTTTCAGAGCTAGATGCAGAAAAAAATTATTTTTAATTTGCAACCTGATGGAGGTCAGTATAGATGGACTAATAGACCAAGTCCCACACACCGCTAGAAGCCCAAATATTTTTTCAGAGCTAGATGCAGAAAAAAATTATATTCAATTTGCAACCTGCTGGACGTCAGTATAGAAGGACTAATAGAACAAGTCCCACACACTGCTAGAAGCCCAAATATTTTTTCAGAGCTAAATGAAGAAAAAAATTATTTTTAATTTGCAACCTGATGGAGGTCAGTATAGATGGACTAATAGACCAAGTCCCACACACTGCTAGAAGCCCAAATATTTTTTCAGAGCTAGATGCAGAAAAAAATTATTTTTAATTTGCAACCTGATGGAGGTCAGTATAGATGGACTAATAGACCAAGTCCCACACACCGCTAGAAGCCCAAATATTTTTTCAGAGCTAGATGCAGAAAAAAATTATATTCAATTTGCAACCTGCTGGAGGTCAGTATAGAAGGACTAATAGAACAAGTCCCACACACTGCTAGAAGCCCAAATATTTTTTCAGAGCTAAATGAAGAAAAAAATTATTTTTAATTTGCAACCTGATGGAGGTCAGTATAGATGGACTAATAGACCAAGTCCCACACACTGCTAGAAGCCCAAATATTTTTTCAGAGCTAGATGCAGAAAAAAATTATATTCAGTTTGCAACCTGATGGAGGTCAGTATAGATGGACTAATAGAATGATGCTATGCCCAAAAGATTTTACTTCACTAGGTGCAGTAAAAAAATTGGTACTACTCCACTGACTAACACACTCTGCAATAGGCCAAAAAGGATTAGCTTTGCTAGATTCAGCCAAATGCTGTGAAAAAAACTTGCACAGCACTGGCACAGACCTGCCTGGCAAAAACTGATAGGAACTGATGTAACCTAGTCCTGAAAAGGACTCCAATTACAATTCGTCTTTACTCCCACAATCTATCTATTTAAGAGCACAGACCTGCCTGATAAAAGTCGTAGGAAATGCTGTAACCTAGTCCTTAAAAGGACTGCAATCACAACTATTCCCTACTCCCAAGCTATCTGTATATTTGTGCGAAAATTGGCTTGAAATTAACAAGGTATAGCGCACACAGCAACAGCGGTGCCGTCTAACACGCAGCTACAGCAGTGAGAAAATGGTGGCGACGGGGAAAATGGCTTGGTCTTATAGGGCAAGGACATGTGACATACACTGCCAATCACACATGCCCTTGCTTGTGTGAAAAAAAGCACTTCGCTCCGTGTGTCCGCTGCTGATAGGCTGACAGATTGCACCTCCCCACTGCAAATGCGGGAAAGAGAAAAAAAAATGGAGATCTTCATTGTTCCTGCAGAGATCCATCCCCTGCCCCTCCCCCCGCCCCGCTGTACACTCAAACTGCGTATTAACATTAATTTTCATCATTACTGAGAAAAAATCCAGTTATGATTTTGGTGCACGAACAGTTATCGAACATAACCTCGAACAGCCGAATTTTTCTCAAATTGTTCGTGTTCGCCGACCGGCTCGAACACTGCCCAAAACAGCTCGAATTTGAGATTGGCGAACAGTTCGAGTAGAACAACGCTCATCTCTACTCTAGGCTTGTACAAATCCTTCTGTCTTTTCAAGTAATCCCAGACAAACAAGGTGATGTTGAGATCACGGCTATATGGAGGCCATATCATTGCTTCCTGAACTCATTGTTCTTTTTACACTTATAATAATTCTTCATGAAATTAGCTGGGTATTTGGGATTGTCTTGCTGCAGAATAACGAGAGACACTAAGACACCCTTCAATGGTATGATATAATGGATAAATACACCATTAATCCTGACCAAATAATCAGCTATGTTTACCAAAATGCAGGGCCAAACTTACATGGAACCTCCACTATGCTTCATCTGTACTTTGAGATACTCATTTTGAATCAATCTCCAGCCCTTCGCCAATAAAATTACCTTTCATTGCAGCCAAATTTTGACTGATCAGTTCAGAGCACTTGCTGCCATTTTTCTGCACCCCCAGTTCCTATGTTTTCAGCCTTGTTTCTAGGTATGGGTTTTAAGCTGCAGTTCTTCCCTGAAGACCACTACTGGTCGGACTTCTCTGAAAAAATGGGTGTAACTGGATCCCACTGGTTGCTGCCAGTTCTGAGTTGGACATTTTCCGCAATGGGAATTAAGCATAAAGTGTCTTTCTTCTGTTGCACTAAGTTTCCTTGGCCAACCATTGCATCTTTGGTCATCAGCGTTGCTCATTTATTGGTATTTCTTCAAAAGAGCTTGAACAGCATATCTATAACCACAGTCTGCTTTGATTTTTTTTCCTGGGAGAGACATTACTGATGTAGTATAGCTACCTTGTGTCTGAGCTGTGCTACGTCTTACCAAGGTGTATGACCTGTGACATGAATCTGTCTTCCACAACCTCACCTTTGTAGCAGATTTGGCTGTTCTTTACCCAGTTTTCAGCCTTTTACACAGCTGTTGCTGTTTCAGTTAATGACTATGTTTCAGCCTACGTATGAAAATGATGATCATAATCAGCTGTATAGTGTAACTGTATACTGTAATCCTATAAAATCCCTGATTTTGAGCAAGTGTGTCTAGAAGATTTATGCTCTTTTAAAGGCGAAGGATGGTCACACCAAATATTGATATGATTTAGATTTTTCACGTGTTAATTTACCTTGCATTTTATTAATTGATAAAAATAAACTTTTAACACTTGTATTTTTTAAAGCATTTTTATTTTGAAGCATTTTTTCTACACCTGGTGAAAACTTTTGCGCAGTACTGAACGAAAAAAAAAAAAAGCCCCCACCAATACAATTTTTAAAAAATATGTTTAACATAAAAGCTTGATTTAAACAGTAGGTCATTTTTATAACACATTCCCTTTAAAGCAGATAGACCCATGCTGAATTATTCAGTAAAACGCAATTTACATTTATTTACCGGTAGGAGATTAAGTGCGTAATTGTAACATAACGAAGCATCAGTTTTATTGATTTATGGGACAACATATAATGTTTTTCTTTGATCAAATTGATGTAGAGAAACTTTGAAGAAAACAAAGTCCTTCTCTAAATTGCTAGAATTTAAGGAGGAGGTTAGTAACAAAATGTCTCTTCTTGCACCATTTACAATGATGATTCAGAGTGCTGTGCATGCAGGATAGTTTATGTAGTGCAGACAGATTGTGTTGCAGTATATTTAGTATACACTATACGTACACGTTTATCTTTGCATAAAAGAATAGCTGGTTAATTTATAGCTTGCAACTTTTGATCTGTGCTGAGAATAAATTGCTAATGAGATGTCTAAATTTATAATTGCCTATAACTCTGCCTAGCATTCGTATATACCCGATTAAAATTCAATGTAGATGCATCATTTAAACTATAAACTGAATGTATCTCAGATGAGCAACGTTTTGTGCCTTTAGCATACAGTGCCTAGTAATTAAACTCTATTAAATTCCTTGTAGATGGAGTGTTTCGTGGAACAGTTGCTAAAGTGCTTAAAATAATCAGTTATCAAAAAGTGCTCTAAATACCAGAAACAATTAAAGCACTCATTTCAGAAACATTAATGATAGGCATCTTGTGCTGATGAAGTGAAGTAGGGACTGAAATGGAGGCTTTAAAGTCACATTAACGTTATTGATTATTTAATTACAATATCTAACCTTAAAGCATCAGAGGATCTTTTTAGATTTGGTAATTTTGATCACAGGAATGGCGCTAAACACTATGCTAATGTTTCCGCCAAATTTACTAAAACCAATGAAATTAAGAGAATTGTGTAGATGTCAACAGAGGCTAGTTTTATTTGGGGTACAGTTCATATTATGTGACAAATGCAAAAAGTGAAAGCTTCTTATCTGATAATTATAATTGGGTTTCCAGGACTTAGTTATTGAGGGTTGTTGGAGCCCAACATGGACAATATCTATAGTACGTGTAACATGAATGACTGAACTCACAATTTGATCCACAAGCTCTGTATAGCACTAAAGTTCATCAAAGGACTACATCAAAGAGATTGACCATGTGCTGTGGAGTCATACAACCTGTGAGGCTGGAAGTCAATTGTGTGTCCTGTGGTGTGGTGCATTTTGTTCTATTGATAGAGTAAAGAGAGCACCTACATGGAAGATGGACATCTTGTCTGGCCTCTTGAAAGGTACATAACCCCTGTGGTGTTTGGATTACAAACCATTGCTCTTCAAGTTGTCCTCTTTATCTGCAACCAAAATGCAGTTGAACCTATCCTTAGGCCACTTGATACAAAGACCTTTTGGCTATATACCAGATGCCATCTGCAGGAAGATGAAGACCACTGCAATCACGTATGGCCCCTGACCCTCTTATCCATTCTGGTCCTAAGTGCGCCACCTTCAGGAGTGTCTGCATCAACAGCCATGTGCATGTTATTGGAGAACTCCAAAGACTGTGACCTGATTGGATGGTACCATTATGTTGAGGTCTTACAGGGATAGGCAATGTATGGGCCATGTCTGACTGTGTAACTGATATAAAGGTAGCACATCAAACTAGTTAGGCATTCTTCTTCTTCTTCCCACTTCCCATCTTCTACAACCCTCTCCTTTTACCTTTTCCCTTTCATCATTCCCTTGTCCCTTAGTCAGGTTTCCCTTATGTATGTTATTGTAAATAACCTATTTGTAATAAATCCCCTTTTAAAGATCTAGTATCTCTTGTTAATTAATATTAACTGGCACCCCAAAACTCAGCAGATTCCACAAGGGTCTATCCACAAAACAGGTAATCGATATTCAATCAATGGGGGGCCCATCATCTAAGACCCCTCAACCGATCAGCTGTTCTCAGCTCCTGGAGGGGCCAAATGTACATAGTGTACAGAGTGGGAACGGCACATCTCTGTCCACTGTGTAGTGACCGTTCTTGAGTACTGGAGGCTGAGTTGCAGTACCAGAGCATGTCCACTACACAGTGTCTGTGTCACGCCAGGTATGGGAATGACTTAGTGCAACACAGAGGGAAGAGGGAAAGGGAGCCCAGACACTAGGGAAAGGGGGAAGTGGAGACCTCCTAGTCTGGTCTAGTATCATCCTGTCTCAACTACCGTCCCTATATTGCCTCTTCAGCAATCTCCGCACACATGCCTCTCCCCGTCTTTCCCTGGCCTATGGCTAAGGCTAGGGATGGGAGTAGCTGAGCACTAGTCAATCTCCACTAAACTCTATAGACAACAAGGGCAGACAAACAGGGGGAGATTCCTTAGCTTTAGGCGACTCCAGACAAATGCGAACTCGGCCTCAAGCTCCAGAAAGGACGAAGTACTGCTCTTGATAAGCCTTCACAAGTAGAAATGAATAGAGCTGGCACTTCCCTCTCAGACACACCAGGTATATATTATATACACCCAGGCCAGGTAGCTAATTACCAGAGGGAGGTAGCCGCTAGGTCCTAGAGACAGCATCTCATCTAAGAAGATGTCTGTAATGCCAAACGTAGAGATCTCCTGCAATCAACTGCAGGGCGACTGTCTGTCACCTCTGATACACCCGTGACAGTCTGGAGCTGTGCTGTTCCAGATATCTACATCTGGACACTGCGGCAGCGGCAAACAGTTCAACGTGGGAAGTAAACGGTGTAAGATCTGATGCTGATAATCATCCGTAGTACTGGAAAACCTCTTTAAGTACATGGCATAATTTGAGCCATAAATTATTTTTATTTTTTTCATCTCCATATTTCAAAGGTCATACTTTTTATTTCTCTGTTGATGTAGCATCATTAACCCCTTAAGGACGGAGCCAATTATGTCCTTAATGACCAAGTAAATTTTTACAATTCTGACCACTGTCACTTTATGGGGTAATAACTCTGGAACACTTCAATGAATCCCGCTGATTCTGACATTGTTTTTTCTTGACATATTGTACTTCATGATAGTGGTAAAATTTCTTTGATATGACTTTAATTTATTTGTGAAAAAATCTGAAATTTGGTGAAAATGTTGAAAATTTCACAATTTTCAAAATTTTAATTTTTGCATTAGCCCCAAATTTCTCACTTTTTACAGAGGTAACACCAAAAGTGGCAATCACATGACACTGGACCAGAAAAACCGTCTCTGATCATGTTCTCTGGGGTCTCAGCTACCCCCGGTAGCTGAGACCCCGGAGAATTTCCAACGCTGGGGGGCGCTACACTATTATTCCTCAGTGACGCATTTTAACAGCGCTGAGGAATAAGTACCCTTAATGACTGCCGTAAAAATCCGTTATGGTGGTCGTTAAGGGATTAAGGCTTGTTTTGGAGTATCAGTTGTATTTTTATTGACCATTTTGATATATATATAATGTATTGAAAAACTCTTATTAACACACATATTTAGTGTTTTAGTTTCAAATGGCGACACTGTTGATACAAAATTGATGAGTTTTTGATGTTTCACTGATTTTGCATCAACACTTTTTTAAAAAATGCTTTGTTTTTTTGTCACTCCATTTGAAGAGCTGTCACTTTTTATTCTTTGGATAGTTGCTGTAGGAGGTCTTGGAGGATAAGTTGTAGTTTTCATTGGTGCTGTTTTGGATTTTTACAACTTGTTAACTATCTTTTTAAGAGAAGGGATGAAAAAACACTGCAGTTCTGACATTATTTTTTATTTCTTTTTAATAATAAATAGCACCCATGTCACAAAGAATTTGTTAGGATATCGAGTGTGTCCCCTCCTGCTGTAAAACCACTTAGTTCCCGCGGTTAAATAACAAATCTCTGACTCCAGCTGTTGGAGCAGGCTGTCAGCTGTACAATACAGTAGGCACCCTCAAGTGATTTTGGCAATGCTCTTATTTTCACACCATCGTTTCATCAAAATATTACAGCAGTTTGCAGAAGCAAACCTCATACATACTGTTATGCCACAAGGTGCGAATTTGTTATATGTGTATGTGTGTATATACAGTATGAGTATATGTGTGTGTGTTGTACTAATATATGCCAGTTTTGAGTTTAAAAGATAGGTAACTCTTCTTACTTTGGACAACATACACATTTAATAAATGATAAACAATTTCTATATGGTACATAACACATATATTTCAGAATTACAATATAATACAGACCAAATCCTTGTAGAGCTCCTCCAATCAGTTGTGCGTCTATCATGGGATCACAGTTGGGGTTTGGGAATACTGTCCCCTGGACCTGCTGAGTTGTCAAAATATAAATAATTACACTACTGAAAATCAGGATTTCATAAAAGAAAAAAAAATGAAAATCCATAGTGAAGCAGACATTGAGACATGTGTTGCACTGTAGCAAGATTTCCTTTTGGGATTTGCTTAAGCAATTACACTTGAAAGAGACTCTCACACAAGCAAAGCAACAAATGTTACTACAAAAGAAAGATGTCCTTGTCCATTTAAGCTATCAATATGACCAGAATGGGATAAATTACACAACAGGTACAGTATATGGTGATAATTTTGTCCAGAGTTTGCATTAGCAATAGACATATTAAATACAGCCTAAACTTGCCTCCCAGTCAGTATTTGAGCCCGAATATACAAGTGTTTCTCACTAAATTAGAATATCATCAAAAAGTAAATTTATTTCAGTTCTTCAATACAAAAAGTGAAACTCATATATTATATAGAGTCATTACTAGAGATGAGCGTTGTTCTACTCGAACTGTTCGCCAATCTCAAATTCGAGCTATTTTGGGCGGTGTTCGAGCTGTTCGGCGAACACGAACAATTTGAGAAAAATTCGGCTGTTCGAGGTTATGTTCGATAACTGTTCGTGCACCAAAATCATAACTGGATTTTTTCTCAGTAATGATGAAAATTAATGTTAATACGCAGTTTGAGTGTACAGTGGGGTGGGGGGAGGGGCAGGGGATGGATCTCTGCAGGAACAATGAAGATCTCCATTTTTTTTCTCTTTCCCGCATTTACAGTGGGGAGGTGCAATCTGTCAGCCTATCAGCAGCGCACACACGGAGCGAAGTGCTTTTTTTCACACAAGCAAGGGCTTGTGTCATTGGCAGTGTATGTCACATGTCCTTGCCCTATAAGACCAAGCCATTTTCCCCGTCGCCACCATTTTCTCACTGCTGCAGCTGCGTGTTAGACGGCACCGCTGTTGCTGTGTGCTCTATACCTTGTTAATTTCAAGCCAATTTTCGCACAAATCTACAGATAGCTTGGGAGTAGGGAATAGTTGTGATTGCAGTCCTTTTAAGGACTAGGTTACAGCATTTCCTACGACTTTTATCAGGCAGGTCTGTGCTCTTAAATAGATAGGTTGTGGGAGTAAAGACTAATTGTAATTGGAGTCCTTTTCAGGACTAGGTTACATCAGTTCCTATCAGTTTTTGCCAGGCAGGTCTGTGCCAGTGCTGTGCAAGTTTTTTTCACAGCATTTGGCTGAATCTAGCAAAGCTAATCCTTTTTGGCCTATTGCAGAGTGTGTTAGTCAGTGGAGTAGCCTATCTGTGTTGCAAGATATACCACCTGTGTATAGAATACCAATTTTTTTACTGCACCTAGTGAAGTAAAATCTTTTGGGCATAGCATCATTCTATTAGTCCATCTATACTGACCTCCATCAGGTTGCAAACTGAATCTATTTTTTTTCTGCATCTAGCTCTGAAAAAATATTTGTCCTTCTAGCAGTGTGTCGGACTTTCTCTATTAGTCTATCTATACTGACCTCCATCAGGTTGCAAATTCAAAATAATTTTTATCTGCATCTACAGTACCTCTGAAAAAATATTTGGGCTTCTAGCTGTGTGTGGGACTTGTTGTATTAGTCCATCTATACTGACCTCCATCAGGTTGCAAACTGAAAATATTTTTTTCTGCATCTACCTCTGAAAAAATATTGGGCTTCTAGCTGTGTGTGGGACTTGTTGTATTAGTCCATCTATACTGACCTCCATCAGGTTGCAAACTGAATATATTTTTTTCTGCATCTACCTCTGAAAAAATATTGGGCTTCTAGCTGTGTGTGGGACTTGTTGTATTAGTCCATCTATACTGACCTCCATCAGGTTGCAAACTGAATATAATTTTTTTCTGCATCTAGCTCTGAAAAAATATTTGGCCTTCTAGTAGTGTGTCGGACTTTCTCTATTAGTCCATCTATACTGACCTCCATCAGGTTGCAAATTAAAAATAATTTTTATCTGCATCTACAGTACCTCTGAAAAAATATTTGGCCTTCTAGCAGTGTGTCGGACTTTCTCTATTAGTCCATCTATACTGACCTCCATCAGGTTGCAAATTCAAAATAATTTTTATCTGCATCTACAGTACCTCTGAAAAAATATTTGGGCTTCTAGCGGTGTGTGGGACTTGTTGTATTAGTCCATCTATACTGACCTCCATCAGGTTGCAAACTGAATATATTTTTTTCTGCATCTACCTCTGAAAAAATATTGGGCTTCTAGCTGTGTGTGGGTCTTGTTCTATTAATCCATCTATACAGACCTCCATCAGGTTGCAAACTGAATATAATTTTTTTCTGCATCTAGCTCTGAAAAAATATTTGGCCTTCTAGCAGTGTGTGAGACTTTCTCTGTTAGTCCATCTATACTGACCTCCATCAGGTTGCAAACTGAATATATTTTTTTCTGCATCTACCTCTGAAAAAATATTGGGCTTCTAGCTGTGTGTGGGTCTTGTTCTATTAATCCATCTATACTGACCTCCATCAGGTTGCAAACTGAATATAATTTTTTTCTGCATCTAGCTCTGAAAAAATATTTGGCCTTCTAGTAGTGTGTCGGACTTTCTCTATTAGTCCATCTATACTGACCTCCATCAGGTTGCAAATTAAAAATAATTTTAATCTGCATCTACAGTACCTCTGAAAAAATATTTGAGCTTCTAGCTGTGTGTGGGACTTGTTGTATTAGTCCATCTATACTGACCTCCATCAGGTTGCAAACTGAATATATTTTTTTCTGCATCTACCTCTGAAAAAATATTGGGCTTCTAGCTGTGTGTGGGACTTGTTGTATTAGTCCATCTATACTGACCTCCATCAGGTTGCAAACTGAATATATTTTTTTCTGCATCTACCTCTGAAAAAATATTGGGCTTCTAGCTGTGTGTGGGACTTGTTGTATTAGTCCATCTATACTGACCTCCATCAGGTTGCAAACTGAATATATTTTTTTCTGCATCTACCTCTGAAAAAATATTGGGCTTCTAGCTGTGTGTGGGTCTTGTTCTATTAATCCATCTATACAGACCTCCATCAGGTTGCAAACTGAATCTAATTTTTTTCTGCATCTAGCTCTGAAAAAATATTTGGCCTTCTAGCAGTGTGTCGGACTTTCTCTATTAGTCCATCTATACTGACCTCCATCAGGTTGCAAATTAAAAATAATTTTTATCTGCATCTACAGTACCTCTGAAAAAATATTTGGGCTTCTAGCTGTGTGTGGGACTTGTTGTATTAGTCCATCTATACTGACCTTCATCAGGTTGCAAACTGAATATATTTTTTTCTGCATCTACCTCTGAAAAAATATTGGGCTTCTAGCTGTGTGTGGGACTTGTTGTATTAGTCCATCTATACTGACCTCCATCAGGTTGCAAATTGAATATAATTTTTTTCTGCATCTAACCCAGCCAATAGTTTTGGCCTAATACCACAGTTTGGCCACTCAGCTCTGCTCGGTTACCATCCATTGTTTTTTTGTGCAAACAACTCCAGAGTTGTGAATTAGTCAACCACCAAAATGAGTGGAAAAAGGCCTGCTGCTGGTGGAAAGGGGAATAGGCGTGTTGGGAAGGGGAAAAAAGGTTGTGTCCGTGGGGTAGGTGTTAAAGCAACAGTAACATCTGCAGAAGAAAGACCATCTTCCAGCCAAACTAAAATGTCTACTTCTTTTAGCGGACAATGTGATAAGATCCCTTTCTTACGGCCACGCCAATCGCTACAAATTCCAGATGAGGCACAAAAACAGCAGGTGCTTCAACGGATATCAAGTGCTCCTTTAAGTGGGCTCTCCTCCACATCAACTTCAACATCACAAATACTCCAGTCCTCAAAGGTGTCACCCAAATCGCACTTGCTTCCTCACAGCTCCCAAATCTCCAGCTGCCCGTCTGAGTATGAGGTAGAACAGATGGTTAAGTCTGCAGAGCTGTTTACTCATACTATAGCCTGGGAATCAGAGGTCGACTCCAGCGCTTCTGTGAATCCAGACGAGGAAATGATCTGCACTGATGCCCAGAATCTTTATGAGTCGGATCCAGGACCAGACGCAGAAGGTTCTGACCATAATGTAGACCCTCATTCCCAAACTGTAACTCCTGTTGGTGGAGACAATGAGGAAGACGATGATAAGACTCAAATACCTGATTGGAGCGACAACTTTAGTTTTTTGTCAGGGCAGGAACAGGTTGGCTCTGAGGACGATGGGTGTGATAACACACAGGGTGATGATGATGAGGTTGGAGATCCCACTTACTGTCAACCCACAGTCAGCCAAGAGATGAGGTCAGCAGAGGAGGTGGAGGAAGATGCTAGTGACGACGAGGTCAGGTTGCGCCTTCCTGGACAGAGACGTAGTACTGGAAGCACGTCAACAACTGCATCCTCAAACACAACTCTGCCTCTCACCACAAGTCGTGGTGGCTCTTCAGGTCGCATGGGTGCTAAGCCTTGCATAGCCTGGGCATTTTTTCAGATCGATAAAGATGACCCAACTCGTGTTATCTGTAACATTTGTCAGCAAAAGCTAAGTAGAGGCCAAAAAATACATAGTTTGAGTACTTCATGCATGAACCGGCACATGGACATGAAGCATAAGTTGCAGTGGGAAGCTCAGTGTGCTACAATGCGGCCTAGCCGGCCGGGCCAACCACCGTCTGCCATATCTTGTGCATCCGCGGCCTCTTCATCCTCTGTGACTGGGGGGACAGCAGTCACACCTGTTTTGGGGTGCAGACCTGCCACCTCTTTACCCGCAACAGCCAGCGTGATTGGCAGGTCATCATTTTCTTTGGAGGTGGTAACACCAGCTGGTGTTGAGCGCTGTCCGACATCGATAGCACCACCTTTGGATCAAGGCAACCTAACATGTCCGCCTGCATCTTCCTCACAGACCGGCAGTTTGCCGGGGACACCCTTATCAACCCCGTCTAAGCACAATAGCCAGCCCTCGGTCCCTCAGATGTGGACAAGTAAAAGACCATTTGCTCCTAGCCATGAGAAAGCTAAGAGGTTGAATTTCACCATCTGCAAGCTCTTGGCTACAGAAATGCTGCCTTTCCGCCTGGTGGACACAGAGGATTTTCGAGACCTTATGTCCGTCGCAGTGCCCCAGTACCAGATGCCCAGTCGGCACTACTTCTCAAAGAAAGGTGTGCCTGCGCTCCACCAGCATGTCGCACACAACATCACCGCTTCTTTGAGAAACTCTGTGTGTGACAGGGTGCATTTCACCACAGACACTTGGACGAGTAGGCATGGACAGGGGCGTTACATGTCGCTGACTGGGCACTGGGCAACTATGGTGACAGCAGGACAAGGGGCTGCTGTCCAAGTCTTGCCGTCCCCACGAGTTGTGCGTCAATCCTCTTTATGTCAAAGTTCCTCCACTGCTTCTGCCTCCTCAACCTCCTCTCGGTCTTCCACCTGCACCCAAAGCCTGTCTGGTCATGCCACAAGCTTTCTAATTGCGCAGAAGGGATCCTGCACACCTCCTTACTATGCTGGCAGTAGGGCTCAACGTCATCAGGCGGTTTTTACTTTGAAATGTCTGGGAAATGTGAGTCACACAGCTGAGGAGTTGTGGTCAGCTCTGGAGAACCAATTTCATGAATGGTTGTCTCCACTGGACCTGAAACCAGGGAAGGCCATGTGCGACAATGCTGCAAACCTGGGTGCGGCCCTTCGCTGGGGCAATGTCACACACGTGCCTTGTATGGCTCACGTGTTGAACCTGGTTGTCCAGCAATTTTTAGCCCACTATCCCAGACTAGATGGCCTTCTGCAGAGGGCACGGTCGCTGTGTGCTCACTTCCGCCGTTCGCATCCCGCAGCTCAGCGACTTACATCTCTACAGAAGTCGTTGGGCCTGCCACTTCACCGGCTAAAATGCGATGTGCCTACCCGGTGGAATTCAACTCTGCACATGTTGCAGCGACTGTGGCAGCACCGACAAGCCCTGGTGCAATACGTTCTGACGTATAGCCTGGGCCAACGAGATTCAGAGGTGGGGCAAATCACGCTGGAGGAGTGGTCTCAGATCAGGGACCTATGCACCCTTCTGCACAGTTTTGAAATGGCGACGAAGATGTTTAGTGCTGACGATGTCATTATCAGCATGACTATTCCGGTGATTTACATGCTGGAGCACATGTTAAACAGAATTCGGAGTCAGGTGGTGGCACAAGAGGAGGTGGAGGAAGTAGAGGAGGAGGAGTTGTATGCGGAAGGGCTAACATCTGCAAGGTCCAGACGGTCGGCAGCACCAAGGCGGCAGGCATGTGAGGGTGGGGGAGATGGTTTTACCAGGGCGCATGGTAGCAGCCAAACTAGTGAGGAAGGTGCAGGAGCCCAGGAAGAAGTGGAGGACGAACTGATGGAAGACTCATCAGATGAGGGAGACCTTGATCACATTTCTGTTGTGCGAGGTTGGGGGGAGAGGACAGAGGAAGGAAGCATGATTGTTACCTCGCCACCAACACAACAGGGACTTGGTGCTCCTGGATGCGCAACACACATGAGTGCCTTCTTGCTGCACTACCTGCAACATGACCCTCGAATTGTGAGAATTAGAAATAATCCTGACTACTGGGTTGCCACACTGTTAGATCCCCGGTACAAAAGTAAATTTGCAGAAATTATTCCTGCCATAGAAAGGGATGCACGCATGCAGGAGTATCAGCAGAGACTGTTGCAGAATCTTACATGTGCTTTTCCACAAAATACCAGTGGTGCACGTAGTGAATCTCACAGTTCCAACTTGCCAACCGTGGGACCGTCAAGTGTTCAGCACTCAAACCGTAACAGAACCACAGTATCTGCTGGTAACATCAATTTTGCGGAATCATTTCACCACTTTTTTAGCCCATCCTTTGCAAGGCCACAGGAGACAAGAAGTCTGACACATAGTCAACGCCTAGAGACGATGGTACAGGAGTATCTCCAAGTAAACATTGAAGCCACGACTGTGTCACTGGACCCTTGCTCTTTTTGGGCTTCCAATCTGGATAAATGGCCGGAGCTAGCCACTTACGCCTTGGAGATCTTGTCATGCCCCGCAGCCAGCGTTCTGTCTGAACGTGTGTTCAGCGCTGCTGGTGGTGTGCTGACAGATAAGCGCACGCGGCTCTCCACTGATAATGTAGACAGACTCACGTTCATAAAGATGAACAAATCATGGATCCGAAACGACTTTTCTACCCCTGTGTCATCCTGGGGAGAGTAAAAGCTTGATGATTGGTTAAAATCACCCTACCAACCGTTTTAAGCTTTCAAATTACTAATCATGTTTATCTGTATCTTGACTGGAAAATAATTTGGGCTTTGTAGCAGTGTGCAGCACTGATCCTATTAGGCCATCTATAATAAGCTCCACCAGATTTAAAATTAAAAATAATTTTTAGCTGCATCTAGCCCGGAAAATAATTTTGGGGCTCCGAGATGCGCAAGACACATAAGTGCCTTCTTGCTGCACTACCTGCAGCATGACCCTCATATTGTCAGAATTCGAAGTAATCATGACTACTGGGTTGCCACACTCTTAGATCCCCCAAACTTTTCGATCAACCTTTTCATTTTAATAAAGACCAAAAAAATGGTCATTTTTGAAATTATAAGCATTAGCAGGTTGTTAGAAACTGAAATCAAACAGTTTTCAACTCAAAACTTTATTGTAGGTGATGTTACATTTTCACATAGGACCCCTTGTTCGAAAGGAGCTTCTGAGCTCTCTCGTCCATTGAATTTGTCAGGTTTTGGATGGTTTCTGCTTCAATTGTTTTGCATGAGGACAGAATACCCTCCCAGAGCTGTTGCTTAGATGTGAACTGCCTCCCGCCATCATAGACACTCCTTTTAATGATGCTCCAAAGGTTCTGAATGGGTTAGAGGTCAGGGGAGCATGGGGGTCACACCATAAGTTTGTCCCCTTTTATGCCCATATCAGCCAGAGATGCAGATGTTTTATGTGCAGCATGAGATGGTGCATTATCATGCAGAAAAATGATCTTGCTGTGAAATACACGGTTCTTCTTCTTGAACCATGGCAGGAAGTGCTGTTTGAGAAAATCCACATACATTATGGAGTTCATCTTTAGCGCCTTCAGGGATCCTAAAGGGGCCAACAATCTCTCTCCCCATGATTCCAGCCCAAAACATTACTCCACCTCCTCCTTGTTGGCGCTGTAGCCGTGTTTGCGTGGGGTGTCCATCAACCAGCCATCCTCCACTCCATCCATCTGGACCATCGAGCGCTGCACGGCACTCATCCGTGAACAAAACAGTTTTGAAATCAGTCTTCATGTAATGTTTGGCCCACTGGAGCCGTTTCTGCTTGTGTGAAGTGGATAGAGGAGGTCGACAGGATGGCGTATGCACAGCTGCAAACCTCTGAAGGACCCTGCATCTTGTTGTTCGGGGGACGTTGGAGGCACCAGCAGCTTCAAAAACTTGTCTGCTGCTATGACAAGGCTTTCTTGCCGCTGCTCTTTTAACCTGACGTAATTGCCTGTAGGAAAGAGTCCTCAATTTGCCCTTATCAGCACGCACACGTGTGTACTGTGAATCAGCTACATACTTCTTGATTGCCAAGACACTTCATCCTGATCATCGCACAATGTTGATTGTAGTCATGCCTTGACCTAAACACTCCACAATTTGTTGCTTCTCAGCAGCCGACACATCCTTTTTCTTTCCCATTTTGGCAGAAAATGTAGGCTGCTTAATAATGTGAGAGAGCCTTCTTAAGTAGTCTTGCCTTTCATTGGACACACCTGCCAAACTAATTAGCACAGGTGTCTGCAATTGCTTACAGTGATATAAAGAGCCCTGACACACATCACCATCAATGAGTTTAACTGACAAACAAACAAATTCTTCCCTTATCACTCCTAAACACTTTTTGCATAATAATTTGGAACGCAGTGTACATGTGCTTTTCCACAAAACACCAGTGGTTCACGTAGTGAATCTTACAGTTCTAACTTGCCAACCGTGGTCTGTATGGAATTGTTCAATAAAGGGCCCAAAATTAAGATAACATAGATGGGAGAGGTCTCTATGAATAGGAATTCCTAAGTTTTTGATACCCTGTGAGGGCCAGGCAAAGGGAAAGTTGAACTGGATGGAATCCTATATGGATTTGGGGAGGGAGAGATCGAGGGCCTCAGACTTCGCTACATTGATTTTAAAATTTTACCATGTAACAAAGTGATCTATTTCAGCCATAACAGCAGGGATGGATATATGTGATTGAGTGATATATACTAGGACATCATCAGCAAATAGAGAGCACTCGTACTCGGTGCCTCCCACCTCAATCCACCTAATATTGGGGTTATGGCGAATTGATGAGAGCAGGTGCTCCGTCACTAGGATGTATAAGAGAGGGGACAGAGGACATCCCTGCCTTGTCCCATTGGTGATTGTGAAAGGTGATGAAAATGCTCTGACGCACCCCCTGGGCCTTGGGACACCCGGAGCCGGACCCTTTTTGGTGGATGCTGGTGGTTGTAGTCTTCGTGGCGGCGACCCGGTTCCGTGGCTCAGGGCGGTCAAACCAGTGGCGGAACTATTTATGTGGTTTTGATGTTTAAATGTCCGACTACGCCACCCGTGGATTGCGGTCAGAGTGAACCGCCGCTACAGGGCAGACCGCTGAGGCTGGTGTTGTGGGTGCAGCAGAGCGTAGCATAACTCCCCACGGGAGGAGTATAGCCTCAGGGCAGTGTATGCGGAGGATGGGGGTGATGGTGCAGGGCAGCAGCAGTAACGACACGGAGTCAGTGATGCAGTCCAGGGCCTTTACTCACAGTTCTTATTATCCAGACCACGTCTGCAGGTAACGGCTGCCCACGTCGTACTGTGCTCACCAGGTGAGGGGCTCAGACAACTCCCAGATAACTTTGGAGCACTTCACAGGACCCCCTTTGTGTGTCCTTTGCCTGGCCTTTCTTACCAACACTTCTGTCCGGCTGCCTCGGGCCTCCTCTTGGTAAACTTGGCACCAGTTTCCCTGACCCTATGTGGTGCCTTCCTAGCGGGTGTAGCGAGGGGCTGCGCCACATAAAATGTCAGAGCCTCCGGTTTCTAGCTGAGGGTCGTTTCCTGCCTCCACTAGTTCGGGGACCGGTCTCCCCCTTTGGCCTGACCCCTCCACGCAGGTGGATTCGGGCGTGCGGTGGCGACTCGCCCGTCCGCACCCCTGGGATCCCTTCATTCCTCGTTCCTGGAGCCTTCTCCGCTCCTCTTCCTTCCTTCTCCCTCTTCCAGGCCTGGGCCTCTGTTACTAGGCCCGCCTCCGGAGCAGAGCTCATGCAGAGCCCCTGCTCCCTGCCACTTCTGCTCAGACTTCTCTGCACTGAACTAAGATGGTGCCCACCTTTTATACTCCCTTCTCAATGCACCCAGGAACTGCTTCCTCCCTGCTCCTGCACTACAGGGTTCCCCTTCCTCAGTGTTCCCTCCCCCCACTCCAGCCAGGGACAGGGACTGTCGTGCCCATCTCAGGTGCATATTGGTCGCCCTGCCCCACGGCAATGTGGTGTAATGCATGGAGGTGTCGGGTCCTGATCCACACTCCATCCTTACCTGAGAGTGAGATATCACACCTCTGGGTGAGGTGCAATACGTCTGTAGCAACCGAGCCCTCAGGGTGCTACAGTTCCATTTATCTTCAGCCTAGGTGACGTATTGCGATACAGGGCCGTGATTTTGGCTATAAAAGGGTCCCCTAGACCCCTACCCCAAGCTTTTTAAGAGAATCATATATGGCGTGCCAGGAGACTCTATGGAATGCTTTCTCAGCATCCAACGAGAGTATCTAATTACAAATTTTTAACTGCATCTAGCCCAGGAAATACTTTGTGCCTAGTAGCAGTGTCTGCTAGTCAGCGGATTATCCCGGCTGTTAAGCAAGCTACACCACCTGTAGTTTAGACACTTAATTTTTTCAAAGGAAATGCTTCGGGACCATGGGATACTTAGTGAAGAGCATCAGGAGGCACCCCAAGGCATAGGGGCTGGGACTGGCAGTAGGATGCCTTGCGGTGGACAGCCGAGCTCGTTCCTTATAAAAGCTTTTTAACTGCAGCAGCTTTAGTGGACGCTACTGGAGCTGGAATTACCGCGGCTGCTGGCATGAGACTTGCCCTCCAATAGATCCTTGTAAATGGATTTAAAGTGTATTCATTCAAATTAGAGAGACAATTTAAATTAAAAAGCTTAGAGCTGCCTCCACCACAGGGGGGCTCGCTCGACCCACCAGCGGACAGGCACCAGTATTGAGAGAGGGGGGCTGGCCGTCAGGGTTCACCGCGGCTCTGGCACAAACCCGGCGACACGGAGGTGGCACGGGCAGGAGCGGACTGGCCGTGTCGGCTTCTCACTTTTTGGATTTTAGAAGGGCATGACATGCCTATATCTGTGTCTCCCCCTCCTTTTACTCCTCCACCTCTTTTCTTTTCGCATGACTATATGTACTTGTCACTTTTCCATGTGTTAGTTATGTCTTCTGAGCAGTTTGTCAGCTTTTGGACTCCTTTGAAGGTGTTTTCTATGTGTTTCTATGTGTTTTTGTTTGCCTGCCATTGGTTTTAACGGTGTTCGAAGGTGTTCGACGAACAGTTCGACGAACAGTTCGGCGAACACACGGGTGTTCGACGAACCGAACCGAACTCGAACACTACGGGGGTGGCTCAACACTAGTCATTACAAACAGAGTGATCTATTTCAAGTGTTTATTTCTGTTAATGTTGATGATTATAGCTTACAGCCAATATAAACACAAAAGTCATTATCTCAGTAAATTAGAATAATTAAAAAACACCTGCAAAGGCTTCCGATGCATTTAAAAAGGTCCCTTAGTCTGTTTCAGTAGGCTCCACAATCATGGGGAAGACTGCTGACTTGACAGCTATCCAGAAGGCAGTCAATGACACAATCCACAAGGAGGGTAAGCCACGAAAGGTCATTGCTAAAGAAGCTGGTTGTTCACAGAGTGCTGTATCCAAGCATATTAATGAAAAGTTGAGTGGACGGAAAAAGGGTGGTAGAAAAAGGTGCACAAGCTACTGGGATAACCGCAGCCTTGAAAGGATTGTTATGAAAAGACCATTCAAAAATTTGGGGGAGATTCACAAGTAGTGGACTGCTGCTGGAGTCATTGATTCAAGAGCCACCACACACAGACATATCCAGGACATGGGCTACAAGTGTCGCATTCCTTGTGTCAAGCCACTCATGATCAATAAATAATGCCAGAAGCGTCTTACCTGGGCCAAGGAGAAAATGACCTGGACTGTTGCTCAGTGGTCCAATGTGTTTTCAGATGAAAGTAAATTTTGCATTTCATTTGGAAATCAAGGTCCCAGAGTCTGGAGGAAGTGTGAAGAGGCACAAAATCCAAGCTGCTTGAGGTCTAGTGTGAAGTTTCCACAATCAGTGATGGTTTGGGGAGCCATGTCATCTGCTGGTGTAGGTCCACTGTATTTTATCAGGACCAAAGTCAGCGCAGCCGTCTACCATGAAATTTTAGAGTACTTCATGTTCCCTCTGCCAACAAGCTTTTTGGAGATGGAAATTTCACTCTCCAGCAGGACATGGCACCTGTCCACGCTGCCAAAAGTACCAATACCAGGTTTAAAAACAACATTATCACTGTGCTTGATTGGCCAGAAAACTCACCTGACCTTAAACCCATAGACAATCTATGGGGTATTGTCAAGAAAAAGTTGAGAGACACCAGACCAAACAATGCAGACGAGCCGAAGGCTGCTATCAAAGCAACCTGGGCTTCTATAGCACCTCAGCAGTGTCACAGGCTGATTTCCTCCATGCCACGCCACATTGATGCAGTAATTGATGCAAAATGAGCTCCGACCAAGAATTGAGTGCATTTACTGAACATACATTTCAGTAGGCCAACATTTTGCATTTTAAATTTTTTTTTCAAGCTGTTACAATACAATACAGTATTCTAATTTACTGAGATAATGACATTTGTGTTTTCATTGGCTGTAAGCCATAATCATCAACATTAACAGAAATAACCACTTGAAATAGATCACTGTTTGTAATGACTCTATATAATATATGAGTTTCACTTTTTGTATTGAAGAACTGAAATAAATTAACTTTTTGATGATTTTCTAATTTAGTGAGAAGCACTTGTATAAGTGCAGACTGATGTGATTAGGCTAGCTGCTGCATCGAACTTAGCCCATGGTTAGGCCCTATTAGAGACATGGTCTACAAAATGTATGACATAACCCTCCCTGAAGAAATATTTCAGGATATTAGGACCCCAGAAAAAAATTGACGTAGGGCCCCCTATAAATTCTAACCAGCAAAGGCTAAACAGACAGCTGTGGGCTGATATTAATAGCCAGGGAAGGGGTCATGGATATTGACCCACTCCGAGGCTAATAACATCAGCCCTCAGCGGCCCCAGAAATGGTGCATCAATAAGATGCCTAAACATGCTATTGTAAGGGATATGGACTGGACTGTCGCATTCCTACCCTTGAAGACACCAATTGCATTGTGTGTATAGTGTCATGTGTCTTTTGTATATATCGTGTCATGTGATATTTTACTGTACGATGTAGTAATGTATAATGTAAGATACTTAAGTAATGTTAGTAGGGTACAGTGTAGGGTAAGACATAATGTAGGACATAAGATAGGTAGGATAATAAAGTTAATGTAAGAGTTAATGTTTGGGACTAGCCCATAGTGGGAGGGGCTTGGTGTTAGGACAAGTGACTGCTTCCTGCAGTGAGTTAGATATGGCCAAGTTCAAATTTGAGTAGGAAGTGTTGGTGAGCAGTGCTGTCATTTTGCGTGAACTACAGAAATGGAGACAAAGGAGTAGCACCACCTTGAAGTTACCAACGAGACAGAATGGCCTTCCACAGAAAAGGGGTCTTTGGATAGGATGACATGTCATGAGAAACCCTGAGCTTGCTAAACACCGATGGTAACGGGCCTAAACAGGACTTAGTTCTTGGCACTAGTGGGTGTCCCAAGTGGTAGATCCAGGGCGCCAGTAGTAGAAGAAATAGGACGCAGAACTGCTAAGCAAGTAGAGAGACTTGCTGATCAGGACTGTGGTGACAAGCTAGACTGTGACAAAGTAGGGCAAAGCAGTGTGCTTCACCGGCCCTGGGGTAGACTACAGTAGAAATATACTGTGTGTATGAAATACGACTTAAACTGCAAAGCAAACGTCCATAAGACTTTGTACCCACTACCCCTTGTACATAACCCTTGCTAAGTTACTGTTCAGTAAAGACTGTTTTACAACAGGAGTCTCCTTTATTAAACTGTGGGACATATGGTCCTGGCCAGCCAACACCACCGGCTATAGGCGGCCTCCACGGGCGCAAGGCCCACCCAGCACTAACATCAATACCGAACCAGTACCCACACTTTCATGCAGTGTGCCAGGGCGTGAAAGGAAGAGACCAGTGCCTCGCCCGCGGCTGCCACCCTGAGCCGCTCTACTCTACCATGTCCTTGATCATCTCCAGACTTGTCTCCTATCAAGTACATCTGGGACATCACTGGTCAACAATTACAAAGGGAGCTGCCAGCAGTGGATCAGACAAGCATCAATTAACTCATTGAAAATTTTGTTTACATCTCTTTAGCATTTGCTTATTATTAACGTGTCTGTTTATCCTGTCATATCTAAAATTCAATGACTTTTTTTTGTTGCAATTTCAATGTGAGGAGTGCCTGTATATTTTAGCAATGGCAAGTAGGCTAGAGTTAAATCCTTGCTCTGCAGGCTTTGATTAGTACACCTGGCTGGCTCTGTTTATAAACAGGCTAGGTGTTCATCTAGATCAGGGTTCCCCAACTCCAGTCCTCAAGGCCCACCAACAGGTCATGTTTTCAGGATTTCCTTAGTATTGCACAGGTGATGTAACTATTGCCTGTGCTGATGATGGAATTATCACCTGTGCAATACTAAGGAAATCCTGAAAACATGACCTGTTGGTGGGCCTTGAGGACTGGAGTTGGGGAACCCTGATCTAGATAAGTCAACTTGGGGGGAAAGCTGACCAGAGTTGATCTGTGTTGGTGCCAAACAGAGGGACAAGATAGAATCTCTCTCTGAGAAGAAACCGCACAGGCCATGTGCACCAAACTTCAAGTATCAGTGGTTGCTGTGAACAATAGCTGTTTGAATGGATTGTAACTAGCTCAGCCATGTATGAATAGCAAGGGTCTGTGTTGTTTAGAAGAAGGTGTGTCCAAACTTTTGGTCTGTACTGTATATGTACAGAGTGTATAAGTAAATATATATACAGTACAGACCAAAAGTTTGGACTCACCTTCTCATTTAAAGATTTTTCTGTATTTTCATGAGTTTGAAAATTGTACATTCACACTGAAGGCATCAAATCTATGAATTAACACATATTGAATTATATACTTAACAAAAAAGTGTGAAACAACTGAAAATATGTCTTATATTCTAGGTTCATCAAAGCAGCCACCTTTTGCTTTGATGACTGCTTTGCACACTCTTGCATTCTCTTGATGAGCTTCAAAGTCATGAAAATACAGAAAAATCTTTAAATGAGAAGGTGGTCTGTACTGTATATATATGCATATGTGGCGTCCCTGAGGGTTCGACCGCCACAGGGATGCAGCACTTCTTTAATGGAGTGTAGTGTTCCTCCTCTGAGGTAAGAACAGTGTGATAGTCGTGACCCAACCTTTGCATCCAACACCACATTTCTCCACCAGAGGGAGCTAGTATGCACTAGGTGCTGCTCCCCTGGTTACAGGGAGACTGGGGAACCAAGTGTTAGGGGAACCAGTTAGTGGGTGAGGGTGGAGGACTTACAAGTTAGTTACACTTTAAATTTCATATTTAATAAAAATCCATCTTTGGTCTTGGTCTTTTGCTGGTCATTGTTAGTCAAGGCCTTTCGGCTGTTCTCTGTGCTGTCATATACTGTGTGAAATGTGACCTCCCTCCCGGAGCGCAGATCCTGTGTGGGCCTGCACCGGCAAGGGACACAGCCCTCATACCTTAGCCTTGGGTCGAGGGGCAGGTTGCAGACGAGGAATGTCTCAACCCGGCCAATGACCAGGACCAAGAAGGCCCGGAGCTCAAGAGTGTGGCTCCACGGCAAATGGATCCCAGACAGGATGCAGACGGAGCGGTGTACGCCACCTGTCCTCACCATGCTGATATATTCAGAGGGACTCTGGCTGCAAGAGGGGTACCAGCCCCCGGCACCCGACCTTGCTACTCCACGTCCTGGTCGGGAAAGCCCGGTAGGCCCAGAGGATCCCACCGGGTATCGGACGAAGCGGAGCTGCCACCCGTGCCCTTGTTCTGAGAGGAGTTCAGAGGGAGTCCCGGCCTATTTGCACACACACGGACAGGAAAGGATTCGGTCTGTAGTTCAGGAACACTCTGCAGTAGGGTCCCGACTGAATGCTGGACTTACTCGGGGGTTGTCGGACCCCCGTCCCTGGTGACCGCAGGACTCCGCAAGGAGCAGGGAGTCGCCTTCCTTCTGCCATCTCTAAAGTGAGTAAAGCCTTGGAAGTTCACCCCTATGGCCTCCGGACTGTTATTTCTGCGCCACACCGCGAGACGCAGCGCCCGTCACCCTCTACTACTACCCCCTCCATCCTGTCCCTCTGCCCTGAGGCCTTGCTCCGCTTGTGGGGAGTAGTAATAACTTTGGCCGCCATAACACCAGGCCTCAGCGGACTGCAGCGGCGCTGGTGGCCCTTCACCAAGCACCACAGGTGGCGTAGTCGTTAAATTAGCCACTCAACCCGGATGAGCCCACACCATCCTTCTTTTTAATGTGACGGCTCTGAGCACGGGTCGGGTCCGGGCCACGGCTGCACCCCATCTCTTCATCACAGGACCCGACTCCGAGTCCCCCATCACCCAGGGTAAACTAAAGGGCTTTTTTGAGCATGAGGCGTCACAACCTGGCGTAGTCGCCAGGATCGCGTGCCCGCAGCAAAGGAAGGAGTACCCATTGCTACCGGGTACTGTGTGCCTTACACCTTGAACTGTCATTTTACACTTAAAATGGCACCCGCCCAAGAAGAACAGGCGCCATAATGCTGTGAAAAGACTGTCTTTGAACGCCTCCCATCGTGTGCTGGGCTCCCGCTTGGCGCCAAAAATGTGGACTGCCCCTTCCATCAGAGACTGTCCGCGGGGTAATGCCCGTCAAACCGGATGGGCTGAACGAAGGAGGGCCTGTCAGCATTCCGCCCAGGAACCGCCCCGAAAGAGGAGGAAGAAGAAAAGCAACAAGGTGCGGCCATTGCAGTCGGAGCTTGGCATTCGTCAGAGGCAGACATGGACGCTTCTGGGGAGCAAACCCACGCACCTTCTGAACCCGGTTCAGGCCCTTCACCCGGCAGAGAGCGAGGCAGCAGTATCCTCACATCGGGAGACTTTGAATTTCTCCGGCAGGAAGCTCCGGGACTCTTGAGAAGGCAAAGAGAGGCCCAGGAGGCGGCGATGGCTGCGTGGCGGGAGGAGATGCTGCTGCGTACCCAGGACCGCCGCCAAGGAGTTGACGTCCCAGGACAAGGTGACGCGGTGACAGAGGTCGAGGGGGCCCAGCGGCGGGTGAGTGTGCAACCCCTGCCCCAGCTGCACAGCCTACTGTGACAATCCTGGACCTCATGATGGAGTATTTAATTCCCCACGTGGCCACCTGGGAGCAGGCTATGGCTCCGGAGCTGCAAGCGGCAGCTATGGGTGGGGACCTGCGATGCCGCCCAAACCCTGACTCAGAGGTGCCTGAAACTGCGGAGGAATCCAACGGCTCCAACCCGGACTGGTCCGTGCCTGTAGAGAACCCGCAGCAACCTGTCTTGACCCCGCTACCCGCACCAGCAGTATCCTTGCCCGAGGCTGAGGAGTGGGCCTGGGAAAACCAGGGGGGCGACCTGATGGGCTTCCCCCGGGAATCCCGGGCTGAAGCGCGGAGGAGGAGCCAGTAGTGCAGCGACCAGATTTTCCTGCTCGCTCGGGAGCAGCGTCAACCGGAGCAGCGCTGCGAGCGCCTCGAGGTGCGGGCCAAAGCTGCCAAATCCCGGGCTCGTCAAGAAGAGGCCACCCATCCCAGTCCCCAAGTGGAAGGCCGAGTCGTCCGCTTCCACCATGAGGCGGGGTGGGGGTTCATCCGAAGTCCCCAGTACCAAGGACCACGTGTTCGTCAGCCGGCGGGACGTCGAGCCGCGTCTGAAGAAAGGACACCCTGGTCGGAACCTCTTCCCGGGCGATACAGTAACCTTTTCTTGCCACCAGGGGCTGCGAGGGTGGTATGCCCTGGATGTACACAAAGTGTCCGGGAGTGACGCCACCCTGCGCTCAGCCTCAGGGGACCGGTTAGCCTCAGTCGGGGGGAATGAGCCTTTTCCTAGGAGGGAGCCCGAGGTCTAAAGCAGCCCCCGGCTGTTGCAGTTTTCGTTTACCAGTTTATAAGTGTTGACTTTCCTACTTTTGCTTATTTTTAAACCCCGATTTCTAGAGACGTGTCCCTGCGGACTGGCAGCAGACAGACTTTTTCTATTGTATATAGTTTGCATCTTTTTAGGTGCTCCATATTCTTTTTATACAAAAACCGCTGATAATTTCTACCTCATGAAAACCTGTCAGGGTGGCTCTCTGTGAGGTCCAACTCGAGATCTTCATGCCCTGCAGCCACCCCAGGGCCCACGTTGAGGGTTTGAGGGCAGGTCCCTCTCACTTCTGAACTGAAAAAATGCTAGCACTTTTATAATTTTATACATTTGTAATTTTATACTGCATAACCTGTTATGCAACGTTTAAGATGATGTGCCTCCCATAAAGGGAAGATAGTTCATGTTATATTAAAAAGAAAATTTCTGGGGTGTTACTTCTTTTGCAGCCCGTGGACATGCTGTGTTTTACCAGGGGGGAATGTGGCGCCCCTGAGGGTTCGACCGTCACAGGGATGCTGCACTTCTTTAATGGAGTGTAGTGTTCCTCCTCTGAGGTAAGAACAGTGTGATAGTCGTGACCCAACCTTTGCATCCAACACCACATTTCTCCACCAGAGGGAGCTAGTATGCACTAGGTGCTGCTCCCCTGGTTACAGGGAGACTGGGGAACCAAGTGTTAGGGGAACCAGTTAGTGGGTGAGGGTGGAGGACTTACAAGTTAGTTACACTTTAAATTTCATATTTAATAAAAAGCCATCTTTGGTCTTGGTCTTTTGCTGGTCCTTCTTAGTCAAGGCCTTTCGGCTGTTCTCTGTGCTGTCATATACTGTGTGAAATGTGACCTCCCTCCCGGAGCGCAGATCCTGTGTGGGCCTGCACCGGCAAGGGACACAGCCCTCATACCTTAGCCTTGGGACGAGGGGCAGGTTGCAGACGAGGAATGTCTCAACCCGGCCAATGACCAGGACCAAGAAGGCCCGGAGCTCAAGAGTGTGGCTCCACGGCAAATGGATCCCAGGCAGGATGCAGACGGAGCGGTGTACGCCACCTGTCCTCGCCATGCTGATATATTCAGAGGGACTCCGGCTGCAAGAGAGGTACCGGCCCCCGGCTCCCGACCTTGCTACTCCACGTCCTGGTCGGGAAAGGCCGGTAGGCTCAGAGGATCCCACCGGGTATCGGACGGAGCGGAGCTGCCACCCGTGCCCTTGTTCTGAGAGGAGTTCAGAGGGAGTCCCGGCCTATTTGCACACACACGGACAGGAAAGCATTCGGTCTGTAGTTCAGGAACACTCTGCAGTAGGGTCCCGACTGAATGCTGGACTTACTCGGGGGTTGTCGGACCCCCGTCCCTGGTGACCGCAGGACTCTGCAAGGAGCAGGGAGTCGCCTTCTTTCTGCCATCTCTAAAGTGAGTAAAGCCTTGGAAGTTCACCTCTATGGCCTCCGGACTGTTATTTCTGTGCCACACCGCGAGACGCGACACCTGTCTCCCTCTACTACTACCCCCTCCATCCTGTCCCTCTGCCCTGAGGCCTTGCTCTGCCTGTGGGGAGTAGTAATAACTTTGGCCGCCATAACACCAGGCCTCAGCGGACTGCAGCGGCGCTGGTGGCCCTTCACCAGGCACCACAGGTGGCGTAGTCATTAAATCAGCCACTCGATCCAGATGAGCCCACACCATCCTTCTTTTTAATGTGATGGCCCTGAGCACCCCATCACCCAGGGTAAACTAAAGGGCTTTTTCGAGCATGAGGCGTCACACATATATATACTATATATATATATATATATATATATATATATATTTATTGTGGTAGATTGACTCACTCGGCTTCTTAAAGAGGCAGACAGAGGAACCGTTTCTATTTAAAGTGCGTCTGGTTTATTGCAATCCTCATAAACCACGTCACCAGAAAACATAAATACAGTCTTTGTCCGGCAGAAGGTAAAGCATAAATTATTAAGTCCATACAATATTGCTGGTTAGCCCACCTGGCTTAGAGTCCCACTTCCATGTCCTTTAACAAAGGACATTCAGTCCAGGAGACCTGCAATCTACATATATCCAGCATGTGTGAAAAAAAAGCTCAGAGCTGTTACCTCCAGGCCCACCCCACACCAAATGCTTAAAGGCTATGAATTTTATCCTCTGACCTCCTCCCTCTCTACAGGTGTTCAATCATCCTAGCACTAAACATGGCTGATTAACCCCTTATTCCTTTGTGTGCTGGAACCTTTTTCCTATGTTTAATTACTGGAGCTAACAATCTTAGTGCTACATATCTCCCCTCCAGTACTTTGCCAGTGACTTTGTCACACTATATATACACACACACACACGTGTGCTGATAAATTACTAGTTTTGAATTTGTTGTGAATGCATTTAGAATTTTAGAACAAAACCAAAATCTAAAAAGAATTAGCAGATTTGACAGATGTAGAAAAGTGTCAGAGATGCGTTTTAGGGTATAATGAAACTTTCATGTGGATCTGCGTCAAAGTCTGTATGAAACCCATCCACAATATGTCTCCCAATTTTTCCAGTGTGAGAGGTTTACATGTGGAACCAGGTAAGGACACTAAGTAGCGTTAATCCATCTGCAGACCCCATGCAGGTCACACTGCTGATCCTCAGGTAAAATCCAAGGAACAGCTTTGGATTTCTGCCTGGTTCCACTGCATATACCCATCAGATTTTTCCACTGGAGAATTCAAGGTGTGATCATAGCCTAATAATTTAAGAATATGTTCAGATATGGCAGATTTGACATGGATTTTTGGACTGATTTTAAATTGAAAATCTCCAATAATTTACAGGACATGACAATGATTTTTTATAAAACCCCATTCACATACCCAAGAAAAAAAAATAGCTGCTTTCAAAGCATGGTGCAGATTTTCAAATCTACATGTATGCCCATGTGGTTGCAGACACTACTCTATTCACCTTGTCCCAGACTTATGGGAAGTATTCACACTTAATGTCTAGGGCAGCATCTGTAAAAACAGCCCTGCTGACATCCTTCTCCATCATTTTGAGAACAGGAGAGCTGTGTAGCCTGTGAGAGAGGGTGAATTAGCACGTGCAGCAGAAGAACGTGCAATACTTACTTATACAGTATATTAATGACTGCGACAAAATCATGTCCCCAACACATTTGTCAAAATTAATAAAACGAAAAGTAGTTAAACCATTTAATATAAGTGGGTTCAAAATACAAAATGTTTGGCAAATCCTTCACTGTACTATATACCGTGTTGTCTCTTTATTTGTAGGAAGACAGATGGACCGATGAGTATCCGTTATTTTACTGATTACTGACCTTTACACAAAACACACAGGAGTGTAAAAGCCAAAGATAGGTGTACATGCAATTTACTAGAATAATGGAAAACATTTTAAAAGTGCAAATATAAAGGTGCAGTGGAGCATAGCAGCCAAAGCGACATTTGCTTCTATTGTGTAAACTATATTATACCAATCACAGGTAATTCCCAGCATACTGAGAAAGGTAATTGTATTGTCACATTTACCTCCATATTAGTAAATAACTCGCATTGTGACATCGAACACTTATTCCATTATAATCCCCTTCTACACAATGAAATAATTAACGCAATATGACAATATGTGCTGTGCTTCAGTTACGCTATTACATGCATTATTCTGCACTGTATGTACTCTGCTTGAATACAGATAAGGCCAAGGCCCCACTATCAGTATTTGGTCAGTATTTTTTCTCAGGTGTGGGAGCCAAAACCAGGTGAGGAACAATCAGAGAAAAGGTATAATAGAAACAAGTCACCAATTCTGCATTTATCACCCACTCCTGGTTTTGGCTCCCACTCCTGAGAAAAAATACTGACCGCATACTGACCAAATACTAATAGTGGGGCCATAGCCTAAGAGTGAGCAAAGCACAGTATATAGAGAAAGCTGGATGGGCAGTGTAAGGGCTTGTTCAGATGAGCATGTGATGTTCATGGACACAATTGGCAGGACACATACTGGACACTGACCAATATTAAAGAGAACCTGACATGTCCTTTTTAGCATGTAAACTGTCCGCAATGCAGATGAAAAATCCTGCGCTTGCGCAGTGTCGATCATGGAGCCGCACTTGTGCAGTGGCAATCGGGCAGCCATGCTTGCCCACTGTCGATCGGGCAGCCACGCATGCGCCATGGGGAGCAGCTACCTGCGCTTGTGCCGTGATACTGTCAGTGAAGCTGGGTACTACACACAGCTTCAGTGTGCACACGCAGGGAGTCGCTCGTCACGGCGCAAGCTCGGCACCCTGATCGACACTGCGCCAGCGCAGGATTTTTCAAAGCGTATTTGAGTCACGTAGGCACAACCCCAGGAACATCATTCAAATTGCGTGGGCGGCAACAAGGTCTGACTGAATGAAATGAAGCACACCCTTATGACTAAATGAGCAAGTACAATCTAACTATATAAAGTGCTTTTTGCACATGATTAGACCCCCGTTTTAAATGGAAAAAACATATTAGTGATGCAGATTGGATCACTAACAACGCACTGGGGACAGTTTACATGCTGTAAGATGGCTGCCGGACATGTCCTTGAGGGGAGATATGTATCGCTGAGGTTGGTAGCTTCAGTGATGTAAAATCGGGAAAGCATGCTCCAGCACACATAGTGCTGAGAGGGTTAATTGGGCATATCAGGGCCGTTTTTTTGGATCAGTTATAAGAGACGGGTGGGATTGGCTGCTCACATATCCCCACCCCAGGGCGTGTGTATAAAACGGAGACCGAGAGTCTCATTCAGTTTCTGTGGCTGGAGTTGTGGAGACCTCCAGAGTGTTTTTGCTAAAGGACACTGACCGTGAGCGGACGAACCCGCCATATTGTATGGACTGTTTATTTTCTGTTTTGTTACACTGTGCTGGACTGGGCTGTCTTTTGTTTACTTCTAAAAGTGCGGTTTATGCAGACATAATAAACCTGCCTTGGACGTTTTTAAAGAAACGGCATCCTGTGTCTACCTCTAACGCAGCTGAGTTAGTACCAAACCCTACAATGCTAAAAAGGACATGACAGGTTTCCTTTAACCTATGTGCAAGTGCACGTAAGCAATTTTTGGTCCAAGTGGAATTAAATCGCAGCATGCACTATCCTGGTCCATTTTAAAGACCAAAACAGTGCATGACATAGCAGGCAGGTGTCTGGGATGTGGATGGGCATGCTGAGGTACACATGGAACCAGCCATTTGCAGACATACTGACTGAAACTAAGACAAAAGAAGCATTCCCCATATAATGGCTTTTCCTTTTATCTTGGAAAAGGCCAAATTCTAAAATAAAATATATTGGAAAGTTATTTCATTTTAGTTTTTATTTCACCAAAGCCTCATTCAGGTGTCTATGTTTTTATGGATCGATCACGTACCCATTATAGTCTTTGGGGCTGTTCACATGTTCGTGTTTTTGAGAATCATGTGTCTCCAAATAAAATCACGCAGATATGTCTATTATTGATCTGAGTTACAGATCAAAATTACGCACACAAGTCTATGGGTCTATGATAATTACGGACAACACACAGATGCCATACATGTACAGCATGGGGGCTGTCTGTTTCTAGCATTGCAGTGGGCAGGAGAAGCTTTCAAATTTATTTTTTCATATGTGAAAATCACTGATGAAGCACTGATGGTAAAGCTGACACTGACCAAATACTGATGAAAATTGGATAGAAATCACTGATGACACTCGGACTGTTTTTGCCAGGGTCGGCTCCAGGTTTTTCTGGGCCCCGGGCGAAAGAGTCTCTGTGGGCCCCTTTAACACATACCACGCTTCATGATGCACAGATACCACAGAGAAATATATATAGTACAATGCCGAAGGTTTCACTTCTTACATTACATGACCGATATCTATTGTAAATTCCACAACAGCTCAGAAACCGGTGAATCGCTCCATACAGAATAATGGCCCCATAAAATGCTCCATACAGGATACTGGCCCCCATATTACGCTCTGTACAGGATACTGGCCCCCTTATAATGCTCCATACAGAATACTGGCCCCCAAATAATGCTCCATGCAGGATACTGACCCCCATATTACGCTCTGTACAGAACACTGGCCCCCTTATAATGCTCCATACAGAATACTGACCCCCAAATAATTCTCCATGCAGGATACTGGCCCCCATATTACGCTCAGCACAGGATACTGGCTCCCTTATAATGCTCCCTACAGAATACTGGCCCCAAAATAATGCCCCATGCAGGATACTGGCCCCCATATTACGCTGTGTACAGGATACTGGCCCCCTTATAATGCTCCATACAGAATACTGGCCCCCAAATAATTCTCCATGCAGGATACTGGCCCCATATTACGCTCTGCACAGGATACTGGCCCCCTTATAATGCTCCATACAGAATACTGGCCCCAAAATAATACTCCATGCAGGATACTGGCCCCCATATTATGCTCTGTACAGGATACTGGCCCCCTTATAATGCTCCATACAGAATACTGGCCCCAAAATAATGCCCCATGCAGGCTGTTCCCCCCACATAATGCCCCATGTGTTAGAACTCTCCTGTTAGGTTTTTTCTAGTTTGCTGGTCACATGACCATTTTTGCCTATTTAATCTGGCTCCGCCCTCCTGGCCTTGCTGGTCTTCATTGTATTTACTACTCTTGAGCTAGCTTGGTGCTCTGTTACCGGTCTCTGTTAGTTTTGCTAGGTCTTCGGACCTCTATGTTCTTTGTTGTGTGTTTGTCTTTGACTGCTACAATTTCTGCTAGGAGGTGTCCAACTTTATCCCAGTCCCTAGTTCTTGTAGGGATTCCTCCCTTGCATCTATAGGTCTTCGTACAGACTAGCCGAGGACTTTAGCGGGTCTGATCGCAGGATCAGGTTCCCCGTTACATCGTAGGGATCCAGTTTAGTTCGATTGTAGGGACAGATCTCCTGTCTTTCCTTAGTGCTTGTAGCAGATCATAACAGTAAGTCCAGCCCAAAAAAATTCTCTAAGGAAAGACCTCCAGTTTCCATCATGGTCTCGGTTCAAGATTTGGCTCAACGCTTGCAGGGACTCTCTCTGGAGGTGGCCGAGCTCCAACAACACGTGAGTAGCTGCTCTGGAGCACATTTGGTAGAGCCAAAGGTACATCTGCCTGATCTATTTTTTGGTGAACAACAAGATTTTTTTTCTTTTAAAAATGCTTGTTTATTGTATTTTCGTTTAAGACCCGGATCCTCTGGTGATGAATCACAGCGCATAGGGTTCATAATGTCACTTTTGCGCAAGGATCCTTTTTCTCTCCAACCTAGTGATCCGTGCTTTAGATCAGTGGATAGTTTTTTTTCTGCTTTGGGTTTGTTGTACAATGATCCTGATCGTGTCTCATCTGCTGAGTCTGAATTGAGACGTTTGAGGCAGGGATCAGGTAATGAGGAAAAGTATTGTTCTCCCTTCCGTCGGTGGTCTGCCCAGGTGGGGTGGAACGATTCAGCTTTGAAAAGTTTTTTTCTGGCGGGGCTAGGTGAAAGGGTTAAAGATTTGCTGATTGCTTATCCCACACCTGGAAACTTGCAGGAGGCTATGAATTAGCTATACGGGTGGACAGGAGACTGCGTGCAAGGGTTAATGAGAGCAAATCCTCTGCTATGTCAGCTCCGAGTCTTGAGAGGGTCTGTGCTGACAAAGGAGAGCCGATGGAGATTGGGGCGATGACACCCCGCTCTCAGGAAAAAGACCGCAGGCTTTCTGAAGGTTTGTGCTTCTATTGCGGAAATTCTGGTCATTTTATTAAGAACTGTGTGCTTCGTATGAACAAAGAAAAAAAAATGGTCAGTTATGCATGTATAGCCTGTTTAAATACAAAGGGAGTATTCCTATCTGCTACTAACACTGCTCAGGAAGAATTAATTGAATTTCGGGTATTTGTGGATTGTGGTTCTACTCTGAATGTGATTGATGGGGGATTCTTGGAAAAACTTACATTAAAACCTAAACCTTTGTCATCCCCTATTGCTGTGGTTTCTGTCGATGGCTCTCCCTTGAAGAGTGTTACTCACAAGGTCTGTGAATTTCCCCTCACTATTAATGGTGTTCATCAAGAGAATTTGGATTTGGTAGTATTGAATAATTTGCCTTCTCCAGTAATATTGGGGTTGCCCTGGTTAAAATTGCATAATCCTGTACTGGATTGGTCTACCAATGAAATTAAGTCCTGGAGCCCTAAATGTTATGACAAGTGTTGTAACGGACGTATTTCTGCGGTGGAAAAAGGGGAATTACCTGTACCTATTCAGGATTTTTGGAGAGTTTTTTCTGAGGAGGAGTCACAAATTTTGCCTCCCCATAGAGACTATGATTGTACCATTGAATTTGTCCCTGGAGCGACTCTTCCTAAAAGTCGTTTATTTAATCTTACTATTCCTGAGAGAAAGGCTTTGGAGGAATACATACAGACAAGCTTGGCCGCCGGTCACATTAGGCCTTCCAAGTCTCCTGTGGCTGTTGGATTTTTTTTTGTTAAAAAAAAAGATGGCGGTTTACGTCCTTGTCTGGACTTTCGTGAGATTAATAAAATTACTGTACGCAATCCTTACGCAGTGTCATTGATTCCTGATTTGTTTAACCAGTTAGTGGGGGCCAAGTGGTTCTCTAAAATTGATCTCCGTGGGGCATACAATTTGTTGCGCATGAAGGAGGGTGATGAATGGAAGACTGCTTTTAACACTCCTGTGGGTCATTTTGAGAATCTGGTTATGCCTTTTGGTCTTACCAATGCTCCAGCATTTTTTCAGAATCTTATTAATGACATCCTTAGACCTTTGATCGGCAAAAATGTGGTTGTGTATTTGGATGACATTCTGATTTATTCGCCTGATCTGGAGTCTCATTGGCGGAGCGTACGTGAGGTTTTACAGTTATTAATGGACAATTCGCTTTTTGCTAAGCTAGAGAAATGTGAGTTCGCTGTACAGAGAATTAGTTTTTTGGGTTACATTATCTCCAGTGAAGGTTTTGAGATGGACCCGGTTAAAGTTCAAGCTGTGCAGGAATGGCCTAGGCCTAATGGTTTGAAATCGATACAGAGGTTTTTGGGTTTCGCCAATTATTACAGAAAATTCATAAAAAAATTTTCTATTATTGTCAAACCGCTGACCGATCTCACTAGGAAAGGTGCTAATGCGGTTCAGTGGACTTCTGAGGCCATTGAAGCTTTTGTGTTTCTAAAGGAGAGGTTCACCTCTGCTCCCATCCTTATGCAGCCTGATGTGACTAAGCCATTTTTGGTTGAGGTTGATGCTTCTTCTGTGGGGGTCGGTGCGGTGTTGTCTCAGGAAAGCAAGGATGGAGTACATCCCTGTGCCTTTTTTTCAAAAAAATTTTGTGAGACTGAACTTAATTACGATATTGGTAATCAGGAATTGCTGGCTATTAAACTCGCATTTGAACACTGGCGTTATCTCTTGGAAGGTGCTGAATTTCCCATTCAGGTTTTCACTGATCATAAAAATCTGATCTATCTTGATGCTGCCAAGCGCTTGAATGCCCGTCAGGCTAGGTGGGCACTTTTTTTCTCGCGGTTTAATTTTTCCGTTACTTACATCCCGGTTACCAAGAATGTTAAAGCGGATGCTTTGTCTCGCAGCTTTTCTCCTATGGTCAGTGCTGAGGAGGAGGAGGAGAGCATTTTACAAGAAGGTGTTGTGATTGCTGCTTTGGACTCCGTTTTGGAGGATGAGATTTTTAAAGCTCAGGAGAATGCCCCATCTAACACTCCCCATGGGAGGTTGTTTGTGCCTAGGACCTTTAGGAGAGATTTGTTTGTTGAGTGTCATGAGTCTCGGTTGGCAGGTCATCCAGGAATTTCTGAGACCAAGAGACTTGTGAGTCGCAGTTTTTGGTGGCCTGGATGGCAGAAGGAAGTCATTAAGTGGGTGCGTCAATGTACTGTGTGTGCTAGATCTAAGTCTTCGCATGCTCCTGCTGCGGGGTTGCTTTGCCCTCTGGAGGTTCCTAGTGCACCTTGGACACATCTGGCTATGGACTTTATTACTGACTTTCCCCCCTCTGAAGGTTTCACGGTCATCTGGGTGGTCGTGGACCATTTTAGCAAGATGTGTCACTTGGTTCCCTTCATCAAACTGCCTTGCGCTAAGACACTCGCTAAGGCCTTTGTCAAGGAAATTGTCAGACTACATGGCGTTCCTACTGACATTGTTTCTGATAGGGGACCTCAGTTCGTGGCTCATTTTTGGCGTGCCTTTTGTGACAGGTTGGGAGTTCATTTGTCGTTTTCATCCGGATATCATCCTGAGTCTAATGGCCAGACAGAAAGAAAGAACCAGGATGTTGAGCAGTTCTTGCGTTGCTTTGTGGCAGACAATCAAGAGGGGTGGTCTGAGTTTCTGCCACTTGCTGAAATTGCTCTTAACAACCATACATCCTCTTCTGCTGGGTGTTTGCCTTTTTTTTGTTGTACTGGGAGACATCCGTCTTTTGGGTCATTCTCCAAATTGGTATCGGCTGTGCCGGAGGAGGAGAGTTTTTCCGGTGATTTGGAGAGAGTTTGGACGGATGTGCGTGATAATCTTCAGGAGGCTAACAAAAAATCTAAGAGGTACTTTGATAGGAAACGGCAAGAGGTTTCGTTTGCTATTGGTGAAATGGTTTGGCTGTCCTCTAAGAATCTGCGATTGAGGATTCCTTAGAAAAAATTGGGTCCCAAGTTTGTAGGGCCCTTTAAGGTGCTTCAGATAGTTAACCAATCTGCTGTTAGGTTGGAGGTTCCTACCTCCTGGAAAATTAATCCGGTGTTTCATGTTTCTCTGTTGAAAAAAGCTGATGTGTCGGTTGGTAACGCCTCTGCCACTGTTCCTCCGGTGGTGGAGGACGGGGAATATGAAATTTCCCGCATCCTAAATTCTAGACGGTATAGAGGGAGTTTGCAGTATCTCGTCGCTTGGAAGGGTTTCGGACCCGAGGATAACTCATGGGTGAGGGCGGATGATGTTTCTGCTTCCAGACTTGTCAGAGCGTTTCACAAGAGGTTTCCTGATAAGCCCGGTCCTAGGGGATCCGGAGGATCCTCTTAGAAGAGGGGGTACTGTTAGAACTCTCCTGTTAGGTTTTTTCTAGTTTGCTGGTCACATGACCATTTTTGCCTATTTAATCCGGCTCCGCCCTCATGGCCTTGCTGGACTTCATTGTATTTACTACTCTTGAGCTAGCTTGGTGCTCTGTTACCGTTCTCTGTTAGTTTTGCTAGGTCTTCGGACCTCTATGTTCTTTGTTGTGTGTTTGTCTTTGACTGCTACAATTTCTGCTAGGAGGTGTCCAACTTTATCCCAGTCCCTAGTTCTTGTAGGGATTCCTCCCTTGCATCTATAGGTCTTCGTACAGACTAGCCGAGGACTTTAGCGGGTCTGATCGCAGGATCAGGTTCCCCGTTACATCGTAGGGATCCAGTTTAGTTCGATTGTAGGGACAGATCTCCTGTCTTTCCTTAGTGCTTGTAGCAGATCATAACACCATGCAGTCTGTTCCCCCACATAATGCCCCATGCAGGCTGTTCCCCCCACATAATGCCCCATGCAGGATGTCACCTCTCCCCTCCCTTATAATGCCCCATGCAGGATGTCACCCCCTTATAATGTCCCACTCAAGGATGTCACCCCCCTTATAATGCCCCATGCAGGATATCAACCCCCCCTTATAATGCCCCATGCAGGCTGTTCCCCTCTTATAATGCCCCATGCAGGATGTCACCCCCTCTTATAATGCCCCCATGCAGGATGTCAACCCCCTTATAATGCCCCATGCAGGATGTCTTCCCTCATTTATTGCCCCATGCAGGATGTCGCCCCTCATATAATGCCCCATGCAGGGTGTCACCCCTCATATAATGCCCCATGCAGGATGTCATCTCTCCCCCTATATAATACCCCATGCAGGATGTCAGCCACTCTTATAATGCCCCATGCAGGATGTCACCCCCCTTTATAATGCCCCATGCAGGATGTCGCCCCCTCTTATGATGCCCCATGCAGGATGTCACCCCCCCTCTTATAATGCCCCATGCAGGATGTCACCCCCACCTTATAATGCCCCCATGCAGGATGTCATCTATCCCCCCCTTATAATGCCCCATGCAGGATGTCATGTCTCCCACCCTTATAATGCCCCATGCCTCCATATATTAAAAAACAAAAAAACAAATACCTCACTTCTCATCTTCTGCCGCTGCTCCGGACTCCTCACCCGCACCGGTGTCTTCCCGCTCTGTGAGGTGACGGCTCAGGAGAGAGCACGGTATAAAGACGTCACCGCGCCCTCTGACCTGAGACGTCGCAGTGCAGCAGCCGCGGAAGAGACAGGAGCTGCTGCGGAGGCACAGGGAGGGGTAAGTATTGCTCCGTGTGCCTGGGCCCTGAGCAAGCGGCAGCTCAGGGCCCCTGCACTTGCCTGGGTGCGCCGGGTGCTGACTCTGGCCCTGGTTTTTGCGTACCAGAAAAATCACTGAATCGTCTCAATAAAACGTTAAATTCATGCATTAACCACTTTAATGCAGAGGTTTATACAGGGTGGTCCAAAAGTAGGTGGACAGAAAGTGTAATAAGGTTATGAAGGGGGAGATTTATCAAACATGGTGTAAAGTGAAACTGGCTCAGTTGCCCTTAGCAACTAATCAGATTCCACTTTTCATTCCTCACAGACTCTTTGGAAAATGAAAGGTGGAATCTGATTGGTTGCTAAGGGCAACTGAGCCAGTTTCACAGATCTAGTTTTCACAGATAGATCTCCCCCAAATCTGTTTTCTTTTCAGATAATTCAGATAACACATAATGGCAAATAATTTAAATACAGATCAAAGAAAATGGATTTTAACAGAGTATTGGAAATCTCAAAATGCTGAAACCGTTAGAACAAATTGGGTTGAAACATTTGGTACTCAAGCCCCAAAGAGACAAACCATTTACCCCATTCGTGACAAATTCAATGCCACTGGCTCAATCCTTAATGCTCCAAAAACTGGTCGACCCAAAGCAGTCTGCACAGAAGATAATAAACAACTTGTTGCTGAAACATATGTTCAGAGTCCAAAAAAGTCCACCAGAAGAGCCTCTTTGGAATTGGGAATTTCACGAGCTTCTATCATGCGAATCCTGAAATCTATTGGGTGGAAAGCTTATCGTCCACATCTAATTCATGGTTTATTGGAGGATGATCCTGACAGGCGGCAGCAATTTAGTGATTGATAAATCTCCCCCTTCATAACCTTATTACACTTTCTGTCCACCTACTTTTGGACCACCCTGTATATGGCCTCTGTTGAACCTACATACTTTATTGGGAGGCTGGCCATGTTCACAGAGCATGCCCACTTATATCTGAACTTGCAGGGTTTGTGAACCATAGTGTTTTTTCAAGGGACAAACAGATCTTAGATAATGAAAAATAATACAAAGATTTCTTTTAATCTGTCCTTCTTTCTCACATTTCATGAAAAATTAGCAATAGTTTGTATAATAGAATATTTAAAGATCTGTAGATTGCAACTTTGCAAAACAATTACGTATTAAGAATACAGCAACTCAGGCTTCATAATATCCACCAGATTTCTGTTTAACCCTTTTCTTTTACTTGTGTGGCTTCATTGGAGGATTAAGTTGGTGGCAACGGTGTTCGCTGGCTGCCATAACCCATTGGCATTCTGCAATCAATGGGAGTTGGTACATGCGGGCATCAACAGTCACATCATTTAAAGGGAATCTGTCAGTAGGATCAACCCTCCTAAGCCGTCTATATGGGCACACAGGTCATATGAAGCTGAATAAAATGATACCTCGATATTTGCAATCCAATGTCTTATTTCAGTGAAATTTATACTTTTCTTATAGGTAAATGAGCTGTTCAGGGCTACGGGCCAGACACTGATCTATATGAGAATCTGCCTCCAGAGATTATTTTACATGAAAGGGATGTTACCAGTGTGATGTGCAATGACCGCTCTCTGCTCTGCTGATCTCACTGCAGAGCTGTGTGTGATTATATGTGACACATCTGCAGCTTCCTCTTAGCTTCCATCTCACAGGCAGACCGTTTTAAAATACAGCAGAGCTGTGAGAGCTGCAGCAAATGTATTTGCAAGAAGACAAAGTTCAGTTCTCCTGTTCTGTGATAGTTACATCCCTTTTATTAAAAGTAATCTCTGGAGACAGATTCTTGTGTAGATCAGTGTCTGCCCCATAGCCCTGAACAGCTCATTAACATTTAAGAAAAACGTGGATTTCTCTGGAATAAGACATCAGATCACAGATATCAAGGTGTCATTTTATTCACCTTCCTATGACCTATATGCCCATATAGACGACTTAGGAGGGTTGATCCTACTGACATATTCGCTTTGAATTCCACTGAACATAATTGACAACAGCATTTAAATAGTAACTATCATTTAAATTTTTAATTTCTCTGCCAGGACTGATCTTTCATTATCAAAATTTTCAATTCCCAGGTAAAAATTAGTATTCAGTAAACATAGGTTTTTACATTACTGAGATAGGAGATGGCATTTGCTGCTGCTGCCATCACTGGGACACAAGAGAATTTTTGGTATGGGATCCTTATAATCATGTTTATTACTTCATGATATATTTATCATGTCTTTTTATTGCACTCAGCACTTTATATCCTTTATCTATGTGGGGTCAATTTTTGCTATATGAATTTTTGCATGTGCTCCTCATGTGATTATCCCTATTTGACATTGCATTACACACTTCTTTTGCACTGGCAAATGCACTGTATGTTCTGTGCATTTGAAGTTTATTATTTACTTTACATGGTTATCTATCTATCTATCATGGCTTTATTTTTAATCATTCCATTTTCATTTTAAACATGTTTGTATTTAAGAAAAATATATATATATATTAATATACACTGCTGAAAAAAATAAAGGGAACACTCAAATATCACATCCTAGATCTGAATGAATGAAATATTCTCATTGAATACTTTGTTCTGTACAACAAAATCACACAAAAATCATCAATGGAAATCAAATTTATTATCCAATGGAGGCCTGGATTTGGAGTCACCCCCAAAATTAAAGTGGAAAAACACACTACAGGCTGATCCAACTTTGGTGTAATGGCCTTAAAACAAGTCAAAATGAGGCTCAGTATTGTGTGTGGCCTCCACGTGCCTGTATGACCTCCCTACAACGCCTGGGCATGCTCCTGATGAGATTGAGGATGGTCTCCTGTGGGATCTCCTCCCAGACCTGGACTAAATTGTCCGCCAACTCCTGGACAGTCTGTGGTGCAACGTGACGTTGGTGGATGGAGCGAAACATGATGTCCCAGATGTGCTTAATCGGATTCAGGTTTGGGGAATGGGCGGGCCAGTCCATAGCTTCAATGCCTTCATCTTGCTGGAACTGCTGACACACTCCAGCCACATGAGGTCTGGCATTGTCCTGCATTAGGAGGAACCCAGGGCCAACCACATCAGCATTTGGTCTCACAAGAGGTCTGAGGATCTCATCTTGGCACCTAATGGCAGTCAGGCTGCCTCTGGCGAGCACATGGAGGGCTGTGCGACCCTCCAAAGAAATGCCACCCCACACCATTACTGATCCACTGCCAAACCGGTCATGCTGAAGGATGTTGCAGGCAGCAGATTGCTCTCCATGGCGTCTCCAGACTCTGTCACGTCTGTCACATGTGCTCAGGGTGAGCCTGCTTTCATTTGTGAAGAGCACAGGGCGCCAGTGGCGACTTTGCCAATCCTGGTGTTCTGTGGCAAATGCCAAGCATCCGGCAGAGTGTTGGGCTGTTAAAACAACCCGCATCAGTGGACGTCGGGCCCTCATACTACCCTCATGGAGTCAGTTTCTAACCGTTTGTGCAGACACATGTACATTTGTGGCTTGCTGGAGGTCATTTTGCAGGGCTCTGGCAGTGCTCCTCTTGTTCCTCCTTGCCCTCCTACGGCCCCCTCCATGTCTCCTGGTGTACTGGCCTGTCCCCTGGTAGCGCCTCCAGCCTCTGGACACTACGCTGACAGACACAGCAAACCTTCTTGCCACAGCTTGCAATGATGTGCCATCCTGGATGAGCTGCACTACCTGAGCAACTTCTGTGGGTTGTAGAGTCCGTCTCATGCTACCACGAGTGTGAAAGCACAACCAACATTCAAAAATGACTGAAACATCAGCCAGAAAGCATTGGTACTGAGATTTGGTCTGTGGTCCCCACCTACAGAGCCGCTCCTTTATTGACAGTGTCTTGATAATTGCCAATAATTTCCATCTATTGTCTATTCTATTTGCACAACAGCATGTGAAATTGATTGTCAATCAGTGTTGCTTCCTAAGTGGACAATTTGATTTCACAGAAGTTTGATTTACTTGGAGTTATATTCTGTTGTTTAAGTGTTCCCTTTATTTTTTTGAGCAGTGTATATATAACGTTATATGTATTTACTCTTGTGCTATTAAACTCTTCTTCTTTATAGGATACAATAAGATTCTATGAAGAGGACAGGAGGATGGGGGAGTGGCTAGAGGCAGAGCTCCTTCTCCCACCTCTCTTCTACATAGAATCTTATAGAAACCAACTTCCATCTCCTATCTCAGTAATGTAAAAATCTGTCTTCACTGAATACAGATTTTATCTCAGAACTGAGAATTTTGAGATTAAATAAATGATCAGTCCTGGACAACAAAGAATCATTTTGCTCTGATAAGATACAGTGGGTACGGAAAGTATTCAGACCCCTTTAAACTTTTCACTCATTATTTCATTGCAGCCATTTAGTAAATTCTAAAAAGTTCATTTTTTTTCTCATTAAAGTACACTCTGCTCCCCATCATGACTGAAAAAAACAGAAATGTAGAAATTTTTGCAAATTTGTTAAAAAAAGAAAAACTGAAATATCACATGGTCATAAGTATTCAGACCCTTTGCTCAGTATTGAGCAGACGCATCCTTTTGAGCTAGTACAGCCATGAGTCTTCTTTGGAATGATGCAAAAAGTTTTTCACACCTGGATTTGGAGATCCTATGCCATTCTTCCTTGCAGATCCTCTCCAGTTCCGTCAGGTTGGATGGTGAACGTTGGTGGACAGCCATTTTCAGGCCTCTCCAGAGATGCTCAACTGGGTTTAGGTCAGGGCTCTGGCTGGGCCAGTCAAGAATGGTCACAGAGTTGTTCTGAAGCAACTCCTTTGTTATTTTAGCTGTGTGCTTTGGGTCATTGTCTTGTTGGAAGGTGAACCTTCGGCCAAGTCTGAGGTCCAGAGCACTCTGGAAGAGGTTTTCATTCAGAATATCTCTGTACTTGGCCGCATTCATGTTTCCTTCAATTGCAACCAGTCGTCCTGTCCCTGCAGCTGAAAAACACCCCCATAGCATGATGCTGCCACCACCATGTTTCACTTTTGGGATTGTATTGGGCAGGTGATGAGCAGTGCCTGGTTTTCTCCACACATACCGCTTAGAATTAATACCACAAAGTTCTATCTTTGTCTCATCAGACCAGAGAATCTTATTTCTCATAGTCTGGGAGCCCTTCATGTGTTTTTGAGCAAACGGTATGAGGGCTTTCATATGTCTTGCACTGAGGAGAGGCTTCCGTCGGGCCACTCTGCCATAAAGGCCCGACTGGTGGAGGGCTTCAGTGATAGTTGACTTTGTGGAACTTTCTCCCATCTCCCTAATGCATCTTTGGAGCTCAGCCACAGTGATCTTGGGGTTCTTTTTTACCTCTCTCACCAAGGCTCTTCTCCCATGATTGCTCAGTTTGGCTGGACGGCCAGGTCTAGGAAGACTTCTTGTGGTCCCAAACTTCTTCCATTTAAGGATTATGGAGGCCACTCTGCTCTTAGGAACCTTGAGTAATGCAGAAATTCTTTTATAACCTTGGCCAGATCTGTGTCTTGCCACAATTCTGTCTCTGAGCTCCTTGGGCGGTTCCTTTGAGCTCATGATTCTCCTTTGGTCTGACATGCACTGTGAGCTGTGAGGTCTTATATAGACAGGTGTGTGCCTTTCCAAATCAAGTCCTATCAGTTTAATTAAACACAGCTGGACTCCAATGAAGGAGAAGAACCATCTCAAGGAGGATCACAAGGAAATGGACAGCATGTGACTTAAATATGAGTGTCTTAGCAAAGGGTCTGAATACTTATGACCATGTGATATTTCAGTTTTTCTTTTTTAATAAATTTGCAACAAATTCTACATTTCTGTTTTTTTTTCAGTCAAGATTGGGTGCAGAGTGTACTTTAATGAGAAAAAAATGAACTTTTTAGAATTTACCAAATGGCTACAATGAAACAAAGAGTGAAAAATTTAAAGGGGTCTAAATATTTTTCGTACCCACTGTATATTACAAAGTTGCTTATTTTCATTGCTATTGATTTAAAAAATAAAATTTAAAACGACGGGTACTCTTTAATTCCTCTACCACCTTGGACGTTTGAGTATGTCCATGGTAGTATCCCTGTACTCCATGCGGGCTCAGCCCCTAACAGTCATGGCTAAGAACTATACATATTTTTATGTTTGAAATGAGCAGGACTTTTTCTCAGGATGTCCTGTTTGCAATCATACGTGTTTTTCCTATCTTTTTAATGGATCAATAAAGCTTTTTTTTTACTTGGAAATTTGGAGATCGAGCGCTGGACAAAATTACCGTTTTTTCACATGTGTTCTATCATCCTTCCAACTGGGATTCAGTGTCCAAGCAAACCTTGGGAGTCCAAAGCTTTTTTCTCATCAAGCGAGATAAACATTTCTTTTTTTGTGAAAGGAAGCTGTGAAAATACAGTTTTCAACTGCAGTGCCAGTGCAGTATATGAACATAGCCTTATAACATCAGGGCACACATACAGTATTATTCTTTTTCAGCCTTACGTACCCCCTGGCACTCCGGTGTCTTGTTTTTATTAAAATGCAATATGAATTTGCCACACTCCAGCATTTATGTATTTGCCTTCCTTAGAAAGTCTTTTCCTAACGCCATTTTAGAACATGAGAACATGCGGAAAACAAAACTCTTTTGTGTCTCTGCATCCAAAGACACCAAAATACATCGATATTGAGCATGCAATGGTTATAAAAAATCTGCAGTAGGGTCTCAAAAACACAGAGTGCATTGAATGAAAAATCATAATTTCCCATTAAAATGTGGCTACTTTTCATGCAAAGCATTTGGCGGCTTTCAAAAAAATTTTTCTATAAGAACTTTATTGTAAAGGGTATTTATATGGAGATTATTACACTGTACAAGTAGAGCTCTGTGGACCATTAATATGGAGAGGATTGTGTAGCGTGAAACAAGCGTTCAGGCAGAATTTAGCAAATGTCATTACGTAATATAAAACCTACATCCATTGTGCATCATTTTCCAGTAAGCAATGGAAGTTTTCATTTTGTCCATGTCCAGGGACATTTTTTCTTATATATTATATTAGTGAAAGAAACACAATAATAATAGATATTTATACATGTCAATGACATTGCCCTGGTAGAAGGAATGGAAATCTATAGTTAACATAGCTGCCTGCATTTAGAGAATGGAAAAGAATGCAACGATTGAAATACTACATGACAAACCTATTATTTGTCCTTCTACATAGCATTACTTGTTAAAAGGGTACCTTGGTGAAATCTGGATCAGGCAGACCTGGCTATTGTGTCCATAGATGCTAAAATGCATTCATTTTAAAGGGCCTGTTCTAAGTTTATAAGTTATCTGTATACACAAGCTAAGGTTTGCTAAAGGTAAAACTACTGGGACCTCATCGTTTACAAAAAACGAAGGTCCAATGAGTGTAATTTTATTTAATTCATGCTCTATAGGAGTGCAAGACATAGCCGAGCACAGCACAGAGCACAGGCTAATAGGGACCTTAAAATAATTATTAGTACTCTTCCGCCTAATGTGAAATCTGCCATTGAGAGACACGACTGCACACTGGGCAATCAGGTTGGTAAGACAAATGCCCAATGCCAAGTGAGTATCCAATCATGGTCCCATAAAATAGAATAGGACCCATGTATGATATTCATGTGACGTGCCCCCTGGGCTGTGGGGTACTCGGTGCCGGGCCGGTCGTTGCTAGGGGAGATGTCACAGTGGCGGTGACCCAGTCCGTGACTCAGGGCGGTTAATCAAAAGGGGAATATCATTTACAGGGGATTTATAGTTCTTATATACAGTTCGTGACTCCACCTATGGTATGCGGCTATATGGAGCCGCCGCTGAGGAGCAGGTCCTTTGGAGCTGGTGTAAATGCAGCAGAGTTGGTTCAGCTCTCCACAGGCAGCTGCAGGGGGGTGATAGCGCAGCTGTAATAACTGACAGACGGTGGGGTGCAGTCTTCCGGATTTACTCACAGTTCTCACTTTGCTCCTGGTTACAACTGCAGATCATAACTTCCCACGTTGTCTTGTGCTTACTCAGGGAGGGGTTCAGCCAACCCTCAGGTACCTCCGGAGTACATAACAGGACCCCCTTCTGTGTGTTCCTTCTGGCCGTCTCCCTTCACCTCACACCTAGTGTCCTCTGGTTTCCTAGTTGAGGCTTAAAGAACTCCGCTAGTTCTTTAAGCCTCAACTTTAAGTCCCCTTTGTGCGACCTGACTCCTCCACCTCCTGGCAGATTCGGGCATACGGGTAGCCTCCAGCACTACCCGTACCCCTGGGGTCCCTTCCACGTTCCTGGAGCCTTTCTCCTGCTCCTCTCTCTTTTCAGTCTTGGGCCTCTCTGGCTAGGCCCTCCTCCTGAGCAGAGCTCCTACTGAGCTTCTGCTCCTCTCACTGTCCTCCCCTGACTGAACTGACTGAACTCCCAAGATGGCTTCCCTCTTTATACTATTCCTAACAAGTGCTCCCCTGATTTACTTCCTCCACCCACACCCACTACATGGTTCCCCCTACTTTGGCTCCCCCCACTCCAGCCAGGGACAGGGCTCAGCAGGGAAGTGACGCATCTTGCCCCTCCTGCTGGTCTGGAGTAGTATAGTGTTGGATGCAGGTGTTAGGGTCCCGGGCAGTACTCCTTCCTTACCTGAGAGTGAGATACCACACCACTGGGTGAGATGCAGTACCTCTGTGGCGACTGAACCCGCAGGGGCACCACACATGCATCTCTCAATGTAATATGGGATGGGAGAAAACTCTTGGGAAACCCTTTACGGTGCTTTTTGGCAGTTAATCCATTCACTAGTTGCAAAAATAGTAGCTATCAATTTGAGGGTTGTATACACGACGACAATAGCTGTAGTGTACCACAGCACCCGATAGCGCCCCTACACTATTTAGGTAGTACACTGTTGTTCATTCAAAGTGCTCAGGAATTGTCATTTTAAATCAGGGATGCACAACCTTTTCTGGCCCGAGGGCCACATCGCCTTGTTGAATCACTCCCAAGGGCCACAATAAAGTTATAAGGGTACTACCATCAGAGACATTTCCGTCATTACAAAAATATATGCCTGATAGATAGTAGACAACAAAGTGGGATCTGCACCTACTGGAAGAATGGGGGTCCCCCTTTACCTTTAGTTAGGACTTAGGAGAGGGGGAAGTCATGTGTAAATATAGCTATCCCAATGCAAACGTAAATGGCATAAACTATAATGTAGAGAGCTGCAACTCTAGTTGTCCACCTGTATACATCTTTCTTGAGTGACATGGCGGGGTCAATGGACCCCATTCTCCTAACATTTATGGGAACATTTATGGGACACAGCGATGATTGTGTGAAGCCGTCCCTCTTTTTATATGGAAACTACAAGCAAACAGCCACACACAGGCAAGCATTTCTGTGACCAGATTGTTGGGGACCATATAGAATGAAAAGAGGTCCACATGTGGCCTGACCCTAGGCCGCAGATAAACATAGTAACATAGTAACATAGTCTTTAAAGCCGAATAAAGACTTGCGTCCATCAAGCTCGACCTATTAGTTCTGTAATTGCTAAAGTTGATCCAGAGGAGGGCAAAAACCTCAAATGATTTAGCCAATCTTCACCTGAGGAAAAATTCCCTCCCGACTCTGAAACCAGCAGTCAGAATAAATCCCTGTATCAACCTACTATTTTATTTTATTTTTAAGTATATGCTGAAATCTGCCTGGTATCTAGAAATGCATCCAGTCCCCGCTTGAACTGGTGTAGTGAATCCGACATTACCGTCTCCTCACTCAGTGAATTCCATATTCTCACTGCTCTTACCGTAAAGAACCCCTTCCTATGCTGGTGCTGAAACCTTTTCTCTTCCAGTCTTAGTGAATGCCCTCTTGTTACCGTAATATCCCTCCTTTTGAACAAATCCCGGGCAAGATCTCTATACCGTCCCCTAACATATTTGTACACATTTATTATGTCCCCACTCAACCTTCTCTTTTCCAGGCTGAATAGTCCTAGTTTTGCCAACCTCTCTGGGTATTGCAGTCCCTCCATTCCCTTTATTAATTTTGTTGCCCTCCTTTGTACCTTTTCAAGCTCATTTATATCCTTTCTATATATTGGGGCCCATAACTGAGCACAGTATTCCAAGTGTGGTCTGACCAGTGCTTTGTACAGTGGAAGAACAATGTTCTCATCCTTTGCAGCTATACCTCTTCTGATACATCCCATTACCCTGTTTGCCCTTACAGCAGCGGCCTGACTTTGGGTACTCCAATTTAGTTTGCTATCAATCAAGATGCCCAAGTCCTTCTCCATCTCTGAATTCCCCAATGATTTCCCATTCAGTGAGTACTGGTGACTTCCATTTTTCCTTCCCATATGTATGACCTTACATTTCTCCTCATTAAACCTCATTTGCCAATTAATGCTCCACCTACCCAGCTTATCCAAATCCCTCTGTAGGTCTGCACTGTCCTCTTTTGTATTAATTGTTTTACATAACTTTGTGTCATCTGCAAATATTGATATTTTACTATTTATCCCGTTGACTATGTCGTTAATAAAGATATTAAATAACATTGGGCATAGTACAGACCCCTGTGGTACCCCACTAGTGACGCTTACCCAATCTGAGTATATTCCATTTATAACCACCCTCTGCCTTCTATCCCTTGCTACCACTTGCAAACATTTTCCCCCAGCCCCATCATTCTCATTTTGTATACCAGCCTATTATGTGGCACGCTATCGAACGCTTTTGAGAAGTCGAGATACACGACATCCACTGGTTCCCCCTGATCTACTCGAGAGCTAACCACCTCGTAGATATCAATCAGGTTTGTTTGGCAGAAGCGATTCCTCATGAATCCATGTTGGTTCAGGGTTAAAAGATTATTAGCATCAAGAAGCTGCGTAATCGCCTCTTTAATGAAACTTTCAAAAATTTTGCCCACAACGGATGTCAGACTCACCGGCCGATAGTTTCCGGCGTCACTTTTTGCTCCCTTTTTGAATATTGGCACTACATTCGCCTGTCGCCAATCAAGTGGTACAGACCCAGTCTCAACAGAGTCCTTAAATATAAGATATAACAGTCTGTCTATCACATTACTTAGTTCCCTTAGTACCCGTGGGTGTATGCCATCAGGTCCTGGTGATTTGTTTATTTTAATGTTACTGAGGCGTTTCTGTACCCCAACTTGGGTTAGATTTGTCATACTTAGTGGAGGATTAAGCTTGTCACTTCTCATTTGGCCTGTTAGTTCTATTTCCTTTGTGAAAGTTGTCGAAAAAAAAATTATTTAATAGATTAGCTTTATCCTCATCTTTCTCTATGATTTTGCCTTCATCACTTTTTATCGGTCCAATATTATCCGATTTAATCCTTTTACTATTTATATACGTAAAGAACAGTTTGGGATTTGATCTACTTTCCCTAGCAATACGTCTCTCTGTTTCCTCCTTCGCTATTTTTATTTGTTTTTTTGCAGGTTCTCGTTTTTTCCTTGTAACACATTAGTGCCTCCTTACTGTTTTCCTGTTTTAACCTCTTGAATGCCTCTTTTTTGCTATTTAACGCCCCTTTTACGTTCTTGTTCAACCATATTGGTTTCCTCTTATTTCTGGCCCTTTTATTCCCATACGGTATATATCTCTCGCACTGAGTATTCAGAATTCTTTTGAAGGTTTCCCATTTACTATTCGTATTCCTTTGATTAAGAAATTTGTCCCAGTCAATAAGTTGGAGGTTTTCTATCAGCTGATCAAACTTCGCCCTCCTAAAGTTTAATGTTTTTGTTCCCTTATTGATAACCCTACTGAAGGGCATTTTGAAGTCGATAATATTATGGTCGCTATTACCTAGGTGCCCCCCTATCTGTACCTCAGTTATTCTATCAGGCCTATTAGTCAATATTAAGTCCAACACGGCCTTCCCTCTCGTTGGTTCCTGCACTAGTTGGGAGAGATAATTATCCTTAATATTTGTCAAGAACCTTTTTCCTTTCTGAGATCTACAGGTTTCTGTTTCCCAGTCAATATCCGGGTAGTTGAAGTCCCCCATTACAATCACTTCATTATGTTTTGCTACTTTGTCTATTTGTCCTAATAGGAGATTCTCATTCTCTTCTGTTATATTTGGTGGCACCCTTGCTCTTAATAGTGTATAGCGCCAAGGCCATAACATTGGTGGCTGCTACATCTGTAACTTGTTAATTCCAATATTTGTTTATTTATTCCCAGTTTTTTATGTGTCGAACTTCATTAGTCTTAGGGCAAAGGTAGCATGAAACAACTGCTTACCAGGTATTTAGTGTTATTTTACTAACATTAGAGTAGTCATATTAATATACTATTTAGAGAAAATACTAAATAGCTAAGCCTTTATGTAGCATATGATATACAGTAGCACACTGAATTTCCCTGTAAATTATGACTTGTTTGCAGAAAAAGCTTATCACAAAGTCAACTTTTGTTGGTGACCAAGCCCATTAGTGCTCAGTTTACCTTACAATATGCTGGTGATATGGCTGACTATGGCTTGTAAAATAGATTTCTTCCCTTAATCGTTGCTACTTATTTTTCCTTAAAAGCAATCCCTAAAATACAATTTCTGCTATTTTCCAAAATCTTCCCACACAGTCCAATGTTTGGATGAACCAACATACAATTTGTGTGCACAGAAGCCTGAAATTAAGTAGCCCGTTTTACATCGCAGCTTTTAATTACAATATTGAGGCAATGACAAAAAATACACAACACAGAAAATACTGCAGCTCCTGATAAGAAATCCCTGTAGACTGTACACATGATTAGCTTGTAGGCTTTGCTGGGAGCAATGTTTGCTTTCTCTAGCAACCTTTATAACATATATGGTATTTAACATATATAGTCGATTTGGCTACTAAGGCTTTTATTTTAGATAGAAGCGTTCTTGCTAGCAATGGATAGAAGAGGACTGGATTCTCTATAAGGTCGAATTCAGATGTCCGTGTATCACGGAATATGTACGGACTGTGATGACTGGCCGAGGGTCCCCTGACCCGAACTTGACAGCCTTTTCTATGCCTATGAGGCTGTCAGGTTCAGGTCAGAAGACCCTTGGCCAGTCCATGCATCATGGTCTGTACTTAGACCATCGGGATACACGTATTTCTGAATTCGACCTTAGGCTTGAGATGTCTTTGTTTTTATGAGTGTGCATTGTAGGAAGGGTCTCTGGTCCTTAGCATAACAATCAAATTGGGCCTCCTAATGAAAACTAGTACAGACAAAACTTTATGATGTTACCTATAAAAACTACAACTAAATATTAGCTATTTTTTTTGTAAAGAAGGCTCAAAAATAAATGCAGTTGCAATGGGCAAAATCTCCAGTTCTCCTGAATATTTTTATATCAGGTCCATCATAACTCGTGCAGTGATTATTGGTGCAGTAGTCTCCATATATTTAAAGAGGTTGTCCACTACAATAAATAATGCCCCCATCGATTGAAACTTTGGAAAGAAGTATTTTTGCAAATTCCTCTTGTTGCTATTCTTGCCTGTGAGCAGCGCTATTGCTGACCGCTCACAGGCATCATGTGACCTTGGCTGCAGCCGGCTCTGACATCCGCTCATATCACGTCAAGTTCCGAACTCACGCAGGTGTGACCCAGTGACACGCTCCCCCCGATTGACTGGGCTGTGAGCGGTGTTTCTCCTCACGTCACAGCCCAGCACCCAGTGCACGCTTGTGACCAATGAATGTAGAGAAGAGAAGGAAAGCGCGCTGATTGCTGGGCTGTGACGTGAGGTGAAACACCACCCACAGCCCAGTCAGAAGGGTGCGCGTCACTGGTTCACGCCTACGTGAATCCCGAACTTGAAGTAACATCAGCGGATGTCAGCGGCGGCTACAGCCGGGGTCACGTGATGTCCAATGAGCGGTCAGCCATAGGGCAGCTCACAGGCAAGAATGGCGACAAGAGATATTTACAAAAAGACTTTTTTCCAATGTTTCAATCGATGGGGGCATTATTTATTGTAGTGAACTACCTCTTTAATGGTAGCGCCCTTGACCATGGTAATTATCATGTTTCTATAGTAAAACCACTTTTTACTGTACAATATTTGCATTCAATGCTTTTAAGCCATGTTTTTCTTTGAATTGATGCATCGATTCAGAGTCGAACATGCATGGCTGTAATCATCTGATACATGTGGCCTGTGGATTGGGAAGCACATATCAGCTGTCAGGTTCCATTTAATCAAACTAGTATAAAATAATTTGCTTATTTCATAAATTATTTGTGCAGGAATTGGAGCATACAATGCTTGGATTCTATTTGTAAAATCATAAAGAGAGCATTATAGTTAGCTGTGGTCATCACGAGGGGGAAGCTTGACTTCACTTGGAGCCATATTAATCTACTCTACATGCAGTGATCTCTACTTATGTACAGCTCTAGACAAACAGAATGAGTTGATCACAGCATTATTTTATTATATTTCCCTAGAATATGCATTAAATGTTGAATAGTGGAATCACTCAGAGACAAAGGAATCCCCTCTGATGACAAATAAGACAAGAGTTCACTTTACTTTTCTATATTCTGGGGCCCTTTGTTGTCTATATCCGCCTCTGATCTAAGTGTATTATATTGTACTGTGTTACCTAAAGTTGCTACATTACTGGCATGCTAAAAGTCTTTAATTAAAACATGTCTTACTGTGAAATATAGGAATAGCCACATTAGAGGAAATCGATAATGGGTCAGATCTAGTGTTGAGCGAGTATGTCTCATTAACCCTTTCGGCGAGCACGCTTGGCGAAACAGACAGCTGTGACACTTACAGTAAAAGAAATGCCGAGCACGCCAAAATACTCGGCGAGCACCCACGCGTGCTTGCCGAAAGGGTTAATGAGACATACTCGCTCAACACTAGTCATATCATAATATTTCCGCATATAATACCGCACTCCTCAATACCAAGAATAAAATATAGTGTAGCTTGAATAAAATGTTCCGCATGGTTATATTTAACAGTCACAGGAAAAATAAAAAGTGTGCCATCTACAGTGTATAAATTCATAAATTCATTCTCATTTATGGATTTTGTGATTTTTTTACGATTCAGTGACCTCAGTCAAAGGTCACACATCATAGAACAGAATGGACAATGCCAAAGGGAAAAAAAAAATCTGATATATAAAAAAAATGGGAAAAAAATCACAAATAAAACATACAATTTACAATTTTGATAGAAGCGCATAACACAAAATGTATGTCACAAAAATATACTAGTCGGAGCATGAGCCATACTTAAATTGTCTCATTCTTACCCCAAACATCAAGTTATATAATAATTACTTTGTACTTATCAAAGGGGGAAAATAATAATGTACAGTATGTATAACCAAAGCATGGCAATAACATTCACCAATATTCTTAGATCTATACGTAAAACCTGTGTTATTCTAATATATGTTATCAATACAGTAATAAAACTTACATAGCCCCCGCAAAACATTGTGACGTAGGTCGCCTTCTGAAGCCGGTGAGCGGATGAATACTCGAACAGACTCCAAATGAAGCAGGCTTGGTTGAAACCTACGATGGTAATGTGCCAACTCCACCCAATCTGATAATGTAACCCACACACGTATCACATTTAGTTTGCTCGAAACAAAGGAAAGCACTTCTTGGTGCCAGGTATGTGCGCTAAATCATCAATCATGTTCAAGAAACAAATTAATTTTGCAATACAAATAAAACTTAATCTTTGCTTTACCAATGACAGATATGAACCAACCAATCAAGCCTCAAGTTCACAGAAAAGGATTTAGTTAATAATTAATCGAATGACACATTATACAGTTACTACATCTTTGCCTACAATGAAATTTATGTTCTGTTTTATACATAGCAGAAATGTACCATTAATGAGACAATGCATAATTAGTAATAAAAATGTATATATATTACAAGTCTACTATAAGGTATTGTTCATAAATCTATGGAGTTAATATCTAATGGAGAGAATGTTTTCGAAATTGATGGTTTGAGTTTTGTTGTAATTTCACTGTATTGTTCAAAGTCATATTTAAAATGAACAGGTGGAAAAGAAACAGCAAAGCAGTGTGGTAAATTTTATATATTCTAATACTTAAAGCAGCATGCCAGCAAACAGAGTATTATAGTGCAGCATAGGCTATAATAATAACGAAAAAGGTATAGGACCCCACACTCTATGGCCCTAATTCATTTCACGTGACAAAAATCGCTTATTTCTTTTAATAGTTGGGAAATTTTTGCACAATATGAGACTGTGCAAAAATGTAGAGAATTTTGGCGTTTTGATGCTATTTTCGCCCAGGTCTAACAAAGTGGGCAGGGGCAGGATGAGACATGGCAACCCCCACTCATCAAATTTTTGAATCCCCATGAATCTGGGTCTATCAGTACACCTTTTTTAGTTGATATACCATGTCAGGGATGTCTGATTCCTTTTTACATTCTGATATGGTTAACTTAATGTAAACTGCAAATCCCATGATGTCAGAGTCTTATCACATTGCTCTTGCATCAGCCTAATGGCAACAGTAATAGATCAGAAACACAGAGATGTTGCTCCCGATGTACACAGCAGAGACTTATTGTATCCTATGTGATGAATACAGCAGTCTCGGTGTATCCTGCGGATTTTTTGTAATTTGCTACTGTGCAGTTTCAGCAAAATGGAGGCCATTGGCCACCATTTTTCTGAACCTTAAAAGGCCATCAAAATTATAAAAAATAGAAATTAATCTTTATACCTACCACTCAGCTCTTTAGCCACTCCACTCCTCACCACCACTCATCTGATCCTTGTTGCATCTTCTGATTGCCATCGACCACACTGAAATCTCTGGGCCTCTCATGCTTGGCTGAGATTTCCGGGTTTGATGAACCTAGGCCTATCAAACCTGGAAGCCCCAGACTAGCGTGAAAGGACAGTGGGATTTCTGCACAGATTCTGGCAATCCAAAGATGTGACAAGGATGGGACAGGTGACGGTGAGTGAGAGGCCGGACAGGTGAGGGCAGGTATAAGGATTTTTTTTTTCATAATTCGTTATTATGCTCTCGGGTCTGCACAGACTCCAGGGCATACTAAGGGATAATAATAATAATAAGGCCTAATAAGGGATATTATATTTGTGGAGAATTACTTCCCCATTAATCAGATTTCCATGGAAAATCTGCATAAACAGGCAAATTTGAATTTTGCCTGATCCTCTCATCTTTAATTCTACACAACATATATATCAGAGTATTCTGAGTGCTGTATGCACAGCAGTCTCAGTGAAAGTTATGTGATGTATATAGCAGAGCCTCGCTATATAATATATGATGCAAATGGTAGAGCCTCAGTGTTTCTTATGTGATTTATATACAGTTGTCACAGTGTATACTATGTGATATATAAAGCAGAGTCTCAGTGTATCCGATCTGATTTATCCAGCTGAGTCTCAGTTTATCCTATGAAATATATCCAGCAGAGTCTCAGTGTATCCATTGTGATTTATATACAGCAGTCTCAGTGTATCCTAAGTGATATATAGAGCAGAGTCTCAGTGTAATCTGTGTTATATATGCAGCAGAATTTCAGTGTATCCCATGTGATATATACATCAGAGTCTCAGTGCATCCTGCAGTCCTGCTCATCATTATTGGCACCCATGAAGTTTAAGTACATAATATGGAATATCTCCTGAAAAAAACAAATCAAGTGAAACAGATTTTTTGTATAGAGCCCTCGTGTTAAATACAGAAGAGCAAATGATAAACAATAATTTAAAACAAAAAACAATGGGAGGGAAAAATAGAAAAACCTAAAGCTTGCTGTGTCAATGGTATTGGCACCCTTTACATTAGTTCAGTATGGAAACACATTGTGACTCGCCTGTGGTAAATCACAAAAGAGATTCACCTGTGATTAATTGTTGGTGCCCATGTGTCATGAATTAGCCAATGAATGATGACTTCATTGTTTTTAAAAGTCACATTGTTGGCCCTGTTCCTTTGTCATAATGGTGAAGACAATGGAGCTTTTTGAGGACATCAGAACTGCTATTATTAGCAAATGCAAGACTTCCAAACGGTATAAGGCCATCTCCAAAGACTTTGGTATCCCAGTGTGCAACGTTACTAAGAAGTTTTCCAAGCATGGAACCGTCGAGAAACTCCCCGGACGTGGGTGAAAGAGGAGGATTGACAAGAGATGTCGTCGAAGGTTAGTGCAAATAGTGGATAAAACACCATGTCAAACATTCAAAGACCTGAAGGACAACCTAGAACAGTCTGGGGTCATGGTTCCATAAGTGCCATACGCCTCACACTAAACCAAGCAGAGCTCTATGGGCGAAGGCCAAAGAAGAAACCATTGCTCAAGAAAATACATAAAAAGGAACAACTGATCTTTGCCAGAGTACCTGGACAATCCTGTGAAAATGTTCTGTGGACAGATGAAACAAAAATAGAGCTTTTTGGCAATGCAAAGCAACAGTTTGTTATCAGATGGCGCAATGAAGTGTATATGGAAAAGAACAGCTTACCAACAGTTAAGCATGGTGGATGATCCATAATGCTGTGGTGTTGCTTTGCTGCGTCTGATACTAGAGGTCTTGACAATATCACCGGAATCATGAAATCAGAGAATTATCAAGAGATTTTAGAGCAAAATGTCCTACCCAGTGTAAGAAACTTGGTTTGAGTCGAAGATCATGGTCCTCCAGAAAGACAATGACCCAAAGCACACATCCAAAAGTACACAAGAATGGTTGAAACATAAAAAATGGCCACCAATGAGTCCTGACCTCAATTCCATTAAAAAATTTTGGGGTCTGCTGAAATCTGCCATTGGGTAAAAGAACCCTGAAACATTCAAGAGCTTGAACAAACTGCAAAGGAAGAGTGGAGGGAAATTCCAGCTGAGAAGTGCAAGATGCTTCTAGATGGCTACAAGAAATGTTTGGAGGCTGTCAGCAATGCCAAAGGGTGTGCAACCAAATATTAGTTAGGGGCGCCTTTATTGCTGCATATGCAGTTTATTCTGTTTTTATTTTGAAATTGCAGCATGGAAGTTGAAAAACAATCTTTTATTATTGTGCTACCTTGGAACACTAATTAAAAAATCCTGAGGATATAACTTTTTTACATTTCCATTTATTTCTGAAGATATTGTACAGTCTATGAAAAAAATGAAGGGGTGTCAATAAATATGAGCAGCACTGTATGTAATATATCTAGCAGAGTCTCAGTGTATTCTGTTAAGGGGAGTGGTTGCAGACAACTTTATTTAATGGAACGCAACCGACCACGGGGTCCGCGATGCAGCCTAGAGGACTGCTGCCGAACACTTCCCGGGTGGAAAGGCAAACGACAACTAAATGATAAACCCTTCCGTGTTAACTTCACACCGGACAGGGTATAGCGGTACGCTCTATCTCTGTTTACTGCACGGAGGAGAGAGCGACCGGTGACGCACCTAACAATAATCTTATCCCTTCGTGTTAACGCACACGGAAGGGTAAGACGGTACGCACAATCTCCAAGAACCGCAGGGAGACGTGCGTCCGTGGGAACAGCAGTAGCCCTGTCTTTGATACAGGTGCTACGCTATGGGGATTGGCGCTAAAGCGGTTCACACAATCTCCAAGAACCGCAGGGAGACGTGTGACCGGACTATGAGCAGTAGCCCTGTCTTCGGTACAGGCGCTACGCTATAGGAGACGGTGCTAGCTTGTGGGTGATTCCCGCCGGGTATTCGAGCACTCAGCCGGCGTGCTACCGGACTGAGCAAACCCGCTCTATTAAACTCACAGGCGGCTCGGGGTGTAAGGGCGAACCCCCTGGTCAGAGCCAGTCAGCGAAGCAAAGCTACATGCCTCTATGAAGCTAACCTGCCTCTATGGAGCTAAACCTGCCTAGCGGAAACTATGGCTCTTTGAGCCCGGAGTCAGCGTGCACACCACAAACAGCTAGCTCAAATGATCTGAGCGTGCCGCCATGTTTGTGGGCGGGCCTTTTAAAGACTAAGCCCTGCCCAGCGACGCGCTATTGGTAACGTTACCCGTGGACCAATCAGGGAGTGCCAGGTCACCGAGTCAGGTGGGTGCCAACCCACCAATCATGATCCGCCAGGTCACGGACATGCTCAGTGCGGCGAATCCTGGACTTAGACTCCACGAGCCCTGTCTCCCTCTGCAGCCTATGCTTAACACTGCTAGGCACAAATGCCTGGGAGACAATCTGCAGGGCTCGTGGAGCAGCTAAGCGTTGAGGCTGACAACCATGTTGAGCAGCATCATCCCTGGCTGGCCTGGAATGGGTGACCACAGAAGTTCTTGGACCCATTTCAAATCCAGCCCCAGACTGACACCTAACAGTATTCTATGTGATGTATCCAGCAGAATCTCAGTGTATCCCATATGATGTATACATCAGAGTCTCAGTATAACCTATGTAATATATCCAGCAGAGTATCATGTGTAATCTTGTGTGATTTATACAGTGGGGTCTCATTGTTTTCTATGTAATCTATCTAGCAGAATATCAGTTTATTCATGTCATGTAGAATGCAGTCTCATTGAATCCTATGCGGTGTACAGAGCAGTCTCAGTGTATCCTATGCAATGTGTACATCAGAGTCTTAGTATATTCTATATGATGTATATGCTATGTTATGTACATATAGCAATCTCAGTGTATCTTATGTGACTTTTAGAGCAGAGTCGCCTTGTATCCTATGTGGTGTATCCAGAAGAGTCTCAGTGTATCCCATGTGATGTAAACAGCAGTTTTATAGTATCATATGAGATGTATGCAACCGACTCTCAGCATATCCTATGTAATTCATCCAGCATAGTCTCAGTGTATCCTGTGTGATCCTATGTAATTTATACAGTAGTGTATCATTGTTTTCTATGTGGGGTATCAAGAAGAGTCTCAGTGTATCCCATATGATGTACACAGCAGTCTCAATGTATTTTGTGTGATGTATACAGCAGTCTCAGTGCAGTCTCAGTGTATCCTATGCGATACTTATACATCAATCTCAGTATATAGTATGTGATATACACATCAGCCTCAGTGTATCCTATGTGATATATTGAGCAGAGTCTAAGCTTCACTTTAACTCTAGAATATCTGTCCTGCATCCACAATGAACAATGAGGTGACTGCACATGAACAGCATGTATTTCTTGTGGTGAAAACTGCAGAGCATGCTTATTAATATTAATAAATCAAGAAACATGTTGAAACCTTTTTTTGTGCTCTCAATCATTACAGCATCCAGAATTGTAATAGGAAGTAAATTTGCTACCAAGTAAATAGAATATTGTTATTTTAAGTTAATTTACCTTTAACTGAATCAGAGTAATGTTAATAAATGCATAACGTAGAGGTGTGGTGTGCAGCGCTGGCATGAATCATTAGTGCTTTGAAAGAAATTAGTTTTATAATGGAGAAACAAATTGCTGAGAAAAGGTGATATATTAACTGTGTAATTCAGAAGCTAAGTTCACATGTGCATAAATAAACCAACTCCTAGAGTAATGTGAACATGACAAGGTGAATTAAATGAGTTATTCATTCCACTGGATAATTAAATTGTTACTTTTGATCTTTAATTAGCAGCTCCATATAGCTGTCTAGATAATGGGGAAAAGGCTATGGGCGAACAATATTAAAAGGAACTGTATTCACAATATTAAAGACGCAGTATTAATATTGTATTATAAAGTAAAGAATTTGTTGTGCTCACATAGGCAGCCACCTATAAAGAGGAAAAAACATTTGCCTGAGGAAGGCCCCTGGTTTTGATCGATTTGTTGTACCTCATTCATAAACTGGTTATGTAATCAATAAATATTCACTAATCAATTTCTTTTGGATAAGGCTTGTCTCTAATTCCCAGAGGATGTCATGTAGATCCTTGGCAGAAACAGGCACAGAAACATTGAAAGAAGTCCTGTCATCCATCCTAGAATGCATGATGTGCACCAGGCATGACTGGATTAAGACCTCTGGACAAAATATTTAATGGAGTAACATTATACTTCTGTAACCTATATCCTCTATGTTACCCACATATAGAAGTGGTAAAGGCATACATGGTCCACCCAAATTAATCACATCATAGTGTTTACCTAAGCCTTCAACAGAGAGGGCCACCTTTTCACCTCTTCTCGGTTTTGACAATATTGCCAAGAAGCCATTGGGAAACTTAGTTTTCCTAAGAGGTGAAGGTCTCAGTGGTGAATGCTATCCAATTAAATAATAACTGTCAGGGGTAAAACTAGAAATGCAGAACCCCATAGCAAGCTAACACATGCCGCTAAAGATCCCCCCTCCACAGCAGCTTTCAATTGTCATTCTCCTAATATTAAATAACTAATTAAAGAGCCATTAATTTTATTTAGATTTGCATAGATAAAAATTAGATGAATAAATAGATAGATATATACAGTGGCTTGCGAAAGTATTCACCCTCCTTGGATTTTTACCTATTTTGTTACATTACAACCTTTTGGAGACACGGGGGTCAGTGGATGCTCTCATCCGCTGACCCAAAACCGCCTGAACCAGGCCTCATCCCACTGAACAACCACTCTCCTTTTCCGTGGGCATAATACTACTCAGACAACACAGGGTGAGGGTAAAACAGTGTGTCAATACTTTATTGAACCACCAAACAGACAATAAACATATAGAACAGTCCCAGCAAATACCCAAGATAGTGCAAATTACAGAGTCTCACCCTTCCGCTTACTCGGCGGATTAGAACAGCTGCGACTTCCAGGGCCAATTACCCCCACCAGTGACACTCCACTTTTGGTGGGCACCCACAGAGAGGAGGTAACGACAAGCTTAGGAAGCTAATCGAGAGCAGTGAGGTATGTGGCCAGGTGGCCTGATTGTCCCAAACTGGATTCTTCAAGACATCTCTAAGGGTTCAATGGAGCAGATCTGTGTTCTTTCAGCTGGGGTCGTGGTCCCCTAAGCTGATGTTCTTTAGAGTCACATCTGTGTCCCTCTTGATTCAGTCATGGTGTCCTGGCAGCTGTCCTATAGCGTGTTCCTGGCTGTGTTCTGTCAAGTCACTCTTGATACAAAGGCATATCCCCCTTATATAGTTCACAACTGTCCTTCAAGCCACCATCCACAGGTCAAGGGGAAGGTGTGATGAGATTAACTCGCATTGTTTGAGTATTTAATCAATCTGCCTAGTTTGTCCTCCGTTTTGCAGGTCAATAATGTAGCTGGTCTGGTACACTGTGTAATCAACATATTATTAAACATCTATTGTTCAATTACCCTATGTCCCTGTCCCTCAAAGAAAACAGACAATAAAATGCAGCAAATAACAAACAGATCTGCTTGACAGCGTGGCAAATCAGGGATGTTCGTGGGGGGAGACGATTTTTTTGCGCGAACATGCCGGAACCCCGAACACGAATTTGAAATGCCGAACAAATTCGCTCAACACTAGTCAAAATATACAAAGTATTATTTTTGATAAAGGGAAATACAAGTCTGACATATTTAATCAGCATGTAAGATGTGTGAAAATGATTACATTGTTGACACCGTGCTGTATTAGGGAGCACAAATATTATTTTTTGCTCATAGAGTTTTGGATAATTTAAGTTGTTTTTCCATTCTTCTACCAGTAAATACATCTTCATTTTCTGTATATTATATGTAAGACGTGTTTCTTCCTTTTTGCTCTGTTACACGTTTCTTCATTATCCTTGACTGCAGAATGCATTGACATTTAGTAAACAGGCATCGCAAACTGAAAAGAGAAAGGTTCATCTGTTAATTCTTTTTGTCTTCCTTTTGATTTATCCACACAGCAAAATGTAATTCTTTTCAGGAAATTGATGAAACATTGTCTTCTTTGGTTTATTCACTTAGAACACAATACATTTCTTAAACATTTGTATTGTAAATTGAGAAATTAGTGTTAAATCTAAGGTATGAATGGCATAAAAGAAAATATCAGTATTTTGTTAATTATACTCTTTTCATCTTTCCATATATTTTATATTCTTTCATATGCAGAAGAGAAATGTGCTGTTATTCATTGGGGGAGTTGAACAGAAAACCAAAACCTTCATCTATCTTCAATTGTGAATGGTACAACTGTATAGTCATTGTAATTATTACAAAGAAGCAGATGCTGTAGCACAATATATTTGCATATGAAGTCACCACAAACGCATGTATGTAGATTGCAGTATTAATAAAATGCTTGTATCTCACATCTCTCATGGATTACAAAGGCTAACCGATATTCTTAAATAAATGTGTTAATATTACACATTAAAATCAGTTGTATTTATATCAGAATATGCAGAGTCCTCCGGAGATGGTAATTATCACTAAAGCCTGTGGTGCAATGTTATGCAAAGCAAAAAAAATTAACATTATGGAAATAATCTTATAATAAACGTGACATTATGGCAGATTTTCTAGGTTGTACATTTTAAAAGTTGCCTTTAGTATAATTTATACTGTGGTTTCACAATCACTTCCTTTCTGCCATTAAAGGGATAAAGATGTCATATAGGGGTCCATCGCTTGCGCCACCTCTCTATGAGCCAGTAAAGAGAACCACTGGTAGATGTGTATTACATGAGCAGCCATTGATTTCAATAGCTAGCAGCTCTTACATTTTCCTACAGTATTTGAGTGCTCACTGCAAAGGAAACGGACAGTATGTCTGGCTGCTGCCTCTCCCAGTGACAGGAACTGATTGCCAGGAAAATATGAAGCGGGACTGATCTCTAAATTGGCTTTGTTTTGAAAGGATGTTACGTTCATTAAACCTTAACAATTTTCATGACTAGGGATGAGCATCCGAACTTCAATCAGAACCCGAACCATATTGAAAACAATGGCGACCTGAACTTTTGATCTGGAAAAAAAATCTCACTCTCTGCAACGGACTTCCCCCAGGACTCCGAACATTGCAATGGACTTCCGGGAGAAGTCTGTGTACAGAGATTAGCACCGGGAACGGACTGTCCAATACAAACCCCGACCTTTTAAGTTTGCGTTCGCTCATCTCTATTTATGACCCATGTTTCCAGAATACTAATTCAGGTGGCTGCATTTCATAACGTTTCAGTAATAGGCCTCCAGGGTGTTGTTTGGAGGCTTGGTGACCAATGCATACCAATGCATGCTTACCTCCTATACCAGAAACACTTTTCCAGTTTCAGGCTTGTGTTCTCCACTGGCAGGGGCGGACATACCATCGGTCCAACAAGTGCAGATGCACAGGGGCTCAAGGAAAAAGAGCCCACTCCTACCTCCAAAGTATGTTGTTAAATTGTGCATTATGATGAGTATTGTACTGCAAAGAACCATATATTGTTCTTGCTCTTCTGTCATGTCCGCTCCTGTCCATCAATCTCCTAATGTAAACAATGTCACATGACTGCTGCAATTGATTAGCAGCTACTGATTGACTGCAGTGTTTACAATTATGTTTATGTGGAAAAATAGTGTGTCTTCCGCTGTGAAGGAAATGTGAAAGCTGTAGCCAATGAATATCACTTAGAGATGGATGAATTTTTTGAGTGGAATTGAATTCTACTCAAATTTACAAAAATTCTTATTTTTCAGAATGTTAGTAATCTCCAGATTTTGAGGAATTTGCTCCTTGTGAATTCAGCAAAATGGTGGCCAGCTGGACACCTTTTTTGTTGAACCATAAAGAGTTGGCAAAATGTTACAAAACAATAAAAACTACCGTAATACTCCCCTCACCACTCACCTCTTTGTCTGCCCCTGCTGCTCACTGTTTTACCTACGCTGGACACTGAAACCCCAGGTCTGGACTTAAAGTCACAACGTTGTAATGCCACCATGTTCATTGCTAGGCTATGACTTCCGGTCGTGACCAAGCCCGGGACTTCTCTGCGTATGCATGTCATAAGAATCTGACATCAGAACACGCACCTACTGGGAAGAGTCCCATGGTTTCAGCCCTAAGTAACAGTAAGAAGAGACTCCAAGGACCAGACTGCAGATAGCAAGCAGTGGACACAGCCGGAGAAGTGAGCAGTGTGGTGAGTATTTTTTTTTCTACTTTTTTACTGTGGTTATGCTGTGGGGTTTAGATAGACCACGGAGCATAGTAAGGGACATTCAATTCACAGAAAATAAATTAGCTTTGATTCTGTAGTAGCAACTTATTGGCTGCTGGGATCATGTGGCATTGTCTAAGTAAGGAGGCACAGTGCTGGAAAGGTGTGGTGCTGGACAAGGAAGGAAGTATATATTGCCTTTAATTACAGCCGCATCCTAGGGCCATTAATAAGGGGCCGTCCAGTAGTGGAAAACCCCCTTCAGATTAAATTGAGACTTGCACCCAAGAGAAAAATGCCCATTGTTGGCACAGACTGCTGAGGATAGAAGTGAATCCCCATCTAATTTTAAAGGGGAAGATTTGGGTTTTATAGTTAAGTAAGTTTTTATTTATATGATTAGACTATATAGTACCAGTGTTCCATAAAAGATGGAGAAGATTTTGGAGTTTAAATGCTTAGTTGTTTCATTATATTTGCTGAGAAACTGGTTTGAGGGACATGGTTCTGAATTATTTTTTGAATGAAACAAAACAAATAGAATTTTAGTACATTATATTTGGGATGTTCCATTTTTTTCTATGGATTGTTTTTTTTTTTTATTGCTTTGTTCTCATAGCAGCCAAAAAATGATTCTGAAGTCATTAAAATCAATGAGTTTGAAAGACAATTTTCTTTTAAAAAGAGTATTTATCTAATTTAAAATTTGTTTCCATATATGTGATAAAATCTTCCTCATGGTTATTGTCTGAGAGTATAAAATAAAATTCTAAAACAGCCTGAGAACAAGAGTTAGACTGTTTCTGGAAAAATAGGCAGATTTTTCAATCTACCTTATGAAATACATGATCAGAAAAATTATCTATTGTTTAAATCAATTGTTATGTGTAAGAAAGCAGGAGGTAAGGTCCTGGATGGCAGACATGTGTCACCAAGGTGATTGGCCTTGGTAACATAAAGTCTGTATCAGTAACACTAAGTTACAGAGAGATTTAATTTGACTGGATTTTGGGACCGGGAGCAACCAAAAGAGTCTGTGTGGGAAAGGTTGTTCCCAATCCATCCTGTGGCCTAACAACTCATGATGAGCGAACGTGCTCTCCACTACTCGGTACTCGGCCGAGCATCATGGTACTCTACAAGCTCGGTGCTCGGCGAGTATTTCTGGGTTGGTCAGGCGGGAACTCGGGTCTCCGCCCTGCATGTTTGGCACGCTTTAAAGAGCCAATGAACATGCAGGGATTGCTTGCCACTCACTGTAATATCGTAGCCATGTTGGTTGTGGGCATTACAGTGATTGGCTGGCCACACAGCGTCATCAGGTCTATATAAGACAGTCTATCCTGGAAACAGGCGGAGTAGGGAGAGCTGCTGCTGAGTCAGGGAGAGATTTACTTGTTTATAGCTAATATAGGTATTCCACAACATATATCTATATATCCATCTGAACTAACAGTCTTTCTGAAGACTAAACCAGCTGCATATTTTCAGTGGCGAAGGTGATAGCAGGAGTTAGGCAGGCCGGCAGGGTATGTGAAAGACTGCAGTGCATGATAAAGCAAAAGAGGGTCCATTGCATGCTCAAATTCTGACTGATCCTGCTGTGACAAATATTTGTAGACATAGCCCCAGGTATCAGGGGCCAGGGCTAAATTTTTTTATCCTGGTTATTTGCTTAAAAAGCAATCCAGAGTACACCATTTACCTGCTCCATTTGCTTGTTAGCACTACAGAATACAGCCAAATCTTTTCCATATTATAGCGATAAAAATCCAGAAATTTGAACTGAACGTGGAAAATATTGGCCTCCATTTCCATTTTGTTGCAGTGTGTCGGTCAAGCTATTCACACGAGGTCTCTGTGAAGTATTATTAGTAAACTACAGGCCTGCTATTTAAAACTGTGGTTCTCTGTCAGACGTATCACATACAGTACAGACCAAAAGTATGCCTTCAATTTTGAATAAATCCCTAGAATATAAGACATATTTTCAGTTGTTTCACACTTTTTTGTTAAGTATATAATTCCACATGTGTTAATTCATAGTTTTGATGCCTTCAGTGTAAATGTACAATTTTCGTAGTCATGAAAATACAGAAAAATCTTTAAATGAGAAGGTGTGTCCAAACTTTTAATCTGTACTGTATAACTGCATTCCAAAATCAGCCATTTCTGGCTTCCATTTTCATTTCATTGCAATGTGTTGGTCAAGCTATTCACACTAGGTCTCTGTGAAGAATAGTATTAGTAAACTACAGGCCTACTATTTAAAACCGTGGTTCTCTGTCAGACGTATCACATATAACTGCGTTCTAAAATCAGCAATTTCTATTTCTAGTAAATGTGGAAAATATTGTCCTCCATTTAAAATGGGCAAGGTGCGTGGCAAGGGACGGGGAAGTGGACATGATGGTGATGGTGCTTGCAGAGGCTGAGTCCGTGGCCGTGGGCAAGCTGAAATTGTGCCACAACAAACACCCACATCTTGTCACTCTACCTTCATGTCCCAAATACTAGGGGATCACACAACACCACTATTGAACACAGAACACTGTCAAAAGGTTGTTGGTTGGATGGCAGATAATGCTTCCAGTCACTTTTGCCACCACCACCACCCTGTCTTCCACACGGTCAAGTCTCAGTAGCCGTGAGTCGGTACCACATATTCCTCACCCTGATCCTCCTTCCTCCCACCCTGCCGAGTGCCCGGAGACAACTGATAACACAGTTGGACACTCAGAAGAGCTGTCTTTCCATTTGTAGATTCGGGCCTCTCGCCCGGCCAGCTTCAAGCGAGTCAAGAGGAGAATGCATGTAGCGATGCCAAAATATTGGAGCAGCCACAGCCACAGAGCGAGGACAGCAGCACACAGGGGGAGGGAGGCGTAGCACCACAACAGGCAGGAAAAAGCAGTGTGGTGTCCGCAGACACAAGGCGGAAAAGTGTTTCCTGTAAAGCTAGCATGACAGAAGTTGCAAGTACAACTGTTAGGTCTTCCCGAGTCTGGTTGCTTTTTAAAGACTCTGCAGATAACCCCAGAAAGGTCATTTGCACCAGCTGCCATGCCAGCATCAGCAGGGGTAGCAAAATTAGCAGTCTGTCCACCACCAGCATGATCAGGCACATGGCAGCAAAGCACCCGACTAAGTGGGCCGAACCCCAGGGTCAAGAAACAGTATCTGCGGGTGATACCATTGCTTGTTCCGCTGTTGTTGTGCACACCAATCCCCTATCCATAGCGCATGCGAAGATGCCTCCCGCCCTGCACGTGTTGTTGCACACTCTTAACTAGCACCATCATCAAGCTCCTCCACGTCCTTGTCCCAGTGCAGCATTCAGTTGTCCCTACCCCAGTCCTTGGAACGCAAGCTCAAATACGCAGCCAACGCCCTACAGGCGACACTACTAAATTCACACATTTCGCGAATGCTTGTGCTAAAAATGTTGCCTTTTAGGCTCGTGGAGACAGAAACTTTCCACAACCTGATGACAGCGGCCGTCCCTCGGATCCCAGTCACCACTTTTTCTCCCGGTGTGCCTTCCCCCCATAACACGAGTACGTGTCCCACAACATTAGCCGTGCCCTCAACAATGCAGTTACTGTGAAAGTCCACCTAACCATGGACATGTGGACAAGTGCATGTGGGCAGGGATGGTACAGCTCGCTGATGGCACACTGGGTTAATATAGTGAAAGGGAAGCCGGGACCCAGTCGGACCTTGGGACTAGTGTTGAGCCACCCCCGTAGTGTTCGAGTTCGGTTCAGTTCGTCGAACACCCTTGTGTTTGCCGAACTGTTCGTCGAACTGTTCGTCGAACACCTTCGAACACCGTTAAAACCAATGGCAGGCAAACAAAAACACATAGAAACACATAGAAAACACCTTCAAAGGTGTCCAAAAGCTGAAAAACTGCTCAGAAGACATAATTAACACATGGAAAAGTGACAAGTACATATAGTCATGCGAAAAGAAAAGAGGTGGAGGAGTAAAAGGAGGGGGAGACACAGATATAGGCATGTCATGCCCTTCTAAAATCCAAAAAGTGAGAAGCCGACACGGCCAGTCCGTTCCTGCCCGTGCCACCTCCGTCTCGCCAGGTTCGTGCCAGAGCCGCGGTGGACCCTGACGGCCAGCCCCCCTCTTCCAATACTGGTGCCTGTCCGCTGGTGGGTCGAGCGAGCCCCCTGTGGTGGAGGCAGCTCTAAGCTTTTTAATTTAAATTGTCTCTCTAATTTGAATGAATACACTTTAAATCCTTTTACAAGGATCTATTGGAGGGCAAGTCTCATGCCAGCAGCCGAGTAATTCCAGCTCCAGTAGTGTCCACTAAAGCTGCTGCAGTTAAAAAGCTTTTATAAGGATCGAGCTCGGCGGTCCACCGCAAGGCGTCCTACCGCCAGTCCCAGCCCCTATGCCTTGGGGTGCCTTCCGATGCTCTTCACTGAGTATCCCGGGGTCCCGAAGCATTTCCTTTGAAAAAATTAAGTGTCCAAACTACAGGTGGTGTAGCTTGCTTAACAGCTGGGATAATCCACTGACTAGCAGACATTGCTACTAAGCACAAAGTATTTCCTGGGCTAGATGCAGTTAAAAATTTGTAATTAGATACTCTCGTTGGATGCTGAGAAAGCATTACATAGAGTCTCCTGGCACGCCATATATTATTCTCTTAAAAAGCTTTGGGTAGGGGTCTAGGGGACCCTTTTATAGCCAAAATCACGGCCCTGTATCGCAATACGTCACCTAGGCTGAAGATAAATGGAACTGTAGCACCCCGAGGGCTTGGTTGCTACAGAGGTATTGCACCTCACCCAGAGGTGTGATATCTCACTCTCAGGTAAGGATGGAGTGTGGATCAGGACCCCGACACCTGCATGCATTACACCACATTGCCGTGGGGCAGGGCGACCAATATGCCCCTGAGATGGGCACGACAGTCCCTGTCCCTGGCTGGAGTGGGGGGAGGGAACACCGAGGAAGGGGAACCCTGTAGTGCAGGAGCAGGAAGGAAGCAGTTCCTGGGTGCATTGAGAAGGGAGTATAAAAGGTGGGCACCATCTTAGTTCAGTGCAGAGAAGTCTGAGCAGAAGTGACTGGGAGCAGGGACTCTGCATGAGCTCTGCTCCGGAGGCGGGCCTAGTAACAGAGGCCCAGGCCTGGAAGAGGGAGAAGGAAGGAAGAGGAGAGGAAAAGGCTCCAGGAACGAAGGGATCCCAGGGGTGCGGACAGGCGAGTCGCCACCGCATGCCCGAATCCACCTGCGTGGAGGGGTCAGGCCAAAGGGGGAGACCGGTCCCCGAAACTAGTGGAGGCGGGAAACGACCCTCAGCTAGAAACTGGAGGCTGTGACATTTTATGTGGCGCAGCCCCTCGCTACACCCGCTAGGAAGGCACCACATAGGGTCAGGGAAACTGGCGCCAAGTTTACCAAGAGGAGGCCCGAGGCAGCCGGACAGAAGCGTTAGTAAGAAAGGCCAGACAAAGGACACACAAAGGGGGTCCTGTGAAGCGCTCCAAAGTTATCTGGGAGTTGTCTGAGCCCCTCACCTGGTGAGCACAGTACGACGTGGGCAGCCGTTACCTGCAGAAGTGGTCTGGATAATAAGAACTGTGAGTAAAGGCCCTGGACTGCATCACTGACTCTGTGTCGTTACTGCTGCTGCCCTGCACCATCACCCCCATCCTCTGCATACACTGACCTGAGGCTATACTCCTCCCGTGAGGAGCTATACTACGCTCTGCTGCACCCACAACACCAGCCTCAGCGGTCTGCCCTGCAGCGGCGGTTCACTCTGACCGCAATCCACGGGTGGCGTAGTCGGACATTTAAACATCAAAACCACATAAATAGTTCCGCCACTGGTTTGACCGCCCTGAGCTACGGAACCGGGTCGCCACCACGGAGACTACAACCACCAGCATCCACCAAAAAGGGTCCGGCTCCGGGTGTCCCAAGGCCCAGGGGGCGCGTCAGAACATTTTCATCACCTTTCATAATCACCAATGGGACAAGGCAGGGATGTCCTCTGTCCCCTCTCTTATACATCCTAGTGACGGAGCACCTGCTCTCATCAATTCGCCATAACCCCAATATTAGGTGGATTGAGGTGGGAGGCACCGAGTACAAGTGTTCTCTATTTGCTGATGATGTCCTAGTATATATCACTCAATCACATATATCCATCCCTGCTGTTATGGCTGAAATAGATCACTTTGTTACATGGTAAAATTTTAAAATCAATGCAGCGAAGTCTGAGGCCCTCGATGTCTCCCTCCCCAAATCCATACAGGATTCCATCCAGTCCAACTTTCCCTTTGCCTGTCCCTCACAGGGTATCAAATACTTAGGAATTCCTATTCATAGAGACCTCTCCCGTCTATGTTATCTTAATTTTGGGCCCTTTTTTGAACAACTCCATACAGACCACGGTTGGCAAGTTAGAACGGTAAGATTCACTACGTGAATCACTGGTGTTTTGTGGAAAAGCACATGTACACTGTGTTCCAAATTATTATGCAAAAAGTGTTTAGGAGTGATAAGGTAAGAATTTTTTTGTTTGTCAGTTAAACTCATTGATGGTGATGTGTGTCAGGGCTCTTTATATCACTGTAAGCAATTGCAGACACCTGTGCTATTTAGTTTGGCAGGTGTGTCCAATGAAAGGCAAGACTACTTAAGAAGGCTGTCCCACATTTTTAAGCAGCCTACATTTTCTGCCAAAATGGGAAAGAAAAAGGATGTGTCGGCTGCTGAGAAGCAACAAATTGTGGAGTGTTTAGGTCAAGGCATGACTACAATCAACATTGCCAAGACACTTCATGATGATCATCGCACAATCAAGAAGTATGTAGCTGATTCACAGTACACACGTGTGTGTGCTGATAAGGGCAAATTGAGGACTCTTTACTATAGGCAATTACGTCAGGTTAAAAGAGCAGCGGCAAAAAAACCTTGTCATAGCAGCAGACAAGTTTTTGAAGCTGCTGGTGCCTCCAAAGTCCCCCGAACAATAAGATGCAGGGTCCTTCAGAGGTTTGCAGCTGTGCATAAGCCATCCTGTCGACCTCCTCTATCCACTGCACACAAGCAGAAACGGCTCCAGTGGGCCAAACAATACATGAAGACTGACTTCAAAACTGTTTTGTTCACGGATGAGTGCCGTGCAACGCTCGATGGTCCAGATGGATGGAGTGGAGGATGGCTGGTTGATGGACACCCCACGTAAACACGGCTACACCGCCAACAATGAGGAGGTGGAGTAATGTTTTGGGCTGGAATCATGGGGAGAGAGATTGTCGGCCCCTTTAGGATCCCTGAAGGGGTAAAGATGAACTCCATAATGTATGTGGAGTTTCTCAAACAGCACTTCCTGCTATGGTTCAAGAAGAAGAACCGTGTATTCCACAGCAAGATCATTTTCATGCATGATAATGCACCGTCTCATGCTGCACATAACACATCTGCATCTCTGGCTGATATGGGCATAAAAGGGGACAAACTTATGGTGTGACCCCCATGCTCCCCTGACCTCAACCCCATTCAGAACCTCTGGAGCATCATCAAAAGGAGTGTCTATGATGGCGGGAGGCAGTTCACATCTAAGCAACAGTTCTGGGAGGGTATTCTGTCCTCATGTAAAACAATTGAAGCAGAAACCATCCAAAACCTGACAATTTCAATGAACAAGAGAGTTCAGAAGCTCCTTTCGAACAAGGGGTCCTATGTGCAAATGTAACATCACCTAGAATAAAGTTTTGAGTTGAAAACTGTTTGATTTCAGTTTCTAATAACCTGCTAATATATAATTTAAAAAATGACCATTTTTTTGCTCTTTATTAAAATGAAAAGGTTGATCGAAGAGTGTGGGGGATCTAAGAGTGTGGCAACCCAGTAGTCAGGATTACTTCGAATTCTGACAATCTGAGGGTCATGTTGCAGGTAGTGCAGCAAGAAGGCACTCATGTGTCTTGCGCATCTAGGAGCCCCAAAATTATTTTCCCGGCTAGATGCATCTAAAAGTTATTATTAATTTTAAATCTGGTGGAGCTTAGTATAGATGGCCTAATAGAATCAGTACTGCACACTGCTACAAAGCCCAAATAATTTTCCAGCCAAGATACAGATAAACATGATTATTAATTTTAAATCTGGTGGAGCTTAGTATAGATGGCCTAATAGAATCAGTACTGCATACTGCTACAAAGCCCAAATAATTTTCCAGCCAAGATACAGATAAACATGATTATTAATTTTTTAATCTGGTGGAGCTTAGTATAGATGGCCTAATAGAATCAGTACTGCACACTGCTACAAAGCCCATATAATTTTCCAGCCAAGATACAGATAAACATGATTATTAATTTTAAATCTGGTGGAGCTTAGGTTAGATGGCCTAATAGAATCAGTACTGCACACTGCTAAAAAGCCCAAATAATTTTCCAGCCAAGATACAGATAAACATGATTATTCATTTTAAATCTGGTGGAGCTTAGTATAGAAGGCCTAATAGAATCAGTACTGCACACTGCTACAAAGCCCAAATTATTTTCCAGCCAAGATACAGATAGACATGATTAGTAATTTTAAATATGGTGGAGCTTAGTATAGATGGCCTAATAGAATCAGTACTGCACACTGCTACAAAGCCCCAATAATTTTCCAGCCAAGATACCGATAAACATGATTAGTAATTTTAAATCTGGTGGAGCTTAGTATAGATGGCCTAATAGAATCATTACTGCACACTGCTACATAGCCCAAATTATTTTCCAGCCAAGATACAGATAAATATGATTAGTAATTTGAAAGCTTAAAACGGTTGGTGAGGTGATTTTAACCAATCATCAAGCTTTTACTCTCCCCAGGATGACACAGGGGAAGAAAAGTCATTTTGGATCCATGATTTGTTCATCTTTATGAACATGAGTCTGTCTACATTATCAGTGGAGAGCCGCGTGCGCTTATCTGTCAGCACACCACCAGAAGCGCTGAACCCACATTCAGACAGAACGCTGGCTGCGGTGCATGACAAGATCTCCAAGGCGTAAGTGGCGAGCTCTGGCCATTTATCCAGATTGGAAAAGAGCAAGGGTCCAGTGACACAGTCATGGCTTCAATGTTTACTTGGAGATACTCCTGTACCATCGTCTCTAGGCGTTGACTATGTGTCAGACTTCTTGTCTCCTGTGGCCTTGCAAAGGATGGGCTAAAAAAGTGGTGAAATGATTCCGCAAAATTGATGTTACCAGCAGATACTGTGTTTCTGTTACGGTTTGAGTGCTGAACACTCGACGGTCCCACGGTTGGCAAGTTGGAACTGTGAGATTCACTACGTGCACCACTGGTGTTTTGTGGAAATGCACATGTAAGATTCTGCAACAGTCTCTGCTGATACTCCTGCATGCGTGCATCCCTTTCTATGGCAGGAATAATTTCTGCAAATTTACTTTTGTACCGGGGATCTAACAGTGTGGCAACCCAGTAGTCAGGATTATTTCTAATTCTCACAATTCAAGGGTCATGTTGCAGGTAGTGCAGCAAGAAAGCACTCATGTGTCTTGCGCATCCAGGAGCAACTGTTTTGTTGGTGGTGAGGTAACAATCATGCTTCCTTCCTCTGTCCTCTCCCCCCAACCTCGCACAGCAGAAATGTGATCAAGGTCTTCCTCATCTGATGAGTCTTCCATCAGTTCGTCCTCCACTTCTTCCTGGGCTCCTGCACCTTCCTCACTAGTTTGGCTGCTACCATGCGCCCTGGTAAACCCATCTCCCCCACCCTCACATGCCTGCCGCCTTGGTGCTGCCGACCGTCCGGACCTTGCAAATGTTAGCCCTTCCGCATACAACTCCTCCTCCTCTACTTCCTCCACCTCCTCTTGTGCCACCACCTGACTCCGAATTCTGTTTATCATGTGCTCCAGCATGTAAATCACCGGAATAGTCATGCTGATAATGGCATCATCAGCACTAAACATCTTCGTCGCCATTTCAAAACTGTGCAGAAGGTTGCATAGGTCCCTGATCTGAGACCACTCCTCCAGCGTGATTTGCCCCACCTCTGGATCTCGTTGGCCCAGGCTATACGTCAGAACGTATTGCACCAGGGCTTGTCAGTGCTGCCACAGTCGCTGCAACATGTGCAGAGTTGAATTCCACCGGGTAGGCACATCGCATTTTAGCCGGTGAAGTGGCAGGCCCAACGACTTCTGTAGAGATGTAAGTCGCTGAGCTGCGGGATGCGAACGGCGGAAGTGAGCACACAGCGACCGTGCCCTCTGCAAAAGGCCATCTAGTCCGGGATAGTGCGCTAAAAATTGGTGGACAACCAGTTTCAACACGTGAGCCATAGAAGGCATGTGTGCGACATTGCCCCGGCGAAGTGCCGCACCCAGGTTTGCAGCATTGTCGCACACGGCCTTCCCTGGTTTCAGGTCCAGTGGAGACAACCATTCATGAAATTGGTTCTCCAGAGCTGACCACAACTCCTCAGCTGTGTGACTCACATTTCCCAGATATTTCAAAGTAAAAACCGCCTGATGACGTTGAGCCCTACTGCCAGCATAGTAAGGAGGTGTGCAGGATCCCTTCTGCGCAGTTAGAAAGCTTGTGGCATGACCAGACAGGCTTTGGGTCCAGGTGGAGGACCGGGAGGAGGTTGAGGAGGCAGAAGCAGTGAAGGAACTTTGAGATAAAGAGGATTGACGCACAACTCATGGGGACGGCAAGACTTGGACAGCAGCCCCTTGTCCTGCTGTCACCATAGTTACCCAGTGCCCAGTCAGCGACATGTAACGCCCCTGTCCATGCCTACTCGTCCAAGTGTCTGTGGTGAAATGCACCCTGTCGCACACAGAGTTTCTCAATGAAGCGGTGATGTTGTGTGCGACATGCTGGTGGAGCGCAGGCACACCTTTCTTTGAGAAGTAGTGCCGACTGGGCATCTGGTACTGGGGCGCTGCGACGGACATAAGGTCCCGAAAATCCTTTGTGTCCACCAGGCGGAAAGGCAGCATTTCTGTAGCCAAGACCTTGCAGATGGTGAAATTCAACCTCTTAGCTTTCTCATGGCTAGGAGGAAATGGTCTTTACTTGTCCACATCTGAGGGACCGAGGGCTGGCTGTTGTGCTTAGATGGGGTTGATAAGGGTGTCCCCGGCAAACTGCCGGTCTGTGAGGAAGATGTAGGCGGACATGTTAGGTTGCCTTGATCCAAAGGTGGTGCTATCAATGTCGGACAGCGCTCAACGCCAGCTGGTGTTACCACCTCCAAAGAAAATGATGACCTGCCAATCACGCTGGCTTTTGCGGGTAAAGAGGTGGCAGGTCTGCGTCCCAAAACAGGTGTGACTGCTGTCCCCCCAGTCACATAGGATGAAGAGGCCGCGGATGCACAAGATGTGGCAGATGGTGGTTGGCCCGGCCGGCTTGGCCGCATTGTAGCACAGTGAGCTTCCCACTGCAACTTATGCTTCATGTCCATGTGCCGGTTCATGCATGAAGTACTCAAACTATGTATTTTTTGGCCTCTACTTAGCTTTTGCTGACAAATGTTACAGATAACACGAGTTGGGTCATCTTTATCGATCTGAAAAAATGCCCAGGCTATGAAGGCTTAGCACCCATGCGACCTGAAGAGCCACCACGACTTGTGGTCAGAGGCAGAGTTGTGTTTGAGGATGGTGTTGTTGACGTGCTTCCAGTACTACGTCTCTGTCCAGGAAGGCGCAACCTGACCTTGTCATCACTAGCATCCTCCTCCACCTCCTCTGCTGACCTCATCTCTTGGCTGACTGTGGGTTGACAGTAAGTGGGATCTCCAACCTCATCATCATCACACTGTGTGTTATCACACCCGTCGTCCTCAGAGCCAACCTGTTCCTGCCCTTACAAAAAGCTAAAGTTGTCGCTCCAATCAGGTATTTGAGTCTCATCATCGTCTTCCTCATTGTCTCCACCAACAGGAGTTACAGTTTGGGAATGAGGGTCTACATTATGGTCAGAACCTTCTGCGTCTGGTCCTGGATCCGACTCATAAAGATTCTGGGCATCAGTGCAGATCATTTCCTCGTCTGGATTCACAGAATCTCTGGAGCCGACCTCTGATTCCCATGCTATAGTATGAGTAAACAGCTCTGCAGACTCAGCCATCTGTTCTACCCCATACTCAGATGGGCAGCTGGAGATTTGGGAGCTGTGAGGAAGCAAGTGCGATTGGGGTGACACCTCTGAGGACTGGAGTATTTGTGATGTTGAAGTTGAGGTGGAGGAGAGCCCACTTAAATGAGCACTTGATATCCATTGAAGCACCTGCTGTTTTTGTGCCTCATCTGGAATTTGTAGCGATTGGCGTGGCCGTAAGAAAGGGATCTTACTGCATTGTCCGCTAAAAGAAGTAGACATTTTAGTTTGGCTGGAAGATGGTCTTTCTTCTGCGGATGTTACTGTTGCTTTAACACCTACCCCACGGACACAACCTTTTTTCCCCTTTCCAACACGCCTATTCCCCTTTCCACCAGCAGCAGGCCTTTTTCCACTCATTTTGGTGGTTAACTAATTCACAACTCTGGAGTTGTTTGCACAAAAAAACAATGGATGGGAACCAAGCAGAGCTGAGTGGCGAAACTGTGGTATTAGGCCAAAAGTATTGGCTGGGTTAGATGCAGCTAAAAATGATATTGAATTTGCAACCTGATGGAGGTCAGTATAGATGGACTAATAGAACAAGTCCCACACACTGCTAGAAGCCCAAATATTTTTTCAGAGCTAGATGCAGAAAAAAATTATATTCAATTTGCAACCTGATGGAGGTTAGTATAGATGGACTAATAGAATGATGCTATGCCCATAAGGTTTTACTTCACTAGGTGCAGTAAAAAAATTGGTATTCTATACACAGGTGGTGTAGCCTGCAACACAGATAGGCTACTCCACTGACTAACACACTCTGCAATAGGCCAAAAAGGATTAGCTTTGCTAGATTTAGCCACATGCTGTGAAAAAAACTTGCACAGCACTGGCACTGGCACAGACCTGCCTGGCAAAAACTGATAGGAACTGATGTAACTTAGTCCTGAAAAGGACTGCAATTACAATTAGTCTTTACTCCCAACCTATATATTTAAGAGCACAGACCTGCCTGATAAAAGTCGTAGGAAATGCTGTAACCTAGTCCTTAAAAGGACTGCAATCACAACTCTTCCCTACTCCCAAACTATCTGTAGATTTGTGCGAAAATTGGCTTGAAATTAACAAGATATAGCGCACACAGCAACAGCGGTGCCGTCTAACACGCAGCTGCAGCAGTGAGAAAATGGTGGCGACGGGGAAAATGGCTGGGTCTTATAGGGCAAGGACATGTGACATACAATGCCAAATACACATGACCTTACTTGTGTGAAAAAAGCACTTCGCTCCGTGTGTGCGCTGCTGATAGGCTGACAGATTGCACCTCCCCACTGTAAATGCGGGAAAGAGAAAAAAAAATGGAGATCTTCATTATTCCTGCAGAGATCCATCCCCTGCCCCTCCCCCCGCCCCGCTGTACACTCAAACACTGCGTATTAACATTAATTTTCATCATTACTGAGAAAAAATCCAGTTATGATTTTGGTGCACGAACAGTTATCGAACATAACCTCGAACAGCAGAATTTTTTTCAAATCGTTCGTGTTCGCCGAACGGCTCGAACACCGCCCAAAACAGCTCGAATTTGAGATTGGCGAACAGTTCTAGTCGAACACCGCTCATCTCTACTTGGGACGGAACTCTTCCTCCTGACGCAGATGATTGCAGGCCCTGGGACAATCAGAGTTGCCCCCACATTCTACAGCTCCTGCACTTCCTCCTCCTCTTCAGCCTCCATCTCTGAAATGACCAGATCAGTCACAAGCTGGAACACTGCAGCACTGCCTCGACCAAGCGGCAACAGGCTGTGCTGAAGCTAATATGCTTAGGTGACAAACCGCACAACGCTGAACAGTTGTGGACAGATCTGAAAGAGCAGTCAGATCTATGGCTGGCACCTATAGCCAGGCATGGTCGTGTGTGGCAGCCCTGAGGCGAGCTTACACACGTACCATGCTCATGGTTCAGTGGTTTCTCTAAACCTACTCGGATTTGCAGGATCTGATTGTCAAAGTACGCTGCGTGTATGTCCATTTTAGAAAAACAGCTACAGCTTCTGCCGCCATTGCCGTGCTTCAGCAGCGTTTGCAGCTTCCAGCTCACCGACTGGTGTGCGATGTCCCCATGTGTTGGATCTCTACATTGTAGATGTTGGGAATGATTTATGAGGAGAAGAGGGCAGTTGTTAACTACAAGCATCAACAAGGTCGTCGGTATTCAGGTCAGACACCACATATAAATAACCCCTTTTTAACCCATGACGTCTTAGTACGCACATTTGCGTACCCCCCGTTCAGTGATGGCTGCTGCGCTGAGCCCTCACTGAACTGAGCACATGTCAGCTGATTCTTACAGCTGACATGTGCCCGCAACAGCTGCGGGTGGAATCGCAATCCACCCGCGGCTGTTAACATGTTAAATGCCGCTGTCAATCTCCGACAACAGCATTTAACGCGCGCTTCCGGGTTGCGCGTCATAAGCCCCACCCATCGGCGACCCCGTCACGTGATTGCGGGTCACCGATGGGTGGGCATGACAACTCAGGGTCTGCAGCAGACGCCTGTGGTTGTCATGATCTGGTCGCTATGAGCGCCACCTAGTGGTCGGCGCTCATAGCACAGGACCATTTCTGCTGCATGCAGGGGATCTGCTGGTCCCCTGTATGTAGCAGAGCCGATCAGACAACTGCTGCTTATAGTCTCCTATGGAGACTATTGAAGCATGCAGTAAGTGAAAAAAAAAAGTTTTTAATAATATAAAAAAAAATTAAAAAAATATAAAAGTCTAAATCACAACCCCTTTCACCCCATTCAAAATAAAATATAAAAAAAAACCTACATAGACATATTTGGTATCGCCGCATTCAGAATCGCCCCATCTATCAAGATAAAAAAAGAATTAATCCGATCGGTAAACGGTGTAACGAGAAAAAAATTCTGAACGGCAGAATTACGTTTTTTGGTCGCCGCAAAATTGCAACAAAATGCAATAACGGGCGATAAAAACATCGGTTCTACCCCAAAATGTTATCAATAAAAACGTCAGCCCGGCTCGCAAAAAATAAGCCCTCACTCAGCCCCAGATCACGAAAAATGGAGACGCTACAGGTCTCGGAAAATGTTTTTTTTTTACCAAATTTTGGAATTTTTTTTCACCACTTAAATATAAAAGAACCTATATATGTTTGGTGTCTATGAACTCGTAATGACCTGGAGAATAAGAATGGCAGGTCAGTTTTAGCATTCAGTGAACGTGGTAAAATAAATAAATAAAAAACAACTGTGGTATTGCACTTTTTTTGCAATTTTACCACACTTGGAATTTTTTTCCCGTTTTCCCGTACACGATATGGTAAAACTAGTAATGACGTTGAAAAGTACAACTCGTCCCGCAAAAAATAAGCCCTCACACGGCCATATTGACCAAAAAATAAAAACGCTATGGCTCTGGGAACAAGAGGAGAAAAAACGGCAAAACCCAAGGTTGCGAAAGGGTTAACAAACAAAGTAGCACTCTGCTAAGTATGTAAATATGAATAGCATTACTGTTGTAGAAAATAGAACCACTCATAAGACCTCAGGAGTGGACATGGATGTCAGACATCTGTACCATCCTCCAAAACTTGGAGGACTCCACCAAGATGGTGCCATAATTAGCGTCACCATCCCGCTTTTCTTTCTTCTGAAATGCTCTCTGCTCACAATTAAAGAGGATGCATTGCAGGCAGAGCCCGATGAGATGGAGCAAGGCACCCATGACTGAGTTTGTGTTACGTGCTTTTCCCGTGACCCTTGCGTTGTCCAAATTTTGGGCGACAGTCATTACTGGTTGGTGACACTTCTAAACCCACGCTACAAGGAGAACTTCCTGTCTCTTATTCTCGTGCAAGACAAACCTAATAAAATGGAGCACTATCAGAATGCACTTGTTATGGAATTATTAAAAAAATTCCCATCTGAAAACGCTGGTGGCAGAGGTCACAGTTTGTTGGACAACCAAGGAGTACAGGCGAGAGAGACACAACTGCAGTCCAGCAGAGGCAGGGCAACACTGCATCAAAGTTCTGGGACAGTTTCCTCAGACCCTTCCATCGCACAGGCCTTGAGGTGCGGGGTACTCTCACAAGGAAGGAAAAGTTTGGGAAGATGCTGAGGGAGTACCTTGTTGACTGTACCAATGTCCTCCATGATTCCTCTGTGCCTTATAATTATTTGGTGTCCAAGCTGGACACGTGGCATGAACTGGTTCTCTACGCCTTTAAGGCCCTGCCTGCCCTGCCACTAGAATTTTGTCAGAGAGGGTTTTTAGTGCCACTGGTGGAATTATAACTGATAGGCACATCCGACTGTCAACTGAAAATGCTGACAGGCTGACTCTTATAAAAATGAACAAGGGCTGGATTGGGCCAGACTTCTCAACACCACTGAATGATAGCAGCGTAACATAAACTCAAATACAGTGTCTTTTCTTGGGGAGGCCTAACTCTATTCCCATGCACCTCTGTTTTGACACCTAGACATGGGTATATGCTTCCTAATTTTGTCTATTTGCTCTTGTCCTCCTCCTTCTCCTCATCCTCATCCTCCACCACCATATCACCACCATATCTACCATATCACCATATCTACGTCTCTTACAAGGGGCATTGAAGTTCCTGCAAATTTTTGGCAGCCGTTGCATTCACTGCAAAAGCAAACAGTATGGGAGACCCACTTCCTAATAATAGGAGCATTGTTTTCAGGAGGCCCTCTGACCGCTATGTCTCTTGCAAGGGGCACTGGAGTTCCTCCAAATGTTTGACAGCCGTTGCATTTACTGCATAGGCAAACAGTATGGAAGACCTACTTCCTAATAATGGGAACATTGTTTCCAGGAGGCCTTCCGACCTCTACGTCTCTTGCAAGGGGCATTGGACTTCCTCCAAATTTTTGGCAGCCATTGCATTCACTGCATAAACAAACAGTATGGCAGACCCAATTCCTAATAATGGGAACATTTTCTTCAGGAGGCCCTCCGACCTCTACGTCTCCTGCAAGGGGCATTGTAGTTCCTTCAAATTTTTGGCAGTCATTGCATTCACTGCATAGGCAAACAGTATGGGAGACCCACTTCCTAATAATAGGAAAATTGTTTTCAGGAGGCTCTCCGACCTCTACATCTCTTGCAAGGACCATTGGAGTTCCTCCAAATTTTTGGCAGCGGTTGCATTCACTGCATAGGCAAACAGTATGGGAGACCCACTCCTTTCTAATGGGAACATGTTGTTACAGTGGCCCAGCTCTATGTGTCTTTAAATTGTTAGTGGGGTTTTTCCTAAATTTGGGCATTTGTTGGACTCACTGTATATCCTATAACTTCATAGCAGACCCGCTCCTTTGTGGGAACATGTCATTACTGAGGCCCAGCTCTATGTGTCTTTAAATTGGTATTGGGGTTTTACCTAATTTGGTCAGCCCTTGCAGTCACTGCATGGGCATTATCACTATAGGAGACCCACTCCTTTATAATGGGGACATTGTTTTTACTGAGGCTCTCCTCTATGTCTTTTCAAAGAGGTTTTGGGGTGCGTCCAAATTTTTGTCAGCCCCTGCAGTCACTGCATACCCAATAACAGTATAGGAGACACACTAATAATGGAAACTACAAAGCATAGCTGACTGCTGGCCCTTTAAGAATAGTAAGGGCTGCCTGATGACCCTATAAAAATAGTCTTTGTGATTTTCAGAGCCCCTCCTTCATAAATGAAACAGGATGTGTCTGATGATGTCTCACACACTACATGGCAAGATAAGGCAGTAAAATGTTAAAATGACATTCACTGGTGAATGTATTTTTCTCCATTGAAAGCAATGCAAAAGTGCAAAAACGCATAAAAAACGCTACGTGTGAACATAGCCCATGGTGTAGAGGAGCATTTTTTGTTTTTGTATATTCATTTTGCCTTATATACAAGTTATTATCCTGGAAAGGATATTCTCTAACATGTTTCCCAAGAAAATCCATTTTGGTTTTGTTTTTGTATGTTTTATTGTGAGTCCGTAAAAGAGGCATAATACCTCTGACAACATTGTTGACAGCAGTGACCTGGGAGTCAGAGATGCTTCATGGGGTCTTCCCCATACTGTTCCTATGTCATTTGAGCAATGTTCCCATCGATTTGGGCAATTTTTAGGCCCTCTGCAGACGGCGGAGGGAACGCCGGAAAAATGATCGAATTTCCCATAGAGTTACATTGGGCTCTTTACTTGGACCGAGCACTCGAGCATTCCAATTTGCTTGACCCGATCATTAAGTACCCGAGCATTTTATTGTTCGCTCATCACTACTAATAGCAAAACTGGGTTAGCTTAGCAAAGTGGAGTTTGGGCTGGAGCTGAACAGAGATGTTTGTTTAGTGATCATGTCCTGCACCATAACCTCTGCACAGCTCACAAAGCATGCCTAAACAACTCTTCCAAGTTTCTGAACATCTTCACACTATAATCCATGTGGATTCTGTAAAGGACATTTCTGAACAGGCAAAATGTCTGCCGTTATCATCTTGTACAAATAGAAGAAAAAATTAATGCAAATTAGAAAATCTAACATTAGAAAAACAATGTTTCAGTATACGGTTTTACTCAGTAAAAATATAGGTGATACATTTAACATCTGCTTCATAAAATAAAAAGGATTGTGATGCTTCATGAAATGTACATGAATATAGATATGATCTTGTACCGTATAGTTTGTATAGGGAACGTATTTGACCGAAGTCATTTTGCATATTGCTACGGAGACCTGCCCTTCCTTTACCTGTTAGTAATAAAAGAATGTAATAAAGAACATAGTGCACATATAAAACATTATAGAGCTTGTGAGCTATATTTATTGAAGAGTAGAGAGAGCAGTTTAGAAAAGAGGTTATGTCTCTGAAGGATGTAAGTGCTTTGAATAAAACCTTTAATAACACAGGCTGGTAAGTAAACCTTTCAGCTGCTGTGAAAATGTATAGTCTCTAGTGTTGATCGAGCACTAAAAGGCTCAGGTGCTCGAAGCTCAGGGCCGAGCTCGCCGTGATACTCGGGTGCTCGACCCGAGCAACGAGCCCAATGTTAGTCTATGGGAGACCCGAACATTTTTGCGGTGGCACCCTCGGCAGTCTTTTAAAAGCCGAACAAGTGCCCAAAACGATAGTGACAGTGCTCAAATGACATGGGGACAGCATGGGGATCGCCCCAGGAAGCATTTCTGACCCCAGGTCACTGCTGTCAACAACGTGGTCAGAGGTATTAAGCCACTTTTACGGGCTCACAATAAAATGTTCAAAAACGAAGCTGAAACTTTTTTCCTGTGAAATATGTTAAGGAATTTCTTTTCCAGGGTAAAGACTTGTGTATAAGGTAAAATAAATAACCAAAAACAAAAATACTCCTCCACACCTTGGGCTATGTTCACAAGTAGCATTTTTTATGGGTTTTTGCACTTTTGTATTGCTTTCAACTGTGACAAATGCATTCACCGGGAAATGTCATTTTAACATTTTACAACCTTATCTGGCCATGTGCTGTGTGACACATGCATAAAGTGCTGAAAAGACATGGGAACAGCATGGGGAAGACCCCTGGAAGCATCTCTGACACCCAGGTCACTGTCTAAAAGTGTGCCCATCTTAAGTGATCCTTGCCGCATCAGAAGATGCAGACTTGCAACTATCCCCGTGCAAGTTGTAGTCCCAGGGCAGTGTTCAATTGTACCTTTCCCATTCCTTGCAATAAAAACACAAGTAAGCAGCCTGCCACCCACCCACCCCCAGGCTGCAATACTATACTGCTTGCTTGCTTGCACTAGAAATTGGGCCTTTTAGGCATGTGGAGGCGGAATCTGGCCACCACGTCATGGCTGTGTTGGCGGCCTGGAATCCATATTCAGTCCCCAGCCGCCCGGCGGCCGGGTGTCCATGCTCGGTCCCCAGCCGCCCCGCGGCCGGGTGTCCACACACGGTTCCCAGCCGCCTGGGGGCAGCCGGGTGTCCATAAACGGTCCCCAGCCGCCCCTATTTCTCCTTGGAACATCCCCCCACACACTTTTCTTAGCCCGGCCTGCTTTAGGGCAGCATTGGACGAGCCCACCAGAGAACCAGACTCCTCCGGTGGGCCCTGACTTCTCCATCAGGGGAGTTGAGAGTACCAAGGTGAGGAGCATGATGATGATGACAGAAGTTAGCATCTGCTTTGTTTTCTTTTAATGCAAGTGTAAGTGTGCAGCCTGCCACCCACCCACCCCCAGACTGCAATGCCATACTGCTAGCTTGCACTTGAAATGGATCCTTTTAGTTTGGAGGAGGCCGAAGCTGGCCACTACCTCATGGCTGCTTCGGCAGCGAGGTATTCATACTCAGTCCCCAGCCGCCCCTATTTGTCCTGGTGTGCCTTATACATAAAATTAAGAGCGTATACCAAAACATTACCTGTGCCCTCCCCAGTGCATTTAGTGGGAAGGAGAGCCTATTCCGCTGTAGTGTGTGCATGCCAAACCCCTGTTCATGGTACATGCGAAGATACCTTCCACCCTGCACCTGTCATTGCAGACTTGCAACTATCCCCGTTCAAGTCCTTGTCCCAGGGCAGTGTTCAATTGTACCTCTCCCATTCCTTGCAATGCAAACGCAAGTATGCAGCCTGCCACCCACCCACCCTCAGGCTGCAATACCATACTGCTTGCTAGCTTGCACTTTAAATTGGGCCTTTTAGGCATGTGGAGGCGGAATCTGGCCACCACGCCATGGCTGCGTCGGCGGCCTGGTATCCATACTCAGTCCCCAGCCGGCCGGTGGCCGGATGTCCCCGCTTGCTCCCCAGCCTCAAGGGGGCGGCCGGGTGTCCATACTCGATCCCCAGCCACCCCTATTTGTCCCGGTAACCTTTCCCACACTTTTGTTAGCCTGGCCTGCTTTAGGGCAGCATTGGCCGAGCCCACCAGACAACCAGACTCCTCCGGTGGGCCCTGGCTTCTCCATCAGGGGAGTTGAGAGTGCCAAGGTGAGGAGCATGATGAGGATGATAGAAGTTAGCATCTGCTTTGTTTTGTTGGAATGCAAGCGCATGTATGTAGTAGCGGCTAGGCCAGAGGTGGTCAGCGTTTTGGCGCATATCCTACCTCCTCCGAGGATTGCTGGATGTTTTCCTGCTACTCTCCAAGTTCTATGACTCCCTTTAAAACAAAGCTTCAGGTGATAAATGATGGATGAGGTGGTGGCAAAGGAGAAAGAGCAGGAGGAACAGGGACCATTCACATCAATATCAGGCCAGTCAACCATATATGTCTTGTAGGATATGTTTCTGTAACAAAAGGAGCGGTTTGGCTACACAATTATAGGGCATACAGTGAGTGCAATGCCTACCAAAAATTTCGAGGCACTCTAATGCCCCTTGGAAATGACATGGAGGTCAGAGGGCCTTAACTAAACCTTTTCTTCCATTTATAGCAACTGGGTCTCCTGTGCACTGTTGGCCTAAGCAGTGAATGGAAGGCTTTACAAAAATTATGAGGAACTGCAATGCCCCTTACAAGAGCCATGCAGTACAGCATATTACAAGCATAAGTCCCATTATTGGGGAGTGGGTCTCCCATAGTATTTGCTTATGCCTTCCAAGCAAAAGCTTCCAAAAATTAGGACGGAGCAACTTGCAATGCCCCTTACAAATACCATGCAGTACAGCATATTACAAACATAAGTCCCATTATTGCGGAGTGGGTCTCCCATAGGATTTGCTTATGCCTTCCAAGCAAAAGCTTCCAAAAATTAGGACGGAGCAACTTGCAATGCCCCTTACAAGAGCCATGCAGTACAGCATATTATAAACATAAGTCCCATTATTGCGGAGTGGGTCTCCCATAGGATTTGCTTATGCCTTCCAAGCAAAAGCTTCCAAAAATTAGGACGGAGCAACTTGCAATGCCCCTTACAAGAACCATGCCGTACAGCATATTACAAACATAAGTCCCATTATTGCGGAGTGGGTCTCCCATAGGATTTGCTTATGCCTTCCAAGCAAAAGCTGACAAAAATAAGGACGGAGGAACTTGCAATGCTGGCACCCTGGTGGTATAGTGGTGGTGGAGGCTGAGGATAAGGAGAAGAACATAAAACAGCCGAAATGAGGAAGTGTATACCCATGTGTGGATGTGAAGCGGTGCATGTGAATACACCTCCCGAAATAACACAGTGGATTTGACTTTATGTTACTCTGCTGTCATTTGGTGGTGATGAGAAGTCTGGCCCAATCCAGCCCTTGTTCATTTTGATACGGGTCAGCTTGTCAGCATTGTCAGTTGACAGGCAAGTGTGCTTATCAGTTATAATTCCCCCAGCGGCACTAAAAACACGCTCCGACAACACGCTAGCGGCAGGGCAGGCCAGGACCTCCAAGGTGTACAGAGCGAGTTTATTCCAAGTGTCCAGCTTGGATACCCAATAATTAAAAGGCACAGAGGAAACACGAAGGACTCTGGTACGGTCGGCAAGGTACTCCCTCACCATTTTTTGAAACTTTCCACTCCTTGTGAGAGTACCCTGCGCCTCAGGGCCTGTAAGCTGGGCGGGTGTCAGAAATCTATCCCAGAACGCTGACAGTGCTCCCCTGCCTCTGCTGGATTGGAGTTGCATAACTCTCGCCTGTACGCCTTGGTTGGGCAACGAACTGTGACCTCTGCTGCTAGCGTGTTCAGATGGGAATTTTTTTAAGAGTTCTGCAGCAAGGGCCTTCTGGTACTGCCCCATTTTTGTAGACCTCTCCACCTCAGGAATAAGAGAGTGAAAGTTCTCCTTGTAGCGGGGGTCTAAAAGTGTCACCAACCAGTAATGACTGTCACCCAACATTTTGACAACGCGAGGGTCACGGTTAAGGCAGCGTAACATAAAGTCAGCCATGCGTGCCAGACTGGTAACGGGCAAGATTTCCGTGTCCTCACCAAGATGATGACTGACCATGCTCTCCTCCTCCTCCTTCTCCTCCCCCCTGTCCTCAGGCCACCCACGCTGAACCGACGGTATGACACTTGTACAGGTACTACCGTCTACAGCGCATGATACCAGCTCCTGTTCTTCCTCCGCCTCCTCCTCTCCCTCATTGTCCCCCAAAGCACATTGGGATGAGATGAGGCTGGGCTGTGTGTAATCGCCCACTACGGCTTCTTGATCCATCTCATCATACTCTGGCTGCAATGCCTCCTCTTTAATTCTCTGCAGAGAGCGTTGCAAAAGACAGACAAGTGGGATGCTGATACTAATGATGGCGTCATCGCCACTCACCATCTTGGTGGCCTCCTCAAAGTTTGTCAGGATGGTACATATGTCTGACATCCAGGTCCACTCCTGAGGTCTTATGTGTGGAGTCTGACCTGAATATCGACGGCCTTGTTGCATCTGGTACTCCACAACTGCTCTCTTCTGCTCACAAATCCTTTGCAACAGGTGGAGGGTAGAGTTGTAAAGTGTGGGAACATCACACACCAGTCGGTGTGCCAGAAGCTGAAAACGCTGCTGCAACACAGCAAGGGCGGCGGAAGCTGTAGCCGACTTGCGAAAATGAGCTGACAGGCGGCGTACTTTCACGAGCAGATCTGGCAAATCGGGGTACGATTTAAGAAACTGCTGAACCACGAGGTTAAGCACATGAGCCAGGCATGGTACGTGTGTGATCTCACCTCGCCTCAGAGCCGCCACCAGGTTACGGCCATTGTCACACACGACCATGCCGGGATGTAGGTTCAGCGGTCTCAGCCACAGATCTGCCTGCTCTTTCACAGCTGTCCACAACTCACAAGCAGTGTGAGGTTTATCAACTAAGCTTATGAGTTTCAGCACAGCCTGTTGCCGCTTGGCGGAGGCAGTACTGCAGTGCTTCCAGCTTGTAACTGATGTGGTGATATCTGAGATGGAGACTGAACATGAGGAGGAGGATGATGCGCAGGAGCTATACACTGTGGGGGCAACTATGACTAACATAGGGCCTGCAATCCTCGGTGTGGGGAGGACGTGTTCCGTACCAAGGTCAGACTGGGTCCCGGCTTTCACTATGTTTAACCAGTGTGCCGTCAGAGAGATGTACCATCCCTGGCCACAAGCACTTGTCCACGTGTCCGTTGTCAGGTGGACTCTCCCAGTAACTGCGTTGTTGAGGGCACGGCAGATGCTTTGGGACATGTGCTTGTGTAGTGCGGGGATCGCACACCAGGCAAAATAGTGTCGGCTGGGGACCGAGTACCGAGGGACGGCCACCGCCATAAGACTGCGGAAGGATTCCGTCTCCACCAGCCTAAAAGGCAGCATTTCCAACGCAAGCAGTCGTGAAATGTGCGAATTTAGGACTGTGGCCTGTGGGGCGTTAGCTGCGAATTTCTGCTTTCGTTCAAAGGTCTGGGATATGGACAATTGAGCGCTGCGGTGGGACGTGGACGTGGACGTTGATGCAGTTTATTGAGAAACTGCCATAACAAGGGAAGACTGAGAGGAGGGGGCATCTTTACATGCAGTATGGACAGGGGATTGCCTTGCACACACAACAGGGGGTTCTATTGCATGCACAACAGTGGAAGAAGCAGTGGTGACACCCGCTGACACTGGTCGTGGACCCTGGGTTTCGCCCCACAAAGTTGGGTGCTTTGCTGCCATGTGCCTGATCATGCTGGTGGTGGTCAGGCTGGTAGTTTTGTCACCCCTGCTGATGCTGGCATGGCAGGTGGAACATGTGGCCTTTTTGGCGTTATCAGCAGAGTCTTTAAAAAAATTCCAGACTCTGGAAGACCTACCGCTTGTACTGGCCACGTCCCTCGTGTTTGTGTTACGGGGAACGGTTGCCCGCCTTCTGTCTGCGGCCACCACACTGCTTCTTCCTGCCTGTTGGGATACTCTGCCTCCCTCCCCCTGTGTGCTGCTGGCCTCACTCTGCATGTCCTCCTGCCATGTTGGGTCCACCACCTCCTCCTCTTCCACTTGCGCACCACGATGCTCCTCCTCACTTGCTGGCAATTGTGTCACATCATCGTCCACCTCTTGTGACAAATTGCCAGCGTCGACTTCCTGTGGCCGTGGCTGTTCAAATATTTGGGCATCGCTACCTGGGATCTCCTCTTCCACCACTTCAAGCGTATCAGGCGAGGGGCACAAATCTGGAAATGGACCAGTGAACAGCTCTTCAGAGTGTCCAAGTGTGGGATCAATTGCTGTCTGACGACACTCGGCATGGTGGGAGGAAGGAGCATCAGGGTGAGGAGGAGTATGTGGTCGAGACTCACGGCTACTAAGAGTTGACCGTGTGGAAGACAGACCGGAGGTGGTGGTGCCCAGGTAACTGGAAATATTATCTGCTATCCAATTAATAACCTGTTCATACTGATCAGTTCTCAATACTGGTGTTGTTCTGTGCTTCCCTAGTAATTCGGTCAAGAAGTGGGAACGAGAAGATGTGGCTGTTGGTTGTGGCACATTTTCACCTTGGCCACGGCCCCGTCCTCTGCACGAACAATCACCAGATTGTCAACTTCCACGTCCCTTGCCACGCGCCTTGCCTATTGTAAAGGAAGTAAAATGGCTTACACTTGCACTATCAATGGAAAAAGCGTAATAAAAAGTAGATTAGAACCGTGTAAGAGGAAAACCACATTTCTATTTCTCTGGCCTACACCCGAATCTTTTAAACAATCTGAACAATCAGGGAGAAACTATTACTGTTTTTCTTTACGTAAAAAATACCAAAACCTGAATAATAGAGATTTTTTACCGTGGGATGGCAAAACCACAGTTATTGTTTACTGGGGTATACCAGACTTTTTTAAATAGATCTAATTGCGGCTGAACAGTGAGCGACACACTCAAACTGTGTTTTTTTAGATACCAAAGGCCCAAAACTGGATAGTACAGAGATTTGACCCATTGAACTGCAAAACCACACTGGGATTTGTCGGGCCTACACCAGACTATTTTCAACAGATATATTTTTGTGTCACAACAGTCAGGAGACACTACTGTTTTTCTTTACGGAAAATATACCAAAACCTGAATAATAGAGATTTTTTACCGTGGGATGGCAAAACCACAGTTATTGTTTACTGGGGTATACCAGACTTTTTTAAATAGATCTAATTGCGGCTGAACAGTGAGCGACACACTCAAACTGTGTTTTTTTAGATACTAAAGGCCCAAAACTGGATAGTACAGAGATTTGACCCGTTGAACTGCAAAACCACACTGGGATTTGTCGGGCCTACACCAGACTATTTTCAACAGATATATTTTGTGTCACAACAGTCAGGAGACGCTACTGTTTTTCTTTACGGAAAATATACCAAAACCTGAATAATAGAGATTTTTTACCGTGGGATGGCAAAACCACAGTTATTGTTTACTGGGGTATACCAGACTTTTTTAAATAGATCTAATTGCGGCTGAACAGTGAGCGACACACTCAAACTGTGTTTTTTTAGATACCAAATGGCCCAAAAGTGGATAATACAGAGGTTTGAACCGTGGAAGTGCAAAACAACACTTTTGTTTCTCTAGCCGACACCTGACTATTTTCAACAGATATATTTGTGTCTGAAAAATCAGAGACACGCTTTTTTTTTTGGGGGGGGGACACCAAAAGGTTAATAAGACGGGTATTTGTACAGTGTGAAGGAGGAAAAAAAAAAGAGGATTTAGATGAAAAAAAAAGGATTTTTCCTGTCCCCTGAGACCTGGAGCTAAGTCCAGCAATTTCAGCAACAGGAGCAGCACACAGGACTGTAATGCAGCGTTTGCTGGTATAACCACTACGTCTCCTATACAGCCTGCCTGCCTGATATCTGGGATGGATATTAGTCCTGAGAAGGACTGTTTGTTTGATCTGGCAGCCTTTACAGACCCTACACTAACTATTTCGCAGTTTCTATCTCTCCCTAAATCAGCAGCGCTGTCCCTACACTGTCTGATCCGGAGCGACTGTGTCCAAGATGGCGGCGCCCGGTTTTAAATACTCGAGGTGACGCTGTGCGGCCAGCCAATCACTGTAATGCCCACAACCAACATGGCTGCGGCATTACAGTGACTGGCTGGCAATCCCTGCATGTTCATTGACTCTGTAAAGAGCGCCAAACATGCAGGGCGGAGACCCGAGCTCCCGCCCGAGTAACCCGGAAATGCTCGGTGCTCGCCGAACATCCAGAGTAGCGTGATGCTCGGGCGAGTACTGAGCAGTGTCGAGCATGTTCGCTCAACACTAATAGTCTCCTTTTTTGTTGAGTTGAATTAATGGGAGTAATTTTTTTTAAATTAATTTTGTTAATGAACAAAAACTATTGAATGAAATGAAAAGATGTTTTTAATTAGTAATTAGGGGAGTTTTATATAAATATATTTTATGTATATTTTACCTTCACTGATGGCAAGAATGCACGTGTTACTGGATATGAGAGTATTTCAGTTTCTACACAGCCTATAGGGTGAGTAGGGTAAGGCCACGGCCCCATTCTCAGCATTTGGTCAGTATTCGGTCAGTATTTTTTCTCAGGAGTGGGAGCCAAAGCCAGGTGAGAAACAATCAGAGAAAAGATATAATAGAAACAAGTCACCAATAGAGATGAGCGTTGTTCTACTCGAACTGTTCGCCAAACTCAAATTCGAGCTGTTTTGGGCGGTGTTCGAGCCGTTCGGCGAACACGAACGATTTGAGAAAAATTCGGCTGTTCGAGGTTATGTTCGATAACTGTTCGTGCACCAAAATTATAACTGGATTTTTTCTCAGTAATGATGAAAATTAATGTTAATACGCAGTTTGAGTGTACAGCGGGGTGGGGGGAGGGGCAGGGGATGGATCTCTGCAGGAATAATGAAGATCTCCATTTTTTTTTCTCTTTCCCGCATTTACAGTGGGGAGGTGCAATCTGTCAGCCTATCAGCAGCGCACACACGGAGCGAAGTGCTTTTTTCACACAAGCAAGGGCATGTGTCATTGGCAGTGTATGTCACATGTCCTTGCCCTATAAGACCAAGCCATTTTCCCCGTCGCCACCATTTTCTCACTGCTGCAGATGCGTGTTAGACGTCACCGCTGTTGCTGTGTGCGCTATACCTTGTTAATTTCAAGCCAATTTTCTCACAAATCTACAGATAGCTTGGGAGTAGGGAATAGTTGTGATTGCAGTCCTTTTAATGACTAGGTTACAGCATTTCCTATGACTTTTATCAGGCAGGTTTGTGCTCTTAAATAGATAGATTGTGGGAGTAAAGACTAATTGTAATTGCAGTCCTTTTCAGGACTAGGTTACATCAGTTCCTATCAGTTTTTGCCAGGCAGGTCTGTGCCAGTGCTGTGCAAGTTTTTTTCACAGCATTTGGCTGAATCTAGCAAAGCTAATCCTTTTTGGCCTATTGCAGAGTGTGTTAGTCAGTGGAGTAGCCTATCTGTGTTGCAAGATATACCATCTGTGTATAGAATACCAATTTTTTTACTGCACCTAGTGAAGTAAAATCTTTTGGGCATAGCATCATTCTATTAGTCCATCTATACTGACCTCCATCAGGTTGCAAATTGAATATAATTTTTTTCTGCATCTAGCTCTGAAAAAATATTTAGGTTTCTAGCAGTGTGTGGGACTTGTTCTATTAGTCCATCTATACTGACCTCCATCAGGTTGCAAACTGAATATAATTTTTTTCTGTATCTAGCTCTGAAAAAATATTTGGCCTTCTAGCAGTGTGTGGGACTTTCTCTATTAGTCCATCTATACTGACCTCCATCAGGTTGCAAACTGAATATATTTTTTTCTGCATCTACCTCTGAAAAAATATTGGGCTTCTAGCTGTGTGTGGGACTTGTTCTATTAATCCATCTATACAGACCTCCATCAGGTTGCAAACTGAATATAATTTTTTTCTGCATCTATATCTGAAAAAATATTTGGGCTTCTAGCTGTGTGTGGGACTTGTCCTATTAGTCCATCTATACTGACCTCCATCAGGTTGCAAATTAAAAATAATTTTTATCTGCATCTACCTCTGAAAAAATATTTGGCCTTCTAGCAGTGTGTGGGACTTTCTCTATTAGTCCATCTATACTGACCTCCATCAGGTTGCAAACTGAATATATTTTTTTCTGCATCTACCTCTGAAAAAATATTGGGCTTCTAGCTATGTGTGGGACTTGTTCTATTAATCCATCTATACAGACCTCCATCAGGTTGCAAACTGAATATAATTTTTTTCTGCATCTACCTCTGAAAAAATATTTGGGCTTCTAGCTGTGTGTGGGACTTGTTCTATTAGTCCATCTATACTGACCTCCATCAAGTTGCAAATTAAAAATAATTTTTATCTGCATCTACCTCTGAAAAAATATTTGGGCTTCTAGCTGTGTGTGTGACTTGTTTTATTAGTCCATCTATACTGACCTCCATCAGGTTGCAAACTGAATATAATTTTTTTCTGCATCTAGCTCTGAAAAAATATTTGGCCTTCTAGCAGTGTGTGGGACTTTCTCTAATAGTCCATCTATACTGACCTCCATCAGGTTGCAAATTAAAAATAATTTTTATCTGCATCCAGCTCTGAAAAAATATTTGGCCTTCTAGCAGTGTGTGGGACCTTCTCTATTAGTCCATCTATACTGACCTCCATCAGGTTGCAAATTAAAATAATTTTTTGTCTGCATATAGCTCTGAAAAAATATTTTCCTTCTAGCAGTGTGTGGGACTTTCTCTATTAGTCCATCTATACTGACCTCCATCAGGTTGCAAACTGAATATATTTTTTTTCTGCATCTACCTCTGAAAAAATATTGGGCTTCTAGCTGTGTGTGGGACTTGTTCTATTAATCCATCTATACAGACCTCCATCAGGTTGCAAACTGAATATAATTTTTTTCTGCATCTACCTCTGAAAAAATATTTGGGCTTCTAGCTGTGTGTGGGACTTGTTCTATTAGTCCATCTATACTGACCTCAATCAGGTTGCAAACTGAATATAATTTTTTTCTGCATCTACCTCTGAAAAAATATTTGGGCTTCTAGCTGTGTGTGGGACTTTCTGTATTAGTCCATCTATACTGACCTCCATCAGGTTGCAAATTAAAAATAATTTTTTGTCTGCATCTAGCTCTGAAAAAATATTTGGCCTTCTAGCAGTGTGTGGGACTTTCTCTATTAGTCCATCTATACTGACCTCCATCAGGTTGCAAACTGAATATATTTTTTTTCTGCATCTACCTCTGAAAAAATATTGGGCTTCTAGCTGTGTGTGGGACTTGTTCTATTAATCCATCTATACAGACCTCCATCAGGTTGCAAACTGAATATAATTTTTTTCTGCATCTACCTCTGAAAAAATATTTGGGCTTCTAGCTGTGTGTGGGACTTGTTCTATTAGTCCATCTATACTGACCTCCATCAGGTTGCAAACTGAAAATAATTTTTTGTCTGCATCTAGCTCTGAAAAAATATTTGGCCTTCTAGCAGTGTGTGGGACTTTCTCTATTAGTCCATCTATACTGACCTCCATCAGGTTGCAAATTAAAAATAATTTTTATCTGCATCTACCTCTGAAAAAATATTTGGGCTTCTAGCTGTGTGTGGGACTTGTTCTATTAGTCCATCTATACTGACCTCCATCAGGTTGCAAACTGAATATAATTTTTTTCTGCATCTAGCTCTGAAAAAATATTTGGCCTTCTAGCAGTGTGTGGGACTTTCTCTATTAGTCCATCTATACTGACCTCCATCAGGTTGCAAATTAAAAATAATTTTTATCTGCATCCAGCTCTGAAAAAATATTTGGCCTTCTAGCAGTGTGTGGGACTTTCTCTATTAGTCCATCTATACTGACCTCCATCAGGTTGCAAATTAAAAATAATTTTTTGTCTGAATCTAGCTCTGAAAAAATATTTGGCCTTCTAGCAGTGTGTGGGACTTTCTCTATTAGTCCATCTATACTGACCTCCATCAGGTTGCAAACTGAATATATATTTTTTCTGCATCTACCTCTGAAAAAATATTGGGCTTCTAGCTGTGTGTGGGACTTGTTCTATTAATCCATCTATACAGACCTCCATCAGGTTGCAAACTGAATATAATTTTTTTCTGCATCTACCTCTGAAAAAATATTTGGGCTTCTGGCTGTGTGTGGGACTTGTTCTATTAGTCCATCTATACTGACCTCCATCAGGTTGCAAACTGAAAATAATTTTTTGTCTGCATCTACCTCTGAAAAAATATTTGGGCTTCTAGCTGTGTGTGGGACTTGTTCTATTAGTCCATCTATACTGACCTCCATCATTTTGCAAAATGAATATAATTTTTTTCTGCATCTAGCTCTGAAAAAATATTTGGCCTTCTAGCAGTGTGTGGGACTTTCTCTATTAGTCCATCTATACTGACCTCCATCAGGTTGCAAATTAAAAATATTTTTTATCTGCATCCAGCTCTGAAAAAATATTTGGCCTTCTAGCAGTGTGTGGGACTTTCTCTATTAGTCCATCTATACTGACCTCCATCAGGTTGCAAAATGAATTTAATTTTTTTCTGCATCTAGCTCTGAAAAAATATTTGGCCTTCTAGCAGTGTGTGGGACTTTCCCTATTAGTCCATCTATACTGACCTCCATCAGGTTGCAAACTGAATATATTTTTTTTCTGCATCTACCTCTGAAAAAATATTGGGCTTCTAGCTGTGTGTGGGACTTGTTCTATTAATCCATCTATACAGACCTCCATCAGGTTGCAAACTGAATATAATTTTTTTCTGCATCTACCTCTGAAAAAATATTTGGGCTTCTAGCTGTGTGTGGGACTTGTTCTATTAGTCCATCTATACTGACCTCCATCAGGTTGCAAACTGAAAATAATTTTTTGTCTGCATCTAGCTCTGAAAAAATATTTGGCCTTCTAGCAGTGTGTGGGACTTTCTCTATTAGTCCATCTATACTGACCTCCATCAGGTTGCAAATTAAAAATAATTTTTATCTGCATCTACCTCTGAAAAAATATTTGGGCTTCAAGCTGTGTGTGGGACTTGTTCTATTAGTCCATCTATACTGACCTCCATCAGGTTGCAAACTGAATATAATTTTTTCTACATCTACCTCTGAAAAAATATTTGGCCTTCTAGCAGTGTGTGGGACTTTCTCTATTAGTCCATTTATACTGACCTCCATCAGGTTGCAAACTGAATATATTTTTTTTCTGCATCTACCTCTGAAAAAATATTTGGGCTTCTAGCTGTGTGTAGGACTTTCTCTATTAGTCCATCAATAGTGACCTCCATCAGGTTGCAAATTGAATATAATTTTTTTCTGCATCTAACCCAGCCAATAGTTTTGGCCTAAAACCACAGTTTGGCCACTCAGCTCTGCTCGGTTCCCATCCATTGTTTTTTTTGTGCAAACAATTCCAGAGTTGTGAATTAGTTAACCACCAAAATGAGTGGAAAAAGGCCTGCTGCTGGTGGAAAGGGGAATAAGCGTGTTGGGAAGGGGAAAAAAGGTTGTGTCCGTGGGGTAGGTGTTAAAGCAACAGTAACATCTGCAGAAGAAAGACCATCTTCCAGCCAAACTAAAATGTCTACTTCTTTTAGCGGACAATGTGATAAGATCCCTTTCTTACGGCCACGCCAATCGCTACAAATTCCAGATGAGGCACAAAAACAGCAGGTGCTTCAACGGATATCAAGTGCTCCTTTAAGTGGGCTCTCCTCCACATCAACTTCAACATCACAAATACTCCAGTCCTCAAAGGTGTCACCCCAATCGCACTTGCTTCCTCACAGCTCCCAAATCTCCAGCTGCCCGTCTGAGTATGAGGTAGAACAGATGGTTGAGTCTGCAGAGCTGTTTACTCATACTATAGCCTGGGAATCAGAGGTCGACTCCAGCGTTTCTGTGAATCCAGACGAGGAAATGATCTGCACTGATGCCCAGAATCTTTATGAATCGGATCCAGGACCAGACGCAGAAGGTTCTGACCATAATGTAGACCCTCATTCCCAAACTGTAACTCCTGTTGGTGGAGACAATGAGGAAGACGATGATGAGACTCAAATACCTGATTGGAGCGACAACTTTAGTTTTTTGTCAGGGCAGGAACAGGTTGGCTCTGAGGACGACGGGTGTGATAACGCACAGGGTGATGATGATGAGGTTGGAGATCCCACTTACTGTCAACCCACAGTCAGCCAAGAGATGAGGTCAGCAGAGGAGGTGGTGGAAGATGCTAGTGACGACGAGGTCAGGTTGCGCCTTCCTGGACAGAGACGTAGTACTGGAAGCACGTCAACAACTGCATCCTCAAACACAACTCTGCCTCTCACCACAAGTCGTGGTGGCTCTTCAGGTCGCATGGGTGCTAAGCCTTGCATAGCCTGGGCATTTTTTCAGATCGATAAAGATGACCCAACTCGTGTTATCTGTAACATTTGTCAGCAAAAGCTAAGTAGAGGCCAAAAAATACATAGTTTGAGTACTTCATGCATGAACCGGCACATGGACATGAAGCATAAGTTGCAGTGGGAAGCTCAGTGTGCTACAATGCGGCCTAGCCGGCCGGGCCAACCACCGTCTGCCATATCTTGTGCATCCGCGGCCTCTTCATCCTCTGTGACTGGGGGGACAGCAGTCACACCTGTTTTGGAGCGCAGACCTGCCACCTCTTTACCCGCAACAGCCAGCGTGATTGGCAGGTCATAATTTTCTTTGGAGGTGGTAACACCAGCTGGTGTTGAGCGCTGTCCGACATCGATAGCACCACCTTTGGATCAAGGCAACCTAACATGTCCGCCTGCATCTTTCTCACAGACTGGCAGTTTGCCGGGGACACCCTTATCAACCCCGTCTAAGCACAATAGCCAGCCCTCGGTCCCTCAGATGTGGACAAGTAAAAGACCATTTCCTCCTAGCCATGAGAAAGCTAAGAGGTTGAATTTCACCATCTGCAAGCTCTTGGCTACAGAAATGCTGCCTTTCCGCCTGGTGGACACAGAGGATTTTCGAGACCTTATGTCCGTCGCAGTGCCCCAGTACCAGATGCCCAGTCGGCACTACTTCTCAAAGAAAGGTGTGCCTGCGCTCCACCAGCATGTCGCACCCAACATCACCGCTTCTTTGAGAAACTCTGTGTGTGACAGGGTGCATTTCACCACAGACACTTGGACGAGTAGGCATGGACAGGGGCGTTACATGTCGCTGACTGGGCAATGGGTAACTATGGTCACAGCAGGACATGGGGCTGCTGTCCAAGTCTTGCCGTCCCCACGAGTTGTGCGTCAATCCTCTTTATGTCAAAGTTCCTCCACTGCTTCTGCCTCCTCAACCTCCTCTCGGTCTTCCACCTGCACCCAAAGCCTGTCTGGTCATGCCACAAGCTTTCTAACTGCGCAGAAGGGATCCTGCACACCTCCTTACTATGCTGGCAGTAGGGCTCAACGTCATCAGGCGGTTTTTACTTTGAAATGTCTGGGAAATGTGAGTCACACAGCTGAGGAGTTGTGGTCAGCTCTGGAGAACCAATTTCATGAATGGTTGTCTCCACTGGACCTGAAACCAGGGAAGGCCGTGTGCGACAATGCTGCAAACCTGGGTGCGGCCCTTCGCCGGGGCAATGTCACACACGTGCCTTGTATGGCTCACGTGTTGAACCTGGTTGTCCAGCAATTTTTAGCCCACTATCCCAGACTAGATGGCCTTCTGCAGAGGGCACGGTCGCTGTGTGCTCACTTCCGCCGTTCGCATCCCGCAGCTCAGCTTACATCTCTACAGAAGTCGTTGGGCCTGCCACTTCACCGGCTAAAATGCGATGTGCCTACCCGGTGGAATTCAACTCTGCACATGTTGCAGCGACTGTGGCAGCACCGAAAAGCCCTGGTGCAATACGTTCTGACGTATAGCCTGGGCCAACGAGATCCGGAGGTGGGGCAAATCACGCTGGAGGAGTGGTCTCAGATCAGGGACCTATGCACCCTTCTGCACAGTTTTGAAATGGCGACGAAGATGTTTAATGCTGACGATGCCATTATCAGCATGACTATTCCGGTGATTTACATGCTGGAGCACATGTTAAACAGAATTCGGAGTCAGGTGGTGGCACAAGAGGAGGTGGAGGAAGTAGAGGAGGAGGAGTTGTATGCGGAAGGGCTAATATCTGCAAGGTCCAGATGGTCGGCAGCACCAAGGCAGCAGGCATGTGAGGGTGGGGGAGATGGTTTTACCAGGGCGCATGGTAGCAGCCAAACTAGTGAGGAAGGTGCAGGAGCCCAGGAAGAAGTGGAGGACGAACTGATGGAAGACTCATCAGATGAGGGAGACCTTGATCACATTTCTGTTGTGCGAGGTTGGGGGGAGAGGACAGAGGAAGGAAGCATGATTGTTACCTCGCCACCAACACAACAGGGACTTGGTGCTCCTGGATGCGCAACACACATGAGTGCCTTCTTGCTGCACTACCTGCAACATGACCCTCGAATTGTGAGAATTAGAAATAATCCTGACTACTGGGTTGCCACACTGTTAGATCCCCGGTACAAAAGTAAATTTGCAGAAATTATTCCTGCCATAGAAAGGGATGCACGCATGCAGGAGTATCAGCAGAGACTGTTGCAGAATCTTACATGTGCTTTTCCACAAAACACCAGTGGTGCACGTAGTGAATCTCACAGTTCCAACTTGCCAACCGTGGGACCGTCAAGTGTTCAGCACTCAAACCGTAACAGAACCACAGTATCTGCTGGTAACATCAATTTTGCGGAATCATTTCACCACTTTTTTAGCCCATCCTTTGCAAGGCCACAGGAGACAAGAAGTCTGACACATAGTCAACGCCTAGAGACGATGGTACAGGAGTATCTCCAAGTAAACATTGAAACCATGACTGTGTCACTGGACCCTTGCTCTTTTTGGGCTTCCAATCTGGATAAATGGCCGGAGCTAGCCACTTACGCCTTGGAGATCTTGTCATGCCCCGCAGCCAGCGTTCTGTCTGAACGTGTGTTCAGCGCTGCTGGTGGTGTGCTGACAGATAAGCGCACGCGGCTTTCCACTGATATTGTAGACAGACTCACGTTCATAAAGATGAACAAATCATGGATCCGAAACGACTTTTCTACCCCTGTGTCATCCTGGGGAGAGTAAAAGCTTGATGATTGGTTAAAATCACCCTACCAACCGTTTTAAGCTTTCAAATTACTAATCATGTTTATCTGTATCTTGACTGGAAAATAATTTGGGCTTTGTTGCAGTGTGCAGCACTGATCCTATTAGCCCATCTATACTAAGCTCCACCAGATTTAAAATTAATAATAATTTGCAGCTGCATCTAGCCCGGAAAATAATTTTGGGGCTCCGAGATGCGCAAGACACATAAGTGCCTTCTTGCTGCCCTACCTGCAACATGACCCTCATATTGTCAGAATTCGAAGTAATCATGACTACTGGGTTGCCACACTCTTAGATCCCCCAAACTTTTCGATCAACCTTTTCATTTTAATAAAGACCAAAAAAATGGTCATTTTTGAAATTATAAGCATTAGCAGGTTATTAGAAACTGAAATCAAACAGTTTTCAACTCAAAACTTTATTCTAGGTGATGTTACATTTTCACATAGGACCCCTTGTTCGAAAGGAGCTTCTGAACTCTCTCTTCCATTGAATTTGTCAGGTTTTGGATGGTTTCTGCTTCAATTGTTTTGCATGAGGACAGAATACCCTCCCAGAGCTGTTGCTTAGATGTGAACTGCCTCCCGCCATCATAGACACTCCTTTTGATGATGCTCCAGAGGTTCTGAATGGGGTAGAGGTCAGGGGAGCATGGGGGTCACACCATAAGTTTGTCCCCTTTTATGCCCATATCAGCCAGAGATGCAGATGTTTTATGTGCAGCATGAGATGGTGCATTATCATGCAAAAAAATGATCTTGCTGTGAAATACATGGTTCTTCTTCTTGAACCATGGCAGGAAGTGCTGTTTGAGAAAATCCACATACATTATGGAGTTCATCTTTAGCGCCTTCAGGGATCCTAAAGGGGCCGACAATTTCTCTCCCCATGATTCCAGCCCAAAACATTACTCCACCTCCTCCTTGTTGGCGCTGTAGCCGTGTTTGCGTGGGGTGTCCATCAACCAGCCATCCTCCACTCCATCCATCTGGACCATCGAGCGCTGCATGGCACTCATCCGTGAACAAAACAGTTTTGAAATCAGTCTTCATGTAATGTTTGGCCCACTGGAGCCGTTTCTGCTTGTGTGAAGTGGATAGAGGAGGTCGACAGGATGGCGTATGCACAGCTGCAAACCTCTGAAGGACCCTGCATCTTGTTGTTCGGGGGACGTTGGAGGCACCAGCAGCTTCAAAAACTTGTCTGCTGCTATGACAAGGCTTTTTTGCCGCTGCTCTTTTAACCTGACGTAATTGCCTGTAGGAAAGAGTCCTCAATTTGCCCTTATCAGCACGCACACGTGTGTACTGTGAATCAGCTACATACTTCTTGATTGCCAAGACACTTCATCCTGATCATCGCACAATGTTGATTGTAGTCATGCCTTGACCTAAACACTCCACAATTTGTTGCTTCTCAGCAGCCGACACATCCTTTTTCTTTCCCATTTTGGCAGAAAATGTAGGCTGCTTAATAATGTGAGACAGCCTTCTTAAGTAGTCTTGCCTTTCATTGGACACACCTGCCAAACTAATTAGCACAGGTGTCTGCAATTGCTTACAGTGATATAAAGAGCCCTGACACACATCACCATCAATGAGTTTAACTGACAAACAAACAAATTCTTCCCTTATCACTCCTAAACACTTTTTGCATAATAATTTGGAACACAGTGTACATGTGCTTTTCCACAAAACACCAGTGGTTCACGTAGTGAATCTTACAGTTCTAACTTGCCAACCGTGGTCTGTATGGAGTTGTTCAATAAAGGGCCCAAAATTAAGATAACATAGATGGGAGAGTTCTCTATGAATAGGAATTCCTAAGTATTTGATACCCTGTGAGGGCCAGGCAAAGGGAAATTTGGACTGGATGGAATCCTATATGGATTTGGGGAGGGAGACATCGAGGGCCTCAGACTTCGCTGCATTGATTTTAAAATTTGACCATGTAACAAAGTGATCTATTTCAGCCATAACAGCATGGATGGATATATGTGATTGAGTGATATATACTAGGACATCATCAGCAAATAGAGAGCACTTGTACTCGGTGCCTCCCACCTCAATCCACCTAATATTGGGGTTATGGCGAATTGATGAGAGCAGGTGCTCCGTCACTAGGATGTATAAGAGAGGGGACAGAGGACATCCCTGCCTTGTCCCATTGGTGATTGTGAAAGGTGATGAAAATGTTCTGATGCACCCCCTGGGCCTTGGGACACCCGGAGCCGGACCCTTTTTGGTGGATGCTGGTGGTTGTAGTCTTCGTGGCGGCGACCCGGTTCCGTGGCTCAGGGTGGTCAAACCAGTGGCAGAACTATTTATGTGGTTTTGATGTTTAAATGTCCGACTACGCCACCCGTGGATTGCGGTCAGAGTGAACCGCCGCTGCAGGGCAGACCGCTGAGGCTGGTGTTGTGGGTGCAGCCGAGCATAGCATAACTCCGCACGGGAGGAGTATAGCCTCAGGGCAGTGTATGCGGAGGATGGGGGTGATGGTGCAGGGCAGCAGCAGTAACGACACGGAGTCAGTGATGCAGTCCAGGGCCTTTACTCACAGTTCTTATTATCCAGACCACGTCTGCAGGTAACGGCTGCCCACGTCGTACTGTGCTCACCAGGTGAGGGGCTCAGACAACTCCCAGATAACTTTGGAGCGCTTCACAGGACCCCCTTTGTGTGTCCTTTGTCTGGCCTTTCTTACCAACCCTTCTGTCCGGCTGCCTCGGGCCTCCTCTTGGTAAACTTGGCGCCAGTTTCCCTGACCCTATGTGCTGCCCTCCTAGCGGGTGTAGCGAGGGGCTGCACCACATAAATTGTCACAGCCTCCGGTTTCTAGCTGAGGGTCGTTTCCTGCCTCCACTAGTTTCGGGGACCGGTCTCCCCCTTTGGCCTGACCCCTCGATGCAGGTGGATTCGGGCGTGCAGTGGCGACTCGCCCGTCCGCACCCCTGGGATCCCTTCATTCCTCGTTCCTGGAGCCTTCTCCGCTCCTCTTCCTTCCTTCTCCCTCTTCCAGGCCTGGGCCTCTGTTACTAGGCCTGCCTCCGGAGCAGAGCTCATGCAGAGCCCCTGCTCCCTGCCACTTCTGCTCAGACTTCTCTGCACTGAACTAAGATGGTGCCCACCTTTTATACTCCCTTCTCAATGCACCCAGGAACTGCTTCCTCCCTGCTCCTGCACTACAGGGTTCCCCTTCCTCAGTGTTCCCTCCCCCCACTCCAGCCAGGGACAGGGACTGTCATGCCCATCTCAGGGGCATATTGGTCGCCCTGCCCCACGGCAATGTGGTGTAATGTATGCAGGTGTCGGGTCCTGATCCACACTCCATCCTTACCTGAGAGTGAGATATCACACCTCTGGGTGAGGTGCAGTACCTCTGTAGCAACCGAGCCCTCAGGGTGCTACAGTTCCATTTATCTTCAGCCTAGGTGACGTATTGCGATACAGGGCCGTGATTTTGGCTATAAAAGGGTCCACTAGACCCCTACCCCAAGCTTTTTAAGAGAATCATATATGGCGTGCCAGGAGACTCTATGGAATGTTTTCTCAGCATCCAACGAGAGTATCTAATTACAAATGTTTAACTGCATCTAGCCCAGGAAATACTTTGTGCCTAGTAGCAGTGTCTGCTAGTCAGCGGATTATCCCGGCTGTTAAGCAAGCTACACCACCTGTAGTTTGGACACTTAATTTTTTCAAAGGAAATGCTTCGGGACCACGGGATACTCAGTGAAGAGCATCAGGAGGCACCCCAAGGCATAGGGGCTGGGACTGGCAGTAGGATGCCTTGCGGTGGACAGCCGAGCTCGATCCTTATAAAAGCTTTTTAACTGCAGCAGCTTTAGTGGACGCTACTGGAGCTGGAATTACGTGGCTGCTGGCATGAGACTTGCCCTCCAATAGATCCTTGTAAATGAATTTAAAGTGTATTCATTCAAATTAGAGAGACAATTTAAATTAAAAAGCTTAGAGCTGCCTCCACCACAGGGGGGCTCGCTCGACCCACCAGCGGACAGGCACCAGTATTGGGAGAGGGGGGCTGGCCGTCAGGGTTCACCGCGGCTCTGGCACAAACCCGGCGACACGGAGGTGGCACGGGCAGGAGCGGACTGAACGTGTCGGCTTCTCACTTTTTGGATTTTAGAAGGGCATGACATGCCTATATCTGTGTCTCCCCCTCCTTTTACTCCTCCACCTCTTTTCTTTTCTCATGACTATATGTACTTGTCACTTTTCCATGTGTTAGTTGTGTCTTCTGAGCAGTTTGTCAGCTTTTGGACACCTTTGAAGGTGTTTTCTATGTGTTTCTATGTGTTTTTGTTTGCCTGCCATTGGTTTTAATGGTGTTCGAAGGTGTTCGACGAACAGTTCGACGAACAGTTCGGCGAACACACGGGTGTTCGACGAACCGAACCGAACTCGAACACTACGGGGGTGGCTCAACACTAGTCACCAATTCTGCATTTTTCACCCACTCCTGGTTTTGTCTCCCACTCCTGAGAAAAAATACTGACCAAATACTGATCGTGGGGCCGTGGCCTTAAGAGGAGTGTTGCATTGAAGAAAAACAGAAGTGACCGCTGCTTGATTGCCATTACTCATAGTAGTCCATCTTCTCCACTGGAGCTCACAAGCTAAATTGCAAATTAACTTTTTAGTATTTTTTTTTGGTTTCTTTGTATGCATAGAAATCCACGCAAACATGGAAAGCGAACAAATTTAATGAAAGAAAAAATAAGGAGAACATCATCACTAAAGTCATTTTCAGGCAGCTGCTAAGTCTCCAAGTGAAAAAGTATAGAAACACGTCACCACTTCTGCATTTTTCACCCACTTCTGGTTTTGGCTTACAATTACTGAGGTAAAAAACTCACCAAATACTCAACATATGCCAAGACTCCAGTTCTCATATGGTATCCCATACCAAAAAAAAGTTAGCAGTTGCCATGTGAGAATAGGAGGTAAAGAAGAACAAGGGACATTAAGTTTCAAGCTTGAAAATGGCTCCATGGTAGAGCTGAAATGAGACACGTCTCTAAGACTCGGGTGAATAAACAGCTTTCTTTGAATCTTGGTGCGCTGCTTAAATTTTTGTACACAAATAAAAACCAAGAAGAATTGTTCAGGTCACCTCATCAAAAATTGTGAACTCCCATGATGTGCACAGACATTGGATCATTCTTGAAGAGGATGAGGGTTCGGCCACGTTCACGCATTCAGTATTTGGTCAGTATTTTACATCAGTATTAGTAAGCCAAAACCAGGAGTGGAACAGAGGAAAAGTATAATAGAAACAAGTCCCCACTTCGGTATTTTTCACCCACTCCTGGTTTTGGCTTACAAATACTGATGTAAAATACTGACCAAGTACTGAACGTGTGAATGTGGCCTAATGCATATAGAAAAATAATTATTTCTGTCCCGCACTCAGTCACTAAATAAAAAATATATTTGCTTCATAACTCTATTACAAGGATGATGTATAAAAAAAAAATACACAAGAAAAACCCTACATGTTTTGAACCTGAAAATATAACCTGTTCTTAATCATGGTATTGGTGTAAATCCATTTTATGCTCTCTTTCTATGTTTGAATCCAGAATAACTACACTGAAAAGACCCCGACAAAACTGGGTGTGTTTTTGTTAGCAATTAATAAACAAGTTTGCAATACAAAGCCCATGTGAAATTTAATAAAAACACACTTTAGTGCAAGGTGCATTTAATGGAATAATAATGCAAAAACATTTTTCATTGAAGATTGACTGCTGGACAAAAATCATTGTTTTCCTATTTTATGTTTGTTACCAAACTTTGTGCAGATGTGGCCCTTGGATAGATTTAAACACTAGATACCATTACTGCAAGGCAACAAATTAACAATAGAAATATCTGTATTCATAGCTGCTTTATTAGTAATGTTCTTTTGAGTCTTTAGCTGTAGATGTGGGCAGACATTTTGGTCCTTTACTAATTTAATTTTATGGGTACATTAATTTTTACCATTGTCACTGTCAGGTACCTTAGACCTATTCCTAAGTTCCCTGGCTGGGGCAGAGTGGCTTACTGGTGCCACTTTGACCTCCAGCACAACATGCCTCACTTGTCTCTCAAAGATAAGACATCTAAAATCAAAGAACATCTTAGGCTAAGTGCCTACGATGCAGAAATGCTCCGGATTTTTCCTGAGCGTTTCTGCATCTCCCTGGCAGAAAAAACGCATGCGGATTTTGCATGCGTTTTTTCTGCCAGGGACAAGTGTTTGTGAAGCGTTTTTAGCAAGCGATTTTAGCTTGGATTTTATTTAGTGTGACGAAGTTAGTTAAAATAAAGGATAAAAATTGTAAAAAAACAAACAAAAAAAACAATATACTCACCTTTCGATGGCCTCCGGTCTCCTTATCCGATGTGTCCGGTCTCCCCTGTGTCTCGTGGTGGTCTAAAAGGACCTTCCATGACGTCATTTAATCATATGACAGGTCACGTGACCGCCGGCTTCAGCGGTCGCGTGACCCGTCACATGACTAAATGACGTCATGGAAGGTCCTTTTAGACCATCGCGAGCTGCCGGGGAGACCGGGGGGCCATCACAAGGTGAGTATAATGTAATTTTTTATTTTAAATTCTTTTTTTTTACAGGTACTATGGTACCCGGGTCTGGAGGAGAGTCTCCTCTTCTCCAGACCCGGGTACCATCCGCACATTGAATTGCTTGAAATCCGCATGTGCACATGTAGTCATGCGGATATTAAGCGATTCAATGCAAGTCAATGGCGGCAAAATCGCCGCGATTCCGCAAAATAATTGGTAGTGCTGGGGATTTTTCCGCAATGATAATCCGCTGCGGAAATTTCCACAGCATGTGCACAGCACATGCGGATTATTATTGGGGAACATTGCAGACCTTCTACCAAGCGTTTTTTAAGCGTTTCTGCGGCAGAATTTCCGCTGCGGAAACGCTTGAAAAACGCATAGTGGGCACACAGCCTTATAGTTTCACTGGCCTTTCCTTTATTCTTATATCATCAGTTCATTTGTCAGAACTAGCAATATATCTTGGCTTTCTCAGACAGTAGTAATTAGGAGGATGTTATGCTACAGTAGGTTGATTGTTGCATCCGGCTGTTAAAATAATTTCAATAAATATATTATTTTTTGAAATAGTGCTGAAAAGAAGATAAAAGAGGATGTATATATATCAAGTAGACAGTTATTATGTTAAATAGAACAAAAGCTAGCTGTTAGTTGAAAATGTACATTATTTTCTACTATTTCCTGTGATTTGCATTCTTCATAAGACAATTTTCAACTTTGACTTTTTGTTCTCTTCCTTCAGGAACAAAACTTAGTTTTCGGTAAAATAATAAAACAAAGTGTAAACGTATTTTGGGCTGTACTTTAATCTCAATTTAAACACCATTTAAATATCTCTGCAGGGCACCATTAAATCCTCTCAAGTCTTCATTCCCTATACTTATTCTAACTATCCTGTTAGGGTTGAAACTAAACCAAGCCATGCTGTCAGCTTTTATAGCTAATTTGTGAAAACAGTTTTATTTTGCTGCATGTACGGAGAATAATATATCTTCTTAATTTGCCCATATAGATACTTTTGCTGTCAGTTGAACAGTCATTCATTCCTTGACTCCCCTATAACTATTTACATTTCTTCTTGCATGTTGCAGATTTCTAAAAAAAAAGATCAAAGATTTTGATATTATGTAGTGGTAGGTCAATATGTAACTGAGGGTTTCAAGGCCTTTTAGCAAGGGTGTATGGCAATTAACAGTCTTTAGCCAGAAATATGCTTCAGATTAAGGATCCTACCAACCATTGTCAAATTACAGTGGCTTGCAAAAGTATTTGCCATTTTTTGTTTTGCTACCTCACAACCTGGAAATTCACTGTTTTTTTGAGGGTTTGCATCAGTTCATGTAAAGAGCATACCTACAACATTTGGTTTTCTTTTAATTTTGAAGCAAACAACTAATAGGGCAAAATAACTGAAAACTTCAGTGTGCATAACTATTCACCCCTCTAAAGTCAGTACTTTGTAAAGTCTCCTTTTACAGCAATTACAACTGCAAGTCACTTTGGATAAATCTCTATGAGCTTGCCACGTCTTGCCACTGGAATTTTTGCCCATTCCTCAAGGCAAAACTGCTCCAGCTCCTTCAAGTTAGATGGTTTCGTCTGATGAACAGCAATCTTCAAGTCTGACCACAGATTCTCAATTGGATTAAGGTCTTCCATCCATCTTCCCCTTGACTCAGACCATTTTCCCTTTCCCTGCTGCCAAAAAAACATCCCCAAACCACCATGTTTCACTGTGTGGATGGTGTTCTTGGGAAGATGAGCTGTGTTGGTTTGGTGCCACACATAGTGTTTACCTTGGTGGCCAAACCAATTTAAACTTTGGTCTCATCTGACCACAGCACCTTCCTCCATACATTTGGGGGATCTCCCACATGTCTTTTGGCAAACTGAAACGAGCCTTACAATTATTGTGTGTAATTAAACACTTTTTTTCTGCCCACTCTTGCATAAAGGCCACCTCTATGGAGAGTATGACTTATTGTGGTCGTATGGACAGATACTCCAGTCCCTGCTTGGGAACTCTGCAGCTCTTTCAGGGTTACCTTTGGTTTCTGTGCTGCCTCTCTGATTAATGCCCTCCTTGCCCAGGCTGAGAGTTTTGGTGGGCGGCCCTCTCTTGCCACATTTGTTGTTGCACCATGTTCTTTCCATTTGATGATAATGGTTTTGATGGCTCTGCGTGAGATCATTAGAGATTGGGATATTTTTTTATAACCCAACACTTCTTTCTTTCTTAATAATCTTTTTTTTATTTATATAGCGCCAACGTATTCCGCAGCACTTTACAATTCAGACAATTTTACAGACATTATGGGCACTGTCCCCATTGGGGCTCACAATCTACATTCCCTATCAGTATGTCTTTGGAGTGTGGGAGGAAACCAGAGAACCCAGAGGAAACCCAAGCAAACACGGAGAGAACATACAAACTCCTTACAGATGTTGTCCTTGGTGGGATTTGAACCCAGGACCCCAGCACTGCAAGGTACTTCCCAACAACTTTGTCCCAGACTTGTTTGTAGATCTCCTTAGTCTTCATGCTGTTGTTTGGTTAGTGGTGCCTCTTGCTTAATGGTGTTGCAGCCTCTGTGGTCTTTCAGAAAAGGTGTGTATATACTGACAGACCAAGTGACACTTAGATTGCACACAGGTTGACTTCCTTTAACTAAGCATGTCAATTATGAAGGTAATTGCTTGCACCTGATCTTTTTAGGGTCTTCATAGCAAAAGGGGTGCACATATCCACATGCCAGATTTTAGTTATTTTATCCCATGAATTTAATTGATGCCTATATTATTCTCACTTCACTTCACTAACTTAGACTATTTAGTGCTGATGCATCACACACAAATCAGATTACAAAATATTTAAACACAGGTTGTAATGTAACAAAATAGGTAAAAAGCCTAGGAGGGGTGAATACTTTCTCAAGCCACTGTATGAGAAAAAAAGATAGCCTGGTTAATAGATAGATGACAGATGTGTAGTGCTTCAACATAAAAAAAGTTCTACAGACTCAGAATGCAAAGTGTAAACAAAGTCTACGTTGATGTAAAAATTCAAACAAGGGGCACAAAAATTGTAATGGCTTCTCTCTGTCTAAAGGCAGAAAACGTATCAGTTGTGAACTGGTACAACACTTGTAGGTCATTATAGAATAAGCAGTGACATCTTCCTGGGAAATCTCAGTGACATTTTTGAGGGTAGTCCGTTTATGGCTATCCTCATCCCTAAGTCTCTATATCAGGGAAGTTTTACCTCACTTTCAATGGCAGTAGTCTTTGCAGCCCACTCAGCAACTAACTAATCTTAATTATCATAGGTGATGGTGTTGGAAGGGATAGCTATTGGGGAACAAGCAATTTGGCTGACAGCTGTACCGTAAAGATGTGCTTTGGCTGGTTTACTTTCTGGGAAGCTTCATCTCTAATATATGCCTTAACATGCGGTCTCACAAATTTGAAAGTATTTTGTGGAGCGTGGTTTTCCTCACTTATTTTGAAAATTTTCAATCCTTGGAGTATTAAGAAAATGCTACATTTGTAGAGTATTATGATACCACCCTCCAAGGCCCGGTCACTGCCATTATTAACCACTTCTCCACCTGGCTTCTACACGTTCTCTCTGTTTACATTCCGACCATCATCTTGAGTGACTTCAACATCCCCACTGACCCCTGCCTGTCGGCAGCCTCCAAACTCCTGTCGCTCACTTCAGTCTTTGGTCTTACTGAGTGGTCCTCTGCAGCCACTCACACAGACGAACATACATTAGACCTTATCTTCACCCGCTTCTTCTCCTATCAAATCTGACAACCTCACCTCTCCCCTATTTGATCACCATCTACTCACTTTCTCATTCCTGTCCTCTTCACCTACTATCACACTGTTGGGTATAGACCTTCTGCGTGACGGACCAGGCTTTCCCTGAATGGGTGGGTACTAGTGCCTACTGGGTAGTCTCCTGCCCTCTACTGGTGAGGTGAGACTTGGCTGCCAACAGACACCAAGAACCATGCTGGGGCAGTCCCTGGATGCCACGCTCCATCAAGGAGCCAGACGATGCACGGCGAGACGGATGAGAAGGGGAGCACTGGCACTAGGGAAAGGTAAGGGGGCAACCCATGAGACTTTCCCTGCATATCCCTGAGCTCTCTGACATTTTTTCTTAGCTCTATTCTAACACTGTCCTTTAAATCTTCACTCCATGACACAGACAATGCCAATGTTTTCTACAATGCCACATTGACATCAGCTGTTGACTCAGTTACCCCTCTCATGCATGGCAGAGTGCAATGAACCAATAGACAACCCTGGCACAACAACCTCACTAAAAATATTCGGCAAGTGCCTAAGGTTGTAGAGCGGCACTGGAAGAAAACACATTCACAAGACAACTTCACTTCATTCAAACAAGCAACTTTCACGTTCAAGTCGGCCCTCACCTCTGCTAAGCAGGACTACTTAACAACCCTCATATCTACTTTAACCCATAACCCCAGTTATTCAACACTCTTAACTCCCTCCTCCGCCCACCACTGCCCCCTGCGACCTCCTTCATCTCTGCAGAAGACTTTGCCGCACATTTCAAAAGCAAGATCGACCAAACCAGGCAAGTTTTTACTGTTCAGCCACCACAACCCCTATTTATAACAGCCTACTATCCTCCCATAACCTTCCTCCCACCATCACTAACAGAGACTCATCTTCTCTCCAACTCACACCTCACCACTTCTGCCTTTGACCCGATTTCATCCCACCTCCTCCCCAACCTCACCAGCATGCTTATCCTGGCCCTAATCGATCTCTCCAACTTACCTTACCTTCTGCTTTCAAACATGCCATGGTCACACCCTTCCGGAAAAAACATCCCTCGACCTGACCTCTACGTCTAGCTGTTTTCTCATTTCACTGCTCCTGTTCTCCTCCAAGCTCCTCGAACGGCATGTCCATGCTGAACTTTCCTCCCACCTTTCATCTAACTCACTCTTTGACAACCAACAATCTAACTTCCATTCCTACCACTCAACCAAAACGTCCCTAACCAAAATTACTAATGACTTACTGCCAAAGCTAACAGACAATCCTCTATACTCCTCCTTCTAGACCTGTCCTTTGCCTTTGGCACAGTCAACCTCTCCCCCCTACTACAAATCCTTGGCATCAAAGACCTTGCCCTCTCTTGGATCTCCACATACCTTTCCAACCACACAATTAGTGTCTCCCACTCCCATAATACCTCCTCATCCTGCCCTCTCTCTGTCGGTGTCCCTTAAGGCTCTGAACTGGGAGCCCTACTTTTCTCAAGCTATACCTTTGGCCTGGGACAACCCATGAAGTCCAAAGACTTCCAATACCACCTATATACTGATGACACTCAGATCTACCTCTCTGGCTCAGACATCACCTCTTTGCTGTTCAGAATCCCAGAGCTTCTTTCAGCCATATCATCCTTCTCATCATGCTTCCTAAAGCTGAATGTGGACAAAACCGAACTTTATCATCTATTCTTCATCTCACCCAACTCCTCTTCCCATTCTATCTATCAAAATAAATGACATTACTTTCCCCTGTACCAAAAGTTTGCTGCCTCTGAGTAACCCTCGACTCTGCCCTCTCCTTCAAACCACACATCAAAGCTCTTACCACCTCCAACTCAAAAATATTTCAAAAGTCCATCCTTTCCTCAACCCTCAATCTACAAAATGTTAGTGCATGCCCTCATCATCTCCCGCCTCGACTATTGTAATATCTGTCTCTGTGGCCTCCCTGCTAACACTCTCTTGTCTCTCCAGTCCATCTTTCACTCTGCTGCCTGACTAATCCACCTCTTACCTCACTACTCCTCCACTTGTCCCCTGTGCAAATCCCTTCATTGGCTCCCAATTTTCCAATGAATCCAGTTCAAACTACTAACATTGACTTACAAAGCCTACCATAATCTGTCTTTTCTGTATATATCTCCGAACTAATCTCTCATTATCTTCCAACACGTAATCTCCTGTCTTCCCAGGTCCTCCTTCTCTCTTCCAGACTTATACGTTCCTCATGCAATCACCTCCAAAACATCTGCCAAGTATCCCCCATCCTCTGGAAATCTGTGCCCCAACATGTCCGATTATCTACTACATTCAGAACTTTCAGACGGAACCTGAAAATGAATCTCTTCAAGAAAACTTACAGCCTGCACTAATTCACCTCATGAAGCTGCCGCAACTCCCCTAACCTATGCCCATTATCCTGTAGAATATAAGCCCACCAAGGGCAGACACCTCCCCCTTCTGTACCAGTCTGTCATTGCTAGTTTGTTCAGTGTCAGTTTTATTTGTATTTTGTATATAACCCCTTCTCATATACAGCACTATGGAATCAATGGTGCTATAAAAATAAATAACAATAATATTGAATACAGTTAGACATGACCCCTATTATTTAAAGATTTAGTAAATCTCAAACAAAATATTCACAAAATAGGTTAACAGTCACCTTGAAGTATGGATAAAGTTGGTATACAAGCAATGTGTAGGAGCATGTTCACACTGGCCCATTACACAAACAAAACCTAAGCTAGAAACAAAATTAATATATACCGTATTTTTCGGACCATAAGATGCACTTTTTTCCTCCCAAATTTTGGAGGAAAATGGGGGGTGCGTCTTATAGTCTGAATGTTGGGGGGGGGTGTATATTTATGTGTTTATGTGTGGTGTGGGGGGAGCGGTATCGGTAGAGGAGCGGGGCACAGGAAGCTGCAGCCTACACTGTCCCCGCTGCTAAAGAAAATGAATATTCAGTGCTCCCCACGCCCATGGGGCGTGGGGAGCACTCAATATTCATGCTCCTTAATAGTGGTATACAGTGTAGCCGCGCTGTGGCTCCTGCTGCTGCCGGCTATCTCCTGTGCCCTCTGTTAAAGGGCATGAATATTCAATCTCTCTCCACGCCCATGGGCATGGGAGGGGGTGAATATTCATGCCCTTTAATGAGCGGGCACAGGAGATAGCCGGCAGCAGCAGCAGCCGCAGCGCGGCTCCGCTGTGTGCCGGCTATGAAGGAGAGTGAAGTCACGGCTCCCCGCGCACACAGTCCCGGAGTGGGGAACAGTGTCTTCCGGCAGCTGATCTCTCCTTGTGAGCCGCGCATGGCAATGATGTCATTCACGGCTCACATGGAGAGATCAGTGCAGGCAGACCAGACCCAGCGCTGGAGGAGAGAAGAAAGGTGAGTAGGCGTGTTTATTTTTTTTTTATGTGCTGCCTGATGGGGATTAGGGGGACCATGCATACTAGGACAGGGATTAGGGGTGCTATGCATACCAGGACAGGGATTAGGGGTGCCATGCATACCAGGACAGGGATGAGGGGTGCCAAGCATACCAGGACAGGGATGAGGGGTGCCATGAATACCAGGACACGGATGAGGGGTGCCATGCATACCAGGACAGGGATTAGGGGTGCCATGCACACCAGGATAGGGATGAGGGGTGCCATGCATACCAGGATAGAGATGATGGGTGCCATGCATACCAGGATAGGGACTAGGGGTGCCATGCATACCAGGACAGGGATGAGAGGTACCATGCATACTAGAACAGGGATGAGGGGTGCCATGCATATCAGGATAGGTATGAGGGGTGCCATGCATACCAGGATAAGGATGAGGGGTGTCATGCATACCAGGATGAAGGGATGCCAGACATACCAGGATGGGGATGGGGACCACATATAAAGGAAGGGGGGCGGCTTATATACCAGGATGGGGGATATTGTCAGAATTGGGGGACATTACCCCTATACCAGTGTCAGCAGAAGACCCCCTCCCCCTTAAAAGTGCATCAGGACTATATTTTTAGCTTAAATTTTTATTTTTTATTTTCCTCCTCTAAAACCTAGGTGCGTCTTATGGTCCAGTGCGTCTTATAGTCCGAAAAACACGGTACCCTGCTAAACATAAGTAAAAAACAATATTGCATATAAATAACATAGGGTACTTAGTAAACACTAGTTTTGATGAAAAAAAGCGTAAAAGCCATCCCACCAGTGGCAAGGTGTACCCAGTCAGGATGGTCCTAACCTCTAGTATTAAAACCTTACCGTTTGTCAAAAATGACCTCAATTTGAATAAGGGAGGAGCAGAACCATGGCCCAACTATGGACACCCAGTAATGGGAAGCTACATAAATGTAAAGCCCAAGTCAAAGAAGGGGTGCCACACCCTTGTGTGCACTGAGTGCACGAACCTAAAGCATTGAGGTAATTTTTGACACATATAAATGTACATAATTTGCACTTAATAGAACCAACAGTGCTGCGGGCAATTGAGGACTAGTTTGAATGTTGTATCCAGATGTCCCAGTATACATAAAAATAAGAATTAGCTATATATCTCAATATACATGAAGTAAAGGAATTAATTATATATCCTTAGAAAGTCACCAAGTAGATACTAAATGAGGCATTAGAATTAATGGTGTTATAGTTGGTAGGTATGTATAAGAATTGTTAATTAGCATAGGCTATTGGAATTGTAGCTTCAAATGAGGTCCACCATTAAATAGTTAATCTCACTTGCAGAGCGGTGAGTGAGAAATGTACCTCATGCTGTCAGTATGAAATCCGGATGATTTCACTTCGGCGTGCTGTTTAATGAGATGATCCAAAGTGCATGAGCGGTGCCTCGGCCGGTGACATGCGCTCTCAGTATAGAACCTCCTCGGGAGAAAAGCTGGCGGAGACTCGCAGCAAATCAAAGCATTCATGACGTCACACTGTCAGAGTAGTATGGATAGTAGCTTGGACCAGAAATACTATTTCAGAAAAATATGGTTTCCTTCTTTCAGGGATCCCTGAAAACAGTACCATAGGCAGCGTCTAACAGGAAATCTGCCTGTGTAATGCCATAGGTTTCATGTATTGCAGTGCTGGTGCATTGCAATGCATGATGTAGAAACAAAAATAAACAAAAAAAGTATACATATTTGGTATTGCCGCATTTCAGAACGACCGAATTTATAAAACTATCATGCTAGTTAACCCCTACAGTGAATGCCGTAAACAAATAAGTAAATAAAAATCGTGTTAAAAAACTATGTTTTTTCATCACACTGCTGGAAAAAAAGTGGAATAAAACATGATCAAAAAGACCAATTGAAATAAAAATGGTATCCCTGAAAATGTCATCTTGTCCCGCAAAAAAACAAGCCACAATACAGCTCTATCAGTCCAAAAAATAAAAAAGCTGTATCTCTCAGAGTATAGCGATGCAAAAATGATATTTTTTCTATAAAATGGTGTTTATAGTGTAAAATCGACAAAACAAAAAAACTATATAAATGTAGTATCGCTGTAATCATACTGATCCGAAGAATAAAGCTGTCTTATCACTTTTACCACATGGAGTACCACACAAACCCCCCCAAGAAATTATTCCTGAATTGCTGGTGTTTGCTCATTCTGCCTCCCAAAAATCATAATAGAAAGTGATCAAAAAATGTTGTGCCTGAAAATGGTGCCAATAAATATGTCAAATTGTCCCGCAAAAAACAAGCACTTTCATGACTCTGTCAGCAGAAATATAGAAAATTTATTTTGCAAAAAAAATCATCGCTTTGTGTGTGACAGTAGCCAAACATAAAAAACTTATATAAATCTGCTATCGCTGTAATTGCACCGACCCCGAAGAAAAAGTAGTCTAATCACTTTTACTACCTGAGGAACGGCATAAAAAATAAATAAAACCAATTCTTTACCTGCTGTTGATTTGTTTGGTGATCACAGTATGGCTCAGCTCACATTTATCCTGTGCTCCGTGCTGAGCGCTTCCACCAGGGTTTCCATATTAAGCTCTGAAATACGTGACTCGCCCCCTGGGCCGTGGGGCACTCGGAACCGGGCCTTCGAGTGGACGGTGCTGATGGGGGTAGTAGTGGCAACCCGATCCCGTGGCTCAGGGTGGTCAGACCAGTGGCAGTCTTCTATAAGTTTTGCAATGTCCGACTACGCCACCCGTGGATTGCGGTCAGAGCGAACCGCCGCTGCAGAGCAGACCGCTGAGGCTGGTGTTGTGGGTGCAGCAGGGAATAGTACAACTCCCCATGGGAGGAGTGTAGCCTCAGGGCAGTGAGCGTAGATGGTGGGGGTTGTAGTGCAGGGCGTCCCAGTACCGTTAGTGCTGGCGTGGTTAGAAACACAACGACAACGTGTTGCAGTCCAGGGTCTTTTACTCACAGTTCGTATACTCCAAGCCACTTCTGTACAGGTAGTGACTGCCCAAGCCGTGCTGAGTCCACCAGGTGAGGGGCTCGGTCAACCCCCAGGCAATTCAGGAGTATGGCACAGAACTCCCTTCTATCCTTCCTCTGGCCGTGCCCTACCAGTGACCAAACTTCTGTCCGGCTGCCTCGGGCCTTCTCTGGGAGAACTTGGCGCCAGCTTCCCTGGCCCTATGTGGTGCCTTCCTAGTAGGTTTAGCGAGGGGCGCACCAATAAATGATCATGACCTCCGGTTCTTGGCTGAGGATTATTTGCCTCCGCCAACTTGGGATCTGGTACCCTTTTCTTGCCTGACCCGTCACCCGTAATCTCCTGGGTCCTTAGGGTCCCTTCTACCTTCGTGTTCCTGGGCCTTCCTGCTGTTCCTTTCTCTTTCTGTTCTGTTCCTTTTCCTTCTCTGTTCCGTTCCTTTTCCTTCTCTCCCTCTCGCCCTGCCCGTGTCCCTAGGCCTGGCTCCGGAGCAGAACTCCAGCGGAGCCTCTGCTCCCCTTCTCCTCCACTCTCACTTCCTCCTCACAGACTGAACTGAACTCTGTTCTAAGATGGTGCCCACCTTTTATACCTCCTCCTCCGTGTCTGAGCTCAGGTGACCTGCATCCAATGAGCTCCTTCCTATGCCCAGAAACCAGCCCCTATCTGCTCCCACATCACTAGGGTTCCCCCCCTCCCCACTCCAGCCATGGACATAGTCAGTCGTGCCTGCATACTAATGGGAGCACCTTAGAGCTGTCCCCCGGAAATGAGGAGTGTATATGTGTGCAGCTAACTGAGCCCTTGTCCATACTCCATCCTTACCCAGGAGTGGAATACCACACCTCTGGTTGAGGTGCAATACCCCTGTAGCGGCCGAACCCTCGGGGCGCTACATTCGTGATTCAGATGGAACCTTGACCGGAGATACCTTATAATGAAGCAGATGAAGGCACTGTGGATGCTGTCTGTCCTATGATCTGGTGATGTCCGTCTTTTTAGGCGTGTATAAAAGTGCGGTCAAACACAGTTTTGTGCACTTCTGAAAAGCTGGATACCGCCAAACAGAACCTAGACAGAGTCCAGAGTATCTCTGCAGCCTCATTAGTGAATGGATCCCTTGGGGGTTTCATCCGAATCATGTATTTTGTAGGTTTAGATGGAAACCCGATGTAAGTGCTCAGCATGTGATTTAGGCACACTGTGTGGCTCAGTATGGAAGAATTATGGAAGAATTATATGTGAGGGACGGTAGAGATGGGGTGCACCTTACGAAGACTGGAAAACATGTATTTGGAAGTCGCCTTGCTACACTCATCAGAAGAGCTTTAAACTAGAACAATGTGGGAAGGGAAGCAAAAGGCCAGAAAAAGCCATACAACTGACAAATACTATTGAGATCTCTGCTACTGGAAGTGGAAAGGAAGAACAAAGACAAAACAATTTAAATAATAAAAATATGGGAGGAAGAGAAACCAATCACAAACTAAAATGTTTTTATACAAATGCACAAAGCATGGGCAACAAACAAGGAGAATTGGAACTACTAATGCAGGAAAAGGAATATGATGTCATTGGAATCACTGAAACTTGGTGGGACGATACACATGATTGGAATAAAAGGCTAAAAGGATACAACTTATTTGCAAGAAACAGACTTGATAAACGAGGAGGAGGTGTTGCATTGTATGTTAGAAAAGCGTATATCTGCACAGAGATTGAAGCTTCAGAGACTGGGAGTTCTGTGGAAACTGTTTGGGTAAGAATACAAGGAGAGAACAACGGAAAGGACACCATTGTAGGCATTTACTACAGGCCACCTGGGCAAGCTGAAGATATGGATGAACTCTTTATGTATCAAATGACCAAGTTCTCCAAAAAATATGACATAGTGGTCATGGGAGATTTCAACTATCCAGACATTTGTTGGGAATCTCTCTCAAGTAAAACTAACAGGTCAAGCAAATTCTTATCCTCTCTTGCTGACAACTTTATCTTCCAAAAGGTAGGGGAGAAAACAAGGGGATCTGCTACTTTGGATCTAATCCTTATAAACAGGGAGGAAATGGTTGAGGAGGTAAAGGTGGCTGGGACCCTAGGAGGCAGCGATCATGCTATTATAGAATTTTGGATAACTAGAGGAGGAAGACATGTGAAGACTCAAACTTCAAGGTTAGATTTTAGAAAGGCAGATTTTAAGAGACTCAGAAAGAGAATAGGAGGGATCCAATGGCTGGATGTCCTTAAGGACAAAAATGTCCAGGAAGGATGGGAAATTTTTAAAAATGAGATTCTCAAAGCACAATCGTTAACAATCCCGAAAAGTAGGAAGAATGGGAAGCATTTAAGGAAACCAGGATGGATGAACACAGAACTTAAACACATGCTAAAAAGAAAGAAAGAAATGTTTATTAAATGGAAAGAGGGAGGCATATCTAAAGAAGATTATAATGCAGTCTGCAGATCCTGCAGGGCACCTATCAGGTTAGCTAAAGCTGACAATGAATTAAGGCTTGCAAGAGATGTCAAAAGCAATAAAAAAGGATTTTGGGGGTATGTCAAAAGTAAAAGAAAAGTCAAAGATGCTATAGGATTTTTACAGGATGAAAATGGAGAAATGGTAAGAGAGGATGTTGAGAAGGCCGAACTTTTTAATTCCTATTTTGCATCTGTTTTCTCTCAGAAACAAAATGTAACATCAACTGATCTTCACTGTCCTTTTAAAGGAATAGAGGAATCCAAGTTATCTGTAAACAGAAAGACTGTGAGGGAATTTTTAGCTAACATAAATGAGTTCAAGTCTCCAGGTCCAGATGAATTACACCCCAGAGTACTGAAGGAGATCGTAGAAGAAATTTTAGAACCACTCTCCATAATCTTTGAAAATTCTTGGAGAACAGGAGAAGTCCCAGAAGACTGGAGAAGAGCAAATGTTGTTCCTATCTTCAAAAAGGGGAAGAAGGTGGACCCAGGGAACTATAGGCCGGTGAGTCTGACTTCTATACCAGGAAAGATCTTTGAACAAATTATTAAACAACATGTATGTAAGTACATGGATAAGAATGAAGTGATTAACCAGAGTCAGCATGGGTTTGTAACTAACAAGTCATGTCAGACTAACTTAATTTCCTTCTATGACAGAATCACTGACTGGGTGGATCAGGGAAATGCTGTAGATATAGTATATCTTGACTTCAGCAAAGCATTTGACAAAGTATCTCACACCATCCTTATTGAAAAAATGACCAAGTATGCAATGGACCAGGCAACTGTTAGGTGGATTCATAACTGGCTTAGTGATCGGACTCAAAGGGTGGTTGTAAATGGCTTCACATCCAGCTGGATGAATGTCTCAAGTGGGGTACCACAGGGCTCCGTCCTGGGACCTGTATTGTTCAACATCTTTATCAATGATTTAGATGAAGGAATTGAGGGTAAACTGATTAAATTTGCTGATGACACAAAGCTAGGAGGGATAGCTAATACTAGAGAAGAGAGAGAGAGGATTCAAAAAGACCTAAATAAACTGGAGCAGTGGGCAGCAACCAACAGAATGGTTTTTAACAGGGAAAAATGCAAAGTACTACATCTGGGCAATAAAAATGAAAAAAGCATATACAGAATGGGAGGAATAGAGCTAAGCAACAGTACATGTGAAAAAGACTTAGGTATACTAATAGATCATAGACTGAACATGAGTCAACAGTGTGATGCAGCAGCAAAAAAGGCAAATACAATTCTGGGATGTATTAACAGAAGCATACAGTCTAGATCACGTGAAGTCATTATCGGTCTTTACTCCTCTTTGGTCAGACCTCATCTGGAATACTGTGTACAGTTTTGGGCACCACATTTTAAAAAAGACATAGACAAACTGGAGCAAGTTCAGAGAAGAGCGACCAGAATGGTGACTGGTCTGCAAACCATGTCCTATGAGGAACGGTTGCAGGATTTGGGAATGTTTAGCTTGCAAAAAAGAAGACTGAGAGGAGACTTAATAGCTGTCTACAAATATGTCAAGGGCTGTCACATTGTAGAAGGATCATCTTTATTCTCATTTGCACCAGGAAAGACTAGAAGCAATGGGATGAAACTAAATGGGAGGAGACACAGATTAGATATTAGAAAAAACTTTTTGACAGTTAGGGTGATTAATGAGTGGAACAGGCTGCCACGAGAGGTGGTGAGTTCCCCTTCAATGGACGTCTTCAAACAGAGGCTGGACAGACATCTGTCTGAGATGATCTAGTGAATCCTGCTTTGAGCAGGGGGTTGGACCAGATGACCCAGGAGGTCCCTTCCAACTCTACCATTCTATGATTCTATGATTCTATGATTCTATCCCCCAGAATGCACATAGAAGCATATTGAACCCGCTGGAGTGCATTGCAATCACAGATGTAGCTGTGGTTGCAGTGCAGAATAAAAGTAAGTTTGAACTTAGGCAAGCTATTTGACCAAGGCAGATTTAGTAAAACCCGGCTGTGTGTATGTGTGTGTGCTGTATGCATGTCTAAGCACTATGTGCATGTCTGCGCATCGTGTGCATGTCTGCGTACCATGTGCATGTCTGCGTACCATGTGCATGTCTGCGTACTGTATGCGTGTGCATGCCTGTGTATTGTGTGCATGTGCATGTCTCTATACTGTGTATGTGTGTGTGTATGTGTGTGTACTGTGTGCATGTCTGCATACTGAGTGTGTGCGCATGTCTGTGTACTGTGGGTGTGCTCATGTCTGCGTACTGTGTGTGTGTTTGCATGTCTGTGTACTGTGTGTGTGCATGTCTGCCTACTGTGTGTGCGCATGTCTGCGTATGTGAAAGATGAGGGGGAAGCCTGGGCCCTGTGTGGTATACCTATATTTCTCTGCCCTATCTGTGCATCATGAATCGTGGTATGTGCTCAAGGGGCCCACTGAAACCCTTTCGCCCTGGGCCCATGAAAACCTGGAGCCAGCCCTGATCAACCAGCATTGTGAAGGATTGTATATGGGTCGGAGAACGAGAAATCTCTTTCTCCAGGGCAGAGACTCTCTTGGAGAGAGAGGCAGTAACAGTTCTTGCTGTTAATGAGTCATCCCTAATGGCAGTGAGGGCTTGTTCTTGAGAGGCTTCAACTCTTAATTTTAATGCGTCCATATCTTGCCTCATTGGTAGAGTTTTATTCAGCTCATGGAGGCTCTGCAATTCAGACTGTGTCATAGATGGCTGAGAGCTAGAAGTAGACGGAGCACCATGAAGGTGTTGCAGCATGGCTGACTCACCACGATGCCACCAGCGGAGGAAGCGAGAGGTTTCATACCTTTTGCGAGACCGGGGTTCAGCAAGACAGCACCCGCACAATCCCTCTCCTTGTGGGTTGCAGCTCCGAAGGTTCGGGCATCATTACAGAGGATGCCATTCCCGGCTTGCTGTAGTTGAAGAAGCAGACCACGGTAGAGTTATCAGCACCTCCTTCTACAATGGTATGGGAAAGGTTGCAGGGTTCATTTTTCTTTCTCGTCGACTTCGTAGGTGAACTTTATATTGGTTTGGACAGACTTTTGGCACCTGGGTCTGCGGAGCTCCAGCAATGTGCTTCTTCATGCCACCATAGCTAAGCCACGCCCCCAAAACACCTTTTTGCGAACATGCTGTGAATTTTTAAAAACAATCTCTAAAATGACACCAAGTGCTAGAAGACGTTACAAACATGCAAAAAAATGCTGTAGATGTAGAAATTCACATAACTATTAATATAAAATAGCACAAAAAACGTAATGAAAATTTGACAAAACTTTGTGTGTGAGATTATACTAATCTGATAAGTACATGTTATATTTAAAAATGACAAAAATCTAGTGATTGTTGTAATTCTAACCACATAGTGGCCTTATAAATAATTATGGAAAACAAACAATGTTACAACTTTCCAATAAGTAATTAGAATTTGGCATTTGCTTATAGTTTAAATCTAGTTTAATGATTTATCGCTAGTAATAACATTAGGATTTACCTGTCTTCATCATAATAACTTCCAAAGGAAATTAGAAAATTAGCATAATAGCTTTGAGAAGAGTCTTCTTTTTGCTAAGTTAACATTTTCTTTAACCCCCTCTGTGACCTCTGCTGGCTTTAGTGGCTTGAGATAGATAAGCCATTTTTGATATACGCCTGTTTTTTTACATTGTTTCCGCACATTTTTGTAAATGCTCCCTTGGGCACATGGCAGAGCCCAAAATTAAAGGATGTTCATCCAGGTCTCAATTTCAACAAAAAAATGCAACATAAATCTACATGTTCACTCATCTTTCTGTGAGTTTTCTTAGTGTTGTGTCCCATTTTAAAGAATTTGTCTTGTCTATGACAGATGGACTGGCAGTGTGGGTTCATACACTTTGATTTAATAGTGCACTAAGAACCTCACTTTTATGTCTGTGATGATAATGTAATTAAAAAATTACATATTTAAATGTTTACATAGTCCTGTAAAATGAAAATTGTAATCTTAATTTATTATTATTTATTATTATAGCGCCATTAATTCCATGGGGCTTTACATGTTTAAAAGGGGTATACATAGCAAACAACAAGTACAATAATTTGAACAAAAACTAGTCAGCGACTGGTACAGGAGGAGAGAGGACCCTGCCCACGAGGGCTCACAAACTACAAGGGATGGGTGAGGATACAGTAGGAGAGGGTAGAGCTGGTCATGCAAAAGTATGTTGGAGTGAGGCTTACTGCAGGTTGTAGACTTGTCGGAAGAGGTGGGTCTTCAGGTTCCTTTTGAAGGTTTCCACGGTAGGCGACAGTCTGATGCATTGGGGTAGAGAGTTTCAGAGTAGGGGGGATGCACGGAAGAAATCTTGTATGCGGTTGTGGGAAGAGGAGATAAGAGGGGAGTAGAGAAGGAGATCTTCTGAGGATCAGAGATTGCGTGCAGGTAAGTACCGGGATACTAGTTCACAGATGTATGGAGCAGAAAGGTTGTGGATGGCTTTATATGCCATGGTTAGGATTTTGAACTGGAATCTCTGAACAATGGGGAGCCAGTGAAGGGCATGTCAGAGAGGAGAGGCCGGGGAATAGCGCGGGGAAGGTGGATTAGTCGGGCAGCAGAGTTTAGGATAAATTGGAGGGATGCGAGAGTGGTAGAAGGGAGGCCACAGAGCAGGAGATTGCAGTAGTTGAGGTGGAAGATGAGGGCATGCAGTAGTATTTTTGCAGATGCGTGGTTGAGGAATGTGAGGATCCAGGAAAAATTTTTGAGCTGGAGTAGGCAGGAAGTGGAAAGGGCTTGGATATGAGGTTTGATGGAGAGATCAGAGTCAAGGGTTACCCCGAGGCAGCGAGCTTGCGGGACTGGGAAGAGTGGACATCCATTGACTTTGATAGATAGGTCAGATGGGGGGTTGAGCAAAATGGTGGAAAGATGATCTTTTTCTTTAGTGCTCTGCATCTCATTAACCCCTTCACGACATCCGCCGTATATGTACGGCATAGCGGGAGCATCAGCAATCAGGAGAGGAGAAAGATGATCTCCCATATTGGGACAAGGTAAAAAAGTTAAAATAAAGTTTTAAAAAATTGTAAAAATATAAAAAAGAAATCACAAATTAAAGAACAAAAGAACAAAAAGAAAAATATTAATCCAATAATTACCATATTTTCTTGGACTATAAGATTCACTGGACCATAAGATGCACCCCATATTTTGTGGTGGAAAAAAATATTTTTTCTAAGATGTGGGTCCATCTTACAGTCCGAATAGGTATCTCACATGGGGGGTGGTGGAGCAGGGGTCACAGGAGGCATGGTTCCTCAGGAAGCCGGCAGAGGCAGAAGTGATCAATGCTGCGGGCCCTGGGTGGGAGAAATAGGTGCCCCAGCAGCAATGGGTTGTGGTGGTGGTCAAGCGGGATTGCAGGAAGCAGGGTCCCTCCCTCAGGAACCCTGCAGTGGCAATAGCGGTGAGATGCTATGGGGCCAGTGTCAGTGGTCAGGCAAAGTGGAGTGCATGGCTTTTCCGGGGGCCACGCCCATCTTCCTGAAGCCATGATCTACAGGGAAATGGCCGCCCAAGCTGGCGCATGCACAGACTGAGATCTCGGTGGCCATCTTCCTGAAGCCGTGGGTATTACTATAATCGCACTGACCCGAAGAATAAAGCTGTCTTATTAATTTTACCACATGGTGTACGGCCTAAAAAAAAATTCCTGAATTGCTGGTTTTTGTTAGTTCTGCTCCCCAAAAATCGGAATAGAAAGCGATCAAAAAATGTCATGGGACCAAAAATGGTACCAATAAGAATGTCATGTCATCCCGCAAAAAACAAGCCCTTACATGACTGTCGGCAGAAATTTTAAAAAATTATAGCTCTCAAAAACTTTAATAGTGATTTTTAGTGTGTGATAGCAGCCAAATATAAAAAAAATTGTAAATCTGGTATCACTGTAATCACCCTGACCCAAAGAATAAAGCCATCTAATCACTTATACCGCATGGTAAATGGTGTACAAAATAAATAAAACCAATTGTTAACCTGCTGTTGATTTGTTCATTCTGCCTCCCAAAGATCGCAGTAAGGCTAGGCTCACATTTATCCTGCGCTCTACACAAGGGTTTCCTTGTAAATCTCTAAAATACATTATTCAGACAGAACACCTGGCAGAAGTTTCACTATAATGAGGCAGACGGAGACACTTTGGACTCTGTCTGGCCTATCATCTGGTGGTGTCCGTCTCTTTTAGCGTGCATAAAAGCACAGTTGGCCACAGTTTTGTGCACCTCTGAGAAGGACACCGCTGAACAGAGGCCTGACAGAGTACAGCGTAACCCTGCTGCCTCATTATAGTGAATGTATTTCTCTGGGATTTAATCGGAATCATGTAATTCATAGATTTATATGGAAACCTCGATATAAGTGCTCAGCGTTGAGCGCAGGATAAATGTGATCGAAAATGTTATGTAAATTGTTCTCAATAAAAGCTTTAACTCAATCCACAAAAAATGCAAGGTACCACTCAGGTCCATCATCTGTCAATGGAAATACAGGAGACTTCCACGTTATTGGTAGGGGGGACTGTGCTATTCGGGCACTTATGGGCTCTGGATATGGTCTGCAAACTATTCTATGATAATTTATCTCCAAGAGTCATATAGTGTTTCATTTGTTCTGAGTCTCGCCGTGTGGCTAAGCAGTACTCTACAGACAAATATGGTGTATTGCCACGTTCAGCAGAAAGTGTGTAATGATTTTGGTGCTACGTTTACCCATTTCACCATGTGAAAATGTAAAATCTGGGGCTAAGACTAAATTTTTCTGGCAAAAATGTAATTATTCTTTCTTCACCGCCCAATGGTATAAAACTCTGTGGCATACCCGTGGTGTCAATATGATCACTGCACCCTTAGATGAATTCATTGAGAGGTGCAGTTTGTGAAATGAGGTCACTCCACTGCTCCAGAATCTGACATGGCACCCACAAACCATAACAGCAAAATCTGCAATACAATATGGCCCTCCTTCCCTTCTGAGCTTTGCACTTTTCCACAAAAGTAGTTTTTGACTACATATGGGGTATTGACGCACTGAGTCAGGAGAAATTGTGTAACAAATTGTACCATTCATTTTCTCCTGTTATCCTTTTTGAAAATTGAAAACTTGAGGCCAAAGCAACATTTTAGTAGAAAAAAATGTTTATTTTTAGTGTTGAGCGAGCATGTTCGACACTGCTCGGTACTCGCCCGAGCATCTCACTACTCGGGATGTTCGGCGAGCACCGAGCATTTCCAGGTTACTCGGGTGGGAGCTCGGGTCTCCGCCCAGCACGTATGGCGCTCTTTACAGAGCCAATGAACATGCAGGGATTGCCAGCCAGTCACTGTAATGCCGCAGCCATGTTGTTTGTGGGCATTACAGTGATTGGCTGGCCGCACAGCGTCACCTTGAGTATTTAAAACCGGGCGCTGCCATCTTGGACACAGTCGCTCCGGATCAGCCAGTGTAGGGTCAGCGCTGCTGAGCTAGGGAGAGATTTATACTCCGAAATAGTTAGTGTAGGGTCTCTAAAGCCTGCCAAATCAAACAAACAGTCCTTCTCAGGACTAATATCCATCCCAGACATCAGGCAGGCAGGCAGGCTGTATAGGAGATGCAGTGGTTATACCAGCAAACGCTGCATTACAGTCCTGTGTGCTCCTGTTGGTCCAATTGCTAGACATCACCACGGTCTCAGGGGCCAGGAAAATTTTTTTTTTTTTTTTTCATTTAAATCCTATTTTTTTTTTCCTCAGTCAGACTGTCCAAATATGCGTCTTATCCTGTATTATCCTGTTTTTGGCATTTTTTGCTGTAAAAAAAACTGTAATAGTGTCTCCCTGACTGGTCAGACACCAATATATCTGTTTAAAAGAGTCTGGTGTAGGCCAGAAAATATAACTGTGGTTTTACAGTTCCACGGGTCAAATCTCTGTATTATCCTGTTATTGGCATTTTTTGCCGTAAAAAAAACTGCAATAGTGTCTCCCTGACTGGTCAGACACCAATATATCTGTTTAAAAGAGTCTGGTGTAGGCCAGAAAATTATAACTGTGGTTTTGCAGTTCCACGGTTGAAATCTCTGTATTATCCTGTTTTTGACCTTTTTTGTCGTAAAAAAAACAGTAATAGTGTCTCCCTGACTGGTCAGACACCATTATATCTGTTTAAAAGAGTCTGGTGTACGCCACATAACTATAACTGTGGTTTTGCAGTTCCACGGGTCAAATCTCTGTATTATCCTGTTTTGGGCATTTTTTGCCGTAAAAAAAAACTGTAATAGTGTCTCCCTGACTGGTCAGACACCAATATATCTGTTTAAAAGAGTCTGGTGTAGGCCAGAAAAATATAACTGTGGTTTTGCAGTTCCACGGGTCAAATCTCTGTATTATCCTGTTTTTGGCATTTTTTACTGTGAAAAAAACCTGTAATAGTGTCTCCCTGACTGGTCAGACACCAATATATCTGTTTAAAAGAGTCTGGTGTAGGCCAGAAAATATAACTGTGGTTTTACAGTTCCACGGGTCAAATCTCTGTATTATCCTGTTATTGGCATTTTTTGCCGTAAAAAAAACTGCAATAGTGTCTCCCTGACTGGTCAGACACCAATATATCTGTTTAAAAGAGTCTGGTGTAGGCCAGAAAAATATAACTGTGGTTTTGAAGTTCCACGGGTGAAATCTCTGTATTATCCTGTTTTTGACCTTTTTTGCCGTAAAAAAAACAGTAATAGTGTCTCCCTGACTGGTCAGACACCAATATATCTGTTTAAAAGAGTCTGGTGTATGCCACATAACTATAACTGTGGTTTTGCAGTTCCACGGGTCAAATCTCTGTATTATCCTGTTTTGGGCATTTTTTGCCGTAAAAGAAAACTGTAATAGTGTCTCCCTGACTGGTCAGACACCAATATATCTGTTTAAAAGAGTCTGGTGTAGGCCAGAAAAATATAACTGTGGTTTTGCACTTCCACGGGTCAAATCTCTGTATTATCCTGTTTTTGGCATTTTTTGCTGTAAAAAAAACCTGTAATAGTGTCTCCCTGACTAGTCAGACACCAATATATCTGTTTAAAAGAGTCTGGTGTAGGCCAGAAAATATAACTGTCGTTTTACAGTTCCACGGGTCAAATCTCTGTATCATCCTGTTTTCGGCATTTTTTGCCTTAAAAAAAAACTGCAATAGTGTCTCCCTGACTGATCAGACACCAATATATCTGTTTAAAAGAGTCTGGTGTAGGCAAGAAAAATATAACTGTGGTTTTTCAGTTCCACAGGTGAAATCTCTGTATTATCCTGTTTTTGGCATTTTTTACCTTAAAAACCCCAGTATTAGTGTCTCCCTTACTGGTCAGACACCAATATATCTTTTTAAAAGAGTCTGGTGTAGGCCAGAAAAATATAACTGTGGTTTTGCAGTTCCACGGGTCAAATCTCTGCATTATCCTGTTTTTGGCCTTTTTTGCCTTAAAACCCCCAGTAATAGTGTCTCCCTGACTGGTCAGACACCAGTATATCTGTTTAAAAGAGTCTGATGTAGGCCAGAAAAATATAACTGTGGTTTTGCAGTTCCACGGGTCAAATCTCTGTATTATCCTGTTTTTGGCATTTTTTGCTGTAAAAAAAAACTGTAATAGTGTCTCCCTGACTGGTCAGACACCAATATATCTGTTTAAAAGAGTCTGGTGTAGGCCAGAAAAATATAACTGTGGTTTTGCAGTTCCACGGGTGAAATCTCTGTATTATCCTGTTTTTGGCATTTTTTGCCGTAAAAAAAACCTGGAATAGTGTCTCCCTGACTGGTCAGACCCCAATATATCTGTTTAAAAGAGTCTGGTGTAGGCCAGAAAAATATAACTGTGGTTTTCAAGTTCCACGGTTCAAATCTCTGTATTATCCAGCTTTTGGTATTTTTTCTGTAAAGAAAAACAGTAATAGTGTCTCCCTGACTGGACAGGCACAAATATATGTGTTTGAAAGATTCTGGTGTACGCCACATAACTATAACTGAGGTTTTGCAGTTCCACGGTTCAAATCTCTGTATTATCCACTTTTTGGCCTTTATTACATAAAAAAAACAGTTTGAGTGTGTCACTGACTGTTCAGCCCCAAATATATCTATTTAAAAAAGTATTGTATACGCCAGTATATTAGAACTGTGGTTTTGCAGTTCCACGGTTCAAATCTATGTATTATCCAGGTTTTGGCCTGTTTTAAGTAAAAAAAAAAAAAATGGTGTCTCCCTGTCTGTTCAGTCACAAATATATCTGTTAAAAGATTCTGGTGTAGGCCAGAGAAATAGAACTGTGGTTTTCCTCTTCCACGGTTCTAATCTCCTTTTTATTACCCTTTTTCCATTGATAGTGTGAGTGTAAGCTATTTTACTTAATTTAAAATGGGCAAGGCGCGTGGCAAGGGACGTGGAACTGGACATTCTGGTAATGGTGCGTGTAGAGGACGGGGCCGTGGCCAAGGTGAAAAGGTGCCACAACCAACAGCCACATCTTCTCGCTCCCACTTCTTGACCGAATTACTAGGGAAGCACACTACAACACCACTATTGCGAACTGATCAGTGTGAACAGGTTATTCATTGGATAGCAGATAATACTTCCAGTTACCTGGGCACCACCACCTCCGGTCTGTCTTCCACACGGTCAAGTTTTAGTAGCCGTGAGTCTCGACCGCATACTCCTCTTCAACCTGCTCCTTCCTCCCACCATGCCGAGTGTCGTCAGACAGCAACTGATTCCACACTTGGACACTCTGAAGAGCTGTTCACTGGTCCATTTCCATATTTGTGTCCCTCGCCAGCTCCGCTTGAAGTGGTGGAAGAGGAGATCCCATGTACCGTTGCCCAAATATTTGAACAGCCACGGCCACAGGAAGTCGACGCTGGCAATTTGTCACAAGAGGTGGACGATGACGAGACACAATTGACAGAAAGTGAGGAGGAGGATCGTGGAGCGCAAGTGGAAGAGGAGGAGGTGGTGGATGATCTAGTAACTGACCCAACGTGGCAGGAGTACACGCAGAGTGAGGCCAGCAGCACACACGGGGAGGGAGGCAGAGTACCCCAACAGGCAGGAAGAAGCAGTGTGGTGGCCGCACACAGAAGGCGGGCAACAGTTCCCCGTAACACCAACACGAGGGACGTTGCCAGTACAACCGGTGGGTCTTCCAGAGTCTGGAATTTTTTTAAAGACTCTGCTGATAACCCGAAAAAGACCATTTGTACCACCTGCCATGCCAGCATCAGCAGGGGTGACAAAACTACCAGCCTGACCACCACCAGCATGATCAGGCACATGGCAGCAAAGCACCCGACTTTGTGAGGCGAACCCCAGGGTCCACGACCAGTGTCAGCGGGTGTCACCACTGCTTCTTCCACTGTTGTGCGTGTAATAGAACCCCCTGTTGTGTGTGCAAGGCAATCCCCTGTCCATACTGCATGCAAAAATGCCCCCTCCTCTCAGTCTTCCCTTGTTATGGCAGTTTCTCAAGAAACAGCATCAATGTGCACGTCAACGTCCCACCGCAGAGCTCAATTGTCCATATCCCAGAGCTTTGAACGAAAGCGCAAATTCACAGTCAACGCCCCACAGGCCACAGTCCTAAATTCACACATTTCACGACTGCTTGCATTGGAAATGCTGCCTTTTAGGCTGGTGGAGACGGAATCCTTCGGCAGCCTTATGGCGGTGGCTGTCCCTCGGTACTCGGTCCCCAGCCGACACTATTTTGCCCGGTTTGCCATCCCCGCACTACACAAGCACGTGTCCCAAAACATCTGCCGTGCACTCAACAACGCAGTTACTGGGAGAGTCCACCTGACAACGGACACGTGGACAATTGTTTGTGGCCAGGGACGGTACATCTCCCTGACGGCACACTGGGTAAACATAGTGGAAGCCGGGACTCAGTCAGACCTTGGGACGGAACACATCCCCCCCACACCGAGGATTGCGGGCCCTATGTCAGTCAGAGTTGCCCTCACAGTGTACAGCTCCTGCGCATCATCTTCCTCCTCCTCCTCTTCATGTTCAGCCTCCATCTCAGATATCACCACATCAGTTACAAGCTGGAAGCACTGCAGTACTGCCTCAGCCAAGCGGCAATAGGCTGTGCTGAAACTCATAAGCTTAGTTGATAATCCTCACACTGCTTGTGAGTTGTGGACAGCTGTGAAAGAGCAGGCAGATCTGTGGCTGAGACCACTTAACCTACATCCAGGCATGGTCGTGTGTGACAATGGCCGTAACCTGGTGGCGGCTCTGAGGCGAGATCACACACGTACCATGCCTGGCTCATGTGCTTAACCTCGTGGTTCAGCGGTTTCTTAAATCGTACCCCGAGTTGCCAGATCTGCTCGTCAAAGTACGCCGCTTGTCAGCTCATTTTCGCAAGTCGGCTACAGCTTCCGCCGCCCTTGCTGTGTTGCAGCAGCGTTCGCAGCTTCCGGCACACCGACTGGTGTGTGATGTCCCCACACGTTGGAACTCTACCCTCCACATGTTGCAAAGGATTTGTGAGCAGAAGAGAGCAGTTGTGGAGTACCAGCTGCAACAAGGCCGTCGATATTCAAGTCAGACTCCACACATAAGACCTCAGGAGTGGATCTGGATGTCTGACATATGTACCATCCTGACAAACTTTGATGAGTCCACCAAGATGGTGAGTGGCGATGACGCCATCATTAGTGTCAGCATCCCACTTGTCTGTCTTTTACAACGTTCTCTGCAGAGAATTAAAGAGGAGGCATTGCAGCCAGAGTATGATGAGATGGATCAAGAAGCCGTAGCGGGCAATTACACACAGCCCAGCCTCATCTCATCCCAACGTGCATTTGGGGACAATAGGGAGAGGAGGAGGAGGAGAACAGGAGCTGGTATCAAGCGCTTAGATGGTAGTACCTGTACAACTGTCATACCGTCGGTTCAGCGTGGGTGGTCTGAGGACAGGGGGGAGGAGGAGGAGGCGAGCATGGTCAGTCGTCATCTTGGTGAGGACACGGAAGTCTTGCCCATTACCAGTCTGGCACGCATGGCTGACTTTATGTTACGCTGCCTTAACTGTGACCCTCGCATCATAAAAATGTTGAGTGACAGTCATTACTGGTTGGTGACACTTTTAGACCCCCACTACAAGGAGAACTTTCGCTCTCTTATTCCTGAGGTGGAGAGGTCTACAAAAATGGGGCAGTACTAGAAGGCCCTTGCTGCAGAACTGTTAAAAAAATTCCCACCTGAACACACTAGCGGCAGAGATCACAGTTCGTTGCCCAACCAAGCCGTACAGGCGAGAGAGACACAACTCCAATCCAGCAGAGGCAGCGGAACACTGTCAACGTTCTGGGACAGTTTTCTGAGACCCGCCCAGCTTACAGGCCCTGAAGCATGGGGTACTTTCACAAGAAGTGGAAAATTTCAAAAGATGGTGAGGGAGTACCTTGCCGACCGTACCAGTGTCCTCCGTGATTTCTCTGTGCCTTTTAATTATTGGGTATCCAAGCTGGACACTTGGAATGAACTCGCTCTGTACGCCTTGGTGGTCCTGGCCTGCCCTGCCGCTAGCGTGTAATTGGAGCGTGTTTTTAGTGCCGCAGGGGGAATTATAACAGATAAGCGCATTCGCCTGTCAACTGACAATGCTGACAAGCTAACCCTTATCAAAATGAACAAGGGCTGGATTGGGCCAGACATCTCATCACCACAAAATGACAGCAGAGTAACATAAAGTCAAATCCACTGTGTTATTTCGGGAGGTATATTCCCATGCACCGTTTCACACCCACACATGGGTATACACTTCCTCATTTCAGCTGTATTTTGCTCTTCTCCTTATCCTCAGCCTCCAAAACCACCACTATGCAACCAGGGTGACCTTGGTCCATGTTGCCAGCATTGCAAGTTCCTCCATCCTAATTTTTGGTAGCTTTTGCTTGGAAGGCATAGGCAAAGACTATGGGAGACCCACTCCCCAATAATGGGACTAATGTTTTTAAGATGCTGTACTGCATGGCTCTTCCAAAGAGCATTTAAACTGTCTTGTTAAGCTACTGCAACCTCCATGTCTCTTCCAAGGGGCATTAAAAATGTCTTGTTAAGCTACTGCGACGTCCACCACTTTTTCAAGGGGCATTAAAACCATCTTGTTAAGCTACTGCGACCTCCACCACTTCTCCAAGGGGCATTAAAAATGTCTTGTTAAGCTACTGCGACCTCCACCACTTCTCCAAGGGGCATTAAAACCATCTTGTTAAGCTACTGCGACCTCCACCACTTTTCCAAGGGGCATTAAAACCATCTTGTTAAGTTACTGCGACCTCCACCACTCTTCCAAGGGGCATTGATATTGTCTTTTTATTCCACTGTGACCTCCACGTCTCTTCCAAGGGGCATTAAAACCATCTTGTTAAGCTACTGTGACCTCCACCGCTCTTCCAAGGGGCATTAAAACCGTCTTGTTAAGCTACTGTGACCTCCACCTCTTCTCCAAGGGGCATTAAAACTGTCTTGTTAAGCTACTGCGACCTCCACCACATTTTCAAGGGGCATTGATATTATCTTTTTATTCCACTCCGACCTCCACGTCTCTTCCAAGGGGCATTAAAACCATCTTGTTAAGCTACTGCGACCTCCACCACTTCTACAAGGGGCATTAAAACCATCTTGTTAAGCTACTGCGACCTCCACCACTTTTCCAAGGGGCATTGATATTGTCTTATTATTCCACTGCGACCTCCACCATTCTTCCCACGGGCATTGCATTTCCTCCTAATTTTAGTCAGCTTTTGCTTTTCAATGCATAGGCGAACACTAAGGGAGACCCACTCCCCAATAATGGGTAGAAGGTTTTTAGTACGCTGTAATCCACGTCTGTTTCAAGGGGCAATGCAGTTCCTCACAATTTTTGGAAAGCCTTCCATTCACTGCTTAGGCCAACAGTGCACAGGAGAACCAGTTGCTATAAATGGAAAGAACGGTTTAGTTAAGTCCCTCTGATCTCCATGTCACTTCCAAGGGGCATTGGAGTGCCTCGAAATTTTTGGTAGGCATTGCACTCACTGCATGCCCTTTAACTGTGTAGCCGAACCGCTCCTTTTGGTACAGAAACATATCCTACAAGACATGTGAGGTTGACTGGCCTGATATTGATGTGAATGGTCCCTGTTCCTCCAGCTCTTTCTCCTTTGCCACCACCTCATCCATCATTCATCACCTGAAGCTTTGTTTTAACGGGAGTCATAGAACTGGGATAGTAGCAGGAAAACATCCCGCAATCCTCGGAGGAGGTAGGATATGCGCCAAAGCGCTGACCACCTCAGGCCTAGCCGCTACTATATACATGCGCTTGCATTCCAAGAAAACAAAGCAGATGCTAACTTCTATTATCATCATCATGCACCTCATCTTGGCACTCTCAACTCCCCGATGGAGAAGCCAGGGCCCACCGGAGGAGTCTGGCTCTCTGGTGGGCTCGTCCAATGCTGCCCTAAAGCAGGCCAGGCTAAGAAAAGTGTGTGGGGGGATGTTTCAAGGAGAAATGGGGGCGGCTGGGGACCGTTTATGGACACCCGGCTGCCCCCAGGCGGCTGGGGAGCGTGTGTGGACACCCAGCCGCGGGGTGGCTGGGGACCGAGTATGGACTCCCGGCCGCCCCCTGGAAGCTGGGGACCGAGCGTGGACACCCGGCCGCCGGGCGGCTGGGGACTGAGTATGGATACCTCACTGCCGAAGCAACCAAGAGGTAGTGGCCAGCTTCGGCCTCCTCCATACTAAAAGGCCCCATTTCAAGTGCAAGTAAGCTAGCAGTATGGTATTGCAGCCTGGGGGGGGGGGTGGCAGGCTGCTTACTTGCGCTTGCATTGCAAGGAATGGGGGAGGTACAATTGAACACTGCCCTGGGACAAGGACTTGCACGGGGATAGTTGCAAGTCTGCATCTTCTGATGCGGAAAAGGATCACTTCTGATGGGCACACTTTTAGGCAGTGACCTGGGTGTCAGAGATGCTTCCAGGGGTCTTCCCCATGCTGTTCCTATGTCTTTTCAGCACTGTATGCATGTGTCACACAGCACATGGCCAGATATGATTGTAAAATGTTAAAATGACATTTCCCGGTGAATACATTTGTTACGGTTGAAAGCAATACAAAAGTGCAAAAACACATAATAAATGCTACTTGTGAGCATAGCCCAAGGTGTGGAGGAGTATTTTTGTTTTTGGTTATTTATTTTACCTTATACACAAGTCTTTACCCTGGAAAGGAAGTTCCTTAACATATTTCACAGGAAAACCGTTTCAGTTTAGTTTTTGAACGTTTTATTGTGAGCCTGTAAAAGTGGCTTAATACCTATGACCATTTTGTTGACAGCAGTGACCTGGGGTTCAGAAATGCTTCCTGGGGCGATGCCCATGCTGTCCCCATGTCTTTTGAGCACTGTCACTATCGTTTTGGGCACTTTTTAGGCTTTCTACAGACTGCCGGGGGTGATGCTGCAAAAATGCTCTGGTCTCCCATAGACTAACATTGGGCTCGTTGCTCGGGTCGAGCACCCGAGTATCACGGCGAGCTCGGCCCGAGCTTCGAGCACCCGAGCATTTTAATGCTCGCTCAACACTAGTTATTTTTAGAGATGAGCGTTGTTCTACTCGAACTGTTCGCCAATCTCAAATTCGAGCTGTTTTGGGCGGTGTTCGAGCCGGTCGGCGAACACGAACAATTTGAGAAAAATTCGGCTGTTCGAGGTTATGTTCGATAACTGTTCGTGCACCAAAATCATAACTGGATTTTTTCTCAGTAATGATGAAAATTAATGTTAATACGCAGTTTGAGTGTACAGCGGGGCGGGGGGAGGGGCAGGGGATGGATCTCTGCAGGAACAATGAAGATCTCCATTTTTTTTTCTCTTTCCCGCATTTGCAGTGGGGAGGTGCAATCTGTCAGCCTATCAGCAGCGCACACACGGAGCGAAGTGCTTTTTTTCACACAAGCAAGGGCATGTGTGATTGGCAGTGTATGTCACATGTCCTTGCCCTATAAGACCAAGCCATTTTCCCCGTCGCCACCATTTTCTCACTGCTGCAGCTGCGTGTTAGACGGCACCGCTGTTGCTGTGTGCGCTATACCTTGTTAATTTCAAGCCAATTTTCGCACAAATATACAGATAGCTTGGGAGTAGGGAATAGTTGTGATTGCAGTCCTTTTAAGGACTAGGTTACAGCATTTCCTACGACTTTTATCAAGCAGGTCTGTGCTCTTAAATAGATAGATTGTGGGAGTAAAGACTAATTGTAATTGGAGTCCTTTTCAGTACTAGGTTACATCAGTTCCTATCAGTTTTTGCCAGGCAGGTCTGTGCCAGTGCTGTGCAAGTTTTTTTCACAGCATTTGGCTGAATCTAGCAAAGCTAATCCTTTTTGGCCTATTGCAGAGTGTGTTAGTCAGTGGAGTAGCCTATCTGTGTTGCAAGATATACCACCTGTGTATAGAATACCAATTTTTTTACTGCACCTAGTGAAGTAAAATCTTTTGGGCATAGCATCATTCTATTAGTCCATCTATACTGACCTCCATCAGGTTGCAAACTGAATATAATTTTTTTCTGCATCTAGCTCTGAAAAAATATTTGGGCTTCTAGCAGTGTGTGGGACTTGGTCTATTAGTCCATCTATACTGACCTCCATCAGGTTGCAAATTAAAAATAATTTTTTTCTTCATTTAGCTCTGAAAAAATATTTGGGCTTCTAGCAGTGTGTGGGACTTGTTCTATTAGTCCTTCTATACTGACCTCCAGCAGGTTGCAAATTGAATATAATTTTTTTCTGCATCTAGCTCTGAAAAAATATTTGGGCTTCTAGCGGTGTGTGGGACTTGGTCTATTAGTCCATCTATACTGACCTCCATCAGGTTGCAAATTAAAAATAATTTTTTTCTGCATCTAGCTCTGAAAAAATATTTGGGCTTCTAGCAGTGTGTGGGACTTGGTCTATTAGTCCATCTATACTGACCTCCATCAGGTTGCAAATTAAAAATAATTTTTTTCTTCATTTATCTCTGAAAAAATATTTGGGCTTCTAGCAGCGTGTGGGACTTGTTCTATTAGTCCATCTATACTGACCTCCATCAGGTTGCAAATTAAAAATAATTTTTTTCTGCATCTAGCTCTGAAAAAATATTTGGGCTTCTAGCAGTGTGTGGGACTTGGTCTATTAGTCCATCTATACTGACCTCCATCAGGTTGCAAATTAAAAATAATTTTTTTCTGCATCTAGCTCTGAAAAAATATTTGGGCTTCTAGCAGTGTGTGGGACTTGGTCTATTAGTCCATCTATACTGACCTCCATCAGGTTGCAAATTAAAAATAATTTTTTCTGCATCTAGCTCTGAAAAAATATTTGGGCTTCTAGCAGTGTGTGGGACTTGGTCTATTAGTCAATCTATACTGACCTCCATCAGGTTGCAAATTGAATAAAAAAATTTTCTGCATCTAGCTCTGAAAAAATATTTGGGCTTCTAGCGGTGTGTGGGACTTGGTCTATTAGTCCATCTATACTGACCTCCATCAGGTTGCAAATTAAAAATTATTTTTTTCTGCATCTAGCTCTGAAAAAATATTTGGGCTTCTAGCAGTGTGTGGGACTTGGTCTATTAGTCCATCTATACTGACCTCCATCAGGTTGCAAATTAAAAATAATTTTTTTCTTCATTTAGCTCTGAAAAAATATTTGGGCTTCTAGCAGTGTGTGGGACTTGTTCTATTAGTCCTTCTATACTGACCTCCAGCAGGTTGCAAATTGAATATAATTTTTTTCTGCATCTAGCTCTGAAAAAATATTTGGGCTTCTAGCGGTGTGTGGGACTTGGTCTATTAGTCCATCTATACTGACCTCCATCAGGTTGCAAATAGTGTTGAGCCACCCCCGTATTGTTCGAGTTCGGTTCGGTTCGTCGAACACCCGTGTGTTCGCCGAACTGTTCGTCGAACTGTTCGTCGAACACCTTCGAACACCGTTAAAACCAATGGCAGGCAAACAAAAACGCATAGAAACACATAGAAAACACCTTCAAAGGTGTCCAAAAGCTGACAAACTGCTCAGAAGACACAACTAACACATGGAAAAGTGACAAGTACATATAGTCATGCGAAAAGAAAAGAGGTGGAGGAGTAAAAGGAGGGGGAGACACAGATATAGGCATGTCATGCCCTTCTAAAATCCAAAAAGTGAGAAGCCGAGACGGCCAGTCCGCTCCTGCCCGTGCCACCTCCGTGTCGCCGGGTTTGTGCCAGAGCCGCGGTGAACCCTGACGGCCAGCCCCCCTCTCCCAATACTGGTGCCTGTCCGCTGGTGGGTCGAGAGAGCCCCCCTGTGGTGGAGGCAGCTCTAAGCTTTTTAATTTAAATTGTCCCTCTAATTTGAATGAATGCACTTTAAATCCATTTACAAGGATGTATTGGAGGGCAAGTCTCATGCCAGCAGCTGCGTAATTCCAGCTCCAGTAGCGTCCACTAAAGCTGCTGCAGTTAAAAAGCTTTTATAAGGATCGAGCTCGGCTGTCCACCGCAAGGCATCCTAGTGCCAGTCCCAGCCCCTATGCCTTGGGGTGCCTCCTGATGCTCTTCACTAAGTATCCCGTGGTCCCGAAGCATTTCCTTTGAAAAAATTAAGTGTCCAAACTACAGGTGGTGTAGCTTGCTTAACAGCCGGGATAATCCGCTGACTAGCAGACACTGCTACTAGGCACAAAGTATTTCCTGGGCTAGATGCAGTTAAAAATTTGTAAGTAGATACTCTCGTTGGATGCTGAGAAAGCATTCCATAGAGTCTCCTGGCACGCCATATATGATTCTCTTAAAAAGCTTGGGGTAGGGGTCTAGGGGACCCTTTTATAGCCAAAATCACGGCCCTGTATCACAATACGTCACCTAGGCTGAAGATAAATGGAACTGTAGCACCGAGGGCTCGGTTGCTACAGACGTATTGCACCTCACCCAGAGGTGTGATATCTCACTCTCAGATAAGGATGGAGTGTGGATCAGGACCCGACACCTGCATGCATTACACCACATTGCCGTTGGGCAGGGCGACCAATATGCCCCTGAGATGGGCACGACAGTCCCTGTCCCTGGCTGGAGTGGGGGGAGGGAACACTGAGGAAGGGGAACCCTGCAGTGCAGGAGCAGGGAGGAAGCAGTTCCTGGGTGCATTGAGAAGGGAGTATAAAAGGTGGGCACCATCTTAGTTCAGTGCAGAGAAGTCTGAGCAGAAGTGGCAGGGAGCAGGGGCTCTGCATGAGCTCTGCTCCGGAGGCGGGCCTAGTAACAGAGGCCCAGGCCTGCAAGAGGGAGAAGGAAGGAAGAGGAGCGGAGAAGGCTCCAGGAACGAGGAATGAAGGGATCCCAGGGGTGCGGACGGGCGAGTCGCCACCGCACGCCCGAATCCACCTGCGTGGAGGGGTCAGGCCAAAGGGGGAGACCGGTCCCCGAACTAGTGGAGGCAGGAAACGACCCTCAGCTAGAAACCGGAGGCTCTGACATTTTATGTGGCGCAGCCCCTTGCTCCACCCGCTAGGAAGGCACCACATAGGGTCAGGGAAACTGGCGCCAAGTTTACCAAGAGGAGGCCCGAGGCAGCCGGACAGAAGTGTTGGTAAGAAAGGCCAGACAAAGGACACACAAAGGGGGTCCTGTGAAGCGCTCCAAAGTTATCTGGGAGTTGTCTGAGCCCCTCACCTGGTGAGCACAGTACGACGTGGGCAGCCGTTACCTGCAGACGTGGTCTGGATAATAAGAACTGTGAGTAAAGGCCCTGAACTGCATCACTGACTCCGTGTCGTTACTGCTGCTGCCCTGCACCATCACCCCCATCCTCCGCATACACTGCCCTGAGGCTATACTCCTCCCGTGGGGAGTTATGCTACGCTCTGCTGCACCCACAACACCAGCCTTAGCGGTCTGCCCTGTAGCGGCGGTTCACTCTGACCGCAATCCACGGGTGGCGTAGTCGGACATTTAAACATCAAAACCACATAAATAGTTCCGCCACTGGTTTGACCGCCCTGAGCCACGGAACCGGATCGCCGCCACGAAGACTACAACCACCAGCATCCACCAAAAAGGGTCCGGCTCCGGGTGTCCCAAGGCCCAGGGGGTGCGTCAGAACATTTTCATCACCTTTCACAATCACCAATGGGACAAGGCAGGGATGTCCTTTGTCCCCTCTCTTATACATCCTAGTGACGGAGCACCTGCTCTCATCAATTCGCCATAACCCCAATATTAGGTGGATTGAGGTGGGAGGCACCGAGTACAAGTGCTCTCTATTTGCTGATGATGTCCTAGTATATATCACTCAATCACATATATCCATCCCTGCTGTTATGGCTGAAATAGATCACTTTGTTACATGGTAAAATTTTAAAATCAATGCAGCGAAGTCTGAGGCCCTCGATGTCTCCCTCCCTAAATCCATATAGGATTCCATCCAGTCCAACTTTCCCTTTGCCTGGCCCTCACAGGGTATCAAATACTTAGGAATTCCTATTCATAGAGACCTCTCCCATCTATGTTATCTTAATTTTGGGCCCTTTATTGAACAATTCCATACAGACCACGGTTGGCAAGTTGGAACTGTGAGATTCACTACGTGCACCACTGGTATTTTGTGGAAAAGCACATGTAAGATTCTGCAACAGTCTCTGCTGATACTCCTGCATGCGTGCATCCCTTTCTATGGCAGGAATAATTTCTGCAAATTTACTTTTGTACCGGGGATCTAACAGTGTGGCAACCCAGTAGTCAGGATTATTTCTAATTCTCACAATTCGAGGGTCATGTTGCAGGTAGTGCAGCAAGAAGGCACTCATGTGTGTTGCGCATCCAGGAGCACCAAGTCCCTGTTGTGTTGGTGGCGAGGTAACAATCATGCTTCCTTCCTCTGTCCTCTCCCCCCAACCTCGCACAACAGAAATGTGATCAAGGTCTCCCTCATCTGATGAGTCTTCCATCAGTTCGTCCTCCACTTCTTCCTGGACTCCTGCACCTTCCTCACTAGTTTGGCTGCTACCATGCGCCCTGGTAAAATCATCTCCCCCACCCTCACATGCCTGCCGCCCTGGTGCTGCCGACCGTCTGGACCTTGCAGATGTTAGCCCTTCCGCATACAACTCCTCCTCCTCTACTTCCTCCACCTCCTCTTGTGCCACCACCTGACTCCGAATTCTGTTTAACATGTGCTCCAGCATGTAAATCACCGGAATAGTCATGCTGATAATGGCATCGTCAGCACTAAACATCTTCGTCGCCATTTCAAAACTGTGCAGAAGGGTGCATAGGTCCCTGATCTGAGACCACTCCTCCAGCGTGATTTGCCCCACCTCTGAATCTCGTTGGCCCAGGCTATACGTCAGAACGTATTGCACCAGGGCTTGTCGGTGCTGCCACAGTTGCTGCAACATGTGCAGAGTTGAATTCCACCGGGTAGGCACATCGCATTTTAGCCGGTGAAGTGGCAGGCCCAACGACTTCTGTAGAGATGTAAGTCGCTGAGCTGCGGGATGCGAACGGCGGAAGTGAGCACACAGCGACCGTGCCCTCTGCAGAAGGCCATCTAGTCTGGGATAGTGGGCTAAAAATTGCTGGACAACCAGGTTCAACACGTGAGCCATACAAGGCACGTGTGTGACATTGCCCCGGCGAAGGGCCGCACCCAGGTTTGCAGCATTGTCGCACACGGCCTTCCCTGGTTTCAGGTCCAGTGGAGACAACCATTCATGAAATTGGTTCTCCAGAGCTGACCACAACTCCTCAGCTGTGTGACTCACATTTCCCAGACATTTCAATGTAAAAACCGCCTGATGACGTTGAGCCCTACTGCCAGCATAGTAAGGAGGTGTGCAGGATCCCTTCTGCGAAGTTAGAAAGCTTGTGGCATGACCAGACAGGCTTTGGGTGCAGGTGGAAGACCGAGAGGAGGTTGAGGAGGCAGAAGCAGTGGAGGAAAAATGACATAAAGAGGATTGACGCACAACTCGTGGGGACGGCAAGACTTGGACAGCAGCCCCTTGTCCTGCTGTCACCATAGTTACCCAGTGCCCAGTCAGCGACATGTAACGCCCCTGTCCATGCCTACTCGTCCAAGTGTCTGTGGTGAAATGCACCCTGTCACACACAGAGTTTCTCAAAGAAGCGGTGATGTTGTGTGCGACATGCTGGTGGAGCGCAGGCACACCTTTCTTTGAGAAGTAGTGCCGACTGGGCATCTGGTACTGGGGCACTGCAACGGACATAAGGTCTCGAAAATCCTCTGTGTCCACCAGGCGGAAAGGCAGCATTTCTGTAGCCAAGAGCTTGCAGATGGTGAAATTCAACCTCTTAGCTTTCTCATGGCTAGGAGGAAATGGTCTTTTACTTGTCCACATCTGAGGGACCGAGGGCTGGCTATTGTGCTTAGACGGGGTTGATAAGGGTGTCCCCGGCAAACTGCCGGTCTGTGAGGAAGATGCAGGCGGACATGTTAGGTTGCCTTGATCCAAAGGTGGTGCTATCGATGTCGGACAGCGCTCAAGACCAGCTGGTGTTACCACCTCCAAAGAAAATGATGACCTGCCAATCACGCTGGCTGTTGCGGGTAAAGAGGTGGCAGGTCTGCGCCCCAAAACAGGTGTGACTGCTGTCCCCCCAGTCACAGAGGATGAAGAGGCCGCGGATGCACAAGATATGGCAGACGGTGGTTGGCCCGGCCGGCTAGACCGCATTGTAGCACACTGAGCTTCCCACTGCAACTTATGCTTCATGTCCATGTGCCGGTTCATGCATGAAGTACTCAAACTATGTATTTTTTGGCCTCTACTTAGCTTTTGCTGACAAATGTTACAGATAACACGAGTTGGGTCATCTTTATCGATCTGAAAAAATGCCCAGGCTATGCAAGGCTTAGCACCCATGCGACCTGAAGAGCCACCACGACTTGTGGTGAGAGGCAGAGTTGTGTTTGAGGATGCAGTTGTTGACGTGCTTCCAGTACTACGTCTCTGTCCAGGAAGGCGCAACCTGACCTCGTCGTCACTAGCATCTTCCTCCACCTCCTCTGCTGACCTCATCTCTTGGCTGACTGTGGGTTGACAGTAAGTGGGATCTCCGACCTCATCATCATCACCCTGTGCGTTATCACACCCGTCGTCCTCAGAGCCAACCTGTTCCTGCCCTGACAAAAAACTAAAGTTGTCGCTCCAATCAGGTATTTGAGTCTTATCATCGTCTTCCTCATTGTCTCCACCAACAGGAGTTACAGTTTGGGAATGAGGGTCTACATTATGGTCAGAACCTTCTGCGTCTGGTCCTGGATCCGACTCATAAAGATTCTGGGCATCAGTGCAGATCATTTCCTCGTCTGGATTCACAGAAGCGCTGGAGTCGACCTCTGATTCCCAGGCTATAGTATGAGTGAACAGCTCTGCAGACTCAACCATCTGTTCTACCTCATACTCAGACGGGCAGCTGGAGATTTGGGAGCTGTGAGGAAGCAAGTGCGATTTGGGTGACACCTTTGAGGACTGGAGTATTTGTGATGTTGAAGTTGATGTGGAGGAGAGCCCACTTAAAGGAGCACTTGATATCCGTTGAAGCACCTGCTGTTTTTGTGCCTCATCTGGAATTTGTAGCGATTGGCGTGGCCGTAAGAAAGGGATCTTATCACATTGTCCGCTAAAAGAAGTAGACATTTTAGTTTGGCTGGAAGATGGTCTTTCTTCTGCACCTACCCCACGGACACAACCTTTTTTCCCCTTCCCAACACGCCTATTCCCCTTTCCACCAGCAGCAGGCCTTTTTCCACTCATTTTGGTGGTTAACTAATTCACAACTCTGGAGTTGTTTGCACAAAAAAACAATGGATGGTAACCGAGCAGAGCTGAGTGGCCAAACTGTGGTATTAGGCCAAAACTATTGGCTGGGTTAGATGCAGAAAAAAATTATTTTTAATTTGCAACCTGATGGAGGTCAGTATAGATGGACTAATAGACCAAGTCCCACACACCGCTAGAAGCCCAAATATTTTTTCAGAGCTAGATGCAGAAAAAAATTATTTTTAATTTGCAACCTGATGGAGGTCAGTATAGATGGACTAATAGACCAAGTCCCACACACCGCTAGAAGCCCAAATATTTTTTCAGAGCTAGATGCAGAAAAAAATTATATTCAATTTGCAACCTGCTGGAGGTCAGTATAGAAGGACTAATAGAACAAGTCCCACACACTGCTAGAAGCCCAAATATTTTTTCAGAGCTAAATGAAGAAAAAAATTATTTTTAATTTGCAACCTGATGGAGGTCAGTATAGATGGACTAATAGACCAAGTCCCACACACTGCTAGAAGCCCAAATATTTTTTCAGAGCTAGATGCAGAAAAAAATTATTTTTAATTTGCAACCTGATGGAGGTCAGTATAGATGGACTAATAGACCAAGTCCCACACACTGCTAGAAGCCCAAATATTTTTTCAGAGCTAGATGCAGAAAAAAATTATTTTTAATTTGCAACCTGATGGAGGTCAGTATAGATGGACTAATAGACCAAGTCCCACACACCGCTAGAAGCCCAAATATTTTTTCAGAGCTAGATGCAGAAAAAAATTATATTCAATTTGCAACCTGCTGGACGTCAGTATAGAAGGACTAATAGAACAAGTCCCACACACTGCTAGAAGCCCAAATATTTTTTCAGAGCTAAATGAAGAAAAAAATTATTTTTAATTTGCAACCTGATGGAGGTCAGTATAGATGGACTAATAGACCAAGTCCCACACACTGCTAGAAGCCCAAATATTTTTTCAGAGCTAGATGCAGAAAAAAATTATTTTTAATTTGCAACCTGATGGAGGTCAGTATAGATGGACTAATAGACCAAGTCCCACACACCGCTAGAAGCCCAAATATTTTTTCAGAGCTAGATGCAGAAAATTTTTTTATTCAATTTGCAACCTGATGGAGGTCAGTATAGATGGACTAATAGACCAAGTCCCACACACTGCTAGAAGCCCAAATATTTTTTCAGAGCTAGATGCAGAAAAAAATTATTTTTAATTTGCAACCTGATGGAGGTCATTATAGATGGACTAATAGACCAAGTCCCACACACTGCTAGAAGCCCAAATATTTTTTCAGAGCTAGATGCAGAAAAAAATTATTTTTAATTTGCAACCTGATGGAGGTCAGTATAGATGGACTAATAGAACAAGTCCCACACGCTGCTAGAAGCCCAAATATTTTTTCAGAGATAAATGAAGAAAAAAATTATTTTTAATTTGCAACCTGATGGAGGTCAGTATAGATGGACTAATAGACCAAGTCCCACACACTGCTAGAAGCCCAAATATTTTTTCAGAGCTAGATGCAGAAAAAAATTATTTTTAATTTGCAACCTGATGGAGGTCAGTATAGATGGACTAATAGACCAAGTCCCACACACTGCTAGAAGCCCAAATATTTTTTCAGAGCTAGATGCAGAAAAAAATTATATTCAATTTGCAACCTGCTGGAGGTCAGTATAGAAGGACTAATAGAACAAGTCCCACACACTGCTAGAAGCCCAAATATTTTTTCAGAGCTAAATGAAGAAAAAAATTATTTTTAATTTGCATCCTGATGGAGGTCAGTATAGATGGACTAATAGACCAAGTCCCACACACTGCTAGAAGCCCAAATATTTTTTCAGAGCTAGATGCAGAAAAAAATTATATTCAGTTTGCAACCTGATGGAGGTCAGTATAGATGGACTAATAGAATGATGCTATGCCCAAAAGATTTTACTTCACTAGGTGCAGTAAAAAAATTGGTATTCTATACACAGGTGGTATATCTTGCAACACAGATAGGCTACTCCACTGACTAACACACTCTGCAATAGGCCAAAAAGGATTAGCTTTGCTAGATTCAGCCAAATGCTGTGAAAAAAACTTGCACAGCACTGGCACAGACCTGCCTGGCAAAAACTGATAGGAACTGATGTAACCTAGTCCTGAAAAGGACTCCAATTACAATTAGTCTTTACTCCCACAATCTATCTATTTAAGAGCACAGACCTGCCTGATAAAAGTCGTAGGAAATGCTGTAACCTAGTCCTTAAAAGGACTGCAATCACAACTATTCCCTACTCCCAAGCTATCTGTATATTTGTGCGAAAATTGGCTTGAAATTAACAAGGTATAGCGCACACAGCAACAGCGGTGCCGTCTAACACGCAGCTGCAGCAGTGAGAAAATGGTGGCGACGGGGAAAATGGCTTGGTCTTATAGGGCAAGGACATGTGACATACACTGCCAATCACACATGCCCTTGCTTGTGTGAAAAAAAGCACTTCGCTCCGTGTGTGCGCTGCTGATAGGCTGACAGATTGCACCTCCCCACTGCAAATGCGGGAAAGAGAAAAAAAAATGGAGATCTTCATTGTTCCTGCAGAGATCCATCCCCTGCCCCTCCCCCCGCCCCGCTGTACACTCAAACTGCGTATTAACATTAATTTTCATCATTACTGAGAAAAAATCCAGTTATGATTTTGGTGCACGAACAGTTATCGAACATAACCTCGAACAGCCGAATTTTTCTCAAATTGTTCGTGTTCGCCGACCGGCTCGAACACCGCCCAAAACAGCTCGAATTTGAGATTGGCGAACAGTTCGAGTAGAACAACGCTCATCTCTAGTTGCAAATTAAAAATAATTTTTTTCTGCATCTAGCTCTGAAAAAATATTTGGGCTTCTAGCAGTGTGTGGGACTTGGTCTATTAGTCCATCTATACTGACCTCCATCAGGTTGCAAATTGAATAAAAAAATTTTCTGCATCTAGCTCTGAAAAAATATTTGGGCTTCTAGCGGTGTGTGGGACTTGGTCTATTAGTCCATCTATACTGACCTCCATCAGGTTGCAAATTAAAAATAATTTTTTTCTGCATCTAGCTCTGAAAAAATATTTGGGCTTCTAGCAGCGTGTGGGACTTGTTCTATTAGTCCATCTATACTGACCTCCATCAGGTTGCAAATTAAAAATATTTTTTTTCTGCATCTAGCTCTGAAAAAATATTTGGGCTTCTAGCAGTGTGTGGGACTTGGTCTATTAGTCCATCTATACTGACCTCCATCAGGTTGCAAATTAAAAATAATTTTTTTCTTCATTTAGCTCTGAAAAAATATTTGGGCTTCTAGCAGTGTGTGGGACTTGTTCTATTAGTCCTTCTATACTGACCTCCAGCAGGTTGCAAATTGAATATAATTTTTTTCTGCATCTAGCTCTGAAAAAATATTTGGGCTTCTAGCGGTGTGTGGGACTTGGTCTATTAGTCCATCTATACTGACCTCCATCAGGTTGCAAATTAAAAATAATTTTTTTCTGCATCTAGCTCTGAAAAAATATTTGGGCTTCTAGCAGTGTGTGGGACTTGGTCTATTAGTCCATCTATACTGACCTCCATCAGGTTGCAAATTAAAAATAATTTTTTTCTGCATCTAGCTCTGAAAAAATATTTGGGCTTCTAGCAGTGTGTGGGACTTGGTCTATTAGTCCATCTATACTGACCTCCATCAGGTTGCAAATTAAAAATAATTTTTTTCTTCATTTATCTCTGAAAAAATATTTGGGCTTCTAGCAGCGTGTGGGACTTGTTCTATTAGTCCATCTATACTGACCTCCATCAGGTTGCAAATTAAAAATATTTTTTTTCTGCATCTAGCTCTGAAAAAATATTTGGGCTTCTAGCAGTGTGTGGGACTTGGTCTATTAGTCCATCTATACTGACCTCCATCAGGTTGCAAATTAAAAATAATTTTTTTCTTCATTTAGCTCTGAAAAAATATTTGGGCTTCTAGCAGTGTGTGGGACTTGTTCTATTAGTCCTTCTATACTGACCGCCAGCAGGTTGCAAATTGAATATAATTTTTTTCTGCATCTAGCTCTGAAAAAATATTTGGGCTTCTAGCAGTGTGTGGGACTTGGTCTATTAGTCCATCTATACTGACCTCCATCAGGTTGCAAATTAAAAATAATTTTTTTCTTCATTTAGCTCTGAAAAAATATTTGGGCTTCTAGCAGTGTGTGGGACTTGTTCTATTAGTCCTTCTATACAGACCTCCAGCAGGTTGCAAATTGAATATAATTTTTTTCTGCATCTAGCTCTGAAAAAATATTTGGGCTTCTAGCGGTGTGTGGGACTTGGTCTATTAGTCCATCTATACTGACCTCCATCAGGTTGCAAATTAAAAATAATTTTTTTCTGCATCTAACCCAGCAAATAGTTTTGGCCTAATACCACAGTTTGGCCACTCAGCTCTGCTCGGTTCCCATCCATTGTTTTTTTGTGCAAACAACTCCAGAGTTGTGAATTAGTTAACCACCAAAATGAGTGGAAAAAGGCCTGCTGCTGGTGGAAAGGGGAATAGGCGTGTTGGGAAGGGGAAAAAAGGTTGTGTCCGTGGGGTAGGTGCAGAAGAAAGACCATCTTCCAGCCAAACTAAAATGTCTACTTCTTTTAGCGGACAATGTGATAAGATCCCTTTCTTACGGCCACGCCAATCGCTACAAATTCCAGATGAGGCACAAAAACAGCAGGTGCTTCAACGGATATCAAGTGCTCCTTTAACTGGGCTCTCCTCCACATCAACTTCAACATCACAAATACTCCAGTCCTCAAAGGTGTCACCCAAATCGCACTTGCTTCCTCACAGCTCCCAAATCTCCAGCTGCCCGTCTGAGTATGAGGTAGAACAGATGGTTGATTCTGCAGAGCTGTTTACTCATACTATAGCCTGGGAATCAGAGGTCGACTCCAGCGCTTCTGTGAATCCAGACGAGGAAATGATCTGCACTGATGCCCAGAATCTTTATGAGTCGGATCCAGGACCAGACGCAGAAGGTTCTGACCATAATGTAGACCCTCATTCCCAAACTGTAACTCCTGTTGGTGGAGACAATGAGGAAGACGATGATAAGACTCAAATACCTGATTGGAGCGACAACTTTAGTTTTTTGTCAGGGCAGGAACAGGTTGGCTCTGAGGACGACGGGTGTGATAACGCACAGGGTGATGATGATGAGGTCGGAGATCCCACTTACTGTCAACCCACAGTCAGCCAAGAGATGAGGTCAGCAGAGGAGGTGGAGGAAGATGCTAGTGACGACGAGGTCAGGTTGCGCCTTCCTGGACAGAGACGTAGTACTGGAAGCACGTCAACAACTGCATCCTCAAACACAACTCTGCCTCTCACCACAAGTCGTGGTGGCTCTTCAGGTCGCATGGGTGCTAAGCCTTGCATAGCCTGGGCATTTTTTCAGATCGATAAAGATGACCCAACTCGTGTTATCTGTAACATTTGTCAGCAAAAGCTAAGTAGAGGCCAAAAAATACATAGTTTGAGTACTTCATGCATGAACCGGCACATGGACATGAAGCATAAGTTGCAGTGGGAAGCTCAGTGTGCTACAATGCGGCCTAGCCGGCCGGGCCAACCACCGTCTGCCATAACTTGTGCATCCGCGGCCTCTTCATCCTCTGTGACTGGGGGGACAGCAGTCACACCTGTTTTGGGGCGCAGACCTGCCACCTCTTTACCCGCAACAGCCAGCGTGATTGGCAGGTCATCATTTTCTTTGGAGGTGGTAACACCAGCTGGTCTTGAGCGCTGTCCGACATCGATAGCACCACCTTTGGATCAAGGCAACCTAACATGTCCGCCTGCATCTTCCTCACAGACCGGCAGTTTGCCGGGGACACCCTTATCAACCCCGTCTAAGCACAATAGCCAGCCCTCGGTCCCTCAGATGTGGACAAGTAAAAGACCATTTCCTCCTAGCCATGAGAAAGCTAAGAGGTTGAATTTCACCATCTGCAAGCTCTTGGCTACAGAAATGCTGCCTTTCCGCCTGGTGGACACAGAGGATTTTCGAGACCTTATGTCCGTCGCAGTGCCCCAGTACCAGATGCCCAGTCGGCACTACTTCTCAAAGAAAGGTGTGCCTGCGCTCCACCAGCATGTCGCACACAACATCACCGCTTCTTTGAGAAACTCTGTGTGTGACAGGGTGCATTTCACCACAGACACTTGGACGAGTAGGCATGGACAGGGGCGTTACATGTCGCTGACTGGGCACTGGGTAACTATGGTGACAGCAGGACAAGGGGCTGCTGTCCAAGTCTTGCCGTCCCCACGAGTTGTGCGTCAATCCTCTTTATGTCAAAGTTCCTCCACTGCTTCTGCCTCCTCAACCTCCTCTCGGTCTTCCACCTGCACCCAAAGCCTGTCTGGTCATGCCACAAGCTTTCTAACTGCGCAGAAGGGATCCTGCACACCTCCTTACTATGCTGGCAGTAGGGCTCAACGTCATCAGGCGGTTTTTACATTGAAATGTCTGGGAAATGTGAGTCACACAGCTGAGGAGTTGTGGTCAGCTCTGGAGAACCAATTTCATGAATGGTTGTCTCCACTGGACCTGAAACCAGGGAAGGCCGTGTGCGACAATGCTGCAAACCTGGGTGCGGCCCTTCGCCGGGGCAATGTCACACACGTGCCTTGTATGGCTCACGTGTTGAACCTGGTTGTCCAGCAATTTTTAGCCCACTATCCCAGACTAGATGGCCTTCTGCAGAGGGCATGGTCGCTGTGTGCTCACTTCCGCCGTTCGCATCCCGCAGCTCAGCGACTTACATCTCTACAGAAGTCGTTGGGCCTGCCACTTCACCGGCTAAAATGCGATGTGCCTACCCGGTGGAATTCAACTCTGCACATGTTGCAGCGACTGTGGCAGCACCGACAAGCCCTGGTGCAATACGTTCTGATGTATAGCCTGGGCCAACGAGATTCAGAGGTGGGGCAAATCACGCTGGAGGAGTGGTCTCAGATCAGGGACCTATGCACCCTTCTGCACAGTTTTGAAATGGCGACGAAGATGTTTAGTGCTGACGATGCCATTATCAGCATGACTATTCCGGTGATTTACATGCTGGAGCACATGTTAAACAGAATTCGGAGTCAGGTGGTGGCACAAGAGGAGGTGGAGGAAGTAGAGGAGGAGGCGTTGTATGCGGAAGGGCTAACATCTGCAAGGTCCAGACGGTCGGCAGCACCAAGGCGGCAGGCATGTGAGGGTGGGGGAGATGATTTTACCAGGGCACATGGTAGCAGCCAAACTAGTGAGGAAGGTGCAGGAGCCCAGGAAGAAGTGGAGGACGAACTGATGGAAGACTCATCAGATGAGGGAGACCTTGATCACATTTCTGTTGTGCGAGGTTGGGGGGAGAGGACAGAGGAAGGAAGCATGATTGTTACCTCGCCACCAACACAACAGGGACTTGGTGCTCCTGGATGCGCAACACACATGAGTGCCTTCTTGCTGCACTACCTGCAACATGACCCTCGAATTGTGAGAATTAGAAATAATCCTGACTACTGGGTTGCCACACTGTTAGATCCCCGGTACAAAAGTAAATTTGCAGAAATTATTCCTGCCATAGAAAGGGATGCACGCATGCAGGAGTATCAGCAGAGACTGTTGCAGAATCTTACATGTGCTTTTCCACAAAATACCAGTGGTGCACGTAGTGAATCTCACAGTTCCAACTTGCCAACCGTGGGACCGTCAAGTGTTCAGCACTCAAACCGTAACAGAACCACAGTATCTGCTGGTAACATCAATTTTGCGGAATCATTTCACCACTTTTTTAGCCCATCCTTTGCAAGGCCACAGGAGACAAGAAGTCTGACACATAGTCAACGCCTAGAGACGATGGTACAGGAGTATCTCCAAGTAAACATTGAAACCATGACTGTGTCACTGGACCCTTGCTCTTTTTGGGCTTCCAATCTGGATAAATGGCCGGAGCTAGCCACTTACGCCTTGGTGATCTTGTCATGCCCCGCAGCCAGCGTTCTGTCTGAACGTGTGTTCAGCGCTGCTGGTGGTGTGCTGACAGATAAGCGCACGCGGCTCTCCACTGATAATGTAGACAGACTCACGTTCATAAAGATGAACAAATCATGGATCCGAAACGACTTTTCTACCCCTGTGTCATCCTGGGGAGAGTAAAAGCTTGATGATTGGTTAAAATCACCCTACCAACCGTTTTAAGCTTTCAAATTACTAATCATGTTTATCTGTATCTTGACTGGAAAATAATTTGGGCTTTGTAGCAGTGTGCAGCACTGATCCTATTAGGCCATCTATAATAAGCTTCACCAGATTTAAAATTAAAAATAATTTTTAGCTGCATCTAGCCCGGAAAATAATTTTGGGGCTCCGAGATGCGCAAGACACATAAGTGCCTTCTTGCTGCACTACCTGCAGCATGACCCTCATATTGTCAGAATTCGAAGTAATCATGACTACTGGGTTGCCACACTCTTAGATCCCCCAAACTTTTCGATCAACCTTTTCATTTTAATAAAGACCAAAAAAATGGTCATTTTTGAAATTATAAGCATTAGCAGGTTGTTAGAAACTGAAATCAAACAGTTTTCAACTCAAAACTTTATTCTAGGTGATGTTACATTTTCACATAGGACCCCTTGTTCGAAAGGAGCTTCTGAACTCTCTCGTCCATTGAATTTGTCAGGTTTTGGATGGTTTCTGCTTCAATTGTTTTGCATGAGGACAGAATACCCTCCCAGAGCTGTTGCTTAGATGTGAACTGCCTCCCGCCATCATAGACACTCCTTTTAATGATGCTCCAAAGGTTCGGAATGGGGTAGAGGTCAGGGGAGCATGGGGGTCACACCATAAGTTTGTCCCCTTTTATGCCCATATCAGCCAGAGATGCAGATGTTTTATGTGCAGCATGAGATGGTGCATTATCATGCAGAAAAATGATCTTGCTGTGAAATACACGGTTCTTCTTCTTGAACCATGGCAGGAAGTGCTGTTTGAGAAAATCCACATACATTATGGAGTTCATCTTTAGCGCCTTCAGGGATCCTAAAGGGGCCGACAATCTCTCTCCCCATGATTCCAGCCCAAAACATTACTCCACCTCCTCCTTGTTGGCGCTGTAGCCGTGTTTGCGTGGGGTGTCCATCAACCAGCCATCCTCCACTCCATTCATCTGGACCATCGAGCGCTGCACGGCACTCATCCGTGAACAAAACAGTTTTGAAATCAGTCTTCATGTAATGTTTGGCCCACTGGAGCCGTTTCTGCTTGTGTGAAGTGGATAGAGGAGGTCGACAGGATGGCGTATGCACAGCTGCAAACCTCTGAAGGACCCTGCATCTTGTTGTTCGGGGGACGTTGGAGGCACAAGCAGCTTCAAAAACTTGTCTGCTGCTATGACAAGGCTTTTTTGCCGCTGCTCTTTCAACCTGACGTAATTGCCTGTAGGAAAGAGTCCTCAATTTGCCCTTATCAGCACGCACACGTGTGTACTGTGAATCAGCTACATACTTCTTGATTGCCAAGACACTTCATCCTGATCATCGCACAATGTTGATTGTAGTCATGCCTTGACCTAAACACTCCACAATTTGTTGCTTCTCAGCAGCCGACACATCCTTTTTCTTTCCCATTTTGGTAGAAAATGTAGGCTGCTTAATAATGTGAGAGAGCCTTCTTAAGTAGTCTTGCCTTTCATTGGACACACCTGCCAAACTAATTAGCACAGGTGTCTGCAATTGCTTACAGTGATATAAAGAGCCCTGACACACATCACCATCAATGAGTTTAACTGACAAACAAACAAATTCTTCCCTTATCACTCCTAAACACTTTTTGCATAATAATTTGGAACGCGGTGTACATGTGCTTTTCCACAAAACACCAGTGGTTCACGTAGTGAATCTTACAGTTCTAACTTGCCAACCGTGGTCTGTATGGAATTGTTCAATAAAGGGCCCAAAATTAAGATAACATAGATGGGAGAGGTCTCTATGAATAGGAATTCCTAAGTATTTGATACCCTGTGAGGGCCAGGCAAAGGGAAAGTTGGACTGGATGGAATCCTATATGGATTTAGGGAGGGAGACATCGAGGGCCTCAGACTTCGCTGCATTGATTTTAAAATTTTACCATGTAACAAAGTGATCTATTTCAGCCATAACAGCAGGGATGGATATATGTGATTGAGTGATATATACTAGGACATCATCAGCAAATAGAGAGCACTTGTACTCGGTGCCTCCCACCTCAATCCACCTAATATTGGGGTTATGGCGAATTGATGAGAGCAGGTGCTCCGTCACTAGGATGTATAAGAGAGGGGACAGAGGACATCCCTGCCTTGTCCCATTGGTGATTGTGAAAGGTGATGAAAATGTTCTGACGCACCCCCTGGGCCTTGGGACACCCGGAGCCGGACCCTTTTTGGTGGATGCTGGTGGTTGTAGTCTTCGTGGCGGCGATCCGGTTCCGTGGCTCAGGGCGGTCAAACCAGTGGCGGAACTATTTATGTGGTTTTGATGTTTAAATGTCCGACTACGCCACCCGTGGATTGCGGTCAGAGTGAACCGCCGCTACAGGGCAGACCGCTAAGGCTGGTGTTGTGGGTGCAGCAGAGCGTAGCATAACTCCCCACGGGAGGAGTATAGCCTCAGGGCAGTGTATGCGGAGGATGGGGGTGATGGTGCAGGGCAGCAGCAGTAACGACACGGAGTCAGTGATGCAGTTCAGGGCCTTTACTCACAGTTCTTATTATCCAGACCACGTCTGCAGGTAACGGCTGCCCACGTCGTACTGTGCTCACCAGGTGAGGGGCTCAGACAACTCTCAGATAACTTTGGAGCGCTTCACAGGACCCCCTTTGTGTGTCCTTTGTCTGGCCTTTCTTACCAACACTTCTGTCCGGCTGCCTCGGGCCTCCTCTTGGTAAACTTGGCGCCAGTTTCCCTGACCCTATGTGGTGCCTTCCTAGTGGGTGGAGCAAGGGGCTGCGCCACATAAAATGTCAGAGCCTCCGGTTTCTAGCTGAGGGTCGTTTCCTGCCTCCACTAGTTCGGGGACCGGTCTCCCCCTTTGGCCTGACCCCTCCACGCAGGTGGATTCGGGCGTGCGGTGGCGACTCGCCCGTCCGCACCCCTGGGATCCCTTCATTCCTCGTTCCTGGAGCCTTCTCCGCTCCTCTTCCTTCCTTCTCCCTCTTGCAGGCCTGGGCCTCTGTTACTAGGCCCGCCTCCGGAGCAGAGCTCATGCAGAGCCCCTGCTCCCTGCCACTTCTGCTCAGACTTCTCTGCACTGAACTAAGATGGTGCCCACCTTTTATACTCCCTTCTCAATGCACCCAGGAACTGCTTTCTCCCTGCTCCTGCACTACAGGGTTCCCCTTCCTCAGTGTTCCCTCCCCCCACTCCAGCCAGGGACAGGGACTGTCGTGCCCATCTCAGGGGCATATTGGTCGCCCTGCCCCACGGCAATGTGGTGTAATGCATGCAGGTGTCGGGTCCTGATCCACACTCCATCCTTACCTGAGAGTGAGATATCACACCTCTGGGTGAGGTGCAATACGTCTGTAGCAACCGAGCCCTCAGGGTGCTACAGTTCCATTTATCTTCAGCCTAGGTGACGTATTGCGATACAGGGCCGTGATTTTGGCTATAAAAGGGTCCCCTAGACCCCTACCCCAAGCTCTTTAAGAGAATCATATATGGCGTGCCAGGAGACTCTATGGAATGCTTTCTCAGCATCCAACGAGAGTATCTAATTACAAATTTTTAACTGCATCTAGCCCAGGAAATACTTTGTGCCTAGTAGCAGTGTCTGCTAGTCAGCGGATTATCCCGGCTGTTAAGCAAGCTACACCACCTGTAGTTTAGACACTTAATTTTTTCAAAGGAAATGCTTCGGGACCATGGGATACTTAGTGAAGAGCATCAGGAGGCACCCCAAGGCATAGGGGCTGGGACTGGCAGTAGGATGCCTTGCGGTGGACAGCCGAGCTCGATCCTTATAAAAGCTTTTTAACTGCAGCAGCTTTAGTGGACGCTACTGGAGCTGGAATTACCGCGGCTGCTGGCATGAGACTTGCCCTCCAATAGATCCTTGTAAATGGATTTAAAGTGTATTCATTCAAATTAGAGAGACAATTTAAATTAAAAAGCTTAGAGCTGCCTCCACCACAGGGGGGCTCGCTCGACCCACCAGCGGACAGGCACCAGTATTGGGAGAGGGGGGCTGGCCGTCAGGGTTCACCGCGGCTCTGGCACAAACCCGGCGACACGGAGGTGGCACGGGCAGGAGCGGACTGGCCGTGTCGGCTTCTCACTTTTTGGATTTTAGAAGGGGATGACATGCCTATATCTGTGTCTCCCCCTCCTTTTACTCCTCCACCTCTTTTATTTTCGCATGACTATATGTACTTGTCACTTTTCCATGTGTTAGTTATGTCTTCTGAGCAGTTTGTCAGCTTTTGGACACCTTTGAAGGTGTTTTCTATGTGTTTCTATGTGTTTTTGTTTGCCTGCCATTGGTTTTAACGGTGTTCGAAGGTGTTCGACGAACAGTTCGACGAACAGTTCGGCGAACACACGGGTGTTCGACGAACCGAACCGAACTCGAACACTACGGGGGTGGCTCAACACTAGTCAGGTGCTCTTCAAATGTGACTTGGCATCCACATTCTATTCCAGCCAAAATTGCGCTTCTGAATTTAATTGGCGCTCCTTTTCTTCCAAGCCATGTCTTGTACACAAACAATAGTTTCCCACCACATATGGGGTATCCGTGTACTCAGGAGAAATTTTACAACAAATTGTATGATCCATGTTCTCCTGTTACCCTTGTGAAAATGAAAAATTTGGGGCTGAAGCAACAATTTTGAATGAAAAATGTATTTTTTCATTTTCACGACTTAATGTTCTAAAATTCTGTGAAGCTCCTGTGGGTTCAAGGTGCTCACTACAACTCTATATAAATTCCTTGAGTGGTGTACTTTCCAAAATGGGGCCACTTGTGGGAGTTTCCACTGTTTAGGCATACCATTGGCTCTCCAAAAGTGACATGGCTTCTGCTATCTATTCCAGACAATTTTGCGCTCCAAAAGTCAAATGGCACCGATTCCATTCTGAGCAATGCCGTGCGCCAAAACAATAGTTCTCCTCAAAGTATGGGGTATCTGCATACTCATGACAAAATAGTGTATGGTTCATTGTCTCCTGTTAGCCTCGTAAAAGTGCAAAATTTGGGGCTAAATGAAAATTTTTGTGGGAAAAATTAAAATCTTAATATTTTTCTTCCACATTGCTTTAATTCCTGTAAAGCACCTAAAGGGTTAATAAACTTCTTGAAATGTCGTTTTGAGCACTTTGAGGGGTGCATTTTTTTAAATGGTGTAATTTTTGCTTATTTTTTGTCATATAGGCCCCTCAAAGTCACTTCTTTCTTACATTTTCTTGGAAAAAGGAGAAATTACTGATAAAATTTTAACCCTTCTAACTTCCTAACAAAAAAAAATATATTTAAAAAATGATGGTGTTGTAAAGTAAAAATATGGGAAATGTTATTTATAAATTATTTTGTCTAGCATGACTAACTGTTTTAAGGATATAAATATTGAAAGTTTGAAAATTGCAAAATTTACGTTAGTCAAAATTGCGAAATTTTCACATATAAACGCAAAAAAATTACCTAAATTTGCCACTAACATAAACTACAATTTGTCCCGAAAAAAACCAATGTCAGAATAACTGGGATCCTTTGACGCATTCTAGAGTTGTTACCACTTAAATTGACACTGGTCAGAATATGAAAATTTGGCCTTTTCAGGAAGGTGAAAATCACAAAAGTTTTGTTGCTCATGCCAAGCCCTAGGTTGGTGCAGTCAGTGAATAGAGCGCTGCAAAATTTCTTCAGAACTGGCACCAATGATGTCAGTGGCACAATTTCACTGTGTTATGCTATTAACACTGGTAATTTCCAAGTACTTCAGTTTAAAGAATTATAAGCAGCCAGTCATTGACTGTAGCACTGACGTGTAGATTGGCTGTAATGGTGTCTTATCTATGCACGCCATGCCATCATGCTGCCAATGTAAATACGATGTGACAGGAGTGCACAGTTCCAGTTCCACTTATATGGGTGTGGTGAACAATTTGTATAGTAATGTACTACATTTTCCTCTTAGTCATTAGATGTACCATGTCTCATTGAAATAGGTGGAGTTTGTGATTTATCCTGCCATAGTTTGTTTTTACATAAACATACTGCAAAAATTGTCATTAACCCCTTAAGGCACAATGAAGTACATGTACATCATAGATTGTCTTTAGTTAAAGCAATGGGGTTGCACTGGCTCAGAAGCTGTGCCCATGTGAACACATAAGGAGCTCAAGAGTGACTGACAACTGGAGTCTTGAAGTAACTGTTGAAATTAGAGGAAGCCCTCATTCCCACTATTTAACCACTTAGATGCTATATGCAATATGAAGGTACTCACTCTGTTACTGCATTGCCTACCTCCCACAACCTCATCATATGGTACCGATGCATAGCTATGATGACTGGAGGCCTAAAACTGGCCTGGAGGTCTGCCAACTACAGAAGTCTATTAGGCTATTAGACTACATATCAATAGACTTCTTTCAGGCGGACATGATACACTGCACCACAGCAGTTGTGCAGTGTATTCCATAAGTGATTAAAATAATGTTTTGTCAAGTCCCATTGTGAGACTAATAAATAATGTAAGAAAATAAAGTATTTAAGAATATAACAAATAAGCAGTAAAATAAAAATCTACTTTTTAACATCAAAACTTTTTTTATTATTATAAACGTAAGTAAAATTAGTATCCCCGCACCTTTAACAAACTGAACTATATAACATTCATTTGTATCTGCCTCTGTAAGATGATCTGATCTGACCTGACGTGCGCCAATGTGCTCATGCTGCTAATGATGCTGCGGCTTGATGAGATCACTTTATCACGCTACAGATATCACCTAAGAGCACAACCTATAAAGGAGGAGAAGGCGCCAGAGCCAGAAGCAGATAAGTGCTCATAGAGCTGAATATACAGTTTTTTTTACAATAGACATGGGTAGGTGGCTTACAGAGTGAAGCGTAGTGTGTGGGACAGTATGGAGGGGGACAGTATCAAGAGGGAGAAGCATGGGGGGCTCATAATGATGAAGGGGTTAGCATAAGGGGTCTTAGTAAGGAGAAGGGGCAGCATGGGGGGTTTAGTATGGAAAAGGGACAACATGGTGGCTTAATATAGAGAGGAGCAGCATGGGAGCTAAGTTTGGAGAAGGAACGGTATGGGCAGCTCAGTGTGGGGAAGGGGCAGTATAGGGGGCTCAGTATGGAAAAGGGGCAGAGTGGGGGCTCAGTATGATGAAGTGACTGTATGGGGGATTCAGTATAAAGAAGAGGCGACAGGGGGCTCAATGTGGAGAAGGTGCAGCGTGAGGGGATCAGTATAGAAAAGGGGAAGTGTGTAGGGTTCATTATGAAAAATGGCTGCATGGGGTACTCAGTATGGTGAAGGGTGAGTGTGGGGGGGACAGTGAAAAGAGGGGGCAGCATGGAGGAGACAGTGTGAAGAGGGGCCAACATTGAGGGGAAAGTGTGAAGGGGGGGCAGCATGGGGAAACAGTGCAGAATTCATAATTTATAAGGGACTAAAGTGTGTTAGATATAATTAATTAGGAAAGACAGTGTGGCAGTTGTAGCTTATAAAGGCATGGTGTGGTGGTCATAGTTCACAAGAGCAGACAGTATATTAGGGGGGACAGCGTAGTGGGAATATTTTATGGGAGACAATAGTGTGGAGGCCATGTATCATAAGAGGGACTATATAGGTAATTTATTGCGTACAGTGCACAGTGAGGGAAAATTATTTATGCACAGGATAGAGCTTATTTAGGGCAAATAATGTATGGTTATTTTAACTGAGGCAGCATTATAATGACACTATTATTTTTAAGGACATTCTGTTGGGATGTGCTGCAGAAGGCCAGAGAAGAGAGAAGTCTGGAAAGATCTGCTGTAGCTGTGAAAGTCATCATAGCGTCAGGACCAGATAAAGAAAAAAGGTATGAGAGGTACTATTACGGCCTTTAAACTACCTGAAATTATTTAATACACTGTTTAGTCAGCCTGATTGCATTCTCGCATGCACAGTACAATACTTAATATGATCATTCTGTTCACATAGAATAGCATTATTCTAGGCAGCACATTTTTACACAGAATTAACTACTTGCAAGAACAATAATATTTAACCCCTTCCCGCAAATGGATGTAACTGAATGTCCACATTGTAGGTGAATTCCTGCAATAAGGTGTACAGTTATGCGTGATTAAGGGCATGGGTAAAGGAGTGCCAATGCCATCTGCAGCAGTGTCCGGCTGTTACAGACAAGCTAGGATTATGCTGCAATTGATGAGGCCAGACATAGTGGCGATCTGAGGTCTTTAATCCCTCACCTGCTACAGTCAGTAGAGACAGCGGTATGTGAGGAATCTGACAATAGGAGAAAACCCCCTTTGTTAGCCCATTGACACCCCCGCAGAACAATCGCAATATGACAACAGAGAGGCCTGACTTTGGCCATATCGCTTAGTCAATCAGATCCCGCTGGAAGTGAGGGAAACTCAAGCACTTTTCCGGCCGTCTGTAGAGGGCCTAAAAATTTCCCAAATTGATGGGAACAGTGCTCAAATGACATGGGAACAGCATGGGGAAGACCCCTGGGAGCATTTCTGACTCCCAGGTCAATGCTGTCAACAACATTGTCAGAGGTATTATGCCACTTTTACAGACTCACAATAAAACATACAAAAACGAAACCAAAATGGATTTTCCTGGGAAATATGTTAAGGAACATTCTTTCCAGGATAATGACTTGTACAGTATATAAGGCAAAATAAATAACCAAAAACAAAAATGCTCCTCCACACCTTGGGCTATGTTCACACGTACCGTTTTTGATGCGTTTTTGCACTTTTACATTGCTTTCAACCAAGACAAATGCATTCACAAGGAAATGTCATTTTAACATTTTACAACCTTATCTGTCCATGTAGTGTGTGAAACATCATCAGACACATCCTGTTTCATTTATGAAGGAAGGATTATGAAAGTCACAAACACTATCTTTACAGCCTTACCATTCTTAAAAGGTCCAGCAGTCGACCCTCGCTTTTGTTAGAAAGCCATCAGCCGGCTATGCTTTGCTGTTCCCATTATTAATGAGTGGGTCTCCTATACTGTTATTGCGTATGCAGTGACTGCAAGGGCTGCCAAAAATTTGGACGCAACCCAATACCCCTTTTAAGAGACATAGAGGAGGGTCTCAGTAGAAAAAAAAGTTCCCATTATAAAGGAGTGGGTCTCCTATAGTGGTAATGCCCATGCTGTGACTGCAAGGGCTGCCAAAATTTGGGAAAAACCCCACTAACAATTTAAAGAAACATAGAGCTGGGCCTCAGTACCTCATATTCCTATTAGAATGGAGAGGGTCTCCCATAGTATTTGCCTAGTAATGAGTACGACCCAGTAATGAGTACGACATGTTCCCATTAGAAAGGAGAGGGTCTGCTATACAGTTATAGGGTATGCAGTGAGTCCAACGGCTGTCAAAATTTAGGAAAAACCCCAATGACAATTTAAAGACACATAGAGGGGGGGCCTCAGTAACGACATGTTTCCATTAGAAAGGAGCAGGTCTGCTATTCAGTTATAGGGTATGCAGTGAGTCCAACGGCAGCCAAAATTTAGGAAAAACCCCATTAACAATTTAAAGACACATAGAGGTGGGCCTCAGTACCTCATATTCCCATTAGAAAGGAGAGGGTCTCACATAGTATTTGCCTATGCAGTGACTGCAATGGCTGGCAAAAATTTGGAGGCACTCCAATGCTCCTTGCAAGAGACGTAGAGGTCGGAGGGCCTCCTGAAAACAATGTTCCCATTATTAGGAAATATGTCTCCCATACTGTTTGCCTATGCAGTGAAGCAATGGATAGCAAAAATTTGAAGGAACTCCAATGTCCCTTGCAAGAGACGTAGAGGTCGGAGGGTCTCTTGAAAACAATGTTCCCGTTATTAGGAAGCGTGTCTCCCATACTGTTTGCCTATGCAGTGAAGCAAACGGCTGACAAAATTTTGGAGGAACTCCAATGCCACTTGTAATAGACGTAGAGGTCGGAGGGCCTCCTGAAAACAATGTTCCCATTATTAGGAAGTGTGTCTCCGATACTGTTTGCCTATGCAGTGATGCAACGGCTGCCAAAAATTTGAAGGAGCTCCAATGCCCCTTGCAAGAGGTGTAGAGGTCGGAGGGCCTCCTGAAAACAATGTTCCCATTATTAGGAAGTGTGTCTCCCATGCTGTTTGCCTATGCAGTAAAGCAACGGCTGCCAAAAATGTGGAGGTACTCTAATGCTCCTTGCAAGAGATGTAGAGGTCGGAAGGCCTCCTGAAAACAATGTTCCCATTATTAGGAAGTGTGTCTTCCATACTGTTTGCCTATGCAGTGAAGCAACGGCTGCCAAAAATTTGGAGGAACTACAATGCCCCTTGCAAGAGACGTAGAGGTTGGAGGGTCTCCTAAAAACAATGTTCCCATTATTAGGAAGTGTGTCTCCCATACTGTTTGCCTATGCAGTGAAGCAATGGCTGCCAAAAATTTGGAGGAGCTGCAATGCCCCTTGCAAGAGATGTAGATATGTTGATATGGTACATATGGTGGTGGAGGATGAGGATGAGGAGAAGGTGGAGGACAAGAGCAAATAGACAAAATCAGGTAGCGTATACCCACTGTTATGATCTGCAACAAGTACTAAGGAAAGATAAGGGAAAACCGTCCCTACAGTAAGACTAATCTGAATCCCTGCAATGTAGCAGGCTGCCTGTTCCTAGTGAACAGACCCGCCTTAGTCCTCGGCTAGTCTGAGGACTAAGGCAAAGACCTGTAGCATAAGGGGAGGGGTCTCTAAAAGAACTAAGGACTGGAACAAAAATGGGACACCTCCTAAACAGAGAAGTTGTTGCAGAACACAAAGAGACAAACAGACAAAAAGGTACTAGAGGTCCCAGAATGACCAAGCGAACTGACAGAGAAAGGCACAGAAGCACCTGGCTAGAGAAACAGACAAACACTGAAGTCCAGCACAGCCAAAAGGGTGGAGCTGGAATATAAAGGCAGGTGGTCACATGACCGCAAAACACAAGAAGGAAAAAAAAACAAACAGGAGGGTTCTAACAGTACCCCCTTTTTTATGAGGATCCTCCGGATCCTCCAGGCCCAGGCCTATCCGGAAATCTCCTGTGGAAAGCTCTAACAAACCTAGGAGCAGAGACATCATCCGTCCTTACCCAGGAGTTATCTTCGGGACCGAAACCCTTCCAGGAGACAAGATACTGTAATCTCCCTCTATGCCATCTAGAATTCAAGATACGAGAAATTTCATATTCGCCGTCTTCCACCACAGGAGGAACTGTGACAGTGGAATCCCTATCTGATATATCAGCCTCTTTCAACAAGGAAACATGAAACAGGATTAATTTTCCAGGAAGTAGGGACATCCAACCTAACCGCAGACGGGTTAACAACATTAAGCACTTTAAATGGACCCACAAACTTAGGACCCAGTTTTTTATAGGGAATACTCAACGGCAGGTTCTTTGAGGACAACCAAATCATGTCACCCACAGTAAACAAAACCTCCTTACGTTTCCTGTCAAAATACTTCTTGGACTTCTTGTTAGCCTCTTGAAGGTTGCAACGTACATTAGTCCAAACTCTCTCCAAATCACCGGAAAAATTCTCCTCCTCCGGCACCGCCGACCCCAATTTGGAGAACGAACCAAAAGACGGATGTCTCCCAGTACAACAAAAAAAGGAGAACACCCAGCAGAGGAGGATTATGATTGTTAAGAGCAAATTCTGCGAGAGGCAGAAACTCAGACCACACCTCTTGATTGTCCGCCACAAAACAACGCAAAAACTGTTCAACATCCTGGTTCTTTCTTTCAGTCTGTTCATTAGACTCAGAATGATACCCAGACGAAAATAACAAATGGACTCCCAACCTGTCACAAAAAGCACGCCAAAAGCGAGCCACAAACTGAGGTCCTCTATCAGAAACAATATCCGTGGGAACGCCATGAAGCTTGACAATCTCCTTAACAAAAGCCTTAGCGAGTGTCTTGGCGCAAGGCAACTTAATGAATGGAACCAAATGACACATCTTACTAAAACGGTCCACGACCACCCAGATGACAGTAAATCCCTCGGACACAGGAAGATCAGTAATAAAATCCATTGTGAGATGCGTCCAAGGCACACTAGGAACCTCCAGAGGGCAAAGCAACCCCGTAGCAGGAGTATGTGAAGCCTTTGACCTAGCACACACAGTACATTGATGCACCCACTTCCTTCTGCCATCCAGGCCACCAAAAACTGTGACTGATAAGTCTCTTAGTCTCTGAAATTCGTGGATGACCTGCCAACCGAGACTCATGACACTCCACAAACAAATCTCTCCTAAAGGCTCTAGGCACAAACAACCTCCCATGGGGAGTGTTAGATGGAGCATCATTTAAGCTTTCAGAATCTCATTCTCCAAAACGGAGTCCAATGCCGCCACCACAACTCCTTTCTGTAAAATGCTCTCCTCCTCTTCGGCACCGACCGTAGGAGAGAAGCTGCGAGATAAAGCATCGGCTTTAACATTCTTAGTACCAGGGATATAGGTAACAGAAAAATGAAACCAAGAAAAAAAAATGCCCACCTAGCTTGACGAGCATTCAAGCGCTTGGCAGCATCCAGATAGATCAAATTCTTATGATCTGTGAACACCTGAATAGGAAATCTAGCGCCTTCCAAAAAATGACGCCAATGTTCAAACGCAAGTTTAATAGCCAGCAACTCCCGATTTCCAACATCATAATTCAGTTCTGTTTCCAAAAATTTTTTCGAAAAGAAGGCACAAGGATGTACTCCATCTTTGTTCTCCTGAGACAAAACTGCTCCGACCCCCACCGATGAAGCATCGACCTCGACCAAAAAAGGCTTGGTCTCATAAGGCTGCATAAGGATAGGGGCTGAACCTCTCTTTGAGATACTCAAACGCCTCAAAGGCCTCAGTGGTCCACTGGACCGTATTCGCACACTTCCTCGTGAGATCGGACAGAGGCTTAACAATTACAGAAAAATTCTTAATGAATATCCTGTAATAATTGGCAAAACCCAAAAATCTCTGTATAGATTTCAAACCAATAGGCCTAGACCATTCCTGCACAGCTTGAACCTTCACCGAGTCCATCTCAAAGACAATGTAGCCCAAAAAACTAATTTTCTACACAGCGAACTCACATTTCTCCAGCTTAGCAAAGAGTGAATTATCACTCAATAACTGCAAAACTTCACATACACTCTGCTAATTGGACTCTAGATCTGGTGAATAAATCAAAATGTCATCCAAATACACTACCACATTCTTACCAATCAAAGGTCTCAGGATGTCATTAATAAGGTTCTGAAAAAATGCAGGTGCATTGGTAAGACCAAAAGGCAGCACCTGATTCTCAAAATGACCTACCGGTGTGTTAAAAGCAGTTTTCCATTCATCACCTTCCTTCACTCGTAACAAATTGTATGCCCCCCCGGTGATCAATTTTAGAGAACCACTTGGCCCCCACCAACTTGTTAAACAAGTCAGGAATTAACGGCAATGGGTAGGAATTGCGTATGGTAATCTTATTAATTTCACGAAATTCCAGACATGGACGTAAACCCCCGTCCTTTATTTTAACAAAGAAAAATCCAACTGCCACAGGCGATTTAGAAGGTCTAATGTGACCAGCAGCCAGGCTAGTCTGTATGTACTCCTCCAAGGCCTTTCTTTTAGGGATAGTCAGATTAAACAAGCGACTCTTGGGAAGAGTAGCTCTAGGAACAAACTCAATGGCGCAATCATAATCCCTATGAGGAGGTAAAACTTGCGACTCCTCTTCTGAAAAAACCCTCCAAAATTCTTGAATAGGTACAGGTAATTTCCCTTTTTCCACAGCCGCAATGCGACCATTACAACATTTATCATAGCACTTCAGACTCCAAGACTTAATCACATTAGTAGACCAGTCCAGCAAAGGATTGTGCAGTTTTAACCAAGGCAAACCTAAAACGACCGGAGAGGGTAAATTATCTAATATTACCAAGTCCAAAATTTCTTGGTGAACTCCATTGATAGTGAGGGGAAATGCAGCAACCTTGTGAGTAATACATTTCAAGTGAGTGTTATCAATTGCAATCACAGAAATAGGTGATGACAAAGGTTTGGATTTCAATTTAAGGTTTTCCAAAACCCTTTATCAATCACATTAAGTGTTGAACCACAATCCACAAATACCTGAAATTCAATCAAATTTTCCTGCAAAGTAGTACTCCCAGAAAGAAATACTCCTGCAGAGCGTAAACAAGCTATACGGGCGCAACTGACCTTTTTTTTTTCTTTACTTAAATGAAGCTCACAATACTTAAGCAAATGGTCAGCTTTACCACAATAAAGACACAATCCCTCGGCGAACCTCCGGTCTCTTTCCTGAGAGGAGAGCGACTTTGCCCCTACCTCCATCGGTTCTCCGCCGTCAGAGCAGATTTTCTGGGGACTAGGACCTGGCTTTACAGGAGTCTTACCTCATTCTGTCTAAATCTCAGTCTCCTATCCACACGAACAGCTAATTGCATGGCATCCTGCAGAGTCTCAGCAGATGAGATTCGATCAGGATCGTCATATAATAGCTAGTGTTGAGCCACCCCCGTAGTGTTCGGGTTCGGTTCGGTTCGTCGAACACCGGGATGTTCGAGGAACTGTTCGTGGAACTGTTCGTCGAACACCTTAGAACACCGTCGAACACCGTTAAAACCAATGGCAGGCAAACAAAAACACATAGAAACACATAGAAAACACCTGCAAAGGTGTCCAAAAGCTGACAAACTGCTCAGAAGACACTCTCTTTAAAAAAGCCGGCCGGCAAATTCAGCAGCGGCATACACCGGTACCCGACAATTTAGACAAGAAGGAATAGAGCATCACACATAGATTAGATAGATAGAAACATGTCAGTCACACATATAAGAAGCACAGTGACAGTGTTGGTTACTGCACTTGTCATTTAGTGTAAAGGATTTATTAAAAAAAATATTAGTGTTTTCATGCACCGTCTCTTTAAAAAAGCCGGCCGGCAATTCAGCATCTGTACCCGACAATTTAGAACAGAAAGAATAGAGCTTCACACATAGATTAGATAGATAGAAACATGTCAGTCACATATATAATAAGTACAGTGATAGTGTTGCTTACTGTACTTGTCATTTAGTGTAAAGGATTTATTTAAAAAAATAATAGTGTTTTCATGCACTGTCTCTTTAAAAAAGCCGGCCGGCAATTCAGCAGCGGTACCCGACAATTTAGAACAGAAAGATAGAGCATCACACATAGATTAGATAGATAGAAACATGTCAGTCACATATATATGAAGTACAGTGATAGTGTTGGTTACTGTACTTGTCATTTAGTATTAAAATAAAGGATTTATTATTAAAAAAATTGGCGTGGGGTTCCCCTTAATTTTAGGCTCTAGCGGCGGTTAAGCAGACGGCTGGGGCAGATGTTTGAAGCCTGGGAAGGGGGTAATACCCACGGAGCTTCCCAGGCTACTAATATCAGCCTCCAGCTGAATACATAGCCTTTACTAGCTATTAAAATGGGGGACCCCCCAAAAAAAATGACGTGGGGTCCCCCCTAATTTAATAGCTAGCAAAGGCTAGGCAGACAGCTGGGGGCTGATATTAATAGCCCAGGAAGGGAGCCATGAATATTGGCCCCCTCCCAGGCTAGAAACACCAGCCGTCAGCCGCCCCAGAAATGGCGCATTCATAGGATGCGCCAATTCTGGCACTTAGCCTCGCTCTTCCACGCTGCCCTGGTGCGGTGGCAGGGGGTAATAGGGTTGGGGTTGATGTCAGCTTATAATGCCAGCTGACATCAAGCCCAGGTTAGTAATGGAGAGGCGTCTATAAGACACCCCCATTACTAACCCCATAGTCAAAGTTAAAAAAAACACAAACACCCAGAATAAAGTCCTTTAATTGAAATAAAGACACAATCCTTTATTGTTCTAAATTAAACCATACTTACCATCACGCCCATTCCAGCTGAAGCCAACGATCTCCTGCAATAAAAGAAAAATAATAAAGCAACCTCATCCTTACCTTTCCATGGTTCCCACGACAGCTTCAGCTCTGCTACATCGAGATGACAGGCTGGACCGCAGCAGAACGCTGCCATCCAGCCTGTCATCCCGCAGACACTGAGAAGCGCAGGCTTGCTTGCGCTGCTCAGCGTCTCTCTGTGACGACATCCAGATGAGCCGAGTTCATGTCCAATGAACTCGGCTCACCTCATGCACGTCACTGACAGCGTGGGAAAATTCTCACGCTGAAGCGCTGATTGCAGGAGAATTTTCCCACGCTGTCAGTGACGTGCAGGAGGTGAGCTGAGTTCATTGGACATGAGCTCACCTCATGCACATCACTGACAGCGTGGGAGTATTCTCCTGCACTCAGCACTTCAGCGTGAGAATTTTCCCACGCTGTCAGTGACGTGCATGAGGTGAGCCGAGTTCATTGGACATGACCTCGGCTCATCTGGATGCCGTCACAGCGAGACAGTGAGGAGCGCAAGCATGCCTGCGCTTCTCAGTGTCTGCGGGATGACAGACTGGATGGCAGCGTTCTGCTGCGGTCCAGCCAGTCATCTCGATGTAGCAGAGCTGAAGCTGTCGTGGGAACCATGGAAAGGTAAGGATGAGGTTGGTTTATTATTTTTCTTTTATTGCAGGAGATCGTTGGCTTCAGCTGGAATGGGTGTGATGGTAAGTATGGTTTAATTTAGAACAATAAAGAATTGTGTCTTTATTTCAATTAAAGGACTTTATTCTGGGTGTTGTGTTTTTTTTAAATACTTTACTAGAAATTCATGGCGGTCATGTCTAATACTGGCGTGACCCCATGAATTTTGGGCTTGGGGCCAGCTGATAATACCAAGCTGGCCCTAACCCCTTTATTACCCAGTGAGCCACCGCACCAGGGCCCTGGATGAGTTGGGTACAGCGCCAGAAGATGGCGCTTCTATGAACGTGCCATTTTCCGGGGTGGCTGCGGACTGCAATTTGTAGCGGGGGGGGGGCCCAGAAAGCTTGGGCCTCCCTGCGCTGCAGATTCCAGCCCCCAGCTGCCTAGTTGTACCTGGCTGGACACAAAAATAGGGCGAAGCCCCACGTACTTTTTTTTTAATTATTTCATGAAATTCATGAAATAATTAAGAAAAAAAGGGCTTCCCTATATTGTTGTGTCCGGCCAGGTACAAATAGGCAGCTGGTGGATGGGGGCAGCCCGTTCCTGCCTGCTGTACCTGGCTGGACACAAATATAGTGCGAAGCCCCACTTCAATTTTTTTTAATTATTTCATGAAATTCATGAAATAATTAAGAAAAAAAGGGCTTCCCTATATTGTTGTGTCCGGCCAGGTACAAATAGGCAGCTGGTGGATGGGGGCAGCCCGTTCCTGCCTGCTGTACCTGGCTGGACACAAATATAGTGCGAAGCCCCACTTCAATTTTTTTAAATTATTTCAGGAAATTCATGAAATAATTAAGAAAAAAAGGGCTTCCCTATATTGTTGTGTCCGGCCAGGTACAAATAGGCAGCTGGTGGATGGGGGCAGCCCGTTCCTGCCTGCTGTACCTGGCTGGACACAAATATAGTGCGAAGCCCCACTTCAATTTTTTTAAATTATTTCAGGAAATTCATGAAATAATTTAAAAAAATTGACGTGGGGCTTCGCACTATATTTGTGTCCAGCCAGGTACAGCAGACAGGAACGGGCTGCCCCCAACCACCAGCTGCCTATTTGTACCTGGCCGGACACAACAATATAGGGAAGCCCTTTTTTTCTTAATTATTTCATGAAATAATTTAAAGAAAGTTGACGTGGGGCTTCGCCCTGTTTTTGTGTCCAGCCAGGTACAACTAGGCAGCTGGGGGCTGGAATCCGCAGCGCAGGGAGGCCCAAGCTTTCTGGGCCACCCCCGCTGCAAATTGCAGTCCGCAGCCACCCCGGAAAATGGCGCGTTCATAGAAGCGCCATCTTCTGGCGCTGTACCCAACTCATCCAGGGCCCTGATGCGGTGGCTCACTGGGTAATAAAGGGGTTAGGGCCAGCTTGGCATTATCAGCTGGCCCTAAGCCCGAAATTCATGGGGTCACGCCAATATTAGACATGACCACCATGAATTTCTAGTAAAGTATTTAAAAAAAACACAACACCCAGAAAAAAGTCCTTTAATTGAAATAAACACACAATTCTTTATTGTTCTAAATTAAACCATACTTACCATCACGCCCATTCCAGCTGAAGCCAACGATCTCCTGAAATAAAAGAAAAATAATAAAGCAACATCATCCTTACCTTTCCATGGTTCCCATGACAGCTTCAGCTCTGCTACATCGAGATGACAGGCTGGACCGCAGCAGAACGCTGCCATCCTGCCTGTCATCCCGCAGACACTGAGAAGCGCAGGCTTGCTTGCGCTCCACAGTGTCTCTCTGTGAGGGCATCCAGATGAGCCGAGTTAATGTCCAATGAACTCGGCTCACCTCATGCACGTCACTGACAGCGTGGGAAAATTCTCCTGCACTCACCGCTTCAGCGTGGGAGAATTCTCACACTGAAGCGCTGAGTGCAGGAGAATTCTCCCACGCTGTCAGTGACGTGCAGGAGGTGAGCTGAGTTCATTGGACATGAGCTCACCTTATGCACGTCACTGACAGCGTGGGAAAATTCTCCTGCACTCAGCGCTTCAGCGGGAGAATTCTCACGCTGAAGCGCTGAGTGCAGGAGAATTTTCCCACGCTGTCAGTGACGTGCATGAGGTGAGCCGAGTTCATTGGACATGAACTCGGCTCATCTGGATGTCGTCACAGAGAGACGCTGAGCAGCGCAAGTAAGCCTGCGCTTCTCAGTGTCTGCGGGATGAGAGGCTGGATGGCAGCGTTCTGCTGCGGTCCAGCCTGTCATCTCGATGTAGCAGAGCTGAAGCTGTCGTGGGAACCATGGAAAGGTAAGGATGAGGTTGCTTTATTATTTTTCTTTTATTGCAGGAGATCGTTGGCTTCAGCTGGAATGGGCGTGACGGTAAGTATGGTTTAATTTAGAACAATAAAGGATTGTGTCTTTATTTCAATTAAAGGACTTTATTCTGGGTGTTTGTGTTTTTTTTAACTTTGACTATGGGGTTAGTAATGGGGGTGTCTTATAGACGCCTCTCCATTACTAACCTGGGCTTGATGTCAGCTGGCATTATAAGCTGACATCAACCCCAACCCTATTACCCCCTGCCACCGCACCAGGGCAGCGTGGAAGAGCGAGGCTAAGTGCCAGAATTGGCGCATCCTATGAATGCGCCATTTCTGGGGCGGCTGACGGCTGGTGTTTCTAGCCTGGGAGGGGGCCAATATTCATGGCTCCCTTCCTGGGCTATTAATATCAGCCCCCAGCTGTCTGCCTAGCCTTTGCTAGCTATTAAATTAGGGGGGACCCCACGTCATTTTTTTGGGGGGGTCCCCCATTTTAATAGCTAGTAAAGGCTATGTATTCAGCTGGGGGCTGATATTAGTAGCCTGGGAAGCTCCGTGGGTATTACCCCCTTCCCAGGCTTCAAACATCTGCCCCAGCCGTCTGCTTAACCTCCGCTAGAGCCTAAAATTAAGGGGAACCCCACGCCAATTTTTTTAATAATAAATCCTTTATTTTAATACTAAATGACAAGTACAGTAACCAACACTATCACTGTACTTCATATATATGTGACTGACATGTTTCTATCTATCTAATCTATGTGTGAAGCTCTATTCTGTCTGTTATAAATTGTCGGGTACAGATGCTGAATTGCCGGCCGGCTTTTTTAAAGAGACGGTGCATGAAAACACTATTATTTTTTTTGATAAATCCTTTACGCTAAATGACAAGTACAGTAAGCAACACTGTCACTGTACTTAGTATATATGTGGCTGACATGTTTCTATCTATCTAATCTATGTATGATGCTCTATTCTGTCTGTTATAAATTGTCGGGTACCGCTGCTGAATTGCCGGCCGGCTTTTTTAAAGAGACGGTGCATGAAAACACTATTATTTTTTTTGATAAATCCTTTACGCTAAATGACAAGTACAGTAAGCAACACTATCACTGTACTTCGTATATATGTGGCTGACATGTTTATATCTATCTAATCTATGTGTGAAGCTCTATTCTGTCTGTTATAAATTGTCGGGTACAGATGCTGAATTGCCGGCCGGCTTTTTTAAAGAGACAGTGCATGAAAACACTATTATTTTTTTTGATAAATCCTTTACGCTAAATGACAAGTACAGTAAGCAACACTGTCACTGTACTTCGTATATATGTGGCTGACATGTTTCTATCTATCTAATCTATGTATGATGCTCTATTCTGTCTGTTATAAATTGTCGGGTACCGCTGCTGAATTGCCGGCCGGCTTTTTTAAAGAGACGGTGCATGAAAACACTATTATTTTTTTTGATAAATCCTTTACGCTAAATGACAAGTACAGTAAGCAGCACTTTCACTGTACTTCGTATATATGTGGCTGACATGTTTATATCTATCTAATCTATGTGTGAAGCTCTATTCTTTCGGCTCTAAATTGTCGGGTACCGGTGTATGCCGCTGCTGAATTGCCGGCTTTTCATGTTTCACTGTTGGCACTGTTCCCATCGATTTGGGCAATCACTGTAATGCCACAACCACCATGGCTGTGGCATTACAGTGAGTGGCAGACAATCCCTGCATGATTGGTGCTCTAAATAGCGCCAGACATGCAGGACACGCTTTTGGTGCACGAACAGTTATCGAACATAACCTCGAACAGCCGAATTTTTTGCAAATCGTTCGGGTTCGTCGAACAACTCGAACACCGCCCAAAACAGCTCGAATTTGAGATTGGCGAACAGTTCTAGTCGAACACCGCTCATCTCTAATAATAGCCCCATAGCAGAAAAAAATTCTTCTACAGACCTTAAACATGGATCATTAGGTTGGAGAGAAAAGGCCCACCCCTGTGGTTCTTTGCGCAAAAGTGACATAATAAAACCAATGCGCTGTGATTCATTCCCAGAGGACCTTGGTCTGAACCGAAAATATAACAACAACCATTTTTAAAGGAAAAAAAATCTTGCTGTTTACCTTAAAAAACATCAGGCAGTCCTACCTTGGGTTCCACAAAATGCGCTTCAGAACAGCTATTCACGTGTTGCTGGAACTTGGCTACCTCCAGAGATAATCCCTGCAGGCATTGAGCCAAATCCTGGACGGAAACCATACTAATCCCCGAATTTCTTTCCTTTTAGTTATTTTTTTGGGGGGGCTGGACTTACTGTTATGATCTGCAACAAGTACTAAGGAAAGATAAGGGAAAACTGTCCCTACAGTAAGGCTAAGCTGAATCCCTATGATGTAGTGGGCTGCCTTTTCCTAGCGAACAGACCCGCCTTAGTCCTCGGCTAGTCTGAACCAAGACCTATAGCATAAGGGGAGGGGTCCCTAAAAGAACTAAGGACTGGAACAAAAATGGGACACCTCCTAAACAGAGAAGTTGTTGCAGAACACAAAAAGAGAAACAGACAAAAAGGTACTAGAGGTCCCAGAAGGACCAAGCGAACTGACAGAGAAAGGCACCGAAGCACCAGGCTAGAGAAACAGACAAACACTGAAGTCCAGCACAGCCAAAAGGGCGGAGCTGGAATATAAAGACAGATGGTCACATGACCGCAAACCACAAGAAGGAAAAAAAGCCAACAGGAGGGTTCTAACACCCACATCTGGGTGTGAAGACAGAGTTGCATTGGAATAGAGTTAGACCTCCCAAAAAAAAGACACTGTTTTTGAGTTTATGTTACGCTGCTATCATTCAGTGGTGTTGAGAAGTCTGGCCCAAACCAGCCCTTGTTCATTTTTATAAGAGTCAGTCTGTCAGCATTTTCAGTTGACAAGCGGATGCGCCTATTTGTTATAATTCCACCGGCGGCACTAAAAACCCGCTCTGACAAAACGCTAGCGGCATGGCAGGCCAGGACCTCCAAGCAGTAGGGAGCCAGTTCATGCCACGTGTCCAGCTTGGATACCCACTAATTATAAGGCACAGAGGAATCACGGAGGACGTTGGTACAGTCGGCAAGGTACTCCCTCAGCATCTTCCTCAACTTTTCCCTCCTTGCGAGAGTACCCAGCGCATCAGGCCTTGTGCTATGGGAGGGTCTGAGAAAACTGTCCCAGAACTTTGACAGTGTTCCTCTACCTCTGCTTGATTGCATTTATGTTTCACTCGCCTGTACTTCATGCTTGTCCAACGAACTGTGACCTCTGCCGCCAGAGTTTTCAGATGGGAATTTTTTTAATAATTTCGCAACAAGGGCCTTCTCATACTGCCCCATTTTATTAGGCCTGTCCTGTGCGGGAATAAGAGACAGAAAGTTCTCCTTGTAGCATGGGTCTAGAAGTGTCACCAATCAATAATGTCTATCACCCAAAATTTGGACAACGTGAGGGTCACAGGAAAGGCAGCGTAACATAAACTCAGACATGTGTGCCAGTCTGTAAAGAGGCAAGACTTCCGTCTCCTCGGCAAGAGGATGACTGACCATGCTCTTCTCATCATCCTCCTCCTCTTCCTCCTCCTCCCTGTCCTCAGGCCATCCACGCTGAACAGACAGTATGACAGTTGTGCAGGTAGTACCGTCTATAGTGCAGGAAACTAGCTCCTGTGCTTCCTCCTCTTCCTCATTGTCACCCAATTCACGTTGGGATGAGATCAGGCTGGGCTCTGTGGAATCAACCTGTATGGTTCCTTGCTCCATCTCATCGTGCTTTGCCTGCATGCATCCTCTTTAATTGTGAGCAGAGAGCATTTCAGCAGACAGAGAAGCGAGATGGTGATGCTAATTATGGCGTCATCGCCGCTCACCATCTTTGTGGAGTCCTCAAAGTTTTGGAGGATGGTACATATGTCTGATATGTCTGACATCCATGTCCACTCCTGAGGTTTTATGTGTGGAGTCGGATCTGAATACCGACGGCCTTGTTGATGCTGGTAGTCAACAACTGCCCTCTTCTGCTCACAAATCCTTCCCAACATCTGCAATGTAAAGTTCCAATGTGTGGGGACATCGCAGATCAGTCATTGAGCTGGAAGCTGGAAACGCTGCTGAAGCACGGCAAGGGCAGCGGAAGCTGTAGCTGACTTTCTAAAATGAGCACACAGGCAGTGTACTTTGACAAGCAGATCCGACAGATCTGGGTAGGTTTTGAGAAACCGCTGAACCAAGAGGTTAAGCACATGGGCCAGGCATGGTACGTGTGTGAGCTTGCCTCGCCTCAGAGCCGCCACCATGTTCCGGTGATTGTCACACACTACTATGCCTGGCTGTAGGGTCAGCGGTGTCAGACACAGATCTGTCTGCTCTTTCAGAGCTGTCCACAACTCTTCAGCGTTGTGCGGTTTGTCATCTAAGCATATTGGCTTCAACACAGCTTGTTGCCGCTTGGCCGAGCTAGTGCTGCAGTGCTTCCAGCTTGCAACTGATGTGGTCATTTTGGAGATGGAGGCTGAAGAGGAGGAAGAGGAGGAGGAGGTGCAGGAGCTGTAGAATGTGGAGGCAACCCTGATTGACCTAGGGCCCGCAATCCTCGGCGTCGGGAGGACGTGTTCCATTCCAAGGTCCGACTGTGTCCCGGCTTCCACTATATTAACCCTGTTTGCCATCAGCGAGATGTACCATCCCTGGCCACAACACTTGTCCATGTGTCCGTGGTTAGGTGGACTTTCCCAGTAACTGTGTTGTTAAGGGCACGTCTAATGTTGTTGGACATATGCTCGTGTAATGCGGGGATGGCACACCAGGAGAAATAGTGGCAGCTGGGGACCAAGTACCGAGGGACTGCCGCTGCCATCAGGTTGCAAAAAGCTTCCGTCTCCACGAGCCTAAAAGGCAACATTTCAAGTGCAAGCATTAGTGAAACATGTGAATTAAGTAGTGTGGCCTGTGGGGCGTTGGCTGCGTATTTGCGCTTGCATTTCAAGGACTGGGGTAGGGACAACTGAACACTGTGCTGGTACAAGGACGTGGACATGCTTGCTGATGGTGCTAGTTGAGAGTGTGCAATGACAGGTGCAGGGCGGGAGGCATCTTGGCATGTGCCATTGACAGGGGATTGGCGTGCACGCACAACAGCAGAACAAGCAGTAGTGTCACACGCAGGAACTGTTGCTGGACCCTGGAGTTTGGCCCACTTAGTTGTGTGCTTTACTGCCATGTGCCTGATTATGCTGGTGGTGGTCAGGCTGCTAGTTTTGCTACCCCTGCTGATACTGGCCTGGCAGGTGGTGCAAATGGGCATTTTGGAGTTATCTGCAGAGTCTTTAAAAAATAACCAGACTTGGGAAGTCCTAACAGTTGTAGTGGCAACTTCTGTCGTGTTGGCATTACGAGGAACGCTTACACGCCTTGTGTCGGCGACCACCACACTGCTGCTTCCTGCCTGTTGTGGTGCTATGCATCCCTCCCCCTGTGTGCTGCTGTCCTCGCTCTGTAGGCCCCCCTGCCAGGTTGGGTCAGTTACTATATCATCCACCACCTCGTCTTCCACTTCCGCATCCTGGTCCTCCTCCTGACTTTCTGGCAATTGTGTCTCATCATCATCATCATCATCATCATCCACCTCATGCAACAGTAATTGCACTTTCCCACCATTGCCTACGTGTGACCGTGGCTGCTCCAATATTTGGGCATCGCTACACACGTTCTCTTGTTGACTCATTTGAAGCTAGCCGGGCGAGAGGCCCGAATCTACAAATGCAAAAGTGAACAGCTCTTCTGAGTGTCCAAGTGTGGGATCAGTTGTCTCTGGGCACTCGTCATGGTGGGAGGAAGGAGGATCAGGGTGAGGAATATGCGGTCCAGAGTCACGGGCTACTGAGACTTGACTGTGTGGAAGACAGGGTGGTGGTGGTGGCAAAGTGACTGAAAGCATTATCTGCTATGCAACCAACAACCTTTTGACACTGCTCTGGGTTCAATAGTGGTGTACTGCGGTCCCCTAGTAATTAGGACACGAATGTCGAGCAATAAGATGTGGATGTTTGTTGTGGCACAATTTCAGCTTGCCCACGGCCACGTCCTCGGCCTCTGCATGCACCATCACCATCACGTCCACTTCCCCATCTCTTGCCATGCACCTTGACCATTTTTAATGGAGGACAATATTTTCTACTTTCACGAGAAATGACTGATTTTGGAATGCAGTTATATGTGACATGTCTGACAGAGAACCACGGTTTTAAATAGCAGGCCTTTAATTTACTAATATTTTTCTAGACAGAGACCTAGTGTGAATAGCTTGATTGACACATTGCAACGGAATGAAAATGGAAGAAATGTCTGATTTTGGAACAGTCTTATAGGTGATGTGTCTGACAGAGAACCACAGTTTTAAATAGCAGGCCTGTAATTTACTAATACTATTCTTCACAGACACCAAGTGTGAGTAAAAAAAAATTGCCCTGGGGCTATGTCTACAAATATCTGTAATTATTACAGCAGCAGCAGACAGGACGCTCAATGGACCCTCTTGTGCAGTATCATACACTGCATTCTGCCACATATACTGTCTGCCTTCCTAGCACTGATTATATGCAGCTGGATTAGTCCTCAGGAGGACTGTTTGTTCAGATGTATATATATATATATATATATATATATATATATAGAAAAAATATAAAGAGGCAGCACTCTAAGAAATTTTTGAAAAAAATGGACTTTGGGCTCATTAAAGTCCATTTTTTTCAGAAATTTCTTGGAGTGCTGCCTCTTCATATTTTTTCTATTGACATGCAGCAGTTTGGATAGACTGTTTGGAGGCTTGGCACCCACTAGTGAGTAATATGAAATGGTGCTGTCTTTAATTTATATATATATATACAGTACAGACCAAAAGTTTGGACACACCTTCTCATTTAAAGATTTTTCTGTATTTTCTTGACTATGGAAATTGTACATTCACACTGAAGGCATCAAAACTATGAATTAACTCATGTGGAATTATGTACTTAACTAAAAAGGTGTGAAACAACTGAAAATATGTCTTATATTCTAGGTACTTCAAAGTAGCCACCTTTTGCTTTGATGACTGCTTTGCACACTCTTGCCATTCTCTTGATGAGCTTCAAGAGGTTGTCACTGGAAATGGTCTTCCAACAATCTTGAAGGAGTTCCCAGAGATGCTTAGCACTTGTTGGCCCTTTTGCCTTCACTCTGCGGTCCAGCTCACCCCAAACTATCTCGATTGGGTTCAGATCTGGTGACTGTGGAGGCCAGGTCATCTGGCGTAGCACCCCATCACTCTCCCTCTTGGTCAAATAGCCCTTACACAGCCTGGAGGTGTGTTTGGGGTTATAGTCCTGTTGAAAAATAAATGATGGTCCAGCTAAACGCTAACTGGATGGAATAGCATGCTGCTGCAAGATGCTGTGGTAGCCATGCTGGTTCAGTATGCCTTCAATTTTGAATAAATCCCCAACACTGTCACCAGCAAAGCACCCCCACACCATCTCACCTCCTCCTCCATGCTTCACGGTGGGAACCAGGCATGTAGAGTCCATCCGTTCACCTTTTCTGCGTCGCACAAAGACACGGTGGTTGGAACCAAAGATCTCAAATTTGGACTCATCAGACCAAAGCACAGATTTCCACTGGTCTAATGTCCATTCCTTGTGTTCTCTAGCCCAAACAAGTCTCTTCTGCTTGTTGCCCATCCTTAGCAGTGGTTTCCTAGCAGCTATTTTACCACGAAGTCTGCTACACAAAGTCTCCTCTTAACAGTTGTTGAAGAGATGTGTCAGCTGCTAGAACTCTGTGTGGCATTGACCTGGTCTCTAATCTGAGCTGCTGTTAACCTGCGATTTCTGAGGCTGGTGACTCGGATAAACATATCCTCAGAAGCAGAGGTGACTCTTGGTCTTCCTTTCCTGGGGCGGTCCTCATGTGAGCCAGTTTCTTTGTAGCGCTTGATGGTTTTTGCAACTGCACTTGGGGACACTTTCAAAGTTTTCCCAATTTTTCGCACTGACTGACCTTCATTTCTTAAAGTAATGATGGCCACTCGTACTTTTTTACTTAGCTGCTTTTTTTCTTGCCATAATACAAATTCTAACAGTCTATTCAGTAGGACTGTCAGCTGTGTATCCACCTGACTTCTGCACAACACAACTGATGGTCCCAACCCCATTTATAAGGCAAGAAATCCTACTTACTAAACCTGACACCTGTGAAGTGAAAACCATTTCCGGTGAATACCTCTTGAAGCTCATCAAGAGAATGCCAAGAGTGTGCAAAGCAGTCTTCAAAGCAAAAGGTGGCTACTTTGAAGAACCTAGAATATAAGACATATTTTCAGCTGTTTCACACTTTTTTAAGTATATAATTTCACATGTGTTAATTCATAGTTTTGATGCCTTCAGTGTGAATGTACAATTTCCATAGTCAAGAAAATACAGAAAAATCGTTAAATGAGAAGGTGTGTCCAAACTTTTGGTCTGTACTGTATATATATATGTATATATATATATATATATATATACAGTACAAACCAAAAGTTTGGACACACCTTCTCATTTAAAGATTTTTCAGTATTTTCATGACTTTGAAAATTGTACATTCACACTGAAGACATCACAACTATGAATTAACACATGTGAAATTATATACTTAACAAAAAAGTGTGAAACAACTGAAAATGTGTCTTATATTCTAGGTTCTTCAAAGTAGTCACCTTTTGCTTTGATGACTGCTTTGCACACTCTTCGCATTCTCTTGATGAGCTTCAAGAGGTAGTCACCGAAAATGGTCTTCCAACAATCTTGAAGGAGTTCCCAGAGATGCTTAGCACTTGTTGGCCCTTTTGCCTTCACTCTGCGGTCCAGCTCACCCCAAACCATCTAGATCGGGTTCAGCTCTCGTGACTGTGGAGGCCAGGTCATCTGGCGTAGCACCCCATCACTCTCCCTCTTGGTCAAATAGCCCTTACACAGCCTGGAGGTGTGTTTGGAGTCATTGTCCTGTTGAAAAATAAATGATGGTCCCACTAAACGCAAACCAGATGAAATAGCATGCCGCTGCTGTGGTAGCCATGCTGGCTCAGTATGCCTTCAATTTTGAATAAATTCCCAACAGTGTCACCAGCAAAGCACCCCCACACCATCACACCTCCTCCTCCATGCTTCACGGTGGGAGCCAGGCATGTAGAGTCCATCCGTTCACCTTTTCTGCGTCGCACAAAGACACGGTGGTTGGAACCAAAGATCTCAGATTTGGACTCATCAGACCAAAGCACAGATTTTAACTGGTCTAATGTCCATTCCTTGTGTTCTTTAGCCCAAACAAGTCTCTTCTGCTTGTTGCCTGTCCTTAGCAGTGGTTTCCTAGCAGCTATTTTACCATGAAGGCCTGCTGCACAAAGTCTTCTCTTAACAGTTGTTGAAGAGATGTGTCTGCTGCTAGAACTCTGTGTGGCCTTGACCTGGTCTCTAATCTGAGCTGCTGTTAACCTGCGATTTCTGAGGCTGGTGACTCGTATAAACTTATCCTCAGAAGCAGAGGTGACTCTTGGTCTTCCTTTCCTGGGGCAGTCCTCATGTGAGCCAGTTTCTTTGTAGCGCTTGATGGTTTTTGCAACTGCACTTGGGGACACTTTCAAAGTTTTCTCAATTTTTCGCACTGACTGACCTTCATTTCTTAAAGTAATGATGGCCACTCGTTTTTCTTTACTTAGCTGCTTTTTTCTTGCCATAATACAAATTCTAACAGTCTATTCAGTAGGACAGCTGTGTATCCACCAGGCTTCTGCACAACACAACTGGTGGTCCCAACCCCATTTATAAGGCAAGAAATCCCACTTATTAAACCTGACAGGGCACACCTGTGAAGTGAAAACCATTTCCGGTGACTACCTCTTGAAGCTCATCAGAGAATGCCAAGAGTGTGCAAAGCAGTCATCAAAGCAAAAGGTGGCTACTTTGAAGAACCTAGAATATAAGACATATTTTCAGTTGTTTCACACTTTTTTGTTAAGTATATAATTCCACATGTGTTAATTCATAGTTTTGATGCCTTCAGTGTGAATGTACAATTTTCAAAGTCATGAAAATACAGAGAAATCTTTAAATGAGAAGGTGTGTCCAAACTTTTGGTCTGTACTGTATATACTGGAATACCTATACTAACATGACGTTAAATGGACCTTCTTGCACTATATGCACTGCAGTCTGCCACATACACTGCCTGCCTGCCTAACTCCTGCTATCACCACTGAATATATGCAGCTGGATTAGTCCTCAGAAGGATTGTTAGTTCAGATGGATACATACTGTATATATGTTGTGGAATACCTATACTAACTATAAAGAAGCAAATCTCTCCCTGACGCAGCAGCACCTCTCCCTGATTCTGGTTTACACTGTGATGAGCACAGCGGCGCCAGGTCTTATATAGCCCTGATGACGCTGTGCGGCCAGCCAATTACTGTAATGCCCACAACTAACATGGCTATGGTATTACAGTGGGTGGCAGGCAATCCCTGCATGTTCATTGACTCTTTAAAGAGTGCCAAACATACAGGGAGGGGACCCGAGTTCCCGCCCGAGCACCCCGTAAATACTCGCCGAGCTCTGAGCTCATCGAGCACAGTGATGCTCGGGCGAGTACTGAGCAGTGGCGAACACTTTAGCTCATCACTAATTGATGTTCTTAAGTGTTATAAAAAAATAGAAATAATAAAATCACAAATTTAATAATAAAAATGATTTATATGGAAAAAAAAGAAAACCCCTACCCCTTATACTTGGTATTGACCTGTACTAAAAAAAATTTCAGTTTTCATCCCAAACTATGAATGCCATAAAATACAAGAAAAACTATGCCATACTTGCCATTTTTTTAATGTTAGGTTAAAAAAAAATAAATAAAAAGTGTTCAAAAAGTCACATCAATTCCAAAATTGAACCAATAAAAAGTACTGTATAACGTGTTTTGCAACAAAAGTCCTAATACAGTTTTATAAACAGAAAATGAAAAATGTAGGACTCTTACGATACTACGACCTAATAAGTGATTTCTTTTTAAAAAAGTCATTTTGCTTGTGAAAAAGTAGTATAGCATAAAAAAGATAGAAATTGGGTATCAAGGTAACCATATCGGCCTGGAGAATAACATTAACATGTAGATTAAACTGCATGGTGAACTCTGTAAATAAAAAGTATAAAAACAATTCTAGATTTAATGTTTTTCATTCATGCCTAGAACAAAAAATAAGTAAATAGACAGTGATCGATAAGTTATATGTATCAAAAAGTGGTACCAGTAAAACTACAGCTGTAGCAAAACGTAAAAAAAACATATAAATTTGATATTGCTGTGATCATATCAAACTGCAGAATAAAGATAACATGTCAATTATACCAACCTGTCATTGATGTTTAAAGAAATAAACAGAAAATAGAATTGCCGTTTTTTTGTTCCTTTTGCCTGCTTTGCCCCTGTCTATTTTGAGGCCTGCTTGTATGTAGCGAGGTGAGCTGATTGGGTTCACCTTGTCATGGTGGGATGGCTTTTACACTCTTTTGATTAAAAAAATGTCAACTAAGTACCCTAAGTTTTTATATATGTTACTATTTACTTACTGCACTGTCTGTGAACTGCACATGCCAGGTATCATGTGCAGTTCATAGTTGGTATGACCACAGCATATGACATAGGGTTAAATACTGTTCGTACTCTCCTTTGCCCTTTTGTGTGGCATATTTGCCCCCAGTGGATAACTAAACCATTATTAAGAATCTATTATAACAACAATTATTAATATTTATTTATGGACACATATGATTAATAAAAGAAAAACAAGTGGTGCATTCCCTTTAAAGTGCTGTGGAAATGAATGGCACCACATATAATTAACCCCCTATTTATTTAGCTTGCTTATAATTATAATATCATATAAAAATCTAATATATTTAAATCGATGTCTGATACTAAACAACTAATTAAATTTGTTTCTGTTCTTTAAAACTGATGTCATGGAAATATTCTGTTTGCTATGCTGTATACTGACAGCAAGCACCAGATTTGGTTATACCGTTAGATTTTACTAGGAAATTTAAGATAATAAATTTTCCAGAATATTAATGTGAAACGCTATGAGGATTCTGAATTGGTATTTATTTAGGAGGGCAGGTGAAGGTTTGTGATAATTGAAGAATTTTATACATAAGTAATTACGTAACCTAGTCATTTATTACTTTTCCTTTCTCCCATAACTCCTACCTCAATCTCCTTAGCTAATCCATTACAATAATTTGTGTTTAGAACTTATGAAATATGCAGTGCCTGGTGCATCGGCCATGTCCTATATTCTTCACTAACAGGCATGTGATGTCATATAAACTATATGCAAAATAATGTCCACCTGACTATGCTGATTTATTATAGATGGATGCATTGATTACAGTTAGTGTGGATAGTGTTACAAGGGAGCAATTGAATTTCCATCTTATACATTTACTAAGAAGGGTTGAAAGATCTCATTATGGCAAAAGTCAGTAAATTGCATCTATGTACTTCACACTACATCAGGCATATCATTATCTTAGCTGGCTAATGAACAAATCATTGGAATAGCTATCGCCACAGTCTGAGCTGGAATAACCAACTCAAGTTGGAAACTGTCTTCACTTTGAAACACTGTAGTTTTTTCCCCATTATTAAGGATTCCATATTGGATCTAAAGTGCCGATGTAGATCTGTCATGGAGACATACATCTTTATATTAGGGCATATAATACATTAGCTTAGTAAAGCTTGTGGGCAATTTTAGTATTGTGTGGAGAAGGCTGCATTTTCCCTTCTTGAAAGGAAATCAATGACTAGAATAGCATTATGTTTCCAGGGGGAACCACTGGACTATTTTATAAGGGTATCTAATAGATGCTCATTTAACATATAGATGATATGTCTTTCTAACAGTTCTCCATCAAGTCCAATTAAATTGCTAAAAAAATCAGCATTTAGAATTCAGTCTTTTAAATAAATAATTATGTTTGTTTAATCTAACAAGTCTTTACACCCATAGAAAAATGAAAACCAATCATTTAAGAAAGCTGTATTGAAGACTGTCCTAGGAACATGTATCTTTTACATGAATGTAACTATTATGATAATTGTCCAAGGATATAAAACTGATAGTGTACCGTATAGTTACTGGATTGCTTTATTAACATGCAAAAAATGAAGTTTACACTAACCGGTAATTTAATTTTCTGGAGCCCAAACATGAGAGAGGGTCTGCCTCCTAGGACAGGAAACATGTGTATGCAAAAAAAGGTGGTACCATTCCTCAGTGGTTTCCAAGAAAGAGGTCGCCTTCGTGTGGTTAATTTATGATAACATTTTTCTTGTTATAGCACCTTGTTGACATGCCCCCCACATCCATAGAAGAAGGGAGGGAACTAAGAGGTGCTGTTATGAGCTCCAGAAAATCAAATTACGGGTTAGTGAAATTATAATATTTCCCTTCACCTATGACAGCACCATTAGAGATCATCGAGAAATTGTCCCTTAGGCCACCGCCCCACTATCAGTATTCGGTCAGTATTTTTTCTCAGGAATGGGAGCCAAAACCAGGTGAGGAACAATCAAAGAAAAGGTATAATAGAAACAAGTCACCAATTTTGCATTTATCACCCACTTCTGGTTTTGGCTCCCACTCCTGAGAAAAAATACTGACGAAATACTGACCAAGTACTGATAGTGGGGCCGTAGCCTTAGGGTGGGACCATTGTATGCAGTGCTTTATGTCCAAAAGACAAATCAGAGGAAGACAAGAGATCTTATCTGCAGTGCTTGGAAAATGATAGAAGGAGAAGAGGAAGTGTACAAAGGCCTATTGAAATCCCAAACTGTAAAAATAGGATTAATTAGTCAAAAAGAAGATGTAATAATGAGATAACGCATCTCCTAATGCCAAAGCAGTTAAAATCTTTTTCTTTCCTTGATTTAGGATTATAACAGAATGAGGAAAGCACTATCTTCTGAGATCTAAGGATGTGCTCTCAGGATTGTCTGCAGGGATACACTGACCAGCAATCTGATGAGGTCAATCATGTTCAGCTTAGAATGACTATTGATTTTGAAGGAGAGGAATTCTAGCTTCAACCCATTTTTCATTACATCTAGGATCCAGGGATCTCCTCAGTATTGATAAACTGTTTAAAACTTTCCCCTACCCCCAGCCAGGTTTGCCAATCGTCCAGATACTCCAGGATAGTCTGCAAAATTAGAGCACCTCTCTGCCCATAAAAATATATATTTACCTGTACAAGTCACAAAAAACTCATGCACTAACAGGATGCAGCAGCCCCCTTGATAAGGGCGGAGGCAACACAAGTGCAAAAATACTGATGACACAACCACTCACAACAAACCAATTCGTGGAGGAGCTGATTGCTTAGTATTGAAATTGCACACAAATAAGACTTGTACAGGGCGCTGGTCACACAGATCTAGGTCACTGTGTCTGGCTTACACCCTATTAGTGATGCCCATACTATTAGATTAGGCGGGCTGCACAGTACCATATAAGTGGACCCCCTTACCCAAAATATCAGAAATATGGACCACAGACATGTATAACTATTGGCCATAATGATCATTTATAGTTTACCAATGTGTCAGCAAACATTTTTTAAGCTGTCCGCTTGTCAGTTTGCTCTGAGGAGGAGAATCCAATCTGAAAACCCCTTATATTTGCCCCCTGAAAATCTGCATTTTGATTCCTGTCCTTGGGGCTTCTATCCTTATCATATCTCCACCTCCAAAAGGACCTATTCAGTTTATTTAAGAAGAAGGACTGAAACCCTTTTGTTCTCTGGGCGGTTTTCCTAAAGGAGATTTGAACTTAGGAACCACCTGTTGAAATTTCTGTGATGTTTTTTTTATTAAAAATGTCCCCTTTAATCAAGCGCTTAATGGGTTAGCCTGGACTTACTTCAGCAGCAATAGTCTCCTTAATACAGATTAGAGATCAGAATAGGAGACACCCAGTTTAAATTTACCAAACCACACCCTTATCCTTCATCTACACTAATGCCTTTTAAAGTCTTTCCTCCTAGACATGAATCTAAACATATTGGAGGAGGAAAATGGTTTTATGGCCCATACCATCCCTAATAACAAAGTGGATGGGGAAGCCGTGACACGGATCACTTCACCTGGACTATCACTCGGTCAGCCAAAGTAACCATGAACAAACATGTCTGTTCTCTTAAGGGAAGTTTGAATTTCACATTTAATTATCCATTTGATAGGCGTAAACATAGATGGGACTAAGAGGCTGCTGTCTCCTCAATACACTTTTGACATAGAAACTTAGTGTTGGAGGCACCCAGTTCAGACTTACAAATCACACATTCCATAACCTTAGTTGAGGCTCTCCTAGGCCTTGTTTTCCCAGAGCATTAATATCAATACAGTAGTAAAGGGATAAAAGTTTTTTGGCTTGCAGCAACTCACCCATACTATCCTTCATCCCATACCGCTGGGGTAGCTGTGTCACAATTCACTTTGCCTGGACTATCCATTCTGTCAGCCGAAAAGTCCATGAGGAGAAGCCCTTCTCCTGCCACTGGATCTGTCATTAAGATATAAGTGATCCTGAGCCCCTGTCTCTGGTTGATTCACCTTTAGTGGACATGGCCAATGCCATGTAAACATGGGCTGTGTCATCCAGGTAGTACTTGGTCATCCAGCTTTAAAAATTTTCTGCCGTACCAACTTTGAGTGTGCACTTTTAGTGTTTAAAGCAGTTTCGGAGCCTACGAGAGCCAAAGTCTGTCGTCACTCTGCATCCTGCCAGCAAGACGGTCTGCTACCATGAGTCCTGTGTGATGACATCAGTAAAGGATCTTGAGACCATTCATGTGCAAATGATTTATCCCTGGACTGCATGCAGCTGCCAGGGATTAGGACAGAAACCGTGGGGGACAAAACACAGACCTGTCACGATGTCCTCGGAGGTCTGCATCCTCTCACATCCCCGACGATCCTGGATCCTAAGCGGGCTCTCATGGGGCTGGGAAGTGGCCCCGATGGGGGAAACTTGCCCTTACCAGCCACCCTGTGGGACAGCAGATTCCTGCTGAGTGAAGAAAACTATCCTCACCTGATCCACAGGATCCTGTCTCTAAGGTAAGGAAACCACTGAGGAATGGTGGGACAATCAGCCTTTTATAATCCACAGATTTCCTGTCTTAGGAGGCAGACTATCATGGTGTGGTCAAGGGAAAAAATGTCCAGATAATTTAGAAGCCAGAACATGTTTATATGAAGTATTTACCTTGCATCCTCCTGTGATGTTGTCCTCTCTCAGCTATGGGTACTCCAGTCTTCTCGATGGGGATCTAGACAGACTGGCCAATGTAAGGCTGTGTGCCCACTATGCGTTTTTTAAGCTTTTCCGCAGTGGCAATTCTGCTGCAGAAATGCTTAAAAAATGCTTGGTAGAAGGTCTGCCATGTTCCCCAATGATAATCCGCATGTGCTGTGCACATGCTGGGGAAATTTCCGCAGCAGATTATCATTGCGGAAAAATCCGCAGCACTACCAATTATTTTGCGGAATCGCGGCGTTTTCGCTGCCATTGATTTGCATTGGACCGCATGTCATCCGCATCACTGCATCTGTACATGCGGATAACATGTGTTTCAATGTGCAGATGGTACCTGGGTTTGGAGAAGAGGAGACTCTCCTCCAGACTCGGGTACCATAGTACCTGAAAAAAAAGACTAAAATAAAAAATATACATTATACTTACCTTCTGATGGACCCCGGTGTCCTTGTCCTGGCTTGCCGGCAGCTCGCAGTAGACTAAAGGACCTGCGGTGATGTCATTTAGTCATGTGACGCGTCACACGACCGCTAACGTCGGTGGTCGTGTGACCCGTCAAATGACTAAATGACATCATGACAGGTCCTTTTAGTCTACCGCAAGTTGCCGGCAAGCCAGGACAAGGACATGGGGGGCCATCAGAAGGTAATTATAATATTTATTTTTTATTTTTTACCATTCTTTCGGTCACACTATATATAATCCATGCCGTTTGCATGGATTTATATAGTGTGACCAAGTTGTCAAGCACTTTCCAAGTGATGCTAAAATCGCTTGGAAAGCGCTTGACAACCTGCATGTGAAAAACGCTTCACTTCCGCTTGTCCCTGGCAGGAAAAATGCATGTAAAATGCGTTTTTTCTGCCAGGGAGATGCAGAAATGCTCAGGAAAAATCCGGAGCATTTCTGCATCGTGGGCACATAGCCTAAAGATCAGAATAATTAATTAATCAGGGGACTCTGTCAGCAAACCAATCAAGGGTCTGATTTGGACAGCCAGTCAGCAAGCCCGATGGGCTACTTAAACATCTTAGTGTTGTGGCCCTGTGCAAGTTGCTCTATTCTGTTATGGCCTGGTGCATGTATATTTTTTGGCTATTGTTTTACTCTTCTGGATTGATCAATTTAACTTCTTTTCTGCTTTTGATGTCAGCTGTTTGACCCTTCTGTTACCTGCCTGCTCTGCCTGCCTCTTCTAGATTCTTTCAACTTTCCTCTTGGACGTCTGTCTTAACCTAGTGTTTTCTGGTTGTGACATAGCTTGTTTGGTTACTTTAGTGATCTTGCTTTACCAGTTGGTGAATACTTTCCCGATACAGTCTGAGTTCTCAAGCTGTGTAGTCCAAATCCTGATATATGGGTTAAATGGTGAAAACCAGAAAGCTATTTAGATTTTGCTGAACAAAGTAGCATGTGTTAAGTTTGAAAGTGGAAGCCCATTTTGAGCTAACCATACCATTACAGTTTATTGGTTTTCCTGTGTATTATTCAGTGTCCTTTCATACTCCAAAAACATACTGATAGATGAACTTACCTTCTATTAAATTCGCCCCAGTGTGTGTGAATCTGAGATAGGGAATTTAGATTGTGAGCCCCGTTGTGGATAAGGAAGGATGTGAATGGTGACCATGTCTGTTCAGTGCTGCAGAATTTGTAATTGATATGAAAGTAAATAGGAAGAAATAATAAAAGCATTTAAAATATTTAAACCATTTGACATCAAGGAAATGACTATTTAGGCATGAAACCACTGCATAAATAAAAATTTGGAAATGTCTAATTTTGAATTGGTCTAAAAACCACTTATAAGTAGTGTTGAGAGATACCTTCTGATATCAGGAAATATCGGATCGGATTGGATCGGGCCGATACCCAAAAAGTATCGGATATCGCCGATTCCGATACCGGAAACCAATGCAAGTCAATGGGACACAAATATCGGAATGAAAATAAACCCTTTCTTTCCTTGTTGGTTAATTCTACATGAAGGAAAACAACTAACAATATTGTAGAATGTATTGGTGGAGGTGGTTGCCCAAATCGATGGGAACAGTGCTCACAGTGAAACATGAAAAGCCGGCAATTCAGCAGCGGCATATACCGGTACCCGACAATTTAGAACAGAAAGAATAGAGCTTCACACATAGATTAGATAGATAGAAACATGTCAGTCACATATATAATAAGTACAGTGACAGTGTTGGTTACTGTACTTGTCATTTAATGTTAAAGGATTTATTTAAAAAAATAATAGTGTTTTCATGCACCGTCTCTTTAAAAAAGCTGGCCGGCAATTCAGCAGCGGTACCCGACAATTTAGAACAGAAAGATAGAGTATCACACATAGATTAGATAGATAGAAACATGTCAGTCACATATATAGTAAGCACAGTGACAGTGTTGGTTACTGTACTTATCATTTAGTGTTAAAATAAAGGATTTATTAAAAAAAAAATTGGCGTGGGGTTCCCCGTAATTTTAGTCTCTAGTGGAGGTTAAGCAGACGGCTGGGGCAGATGTTTGAAGCCTGGGAAGGGGGTAATACCCACGGAGCTTCCCAGGCTACTAATATCAGCCCTCAGCTGAATACCTAGCCTTTACTAGCTATTAAAATGGGGGACCCCCCAAAAAATGACGTGGGGTCCCCCCTATTTTAATAGCTAGCAAAGGATAGGCAGACAGCTGGGGGCTGATATTAATAGCCCAGGAAGGGTGCCATGAATATTGGCCTCCTCCCAGGCTAGAAACACTAGCCGTCAGCCGCCCCAGAAATGGCGCATCCATAGGATGTGCCAATTCTGGCACTTAGCCTCGCTCTTCCCACTGCCCTGTAGTGGTGGCAGTGGGGTAATAGGGCTGGGGTTGATGTCAGCTTATAATGCCAGCTGACATCAAGCCCAGGTTAGTAATGGAGAGGTGTCTATAAGACACCCCCATTACTAACCCCACAGTGAAAGTTAAAAAAAAACACAAACACCCAGAATAAAGTCCTTTAATCCAGCTGAAGCCAACGATCTCCTGCAATAAAAGAAAAATAATAAACCAACATCATCCTTACCTTTCCATGGTTCCCAGGACAGCTCCAGCTCTGCTACATTGAGATGACAGGCTGGATCGCAGCAGAAAGCTGCCATCCAGCCTGTCATGCCGCAGGCAGACACTGAGAAGCACAGGCATGCTTACGCTCCTCAGTGTCAGGCTGTGACGGCATCCAGATGAGCCGAGTCTCTCACGCTCACCGCATGCACAGGAGAATTCTCCCACGCTGTCAGTGACGTGCATGAGGTGAGCTGAGTTCATTGTCGGCTCATCTAGATGCCGTCACAGCCTGACACTGAGGAGCGCAAGCAAGCCTGCGCTTCTCAGTGTCTGCCTGCGGCATGACAGGCTGGATGGCAGCTTTCTGCTGCGATCCAGCCTGTCATGTGAATGTAGCAGAGCTGAAGCCGTCCTGGGAACCATGGAAAGGTAAGGATGATGTTGCTTTATTATTTTTCTTTTACTGCAGGAGATCGTTGGCTTCAGCTGGAATGGGCGTGATGGTAGGTATGGTTTAATTTAGAAGAATAAAGAATTGTGTGTTTATTTCAATTAAAGGACTTTATTCTGGGTGTTTGTGTTTTTTTTTAACTTTGACTATGGGGTTAGTAATGGGGGTGTCTTATAGACGCCTCTCCATTACTAACCTGGGCTTGATGTCAGCTGGCATTATAAGCTGACTTCAACCCCAGCCCTATTACCCCACTGCCACCACTACAGGGCAGTGGGAAGAGTGAGGCTAAGTGCCAGAATTGGCACATCCTATGGATGCGCCATTTCTGGGGCGGCTGACGGCTGGTGTTCCTAGCCTGGGAGGGGGCCAATATTCATGGCACCCTTCCTGGGCTATTAATATCAGCCCCCAACTGTCTGCCTAGCCTTTGCTAGCTATTAAAATAGGGAAGACCCCACATCATTTTTTTGGAGGTCCCCCATTTTAATAGCTAGTAAAGGCTAGGTATTCAGCTGGGGGCTGATATTAGTAGCCTGGGAAGCTCCGTGGGTATTACCCCCTTCCCAGGCTTCAAACATCTGCCCCAGCCATCTGCTTAACCTCCGCTAGAGACTAAAATTACGGGGAACCGCACGCCAATTTTTTTTTTAATAAATCCTTTATTTTAACACTAAATGACAAGTACAGTAACCAACACTGTCACTGTACTTATTATATATGTGACAGACATGTTTCTATCTATCTAATCTAAGTGTGATACTCTATCTTTCTGTTCTAAATTGTCGGGTTCCGCTGCTGAATTGCCGGCCGTTTTTTTTAAAGAGACGGTGCATGAAAACACTATTATTTTTTTAAATAAATCCTTTAACACTAAATGACAAGTACAGTAACCAACACTGTCACTGTACGTCTTATATATGTGACTGACATGTTTCTGTCTATCTAATCTATGTGTGAAGCTCTATTCTTTCTGTTCTAAATTGTCGGGTACCGGTATATGCCGCTGATGAATTGCCGGCTTTTCATGTTTCACTGTGAGCACTGTTCCCATCGATTTGGGCAACCACTGTAATGCCACAACCACCATGGCTGTGGCATTAATGTCTTAAAAAATATTAATTCCTGCTATTCCATTTAATTGTAATGTAAGGGAGATAATGTAATGTCAGCGCTTGAGCAGGAGAATTCTCCCATGCTGGGATGGCATTCTGATGACAGGCTGGATCGCAGCTGAGCGCTGCCATCCAGCTTGTCATCCTTTAGAGACATTGCAGAGCGCAGGCATTATGTGAACTTCCGATTCCGGTATTCGATATTGTAAAAGTATCGGAACTCAGTATCGGAACTCCGATACAGCGAATATCGGTCGATACCCGATATTTCAGTATCGGAATGCTCAACACTACTTATAAGACTTATTATGTAGAAAGCTATGCAAATTTCCTCTTCAGAGAGAAAGAGGACTTGAACTCCATAGCATCACCTATTGGAAGCAGCAATTCTACAAGTCACAATTAACCCTTTAACAAGTCTTGCAATATGACTTAGGATATGTAGAGAGCTAAAACTCCTGCAAAATTGCTGCCGTTAAGACTGACAGGTGTCACCTATAGGCAAACTAATTAGTTTATTACTTGCCTTTCCAAAAACTATTAATTCTATGTAAATTATTTTTCTACAGCAGGAATAATTTTATAAAACTAATTACACAATGTTATGACAAACACTTATTTCTCAAAACAACTTTATTTAGAAATTTGATTCTCCATGAGAACCCAAAACATCTGATCCGATAGTTATGGTCACATGCCTCCAGAAGAAAATATGTTGTAAACGAGTATCAGAGCATAAACTGCAAAAAACTATCAAGGGATTCACTAAACTCTTTAATACTTTCCCTTCAAAAGTGTGCCATGATCGCTACTGCTTCAGTGTTTTCTACTTGTTCTCCTGGCACCTTTCCAACAATGAGATGTAAAACACTAGAATTAAAGGGCCCTCACAAGCTGTTGGTTTAGGAATTAATCTTCTTATATGGGTAGTTAGAACTTACTACTTGAAATTTGAGAGCAATGAGATTAGCAGAGAACTGTATGCAGAAATAAAGTTATTTTTATATAAAATGTTGCATTTTGTGTTCTTTAGTTTTAATGACATTTTTTTCCAAATGCAAATTGCTTATATCCATCTATATATATTTTAAAATAAACCCAAGCCTCTAGTTTTGTAAAAAAAAAGTGATCTGGTGAGGTAGATTACTTTAGCCAGAAATCTAGATGAGCAACTTGGACCACAGACGAGATACAGAGGAGCAATATAACTGGAGAGCAGGTGAAACAGCATAGCTGGATTAGCAAATTGACACGTAGAGCAGGAGACAGCAGCAGAACTGGATATACTGGACAATACATAAAACTGTATGTTCTGGATGGCGCATAAAACAGCATGTAACATTGAAATTGGAAAAAGCTGGACGGCACATGGAACAGTGAGATGGATGTGCTGGACAGGTACCTTGGAGCTGCAGAACCGGGTATGTAATCAGGCATTTGATACAGCAGAGTCAGGTGTGCAGACAGGCACTTTGAAACAGTAGGGCCATAAAGGAAGACACTTTCATATAGCAGAGACAAGTATATGGACATCACATTTGACAAAAAAGCTGTGTATGTAGACAGACACCTTGTTACTGCAGAGCTGAATGTGCAGACTAGTAGACATGTCTTTGTCATAACAGAAGGCACACTTTGAAGCAGAGCCCAGTAATAACTGAGCTAGGTTCTGGGTTTGTCTGATTTATCAGCAAGATTGATAGCATGTGGTAGCAGATTAAGCTTACTAACTGAATATTTTGGAGGCATGGTGCCATCTGAGCATGGCTTAAAGGGTCTGGGAGAGTGACATGCCCTGGGATAGTATAGTAACCTGATACACATTAGCACAGAGGCAGTTGGCCGCTGTGGAAAGAGGAGGCAGGAACTGGTATTGGAGCCACGACAGGTGATTAACATCTGATTATCAGCAATTTCCCATAGGATGTGCTTTAAAATATTTAGATATTTTTTAGATTTTCTTGATATTAACAGTGAATCTTAATCAAGCCAGGGCTTCATTGCAATATCGCTGATCTGTTGGGTTGAGTTTTTGTTTTACAGCAAAATTGCATCAAGACCTAATTTATCTGGATCTTAAGAAATTCTGATTATAACATGTCCTCTATTCATTCAGATACATTTTGGATCCAAATCACCAAATACAGCACTATCAACAACCTTCCTGATATGAGTTTGGCCATTTGGAGATGCCCCCCCCACCCAACCCCCAAGACCACCATTGTTGGTATACAACAGATTAGGACTTATTATAAGTGAAAGGAGGACTTTATACTAACCAGACAGCAGATGGCGATAGTGTGTAAAGTCATATGTTTGCTGTAATGGTGGGAGAAAACCTCTCAATTGTTGGTTGTTTTTACTTCCTGTGTTTTTTCTCTTTTTCCTGAATGTATTATGTCAGCAGCACACAGACTGTGTGACACTGAATTGTATCTCATGTTTAACCAGTATGAAGTAAATACTGTTTACTCAAGATATCTTGCTGATTGAAGCTCTCGTAAGTACAGTGGTGACTGTAAGAAGATGCACTCTGCGACAGGTTATGGGCCCAGGCCGGAACCCAAACACTAAAGCCCAGACACTACAGGCCCGCACTACAAGAGCATCCCGGTTTATAACCCCAGATAACGGAGCACACAGATAAGCTCTGTAAACAGAAGGAAATAAATCCAGATACAGAGTGACATAGGAATTCATGATCCCAGGAGCTGGATATAATTACAGAGAATTCAACACAGGCAGGACATACAGGAACTATCAGCAAGAAAAAAACAGGAGAATATCTTCAGTACAACTCTCTAAACAAATAAGACTATATAAAGATGATGAGTAACACAGAACTGAAATTCACAGTAGCTAAACTGAATAGTGAAAATTATCAGTTATGGAAATTCAAAGAAGAGATGTTGTTATCTAAGGATGATTTATGGGAAGTAATTGTTACAGAAAGACCAGATCAAGATAATCAGACATGGGATAAGAAGAATAGACAAGCGAGAGCCACCATTAGCTTATTAGTGGATGATGCTCAATTAATACATATAAGAAATGAAGAAACAGCTAAAGGAATGTGGGAAAAATTAAGAAAACTGTATGAAAGACCTAGCTTGAATCACAAGTTATTTTTATTAAGAAAGCTTTACAGTATGAGATTGAGTGCAAATGACAACATGCAGAAGCACATATTCTCAATGATGGAAGTAATATCACAGCTAAGATCTATTGGTGAAGACATTAAAGAAAGTCATGTAGCAGCTATATTATTGTGCAGTTTACCAGATTCGTATACAGCCTTGATAAAGGCCCTTGAGACGAGACCAGAAACTGACATTACATTAGATTTTGTGAAAACAAGACTAATAGATGAATATCAGAGAAGAAAATAACAAAGAAATGATTCTTCTACTGAAAAGGACAGTGAAAATGCTCTTAAAGCTACAGAATTTAAAAAACCCTATAATAAAGAGACAAGAGAATGCTTCAGATGTAAGAAAAAAGGTCATTTAAAGAAAGACTGTACCATATGGAAAGCAGAACAACAAAAATTACAACATAAAAAGCATACACAGAAAGTAAAAAACACAATTTCTGATTCTTGTGAGAATAATTGGAATGGCACATTTAAAGTAACAGACAAGAAATCATCACTTGGTTGGTTTATTGATTCATGAGCAACGAGTCATATGACAAGTGACAAGAATTTCTTTATTGATCTTGATTTAGATAAGAAAGAAGCCATTTATCTTGCAGATGGAAGCAAAATAAACGCAGAAGGTATCGGACAAGGTATGCTAAATTTTTCAAACAAGTTCGGACAAGATTCAAAGATACTTGTACAGGATGTGTTGTATGTTCCAAAATTGGAAGGCGGATTATTATCTGTGAAACGTTTAACAGCAAAAGGACTTACAGTAAAATTCAAAGACAATATGTGTGCAATTATTGCAGGAAACAAGGTGATCACCAAAGTCAATGCAGATGAACAATTATATCATTTTGACACACCAAAGGAACAGATGAAGGTATGTACACATGATCACAAAAACTGTATTCACATGTGGCATAGACGTATAGGACATAGACACCCTGACAGTATAAGGGAACTACAGAGAAAGAATTGACAAAAGATTTAAAGATATCAGATTGCTCAATTACCATAAGATGTGAATGTTGTATAAAATCCAAAGCCACAAGGATATCTATTCCAAAAGAAAGTGAGATGAAAAGCGAAAGACCATTTGATTTGGTGCATACTGACGTATGTGGACCCATGAAAATGACTACATCAGGAGGCAATAGATACATGTTGACTTTCATTGACGACTACTCAAGATACACAGTCACATACTTAATTAAGAACAAAAGTGAAGTTTTTGATAAACTTGTAGACTATGTAACAAGATCAAGTAACAAATTTTAAAGGAAGTCAATTGTCATCAGAAGTGATAATGGAGGTGAATTTACAGGTCACAGAATAGAAGAATACTTAAGACAAAATGGAATAGAACACCAGAAAACTGTTCAATACACACCTGAACAAAATGGAGTAGCAGAAAGGAAAAACAGAACTCTAACAGAAATGATAAGATGTATGCTGATGGATTCCAAACTACCAGAGAAATATTGGGGTGAGGCAGCAATGACAGCTGCATATCTACAGAACCGACTTTTTTCCAGAAAACTGATGAAAACTCCATATGAACTGTGGCAAGGTATGAAACCAAGTGTCAATCATTTAAAAGTTTTTGGATGTAAAGTTTTTATATTCATTGAAAAACAGAAAAACGTTCCAAACTTCAAAACAGATCCATGGAAGGAATATTCGTTGGATATAGTGAAAATTACAAAGGATATAGAATCCTAAATCCCAAAACAGACAGAGTTATGGTGAGTAACAGTGTGACATTCATTGAAGATTTAAATGAAGACATTATGATTTCAGTTGAAACAAAAAATGCGAAAAACAATAGTGACATAACTGAAGAAATATCTGATGAGAAAGAAGTAGAAATTAATGAAGAACAAAATACTGAAAGTGAAGAATCACAACTACAAACAGACACAGAACCAAGACGTTCAATGAGAGAGAACAAAGGAAAACCACCAAAACGTCTCTCATACAAGACAAGCATAAGAAAAATCTATGAGCCTACCTCTTAGGAAGACATATCTAAACTTCCTGAAGAAGAATATAATAAATGGATAGAAGCAACAGAAACAGAAATTAAATCCATGCATGATTCAAATACATGGACACTAACAGGTTTGCCAGAAGGAAGAAAAGCCATAGGATGTAAATGGATTTTTAAAGTAAAATACCAAACAGATGGCACAGCTGAAAGATACCGAGCAAGACTCGTAGCTAAAGGGTATTCTCAAAAATATGGAGAAGACTATGATGAGAAATTTGCTCCAGTTGGCAAACACACTACAATAAGAACTTTACTTACAGTTGCAGCAATGAAACAGATGGAACTGAGACATCTGGATGTAAAGACAGCTTTTCTGAATGGAGATTTAACAGAAGACATTTACATGGAACAACCTCCAGGATTCAAAGATGAAAGAAATCCAAACAAAGTTTGCAAACTACAGAAAAGCATATATGGTTTAAAGCAAGCAGCTAAAGCGTGGAATGACAAAATCATGGAAGTACTTACAAATGAAAAATTTCAAAGAAGCAAAGCTGATCCATGCTTGTAGACAAAAAGGCTGATTAATAGATGGATTTATGTACTCATATATGTAGACGACATTTTGATTTGTTTTAAACAAGAAAGGGATAAAGAAAACATTCTAAAAATCCTGAAGCAACATTTCAAAATCAAAGACTTGGGAAATGTAAAACAGTACCTAGGAATACAGGTAGAAAGAGAAGAAGACGGAAGTTTCCTACTGAATCAAAATCACATGATTCAAGACATAACAGAAAATTTTGGATTAAAGGATGCAAAAACAGTAAAGTCTCCAATGGAAACTAATTATCTCAAAGAGATGAACAGTGAAAAAAGTATGCTACCAAATAATGAAGAATGCAGAACAGCAATAGGAAAACTACTGTATCTAGTGACCGTTACAAGACCAGACATCGCAGCAGCAGTAGGAATCCTGAGTAGAAAGGTATCAAAACTAAATAAAGCTGGTTGGAATGCTGTGAAGAGAGTAATGCATTATTTGAAAGGAACTAGCAATGTTAAGCTGAAATTACCCACAAGTGATAATTGCATTTTAACAGGATATGTTGATGCAGATTGGGCTGGAGATCCAACTGACAGAAGATCTACCAGTGGACATATTGTTTTTTCTCTCAGGTGGACCAATAAGTTGGACAAGTAAGAAACAGTCAATTGTGACACTGTCTACAACAGAAGCAGAATATGTTGCCGCAGCACATGCGAGTCAAGAAGTACTGTGGTTAAGACAATTGTTGACAGAATTAGGACAGCTACAGTTGGAACCAACAAAACTGAAAGAGGACAATCAAGGATGTCTTGTTCTTGCTCAGATGGAAAGAGTCAATTCAAGAACCAAGCACATTGATGTGAAATATCATTTCTTGAGAGATCATCAGGAACAAGGAGTCTTGAAGTTAGAGTATTGTCCTACTGAAGAAATGACAGCAGACATCTTCACGAAGGTGTTGAATGCTGATAAACACCAGAGACTAATAAAAAAGTTGGGTTTGATTGAATAAGTCCTTACTGTTGAGAAAGGGTGTTGGTATATACAACAGATTAGGACATATTATAAGTGAAAGGAGGACTTTATACTAACCAGACAGCAGATGGCGATAGTGTGTAAAGTTATATGCTTGCTGTAATGGTGGGAGAAAAGCTCTCAATTGTTGGTTGTTTTTACTTCCTGTGTTTTTTTTCTTTTTCCTGAATGTGTTATGTCAGCAGCACACGGACTGTGTGACACTGAATAGTATCTCATGTTTAACCAGTATGAAGTAAATACTGTTTACTCAAGATACCTTGCTGATTGAAGCTCTCGTAAGTACAGTGGTGACTGTAAGAAGATGCACTCTGCGACAACCATTACAATGTTACACCTGATAGAAATCTGAAACATTCATATTGACATTGACATTGTCATGATGGCATCGACATTGGAAAGTTAGTTAACAGTTTTACTTATTTAATTGAATACTAAATTATTTTTTCTTATAGTGTTGCATTTTGACTTTCCATTGCTCTACAAAAAAAAAATTAGCCAATGGGCTTTATATAATCAGGGTGATTATTCTATCAATCATCTTTCAATTTAGGTCATAATTTTGTGCTACTGCTGTCACATCGTACTGTATCGTTAAAGCAGTAATATAATGTACTGTGTGCACTTATTTCTCGATTACTTTTGAATCATTTCAGAAGAAGATCAAAATTTGCAAAATGACTGGACAGATAAATCCAACGCATAAAATACTGTAAAAATGAATAGGCATTTCAGTGGAATGACCACTTAAATACATTTTAATTTGCTCTACTTTTACATTCATAACAAGAAGCATAGTGTTCTTCGTCTATCCTATCCTCAGTGAAGCATAACTGTTGATGGGAACATTCTTTACAAAAAAGACACCAGATAATCTCAGGTATTCTGCTATTACATTCAGTGGTGTAAAATAAGGAATTCTTTACAAAACTATTCTAGGGAATTACATTTTACTCAGCAAGTAACATAAAGCTATCAGTGTAGGAGCAAAAATCAACACTTGATGAGGGAGTAATGATGGAAAACTTTCCTCATGAGGCCAACAAGGTGTTAGGTGAATTACAGTGTAGCATACATTCCAGCAGTGAAGGATTTATGAATACATATGTGTATCTGGGCAATATGTTCTAATGAAAAAACTGCTTTTATTTTGATAGAATATTTATAAATTCTTGTAATGAATCAACGTTAATAGTGAAATAAAGAATAAGACTCTGTATGTGTGACCCAAGCGACATATTGCACTCAATATTGCTGTACATATTGTAAATATATACTGCCCCCTTGATACACTATACTTTGTCTAAAGCCTCATTTCAGACTTGGCGGACCATAAAACTTCCCATTAAATGCCACAATGATACACAGGTAGAGTAACTAAAGTGCACATTTGGAATAATGAAGATAGTGTATTTCTCTACTTTTAAAAAAAGGGTATCAGAATCCGTCAAAATACATATTTTTTTAATTCCTTCCTAATAACAATTATCCTCTGTCGAGTACTTGTTTGTGGTTCTTTTGATAAACCTTCAGAATTGGAAAGGTCTTTTATTAGGGTGGACTCTTTTTTATACACCATTTAACTATATGCTAATGATTCGATAAATCCTCCAAAATAAGAGCAGTTCTTTGCCATAATTCTGGCTGATAGATGATGGTCTATATGATGCCTATACTGACTAATAATGCCACGCACAGGACTTGTCCTAAATTCTGATTTCCAAATGATGTATTTTATTTACTAACGACTGAGTACGATTAATTTGTCTGGGGCAGGGACAGTCATCAGAGGGCCTAATTGCGTTTATGAAATATATTAGCTTGGAGCAATACGCATAATTTAATACACAATAAAAAGCTGCTTCTCAGTTGACAGGGGACTTCCTTAAGTTTTGGGCCCTTGTGCAGTTGCACATATGGTGTGTTCCAATTCTGAAACTTTATTAATCTTTTCAAGGTTTCCTACAATCTGCATTCATTTTCTTGTCACTATTTTGATGCTGCAGAAAAATTTGTCTTACATTTATTTTTTTTAAAGCAAAAATCATTCCACTTTGATAACCGTATTTCCCATATAATGCTCCATAACTTCCTTCTGGCTTTCAGCATCCATGTTTATATCTGGGCACAATCAGTTATTTGACATTTTTAACCAAAGTGAATTTACTGTTTTATTTTGCTTACATGGAATATGTCTTCTCATAAGGAATCGTTTATGCAGGCTAAAACCAGAGAAAAATGCTGCCTATTATTTTCTCTGAATATAACGCTCTGACTTTTCATTCAAGTTATTTAATTATCTAGACATGATTGATTTGTTCCCACAATTTCATAATTTGTCTTCCAACATTTTTATAAAACTTTCTAAATAGACTATATTATTGATAAATCATGTAGCGTTTTTTTTGTGTGTGCCTTATGTGTACCTTTTATAGTTAATGTTCAATTTCTAAGGTTGTTTACTAACTTAATTATTTTTTCCCTTAGATATGATTCCAAAATAGCAAATTATGTTCCCCATAATGCTTCTGGGTTTAGAGCGACAGGGGCTGAGTCTCATCTCATTGCTCTTGCTCCTGTCCAATTGGCATCCAGTGATAAATCGAACACATAGAACTACTGTCCCCTGATATATTCATCAGAGTCTCAGTGTTTCCTATATAGTGTATACAGCAGTCTCAGTGTATCCTGTGGGATGTGTACAGCAGAGTCACAGTGTATCCTTTGTGATATATATAGCAGTCTCTTAGTGTATCCTACTTGATGTATACAGCGGAGTCTCAATGTATCCTAAGTGATGTATACAACATTCTCAGTGCATCCTATGTAATGTTTACTGAGAGTCTCAGTGTACCCTATGTGATACATACAGCGGATGTAAAGGGTATCGTATGTGATGGATACAACAGCCTCAGTATATTCTATGTAATGCATACGGCAGAGTCTCAATATATCCTATGTGATGCATAGAGCAGACTCTCAGGATATCCTATGTGATGTATAAAGCAGTCTCTCAGTGTATCCTGTGTGATGTGTACAGCAGGCTCTCAGTGTATTATTTGTGATATAAACAGCAGACTCTCAGTGTATCATATGTGATGTGTACAACAGGATCTCAGTGTATAATATGTGATGTATACAGCAGTCTCTCAGTGTATCTTATATGATGTATACGGCAATGTATCCTATGTGATGTATATGGCAGAGTTGCAATGTATCCTATGTGATGTGTACAGCAGTCTTTCAGTGTATCCTGTGTTATGTATACAGCAGGCTCTCCATGTATCATATGTGATTTATATAGCAGTCTCTCAGTGTATCCTATGTGATGTATATGTGTCACCCTGGCCTGGATGCCACAAGTGTAATTAAAGCTGTGTCTGAGAGCAAGGGGGAGGTTCTCTAGTCAGGGGAACATTAGCATGCAATGCCTCCTGTCTCAGGCCAGTAGGGGGAGCTGGCTGCCCCTATAAAAGCTAGTACTGGGGGCAGGGTTAGAGAGAACTTGAAGGCCTGTCTCAGGACTGAGACTTGTCCCAGAGCAGAGCAGGGACAGACAGTTGTATTGCACCTAAGAGGAAGTGTGGCAGGAGGAGAGCCACAAGCCAGAGACAAGAGGCGAAGAGAGCCTGTCTTGGCAGATAAAAGACTTACTTTACCAGACTTTGGTGTCTGAGGCTGGGAGGATTCTACATCCCCCAGCAGATAACCAGTCCGCAGGGGACTGTATATTCCTTGGCCTAAGAAGCCTGGAGGCTCTGCCACAACAGAAGGGACCAGCAAAGCCGTACAAGGCTGGGAGCAGAAAGGAACCCACGTCGCAGGCCATACAGGCGAGAATACACGGAAAGCTCGGAAACGTGGGCTGTTATCCTATAAGGAGGAGATAGTCAGAAGGAGCGCAGAAAGCATGGTAGGCCTACACCCTCACCCTGACCAGGGCCAATTTCCCCGTTGCTCTCAGACATCCAGGTCCCCTCCTAGCTGGGACTGTTTATGGGTCAGTTTACCTGTTTTAGTAAAGACCATGGACTGCAACTTGTTGTCAGTGTGCTCCTTGCTCCTCCAGTACTATCGGCACCGGGACTCTCACTACCATCACTCCCACCATCCACCACACTGCCCTGGGGCCGCACTCTTCCCGTGGGGAGTCACACCATCCCAGCTGCATATATCATCAGCCCCAGCGGTCTGCCCTGCAGCGGCGGTTCCTAATGATCGCAAATCCACGGGTGGCGTAGTCGGACATAATCAATAGCACATAACGGACTACCACTGGCCTGACCACCCTGAGCCACGGAACCGGGTTGCCACTACTACTCCCATCGTTCCCTATTGCCCGGATCCGAGTGCCCCACGGCCCGGGGGGGCGAGTCATATACGGCAGTCTTGGTGTATTCTATGTGATGTATACAGCAGAGTCTCAGTGTATCTTATATGATATATATGGCAGAGTTGCAATATATCCTATGTGATGTATGTAGCAGCATCTCAGTGTAACCTTTGTGATATGTATAGCAACGTTTAAATTTATTCAAGTGATTCATCTTCAGTGTCTAATTTACTATATCTCTTATATAAAGAAGAAATAATAGGCCAGATTTATGAAACTGTTAAAAAGAAAAACTGTCTAATGTGATCATAGCAACCAGTCATAGCACAGCCTTGAAGCTTTTTCTTCATTTTTTAAGAGAAGAATACTAAATGAAAGCTCCTTTTTGATTGGCTGCTATGAGCAGAAAAGCCAGTTTGATAAGTATTCACCTATGGGTTTAAAAGTCTCCTCACCATGACATGCTTAACATGTCGCTCTCTGCAAGGAGAAATTTACCCCTTAGATACCAGTCTGATGCCTCTCACCCAGCCTAACCAGAACTCACACTTTGCACTGACGAGGGGAAGTACCCCAGACCGCAGTGCCTGCAAATGGGATTCCAATTCTGGCTTATATCCTAAGTCATGTGATAAGACTCATTAAAGGGTCACTATTGACTTTTAGTATTGCTACTTCCTGTAGGTGGCAGAGTTCTGGTCCTCTTCCTCTCTGAAGAGACAATTTGCGTATTTCCCAGGGGAGCATTGTGGCTTTAAAAGTCTCCTCACCGTGACATGCTTAACATGTCACTCTCCGCAAGGAGAAATGTTACCCCTTATGTTACCCTACATCTTTAGACGCATTTGAGGAGATTAAGAGCTGTAGGAGCAGTTCAATAGGTGATGAGGATATTCTGTCAACAGGTTAGCTCTTGTTGTGGGTCAGTAATCAGACTTGAGAAGACATGAGACAGGTGCGAGAAATGAGAGGAATATATGAATGCAGCTGAGCTTGGGAAAAACTAATTACAAAGCTGTAATATTGCTGGTTAGTTGCCATGTCATATGCAAAAAAAAAAACAACATTCTGGAACTTCGTAATATCTTGGACTTAAAGATGGATTCCTGTTTTAGCTTAAAAACTTACACACTTGTCAACGATTTTAATTTACAACAGATTGTCTAACTAACTGGGCTAAAAAGGTCAAAGATTATTTGTTTCTTAAATTATGTTTCTGGTTGTTTTGGGAGTATTTTCTTGGTATGGGGCAGAGTATAAGTGTCTTGGGCCACTTAGCAAAACACAGTGATAGATATACAAAAATAAATAAGCATGCTGAGCATGAAGTATCTGATTGCACAATTCCTATGACTATCCTTTCCTTTATACTAGTTGAGCAATATTCCTAAAAAGGACAGTCTACTTACAGCTAAGTGGACCCCATTTGCCTGCAAGTATGAATTAGCAAAACCAGAGGGACCTTACCCTCCCCTACTCCAGTGCCAGTTCATCGCTGCTGCTTCAGTCTCAGTGTTTTGGCTGCAACTGTGACATCAGCAGCCAATCACTGGGTTCAGCATCTTGTGCCATCTTTATTGGCAGAACCACTGATCTTAGTGTTCTGCTGTAGCGGTGAAGCATGTTGTCGACATGACATCACCACTGCAACCAAAACAAAGAGACTGGAGAAGCAGCAGAGAGCTGGTGCTGTAGCAGGGGAAGATGAGTAGAGATGAGCGGTGTTCGACTCGAACTGTTCACCAATCTCAAATTCGAGCTGTTTTGGGCGGTGATCGAGTCATTCGACGTACTCGAATGATTTGCAAAAAATTCAGCTGTTCGAGGTTATGTTCGATAAATGTTCGTGCACCAAAAGCGTAACTGGATTTTTTCACAGTAATACTGTTAATTAGTGATGACGAGCATGCTTGCCACTGCTCGGTACTCGCCCGAGCATCTCAGTACTCGAGATGCTCGGAGCTCGCGGAGTACATTCGAGATGCTTGGGCGGGAGCTTGGGTCCCCGTCCTGCATGTCTGGCGCTATTTAGAGCACCAATCATGGAGGGATTGTCTGCCACTCACTGTAATGCCACAGCCATGGTGGTTGTGGCATTACAGTGGTTGCCCAAATCAATGGGAACAGTGCTCGCAGTGAAACATGAAAAGCCGACAATTCAGCAGCGGCATACACCGGTACCGACTATTTAGAACAGAAAGAATAGAGCATCACACATAGTTTAGATAGATAAAAACATGTCTGTCACATATATAATAAGTACAGTAACAGTGTTGGTTACTGTACTTGTCATTTAGTGTTAAAATAAAGGATTTATTAAAAAAAAATAATAGTGTTTTCATGCACCCGTCTCTTTAAAAAAGCCGGCCGGCAATTCATCATCGGTACCCGACAATTTAGAACAGAAAGAATAGAGCATCACACATAGATTAGATAGTTAGAAACATGTCAGTCACATATATAATAAGTACAGTGACAGTGTTGGTTACTGTACTTGTCATTTAGTGTTAAAATAAAGGATTTATTAAAAAACAATTGGCGTGGGGTTCCCCGTAATTTTAGTCTCTAGCGGAGGTTAAGCAGACGGCTGGGGCAGATGTTTGAAGCCTGGGAAAGGGGTAATACCCACGGAGCTTCCCAGGCTACTAATATCAGCCCCCAGCTGAATACCTAGCCTTTACTAGCTATTAAAATCGGGGACCCCCCAAAAAAATGATGTGGGGTCCCCCCTATTTTTTTAAATAAATCCTTTATTTTAACACTAAATGACAAGTACAGTAACCAACACTGTCACTGTACTTATTATATATGTGACTGACATGTTTTTATCTATCTAATCTATGTGTGATGCTCTATTCTTCCTGTACTAAATTGTCGGGTACCGGTGTAAGCCACTGCTGAATTTCCAGCCGGCTTTTTTAAAGAGAAGGGTGCATGAAAATCAGAGGGCACTAGTGTGTTCCAAGTGCCCTGCTATGCTTTTCATGCACCCTCCTATATACCCTGCCTCCCTGTCTGCCTATATATTCTGCCTGTCCGATGTTTTTAATTGAGCACTGTTCCCATTGATTTGGGCAATTTTTGACTTTCTGCAGACCGCTGGGGGGGGGGGGGGTCATCCGCCAGAAAAATGCTCGTGTTTCCCATAGACTTACATTGGGCTCGTTGCTCGGGTCGGGCACCCGAGTATTCCAATGTGCTCGATCCAAGCTTCGAGCACCCGAGCATTTTAGTGCTCACTCATCACTACTTTTAATCAATGTTTTTTCTTTCCCACATTTACAGTGGGGCGGTGCAGTCTGTCAGCCTATCAGCAGTGCACACACGTAGCAAAGTGCTTTTTTTTCACACAAGCAAGGGCATGTGTCATTGGCTGTGTATGCCACATGTCCTTGCCCTATAAGATCCAGCCATTTCCCCCGTCGCCACCATTTTCTCACTGCTGCAGCTGAGTGTTAGATGGCACCGCTGCTGCTGTGGGTGCTATACAGTATAACTGTGTGAATTGCGAGTGAATTTTCAGTTACATAGAGAGATAGGTTTTGGGAGTAGGGACTAGTTCTAATTGCAGCCCTTTTGAGGGCTAGGTTACAGCAGTTCATAGCACTTTTTGCCAGGCAGGTCTATGCCAGTGCTGTGCAAGTGTTTTTCACAGCATTTGGCGGAATGTAGCTCAGCCAATCCTTTTGGGCCTGTAGCAGTGTCTGTTAGTCATTGGAGTAGCCTATCTGTGTTGCAAGCTACACCACCTGTGTATCTAATACCAATTTTTAACTGCATCTAAGCCAGCCAATCCTTTTGGGCCTGTAGCAGTGTCTGGTAGTCAGTGGAGTAGCCCATCTGAAGCAAGCTACACCACCTGTGTATCTAATAACATTTTTTTACTGCATCTAACCCAGTAAATCCTTTTGGGCACAGTAGCAGTGTCTCGTAGTCAGTGGAGTAGCCCACCTGTGAAGGAAACTACACCGTCTGTGTATCTAATTCTAATTTTTTACTGCATCTAACCCAGGAAATCTTTTTGGGCCTAGTAGCAGTGTCTGGTAGTCAGCGGAGTAGCCCACCTGTGAAGGAAGCTACACCGCCTGTGTATCTAATTCTAATTTTTTACTGCATCTAACCCAGAAAATCTTCTTGGGCCTAGTAGCAGTGTGTGGTAGTCAGCGGAGTAGCCCACCTGTGAAGGAAGCTACACCGCCTGTGTATCTAATTCTAATTTTTTACTGCATCTAACCAGGAAATCTTTTTGTGCCTAGTAGCAGTGTCTGGTAGTCAGTGGAGTAGTCCACCTGTGAAGGAAGCTACACCGCCTGTGTATTTAATTCAAATTTTTTACTGCATCTAACCCAGGAATTCCTTTTGGGCCTAGTAACAGTGTCTGGTAGTCAGTGGAGTAACCCATCTGAAGCAAGCTACACCACCTGTGTATCTAATAACAATTTTTTACTGCATCTAACCCAGTAAATCCTTTTGGGCATAGTAGCAGTGTCTCGTAGTCAGCGGAGTAGCCCAGCTGTGAAGGAAGCTACACCGCCTGTGTATCTAATTCTAATTTTTTACTGCATCTAACCCAGGAAATCCTTTTGGGCCTAGTAGCAGTGTCTCGTAGTCAGCGGAGTAGCCCACCTGTGAAGCAAGCTACACCGCCTGTGTCGCTAATAAAATTGTTTTACTGCATCTAACCCAGCCAATCCTTTTGGGCTAGTACCACAGTTTGGCCTCTCAGCTCTGCTCGGTTTGTATCCATCGTTTTTTGTGCAAACAACTACAGAGTTGCCAATTAGTTAACCACCAAAATGAGTGGCAAAAGGCCTGCTGCTGGTGGAAAGGGGAATAGGCGTGTTGGAAAGGGAAAAAAGGTTGTGTCCGTGGGGTAGGTGGTAAAGCAACAGTAACATCTGCAGAAGAAAGACCATCTTCCAGCCAAACTAAGATGTCAACTTCTTTTCGTGGACAATGTGATATGATCCCTTTCTTACGGACACGCCCATCGCTACAAATCCCAGATGAGGCACAAAAACAGCATGTGCTTTAACGGATATCAAGTACTCCTTCAAGTGGGCTCTCCTGCACCTCAACTTCAACATCACAAATACTCCAGTCCTCAGATGTCACACTGTCACAGAATACTGGAGGTAGGGGGCCTAAGCTGACCCTAAACTGGGGCCCTGACTAATCCCTCAACCTGGAGGTACTGTTAAAGGTACAGAGGTCCAGGCCGCCAGCGTAACCCCTACCTCCTGAGGATCCCTGCACTTCAGTAATCTAGTCCTGAGAAGGACCCCGATCACAACAATTGGGAACCAGAAATAATATGCCCACACACAGTATTTAGACGAACGAGACAGTACAAGGGAAAAACCAAAACCACCTTGCATACAACTTCTACACAACTACAACAGAGGGAACACCAACGGGAAAGGAGATAAATGATAAAGCGAGGAAAGGGAAAAAACACTTCCAAATACACTTATCTCAGCAACTCCAAACACCACGATCCGCTCTGTAAGTCTGAATGAAAAGCTTTCACCGACACCTCCCAAACAGACCTGCAGGAATATGAAGGAGTCTCACTAAAGAAGCATTGATTGCAGCTGGGCGAGGCTGGACCTCAGCTAGCCCAGAGAGAGAGAGAATTAACTCCTTCACTGCCGAAAAAACACAAAGCACCAACAAGTCAGCTGCGAGAAGTCAGGCTGTGTACTCGTGACGATCTTCGTGGCAACACACCCGTGACAGTACCCCCCCTTCTACGAGGGGCCTCCGGACCCTCAGGGCCAGGTTTATTCGGGTGAGTCGTGTGGAAGGCCCGAACTAATCGGTCTGCGTTAATATCCGACGCAGGAACCCACATCCTCTCCTCAGGACCATACCCCTTCCAATGAACCAAGTACTGAAGGGACCGGCGATTAAAGCGTGAATCAATGACCCTCGATACCTGGAACTCCAAGTTACCATTGACAACCACAGGAGGGGGAGGTAAAGGTGACGGTACCACCGGCGCCACATACCTCTTAAGCAATGATCTGTGAAACACGTTGTGAATTTTAAACGTAGGGGGGAGGTCAAGACGGAATGCCACCGGATTAATAACAGAACTGATTCTGTACGGCCCGATGAACCTGGGACCCAGTTTCCAGGAGGGAACCTTAAGTTTAATATTCCTGGTAGACAACCATACCTGATCGTTCACACTTAGGTCCGGACCAGACACTCTCCTCCTATCAGCCATACGTTTGTATCGGTTCCCCATAGTATTCAGATTCTTCAGCACCCCTCTCCATACTGAAGCGAGAGATGAGGAAAATCGTTCCTCCTCCGGAACCCCCGAAGAGCCCCCCCTACTGAAAGTACAAAACTGGGGGTGAAAACCATATGCCCCAAAAAACGGGGACTTACCAGTGGACTCGCTCCGCCTATTATTGAGAGCAAACTCTGCCAGAGGTAGGAAAGAAGCCCAGTCCTCCTGGTTCTCTGACACAAAACACCGAAGATATGTCTCCAAGCTCTGGTTCATACGTTCCGTCTGACCATTGGTCTGAGGATGAAAAGCCGACGAGAATGACAAATGCATCCCCCGCCGTGCACAAAACGCCTTCCAGAACTTGGACACAAACTGAGACCCCCGATCAGACACCACCTCGGAGGGTACCCCGTGAAGCCTCACAATCTCCCCAATGAACACCTGCGCAAGAGTTTTAGCATTAGGGAGAGCCGGAAGAGCGATAAAATGTGCCATCTTGCTGAACCTGTCCACTACAACGAGTATGACCGTTTTACCCGAAGACGGAGGGAGGTCCGTAATAAAGTCCATAGACAGATGAGTCCAAGGACGCTCCGGGATCTTCAAAGGTAAAAGGGCCCCAGACGGACGGGTATGTGAGGTCTTAGAGCGCGCACAAACCCCACAGGACGCGACAAAAGTTACCACCTCTTTATGTAAGTTAGGCCACCAAAACCGACGCGAGAGGAGATCCACAGTTGCTTTACTCCCCGGGTGTCCAGCAAAAACTGAGTTATGGTGTGCCTCGATCACCTTTTGTCGCAACTGATCTGGAACGAACAGTCTCCCTGGAGGTCCAACAGGGGCGTCCCCCTGAGCCTCCAATATCTCCTCCTCCAGCTCAGAGCATACTGCCGAAACCACCACCCCCTCCTGAAGAATAGGAATCGGGTCGTCCGTATTCCCGGCCCCAGGGAAACTACGAGATAAGGCATCCGCCTTTACATTTTTAGACCCAGGACGATATGTAACGACGAAATTAAACCTGGTAAAAAACAATGACCACCTAGCTTGTCTGGGATTCAGACGTTTAGCGGACTCCAGATATAGCAGGTTCTTGTGATCGGTGATGACGGTGACCGGATGAACTGCCCCCTCCAAAAAATGGCGCCACTCCTCAAAAGCTAACTTAATGGCCAAGAGTTCTCTATTGCCGACATCGTAATTCCTCTCAGCGGACGACAATTTTTTAGAGAAAAAGGCGCACGGATGCCACTTACCAGGGGACGAACCCTGTGACAATACTGCTCCCACCCCTACCTCGGAAGCGTCTACCTCTACAAAGAATGGCTGAGACGCATCAGGTTGAATGAGTATGGGTGCCGAGGCAAAACATTTTTTCAAGGAGGAGAATGCTTGACAAGCCTTGTCAGACCACCTAGAAAAATCCGTCCCCTTTCTAGTCATGTCTGTGAGAGGCTTAACCATGGACGAGAAATTACGAATGAACTTCCGGTAATAGTTAGCAAACCCCAGGAAACGTTGTAGTGCCTTAAGATTCTCCGGCCGATCCCACTCAAGAACTGCCCGCACTTTCCCAGGGTCCATACGAAAACCGGACGCTGAAACCAGGAAGCCTAAAAACTGGAGTTCCTGTACGGCGAACACACACTTTTCCCACTTGGCATACAGTTTATTATCCCGCAAGATCTGTAACACCTGTCTAACGTGCTCCTGATGAGACACCAGATCCGGCGAGTAAATTAAGATATCATCCAGATATATGACAACAAACTGTCCCACCAGGTGGCGAAAAATATCATTAACAAAGTGTTGAAACACCGCCGGGGCATTAGTCAGACCGAATGGCATGACAAGGTTCTCATAATGCCCCTCCGGAGTGTTAAAAGCCGTCTTCCACTCATCCCCCTCCTTCATCCTAATCAGATTGTACGCCCCCCTGAGATCCAACTTAGAGAACCATTTGGCGCCCACGATCTGATTAAAGAGATCGGGAATAAGTGGGAGCGGATACGGATCTCGGACCGTAATCCGATTAAGTTCACGGAAATCCAGGCAAGGGCGTAGGCCTCCATCTTTCTTCTTAACAAAGAAGAACCCCGCGGCCACCGGTGAAGATGAAGGTCTAATATGCCCCTTAGCCAGACTTTCAGAAATATAATCCTTCATGGCCTGCCTCTCAGGACCAGAAAGGTTATACAACCTAGCTTTAGGTAACTTGGCCTCAGGGAGCAGTTTTACAGAACAGTCATACTCGCGATGAGGAGGTAGTTCCTGACACCCATTCTCCGAGAATACATCCTCAAAGTCTGCCAGAAATGGAGGTAAGACCCAAGGAGTAACCGCACCGATGACCGTGTTCATGCAGTTTTTATTACAGAATTTACTCCATTGGCTTATCTCTCTGGTTTGCCAATTAATAACCGGGTTATGCTTAGCTAACCAAGGAAGGCCCAACACTATAGGAGTGGGAAGACCCTCCAACACGTAGCAAGACAACAGTTCTTTATGTATTGCCCCCACTTGAAGTTTTACGCCATGCACAGCTTGCAAAAAACTTCCCTGACCGAGAGGCCTGGCATCGATCGAGAATATGGGGATGGGTTTAGCCAACTCACTCAATCGCATACCTTGAACCCGGGCAAACCGAGCATCAACCAGATTAGCCCCGGCCCCACTATCCAGAAGAACAGATATCCTCTCAGTTCTCGCACCCACCACCACCTCCGCCGGTACGAGAAACTGAGACGAACCTAGGGACGAAATACCTACTCCCAAATTGCCGTCCACCACACAACCTGGGATCAACAGTTTTTTCGACGACTCTTTACTCTGCAAGGGACGGGATGGACACCCCCCAATAAAATGTCCCTTTTTCCCGCAGAGGAAACACCTTCCTGTCTTATGGCGCTCCACCGGTCCCCTTCCCCGAAATGATGTCCCTCCTAATTGCATAGGCTCCTCCGGACTGACCAGGGGAACCACCATATGAGGGGACCTTGTAGGAGGTGGAGACATTACAGGGGGTAGAGTTATCCCGCACCTCTCCCGAAGCCGTCTGTCAACGCGAATGGCAAGGGCCATAGCGGCTTCCAGTGACGCGGGAGAGTCATACTGTGCCAACACATCCTGTAATTTGTCGGATAAACCATGACAAAACTGGCTCCTAAGAGCCGGGTCATTCCACTGGGTGTCCGTGGCCCACCTACGGAACTCCGAACAGAATTCCTCCGCCGGACGATCTCCCTGCTGAATCCTACGTAACTTAGACTCAGCAAGGGAGATCCGATCTGGGTCATCATATACGAGTCCCATAGCAGCGAAAAACCTATCCACTGACTGGAGAACCGGGGAGCTTGGGGGAACAGAGAACGCCCAAGATTGTGGGTCCCCTTGTAGGAGCGAGATGACAATTCCCACCCTTTGTTCTTCGCTGCCCGATAACCGAGGCCGCAGCCGAAAGTACAATTTGCATGCCTCCCGGAAAACAAAAAACTTGTCCCGCCCCCCAGTGAACCTGTCAGGGAGAGCTACTTTAGGTTCTGGTCCGGCTTGCTCCAGAGGATGCAAAACCTTGGACCTAACGTCCGCCAGCCCCATGGACAAACTCTGCAACTGCCGAGCTAGACCGGCTACTGGATCCATGGTAGCTGGAGAAAAACTAAGTAGGTCGGTGAAAATGTCACACTGTCACAGAATACTGGAGGTAGGGGGCCTAAGCTGACCCTAAACTGGGGCCCTGACTAATCCCTCAACCTGGAGGTACTGTTAAAGGTACAGAGGTCCAGGCCGCCAGCGTAACCCCTACCTCCTGAGGATCCCTGCACTTCAGTAATCTAGTCCTGAGAAGGACCCCGATCACAACAATTGGGAACCAGAAATAATATGCCCACACACAGTATTTAGACGAACGAGACAGTACAAGGGAAAAACCAAAACCACCTTGCATACAACTTCTACACAACTACAACAGAGGGAACACCAACGGGAAAGGAGATAAATGATAAAGCGAGGAAAGGGAAAAAACACTTCCAAATACACTTATCTCAGCAACTCCAAACACCACGATCCGCTCTGTAAGTCTGAATGAAAAGCTTTCACCGACACCTCCCAAACAGACCTGCAGGAATATGAAGGAGTCTCACTAAAGAAGCATTGATTGCAGCTGGGCGAGGCTGGACCTCAGCTAGCCCAGAGAGAGAGAGAATTAACTCCTTCACTGCCGAAAAAACACAAAGCACCAACAAGTCAGCTGCGAGAAGTCAGGCTGTGTACTCGTGACGATCTTCGTGGCAACACACCCGTGACATCAGAGGTGTCACCCCAATTGCACTTGCTTCCTCACAACTCCCAAGTCTCCAGCTGCCCGTCTGAGTATGGGGTAACACAGATGGTTGAGTCTGCAGAGCTGTTTACTCATACTATAGCCTGGGAATCAGAGGTCTGCTCCAGAGCATTTGTGAATCCAGACGAGGAAATGATCTGCACTGATGCCCAGAATGTTTATGAGTCGGATCCAGGCCCAGATGAAGAAGGTTCTGAGCATAATGTAGACCCTCGTTCCCAAACTGTAACTCCTGTTGGTGGAGACAATGAGGAAGACGATGATGAGACTCAGATACCTGATTGGAGCGACAACTTGACTTTTCGGTCAGGGCAGGAAGAGGTTGGCTCTGAGGACGACGGGTGTGAGAACACACAGAGTGATGATGACGAGGTTGGAGATCCCACTTACTGTCAACCCACAGTCAGCCAGTCGATGAGGTCAGCAGAGGAGGTGGAGGAGGATGCTAGTGATGACGAGGTTAGGTTGCGCCTTCCTGGACAGAGATGGAGTACTGGAATCACGTCAACAACTGCATCCTCAACCACAACTCTGCCTCTGACCACAAGTCGTGGTGGCTCTTCAGGTCGCATGGGCTCTAAGCCTTGCATAGCCTGGGCATTTTTTGAAATTGCAAAGGATGACCCAACTCATGTTATCTGTAACATTTGTCACCAAAAGCTAAGTAGAGGCCAAAAAATACATAGTTTGAGTACTTCATGCATGAACCGTCACTTGGATATGAAGCATAAGTTGCAGTGGGAAGCTCACTGTGCTACAATGCGGCCTAGCGGGCCGGGCCAACCACCGTCTGCCCCATCTTGTGCATCCGCGGTCTCTTCATCCTCTGTGACTGGGGGGACAGCAGTCACACATGTTTTTGGACGCAGACCTGCCACCTCTTTACCCGCAACAGCCAGTGTGATTGGCAGGTCGTCATTTCATTTGGAAGTGGAAACACCGTCAGGTGTTGAGCGCTCTCCGACATCAAGAGCACCACCTTTGGATAAAGGCAACATAACATGTCCGCCTGCATCTTCCTCACAGACCAGCAGTTTGCCGGGGACACCCTACTCAACCCCGTCTAAGCACAACAGCCAGCCCTTGGTCCCTCAGATGTGGACAAGTAAAAGACCATTTCCTCCTAGCCATGACAAAGCTAAGAGGTTGAATTTCACCATCTGCAAGCTTTTGACTACAGAAATGCTGCCTTTCCGCCTGGTGGACACAGAGGATTTTCGAGACCTTATGTCCGTCGCAGTGCCCTAGTACCAGATGCCCAGTCGCCACTACTTCTCAAAGAAAGCTGTGCCTGCGCTACACCAGTATGTCGCACACAACATCACCGCTTCATTGAGAAACTCTGTGTGTGACAGGGTGCATTTCACCACAGACACTTGGACGATTAGGCATGGACAGGGTCGTTACATGTCGCTGACTGGGCACTGGGTAACTATGGTGACAGCAGGACAAGGGGCTGCTGTCCAAGTCTTGCCGTCCCCATGAGTTGTGCGTCCATTCTCTTTATCTAGAAGTTCCTGCACTGCTTCTGCCTCCTCAACCTCCTCTCAGTCCTCCACCTGCACTCAAAGCCTGTCTGGTAATGCCACCCGCGTTCTAACTGCGCAGAAGGAATCCTGCAGACCTCCTTACTATGCTGGCAGCAGGGCTCAACGGCATCAGGCGGTGTTTACTTTGAAATGTCTGGGAAATGTGAGTCACACAGCTGAGGAGTTGTGGTCAGCTCTGGAGACCGAGTTTCATGAATGGTTGTCTCCACTAAACCTTCAGCCAGGGAAGGCCATGTGCGACAACGCTGCAAACCTGGATGCGGCCCTTCGCCGGGGCAATGTCACACACGTGCCTTGCATGACACACGTGTTGAACCTGGCTGTCCAGCAATTTTTAGCCCACTATCCCAGAGTAGATGGCCTTCTGCAGAGGGCACGGTCGCTGTGTGCTCAGTTCCGCTGTTCGCATCCCGTAGCTCAACGACTTACATCTCTACAGAAGTCGTTGGGCCTGTCAGTTCACCGGCTGAAATGCGATGTGCCGACACTATGGAATTCAACTCTGCACATGTTGCAGCGACTGCGGCAGCACAGATGAGCCCTGGTGCAATACGTTATGACGTATAGCCTGGGCCAACGAGATCCAGAGGTGGGGCAAATCACGCTGCAGGAGTGGTCTCAGATCAGGGACCTATGCACCCTTCTGCACAGTTTTGAAATGGCGACGAAGATGTTTAGTGCTGACGATGCCATTATCAGCATGACTATTCCGGTCATTTACATGCTGGAGCACACTTTAAACAGTATTCGGAGTCAGGTGGTGGGACAAGAGGAGGTGTAGGAAGTACAGGAGGTGTTGTATGCGGAAGGGATAACATCTCTAAGGTCCAGATGGTCGGCAGCACCAAGGCGGCAGGCATGGGAGGGTGGGGGAGAGGGATTAACGAGGGCGCATGGTAGCAGCCAAACTGTTGAGGAAGGTGCAGGAGCCGAGGAAGAAGTGGAGGATGAACTGGCGATGGGCGTGGAAGACTCATCAGATGAGGGAGACCTTGATCACATTTCTGTTGTGTGAGGTTGGGGGGAGGGGGCAGAGGAAGGAAGCATGATTATTACCTCGCCACCAACACAACAAGGACTTGGTCCTCCTGGATGCGCGAGACACATGAATCCTTTCTTGCTTCATTACCTGCAACATGACCCTCGGATTGTAAGAATTCAAAGTAATCCCGACTACAGGGTTGCCACACTCTTAGATCCCCGGTACAAAAGTAAATTTGCCGAAACAATTCCTGCCTTAGAAAGGGATTCACGCATGCAGGAGTATCAGCAGAGGCTGTTACAGAATCTTACATCTGCTTTTCCACAAAACACTAGTGGTGCACGTAGTGAATCTCACAGTTCTAACTTGCCAACCGTGGGACTGTCGAGTCTTCATCACTCAAACTGTAACAGTAACAATGTATCTGCTGGTAACAGCAATTTTGTGGAATCGTTTCACCAATTTTTTAGACCATCCTTTGCAAGGCCACAGGAGACAAGAAGTCTGACACATAGTCAATGCCTAGAGAGGATGGTACTGGAGTATCTCCAAGTGAACATCGAAGCCATGACTGTGTCACTGGACCCTTGCTCATTTTGGGCTTCCAATCTGGAAAAATCACCTGAGCTCGCCACTCACGCCTTGGAGATCTTGTCGTGCCCCGCAGCCAGCGTTCTCTCTGAACGTGTGTTCAGCGCTGCTGGTGGTGTCCTGACAGATAAGCGCATGTGGCTGTCCGCTGAGAATGTAGACAGACTCACGTTCATAAAGATGACCAAATCATGGATCCGGAAGAACTTTTCTACCCCTGTGTCATCCTGGGAGACTAAAAGCTTGAGGATTTTGGAAAATCACCTCACCAATCATTTTAAGCAACTCTGGGGCAATTGATGCCACTTAAGTTGTGTCTGTGCCACAATTTTTGTAAAAAATTGAGACTCTTTTTGGAGTCCCCTTGCTGTGTTTTACATGATGTTGGCATCGTCAATTCCAGGTGGGTCGGGTCGCTCCCCCCCCCCTTTTTAACCATAAGAAACTGCATACACTATGGCTTGGGGTAACACAGATGGTTGAGTCTGCAGAGATGTTTAGTCATACTATAGCCTGGGAATCAGATGTCTGCTCCAAAGCTTCATTGTCTGCTACTCAGCGTAGTAGCCCAGCTGTGAAGCAAGCTACACCGCCTGTGTATCTAATAACAATTTTTTACTGCATCTAACCCAGGCAATACTTTGGGCCTAGTAGCAGTGTCTGCTAGTCAGTGGAGTAGCCCAGCTGTTAAGCAAGCTACACCGCCTGTAGATCTAATTACAAATTTTTAACTGCATCTAGCCCAGGCAATACTTTGGGCCAAGTAGCAGTGTCTGCTAGTCAGCGGAGTAGCCCAGCTGTTAAGCAAGCTACACCGCCTTTAGATCTAATTACAAATTTTTAACTGCATCTAGCCCAGGCAATACTTTGGGCCTAGTAGCAGTGTCTGCTAGTCAACGGAGTAGCCCAGCTGTTAAGCAAGCTACACCACCTGTAGATCTAATTACAAATTTTTAACTGCATCTAGCCCAGGCAATACTTTGGGCCTATTAGCAGTGTCTGCTAGTCAGCGGAGTAGCCCACCTGTGAAGGAAGCTACACCGTCTGTGTATCTAATTCTAATTTTTTACTGCATCTAGCCCAGGAAATCTTTTTGGGCCTAGTAGCAGTGTCTGGTAGTCAGTGGAGTAGCCCACCTGTGAAGGAAGCTACACCGCCTGTGTATCTAATTCTAATTTTTTACTGCATCTAACCCAGGAAATCTTTTTGGGCCTAGTAGCAGTGTGTGGTAGTCAGCGGAGTAGCCCACCTGTGAAGGAAGCTATACCGCCTGTGTATCTAATTCTAATTTTTTACTGCATCTAACACAGGAAATCCTTTTTGGCCTAGTAGCAGTGTCTGGTAGTCAGTGGAGTAGCCCATCTGAAGCAAGCTACACCACCTGTGTATCTAATTCTAATTTTTTACTGCATTTAACCCAGGAAATCCTTTTGGGCCTAGTAGCTGTGTCTCGTAGCTAGTGGAGTAGCCCAGCTGTTAAGCAAGCTACACCACCTGTGCTTTGGACACTTAATTTTTTCAAAGGAAACGCTTCGGGCCCCCGGGACACTCAGTCAAGAGCATTGGGGAGGCGCCCCAAGGCAAAGTGGCTGGGACTGGCGGTAGCACACCTTGCGGCGGACCGCCAAGCTTGATCCTTATAAAAGCTTTTTAACTTCAGCAGCTTTAGTGGACACTACTGGAGCTGGAATTACCGCGACTGCTGGCACCAGACTTGCCCTCCAATAGATGCTTGTAAAAGGATTTAAAGTGTACTCATTCAAATTAGAAAGCCAATTTAAATTACAGATATCGGACAGGCACCAGCATTGGGAGTGAAGGTCTGGCCGTCAGGGTCCACCGCGGCTCTGGCACAAACCCGGCGACACGGAGGTCGCACGGGTAGGAACGGCCGGGCCATGTCGGCTTCGCACTCCAGTGTAGTCCCTCTGCCCGCTCGCGCCCGTAACCTCAAAGGGATGCGCAAGCGGCTTTTCTTCACAGGGCTTTTCCCCGCCCAGAAGTAATGTGGGGGAGCTCAGGTCGGCCTTCCGCCATACACCCTTACCTCCCTCGCCCTCTTTCCTTCTTCCGTTCTCCATCTAACCCCTCGGCTCTGTGGTGTCCGCTCTCCCTCCAGCTCTCTCCTTCTCACAGGTGGACTACCGTGTGTATTCACACTGTGGCGAATCTTTTGGGCCCAGGTATAAGAAGTCGTCGAGGTAATGGATAATATGTGCCCCCTTAGAAACGTCCATGACGACCCATTCGAGGAAGCAACTAAATGCCTCAAATAGTGATCAGAATATGGAGCACCCCATGGGCAAACAGCGATCTACATAGTATGCTCCTTCCCAGAAGCATCCCAATAGGCGGACACGATTCGGAGGCACAGGTAGTAAGTAACCGGAACGCCCCCTCAATGTCTGTTTTGGCCATTAGGGTGCCCCTTCCCAACTTCTTGACCCGCCTGATAGCTTTGTCAAAGGAGATACAGTATATACTACTGTACTTAGTTCCACGTCAATGTTGTCGTTTACTGACCTGCCCCTTGGATATGACAAATGGTGGATTAATCCGAATGTATTGGGTTCCGTTTTTGGCACGACTCCCAACGGGGATACCACTACGTCTTGTAAGGAAAGTGTTCTGAATGGAACCGCCATTCTACCTAAAGATATTTATTTTTTTAATTTTCTTGACACGACGTCTGGGTGTTGGTAGGCTGATTTTAGATTTTTACTCCAGCCTTTCTTGATTTTAGAAGGGCATGACATGCCTATATCTGTGTCTCCTCCTCCTTTTACTCCTCCACCTCTTTTCTTTTCGCATGACTATATGTACTTGTCACTTTTCCATGTGTTAGTTGTGTCTTCGGAGCAGTTTATCAGCTTTTGGACACCTTTGAAGGTGTTTTCTATGTGTTTTCTATGTGTTTCTATGTGTTTTTGTTTGCCTGTCATTGGTTTTAATGGTGTTCGACGGTGTTCGACAAACCGTTCGGCCAACATGCCGGTGTTCGACGAACCGAACCGAACCCGAACACTACGGGGGTGGCTCAACACTAAAGATGAGTACAGGGTTGCTAACTTTATTTTTTATTTTTCTGAGCAGCTTCTCTAAAAATCATAGACAGCTAACTATTTATTTAAAGGGAATCTGTCATGTCAGATGGAGAGTGTAAACTGCCTCCAGGTTGTTGTTACTGATGGAATATGCATCACTAACATGCTTTTTGCATTAAAATTGGTGCTGTAATCTTTTGTAAAACTCACTTTATGTACTTATATCTTACTTGCTCGTTTATTAGAAATCCAGAATAAACCTTTAAGATTTTAAGTTACAAATGTCCATAACCCATAATTCTTATATGAAGACATTATCTGCATTCACTATGACCAGTGAAATGATCACGGACACAACACATTTTTTTTACGGACCAGGAAAAAAAGTGCCCTACTTTTATGGACTTTCCAGGAACTTCTAGATGGTTGGCAACTTTGGATGAGTAACTTGATGCTTTGGTATTTTATAAGGCAGTATGTATTGAAACGTACTATGCTGATTCTGTATGGCTCCTTCATGGGAGCCACATTCCTGCGCGGAAGAAAGGCCTGGCAGTTTACTTCTGTATTATGTCAAGAAAACTTAATGGATAGTACAATTAATGGAATTCGATATAGTGCTGGAAGATGCACCCCATGTTGGAAGGCATTCAACAAGATACTGGGGAAGAGCTGATTATCAACCTTGGTATGATCAATGCTCATGACGCATCAAGATCAAAGCCACGAGGACATCTTGGTGTTCATATCCTAAAGTTCGGAACTTGGAATGTACGAACCATGAACCAAGGCAAACTTGATATTGTCAAAGCCGAAATGGACAGAACAGGACTCGACCTACTCGAAATTAGCGAATAAAAATGGTCTCAATCCGGTCATTCCCAGTCAAAAAAATATTAGGTCTACTTTTCTGGCAACGATAACCGAAGAAGAATCAGTGTCACTTTTATTCTTAACCGAAGACTGGCCAGCACTGTCCTAAAGTACATTATCAATGAAGTCAGTAATAGAGTCTTCAACGGAGATTCTACACATGGACATCACCAAATGGGGCCTATAAGAATCAGACTGACTACATATGTGTTAACCAAAGATGGAGGTCATCTAACATTACCATGAAAACATGGTCAGGAGTTGACTGTGGAACTGATCAAGAACTTTTGACAGCAAAGATTAGAGTCAAGCTGTGCAAACAGACTAGACAGCAGGTGGTTTCCAACTTCGATTTAAGCTACATACCTGAAGTTTTTTGGAATTGTCTGCACAACCAATTTTCTTCACTGGACATGGATGACAGAAAACCAGAGGAATTAGGGACACTTATAAAGACTAATATTACTGAAGAAGCCAGTAAAACAATAAACAAGATCTAGAAAAAACCTTTGCAGTCATGGTTAACAGAAGAGACCCTAAAAATCATTGAAGAAAGACAAATGGCAAAAGGTAACAAGCAGGAAGTAGACAACATCATTAATAGACTAAAGAGAGCCATTCGCGCCGACAAAGAACTTTATTACCAAAAGATATGTACAGAAATAGAAAGCAAACATCCGAGGGGCAAGACCAGGAAGTTTAAACCAAGAGTGGCATGTTGAAAGACGCCAACAGACACAAACTAACTGAGCCAAAACAGATGAAGGCAAGATGGAAAGAGTATACGAAGCACCTCTACAGGAACAACTTAATGATATGGGAATAAACTGAGACTGGAAGTGATAGAGAGCCGAACATCCTGAAAGGCAAAGTCGTTGCTGCGATAAAGCTTCTGTCAAACAACAAAGTGCCTGGATGTGACAATATTCCAATAGATCTAATAAAGTCTTCTGAAGCATCAGTTGATGTAATCACATGCCTGTGTCAACAGATATGGACAGCTGGTAAATGTCCCAAAGACTGAACAAGATCAGTATTTATTCCCTATTTTGAAGAAAGAAGGGAGATGCTACCAACTCTGGAAACTATCGGACTATTGAGCTCATTTCTCATGCCAGCAAAATAGTACTGAACATCCTACAAAGACAGTTACAGCCCTACTTTGACAAAAAGCTGGCAGAGGAACAAGCAATTTTCAGAAAATGCAGAGGAACAAGAGATTTGATTGCTAACAATAGATGGATAATGGAAAAGGCCAAAGAATACAACAAGGAGATCTATTTTTGCTGCATCAACTACAGCAAAGCCTTCGACTGTGTTGATCACTAGAAACTTTGCAATACCAGGAAGGATATGGGTGTGCCAAACCATCTGATCAGCCTCATTAAGAAATTTTACATTGAAAAATAAGCAAATATCCAAACTGAACACGGTGACTCAGCATGGTTCAAAGTAGAGCGAGGCATCAGACGAGGCTACATCCTGTCACCATATCTCTTCAATTTATATGTAGAAGTTTTTTTCAGGAAACCTGGACTTGCCAAAAAAAGAAAGAATCAAAATTTCTGGACAAATCATCAACAATCTTAAATAGTAAGATGATACAACATTGATAGCAACACATAGAGCAAATGACGTACAAGAACGTGATAATACATAAGAATGCAAAGTTTATTGTCAATACAAAGTTAAAACTGACATACTTGTTAGACATAATGACGCAAATACATTAGTAGTGGGCTGTATAAAAAGATACCCATGGCTGGACAAAACACATGGTGCAAAGCTAGTATGGATATGTCAAACATATACCATAACCAAACTGGTAGTATAGAAACTATCAGGAAAGCTCCAATGAGCCGCTAAGGTGCACAGTGCATAGCTAAATACAAAAAAGACAATCTCCATTAAGCATAGAGAGGTACGCACAAGTTTGTATTACTCACATGTGTAGTTGTCAAAAATGTCAGCCCAGGTATCGTCACCCCTGGGTCACCCCTTATGTATTATCACATTCTTGTACCTCATTTGCTCTATATGAATTACTATTGGAGACGTTGAACAGATTTGGATTGTCTGATATGTGACCTGGATGGTCAATAACTTTGTCTCATTGATAGCAACACGCATATATGGAATGAGGGACTTATTACGGAGTGTCAAGATGGAAAGCTTGAATATGGGACTGCTACTCATTACAGTGAAGACAAAGATATTGACTACTGCCAGGTATGAGTGGGACACATTTGAGATGGACAGCGACAAACTGGAAGTTGTAAAGGATTTTAACCTACTTGGATCGATGATCCCTCATCAGAAGTCAATAGGAGAATAGCTATGGGCAAATCAACAATGAAGTCACTGGACAAGGTCTTAAAATCGAGAAGAATTTCACTGCCAATGAAGACATGGCTTGTACATTGTTTGGTCTTTTCTGTGGTAACATATGGAGGCAAAACCTGGACGATAAAGAAACAAGACAAAAGAAGAATCGACATCTTCAAAATGTGGTGTTGGAGAAAGATGTTATCAATACCATAGATGGTGAGAAGAACAAATCAAATTTGGAACAAATCAATCCACGTCACTTGAAACAACCAAGCTACGACTTGCCTACTTTAGACACATCATACGAAGAAAGCAATCACTGGAGAAGGACATCAGAATAGAAGAAGCAAGGTGAAGAAGTCCAGCAACCCGATGGCTTGATACCATCAAAGAAGAACCTAGTGGACCTATCCACGCTTGCACAAAATAGATCTTCCAACAGAGCATTGATCTATCATGGCTCGAGATAAGTGATTCTGATGTACTTTGCTGAAATTGAAAAACCTATTTAAGGTTTTAATCGACCCTATAAAGACAACTTTTCAGTGATGTTGTTGTTGCCTGGTCACTGTTTTATGAAAATAATCGTCTGCCACATATACAGTGCCATACACATGGTCAGAACAGGTAATATCCCACAACTCGTCTGCATATTTTTGAAAAAATTCCTCTACTCCTGGATTGTTTCTGCATGAATTTCTGGAGAAAAGGACATAGACCGCACAACCAAACATCATACATTGATCTAATGCCACTAGGTAAAAATATACAAAATGGAACATGAGGTTCTTAGTTTAACATTTTGATCATACTTTATGAAGCCCATTACGATGTGACAGTGAACTTCTCAGTGGGTTCCTAGCTTTAAAGGTGTGGCGCTATGTGCAGACCACTGCCAAAGTGAAAGCACACAAGCCGAGGCACCCATGCTGCAAGGCTAAACCCTCATGGTTCCAGGTCACACCACCCCACTGGCACAGCACCACAGCAGCAATGGCCACCACATAGCACCAATAATGATGGGAAACATGGAGCAGTTGCCCATTGTAACTTGTCATCTTACTACTCAATTTTTTTCAAAGGCTCTTTAAAATAAATGTGTACTTTCTTTTTTTTGCAAGCGCCCCTGTTATGCTGGCAGTGTATAAAGAATAACCATACATATGTCAGAATGTATTGCCTTGAAACTCTTTATATTAGCAAAGCAGTAGACTATTGCTGATATAACTACCAATATATATTAGTTTAGATATATGATTGCATTTTCACTTAAATGTCATTTATAATATTGCTTTTCTAAAAAGGGATAAAGATTGTAATTCAGGCTTTATGCCTTATAGAAAAGATATCCATACCACTCATTTTCTGGACTAAAATGACAATTGGTGAGCAATTATGAACTAAGCAATGGCTTAACAATTAGGCGACAGGGATGCATAATGGTTTAGTTTTTAAAGGAATTCTAAATCTATGTGGGTTACTCTGTACATTTTAACATAACAATATTCCTGCTCTGTACTGTAGTAGCTCAATGTTATCATATTGACAATGGACCTCACTGCAATCCATGAAATCTCTTCTCATAATAAAGCTTGATTTAGAACATCAGTTACGAGCTTACCGTCTACTGCTAATACTACACCAGAGTGCCGCTGCATGAACTAATGTGATAAGAACACGGGAAGTGAAGTTCTTCTCACTCCTTCACCTTCTACTAAACTGAAATAATAAAATGATTATTTTAATGACTGGTGTTTTGTGGCTTTAATGGCCATGGAGCATGCCACAATAATAAATTACAGGCATAAAGAAGTACAGTGCGGCCCTATAGATTGAAATGAGCTTCATGGAACTCAGAGGTTGTACAAATAAGTCTTAAAATATCTACTGTTTTTTCATAGTTTTCCTACACAAATGGTTTTGTGTAACCACTCAGTTTAATTAAGTCATAACACAACAATCGATTGAATAGATTCAATGCAAATTGAATGCAATAGAATTTTATGAAATTTGGAGGTCCCTGTGAATTTGAACAATATGCTATTTGATTGGGGCTAATCGGCAAAAAAAATGAATGTCGCATTTTTTACACAAAACAGAAAATTGGATTGGTCTCAAAAGGCTGACATGAGCTCAGTATGACCATGTGAGCTTCTCCATAATGCCTTGCAGCTATCACATTATATAGTATAGTGCAGCCAACCAGGAAGGACTCTCATAGCCTCTATGAAAGCCTAGGCAAGAAATGCAGCAGTAATTTTTAGATTGAATATGGATACCAAGAGGTTGTCAAAGCTCACAGATCAGCAATAGAGATAGGAAAAGGAAGCCCCAAGTCATTGGACAAATACTCAATACAGTAATGTGTTTTGCAACTGCAACAATGTAAGATATGAGGGTAATAGTCTGGGAATAATACAAAGATTCTAATGATAGAGGGAGAGAAATCGATGTGTGTGTGTGTGTGTATGGGGTACTAGCAGCAATGACATACTCAGTGTGATTAATAACTGACATGGTGCATCTGGCATCTGTCCTACTGCATTTCATTTACAAGTACACATTTTTACTTCACTCATCATGCACTAGAAAGCAAAAGCAAAACAGCACAATAGTATTTACCAAAAAATTATATGAAATCGGTGTCAGATGGTGCATTTGCTTATCATGCTGCTGTAATTGTGATGAGTTGTGTGCTAAATATTCCATAATGTCCTCCACTTACACCCTCACAAAATCGCTTGCCATAGTCAAAGGAGGCCGATAATGACCTGAGTTTGGTAGTACCACTGCCCTGATGGATTTTGCCAGTGGTGGTACCAACAGGTTGGTACGGGTTGTTTATTTTTTTACACTGCCTTGTCCATTGCCACTGTCACTTTTTTTTTACCATACATTTTGTACAACACTATAATAAACTTTTTATAATTTGATCAACTGCCAAATATTCATCCCTTGCCCAAAAGGATGTAATAAGAAATGCTAGGTGTAGCGTGTACGGTTGTCAAATTAGACTAGTAAAACTGGTGTGGAGAATCAGACATGCACAGTAAAAAGTCTGCAACTTTTTTTTTCAACAAAATTCAATTTGTTTCCCCAAAATGACAAAGTTAGGTAGTGTGGTGCAGCGGCATGGCTGTGGTGATCCAGTGTGTGTGTTTTGCTGAACATGTACCTTTCCCTCAGGTGACTGGTCACATGACTGTGACATAGCTCAGGTCCTGTATGCACAGAATGTCTGTCTGATCACATGACTGTGACATCAGCAAGGTCCTGTCTGTGTGTGTGTGTGTGTGTGTGTGTTACAGGATATATAAACCCTGGGTGATTTAAGTTCCTGTGTCAGGTGTGAAAGGCATGAGGCCTGTTCCTGTGAGAGAGGCACGAGGCTGTTCCCTGTGTGTGGGGGAACACCACTCGTGTGAGGCCTGGTGAGGCCTGGTGGACTCCTGGGAGGTGAAGCCTGGATCCTTGTATGAGAGTGTAAGGGATGCCAGTAAGCCTTGGAGTGCCAGACTAGCGTCCTGGAGGGCAGAGCCTGGATCTGAGTATGTGAGAGATGCCAGTGGCCTTGGACGGGAGGAGAGCTGGAGACCACGCTTGGTAAGCCCTAGAGCCACAGTGGTGGCGGAACAAAGCGGACTGAAGCAGCTACAACCCGGGCAAAGGTAAAACACATCTTGATATGGACATTGATATGGACATTGATGTGGACATTGATATAAGTGACTTTGCGGAGGGATGTAACTGAGAGCCAAGAGGGCCTGTCTGCTAGTTGCAGGGCTCCTGGATATTATTTGTGTAATATGCCGGTGAGCCACTAAGATGGACTGAGTGGTCAGCAGTTTATGGAGTTAATAAACTGCTGAGTTGAGAAATACTGAAAAATATGGCTGGTGTGTTTTAAATTGACGCAGCGAAGCGAGTATCCCCCAGAATGATGACAAGTGCTGCCTTACAGTAGGTACGCGACCAAAAAGCCCAGCACCTGCAACAGGATGCTCTATTGGTGTAGAATATACAGTTTGACTGATAAAACAGATATTTTTTTGAAGCGTTATTGATATGAGTAAGAGAGCAATGGCCAAGTGAACATATATGCCCTTAAATCAAATATTTATTACATTTTATTAAAAACACCAAAAAGTCCTGTGCAATAAGAATTCCTATATAACATCGTATGTTTGGATGGCCCATAGCTGATGTAAGTAGATATTCAATGATATATATTTGTGCAAAAAATGTAATGCATGAAAAATGATCTGTAAATAATTATATAGGTCAGATATACTGAATGATAAAATATCCCAGGCAACACCAAAATAACCTGTGAACCCTAGATAAATACCTAGGCTTATACTGACTAGCCGCAGAGGTTGGCATCCTGCAATGGTGGTTCTCCCTGTCTCTCCCTAGTTGTCCCTGTTCCAAATAAATATACAATTGTGCTCAAAAGTTTATACACCCCGGCAGAATTTTTCCTTTCATGGCCTTGTCTCAGAGGATATGAATGATAACAAAAAAACTTTTTCTCCACTCATGGTTATTGGTTGGGTGAAGCCATTTATTGTCAAGCTACTGTGTTTTCTCTTTTTAAATCTTAATGACAACCAAAAACATCCAAATAACCCTGATCAAAAGTTTACATACCCTGGTGATTTTGACCTGATAACATGCACAGAATTTGACACAAATAGGTTTGAATGGCTACAAAAGGTAACATCCTCACCTGTGACCTGTTTGCTTGTAATAAGTGTGTGCATAAACGCTGAGTGCGTTTCTGGGATCCAGACAGACTCTTGTATCTTTCATCCAGCCACTGAGTCATGGGAAAGCAAAAGAATTGTCAATGGATCTAGGGAAAAGGTATTAGAACTGTATAACACAGCAAAGGGATACAAAAAAATGTCCAAGGAATTGATAATGCCAGTCAGCAGCGTTCAAACTGTGATTAACAAATGGAAAATCAAGGGCTCTATAAAAACCAAACCACGGTCAGGTAGACCAACAAAAGTTTTGGCCACAATTGCCAGGAAAATTGTTCGGGATGCAAAGAAAAACCCACAAATTACATCAGCTGAAATTCAGGACTCTCTGAAAACTAGCTGTGTGGCTGTTTCAAGATGCACAATAAGGAGGCACTTGAAGAAAAATGGGCTGCATGGTCGAGTCACCAGAAGAAAGCCATTACTGTGCAAATGTCACAAAGTATATTGCATACAATACGCCAAACAGCACAGAGACAAGCCTCAAAACTTCTGGTAAAAGGTAATTTGGAGTGATGAGGCCAAAATTGAACTTTTTGGCCACAACCATAAACTGTTCATTTGGAAATAGGTCAACAAGGCCTATGATGAAAGGAACACCATTCCTATAGTAAAGCACGGAGGTGGATCGCTGATGTTTTGGGGATGTGTGAGCTACAAAGGCACAGGAAACTTGGTAAAAGTTGAAGGAAAGATTAATGCAGCATGTTATCAGCAAATACTGGAGGAAAATTTGCACTCATCTGCCCGGAAGCTGCACATAGGACGTACTTGGACATTCTAACATGACAACGATCCAAAACACAAGGCCAAGTCGACCTGTCATTGGCTACAGCAGAACAAAGTGAAGGTCCTGGAGTGGCCATCTCAGTCTCCTGACCTCAATATCATTGAGTCACTCTGGGGAGATCTCAAGCACGCAGTTCATGCTAGACAGCCCAGGAATTTACAGGAACTGGAGGCTTTTTGGGAAGAAGAATGGGCAGCTTTACCATCTGAGAAATTAAAGAACCTCATCCACAACTACCACAAAAGACTTCAAGCTGTCATTGATGTTAGGGAGGGCAATACACAGTATTAAGAACTGGGGTATGTGAACTTTGGTTCAGGGTCATTTGGATGTTTTTGGTTGTCATTAAGATCTAAAAAGAGAAAACACAGTAGTTTGACAATAAATGGCTTCACCCAACCAATGACCATGAGTGGAGAAAAAGTATTTTTGTTATCATTCATATTCTCTGGAACAAGGCCAAGAAAGGAAAAATTCTGCCGGGGTATGTAAACTTTTGAGCACAACTGTAATGCAAGTTAAATTATATGCAGACAACATCAGGTATATCCCGTACATGATGGGGAGTCCACTCGTATAACAGAAAAATTATTCATGACTTATCATTTGATGCTTGTCCACATAATTAATCAGCGGTGGGGAATGGACATCTAACCTAACGTGAAAACATTGAAACAAATAATATAAAAAAAATTTGTGGATAAAAATGACAATATTCATAAGACCTACTTCCCTGGCATGGGTAATAATGGTGTATGATATCTTAACATGTGTTCATACCATTAAGCTGTCTAGTTTGCAGAACAAATTGTCTAATATAACTGTCTACTTAAAAACTGTCTCTCTGATCCTCACCTCTCACACAGGTTTTAACTATTTCAATGCCTCTAACTTTCAAACCACTAGCATCTCCTGTGTGAATTGTGGCAAATGTCAGGACACAGCTAAACTGCCCCTGATGTATGTACATTGCTCAAAAAAATAAAGGGAACACTCAAATAACACATCCTAGATCTGAATGATGAAATATTCTCATTGAATACTTTGCTCTGCACAAAGTTGAATGTGCTGACAACAAAATCACACAAAAATCATCAATGGAAATCAAATTTATTAACCAATGGAGGCCTGGATTTGGAGTTACCCCCAAAATGAAAGTGGAAAAACACACTACAGGTTGATCCAACTTTGATGTAATGTCCTTAAAACAAGTCACAATGAGGCTCAGTATTGTTTGTGGCCTCCACGTGCCTGTATGACCCCCCTACAATGCCTGGGTATGCTCCTGATGAGGTTGCGGATGGTCTCCTGTGGGATCTCCTCCCAGACCTGGACTAAAGCATCCACCAACTCCTGGACAGTCTGTTTTGCAACGTGACATTGGTGGATGGAGCAAGACATGATGTCCCAGATGTGCTCAATCAGATTCAGGTCTGGGGAACAGGCGGGCCCGTCCATAGCTTCAATGCCTTCATCTTGCAGGAACTGCTGACAAACTCCAGCCACATGAGGTCTGGCATTGTCCTGCATTAGGAGGAACCCAGGGCCAACCGCACCAGCATATGGTCTCACAAGGGGTCTGAGGATCTCATCTCGGTACCTAATGACAGTCAGGTTACCTCTGGCGAGCACATGGAGGGCTGTGCGGCCCTCCAAAGAAATGCCACCCCACACCCTTACTGACCCACTGCCAAACCGGTCATGCTGAAGGATGTTGCAGGCAGCAGATCGCTTTCCACGGTGTCTCCAGATTCTGTCTTATCTGTCACATGTGCTCAGTGTGATCCTGCTTTCATCTGTGAAGAGCACAGGGCCCCAGTGGCGACTTTACCAATCCTGGTGTTCTGTGGTAAATGCCAAGCGTCCTGCACGGTGTGGGGCTGTGAGCACAACCCCCATCTGTGGACGTCGGACCCTTATACCACCCTCATGGAGTCAGTTTCTAACCGTTTGTGCAGACACATGCACATTTGTGGCCTGCTGGAGGTCATTTTGCAGGGCTCTGGCAGTGCTCCTCCTGTTCCTCCTTGCACAAAGGCGGAGGTAGCGGTCCTGCTGCTGGGTTGTTGCCCTCCTATGGCCCCCTTCACGTCTCCTGGTGTACTGGCCTATCTCCTGGCAGTGCCTCCAGCTTCTGGACACTACGCTGACAGACACAGCAAACCTTCTTGCCACAGCTCGCATTGATGTGTCATCCTGGATGAGCTGCACTACCTGAGCAATTTCTGTGGCTTGTAGAGTCCGTCTCATGCTACCACGAGTGTGAAAGCACAACCAACATTCAAAAGTGACCAAAACATCAACCAGAAAGCATTGGTACTGAGATCTGGTCTGTGGTCCCCACCTGTATGACCACTCCTTTATTGACGGTGTCTTGATAATTGCCAATAATTTCCATCTATTGTCTATTCCATTTGCACAACAGCATGTGAAATTGATTGTCAATCAGTGTTGCTTCCTAAGTGGACAGTTTGATTTCACAGAAGTTTGATTTACTTGGAGTTATATTCTGTTGTTTAAGTGTTCCCTTTATTTTTTTGAGCAGTGTATTTCTCTTTTTTTAAATCACTATTTGAAATATATCTGGGAATCCTGACCGTTAATAAACATGTTGCACAGCGTACATATTAGATTCTACCTTTTACAGTTGATAAAATAAACAAGTTTACCATTGCAGTTTATATAAGATTCAATGAGATAAATTGTCCTTGTTCTCATCGACATAAACTCTTTTAAGGCCACGATCACACATTCTATATTTGGTCACTATTTAACATCAGTATTTGTAATCCTAACCTAGGAGTGGGTGATAAATACAGAAGTGGTGACGTGTTTCTATTATACTTTTCCTCTGATTGTTCCTCTCCTGGTTTTGGATTACAAATACTGATGTAAATTACTGACCAAATACTGAATGTGTGAATGTGGGCTAAGTTAATCAAAAATTCAGACAACCAAACAACTAGTATGCCCACATTTGTAAGTTAGTAATGTAAATCCTGTCTTGACATGAGTTCATACCATTAGGCTGTTTGGTGTGTAGAACAAAAATCCAGTATTCCTCTCTACTCAAAAGCTGTCTCCTCCGATCTCCAACCCTTACACAGGCTCTAATCATTTTAATACCTCTGGCTTCCAAATCACTAGAATCTCCTACTTGAATTGTGGCAAAATGTCAAGACACGACTGAAATACCTTTGATGTCTTTTTTTATCGCTATCCAAAATATGTCTGCGAATCCTGACTTTTCATGGACCTGTTGTACAGCCTACATACTGAGTCCTACATTTTCTGCAATTAATTAAATAAAAAACAAATTTACTATTGCAGTTTATTTAGTATTTCAAGGACTAAATTGTCCATGTTCTCGTCAACATGAACTTTTGAGATAATCAGAAATTTACACCGCTTACAAATGTTATATCCACATATGTAACAGCCTTTTGCATGAAACCATCCGTCCCATATTTTTTTTATACTCTGGAACAGACTGGGTGATCATTTATGAGACAGATTGGGGATTACATGTATTTCTTTGCCAATAATTCCACCCAGCAACATATTTAGCTTTAAAATCGACAGATTGTTAAAAAAAATTTTTTAACATCATTGAACTCACTATTATATGCGGTATAGAAACAAAAATGATTCTTTTCACAATCAGCAAGTTTTTTATTTTTATTTTTGCAATGTAACATGTCTGCCCTATTTTTTAATTCTAGCCTTCTGATCGCATTGTTGATGGGCCATGAGGGGTATCCTCGTTCTTCCAGTCTGGCACTCACTTTATTACATTCTTTCCCCTAATTATTAAGATGTGAATTCCAATAAAGCATTGAACCAAGGAAAACGGAGTTCCAACCTTCTTCTGCTGTTATGAATATGAAATTTCCCCGAAACTTTAGAAAGAATTCTGCTGTCTGACAGCCTTCAGATACAATTCTTTATATAAAAAGAAGAAAATATCATAGAAACCGTTTTTAGAGAAAATCAGCCTAAAGTTAAAGTTATGCAATTTTAGAAGCATATGTTCTGTTGCTGACGGGGCAGCTTTGTAACCTTTGCAAAATATGCAAGCTCATCAGTAAACTCAGCACTCGACAAATGAGCAATATTGTACCACTCACAAGTCATCATTTACCTTTTATTATTTGCAAGGTAAGAGGTAAACCATGTACTTAAGGCTGACATTCAGCACCTCTCCTGTAATAAAGGTCATTTATAGAATAGTCTGAATTTATCTCTTAAATTATAATACAGCATGATAGTACACTTTAATCCAATAAAGGTATAGTTTTGCTATACTGTGTGTTTTAAAAAGTGGTATAAATCATATGAAAGACATTTTTAAAAAGTATATTACAATGTAAGAGCAAATTAATGGGTTTTTAAAAGTAAAAAAAATGTACTCATATGCAAAATGCTAACGTGCTAAACTTTCCCATAGACATATCCTTAGTATTGTTCCCCTACTGCAGCTGTTTGAGTCCGCCTCTGCATCTGTATGTACAGTATATATCATCTCTAGGGAACTGCCAGTGGCATATGATGGCCAGAGGTATAAAGATATGCAGTGGAGACCTAACCTGTGATATAAATGAATGAAAAAACACAAAATTTGAGCTTGGTTAAGTTGGTATACATGCAGCACATTAATGCATGTTTCACAATAGCCATGAATCAGAAAAGCCTACAAAAAGCAAAATGAACATAAACCCTGCTGTAAATAAATAAAAAGCAAGTGCAATTAAATAAAATAGGGCTCTTAGTAATACTGTTGTTGATCAAAAATAGTATATAAGCCATCCCACCATCGACAAGGTGATTTACAGCAGGGCTTATGTTCATTTTGCTTTTGGTTGGTTTTTCATATTAAATGAATGGTGAGATAACTAAATTAAGAGATGCATTCTTTTAGCATTTTGAACAAAATCCCATAAAATGGGTTGCTCAGATATGTAAAAATATGGCTGATTTCTTCCAAAAACAGTGCCACAGACGTTTACAGGTTATATGTGGTATTGCAGTTAAACTGAAGTGAATGGGGCTAAGGTGCAATATCATGCACAACCTATAGACAGGAGTAGTATTGGCAATATAAAGCAGTCATATTTTACTAATCCTGGAATGCTTATTTAAAGGGATGGTCTGGCACCTAAAATGCATTTTCTAATTATCTATCTTTACACCCTACCTACTTGTGTAATTTTCTGTATTACACAACACCCTACACTTTTACCTATCTACCTAATCTCTAAATGGGTTTTTACTGTACTTCCATGAATGTTTTGCTTGAGAGAAGTCTCAAATGTGACGACACAGGAGGTGGAAGCTGCACTCATCCCCCACAGGGTCCATCACCATTCTTGGAATAGGATGTCACAGATTTTACAAAATGTACAGCAGCGGCAGAGACAGAATCCGAGAGCCGAGTACTCAGGGGGCGGTGATGCAACAAACTAGTGACTAACTGCAGCGCTGCCCCCTGTGACATCCTGTTCCATGAGGGGTGGTGGACGCTGTGGGGAGTGAGTGCAGCCCCGGCCTCCTGTGACGTCACATTTGAGACTCCTGTCAAATGAAACGTCCCAGGAAGTACTGTGAAAAAACACATTTAGATTTTAGCTAGATAGGGAAAAGTGTAGGGTGTTGTGTAATAAAGCAAATTACAAAAGTGATTAGGGTGTAAAGATAGATAATTAGAAAATAAATTTTAGGTGTCAGATTATAAGAAAATAAGTGATTCACAGTTGTCTTGCATTCATCAAAAAATTCTATAACTAAATACTTGTGCATTGACTAATATTTCAACTGACATTGTTGAATCTCCAAAAGAGTATTATATGCTCCCTTTGGCGTCTATTGCTTAAACCAATTTAAGTTCTAATGGCATATCCAATTAAAAATAATTAATCATTTGTACCACAAAAACAATCTTAGTTTAACTCTTGACATCACAGCCCGTTTTTGGCATATATGATAAACTATTTTTTTCACTCTTTTATTACATTCTAGGAGCCTTACGTTTTATCATTTTTTTCTACAACATAGATAAAGGAGGACTTGGTTTTTTTTCGGCATGAGTTGTATTTGTTAGTGGAATCATTTTGGTGTACATATAATTCAACACACTTATTAACTGTTAATTAATTTTTTTTTAACTTTGTGCTCTTCAGCAGGCTACACAAATAATGCACTTTGAGGCAAAATGAACAAAAAAGAACATACATTTTAAATCTACTTTTCTGTTTTTTTTAAACACTCTTCACTGTTGAGTACTATTGACATATTATCTGTATTATATATGTTAATACGATCATGACAATACTATATTTATATAGTTTTTTTAACTTTTTGCTAGTTTTGCATAAAAAAAATACTTTAAAAATGAAACAACTTTTTTTGGTCACTATATTTTGCTCACCATAAACCTTTTATTTTTCTGCTGTAGACAGAGTTGTGTGAGCTGAAAAAGAGAATGGACAGCACCTCCAAAAACATACGTTGATCTAATAACTTGGCAAAAATAAATAAAACTGAACATGAGGTTCTTAGTTTAACATTCTGATTAGACTGTATGAAGCCCACTGCCACGTCACGGCAAACTTCTTAGTGGATCCTAACATTTCCTGCCTGAAGGGAAGCGGAGCCGTGCGCCAACCACCACCGCAGCGACAATGCACCAGCAGGGCAGGCAGCCTGGTGCCTCACAGCACCCATGCTGCGAGACCGAGTGCCCATGACTCCTGGTAAATGGTGTTCTCTGGAAGCTCTCTTCGACACTGGCTCACAGGTAACTACTTTGCAGAAGCGGGCATATCTTGAACATTGGGACTTTAGTGACTTAAATAACCCTCCAAATGTCTGGATGAATATTATAGCAATGGTCATCCCATACCTCACCAGCGTTACTGGGAGCCCACTATTCGGATTGGGGACATTAAGCTCCAAAAAGAGGGTGTTATTGTAACTGATGTAGCGGATGAGGGTTTAGCTGTTTTCCTGAATTGTTGTCTGCCTTGCATGCATCTCTCCCTACTGTAATGCAGCAGCTTGCTAGCATTACTGTAAATGGTCCAGGAAGTGTTTACCGGACCATGTACCTTCCCCTTTAACTGACTGGTCACATGACTGTGACATCACACAGGTCCTGTATGCACAATAAAGCTCTGTACACATGTCTGGGACAGCACACAGGACCTATACACACAGCTGACTGATCACATGACTGTGACATCAGCAAGGTCCTGTCAGTATGTGGCTGTCTGTGCACAGCATATATAAACCCTGCTTAATTTGAGACAGGTGTGTTCGGTGTGAGGCGTGAGGCCTGTGCTCCGTGTGTGTGGGACACCGTTTGTGAGAGGCCTAGTGAGGCCGAGTGAAGCCTGGCAGCCTGAAAGGCAAAGACTGGATCCTGTGCGGATGCTAGTGGCCTTGGAAGGCAGCAGCTTTGGAGTGAAGCCTGGTACCTGGAAAGCAGAGCCTGGATCCTGTGTGGATGTCAGTGGCCTTTGAGGGAATGACGGCTAGAGACCCCTACCTGGGAAGCCACAAAGCCACAGTGGTGGCAAGCGTAATGGACTGAGACAGCTAAACCCGCAAAGGTAATACCCTGTGCTATATGGACATTGTGATATGAACATTGCTACTTTATTACCTTGCCGTAAGCTGTAACCTGGAGCAAGTGGGCCTGTGTGCCACTTGGCTCATGAACATTGTGTTTATATGTGTCGGCGTGCCACGAAGTTGGACCCGGTGAACTGTGGCTTATGATGTAATAAACTGCAACATTGTGAGAAAAATGTAAAGACATTGCACGTGTGCATTGATTGACGCAGCGAAGCGAGTTACCCCCAGTATGATGACTAGCGCTGCCTTACATATGGTTCGAGAGTGCGGGGTTGCGAAGATTGGCGTCGCACTCAAACCTGGTTTGCTGTGGCTCGGCGGGGCTCACGAAGTATAAAGCATCTTGCGGCAACTCGGCGGGGTTGTGAAGATTCTCATCGCACTCAAATCCGGTTTTGCGGTGGCTTGGTGGGGCCACGAAAATTTTTCCGGGAGAGCGATGAAGTGCTAGTGTGAACAGTGTACCGCAATCGCTGTGAGCAAAGCAGCAGATCTGTCTGGAGCTGTTGAGCGGTTGAAGGGCCGGTTGGGACCGGAGCAGGTATTTGGGAAACTTTTACTGGACATGGTGCAGGAACCGCAGGAGCTGTGGGCACCATATGGAATGGCGGCAGTGGACCATTCTATGGACTCTCCGGGGGTGCCAGTGTTGTCCCAGAGTGCTCGGGGAGGTGGTAAGAGATGTTGTGAACTGAGTCCTAAGACTACTGCTGATTTTTTGTGTAAAAATTACCCTGCCGGTGTGGTTGTTAAAAAGGGGGCGGAGTCTAAAAAGGGGCAGATTTTCACAAGAGTGTGGAGTGTAGAAAACTGAAAATTGTTACTGGTGGTGGGTTGGTGCCTCCTAAAAATGACAAAATGACCGTTGATAACTGGGTAACTCCAGTAGAAGGGGGTGACGTCAAAGTGGGAGGTGACTTGTTAGTCCACAACACCATGGGGAGTGACACAGACCCCATAGCTGACAGTGACACTACGAAAGTAGAAGGAGAGGTCAGTCAGGAGGGGCTAGACGAGGTGAGAGAGTCCCCATCTCGTAGACGGCGCAAGGGCCACAAAAAGGTTGCTCCTGTAGACTTGGCTGAAAATAAAAATAAAGAGAGGGTAGTACTGTGTGCCTTGGCTTCAAGTGTGGATCCTCCATTAGAGGTAGAAGAGGAGGTGACGTTGCCAGTAGCAACCTCCGGTACGGTACCGAGTCAGAAGGATCTGACAGCCCTGAAAGAGGAGGCGGCCAGTCGTGACCAAGAGCTGGAACCTATCGGCCAGCAGGGTCAGAGTGACGGGCAGCAATTATGTGAAAACCTGGGGAACGTGTCCTCAGACCAGTTGATCCTGGAGTCTGAACAGCAGAAAATACACCAGCTTGTGAAGAACTTACAGCGAGATCTAAAGGGAAGCAACGAGGAGATTAACCAGTGGAAGGAAATGTTCTACGCAATTAAGGAGGACCGCCGCAAAATCCAGGAAGAGGTTTTGCAGTTGAAGTTTGAGTAGGAGGTGCGGCAGAATGGTGTTTCTGGACGCGAACAAATCCTAGAACGACAACCAGGAGCTGTGTGACTCCAAGAAGGTGTGTGGTGAACGCAGTAGGGAATTGCAACAGAGTAAGAGGGATTATGAGGATCTCCTCAAGGTGAAAAAAAACTAGAGGAGGATAAGGCGGGTGCAGAGCAAGTGCGCCAAGTGGGTGAGACCACTCTGCAAGAGACCCGTGAGGAGAATGATTATCTCCGTGGAAAGACCCTAGGTCTGGAAGCTCAGGTGAAGGAGCTACAGATGTCCTGTGAAACTCTCCAGAGGGCGAAGACGTGCCTTAAAGAAACAGTCAGCAAGATGGAAGCTGAGCGGAAAAAGATGGAGGAGTCCATCGGAGAAGCCACAGACCACGGCCAGGAGTTGGCCGCTGGTGAGGGGAGGTGTGAAGCAGATACCTCCTCGAGTGATGCGAGCTTGGATGATTCGGTGGAAGTAAGAGCCGAGATCAGGGAGCTCAAGGAATTGCTTCAGGCCCATTTGAAGCAAGAGAGGTCTGAGAGAACTCTACTGTTAAAAGAGCAGTTGAAGCAGGAAGAGCTTCAGAGACGGGCCACTGAGAGGCGAGTGACGGAACTAGAGGAAGAGGTTTCCGGGCTCAAAAGTCGCCTGACAAAGTATCACTCGGTGAGCGAGGCCTCCTTGGAGAAGGAAAAGGGCAAACACGTTGCACTTACTCCCTTAGACCATGAGAAGGTGGACCTTAGGAGAGCTAAGAGTATGGTGTTGGAAGATAAAGGTGAAGTGGAGGTGATCAAGACGAAAAGTTGTGAAGTGGTAGCTGTGAGTCAGCTCAGGGGAAGCATCCAGGGTGAAGAAGCTGGAAGTCAGTTGTCCCTGAAACCTGAGCTGGTTGATCATCTGGAAACCACTGGGGAGACCGAAACGTCTCGGTACAAGTGCCTCGTAGATGTACCGGAGGACTTGAGGGAAGAATGCACCCGTGAGTTCGTGCATGAGGAGTTTAAGAAAGCCGTGGGAGCCTGTAAGGTGAACCTGACCTCAGAAGCTAAACAGCTGGTGGTCCTGTCCACGACCGAAGTCACAGTGAAGAGGGTGGCTATCCTAAGTGACATGCACTGGCGATGTATTCGCACGAAGCGGTTTCTCCGGTTGAAGACGGAACAAGCCGTTAGACAACTGGAGCTTAGGAGAAAAGCTCACAGTATGCGTGAAGAGGTCATCCGGGTGCCTCATGTTCTGGGAGAAGCGGTCGAGCCATGCAGATGATGGTCAAGAAGTCTGGTGTGGTGAAAGTAAGCAGTCCACGTGATCATCAGGACTGGATACCAGACGAAGACGGCATGGTGTCCTTCTCCACTGTAGGAACAGAAGAAAGCCTAGAATATATACGCATGCTGATTGAGTACCGAGTGACCTACCTGCAGGGGGTAGAACAATTGAATCTCTCTAGACTGCGAGTAGATAGACTGCATCATCTGAGCAGCAGAAGATGGAAGCCGTCTAGAAATAGTGAGACCCGACAGAGAAAGGGCCCCCTAAATAACAGAACAGCTACAGCTGAAGTTAAGGACCTTTCAAGATGTCCTGAGAGTAGTGGGCGTGAGTTTAGAGGTAGTGAGACCTCCAGTAACTCAGGTTTGAGCAGCCCATACAAACGACCCAATAGAGGACAGGACAGTAAGGAGTCGAACCGGACCTTAGATACCAGGGCATGTGAGTCACGCTGCTGTATTGACCACTGGGAGCGGGGAAGATCTGACAGGGTTTCGATTGACCGCTGGGAGCGGGGGAGACCTGACAAAGTTACGACCCGGAAAGGTGACCTGACGAAGTCAGTGACTGTGACAAATGGTAGGTCCCTAAGGAATGGGCTAATGTCATTGACTAAGGTTCCAGGGGCTGAGTAGCACAATTGTAAAGTACATGGTCTCTATGTGAGCTGGGGGTTATAATGTTGTTGTGTATATTATGTGTTCAACCCCACAATTTTGAACAGAGGGGGGGAATATGTAATGCAGCAGCTTGCTAGCATTACTGTAAATGGTCCAGGATGTGTTTACCGGACTATGTACCTTCCCCTTTAACTGACTGGTCACATGACTGTGACATCACACAGGTCCTGTATGCACAGTAAAGCTCTGTACACATGTCTGGGACAGCACACAGGACCTATACACACAGCTGACTGATCACATGACTGTGACATCAGCAAGGTCCTGTCAGTATGTGGCTGTCTGTGCACAGCATATATAAACCCTGCTTAATTTGAGACAGGTGTGTTCGGTGTGAGGCGTGAGGCCTGTGCTCCGTGTGTGTGGGACACCGTTTGTGAGAGGCCTAGTGAGGCCGAGTGAAGCCTGGCAGCCTGAAAGGCAAAGACTGGATCCTGTGCGGATGCTAGTGGCCTTGGAAGGCAGCGGCTTTGGAGTGAAGCCTGGTACCTGGAAGGTCGAGCCTGGATCCTGTGTGGATGTCAGTGGCCTTTGAGGGAGAGCCGGCTTGAGCAAGAGTCCTGAAAGGCAGAGCCTGGATCCTGTGTGGATGTCAGTGGCCTTTGAGGGAACGACGGCTAGAGACCCCTACCTGGGAAGCCACAAAGCCACAGTGGTGGCAAGCGTAATGGACTGAGACAGCTAAACCCGGCAAAGGTAATACCCTGTGCTATATGGAGATTGTGATATGAACATTGCTACTTTATTACCTTGCCGTAAGCTGTAACCTGGAGCAAGTGGGCCTGTGTGCCACTTGGCTCATGAACATTGTGTTTATGTGTGTCGGCGTGCCACCGAGTTGGACCCGGTGAACTGTGGCTTATGATATAATAAACTGCAACATTGTGAGAAAAACGTAAAGACATTGCACGTGTGCATTGATTGACGCAGCGAAGCGAGTTACCCCCAGTATGATGACTAGCGCCGTCTTACACTACATATAGCTACATTTTCTGATCAGCGGACCATTCAGCATGTTATCCGTTTGCTTGTCGCCCAGCAGAAATTTGCAATAGCAAGGATGAAATTTGTCTTGTCCGCATCCGAGAGACCCGACCAGTGATTCTACAGCCTAGCTAAGAAACCATGGTATGGTGTCGTGCCTGACCAGGTATTGAAAATCAAGATTATCAGGCTCTCTTCGAACCAAACCTACTAGAAGGACAACCATTAGTGAAAGCTGCTCGCAGCATTGTAACTGTCTCCAACGGAAGAGTGCCAGTTCGACTAATTAACTTTAGTGACGCACCTGTTAACCTTCACAAATTTCATCCAGTAGTTCAGATATCTCAACTCTCACCAGAAGACATCATCTCAAGTGAAGTAACTGCTAATCAACATTCTACCCAAGCTGCCCAAGACAGTAAGAAAGTTACTTCAGACCCCTGGTGGACTGAACTGAATATGGGAGATGCCACTACTCCAGTAGAGAGAATCAATGGAGTTCTGAACATTGGCAAACGTTATCATCAAGCATTCAGTAAGCACCCATTGGATATTGGTAAGACTACTCTGATTCAGTAACGAATCCTCACAGGTGATCATCATCCTCCCATCAAGGAGCGACATCGTCCCATACAACCTGCGAAGTACCAGCCGGTCAAGAAAATGCTTCAAGACATAAAAGAAGCTGACATCATATGTGAAAGTCAAAGCCCTTGGGCTGTACCGCTAGTCCTTGTGAGAAAAAAAAGATGGCTCCATCCGTTTCTGCGTGGATTACCGCAAATTGAACAACATCACACACAAGGATGCCTACCCCTTGCCATGAATTGAAGAGTCCCTGACTGCTCTCGGATCTGCCTCCTACTTCTCTACTCTTGACTTAACCTGCAGATACTGGCAAGTTCCCATGGCACCAGAAGACAGAGAGAAGACTACCTTTACCACACCAATGGGGCTTTTTGAATTTAACTTTATGCCTTTCGGGCTTTGCAATGCCCCCTGCTACGTTCCAATGGCTAATGGAGAGATGTCTTGGCCACGAAAATTTCCAGAGTGTCCTCCTTTACCATGATGATGTCATTGTCTATTCCTGGACATATGAAGATCGCATTCACCATCTGTCTGAAGTCTTCAAGGTACTAAGCCAACATAGCCTCAAAATCAAGCCCTCCAAATGCCACTTGCTAAAACCACGGGTAAACTACTTTGGACATGTGGTAAGCGCGGAAGGGGTACAACCTGACCCTGACAAAATTGCTGCAGTTCAAAACTGGAGAACGCCCACTACCGTCAAAGAAGCCCGAAGCTTTTTGGGATTTGCAGGCTACTATCGCCGCTTTATTCCTCACTTTACTCAAGTGTCTGAACCACTTACTGTGTTGCTACGGGGATATCCCAAGGAAAACTACAACCGAAGACTTTCAGTAGACTGGACAAATCATCAAGAACAAGCATTCCAAACATTGAAAGAACTTCTTACCCAGCCACCTATCCTGGCCTATCCTGATTACACTCAGCCATTCCTTTTGTATACAGATGCTTGCATCCAAGGGCTATTTGCTGTTTTGTCCCAGGTCGAGGACAATAAGGAGCGTGTGATTGCTTACACCAGCCGCAGCCTCAGAGGAACTGAGAAGAATGACAGCAACTACAGTTCGTTCAAGCTTGAACTGCTTGCACTTGTCTGGGCTGTTACAGAAAAATTCAAGGATTACCTGGCTGCCACGCCCTTTACTGTCTACACAGACAATAATCCGCTAGTGCAACTGGATACTGCCCGGTTGGGAGCCATGGAGCAACGGTGGGCTTCACGCCTAGCAAACTACAACTTCACAGTCAAATTCTGCAGTGGCAAATCAAATGTCAATGCCGATGCGTTGGAGAAGAACCACCCCGAGATGACATCTGGGAAGAGGTAGAAATGCCTCCTTTCTACTCAAGGTTTGCTCAACAGAGTACGATCACTGCCTCTGCTGAAAAGGGAGAATCTCATTCCAAGCCACCTGTTGAACCTCTTCAAGAACCTTCCCTGTGGCAGAAATTACAAGAAGAGAGCAGAGTCGGATGAGTTCCAACCCGGCTAAGACAAGCTCATCCTGATGTGGAACTTACCCACCTCTGGAGACAGAGAAAAAGCCTATTTGTCCAGAAAGGGCTCATAATGAGAAACACTTTGGACCCTGTCTCAGGCGACAGACTTCACCAAATACTCATTCCCCGGAGAGATGCACGGGTCATCCTTGAAACCTATCATGGTCGCTCTGGCCATTTCGGTGTCCAGAAAACTGAAGCTACCATCCGCCGAAGGTTCCGCTGGGGTGGTATGAGAGGAGACATTGAAAGATGGTGCCGAGAATGTCCCACATGTAACATCACAAAAGATGGATGCAGAGATCAAAAAACACCCTTACACCCTATCAAGTCACAAAAACCAGGAGAAATTGTTGCTCGTGATCATGTGAAATTGGATCCAACTCTCTCTGGCTATATATATGCCCTCACAATGGTGGACCATTACACAAAGCTTGCCGCTATTGCTCCTGTCAAAGATCTTACAGCCAAAACTGCAACTGAAGTCTTCTATACCGAGTTTATCCAACGCTATGGGTGTCCAGACCACATCCACATTGATCATGGACCTGCCTTTTAAATCTCAACTTTTCCACGAACTGTGCAATTACAGAGATTGCAAGAAACTGCCTACCACTGCTTACCATCCACAAGGTAATGGACTATGTAAAAGAATGAACCAAGTCATCATCAGTTTGCTGCGCACTACTGCTGCCGCCAAGGGAACTGAAAGGCCTGAGATTCTAAAAGATCTTGTCCACATCTACAATAACACTACCCATTGCTCAACTGGTCATACTCCATTTTATCTGATGTTCTGCGACAAGGCCAGTTGCCTTCAGACTTGGCTCTAGGTGTACAAGTACCGGACACCATTAATCCTTTTCCACAAACAGACTATGTGATTGAACACCGCAGACGCAAGGAGGAAGCCAAGGAAATTGTTGATTCTGGCATGGAAGAAGCACAAAAAAGACAAGAAGACTGTAATCAACATGCCCATGCCAAACCCATACAAATTGGCGACAGGATCCGAAACAACCATCGGACTGGAAAATTCAAACCACTTTGGGAAGTTGAACCGTGCACAATAACTGCTATACCCTTTCAATCATCTGATGTGTATGATATATCCAAAATTGATTGGAAAACCCAGACGGTACACAGAAACCACCTAAAACTGTGTCTCAAGGAAGAACTCCTGAGAGAGTCACCACTACCCAAGTCAACTTTGATTGGAACTCAGAATCCTCCAGGTTCATCAGAAAGACTGCCGAGCTTTGCTGAACTTATCTTTGCTCCACAATTTGCGTTTCCTGGCTATCGTCAGTTCATTCCTATCTCAACAGAGAATACTTTTCTTGCACCTGAAGAAACCACAGAACCTGAACTGATTTCCAGCCAATGGCGCTCTGAGCGGAGTACCAAAGGTATCCTACCTGCTAGGTACAGGGACGAGTTACTTCACCATATATCCTTCTTAAATGATATGCCCTCTTGACATATTCAGATTTACCAGGTTAATATGTGTTATTTTTCTAGTTAATATAACAGTTCAACGACTGTGCCTGGCTGACAAAGCCAAGGAATCTTAAACTTCATTAACCTGATTTACATGTAACAGTATTATAGCTATTACTTAGAATGTTGTTTATGCTCATGTTTATTGCATTTTTCCTAGGTATAGACATTTACATCAAATGCCTAGAGACTCTATCCCAACAATGTTTCTGAATATTTCTCATGTTCACATCATACGTTGGTTTTACTAGTAATTATTCCATTTTGCCATGCACTTGTGTTTAGCACTTTTTCCTCTGTTTCCCTAACTTTGTCATTTGTACAAGGCTTCACCCTCCATCTGTTCGCCGAGGATGGCTTTTCTTAATGGCATCCCGGTACCCGTTCTACTACTGATAAATGAGACAGTTGTAGTGTTGTAATAGATTTGTTCCATTTTGTGCACTGATTTAGTTATGTAATACATTGCATTGTAAATGTGTGTATATAAAGTAATGATTATTCTCCTCACAACAAGTGGTTGCCATAGCAACGGCTGGCAGGAGTCTCCCAGCTCAGGGCTCTCACTCTGACTAGAACACTGGTACATCCCCTAATTCAGTGCACAAAATGGAACAAATCTAATACAACACTATAACTGTCTCATTTAGCAGTAGCAGAACAGGAATTAAGCTTGTAGATTGAAACTCAAAAGTATATTATTTATCACAGTTTTATCAGCATTTTTTGAAAACAACATGTTTGAAGCACAATTACAGCATTTTGTTAACATTTCTTCCATGTGCATAGGAAATGTGAGGAAAAAATGCCATCCCTAATGCATGGTGCAATTTAATAAAAGTCCGCAAACACCCCAAAGATGCCAAAAACAATGTCATATGTTGGTATATGTCGGGGTTAATTTGAAAACATGATTGTCTGGACTCTAGCATATAAATATTGATGTGTTTATTTACATGTACAGTGAAGGAAATAATTATTTGATTCCTTGCTGTTTTTGTAAGTTTGTCCACTGACAAAGACATGAACAGTCTATAATTTTAAGGGTAGGTAAATTTTAACATTGAGAGATAGAGTCTCCAAAAAAATCAAGAAAATCACATTGTATAAATTAGATCAATTTATTTGCATTTTGCAGTGAGAAATAAGTGTTTGATCCCCTACAAACCATTATGAGTTCTGACTTCTACAGACCAGTTAGAAGTTCCTAATCAACTCATTACCTGCATTAAAGACAGCTGTCTTACATAGTCACCTGTATAAAAGACTCCTGTCCACAGACTCAATTAATTAGTCAGAGTCTAACCTCTACAACATGGGCATGACCAAAGAACTATCTAAGGATGTCAGGGACAAGATCATAGACCCGCACAAAGCTGGAATGGGCTACAAAACCATAAGTAAGACGCTGGGTGAGAAGGAGACAATTGTTGGTGCAATAGTAAGAAAATGGAAGAAATACATAATGACGTGTTTGGAGGAATAGAAATGCTGCCTATGACTGAAAGAACACTGCCCCCGCTGTCAAGCATGGAGGTGGAAACATTATGTTTTGGGTTTTTTTCTCTGCTAAGGGCACAGGACTACTTCACCGTATCAATGGGAGAATGGATGGAGCCATGTACCGTAAAATCCTGAGTGACAACCTTCTTCCCTTAGTCTGGACATTAAAAATGGATCGTGGCTGAGTCTTCCAGCAAGACAATGACCCAAAACATACAGCCAAGGCAACAAAGGAGGGGCTCAAAAAGAAGCACATCAAGGTCGTGGACTGGCCTAGCCAGTCTCCAGACCTTAATCCCATAGAAAACTTGTGGAAGGAGTTGAAGCTCCAAGTTGCCAAGCGACAGCCTAAAATTCTGAATGATTTAGAGATGATCTGCAAAGAGGAGTCAACCAAAATTCCTCCTGACATGTGCGCAACCCTTATCATCAACTACAAAAAGCTGTGCTTGTCAACCAGGGTTTTGCCACCAAGTATTAAGTGTTGTTTACCAGAGGAATCAAATACTTACAGTGGTGGCCAAAAGTATTGGCACCCCTGCAATTCTGTCAGATAATACTCAGTTTCTTCCTGAAAATGATTGCAATCACAAATTCTTTGGTATTATTATCTTCATTTAATTTGTCTTCAATGAAAAAACACAAAAAGAATTGTCCTAAAGCCAAATTGGATATAATTCCACACCAAACCTAAAAAAGGGGGTGGACAAAAGTATTGGCACTGTTTGAAAAATCATGTGATGCTTCTATAATTCGTGTAATTAACAGCACCTGTAACTTACCTGTGGCACCTAACAGGTGTTGGCAATAACTAAATCACACTTGCAGCTAGTTAACCTCGATTAAAGTTGACTCAACCTCTGTCCTGTGTCCTTGTGTGTACCACATTGAGCATGGAGAAAAGAAAGAAGACCAAAGAACTGTCTGAGGACTTGAGAAACCAAATTGTGAGGAAGCATGAGCAATCTCAAGGCTACAAGTCCATCTCCAAAGACCTGAATGTTCCTGTGTCTTCCGTGCGCAGTGTCATCAAGAAGTTTAAAGCCCATGGCACTGTGGCTAACCTCCCTAGATGTGGACGGAAAAGAAAAATTGACGAGAGATTTCAACGCAAGATTGTGCGGATGGTGGATAAAGAACCTCGACTAACATCCAAACAAGTTCAAGCTGCCATGCAGTCCGAGGGTACAACAGTGTCAACCCGTACTATCCGTCGGCGTCTGAATGAAAAGGGACTGTATGGTAGGATACCCAGGAAGACCCCACTTCTTACCCCGAGACATAAAAAAGCCAGGCTGGAGTTTGCCAAAACTTACCTGAGAAAACCTAAAACGTTTTGGAAGAATGTTCTCTGGTCAGATGAGACAAAAGTAGAGCTTTTTGGGAAAAAGCATCAACATAGAGTGTACAGGAAAAAAAAAGAGGCATTCAAAGAAAAGAACACGGTCCCTACAGTCAAACATGGCGGAGGTTCCCTGATGTCTTGGGGTTGCTTTGCTGCCTCTGGCACTGGACTGCTTGACCGTGTGCATGGCATTATGAAGTCTGAAGACTACCAACAAATTTTTCAGCATAATGTAGGGCCCAGTGTGAGAAAGCTGGGTTCTTCTCAGAGGTCATGGGTCTTCCAGCAGGACAATGACCCAAAACACACTTCCAAAAGCACTATAAAATGGTTTGAGAGAAAGCACTGGAGACTTCTAAGGTGGCCAGCAATGAGTCCAGACCTGAATCCCATAGAACACCTGTGGAGAGATCTCAAAATGGCAGTTTGGAGAAGGCACCCTTCAAATATCAGGGACCTGGAGCAGTTTGCCAAAGAAGAATGGTCTACAATTCCAGCAGAGCATTGTAAGAAACTCATTGATGGTTACCGGAAGCGGTTGTTCGCAGTTATTTTGGCTAAAGGTTGTGCAACCAAGTATTAGGCTGAGGGTGCCAATACTTTTGTCCGGCCCTTTTTTGGAGTTTTGTGTGAAATGATCAATGATTTGATTTTTGCTTCATTCTTTTTTGTGTATTTTCCTTGCAAGCAAATTAAATGAAGAGAATAATACCAAAGAATTTGTGATTGCAATCATTTTCAGGAAGAAACTGAGTATTATCTTACAGAATTGCAGGGGTGCCAATACTTTTGGCCACCACTGTATTTCTCATTGCAAAATGCAAATAAATTTATCTAATTTATACAATGTGATTTTCTTGGTTTTTTTTTGGATATTCTATCTCTCAATGTTAAAATTAACCTACCCTTAAAATTATAGACTGTTCATGTCTTTGTCAGTGGGCAAACGTACAAAAACAGCAAGGGATCAAATAATTGTTTCCTTCACTGTATAAGTAAAGTTGTCAGTTTAGAAGCACACAATGTTACTAAGGAGAACAAGGCTCCAGCTATAGCATTATCAAATGCCAACTTACAGTGCATTGTGAAAGTATTTGGCCTCCTTGAACTTTTCTACCTTTTGCCACTTTTATGGCTTCAAACATAAAGATTAGTGATGAGCGAGCATGCTCGTCACTGCTCGGTACTCGCCCGAGCATCTCAGTACTCGAGATGCTCGGAGCTAGCCGAGTACTTGCACAATGCTCGGGCGGGAGCTCGGGTCCCCGTCCTGCATGTTTGGTGCTATTTAGAGCACCAATTATGAAGGGATTGTCTGCCACTCACTGTAATGTCACAGCCATGGTGGTTGTGGCATTACAGTGATTGCCCAAATTGATGGGAACAGTGCTCACAGTGAAAGATGAAAAGCCGGCAATTCATGAGAGGCATACACCGGTACCCGACAATTTAGAACAGAAAGAATAGAGCATCACACATACATTAGATAGATAGAAACATGTCAGTCACATATATAATAAGTACAGTGATAGTGTTGGTTACTGTACTTGTCAGACAGCTGGGGCAAATGTTTTAAGCCTGGGAAGGGGGTAACACCCATGGCACTTCCCAGGCGACTAATATCAGCCCCCAGCTGAATACCTAGCCTTTACTAGCTATTAAAATGGGGGACCCCAAAAAAGAATGATGTGGTATTAAATAGGGTATTCAAACATGGATTATCTAAACTAGACCACTCCTTGAAATATATCAGGAATAGATGAGTGACTACTGTTGAGCGAGCATGCTCGACACTGCTCGTTACTCGCCCGAGCATCACGCTACTCGGGATATTCGGCGAGCACCGAGCATTTCCGGGTTACTCGGGCGGGAGCTCGGGTCTCCGCCCTGCATGTTTGGCGCTCTTTACAGAGCCAATGAACATGCAGGGATTGCCAGCCAGTCACTGTAATGCCGCAGCCATGTTGTTTGTGGGCATTACAGTGATTGGCTGGCCGCACAGCGTCACCTCGAGTATTTAAAACCGGGTGCCGCCATCTTGGACACAGTCGCTCCGGATCAGACAGTGTAGGGACAGCACTGCTGATTTAGGGAGAGATATATCCTGCAAAATAGTTAGTGTAGGGTCTGTAAAGGCTGCCAGATCAAACAAACAGTCCTTCTCAGGACTAATATCCATCCCAGATATCAGGCAGGCAGGCTGTATAGGAGATGCAGTGGTTATACCAGCAAACGCTGCATTGCAGTCCTGTGTGCTCCTGTTGCTGAAATTGCTGGACTTAGCTCCAGGTCTCGGGGGCCAGGAAAAATCCTTTTTTTTTTCATCTAAATCCTCTTTTTTTTCCCTCCTTCTCACTGTACAAATACCCGTCTTATTAACCTTTTGATGTCCCCCCCCCCCAAAAAAAAAAGTGTGTCTCTGATTTTTCAGACACAAATATATCTGTTGAAAACAGTGTGGTGTAGGTCAGAGACATAGAAGTGTGGTTTTGCAGTTCGATGGGCCATTTGTATCTAAAAAAAAAAGTTTGAGTGTGTCGCTCACTGTTCAGCCGCAAATATATATATTTAAAAAAGTCTGGTATACACCACTAAATTATAACTGTGGCTTTGCTGTTCCACGGTAAAAAATCTCTATTATCCTGTTTTTGGCATTTTTTGACATAAAAAAAATAATAGTGTCTCCCTGATTTTTCAGACACAAATATATCTGTTGAAAATAATCTGGTGTAGGCCTGAGAGATACAAGTGTGGTTTTGCAGTACCACGGTTCAAACCTCGGTATTATCCTGCTTTTGGCATTTTTTTGCGCAAAAAATAAATAATAGTGTCTCCTGATTGTTCAGACACAAATATATCTGTTGAAAATAGTCTGGTGTAGGCCTGAGAAATACAAGTGTGGTTTTGCAGTTCCACGGTTCAAACCTCTGTATTATCCACTTTTGGGCCATTTGTATCTAAAAAAAACAGTTTGAGTGTGTCGCTCACTGTTCAGCTGCAAATATATATATATTTAAAAGAGTCTGGTATACACCAGTAAATTATAACTGTGGTTTTGCTGTTCCACGGTAAAAAAATCTCTATTATGCTGCTTTTGGCATTTTTTGCCGTAAAAAATAAATAATAGTGTCTCCTGATTGTTAAGACACCAAATATATCTGTTGAAAATAGTCTGGTGTAGGCCTGAGAAATACAAGTGTGGTTTTGCAGTTCCACGGTTCAAATCTCTGTTTTATCCACTTTTGGGCTATTTGTATATAAAAAAAAAAGGTTTGAGTGTGTCGCTCACTGTTCAGCAGCAAATATATATATTTAAAAAAGTCTGGTATACACCAGTAAATTATAACTGTGGTTTTGCTGTTCCACGGTAAGAAATCTCTATTATTCAGCTTTTGGTATTTTTTCCGTAAAGAAAAACAGTAATAGTTTCTCCCTGATTGTTCAGATTGTTTAAAAGAGTCGGGTGTAGGCCAGAGAAATAGAACTGTGGTTTTCCTCTTCCACGGTTCTAATCTACTTTTTATTACCCCTTTTCCATTGATAGTACGAGTGTAAGCTATTTTACTTCCTTTACAATGGGCAAGGCGCATGGCAAGGGACGTGGAAGTGGATGTTCTGGTGATGGTGGACGGGGCCGTGGCCAAGGTGAAAATGTGCCACAACCAACAGCCACATCTTCTCGCTCCCACTTCTTGACCGAATTACTAGGGAAGCACAGAACAACACCAGTATTGCGAACTGATCAGTGTGAACAGGTTATTAATTGGATAGCAGATAATACTTCCAGTTACCTGGGCACCACCACCTCCGGCCTGTCTTCCACACGGTCGACTCTTACTAGCCGTGAGTCTCGACCGCATACTCCTCCTCACCCTGATGCTCCTTCCTCCCACCATGCCGAGTGTCGTCAGACAGCAACTGATCCCACACTTGGACACTCTGAAGAGCTGTTCACTGGTCCATTTCCAGATTTGTGCCCCTCGCCTGCTTCGCTTGAAGTGGTGGAAGAGGAGATCCTATGTAGCGATGCCCAAATATTTGAACAGCCACGGCCACAGGAAGTCGACGCTGGCAATTTGTCACAAGAGGTGGACGATGACGAGACACAATTGCAAGGAAGTGAGGAGGAGGATCGTGGTGCGCAAGTGGAAGAGGAGGAGGTGGTGGATGATCTAGTAACTGACCCAACGTGGCAGGAGGATATGCTGAGTGAGGGCAGCAGCACACAGGGGGAGGGAGGCAGAGTACCCCAACAGGCAGGAAGAAGCAGTGTGGTGGCCGCAGACAGAAGGTGGGCAACCGCTCCCCGTAACATCAACATGAGGGACGTTGCCAGTACAATTGGTAGGTCTTCCAGAGTCTGAAATTTTTTTAAAGACTCTGCTGATAACCCCAAAAAGGCCATTTGTACCACCTGCCATGCCAGCATCAGCAGGGGTGACAAAACTACCAGCCTGACCACCACCAGCGTGGTCAGGCACATGGCAGCAAAGCACCCGACTTTGTGGGGCGAACCCCAGGGTCCACGACCAGTGTCAGCGGGTGTCACCACAGCTTCTTCCGCTGTTGTGCGTGCAATAGAACACCCTGTTGTGTGTGCAAGGCAATCCCCTGTCCATACTGCATGCAAAGATGCCCCCTCCTCTCAGTCTTCACTTGTTATGGCAGTTTCTCAAGAAACAGCATCAACGTCCACGTCCCACCGCAGCATTCAATTGTCCATATGCCAGACCTTTGAACTAGAGCGGAAATTCGCAGCTAACGCCCCACAGGCCACAGTCCAAAACTCGCACATTTCACGACTGCTTGCATTGGAAATGCTGCCTTTTAGGCTGGTGGAGACGGAATCCTTCCGCAACCTTATGGCGGTGGCTGTCCCTCGGTTCTCGGTCCCCAGCCGACACTATTTTGCCCGGTGTGCCATCCCCGCACTACACAAGCATGTGTCCCAAAACATCTGCCGTGCCCTCAACAACGCAGTTACTGGGAGAGTCCACCTGACAACGGACACGTGGACAAGTGCTTGTGGCCAGGAACGGTACATCTTCCTGACGGCACTATGGGTAAAGATAGTGGAAGCCGGGACCCAGTCGGACCTTGGGACGGAACACATCCTCCCCACACCGAGGATTGTGGGCCCTATGTCAGTCAGAGTTGCCCCCACAGTGTACAGCTCCTGCACATCCTCCTCCTCCTCATGTTCAGCCTCCATCTCAGATATCAACACATCAGTTACAAGCTGGAAGCACTGCAGTACTGCCTCTGCCAAGCAGCAACAGGCTGAAACTCCTAAGCTTAGGTGAGAAACGTCACACTGCTTGTGAGGTGTGGACAGCTGTGAAAGAGGAGGCAGATCTGTGGCTGAGACCGCTGAACCTACATCCAGGCATGGTCGTGTGTGACAATGGCCATAACCTGGTGGCGGCTCTGAGGCGAGGCGAGATCACACACGTACCATGCCTGGCTCATGTGCTTAACCTCGTGGTTCAGTGGTTTCTTAAATCGTACCCCGAGTTGCCAGATCTGCTCGTCAAAATACGCCGCCTGTCAGCTCATTTTCACAAGCCGGCTACAGCCTCCGCCACCCTTGCTGTGTCGCAGCAGCGTTTGCAGCTTCCGTCACACCGACTGGTGTGTGAAGTCCCCACACGTTGGAACTCTACCCTCCACATGTTGCAAAGGATTTGTGAGCAGAAGAGAGCAGTTGTGGAGTGCCAGCTGCAACAAGGCCGTCGATATTCAGGTCAGACTCCACACATAAGACCTCAGGAGTGGACCTGGATGTCTGACATCTGGACATACTTTGAGGAGTCCACCCAGATACTGAGTGGCGATGACGCCATCATTAGCGTCAGCATTCCACTTGTCTGTCTTTTGCAACTCTCTGCAGAGAATTAAAGAGGAGGCATTGCAGCCAGAGTATAATGAGATGGATCAAGAAGCCGTAGCGGTCGATTACACACAGCCCAGCTTCATCTCATCCCAATGTGCATTGGGGGACAATGAGGGAGAGGAGGATGAGGAGGAGGAAGAACAGGAGCTTGTATCATGCGCTGTAGACGGTAGTACCTGTACAACTGTCATACCGTCGGTTCAGAGTGGGTGGCCTGAGGACGGGGGAGGAGGAGGAGTAGTAGGAGGAGGAGAGCATGGTCAGTCTTCATCTTGGTGAGGACACGGAAGTCTTGCCCGTTACCAGTCTGGCACGCATGGCTGACTTTCTGTTACGTTGCCTTAACCGTGACCCTTGCGTTGTCAAAATGTTGGGTGACAGTCATTACTGGTTGGTGACACTTTCAGACCCCCGCTACAAGGAGAACTTTCACTCTCTTATTCCTGAGGTGGAGATGTCTATAAAAATGGGGCAGTACCAGAAGGCCCTTGCTGCAGAACTGTTAAAAAAGTTCCCATCTGAACACGCTAGCGGCAGAGGTCACAGTTCGTTGACCAACCAAGGCGTACAAGCGAGAGAGAGGCAACTCCAATCCAGCAGAGGCAGGGGAACACTGTCAACGTTCTGGGACAGTTTTATGAGACCCGTCCAGCTTACAGGCCCTGAGGAGCAGGGTACTCTCACAAGGAGTGGAAAGTTTCAAAAGATGGTGAGGGAGTACCTTGCCCACTGTACCAGCATCCTCTGTGATTCCTCTGTGCTTTTTAATTATTGGGTATCTAAGCTGGACCCTTGGAATGAACTCGCTCTGTAAGCCTTGGAGGTCCTGGCCTGCCCTGCCACTAGCGTGTTATTGGAGCGTGGTTTTAGTGCCGCTGGGGGAATTATAACTGATAAGCGCACTCGCCTGTCAACTGACAATGCTGACAAGCTGACCCTTATCAAAATGAACAAGGGCTGGATTGGGCCAGACTTCTCATCACCACCAAATGACAGCAGAGTCAAATCCACTGTTTTTTTTCGGGAGGTGTATTCACATGCACCGCTTCACAGCCACACATGGGTATACGCTTCCTCATTTCGGCTGCTTTATGTTCTTCTCCTTATCCTCAGCCTCCACCACCACTATACCACCAGGGTGACCGTGGTCCGTGTTGCCATTATTGAAAGTTCCTCCGTCCTTATTTTTGTCAGCTTTTGCTTGGAGGGCATAAGCAAAGACTGTGGGAGACCCACTCCCCAATAATGGGAATAATATTTTTAAGATGCTGTACTGTATGGCTCTTGTAAGGGGCATTGCAAGTTCCTCCATCCTAGTTTTTGACAGCTTTTGCTTGGAAGGCATAAGCAAAGACTATGGGAGACATACTCCCCAATAATGGGAATAATGTTTGTTATATGCCGTACAGTAAGGCTCTTGTAAGGGGCATTAAAACCGTCTTGTTAAGCTACTGCGACCTCCACCACTTTTCCGAGGGGCATTAAAACCATCTTTTTAAGCTACTGTGACCTCCCCGTCTCTTCCAAGGGGCATTCAAACCGTCTTGTTAAGCTACTGGGACCTCCACGTTTTTTCCAAGGGGCATTAAAACCATCTTGTTAAGCTACTGTGACCTCCACGTCTCTTCAAAGGGGCATTAAAAGCGTCTTCTTAAGCCACTCTGATCTCCACAGCTCTTCCACGGGGCATTGAAATGTTGTTTATAATTACCTCTAACCTCCACGACTCTTCCAACGGGCATTGCATTTCCTCCTAATTTTACTCAGCTTTTGCTTTTCAATGAAAAGGCGAAAACTAAGGGAGACCCACTCCCCAATAATGGGTAGAAGGTTTTTAGTATGCTGTAATCCACGTCTGTTTGAAGGGGCATTACAGTTCCTCATAATTTTTGGAAAGCCTTTCATTCACTGCTTAGGCCAACAGTGTACAGGAGACCCAGTTGCTATAAATGGAAAAAAAGGTTTAGTTAAGGCCCTCTGACCTCCATGTCATTTCCAAGGGGCATTGGAGTGCCTCAAAATTTTAGGTAGGCATTGCACTCACTGTATGACCTATAACTGTGTAGCCGAACTGCTCATTTTGCTACTGAAACATATCCTACAAGACATATGTGGTTGACTGGCCTGATATTGATGTGAATGGTCCCTGTTCCTCCTGCCATTTCTCTTTTGCCACTACCTCATCCATCATTTATCACCTGAAGCTTTGTTTTAACGGGAGTCATAGAACTGGGATAGTAGCAGGAAAACATCCAGCAATCCTCGGAGGAGGTAGGATATGCTCCAAAACGCTGACCACCTCAGGCCTAGCCGCTACTACATACATGCGCTTGCATTCCAAGAAAACAAAGCAGATGCTAACTTCTATCATCATCATCATCATGGTCCTCACCTTGGCTCTCTCAACTCCCCTGATGGAGAAGCCAGGGCCCACCGGAGGAGTCTGGTTCTCTGGTGAGCTCGTCCAATGCTGCCCTAAAGCAGGCCGGGCTAAGAAAAGTGTGTGGGGGGATGTTCCAAGGAGAAATATGGGCGGCTGGGGACCATTTATGGACACCCGGCTGCCCCCAGGTGGCTGGTGACCGTGTGTGGACACCCGGCCGCGGGGCGGCTGGGGACCGAGTATGGACACCCGGCCGCTGCCTGGCAGCTGGGGACCGAGTGTGGACACCCGGCTGCCGGGCAGCTGGGGACTGAGTATGGATACCAGGCCGCCAACGCAGCCATGATTCCGCCTCCACATGCATAAAAGGCCCAATTTCAAGTACAAGCAAGCAAGCAGTATGGTATTGCAGCCTGGGGGTGAGTGGGTGGCAGGCTGCATACTTGCGCTTGCATTGCAAGGAATGGGAGAGCTACAATTGAACACTGCCCTGGGACAAGGACTTGAACGGGGATAGTTGCAAGTCTGCAAACACAGGTGCAGGGTGGGAGGCATCTTCACATATACCATGAACAGGGGTTTGGCATGCACACACTACAGCGGAATAGGCTGTCCTTCCCACTAAATGCACTGGGGAGGGCACAGTTAATGTTTCGGTATGCGAGCTTAATCTTATGTATAAGGCACACCAGGACAAATAGGGGCAGCTGGAGACTGAGTGTGGATACCTCGCTGCCGAAGCAGCCATGAGGTAGTGACCAGCTTTGGCCTCCTCCAAACTAAAAGGCCCCATTTCAAGTGCAAGCTAGCAGTATGGCATTGCAGCCAAGGGGTGGGTGGGTGGCAGGCTGCACACTTATGCTTGCATTCCAAGAAAACAAAGCAGATGCTAACTTCTATCATCATCATCATGGTCCTCACCTTGGCACTCTCAACTCCCCTGATGGAGAAGCCAGGGCCCACCGGAGGAGTCTAGTTCTCTGGTGGGCTCGTCCAATGCTGCCCTAATGCAGGCCGGGCTAAGAAAAGTGTGTGGGAGGATGTTCCAAGGAGAAATAGGGTCGGCTGGGGACCGTTTATGGACACCCGGCTGCCCCCAGGCGGCTGGGGACCGTGTGTGGACACCCGGCCGCGGAGCGGCTGGGGACCGAGTATGGACACCCCGCCGCCCTCTGGCGGCTGGGGACCGAGTGTGGACACCCGGCCGCCAGGCGGCTGGGGACTGAGTATGGATACCAGGCCGCCAACGCAGCCATGACGTGGTGGCCAGATTCTGCTTCCACATGCCTAAAAGGCCTAATTTCAAGTGCAAGCAAGCAAGCACTATGGTATTGCAGCCTGGGGGTGGGTGGGTGGCAGGCTGCATACTTGCGCTTGCATTGCAAGGAATGGGGTAGGTACAATTGAACACTGCCCTGGGACAAGAACTTGCACGGGGATAGTTGCAAGTCTGCATCTTCTGATGCGGCAAGGATGACTTCTGATGGGCACACTTTTAGGCAGTGACCTGCGTGTCAGAGATGCTTCAAGGAGTCTTCCCCATGCTGTTTCCATGTTTTTTCAGCACTGTATGCATGTGTCACACAGCACATGGCCAGATAAGGTTGTAAAATGTTAAAATGACATTTCCCGGTGAATGCATTTGTCACGGTTGAAAGCAATACAAAAGTGCAAAAACGCATAAAAAATGCTACTTGTGAACATAGCCCAAGGTGTGGAGGAGTATTTTTATTTTGGTTATTTATTTTACCTTATACACAAGTCTTTACCCTGGAAAGGAACTTCCTTAACATATTTCATAGGAAAGCAGTTTCAGTTTCGTTTTTGAACGTTTTATTGTGAGCCCTTAAAAGTGGCTTAATACCTCTGATCACGTTGTTGACAGCAGTGACCTGGGAGTCAGAAATGCTTCCTGGGGCAATCCCCATGCTGTCCCCATGTCATTTGAGCACTGTCACTATCGTTTTGGGCACTTGTTAGGCTTTTAAATGACTGCCGGGGGTGCCGCCGCAAAAATGCTCGGGTCTCCCATAGACTAACATGGGGCTCGTTGCTCGGGTCGAGCACCCGAGTATCACAGCAAGCTCGGCCCGAGCTTCGAGCACCCGAGCATTTTAGTGCTCGCTCAACACTATGAGTGACTGATTATGTAACAATAATTTATATGGAAGGGAAGATATATTTTTTAAAAGAATAAATCCAGTTAAATGGGAATTCCAGTGAATTTGAACTGAATCATCTCCCTGAGAATTGTGTTTTTTGGTTTACAGTCTCTGCTACATACATGTGCACTCTAGGCCTCCGTTCCCATGGTCTTATAAAGTAAGCCTCCAGCTGTTATCCTTCGATGATGCTGTACCCAGCCATATGACCAACAGCCACTGTAGTGTAAATGTTGTATTACATGTGGGGCTCCAAAATGGATGTCATCTCCATTTAATGGATGTAATTCCACCAGCACTAAGATCACTGGCTCCTCTCATGTTATAGAGGAGTGCAGCATTTGGAAATGGGTTGTCCAGTAATAGAGATGAGCGGTGTTCGACTCGAACTGTTCGCCAATCTCAAATTAGAGCTGTTTTGGGCGGTGTTCGAGCCGTTCGGCGAACACGAACAATTTGAAAAAAATTCGGCTGTTCGAGGTTATGTTCGATAACTGTTTGTGCACCAAAATCATAACTGGATTTTTTCTCAGTAATGCTGACAATTAATGTTAATACGCAATTTGAGTGTACAGCGGGAGGGGCAGGGGATGGATATCTGCATAAATAATGAAGATCTCCATTTTTTTTTCTCTTTCCCGCATTTACAGTGGGGAGGTGCAATCTGTCAGCCTATCAGCAGCGCACACTCGGAGCGAACTGCTTTTTTTCACACAAGCAAGGGCATGTGTCATTGGCAGTGTATGTCACATGTCCTTGCCCTATAAGACCCAGCCATTTTCCCCGTCGCCACCATTTTCTCACTGCTGCAGCTGCGTGTTAGACGGCACCGCTGTTGCTGTGTGCGCTATACTTTGTTAATTTCAAGCCAATTTTCGCACAAATCTACAGATAGCTTGGGAGTAGGAAATAGTTGTGATTGCATTCCTTTTAAAGACTAGGTTACATCATTTCCTACGACCTTTATCAGGCTGGTCTGTGCTCTTAAATAGATAGGTTGGGAGTAAAGACTAGAGATGAGCGTTGTTCTACTCGAACTGTTCGCCAATCTCAAATTCGAGCTGTTTTCTGCGGTGTTCGAGCCGTTCGGCGAACACGAACGATTTGAGAAAAATTCGGCTGTTCGAGGTTATGTTCGATAACTGTTCGTGCACCAAAATCATAACTGGATTTTTTCTCAGTAATGATGAAAATTAATGTTAATACGCAGTTTGAGTGTACAACGGGGTGGTGGGAGGGGCAGGGGATGGATCTCTGCAGGAATAAAGAAGATCTACATTTTTTTTTCTCTTTCCCGCATTTGCAGTGGTGAGGTGCAGTCTGTCAGCCTATCAGCAGCGCACACACGGAGCGAACTGCTGTTTTTCACACAAGCAAGGGCATGTGTCATTGGCAGTGTATGTCACATGTCCTTGCCCTATAAGACCAAGCCATTTTCCCCGTCGCCACCATTTTCTCACTGCTGCAGCTGCGTGTTAGACGGCACCGCTGTTGCTGTGTGCGCTCTACCTTGTTAATTTCAAGCCAATTTTCGCACAAATCTACAGATAGCTTGGGAGTAGCGAATAGTTGTGATTGCAGTCCTTTTAAGGACTAGGTTACAGCATTTCCTACGACTTTTATCAGGCAGGTCTGTGCTCTTAAATAGATAGATTGTGGGAGTAAAGACTAATTGTAATTGCAGTCCTTTTCAGGACTAGGTTACATCAGTTCCTATCAGTTTTTGCCAGGCAGGTCTGTGCCAGTGCTGTGCAAGTTTTTTTCACAGCATTTGGCTGAATCTAGCAAAGCTAATCCTTTTTGGCCTATTGCAGAGTGTGTTAGTCAGTGGAGTAGCCTATCTGTGTTGCAAGATATACCACCTGTGTATAGAATACCAATTTTTTTACTGCACCTAGTGAAGTAAAATCTTTTGGGCATAGCATCATTCTATTAGTCCATCTATACTGACCTTCATCAGGTTGCAAATTGAATATAATTTTTTTCTGCATCTAGCTCTGAAAAAATATTTGGGCTTCTAGCAGTGTGTGGGACTTGTTCTATTAGTTCATCTATACTGACCTCCATCAGGTTGCAAACTGAATATAATTTTTTTCTGCATCTAGCTCTGAAAAAATATTTGGCCTTCTAGCAGTGTGTGGGACTTTCTCTATTAGTCCATCTATACTGACCTCCATCAGGTTGCAAATTAAAAATAATTTTTATCTGCATCTAGCTCTGAAAAAATATTTGGACTTCTAGCAGTGTGTGGGACTTTCTCTATTAGTCCATCTATACTGACCTCCATCAGGTTGCAAATTAAAAATAATTTTTATCTGCATCTACCTCTGAAAAAATATTTGGGCTTCTAGCTGTGTGTGGGACTTGTTCTATTAGTCCATCTATACTGACCTCCATCAGGTTGCAAACTGAATATAATTTTTTTCTGCATCTAGCTCTGAAAAAATATTTGGCCTTCTAGCAGTGTGTGGGACTTTCTCTATTAGTCCATCTATACTGACCTCCATCAGGTTGCAAATTAAAAATAATTTTTATCTGCATCTAGCTCTGAAAAAATATTTGGACTTCTAGCAGTGTGTGGGACTTTCTCTATTAGTCCATCTATACTGACCTCCATCAGGTTGCAAATTAAAAATAATTTTTATCTGCATCTACCTCTGAAAAAATATTGGGCTTCTAGCTGTGTGTGGGACTTGTTCTATTAATCCATCTATACAGACCTCCATCAGGTTGCAAACTGAATATAATTTTTTTCTGCATCTACCTCTGAAAAAATATTTGGGCTTCTAGCTGTGTGTGGGACTTGTTCTATTAGTCCATCTATACTGACCTCCATCAGGTTGCAAACTGAATATAATTTTTTTCTGCATCTAGCTCTGAAAAAATATTTGGGCTTCTAGCTGTGTGTGGGACTTGTTCTATTAGTCCATCTATACTGACCTCCATCAGGTTGCAAATTGAATATAATTTTTTTCTGCATCTAACCCAGCCAATAGTTTTGGCCTAATACCACAGTTTGGCCACTCAGCTCTGCTCGGTTCCCATCCATTGTTTTTTTGTGCAAACAACTCCAGAGTTGTGAATTAGTTAACCACCAAAATGAGTGGAAAAAGGCCTGCTGCTGGTGGAAAGGGGAATAGGCGTGTTGGGAAGGGGAAAAAAGGTTGTGTCCGTGGGGTAGGTGTTAAAGCAACAGTAACATCTGCAGAAGAAAGACCATCTTCCAGCCAAACTAAAATGTCTACTTCTTTTAGCGGACAATGTGATAAGATCCCTTTCTTACGGCCATGCCAATCGCTACCAATTCCTGATGAGGCACAAAAACAGCAGGTGCTTCAACGGATATCAAGTGCTTCTTTAAGTGGGCTCTCCTCCACATCAACTTCAACATCACAAATACTCCAGTCCTCAAAGGTGTCACCCCAATCGCACTTGCTTCCTCACAGCTCCCAAATCTCCAGCTGCCCGTCTGAGTATGAGGTAGAACAGATGGTTGAGTCTGCAGAGCTGTTTACTCATACTATAGCCTGGGAATCAGAGGTCGACTCCAGCGCTTCTGTGAATCCAGACGAGGAAATGATCTGCACTGATGCCCAGAATCTTTATGAGTCGGATCCAGGACCAGACGCAGAAGGTTCTGACCATAATGTAGACCCTCATTCCCAAACTGTAACTCCTGTTGGTGGAGACAATGAGGAAGACGATGATGAAACTCAAATACCTGATTGGAGCGACAACTTTAGTTTTTTGTCAGGGCAGGAACAGGTTGCCTCTGAGGACGACGGGTGTGATAACGCACAGGGTGATGATGATGAGGTTGGAGATCCCACTTACTGTCAACCCACAGTCAGCCAAGAGATGAGGTCAGCAGAGGAGGTGGAGGAAGATGCTCGTGACGACGAGGTCATGTTGCGCCTTCCTGGACAGAGACGTAGTACTGCAAGCACGTCAACAACTGCATCCTCAAACACAACTCTGCCTCTCACGACAAGTCTTGGTGGCTCTTCAGGTCGCATGGGTGCTAAGCCTTTCATAGCCTGGGCATTTTTTCAGATCGATAAAGATGACCCAACTCGTGTTATCTGTAACATTTGTCAGCAAAAGCTAAGTAGAGGCCAAAAAATACATAGTTTGAGTACTTCATGCATGAACCGGCACATGGACATGAAGCATAAGTTGCAGTGGGAAGCTCAGTGTGCTACAATGCGGCCTAGCCGGCCGGGCCAACCGCCGTCTGCCATATCTTGTGCATCCGCGGCCTCTTCATCCTCTGTGACTGGGGGGACAGCAGTCACACCTGTTTTGGGGCGCAGACCTGCCACCTCTTTACCCGCAACAGCCAGCGTGATTGGCAGGTCATCATTTTCTTTGGAGGTGGTAACACCAGCTGGTGTTGAGCGCTGTCCGACATCGATAGCACCACCTTTGGATCAAGGCAACCTAACATGTCCGCCTGCATCTTCCTCACAGACCGGCAGTTTGCCGGGGACACCCTTATCAACCCCGTCTAAGCACAATAGCCAGCCCTCGGTCCCTCAGATGTGGACAAGTAAAAGACCATTTCCTCCTAGCCATGAGAAAGCTAAGAGGTTGAATTTCACCATCTGCAAGCTCTTGGCTACAGAAATGCTGCCTTTCCGCCTGGTGGACACAGAGGATTTTCGAGACCTTATGTCCGTCGCAGTGCCCCAGGACCAGATGCCCAGTCGGCACTACTTCTCAAAGAAAGGTGTGCCTGCGCTCCACCAGCATGTCGCACACAACATCACCGCTTCTTTGAGAAACTCTGTGTGTGACAGGGTGCATTTCACCACAGACACTTGGACGAGTAGGCATGGACAGGGGCGTTACATGTCGCTGACTGGACACTGGGTAACTATGGTGACAGCAGGACAAGGGGCTGCTGTCCAAGTCTTGCCGTCCCCATGAGTTGTGCGTCAATCCTCTTTATGTCAAAGTTCCTCCACTGCTTCTGCCTCCTCAACCTCCTCTCGGTCTTCCACCTGCACCCAAAGCCTGTCTGGTCATGCCACAAGCTTTCTAACTGCGCAGAAGGGATCCTGCACACCTCCTTACTATGCTGGCAGTAGGGCTCAACGTCATCAGGCGGTTTTTACTTTGAAATGTCTGGGAAATGTGAGTCACACAGCTGAGGAGTTGTGGTCAGCTCTGGAGAACCAATTTCATGAATGGTTGTCTCCACTGGACCTGAAACCAGGGAAGGCTGTGTGCGACAATGCTGCAAACCTGGGTGCGGCCCTTCGCCGGGGCAATGTCACACACGTGCCTTGTATGGCTCACGTGTTGAACCTGGTTGTCCAGCAATTTTTAGCCCACTATCCCAGACTAGATGGCCTTCTGCAGAGGGCACGGTCGCTGTGTGCTCACTACCGCCGTTCGCATCCCGCAGCTCAGCGACTTGCATCTCTACAGAAGTCGTTGGGCCTACCACTTCACCGGCTAAAATGCGATGTGCCTACCCGGTGGAATTCAACTCTGCACATGTTGCAGCGACTGTGGCAGCACCGACAAGCCCTGGTGCAATACGTTCTGACGTATAGCCTGGGCCAACGAGATCCAGAGGTGGGGCAAATCACGCTGGAGGAGTGGTCTCAGATCAGGGACCTATGCACCCTTCTGCACAGTTTTGAAATGGCGACGAAGATGTTTAGTGCTGACGATGCCATTATCAGCATGACTATTCCGGTGATTTACATGCTGGAGCACATGTTAAACAGAATTCGGAGTCAGGTGGTGGCACAAGAGGAGGTGGAGGAAGTAGAGGAGGAGGAGTTGTATGCGGAAGGGCTAACATCTGCAAGGTCCAGACGGTTGGCAGCACCAAGGCGGCAGGCATGTGAGGGTGGGGGAGATGGTTTTACCAGGGTGCATGGTAGCAGCCAAACTAGTGAGGAAGGTGCAGGAGCCCAGGAAGAAGTGGAGGACGAACTGATGGAAGACTCATCAGATGAGGGAGACTTTGATAACATTTCTGTTGTGCGAGGTCGGGGGGAGAGGACAGAGGAAGGAAGCATGATTGTTACCTCTCCACCAACACAACAGGGACTTGGTGCTCCTGGATGCGCAACACACATGAGTGCCTTCTTGCTGCACTACCTGCAACATGACCCTCGAATTGTGGGAATTAGAAATAATCCTGACTACTGGGTTGCCACACTGTTAGATCCCCGGTACAAAAGTAAATTTGCAGAAATTATTCCTGCCATAGAAAGGGATGCACGCATGCAGGAGTATCAGCAGAGACTGTTGCAGAATCTTACATGTGCTTTTCCACAAAACACCAGTGGTGCACGTAGTGAATCTCACAGTTCCAACTTGCCAACCGTGGGACCGTCGAGTGTTCAGCACTCAAACCGTAACAGAACCACAGTATCTGCTGGTAACATCAATTTTGCGGAATAATTTCACCACTTTTTTAGCCCATCCTTTGCAAGGCCACAGGAGACAAGAAGTCTGACACATAGTCAATGCCTAGAGACGATGGTACAGGAGTATCTCCAAGTAAACATTGAAGCCATGACTGTGTCACTGGACCCTTGCTCTTTTTGGGCTTCCAATCTGGATAAATGGCCGGAGCTAGCCACTTACGCCTTGGAGATCTTGTCATGCCCCGCAGCCAGCGTTCTGTCTGAACGTGTGTTCAGCGCTGCTGGTGGTGTGCTGACAGATAAGCGCACGCGGCTCTCCACTGATAATGTAGACAGACTCACGTTCATAAAGATGAACAAATCATGGATCCGAAACGACTTTTCTACCCCTGTGTCATCCTGGGGAGAGTAAAAGCTTGATGATTGGTTAAAATCACCCTACCAACCGTTTTAAGCTTTCAAATTACTAATCATGTTTATCTGTATCTTGGCTGGAAAATAATTTGGGCTTTGTAGCAGTGTGCAGCACTGATTCTATTAGGCCATCTATAATAAGCTCCACCAGATTTAAAATTACTAATCATGTTTATCTGTATCTTGGCTGGAAAATAATTTGGGCTTTGTAGCAGTGTGCAGCACTGATCCTATTAGGCCATCTATACTAAGCTCCACCAGATTTAAAATTAATAATAATTTTTAGCTGCATCTAGCCCGGAAAATAATTTTGGGGCTCCGAGATGCGCAAGACACATAAGTGCCTTCTTGCTGCACTACCTGCAACATGACCCTCATATTGTCAGAATTCGAAGTAATCATGACTACTGGGTTGCCACACTCTTAGATCCCCCAAACTTTTCGGTCAACCTTTCCATTTTAATAAAGACCAAAAAAATGGTCATTTTTGAAATTATAAGCATTAGCAGGTTATTAGAAACTGAAATCAAACAGTTTTTAACTCAAAACTTTATTCTAGGTGATGTTACATTTTCACATAGGACCCCTTGTTCGAAAGGAGCTTCTGAACTCTCTCATCAATTCAATTTGTCAGGTTTTGGATGGTTTCTGCTTCAATTGTTTTGCATGAGGACAGAATACCCTCCCAGAGCTGTTGCTTAGATGTGAACTGCCTCCCGCCATCATAGACACTCCTTTTGATGATGCTCCAGAGGTTCTGAATGGGGTAGAGGTCAGGGGAGCATGGGGGTCACACCATAAGTTTGTCCCCTTTAATGCCCATATCAGCCAGAGATGCAGATGTTTTATGTGCAGCATGAGATGGTGCATTATCATGCAAAAAAATGATCTTGCTGTGAAATACACGGTTCTTCTTCTTGAACCATGGCAGGAAGTGCTGTTTGAGAAAATCCACATACATTATGGAGTTCATCTTTAGCGCCTTCAGGGATCCTAAAGGGTCCGACAATCTCTCTCCCCATGATTCCAGCCCAAAACATTACTCCACCTCCTCCTTGTTGGCGCTGTAGCCGTGTTTGCGTGGGGTGTCCATCAACCAGCCATCCTCCACTCCATCCATCTGGACCATCGAGCGCTGCACGGCACTCATCCGTGAACAAAACAGTTTTGAAATCAGTCTTCATGTAATGTTTAGCCCACTGGAGCCGTTTCTGCTTGTGTGAAGTGGATAGAGGAGGTCGACAGGATGGCGTATGCACAGCTGCAAACCTCTGAAGGACCCTGCATCTTGTTGTTCGGGGGACGTTGGAGGCACCAGCAGCTTCAAAAACTTGGCTGCTGCTATGACAAGGCTTTTTTGCCGCTGCTCTTTCAACCTGACGTAATTGCCTGTAGGAAAGAGTCCTCAATTTGCCCTTATCAGCACGCACACGTGTGTACTGTGAATCAGCTACATACTTCTTGATTGCCAAGACACTTCATCCTGATCATCGCACAATGTTGATTGTAGTCATGCCTTGACCTAAACACTCCACAATTTGTTGCTTCTCAGCAGCCGGCACATCCTTTTTCTTTCCCATTTTGGCAGAAAATGTAGGCTGCTTGATAATGTGAGACAGCCTTCTTAAGTAGTCTTGCCTTTCATTGGACACACCTGCCAAACTAATTAGCACAGGTGTCTGCAATTGCTTACAGTGATATAAAGAGCCCTGACACACATCACCATCAATGAGTTTAACTGACAAACAAACAAATTCTTCCCTTATCACTCCTAAACACTTTTTGCATAATAATTTGGAACACAGTGTACATGTGCTTTTCCACAAAACACCAGTGGTTCACGTAGTGAATCTTACAGTTCTAACTTGCCAACCGTAGTCTGTATGGAGTTGTTCAATAAAGGGCCCAAAATTAAGATAACATAGATGGGAGAGGTCTCTATGAATAGGAATTCCTAAGTATTTGATACCCTGTGAGGGCCAGGCAAAGGGAAAGTTGGACTGGATGGAATCCTATATGGATTTGGGGAGGGAGACATCGAGGGCCTCAGACTTCGCTGCATTGATTTTAAAATTTGACCATGTAACAAAGTGATCTATTTCAGCCATAACAGCATGGATGGATATATGTGATTGAGTGATATATACTAGGACATCATCAGCAAATAGAGAGCACTTGTACTCTGTGCCTCCCACCTCAATCCACCTAATATTGGGGTTATGGCGAATTGATGAGAGCAGGTGCTCCGTCACTAGGATGTATAAGAGAGGGGACAGAGGACATCCCTGCCTTGTCCCATTGGTGATTGTGAAAGGTGATGAAAATGTTCTGATGCACCCCCTGGGCCTTGGGACACCCGGAGCCGGACCCTTTTTGGTGGATGCTGGTGGTTGTAGTCTTCGTGGCGGCGACCCGGTTCCGTGGCTCAGGGTGGTCAAACCAGTGGCGGAACTATTTATGTGGTTTTGATGTTTAAATGTCCGACTACGCCACCCGTGGATTGCGGTCAGAGTGAACCGCCGCTGCAGGGCAGACCGCTGAGGCTGGTGTTGTGGCTGCAGCAGAGCGTAGCATAACTCCCCACGGGAGGAGTATAGCCTCAGGGCAGTGTATGCGGAGGATGGGGGTGATGGTGCAGGGCAGCAGCAGTAACGACACGGAGTCAGTGATGCAGTCCAGGGCCTTTACTCACAGTTCTTATTATCCAGACCACGTCTGCAGGTAACGGCTGCCCACGTCGTACTGTGCTCACCAGGTGAGGGGCTCAGACAACTCCCAGATAACTTTGGAGCGCTTCACAGGACCCCCTTTGTGTGTCCTTTGTCTGGCCTTTCTTACCAACCCTTCTGTCCGGCTGCCTCGGGCCTCCTCTTGGTAAACTTGGTGCCAGTTTCCCTGACCCTATGTGGTGCCTTCCTAGCGGGTGTAGCGAGGGGCTGCGCCACATAAAATGTCACAGCCTCCGGTTTCTAGCTGAGGGTCGTTTCCTGCCTACACTAGTTTCGGGGACCGGTCTCCCCCTTTGGCCTGACCCCTCCACGCAGGTGGATTCGGGCGTGCGGTGGCGACTCGCCCATCCGCACCCCTGGGATCCCTTCATTCCTCGTTCCTGGAGCCTTCTCCGCTCCTCTTCCTTCCTTCTCCCTCTTCCAGGCCTGGGCCTCTGTTACTAGGCCCGCCTCCGGAGCGGATTTATCTTCAGCCTAGGTGACGTATTGTGATACAGGGCCGTGATTTTGGCTATAAAAGGGTCCCCTAGACCCCTACCCCAAGCTTTTTAAGAGAATCATATATGGCGTGCCAGGAGACTCTATGGAATGCTTTCTCAGCATCCAACGAGAGTATCTAATTACAATTTTTTAACTGCATCTAGCCCAGGAAATACTTTGTGCCTAGTAGCAGTGTCTGCTAGTCAGCGGATTATCCCGGCTGTTAAGCAAGCTACACCACCTGTAGTTTGGACACTTAATTTTTTCAAAGGAAATGCTTCGGGACCACGGGATACTCAGTGAAGAGCATCAGGAGGCACCCCAAGGCATAGGGGCTGGGACTGGCAGTAGGATGCCTTGCGGTGGACAGCCGAGCTCGATCTTTATAAAAGCTTTTTAACTGCAGCAGCTTTAGTGGACGCTACTGGAGCTGGAATTATGCGGCTGCTGGCATGAGACTTGCCCTCCAATAGATCCTTGTAAATGGATTTAAAGTGTATTCATTCAAATTAGAGAGACAATTTAAATTAAAAAGCTTAGAGCTGCCTCCACCACAGGGGGGCTCGCTCAACCCACCAGCGGACAGGCACCAGTATTGGGAGAGGGGGGCTGGCCGTCAGGGTTCACCGCGGCTCTGGCACAAACCCGGCGACACGGAGGTGGCACGGGCAGGAGCGGACTGAACGTGTCGGCTTCTCACTTTTTTGATTTTAGAAGGGCATGACATGCCTATATCTGTGTCTCCCCCTCCTTTTACTCCTCCACCTCTTTTCTTTTCGCATGACTATATGTACTTGAACTTTTCCATGTGTTAGTTGTGTCTTCTGAGCAGTTTGTCAGCTTTTGGACACCTTTGAAGGTGTTTTCTATGTGTTTCTATGTGGTTTTGTTTGCCTGCCATTGGTTTTAACGGTGTTCGAAGGTGTTCGACGAACAGTTCGACGAACAGTTCAGCGAACACACGGGTGTTCGACGAACCGAACCGAACTCGAACACTACGGGGGTGGCTCAACACTACTAAAGACTAATTGTAATTGCAGTCCTTTTCAGGGCTAGGTTACTTCAGTTCCTATCACTTTTTGCCTGGCAGGTCTGTTTTAGGGCTGTGCAAGTTTTTTTCACAGCATTTGGCTAAATCTAGCAAAGCAAATCCTTGTTGGCCTCTTGCAGTGTGTGTTAGTCAGTGGAGTAGCCTATCTGTGTTGCAAGCTACACCACCTGTGTATAGAATACCAATTTTTTTACTGCACCTTGTGAATTAAAACCTTTTGGGCATAGCATCATTCTATTAGTCCATCTATACTAACCTCCACCAGGTTGCAAATTCAAAATAATTTTTATCTGCATCTAGCTCTGAAAAAATATTTGGGCTTCGGCTTGTGGCAGTGTGTGGGACTTGTTCTATTAGTCCATCTATACTAACCTCCACCAGGTTGCAAATTCAAAATAATTTTTATCTGCATCTAGCTCTGAAAAAATATTTGGGCTTCGGCTTGTAGCAGTGTGTGGGACTTGTTCTATTAGTCCATCTATACTAACCTCCACCAGGTTGCAAATTCAAAATAATTTTTATCTGCATCTAGCTCTGAAAAAATATTTGGGCTTCGGCTTGTAGCAGTGTGTGGGACTTGTTCTATTAGTCCATCTATACTAACCTCCACCAGGTTGCAAATTCAAAATAATTTTTAGCTGCATCTTGCCTGTAAACTAATTTTGGGCATATTAGCTGTGTGTGGTACTCATTCTATTAGGCCATCTATACTAAGCTCCACCAGCTTTCAAATTACTAATAATTTTTAGCTGCATCTTGCCTGGAAAATAATTTTGGGCATAGTAGCAGTGTGTGGTACTCCTTGTATTAGGCCATCTATACCAAGCTACACCAGCTTTGAAATTAATAATAATTTTTAGCTGCATCTAGCCCGGAAAAATTTTTTTCTTCCCAATAGTGGTAGCAATAGAAATATGGGGCGCGCTCCTGGCTAGCAAAAATATATGCTTCATAACAAAAAACACCAGCCTAGCGCACTGCATTAATAAGATGGCATCATCGTCTCTCCCGTCTACGCCGGCTAGCATTCCTGTGCCTAAAACACAATGCATGGGTCCGCGCTAGCTAGGGGTCTAAAGCTGCTGCAAACGCTTTATCACAATTCAATTGGCAGATTTTCACAGAGCTCCTCCCCAACGCCCACCCATCGGGCAACAGTTGCCCACCCTCCCTAAGGGATCTAGTGGCGAATAGTTGATGCCATTAATCAGAGCGTCAGTTGCCCCGTCGACCTGGCAAGCATACGGTAAGGCATGGGAAGAGTGGACATGACTAGTAGCAGGCAGACGGGTTGACAAATGTGAACAAGCCAGATTACAAGTCACCATAGAACTTCTCCACCAGCTAATGATGAGGGGCATATCAGGGGCGTCAGCGCAGCGGTGTCTGACCGGAGTAGCATTTCACTTCCAACTACTGAATTGGGGAGATGTGACAAAGAGATTCATCATCAGACAATCCATAAAAGGGTGGAAAAGGGGTCAGCCAAGTCAGGAGTGTAGACGTCCCGTCCCGTGTCACTAAAACTGATTTATCACATCATATCCCTAACACCATTAATATGACACTCACAATTTGAAGCAACACTACTGTCTACTGCATTTACGATCGCCTTCTTCGGGGCGCTATGCATAAGCGAATTAGTCCCTCAATCCAAAATTACCACCAGTGGAGGCTTATTACACCAGGACGTAGTCATAGCCAATAATGCAATACGTCTACGCATACGCCAATCGAAAACGGTTCCAGCGGGCAGGGGCACTTGGGTACTTCTACAACCCACAAATGGTACACTGAGTCGGGTAACATTAGTAAAAACATATATAACCAACAGATCGCAAAGTAATTTCTTCCTATCACACATTGATGGAACGCCATTATCAAGATACCAGTTCCAAGCTATATTTAATAAATGCATAACATCGGCAGGGAACCACCCCAAAGATTACAGGACACACTCATTCCGCATAGGCGCGGCCACGGAAGCAGCAAGCGCAGGTCTGTCAGAAACGGAAGTTCAGAGGATAGGGAGATGGCGATCCACGTGTTTGGCGAGATACATAAGACCGGACTTGTTATCCTAACGTGGTTTGTTTCTTTTACAGGTGACGCTAAGCCAACAGTGTGGGTGATAGGCCACTCGCATATATATTGGGCAGAAAAAAGGGCAAAAGTCCACCCAGGCGGGAGGAAATTAGAGTTTCATAACACATATTTCAATTGGAGAGGTATTAGAGGCCTGCTATGGCCACAGGTACTAATGTAGGTAATCAAGGTAGGGAGAGAGGCAAGAGGTCCGGTCATCTTAGTTATACAGGCCTGGGGAAACGACCTAGGTCATCACAAGAGCACATAACTAATGGCAATAATGAAACTAGACACTGAGTGCTTCAGAGAATTTTTCACAAAACTAACTATAGTATGGTCAGAGATTGTGCCGATAGCGGTATGGCAAAGTGCGCGAGACATCACGGCCATCGAACGGACAAGGCGGGTAATAAATATTCGGATGGCAAAATTTAGAAGAGGCAGAGGCGGTGTAGTGATACAACACCGACAACTGGAAGGAGATAAAGCAGACCTCATACAGCCCGACGGTGTTCACTTAATGGATATTGGACTGCACATATTCCTGTCAGGACTCCAGGACTGACTGGAACAAGCGTTAAGAGTGATGGATGGGGGTCAGAGTCCTGCATACGAGTACGCAGGATCCTCCGTGGCCTGGAAATAGAAAGGACATGTTGGAGAGTTACACTTGTTGGCCAACTTGCCGGTGTGGAGATCCAGGGCATGCTGCAACAAGCTGAATTATTTTAGAAATAAAATGCCTTTCTAATGGAATGAGTATAAAGAGTTAATAAAGCTGTGACCGATCCTCACCCATCCAGTTGTAAGTTACATTATTGTATTGTCAAGGAAAGGGGGGCAGTAGGGGGGCTGAGCGTCTGGGTTTGTTGGGGGTCCCCACAGTCTGCCTAGGCTAGATTCATTTAAAAATACTTGTTAGATTCACAAGCGGTGCAGCTTGCTTCACAGCTGGGCTACTACGCCTAAAGTATTGCCTAGGCTATATGCAGTTAAAAATTCTACGCTGACTAGCAGACACTGAAGCTTTGGAGCAGACCTCTGAGTAAACAGCTCTTCAGACTCAACCATCTGTGTTACCCCAAGCCATAGTGTATGTAGTTTCTTACAGTTAAAAGGGGGGGGAGCGACCTAACCCTCCTGGAATTGACGATTCCAACATCACGTAAAACACAGCAAGGGGACTCCAAAAAGAGTCTCCATTTTTTCCAAAAATTGTGGCACAGACACCACTTAAGTGGCATCAATTGCCCAGAGTTGCTTAAAACGGTTGGTGAGGTGATTTTACCAAATCCTCAAGCTTTTAGTCTCCCCAGAATGACACAGGGGTAGAAAAGTCCTTGCAGATCCATGATTTGTTCATCTTTATGAACGTGAGTCTGTCTACATTCTCAGTGGACAGCCGCGTGCACTTATCTGTCAGCACACCACCAGCAGCACTGAACACACGTTCAGAGAGAACGCTGGCTGCAGGGCATGACAAGATCTCCAAGGCGTGAGTGGCGAGCTCCGGCCATTTTTCCAGATTGGAAGCCCAAAATGAGCAAGGGTCCAGTGACACAGTCATAGCTTCGATGTTCACTTGGAGCTACTCCTGTACCATCCTCTCTAGGCATTGACTATGTGTCAGACTTCTTGTCTCCTGTGGCCTTGCAAAGGATGGTCTAAAAAAGTGGTGAACCGATTCCACAAAATTGCTGTTACCAGCAGATACTGTGTTACTGTAACGGTTTGAGTGATGAAGACTCGACAGTCCCACGGTTTGCAAGTTAGAACTGTGAGATTCACTACGTGCACCACTGGTGTTTTGTGGAAAAGCACATGTAAGATTCTGCAACAGCCTCTGCAGATACTTCTGCATGTGTGAATCCTTTTCTATGGCAGGAATTATTTCGGCAAATTTACTTTTGTACCTGGGATCTAAGAGTGTGGCAACCAAGTAGTCGGGATTACTTTGAATTCTGACAATCCGAGGGTCATGTTGCAGGTAGTGCAGCAAGAAGGCACTCATGTGTCTTGCGCATCCAGGAGGACCAAGTCCTTGTTGTGTTGGTAGCGAGGTAAGAATCATGCTTCCTTCCTCTGTCCTCTCCCCCTAACCTCGCACAACAGAAATGTGATAAAGGTCTCCCTCATCTGATGAGTCTTACATGCCCATCGCCAGTTCGTCCTCCACTTCTTCCTCGGCTCCTGCACCTTCCTCAACAGTTTGGCTGCTACCATGCACCCTGGTTAATCCCTCTCCCCCACCCTCCCATGCCAGCCGCCTTAGTGCTGCCGACCGTCTGGACCTTGGAGATGTTATCCCTTCCGCATACGACTCCTCCTCTACTTCCTCCACCTCCTCTTGTCCCACCACCTGACACTGAATTCTGTTTAACGTGTGCTCCAGCAAGTAAATCACAAGAATAGTCATGCTGATAATGGCATCGTCGTCAGCACTAAACATCTTCATCGCCATTTCAAAACTGTGCAGAAGGGTGTGTGGTGCCCCTGAGGGTTCAGTCTCCACAGAGGTACTGCATCTCACCCAGAGGTGGTATCTCACACTCAGGTAAGGAAGGAGTATGGCTCGGGACCCTAACACTTGCATCCAACACATACCCGCAGTGGGGGTAGGGCGAGATTGCTCCTAAGGGAGAGCACAGTCCCAGGTCCCTAGCTGGTGGGAGGGTCCTATGTAGTGGGTGTGGGTGGAGAAAGCAGCTTAGGGGAGCACATGACAGGGAGAGTATAAATAGGAAGCCATCTTAGAAAGAGCAAGCCAGTCAGAGGAGGAGAAGTGACAGGAGCAGAGGCTCTGCATGAGCTCTGCTCCGGAGGCGGGCCTAGCATGAGAGGCCCAGGACTGAAGGAGAGAAGAGAGGAGTGGGGGCAGGAAGACTCCAGGAACCGAAGGGACCCTAGAGGTACGGGCCGTGCAGAAGGCCACCCGTACGCCCGCTGCTACCAGGAGGTAGAGGGGTCAGGCCAGATAAGGGGAACCGGTCCCTCAACTAGGGGAGAAACAGCAAGGTTCAACTAGAAACCGGAGGCTGCAGCATTTCATGTACTGCAGGCCAAAGTCCACACCAGTCTCACTAAGAAGGTAGCCATATAGGACCCAGGGGACGGAACACACGTCGCCCGCCAAGGCCCGAGGATACCGGATAGAAGTGTCACTGGTTGTGAGGTGCAGGGAGAAGGCCAGAGAAAGGACACACAGAAGGGGGTCCTGCTAAGTACTCCGGAGCTATCTGGGGGTGGACTGAGCCCCTCACTGAGTACGCACAGCACGACGGGGGAGATTGCTCTGGTACCTGTAATCTGGACTGCAACAACTGTGAGTAAAGATCTTGGGACTGCATCACACGGACTCTGTGTTCATTACTGACTCCCTGCACTACAACCACCATCATCCACCCACACTGCCCTGAAGCTACACTCTTCCTGTGGGGAGTAATAATACCATTGCTGCAAAACCACCAGCTTCAGAGGACTGTTCCGCAGCGGCGGCCCCTTTGGCCGCACTCCATAGGTGGCATAGTCGGACATTATAAAACCCATATATACAAATTACCCTTGGATTGAGCGCCCTGGGTCACGGACCGGGTCGCCGCCACAGTGACTACAACCCCCAGCGTCTACCGGCCCGGCTCCGTGTACCCCACGGCCCAGGGAGCGCGTCAACTTCATAGGTCCCTGATCTGAGACCACTCCTGCAGCGTGATTTGCCCCACCTCTGAATCTCGTTGGCCCAAGCTATACGTCAGAACGTATTGCACCAGGGCTTGTCGGTGCTGCCACAGTCGCTGCAACATGTGCAGAGTTGAATTCCACCGTGTCGGCACATCGCATTTCAGCCGGTGAACAGGCAGGCCCAACGACTTCTGTAGAGATGTAAGTCGTTGAGCTGCGGGATGCGAATGGTGGAAGTGAGCACACAGCGATGGTGACCTCTGCAGAAGGCCATCTAGTCCGGGATAGTGGGCTAAAAATTGCTGGACAACCAGGTTCAACACGTGAGCCATACAAGGCACGTGTGTGACATTGCCCCGGTGAAGGGCCGCACCCAGGTTTGCAGCGTTGTCGCACACGGCCTTCCCTGGTTGCAGGTCCAGTGGAGACAACCATTCATGAAACTGGGTCTCCAGAGCTGACCACAACTTCTCAGCTGCGTGACTCACATTTCCCAGACATTTCAAAGTAAACACCGCCTGATGCCGTTGAGCCCTGCTGCCAGCATAGTAAGGAGGTGTGCAGGATTCCTTCTGCGCAGTTAGAAAGCGGGTGGCATTACCAGACAGGCTTTGGGTGCAGGTGGAGGACCGAGAGGAGGTTGAGGAGGCAGAAGCAGTGGAGGAACTTCTAGATAAAGAGGATTGACGCACAACTCGTGGGGACGGCAAGACTTGGACAGCAGCCACTTGTCCTGCTGTCATCATAGTTACCCAGTGCCCAGTCAGCGACATGTAACGCCCCTGTCCATGCTTACTCGCCCAAGTGTCTGTGGTGAAATGCACCCTTTCACACACAGAGTTTCTCAAAGAAGCGGTGATGTTGTGTGCGACATGCTGGTGGAGCGCAGGCACACCTTTCTTTGAGAAGTAGTGCCGACTGGGCATCTGGTACTGGGGCACTGCGACGGACATAAGGTCTCGAAAATCCTCTGTATCCACCATGCGGAAAGGCAGCATTTCTGTAGCCAACAGCTTGCAGATGGTGAAATTCAACCTCTTAGCTTTGTCATGGCTAGGAGGAAATGGTCTTTTACTTGTCCACATCTGAGGGACCGAGGGCTGGCTGTTGTGCTTAGATGGGGTTGAGTGGGGTGTCCCCGGCAAACTTGCCGGTCTGTGAGGAAGATGCAGGCGGGGAAGTTAGGTTGCCTTGATCCAAAGGTGGTGCTCTCGATGTCGGAGAGCGCTCAACAACAGCTGGTGTTTCCACTTCCAAATGAAATGATGACCTGCCAATCACACTGGCTGTTGCGGGTAAAGAGGTGGCAGGTTTGCGTCCAAAAACATGTGTGACTGCTGTCCCCCCAGTCACAGAGGATGAAGAGACCGCGGATGCACAAGATGGGGCAGACGGTGGTTGGCATGGCCCGCTAGGCCGCATTGTAGCACAGTGAGATTCCCACTGCAACTTATGCTTCATATCCATGTGACGGTTCATGCATGAAGTACTCAAACTATGGATTTTTTGGCCTCTACTTAGCTTTTGGTGACAAATATTACAGATGACACGAGTTGGGTCATCCTTATCGATCTGAAAAAATACCCAGGCTATGCAAGGCTTAGCACCCATGCGACCTGAAGAGCCACTACGACTTGTGGTCAGAGGCAGAGTTGTGGTTGAGGATGCAGTTGTTGACGTGCTTCCAGTACTCCGTCTCTGTCCAGGAAGGCGCAACCTAACCTCGTCGTCAATAGCATCTGTGATGCCCAGCTGCGCTTGGTATCACAGATCCTAGAAGAGTGCATTGATGGAATCCTCCACAAGAGGCCCCCATAAACATTCACACATCTCCACCTTCCACCTCAGACCAGCAGAGGTAGCCCGTTAGGGATATAAATAGGGAAGGTGGAGCTAGGCAATTCAGTTCCTCTGAAGAGTTCCTGCAGTAGAGAAGCCTAAGAGAGGTCAGTGTGCAGTGGAGCTCAGTCTAGTCTAGAGAACTCAGTTAATAGTTCAGCAGTGGAGCACGAGGCTCCTGTTAGCTAGATTCAGGGAGCCCAGTTAGAGCTTAAGGTGTGCCGGCGCCATAAGATTGGTGAAGCACGGCAAGTTGCCGTTAGTGTGTATAGCCTAGTGAGGGCCAGAGTAGGCCGAAGGCGAGTGCAGAGTTAGTACATAGGGGGCAGAGGAGCTTAACCAGCTCACCCCGAAGCATTTACCGGACACCGGATCCGAGTTTACCGGGATCTCTATGACCCAGTAAGGCATAACCGGAATCCCTGGAGAACTACAAGTCCCAGGATCGCTAAGGTGCTGATACATAACAGAACCAGGAGACGCTTAGGCCCCGCATACTGGGAGTGTGAACTACAAGACAAGGCCCTACCACAAGGTCAGCCAGCGCAGGACAGAGACAAAGTTAGGCCTAGCTCCAAGCAGGTCAGAAACTTACTACGCAGAGGAAAGAAACAGGAGGCCCTACACCCGCTCATTGGGGAGGATCCTGATATGCACCCTTCACCCTACAGTGCTCCGGGATGTGCCTGAATTTCCACCAGTAAAAGGGTCTCGCCTGTCCTGCATTCCCCCTGCATACGCTGCCCTGAGGCCTAGCTCCACCTGTGGGGAGCTATACCATCGAGCTGCCTTATCACCGGCCTCAGTGGACTACTGCAGCGCTGGTGCTTCTCACCAGATACTACAGGTGGCGTCACGAACTCTTATAAAATTAACAATTATCCACCCTTTTAAAGACTGACACCAGGGTACGGGCCCGGGATCCGACCACCGCGACATCCCAAAGGCCAGGCAAAGGCCCGGGTACCGAGTCATCCCCATCCCCTGGGCTAGTCACATCCTCCTCCACCTCCTCTGCTGACCTCATCGACTGGCTGACTGTGGGTTGACAGTAAGTGGGATCTCCAACCTCGTCATCATCACCCTGTGTGTTCTCACACCCGTCGTCCTCAGAGCCAACCTCTTCCTGCCCTGACCGAAAAGTCAAGTTGTCGCTCCAATCAGGTATTGGAGTCTCATCATCGTCTTCCTCATTGTCTCCACCAACAAGAGTTACAGTTTGGGAACGAGGGTCTACATTATGCTCAGAACCTTCTTCATCTGGTCCTGGATCCGACTCATAAAGATTCTGGGCATCAGTGCAGATCATTTCCTCGTCTGGATTAACAGAAGCTCTGGAGCAGACCTCTGTTTCCCAGGCTATAGTATGAGTAAACAACTGTGCAGACTCAACCATCTGTGCTACCCCATTCTCAGATGGGCAGCTGGAGACTTGGGAGCTGTGAGGAAGCAAGTGCGATTGGGGTGACACCTCTGAGGACTGGAGTATTTGTGATGTTGAAGTTGAGGTGGAGGAGAGCCCACTTGAAGGAGCACTTGATATACGTTGAAGCACCTGCTGTTTTTGTGCCTCATCTGGAATTTGTAGCGATGGGCGTGTCCGTAAGAAAGGGATCGTATCACATTGTCCACGAAAAGAAGTAGACATCTTAGTTTGGCTGGATGATGGTCTTTCTTCTGCAGATGTTTCTCCCCCCCCACCGTGGGGGGGCTCGACCCACCAGCGGACAGGCACCAGTATTGAGAGAGGGGGGCTGGCCGTCAGGGTCCACCGCAGCTCTGGCACAAACCCGGCGACACGGAGGTCGCACGGGCAGGAACGGACTGGCTGTGTCGGCTTCGCACTTTTTTGGTTTTAGAAGGGCATGACATGCCGATATCTGTGTCTCCCCCTCCTTTTACTCCTCCACCTCTTTTCTTTTCGCATGACTATATGTACTTGTCACTTTTCCATGTGTTAGTTGTGTCTTCTGAGCAGTTTGTCAGCTTTTGGACACCTTTGAAGGTGTTTTCTATGTGTTTCTATGTGTTTTTGTTCCTGCCATTGGTTTTAACGGTGTTCGACGAACAGTTCGACGAACAGTTCGGCGAACATACGGGTGTTCACCGAACCGAACTCGAACACTACCGGGGTGGCTCAACACTCTCCAGTAATACAGTAGACATGTTTTGTATGCTTTTTATGTGTGAAATTAGAAATAATTAGTATATAAATTGTTTACCACGATTCTGCCTCTCAGTACCAACTTTAAGACTATAAAATAGTTGTTTATTAAAGAGAACCCCAAACTAAGGGTCCCTTTGCACAATAAATAGCTGTTGACAAAACAATGGTTAGGCTGATTGTGCGGCCAGCATCTCTCCTGGTTTCCTCCATATACGGGAGTGCTTGTTGTCTCTATGAGTGAGCCGCTACCTGACTCCTCTGACAGCGGCTTATCTTACCAAGAGCAAAAGGATCAGAAGTCCAAAACTGGACATGCCAAATCCTTACGCAACATCATCTGTCGAGGGACAGTTGGTTGTCCACCCTTACACATTAGATTGTCGGCCGGTATGGGGGCTTTAAGGCATACTGTTCAGTTTTCCGGTAACGTTTGGGAGAGATACACCTAACACTTAGTACTTTTTAGCAACCTTCCTGGATAGAAAAAGAGTAAATTTAACTGAGAACAGTTTCTTAACACTCCGTTTGAGAAATTCATCCATCATCTCTGTTTTTCTTCCCAACAGCAGAAGTGTTCATAAGCATAATCACATTCTCCTTGGTTGTATGGAGCCAGAGGCCACAAGTAAACTGTTTTATTCCAGTCTGCATTAACTTGCATCTTTGCAAAATATATACACAAGAGAGCACATGTCAACTCAGTGTAGTGCATACATATACAAAAGTGCACATTGTCTCGCTCTCCCTCAATGTTTATATATTTCCTGCTCAGTACTTCTTTTATGGAAAAATTATATTTCTGAATTTTTTTCCTTTTTAATCACTCATTTGGAATGCCTCAGGATGCTGTAACCTTTGCGTTCATAATAAAACTTACCATAGAGATTGTAATTCTTCTCTTCCTGCATTTCAGCTTATCACGAAGTGAATAACGAGGGACTCAAACTTTATTAAGTTATTTATGGCAGTTTTTTATTTCAGTCATTTAAAAGCAATCTGAAGCCTATGAAACAGTAAACGAAAAGCTTGGAAATCTTGGAGAATGTGGTTTCTATTTGCATATATATCATATATATTAGAGATGAGTAAGGATGCGCAAGCCCGAACGGTAAAGTTCAGGGTCCTTACCGAACACCTACTGTTTGTGCATGGACCCAGTGTAGCCAATCAACAAGATTTGCCGGTGTGAGCACTTTTGGCTCAATCACAGCCATGACAAGTATTGGCATGGCTGTGATTGGTCGGGGCACACTGTGTAAAAAAATAAATAAATAAACATGCGGTCCGTTCTATTTGTTCTAACCAGTGCAAGTAAAGCTGACAGGGGGAAAAGCCGGGCAAAGCGCCAGAATTGATGCATCTAATAGATGTACCTTTTCTGGGGCTGCTCCGGGCTGCTATTTTGAGACTGGGGAGGGCCAATATCCATGGCCCCTTCCCAGTCTGAGAATATCAGCCCCCAGCTGTCAGCTTTATATTGACTGGTTATCAAAAATAGAGGGGTCCCACACCGTTTTTTTCAATTATTGACATAATAATTTTTGACAACCAGCCAAGCTAAAGCAGAGAGCTGGAAATATTCCCCACCCTTTTTTACCTTTGATTTGAATCCTTTGTGCTACTGTAAAGTGACCACAGACGGTAGCCATTACCGAGCTGCTGCCTCACATAGCCCCTGCACTTTACAGGAAAATCATATCCCAGTCCCAGTGTGCTGCCAAGTGTGGGGTGCATCACACTCAGGTGTAGGCCACAGGCTTTCACTGTCTCCAGACATCCATCTTCAGGAGCTGCCGCACATTACCCAGGGGACACACAGTTCATATTAACCAGCAATAGTTTACAGGACAGTTTAAATTCATCAGTTTGTAACGCACAGTATCGGGCAGAACACTTCTTGTTCCTTGTTTCCTTAACACAGTATGTTTCCTTAGCACAGTCCTTTTCCAGCATTACTATCCATTCCACCTGCACTATCCCTACATTGGCTACTCCTGTCTGCCACAGGGATTTGCTGTCCAGTTCCACAGTGCATCCAGCATCCGTTACCTTTCCTTTTTGTGGTTTCACATTCATCGTCCCCTGTACACCAGAGGATAAGGCACTCCTCCTAGTACCTGTACTGAGCCCTGAGCTCCAGACGTTGCAGGAATGTCCGCAAGGGATTCTAGTATGGCCTCCCACCGCCATGAACGATAGTTCCTTGCTGCCACTAGCAGCCCGCTCACTTGAACATTACCTTGGTTACTGCATGTCCCTATCTGACTAACTATCAGGAAGTAGTCTGCTTTTTATTAGCATTATCCCCATCCCATTGTGGGCTAGTCCCAAACATTAACCAAACCATATCCTATGCCCCCAGCTAACTACAGTTACTATCTTACACCAGTGTGTACTAAGCCTATTGCCTTTATCTTATGTCCTAGGTATTAATCTATATATTACCCTATTCTGTACACTACTATCTCACAGTCTATTTACAATATACATGTTACACTTATGTACTACCTCAACATTACTCATGCTCTATACATTATCATATCACAATATATTACATGAGATATACAAAAGATGCATAACACTATATACATGACTCAACTGGTGTCTTCAGTGGTAGGTGTGCGTTAGTACAGTCTACCACTCTTACACTACAGTAGTTCTTCTGTAAGATTAGACCAGAGAGATTAGACCTAGCACCCCATGCTCATCAATGAGTCTCACGCGCCCATAACCCTGTTGCCTGTTAGTGAGATGGCCATGAGATATTGTGACCCAATTATCTAGCCATCACAAATTTATCTTTGACAAGTCAGTTGAATACTGATCTCGCCTATTTTTCATTCTGCTTTATTATTCACTTCTAGATTTAGTATTCCTTTAATGAGGTAATTGGTCTATCACCTACTGATGTCATGCTTTCTTAGCTAATTCACTCGTCCTGTTTTTTTAATGTTGCAGACACTTGGGAATGAAAAAAGGTTTCACATTTCAGTTCAATTGGATCATGAAAGATATTTAATTATAAATGACATTGCTCTAAACATATAGAAACGCACACTCCTCGGAGCAATAATTGTTCTTAAGAACATATAGATTTGTTTACAAAGAGTTATGGATTTTATTTCAGTCTCAGCATTCTTTAAGCTGCTTAATTGGTATGCAGAGGAAGATGACGACGTATAACACTTCAATGCACCTTTATAGCCTAGTACGTCTCAGATTGAAAATGAAATGAGGGACTTCAACTGTGAAAGGAAGCAGACTCAGAATGGAGCAAGAAGTGGCTAGAGTCATCTGAATTTCCATTCCAAAAGACTGTGAGGCTGGAGACCCAGGTAGTGATATATTAATTCACACTCACATCCTGTATTTTACAGGGCAGCGCTATGACATAAATCAATAGCAGAATGGGCTTTTCTTACCTCCCTCCTCTAAAACAAAATTGTGCTGTATTGTGATATATGAGTATCTGAAAAGTCTAGTTTGGAGGGATGTAAAAATAGATTGTACCATGTTAATAATAATTATAATGTTACAATTGGATTAAGTCTGGTGACAGTATAATAACTTGCTATGTAGAAAAGAAACCAGTGCAGCCTTACACAAAAATTACATGTACTTAGATCATTGTACTAAATAAAAGACATATATAGGCATGATTTTATGTTCTATTTCATTAGTCGTCTGGACTATTATAGTGTTATTACTAAGGACTTTCATGCTTTACCTTACATTAACAAAAATGTCTGCCGCCTTGATAACTTCGTTATCTTTTATACAGGTCTAGCAGAACAGAATCTGTCATTTTGTAATTTCCTTTGAATGCCATAACTTACTGATAGTTGAAAACTTAAAGGGAACCTATCTCCACATTTGACCTACTGTATCTAAACTATTAATATGGGCATACGAGTTATAGACTGCTGAAATAAGTGATACATGTATGCCTCATATCAGATGCCTTGTTGATAAATCAACTTTTATCACTTTATGCAAATGACCTCTTACAGGCTATTGGAAGGATGTTCTCTGGAAGATAACTCTGCCACCAGAGATTATTATAGTAGAAGAGGGTGTTACCAGTGTGATGTGTAATGATTACCAGTGTTACCAGTATGATGTGTGATGGCCGCTCTCTGCTCTCTTTATCTCACTGCAGAGCTGTGTGTGATTATACCTGACACATCTGCAGGCTCCTCTCACTGCAGAGCTGTGTGTGATTATACCTGACACATCTGCAGGTTCCTCTCACTGCAGAGCTGTGTGTGATTATACCTGACACATCTGCAGGCTCCTCTCACTGCAGAGCTGTGTGTGATTATACCTGACACATCTGCAGGCTCCTCTCACTGTAGAGCTGTGTGTGATTATACCTGACACATCTGCAGGCTCCTCTCACTGCAGAGCTGTGTGTGATTATACCTGACACATCTGCAGATTCCTCTCACTGCAGAGCTGTGTGTGATTATACCTGACATATCTGCAGATTCCTCTCACTGCAGAGCTGTGTGTGATTATACCTGACATATCTGCAGGTTCCTCTCACTGCAGAGCTGTGTGTGATTATACCTGACACATCTGCAGGCTCCTCTCACTGCAGAGCTGTGTGTGATTATACCTGACACATCTGCAGGCTCCTCTCACTGCAGAGCTGTGTGTGATTATACCTGACACATCTACAGGTTCTTCTCAGCTTCCGTCTCACAGGCAGAAAGGCTACAATACAGCAGAGTGCAGAGAGCTGCAAAAAATGTATTTGCGAAAAGCCAAATTTAATTTATTCTGCTCTGTGTGTGTTACTTGTCTCACACTGGTAACTCCTCCTTTTATTTATAATAAGTCCTGGAGGCAGATTCTCATGCAAATCAGTCCAGCCCATAGTCTGGAAGAGGTCATTTACATATAAGAAAAATGTGGATTTCTCTGTAATAAGACCTCAGATCACAGATAGCAAGGTATCATTTCATTTTGCTTTCTAAGACCTGCATGCCCATATAGACAGGTTAGGAGGGTTAATCCTACTGATGGATTCCTTTTAAAGGGAAACTGTCATGTAAAAAAACAATATTAACCTGCGATATGGGGTTAATCTGTAGGTTTATAGCATTCTAAAGCATCCCGGCACCCACACTGCTGCTCACTGAGAGCCCCGATGCTGGAAGGAAATTAAATGTATTCCTTTCAGCAGCTTCTGACTTTCAGCTAGAGCGGTACAGCCGGCACAGCTATAGTCATCACTCAGTACATAGTGAGAGGCAGCTACAACCATGCCCTGACAATGACTGACAGCCGGCTCTAATGTTGAGCTAGATGTCAATCAGTGAGGGGCTTGGTTACAGAGGATTCTCACTATGCATTGAGAGGTGACTGAAGCTGATTTAGCCGCACCCCTATAACTGAAAGACATACTAGGCAGTGTGGTCTGTTATACTGGTGAGTATGGGTACTCTTGCACTACTGCACTTTAATATACTTGAGGGTTTCCTTGTGGTGTGGTGAAACTCTGGCTGGGTCATTCTAGCGGCATTATTTTCTTTCTCTCAAACCAATTCAATCACCTGACTTGAATCCAATAGAAAATTTATGGAAGGAACTAAAGCTCAGAGTTCATAGAAGGAGCCTATGGAGCCTTCAGGATTTGTTTCTGTGGAAGAATGGGCCAAAATCACACCTGAGCAATGCATGTGACTAGTTTCTCCATACAGGAGGTGTCTTGAAGCTGTTATCACCAACAAAGGCTTATAATGCGAATTATTAAATAAATTTCAGTAACCATGTTCAATACTTTTTTCTTGTGTCATTTCTCATTATTACACATTCAACCCATGGCAAAAATTATGGAATCACCGGGCTCGGAGGATCTTCATTCAGTTGTTTAATGTTGTTGAAAAAAAGCAGATCACAGACATGGCACAAAACTAAAGTCATTTCAAATGGCAACTTTAGGGCTTTAAGAGACACTAAAAGAAATCAAGATTAAAAATGTGATACTCAGTAAGGGTAATTTTTTTCAGACCAAGCAAAGGGAAAAAATTATGGAATCACTCAATTCTGAGGAAAAAATTATGGAATCATGAAAAACAAACACACAATCGAACACTCCAATATATCGCTAGTATTTTGTTGCACCACCTCTAGATTTAATAACAGTTTGCAGTCTCTGAGGCATGGACTTAATGAGTGACAAACAGTACTCTTCATTAATCTGGCTCCAACTTTCTCTGATTGCTGTTGCCAGATCAGCTTTACATGTTGTAGCCTTGTCATGGACCATTTTCTTCAACTTCCACCAAAGATTTTCAATTGGATTGAGATCCGGACTATTTGCAGGCCATGACATTGACCTTCTGTGTCTTCTTTTAAGGAATGTTTTCACAGTTTTTGCACTATGGCATTATCATCTTGAAAAATGATGTCACCATCCCCAAACATCCTTTCAATTGATGGGATAACAAAACTGTCCAAAATATCAATGTAAGCTTGGGCATTTATTGAAGATGTAATGACAGCCATCTCGCCACTGCCTTTACCTGACATGCAGCCCCATATCATCAATGACTGTGGAAATTTGCATGCTCTCTTCATGCAGTCATCTTTATAAATCTCATTGGAACGGCACCAAACAAAAGTTCCAGCATCATCACCTTGCAGATTCGCGATTCATCACTGAATATGACTTTCATCCAGTCATCCACAGTCCACGATTGCTTTTCCTTAGCCCATTGTAACCTTGTTTTTTTCTGTTAAGGTGTTAATGATGGCTTATGTTTTTCTGTATGTAAATCCCATTTCCTTTAGGCTATTTCTTACAGTTTGGTCACAGACATTGACTCCAGTTTCCTCCCATTCGTTCCTCATTTGTTTTGTTGTGCATTTCCTGTTTTGGAGACATATTGCTTTAAGTTTCCAGTCTTGACACTTTGATGTATTCCTTGGTCTACCAGTATGTTTGCATTTAACAACCTTCCCATGTTGTTTGTATTTGGTCCTGATTTTAGACACAGCTGACTGTTTACAACCAACATCTTTTGCAACATTGCGTGATGACTTACCTTCTTTTAAGAGTTTGATAATCCTCTCCTTTGTTTCAATTGACATCTCTCGTGTTGGAGCCATGATTCATGTCAGTCCACTTGGTGCAACAGCTCTCCAAGGTGTGATCACTCCTTTTTAGATGTAGACTAACGAGCAGATCTAATTTGATGCAGGTGTTAGTTTTGGAAATGAAAATTTACAGGGTGATTCTATAATTTTTTCCTCAGAATTGAGTGATTCCATAATTTTTTCCTTTGCTTGGTCTGAAAAACATTACCCTTACTGAGTATCACATTTTTAATCTTGATTTCTTTTAGTGTTTCTTAAAGCCCTAAAGTTGCCATTTGAAATTACTTTAGTTTTGTGCCATGTCTGTGATCTGCTTTTTTTCAACAACATTAAACAACTGAATGAACATCCTCCGAGCCCGGTGATTCCATAATTTTTGCCAGGGGTTGTACCTTCATTTACCTTCCTGTGTGGATTGGATGGGTTGTTACTGACATCTGGTGAGAATTTTATGTCAATAGCACCGTTAAAAATATATTTACTTAGAAAATTGGTGACTTATTCAATACTTATTTGTTTCACCCGCTGTTTGTGAATTTATATAAATTAAAAATAAAATGTAACCAACTTAAAGTCCATTTACATGATTTTGCTGCATTAGATGACAACTGATTGGTGAATATTTTTACTGATTGGTGGTCATTTAATATTCTTTTTACAGAAGCAGACAGCACTTCAGATATCCACTGAATGGTATGTAATAGATCATTTAGTGTGCATAGCCTACCATTGTTCTTGGCAGCGCAGATCATGTTTACAAAGGATGACATCATTTTACAAAGGATTTATGATCTTTAATTCAAATCAGAGGATCATTTCACCAGACGAAAAAGCATTTATTTGGTTCATCAAGTAATTAAGAGCCTGCTTAGACTTAAATATTATCATAAGCAAGCATTCATAGAAACACTAATTCAAGATATTCTTGCAGCGTAAATGGACCTTAAAGGGGTTGCCTGGTCTAAAATGATAAGTCTGCAGTCACTGTATGTGACTGCAGACTTAAGAATTCCACCAGTGCACACACTGTGCGCTTCGAGGACTCGCCAGTTTTTGAGCCGGGACTGGTAGGTACGTATGCGTTATACATACTCCCGGTCAAAGCCCGTCTAGTGGGCACAGCCCCTCTCCATACACTAGTATTAGAAGAGACTGCGCCTCGTCTAGTTACATGGCTGTCTAGAGGGCACAGCCGTCTAGTGGACGCAGCCTCGCTCCATACAAGTGTATGGATCGAGGATGCGCCTACTAGACGGGCTCTGGCCGGGAGTATGCATGACGCGTACATCACCGATGTTCCCAGCTCAGAAACCGATTAATCCTCGCAGCACACAGTGCGTGCGGTGGGGGGATTCATAAGTCTGCAGTCACACAGAGGGACTACAGAATTATTTTAGACTGGACAACCCCTTTTAGCCTTTGTGCAACTATAGTGAGTCAAGTTTGCCAGATACTGACACTGTAGGAAGATGCACAGCATGCTGGATTCCCATAATTCACAATTAAGACTGGAATACTACTCAAGAGTAAGGTCCTTTACAGGCCAGTAAATCAGAATTATTCAGTTTGCTTATTTAAAGTTAATCTGTCATCATCTGATAGTAGCCTGATGTAGGGATAGAGACCCTGATTCCAGCTATGTTAAGTCCTGGGCCTCTTCACTCTATTTTTTTATAAAATCTTTTTTTTTATGTACTGCAGATCTGCCAGTGCTATGAATACTGAGCTCTGTGTAACCCCTGTAACCCAGCAGGTGTACTAGTCCTGTAGTGATAATTGCCTGATGATAAAACAATGAATGTATCAAAACTACAGCAACAGCCCAGTAAGTGACATCACCAGAATCATTGAATTGTATCTACATTATGCTACTCTCAGATTAGACAGCAGAAACCTGGTGACAGATTCCCTTTAGGTAAAATTGACATATGTTTCTTAGTGACAGATGCTCTTTAACAGTGTCTATGATATAGCTCTGCACTGGTGTATTCTCCTAGCCCAGCCCCATTTTAATCACCTCCCCTTTGATACCTCCAGGTCACTTGTTCCTGCTTCCTGCTCCTTTCCATTCACCTCTTTCTCTCCATCCAGCTAATGTGATTTGTCTTCTTTTCTCTCTTATTGCTGCATCACTGCACATCTCACTTACTTTGTCCCTTCCTTCTAATTATCATGCTCTTCTTCCCTCCTCCTGCTCCTGGAGGGCTGAGAGAGAACTGCGGCATCGTCACAAGGCTGATCCAGGGGCAAAACTGAAAAAGGTTCAGATTGTCGGAATTCTGAGATAAACTGCAGACCAAGATGCTGTATGGCAGATATGGCGCTGGTGGGGCCCCTTCATTTTCTGAAATTGCTGGGCGCATATTGCAGTACCAGCTGTACTGTTCTGATGGCTGCCCTGACATTGTGGTAAATTGTGCTTTGGATGAATTTGTTCAAAAGAATTTAAATGAACTAATCTCTTCAGGTTTCAAGTGCCAGGTATAAAACCAATATTATATGTTCTCTTGTAGTAAAGCACACATTGCTTCTTAAAATTGTGTGAGATGAAACTATATCCATGAACTAATAAGAATCACTCAAGTGCTTGCACTAATTTATAATTCTATAATGGGCTGCATTATGATAACTGTTCCATGAAATATAATGATTTCCTCCAAAGAATTAAAATAATGTTGGTAAATACAGCAATGGTGTTATCTTATCTTTGTGTACATGCTGAGAATGGCTCTACCAAGTAACTTTAAAGAAGCACTCCCATCAAAGTTTTTATCCCCTTAATAAATTTCAGTCATCTTATTACAGTTGTGTGAAAAAGTGTTTGACCCTTCCTGATTTTTCTTATTCTTTTGCATGTTTGTCACACTTAAATGTTTCAGATCACAAAACAAATTCAAATATTAGACACAGAAAACGCAGGTAAACACAAAATGCAGTTTTTAAATGAAGGTCTTTATTATTAAGGGGAAAAGAAATCCAAACCTACATGGCCCTATGTGAAAAAAGTGAATGACCCCCTTCCCCTCTTAAAACATAAATCAATTGTGGTTTATCACATCTTTGTGAAGCTGAGTTCAATTTCTCTACCAACACACAGGCCTGATTACTGCCACACCTGTTCTCAATCAAGAAATAGCTTAAATATGACCTGCCTGACAAAGTGAAGTAGACCAGAAGATTCTCAAAAGCTAGACACCATGCTGCGATGCAAAGAAATTCAGGAACACATGAGACACAAAGTAATTGAGATCTATCAGTCTGAAAAATGTAAAGCTATCTTTAATAGCAACTTTAAAAGAACTGCAGGCCTCACTTGCCTCAGTTAAGGTCAGTGTTCATGACTCCACCATAATAAAGAGACTGGGCAAAAATGGCATACATGGCAGTGTTTCAAGACAAAAACCACTGCTGATCAAAAAGAGCATGGACTGACGAGACAAAAGTAGATCTTTTTGGAAGGTGTATGTTCCATTACATCTGTTGCAGAAGTAGCACAGCATTTCAGAAAAGGAACATCATACCAACAGTAAAATATGGTGGTGGTAGTGTGATGGTCTGGGTCTGTTTTGCTGCTTCAGGACCTGGAAAACTTGCTGTTGTAAATGGACCCATGAATTCTGCTGTCTACCAAAAAATTCTGAAGGAGAATTTCCGGCCATCTGTTCGTGACATCAAGCTGAAGTGCACTTGGGTTATGCAGCAGGACAATGATCCAAAACACACCATCAAGTCCACCTCTGAATGGCTTAAGAAAAACAAAATTAAGACTTTGCAGTTGCCTTGTCAAAGTCCTGACCTTAATCCGATTGAGATGTTGTAGCATGACTTAAAAAGGTGGTTCATGCTCAGAAACCCTCCAATATGGCTGAATTACAACAATTTTGCAAAGATGAGTGAGCCAAATTTCCTCCAGAGCATTGTAAAAGACTCATTGCCAGTTATTGAAAAGGCTTGATTGCAGTTTTTGCAGCTAAGGGTGGCTCAACCAGTTATTAGGTTTACGGGGCAATCACTTTTTCATACAGGGCCCTGTAGGTTTCTATTTCTTTTTCCATTTATAATAAAGACCTTAATTTAAAAACTTCATTTGGTGTTTATTTTTTTTATCTTTGCAGAATATTTAAGTTTGTTTTGTGATCTGAAACATTTAAGTGTGACAAACATGCAAAAGAATAAGAAATCAGGAGAGAGGCAAACACTTTTTCACACAACTGTATATAGCACTGTGTACTTACAATTTCTCATTTTGCCATCTTATCCCATTAATTCCTCTCTTTTCCATTAGATCTATGACATCACATGATTAAAAATGGACTAGCTGAATCCTTCTAAGCAAAATGTAGAAACCAGAAGTCTCTGCATGAATCATCATTAAAATTACAATTCTAAATCACTGCAAAGTCCATGGCAGTCCAGTTCCAACCCCTCTTCAACTATTGACCCAGCTGCTCTGCTCCTTCCCCCTGCTAGGGACTTTGCAGTAATGTAGAATTGTAGTTTTAATGATGACTCATGCAGGTAAACAAGACTTCCTGTTTCTACATAGCGCTTGGAAGGATTAAGCTTAGTGAATGTTTTTTTATTGATATCTGTTGTAGTTAACTTGTATTTCTCACATAACATTACAATATAGAGAGACAGGGGCAGACATATCAGGGGCCCAAGAGGTAAGGGGGTCATTTTAACCTCCCAGGGATTCATTGTCCACTCCCGGGACTGGCCACCTGTCCTTCATTTAACTCCATGTCTACCAACCTAGTGATGTCGGAAGACCAGACCCACTCCATGGTACCAGGCCCGAGCCTTAGGCTCCAGACGCTGTTGAAATGTTCATCAGGTATCTCAGTTTAGCTGCCCACAGCCCCTAAAGCTTGGCTCATTTTGCCCCTAGCAATCCATCGCACCTGAACCTCAACTCTCCTCCACACTTCACTGGCTGACACTGAACTCCCGCTAACCAAGAAGTGACCCCCTTCTGTTCAGCACTAGTGCCCTCCACTGGGCTAATCCTAACCTTAAAGGGGTTGTCTGGTCAAAAGTGATAAGCCTGCAGTCACTCTGTGTGACGGCAGAGTTATGAATGCCCCTAGTGCAGGCACTGTGGGCTGCGGGGATTCACCGGTTTCAGCCTTAGTAAGGAAGGGTATGTATAAGTTATACATACCCCCGGCCAGCTGTCGCCGCCTCGCTCCATACAAGTGTATGGAGATCGAGGCCACGCCCACTGGCCAGGGGTATGTACAGGGGGGGCTATTTATATGGATACACCTAAATTAAATGGGAATGGTTGGTGATATCAATTTCCTGTTTCTGGCACATTAGTATATGGGAGGGGTAAAACTTTTCCAGATGGGTGGTGACCATGGCGGGCATTTTGAAGTTGGCCATTTTGGATCCAACTTTATTTTTTTTAATGGGAAGAGGGTCATGTGACACATCAAACTTATTGAGAATTTCATAAGAAAAACAATGGTGTGCTTGGTTTTAATGTAACTTTATTCTTTCTTGAGTTTTTTTACAAGTTTATGACCACTTCTAAAATTTCGTTCAAAGTGCTGCCCATCGTGTTGGATTGTCAATGCAACCCTCTTCTCCCACTCTTGAGAAGAGGCTCTCCAAATACAACATGGTGTCTGCTCTCAATTCCAGTCAATTTTGCGTTCAAAAAGTCACACCATGCTCCTTCCCTTCTGAACCCTGCTGTGTGCCCAAACAGTGTATTTTCCCCACATATGGGGTATCGGCTTACTCAGGAGAAATTGCACAACAAATGGTTTGTAGCAATTTCTCCTGTTACTCTATTGAAAATGCAAAATTGGGGGCTAAAAAACATTTTTGTGGGAAAAGTGTGAAAATTTTATTTTTACGGCTCAATGTTATAAACTTCTGTGAAGCATCTGGGGGTTCAGGGTGCTCACCACACATCTAGATAAGTTACCTGAGGGGTCTAGTTTCCAACGTGGTGTCACTTGTGGGGTGTTTCCATTGTTTAAGCACATCAGAGGGTCTCCAAACGCAGCATGGAGTCCGCTAATTATTCAAGCAAATTTTACATTCAAAAAGTCAAATGGTGCTCCTTCCCTTCTGAACCTTGCCGTGAGCCCAAACAGTGGTTTTCTCCCACATATAGAGTATTGGCTTACTCAGGAGAAATTACACAACTAATGGTAAGGTGCAATTTCTCCTGTTACCCTTATGAAAATGCAAAATTGGGGACTGAAAAAAATTTTTGTGGGAAAAATGTGAACATTTTATTTTTATGGCTCAATGTTATAAACTTCTATGAAGCACCTGGGGGTTCAAGGTACTCACCACACATCTAGATAAGTTCCCTGAGGGGTCTAATTTCCAAAATGATGTCATTTATGGGGGGTTTCCACTGGTTAGGCACATCAGAGGCTCTCCAAATGCAACATGGCGTACGATAATTATTGAAGCAAATTTTACATTCAAAAAGTCAAATGGTACTATTTCCCTTCCGAACCCTGCTGTGCGCCCAACAGTAGTTTTCCCTAACATATGGGTTATCGTTGTGCTCAGGATGAATTGCACAACAAATTTTGGGGTCCATTTTTTCCTGTTACCCTTGCAAAAATAAAAAAAATTGGGTCTAAAGTAAAATTTTTGTGAAAAAATGTAAATGTTAATTTTTTTCCACATTCCAAAAACTCCTGTGAAGCACCTGAAGGGTTAATAATCTTCTTGAATGTGGTTTTGAGCACCTTGAGGGGTGCAGTTTTTAGAATGGTGTCACTTTTGGGTATTTTCTGTCATAAAGGCCCCTCAAAGTCGCTTCAAATGTAATGTGGTCCCTAAAAAAATGTTTTTGTAAATTTTGTTGGAAAAATGAGAAATCGCTGGTCAACTTTTAACCCTTATAACTTCCTAACAAAAAAAAAAATTTGGTTTCAAAATTGTGCTGATGTAAAGTAGACATGTGGGAAATGTTATTTATAAACTATTTTGTGTGACATATCTCTGATTTAAGAGCATGGAAATTCAAAGTTTGAAAATTTTCAAAATTTTCACCAAATTTCCATTTTTTTCACAAATAAACGCAAGTGATATTGAAGAAATGTTACCACTATCATGAAGTACAATATGTCACGAAAAAACAGTCTCAGAATCAGGGGGATCCGTTTAAGCATTCCAGAGTAATTACCTCATAAAGTAACAGTGGTCAGAATTGTAAAAATTGGCCTGGTCATTAACGTGCAAACCACCCTTGGGGTGAAGGGGTTAACCATTTCCGATCTAGCATGCTAACCTATCATTCTTATGCTATATTCTATGATGTCCTAGGCTTACCCTTATTTTATATTCACATTATGCATTGACACTTTATATACTATACATCACCATAATACATTATGTCACATTACATTAGACACACATTACTTCACATATAAAACTTCACAATGGTATCCACATAGTGCGTCTGTTGTCTTAAGGGGTAGGAACAGGGTTAAGACAGTCCACATCCCTACAAAGGGCCAAATTACCGTTCTTGTAAAAGGGGCCTCTTCTGTCTATCTGCCAGTGCAAAGAGAACAATAAATACCTCTATGGGGTCAATCATAGATGCTTTCAAAGGCACAGATGATATTTTGTGACAACCAAAATTGTTATTTTCTTTAGAAACACAAATAATTTTATCCAGCTGGGAATTGAAAGTTGTATACTTAAACCTCCAAACTAATATGAGTTCATTCTGTCCGTATATTTCTGTTCATGGAGATCCAGACAAGCTGAAACAGAAATAAAATACACTGATCATTAGAGAAGCAAATTATGTGCTTGACCTCTGGACTAATGCAATCATTATTCTTTCTTCCTTATGGTGCTTGTGGTCATCAAGGACACATTTTAAAAACAACTAAAGGCACAATCTGTATAAAATTCATTATTTAAATAAATGAGGATGATCATTAGAGCTGGAGGGGATTGTACTTAAATTACTACTAACTAGTTGTAAAAAGAATTCAGTATGTTCTCAAACAGTTAAAGGCAGAGAATACATATTCATGTTTATTATGCGTGTAAGGTGCCTCAGCGAGGTAGTCGTGGGCGAGCTGTAGCCCCTGCTCGCTCTGGCACCCTACAGACAATTTGTGTCCTCTCTCTGATGTGTGGCTGTAAATGTGGTGTTCTCTACTTACTTCAAACCATCCGATCGCCGCTGTCTCCAGGCATTTCTCTTCTGGGACCAGGGCAGCAATAAATTCAGAGGACACGAGGTTCTTAACCATAACTTGGACTTTACTTGGGGAAGAGGAGTATGTACAATACTTACAGGCAGATATAATGGATAAGGCCCGACAGGTTATTATCTCCCTCACAGGAGCTGGCAACATCTTCAGCCCTGGTTCCCTCTTTAAGTGAAGCATCTCTGTGACTCTAATCTCTAGCCCAAGAGACTCTTCTGCAATACCAACAGTGTTCCGGATCCGATATCTCCCCCACGTCTTAGCCTGGAGTCCTATTTATCTTCCTCTGCTTCCTGCAGACTAGAAGTGCCCCGGGTCCTCAATACCTCTGTTGAGTTTCTCCGGCCGGCTAACAGGACTCTTGCGTAGGGAGACTTTTACACTGGTGATCCCACTGTCTGAGGGTATGGAGCTCCCGTCTACCCTAGCAGCCACCATATAGTCAGGCTGCCCGTACAGTTCACTGTCCTATCTCTTACTACTCATCACTTCCTGCTTCTGGAAACTAAGATTTTCCTAATGTGCCCACCCTCTGTGGACTGTCATCACACAGCATTAACCCCATCACTGTCTGTAACACTGCTGGCAGACTCAACCTGACATCTGCACCCGGGACAGTGGCATCTTGTGGCTGGTTACAAGTACTGCAGCCCACAAGGAATTATGCCAGGAACAAGCTCTATAACACTCAAGGCTTGGTCAGGGCACTAAGTTCCCCCTCTACTCTACTGACTGGACCACTGATGCTAACCCCTTAGCTTGGCCTACCAACAGTTCTGAGAGGTTTAACTACGGCAAAACTCCCTTTAATTACTTCAGTGCCAAAGGAAGGCTACGTCCTTCCCCACTATTACATTTGCATGGAGAACGTATACAATACAAACATTATTCAGGATTATATACTATACATTTAGAAATAAATTTGTTCCCTGTTTCCGTATATGTTATTTATCCCGTTGATCGATCTAATTAGAAAGATGCTAAATTTATAAGGTTTTTTTCTACTTTATAGCAGCATTATTTTCCAAACGTCCTATTATTTTGTTAGGCTATTTGAAAGCTTCAATTTTAACAGCAATTTTATATTTTTTTTTTCAAAGTAATTGACAAAGCCTGTTTTTTTAGGGACTTATTCATATTTGAAGTGACTTTGTGTATATATATTGGAAAACCCAATGTGGAGAGGACTAAGACCTGATACAGGATATATTAAATAACGGAGATGTCTCTCTAACAGCCGCGGACAGACCTTAGCTTTGGACGTTACTGTTAACCATTTAAATTATGTGATCAATCTCTGCCAGCAATATTTAAATTTGATGAGCACCAGTGCTTGTGCAGATTGGCTTCAACCAGTGCCCCGTGATGAGATCATGGGGCACCGATTGGTTACTATGACAGTTGTGGGCCTACTGAAGACCCCTGTTGCTGCCATCTTGGGTTTGTGGAGTCCAAAAAGTAGCGTAAAAAGGGAAAAAAAGGTTTTAAAAATGTAAAAAAAAAGCTGAAAAAATATAGAAGTTAAAAAACCTGCCCTCTTCTCCAATTAAAAATAAAGAAATGAAAAGAAATACAAAACATAATTAATGTCGTCATGTTCATAAATCCGATCTATCAAAATATAAAGCTAAGTAACCTGATTGTTAAAAATCAGAAAAAGAAAATTAAAGTGCCAAATTTTAGTTTTTTTGATCACACTCCTCTCTAAAAAATGCAATAAAAGCAGATCAAAACATTGTTTCGACGCAAAATTGGTATAAAAAAAATGCTTAGCTCGTTATGCAAAAATCTGGCCCTCTCATCCAGCTCAATTGATAGAAAAATATAAATGTCATATATCTTGTAAAATGATGACACAAACCAAAAATTTTTTTCTTACAAATCTCTGAATTTTTTTTCTTTATTTAAATGGAAAAAATATATATACAAGTTGGTACTGCCGTGATACTACTAACCTAAAGAATGATAATTCAAAGATTCAGAGGTATTTTTAAAATGCATTTTATAAAATGTACACTATAAAATAAAGTCTTAAAAACCATGGCTAAATTTAATTGTTTACAACTTGTCCTGAAAAAAATATCATGCCCTTGTGTGGCTATGTTAATGGAAAAATAAAAGGTTAAGGCTTTTGGAAGAAGGAGAGGAAAAAGCAGAAGCGCAAAAAATGAAAATTGACTGCTTTAGTCTGCCTTTTTACGGAGCTGAGATTTAAAGTTAATAGCACCCCCTGATGGGCGATAATTCTGTTAGTGTCGCCTGTATATAACAGCAGACTCTCTGTTGCAAAAGTCTATAGAGTTTAGGTTTTAGAACTAATCAGGGTCATTTAACCCCCCCAGATGTCACAGCAGTACATGAATACTGTAATGCATGAGATCAATGATCAAAGTATACAATATTAGTGTTCAACAGAGGGACTAAGCAAGAAAAAAAATCAATAAAATTTGTGAATATGAAAAAAAAGGAGAAAAAAATCTTGAGATGCCACTAAAAACGCAGCTTTTATGTAAAAATAAATATTAACCAAAAAACATCCGCATAATTAATGTCGCCACATGTGGAACTACCTGAAATATTAAACTGTCATATTACCGTATTTTTCGGACTATGAGATGCTTTTTTTTCTCCAAAATTTTGGAGGAAAGTGGGGTGTGCACCTTATAGTCCGATATATATATTGTGGCTGTAGGTGGTAGTGGTGTGGGGGGGAGCTGCAGCGGAGGAGGAGCAGGGCACAGGAGGCAGTAGCCCGCTGCTGCATCCCACACTGTGCCCGCTGTTAAAGAAAACGAATATTCACTGCTTTCCACACCCATGAGTGTGGAGAGCAGTGACTATTCATTTTCATTAATAGCGCGCACACTGTACCTGACTCGCCCCCTGGGCCGTGGGGCACTCGGATCCGGGCAATAGGGGAACGATGGGAGTAGTAGTGGCAACCCGGTTCCGTGGCTCAGGGTGGTCAGGCCAGTGGTAGTCCGTTATGTGCTGATGATTATGTCCGACTACGCCACCCGTGGATTTGCGGTCATTAGGAACCGCCGCTGCAAGGCAGACCGCTGGGGCTGATGATGTATGCAGCTGGGATGGTGTGACTCCCCACGGGAAGAGTGCGACCCCAGGGCAGTGTAGTGGATGTTGGGAGTGATGGTAGTGAGAGTCCCAGTGCTGATAGTGCTGGAGGAGCAAGGAGCACGCAGACAACAGGTTGCAGTCCAGGGTCTTTACTAGAACAGGTAAATTGACCCACAAACAGTCCCAGCTAGGAGGGGACCTGGATGTCTGAGAGCAACGGGGAAATTGGCCCTGGTCAGGGTGAGGGTGTAGGCCTACCGTGCTTTCTGTGCTCCTTCTGGCTATCTCCTCGTTATAGGGTAACAGCCCACGTTTCCGAGCTTTCCGTGTATTCTCGCCTGTATGGCCTGCGACGTGGGTTCCTTTCTGCTCCCAGCCTTGTACGGCTTTGCTGGTCCCTTCTGTTGTGGCAGGGCCTCCAGGCTTCTTAGGCCAAGGAATATACAGTTCCCTGCGGACTGGTTATGTGCTGGGGGATGTGGAATCCTCCCAGCCTCAGACACCAAAGTCTGGTATATTAAGTCCGTTATCTGCCAAGACAGGCTCTCTTCGCCTCTTGTCTCTGGCTTGTGGCTCTCCTACTGCCACACTTCCTCTTAGGTGCAATACAACTGTCCCTCTCTGCTCTGGGACCTGAATCCTGAGACAGGTCGTCCAGCTCTCCCTAACCCTGCCCCCAGCACCAGCTTTTATAGGGGCAGCCTGTTCCCCCTACTGGCCTGAGACAGGAGGTACTGCATGCTAATGTTCCCCTGACTAGAGAACCTCCCCATTGCTCTCAGACACAGCTTTATTAGATTTTGTGGCATCCAGGCCAGGGTGACACATTCCCCCCTAGTAAAATTTAGTACTCCGGGACTAAACAATAAACAGAGACAAAATGCATAACCATAAAACATTAATAGACAAACGACGCACAGATTGAGTTCTTAAGGTCACAGCGTGGCCTGTGACAGGGTGTCCATATCACCAATACAACGGGGAGCCTTAACCAGGTGGGGGTCTATCCTACCCCAAGTCCTTTACAGTCTTAGTTCATTCCTGGGTTAGGCTCCGAACGCAGTCCATACAAGGTCCCGGTTATAAAAAGTCCATAACCTTTGAGTCCGTACGGTAACTGCAAGAAACTGAAATACGCTATTAATAATCATGCAGGTAACTTGGCAAACATTTCAACATTTGGTAACAGGGTTATTTACAATTTTAGCGCACTCTATATTTTCCAGCGAGCGGGTATCTGCCCCTTTGTGCTCCTGGTTGACCTCCTTAACCCACTGTCTGGTGGTGGACCGACCTGGCTTTCCCCACTAGCGTTAGGGGTACAGCTACCAGCTGGGTGTACAGGTAGGGCAGGCAGCTGTCTGCGGGTCCTTTGGCTTACCGCAGGCATGGCAGGCTCACTGTCAGCAGAGGGTTGACTCTCCTGGGCTGCTGGTACAGGCTCTTCTGCCTCTAGAACCACTTGATCCTCTTCACCTTCTGGCTCTGGTGTTGGTTGTTGTTGTGCCGGTTGCAGGAAATGCAGGACGGATACCACTATGGCATCATTTATGCGAGTCCAGGACTGAGGGAACTCTCCGAGAACGGTGCTGATCATTTCTTCCTTGTCCTCTGCGGGTTCAAGGTCACTCTGATCCTCTTCTGCACTACGGAGTTGCTCGGGGCACCTTTTGAGGTGGTCTCTGGAGACGACACTAGTGGTTTCTCCCCCGTCCTTGGTGATTACGCACACCTTTGGGTTGTCGTGGTCAGACTGCAGTATGGTGTAGGGTTCCCTTTCCCACTGGTCGTCCAACTTATGTAGCCTTCTCTTTCGCTTTAGGACTTGCTCACCAGGTTCTAGGGGACCAGCAGGGGCGTGTTGGTTGAAGAGTTTTTCTTGCCTCTCTCTCGCCTGGGCCAGGCTCTTCTCCACACTCTCCTGTACCTTCTTGTACTGCAGTTGCCTTTCCGTATCCCAGTCCGCATCTGGGGAGGTGTCCTCAGGCATTAGGACTCCCATCTCCAGGTCTACGGGCAGCTTACCTGGTCTGGCTCGCATCAGGTAAGCCGGGGTGCAGTTTGTAGCATTCACCGGGATATTGTTGTATAGGTCTATTAGGTCCGGCAGTTTTTCTGGCCACAGGCTGCGTTCCTCCAGGGGCAACGTCTTCAGGAGATCACTGACTATATTGTTCATCTTCTCACACATCCCGTTGGTTTGGGGGTGGTAAGGCGTTGTACGAATCTTCTTACAGCCATAGAGGTTGCAGAACTCCTGGAAGATTTCAGCCTCGAACGCTGGACCCTGGTCTGTCAGGACCTGTTCCGGATACCCGTGTGGACGGCAGAAATATTGCTGGAAGGCTCTGGCCGCTGTTAGGGCTGTCAAGTCTTTTACCGGGACCACCACGAGAAAACGGGAATAGTGGTCAACGATTGTCAGGGCATAGATGTATCCTGACCGGCTTGGAGCCAATTTGACGTGGTCCAGAGCTACCAGCTCAAGAGGCTGCGTGGTGACGATGGGCCTCAAGGGTGTCTTCTGGCCGGTGCAGTCCTTCCTCCTTAGGTGACAAGGGCCACAGTCTCTGCACCACTTTTCTACGGCTCCTCTCATGCCGACCCAAAAGAACCTTCCTCTTAGCAGGAACTCCAGTTTCTTCCAGCCGAAGTGCCCTGCTCTGTCATGGTAAGCCCCCAGGATCATAGCTGCATCCCGCCTTGGGACCACGACTTGCCAGGTCAGCTCGTGCGTCCGGTGTTTGACAATCCTTCTGCACAACTTACCTTCGTAGAGGAACAGCTTGCTCTTCTCTTTCCATAGCTGCTTGGCTTCCTCTGGGGCGTCCGGATCCATGCGGGCGTCTTCCTGGGTCAGCAGATCTTTCACCAGGCGGATGGCAGGGTCACTATCTTGGGTCTCGGCCCAGCTGTGGTGAGGTAGGGGATTGATCATCACGGTTGTTAGATCCTCCTCCTTCACGCGGTGGGAGTATTGAGCGGCTGCATACCGGTGAAACGCGGGGAGTTCTACCTCCTCCAGCTCTTCTGGGTCTTCGTCACCTTCAGGTAAGTGAGGCATTCTTGATAGGGCGTCCGCGTTGGCATTGGTTTTGCCTGCCCGGTACTTGATCACGAAGTCATAGTTGGAGAGACGGGCCATCCACCGCTGTTCTAGGGCACCCAGTCTTGCATTGTCCAGGTGTGTCAACGGGTTGTTGTCCGTGTACACGGTGAACTTTGCGGAGGCCAGGTAATGCTTGAAGCATTCTGTCATGGCCCACACCACCGCCAAGAATTCTAGCTTGAAGGAGCTGTAATTCTCCGGGTTCCTCTCGGTGGGCCTCAGCTTCCGGCTGGCGTACGCGATCACCCTTTCTCTGCCCTGTTGGTTTTGGGACAGTACGGCTCCCAGCCCCACATTACTGTGGTCTGTGTGGAGAATGAAAGGCTGGCCATAATCAGGGTAGGCCAGGATCTCGTCCCCTGTGAGGGCCATCTTTAGCTGGCGGAAGGACTCCTCTTCCGGTTTATCCCACTTGAAGGGTGGCTTTTGACTTCTGGACTTAGACTGTCCGATCAGGAGGTCCTGCATAGGAGCTGCCATCTTAGTGAACCCGGGGATGAACCTTCGGTAGTAGCCTACCAACCTGAGAAACTGTCTCACCTCTTTGATGTTCGAGGGGCTTGGCCAGCTCTTGATTGCCGTGACCTTGTCAGGGTCGGGGGCCACTCCTTCCGCACTTACCACGTGCCCTAGGTACTGGACCTTTGGATTCAGCAGGTGACACTTCGATGGTTTCACCTTCAGGCCATAGCCTGCCAGGGCTTCGAACACCTTGGCCAGGTGCTTTAGATGGTCCTCGTAGGTCTTTGAATAGACAATCACGTCGTCCAGGTAAAGGAGGACCGTCTCGAAGTTTCGGTGCCCTAGACAGCATTCCATCAGCCTCTGGAAGGTCCCTGGTGCGTTGCAAAGCCCGAAGGGCATACAGTTGAACTCACTCAGTCCCATCGGGGTGGTGAAGGCGGTCTTCTCCTTGTCAGCCTCTGCCACAGGAACCTGCCAGTACCCGCTAGTAAGGTCCAAAGTAGAAAAGAAGTTAGCTGATTTTAGTGCGGCTAAAGACTCCTCTATTCTAGGCAGCGGATATGCGTCTTTGTGGGTGATACGGTTAATTTGTCTATAGTCCACGCACATTCTCATGGTGCCGTCTTTCTTTTTTACCAGAACCAGGGGGGCTGCCCAGGGGCTACAGCTATCTCTAATGACCCCAGCTTCTTTCATTTCCCGCAGCATACCCTTGGCATTCTGATAATGTGCAGGGGGTACAGGCCTGTGTCTCTCTTTTATTGGTGGGTGGCTCCCTGTGGGGATATGGTGTTCTATCCCTTTAACTCTGCCGAAGTCTAGCGGGTGCTTGCTAAAAATTTTCTCGTACTCCTGGACCACCCGGTAGACTCTTTGTTTTTGGTGCAGGGGAGTGGAGTCAGCACCCACATGGAGTTTCTGGCACCAGTCCTCCTTTTGTTTCTGGGAGCCATTACCCTCCGCCTGAGGAGATGGAGGCAAGGGTTCCACGGCCCTGATAGCTTTGTGTTCGACAACAAACAGTTTGGCAAGTGTAGCGTACCTGGGTAAGTGTACCTCTCTCTCCCCAATGTTGAGAATGCGAACGGGCACCCTCCCATGGCGGACATCAACCACCCCCCGGGCTGTCAAAATGGTGGGCCTGCTGTCTGAGTACACGGGTTCTACCATGGCTTGGTAGTCTCTACCTCTCAACCCGATTGCAGTCCGACACCAGATCATCATTTCACTTTTGGGAGGCATGGAAATGGGGAATGGGTCGCTCAGTCTTACGCTACCGATCTCACCACCAGACAGTTCTACCTGCTGCCGTCTCATCAGGGCTTTTATCTCCTTGTTGATGACTCTCTGTTGGCTGGAACTAGCATTCACCGCCACCTGTTGTAGAATTACAATTACCTCTGAAAGACAATTTTCAATTACGTTAGTACCCACAGTTATTTTAGGGTGACTTTCACGACGGTCAATGTCCACAATAATTACTCCCTGTGCCGGTAGTTCAACTTTACCAATTTTAATGGTCATCTCCTTGAACCCCATCTGCGGCACGGGTAAGCCATTACTGGCGATGATGCTCAAGTTACTGTCTGGATACCGTGGGATATCAGCATCAGTCCAATACTGCTTAAAAAGTACATTAGGGATAGTGGTTACTTGTGACCCAGTATCGAGCAAGGCGCTCATGGGGATACCGTCCAGCACCATGGGTAAAACCGGGCGCCCCCCAACGTACTTATTATGCCAATTATAAGGGCCTGGTGATCTTATGCCTGGGGGTTGGCCCTCTGCCCCAGGTTGGACCCGTTTAAATTACAGTACCTGGAAATGTGTCCGGGCTGGTTGCATCGACGGCAAATGGGCTGTCCATCCTCTGCATAGTGGTCTGTGGGCCTCCCTCGGAACGACGGGATCCTCCTCTGTCGACACCACGGGACATCCTCCGGACTTGAAGCCAGCTCGATGGGTCTTGACCGGTCCACTTGTATTGCCTGGACGGTCCTGGTCAATGCCGCGATGCTCCTGGTCAGCTCCTGGACTTGGTGGTGCAGATCTTTCGACGGGGCTTGGTTCAGGGCCTGTGCATCAGCCCCCACGGTGTTCATAGAGGAGGGCGCGGCCTCCTGGTGGTAGGTGAGAGCAGGGCGCCGGGGGTTTATAGCGCCCCTGGTTGCAGGTTCACGGAGCATCCTTATGGCCCTGTCCTTGAATTGGGCAAAGGTCAGATCAGGGTTCTGAAAGAACATGAGGCGCAGCTGGGTCCTATGGGCGCTAGACAGCAGACCTTCTGTGAACTGTTCTGTTAGGAGCTTATCCGTATCCTGCACGCTGCCTGGGTCAGCTTGTTGGATGGCCCTCAGGGCTTCCTGCAAATTTAGGGCATAGTCTCTGATGCTGTCCTGTGCCCGCTGCTTACATCCATAGAACCTCATTTTAATTTCAGCGGAGGTACGTGTGTCAAAGGTACCCCGCAGCCAGGCCAGAATACCCTTCACGGTCCTTTTCTCCTCAATGGGCCATGATTTTACCTCCCTCTGGGCTGCGCCAGTTAACTGCCCTGTTAATATGCTGACCTTCTGTTCCTCTGTCAGGGGGTAGACTTGGAACAAACTGTACAGCCTTTCCTTAAAGTCAGTTAGGGCATGGGGCTCCCCTGAGTACTTGGGCAGCCAGGCCGCTCCAGGGATGTAGGGCAGGGAAAAGGGCATCACCGCTGCTGCAGCTGCTTTGGTGGTAGTGGGCGCCTCTGTATCCGACATCTTCCTCCCCCCTAGTTAAGCGTGGCCTACCTTCCGACGATCCTCTTCTGTAGGCCGCGGCTCTGCTGCTGCTGCTCTGGACGAGGACCTTGCGTCGCGTCCTGATGTTGTCAGCGTCGCTCTCTCTCCCTTCCAGGACCTTGCGCAGCGTCGGTGCGTGGGGCGGAGCTTCAGGTCTCGCGCACTTTCGGCGTCCACGCCCCTCTTCTTCCCGCGCGGCGTCCTGAAGATGTCGTCCGACGGCGGGAAAATGACTTCGGATGGCGGGAAAACAGCTGAAGATGGCGGGAACCGATGGAAGATGGCGGGAGACGGCTGGAAATGGCGGGAAACGGCTCCGGGCGGCGGGAAACCTCTTTTCAGGTAAGTGCAAAGTCTTTTCTAGGCACGCAATACCCGTTTGTGGCGGGTTGGTTGCAATCCTGCCGACTACGCCACAGCTGACTCGCCCCCTGGGCCGTGGGGCACTCGGATCCGGGCAATAGGGGAACGATGGGAGTAGTAGTGGCAACCCGGTTCCGTGGCTCAGGGTGGTCAGGCCAGTGGTAGTCCGTTATGTGCTGATGATTATGTCCGACTACGCCACCCGTGGATTTGCGGTCATTAGGAACCGCCGCTGCAAGGCAGACCGCTGGGGCTGATGATGTATGCAGCTGGGATGGTGTGACTCCCCACGGGAAGAGTGCGGCCCCAGGGCAGTGTAGTGGATGTTGGGAGTGATGGTAGTGAGAGTCCCAGTGTTGATAGTGCTGGAGGAGCAAGGAGCACGCAGACAACAGGTTGCAGTCCAGGGTCTTTACTAGAACAGGTAAATTGACCCACAAACAGTCCCAGCTAGGAGGGGACCTGGATGTCTGAGAGCTACGGGGAAATTGGCTCTGGTCAGGGTGAGGGTATAGGCCTACCGTGCTTTCTGTGCTCCTTCTGGCTATCTCCTCGTTATAGGGTAACAGCCCACGTTTCCGAGCTTTCCGTGTATTCTCGCCTGTATGGCCTGCGACGTGGGTTCCTTTCTGCTCCCAGCCTTGTACGACTTTGCTGGTCCCTTCTGTTGTGGCAGGGCCTCCAGGCTTCTTAGGCCAAGGAATATACAGTTCCCTGCAGACTGGTTATCTGCTGGGGGTAATCCTCCCAGCCTCAGACACCAAAGTCTGGTAAATTAAGTCCGTTATCTGCCAAGACAGGCTCTCTTTGCCTCTTGTCTCTGGCTTGTGGCTCTCCTACTGCCACACTTCCTCTTAGGTGCAATACAACTGTCCCTCTCTGCTCTGGGACCTGAATCCTGAGACAGGTCGTCCAGCTCTCCCTAACCCTGCCCCCAGCACCAGCTTTTATAGGGGCAGCTTGCTCCCCCTACTGGCCTGAGACAGGAGGTACTGCATGCTAATGTTCCCCTGACTAGAGAACCTCCCCCTTGCTCTCAGACACAGCTTTATTAGATTTTGTGGCATCCAGGCCAGGGTGACACATACCTGCAGCACGGCTCCTTGTATGTATGGCACCCTTCATCCCTCATCCTGGTATGTATGGCACCCTTGATACCTCATTTTGGTATGTATGGCCCCCCTCATCCCTCTTCCTGGAATGTTCACTACAACCATGGGAGTGGGTTGTAGTGAATATTCATGGTCTTTTTTAGTGGGCACACAGACCGGAGAGCGGCAGCAGGAGCCGCGCTGTGGGTACAGTGTGCACGCTTTTAAGGAGAGTGAATGGTCACTGCTCCCCATGCACACAGTACCAGCGTGGGGAGCAGTGACTATTCCGGCACAGCATCTCACAGTGTGAGGGCGCATGGCAGTGATGCCATGCACGGCTCACACAGTGAGATCCTTGTCGGCAGCAGAGCAGGACGCAGCGGTGGAGGAGAGAGGAAGTGAGTACAATTGTTTATTTTTTGTGTGCAGCGTGATGGGAATCAGGGGGTGCCAAGCATACTAGGATGAGGGGTGCCAAGAATATCAGGAAGAGGGATGGGGGGGCATATACATACCAGGATGAGGGATGAAGGGTGCCATACATACCAGGATAAGGGATGAAGGGTGCCATACATACCAGGATGAGAGATGAATGGTGCCATACATACCAGGAAGAGGGATGAGGTGGGCCATACATACCTGGAAGAGGGATGAAGGGGGCCATACATAGCAGGATGGGGATGAGGGGGGCCATACATACCAGGATAAAGGGTGCAATGCATACCAAGAAGAGGGATGAGGGGGTCCTTGCATACCAGCATGGGGATGAGGGGTGCCATGCATATCAGGATGGAGATGAGGGCCTCGTATAACAGGAAGGAGGAGGCCATATATACCAGGATGAGGGATATTAACAGAAATGGGGGACATTACCATGTAACAGTGCCAGCAGCAGACACGCTCCCCCTTAACAGGGCATCATGGCCACATTTTTTTTAATTTTTTTTTTCTATTTTCCTCCTCTAAAACCTAGGTGCGTCTTATAGTCCGGTGCGTCTTATAGTCCAAAAAATACGGTAATTATCCATATGGTGAATACTGTAAAAAAATAGACATGCCACAAATGTAGCTTTTTCATCATACTGATGCACAAATGGAATAATAAGCGACAAAAAGTCATATGTAAAAAAAATGTATTAACAAAAAGGTCAACTTTTTCTGTAAAAAAAAAAGCCTTAATTAATTTCTGTTGGAGAGAAAAAAATAACAGCTTTCAGAATATGGCGATAAACGAGCAAAGTTAATTTTTGTAAAATATTGTTTTTAGTGTGGCAAATTATAAAAAAAACTATATAACCATACTGAACCAAAAAATTATTACTTTTACCTCACAGTGAACAGCGTTTAAAAAAAACAAAAAAAAAATGGAAGTATTCTGCCTCCAAATAATCTGAATAAAAACCCATCAAAAAATGTTATAAAATCCCAAAATGGCACCAATAAAAACTTAAACTCATCCTGCAAAAAGTAAGCTTACATTTAGCTCTTTTGGCCACAAAACAAGTTAAAACTCTCAGAGTATGATAACAAGAATTATTATTTTTTTTTTCATAAAAAACATTATAGGGTATGTGCACACGATAAATATTTGCAGTAGATTTTTCTACAGCAAAAACCAGAGTGTTGGCAGGAAAAAAAACTATTTAAAGTACACGTGTTTTTGATGCATTTTTTCATGTGTTTTTTATGCATTTTCACTTAATTTTTTGCCTTATCATTTGAATGAGTGAAAAGCACTGCAAAAATGCTGAAAGAATTGACTTGTTTCTGATTTGAATATGCAAAGTTTCTCTTCAGAGAGGAAGGGGAGTAAATTCTAGTGCCAGCTATTGGAAGTAGCAATCCTAAGAGTCAATATCGACCCTTTAATGTGTGTTGATACATGTCTTAGGATAAAAGCCAAACCAGAATCTCAATTTGCAGACACTGTGTTTCAGGGTATTGCCTCTCATCAGGTCAAAGTGTGAGATATGGTTTGGCTGAGTGAGAGGCGTCTGACCGGGATCTAAGGGGTAACATATCTCCTGGAGGAGAGTGACATGTCAAGCCTTGCATTTCAAGGTGAGGAAACTTTTAAGCTTTGCAATGCTCCGCTGGGATATTAAATGTGCAAATTGTCTATTAAGAGAGGAAGAGGACTAGAACTCTAGTGCCACCTATTGGACATAGAAATTCTAAAAAGTCAATATCGACCCTTTAACGAACCTTGCCACATGACTTAGGATAAAAGCCAGACCAGAATCTCAATTTGCAGACGCGGTATTTTGGGGTACTGATTGGAAAAAAATTCTTTAAAGCTGTATGCCCATGATGAATGTCTGGTATGTTTTTGACTCTGCATATTTACTATGAACAATAACTGCAGCGTCTTATAGTTTCAATAAAGTTGATGAGGTTTATGGCCACTGTGCCTTTTTTTACTCAGCTCCCCTGCGGTGCAACATGTCAATTTCTCTTGTGGGTACACTGAGTCTTATGTGCGGATGTTTCCCATAGACTTGTATTAGATGCGGAAAATTTACAGATAAAATACAAACATACATATTTCGTATGTTTTAGAGGTGGAAATGCATCAAAAACGTATATAATTCGCACATGACTGTATCATTAAAGTTATTTCAAATCCAAATACCAGGACGTATCAAAAACAAAGCAGCTTTGTGTTAAACATGACATACCCAGAAGAGACTAAAAACACACAGCGTCAAAAAATAGAAATTGACATTTCAAATGCACCGCAGGTCAATTTATGCTGGGTAAAAAGAAGCACAGTGGGCAGAAGATCTCTATAAATCCCATCCACTTTGCTGGAACTGTAAGATGATGCACTTTTGGCGCAGTGAAAATACACAGCGTCTATAACTCATCATGGGCACACAGCCTAAGGGCTGATACTCATCCGCGTTTAAATCAGACGAGTGAAATCCGATAAAAAATCAGATTGCACTCTGATAATGTTATTGAATGATTCAGTGTTCATCTGCAATATTTTTCTCAGCTTGGAACAGACTGAGAAAAAAATTGCAGCATGCTGCGAGTGTCGGCGTATATTGGAAAAGACTCGCCAATATAAGTCAATGGGTGTGACCGCCAAAAGACAGAAGACAAGGCCAGGTGAAGATCTGGAACTCAGGATTTGTGTGCTGAGATGCCACCACAGCTACTGAAACAAAGTAAACCACAGCAGAAGGGTGGTATCTTTGGGCCGGACCAGCCATACCTACCCAACCCTCCGGACTATGGTGTATTTCTACCCTTTAGTCCACTTCCCTCACTTACCCCCTATGACTCAACTCCTGTTGCTGCTCCCCCACCTTTTTCCACACCCAGTCCTGGCACTGATTACAGTTCCGCACTTTATTATAATGTTCTTGTGATGTTTGTTTGTTGTTTGGACTTCCCTTTTTTTTTCCTTGAATTAATATTTGTTTTAATGTCATTCATGTTTTGGTGTATGTCAGAAATATGCCTGTTTTATCTTTTTTTTGTATCTTAATAAATCAAAAGTTTGTTTTGTTCAATCTGCTTGTTCTTTTCTTTGCCACCTTATACAAAAAGGTAATTAAATGTAATGTTCAAGCATATCTGAATTTCACCATAATCTTGTTGAAATTTCATTTGTTTGAAATATTTTGAGAAAGGGGGGACTTCAAATACATAAGTAGGGCTAAAGCAGTGATGAATTGGCCAAGAAACATGGGACCTTTTATTGTCTTTTCATGTGAAGTTTAGTCTGCAACGTTTTGGTGTTGTTTTACATCCTTACAAATTTGGGTATTTACTTTTGAAAAAATGGCGTGGGATCCCATTTATTTTTACTAACCAGCAGACAACTGGGGGCTGGTGTTATTATTTTGCAAAGGGGCTAAAATCCATGGATATTCCCAGCTTATTAATAACAGCTCCCAGCTATCTGCGTAGCTTTTACTGGTTTACTGGTTTTACTGGTTTACTTTACAGCTTGGGTTCGCTTGTCTCTAAAGAACATCACCTCACTTGTGTATGAAGATAAAAGCCTTTCCCCTTTGTATGAAGATAACAGCACCTCCCCTGTGTAAGAAGAAAACAGCACCCCCTCCTCTTTGCATGAAGATATCCGCTCCTCCTCAGAATGAAGATAAGAGGACCTGCCCTGTGTATGAAGGCATCTCTTTTGTGTATGAAGCTAACAGCATCTCCCCTGTGTATGAAGGTAACAGCATCTCCTGTGCATGAAGATTGTAGCACCTCCACTGTGTATGAAGAAACCTCCATCCCCCTCCTTTGCATGAAGATATCAACATCTCCCTGAGAATGAAGATAAGAGAACCTCTCCTGCGTATGTAGATAACACCACCTCCCCTGTGTATGAAGGTAATAGTACCTCCCCTTTGTATAAAGGTAACAGCATCTCTCCTGTGTTTGAATATAACAACACCTCCCTGGAAATGTAGATAGCAGAACCTTCCCTTTGTAGAAGGATAATAGCACCTGTCCTGTGTAGGAAAATAAAAGCATCGGCCACATGCATAAAGAAAACAGCACCTCTCCTGTGTATGAAGATGAGAAGATCTCCTCAGTGTATGAAGATAACAGCATCTCTCCTGTGAATTAAAATATATATCCTCTGTGTGTGAAGAAAAGAGCATCTCACCTTTGTATAAAGATAACAATACCTCAGCTGTGTAGATTAAGATAACAGTATGTTATGATAGTGTAGCAACTCACTCAGGAAAATAGATAAGATGTTGAAAACTACAACTGACCCTGCCAGTTCCTATACTAACTAGAGGTCCTGATCCTGTAGTCCCTAGTGGTTCCTGTGTGAGCTGAGATAGCCCTAACCACAGACTAGATGATGGCAACTTGGACCTATGCTGCAGTTGAGTGCTTCACGTAAAGAATTGGAGGGCAGAGCAGAGTGCAAATTACATACAGAAGAGAATGTGTGCTGAAATAGAAAGAGATCCCAGAGTGAGTAAAACAATCCACAAAATACAAAATAAAAGATTAAGTACGTACTGTTAGAGAATATACTGCCTAAAAAGAGACAGAAGATAGGTGCAGAGTAAATAACATAAACCACAGAGAGATAAACCCTAGCTGGCCTTTCACTGCCTGGCTCAAACTGCAGCAGTATGACTGGACATCCAAATGAGACTATCACCAGCAGGAAATACCAGCTCATCGCTCAGACGTCTGTCCAAACACACTTCCAGGAAAAACGGGGAGGGACTATAAACCATCATATCTCGTATCTGGCTAGAAAGACCCTGGCAGAATTGACTGCGAAGAGCTGGGTCATTCAAGGAGGATTCTACTGCCCAGCTTCGGAACTGAGAGCAGTAGTCCTCCACTTTACGATTTCCCTGAACCAACCTGCGGATCAGCAACAGCAACTTTATCAGGGTCATTATAAATGAGTCCCAGAACAGAGAAAAAAGATTCAAGTGAGGAAAACACTGAAAAATCCTCAGGGAGAGAAAATGATCAAGCCTGATGATCAAAATGAAGCAACGACAGAACAATACCCACACGTTGACTCTCTTCTCTGGATCAGGCAGGACAGAGACGAAAATACAACTTACATGAAGAAGGAAAGATGAAAAACTTACTTCGGTCCCTTTCTAAACAATCTGGTAAATTTACCTTAGGCTCAAAAGACTGTTTTGGGCGGAGTAGAACCTGCGAATCAGCGGATAACGCTTGCTGTTTTTGCCACTTGATATCTGTCACCTCCAAAGACAAAGACCACAATTGCATGGTCAGAGAGTCCACCGCATCTATGATAGCTTCTCAGCACACAAAAAATGGAGTGGACTGGAGATAATGTTGTGATAGTGTAACAACCCACTCAGGAAAATAAGTAACACACTGAAAACTGCAACTGACCCTGCAGGTTCCTGTACAGACTAGAGATCCTGACCCCGTAGTCCCTACTGGTTCCTGGGTGAGTTGAGATAGCCCTAACCATAGACTAGCGATTGCAACCTATGGACCTATGCAGCCTGAAAGGCCGTCGAGCGCTTCATATTCCTCCTAAAAAGCCAGAGGGCAGAGCAGAGTGCAAATTACCTACAGAAGGGAAAGCATGCTGAAATAGAAAGAGATCCCAGAGTGAGTTAAACAAACCTCAAAAAATGAAATAAAAAATTAAGTACATACTGTTAGCGAATATGCCGCCTACTTCCTAAAATGAGAAAGAAGATGTTATGATCTGCTACAGAGACTAAGGAAAGACAGGAGATCTGTCCCTACAATAGAACTAAACTAGATCCCTACGATGTAATGGGGAACCTGATCCTACGATCAGACCCGCTAAAGTCCTCGGCTAGTCTGTACGAAGACCTATAGATGTGAGGGAGGAATCCCTACAAGAACTAGGGACTGGGAAAAGTTGGACACCTCCTATCAGAAATCGTAACAGTCAAAGACAAACACACAACAAAAAGTAAAGAGGTCAGAAGACCTAGCAAAACTAACAGAGAACGGCAACAGAGCACCAAGCTAGCTCAACAGTAGTAAATACAAATGAAGTCCAGCAATGCCAGGAGGGTGGAGCCGGATTAAATAGGCAAAACTGGTCATATGACCAGCAAACTAAAAAAAAACCTAACAGGAGAGTTGTAACAGTACCCCCTCTTCTAAGAGGATCCTCCGGATCCCCTAGGCCCAGGCTTACCAGGAAACCTCCTGTGAAATGCTCGGACAAGTCTTGAAGCAGAAACATCATCCGCCCTCACCCATGAGTTATCCTCAGGTCCGAAACCCTTCCAAGCGACGAGATACTGCAAACTCCCTCTATACCGTCTAGAATTTAGGATGCGGGAAATTTCATATTCCCCGTCCTCCACCACCGGAAGAACAGTGGCAGAGGCGTCACCATCCGACACATCAGCTTTTTTCAACAGAGAAACATGAAACACCGGATTAATCCTCCAGGACGTAGGAACCTCCAGCCTAACAGCAGATTGGTTAACTATCTGAAGCACCTTAAAGGGCCCTACGAACTTGGGACCCAATTTTTTAGAAGGAATCCTCAATCGCAGATTCTTAGAGGACAACCAAACCATGTCACCAACAGCAAACAAAACCTCTTGCCGTTTCCTATCAAAGTACCTCTTAGATTTTTTGTTAGCCTCCTGAAGATTACCACGCACATCCGTCCAAACTCTCTCCAAATCACCGGAAAAACTCTCCTCCTCAGGCACAGCCGAAACCAATTTGGAGAATGACCCAAAAGACGGATGTCTCCCAGAACAACAAAAAAAAGGCGAACACCCAGCAGAAGAGGATGTATGGTTGTTAAGAGCAAATTCAGCAAGTGGCAGAAACTCAGACCACCCCTCTTGATTGTCTGCCACAAAACAACGCAAGAACTGCTCAACATCCTGGTTCTTCCTTTCTGTCTGGCCATTAGACTCAGGATGATATCCGGATGAAAACGACAAATGGACTCCCAACCTGTCACAAAAGGCACGCCAAAAACGAGCCACGAACTGAGGTCCCCTATCAGAAACAATGTCAGTAGGAACACCATGAAGTCTGACAATCTCCTTGACAAAGGCCTTAGCGAGTGTCTTAGCGCAAGGCAGTTTGATAAAGGGAACCAAGTGACACATCTTGCTAAAACGGTCCACGACCACCCAGATGACCGTGAAACCTTCAGAGGGAGGAAGGTCAGTAATAAAGTCCATAGCCAGATGTGTCCAAGGTGCACTAGGAACCTCCAGAGGGCAAAGCAACCCCGCAGCAGGAGCATGCGAAGACTTGGATCTAGCACACACAGTACATTGGCGCACCCACTTAATGACTTCCTTCTGCCATCCAGGCCACCAAAAACTGCGACCCACAAGTCTCTTGGTCTCAGAAATTCCTGGATGACCTGCCAACCGAGACTCATGACACTCAACAAACAAATCTCTCCTAAAAGTCCTAGGCACAAACAACCTCCCATGGGGAGTGTTAGATGGGGCATTCTCCTGTGCTTTAAGAATCTCATCCTCCAAAACGGAGTCCAAAGCAGCAATCACAACACCTTCTTGTAAAATGGTCTCCTCTTTTTCCTCAACACCGACCATGGGAGAAAAGCTGCGAGACAAAGCATCCGCTTTAACATTCTTGGTACCCGGGATGTAAGTAACAGAAAAATTAAACCGCGAGAAAAAAGTGCCCACCTAGCCTGACGGGCATTCAAGCGCTTGGCAGCATCAAGATAGATCAGATTTTTATGATCAGTGAAAACCTGAATGGGAAAAGTTGGACACCTCCTAGCAGAAATCGTAGCAGTCAAAGACAAACACACAACAAAAAGTAAAGAGGTCAGAAGACCTAGCAAAACTAACAGAGAACGGCAACAGAGCACCAAGCTAGCTCAACAGTAGTAAATACAAATGAAGTCCAGCAATGCCAGGAGGGCGGAGCCGGATTAAATAGGCAAAACTGGTCATGTGACCAGCAAACTAAAAAAAAAACCTAACAGGAGAGTTGTAACAGAAGATAGGTGCAGGGTAAAGAACATAAACGTCAGAGAGATAAACCTTAGCTGGTCATTCTCCGCCTGGCTTTAACTTACAGCAATATGGCTGGATATCCAAATGAGACTATGATGCCCAGCTGCGCTTGGTATCACAGATCCTGGAAGAGTGCATTGATGGATTACTCCACAAGAGGCCCCCATAACCATTCACACATCTCCACCTTCCACCTCAGACCAGCAGAGGGAGCCCGCTAGGGATAGATAAATAGGGAAGGTGGAGCCAGGCAGCAGTTAGTCTAGACTGGAGTCGACAGAGAGCTAAGTCTGTTGAGAGAGTTCCTGCAGTAGAGAAGCCTGAGAGAGGTCAGTCTGCAGTGGAGCACAGTCCAGACTCAGTGTAGCTCAGAGTAGTGAGCTTTAGGTGTGCCAGCGCCATAAGATCGGTGAAGCGCGGCAAGCTGCTGTTAGTGTGTATAGCCTAGTGAAGGCCCGAATAGACCGAAGGCGAGTGGAGAGTTAGTACATAGGAGGCAGAGGAGCTTAACTAGCTCACCCCGAAGAATTTACCGGACACCGGGTCCGAAGCTTACCGGGATCTCTATGACCCAGTAAGGCATAACCAGAATCCCTGGAGAACTACAAGTCCCAGGATCGCTAAAGTGCTGATACGTAACAGAGCAAGGAGACACATAGGCCCCGCAAGCTGAGGAGCGTGAACTCCAAGGAAAGGCCCTACCACAACGTCAGCCAGCGCAGGACAGAGACAAAGTTAGGCCTAGCTCCAGGCAGGTAAGAAACTTACTACGCAGAGGCAAGTAACAGGAGGCCCTACACCCGCTCATTGGGGAGGATTCTGACATGCACCCTTCACCCTACAGTGCTCCGGGACGTGCCTGAATTTCCACCAGTTAAAGGTACTGAAGTGACTATCGTGTCTGTCCCTGTTCTTGCTCTGACTCGGCTGGGTCTCGCCTGTCCTGCATCTCCCCCTATATACGCTACCCTGAGGCCTAGCTCCACCTGTGGGGAGCTATTCCATCAAGCTGCCTTATCATCGGCCTCAGTGGACTGCGCAGCGCTGGTGCTTGTCACCAGAAGCCACAGGTGGCGTCATGAACTTTAATAAAAATAACAAACCTATTATCCCAATATAAACATCTATCAATGCTTTTAAAAAGGGACCCCAGGGTACGGGCCCTGGGCTAGTCAAGACTATCACCAGCAGCAAATACCAGCAGGGGGAAAGTATATAAAGCTGCACCCAAAAGGTGATAGGGCAGACAAATAAGTAAATGAAAACACAGATTTTTACAATACTGAGAGAGGAGATGGGAGAGGGAGAAGCTCTGCCTCTAGCCCCACCCTCCTTCTTCACCCCCACTATATAGAATCTTGTTAGTAGCAACTGCCATCTCCTATCTCAGTAATGTAAAAATCTGTCTTCACTGAACACAGATTTTAACTGTGAAATGAGCAAATTGTCTCCTCAGAGAGTAAGAGAACTAGAACTCTAGTGCCACCTATTTGAAGTAGCAATCCTAAAAGTCAATATTGACCTTTTAACGACACTTGTTACATGACTTAGGATAGAAGCCAAGACCAGAAACTCAATTTGCAGACACTGTGTTTTGTGGTACTGCCCCTCATCAGTGCAAAGTGTGAGTTCTTGTTTGGCTGGGTGAGAGGCGTCAGACCGGCATCTAAGAAGTAACGTTTCTCCTTGCGGATAGCGACATGCTAGGCACGTCAAGGTGAGGAGACTTTTCGAGCCGCAATGCTCCTCTGGGAAATATCCAAATTGTCTCTTCAGAGAGGAAGTCTCTCCTAAAAGTCAATATTGACCCTGTAATGAGCCTTGTCACATGACTTAGGATTTGTGAAATGAGAATTTTGAAAAAGACTGATCAGTCCAAGAGGAGAAAGAAGCAAATTTCGCTGATAAGATACATTACAAAATTGCTTATTTTCATGTGTACTATTGATTTATGAAATGCAAATAAAAAAATGGTTATTTTTAAGCCCGATATAACTGAACATGAGATTTTCAGAATTATATCAAGTATTTTCTTAAATGTAATGAATTAAAAACTTAATCTTATACTTATATATAATAAGTAAAACTGGACTTTAGTGATATCTAATGTTTTAAATCTCCAGCCAATTTCATTTCATACTTTATATGTAGTTCTTACCAAATTAAGACTAAAGCCTTCATTCTGTGCACTTGCTTCTGCCCTGTGTCTTTCTTGTACAGTTCACATTGTTTTAGATTGTCAAATGCAATGTCATATGCATTTATAATACTGGTAATATGTATGTCCTTTATTTGACTTTGGCTCTCTAGAGAGCTGGGTTCAATGTGACTACAAGAAATTTCACTTTCTTGGATTGCGCTAAGAAAGTTATGCAGTTTATAGCAATGATTAATATACTATGTTCTGTATACTGGAGGTCCAATTTGTTTTGTATAGATTTAGAATTCATGGATACATTTTTATATATTCCATTACGGCCATATGCTCTTAACAGTAATCCCCTAAACTTAAATTTTAATAACTGCTCACTAAAATCTCAAAAATTATATGAATTGAGTTTATGTACCAAAATCTGTGGTGGTTACAATATGTCCTATTGAAATGTGTCACAGTGTATTTTTTTGTGCTATTGTATCAATTCCATGTTGTCAATTCATATTAATATATAGAACTTTGCCTCCTTATCATATATAGCTCATTCAGCTGCAGTCTATAATGACTAAAAGGTATTGTGGAAGTCACTGGACTAATGTGATAGAAAAACGTGGCACTCAGGAAGTTGCAGTGAAAGAAAACTAATTTTATTTGGCAATCCAACATATGGACCTTCATCAGAAATGATTGCCTCTTGAGCTATGGAAGTGTCAGTCCATGTGTAGCAGCGCGTGGTATTATGACACTTGTCGCTAGGTAATGGTAGTTGCAATACCACGCGCTACAACACGTGGACGACACTTCCATAGCTCAAGAAGCAATCAGCTCTGATGAAGGTCCATATGTATGACAGAAATGTTAACAACAATAAGGATTGGCAAATAAAATTTGTTTTCTTTCACTGCAACTTCCTGAGTGCCACGTTTTACTATTACATGATCTACAGGATGGAACCCTACTTGGGCACCTCATCTCACAACCTGGAGTGCCGTATATCTCCTCTACACTGGACTGATATGAATCAGCACTATTTAAAAACAACTAGATAGCCATACTGACAGATTTCGCTGTAACTGGCATCAGACCTGTCCATCAGTCTGCAGCAATTGTAAAACACTGCACAGGAGAAACCTGTTTTTCAGCTGGAAGACACTGATGGACATGTCCCTCCATCAACTGCCACTTCCAATCTGTAATGAAGGATGCACTAAAAAGTGCGAGACGGTAACCTGTACTACTTACATATTAGTAAGTGCCTCAAAATTATATATATTCTTTCATCTAGTCATTCATCTTCAATAAATGCTGTCCTTGCCATTTATACATTTATACATATTTACCAGGTCACCCCTAAGCCACCCAATGTTGTTAGGCTGTTTAAGTGTTGTGGTCCATACCAGGTGAAGATGAAATGAAATTTGTTTTCACTGCCAATTGCCCATTATTTCTGAGGAAATAGCAATGCTGTATTACACAACCATACACCCAGTAGATCCAAAACTACTGGGTGAATCAGAAATGATAGCTGTGAGCTAAGTGAATATCTATCCAATAACTTTTCTGTTGAAATCTAGAGACCCATAGAGAAGCACATCTTGGAACATTTTGGCTTTCGACTCCAAAAGGCTTGTCCCACCCATGGTCCACCCATTTCATTTACAACATTGGTTACTCAGGTTTGAATCTAACCTATCAACGTTTATGCCTATCTGTAAACTCAGATACCTAAAATCAAAGATGAATCTATGTTTTCCTGCACTTGGGGCAAAAAATCAGGTTGGCACCCCCTCTTATACACAGCTTAAGAGGTTTGAAGAGTTGTCATGGGATGCTCATAAGTTATTTGCATACTTACCATCAAATGCCAACTAGCTTCTCTTCTTGATTCCTTCAATGTTCAGTGAAAACCTACAGCACCTGCTTCATTGAAAGAAGTAGGTAGAGAAGCTGGTTGCCACATGACCATAAGTATAAATTGCATATGAGTGGTCATCGGCAAGGAAAGCTGAATGTATTATACACTATTGAGATTTGGCATGCTACAATGCTTAATTTTACAATTAATGCTCCTAACATAAATACAGATGAACTAACCCTCAACATGTCAGACAGCTTTATTAACAGAGCCATGTACCCCATTATCTGGAAAGTTGTGGATTGATGTATACAGAATCTGAACCAATAACAGTACAGTAATACAGCACCAGAAGCACCATCAATATGGAAATATAGCATCACAACTATCATCACTATATGAGTATTTCACCAGAAGCACCATCAGTACATGAATACAGGAGAAGAATTTTCTCTGTAATTAGACATCACTGTGTATTACCCCTGTACTATGACATCACTATATATGCTACCTCTGTACTGTGACATTGCAGAATATACGAACCCTGTACTGTGATATCACTGTGTATACTACCCATGCACTGTGACATCGCTACATATACTATCCCTGTACTGTGACATCACTATATATACTACTTCTATGCTGTGACATCACTATGCACACTAACCCTGTACTATGTAACATCAGTCCTCAGGCATTGTTACTTTGGCTGCCACTGGTTTATACATTTCATAGTGCAGTTTGAAGGTATCATAATGTTGTTCTTTTCACATTGAAGGTACAATGCTGTACTACCTGCAAGAACCGCTGTATAGTCAGCCAAAATGGATTCCCATGAATGTGATAATGGCCCATCCTAAGGGCTCTTTCATGCGTCAGTGTGTCCAGTACGTGAGGCGACCGTTTCCACATGTACTTGAGACACTGACACACGAAGACCAATTCAAATCCATGGGTCTGTGCACATGTCAGTGTGCTTCCACGTGCTGTGTGTCCATGCGCTCCACACATAGACATCTCCGTTTTTTACACGCTGCACAGTCCGCAAAATGTCCCACGCTGAACAAACACAGATTACATCAGTGTGACACATAATGGTGCCTTGGAATCTATGTACAGCTAGCGCTGTTCCCAAGCGCCAGGTGCTGAATGCTGCCCTCATCATTGTCCCTTGCTCGCACTGTGATCAGCATGAGCAAGAGACAATGTTGGCAGTAGTAGTCTTCTCCCGCGTGTCCATGTGTAAAAATAAGAATGAAATAATAAAATCCTTATACTCACCTGTCCGAAGATTTCCCCTGCTGTAATCCTCTGACCGCTGACACCGAGGAGCTGGGCGAATGAGCTTCTATAGCGAGTGGGCTCTGGAGCTGCACTGTCACTCCGCTCCGCTCAGAGCAGGGCTCCCAAAATAGTCCCTTGCTTGTGCTGATAACAGCGCGAGAAAGGGACAATGATGAGGTCAGCGTTCAGCACCCAGGGCTTGGGAACAGCGCTTACTGTACACTGATTCCCAGGCGACGATACATGTGCTCCTGATGTGGCACACGGTTACCACACGTGTGCCACATACGGAGACACGGAAACGGATATCTCCAATACGGGTTTTTCCGGTACTGAAAAAATCAGGACTTGCGAAACCGGCCTAAGGATAAGTCATCAATTTGTAAAGGTTGGTTAACCCCTTTAAATGTATGACATGATTTGTAAGTATGGAGTGTATGACACTGGTGTTGGGGGCTTTTGTGTGTGGCATACTGTGGAGAGCATTGTGTTTATGGCACAGCTGTTACTGTATTAAGGATATCACTGCATTTTGCTTGCAGTGTCCAGCTTTGTATTAATAGTGAGAATTGTATTAAAGGGGTTATCTGATAAACTACATTTATCACCTAACTACAGGTCCAGCTGCTGAGACCCATAATAAATACACTGTGTGCCGAATTATTAGGCAAATGAGTATTTTGATCACATGATACTTTTTATACATGTTGTCCTACTCCAAGCTGCATAGGCTTGAGAGCCAACTACCAATTAAGTAAATCTGGTGATATGCATCTCTGTAATGAGGAGGGGTGTTGACTAATGACATCAACACCCCTTATAAGGTGTGCTTAATTATTAGGCAACTTTCTTTCCTTTGGCAAAATAGGTCAGAAGAGAGATTTGACGGGCTCTGAAAAGTCTAAAATTGTGAGATGTCTTGCAGAGGGATGCAGCAGTCTTGAAATTTCCAAACTTTTGAAGCGTGATCACCGAACAATCAAGCGTTTCATGGCAAATAGCCAACAGGGTGGCAAGAAGCATGTTGGCCAAAAAAGGCGCAAAATAACTGCCCATGAACTGAAGAAAATCAAGCGTGAAGCTGCCAAGATGCCATTTGCCACCAGTTTTGCCATATTTCAGAGCTGCAACGTTACTGGAGTATCAAAAAGCACAAGGTGTGCGATACTCAGGGACATGGCCAAGGTAAGGAAGACTGAAAAACGACCACTATTGAACAAGAAACATAAAATAAAACGTCAAGAATGGGCCAAGAAATATCTTAAGACTGATTTTTCAAAGGTTTTATGGACTGATGAAATGAGAGTGAGTCGTGATGGGCCAGATGGATGGGCCAGAGGCTGGATCAGTAAAGGGCAGAGAGCTCCTCTCCGACTAAGACACCAGCAAGGTTGAGGTGGGGTACTGGTATGGGCTGGTATCATCAAAGATGAACTTGTGGGACCTTTTTGGGTTGAGGATGGAGTGAAGCTCAACTCCCAGACCTACTGCCAGTTTCTTGAAGACAACTTCTTCAAGCAGTGGTACAGGAAGAAGTCGGTATTGTTCAAGAAAAACATGATTTTCATGCAGGACAATGCTCCATCACATGCATCCAACTACTCCACAGCGTGGCTGGCCAGTAAAGGTCTAAAAGAAGAAAAAATAATGACATGGCCCCCTTGTTCACCTGATCTGAATCCCATAGAGAACCTGTGGTCCATGATAAAATGTGAGACCTACAGGGAGGGAAAATAGTACACCTCTCGAAACAGTGTCTGGGAGGCGGTGGTGGCTGCTGCATGCAATGTTAATCTAAAACAGATCAAGCAACTGACAGAATATATGGATGGAAGGCTATTGAGTGTCATCATAAAGAAAGGTGGCTATATTGATCACAAATTTTTTTGGTTTTTGTTTTTGCATGTCAGAAATGTTTATTTCTAAATTTTGTGCACTGATATTGGTTTACCTGGTGAAAATAAACAAGTGAGATGGGATTATATTTGGTTTTTATTAAGTTGCCTAATAATTCTGCACAGTAATAGTTACCTGCACAAACAGATATCCTCCTAAGATAGCCAAATCTAAAAAAAAACACTCCAACTTGCAAAAGTATTAAGCTTGGATATTTATGAGTCTTTTGGGTTGATTGAAAACATAGTTGTTGATCAATAATAAAAATAATCCTCTAAAATACAACTTGCCTAATAATTTTGCACACAGTGTATACCATCACTGGTTTCTGACTGCAGAGACTCCTCACTGATCCCAAAGAATGCGAGTCCAAAAGTTCCCTTGAGCATTAGTGTCTGTATGCATCCGCCACTCCTATAGATAATGTATAGCAGTGGTTGTCCTTGCTCACTAGCACTCCAGTCACACAGGGGACTTTGGGATCAGTTGAGGGTATCCAGGTGCAGACCCCAAATGATAATACATTTGTCACTTATCCTGTGGATAGATGATTGATTAGTGTTGAGCCACCCCCGTAGTGTTCGAGTTCGGTTCGTCGAACACCCGTATGTTCGCCGAACTGTTCGTCAAACACCGTTAAAACCAATGGCAGGCAAACAAAAACACATAGAAACACATAGAAAACACATAGAAAACACTTCAAAGGTGTCCAAAAGTTGACAAACTGCTCAGAAGACACAACTAACACATGGAAAAGTGACAAGTACATATAGTCATGCAAAAAGAAAAGAGGTGGAGGAGTAAAAGGAGGGGGAGACACAGATATAGGCATGTCATGCCCTTCTAAAATCAAGAAAGGCTGGAGTAAAAATGTAAAATCAGCCTACCAACATCCAGACGTCGTGACAAGAAAATTAAAAAAAGAAATATCTTTAGGTAGAATGGCAGTTCCATTCAGAACACTTTCCTTACAATACATAGTGGTATCTCCGTTGTGAGTTGTGCCAAAAATGGAACCCAATACATTCGGACTAATCCACCATTTGCCATATCCAAGGGGCAGGTCAGTAAATGACAACATCGACGTGGAACCAAGTACAGTAGTATATACTGTACATCCTTTAACAAGGCAATCAGGCGGATCAAGAAGTTGGGAAGGGTCACCCTAATGGCCAAAACAGACATTGATGTGGCGTTCCGGTTACTTACTACTTGTGCCTCCGAATAGTGTCCACCTATTGGGCTGCTTCTGGGAAGGAGCATACTATATAGATCGCTATTTGCCCATGGGGTGGTCCAGATCCTGCTCACTATTTGAGGCGTTTAGTTGCTTCATCGAATGGGTTGTAATGGACGTTTCTAAGGGGGCACATATTATCCATTACCTCGACAACTTCTTATGCCTGGGCCCAAAAGATTCGCCACAGTGTGAATACATGCGGTAGTCCACCTATGAGAAGGAGAGAGCGGGAGGGAGAGCAGACACCACAGAGCCGAGGGGTTAGATGGAGAACGGAAGAAGGAAAGAGGGCGAGGGAGGTAAGGGAGTACAGTGGAAGGCAGACCTGAGCTCCCCCATGTTCCTGCTGGGCGGGGAACAGCCCTGGGAAGAAAAGTCGCTTGCACATCCCTTTGAGGTTACGGGCGCGAGCGGGCAGAGGGACTATGCTGGAGTGCGAAGCCGACACGGTCAGTCCGTTCCTGCCCGTGCCTCCTCCGTGTCGCTGGGTTTGTGCCTGTGCCGCGGTGGACCCTGACGGCCAGCCCCCCTCTCCCAATACTGGTACCTGTCCGCTGGTGGGTCGAACCCCACCGCGGTGGGGGGGGAGTAACATCTGCAGAAGAAAGACCATCTTCCAGCCAAACTAAGATGTCTACTTCTTTTCGTGGAAAATGTGATACGATCCCTTTCTTACGGACACGCCCATGGCTACAAATTCCAGATGAGGCACAAAAACAGCAGGTGCTTCAACGGATATCAAGTTCTCCTTCAAGTGGGCTCTCCTCCACCTCAACTTCAACATTACAAATACTGCAGTCCTCAGAGGTGTCACCCCATTGCACTTGCTTACTCACAGCTCCCTAGTCTCCAGCTGCCCGTCTGAGTATGGGGTAACACAGATGGTTGAGTCGGCACAGCTGTTTACTCATACTATAGCCTGGGAAACTGAGGTCTGCTCCAGAGCTTCTGTTAATCCAGACGAGGAAATGATCTGCACTGATGCCCAGAATGTTTATGAGTCGGATTCAGGAACAGATGAAGAAGGTTCTGAGCATAATGTAAACCCTCGTTCTCAAACTGTAACTCCTGTTGGTGGAGACAATGATGAAGACGATGAGGAGACTCAAATACCTGATTGGAGCTACAACTTGACTTTTCGGTCAGTGCAGGAAGAGGTTGGCTCTGAGGACGACGGGTGTGAGAACACACAGGGTGATGATGACAAGGTTGGAGATCCCACTTACTGTCAACCCACAGTCAGCCAGTGGATGAGGTCAGCATAGGAGGTAGAGGAGGATGTGACTAGCCCAGGGGATGGGGATGACTCGGTACCCGGGCCTTTGCCTGGCCTTTGGGATGTTGCGGTGGTCGGCTCCCGGGCCCGTACCCTGGGGTCACTCTTTAAAAGGGTGGATAATTGTTAATTTTATAAGAGTTCGTGACGCCCCCTGTGGTATCTGGTGAGAAGCACCAGCGCTGCTGCAGTCCACTGAGGCCGGTGATAAGGCAGCTCGATGGTATAGCTCCCCACAGGTGGAGCTAGGCCTCAGGGCAGCGTATGCAGGGGGGAATGCAGGACAGGTGAGACCCAGCTGGGTCAGAGCAAGAATGGGAATGGACACGGCAGTCACTTCAGTATCTTTTACTGGTGGAAATTCAGGCACATCCCGGAGCACTGTAGGGTGAAGGGTGCATATCAGGATCCTCCCCAATGAGCGGGTGTAGGGCCTCCTGTTTCTTGCCTCTGCGTAGTAAGTTTCTGACCTGCCTGGAGCTAGGCCTAACTTTGTCTCTGTCCTGCGCTGGCTGACCTTGTGGTAGGGCCTTGTCTTGTAGTTCACGCTCCCAGTATGCGGGGCCTAAGCGTCTCCAGGCTCTGTTACGTATCAGCACCTTAGCAATCCTGGGACTTGTAGTTCCCCAGGGATTCCGGTTATGCCTTACTGGGTCATAGCGATCCCGGTAAGCTCGGATCCGGTGTCCGGTAAATGATTCAGGGTGAGCTGGTTAAGCTCCTCTATGTACTAACTCTCCACTCACCTTCAGCCTACTCAGGCCCTCACTAGGCTATACACACTAACGGCAGCTTGCCGCGCTTCACCGATCTTATGGCGCTGGCACACCTTAAGCTCTAACTGGGCTCCCTGAATCTAGCTAGCAGGAGCCTCATGCTCCACTGCTAAACTATTAAATGAGCTCTCTAGACTAGACTGAGCTCCACTGCAGACTGACCTCTCTTAGGCTTCTATACTGCAGGAACTCTTCAGAGGAACTGAACTGCCTAGCACCACCTTCCCTATTTATATCCCTAACGGGCTCCCTCTGATGGTCTGAGGTGGAAGGTGGAGATGTGTGAATGTTTATGGGGGCCTCTTGTGGAGGATTCCATCAATGCACTCTTCTAGGATCTGTGATACCAAGCGCAGCTGGGCGTCACAGATGCTATTGACGACGAGGTTAGGTTGCGCCTTCCTGGACAGAGACGGAGTACTGGAAGCACGTCAACAACTGCATCCTCAACCACAACTCTGCCTCTGACCACAAGTCGTGGTGGCTCTTCAGGTCGCATGGGCTCTAAGCCTTGCATAGCCTGAGCATTTTTTCAGATCGATAAGGATGACCCAACTCGTGTCATCTGTAATATTTGTCACCAAAAGCTAAGTAGAGGCCAAAAAATCCATAGTTTGAGTACTTCATGCATGAACTGTCACATGGATATGAAGCATAAGTTGCAGTGGGAAGCTCACTGTGCTACAATGCGGCCTAGCGGGCCGGGCCAAACACCGTCTGCCCCATCTTGTGCATCCGCGGCCTCTTCATCCTTTGTAACTGGGGGGACAGCAGTCACACATGTTTTTTGATGCAGACCTGCCACCTCTTTACCCGCAACAGCCAGTGTGATTGGCAGGTCATCATTTCATCTGGAAGTGGAAACACCCGCTGGTGTTGAGCGCTCTCCGACATCGAGAGCACCACCTTTGGATCAAGGCAACCTAACTTTTCCGACTGCATCTTCCTTACAGACCGGCAGCTTGCCAGGGACACCCTACTCAACCTCATCTAAGCACAATAGCCAGCCCTCCGCCCCTCAGATGTGGACCAGTAAAAGACCATTTCCTCCTAGCCATGACAAAGCTAAGAGATTGAATTTCATCATCTGCAAGCTGTTGGCTACAGAAATGCTGCCTTTCCACCTGGTGGACACAGAGGATTTTTGAGACCTTATGTCGTCGCAGTGCCCCAGTACCAGATGCCCAGTCGACATTACTTCTCAAAGAAAGGTGTGCCTGCGCTCCACCAGCATGTCGCACACAACATCACCGCTTCTTTGAGAAACTCTGTGTGTGACAGGGTGCATTTCACCACAGACACTTGGACGAGTAGGCATGGTCAGGGGCGTTACATGTCGCTGACTGGGCACTGGGTAACTATGGTGACAGCAGGACAAGGGGCTGCTGTCCAAGTCTTGCCATCCCCACGAGTTGTGCGGTCAATCCTCTTTATCTAGAAGTTCCTCCACTGCTTCTGCCTCCTCAACCTCCTCTCGGTCCTCCACCTGCACCCAAAGCCTGTATGGTAATACCACCCACTTTCTAACTGCGCAGAAGGAATCCTGCACACCTCCTTACTATGCTGGCAGCAGGGCTCAACGGCATTAGGCGGTGTTTACTTTGAAATGTCTGGGAAATGTGAGTCACACAGCTGAGGAGTTGTGGTCAGCTCTGGAGACCCAGTTTCATGAATGGTTGTCTCCACTGGACCTGCAACCAGGGAAGGCCGTGTGCGAAAATGCTGCAAACCTGGGTGCGGCCCTTCGCCGTGGCAATGTCACACACGTGCCTTGTATTGCTCACGTGTTGAACCTGGTTGTCCAGCAATTTTTAACCCACTATCACGGACTAGATGGCCTTCTGCAGAGGGCACGGTCGCTGTGTGCTCACTTCCGCCGTTCGCATCCCGCAGCTCAACGACTTACATCTCTACAGAAGTCGTTGGGCCTGCCAGTTCACCAGCTGAAATGCGATGTGCCGACACGGTGGAATTCAACTCTGCACATGTTGCAGCGACTGTGGCAGCACCGACAAGCCCTGGTGCAATACGTTCTGACGTATAGCCTGGGCCAATGAGATCCAGAGGTGGGGCAAATCACGCTGCAGGAGTGGTCTCAGATCAGGGACCTATGAAGTTGACACGCCCCCTGAGCCGTGGGGTACCCGGAGCCGGGCCGGTATACGCTGGGGGTTGTAGTCACTGTGGCGGTGACCCGGTCCGTGACCCAGAGCGGTCATCCAAGGGTAATTTGTATATATGGGTTTTATAATGTCCGACTATGCCACCTGTGGAGTGCGGCCAAAGGGGCCGCCGCTGGGGAACAGTCCTCTGAAGCAGGTGGTTTTGCAGCAATGGTATTATTACTCTCCACAGGAAGAGTGTAGCTTCAGGGCAGTGTGGGTGGATGATGGTGGTTGTAGTGCAGGGAGTCAGTAATGAACACAGAGTCCATGTGATGCCGTCCCCAGATCTTTACTCACAGTTGTTGCAGTCCAGATTACAGGTACCAGAGCAATCTCCCCTGTCATGCTGTGCGTACTCAGGGAGGGGCTCAGTCCACCCCCAGATAGCTCCGGAGTACTTAGCAGGACCCCCTTCTGTTTGTCCTTTCTCTGGCCTTCTCCCTGCACCTCACACCCAGTGACACTTCTGTCCAGTATCCTCGGGCCTTGGCGGGCGACGTGTGTTCCGTCCCCTGGGTCCTATGTGGTTACCTTCTTAGTGAGACTGGTGTGGACTTTGGCCTGCAGTACATGAAATGCTACAGCCTCTGGTTTCTAGTTGAGCCTTGCTGTTTCTCTGTTATGTTCTGCTACCAGAGCTAAGGAAAGAGAGGAGATCTGTCCCTACGATAGAACTCACCTTAATCCCTACGATGTAACAGGGGACCTGATCCTGCGATCAGACCTGCTAAAGTCCTAAGCTAGTCTGTACGGAGACCTATAGATGTGGGGAAGGAATCCCTACAAGTACTAAGGACTGGGAGGAAAATGGGACACCTCCTAATAGAAATAGTAGCAGACAGACGAACAAACAAAATATATAGAACATAGAGGTCCGTAGACCAAGCAAACTAACAGAGTTAGATACAGGGCACAGGCTAGCTAGAAAGTAGTTAAACAATGAAGTCCAGCAAAGCCAGAAGGGCGGAGCAGGATTAAATAGGCCAACAAGGTCATGTGACCAGCAAAGGAAAAAAACTAAGAACAAGGTTCTAACAGTACCCCCCCTTCTAAGAGGATCCTCCGGATCCCCTAGGACCAGGCTTATCAGGAAATCTCCTGTGAAATGCTCTGATAAGTCTGGATGCGGAAACATCATCCGACCTCACCCAAGAGTTATCCTCAGGTCCGAAACCTTTCCAGGCCACAAGATACTGCAAACTACCTCTATACTGTCTAGAGTTAAGGATGCGAGAAATTTCATATTCCCCGTCCTCCACCACCGGAGGAACAGAGGCAGAGGCGTCACAATCCGATACAACAGCTTTTTTCAACAGAGAGACATGAAATACCGGATTAATTCTCCAGGGGGTAGGAACCTCCAACCTAACAGCAGTTTGGTTGACAACCTGAAGCACCTTAAAGGGCCCTACAAACTTGGGACCCAATTTCTTAGAAGGAATCCTCAACCGCAGATTCCTAGAGGACAACCAAACCATGTCACCAACAGCGAACAAAACCTCCTGTCGTTTCCTATCAAAGTAGTCTTTAGATTTTCTGTTGGCCTCCTGAAGATTACCACGCACATCCGTCCAAACTCTCTCCAAATCACCGGAAAAATTCTCCTCCTCAGGCACGGCAGATCCCAACTTGGAGAACGACCCAAACGACGGATGTCTCCCAGAACAACAACAAAAAGGCGAACAACCAGCAGAAGAAGATGTATGATTGTTCAGAGCAAATTCAGCAAGTGGCAGAAACTCAGACCACCCCTCTTGATTGTCTGCCACAAAACAACGCAAGAACTGCTCAACATCCTGGTTTTTCCTTTCTGTCTGGCCATTAGATTCAGGATGATATCCGGACGAGAACGACAAATGAACTCCCAACCTGTCACAAAAGGCACGCCAAAAACGAGCCACGAACTGAGGACCTCTATCAGAAACAATGTCAGTAGGAACGCCATGAAGTCTGACAATTTCCTTGCCAAAGGCCTTAGCGAGAGTTTTAGCGCAAGGCAGTTTGACGAAGGGAACCAAGTGACACATCTTGCTAAAACGGTCCACGACCACCCAGATGACAGTAAAACCCTCAGAGGGGGGAAGGTCAGTTATAAAGTCCATAGCCAAATGTGTCCAAGGAGCACTGGGAACCTCCAAAGGACAAAGCAACCCCGCAGCAGGAGTATGTGAGGACTTAGATCTAGCACAAATAGTACATTGGCGCACCCACTTAATGACTTCCTTCTGCCATCCAGGCCACCAAAAACTGCGACCCACAAGTCTCTTGGTCTCAGAGATTCCGGGATGACCTGCCAACCGAGATTCGTGACACTCAACAAACAAATCTCTCCTAAAGGTCCCAGGCACAAACAACCTCCCATGAGGAGTGTTAGATGGGGCATTCTCCTGTGCTTTAAGAATCTCATCTTCCAAAACGGAGTCCAAAGCAGCTATCACAACACCTTCTTGTAAAATGTTCTCCTCTTTCTCAGCACCGACTATGGGAGAAAAACTGCGAGACAAGGCATCCGCCTTAACATTCTTAGTACCAGGGATGTAAGTAACGGAGAAATTAAACCGCGAGAAAAACAGTGCCCACCTAGCCTGACGGGCATTCAAGCGCTTGGCAGCATCAACATATATCAGATTTTTATGATCCGTAAGAACCTGAACGGGAAATTCCGCCCCTTTCAAGAAGTGGCGCCAGTGTTCAAATGCGAGTTTAATAGCCAATAATTCCCGATTACCAATATCGTAATTCAGTTCAGTCTCCGAAATTTTTTTTGAAAAAAAGGCACAGGGATGTAATCCATCCCCGTTATCCTGAGACAATACTGCGCCAACCCCCACAGAGGAAGCATCAACCTCAACCAAAAACGGCTTAGTCACATCAGGCTGCATAAGGATAGGAGCAGAGGTGAACCTCTCCTTGAGATACACAAAAGCTTCAATGGCCTCAGAAGACCACTGAACCGCATCAGCACCTTTCCTGGTGAGATCGGTCAGAGGTTTGACAATACTAGAAAATTTTTTTATGAATTTTCTGTAATAATTGGCGAAACCCAAAAACCTCTGTATCGATTTCAAACCAATAGGCCTAGGCCATTCCTGTACAGCTTGAACTTTAACCAGGTCCATCTCAAAACCTTCGCTGGAGATAATGTAGCCCAAAAAACTAATTCTCTGTACAGCGAACTCACATTTCTCCAGCTTAGCAAAAAGCGAATTGTCCATTAACAACTGTAATACCTCACGTACGCTCCGCCAATGAGACTCCAGATCCGGCGAATAAATCAAAATGTCATCCAAATACACAACCACATTTTTGCCGATCAAAGGTCTAAGGATGTCATTAATAAGATTCTGAAAAAATGCAGGAGCATTAGTAAGACCAAAAGGCATAACCAGATTCTCAAAATGACCCACAGGAGTGTTAAAAGCAGTATTCCATTCGTCACCCTCCTTCATGCGCAACAGATTGTATGCCCCCTTAAGGTCAATTTTAGAGAACCACTTGGCCCCCATTAACTGGTTAAACAGATCAGGAATCAATGGCAGTGGGTAAGGATTGCGTACAGTAATTTTGTTAATCTCACGAAAATCCAGACAAGGACGTAAACCGTCGTCATTTTTTTTTTACAAAAAAAAATCCAACCGCCACAGGAGACTTAGAGGGCCTAATGTGACCGGCGGCCAAACTTGTCTGTATGTATTCCTCCAAAGCCTTTCTCTCAGGAATAGTAAGGTTAAATAAATGACTTTTAGGAAGAGTCACTCCAGGGACAAATTCAATAGAACAATCATAGTCTCTATGGGGAGGCAAAACCTGCGATTCCTTCTCAGAAAAAACTCTCCAAAAATCCTGAATAGGAACAGGCAATTCTCCCCTATCCAAAGCTGCAATACGCCCGTTACAACACTTGTCATAACATTTATGGCTCCAGGATTTAATTTCACTGGTAGACCAATCCAGTACAGGATTGTGAAATTTTAACCAGGGCAATCCCAATATTACTGGAGAAGGCAAGTTATTCAACACTACCAAATCCAATTTCTCATGGTGAACACCATTAATAGTGAGAGGAAATTCACAGACCTTGAGAGTAATATTCTTCAAAGGGGAACCATCCACAGAGACCACAGCAATGGGGGATGATAAAGGTTCGGGTTTTAAATTGAGTCTTTCCAAGAATCCCCCATCAATTACATTCAGAGTAGACCCACAATCAACAAACACCCGAAATTCCATTAATTTTTCCTGAGCAATCGTGGAAGCAGCTAAAAATACACCCTTGGAATTTAAACAGGCAATACAGGCATGACTGACCATTTTTTTTTCTTTCTTGATACGAAGCTCACAGTCTTTAATCAAATGACCAGATTTTCCGCAATAGAAACACAAGCCTTCAGAAAATCTGCGATCTTTTTCTTGAGAGCGAGGTGCCATCGCTCCAATCTCCATCGATTCACCACTGTTAGTACACACATTCTCATAACCAGAAACTGACATAGCAGAGGATTTGCTCTCATTAACCCTTGCACGCAGTCTCCTATCCACCCGTACAGCTAATTGCATAGCCTGTTGCAAATCTTCAGGTGTAGGATAAGCAATTAGCAGGTCTTTAACCCTTTCACTGAGCCCAGCAAGAAATAGACTTTTCAGAGCAGAATCGTTCCTCCCTGTTTGAGTAGACCATCGACGGAAATGAGTACAATATTTTTCCACATTACCTGATCCCTGTCTCAAACATCTTAACTCAGTCTCAGCTGATGCGACACGGTCAGGATCATCATATAATAGTCCCAAAGCAGAAAAAAAACTATCCACTGATCTGAAGCATGTATCACTAGGTTGCAAAGAAAAGGCCCACTCCTGAGGCTCTTTGCGCAAAAGTGACATTATAAACCCTATGCGCTGGGAATCATCCCCAGAGGACTTGGGTCTCAAACGAAAATACAATAAGCAAGCATTTTTAAATGAAAAAAATTCTCGGTGTTCACCAAAAAATAAATCCGGCAAACGTACCTTAGGCTCCAAGAAATGTGCTCCAGGACAGTTACTCACGTGCTGACGGAGCTCAGTCACCTCCAAAGAGAGTCCCTGCAGGTGTTTAGCCAAATCCAGAACCGACACCATGATGGAACAGAAAAAAAAATCTTTCCTTAGAGCATTTGTTGGGCTGGACTTACTGTTATGTTCTGCTACCAGAGCTAAGGAAAGAGAGGAGATCTGTCCCTACGATAGAACTCAGCTTAATCCCTACGATGTAACAGGGGACCTGATCCTGCGATCAGACCTGCTAAAGTCCTAAGCTAGTCAGTACGGAGACCTATAGATGTGGGGAAGGAATCCCTACAAGTACTAAGGACTGGGAGGAAAATGGGACACCTCCTAACAGAAATAGTAGCAGACAGACGAACAAACAAAATATATAGAACATAGAGGTCCGTAGACCAAGCAAACTAACAGAGTTAGATACAGGGCACAGGCTAGCTAGAAAGTAGTTAAACAATGAAGTCCAGCAAAGCCAGAAGGGCGGAGCAGGATTAAATAGGCCAACAAGGTCATGTGACCAGCAAAGGAAAAAAACTAAGAACAAGGTTCTAACATTCTCCTCTAGTTGAGGGACCGGTTCCCCTTATCTGGCCTGACCCCTCTACCTCCTGGTAGCAGCAGGCGTACCGGTGGCCTTCTGCACGGCCGGTACCCCTAGGGTCCCTTCGGTTCCTGGAGCCTTCCTGCTCCCACTCCTCTCTTCTCTCCTTCAGTCCTGTGCCTCCCAGGCTAGGCCCGCCTCCGGAGCAGATCTCATGCAGAGCCTCTGCTCCTGTCACTTCTCCTCCTCTGACTGGCTTGCTCTTTCTAAGATGGCTTCCTATTTATACTCTCCCTGTCATGTGCTCCCCTAAGCTTCTTTCTCCACCCACTACATAGGACCCTCCCCCCAGCTAGGGACCTGGGACTGTGCTCTCCCTTAGGAGCAATCTCGCCCTACCCCCACTGCGGGTATGTGTTGGATGCAGGTGTTAGTGTCCCGAGCCATACTCCTTCCTTACCTGAGGGTGAGATACCACGCCTCTGGGTGAGATGCAGTACCTCTGTGGCGACTGAACCCTCAGGGGCGCCACACACCCTTCTGCACAGTTTTGAAATGACGACGAAGATGTTTAGTGCTGACGACGATGCCATTATCAGCATGACTATTCCAGTGATTTACATGCTGGAGCACACGTTAAACAGAATTCAGAGTTAGGTGGTGGGACAAGAGGAGGTGGAGGAAGTAGAGGAGGAGTTGCATGCGGAAGGGATAACATCTCCAAGGTCCAGACGGTCGCCAGCACCAAGGCGGCAGGCATGGGAGGGTGGGGGAGAGGGATTAAACAGGGCGCATGGTAGCAGCCAAACTGTTGAGGAAGGTGCAGGAGCCGAGGAAGAAGTGGAGGACGAACTGGCGATGAGCATGTAAGACTCATCAGATGAGGGAGACCTTGATCACATTTCTGTTGTGTGAGGGTGGGGGGAGAGGGCAGAGGAAGGAAGCATGATTCTTACCTTGCTACCAACACAACAAGGACTTGGTCCTCCTGGATGCGCAAGACACATGAGTGCTTTCTTGCTGCACTACCTGCAACATGACCCTCGGATTGTCAGAATTCGAAGTAATCCCGACTACTGGGTTGCCACACTCTTAGATCCCCGGTGCAAAAGTAAATTTGCCGATATAATTCCTGCCATAGAAAGGGATTCACACATGCAGGAGTATCAGCAGAGGCTGTTGCAGAATCTTACATGTGCTTTTCCACAAAACACCAGTGGTGCACGTAGTGAATCTCACTCTTCTAACTTGCCAACCGTGGGACTGTCGAGTCTTCATCACTCAAACCGTAACAGTAGCACAGTATCTGCTGGTAACAGCAATTTTGTGGAATCGTTTCACCACTTTTTTAGCCCATCCTTTGCAAGGCCACAGGAGACAAGAAGTCTGACACATAGTCAACGCCTAGAGAGGATGGTATAGGAGTATCTCCAAGTGAATATTGAAGCCATGACTATGTCACTGGACCCTTGCTCATTTTGGGCTTCCAATCTGGAAAAATGGCCGGAGCTCGCCACTCACGCCTTGGAGATCTTGTCATGCCCTGCTGCCAGCGTTCTGTCTGAACGTGTGTTCAGCGCTGCTGGTAGTGTGCTGACAGATAAGCGCACGCGGCTGTCCACTGAGAATGTAGACAGACTCATGTTCATAAAGATGAACAAATCATGGATCCGCAAGGACTTTTCTACCCCTGTGTCATCCTGGGGAGACTAAAAGCTTGAGGATTTGGTAAAATCATCTCACCAACCGTTTTAAGCAACTCTGGTTCAATTGATGCCACTTAAGCGGTGTCTGTGCCACAATTTTTGTAAAAAATGGAGACTCTTTTTGGAGACCCCTTGCTGTGTTTTACGTGACATTGGCATCATCAATTCCAGGTGGGTTGGGTCGCTCCCCCCCTCAATTTAACTCTAAGAAACTACGTACACTATGGCTTGGGGTAACACAGATGGTTGAGTCTGAAGAGCTGTTTACTCAGAGGTCTGCTCCAAAGCTTCAGTGTCTGCTAGTCAGCGTAGAATTTTTAACTGCATCTAGCCTAGGCAATACTTTGGGCGCAGTAGCCCAGCTGCGAAGCAAGCTGCACCGCCTGTGTATCTAATAAGAATTTTTTAATGCATCTAGCCTAGGCAGACTGTGGGTACCCCCAACCAAACCCAGACGCTCAGCCCCCATACCGCCCCCCTTTCTTTGACAATACAATAATGTAACTCTTACAACTGGATGAGTGAGGATTGGTCACAGCTTTATTAACTCTTTATACTCATTCCATTAGAAAGGCATTTTATTTCTAAAATAATTCAGCTTGTTGCAGCATGCCATGGGTCTCCACACCGGCAAGTTGGCCAACAAGTGTTACTCTCCAACATGTCCTTTCTATTTCCAGGCCACGGAGGATCCTGCATACTCGTATGCAGGACTCTGACCCCATCCATCACTCTTAACGCTTGTTCCACTCTGTCCTGGAGTCCTGACAGGAATATGCCCAGTCCAATATCCATTTAGTGAACACCGTCGGGCCGTATGAGGCCTGCTTTATCTCCTTCCTGTCGTCGATGTTGTATCACTACACCGCCTCTGTTTCTTCTAAATTTTGCCATCCGAATATTTATTACCCACCTTGTCCGTTCGATGGCCGTGATGTCTCGCGCACCTTGCCATACCGCTATCGGCACAATCTCTGACCATACTATAGTTAGTTTTGTGAAAAATTCTCTGAAGCACTCAGTGTCTAGTTTCATTATTGCCATTAGTTATGCGCTCTTGTGATGACCTAGGTCGTTTCCCCCGGCCTGTATAACTAAGATGACCGGACCTCTTGCCTCTCTCCCTACCTTGATTACCTCCATTAGTACCTGTGGCCATAGCAGGCCTCTAATACCTCTCCAGTTTAAATATGTGTTATGAAACTCTAATTTCCTCGTGCCTGGGCGGACTTTCACCCTTTTTTCTGCCCAATATATATATGAGTGGCCTATCACCCACACTGTTGGCTTAGCGTCACCTGTAAAAGAAACAAACCACGTTAGGATAACAAGTCAGGTCTTATGTATCTCGCCAAACACGTGGATCGCCATCTCCCTATCCTCTGAACTTCCGTTTCGGACAGTCCTGCTCTTGCTGCTTCCGTGGCCGCGCCTATGCGGAATGAGTGAGTCCCGTAATCTTTGGGGTGGTTCCCTGCCGATGTTATGCATTTATTAAATATAGCTTGGAACTGGTATCTTGATAATGGCGTTCCATCAATGTGTGATAGGAAGAAATTACTTTGTGATCTGATGGTTATATATGTTTTTACTATTGTTACCAGACTCAGTGTACCGTTTGTGGGTTGTAGAAGTACCCAAGTGCCCCTGCCCGCTGGAACCGTTTTCGATTGGCGTATGCGTAGACGTATTGCATTATTGGCTATGACTACGTCCTGGTGTAATAAGCCTCCAATGGTGGTAATTTTGGATTGAGGGACTAATTCGCTTATGCATAGCGCCCCGAAGAAGGCGATCACAAATGCAGTAGACAGTAGTGTTGCTTCAAATTGTGAATGTCATGTTAATGGTGTTCGGGATATGATGTGAGAAATCAGTTTTAGTAACAAGGGACGGGACGTCTACACTCCTGACTTGGCTGACCCCTTTTCCACCCTTTTATGGATTGTCTGATGATGAATCTCTTTGTCACATCTGCCCAATTCAGTAGTTGGAAGTGAAATGCTAATCCGGTCAGACACCGCTGCGCTGACGCACCTGATATGCCCCTCATCATTAGCTGGTGGAAAAATTCTATGGTGACTTGTGATCTGGCTTGTTCACATTGGTCAACCTGTCTGCCTGCTACTAGTCGTGTCCACTCTTCCCATGCCTTACAGTATGCTTGCCACGTCGACGAGGCAACTGAAGCTCTGATTAATGGCATCAACTATTCGCCACTAGATCCCATAGAGAGGATGGGCAACTGTTGCCCGTTGGGTGGACGTTGGGGAGGAGCTCTGTGAAAATCTGCCAATTGAATTGTGATAAAGCGTTAGCAGCAGCTTTAGACCCCTCAGCATCGTGGCTAGCGCGGACCCATACATTGTGTTTTAGGGACAGAAATGCTAGCCGGCGTAGTAGGCCAAGCACTTTGAGAGACGATGATGCCATCTTATTAATGCAGTGTGCTAGGCTGGTGTTTTTTGTTATGAAGCGTATATTTTTGCTAGCCAGGCGCGCGCCCCATATTTCTATTGCTACCACTATTGGGAAGAAAAATGAGCTTGGTATAAATGGACTAATAGAATGAGTACTACACACTGCTAATATGCCCAAAATTATTTTCCGGGCTAGATGCAGCTATAAATTATTATTAATTTCAAAGCTGGTGGAGCTTGGTATAGATGGCCTAATACAATGAGTACCACACACTGCTACTATGCCCAAAATCATTTTACAGGCAAGATGCAGCTAAAAATTATTAGCAATTTGAAAGCTGGTGGAGCTTAGTATAGATGGCCTAATAGAAAGAGTACCACACACTGCTAATATGCCCAAAATTATTTTCCAGACAAGATGCAGCTAAAAATTATTAGTAATTTCAAAGCTGGTGGAGCTTAGTATAGATGGCATAATAGAATGAGTACCACACACTGCTAATATGCCCAAAATTATTTTCCAGGCAAGATGCAGCTAAAAATTATTAGTAATTTGAAAGATGGTGGAGCTTAGTATAGATGGCCTAAAAGAATGAGTACCACACACTGCTAATATGCCCAAAATTATTTTCCAGGCAAGATGCAGCTAAAAATTATTATTAATTTCAAAGCTGGTGGAGCTTGATATAGATGGCCAAATACAATTAGTACCACACACTGCTACTAAGCCCAAAATTATTTTCCAGGCTAGATGCAGCTAAAAATTATTATTCATTTCAAAGCTGGTGGAGCTTGGTATAGATGGCCTAATAGAATGAGTACCACACACTGCTAATATGGCCAAAATTATTTTACAGGCAAGATGCAGCTAAAAATGATTATTAATTTCAAAGCTGGTGGAGCTTGGTATACATCGCCTAATACAGTGAGTACCACACACTGCTACTAAGCCCAAAATTATTTTACAGGCAAGATGCAGCAAAAAATTATTAGCAATTTGAAAGATGGTGGAGCTTAGTATAGATGGCCTAATAGTAAGAGTACCACACACTGCTAATATGCCCAAAATTATTTTCCAGACAAGATGCAGCTAAAAATAATTATTAATTTTAAAGCTGGTGGAGCTTGGTATAGATGGCCTAATACAATGAGTACCACACACTACTACTATGCCCAAAATTATTCTCCAGGCAGGATGCAGCTAAAAATTATTAGTAATTTGAAAGCTGGTGGAGCTTAGTATAGATGGCATAATAGAATGAGTACCACACCCTGCTAATATGCCCAAAATTATTTTCCGGGCAAGATGCAGCTAAAAATTATTAGTAATTTGAAAGATGGTGGAGCTTAGTATAGATGGCCTAAAAGAATGAGTACCACACACTCCTAATATGCCCAAAATTATTTTACAGGCAAGATGCAGCTAAAAATTATTATTAATTTCAAAGCTGGTGGAGCTTGGTATAGATGGCCAAATACAATGAGTACCACACACTGCTACTAAGCTCAAAATTATTTTCCAGGCTAGATGCAGCTAAAAATTATTATTCATTTCAAAGCTGGTGGAGCTTGGTATAGATGGCGTAATAGAATGAGTACCACACACTGCTAATATGCCCAAAATTTTTTTACAGGCATGATGCAGCTAAAAATTATTATTAATTTCAAAGCTAGTGGAGCTTGGTATAGATGGCCTAATACAAGGAGTACCACACACTGCTGCTAAGCCCAAAATTATTTTCCGGGCTAGATGCAGCTAAAATTATTATTAATTTCAAAGCTGCTGGAGCTTGGTATAGATGGCCTAATACAATGAATACCACACACTGCTCTATGCCCAAAATTATTTTCCAGGCAAGATGCAGATAAAAATTATTAGCAATTTGAAAGCTGGTGGAGCTTAGTATAGATGGCCTAATAGAATGAGTACCACAAACTGCTAATATGGCCAAAATTATTTTCCAGGCAAGATGCAGCTAAAAATGATTATTAATTTCAAAGCTGGTATAGCTTGGTATAGATGGCCTAATACAATGAGTACCACACACTGCTACTATGCCCAAAATTATTTTCCAGGCAAGATGTAGCTAAAATTATTAGTAATTTGAAAGCTGGTGGAGCTTAGTATAGATGGCCTAATACAATGAGTACCACACACTGCTAATATGCCCAAAATTATTTTACAGGCAAGATGCAGCTAAAAATTATTATTAATTTCAAAGCTAGTGGAGCTTGGTATAGATGGCCTAATGCAATGAGTACCACACACTACTACTATGCCCAAAATTATTTTCCAGGCAAGATGCAGCTAAAAATAATTATTAATTTCAAAGCTGGTGGAGCTAAGTATAGATGGCCTAATGCAATAAGTACCACACACTGCTAATATGCCCAAAATTATTTTACGGGCAAGATGCAGCTAAAAATTATTAGTAATTTGAAAGCAGGTGGAGCTTAGTATAGATGGCCTAATAGAATGAGTACCACACACTGCTAATATGCCCAAAATTATTTTCCAGGCAAGATGCAGCTAAAAATTATTATTAATTTCAAAGGTGGAGGAGCTTGGTATAGATGGCATAATACAATGAGTACCACACACTACTACTATGCCCAAAATTATTTCCAGGCAAGATGCAGCTACAAATTATTATTAATTTCAAAGCTGGTATAGCTTGGTATAGATGGCCTAATACAATGAGTACCACACACTGCTACTATGCCCAAAATTATTTTCCAGGCAAGATGCAGCTAAAATTATTAGTAATTTGAAAGCTGGTGGAGCTTAGTATAGATGGCCTAATACAATGAGTACCACACACTGCTAATATGCCCAAAATTATTTTACAGGCAAGATGCAGCTAAAAATTATTATTAATTTCAAAGCTAGTGGAACTTGGTATAGAGGGCCTAATACAATGAGTACCACACACTACTACTTTGCCCAAAATTATTTTCCAGGCAAGATGCAGCTAAAAATAATTATTAATTTCAAAGCTGGTGGAGCTTGGTATAGATGGCCTAATACAATAAGTACCACACACTGTTAATATGCCCAAAATTATTTTACGGGTAAGATGCAGCTAAAAATTATTAGTAATTTGAAAGCAGGTGGAGCTTAGTATAGATTGCCTAATAGAATGAGTACCACACACTGCTAATATGCCCAAAATTATTTTCCAGGCAAGATGCAGCTAAAAATTATTATTAATTTCAAAGGTGGAGGAGCTTGGTATAGATGGCATAATACAATGAGTACCACACACTACTACTATGCCCAAAATTATTTCCAGGCAAGATGCAGCTACAAATTATTATTAATTTCAAAGCTGGTATAGCTTGGTATAGATGGCCTAATACAATGAGTACCACACACTGCTACTATGCCCAAAATTATTTTCCAGGCAAGATGCAGCTAAAATTATTAGTAATTTGAAAGCTGGTGGAGCTTAGTATAGATGGCCTAATACAATGAGTACCACACACTGCTAATATGCCCAAAATTATTTTACAGGCAAGATGCAGCTAAAAATTATTATTAATTTCAAAGCTAGTGGAACTTGGTATAGAGGGCCTAATACAATGAGTACCACACACTACTACTTTGCCCAAAATTATTTTCCAGGCAAGATGCAGCTAAAAATAATTATTAATTTCAAAGCTGGTGGAGCTTGGTATAGATGGCCTAATACAATAAGTACCACACACTGTTAATATGCCCAAAATTATTTTACGGGTAAGATGCAGCTAAAAATTATTAGTAATTTGAAAGCAGGTGGAGCTTAGTATAGATTGCCTAATAGAATGAGTACCACACACTGCTAATATGCCCAAAATTATTTTCCAGGCAAGATGCAGCTAAAAATTATTATTAATTTCAAAGGTGGAGGAGCTTGGTATAGATGGCATAATACAATGAGTACCACACACTACTACTATGCCCAAAATTATTTCCAGGCAAGATGCAGCTAAAAATTATTATTAGTTTCAAAGCTGGTGGAGCTTGGTATAGATGGCCTAATACAATGAGTACCACACACTGCTACTTTGCCCAAAATTATTTTCCAGGCAAGATGCAGCTAAAAATTATTAGTAATTTTTTTTGGAAGCTGGTGGAGCTTAGTATAGATGGCCTAATACAATGAGTACCACACACTGCTATTAAGCCCAAAATTATTTTCCGGCTAGATGCAGCTAAAAATTATTATTCATTTCAAAGCTAGTGGAGCTTGGTATAGATGGACTAATAGAATGTGTACTACACACTGCTACTATGCCCAAAAATATTTTACAGGCAAGATGCAGCTAAAAATTATTATTAATTTCAAATCTGGTGGAGGTTGGTATAGATGGCCTAATACAACGAGTACCACACTCTGCTACTATGCCCAAAATTATTTTCCAGGCAAGATGCAGCTAAAAATTATTAGTAATTTGAAAGCAGGTGGAGCTTAGTATAGATGGCCTAATAGAATTAGTACCACACACTGCTAATATGCCCAAAATTATTTTACAGGCAAGATGCAGCTAAAAATTATTATTAATTTCAATGCTGGATGAGCTTGTTATAGATGGCCTAATACAATGAGTACCACACACTGCTACTATGCCCAAAATTATTTTCCAGGAAAGATGCAGCTAAAAATTATTAGTAATTTGAAAGCTGGTTTAGCTTAGTATAGATTGCCTAAAAGAATGAGTACCACTCACTGCTAATATGCAAAAAAATATTTTACTGGCAAGATGCAGCTAAAAATTATTATTAATTTCAAAGCTGGTGGAGCTTGGTATAGATGGCCTAATACAATGAGTACCACACACTGCTACTATGCCCAAAATTATTTTCCATGCAAGATGCAGCATAAAATTATTAGTAATTTGAAAGCTGGTGGAGCTTAGTATAGATGGCCTAATAGAATGAGTACCACACACTGCTAATATGCTCAAAATTATTTTACTGGTAAAATGCAGCTAAAAATTATTATTAATTTCAAAGCTGGTGGAGCTTGGTATAGATTGCCTAATACATTGAGTACCACACACTTCTACTATGCCCAAAATTATTTTCCAGGCAAGATGCAGCTAAAAATGATTATTAATTTCAAATCTGGTGGAGCTTGGTATAGATGGCCTAATACAATGAGTACCACACACTGCTACTATGCCCAAAATTATTTTCCAGGCAAGATGCAGCTAAAAATTATTAGTAATTTGAAAGCTGGTGGAGCTTAGTATAGATGGCCTAATACAATGAGTACCACACACTGCTACTAAGCCCAAAATTATTTTCCAGCTAGATGCAGCTAAAAATTATTATTAATTTCAAAGCTGGTGAAGCTTGGTATAGATGGACTAATAGAATGTGTACTACACACTGCTACTATGCCCAAAAATATTTTCCAGGCAAGATGCAGCTAAAAATTATTAGTAATTTGAAAGCTGGTGGAGCTTAGTATAGATGGCCTAATAGAATGAGTACCACACACTGCTAATATGCCCAAAATTATTTTACAGGCAAGATGCAGCTAAAAATTATTATTTATTTCAAAGGTGGTGGAGCTTGGTATAGATGGCCTAATACAATGAGTACCACACCCTACTACTATGCCCAAAATTATTTTCCAGGCAAGATGCAGCTAAAAATAATTATTAATTACAAAGCTGGTGGAGCTTGGTATAGATGGCCTAATACAATGAGTACCACACACTGCTAATATGCCCAAAATTATTTTCCGGGCAAGATGCAGCTAAAAATTATTAGTAATTTGAAAGCAGGTGGAGCTTAGTATAGATGGCCTAATAGAATGAGTACCACTCACTGCTAATATGCCCAAAATTATTTTCCAGGCAAGATGCAGCTAAAAATTATTATTAAATTCAAAGCTGGAGGAGCTTGGTATAGAAGGCATAATACAATGAGTACAACACACTACTACTATGCCCAAAATTATTTTCCAGGCAAGATGCAGCTAAAAATTATTATTAATTTCAAAGCTGGTGGAGCTTGGTATAGATGGCCTAATACAATGAGTACCACACACTGCTACTTTGCCCAAAATTATTTTCCAGGCAAGATGCAGCTAAAAATTATTAGTAATTTGAAAGCTGGTGGAGCTTAGCATAGATGGCCTAATACAATGAGTACCACACACTGCTACTAAGCCCAAAATTATTTTCCGGCTAGATGCAGCTAAAAATTTTTATTAATTTCAAAGCTGGTGGAGCTTGGTATAGATGTACTAATAGAATGAGTACTACACACTGGTAATATGCCCAAAAATATTTTACAGCCAAGATGCAGCTAAAAATTATTATTAATTTCAAATCTGGTGGAGGTTGGTATAGATGGCCTAATACAACGAGTACCACACACTGCTACTAAGCCCAAAATTATTTTACAGGCAAGATGCAGCTAAAAATTATTGTTAATTTCAATGCTGGTGGAGCTTGGTATAGACGGCCTAATACAATGAGTACCACACACTGCTACTATGCCCAAAATTATTTTCCAGGCAAGATGCAGCTAAAAATTATTAGTAATTTGAAAGCAGGTGGAGCTTAGTATAGATGGCCTAATAGAATGAGTACCACACACTGCTAATATGCCCAAAATTTTTTTCCAGGCAAGATGCAGCTAAAAATTATTATTAATTTCAAAGCTGGAGGAGCTTGGTATAGAAGGCATAATAGAATGAGTACAACACACTACTACTATGCCCAAAATTATTTTCCAGGCAAGATGCAGCTAAAAATTATTATTAATTTCAAAGCTGGTGGAGCTCGGTATAGATGGCCTAATACAATGTGTACCACACACTGCTACTTTGCCCAAAATTATTTTCCAGGCAAGATGCAGCTAAAAATTATTAGTAATTTGAAAGCTGGTGGAGCTTAGTATAGATGGCCTAATACAATGAGTACCACACACTGCTACTAAGCCCAAAATTATTTTCCGGCTAGATGCAGCTAAAAATTATTATTAATTTCAAAGCTGGTGGAGCTTGGTATAGATGGACTAATAGAATGAGTACTACACACTGCTAATATGCCCAAAAATATTTTACAGGCAAGATGCAGCTAAAAATTATTATTAATTTCAAATCTGGTGGAGGTTGGTATAGATGGCCTAATACAACGGGTACCACACACTGCTACTATGCCCAAAATTATTTTCCAGGCAAGATGCAGCTAAAAATTATTAGTAATTTGAAAGCTGGTGGAGCTTAGTATAGATGGCCTAATAGAATGAGTACCACACACTGCTAATATGCCCAAAATTATTTTCCAGGCAAGATGCAGCTAAAAATTATTGTTAATTTCAATGCTGGTGGAGCTTGGTATAGATGGCCTAATACAATGAGTACCACACACTGCTACTATGCCCAAAATTATTTTCCAGGCAAGATGCAGCTAAAAATTATTAGTAATTTGAAAGCTGGTGGAGCTTAGTATAGATGGCGTAAAAGAATGAGTACCACTTACTGCTAATATGCCCAAAAATATTATACTGGCAAGATGAAGCTAAAAATTATTATTAATTTCAAAGCTTGTGGAGCTTGGTATAGATGGCCTAATACAATGAGTACCACACACTGCTACTATGCCCAAAATTATTTTCCATGCAAGATGCAGCATAAAATTATTAGTAATTTGAAAGCAGGTGGAGCTTAGTATAGATTGCCTAATAGAATGAGTACCACACACTGCTAATATGCCCAAAATTATTTTCCAGGCAAGATGCAGCTAAAAATTATTATTAATTTCAAAGGTGGAGGAGCTTGGTATAGATGGCATAATACAATGAGTACCACACACTACTACTATGCCCAAAATTATTTCCAGGCAAGATGCAGCTAAAAATTATTATTAGTTTCAAAGCTGGTGGAGCTTGGTATAGATGGCCTAATACAATGAGTACCACACACTGCTACTTTGCCCAAAATTATTTTCCAGGCAAGATGCAGCTAAAAATTATTAGTAATTTTTTTTGGAAGCTGGTGGAGCTTAGTATAGATGGCCTAATACAATGAGTACCACACACTGCTATTAAGCCCAAAATTATTTTCCGGCTAGATGCAGCTAAAAATTATTATTCATTTCAAAGCTAGTGGAGCTTGGTATAGATGGACTAATAGAATGTGTACTACACACTGCTACTATGCCCAAAAATATTTTACAGGCAAGATGCAGCTAAAAATTATTATTAATTTCAAATCTGGTGGAGGTTGGTATAGATGGCCTAATACAACGAGTACCACACTCTGCTACTATGCCCAAAATTATTTTCCAGGCAAGATGCAGCTAAAAATTATTAGTAATTTGAAAGCAGGTGGAGCTTAGTATAGATGGCCTAATAGAATGAGTACCACACACTGCTAATATGCCCAAAATTATTTTACAGGCAAGATGCAGCTAAAAATTATTATTAATTTCAATGCTGGATGAGCTTGTTATAGATGGCCTAATACAATGAGTACCACACACTGCTACTATGCCCAAAATTATTTTCCAGGAAAGATGCAGCTAAAAATTATTAGTAATTTGAAAGCTGGTTTAGCTTAGTATAGATTGCCTAAAAGAATGAGTACCACTCACTGCTAATATGCAAAAAAATATTTTACTGGCAAGATGCAGCTAAAAATTATTATTAATTTCAAAGCTGGTGGAGCTTGGTATAGATGGCCTAATACAATGAGTACCACACACTGCTACTATGCCCAAAATTATTTTCCATGCAAGATGCAGCATAAAATTATTAGTAATTTGAAAGCTGGTGGAGCTTAGTATAGATGGCCTAATAGAATGAGTACCACACACTGCTAATATGCTCAAAATTATTTTACTGGTAAAATGCAGCTAAAAATTATTATTAATTTCAAAGCTGGTGGAGCTTGGTATAGATTGCCTAATACATTGAGTACCACACACTTCTACTATGCCCAAAATTATTTTCCAGGCAAGATGCAGCTAAAAATGATTATTAATTTCAAATCTGGTGGAGCTTGGTATAGATGGCCTAATACAATGAGTACCACACACTGCTACTATGCCCAAAATTATTTTCCAAGCAAGATGCAGCTAAAAATTATTAGTAATTTGAAAGCTGGTGGAGCTTAGTATAGATGGCCTAATACAATGAGTACCACACACTGCTACTAAGCCCAAAATTATTTTCCAGCTAGATGCAGCTAAAAATTATTATTAATTTCAAAGCTGGTGAAGCTTGGTATAGATGGACTAATAGAATGTGTACTACACACTGCTACTATGCCCAAAAATATTTTCCAGGCAAGATGCAGCTAAAAATTATTAGTAATTTGAAAGCTGGTGGAGCTTAGTATAGATGGCCTAATAGAATGAGTACCACACACTGCTAATATGCCCAAAATTATTTTACAGGCAAGATGCAGCTAAAAATTATTATTTATTTCAAAGGTGGTGGAGCTTGGTATAGATGGCCTAATACAATGAGTACCACACCCTACTACTATGCCCAAAATTATTTTCCAGGCAAGATGCAGCTAAAAATAATTATTAATTACAAAGCTGGTGGAGCTTGGTATAGATGGCCTAATACAATGAGTACCACACACTGCTAATATGCCCAAAATTATTTTCCGGGCAAGATGCAGCTAAAAATTATTAGTAATTTGAAAGCAGGTGGAGCTTAGTATAGATGGCCTAATAGAATGAGTACCACTCACTGCTAATATGCCCAAAATTATTTTCCAGGCAAGATGCAGCTAAAAATTATTATTAAATTCAAAGCTGGAGGAGCTTGGTATAGAAGGCATAATACAATGAGTACAACACACTACTACTATGCCCAAAATTATTTTCCAGGCAAGATGCAGCTAAAAATTATTATTAATTTCAAAGCTGGTGGAGCTTGGTATAGATGGCCTAATACAATGAGTACCACACACTGCTACTTTGCCCAAAATTATTTTCCAGGCAAGATGCAGCTAAAAATTATTAGTAATTTGAAAGCTGGTGGAGCTTAGTATAGATGGCCTAATACAATGAGTACCACACACTGCTACTAAGCCCAAAATTATTTTCCGGCTAGATGCAGCTAAAAATTTTTATTAATTTCAAAGCTGGTGGAGCTTGGTATAGATGTACTAATAGAATGAGTACTACACACTGGTAATATGCCCAAAAATATTTTACAGCCAAGATGCAGCTAAAAATTATTATTAATTTCAAATCTGGTGGAGGTTGGTATAGATGGCCTAATACAACGAGTACCACACACTGCTACTAAGCCCAAAATTATTTTACAGGCAAGATGCAGCTAAAAATTATTGTTAATTTCAATGCTGGTGGAGCTTGGTATAGACGGCCTAATACAATGAGTACCACACACTGCTACTATGCCCAAAATTATTTTCCAGGCAAGATGCAGCTAAAAATTATTAGTAATTTGAAAGCAGGTGGAGCTTAGTATAGATGGCCTAATAGAATGAGTACCACACACTGCTAATATGCCCAAAATTATTTTCCAGGCAAGATGCAGCTAAAAATTATTATTAATTTCAAAGCTGGAGGAGCTTGGTATAGAAGGCATAATAGAATGAGTACAACACACTACTACTATGCCCAAAATTATTTTCCAGGCAAGATGCAGCTAAAAATTATTATTAATTTCAAAGCTGGTGGAGCTCGGTATAGATGGCCTAATACAATGTGTACCACACACTGCTACTTTGCCCAAAATTATTTTCCAGGCAAGATGCAGCTAAAAATTATTAGTAATTTGAAAGCTGGTGGAGCTTAGTATAGATGGCCTAATACAATGAGTACCACACACTGCTACTAAGCCCAAAATTATTTTCCGGCTAGATGCAGCTAAAAATTATTATTAATTTCAAAGCTGGTGGAGCTTGGTATAGATGGACTAATAGAATGAGTACTACACACTGCTAATATGCCCAAAAATATTTTACAGGCAAGATGCAGCTAAAAATTATTATTAATTTCAAATCTGGTGGAGGTTGGTATAGATGGCCTAATACAACGGGTACCACACACTGCTACTATGCCCAAAATTATTTTCCAGGCAAGATGCAGCTAAAAATTATTAGTAATTTGAAAGCTGGTGGAGCTTAGTATAGATGGCCTAATAGAATGAGTACCACACACTGCTAATATGCCCAAAATTATTTTCCAGGCAAGATGCAGCTAAAAATTATTGTTAATTTCAATGCTGGTGGAGCTTGGTATAGATGGCCTAATACAATGAGTACCACACACTGCTACTATGCCCAAAATTATTTTCCAGGCAAGATGCAGCTAAAAATTATTAGTAATTTGAAAGCTGGTGGAGCTTAGTATAGATGGCCTAAAAGAATGAGTACCACTTACTGCTAATATGCCCAAAAATATTATACTGGCAAGATGAAGCTAAAAATTATTATTAATTTCAAAGCTTGTGGAGCTTGGTATAGATGGCCTAATACAATGAGTACCACACACTGCTACTATGCCCAAAATTATTTTCCATGCAAGATGCAGCATAAAATTATTAGTAATTTGAAAGCTGGTGGAGCTTAGTATAGGTGGCCTAATAGAATGAGTACCACACACTGCTAATGTGCTCTAAATTATTTTACTGGCGAAATGCAGCTATAAATTATTATTAATTTCAAAGCTGGTGGAGCTTGGTATAGATTGCCTAATACAATGAGTAACACACACTTCTACTATGCCCAAAATTATTTTCCAGGCAAGATGCAGCTAAAAATGATTATTAATTTCAAATCTGGTGGAGCTTGGTATAGATGGCCTAATGCAATGAGTACCACACACTGCTACTATGCCCAAAATTATATTCCAGTCAAGATGCAGCTAAAAATTATTAGTAATTTGAAAGCTGGTGGAGCTTAGTATAGATGGCCTAATACAATGAGTACCACACACTACTACTAAGCCCAAATTATTTTCCGGCTAGATGCAGCTAAAAATTATTATTAATTTCAAAGCTGGTGAAGCTTGGTATAGATGGACTAATAGAATGTGTACTACACACTGCTACTATGCCCAAAAATATTTTGCAGGCAAGATGCAGCTAAAAATTATTAGTAATTTGAAAGCTGGTGGAGCTTAGTATAGATGGCCTAATAGAATGAGTACCACACACTGCTAATATGCCCAAAATTATTTTACAGGCAAGATGCAGCTAAAAATTATTAATAATTTCAATGCTGGATGAGCTTGTTATAGATGGCCTAATGCAATGGGTACCACACACTGCTACTATGCCAAAAATTATTTTCCAGGCAAGTTGCAGCTAAAAATTATTATTAATTTTAAAGCTGGTGAAGCTTGGTATAGATGGCCTAATACAATGAGTACCACACACTACTACTATGCCCAAAATTATTCTCCAGGCAAGATGGAGCTAAAAATTATTAGTAATTTGAAAGCTGGTGGAGCTTAGTATAGATGGCATAATAGAATGAGTACCACACACTACTAATATGCCCAAAATTATTTTCCGGGCAAGATGCAGCTAAAAATTATTAGTAATTTGAAAGATGGTGGAGCATAGTATAGATGGCCTAAAAGAATGAGTACCACACACTGCTAATATGCCCAAAATTATTTTCCAGGCAAGATGCAGCTAAAAATTATTATTAATTTCAAAGCTGGTGGAGCTTCATATAGATGGCCAAATACAATGAGTACCACACACTGCTACTAAGCCCAAAATTATTTTCCAGGCTAGATGCAGCTAAAAATTATTATTCATTTCAAAGCTGGTGGAGCTTGGTATAGATGGCCTAATAGAATGAGTACCACACACTGCTAATATGGCCAAAATTATTTTACAGGCAAGATGCAGCTAAAAATTATTATTAATTTCAAAGCTGGTGGAGCTTGGTATAGATGGCCTAATACAAGGAGTACCACACTGCTACTATGCCCAAAATTATTTTCCAGGCAAAATGCAGCTAAAAATTATTAGTAATTTGAAAGCTGGTGGAGCTTAGTATAGATGGCCTAATAGAATGAGTACCACACACTGCTAATATGCCCAAAATTATTTTACAGGCAAGATGCAGCTAAAAATGATTATTAATTTCAAAGCTGGTGGAGCTTGGTATACATGGCCTAATACATTGAGTACCACACACTGCTACTAAGCCCAAAATTATTTTACAGGCAAGATGCAGCAAAAAATTATTAGCAATTTGAAAGCTGGTGGAGCTTGGTATAGATGGCCTAATACAATGAGTACCACACACTACTACTATGCCCAAAATTATTCTCCAGGCAGGATGCAGCTAAAAATTATTAGTAATTTGAAAGCTGGTGGAGCTTAGTATAGATGGCATAATAGAATGAGTACCACACCCTGCTAATATGCCCAAAATTATTTTCCGGGCAAGATGCAGCTAAAAATTATTAGTAATTTGAAAGATGGTGGAGCTTAGTATAGATGGCCTAAAAGAATGAGTACCACACACTGCTAATATGCCCAAAATTATTTTACAGGCAAGATGCAGCTAAAAATTATTATTAATTTCAAAGCTGGTGGAGCTTGGTATAGATGGCCAAATACAATGAGTACCACACACTGCTACTAAACGCAAAATTATTTTCCAGGCTAGATGCAGCTAAAAATTATTATTCATTTCAAAGCTGGTGGAGCTTGGTATAGATGGCCTAATAGAATGAGTACCACACACTGCTAATATGCCCAAAATTATTTTACAGGCAAGATGCAGCTAAAAATTATTATTAATTTCAAAGCTGGTGGAGCTTGGTATAGATGGCCTAATACAATGAGTACCACACACTGCTACTATGCCCAAAATTATTTTCTAGGCAAGATGCAGCTAAAAATTCTTAGTAATTTGAAAGCTGGTGGAGCTTAGTATAGATGGCCTAATAGAATGAGTACCACACACTGCTAATATGCCCAAAATTTTTTTACAGGCATGATGCAGCTAAAAATTATTATTAATTTCAAAGCTAGTGGAGCTTGGTATAGATGGCCTAATACAAGGAGTACCACACACTGCTGCTAAGCCCAAAATTATTTTCCGGGCTAGATGCAGCTAAAATTATTAATAATTTCAAAGCTGCTGGAGCTTGGTATAGATGGCCTAATACAATGAGTACCACACACTGCTCTATGCCCAAAATTATTTTCCAGGCAAGATGCAGCTAAAAATTATTAGCAATTTGAAAGCTGGTGGAGCTTAGTATAGATGGCCTAATAGAATGAGTACCACATACTGCTAATATGCCCAAAATTATTTTCCAGGCAAGATGCAGCTAAAAATGATTATTAATTTCAAAGCTGGTATAGCTTGGTATAGATGGCCTAATATAATGAGTACCACACACTGCTACTATGCCCAAAATTATTTTCCAGGCAAGATGCAGCTAAAATTATTAGTAATTTGAAAGCTGGTGGAGCTTAGTATAGATGGCCTAATACAATGCGTACCACACACTGCTAATATGCCCAAAATTATTTTACAGGCAAGATGCAGCTAAAAATTAATATTAATTTCAAAGCTAGTGGAGCTTGGTATACATGGCCTAATACAATGAGTACCACACACTACTACTATGCCCAAAATTATTTTCCAGGCAAGATGCAGCTAAAAATAATTATTAATTTCAAAGCTGGTGGAGCTTTCTATAGATGGCCTAATACAATAAGTACCACACACTGCTAATATGTCCAAAATTATTTTACTGGCAAGATGCAGCTAAAAATTATTATTAATTGGAAAGCAGGTGGAGCTTAGTATAGATGGCCTAATAGAATGAGTACCACACACTGCTAATATGCCCAAAATTATTTTCCAGGCAAGATGCAGCTAAAAATTATTATTAATTTCAAAGGTGGAGGAGCTTGGTATAGATGGCATAATACAATGAGTACCACACACTACTACTATGCCCAAAATTATTTCCAGGGAAGATGCAGCTAAAAATTATTATTAATTTCAAAGCTGGTGGAGCTTGGTATAGATGGCCTAATACAATGAGTACCACACACTGCTACTTTGCCCAAAATTATTTTCCAGGCAAGATGCAGCTAAAAATTATTTGTAATTTGAAAGCTGGTGGAGCTTAGTATAGATGGCCTAATACAATGAGTACCACACACTGCTATTAAGCCCAAAATTATTTTCCGGCTAGATGCAGCTAAAAATTATTATTCATTTCAAAGCTGGTGGAGCTTGGTATAGATGGACTAATAGAATGTGTACTACACACTGCTATTATGCCCAAAAATATTTTACAGGCAAGATGCAGCTAAAAATTATTATTAATTTCAAATCTGGTGGAGGTTGGTATAGATGGCCTAATACAACGAGTACCACACACTGCTACTATGCCCAAAATTATTTTCCAGGCAAGATGCAGCTAAAAATTAATATTAATTTCAATGCTGGATGAGCTTGTTATAGATGGCCTAATACAATGAGTACCACACACTGCTACTATGCCCAAAAATATTTTCCAGGCAGGATGCAGCTAAAAATTATTAGTAATTTGAAAGCTGGTTTAGCTTAGTATAGATGGCCTAAAAGAATGAGTACCACTCACTGCTAATATGCCCAAAAATATTTTACTGGCAAGATGCAGCTAAAAATTATTATTAATTTCAAAGCTGGTGGAGCTTGGTATAGATGGCCTAATACAATGAGTACCACACACTGCTACTATGCCCAAAATTATTTTCCATGCAAGATGCAGCATAAAATTATTAGTAATTTAAAAGCTGGTGGAGCTTAGTATAGATGGCCTTATAGAATGAGTACCACACACGGCTAATATGCTCAAAATTATTTTACTGGTAAAATGCAGCTAAAAATTATTATTAATTTCAAAGCTGGTGGAGCTTGGTACAGATTGCCTAATACAATGAGTACCACACACTTCTACTATGCCCAAAATTATTTTCCAGGCAAGATGCAGCTAAAAATGATTATTAATTTCAAATCTGGTGGAGCTTGGTATAGATGGCCTAATACAATGCGTACCACACACTGCTACTATGCCCAAAATTATTTTTCAGGCAAGATGCAGCTAAAAATTATTAGTAATTTGAAAGCAGGTGGAGCTTAGTATAGATGGCCTAAAACAATGAGTACCACACACTGCTACTAAGCCCAAAATTATTTTCCGGCTAGATGCAGCTAAAAATTATTATTAATTTCAAAGCTGGTGAAGCTTGGTATAGATGGACTAATAGAATGTGTACTACACACTGCTACTATGCCCAAAAATATTTTGCAGGCAAGATGCAGCTAAAAATTATTAGTAATTTGAAAGCTGGTGGAGCTTAGTATAGATGGCCTAATAGAATGAGTACCACACACTGCTAATATGCCCAAAATTATTTTACAGGCAAGATGCAGCTAAAAATTATTAATAATTTCAATGCTGGATGAGCTTGTTATAGATGGCCTAATACAATGAGTACCACACACTGCTACTATGCCCAAAATTATTTTCCAGGCAAGATGCAGCTAAAAATTATTAGTAATTTGAAAGCTGGTGGAGCTTGGTATAGATGGCCTAAAAGAATGAGTACCACTCACTGCAAATATGCCCAAAAATATTTTACTGGCAAGATGCAGCTAAAATTTATTATTAATTTCAAAGCTGGTGGAGCTTGGTATAGATGGCCTAATACAATGAGTACCACACACTGCTACTATGCCCAAAATTATTTTCCATGCAAGATGCAGCATAAAATTATTAGTAATTTGAAAGCTGGTGGAGCTTAGTATAGATGGCCTAATAGAATGAGTACCACACACTGCTAATATGCCCAAAATTATTTTACTGGCAAGATGCAGCTAAAAATTATTATTAATTTCAAAGCTGGTGGAGCTTGGTATAGATTGCCTAATACAATGAGTACCACACACTACTACTATGCCCAAAATTATTTTCCAGGGAAGATGCAGCTAAAAATGATTATTAATTTCAAAGCTGGTGGAGCTTGGTATAGATGGCCTAATACAATGAGTACCACACACTGCTACTATGCCCAAAATTATTTTCCAGGCAAGATGCAGCTAAAAATTATTAGTAATTTGAAAGCTGGTGGAGCGTAGTATTGATGGCCTAATAGAATGAGTACCACACACTGCTAATATGCCCAAAATTATTTTACAGGCAAGATGCAGCTAAAATTTATTATTTATTTCAAAGGTGGTGGAGCTTGGTATAGATGGCCTAATAAAATGAGTACCACACCCTACTACTATGCCCAAAATTATTTTCCAGGCAAGATGCAGCTAAAAATAATTATTAATTTCAAAGCTGGTGGAGCTTGGTATAGATGGCCTAATACAATGAGTACCACACACTGCTAATATGCCCAAAATTATTTTCCGGGCAAGATGCAGCTAAAAATTATTAGTAATTTGAAAGCAGGTGGAGCTTAGTATAGATGGCCTAATAGAATGAGTACCACACACTGCTAATATGCCTAAAATTATTTTCCAGGCAAGATGCAGCTAAAAATTATTATTAATTTCAAAGCTGGAGGAGCTTGGTATAGAAGACATAATACAATGAGTACAACACACTACTACTATGCCCAAAATTATTTTCCAGGCAAGATGCAGCTAAAAATTATTATTAATTTCAAAGCTGGTGGAGCTTGGTATAGATGGCCTAATACAATGAGTACCACACACTGATACTATGCCCAAAATTATTTTCCAGGCAAGATACAGCTAAAATTTATTAGTAATTTGAAAGCTGGTGGAGCTTAGTATAGATGGCCTAATACAATGAGTACCACACACTGCTACTAAGCCCAAAATTATTTTCCGGCTAGATGCAGCTAAAAATTATTATTAATTTCAAAGCTGGTGAAGCTTGGTATAGATGGACTAATAGAATGTGTACTACACACTGCTACTATGCCCAAAAATATTTTCCAGGCAAGATGCAGCTAAAAATTATTAGTAATTTGAAAGATGGTGGAGCTTAGTATAGATGGCCTAATAGAATGAGTACCACACACTGCTAATATGCCCAAAATTATTTTACAGGCAAGATGTAGCTAAAAATTATTAATAATTTCAATGCTGGATGAGCTTGTTATAGATGGCCTAATACAATGGGTACCACACAATGCTACTATGCACAAAATTATTTTCCAGGCAAGATGCAGCTAAAAATTATTAGTAATTTGAAAGCTGGTGGAGCTTGGTATAGATGGCCTAAAAGAATGAGTACCACTCACTGCAAATATGCCCAAAAATATTTTACTGGCAAGATGCAGCTAAAAATTATTATTAATTTCAAAGCTGGTGGAGCTTGGTATAGATGGCCTAATACAATGTGTATCACACACTGCTACTATGCCCAAAATTATTTTCCATGCAAGATGCAGCATAAAATTATTAGTAATTTGAAAGCTGGTGGAGCTTAGTATAGATGGCCTAATAGAATGAGTACCACACACTGCTAAAATGCTCAAAATTATTTTACTGGCAAGATGCAGCTAAAAATTATTATTAATTTCAAAGCTGGTGGAGCTTGGTATAGATTGCCTAATAGAATGAGTACCACACACTGCTAATATGCTCAAAATTATTTTACTGGCAAGATGCAGCTAAAAATTATTATTAATTTCAAAGCTGGTGGAGCTTGGTATAGATGGCCTAATACAATGAGTACCACACACTGCTACTATGCCCAAAATTATTTTCCAGGCAAGATGCAGCTAAAAATTATTAGTAATTTCAAAGCTGGTGGAGCTTAGTATAGATGGCCTAAAAGAATGAGTACCACTCACTGCTAATATGCCCAAAAATATTTTACTGGCAAGATGCAGCTAAAAATTATTATTAATTTCAAAGCTTGTGGAGGTTGGTATAGATGGCCTAATACAATAAGTACCACACACTGCTACTTTGCCCAAAATTATTTTCCAGGCAAGATGCAGCTAAAAATTATTAGCAATTTGAAAGCTGGTGGAGCTTAGTATAGATGGCCTAATACAATGAGTACCACACACTGCTACTAAGCCCAAAATTATTTTCCGGCTAGATGCAGGTAAAAATTATTATTAATTTCAAAGCTGGTGGAGCTTGGTATAGATGGACTAATAGAATGTGTACTACACACTGCTACTATGCCCAAAAATATTTTCCAGGCAAGATGCAGGTAAAAATTATTAGTAATTTGAAAGCTGGTGGAGCTTAGTATAGATGGCCTAATAGAATGAGTACCACACACTGCTAATATGCCCAAAATTATTTTACAGGCAAGATGCAGCTAAAAATTATTAATAATTTCAATGCTGGATGAGCTTGGTATAGATGGCCTAAAAGAATGAGTACCACTCACTGCTAATATGCCCAAAAATATTTTACTGGCAAGATGCAGCTAAAAATTATTATTAATTTCAAAGCTGGTGGAGCTTGGTATAGATGGCCTAATACAATGAGTACCAGACACTGCTAATATGCCCAAAATTATTTTCCATGCAAGATGCAGCATAAAATTATTAGTAATTTGAAAGCTATTGGAGCTTAGTATAGATGGCCTAATAGAATGAGTACCACACACTGCTAATATGCTCAAAATTATTTTACTGGCAAGATGCAGCTAAAAATATTTATTAATTTCAAAGCTGGTGGAGCTTGGTATAGATTGCCTAATACAATGAGTACCACACACTACTACTATGCCCAAAATTATTTTCCAGGCAAGATGCAGCTAAAAATGATTATTAATTTCAAAGCTGGTGGAGCTTGGTATAGATGGCCTAATACAATGAGTACCACACACTGCTACTATGCCCAAAATTATTTTCCAGGCAAGATGCAGCTAAAAATAATTATTAATTTCAAAGCTGGTGGAGCTTGGTATAGATGGCCTAATACAATGAGTACCACACATTGCTAATATGCCCAAAATTATTTTCAGGGCAAGATGCAGCTAAAAATTATTAGTAATTTGAAAGCAGGTGGAGCTTAGTATAGATGGCCTAATAGAATGAGTACCACACACTGCTAATATGCCCAAAATTATTTTCCAGGCAAGATGCAGCTAAAAATTATTATTAATTTCAAAGCTGGAGGAGCTTGGTATAGATGGCATAACACAATGAGTACCACACACTACTACTATGCCCAAAATTATTTTCCAGGCAAGATGCAGCGAAAAATTATTAGTAATTTGAAAGCTGGTGGAGCTTAGTATAGATGGCCTAATACAATGAGTACCACACACTGCTACTAAGCCCAAAATTATTTTCCGGCTAGATGCAGCTAAAAATTATTATTAATTTCAAAGCTGGTGGAGCTTGGTATAGATGGACTAATAGAATGTGTACTACACACTGCTACTATGCCCAAAAATATTTTCCAGGCAAGATGCAGCTAAAAATTATTAGTAATTTGAAAGCTGGTGGAGCTTAGTATAGATGGCCTAATAGAATGAGTACCACACACTGCTAATATGCCCAAAATTATTTTACAGGCAAGATGCAGCTAAAAATTATTGATAATTTCAATGCTGGATGAGCTTGTTATAGATGGCCTAATACAATGAGTACCACACACTGCTACTATGCCCAAAATTATTTTCCAGGCAAGATGCAGCTAAAAATTATTAGTAATTTCAAAGCTGGTGGAGCTTGGTATAGATGGCCTAAAAGAATGAGTACCACTCACTTCTAATATGCCCAAAAATATTTTACTGGCAAGATGCAGCTAAAAATTAATATTAATTTCAAAGCTGGTGGAGCTTGGTATAGATGGCCTAATACAATGAGTACCATACACTGCTAATATGCCCAAAATTATTTTCCATGCAAGATGCAGCATAAAATTATTAGTAATTTGAAAGCTGGTGGAGCTTAGTATAGATGGCCTAAAAGAATGAGTACCACACACTGCTAATATGCTCAAAATTATTTTACTGGCAAGATGCAGCTAAAAATTATTATCAATTTCAAAGCTGGTGGAGCTTGGTATAGATGGCCTAATACAATCAGTACCACACACTGCTAATATGCCCAAAATTATTTTCCAGGCAAGATGCAGCTAAAAATTATTATTAATTTCAAAGCTGGAGGATCTTGGTATAGATGGCATAACACAATGAGTACCACACACCACTGCTATGCCCAAAATTATTTTCCAGGCAAGATGCAGCTAAAAATTATTATTAATTTCAAAGCTGGTGGACCTTGGTATAGATGGCCTAATACAATGAGTACCACACACTGCTACGTTGCCCAAAATTATTTTCCAGGCAAGATGCAGCTAAAAATAATTAGCAATTTGAAAGCTGGTGGAGCTTAGTATAGATGGCCTAATACAATGAGTACCACACACTGCTACTAAGCCCAAAATTATTTTCCGGCTAGATGCAGCTAAAAATTATTATTAATTTCAAAGCTGGTGGAGCTTGGTATAGATGGACTAATAGAATGTGTACTACAAACTGCTACTATGCCCAAAAATATTTTCCAGGCAAGATGCAGCTAAAAATTATTATTAATTTCAAAGCTGGAGGAGCTTGGTATAGATGGCATAACACAATGAGTACCACACACCACTGCTATGCCCAAAATTATTTTCCAGGCAAGATGCAGCTAAAAATTATTATTAATTTCAAAGCTGGTGGACCTTGGTATAGATGGCCTAATACAATGAGTACCACACACTGCTACTTTGCCCAAAATTATTTTCCAGGCAAGATGCAGCTAAAAATAATTAGCAATTTGAAAGCTGGTGGAGCTTAGTATAGATGGCCTAATACAATGAGTACCACACACTGCTACTAAGCCCAAAATTATTTTCCGGCTAGATGCAGCTAAAAATTATTATTAATTTCAAAGCTGGTGGAGCTTGGTATAGATGGACTAATAGAATGTGTACTACACACTGCTACTATGCCCAAAAATATTTTCCAGGCAAGATGCAGCTAAAAATTATTAGTAATTTGAAAGCTGGTGGAGCTTAGTATAGATGGCCTAATAGAATGAGTACCACACACTGCTAATATGCCCAAAATTATTTTACAGGCAAGATGCAGCTAAAAATTATTGATAATTTCAATGCTGGATGAGCTTGTTATAGATGGCCTAATACAATGAGTACCACACACTGCTACTATGCCCAAAATTATTTTCCAGGCAAGATGCAGCTAAAAATTATTAGTAATTTCAAAGCTGGTGGAGCTTGGTATAGATGGCCTAATACAATGAGTACCACACACTGCTAATATGCCCAAAATTATTTTCCATGCAAGATGCAGCATAAAATTATTAGTAATTTGAAAACTGGTGGAGCTTAGTATAGATGGCCTAATAGAATGAGTACCACACACTGCTAATATGCTCAAAATTATTTTACTGGCAAGATGCAGCTAAAAATTATTATTAATTTCAAAGCTGGTGGAGCTTGGTATAGATGGCCTAATACAATGAGTACCACACACTGCTAATATGCCCAAAATTATTTTCAGGGCAAGATGCAGCTAAAAATTATTAGTAATTTGAAAGCAGGTGGAGCTTAGTATAGATGGCCTAATAGAATGAGTACCACACACTGCTAATATGCCCAAAATTATTTTCCAGGCAAGATACAGCTAAAAATTATTATTAATTTCAAAGCTGTAGGAGCTTCGTACAGATGGCATAACACAATGAGTACCACACACTACTACTATGCCCAAAATTATTTTCCAGGCAAGATGCAGCTAAAAATTATTAGTAATTTGAAAGCTGGTGGAGCTTAGTATAGATGGCCTAATACAATGAGTACCACACACTGCTACTATGCCCAAAATTATTTTCCGGCTAGATGCAGCTAAAAATTATTATTAATTTCAAAGCTGGTGGAGCTTGGTATAGATGGACTAATAGAATGAGTACCACACACTGCTTATATGCTCAAAATTATTTTACTGGCAAGATGCAGCTAAAAATTATTATTAATTTCAAAGCTGGTGGAGCTTGGTATAGATGGCCTAATACAATGAGTACCACACACTACTACTATGCCCAAAATTATTTTCCAGGCAAGATGCAGCTAAAAATAATTATTAATTTCAAAGCTGGTGGAGCTTGGTATAGATGGCCTAATACAATGAGTACCACACACTGCTAATATGCCCAAAATTATTTTCCAGGCAAGATGCAGCTAAAAATTATTTTTAATTTCAAAGCTGGAGGAGCTTGGTATAAATGGCATAACACAACGAGTACCACACACTACTACTATGCCCAAAATTATTTTCCAGGCAAGATGCAGCTAAAAATTAGTATTAATTTCAAAGCTGGTGGACCTTGGTATCGATGGCCTAATACAATGAGTACCACACACTGCTAATATGCCCAAAATTATTTTCCATGCAAGATGCAGCATAAAATTATTAGTAATTTGAAAGCTGGTGGAGCTTAGTATAGATGGCCTAATACAATGAGTGCCACACACTGCTACTAAGCCCCAAATTATTTTCCGACTAGATGCAGCTAAAAATTATTATTAATTTCAAAGCTGGTGAAGCTTGGTATAGATGTACTAATAGAATGTGTACTACACACTGCTACTATGCCCAAAAATATTTTCCAGGCAAGATGCAGCTAAAAATTATTTTTAATTTCAAAGCTGGAGGAGCTTGGTATAAATGGCATAACACAATGAGTACCACACACTACTACTATGCCCAAAATTATTTTCCAGGCAAGATGCAGCTAAAAATTAGTATTAATTTCAAAGTGGAGCTTGGTATAGATGGCCTAATACAATGAGTACCACACACTGCTACTATGCCCAAAATTATTTTCCAGGCAAGATGCAGCTAAAAATTATTAGTAATTTGAAAGCTGGTGGAGCTTAGTATAGATGGCCTAATACAATGAGTGCGACACACTGCTACTAAGCCCAAAATTATTTTCCGACTAGATGCAGCTAAAAATTATTATTAATTTCAAAGCTGGTGAAGCTTGGTATAGATGTACTAATAGAATGTGTACTACACACTGCTACTATGCCCAAAAATATTTTCCAGGCATGATGCAGCTAAAAATTATTAGTAATTTGAAAGCTGGTGGAGCTTAGTATAGATGGCCTAATAGAATGAGTACCACACACTGCTAATATGCCCAAAATTATTTTACAGGCAAGATGCAGCTAAAAATTATTAATAATTACAATGCTGGATGAGCTTGGTATAGATGGCCTAAAAGAATGAGTACCACTCACTGCTAATATGCCCAAAAATATTTTACTGGCAAGATGCAGCTAAACATTATTATTAATTTCAAAGCTGGTGGAGCTTGGTATAGATTGCCTAATACAATGAGTACCACACACTACTACTATGCCCAAAATTATTTTCCAGGCAAGATGCAGCTAAAAATGATTATTAATTTCAAAGCTGGTGAAGCTTGGTATAGATGGCCTAATACAATGAGTACCACACACTGCTACTATGCCCAAAATTATTTTCCTGGCAAGATGCAGCTAAAAATTATTAATAATTTCAATGCTGGATGAGCTTGTTATAGATGGTCTAATACAATGAGTACCACACACTGCTACTATGCCCAAAAATATTTTCCAGGCAAGATGCAGCTAAAAATTATTAGTAATTTGAAAGCTGGTGGAGCTTAGTATAGATGGCCTAATAGAATGAGTACCACACACTGCTAATATGCCCAAAATTATTTTACAGGCAAGATGCAGCTAAAAATTATTAATAATTTCAATGCTGGATGAGCTTGGTATAGATGGCCTAAAAGAATGAGTACCACTCACAGTTAATATGCCCAAAAATATTTTACTGGCAAGATGCAGCTAAAAATTATTATTAATTTCAAAGCTGGTGGAGCTTGGTATAGATTGCCTAATACAGTGAGTACCACACACTACTACTATGCCCAAAATTATTTTCCAGGCAAGATGCAGCTAAAAATGATTATTAATTTCAAAGCTGGTGAAGCTTGGTATAGATGGCCTAATACAATGAGTACCACACACTGCTACTATGCCCAAAATTATTTTCCTGGCAAGATGCAGCTAAAAATTATTAATAATTTCAAAGCTGGTGGAGCTTGGTATAGATGGCCTAATACAATGAGTACCACACACTGCTAATATGCCCAAAATTATTTTCCAGGCAAGATGCAGCTAAAAATTATTATTAATTTCAAAGCTGGAGGAGCTTAGTATAGATGGCATAACACAATGAGTACCACACACCACTACTATGCCCAAAATTATTTTCCAGGCAAGATGCAGCTAAAAATTATTATTAATTTCAAAGCTGGTGGACCTTGGTATAGATGGCCTAATACAATGAGTACCACACACTGCTATTTTGCCCAAAATTATTTTCCAGGCAAGATGCAGCTAAAAATTATTAGCAATTTGAAAGCTGGTGGAGCTTAGTTTAGATGGCCTAATACAATGAGTACCACACACTGCTACTAAGCCCAAAATTATTTTCCGGCTAGATGCAGCTAAAAATTATTATTAATTTCAAAGCTGGTGGAGCTTGGTATAGATGGACTAATAGAATGTGTACTACACACTGCTACTATGCCCAAAAATATTTTCCAGGCAAGATGCAGGTAAAAATTATTAGTAATTTGAAAGCTGGTGGAGCTTAGTATAGATGGCCTAATAGAATGAGTACCACACACTGCTAATATGCCCAAAATTATTTTACAGGCAAGATGCAGCTAAAAATTATTAATAATTTCAATGCTGGATGAGCTTGTTATAGATGGCCTAATACAATGAGTACCACACACTGCTACTATGCCCAAAATTATTTTCCAGGCAAGATGCAGCTAAAAATTATTAGTAATTTCAAAGCTGGTGGAGCTTGGTATAGATGGCCTAAAAGAATGAGTACCACTCACTGCTAATATGCCCAAAAATATTTTACTGGCAAGATGCAGCTAAAAATTATTATTAATTTCAAAGCTGGTGGAGCTTGGTATAGATGGCCTAATACAATGAGTACCACACACTGCTAATATGCCCAAAATTATTTTCCATGCAAGATGCAGCATAAAATTATTAGTAATTTGAAAGCTGGTGGAGCTTAGTATAGATGGCCTAATAGAATGAGTACCACACACTGCTAATATGCTCAAAATTATTTTACTGGCAAGATGCAGCTAAAAATTATTATTAATTTCAAAGCTGGTGGAGCTTGGTATAGATTGCCTAATACAATGAGTATCACACACTACTACTATGCCCAAAATTATTTTCCAGGCAAGATGCAGCTAAAAATAATTATTAATTTCAAAGCTGGTGGAGCTTGGTATAGATGGCCTAATACAATGAGTACCACACACTGCTAATATGCCCAAAATTATTTTCCGGGCAAGATGCAGCTAAAAATTATTAGTAATTTGAAAGCAGGTGGAGCTTAGTATAGATGGCCTAATAGAATGAGTACCACACACTGCTAATATGCCCAAAATTATTTTCCAGGCAAGATGCAGCTAAAAATTATTATTAATTTCAAAGCTGGAGGAGATTGGTATAGATGGCATAACACAATGAGTACCACACACTACTACTATGCCCTAAATTATTTTCCAGGCAAGATGCAGCTAAAAATTATTATTAATTTCAAAGCTGGTGGACCTTGGTATAGATGGCCTAATACAATGAGTACCACACACTGCTACTTTGCCCAAAATTATTTTCCAGGCAAGATGCAGCTAAAAATTATTAGTAATTTGAAAGCTGGTGGAGCTTAGTATAGATGGCCTAATACAATGAGTACCACACACTGCTACTAAGCCCAAAATTATTTTCCGGCTAGATGCAGTTAAAAATTATTATTAATTTCAAAGCTGGTGGAGCTTGGTATAGATGGACTAATAGAATGAGTACCACACACTGCTAATATGCTCAAAATTATTTTACTGGCAAAATGCAGCTAAAAATTGTTATTAATTTCAAAGCTGGTGGAGCTTGGCATAGATTGCCTAATACAATGAGTACCACACACTTCTAATATGCCCAAAATTATTTTCCATGCAAGATGCAGCTAAAAATGATTATTAATTTCAAATCTGGTGGAGCTTGGTATAGATGGCCTAATACAATGAGTACCACACACTGCTAATATGCCCAAAATTATTTTCCAGGCAAGATGCAGCTAAAAATTATTATTAATTTCAAAGCTGGAGGAGCTTGGTATAGATGGCATAACACAATGAGTACCACACACCACTACTATGCCCAAAATTATTTTCCAGGCAAGATGCAGCTAAAAATTATTATTAATTTCAAAGCTGGTGGACCTTGGTATAGATGGCCTAATACAATGAGTAACACACACTGCTATTTTGCCCAAAATTATTTTCCAGGCAAGATGCAGCTAAAAATTATTAGCAATTTGAAAGCTGGTGGAGCTTAGTATAGATGGCCTAATACAATGAGTACCACACACTGCTACTAAGCCCAAAATTATTTTCCGGCTAGATGCAGCTAAAAATTATTATTAATTTCAAAGCTGGTGGAGCTTGGTATAGATGGACTAATAGAATGTGTACTACACACTGCTACTATGCCCAAAAATATTTTCCAGGCAAGATGCAGGTAAAAATTATTAGTAATTTGAAAGCTGGTGGAGCTTGGTATAGATGGACTAATAGAATGTGTACTACACACTGCTACTATGCCCAAAAATATTTTCCAGGCAAGATGCAGCTAAAAATTATTAGTAATTTTAAAGCTGGTGGAGCTTGGAATAGATGGCCTAATACAATGAGTACCACACACTACTACTATGCCCAAAATTATTTTCCAGGCAAGATGCAGCTAAAAATAATTATTAATTTCAAAGCTGGTGGAGCTTGGTATAGATGGCCTAATACAATGAGTACCACACACTGCTAATATGCCCAAAATTATTTTCCGGGCAAGATGCAGCTAAAAATTATTAGTAATTAGAGATGAGCGTTGTTCTACTCGAACTGTTCGCCAATCTCAAATTCGAGCTGTTTTGGGCGGTGTTCGAGCCGGTCGGCGAACACCAACAATTTGAGAAAAATTCGGCTGTTCGAGGTTATGTTCGATAACTGTTCGTGCACCAAAATCATAACTGGATTTTTTCTCAGTAATGATGAAAATTAATGTTAATACGCAGTTTGAGTGTACAGCGGGGCGGGGGGAGGGGCAGGGGATGGATCTCTGCAGGAACAATGAAGATCTCCATTTTTTTTTCTCTTTCCCGCATTTGCAGTGGGGAGGTGCAATCTGTCAGCCTATCAGCAGCGCACACACGGAGCGAAGTGCTTTTTTTCACACAAGCAAGGGCATGTGTGATTGGCAGTGTATGTCACATGTCCTTGCCCTATAAGACCAAGCCATTTTCCCCGTCGCCACCATTTTCTCACTGCTGCAGCTGCGTGTTAGACGGCACCGCTGTTGCTGTGTGCGCTATACCTTGTTAATTTCAAGCCAATTTTCGCACAAATATACAGATAGCTTGGGAGTAGGGAATAGTTGTGATTGCAGTCCTTTTAAGGACTAGGTTACAGCATTTCCTACGACTTTTATCAGGCAGGTCTGTGCTCTTAAATAGATAGATTGTGGGAGTAAAGACTAATTGTAATTGGAGTCCTTTTCAGGACTAGGTTACATCAGTTCCTATCAGTTTTTGCCAGGCAGGTCTGTGCCAGTGCTGTGCAAGTTTTTTTTCACAGCATTTGGCTGAATCTAGCAAAGCTAATCCTTTTTGGCCTATTGCAGAGTGTGTTAGTCAGTGGAGTAGCCTATCTGTGTTGCAAGATATACCACCTGTGTATAGAATACCAATTTTTTTACTGCACCTAGTGAAGTAAAATCTTTTGGGCATAGCATCATTCTATTAGTCCATCTATACTGACCTCCATCAGGTTGCAAACTGAATATAATTTTTTTCTGCATCTAGCTCTGAAAAAATATTTGGGCTTCTAGCGGTGTGTGGGACTTGGTCTATTAGTCCATCTATACTGACCTCCATCAGGTTGCAAATTAAAAATAATTTTTTTCTGCATCTAGCTCTGAAAAAATATTTGGGCTTCTAGCAGTGTGTGGGACTTGGTCTATTAGTCCATCTATACTGACCTCCATCAGGTTGCAAATTAAAAATAATTTTTTTCTTCATTTATCTCTGAAAAATATTTGGGCTTCTAGCAGCGTGTGGGACTTGTTCTATTAGTCCATCTATACTGACCTCCATCAGGTTGCAAATTAAAAATAATTTTTTTCTGCATCTAGCTCTGAAAAAATATTTGGGCTTCTAGCAGTGTGTGGGACTTGGTCTATTAGTCCATCTATACTGACCTCCATCAGGTTGCAAATTAAAAATAATTTTTTTCTGCATCTAGCTCTGAAAAAATATTTGGGCTTCTAGCAGTGTGTGGGACTTGGTCTATTAGTCCATCTATACTGACCTCCATCAGGTTGCAAATTGAATAAAAAAATTTTCTGCATCTAGCTCTGAAAAAATATTTGGGCTTCTAGCGGTGTGTGGGACTTGGTCTATTAGTCCATCTATCCTGACCTCCATCAGGTTGCAAATTAAAAATAATTTTTTTCTGCATCTAGCTCTGAAAAAATATTTGGGCTTCTAGCAGTGTGTGGGACTTGGTCTATTAGTCCATCTATACTGACCTCCATCAGGTTGCAAATTAAAAATAATTTTTTTCTGCATCTAGCTCTGAAAAAATATTTGGGCTTCTAGCAGTGTGTGGGACTTGGTCTATTAGTCCATCTATACTGACCTCCATCAGGTTGCAAATTGAATAAAAAAATTTTCTGCATCTAGCTCTGAAAAAATATTTGGGCTTCTAGCAGTGTGTGGGACTTGGTCTATTAGTCCATCTATACTGACCTCCATCAGGTTGCAAATTAAAAATAATTTTTTTCTGCATCTAACCCAGCCAATAGTTTTGGCCTAATACCACAGTTTGGCCACTCAGCTCTGCTCGGTTACCATCCATTGTTTTTTTGTGCAAACAACTCCAGAGTTGTGAATTAGTTAACCACCAAAATGAGTGGAAAAAGGCCTGCTGCTGGTGGAAAGGGGAATAGGCGTGTTGGGAAGGGGAAAAAAGTGTTATGCACACGCCCGGGCTAAGCGGCGTGTGCGTGTGATTGGTAGTGATTCCACTGGACCGTGCCGGAGAGTGAATGCCTGGAGGGGCGTGACTAAGTATTCACCCGATCCGACCAGGGTCGCACGACGGCATACGACGCCAGTGCACCAAGGAGGAACCGAGCAGAGGGACCAGGTGCTACTCCAGGACAGACCCCGGACACGGCTGTTGACCCACACAGGGGAATACAGGAACAGGCTGGTAGGCTGGCACACAGACTGGAGGGTATAGGCAGGCACGACTGGTATGCAGGCAGGCGGGTATGCAGGCAGGGGGGTAAAGGCAAGCACAGCTAGAGTGCAGACAGGGAGGCACTAGCAGGTAGGAACACAGGCGGGATAGGACCCAGTACACACCGGGACTCAGGAACAATACAGGCAGAGGGTTACAGGCAAGCACAGCTAGAGTGCAGACAAGGCTGAGCAGGGAGGACAGGGCTCTGTTCACACGGAACAGACAGGAAGGGAAAGACAGAGCCAGATACTCACACAGTACTTGCAGAGACAACAAGCAGGAGTTAGGTACGAGTTCAGACTCTGCAGAAAAAGGAAGGGAACGGACATAGAGGCAAAACAGGTAAAGGACAGGAGAGAGTTCAGACTGGAACTGAGTGTACGGAGGAGACCGACACTGCAGAGGGATACAGGAGCGGGTCTGGGAATACGGCCCCCAGAGAGGCGGAACGAACAGGCAAGGAGCGTGTTCAGACAGGACAGACCAGACACAGGAGCGGGTCTAGGAAATCGGCCACTAGAAGGCGGAACGAACAGGCAAGGAGCGTGTTCAGACAGGACAGACCAGACACAGGAGCGGGTCTAGGAAATCGGCCACTAAAAGGCGGAACGAACAGGCAAGGAGCGTGTTCAGACAGGACAGACCAGACACAGGAGCTGGTCTAGGAAATCGGCCACTAGAAGGCGAGAGGAACAGGCTAGGAGCGAGTTCAGACAGGTCAGACAAGATACAGGAACGGGTCTAGGTAATCGGCCCCTAGAAGACAGGAGGAACAGGCTAGGAGCGTGTTCAGACAGGTCAGACAAGATACAGGAACGGGTCTAGGTAATCGGCCCCTAGAAGGCAGGAGGAACAGGCTAGGAGCGTGTTCAGACAGGACAGACAAGAGAACACAGAAAGGACTCAGTTCAGACACGGGAACTGATACAAAAAGCAGGAGACAAGAGACGGGACCTGGCACCTTCAGAGTGCAAGCACACACTGAAGGAAACACTATGCTCAGGCAGGGATAGAAGGGAGCTGCTGAGCTATATACCAAGTGACAGACAGCAATAGGCTGAGGACGCACAAGGGGTGTGACCCACAGCAGGTACAAAAGGCAGGAAGTGATCGGGCGCCGCCCTTAAGCAGCAGAAACAGACACAAACAGACAGCATGGAGGGAAGCCAGAGAGACATTCTGGACAGGAGATCAAGAGCGCCCTCTTGCACAGTGGGAGATGGACCACCATGCAAGGACGCCGCCAGGTATGTTACAGTACCTCCCCCCTTACGCCCCCTCTTCTTCAGGCCTGCCAGAATCTTCCGCAGGGAATTCGAGGGCCAGTCGTTCACAGGGTTGGAGGGGGACAGAGACTTAAGGGTAATCTCTGCTTCGAGGTACATCTTGTCAAGCTCACAGGAAGAAATAGACGGGTTATCACGTACATAATGAGGAAAAGTCACTGTCTCTTTGTTATCTGGTGGTATCCCGGAGGATTCAGGAAACAACTGGAGGTCCTCCGCCGGGTCAGAAGAGTGCAGAGGCTCAGAGAAAACAACTGCTTCAGAGTACACTAGGTCGGACTCACTGGAGGAAGCAGGCGAGGTATCGGGTACCGAGTATAGGAAAGTCTCTGTCCATTCACCACCAGGTGGCACCCCGAAGGGTTCTGGAGACAGCTGGCGGTCCTCCGCCTGGTCAGAGGGGTGTAGAGACTCACGGGTAACCTCTGCTTCAGAGTACACTAGGTCGGACTCACTGGACGAAGCAAGCGAGGTATCAGATCCAGGATATAGGAAAGTCTCTGTCCATTCACCACCAGGTGGCACCCCGAAGGATTCTGAACACAACTGGAGGTCCTCCGCCTGGTCAGAGGGGTGTAGAGACTCAGGAGTAACCTCTGCTTCGGAGTACACTAAGTTGGACTCACTGGACGAAGCGAGCGAGGTATCAGGTACAGAGTATAGGAGAGTCTCTGTCCTTTCGCTACCAGGTAGCACCCCGAAGGGTTCAGGAGACAACTGGAGATCCTCCGCCTGGTCGGAGGGGTGTAGAGACTCGGAGGTAACTACCACTTTGGGGTACCCATTGTCAGGCTCACAGGACGAAGCGGACAAAGTATTGAGTACCGGGTGTAGAGAAGTCTCTCTCCATTTGTCATCGAGTGGTATCCCGGAGGGTTCAGGAGGCAACAGGGGATCCTCCGCCAGGTAGTAGAGGTGCACAGACTCTGAGGTAACCACAGCTTTGGAGCATCCTTGGACATGCACACCGGTTAAAGAGAAAGAAGCATCTGATGCCGGGTGCAGGAAGTTCTCCTGTGTGGAGTCTGGATGGGCAGAAGTCTCTTCGGCCAGGAGAACTGGTGCACTACCCACGCACATTACCCATTGGGGTTTCTCCGGGATACAGGGAGATGAAGCTTCAGTAGGGACTTCAAGGTTGGGGTCAGGAGGTCTCAGGGAGGACAGACCCTGGCGTGACGGCTTGCCTCTAAGTCTAGCACGTCTGGACTGCCTCTTGAGGTTGAGAGAAGTATTCCGGAAAGCGTAGTCACCCTGTGAGGATTCTGGGTGGGCAGTAGTCTCATTGGGCTGGAGGACTATTGCGCTACCCACACACATTACCCGTCGGGGCTGCTCCGGGATATTGGGAAGTGAAGCTTCAGCAGGGGCTTCAGAGTTAGGGTCCTCGAAGACCATACGAAAGGCCACCAGGAAGGCCTGCAGGTCAAGGATGACAGGATCCCATGCTTCCCATAGGGGGGTGACCCATTTCAAGGCATCACCCGCTAGGTAGTCAATCATAAAGGCCACTTTAGCCCAATCGGAAGGAAAATAGAGAGGGTAGGCCTTAAAGTGTAGCATGCATTGCTCCACAAATGCACGACACTGTCTTGGATCCCCATAGTAACGTGGCGGATCCGCAGGAACGAGAGCTGATAGATCCATCTGGACGGGTGCGTAATTCGCCTGGAACTCAGCTAAAGGGGGAAAAAAATTTATTTATTTATTTTAATGCATGTATTCGCTGGAAAAACTTCTCAAAGAGCGAAGGCCGTGGGGCTCAACGGGAACCATTGCCTGAGCATGCTGTTATGCACACGCCCGGGCTAAGCGGCGTGTGCGTGTGATTGGTAGTGATTCCACTGGACCGTGCCGGAGAGTGAATGCCTGGAGGGGCGTGACTAAGTATTCACCCGATCCGACCAGGGTCGCACGACGGCATACGACGCCAGTGCACCAAGGAGGAACCGAGCAGAGGGACCAGGTGCTACTCCAGGACAGACCCCGGACACGGCTGTTGACCCACACAGGGGAATACAGGAACAGGCTGGTAGGCTGGCACACAGACTGGAGGGTATAGGCAGGCACGACTGGTATGCAGGCAGGCGGGTATGCAGGCAGGGGGGTAAAGGCAAGCACAGCTAGAGTGCAGACAGGGAGGCACTAGCAGGTAGGAACACAGGCGGGATAGGACCCAGTACACACCGGGACTCAGGAACAATACAGGCAGAGGGTTACAGGCAAGCACAGCTAGAGTGCAGACAAGGCTGAGCAGGGAGGACAGGGCTCTGTTCACACGGAACAGACAGGAAGGGAAAGACAGAGCCAGATACTCACACAGTACTTGCAGAGACAACAAGCAGGAGTTAGGTACGAGTTCAGACTCTGCAGAAAAAGGAAGGGAACGGACATAGAGGCAAAACAGGTAAAGGACAGGAGAGAGTTCAGACTGGAACTGAGTGTACGGAGGAGACCGACACTGCAGAGGGATACAGGAGCGGGTCTGGGAATACGGCCCCCAGAGAGGCGGAACGAACAGGCAAGGAGCGTGTTCAGACAGGACAGACCAGACACAGGAGCGGGTCTAGGAAATCGGCCACTAGAAGGCGGAACGAACAGGCAAGGAGCGTGTTCAGACAGGACAGACCAGACACAGGAGCGGGTTTAGGAAATCGGCCACTAAAAGGCGGAACGAACAGGCAAGGAGCGTGTTCAGACAGGACAGACCAGACACAGGAGCGGGTCTAGGAAATCGGCCACTAGAAGGCGAGAGGAACAGGCTAGGAGCGAGTTCAGACAGGTCAGACAAGATACAGGAACGGGTCTAGGTAATCGGCCCCTAGAAGACAGGAGGAACAGGCTAGGAGCGTGTTCAGACAGGTCAGACAAGATACAGGAACGGGTCTAGGTAATCGGCCCCTAGAAGGCAGGAGGAACAGGCTAGGAGCGTGTTCAGACAGGACAGACAAGAGAACACAGAAAGGACTCAGTTCAGACACGGGAACTGATACAAAAAGCAGGAGACAAGAGACGGGACCTGGCACCTTCAGAGTGCAAGCACACACTGAAGGAAACACTATGCTCAGGCAGGGATAGAAGGGAGCTGCTGAGCTATATACCAAGTGACAGACAGCAATAGGCTGAGGACGCACAAGGGGTGTGACCCACAGCAGGTACAAAAGGCAGGAAGTGATCGGGCGCCGCCCTTAAGCAGCAGAAACAGACACAAACAGACAGCATGGAGGGAAGCCAGAGAGACATTCTGGACAGGAGATCAAGTGCGCCCTCTTGCACAGTGGGAGATGGACCACCATGCAAGGACGCCGCCAGGTATGTTACAAAAAGGTTGTGTCCGTGGGGTAGGTGCAGAAGAAAGACCATCTTCCAGCCAAACTAAAATGTCTACTTCTTTTAGCGGACAATGTGATAAGATCCCTTTCTTACGGCCACGCCAATCGCTACAAATTCCAGATGAGGCACAAAAACAGCAGGTGCTTCAACGGATATCAAGTGCTCCTTTAAGTGGGCTCTCCTCCACATCAACTTCAACATCACAAATACTCCAGTCCTCAAAGGTGTCACCCAAATCGCACTTGCTTCCTCACAGCTCCCAAATCTCCAGCTGCCCGTCTGAGTATGAGGTAGAACAGATGGTTGAGTCTGCAGAGCTGTTTACTCATACTATAGCCTGGGAATCAGAGGTCGACTAAAGCGCTTCTGTGAATCCAGACGAGGAAATGATCTGCACTGATGCCCAGAATCTTTATGAGTCGGATCCAGGACCAGACGCAGAAGGTTCTGACCATAATGTAGACCCTCATTCCCAAACTGTAACTCCTGTTGGTGGAGACAATGAGGAAGACGATGATAAGACTCAAATACCTGATTGGAGCGACAACTTTAGTTTTTTGTCAGGGCAGGAACAGGTTGGCTCTGAGGACGACGGGTGTGATAACGCACAGGGTGATGATGATGAGGTCGGAGATCCCACTTACTGTCAACCCACAGTCAGCCAAGAGATGAGGTCAGCAGAGGAGGTGGAGGAAGATGCTAGTGACGACGAGGTCAGGTTGCGCCTTCCTGGATAGAGACGTAGTACTGGAAGCACGTCAACAACTGCATCCTCAAACACAACTCTGCCTCTCACCACAAGTCGTGGTGGCTCTTCAGGTCGCATGGGTGCTAAGCCTTGCATAGCCTGGGCATTTTTTCAGATCAATAAAGATGACCCAACTCGTGTTATCTGTAACATTTGTCAGCAAAAGCTAAGTAGAGGCCAAAAAATACATAGTTTGAGTACTTCATGCATGAACCGGCACATGGACATGAAGCATAAGTTGCAGTGGGAAGCTCAGTGTGCTACAATGCGGTCTAGCCGGCCGGGCCAACCACCGTCTGCCATATCTTGTGCATCCGCGGCCTCTTCATCCTCTGTGACTGGGGGGACAGCAGTCACACCTGTTTTGGGGCGCAGACCTGCCACCTCTTTACCCGCAACAGCCAGCGTGATTGGCAGGTCATCATTTTCTTTGGAGGTGGTAACACCAGCTGGTCTTGAGCGCTGTCCGACATCGATAGCACCACCTTTGGATCAAGGCAACCTAACATGTCCGCCTGCATCTTCCTCACAGACCGGCAGTTTGCCGGGGACACCCTTATCAACCCCGTCTAAGCACAATAGCCAGCCCTCGGTCCCTCAGATGTGGACAAGTAAAAGACCATTTCCTCCTAGCCATGAGAAAGCTAAGAGGTTGAATTTCACCATCTGCAAGCTCTTGGCTACAGAAATGCTGCCTTTCCGCCTGGTGGACACAGAGGATTTTCGAGACCTTATGTCCGTCGCAGTGCCCCAGTACCAGATGCCCAGTCGGCACTACTTCTCAAAGAAAGGTGTGCCTGCGCTCCACCAGCATGTCGCACACAACATCACCGCTTCTTTGAGAAACTCTGTGTGTGACAGGGTGCATTTCACCACAGACACTTGGACGAGTAGGCATGGACAGGGGTCTGTCTGGTCATGCCACAAGCTTTCTAACTGCGCAGAAGGGATCCTGCACACCTCCTTACTATGCTGGCAGTAGGGCTCAACGTCATCAGGCGGTTTTTACATTGAAATGTCTGGGAAATGTGAGTCACACAGCTGAGGAGTTGTGGTCAGCTCTGGAGAACCAATTTCATGAATGGTTGTCTCCACTGGACCTGAAACCAGGGAAGGCCGTGTGCGACAATGCTGCAAACCTGGGTGCGGCCCTTCGCCGGGGCAATGTCACACACGTGCCTTGTATGGCTCACGTGTTGAACCTGGTTGTCCAGCAATTTTTAGCCCACTATCCCAGACTAGATGGCCTTCTGCAGAGGGCACGGTCGCTGTGTGCTCACTTCCGCCGTTCGCATCCCGCAGCTCAGCGACTTACATCTCTACAGAAGTCGTTGGGCCTGCCACTTCACCGGCTAAAATGCGATGTGCCTACCCGGTGGAATTCAACTCTGCACATGTTGCAGCGACTGTGGCAGCACCGACAAGCCCTGGTGCAATACGTTCTGACGTATAGCCTGGGCCAACGAGATTCAGAGGTGGGGCAAATCACGCTGGAGGAGTGGTCTCAGATCAGGGACCTATGCACCCTTCTGCACAGTTTTGAAATGGCGACGAAGATGTTTAGTGCTGACGATGCCATTATCAGCATGACTATTCCGGTGATTTACATGCTGGAGCACATGTTAAACAGAATTCGGAGTCAGGTGGTGGCACAAGAGGAGGTGGAGGAAGTAGAGGAGGAGGAGTTGTATGCGGAAGGGCTAACATCTGCAAGGTCCAGACGGTCGGCAGCACCAAGGCGGCAGGCATGTGAGGGTGGGGGAGATGATTTTACCAGGGCGCATGGTAGCAGTCAAACTAGTGAGGAAGGTGCAGGAGCCCAGGAAGAAGTGGAGGACGAACTGATGGAAGACTCATCAGATGAGGGAGACCTTGATCACATTTCTGTTGTGCGAGGTTCGGGGGAGAGGACAGAGGAAGGAAGCATGATTGCTACCTCGCCACCAACACAACAGGGACTTGGTGCTCCTGGATGCGCAACACACATGAGTGCCTTCTTGCTGCACTACCTGCAACATGACCCTCGAATTGTGAGAATTAGAAATAATCCTGACTACTGGGTTGCCACACTGTTAGATCCCCGGTACAAAAGTAAATTTGCAGAAATTATTCCTGCCATAGAAAGGGATGCACGCATGCAGGAGTATCAGCAGAGACTGTTGCAGAATCTCACATGTGCTTTTCCACAAAATACCAGTGGTGCACGTAGTGAATCTCACAGTTCCAACTTGCCAACCGTGGGACCGTCAAGTGTTCAGCACTCAAACCGTAACAGAACCACAGTATCTGCTGGTAACATCAATTTTGCGGAATCATTTCACCACTTTTTTAGCCCATCCTTTGCAAGGCCACAGGAGACAAGAAGTCTGACACATAGTCAACGCCTAGAGACGATGGTACAGGAGTATCTCCAAGTAAACATTGAAGCCACGACTGTGTCAATGGACCCTTGCTCTTTTTGGGCTTCCAATCTGGATAAATGGCCGGAGCTAGCCACTTACGCCTTGGAGATCTTGTCATGCCCCGCAGCCAGCGTTCTGTCTGAACGTGTGTTCAGCGCTGCTGGTGGTGTGCTGACAGATAAGCGCACGCGGCTCTCCACTGATAATGTAGACAGACTCACATTCATAAAGATGAACAAATCATGGATCCGAAACGACTTTTCTACCCCTGTGTCATCCTGGGGAGAGTAAAAGCTTGATGATTGGTTAAAATCACCCTACCAACCGTTTTAAGCTTTCAAATTACTAATCATGTTTATCTGTATCTTGACTGGAAAATAATTTGGGCTTTGTAGCAGTGTGCAGCACTGATCCTATTAGGCCATCTATAATAAGCTTCACCAGATTTAAAATTAAAAATAATTTTTAGCTGCATCTAGCCCGGAAAATAATTTTGGGGCTCCGAGATGCGCAAGACACATAAGTGCCTTCTTGCTGCACTACCTGCAGCATGACCCTCATATTGTTAGAATTCGAAGTAATCATGACTACTGGGTTGCCACACTCTTAGATCCCCCAAACTTTTCGATCAACCTTTTCATTTTAATAAAGACCAAAAAAATGGTCATTTTTGAAATTATAAGCATTAGCAGGTTGTTAGAAACTGAAATCAAACAGTTTTCAACTCAAAACTTTATTCTAGGTGATGTTACATTTTCACATAGGACCCCTTGTTCGAAAGGAGCTTCTGAACTCTCTCGTCCATTGAATTTGTCAGGTTTTGGATGGTTTCTGCTTCAATTGTTTTGCATGAGGACAGAATACCCTCCCAGAGCTGTTGCTTAGATGTGAACTGCCTCCCGCCATCATAGACACTCCTTTTAATGATGCTCCAAAGGTTCTGAATGGGGTAGAGGTCAGGGGAGCATGGGGGTCACACCATAAGTTTGTCCCCTTTTATGCCCATATCAGCCAGAGATGCAGATGTTTTATGTGCAGCATGAGATGGTGCATTATCATGCAGAAAAATGATCTTGCTGTGAAATACACGGTTCTTCTTCTTGAACCATGGCAGGAAGTGCTGTTTGAGAAAATCCACATACATTATGGAGTTCATCTTTAGCGCCTTCAGGGATCCTAAAGGGGCCGACAATCTCTCTCCCCATGATTCCAGCCCAAAACATTACTCCACCTCCTCCTTGTTGGCGCTGTAGCCGTGTTTGCGTGGGGTGTCCATCAACCAGCCATCCTCCACTCCATTCATCTGGACCATCGAGCGCTGCACGGCACTCATCCGTGAACAAAACAGTTTTGAAATCAGTCTTCATGTAATGTTTGGCCCACTGGAGCCGTTTCTGCTTGTGTGAAGTGGATAGAGGAGGTCGACAGGATGGCATATGCACAGCTGCAAACCTCTGAAGGACCCTGCATCTTGTTGTTCGGGGGACGTTGGAGGCACAAGCAGCTTCAAAAACTTGTCTACTGCTATGACAAGGCTTTTTTGCCGCTGCTGTTTCAACCTGACGTAATTGCCTGTAGGAAAGAGTCCTCAATTTGCCCTTATCAGCACGCACACGTGTGTACTGTGAATCAGCTACATACTTCTTGATTGCCAAGACACTTCATCCTGATCATCGCACAATGTTGATTGTAGTCATGCCTTGACCTAAACACTCCACAATTTGTTGCTTCTCAGCAGCCGACACATCCTTTTTCTTTCCCATTTTGGCAGAAAATGTAGGCTGCTTAATAATGTGAGAGAGCCTTCTTAAGTAGTCTTGCCTTTCATTGGACACACCTGCCAAACTAATTAGCACAGGTGTCTGCAATTGCTTACAGTGATATAAAGAGCCCTGACACACATCACCATCAATGAGTTTAACTGACAAACAAACAAATTCTTCCCTTATCACTCCTAAACACTTTTTGCATAATAATTTGGAACGCGGTGTACATGTGCTTTTCCACAAAACACCAGTGGTTCACGTAGTGAATCTTACAGTTCTAACTTGCCAACCGTGGTCTGTATGGAATTGTTCAATAAAGGGCCCAAAATTAAGATAACATAGATGGGAGAGGTCTCTATGAATAGGAATTCCTAAGTTTTTGATACCCTGTGAGGGCCAGGCAAAGGGAAAGTTGGACTGGATGGAATCCTATATGGATTTAGGGAGGGAGACATCGAGGGCCTCAGACTTCGCTGCATTGATTTTAAAATTTTACCATGTAACAAAGTGATCTATTTCAGCCATAACAGCAGGGATGGATATATGTGATTGAGTGATATATACTAGGACATCATCAGCAAATAGAGAGCACTTGTACTCGGTGCCTCCCACCTCAATCCACCTAATATTGGGGTTATGGCGAATTGATGAGAGCAGGTGCTCCGTCACTAGGATGTATAAGAGAGGGGACAGAGGACATCCCTGCCTTGTCCCATTGGTGATTGTGAAAGGTGATGAAAATGTTCTGACGCACCCCCTGGGCCTTGGGACACCCGGAGCCGGACCCTTTTTGGTGGATGCTGGTGGTTGTAGTCTTCGTGGCGGCGATCCGGTTCCGTGGCTCAGGGCGGTCAAACCAGTGGCGGAACTATTTATGTGGTTTTGATGTTTAAATGTCCGACTACGCCACCCGTGGATTGCGGTCAGAGTGAACCACCGCTACAGGGCAGACCGCTAAGGCTGGTGTTGTGGGTGCAGCAGAGCGTAGCATAACTCCCCACGGGAGGAGTATAGCCTCAGGGCAGTGTATGCGGAGGATGGGGGTGATGGTGCAGGGCAGCAGCAGTAACGACACGGAGTCAGTGATGCAGTTCAGGGCCTTTACTCACAGTTCTTATTATCCAGACCACGTCTGCAGGTAACGGCTGCCCACGTCGTACTGTGCTCACCAGGTGAGGGGCTCAGACAACTCCCAGATAACTTTGGAGCGCTTCACAGGACCCCCTTTGTGTGTCCTTTGTCTGGCCTTTCTTACCAACACTTCTGTCCGGCTGCCTCGGGCCTCCTCTTGGTAAACTTGGCGCCAGTTTCCCTGACCCTATGTGGTGCCTTCCTAGCGGGTGGAGCAAGGGGCTGCGCCACATAAAATGTCAGAGCCTCCGGTTTCTAGCTGAGGGTCGTTTCCTGCCTCCACTAGTTCGGGGACCGGTCTCCCCCTTTGGCTTGACCCCTCCACGCAGGTGGATTCGGGCGTGCGGTGGCGACTCGCCCGTCCGCACCCCTGGGATCCCTTCATTCCTCGTTCCTGGAGCCTTCTCCGCTCCTCTTCCTTCCTTCTCCCTCTTGCAGGCCTGGGCCTCTGTTACTAGGCCCGCCTCCGGAGCAGAGCTCATGCAGAGCCCCTGCTCCCTGCCACTTCTGCTCAGACTTCTCTGCACTGAACTAAGATGGTGCCCACCTTTTATATTCCCTTCTCAATGCACCCAGGAACTGCTTCCTCCCTGCTCCTGCACTGCAGGGTTCCCCTTCCTCAGTGTTCCCTCCCCCCACTCCAGCCAGGGACAGGGACTGTCGTGCCCATCTCAGGGGCATATTGGTCGCCCTGCCCCACGGCAATGTGGTGTAATGCATGCAGGTGTCGGGTCCTGATCCACACTCCATTCTTATCTGAGAGTGAGATATCACACCTCTGGGTGAGGTGCAATACGTCTGTAGCAACCGAGCCCTCGGTGCTACAGTTCCATTTATCTTCAGCCTAGGTGACGTATTGTGATACAGGGCCGTGATTTTGGCTATAAAAGGGTCCCCTAGACCCCTACCCCAAGCTTTTTAAGAGAATCATATATGGCGTGCCAGGAGACTCTATGGAATGCTTTCTCAGCATCCAACGAGAGTATCTACTTACAAATTTTTAACTGCATCTAGCCCAGGAAATACTTTGTGCCTAGTAGCAGTGTCTGCTAGTCAGCGGATTATCCCGGCTGTTAAGCAAGCTACACCACCTGTAGTTTGGACACTTAATTTTTTCAAAGGAAATGCTTCGGGACCACGGGATACTTAGTGAAGAGCATCAGGAGGCACCCCAAGGCATAGGGGCTGGGACTGGCACTAGGATGCCTTGCGGTGGACAGCCGAGCTCGATCCTTATAAAAGCTTTTTAACTGCAGCAGCTTTAGTGGACGCTACTGGAGCTGGAATTACGCGGCTGCTGGCATGAGACTTGCCCTCCAATAGATCCTTGTAAATGGATTTAAAGTGTATTCATTCAAATTAGAGGGACAATTTAAATTAAATAGCTTAGAGCTGCCTCCACCACAGGGGGGCTCTCTCGACCCACCAGCGGACAGGCACCAGTATTGGGAGAGGGGGGCTGGCCGTCAGGGTTCACCGCGGCTCTGGCACAAACCCGGCGACACGGAGGTGGCACAGGCAGGAGCGGACTGGCCGTCTCGGCTTCTCACTTTTTGGATTTTAGAAGGGCATGACATGCCTATATCTGTGTCTCCCCCTCCTTTTACTCCTCCACCTCTTTTCTTTTCGCATGACTATATGTACTTGTCACTTTTCCATGTGTTAGTTGTGTCTTCTGAGCAGTTTGTCAGCTTTTGGACACCTTTGAAGGTGTTTTCTATGTGTTTCTATGTGTTTTTGTTTGCCTGCCATTGGTTTTAACGGTGTTCGAAGGTGTTCGACGAACAGTTCGACGAACAGTTCGGCGAACACACGGGTGTTCGACGAACCGAACCGAACTCGAACACTACGGGGGTGGCTCAACACTATTAGTAATTTGAAAGCAGGTGGAGCTTAGTATAGATGGCCTAATAGAATGAGTACCACACACTGCTAATATGCCCAAAATTATTTTCCAGGCAAGATGCAGCTAAAAATTATTATTAATTTCAAAGCTGGAGGAGCTTGGTATAGATGGCATAACACAATGAGTACCACACACTACTACTATGCCCAAAATTATTTTCCAGGCAAGATGCAGCTAAAAATTATTATTAATTTCAAAGCTGGTGGACCTTGGTATAGATGGCCTAATACAATGAGTACCACACACTGCTACTTTGCCCAAAATTATTTTCCAGGCAAGATGCAGCTAAAAATTATTAGTAATTTGAAAGCTGGTGGAGCTTAGTATAGATGGACTAATAGAATGAGTACCACACACTGCTACTAAGCCCAAAATTATTTTCCGGCTAGATGCAGTTAAAAATTATTATTAATTTCAAAGCTGGTGGAGCTTGGTATAGATGGACTAATAGAATGAGTACCACACACTGCTAATATGCTCAAAATTATTTTACTGGCAAAATGCAGCTAAAAATTGTTATTAATTTCAAAGCTGGTGGAGCTTGGCATAGATTGCCTAACACAATGAGTACCACACACTTCTAATATGCCCAAAATTATTTTCCAGGCAAGATGCAGCTAAAAATGATTATTAATTTCAAATCTGGTGGAGCTTGGTATAGATGGCCTAATACAATGAGTACCACACACTGCTACTATGCCCAAAATTATTTTCCAGGCAAGATGCAGCTAAAAATTATTAGTAATTTGAAAGCTGGTGGAGCTTAGTATAGATGGCCTAATACAATGAGTGCCACACACTGCCACTTTGCCCAAAATTATTTTCCAGGCAAGATGCAGCTAAAAATTATTAGTAATTTGAAAGCTGGTGGAGCTTAGTATAGATGGCCTAATAGAATGAGTACCACACACTGCTAATATGCCCAAAATTATTTTACAGGCAAGATGCAGCTAAAAATTATTAATAATTTCAATGCTGGATGAGCATGTTATAGATGGCCTAATACAATGAGTACCACACACTGCTACTATGCCCAAAATTATTTTCCAGGCAAGATGCAGCTAAAAATTATTAGTAATTTGAAAGCTGGAGGAGCTTGGTATCGATGGCCTAAAAGAATGAGTACCACTCACTGCAAATATGCCCAAAAATATTTTACTGGCAAGATGCAGCTAAAAATTATTATTAATTTCAAAGCTGGTGGAGCTTGGTATAGATGGCCTAATACAATGAGTACCACACACTGCTACTATGCCCAAAATTATTTTCCATGCAAGATGCAGCTTAAAATTATTAGTAATTTGAAAGCTGGTGGAGCTTAGTATACATGGCCTAATAGAATGAGTACCACACACTGCTAATATGCTCAAAATTATTTTACTGGCAAGATGCAGCTAAAAATTATTATTAATTTCAAAGCTGGTGGAGCTTGGTATAGATTGCCTAATACAATGAGTACCACACACTGCTACTATGCCCAAAATTATTTTCCAGGCAAGATGCAGCTAAAAATGATTATTAATTTCAAATCTGGTGGAGCTTGGTATAGATGGCCTAATACAATGAGTACCACACACTGCTACTATGCCCAAAATTATTTTCCAGGCAAGATGCAGCTAAAAATTATTAATAATTTGAAAGCTGGTGGAGCTTAGTATAGATGGCCTAATAGAATGAGTACCACACACTGCTAATATGCCCAAAATTATTTTACAGGCAAGATGCAGCTAAAAATTATTATTTATTTCAAAGGTGGTGGAGCTTGGTATAGATGGCCTAATACAATGAGAACCACACACTACTACTATGCCCAAAATTATTTTCCAGGCAAGATGCAGCTAAAAATAATTATTAATTTCAAAGCTGGTGGAGCTTGGTATAGATGGCCTAATACATTGAGTACCACACACTGCTAATATGCCCAAAATTATTTTCCGGGCAAGATGCAGCTAAAAATTATTAGTAATTTGAAAGCAGGTGGAGCTTAGTATAGATGGCCTAATAGAATGAGTAAAACACACTGCTAATATGCCCAAAATTATTTTCCAGGCAAGATGCAGCTAAAAATTATTATTAATTTCAAAGCTGGAGGAGCTTGGTATAGAAGGCATAATACAATGAGTACCACACACTACTACTATGCCCAAAATTATTTTCCAGGCAAGATGCAGCTAAAAATTATTATTAATTTCAAAGCTGGTGGAGCTTGGTATAGATGGCCTAATACAATGAGTACCACACACTGCTACTTTGCCCAAAATTATTTTCCAGGCAAGATGCAGCTAAAAATTATTAGTAATTTGAAAGCTGGTGGAGCTTAGTATAGATGGCCTAATACAATGAGTACCACACACTGCTACTAAGCCCAAAATTATTTTCCGGCTAGATGCAGCTAAAAATTATTATTAATTTCAAAGCTGGTGGAGCTTGGTATAGATGGACTAATAGAATGAGTACTACACACTGCTAATATGCCCAAAAATATTTTACAGGCAAGATGCAGCTAAAAATTATTATTAATTTCAAATCTGGTGGAGGTTGGTATAGATGGCCTAATACAACGAGTACCACACACTGCTACTATGCCCAAAATTATTTTCCAGGCAAGATGCAGCTAAAAATTATTAGTAATTTGAAAGCTGGTGGAGCTTAGTATAGATGGCCTAATAGAATGAGTACCACACAGTGCTAATATGCCCAAAATTATTTTACTGGCAAGATGCAGGTAAAAATTCTTATTAATTTCAAAGCTTGTGGATCTTAGTATAGATGGCCTAATACAATGAGTACCACACACTGCTACTATGCCCAAAATTATTTTCCATGCCAGATGCAGCATAAAATTATTAGTAATTTGAAAGCTGGTGGAGCTTAGTATAGATGGCCTAATAGAATGAGTACCACACATTGCTAATATGCTCAAAATTATTTTACTGGCAAGATGCAGCTAAAAATTATTATTAATTTCAAAGCTGGTGGAGCTTGGTATAGATGGCCTAATACAATGAGTACCACACACTACTACTATGCCCAAAATTATTTTCCAGGCAAGATGCAGCTAAAAATAATTATTAATTTCAAAGCTGGTGGAGCTTGGTATAGATGGCCTAATACAATGAGTACCACACACTGCTAATATGCCCAAAATTATTTTCCGGGCAAGATGCAGCTAAAAATTATTAGTAATTTGAAAGCAGGTGGAGCTTAGTATAGATGGCCTAATAGAATGAGTACCACACACTGCTAATATGCCCAAAATTATTTTCCAGGCAAGATGCAGCTAAAAATTATTATTATTTCAAAGCTGGAGGAGCTTGGTATAGATGGCATAACACATTGAGTACCACACACCACTACTATGCCCAAAATTATTTTCCAGGCAAGATGCAGCTAAAAATTATTATTGATTTCAAAGCTGGTGGACCTTGGTATAGATGGCCTAATACAATGAGTACCACACACTGCTACTTTGCCCAAAATTATTTTCCAGTCAAGATGCAGCTAAAAATTATTAGCAATTTGAAAGCTGGTGGAGCTTAGTATAGATGGCCTAATACAATCAGTACCACACACTGCTACTAAGCCCAAAATTATTTTCCGGCTAGATGCAGCTAAAAATTATTATTAATTTCAAAGCTGGTGGAGCTTGGTATAGATGGACTAATAGAATGTGTACTACACACTGCTAATATGCCCAAAAATATTTTCCAGGCAAGATGCAGCTAAAAATTATTAGTAATTTGAAAGCTGGTGGAGCTTAGTATAGATGGCCTAATAGAATGAGTACCACACACTGCTAATATGCCCAAAATTATTTTACAGGCAAGATGCAGCTAAAAATTATTAATAATTTCAATGCTGGATGAGCTTGTTATAGATGGCCTAATACAATGAGTACCACACACTGCTACTATGCCCAAAATTATTTTCCAGGCAAGATGCAGCTAAAAATTATTAGTAATTTCAAAGCTGGTGGAGCTTGGTATAGATGGCCTAAAAGAATGAGTACCACTCACTGCTAATATGCCCAAAAATATTTTACTGGAAGATGCAGCTAAAAATTATTATTAATTTCAAAGCTGGTGGAGCTTGGTATAGATGGCCTAATACAATGAGTACCACACACTGCTACTATGCCCCAAATTATTTTCCATGCAAGATGCAGCATAAAATTATTAGTAATTTGAAAGATGGTGGAGCTTAGTATAGATGACCTAATAGAATGAGTACCACACACTGCTAATATGCTCAAAATTATTTTGCAGGCAAGATGCAGCTAAAAATGATTATTAATTTCAAAGCTGGTGGAGCTTGGTATAGATGGCCTAATACAATGAGTACCACACACTGCTACTATGCCCAAAATTATTTTCCAGGCAAGATGCAGCTAAAAATAATTATTAATTTCAAAGCTGGTGGAGCTTGGTATAGATGGCCTAATACAATGAGTACCACACACTGCTAATATGCCCAAAATTATTTTCAGGGCAAGATGCAGCTAAAAATTATTAGTAATTTGAAAGCAGGTGGAGCTTAGTATAGATGGCCTAATAGAATGAGTACCACACACTGCTAATATGCCCAAAATTATTTTCCAGGCAAGATGCAGCTAAAAATTATTATTAATTTCAAAGCTGGAGGAGCTTGGTATAGATGGCATAACACAAGGAGTACCACACACTACTACTATGCCCAAAATTATTTTCCAGGCAAGATGCAGCTAAAAATTATTAGTAATTTGAAAGCTGGTGGAGCTTAGTATAGATGGCCTAATACAATGAGTACCACACACTGCTACTATGCCCAAAATTATTTTCCGGCTAGATGCAGCTAAAAATTATTATTAATTTCAAAGCTGGTGGAGCTTGGTATAGATGGCCTAATACAATGAGTACCACACACTGCTACTAAGCCCAAAATTATTTTCCATGCAAGATGCAGCATAAAATTATTAGTAATTTGAAAGCTGGTGGAGCTTCGTATAGATGGCCTAATAGAATGAGTACCACACACTGCTAATATGCTCAAAATTATTTTACTGGCAAGATGCAGCTAAAAATTATTATTAATTTCAAAGCTGGTGGAGCTTGGTATAGATTGCCTAATACAATGAGTACCAAACACTACTACTATGCCCAAAATTATTTTCCAGGCAAGATGCAGCTAAAAATGATTATTAATTTCAAAGCTGGTGGAGCTTGGTATAGATGGCCTAATACAATGAGTACCACACACTGCTAATATGCCCAAAATTATTTTCCAGGCAAGATGCAGCTAAAAATAATTATTAATTTCAAAGCTGGTGGAGCTTGGTATAGATGGCCTAATACAATGAGTACCACACACTGCTAATATGGCCAAAATTATTTTCAGGGCAAGATGCAGCTAAAAATTATTAGTAATTTGAAAGCAGGTGGAGCTTAGTATAGATGGCCTAATAGAATGAGTACCACACACTGCTAATATGACCAAAATTATTTTCCAGGCAAGATGCAGCTAAAAATTATTATTAATTTCAAAGCTGGAGGAGCATGGTATAGATGGCAAAACACAAGGAGTACCACACACTACTACTATGCCCAAAATTATTTTCCAGGCAAGATGCAGCTAAAAATTATTAGTAATTTGAAAGCTGGTGGAGCTTAGTATAGATGGCCTAATACAATGAGTACCACACACTGCTACTATGCCCAAAATTATTTTCCGGCTAGATGCAGCTAAAAATTATTATTAATTTCAAAGCTGGTGGAGCTTGGTATAGATGGACTAATAGAATGAGTACCACACACTGCTAATATGCTCAAAATTATTTTACTGGCAAGATGCAGCTAAAAATTATTATTAATTTCATAGCTGGTGGAGCTTGGTATAGATGTCCTAATTCAATGAGTACCACACACTACTACTATGCCCAAAGTTATTTTCCAGGCAAGATGCAGCTAAAAATAATTATTAATTTCAAAGCTGGTGGAGCTTGGTATAGATTCCCTAATACAATGAGTACCACACACTGCTAGTATGCCCAAAATTATTTTCCGGGCAAGATGCAGCTAAAAATTATTAGTAATTTGAAAGCAGGTGGAGCTTAGTATAGATGGCTTAATAGAATGAGTACCACACACTGCTAATATGCCCAAAATTATTTTCCAGGCAAGATGCAGCTAAAAATTATTATTAATTTCAAAGCTGGAGGAGCTTGGTATAGATGGCATAACACAATGAGTACCACACACTACTACTATGCCCAAAATTATTTTCCAGGCAAGATGCAGCTAAAAATTATTATTAATTTCAAAGCTTGTGGACCTTGGTATAGATGGCCTAATACAATGAGTACCACACACTGCTACTTTGCCCAAAATTATTTTCCAGGCAAGATGCAGCTAAAAATTATTAGTAATTTGAAATCTGGTGGAGCTTAGTATAGATGGCCTAATACAATGAGTACCACACACTGCTACTAAGCCCAAAATTATTTTCCGGCTAGATGCAGCTAAAAATTATTATCAATTTCAAAGCTGGTGGAGCTTGGCATAGATGGACTAATAGAATGAGTACTACACACTGCTAATATGCCCAAAATTATTTTACAGGCAAGATGCAGCTAGAAATTATTATTAATTTCAATGCTGGTGGAGCTTGGTATAGATGGCCTAATAGAATAAGTACCACACACTGCTACTATGCCCAAAATTATTTTCCAGGCAAGATGCAGCTAAAAATTATTAGTAATTTGAAAGCTGGTGGAGCTTAGTATAGATGGCCTAAAAGAATGAGTACCACTCACTGCTAATATGCCCAAAAATATTTTACTGGCAAGATGCAGCTAAAAATTATTATTAATTTCAAAGCTTGTGGAGCTTGGTATAGATGGCCTAATACAATGAGTACCACACACTGCTAATATGCTCAAAATTATTTTACTGGCAAGATGCAGCTAAAAATTATTATTAATTTCAAAGCTGGTGGAGCTTAGTATAGATGGCCTAAAAGAATAAGTACCACACACTTCTAATATGGCCAAAAATATTTTACTGGCAAGGTGCAGCTAAAAATTATTATTAATTTCAAAGCTGGTGGAGCATGGTATAGATGGCCTAATACAATGAGTACCACACACTGCTACTATGCCCAAAATTATTTTCCATGCAAGATGCAGCATAAAATTGTTAGTAATTTGAAAGCTGGTGGAGCTTAGTATAGATGGCCTAATAGAATGAGTACCACACACTGCTAATATGCCCAAAATTATTTTCCAGGCAAGATGCAGCTAAAAATTATTATTAATTTCAAAGCTTGTGGAGCTTGGTATAGATGGCCTAATAGAAAGAGTACCAGACACTGCTAAAATGCCCAAAATTATTTTAGAGGCAAGATGCGGCTAAAAATTATTATTAATTTCAAAGCTGGTGGAGCTTGGTATACATGGCCTAAAACAATGAGTACCACACACTGCTACTAAGCCAAAAATTATTCTCCAGGCAAGATGCAGCTAAAAATTATTGGTAATTTGAAAGCTGGTGGAGCTTAGTATAGATGGCATAATAGAATGAGTACCACACACTGCTAATATGCCCAAAATTATTTTCCGGGCAAGATGCAGCTAAAAATTCTTATTAATTTCAAAGCTGGTGGAGCATGGTATAGATGGCCTAATACAATGAGTACCACACACTGCTACTATGCCCAAAATTATTTTCCAGGCAAGATGCAGCTAAAAATTATTATTAATTTCAAACCTTGTGGAGCTTGGTATAGATGGTCTAATGCAATGAGTACCACACACTGCTACTAAGCCCAAAATTATTTTCCGACTAGAAGCAGCTAAAAATTATTATTAATTTCAAAGCTGGTGGAGCTTGGTATAGATGTACTAATACAATGAGTACCACACACTGCTACTATGCCCAAAATTATTTTCCAGGCAAGATACAGCTAAAAATTATTAGCAATTTGAAAGCTGGTGGAGCTTAGTATAGATGGCCTAATAGAATGAGTACCACATACTGCTAATATGCCCAAAATTATTTTCCAGGCAAGATGCAGCTAAAAATTATTAGTAATTTGAAAGCTGGTGGAGCTTAGTATAGATGGCCTAATAGAATGAGTACCACACACTGCTAATATGCCCAAAATTATTTTACAGGCAAGATGCAGCTAAAAATGATTATTAATTTCAAAGCTGGTGGAGCTTGGTATAGATGGCCTAATACAATGAGTACCACACACTGCTACTATGCCCAAAATTATTTTCCAGGCAAGATGCAGCTAAAAATAATTATTAATTTCAAAGCTGGTGGAGCTTGGTATATATGGCCTAATACAATGAGTACCACACACTGCTAATATGGCCAAAATTATTTTCAGGGCAACATGCAGCTAAAAATTATTAGTAATTTGAAAGCAGGTGGAGCTTAGTATAGATGGCCTAATAGAATGAGTACCACACACTGCTAATATGACCAAAATTATTTTCCAGGCAAGATGCAGCTAAAAATTATTATTAATTTCAAAGCTGGAGGAGCTTGGTATAGATGGCAAAACACAAGGAGTACCACACACTACTACTATGCCCAAAATTATTTTCCAGGCAAGATGCAGCTAAAAATTATTAGTAATTTGAAAGCTGGTGGAGCTTAGTATAGATGGCCTAATACAATGAGTACCACACACTGCTACTATGCCCAAAATTATTTTCCGGCTAGATGCAGCTAAAAATTATTATTAATTTCAAAGCTGGTGGAGCTTGTTATAGATGGACTAATAGAATGAGTACCACACACTGCTAATATGCTCAAAATTATTTTACTGGCAAGATGCAGCTAAAAATTATTATTAATTTCATAGCTGGTGGAGCTTGGTATAGATGTCCTAATAGAATGAGTACCACACACTACTACTATGCCCAAAATTATTTTCCAGGCAAGATGCAGCTAAAAATAATTATTAATTTCAAAGCTGGTGGAGCTTGGTATAGATGCCCTAATACAATGAGTACCACACACTGCTAGTATGCCCAAAATTATTTTCCGGGCAAGATGCAGCTAAAAATTATTAGTAATTTGAAAGCAGGTGGAGCTTAGTATAGATGGCTTAATAGAATGAGTACCACACACTGCTAATATGCCCAAAATTATTTTCCAGGCAAGATGCAGCTAAAAATTATTATTAATTTCAAAGTTGGAGGAGCTTGGTATAGATGGCATAACACAATGAGTACCACACACTACTACTATGCCCAAAATTATTTTCCAGGCAAGATGCAGCTAAAAATTATTATTAATTTCAAAGCTTGTGGACCTTGGTATAGATGGCCTAATACAATGAGTACCACACACTGCTACTTTGCCCAAAATTATTTTCCAGGCAAGATGCAGCTAAAAATTATTAGTAATTTGAAAGCTGGTGGAGCTTAGTATAGATGGCCTAATACAATGAGTACCACACACTGCTACTAAGCCCAAAATTATTTTCCGGCTAGATGCAGCTAAAAATTATTATCAATTTCAAAGCTGGTGGAGCTTGGCATAGATGGACTAATAGAATGAGTACTACACACTGCTAATATGCCCAAAATTATTTTACAGGCAAGATGCAGCTAGAAATTATTATTAATTTCAATGCTGGTGGAGCTTGGTATAGATGGCCTAATAGAATGAGTACCACACACTGCTACTATGCCCAAAATTATTTTCCAGGCAAGATGCAGCTAAAAATTATTAGTAATTTGAAAGCTGGTGGAGCTTAGTATAGATGGCCTAAAAGAATGAGTACCACTCACTGCTAATATGCCCAAAAATATTTTACTGGCAAGATGCAGCTAAAAATTATTATTAATTTCAAAGCTTGTGGAGCTTGGTATAGATGGCCTAATACAATGAGTACCACACACTGCTAATATGCTCAAAATTATTTTACTGGCAAGATGCAGCTAAAAATTATTATTAATTTCAAAGCTGGTGGAGCTTAGTATAGATGGCCTAAAAGAATAAGTACCACACACTGCTAATATGGCCAAAAATATTTTACTGGCAAGGTGCAGCTAAAAATTATTATTAATTTCAAAGCTGGTGGAGCATGGTATAGATGGCCTAATACAATGAGTACCACACACTGCTACTATGCCCAAAATTATTTTCCATGCAAGATGCAGCATAAAATTGTTAGTAATTTGAAAGCTGGTGGAGCTTAGTATAGATGGCCTAATAGAATGAGTACCACACACTGCTAATATGCCCAAAATTATTTTCCAGGCAAGATGCAGCTAAAAATTATTATTAATTTCAAAGCTTGTGGAGCTTGGTATAGATGGCCTAATAGAAAGAGTACCACACACTGCTAAAATGCCCAAAATTATTTTAGAGGCAAGATGCGGCTAAAAATTATTATTAATTTCAAAGCTGGTGGAGCTTGGTATACATGGCCTAAAACAATGAGTACCACACACTGCTACTAAGCCCAAAATTATTTTACAGGCAAGAAGCAGCTAAAAATTATTAGCAATTTGAAAGCTGGTGGAGCTTAGTAAAGATGGCCTAATAGAAAGAGTACCACACACTGCTAATATGCCCAAAATTATTTTCCAGACAAGATGCAGCTAAAAATTATTATTAATTTTAAAGCTGGTGGAGCTTGGTATAGATGGCCTAATACAATGAGTACCACACACCACTACTATGCCAAAAATTATTCTCCAGGCAAGATGCAGCTAAAAATTATTGGTAATTTGAAAGCTGGTGGAGCTTAGTATAGATGGCATAATAGAATGAGTACCACACACTGCTAATATGCCCAAAATTATTTTCCGGCAAGATGCAGCTAAAAATTATTAGTAATTTGAAAGATGGTGGAGCTTAGTATAGATGGCCTAAAAGAATGAGTACCACACACTGCTAATATGCCCAAAATTATTTTACAGGCAAGATGCAGCTAAAAATTCTTATTAATTTAAAAGCTGGTGGAGCTTGGTATAGATGGCCTAATGCAATGAGTACCACACACTGCTACTATGCCCAAAATTATTTTCCTGGCAAGATGCAGCTAAAAATTATTAGTACTTTGAAAGATGGTGGAGCTTGGTATAGATGGCCTAATAGATTGAGTACCACACACTGCTACAGGCCCAAAAGGTTTTACTTGGCAAGGTGCAGTAAAAATTTTTTATTACGTACACAGGTGGTGTAGCTTGCAACAGAGATAGGCTACTCCACTGACTAACACACACTGCAAGAGGCCCAAAAGGATTTGCTTAGCTAGATTTAGCCAAATGCTGTGAAAAACACTTGCACAGCACTAAAACAGATCTGCCTGGCAAAAAGTGATAAGAACTAATGTAACCTAGCCCTCAAAAGGTCTGGAATTACAACTAGTCACTACTCCTAACCTATTTGTCGATTTAAGAGCACAGACCTGCCTGCTAAAAGTGCTAGGAACTGCTGTAACCTAGCCCTCAAAAAGGCTGCAATTACAAACTAGTCCCTACTCCCTAAACCTTTCTGTCTATTTAAGAGAAAATTCGCATGCAATTCAGTTACACAATATAGCGCTAACAGCAGCAGCAGTGCAGTCTAACACTCAGCTGCAGCAGTGAGAAAATGGTGGCAACGGGGAAAATGGCTGGATCTCATAGGGCAAGGACATGTGACATACACAGCCAATGACACATGCCCTTGCCTGTGTGAAAAAAAGCACTTTGCTGCGTGTGTGCGCTGCTGATTGGCTGACAGATTGCACCTCCCCACTGTAAATGCGGGAAAGAGTAAAAAAAATGGAGATCTTCATTATTTCTGCAGAGATCCTTCCCATGCCCCCCCCCCCGCCCCGCTGTACACTCAAACTGTGTATTAACATTGATTATCAGCATTACTGTGAAAAAATCCAGTTACGATTTGGGTGCACGAACAGTTATCGAACATAACCTCGAACAGCCGGATTTTTTTCAAAACCTTCGGGTTCGTCGAACGGCTCGAACACCGCCCAAAACAGCTCATCTCTATAGATGATATATGTAGTTTATGGGACAATCGCTTTAAAGGATCCGACATCAACTCCTTACTAACTAGAATCCCACAATGTATGTCCGCTATATCATCCTGCTTCTCTGTTAGATTGCTAAAACTTAACATGGCTAAAACTGAATTCATCATCTTTCCACCATCTCACTCAACCCCCCCATCTGACCTATCCATTAAAGTTAATGACTGCCCACTCTCCCCAGTAACATAAGCGTGCTGCCTCGGTGTAACCCTCTACTCTGATCTATCCTTCAAACCACATATCCAAGCTGTGAGGAGCTGCCCACTTACTAAAGACTATGATACTTTTCCAGCAACGGACCACCATTTTTGTCAATATTATTATTGTGTATTATTAGCTAAAACTGAATTCATCATCTTTCCATCATCTCACTCAACCCCCCCAATCGGACCTATCCATTAAAGTTAATGACTGCCCACTCTCCCCAGTAACACATGCGTGCTGCCTCGGTGTAACCCTCTACTCTGATCTCTCCTTCAAACCACATATCCAAGCCCTTTCCACTTTCTGCCGACACCAACTCAAAAATATCTCCCGGATTCGCACATTCCTCAGCAAAGACTCTGCAAAATCACTAGTGCATGCCCTCATCATCTCCCGCCTTGACTACTGCAACCTCCTGCTCTGTGGCTTCCCTTCTAACCCTCTCGCACCTCTCCAATCTATCCTAAACTCTGCTGCCCGACTAATCCACCTGTGCCACGCTATTCCCCGGCCTCTCCTCTCTGTCAATCCCTTCACTGGCTACCCATTATGCAGAGACTTAAGTTCAAGACCCTAACCTTGGCATACAAAGCCATCCACAATCTGTCTCCTCCATACATCTGTGACCTAGTCTCCCGGTACTTACCTACACGCAACCTCCAATCCTCACAAGATCTCCTTCTCTAGTCACCTCTGGTCTCCTCTTCCCACAATCGCATACAAGATTTCTACCATGCATCCCCCCTGCTCTGGAACTCTCTACCCCAACATATCAGACTCTCGCCTACCATGGAAACCTTCAAAAGGAAACCTGAAGACCCACCTCTTCTGGCAAGCGTACAACCTGCAGTAACCACCGCTCCATCATACCGCTGCACGACCAGCTCTACCCTAACCTACTGTATCCTCACCCATCCCTTCTAGATTGTGAGCCCTCGAGGGCAGGGTCCTCGGTCCTCCTGTACCAGTCGTTGACTCGTTTTGTTTAAGATTATTGTAAGTGTATTTGCTATGTCTACCCACTTTTTCACATGTAAAGCGCCATGGAATAAATGGCACTATAATAATAAATAATAATAATAAAAATAATAAAAAAGGAGCAGCAGGATAAAACTTTGCACCAAACGCCTTAGTAAATCTGTAGTGGTCTCCTGTAATGTACATTTATATATATAACATTCATCAGGAAAGTGCCAGCAATTTATTTATGTATTCTCACATTTAGCATAAATGCAGTGATACATAACTAATATTAAAGAGGAGCTGTCACCTCTCCTGATATGACTAGTTTAGTAAATACTTGTATTTCCCATTAAATAACAACCCTGGTGCATCTTTTATTACAATTCTGTGTTGGCAGTTCCTCTGTTATTCCTCTTGGAAAAGTCAGGGGTTGGGAACCTCAGGCCTGCATGCCATTTATGGCCCTTGACAACATTTTATCCGCCCCCCAGGCAGGTTCCAGGGGACCCCAATGCTTGGGCCGGCATCTGTATCTTGATATCTGCTTGCCCATTAATTTCTTCTTGCTTTGTGAGCACACACACGCAATATTCACTACTGAACGCTGAGGAGCGTGCAATGAAAGATTACATCCTGACTAGTGTTGAGCGAACATGCTCGACACTGCTCGGTACTCGCCTGAGCATCACGCTACTCGGGATGTTCGGCGAGCACCGAGCATTTCCGGGTTACTCGGGCGGGAGCTCGGGTCTCCGCCCTGCATGTTTGGCGCTCTTTACAGAGCCAATGAACATGCAGGGATTGCCAACCAGTCACTGTAATGCTGCAGCCATGTTGGTTGTGGGAATTACAGTGATTGGCTGGCCGCACAGCGTCACTTCGAGTATTTAAAACAGGGCGCCGCCATCTTGGACACAGTCGCTCCGGATTAGACAGTGTAGGGACAGCGCTGCTGATTTAGGGAGAGATATAAACTGCGAAATAGTTAGTGTAGGGTCTGTAAAGGCTGCCAGAACAAACAAACAGTCCTTTTCAGGACTAATATCCATCCCAGATACCAGGCAGGCAGGCTGTATAGGAGACACAGTGGTTATACCAGCAAACGCTGCATTACAGTCCTGTGTGCTCCTGTTGCTGAAATTGCTGGACTTAGCACCAGGTGTCGGGGGCCAGGAAAAATCCTTTTTTTTCCATCTAAATCCTCCTTTTTTTTCCTCCTTCACACTGTACAAATACCCATCTTATTAACCTTTTGGTGTGTCCCCCCCTCCCCCCCCAAAAAAAGCGTGTCTCTGATTTTTCAGACACAAATATAACTGTTGAAAATAGTCTGGTGAAGGCTAGAGAAACAGAAGTGTTGTTTTGCACTTCCACGGTTCAAACCTCTGTATTATCCATTTTGGGCCATTTGTATCTAAAAAAAAAACAGTTTGAGTGTGTCGCTCACTGTTCAGCCGCAAATATCTCTATTTAAAAAAGTGTGGTATACCCCAGTAAACAATAACTGTGGTTTTGCCATCCCACGGTAAAAAATCTCTATTATTCAGGTTTTGGTAGTTTTTTCCTTAAAGAAAAACAGTAGTGTCTCCTGACTGTTGTGACACAAAAATATATCTGTTGAAAATAGTCTTGTGTAGGCCCGACATCCCAGTGTGGTTTCGCAGTTCCACGGGTCAAATCGCTGTACTATCCAGTTTTGGGCCTTTGGTATCTAAAAAAAAAGCAGCTTGAGTGTGTCGCTCACTGTTCAGCCGCTAATATCTCTATTTAAAAAAGTGTGGTATACCCCAGTAAACAATAACTGTGGTTTTCCCATCCCACGGTAAAAAAATCTCTATTATTCAGCTTTTGGTCGTTTTTTCCGTAAAGAAAAACAGTAGTGTCTCCTGACTGTTGTGACACAAAAATATATCTGTTGAAAATAGTCTTGTGTAGGCCCGACATCCCAGTGTGGTTTCGCAGTTCCACGGGTCAAATCGCTGTACTATCCACTTTTGGGCCTTTGGTATCTAAAAAAAAAGCAGTTTGAGTGTGTCGCTCACTGTTCAGCCGCAAATATCTCTATTTAAAAAAGTGTGGTATACCCTAGTAAACAATAACTGTGGTTTTCCTCTTCCACGGTTCTAATCTACTCTTTATTACCCTTTTTCCATTGATAGTGCAAGTGTAAGCTATTTTACTTCATTTACAATGGGCAAGGCGCGTGGCAAGGGACGTGGAAGTGGACGTTCTGGTGATGGTTCGTGCAGAGGACGGGGCCGTGGCCAAGGTGAAAATGTGCCACAACCAACAGCCACATCTTCTCGCTCCCACTTCTTGACCGAATTACTAGGGAAGCACAGAACAACACCAGTATTGAGAACTGATCAGTGTGAACAGGTTATTAATTGGATAGCAGACAATACTTCCAGTTACCTGGGCACCACCACCTCCGGTCTGTCTTCCACACAGTCAACTCTTAGTAGCCGTGAGTCTCGACCGCATACTCCTCCTCACCCTGCTGCTCCTTCCTCCAACCATGCCGACTGTCGTCAGACAGCAAGTGATCCTACACTTGGACACTCTGAAGAGCTGTTCACTGGTCCATTTCCATATTTGGGCCCCTCGCCTGATACGCTTGAAGCGGTGGAAGAGGAAATCCCGTGTTGCGATGCCCAAATATTTGAACAGCCACGGCCACAGTAAGTCGACGTTGGCAATCGGTCACAAGAGGTGAACGATGACGAGACACAATTGCCAGGAAGTGAGGAGGAGGATTGTGGTGCGCAAGTGGAAGAGGAGGAGGTGGTGGATGATCTAGTAACTGACCCAACGTGGAAGGAAGACATGCAGAGTGAGGCCAGCAGCACACAGGGGGAGGGAGGCAGAGTACCCCAACAGGCAGGAAGAAGCAGTGTGGTGGCCGCAGACAGAAGGCAGGCAACCGTTCCCCGTAACACCAAAACGAGGGACGTTGCCAGTACAAGCGGTAGGTCTTCCAGTGTCTGGAATTTTTTTAAAGACTCTGCTGATAACCCCAAAAAGGTCATATGTTCCAACTGCCATGCCAGCATCAGCAGGGGTGACAAAACTACCAGCCTGACCACCACCAGCATGATCAGGCACATGGCAGCAAAGCACCCGACTTTGTGGGGCGAAACCCAGAGTCCACGACCAGTGTCAGCGGGTGTCACCACTGCTTCTTCCACTGTTGTGAGTGCAATAGAACCCCCTGTTGTGTGTGCAAGGCAATCCCCTGTCCATACTGCATGTAAAGATACTCCCTCCTCTCAGTCTTCACTTGTTATGGCAGTTTCTCAAGAAACAGCATCAACGTCCACGTCCATGTCCCACTGCAGCGTTCAATTGTCCATATCCCAGACCTTTGAATGAAAGAGGAAATTAGCAGCTAACGCCCCCCAGGCCACAGTCCTAAATTCGCACATTTCACGACTGCTTGCATTGGAAATGCTGCCTTTTAGGCTGGTGGAGACGGAATCCTTCCGCAATCTTATGGCGGTGGCCGTCCCTCGGTACTCGGTCCCCAGCCGACACTATTTTGCCCGGTGTGCCATCCCCGCACTACACAAGCACGTGTCCCAAAGCATCTGCCGTGCCCTCAACAACGCAGTTACCGGGAGAGTCCACCTGACAACGGACACGTGGACAAGTGCTTGTGGCCAGGGATGGTACATCTCTCTGACGGCACACTGGGTAAACATAGTGGAAGCCGGGACCCAGTCTGACCTTGGGACGGAACACATCCTCCCCACACCGAGGATTGCGGGCCCTATGTCAGTCAGAGTTGCCCCCACAGTGTACAGCTCCAGCGCATCCTCCTCCTCCTCCTTCTCCTCATGTTCAGCCTCCATCTCAGATATCACATCAGTTACAAGCTGGAAGCATTGCAGTACTGCCTCCGCCAAGCGGCAACAGGCTGTGCTGAAACTCATAAGCTTAGGTGATAAATCTCACACTGCTTGTGAGTTGTGGACAGCTGTGAAAGAGCAGGCAGATCTGTGGCTGAGACCGCTGAACCTACATCCCGGCATGGTCGTGTGTGACAATGGCCGTAACCTGGTGGCGGCTCTGAGGCGAGGTGAGATCACACACGTACCATGCCTGGCTCATGTGCTTAACCTCGTGGTTCAGTGGTTTCTTAAATCATACCCCGAGTTGCCAGATCTGCTCGTGAAAGTACGCCGCCTGTCAGCTCATTTTCGCAAGTCGGCTACAGCTTCCGCCGCCCTTGCTGTGTTGCAGCAGCGTTTGCAGCTTCCGGCACACCGACTGGTGTGTGATGTCCCCACACGTTGGAACTCTACCCTCAACATGTTGCAAAGGATTTGTGAGCAGAAGAGAGCAGTTGTGGAGTACCAGCTGCAACAAGGCCGTCGATATTCAGGTCAGACTCCACACATAAGACCTCAGGAGTGGACCTGAGTGTCTGACATATGTACCATCCTGACAAACTTTGAGGAGGCCACCAAGATGGTGAGTGGCGATGACGCCATCATTAGTGTCAGCATCCCACTTGTCTGTCTTTTGCAACGCTCTCTGCAGAGAATTAAAGAGGAGGCATTGCAGCCAGAGTATGATGAGATGAATCAAGAAGCCGTAGCGGGCGATTACACACAGCCCAGCCTCATCTCATCCCAACGCGCATTGGGGGACAATGAGGGAGAGGAGGAGGAGGAGGAGGAAGAACAGGAGCTGCTATCATGCGTTGTAGACGGTAGTACCTGTACAAGTGTCATACCGTCGGTTCAGCGTGGGTGGCCTGAGGACAGGGGGGAGGAGGAAGAGGAGGAGGAGAGCATGGACAGTCGTCATCTTGGTGAGGACACGGAAATCTTGCCCGTTACCAGTCTGGCACGCATGGCTGACTTTATGTTACGCTGCCTTAACCGTGACCCTCGCGTTATCAAAATGTTGGGTGACAGTCATTACTGGTTGGTGACACTTGTAGACCCCCTCGACAAGGAGAACTTTCACTCTCTTATTCCTGAGGTGGAGATGTCTACAAAAATGGGGCAATACCAGAAGGCCCTTGCTGCAGAACTCTTAAAAAAATTCCAATCTGAACACGCTAGCAGCAGAGGTCACAGTTCGTTGCCCAACCAAGGCGTACAGGCGAGAGAGCTGCAACTCCAATCCAGCAGAGGCAGGGGAACATTGTCAACGTTCTGAGACAGTTTTCTGACACCCGCCCAGCTTACAGGCCCTGAGACGCGGGGTACTCTCACAAGGAGTGGAAAGTTTCAAAAGATGGTGAGGGAGTACCTTGCTGATTGTACCAGCGTCCTCCGTGATTCCTCTATGCCTTTTAATTATTGGGTATCCAAGCTGGACACTTGGAATGAACTCGCTCTGTACGCCTTGGAGGTCCTGGCCTGCCCTGCCGCTAGCGTGTTATCGGAGCGTGTTTTTAGTGCCGCTGGGGGAATTATAACTGATAAGCGCACTCGCCTGTCAACTGACAATGCTGACAAGCTGACCCTTATCAAAATGAACAAGGGCTGGATTGGGCCAGACTTCTCATCACCACCAAATGACAGTAGAGTAGCATAAAGTCAAATCCACTGTGTTATTTCGGGAGGTGTATTCACATGCACCACTTCACACCCACACATGGGTATATGCTTCCTCGTTTCGGCTGTTTAATCTTCTTCTCCTTATCCTCAGCCTCCACCACCACTATACCACCAGGGTGCCAGCATTGCAAGTTCCTCCGTCCTTATTTTTGGCAGCTTTTGCTTGCAAGGCATAAGCAAATACTATGGGACACCCACTCCCCAATAATGGGACTTATGTTTGTAATATGCTGTACTGCATGGCTCTTGTAAGGGGCATTGCAAGTTGCTCCGTCCTAATTTTTGGCAGCTTTTGCTTGGAAAGCGTAAGCAAATAATATGGGACACCCACTCCCCTATAATGGGACTTATGTTTGTAATATGCTGTACTGCATGGCTCTTGTAAGGGGCATTGCAAGTTGCTCCGTCCTAATTTTTGGCAGCTTTTGCTGGGAAAGCATAAGCAAATACTATGGGACACCCACTCCCCAATAATGGGACTTATGTTTGTAATATGCTGTACTGCATGGCTCTTGTAAGGGGCATTGCAAGTTGCTCTGTCCTAATTTTTGGCAACTTTTGCTTATAAAGCATAAGCAAATACCATGGGACACCCACTCCCCAATAATGGGACTTATGTTTGTAATATGCTGTACTGCATGTGACGCGCCCCCTGGGCCGTGTGTACACGTGTGTGGGATACCCGGTGCCGGGTCTCTGGGGTCTGCAGTCTCCGTGGCGGTGACCCGGTCCCGTGGCTCAGGCTGGTCAAACCAGTGGCAGTCTTTCTTAGAGGTTAATTGTCCGACTGCGCCACCCGTGGATTGCGGTCAGGGAGTACCACCGCTGCGAGGCAGACCGCTGAGGCTGGTGTTGTGTGCGCAGCATAGAATGGGAGGAGTATAGCCTCAGGGCAGTGAGTGTGGATGATGGGGGTGATGGTGCACGAGCGCAGCAGGAATGACTCAGAGTCTTTGCAGTGCAGTTGAGGGTCTTTACTGATGATTATAAGTAGAGATGAGCGTTGTTCGACTCGAACTGTTCGCCAATCTCAAATTCGAGCTGTTTTGGGCGGTGCTCGAGCCGTTCGGCGAACACGAACGATTTGAGAAAAATTCGGCTGTTCGAGGTTATGTTCGATAACTGTTCGTGCACCAAAATCATAACTGGATTTTTTCTCAGTAATGATGAAAATTAATGTTAATACGCAGTTTGAGTGTACAGTGGGGTGGGGGGAGGGGCAGGGGATGGATCTCTTCAGGAATAATGAAGATCTCCATTTTTTTTTCTCTTTCCCGCATTTACAGTGGGGAGGTGCAATCTGTCAGCCTATCAGCAGCGCACACACGGAGCGAAGTGCTTTTTTTCATACAAGCAAGGGCATGTGTCATTTTCAGTGTATGTCACATGTCCTTGCCCTATAAGACCAAGCCATTTTCCCCGTTGCCACCATTTTCTCACTGCTGCAGCTGCGTGTTAGACGGCACCGCTGTTGCTGTGTGCGCTATACCTTGTTAATTTCAAGCCAATTTTCGCACAAATCTACAGATAGCTTGGGAGTAGGGAATAGTTGTGATTGCAGTCCTTTTAAGGACTAGGTTACAGCATTTCCTACGACTTTTATCAGGCAGGTCTGTGCTCTTAAATAGATAGATTGTGGGAGTAAAGACTAATTGTAATTGCAGTCCTTTTCAGGACTAGGTTACATCAGTTCCTATCAGTTTTTGCCAGGCAGGTCTGTGCCAGTGCTGTGCAAGTTTTTTTCACAGCATTTGGCTGAATCTAGCAAAGCTAATCCTTTTAGGCCTATTGCAGAGTGTGTTAGTCAGTGGAGTAGCCTATCTGTGTTGCAAGATATACCACCTGTGTATAGAATACCAATTTTTTTACTGCACCTAGTGAAGTAAAATCTTTTGGGCATAGCATCATTCTATTAGTCCATCTATACTGACCTCCATCAGGTTGCAAATTGAATATAATTTTTTTCTGCATCTAGCTCTGAAAAAATATTTGGGCTTCTAGCAGTGTGTGGGACTTGTTCTATTAGGCCATCTATGCTGACCTCCATCAGGTTGCAAACTGAATATAATTTTTTTCTGCATCTAGCTCTGAAAAAATATTTGGCCTTCTAGCAGTGTGTGGGACTTGTTTTATTAGTCCATCTATACTGACCTCCATCACGCTGCAAATTCAAAATAATTTTTTGTCTGCATCTAGCTCTGAAAAAATATTTGGCCTTCTAGCAGTGTGTGGGACTTTCTCTATTAGTCCATCTATACTGACCTCCATCAGGTTGCAAATTAAAAATAATTTTTATCTGCATCTACCTCTGAAAAAATATTTGGGCTTCTAGCTGTGTGTGGGACTTGTTCTATTAGTCCATCTATACTGACCTCCATCAGGTTGCAAACTGAATATAATTTTTTTCTGCATCTAGCTCTGAAAAAATATTTGGCCTTCTAGCAGTGTGTGGGACTTTCTCTATTAGTCCATCTATACTGACCTCCATCAGGTTGCAAATTCAAAATAATTTTTTGTCTGCATCTAGCTCTGAAAAAATATTTGGCCTTCTAGCAGTGTGTGGGACTTTCTCTATTAGTCCATCTATACTGACCTCCATCAGGTTGCAAATTCAAAATAATTTTTATCTGCATCTAGCTCTGAAAAAATATTTGGCCTTCTAGCTGTGTGTGGGACTTGTTCTATTAGTCCATCTATACTGACCTCCATCAGGTTGCAAACTGAATATAATTTTTTTCTGCATCTAGCTCTGAAAAAATATTTGGCCTTCTAGCAGTGTGTGGGACTTTCTCTATTAGTCCATCTATACTGACCTCCATCAGGTTGCAAATTCAAAATAATTTTTTGTCTGCATCTAGCTCTGAAAAAATAATTGGCCTTCTAGCAGTGTGTGGGACTTTCTCTATTAGTCCATCTATACTGACCTCCATCAGGCTGCAAATTAAAAATAATTTTTATCTGCATCTAGCTCTGAAAAAATATTTGGCCTTCTAGCTGTGTGTGGGACTTGTTCTATTAGTCCATCTATACTGACCTCCATCAGGTTGCAAACTGAATATAATTTTTTTCTGCATCTAGCTCTAAAAAAATATTTGGCCTTCTAGCAGTGTGTGGGACTTTCTCTATTAGTCCATCTATACTGACCTCCATCAGGTTGCAAATTAAAAATAATTTATATCTGCATCTAGCTCTGAAAAAATATTTGGCCTTCTAGCTGTGTGTGGGACTTTCTCTATTAGTCCATCTATACTGACCTCCATCAGGTTGCAAATTAAAAATATTTTTTTGTCTGCATCTAGCTCTGAAAAAATATTTGGCCTTCTAGCAGTGTGTGGGACTTTCTCTATTAGTCCATCTATACTGACCTCCATCAGGTTGCAAACTGAATATATTTTTTTTCTGCATCTACCTCTGAAAAAATATTTGGGCTTCTAGCTGTGTGTAGGACTTGTTCTATTAGTCCATCTATACTGACCTCCATCAGGTTGCAAACTGAATACAATTTTTTTCTGCATCTACCTCTGAAAAAATATTTGGGCTTCTAGCTGTGTGTGGGACTTGTTCTATTAGTCCATCTATGCTGACCTTCATCAGGTTGCAAATTGAATATAATTTTTTTCTGCATCTAACTCAGCCAATAGTTTTGGCCTAATACCACAGTTTGGCCACTCAGCTCTGCTCGGTTCCCATCCATTGTTTTTTTGTGCAAACAACTCCAGAGTTGTGAATTAGTTAACCACCAAAATGAGTGGAAAAAGGCCTGCTGCTGGTGGAAAGGGGAATAGGCGTGTTGGGAAGGGGAAAAAAGGTTGTGTCCGTGGGGTAGGTGTTAAAGCAACAGTAACATCTGCAGAAGAAAGACCATCTTCCAGCCAAACTAAAATGTCTACTTCTTTTAGCGGACAATGTGATAAGATCCCTTTCTTACGGCCACGCCAATCGCTACAAATTCCAGATGAGGCACAAAAACAGCAGGTGCTTCAACGGATATCAAGTGCTCCTTTAAGTGGGCTCTCCTCCACATCAACTTCAACATCACAAATACTCCAGTCCTCAAAGGTGTCACCCCAATCGCACTTGCTTCCTCACAGCTCCCAAATCTCCAGCTGCCCGTCTGAGTATGAGGTAGAACAGATGGTTGAGTCTGCAGAGCTGTTTACTCATACTATAGCCTGGGAATCAGAGGTCGACTCCAGCGCTTCTGTGAATCCAGACGAGGAAATCATCTGCACTGATGCCCAGAATCTTTATGAGTCGGATCCAGGACCAGACGCAGAAGGTTCTGACCATAATGTAGACCCTCATTCCCAAACTGTAACTCCTGTTGGTGTAGACAATGAGGAAGACGATGATGAGACTAAAATACCTGATTGGAGCGACAACTTTAGTTTTTTGTCAGGGCAGGAACAGGTTGGCTCTGAGGATGACGGGTGTGATAACGCACAGGGTGATGATGATGAGGTTGGAGATCCCACTTACTGTCAACCCACAGTCAGCCAAGAGATGAGGTCAGCAGAGGAGGTGGAGGAAGATGCTAGTGACGACGATGTCAGGTTGCGCCTTCCTGGACAGAGACGTAGTACTGGAAGCACGTCAACAACTGCATCCTCAAACACAACTCTGCCTCTCACCACAAGTCGTGGTGGCTCTTCAGGTCGCATGGGTGCTAAGCCTTGCATAGCCTGGGCATTTTTTCAGATCGATAAAGTTGACCCAACTCGTGTTATCTGTAACATTTGTCAGCAAAAGCTAAGTAGAGGCCAAAAAATACATAGTTTGAGTACTTCATGCATGAACTGGCACATGGACATGAAGCATAAGTTGCAGTGGGAAGCTCAGTGTGCTACAATGCGGCCTAGCCGGCCGGGCCAACCACCGTCTGCCATATCTTGTGCATCCGCGGCCTCTTCATCCTCTGTGACTGGGGGGACAGCAGTCACACCTGTTTTGGGGCGCAGACCTGCCACCTCTTTACCCGCAACAGCCAGCGTGATTGGCAGGTCATCATTTTCTTTGGAGGTGGTAACACCAGCTGGTGTTGAGCGCTGTCCGACATCGATAGCACCACCTTTGGATCAAGGCAACCTAACATGTCCGCCTGCATCTTCCTCACAGACCGGCAGTTTGCCGGGGACACCCTTATCAACCCCGTCTAAGCACAATAGCCAGCCCTCGGTCCCTCAGATGTGGACAAGTAAAAGACCATTTCCTCCTAGCCATGAGAAAGCTAAGAGGTTGAATTTCACCATCTGCAAGCTCTTGGCTACAGAAATGCTGCCTTTCCGCCTGGTGGACACAGAGGATTTTCGAGACCTTATGTCCGTCGCAGTGCCCCAGTACCAGATACCCAGTCGGCACTACTTCTCAAAGAAAGGTGTGCCTGCGCTCCACCAGCATGTCGCACACAACATCACCGCTTCTTTGAGAAACTCTGTGTGTGACAGGGTGCATTTCACCACAGACACTTGGACGAGTAGGCATGGACAGGGGCGTTACATGTCGCTGACTGGGCACTGGGTAACTATGGTGACAGCAGGACAAGGGGCTGCTGTCCAAGTCTTGCCGTCCCCACGAGTTGTGCGTCAATCCTCTTTATGTCAAAGTTCCTCCACTGCTTCTGCCTCCTCAACCTCCTCTCGGTCTTCCACCTGCACCCAAAGCCTGTCTGGTCATGCCACAAGCTTTCTAACTGCGCAGAAGGGATCCTGCACACCTCCTTACTATGCTGGCAGTAGGGCTCAACGTCATCAGGCGGTTTTTACTTTGAAATGTCTGGGAAATGTGAGTCACACAGCTGAGGAGTTGTGGTCAGCTCTGGAGAACCAATTTCATGAATGGTTGTCTCCACTGGACCTGAAACCAGGGAAGGCCGTGTGCGACAATGCTGCAAACCTGGGTGCGGCCCTTCGCCGGGGCAATGTCACACACGTGCCTTGTATGGCTCACGTGTTGAACCTGGTTGTCCAGCAATTTTTAGCCCACTATCCCAGACTAGATGGCCTTCTGCAGAGGGCACGGTCGCTGTGTGCTCACTTCCGCCGTTCGCATCCCGCAGCTCAGCGACTTACATCTCTACAGAAGTCGTTGGGCCTGCCACTTCACCGGCTAAAATGCGATGTGCCTACCCGGTGGAATTCAACTCTGCACATGTTGCAGCGACTGTGGCAGCACCGACAAGCCCTGGTGCAATACGTTCTGACGTATAGCCTGGGACAACGAGATCCAGAGGTGGGGCAAATCACGCTGGAGGAGTGTTCTCAGATCAGGGACCTATGCACCCTTCTGCACAGTTTTGAAATGGCGACGAAGATGTTTAGTGCTGACGATGCCATTATCAGCATGACTATTCTGGTGATTTACATGCTGGAGCACATGTTAAACAGAATTCGGAGTCAGGTGGTGGCACAAGAGGAGGTGGAGGAAGTAGAGGAGGAGGAGTTGCATGCGGAAGGGCTAACATCTGCAAGGTTCAGACGGTCGGCAGCACCAAGGCGGCAAGCATGTGAGGGTGGGGGATATGGTTTTACCAGGGCGCATGGTAGCAGCCAAACTAGTGAGGAAGGTGCAGGAGCCCAGGAAGAAGTGGAGGACGAACTGATGGAAGACTCATCAGATGAGGGAGACCTTGATCACATTTCTGTTGTGCGAGGTTGGGGGGAGAGGACAGAGGAAGGAAGCATGATTGTTACCTCGCCACCAACACAACAGGGACTTGGTGCTCCTGGATGCGCAACACACATGAGTGCCTTCTTGCTGCACTACCTGCAACATGACCCTCGAATTGTGAGAATTAGAAATAATCCTGACTACTGGGTTGCCACACTGTTAGATCCCCGGTACAAAAGTAAATTTGAAGAAATTATTCCTGCCATAGAAAGGGATGCATGCATGCAGGAGTATCAGCAGAGACTGTTGCAGAATCTTACATGTGCTTTTCCACAAAACACCAGTGGTGCACGTAGTGAATCTCACAGTTCCAACTTGCCAACCGTGGGACCGTCAAGTGTTCAGCACTCAAACCGTAACAGAACCACAGTATCTGCTGGTAACATCAATTTTGCGGAATCATTTCACCACTTTTTTAGCCCATCCTTTGCAAGGCCACAGGAGACAAGAAGTCTGACACATAGTCAACGCCTAGAGACGATGGTACAGGAGTATCTCCAAGTAAACATTGAAGCCATGACTGTGTCACTGGACCCTTGCTCTTTTTGGGCTTCCAATCTGGATAAAAGGCCGGAGCTAGCCACTTATGCCTTGGAGATCTTGTCATGCCCCGCAGCCAGCGTTCTGTCTGAACGTGTGTTCAGCGCTGCTGGTGGTGTGCTGACAGATAAGCGCACGCGGCTCTCCACTGATAATGTAGACAGACTCACGTTCATAAAGATGAACAAATCATGGATCCGAAACGACTTTTCTACCCCTGTGTCATCCTGGGGAGAGTAAAAGCTTGATGATTGGTTAAAATCACCCTACCAACCGTTTTAAGCTTTCAAATTACTAATCATGTTTATCTGTATCTTGGCTGGAAAATAATTTGGGCTTTGTAGCAGTGTGCAGCACTGATTCTATTAGGCCATCTATAATAAGCTTCACCAGATTTAAAATTACTAATCATGTTTATCTGTATCTTGACTGGAAAATAATTTGGGCTTTGTAGCAGTGTGCAACACTGATCCTATTAGGCCATCTATACTAAGCTCCACCAGATTTAAAATGAATAATAATTTTTAGCTGCATCTAGCCCGGAAAATAATTTTGGGGCTCCGAGATGCGCAAGACACATAAGTGCCTTCTTGCTGCACTATCTGCAACATGACCCTCATATTGTCAGAATTCGAAGTAATCATGACTACTGGGTTGCCACACTCTTAGATCCCCCAAACTTTTCGATCAACCTTTTCATTTTAATAAAGACCAAAAAAATGGTCATTTTTGAAATTATAAGCATTAGCAGGTTATTAGAAACTGAAATCAAACAGTTTTCAACTCAAAACTTTATTCTAGGTGATGTTACATTTTCACATAGGACCCCTTGTTCGAAAGGAGCTTCTGAACTCTCTCGTCCATTGAATTTGTCAGGTTTTGGATGGTTTCTGCTTCAATTGTTTTGCATGAGGACAGAATACCCTCCCAGAGCTGTTGCTTAGATGTGAACTGCCTCCCGCCATCATAGACACTCCTTTTGATGATGCTCCAGAGGTTCTGAATGGGGCAGAGGTCAGGGGAGCATGGGGGTCACACCATAAGTTTGTCCCCTTTTATGCCCATATCAGCCAGAGATGCAGATGTTTTATGTGCAGCATGAGATGGTGCATTATCATGCAAAAAAATGATCTTGCTGTGTAATACACGGTTCTTCTTCTTGAACCATGGCAGGAAGTGCTGTTTGAGAAAATCCACATATATTATGGAGTTCATCTTTAGCGCCTTCAGGGATCCTAAAGGGGCCGACAATCTCTCTCCCCATGATTCCAGCCCAAAACATTACTCCACCTCCTCCTTGTTGGCGCTGTAGCCGTGTTTGCGTGGGGTGTCCATCAACCAGCCATCCTCCACTCCATCCATCTGGACCATCGAGCGCTGCACGGCACACATCCGTGAACAAAACAGTTTTGAAATCAGTCTTCATGTAATGTTTGGCCCACTGGAGCCGTTTCTGCTTGTGTGAAGTGGATAGAGGAGGTCGACAGGATGGCGTATGCACAGCTGCAAACCTCTGAAGGACCCTGCATCTTGTTGTTCGGGGGACATTGGAGGCACCAGCAGCTTCAAAAACTTGTCTGCTGCTATGACAAGGCTTTTTTGCCGCTGCTCTTTTAACCTGACGTAATTGCCTGTAGGAAAGAGTCCTCAATTTGCCCTTATCAGCACGCACACGTGTGTACTGTGAATCAGCTACATACTTCTTGATTGCCAAGACACTTCATCCTGATCATCGCACAATGTTGATTGTAGTCATGCCTTGACCTAAACACTCCACAATTTGTTGCTTCTCAGCAGCCGACACATCCTTTTTCTTTCCCATTTTGGCAGAAAATGTAGGCTGCTTAATAATGTGAGACAGCCTTCTTAAGTAGTCTTGCCTTTCATTGGACACACCTGCCAAACTAATTAGCAGAGGTGTCTGCAATTGCTTACAGTGATATAAAGAGCCCTGACACACATCACCATCAATGAGTTTAACTGACAAACAAACAAATTCTTCCCTTATCACTCCTAAACACTTTTTGCATAATAATTTGGAACACAGTGTACATGTGCTTTTCCACAAAACACCAGTGGTTCACGTAGTGAATCTTACAGTTCTAACTTGCCAACCGTGGTCTGTATGGAGTTGTTCAATAAAGGGCCCAAAATTAAGATAACATAGATGGGAGAGGTCTCTATGAATAGGAATTCCTAAGTATTTGATACCCTGTGAGGGCCAGGCAAAGGGAAAGTTGGACTGGATGGAATCCTATATGGATTTGGGGAGGGAGACATCGAGGGCCTCAGACTTCGCTGCATTGATTTTAAAATTTGACCATGTAACAAAGTGATCTATTTCAGCCATAACAGCATGGATGGATATATGTGATTGAGTGATATATACTAGGACATCATCAGCAAATAGAGAGCACTTGTACTCTTTGCCTCCCACCTCAATCCACCTAATATTGGGGTTATGGCGAATTGATGAGAGCAGGTGCTCCGTCACTAGGATGTATAAGAGAGGGGACAGAGGACATCCCTGCCTTGTCCCATTGGTGATTGTGAAAGGTGACGAAAATGTTCTGATGCACCCCCTGGGCCTTGGGACACCCGGAGCCGGACCCTTTTTGGTGGATGCTGGTGGTTGTAGTCTTCGTGGCGGCGACCCGGTTCCGTGGCTCAGGGTGGTCAAACCAGTGGCGGAACTATTTATGTGGTTTTGATGTTTAAATGTCCGACTACACCACCCGTGGATTGCGGTCAGAGTGAACCGCCGCTGCAGGGCAGACCGCTGAGGCTGGTGTTGTGGGTGCAGCAGAGCGTAGCATAACTGCACCTGAGTATAGCCTCAGGGCAGTGTATGCGGAGGATGGGGGTGGTGGTGCAGGGCAGCAGCAGTAACGACACGGAGTCAGTGATGCAGTCCAGGGCCTTTACTCACAGTTCTTATTATCCAGACCACGTCTGCAGTTAACGGCTGCCCACGTCGTACTGTGCTCACCAGGTGAGGGGCTCAGACAACTCCCAGATAACTTTGGAGCGCTTCACAGGACCCCCTTTGTGTGTCCATTGTCTGGCCCTTCTTACCAACCCTTCTGTCCGGCTGCCTCGGGCCTCCTCTTGGTAAACTTGGCGCCAGTTTCCCTGACCCTATGTGGTGCCTTCCTAGCGGGTGTAGCGAGGGGCTGCGCCACATAAAATGTCACAGCCTCCGGTTTCTAGCTGAGGGTCATTTCCTGCCTCCACTAGTTTCGGGGACCGGTCTCCCCCATTGACCTGACCCCTCCACGCAGGTGGATTCGGGCGTGCGGTGGCGACTCGCCCGTCCGCACCCCTGGGATCCCTTCATTCCTCGTTCCTGGAGCCTTCTCCGCTCCTCTTCCTTCCTTTTCCCTCTTCCAGGCCTGGGCCTCTGTTACTAGGCCCGCCTCCGGAGCAGAGCTCATGCAGAGCCCCTGCTCCCTGCCACTTCTGCTCAGACTTCTCTGCACTGAACTAAGATGGTGCCCACCTTTTATACTCCCTTCTCAATGCACCCAGGAACTGCTTCCTCCCTGCTCCTGCACTACAGGGTTCCCCTTCCTCAGTGTTCCCTCCCCCCACTCCAGCCAGGGACAGGGACTGTCATGCCCATCTCAGAGGCATATTGGTCGCCCTGCCCCACGGCAATGTGGTATAATGCATGCAGGTGTCGGGTCCTGATCCACACTCCATCCTTACCTGAGAGTGAGATATCACACCTCTGGGTGAGGTGCAATACCTCTGTAGCAACCGAGCCCTCAGGGTGCTACAGTTCCATTTATCTTCAGCCTAGGTGACGTATTGTGATACAGGGCCGTGATTTTGGCGATAAAAGGGTCCCCTAGACCCCTACCCCAAGCTTTTTAAGAGAATCATATATGGCGTGCCAGGAGACTCTATGGAATGCTTTCTCAGCATCCAACAAGAGTATCTAATTACAAATTTTTAACTGCATCTAGCCCAGGAAATACTTTGTGCCTAGTAGCAGTGTCTGCTAGTCAGCGGATTATCCCGGCTGTTAAGCAAGCTACACCACCTGTAGTTTGGACACTTAATTTTTTCAAAGGAAATGCTTCGGGACCACGGGATACTCAGTGAAGAGCATCAGGAGGCACCCCAAGGCATAGGGGCTGGGACTGGCAGTAGGATGCCTTGCGGTGGACAGCCGAGCTCGATCCTTATAAAAGCTTTTTAACTGCAGCAGCTTTAGTGGACGCTACTGGAGCTGGAATTACGCGGCTGCTGGCATGAGACTTGCCCTCCAATAGATCCTTGTAAATGGATTTAAAGTGTATTCATTCAAATTAGAGAGACAATTTAAATTAAAAAGCTTAGAGCTGCCTCCACCACAGGGGGGCTAGCTCGACCCACCAGCGGACAGGCACCAGTATTGGGAGAGGGGGGCTGGCCGTCAGGGTTCACCGCGGCTCTGGCACAAACCCGGCGACACGGAGGTGGCACGGGCAGGAGCGGACTGAACGTGTCGGCTTCTCACTTTTTGGATTTTAGAAGGGCATGACATGCCTATATCTGTGTCTCCCCCTCCTTTTACTCCTCCACCTCTTTTCTTTTCGCATGACTATATGTACTTGTCACTTTTCCATGTGTTAGTTGTGTCTTCTGAGCAGTTTGTCAGCTTTTGGACACCTTTGAAGGTGTTTTCTATGTGTTTCTATGTGTTTTTGTTTGCCTGCCATTGGTTTTAACGGTGTTCGAAGGTGTTCGACGAACAGTTCGACGAACAGTTCGGTGAACACACGGGTGTTCGACGAACTGAACCGAACTCGAACACTACGGGGGTGGCTCAACACTAATTAAAAGGTAGACCCTCCCGGGACTACTGGCTAGCATAAGAGGCCTGGTCAGTCTGTGAGCAAGCAGGATTTCCCCTGGTCAGGTGGAGTTGTAGGCCCCCCCGTCTGTCTGCACTCTTCTTGGCTACCTTGCTGTAAGCAGGTAGAAGTAGCCCACGTCCCTGAGTGTACCGTGTAGTGCTCACCCGTATTGCTGGTGACTTGGGGCCTTCTGTTAGCCTCCGCTCCACGATGGCGGTGCTGGTCCCTTGCTTGTGACTGAGCCTCTATGGCCAGAGGACCTGAAATCCCCTGCCGGCTGGTTTCTGCTGCTGGATATATAAGTCCTCACAGCTTCGGACTCCTGTGTCCGGTTCCTATTGTCTTCTGCCAGGGCGAGCTCTGCTCAGCTTCCAACCCCTGGTCTTTAGCTCCTAGCTCCTACAGAGCACCTTGCTGTTACTTTCCCTTGCTCTCACTCTGACTCTGACTGTTCCCTGACTCACTCAACCCCGCCCCAGATCCAGTTTATAAGGGTAGAATTCTCCCTCCCAGGATTGGGGCAGGAGGATGTTGCATGTTTAAGGGATCCTGACCAGGAAACCTCCCACTTGCTCTCCGACGTAATATCTCTATTACTGTGGTGACCAGACCCCTGGGGTGCCACACATGGCTCTTGTAAGGGGCATTGCAGTTCCTCATAATTTTTGGAAAGCCTTCCATTCACTGCTTAGGCCAACAGTGCACGGGAGACCCAGTTGCTATAAATGGAAAAAAAGGTTTAGTTAACGCCCTCTGACCCCCATGTCATTTCCAAGGGGCATTGGAGTGGCTCGAAATTTTTGGTAGGCATTGCACTCACTGTATGCCTTATAACTGTGTAGCCGAACTGCTCCTTGTGTTACAGAAACATATCCTACAAGACATATCTGGTTGACTGGCCTGATATTGATGTGAATGGTCCCTGTTCCTCCTGCTCTTTCTCCTTTGCCACTACCTCATCCATCATTTATCACCTGAAGCTTTGTTTTAACGGGAGTCATAGAACTTGGATAGTAGCAGGAAAACATCCAGCAATCCTCGGAGGAGGTAGGATATGCGCCAAAACGCTGACCACCTCAGGCCTAGCCGCTACTACATACATGCGCTTGCATTACAACAAAACAAAGCAGATGCTAACTTCTATCATCCTCATCATGTTCCTCACCTTGGCACTCTCAACTCCCCTGATGGATAAGCCAGGGCCCACCGGAGGAGTCTGATAGTCCGGTGGGCTCGGCCAATGCTGCCCTAAAGCAGGCCAGGCTAAGAAAAGTGTGGGAAAGGTTACCGGGACAAATAGGGGTGGCTGGGTACCGAGTATCGACACCCGGCCACCCCCTGGAGGCTGGGGAGCAAGCGGGGACACCCGGCCACCAGGCGGCTGGGGACTGAGTATGGATACCAGGCCGGCGACACAGCCATGGCGTGGTGGCCAGATTCCGCCTCCACATGCCTAAAAGGCCCAATTTAAAGTGCAAGCAAGCAGTATGGTATTGCAGCCTGGGGGTGGGTGGGTGGCAGGCTGCATACTTGAGCTTGTATTGCAAGGAATGGGGGAGGTACAATTGAACACTGCCCTGGGACTAGAACTTGCATGGGGATAGTTGCAAGTCTGCATCTTCTGATGCGGTAAGGATCACTTATGATGGGCACACTTTTAGACAGTGACCTGGGAGTCAGAGATGCTTCCATGGGTCTTCCCCATGCTGTTCCCTTGTCTTTTCAGCACTTTATGCATGTGTCACACAGCACATGGCCAGATAAGGTTGTAAAATGTTAAAATGACATTTCACGGTGAATGCATTTGTCATAGTTGAAAGCAATACAAAAGTGCAAAAACGCATAAAAAATGCTACTTGTGAACATAGCCAAAGGTGTGGAGGAGTATTTTTGTTTTTGGTCATTTATTTTAACTTATACACAAGTCTTTACCCTGGAAAGGATGTTCCTTAACATATTTCACAGGAAAAAAGTTTCACTTTCGTTTTTGAACGTTTTATTGTGAGCCTGTAAAAGTGGCTTAATACTTCTGACCACGTTGTTGACAGCAGTGACCTGGGGGTCAGAAATGCTTCCTGGGGCGATCCCCATGCTGTCCCCATGTCATTTGAGCACTGTCACTATCGTTTTGGGCACTTGTTAGGCTTTTAAAAGACTGCCGGGGGTGCCACCGCAAAAATGCTCGAGTCTCCCATAGACTAACATTGGGCTCGTTGCTCGGGTCGAGCACCCGAGTATCACGGCGAGCTCGGCCCGAGCTTCGAGCACCCGAGCAATTTAGTGCTCGCTCAACACTAATCCTGACACCAGTGCCAACATGATGACATACTTAGTGGGTGGAGTTAGAGCGCGATTTATATGGCCCTTGAAAGTTGGTATAAATATCTAAATAGCCCTTGGCAGAAAAAATATTCCCCACCACTGGTATAAGTAAATGGACACCTGGTGTATCCGTGTACCATTTGGCACTGTCAGCATTGATTGAACAGTGTCAGTCTATGTAGCCCACAAGTAGAAACACCCAGCTGTCAGTTTGCTCATACATTTCTAGAAAGATTAACAGTGGAATGGCACACAGAGCTCTAAGAAAAGATGGATTTACTAAAGCAAACATATTAGATGAGCCAACAGGTCCTTATTAACTAATTAGAGGCATAATCAGTGTTAGGGCTCAAGGGCTCATTCATACGTCTGATGTCCTCGTTTGAGTGCTATTCATGGTTTCCACAGATAGCACTCGTACCTGTGATAGTCTATGTAGCAATCCACATGTCTCTCATTTTTTGTGGACTGAGTGTTCGTTTTTCATTAAGAAACAGTTGCAAAGGCAATGATGAATCAGGGACTTGATGCAAAGTACATTGAAGTAGCTTTCCAATTACAACATATTAAAGACCTTTCCACAGGGATAAGTCATCAATGGGTGTCTAACAACCCGCGTACCTACTGATCAGCTGTTCTTTGCTCCAGTGGCGGCCGGATGTAAACACTGGAGCTGCAATGGGCAGAGCCTTTCAAAGAGTAGCTGCTGCTGCTAGGTATTACAGAACTGCTCGTGTTCTTTTGAATATGAGCTGATTTGCAGAATCCGGCAGCAGCTGCTAAACATTGAATGGCGCTGTGCTTGGTTGCTCAGTTCAAAATGTTTACATCCCTTTTAAAGAGTGGCCTATGGTCTGAAATTAAGAAAACAATTATAATTATAAACTTACCTACCGTACCCCATGTCCCCCCATGGTCTCCTTATTTCTTCTTCTGGATTGAAATTCATATGACAAGAATAGAGCAGAGGTTGGGTACATACATCTCAAGGGATCACACCTCCAGGGATTGGGTAGTCATTAGTGATGAGCGAACGTGCTCGCTACTGCTCGATATTCGCCCTGCATGTTTGGCGCTCTTTAGAGAGCCAATAAACATGCAGGGATTGCCTGCCACGCACTGTAATGTCGTAGCCATGTTGGTTGTGGGCATTACAGTGATTGGCTGGCAGCACAGCGTCATCAGGTCTATATAATACCTGGCGCCACTGTGCTCGTCACAGTCTACCCCAGAACCAGGCAGAGTAGGAAGAGGTGCTGCTGAGTCAGGGAGACATTTGCTTTATTATAGTTAGTATAGGTATTCCACAACATATATGTATATATATATATATATATATATATATATATATATATATATATATATATATATATATATATTTCGTTGCAGTGTGACGGAAAATATTGGCCTCCTTTTCCATTCTGTTGCAGTGTTTCGGTTAAGCTATTCACACTAGGTGTCTGAGAAGAACAGTATTAGTAAATTACAGGACTGCTATTTAAAACCGTGGTTCTCTGGCAGACGTATCACAAATAACTGCGTTCCAAAATCAGCCATTGTTCGTAAACGTGGAAAATATAGTACTAAATTTAAAATGGACAAAGTGCAATGGCAAGGGACTGGGAAGTGGACGTGATGGAGATGGTGCACGCAGAGGCCAAGGTAGAGGACATGGCCTTGGGCAAGCTGAAATTGTGCCACAACAAACACCCACATCTTGTCGCTCAACCTTCCTGTCCCAAATAGTAGGGGACTGCAGTACACACTATTGAACCCAGAGCAGTGTCAAAAGGTTGTTGGTTGGATAGCAGATAATGCTTCCAGTCACTTTTCCACCACCACCACCCTGTCTTCCACACGGTCAAATCTCAGTAGCTGTGAGTCTGGACCGCATATTCCTCACCCTGATCCTCAATCCTCCCACCATGCCGAGTGCCCAGAGACAACTGATCCCACACTTGGAAACTCAGAAGAGGTATTCACTTTTCCATTTGTAGATTCGGGCCTCTCGCCCAGCCAGCTTCAAGCAAGTCAAGAGGAGAACACATGTAGCAATGCCGAAATATTGGAGCAGCCACGGTCACACGAAGGCAACGGTGGGAAAGTGCAATTACTGTCGCAAGAGGTGGATGATGATGATGAGACACAATTGCCAGAAAGTAAGGAGGAGAACCAGGGTGCGGAAGTGGAAGACGAGGTGGTGGATGATATAATAACTTACACAACCTGGCAGGGGGATATACAGAGCGAGGACAGCAGCACACCGGGGGAGGAAGGCATAGCATCACAAGAGGCAGGAAGAAGCAGTGTGGTGGCCGCAGACACAAGGCAGGAAAGTGTTCCTTCACAACGCTAACACGACGGAAGTTGCCAATACAACTGTTAGGTCTTCCCTAGTCTGATTGTTTTTCAAAGACTGAAGATAACCACAAAAAGGCCATTTGCACCACCTTCCAGGCCAGCATCAGGAGGGGTAGCAAAACTAGCAGCCTGACCACCCACAGCATGATCAGGCACATGACAGCAAAGCACCCGGTTAAGTGGGCCAAACCCCAGGGTCCAGAAACAGTGTCTGCAGGTGACACCACTGCCTGTTCTGCTGTTGTGCGTGCACGCCAATCCCCTGTCCATGGCGTATGCCAAGATGCCTCCCGCCCTGCATGTGTCATTGCACACTCTCAACTAGCAGCATCAGGAAGCACGTCCACTTCCTTGTCCCAGCGCAGCATTCAGTTGTCCCTACCCCAGTCCCTACCCTTGGAACGCAAGCGCAAATACGCAGCCAATGCCCCACAGGCCACACTACAAAATTTTACACATTTTGCAAATGCTTGCGCTCGAAATGTTGCCTTTTAGGCTCGTGGAGACTAAAGCTTTCGGCAACCTGATGGCGGCGGCCGTCCCCTGGTACTCGGTCCCCAGCCGTCACTATTTCTCCCGGTGTGCCGTCCCCACATTACACGAGCATGTGTCCCACAACATTACCGTGCCCTTAACAATGCAGTTACTGGGAAAGTCCACCTAACCACGGACATGTGGACAAGTGCTTGTTGGCAGGGACGGTACATCTCGCTGACGGCATACTGTGCTAATATAGTGAAAGCTGGGACCCAGTCGGACCTTGGGATGGAACACGTCCTCCCAACGCTGGGGATTGCGGGCCCCAGGTCAGTCAGTGTTGTCCCCACATTCTACAGCTCCTGCAACTCCTCCTCCTCTTCAGCCTCCATCTCCGAAATGACCATATCAGTCGCAAGCTGGAAGCACTGCAGCACTGCCTCGGTCAAGCGGCAACAGGCTGTGCTGAAGCTAATATGCTTAGGTGACAAATCGCACAACGCTGAAGTCCGTTAAAGTGGCATGATACCTCTGACAACATTGTTGACAGTATTGATCTGAGAGTCCAAAATGCTTCCAGGGGTCTTCTCCATGCTGTTCCCATGTCATTTGAGCACTGTTCCCATCGATTTGGGCAATTTTTAGGCCCTCTGCAGACCGCCGGGAGGGAGCCGTCGGAAAAATGCTTGAGTTTCCCACAGATTTACATTGGGCTTGTTACTCGGACCGAGCACTCGAGCATTCCAATTTGCTTGACCTGAGCATTTTAGTGCTCCTTCATCACTAGTAGTCATCTGTAAAGATGTGCGGTGTGGATTTTAATAATGACCTAGGCAGGTTATCAATGCAATTAGCTTTATTCCTTCCGACAACGATGAACAGCAATTCCAGGTAAATGTCCAACAGGCAATTCTCTTAGTCCTAGAGTTTCCAACCTGGGATCAGTAGTTCCACTGCCCCGTACCAGGTGATACCCACTGTCCCCCAACTTTTGGTTGGCCCACAGCTTTTTGTATCTCCCGCCGGTATATTGGCAGTCACAGCATATGCTCCTTCGGATGATGGATATCACGACCCACCCAGCTCTCTGTCCGACTAGCAATGAATCTTCTCTTTCTCCTGCACAGGGTTCAGCCCCCTGAATCGGCAGAAGAGCTCACCCCTCCCTCCCACAGCTAATTGTGCCTTAGTGGAGATATTTTATCAGGTGGAAGCCATCCCCTGAGTTTGCATGTGAGACCCCCTGTGGTGACGGAGAGAACAATGGCCCAAGGTCTCAGAGATATGGTCACTGAATGGAATAGATACCTGAGGTTCAACTGATGAGCAAACAAATCACTAACAAAACACAGCAAGCAAATTTCTAACAAAACACAAAATTAAGATTGACGAAAAGGGGTGCTCAGTGCTGGAAAAGTATTTAGAAAGTGGCCAGGTCCTCACATCATCTTCTATCCCAGAGATAAGGAATAACTTCCAAACTTAGCATAACCCCTTTAAGGGTCAATTAACTTTGATGTAGTGCAGCAGATAAAACTGTTCTGTTTTGCCCACTGTATTGTCTGTTAAAAATTCTCACATACACAGGGCTTAAATATGAATATATACAGTAAAAGCAGGGTAGACCCCTGGAGTAAATTCCACCTGTGAGCCCTAGTCATCCCAATCCAACCCTGGCTATGATTGTAGCATTTGGTTTCATATATCTCTTCTTATGACAGTGTACAGTTTATGTTCTTTCATTCTGATTGAATGCTTCTTTTATTATACCTTCTTTACAAATGTACTTCGATAAATTATAGACATAGCTTTGAAAAGCACTAAAACTTTTGTTAAAGGACATCTTAGTTTTACATCACTTTATAGCCTAGTAATAATAGCAGGATAAACAGCCATCTCTAAATATAAAGTAGGAATGTGATATGTTAAAGAAAACAGCTTCACAAAAAATAACAATTGAGACCTGACCTTTTAAAAATCACAGACTTGAGAATAAGTAAAACTGATTGCTCTTCTAGCCGGGCTCCCTGAAGCTGTTTATTATTCTGTCAGGCTTAAATGCTTATTATTCTTGCTTATTAAAATGAAGAAAATTAACTTACGGCTTTCACCTATTTTGTTAAAAGTTTTGTTCAGGGTGCTTGAAAAAAATGATTTAGATTTAAATTTGAAATGTCATTAGAAAGAAATGAATAGCTCCACTGCAGAACAAAATATCTCCCATGACCATTAATCCATCAGTGTTTGTTAATATAGGGAATTATGATCACGGGGTTTAGCTGGCAATGACAAGCTGCCAGCCATCATAGGAGTGCTTGTAGTTAAGGTTTCAAGGATATGACTCATAAGAATGGCTGAAATGTTGCAATACTGCTCTCCATCAGACAGTCAAAACAGAAAGAAAGGGGTCTTGTGTTCTGTTTCAGATTTTCTACATAACAATGGTTTCTGTTATAGCTGGCAGGATCAATATCATATTTTACATTAGAAAAACCCGAAGAAAAATATTATAGTTGTATTAGTAGATACTGCATATTATCCAGGCCACCGTCAAGACGCAAGAGTCCAAAACTTCTGCATAGGTTCCCAGAAGAAAGGACCTCTTCTATAGTTTCACTTGGTACACAGATACGTTTCTGCTCCAATAGCCGAAAGCACAATGATAACATTTATGAGATCATATGGATGACATTTATTGCTATTTTATTTTTTGTCTTTATGGGGTCATTGTCTGTGACTTGGAAGTGTGTACATATCCATCAAAAGAATCCACCATATGCATTGCTTTTACTACACTGACATTGTAGCTGTAGGGAATTTTATCCCTTTGTAACTCATATTTATTACCTTTGTTGCTCTAAAAGGGAGAAATTAGTAGATTCATTGACTTTCCTCACCATATCTGCTAGAGGTCAGTTCCAAATATTTCTGAGAGAGAGACTCACTGTCCACCTCACAAAGAATTTGTGTCACAAATTACTGTTTTTTGCCCACCTGTTTTATTAGTCAAATTTAATTGTCCATACACACCACCTCAGTATTGTGGCCTATGTCCGCTGCTGTTTTTTGGATGTATACTTAGGCATGGGTGGATTATAACAGGGGCAATACTGATTATGGGCAAGGCTCCAGGGAGGTTAAACTTATGATCAGAAGCAGAGGTGACTCTTGGTCTTCTGTTCCTGGGGCGGTCCTCATGTGAGCCAGTTTCTTTGTAGCACTTGATGGTTTTTGCAACTGCACTTGGGGACACTTTCAAAGTTTGCCCAATTTTTCGGACTGACTGACCTTCATTTTTTAAAGTAATGATGACCACTCGTTTTTCTTTACTTAGCTGCTTTTTTCTTGCCATAATACAAATTCTAACTGTCTATTCAGTAGGACTATCAGCTGTGTTTCCACCAGACTTCTGCACAACACAACTGATGGTCCCAACCCCATTTATAAGTAGTGTTGAGCCACCCCCGTAGTGTTCGAGTTCGGTTCGGTTCGTCGAACACCCATGTGTTCGCCGAACTGTTCGTCGAACTGTTCGTCGAACACCTTCGAACACCGTTAAAACCAATGGCAGGCAAACAAAAACACATAGAAACACATAGAAAACACCTTCAAAGGTGTCCAAAAGCTGACAAACTGCTCAGAAGACACAACTAACACATGGAAAAGTGACAAGTACATATAGTCATGCGAAAATAAAAGAGGTGGAGGAGTAAAAGGAGGGGGAGACACAGATATAGGCATGTCATGCCCTTCTAAAATCCAAAAAGTGAGAAGCCAACACGGCCAGTCCGCTCCTGCCCGTGCCACCTCCGTGTCGCCGGGTTTGTGCCAGAGCCACGGTGAACCCTGACGGCCAGCCCCCCTCTCCCAATACTGGTGCCTGTCCGCTGGTGGGTCGAGCGAGCCCCCCTGTGGTGGAGGCAGCTCTAAGCTTTTTAATTTAAATTGTCTCTCTAATTTGAATGAATACACTTTAAATCCATTTACAAGGATCTATTGGAGGGCAAGTCTCATGCCAGCAGCCACGGTTGCAGGAGGAGGAAGAGGTGGAGCCTGCCGTGTGCTGCTGTGTTTGGTGTGTGGAGAGAGCTCCTGGGAAGGGAGGTTTTGCCTTTACCATCTGGGACTTTTTGTCTGCCCCCTTCCCAGGAAAGGAGGCTTGCTGTGGGATTGGCCTCCGGGGCTGGGCCCCCAGCTCCTGCCCCCCGGTCCAAGCCGGCGGGGGGCAGGAGGAATACCATCGTGGCTGGGATGACCAGGTCCGGAAAAGGCAAGGCGTCCGGCATGAAGACCAGAGGGACCCCCGAGGCCACGGCCGCGGCAGCTCCTCCCCCCGGAGGTAGGCCGAGTACGTGCAGGGGTGCTGCAGCGGTGCCCCCTGATTGGGGCACCAAGGTGGCGAAGGAGTCCACTGTCATCTATGGCTCCTGCATCCATGCGCACCTCTGCGAGTATGAGGACGCCTCTAGGAAGCTAAAATCCCTCTGGGGGGAGTTGAGGGTAGCTCAGGAGAGGTCCGACAGGGCCTCTAGCAGCAAGAAGCCTGAGCTATCTGCCACGGTCAGGAGGATTAAGAAGGCCATCCAGGAGGTGGAGAACCGGCGGTGTACCATCCTGGCCGGCAGCGGGCCATTCAGAGAAAAGTTGGAGAACGACGACCGGTTCAGAGCCATGGCCGGTGGATCTCTGGAGGGGTCACGGAGCTCCAGCCAGGTGGTGGCGGTGGAGGATGAGGAGGAAGAGGACTGTGAGGAGGAGGTTGCACCCTACCCGCCATCTGGTGGCCTGGTAAGTGATCTCCAGGCATCGCATAGCGGGATAGCCCCTCAGCAGATGGCTCTCCCGTCTGACTCTAGCACTTCAGAGGGCAGCGGGAGCGAAGGGGAGGATGAGGATGGTGGTAGTACTAGTGAGGGGGGCTGCCTCGTCATGAAGCAGATCAGGCAGATTGAGTCCCCGGTACGTTTTAACCAGCTGACGTTCGGGGATGAGATCTGCGAGGACGAGGCAACCGGGAGGGGGATGAAGAGGAAAGCGAAGAGAGCTATGAAAAAGAAAACATCGGTAACACATAAATTTGTGTATGTCCCCCTCTCTGGGGCCCCCCGGTCCCGTTGTGCGGCACCCGCCACCCACCCCGGCTCGGGCCCTGATGTGGGTCTGCAGCGAGGGGGCGGGGAGACTATAGGCCATGGTACGCAGAGCGCCGCCTCTGTTTGTAGTAATGAAGGTGGTGTGTCGGATGTGTCTGACATGGAGCATGGCACGGAGGGCGGCCCGGCGGCGGGCAAAAACCATGGTGGTGCTCAGGCTGGGTCCCCTGTGAGAGAGGGGGCTGGCCTGGCACCTGGTGTGCCTGCTGGCGTGCGGGGGGCGGCGAGCGTAACTGCCGCTGCCACCTGCTCTGCTGGCGGCACACCGGCAGCCGGGGCCGCATCTCCGGCGGCGTGTGCTGGGAAAGTGTCTGGGTCCCTCACTCACGGATCCGTTAAATCTGGATCACTTTTGGGGACCCAGGCATCCGGTAAGGCATCTGGCGGGGCAAAAAGTGCGGGGCCTGCAGCTCCGGCAGAGCCGGTTCGTAAAAGGAAGGTGGTGGGGCCTGCTCCCCCGGCGGGGTCCGTGGCGAAGTTGGGGCCCCCGGCGCAGGGGCCCAGTAAGGGGTCGGCGCTGAGGGCTCTGCCGCCGGTGGATGCCGAGGGGGAGTGGCCTAGCCTGGGGCCGGCCGCCGGAGTTGCTGTGGCCAAGCTCTTTGTGGCTAAGGGAGTGACGGTGGGGGGAGCTGTGCCTCCGGGAATTGATGCCGCTGGATCAGGGACCCCCGAGAGTAGACCCGGCTCCGGGCCGGTTTTAGGGGTCCCGTCGCGGCCATTTTTGGGGGGCGTGGCCTCCCTGGCGTCCCCCACCCATGTGGGAGTGGCCACGGAGGGCCGCACTGTGCTGCCGGGTGCAGGGGGTGTGGCTTCACAGGTGGGGGCCGCCCATGTAGGAGTGGCCACAGTGAGCAGTACTGTGCTGCCGGGCGCTGGGGGCGTGGCTTCCCGAGCCGGGTCTGCCCATGTGGGCGTGGCCACGCCCGGGGGCGGGGCTTAGCGCCGGCGCCGGTGGCTGCTCCTGGAGCAACAGACACCACAGCTGCGGCCAGTGCCAGTGTGGGGGCTGCCGCTGTAGCTGATGCGGGTGCCTGTGTGCCGGGGTCCGCTGTGTCTGGGGGCTTACCTGGGGCAGGGGATCCGGCACTGCGGGTATCCAGGAAAGCTGCAGCAGGGCTGGATGGTGCAGTGGGAGGAGCTACACCTGGCTCTCTTCCTGCCAGTAAATCAGGAAGCTCCAGGTATGCTGGGAGCAGTGGTGCTGCACTGCTTAAGTCCTGCAGTGTGGTGCTTGATAGGCCAGCAGCATTAAAAGTGAACCCCCTGGCAGGGAAGATGCCACCAGCAGGCGGCAGTACTGGCAACACAAGTAATATGGACGGTGGTAGTGAAACTGTGCCCAGAAAGTGTACACAAAAAAAGAAAAACATTGACCCCGGTGCACATGGGAGTGGGAGCGGGGCGAGTGGGGTGATTGTAGACACAAATGGGGATGGTGTGGGTACGAATGTGTCTGTGGCTGGGGATGCAAATGGTGGGGTGTCTGCGGTAGGGTGCGTAAATGGAGTGTCTGTTGGTAGCGGGGAGCACGGGGGGGGGACTGGTCCATCTGCTCCCCCGGCCGCGAGCCCCCGGAGTTTTGCGGGGGTAGTGGCTGGGGCCTCGGGGTCCTCTCAGGGGGTTTCCTCGCCTCTGGACCTCAGGGACGGTGACTTGCGACGCCGTTTTCTGGAGGCCCTCAAGAAGGGAGAACGGACGATCACAGTAGAGGAAAGAGAGGTGGATCTGGCCTTTTGGCTGGACAGGCATGGCCAGGCTGCCTTCCAAGATAAAAGGGAGGGGGAAACAGTGTGGTCCCTCCCGACAGCCGGGCAGGGGGTGGCCAGGAGGAATGTAGTCCGTCTTCGGTGGAGGGGTAGTGAAGCGTGCCCGCCTAGAGCGAGGGTCGTGGAGCTCCTCCTGAAGATGGACTTCAGGGCAATTGACATCTTTGCCCTGATCCATCCTTTTGGTACCTCCATCTTTGACATCAGTTTTGTTCGGCCGGAGGGCTTAGAGCTTTTCTGGTCGAATTTTGAACTGGTGAAGGGGGAGCCCGGCTGGCGAGACTTTGCCGTACAGGCGGTGTCTCGCCAAAATGGCGTAAAGAGGGTGACCGTTCTAACAAATAACGAGTCACTCTCAGGGATCGATATTATGACGTGGCTTTCTCGTTATGGGGAAGTCACAGAGGTCCCAAAGAAGAACAGGGACGAGTTCGGCATTTGGTCAGGGGGCTGGACCTTCATGATGAAATTGAAGGTTTCAGGTGGTACTGTCACTCACATCCCCTCCTCGGCATTCCTGGGGAGGGACAGGATCCTGATCTTCTACCAGGGGCAGCCGAAGGTCTGCCACAGGTGCGGTGACCCCCGCCACTTCAGCGCGGGCTGCAAGGTGCAGAAATGTGCCTTGTGTGGCGGGGTAGGTCATCTGGCCGCGGCCTGTGGTGACATTAGATGTCACCTGTGTGGTGATCTAGGTCACCCGTATAGCCGCTGCCCACATTCCTTTTCCAACACCATCTCTGGTCAGGCGGAGGAGGGCCGCGGGGGGGTTCCCAGTGGTTCATCTTCTGCTGGAACTGGAGGTGGGGGCGGGAGGGGAGTTGAGGGGTCAGGGAGGAAAGGCGAGGCAAATACACCTGCCCACCAGTGGCAACAGGTGAGGCGCCGAAGGGACAGGGGGCAGGATAAGCCCCAGGCGACTGGGGTGATGACTGTCCCCTCCCCGGAGGTTGCAGCCGGAGCCTCTGAGGCCCTGGGGGAAAAGGCGGTGAGCGAGGAGATCAGGAGGATGGAGACGGAGGAGGCGGCTGCTTCCGATAACTCCTCCCAGTATGAAAGTCTGGATGAGGAGGTGGTGGAGCAGCCAAAAAAATCAGGTGACAAAAGTACCAGTAGTCGGAGGAAAAAGAACAGGAAAAGGGTAAAAAAAACTAAAGCCCCCCACCCCTTGACCACTACGGTGCCTACGGAAGGGCTCACCGGCTCCCCTCTGATCCCCCTCTCCAATCGGTTCCAAGCCCTCGATGACTCTGCTGTGTCGGAGGTTGGGGGTAAGGAGCCGGAGACAACATCTGGGGTGCCTTCAGGGGGCGGCGGGGTCTGTCCCCCGGGGGACTCGGCTGCCCCTGGGGGGGGGACTGCCCCGGGGTCTGGAGGCGAGGAAACCTGTGCTAGGAAGGAAGTGTCCGATGCTGGAGGGGCGGGCATGGACACCTCGGTATCCCTAAAGAGGAGGGGTGACTCGGGCTCCTCCTCAGAAGGCGAGAGGAAAAAGGGGGGTACGGGGAAAAAGAAGGCCATCTAACTCAATCACCCATGATGGCAGAACCTACCCCGTTGACTCTGGCGTCGATTAATGTCGCCAGTATAAAGTCAGATGCGGCCAGATTTACGGCCTTTGATTTTTTCACCCGAGTTGAGGCTGACATTTTATTTTTGCAGGAGACCAGACTAACGGACATGGGGGCCATTTATAAAGCAAAGAGGGAGTGGAGGTGTGGGCCCTCATACTGGTCTCTTGCGGCCGAGCCGTATAGCGGGGTAGCGGTCCTTTTTAAGGCCGCTTCGGTGGAATGCAGACGGGTGATTGAGGTAGAAATGGGGAGGTGCTTGGTTCTTGACGTCTTCATGAGGGGACAGGAGCTCCGGCTCATTAATATCTACGGCCCGCAATCTAAGTGGGACCGTAAATGTCTCTTCCTGAAGGTCAAGCCCTATCTTTGTACAAGCCGGCAGGTGGTCTTCGGTGGGGATTTTAACACTGTAACTAGATCCCGTGATAGGGGAGGCCCCGGAGACCGGCTGGCTTATGATAGCATAGCCCTGAATAGCATAGCAAGTGAAGCTCGCCTGGTGGATGTCCACATCCGGCACACCCCAGGTCACGGGGGTTTCACCTTTCATAGGGGTAGCAGTAGGTCTAGGATAGATAGGTTTTATTTAAAGGAGGAGGCCGTCTCTTCTGCAGTGTCCGCTGTGGAGGTGGAATTCTCCGATCACTGTTTCATTTTCTTTTCCTTGAATGTTACAGAGACCCCCCGGATGGGGAGAGGCCTGTGGAAGCTGAATTCGTCCCTGTTGGAAGAAGCTGATGTAAGACAATCCTTTGAGGAATTTCTTCAGAGCCAGGTACCTCTCTTGGGTCTCTGTAGTACTAAGTCTGAGTGGTGGGAGATCTTCAAAAGAAGGGTTGCAAGGTTCTTCCGTCAGCTCTCGAGCCTCAGGTGCCTGGACAGGCACCGCCTGTATCGGGATCTGGGGAGGAAACTCGAGCAGCTCGTCTCGACTGGAGGGGACCGTGAGGAAGTCTCTAGGGTGAAGGCCTTGCTCAAGGGGTGCCAGTATGATAGGCACACATCCTTGGTTTTTGAGAGGGATTTCGGGAGGTACCGCTCGCCCGACCCTTACAGGAACTGCAGGATGTCAGTGAGTTGTAAGGTGGTAACAGGACTGATCGACAGTACGGGGTCCCTGAACAGATCCAAATCAGGGATCCTGGAGGTGGTCAGATCGTTCTACTCGCACCTCTTGGGGGGGAGGGAACCTGATCGGGATGAGATGTCGGCTTTCCTGGCTGAAACCATCCCTGAGCCAGGGGATGACCCCTCTCTTCATGTTTTGGTGGAAGCAATCAGGGAAGAGGAAGTGAGACGGGCGGTTGATGGGCTCCGGCCCAAAAAGTCGCCTGGTCCGGATGGCTTAACATCCGAGTTTTACAAGACTTTTAGGGACTCCTTGGTCCCCCTCTTGACTGAGGTGTTTAATGAGTGTCTCTCCTCGGACGCTCTGCCCAGTTCAATGAGGAAGTCAGCCCTGATTATTCTGTCAAAGGGTAAAGACTCGTCACGTATTGAGAATTGGCGTCCCATAGCGCTTCTCAATACGGACCGAAAGGTTCTGGCAAAGGTGCTTTTTAATCGGTTGGTGAAATTTGCGCCCTGGCTCCTTTCGGGGGCCCAGCACTGCTCTGTTCCAGGCCGCAGCACATTTAGTGCTGTGCTCGGTGTCCGAGAGGCAGTGGAGCAGAGCAGGTCAGGTCACTGGAAGGGGTACTTGCTGTCCTTAGACCAGGCGAAAGCCTTTGACCGGGTTAACCACGAGTACCTCTGGTCCGTCCTTCTGAGGTACGGTCTGCCCGGGAGGTTTGTTGATTGGTTGAGAGTTTTATACAATGGGGCAGAGACTTTTCCACTTGTGAACGGTTGGGTCGGACCCCCTTTTGAGGTGAAGTCTGGTGTCCGCCAGGGCTGTCCACTGAGCCCACTGTTATACGTATTTGCGATTGACCCCCTTCTAAGGAGGGTGGAGCGTGGACCGTTGGTGGGAGTCGGGATGGACCAGGTGGAGCCAAATGCCACCTTGAGGGTAGTGGCATACGCCGATGACGTTTCCCTTTTTGTAACCTCGAGAGGGGAGGCAGATTGGGTCATGTCTGAGGTTGAGCGCTACTCGGTGGCATCCGGGTCCATGATCAACCGGGATAAGTGTGAAAGTCTCTGGCTGGGAGGGGGAGATCCTAGTTTTGATCTCCCGGACACTCTTCCAGGGCCTCAGGCCACAGCAAAAATACTAGGCATCAGTTTCGGCCCGGGGGACTACCCCCAGCAAAACTGGGAGGGCAGACTTAAGATTGCCGCCCAGAAGGTGGATCAGTGGAAGGGCTGGTCCTTGACCCTGAGGGAAAGGGTTAGCCTGGCCAAAGGGTATTTGCTTCCTTTACTAATATACCTGGGCAGTGTCTGCATCTTGCCAGAGCCTCTTTGGACACGGGTCTACAGCCTGTTCTTTCAACTATTATGGGGGAATAGGCTGAACCTAATCAGGAGGGAGGTCACGTACCGCACGAGGAGACTTGGAGGGTTGGGTATGGTCAACCCAGTGGTGTTCCTAGTAAACACCTTTATTAAGGCAAACATCGCCAACCTCTGGTTAGAGAGGGCTCCTCCGTGGGTATTCTCCTGTAGGGGGTGGTTTCGGCCTTTCTTCCAGGAATGGGAGACAGGAGGGCAGGTGAAGGACCTTCGAACGCCTCATGGGCATCTTCCGGCTTATGCTACCCCGGTTCTGAAGGTGATCCGTCGGTGGGGTCTGGGAGTGTGGGAGATCAGGACCTTGTCAAGGAGGTTACTTGACAATAGGGTCCTGTTGACCCACTTTCAGAAGCCCCTGGGGCTCAAGGATTGCCCAAGCCGGGATCTGGAGGTAGGGCTTGGGTTATTGAACTCTAAACGGATCCCCTTGAAGTTTTGGGACTTGGCTTGGCGCTGCTTCCATGGGAGACTGTATGTGAGGGACAACCTGAAGTACAGGAACTCTGATGACCGGGATTGTCCCCGCGAGGAGTGTGGCGGCATGCTTGAGAGCATGGAGCACTTCCTGCTTCGGTGTCCCTTTAATACAGAGGTCTACAGTAGGGTGGGTGCTTCCATTGGCTGGCCCAGGCTGGCAGGCCTTTCCTATGCGGAGTGGGCCTATGGGGCATTCAGGTCCCTGGGTGGCCGAGATCGGGGCACTGTTTTCTTAGTTAGCTTAGTGACTAGGTTTTACACGTGGAACGCGCGGTGCTTAGTGTCCACCCAGCAGAAAGCCCTCCCCCGGGAAGAGGTGATTAGGAACATCCTGGGTGACCTGGCAAAAGTGCGCTCGCTGGAGTATGAGAGGCTGGGTGCAGGGAGGGCTTCCCTTCTATGGAGGGGGTTCTCATTCAATGTGCCCTAGGGAGAGTTAGGTTATGCGTGTCTGTGATAGGGTGAGTTAATCTCCTTCTATACTTTATTTTTTATTTTTTTTTTTTTTTTTTTTTTTTGTAGGGTCAGGTCGTTGTGTAGGGTCAGGAAGGGACAGACAGGGACAGTCATCAGGGATAGGTAGTTTAGTATTAGGTTGGTAGTGAGGGTCAGTGAGGGACAGGTAGGGACAGGTAGGGAAAGATTGGTAGGGCGCTAGGGACAGGTTTTTTTTTTTTTTTTTTTTTTTTTTTTTTTTCTTTTCTTTAATAGGGAGGGACAGGGTGTTGTGTGTTAGATTAGGGTGAGAGCCTCTGTAGTCTCCAGTTTCCTGGTGGTGGGCTGCTCCCCTCACATTGTAGTTTTTTGTTTTGCGGTATTGGAATCGGAATATAGGGCTTGCAAGCACTGAACTTGGGTCTGATTTTTGATTTATGGTTGGTTCTTTGTGGTTTGAAATTATCATGTTACTGCTAAGTGTTAAAACAGACTTTTTATGTTGTGTATTGTATGTATATGTGTATTATATGTATATATATGTGTATTGCGCGTGGGGGGATGTAGTTTTAGGTTGGGTGGGGGGTTTCGGGGGGAGGGGGAAGAGGTGTTTTTATAAAAAAAAAAAAGAAAAATGGACATCCTGCGGGATGCGGGAAAGGGACCCTTTTTGCGCGTAAATGGCCACAAACTTTCGTGGGACCTTGTTGGTGTTAAGAGGCCACAGACTTTCGTGGGACCTTGGGTGTTTAAAAATGGTGGTGGGGAAAAAAAAAAAAAAAAAAATTCTGTGTAGAGTGTTAGTTTTGGCCAGGTGGCCCATCTCTTATTTTTTGCGGTGGGCCGGTTATTTAGTTTTCCTTTTTGGGGTTAGGTGTGAATGTGCAGGTATGAATGTTGCAGATGTTAGGGGTCTTGTGCGCTTAAGGGCGTGGCCTGGCTGGTAGGTACGGAAGGTCTTCCCTTGCTGGGGGGTCTTTTGGAAAGAACGAAGACGTTTTGTGTTTCGTGTCAAGTATCATGTGTTAGTTTGTTGGACTCTATATAATTTTTGGATTTGGGCTATGTCTTGCTGGGGTTTTTTGTTTTTCTTGTATAATGTTTGTATTTGTGGTTTATATTTGTGTTTTGTTTTTGTGTTTTTGTACTTTTATATAAAATAAAAAAAAGAGTTCCAGCTCCAGTAGCGTCCACTAAAGCTGCTGCAGTTAAAAAGCTTTTATAAGGATCAAGCTCGGCTGTCCACCGCAAGGCATCCTACTGCCAGTCCCAGCCCCTATGCCTTGGGGTGCCTCCTGATGCTCTTCACTAAGTATCCCATGGTCCCGAAGCATTTCCTTTGAAAAAATTAAGTGTCTAAACTGCAGGTAGTGTAGCTTGCTTAACAGCCGGGATAATCCGCTGACTAGCAGACACTGCTACTAGGCACAAAGTATTTCCTGGGCTAGATGCAGTTAAAAATTTGTAATTAGATACTCTCGTTGGATGCTGAGAAAGCATTCCATAGAGTCTCCTGGCACGCCATATATGATTCTCTTAAAAAGCTTGGGGTAGGGGTCTAGGGGACCCTTTTATAGCCAAAATCACTGCCCTGTATCGCAATACGTCACCTAGGCTGAAGATAAATGGAACTGTAGCACCCTGAGGGCTCGGTTGCTACAGACGTATTGCACCTCACCAAGAGGTGTGATATCTCACTCTCAGGTAAGGATGGAGTGTGGATCAGGACCCGACACCTGCATGCATTACACCACATTGCCGTGGGGCAGGGCGACCAATATGCCCCTGAGATGGGCACGACAGTCCCTGTCCCTGGCTGGAGTGGGGGGAGGGAACACTGAGGAAGGGGAACCCTGTAGTGCAGGAGTAGGGAGGAAGCAGTTCCTGGGTGCATTGAGAAGGGAGTATAAAAGGTGGGCACCATCTTAGTTCAGTGCAGAGAAGTCTGAGCAGAAGTGGCAGGGAGCAGGGGCTCTGCATGAGCTCTGCTCCGGAGGCGGGCCTAGTAACAGAGGCCCAGGCCTGGAAGAGGGAGAAGGAAGGAAGAGGAGCGGAGAAGGCTCCAGGAACGAGGAATGAAGGGATCCCAGGGGTGCGGACGGGCGAGTCGCCACCGCACGCCCGAATCCACCTGCGTGGAGGGGTCAGGCCAAAGGGGGAGACCGGACCCCGAACTAGTGGAGGCAGGAAACGACCCTCAGCTAGAAACCGGAGGCTCTGACATTTTATGTGGCGCAGCCCCTCGCTACACCCGCTAGGAAGGCACCACATAGGGTCAGGGAAACTGGCGCCAAGTTTACCAAGAGGAGGCCCGAGGCAGCCGGACAGAAGTGTTGGTAAGAAAGGCCAGACAAAGGACACACAAAGGGGGTCCTGTGAAGTGCTCCAAAGTTATCTGGGAGTTGTCTGAGCCCCTCACCTGGTGAGCACAGTACGACGTGGGCAGCCGTTACCTGCAGACGTGGTCTGGATAATAAGAACTGTGAGTAAAGGCCCTGGACTGCATCACTGACTCCGTGTCGTTACTGCTGCTGCCCTGCACCATCACCCCCATCCTCCGCATACACTGCCCTGAGGCTATACTCCTCCCGTGGGGAGTTATGCTACGCTCCGCTGCACCCACAACACCAGCCTCAGCGGTCTGCCCTGTAGCGGCGGTTCACTCTGACCGCAATCCACGGGTGGCGTAGTCGGACATTTAAACATCAAAACCACATAAATAGTTCCGCCACTGGTTTGACCGCCCTGAGCCACGGAACCGGGTCGCCGCCACGAAGACTACAACCACCAGCATCCACCAAAAAGGGTCCGGCTCCGGGTGTCCCAAGGCCCAGGGGGTGCGTCAGAACATTTTCATCACCTTTCACAATCACCAATGGGACAAGGCAGGGATGTCCTCTGTCCCCTCTCTTATACATCCTAGTGACGGAGCACCTGCTCTCATCAATTCGCCATAACCCCAATATTAGGTGGATTGAGGTGGGAGGCACCGAGTACAAGTGCTCTCTATTTGCTGATGATGTCCTAGTATATATCACTCAATCACATATATCCATCCCTGCTGTTATGGCTGAAATAAATCACTTTGTTACATGGTCAAATTTTAAAATCAATGCAGCGAAGTCTGAGGCCCTCGATGTCTCCCTCCCCAAATCCATATAGGATTCCATCCAGTCCAACTTTCCCTTTGCCTGGCCCTCACAGGGTATCAAATACTTAGGAATTCCTATTCATAGAGACCTCTCCCATCTATGTTATCTTAATTTTGGGCCCTTTATTGAACATTTCCATACAGACCACGGTTGGCAAGTTAGAACTGTAAGATTCACTACGTGAACCACTGGTGTTTTGTGGAAAAGCACATGTACACTGCGTTCCAAATTATTATGCAAAAAGTGTTTAGGAGTGATAAGGGAAGAATTTGTTTGTTTGTCAGTTAAACTCATTGATGGTGATGTGTGTCAGGGCTCTTTATATCACTGTAAGCAATTGCAGACACCTGTGCTAATTAGTTTGGCAGGTGTGTCCAATGAAAGGCAAGACTACTTAAGAAGGCTCTCTCACATTATTAAGCAGCCTACATTTTCTGCCAAAATGGGAAAGAAAAAGGATGTGTCGGCTGCTGAGAAGCAACAAATTGTGGAGTGTTTAGGTCAAGGCATGACTACAATCAACATTGTGCGATGATCAGGATGAAGTGTCTTGGCAATCAAGAAGTATGTAGCTGATTCACAGTACACACGTGTGCGTGCTGATAAGGGCAAATTGAGGACTCTTTCCTACAGGCAATTACGTCAGGTTAAAAGAGCAGCGGCAAGAAAGCCTTGTCATAGCAGCAGACAAGTTTTTGAAGCTGCTGGTGCCTCCAACGTCCCCCGAACAACAAGATGCAGGGTCCTTCAGAGGTTTGCAGCTGTGCATACGCCATCCTGTCGACCTCCTCTATCCACTTCACACAAGCAGAAACGGCTCCAGTGGGCCAAACATTACATGAAGACTGATTTCAAAACTGTTTTGTTCACGGATGAGTGCCGTGCAGCGCTCGATGGTCCAGATGGATGGAGTGGAGGATGGCTGGTTGATGGACACCCCATGCAAACACGGCTACAGCGCCAACAAGGAGGAGGTGGAGTAATGTTTTGGGCTGGAATCATGGGGAGAGAGATTGTCGGCCCCTTTAGGATCCCTGAAGGCGCTAAAGATGAACTCCATAATGTATGTGGATTTTCTCGAACAGCACTTCCTGCCATGGTTCAAGAAGAAGAACCGTGTATTTCACAGCAAGATCATTTTTCTGCATGATAATGCACCATCTCATGCTGCACATAAAACATCTGCATCTCTGGCTGATATGGGCATAAAAGGGGACAAACTTATGGTGTGACCCCCATGCTCCCCTGACCTCTACCCCATTCAGAACCTTTGGAGCATCATTAAAAGGAGTGTCTATGATGGAGGGAGGCAGTTCACACCTAAGCAACAGCTCTGGGAGGGTATTCTGTCCTCATGCAAAACAATTGAAGCAGAAACCATCCAAAACCTGACAAATTCAATGGACGAGAGAGTTCAGAAGCTCCTTTCGAACAAGGGGTCCTATGTGAAAATGTAACATCACCTACAATAAAGTTTTGAGTTGAAAACTGTTTGATTTCAGTTTCTAACAACCTGCTAATGCTTATAATTTCAAAAATGACCATTTTTTTGGTCTTTATTAAAATGAAAAGGTTGATCGAAAAGTTTGGGGGATCTAAGAGTGTGGCAACCCAGTAGTCATGATTACTTCGAATTCTGACAATATGAGGGTCATGCTGCAGGTAGTGCAGCAAGAAGGCACTTATGTGACTTGCGCATCTCGGAGCCCCAAAATTATTTTCCGGGCTAGATGCAGCTAAAAATTATTTTTAATTTTAAATCTGGTGGAGCTTATTATAGATGGCCTAATAGGATCAGTGCTGCACACTGCTACAAAGCCCAAATTATTTTCCAGTCAAGATACAGATAAACATGATTAGTAATTTGAAAGCTTAAAACGGTTGGTAGGGTGATTTTAACCAATCATCAAGCTTTTACTCTCCCCAGGATGACACAGGGGTAGAAAAGTCGTTTCGGATCCATGATTTGTTCATCTTTATGAACGTGAGTCTGTCTACATTATCAGTGGAGAGCCGCGTGCGCTTATCTGTCAGCACACCACCAGCAGCGCTGAACACACGTTCAGACAGAACGCTGGCTGCGGGGCATGACAAGATCTCCAAGGCGTAAGTGGCTAGCTCCGGCCATTTATCCAGATTGGAAGCCCAAAAAGAGCAAGGGTCCAGTGACACAGTCGTGGCTTCAATGTTTACTTGGAGATACTCCTGTACCATCGTGGTGAAATGATTCCGCAAAATTGATGTTACCAGCAGATACTGTGGTTCTGTTACGGTTTGAGTGCTGAACACTTGACGGTCCCACGGTTGGCAAGTTGGAACTGTGAGATTCACTACGTGCACCACTGGTATTTTGTGGAAAAGCACATGTAAGATTCTGCAACAGTCTCTGCTGATACTCCTGCATGCGTGCATCCCTTTCTATGGCAGGAATAATTTCTGCAAATTTACTTTTGTACCGGGGATCTAACAGTGTGGCAACCCAGTAGTCAGGATTATTTCTAATTCTCACAATTCGAGGGTCATGTTGCAGGTAGTGCAGCAAGAAGGCACTCATGTGTGTTGCGCATCCAGGAGCACCAAGTCCCTGTTGTGTTGGTGGCGAGGTAACAATCATGCTTCCTTCCTCTGTCCTCTCCCCCCAACCTCGCACAACAGAAATGTGATCAAGGTCTCCCTCATCTGATGAGTCTTCCATCAGTTCGTCCTCCACTTCTTCCTGGGCTCCTGCACCTTCCTCACTAGTTTGGCTGCTACCATGCGCCCTGGTAAAACCATCTCCCCCACCCTCACATGCCTGCCGCCTTGGTGCTGCCGACCGTATGGACCTTGCAGATGTTAGCCCTTCCGCATACAACTCCTCCTCCTCTACTTCCTCCACCTCCTCTTGTGCCACCACCTGACTCCGAATTCTGTTTAACATGTGCTCCAGCATGTAAATCACCGGAATAGTCATGCTGATAATGGCATCGTCAGCACTATACATCTTCGTCGCCATTTCAAAACTGTGCAGAAGGGTGCATAGGTCCCTGATCTGAGACCACTCCTCCAGCGTGATTTGCCCCACCTCTGAATCTCGTTGGCCCAGGCTATACGTCAGAACGTATTGCACCAGGGCTTGTCAGTGCTGCCACAGTCGCTGCAACATGTGCAGAGTTGAATTCCACCGGGTAGGCACATCGCATTTTAGCCGGTGAAGTGGCAGGCCCAACGACTTCTGTAGAGATGTAAGTCGCTGAGCTGCGGGATGCGAACGGCGGAAGTGAGCACACAGCGACCGTGCCCTCTGCAGAAGGCCATCTAGTCTGGGATAGTGGGCTAAAAATTGCTGGACAACCAGGTTCAACACGTGAGCCATACAAGGCACGTGTGTGACATTGCCCCGGCGAAGGGCCGCACCCAGGTTTGCAGCATTGTCGCACACGGCCTTCCCTGGTTTCAGGTCCAGTGGAGACAATCATTCATGAAATTGGTTCTCCAGAGCTGACCACAACTCCTCAGCTGTGTGACTCACATTTTCCAGACATTTCAAAGTAAAAACCGCCTGATGACGTTGAGCCCTACTGCCAGCATAGTAAGGAGGTGTGCAGGATCCCTTCTGCGCAGTTAGAAAGCTTGTGGCATGACCAGACAGGCTTTGGGTGCAGGTGGAAGACCGAGAGGAGGTTGAGGAGGCAGAAGCAGTGGAGGAACTTTGACATAAAGAGGATTGACGCACAACTTGTGGGGACGGCAAGACTTGGACAGCAGCCCCTTGTCCTGCTGTCACCATAGTTACCCAGTGCCCAGTCAGCGACATGTAACGCCCCTGTCCATGCCTACTCGTCCAAGTGTCTGTGGTGAAATGCACCCTGTCACACACAGAGTTTCTCAAAGAAGCGGTGATGTTGTGTGCGACATGCTGGTGGAGCGCAGGCACACCTTTCTTTGAGAAGTAGTGCCGACTGGGCATCTGGTACTGGGGCACTGCGACGGACATAAGGTCTCGAAAATCCTCTGTGTCCACCAGGCGGAAAGGCAGCATTTCTGTAGCCAAGAGCTTGCAGATGGTGAAATTCAACCTCTTAGCTTCCTCATGGCTAGGAGGAAATGTTCTTTTACTTGTCCACATCTGAGGGACCGAGGGCTGGCTATTGTGCTTAGACGGGGTTGATAAGGGTGTCCCCGGCAAACTGCCGGTCTGTGAGGAAGATGCAGGCGGACATGTTAGGTTGCCTTGATCCAAAGGTGGTGCTATCGATGTCGGACAGCGCTCAACACCAGCTGGTGTTACCACCTCCAAAGAAAATGATGACCTGCCAATCACGCTGGCTGTTGCGGGTAAAGAGGTGGCAGGTCTGCACCCCAAAACAGGTGTGACTGCTGTCCCCCCAGTCACAGAGGATGAAGAGGCCGCGGATGCACAAGATATGGCAGACGGTGGTTGGCCCGGCCGGCTAGGCCGCATTGTAGCACACTGAGCTTCCCACTGCAACTTATGCTTCATGTCCATGTGCCGGTTCATGCATGAAGTACTCAAACTATGTATTTTTTGGCCTCTACTTAGCTTTTGCTGACAAATGTTACAGATAACACGAGTTGGGTCATCTTTATCGATCTGAAAAAATGCCCAGGCTATGCAAGGCTTAGCACCCATGCGACCTGAAGAGCCACCACGACTTGTGGTGAGAGGCAGAGTTGTGTTTGAGGATGCAGTTGTTGACGTGCTTCCAGTACTACGTCTCTGTCCAGGAAGGCGCAACCTGACCTCGTCGTCACTAGCATCTTCCTCCACCTCCTCTGCTGACCTCATCTCTTGACTGACTGTGGGTTGACAGTAAGTGGGATCTCCAACCTCATCATCATCACCCTGTGTGTTATCACACCCGTCGTCCTCAGAGCCAACCTGTTCCTGCCCTGACAAAAAACTAAAGTTGTCGCTCCAATCAGGTATTTGAGTCTTATCATCGTCTTCCTCATTGTCTCCACCAACAGGAGTTACAGTTTGGGAATGAGGGTCTACATTATGGTCAGAACCTTCTGCGTCTGGTCCTGGATCCGACTCATAAAGATTCTGGGCATCAGTGCAGATCATTTCCTCGTCTGGAATCACAGAAGCGCTGGAGTCGACCTCTGATTCCCAGGCTATAGTATGAGTAAACAGCTCTGCAGACTCAACCATCTGTTCTACCTCATACTCAGACGGGCAGCTGGAGATTTGGGAGCTGTGAGGAAGCAAGTGCGATTTGGGTGACACCTTTGAGGACTGGAGTATTTGTGATGTTGAAGTTGATGTGGAGGAGAGCCCACTTAAAGGAGCACTTGATATCCGTTGAAGCACCTGCTGTTTTTGTGCCTCATCTGGAATTTGTAGCGATTGGCGTGGCCGTAAGAAAGGGATCTTATCACATTGTCCGCTAAAAGAAGTAGACATTTTAGTTTGGCTAGAAGATGGTCTTTCTTCTGCAGATGTTACTGTTGCTTTAACACCTACCCCACGGACACAACCTTTTTTCCCCTTCCCAACATGCCTATTCCCCTTTCCACCAGCAGCAGGCCTTTTTCCACTCATTTTGGTGGTTAACTAATTCACAACTCTGGAGTTGTTTGCACAAAAAAACAATGGATGGTAACCGAGCAGAGCTGAGTGGCCAAACTGTGGTATTAGGCCAAAACTATTGGCTGGGTTAGATGCAGAAAAAAATTATATTCAATTTGCAACCTGATGGAGGTCAGTATAGATGGACTAATACAACAAGTCCCACACACAGCTAGAAGCCCAATATTTTTTCAGAGGTAGATGCAGAAAAAAATATATTCAGTTTGCAACCTGATGGAGGTCAGTATAGATAGACTAATACAACAAGTCCCACACACAGCTAGAAGCCCAATATTTTTTCAGAGGTAGATGCAGAAAAAAATATATTCAGTTTGCAACCTGATGGAGGTCAGTATAGATGGACTAATACAACAAGTCCCACACACAGCTAGAAGCCCAAATATTTTTTCAGAGGTACTGTAGATGCAGATAAAAATTATTTTGAATTTGCAACCTGATGGAGGTCAGTATAGACGGACTAATAGAGAAAGTCCGACACACTGCTAGATGGCCAAATATTTTTTCAGAGGTACTGTAGATGCAGATAAAAATTATTTTTAATTTGCAACCTGATGGAGGTCAGTATAGATGGACTAATAGAGAAAGTCCGACACACTACTAGAAGGCCAAATATTTTTTCAGAGCTAGATGCAGAAAAAAATTATATTCAGTTTGCAACCTGATGGAGGTCAGTATAGATGGACTAATACAACAAGTCCCACACACAGCTAGAAGCCCAATATTTTTTCAGAGGTAGATGCAGAAAAAAATATATTCAGTTTGCAACCTGATGGAGGTCAGTATAGATGGACTAATACAACAAGTCCCACACACAGCTAGAAGCCCAATATTTTTTCAGAGGTAGATGCAGAAAAAAATATATTCAGTTTGAAACCTGATGGAGGTCAGTATAGATGGACTAATACAACAAGTCCCACACACAGCTAGAAGCCCAATATTTTTTCAGAGGTAGATGCAGAAAAAAATATATTCAGTTTGCAACCTGATGGAGGTCAGTATAGATGGACTAATACAACAAGTCCCACACACAGCTAGAAGCCCAAATATTTTTTCAGAGGTACTGTAGATGCAGATAAAAATTATTTTGAATTTGCAACCTGATGGAGGTCAGTATAGATGGACTAATAGAGAAAGTCCGACACACTGCTAGAAGGCCAAATATTTTTTCAGAGCTAGATGCAGAAAAAAATTATATTCAGTTTGCAACCTGATGGAGGTCTGTATAGATGGATTAATAGAACAAGACCCACACACAGCTAGAAGCCCAATATTTTTTCAGAGGTAGATGCAGAAAAAAATATATTCAGTTTGCAACCTGATGGAGGTCAGTAGAGATGGACTAATACAACAAGTCCCACACACAGCTAGAAGCCCAAATATTTTTTCAGAGGTAATGTAGATGCAGATAAAAATTATTTTGAATTTGCAACCTGATGGAGGTCAGTATAGATGGACTAATAGAGAAAGTCCGACACACTGCTAGAAGGCCAAATATTTTTTCAGAGCTAGATGCAGAAAAAAATTAGATTCAGTTTGCAACCTGATGGAGGTCAGTATAGATGGACTAATAGAATGATGCTATGCCCAAAAGATTTTACTTCACTAGGTGCAGTAAAAAAATTGGTATTCTATACACAGGTGGTATATCTTGCAACACAGATAGGCTACTCCACTGACTAACACACTCTGCAATAGGCCAAAAAGGATTAGCTTTGCTAGATTCAGCCAAATGCTGTGAAAAAAACTTGCACAGCACTGGCACAGACCTGCCTGGCAAAAACTGATAGGAACTGATGTAACCTAGTCCTGAAAAGGACTCCAATTACAATTAGTCTTTACTCCCACAACCTATCTATTTAAGAGCACAGACCTGCCTGATAAAAGTCGTAGGAAATGCTGTAACCTAGTCCTTAAAAGGACTGCAATCACAACTATTCCCTACTCCCAAGCTATCTGTATATTTGTGCGAAAATTGGCTTGAAATTAACAAGCTATAGCGCACACAGCAACAGCGGTGCCGTCTAACACGCAGCTGCAGCAGTGAGAAAATGGTGGCGACGGGGAAAATGGCTTGGTCTTATAGGGCAAGGACATGTGACATACACTGCCAATGACACATGCCCTTGCTTGTGTGAAAAAAAGCACTTCGCTCCGTGTGTGCGCTGCTGATAGGCTGACAGATTGCACCTCCCCACTGTAAATGCGGGAAAGAGAAAAAAAAATGGAGATCTTCATTGTTCCTGCAGAGATCCATCCCCTGCCCCTCCCCCCACCCCGCTGTACACTCAAACTGCGTATTAACATTAATTTTCATCATTACTGAGAAAAAATCCAGTTAAGATTTTGGTGCACGAACAGTTATCGAACATAACCTCGAACAGCCGAATTTTTCTCAAATTGTTCGTGTTCGCCGAACGGCTCGAACACCGCCCAAAACAGCTCGAATTTGAGATTGGCGAACAGTTCGAGTAGAACAACGCTCATCTCTAATGACAAGATCTCCAAGGCGTAAGTGGCTAGCTCCGGCCATTTATCCAGATTGGAAACCCAAAAAGATCATGGGTCCAGTGACACAGTCATGGCTTCAATGTTTACTTGGAGATACTCCTGTACCATCGTCTCTAGGCGTTGACTATGTGTCAGACTTCTTGTCTCCTGTGGCCTTGCAAAGGATGGGCTAAAAAAGTGGTGAAATGATTCCGCAAAATTGATGTTACCAGCAGATACTGTGGTTCTGTTACGGTTTGAGTGCTGAACACTTGACGGTCCCACGGTTGGCAAGTTGGAACTGTGAGATTCACTACGTGTACCACTGGTGTTTTGTGGAAAAGCACATGTAAGATTTTGCAACAGTCTCTGCTGATACTCCTGCATGCGTGCATCCCTTTCTATGGCAGGAATAATTTCTGAAAATTTACTTTTGTACCGGGGATCTAACAGTGTGGCAACCCAGTAGTCAGGATTATTTCTAATTCTCACAATTCGAGGGTCATGTTGCAGGTAGTGCAGCAAGAAGGCACTCATGTGTGTTGCGCATCCAGGAGCACCAAGTCCCTGTTGTGTTGGTGGCGAGGTAACAATCATGCTTCCTTCCTCTGTCCTCTCCCCCCAACCTCGCACAACAGAAATGTGATCAAGGTCTCCCTCATCTGATGAGTCTTCCATCAGTTCGTCCTCCACTTCTTCCTGGGCTCCTGCACCTTCCTCACTAGTTTGGCTGCTACCATGCGCCCTGGTAAAACCATCTCCCCCACTCTCACATGCCTGCCGCCTTGGTGCTGCCGACCGTCTGGACCTTGCAGATGTTAGCCCTTCCGCATACAACTCCTCCTCCTCTACTTCCTCCACCTCCTCTTGTGCCACCACCTGACTCCGAATTCTGTTTAACATGTGCTCCAGCATGTAAATCACCAGAATAGTCATGCTGATAATGGCATCGTCAGCACTAAACATTTTCGTCGCCATTTCAAAACTGTGCAGAAGGGTGCATAGGTCCCTGATCTGAGACCACTCCTCCAGCGTGATTTGCCCCACCTCTGGATCTCGTTGGCCCGGGCTATACGTCAGAACGTATTGCACCAGGGCTTGTCGGTGCTGCCACAGTCGCTGAAACATGTGCAGAGTTGAATTCCACCGGGTAGGCACATCGCATTTTAGCCGGTGAAGTGGCAGGCCCAACGACTTCTGTAGAGATGTAAGTCACTGAGCTGCGGGATGCGAACGGCGGAAGTAAGCACACAGCGACCGTGCCCTCTGCAGAAGGCCATCTAGTCTGGGATAGTGGGCTAAAAATTGCTGGACAACCAGGTTCAACACGTGAGCCATACAAGGCACGTGTGTGACATTGCCCCGGCGAAGGGCCGCACCCAGGTTTGCAGCATTGTCGCACACGGCCTTCCCTGGTTTCAGGTCCAGTGGAGACAACCATTCATGAAATTGGTTCTCCAGAGCTGACCACAACTACTCAGCTGTGTGACTCACATTTCCCAGACATTTCAAAGTAAAAACCGCCTGATGACGTTGAGCCCTACTGCCAGCATAGTAAGGAGGTGTGCAGGATCCCTTCTGCGCAGTTAGAAAGCTTGTGGCATGACCAGACAGGCTTTGGGTGCAGGTGGAAGACCGAGAGGAGGTTGAGGAGGCAGAAGCAGTGGAGGAACTTTGACATAAAGAGGATTGACGCACAACTCGTGGGGACGGCAAGACTTGGACAGCAGCCCCTTGTCCTGCTGTCACCATAGTTACCCAGTGCCCAGTCAGTGACATGTAACGCCCCTGTCCATGCCTACTCATCCAAGTGTCTGTCGTGAAATGCACCCTGTCACACACAGAGTTTCTCAAAGAAGCGGTGATGTTGTGTGCGACATGCTGGTGGAGCGCAGGCACACCTTTCTTTGAGAAGTAGTGCCGACTGGGTATCTGGTACTGGGGCACTGCGACGGACATAAGGTCTCGAAAATCCTCTGTGTCCACCAGGCGGAAAGGCAGCATTTCTGTAGCCAAGAGCTTGCAGATGGTGAAATTCAACCTCTTAGCTTTCTCATGGCTAGGAGGAAATGGTCTTTTACTTGTCCACATCTGAGGGACCGAGGGCTGGCTATTGTGCTTAGACGGGGTTGATAAGGGTGTCCCCGGCAAACTGCCGGTCTGTGAGGAAGATGCAGGCGGACATGTTAGGTTGCCTTGATCCAAAGGTGGTGCTATCGATGTCGGACAGCGCTCAACACCAGCTGGTGTTACCACCTCCAAAGAAAATGATGACCTGCCAATCACGCTGGCTGTTGCGGGTAAAGAGGTGGCAGGTCTGCGCCCCAAAACAGGTGTGACTGCTGTCCCCCCAGTCACAGAGGATGAAGAGGCCGCGGATGCTTCATGTCCATGTGCCGGTTCATGCATGAAGTACTCAAACTATGTATTTTTTGGCCTCTACTTAGCTTTTGCTGACAAATGTTACAGATAACACGAGTTGGGTCATCTTTAACGATCTGAAAAAATGCCCAGGCTATGCAAGGCTTAGCACCCATGCGACCTGAAGAGCCACCACGACTTGTGGTGAGAGGCAGAGTTGTGTTTGAGGATGCAGTTGTTGACGTGCTTCCAGTACTACGTCTCTGTCCAGGAAGGCGCAACCTGACCTTGTCGTCACTAGCATCTTCCTCCACCTCCTCTGCTGACCTCATCTCTTGGCTGACTGTGGGTTGACAGTAAGTGGGATCTCCAACCTCATCATCATCACCCTGTGCGTTATCACACCCGTCGTCCTCAGAGCCAACCTGTTCCTGCCCTGACAAAAAAACTAAAGTTGTCGCTCCAATCAGGTATTTGAGTCTCATCATCGTCTTCCTCATTGTCTCCACCAACAGGAGTTACAGTTTGGGAATGAGGGTCTACATTATGGTCAGAACCTTCTGCGTCTGGTCCTGGATCCGACTCATAAAGATTCTGGGCATCAGTGCAGATCATTTCCTCGTCTGGATTCACAGAAGCGCTGGAGTCGACCTCTGATTCCCAGGCTATAGTATGAGTAAACAGCTCTGCAGACTCAACCATCTGTTCTACCTCATACTCAGACGGGAAGCTGGAGATTTGGGAGCTGTGAGGAAGCAAGTGCGATTGGGGTGACACCTTTGAGGACTGAAGTATTTGTGATGTTGAAGTTGATGTGGAGGAGAGCCCACTTAAAGGAGCACTTGATATCCGTTGAAGCACCTGCTGTTTTTGTGCCTCATCTGGAATTTGTAGCGATTGGCGTGGCCGTAAGAAAGGGATCTTATCACATTGTCCGCTAAAAGAAGTAGACATTTTAGTTTGGCTGGAAGATGGTCTTTCTTCTGCAGATGTTACTGTTGCTTTAACACCTACCCCATGGACACAACCTTTTTTCCCCTTCCCAACATGCCTATTCCCCTTTCCACCAGCAGCAGGCCTTTTTCCACTCATTTTGGTGGTTAACTAATTCACAACTCTGGAGTTGTTTGCACAAAAAAACAATGGATGGGAACCGAGCAGAGCTGAGTAGCCAAACTGTGGTATTAGGCCAAAACTATTGGCTGGGTTAGATGCAGAAAAAAATTATATTCAATTTGCAACCTGATGGAGGTCAGTATAGATGGACTAATAGAACAAGTCCCACACACAGCTAGAAGCCCAAATATTTTTTCAGAGGTAGATGCAGAAAAAAATTGTATTCAGTTTGCAACCTGATGGAGGTCAGTATAGATGGACTAATAGAACAAGTCCTACACACAGCTAGAAGCCCAAATATTTTTTCAGAGGTAGATGCAGAAAAAAATTATATTCAGTTTGCAACCTGATGGAGGTCAGTATAGATGGACTAATAGAACAAGTCCCACACACAGCTAGAAGCCCAAATATTTTTTCAGAGGTAGATGCAGAAAAAAAATATATTCAGTTTGCAACCTGATGGAGGTCAGTATAGATGGACTAATAGAGAAAGTCCCACACACTGCTAGAAGGCCAAATATTTTTTCAGAGCTAGATGCATACAAAAAATTATTTTGAATTTGCAACCTGATGGAGGTCAGTATTGATGGACTAATAGAACAAGTTCCACACACAGCTAGAAGCCAAAATATTTTTTCAGAGGTAGATGCAGAGCGAAATTATATTCAGTTTGCAACCTGATGGAGGTCTGTATAGATGGATTAATAGAACAAGTCCCACACACAGCTAGAAGCCCAATATTTTTTCAGAGGTAGATGCAGAAAAAAAATATATTCAGTTTGCAACCTGATGGAGGTGAGTATAGATGGACTAATAGAGAAAGTCCCACACACTGCTAGAAGGCCAAATATTTTTTCAGAGCTAGATGCAGACAAAAAATTATTTTTAATTTGCAACCTGATGGAGGTCAGTATAGATGGACTAATAGAGAAAGTCCAACACACTGCTAGAAGGCCAAATATTTTTTCAGAGCTAGATGCAGATATAAATTATTTTTAATTTGCAACCTGATGGAGGTCAGTATAGATGGACTAATAGAGAAAGTCCCACACACAGCTAGAATGCCAAATATTTTTTCAGAGCTAGATGCAGAAAAAAATGATATTCAGTTTGCAACCTGATGGAGGTCAGTATAGATGGACTAATAGAACAAGTCCCACACACAGCTAGAAGGCCAAATATTTTTTCGGAGGTAGATGCAGATAAAAATTATTTTTAATTTGCAGCCTGATGGAGGTCAGTATAGATGGACTAATAGAGAAAGTCCCACACACAGCTAGAAGGCCAAATATTTTTTCAGAGCTAGATGCAGAAAAAAATGATATTCAGTTTGCAACCTGATGGAGGTCAGTATAGATGGACTAATAGAACAAGTCCCACACACAGCTAGAAGGCCAAATATTTTTTCAGAGGTAGATGCAGATAAAAATTATTTTTAATTTGCAGCCTGATGGAGGTCAGTATAGATGGACTAATAGAGAAAGTCCCACACACTGCTAGAAGGCCAAATATTTTTTCAGAGCTAGATGCAGACAAAAAATTATTTTTAATTTGCAACCTGATGGAGGTCAGTATAGATGGACTAATAGAGAAAGTCCCACACACTGCTAGAAGCCCAAATATTTTTTCAGAGCTAGATGCAGAAAAAAATTATATTCAATTTGCAACCTGATGGAGGTCAGTATAGATGGACTAATAGAATGATGCTATGCCCAAAAGATTTTACTTCACTAGGTGCAGGAAAAAAATTGGTATTCTATACACAGGTGGTATATCTTGCAACACAGATAGGCTTCTCCACTGACTAACACACTCTGCAATAGGCCAAAAAGGATTAGCTTTGCTAGATTCAGCCAAATGCTGTGAAAAAAACTTGCACAGCACTGGCACAGACCTGCCTGGCAAAAACTGATAGGAACCGATGTAACCTAGTCCTGAAAAGGACTGCAATTACAATTAGTCTTTACTCCCACAATCTATCTATTTAAGAGCACAGACCTGCCTGATAAAAGTCGTAGGAAATGCTGTAACCTAGTCCTTAAAAGGACTGCAATCACAACTATTCCCTACTCCCAAGCTATCTGTAGATTTGTGCGAAAATTGGCTTGAAATTAACAAGGTATAGCGCACACAGCAACAGCGGTGCCGTCTAACACGCAGCTGCAGCAGTGAGAAAATGGTGGCGACGGGGAAAATGGCTTGGTCTTATAGGGCAAGGACATGTGACATACACTGCCAATGACACATGCCCTTGCTTGTGTGAAAAAAAGCACTTCGCTCCGTGTGCGCTGCTGATAGGCTGACAGATTGCACCTCCCCACTGTAAATGCGGGAAAGAGAAAAAAAAATGGAGATCTTCATTATTCCTGCAGAGACCCATCCCCTGCCCCTCCCCCCACCCCGCTGTACACTCAAGCTGCGTATTAACATTAATTTTCATCATTACTGAGAAAAAATCCAGTTATGATTTTGGTGCACGAACAGTTATCGAACATAACCTCGAACAGCCGAATTTTTCTCAAATCGTTCGTGTTCGCCGAACGGCTCGAACACCGCCCAAAACAGCTCGAATTTGAGATTGGCAAACAGTTTGAGTCGAACAACGCTCATCTCTATTTATAAGGCAAGAAATCCCTGACAGGGCACACCTGTGAAGTGAAAACCATTTCCAGTGACTACCTCTTGAAGCTCATCAAGAGAATGCCAAGAGTGTGCAAAGCAGTCATCAAAGCAAAAGGTGGCTACTTTGAAGAACCTAGATTATAAGACATATTTTTAGTTGTTTCACACTTTTTTGTTAACTATATAATTCCATATGTGTTAATTCATTGTTTTGATGCCTTCAGTGTGAATGAACAATTCTCATAGTCATGAAAATACAGAAAAATTTTTAAATGAGAAGGTATGTCCAAACTTTTGGTCTGTACTGTATGTCCCATTACATCTGGTATAGAAGTAACACAGCATTTCAGAAAAGAAACATCATACCAACAGTAAAATATGGTGGTGTTAGTGTGATGGTCTGAGGCTTTTTTGCTGCTTCATGCTTCAGGACCTGGAAGACTTGGTTTGGTAAATTGAACAATGAATTCTGCTGTCTACTAAAAAATCCTGAAGGAGACTATTCGGCCATCTGCTCATGACCTCAAGCTGAAGCGCAATTGGGTTATGCAGCAGGACAATGATCCAAAACACACCAGCAAGTCCACCTCTGAATGGCTTAATAACAACAAAATTAAGACTTTGGAGTGACCTACTCAAAGTCGTGACCTTAATCCAGTTGAGATGCTATGGTATGACCTTAAAAAGGCAGTTCTTGTTTGGAAACCCTCCAATGTGGCTGAATTACAAAAATTTTGCAAAAGATGTGTGGGCCAAAATTCCTCCAGAGCATTGTAAAACACTCAATGCCACTTATCGCAAATGCTTGATTGCCCTTGTTGCTGCTAAGGGTGGCCCAACTAGTTATTAGGTTTAGGGGGCAATCACTTTTTCACACCGGGCCTTGTAGGTTTGGATTTATTTTTCCCTTAATAATAAAGACCTTCATTTAAAAACTGCATTTTGTGTTTACTTGTGTTATCTTTGTCTAATATTTAAATTAGTTTTGTGATCTGAAACATTTAAATGTGAAAAACTTGCAAAAGAAATCAGGAAGGGGGCAAACACTTTTTCTCACCTCTATATATCCACATCTTAACATATACAATTGAATAGAGCCGCAATGCTGGAGTAAGCCATCCCAGTCATCTGCCTGGCGCCATCTTTATGATGTAGATGGCACTATGAAGTCATTGCACTGCCTGGGTCATTGATGCTTCAGCAGAAAGAGGTCAGAAGAGGACAATGCCTTGCCTGAAAACAGCAGCATGCAGAATCATTAGAAGGTGAGGGATTATTTTTTTTAAATTTCTCCATTGATGAACACAGTGGGTAATTGGAGGGAAGGTGGAGGATGAGAGTTTATAATAGATGGTGAGAGTGAGATAAGAACAGTGGACAATTAATGGGGAGAATGAGAAAAGTGCAATGGATAATGGAGGGGAAAATAAGAGAAGGGCTGTGGAAAATGGAGAAAGTTAGTGAGAGGAGGACTGTGGATATCTAGGAAGCGAATGATAGGAGAACAGTGGAGAATGAGTTGTAGAGGGGATAGAGGCACCCTGATTAATGAATTTAGATTAGTAATGCAGTAAGTGGCTAATTAATTTGGTTAATAGACACATTCATTTATATTTTGAATGTTGTGCAGCATATTTGTATTTATTCATTCATTCATTCAGCATGGGTATTTTGTATCGGGGTCACATATTCAGTACGTGACTTTGTTTTTTGAAAGGCACTGCAATCTGCAGAAAAGCGAGGAACAGAAGATGTGTGTGACAAACTCCAGAGATGAGTGGTGCCTGGAAGAAGTCAAAATGAAGGTCTGGAGCATGAGGAGGAGAAACTGCAGAAAACATCTCAGATGAGACATTACCGTTAAGTCATCGCTAAAACGTACGTTAATTGGAAATAGATATGGAAATTAATAAGGAAAAAAAATTCACATGCTCCACTTTGTTTCCCTCTTTTCATTGTTCTCTTCTTAGGCACTGTCTTTTGGATCTTGACATACATTTTTATTTTGTTTAGTATGTACATATAAGATAGATATATCTTTTAATATTCGTTTATTACTTCCTATCAGAACAAAATCAGTCTCAACATACATGAGCACCTGTAGCTTAGAGGGTTGTACCATGAATATTATCTAAACATGATCCAGTTGATCGCAATAGAACAGGTTCATTTCCCACTTCAGGAATTATATATATTTTTAAATTATTTATTTATTTTTTTGCATTGAACTATATCGGTTCTTAATTATTTTTTAATCATGCTAACAATATTTTATTCCCGATGCATATATACATTGATGGATACTCAAATTTATGCCTTTTTATTGATTGTACTTTTCTGCCTTAATGGCCACCTTGTTTTGGCGTAGGTTTTTTCTCATTTTTTGTATATATATGTCCACTCCTTGCTATACCTGACACAAGCTATGCACTGATGAAGTGGACAGGACGTCCACGAAATGCGTCTGATTTTAGCTTCTAAATAAATGGACTCTTAACCAAGCACTGGGTAATGCATCCCTTCTTCTGACCCGCAGGAGAGCGGAATCATTGGCACTTTCTTGCATCCACAACTTATGGTACTTGGACCTTTGAGGTTTGGTGTCTCCTGCAGCACTCCACTATACCATCATATGAGTTGTACATTTCACAACTCACCAAGGTGAGCATCCTTTTTCCTTTATACCACTGCTTGTCTGGGTAACATCACTATTGGCGCCCCCTCTCCATCCTATTACAGTACTACCAAAGCACAGTTCATAATTGGCCTTGTTTTCTTCCAGTAAGCATACCTATGGGGATTAAGTGGAAAATGTTATGGACTATATGGCACATCAGTCATCACAGTTATAGCAGGATTTTGTTACCTCTAACAGTGACACTATCAGATTGAATCAGTCTTTTGTACAATTTTCCCCCTCTTCAGCCACAACAGTTAATATTTTTGATTGTGAACATTCAGTTCTATTAATGATGCTCTGAATAGCTATTCTGGCCCTTAGCCCCATAAGCAACAGCACACCAGGTGATAAGGAAGGTATTTCATAAGAACAACGGCTTCCAGTTGATGTATTTGATAAGATGAACAGTCAGTGTTTGGACATGAATGAGATGGGGATGGAGGTGGTGAAGACCTTGATTCAAACACTTAGCTGTTTTAATGGCACTGGCAGCAATCGAAATTGGAGCACCGGCAGTGGCAGATGAAGTGGTAGTTGTACTCTTAATCAAGTCAAATCTAAAGGAGGGAATCAGGATTGTGGCAAGAAGCTCAGGGCATATCCCATACTGAGACAGCTGAATATTAAAAATAGAGACCGAGCTCCCAAAGTGAAGATAGATAAAATAAAAAGGGGTAAAAATAAAAACTCACCTGGTGAATGGAGGAGTTCCTTGGTCAATGAACATCAATTATTACACTTAGATTCATTGAAAGCTAACCAGTCCCCAAATATAATCTCTGTTCAAAGAACATAAAAAGTAGAGATGGATGGCATTGGCCCTTTATGGAGAACAAATTAAAATACATTTTTTGGTGCCTCAAGGATTAGGCTTGATTTTAGGTATATTCAATCCTCTTAATCAGAGCATGTACGGTATTTTTCGGACCATAAGATGCACTTTTTTTCTTCCCTAATTTAGGAGAAAAATGGGGGGTGCATCTTATGGTCCGAACGTACCTGGAGTTGCGGTGGTGGTGGAGTGGGATCGTAGGAAGCAGGGCCCTCCGTTCCCTCCCTAGAAGAGATGAGATACTGCGGGGCCGGTGTCTGGCAGTCGGCCGTGAGGGAGAGCGGCGTGCACTGCTTTCCGGTGGCCACGGCCATCTTCCTGCAGCAGCATCTACAGGAAAATGGCAGATGAGATCCCAATCTGCACATGCGCCGGCTCAGGTGGCCATTTTTCCGGTAGATCACGGCTTCGGGAAGATGGCCACAGACACCGGAAAGAAGCGCACGCCGCTCTGCCTCACCGCCGACAGCCAGACTCCGGCCCCGCAGCATCTCACTTCTTCTGCCGCCGGGTACCTGAGGGAGGAAATGGAGGGCCCTGTTTCCTACGATCCTGCTCCACCACCACCAAAACTTCCCACTGCTGGAGCACCCTGGGACCGCAGCATTCCTCCACTTCCGCCGGCTTCCTGGGAGACCATGCCTCCTGTGACCCTCGCTCCACCGCCCCTCAAGTAAGATACCCATATACTGTACGTATTCAGACTATAAGACGGACCCCCATCTTATAAAAAATGTTTGTTTCCTATTTTCCACCCCAAAATTTGGGGTGCGTCTTATGGTCCGGTGCATCTTATAGTCCGAAAAATATGGTAATTCCTTTTGTAGCAGCTCTACTTTTTGAGATAATGTACAGTTGCCCACACTTGAATTTGGGATTTTTTCCTTAACAGGGGTATTAATTATAGAATCAAAGATGGTCTGTAAGATATGTGACAAATAATTGAATACTTATTAAATTCAATGTGCATTTAAATAAGTATTAAGGTATTAGTCAAATACATAACTGACCATCTGTGATTCTATACCGACTCGGCAGCGGCGTGTTCCACAGAAATGTGTGGCAATACAGTAGAGCATTTGGCAACCTCAGTGACTTCTTTTCACTTCTAGCTGAGTCAGTGTGCTCCTGGCTTTGAGAGGGAAAGGTTGGTATTAACTAGACGCTGTATGTTCCTTCCTAAAATATTTAAAAAATTCAACGGTGTGGTGATATTGATTCAGCAGAAGACCATTCTTAAATTTATTTTTGATTTTGTCTAACCTTTATATTTTTCACCCTTCTAGGTGATAACATGGCATCCTCATGACGACAGTGTTTGAATCATAACTGATTGCTTTTGCTATGTTTGCAGAGAAATGAAAAAACAGTGGCCCGCATTATGATACACTCTTTCTGGGAAACAGGTCGCAGATTCCCGACCCAGTCAGAGTATGCCTACTCAGAAATTAGTATAAAATTGGAGAAAACTTGAGTAACATGGCATAAAAGCAGATTTATTAATACAAAATAGTCAAAGTCACATACATAAGGTAATAAGTCAAAATGACATATCAATAAGGACATAAGATGCAGTGAACTGGGTATTGCGGCATCCCATGGTGAAAAGAGGACCCAAATAAATCCCACACAGGTAATAGGGGGTGAGTAATATGTATGTCTTATGCTGATTGAAACAGCTAAAGTACCACCCCTGATTGAATCCTCAGGTAGTCAACCCAGAGAAAGTTCCATATGCTCGCCTTGGGGAAGGGTCCTAAAGACAGCTTGGGGCGTCACACAGATAATGCAGTGGTCGCTCTGCGCCTCAAAGCGTGTTTTGCCTCTCAGCTCAAAGGCTTTCTCAAGAGGCATATGGAACACACAATCAGCAAAAAATGGGCACAACATTTTTTCAAAGAAAATGGGTACAATTTTTCTTTACCATCTTACTCATTTTTGATAAAAAAGTATATATTTGTACATTGTTGGGTGTGGATTCCACTGGTAGAACCCTGTGATTGGGTTAAAAAAACATTCTAGAAGAAAAATGAATGGGCTTCTTTCACTAAATTTTTTTTAATATCATCTTAATTTTTTGTAAAATTAAGATTTTGGGATTTTTGACTGTTGTGAATTTCCCCGACATGATCCTGCAAAGAATTAGGCCCCTACACAAGACTAGGAGCAAAAGACAAATGAAAAAAAAATGAATGGACTTCCATGACGACAATGTTATTTTCAATTAGTTTCATTTTTGTGAACTCAAGGAGATTTGGAGCATTGATTTTATTGAAGTCCCGTGGCAGAACCCTGCACAGGATTGGGCTCCTGCATAAGACTGGAGTGGACACAAAAGAAGAATTTTTTGTCAAACAAAAACTCATGGGCTTACGTGATTACTGTCGTTCTCAATTTTTGTTAAAATGAGGATATTTGGTGTCTTGACTTGTGTGAATTCCCTTTGCAGGCCCATGAAAAGGATTGGGGTCTGCCCAGGATTGGGAACATAAAAAGCTGTGGCCGTGTTATTCTTACTCACTGATCACATGGTTCAAGAGGTTAATCGAACCAGGACTTAAACCCTGAGTTTTTACTAGCCATGGTCTAGACATCATGATAGAGACAGAAAGCAACATACAGAGTTGATAGGAAAGTCAGTGTCACAAAATGGGTGATTATCCTCAAGTCTAATACCCTGCATGCATTTATTTAACCCCTTACTACCGAAGACTTTTCACCTTCCTGACCAGGCCAAATTTGTCAATTTTAACCAGTATCACCTTATGTGGTAATAACTCTGAAATGCTTCAACAAATCCCAGATAAAACACTAGGGAGAAAGTAGCACAAGTAGGGTCTTATCTGACATACTATTGGAGTTATTTATCAGATTATACTAACCTGATTTATGAGTTAAAAAGCATTTTAAATCATTGTACATGTGCTGCGCCTCCATGGTTTGGAAAACCGACAAGTATGAAGATAGGAATAATTTGTGGATACCTCCCACGCTACTGGTATGGAAGATGTCAATTCTCAGGGTTTTATTCAAACATGTGTTTTTTATCCAACGTGTTTCAAAGTGTTATTTCCTGAAGAAGTGCTAGACACTTTGAAACGCGTTGAATAAAAAACACATGTTTGAATAAGGCTAAGTGCCCACAATGCAGAAATGAAGCAAAAAATTTCCGCTTCATTTCTGCATGTCCTTGCCAGTAAAAACGCTTGCGGAATTCAACACGCATTTTTGACGCGTTTTTGAAGCGTTTTGTACATGCGGAATTGCCATGCATTTTTCTAATGCTAGGGGTGCAGTGAGGATCTAGGTCCCATAGGTTGTTCACAGAATTTTTTAACATTGTGACGTGAAAATGGAAAATTAAATTTTTCCTGCAAAAAAGTTGCTTTAGACCCAAATTTTTCATTTTCACAAGAGAAGCAAGAATAATTGAACGACACAATTTGTTGTACAATTTTTCCTAAGTACAATGTGGTTGGTAACTACTGTTTGGGTACATGGCAAAGCTCGAAGGGAAAGAGCATTAATTTAATTTTGGAACACCACCATAGCTGGCAGACCAGGAAGTTATTATTTGACCTTCTGCTTTCACAGCAACCATGGAACCCTTATGGTCAATGCTCGGATGGGAGAGGGAGCTCACTCCCGGTCTCAACCTTCTAAATGCTTTGATCACTATTGATGATGGCATTTAGAGGGTTAAAAAGCCAGGAGATGTGCAGGCAATGGCCTGGCTATGATAGCTGGAGGTCAGCTATCACTTAAGCCGAGCTCCCGGTGGCGATCATGCAGGCACAGCTACTGTGCCCAGATAATCAACATGGTGTAATGGTATGTCATATGTTGTCAAGTCACTGCAAAATTTGACGTATCGGTATGTCATATGTTTAGAAGGGGTTAAAGAATATAGAGTCAAACCAGGTTTGGCCTGAACTACAGACTACCCAGGTAACTTAGTTCTTAGTTGGCGCCTGCTCAGAAAATTTCTATCATTCTTCCGGACTTACAGGCAGTGACAGAATGGTCTGACTGATCACAAATGACAAGGTGGGTTCATTTTTGGACTGTTTTTTAATCTTACAAACATGAAAAGCCTGCCAGTGCAGTGTATTATTCAACGGGCTGTTGTACTTGTCTTTTCAGGGCAATTGGAGGATTTGAAGTATTGAAATTAGTTTCTAATCGATTTGCTACAAATCTAATTTTTGGGAAAAATGTTTTGATGCTAGCGCTTTCAAATTTCACAAAGCTTCAATAATCTTTAGTAGTTACAGCTGGTTTACTATTTTGCATGTAATTTGTAGATATTCTAAAATGGGTAATAAATGTGATATTCTATGCTTAGTGTTTATTGTTTACTGCAATAAACATTCAGAAAATGTAGCAGCATTACAAATATTTTCATACTGAAATGATTTCTGAAAGTAAATTGTTTTACTAATATTGTGATATTACCTCCACTGCCTTTGATGCTTCTAGAAATATTGTTTTTTTTATCATACAGCTTGCTCGTGGTAGGGGCAAAAAAATATTGAATTAATTATCAGTGGGTGAAAGAATATATAATTAATAACATTGTTTGCCACGTCAATCTTTCATGAGTACAGTAAGTCGTAACACAAATGATGTACAATAATTAAGCTTGATACTGTGTAGGTATGTCACTTATGATCTAGTCAAAGAATATAAGATGGAAACTCCTGCTGTTCTCATGAACTTGAATTCCCTGTCTCCTCAGAAAACAATGTTTTCGGGCAAGGTTAATTCAGATCTTTCAGGTTAAGTCAGATCATTAAGCATATTTTATTCATGTGGTCATTTTAGCCTCAGAGTGTGGGACCCTAATTAGTGCTTGAAAATTTAGCATTTATAAACCATAATGTAAATAATACATATAGTTATTTACTCTAACAATGGTAATACTTCAAAACGATGAATTCATTGTTGTATGGTTACATTGATATTACATTCACACAATTTATTTTCATAATGTAACACAGAAGTTTTAAAGCAATCTTTTAAGTTGCTTAGATACTGAATGAGCAGCAATAAATGATACCAGATATATATTTTTATCTAGTGTATATTCTGGGATTTTATATCTACAGATATGAAAACCTGACACATCTCTATATTTTATAGGCTTTTCATCATTAAAAACCTAGGGACCCCTTTGGCAGCACATTAATGTCTTTTCTGTAGAGGTATTCTTCCAAAAGAACATTTAACACTGGGGCAAATTTATCAAAACTATGTAAAAAAAAAACTACCTTTGTTGACCATAGCAACCAATCTTTGCACAATGTTTATTTTGCTAAAAATAGATAGCTGAGCTGTAATTGGTTATTATGGGAAACAAAGACAATATTTCTTGGGTTTTTATAAAATGAGGCCCACTATGCATTATAAGTGGACCATACAGTGGCATACTGAGTTAATATTGTTCATAATAGTTTTCTGAAATCCAAGCTCAATGCACATAAGGCATGCATTTTACTCAGAGATAAGAAAGAGGAGCACATACTGCAGCAAGCTACTCATGACATGTCATATGTTATATTACGCTAAGTCAGAACATAGCTTAGTCCTTTATATGTGCCCACACAGAAATAGTTCCCTAATGAGTCCCACCAATAGCACATTAATACAGCACCAGACCCACCATAAGTGCAGGATTTTTTTTTACCAGAACCACCATAAGTACAGGTATAGATACCATAACCACCATCAGTACATCACTACAGCAACAGAACCACAATCAGTACAGGAATACATCACCAGAACCACCATCAGTAGATGAAAACAGCACTATACCCATCATCAACATGAATAGAGAAGAACTGCCAACATTCCAAATATAGCACATCAACCATCAAAAATACATGAATACACTCCCTGACAGAAGTTATGTCGCTTATCCATGTTATGTAAATAAAAGCTTATAACCTGACGTTAAATTCATCCATTGGTTTTATAAATTACTCTTTTGAAAGCTGAAACCCTCCCAAATTTGGTTTAGGTTAAGAATATAAATTGGCATCAATGCTGAAATATTGATCAGTTAATAAACACAGAATGGTCAGATTTTGTCAAGACAAAAGTTTTGTCGACTGGTGATATAATGCACCCAATCCTGGTTTACATCCTCACCAGTGGTCAGTAAATGATCGGTTAATTAGTGGGTGTGTATAAAAAGAAACCCAGCAGCCCAGACCTTCACTTGAACTGCAACTTGAGCTCTGACAACATGCCAAAAATCCACCCTGCGAAAAAATCCTTGATTATCAAGAGGCTGAAGACCAGATCCACTGCAGAGGTGGCTGGCACCTTTAATGTGTCTTAGCTTGAAGTACAAATAATTAAAAAATGATTTGAAGTGACTGGAGATGTGTTTGACAAGCCCAGGTCCAGCAGACCCGGCAAGGCAACTGCTCAGGAGGAACGTTTGTTGGTTAGAAAATCCAAAGCAAGCCCCTCTTCCACTGCAGCAGAGCTCCAGCAGGCCTGGTCACCTCAAGTCCCTGTGTCAACTAAAACAGTTTGTAGGATTCTGTCTCGAAATGGCCTCCATGGTCGAATCAGTGCCCAGAAGCCAGCACTAAACAAAAGGCAAATAAAAAGCATTTGCAAAGTCCCACAGCCTGCTCAACAGATGGACGCTGGAAAAGTGGCAGAAGGTGGATTTCTCTGATGAATCTTCAGTAGAATTACACCACAGCTGTTGCAAATACTGCAGGAGACCTACTGGAGCCAGTATGGATAGAAAATGCACCCAGAAAACAGTTACATTTGGTGGTGGAAAGATCATGGTTTGGGGTTACATTCAGTATGGGGGTGTGCGAAACATTTGCAAGGTGGAAGGCAACATCAATAGCCTAAAATATCAAGAAGTATTAGCTACCTCTAACATTTCAAATCATAAAAGGGGTCAAATTCTGCAGCAGGATGGTGCTCCATCTCATACATCCATCTCTACAACAAAGTTCCTCCAGTCAAAAAAGATCAAGGTGCTGAAGGACTGGCCAGCCCAGTCACCAGACATGAACATCATTAAGCATGTTTGGGGTAGGAAAAAAGAGGAAGCTTGGAAGACAAAACCAAAGAATCTAGATGAACTCTATGAGGCATGTAAGACTGCATTCTTTGCTATTCCTGATGACTTCATTAATAAATTGTATGAATCATTGATGAACCGCATGGATGCAGTCCTTCAAGCTCATGGAAGTCACACAAAATATTAAATATGACTCTAATAGCACCACAACTTCATTCACCAATGTTATGCAACATATATTTGTATTTTAAGATAATTATTTGTTTGAATATCACATTACTTTCTGTGGGCGACAAAACTTTTGTCTTGCCAAAATCTGACCATTCTGTGTTCATTAAATGATCAATATTTTAGCATTGATACCAATTTATTTTCTTAACCTATACCAAATTTCGGAGGGTTTCAGCTTTCAAAAGAGTAATTTATAAAACCAATGGATGAATTTAACGTCAGGTTATAAGTGTTAGAACCTTGCTGTTAGGTTTTTTTTCCTTTGCTGGTCACATGACCTTGTTGGCCTATTTAATCCTGCTCCGCCCTTCTGGCTTTGCTGGACTTCATTGTATATCTACTTTCTAGCTAGCCTGTGCTCTGTGTCTTGCTCTGTTAGTTTGCTTGGTCTACTGACCTCTATGTTCTATATATTTTGTTTGTTCGTCTGTCTGCTACTATTTCTGTTAGGAGGTGTCCCATATTCCTCCCAGTCCTTAGTACTTGTAGGGATTCCCTCCCCACATCTATAGGTCTTCGTACAGACTAGCTTAGGACTTTAGCAGGTCTGATCGCAGGATCAGGTCCCCTGTTACATCGTAGGGATTCAGCTGAGTTCTATTGTAGGGACAGATCTCCTCTCTTTCCTTAGCTCTGGTAGCAGAACATAACAGTAAGTCCAGCCCGCAAATTCTCTAAGGAAAGATTTTTCTGTTCCATCATGGTGTCGGTTCAGGATTTGGTTCATCGCCTGCAGGGACTCTCTCTGGAGGTGGCCGAGCTCCGTCAGCACGTGAGTAACTGTCCTGGAGCACATTTCTTGGAGCCTAAGGTATGTTTGCCGGATTTATTTTTTGGTGAACATCGAGAATTTTTTTCATTCAAAAATGCTTGCTTATTGTATTTTCGTTTGAGACCCAAGTCCTCTGGGGATGAATCCCAGCGCGTAGGGTTCATAATGTCACTTTTGCGCAAAGAGCCTCAGGAGTGGGCCTTTTCTTTGCAACCTAGTGATACATGCTTCAGATCAGTGGATAGTTTTTTTTCTGCTTTGGGACTATTATATGATGATCCTGACCGTGTGGCATCAGCTGAGACTGAGTTGAGACGTTTAAAACAAGGATCAGGTAATGTCGAAAAATATTGTACTCATTTTCGTCGTTGGTCTACTCAAACAGGGTGGAACGATTCTGCTCTGAAAAGTCTATTTCTTGCTGGGCTCAGTGAAAGGGTTAAAGACCTGCTAATTGCTTATCCTACACCTGAAGATTTGCAACAGGCTATGCAATTAGCTATACGGGTGGATAGGAGACTGCGTGCAAGGGTTAATGAGAGCAAATCCTCTGCTATGTCAGTTTCTGGTTATGAGAATGTGTGTACTAACAGTGGTGAACCGATGGAGATTGGATCGGTGGCACCTCGCTCTCAAGAAAAAAACCGTCGTTTTTCGGAAGGCTTGTGCTTCTATTGCGGAAAATCTGGTCATTTGATTAAAGGCTGTGAGCTTCGTATGAAGAAAGAAAAAAAAATGGTCAGTCACGCCCGTATTGCCTGTTTAAATTCCAAGGGTATATTTTTAGCTGCTTCCACGATTGCTCAGGAAAAATTTATGGAATTTCGGGTGTTTGTTGATTGCGGGTCTACACTGAATGTAATTGATGGGGGATTCGTGGAAAAACTCAATTTAAAACCTGAACCTTTATCATCCCCCATTGCTGTGGTTTCGGTGGATGGTTCCCCTTTGAAGAATATTACTCTCAAGGTCAGTGAATTTCCTCTCACTATTAATGGTGTTCACCATGAGAAATTGGATTTGGTAGTGTTGAATAACTTGCCTTCTCCAGTAATATTGGGTTTGCCCTGGTTAAAATTTCACAATCCTGTACTGGATTGGTCTACCAGTGAAATTAAATCCTGGAGCCATAAATGTTATGACTGGTGTTGTAACGGGCGTATTGCAGCTTTGGATAGGGGAGAATTGCCTGTTCCTATTCAGGATTTTTGGAGAGTTTTTTCTGAGAAGGAATCACAGGTTTTGCCTCCCCATAGAGACTATGATTGTTCTATTGAATTTGTCCCTGGAGCGACTCTTCCTAAAAGTCGTTTATTTAATCTTACTATTCCTGAGAGGAAGGCTTTGGAGGAATACATACAGACAAGTTTGGCCGCCGGTCACATTAGGCCCTCTAAGTCTCCTGTGGCGGTTGGATTTTTTTTTGTAAAAAAAAAGGACGGCGGTTTACGTCCTTGTCTGGATTTTCGTGAGATTAACAAAATTACGGTACGCAATCCTTACCCACTGCCATTGATTCCTGATCTGTTTAACCAGTTATTGGGGGCCAAGTGGTTCTCTAAAATTGACCTTAAGGGGCATACAATCTGTTGCGCATGAAGGAGGGTGATGAATGGAAGACTGCTTTTAACACTCCTGTGGGTCATTTTGAGAATCTGGTTATGCCTTTTGGTCTTACTAATGCTCCTGCATTTTTTCAGAATCTGATTAATGACATCCTTAGACCTTTGATCGGTAAAAATGTGGTTGTGTATTTGGATGACATTTTGATTTATTCGCCGGATCTGGAGTCTCATTGGCGGAGCGTGCGTGAGGTATTACAGTTATTAATGGACAATTCGCTTTTTGCTAAGCTGGAGAAATGTGAGTTCGCTGTACAGAGAATTAGTTTTTTGGGCTACATTATCTCCAGCAAAGGTTTTGAGATGGATCCGGTTAAGGTTCAGGCTGTGCAGGAATGGCCTAGGCCTATTGGTTTGAAATCGATACAGAGGTTTTTGGGTTTCGCCAATTACTATAGAAAATTCATAAAAAATTTTTCTAGTATTGTCAAACCTCTGACGGATCTCACCAGGAAAGGTGCTGATGCGGTTCAGTGGTCTTCTGAGGCCATTGAAGCTTTTGTGTATCTCAAGGAGAGGTTCACCTCTGCTCCCATCCTTATGCAGCCTGATGTTACTAGGCCGTTTTTGGTTGAGGTTGATGCTTCCTCTGTGGGGGTTGGCGCAGTATTGTCTCAGGATAACGGGGATGGGTTACATCCCTGTGCCTTTTTTTCAAAAAAATTTTCGGAGACTGAATTGAATTACGATATTGGTAATCGGGAATTATTGGCTATTAAACTCGCATTTGAACACTGGCGCCACTTCTTGGAAGGTGCGGAATTTCCCGTTCAGGTTCTTACGGATCATAAAAATCTGATATATCTTGATGCTGCCAAGCGCCTGAATGCCCGTCAGGCTAGGTGGGCACTGTTTTTCTCGCGGTTTAATTTCTCCGTTACTTACATCCCTGGTACTAAGAATGTTAAGGCGGATGCCTTGTCTCGCAGTTTTTCTCCCATAGTCGGTGCTGAGAAAGAGGAAAACATTTTACAAGAAGGTGTTGTGATAGCTGCTTTAGACTCCGTTTTGGAAGATGAGATTCTTAAAGCTCAGGAGAATGCCCCTTCTAACACTCCTCATGGGAGGTTGTTTGTGCCTGGGACCTTTAGGAGAGATTTGTTTGTTGAGTGTCACGAATCTCGGTTAGCAGGTCATCCCGGAATCTCTGAGACCAAGAGACTGGTGGGTCGCAGTTTTTGGTGGCCTGGATGGCAGAAGGAAGTCATTAAGTGGGTGCGCCAATGTACTGTATGTGCTAGATCTAAGTCCTCACATACTCCTGCTGCGGGGTTGCTTTGTCCTTTGGAGGTCCCCAGTGCTCCTTGGACACATTTGGCTATGGACTTTATAACTGACCTTCCCCCCTCTGAGGGTTTTACTGTCATCTGGGTGGTCGTGGACCGTTTTAGCAAGATGTGTCACTTGGTTCCCTTCGTCAAACTGCCCTGCGCTAAAACTCTCGCTAAGGCCTTTGTCAAGGAAATTGTCAGACTTCATGGCGTTCCTACTGACATTGTTTCTGATAGGGGTCCTCAGTTCGTGGCTCGTTTTTGGCGTGCCTTTTGTGACAGGTTGGGAATTCATTTGTCGTTTTCGTCCGGATATCATCCTGAATCTAATGGCCAGACAGAAAGGAAAAACCAGGATGTTGAGCAGTTCTTGCGTTGTTTTGTGGCAGACAATCAAGAGGGGTGGTCTGAGTTTCTGCCACTTGCCGAATTTGCTCTGAACAATCATACATCTTCTTCTGCTGGTTGTTCGCCTTTTTTTTGTTGTTCTGGGAGACATCCGTCGTTTGGGTCGTTCTCCAAGTTGGGATCTGCCGTGCCTGAGGAGGAGAATTTTTCCGGTGATTTGGAAAGAGTTTGGACGGATGTGCGTGGTAATCTTCAGGAGGCCAACAGAAAATCTAAAGACTACTTTGATAGGAAACGACAGGAGGTTTTGTTCGCTGTTGGTGACATGGTTTGGTTGTCCTCTAGGAATCTGCGGTTGAGGATTCCTTCTAAGAAATTGGGTCCCAAGTTTGTAGGGCCCTTTAAGGTGCTTCAGGTTGTCAACCAATCTGCTGTTAGGTTGGAGGTTCCTACCTCCTGGAGAATTAATCCGGTCTTTCATGTCTCTCTGTTAAAAAAAGCTGTTGTGTCGGATGGTGACGCCTCTGCCTCTGTTCCTCCGGTGGTGGAGGACGGGGAATATGAAAATTCTCGCATCCTTGACTCTAGACGGTATAGAGGTAGTTTGCAGTATCTTGTGGCCTGGAAAGGTTTCGGACCCGAGGATAACTCTTGGGTGAGGTCAGATGATGTTTCCGCGTCCAGAGTTATCAGAGCGTTTCACAGGAGATTTCCTGATAAGCCTGGTCCTAGGGGATCCGGAGGATCCTCTTAGAAGGGGGGGTACTGTTAGAACCTTGCTGTTAGGTTTTTTTTCCTTTGCTGGTCACATGACCTTGTTGGCCTATTTAATCCTGCTCCGCCCTTCTGGCTTTGCTGGACTTCATTGTATATCTACTTTCTAGCTAGCCTGTGCTCTGTGTCTTGCTCTGTTAGTTTGCTTGGTCTACTGACCTCTATGTTCTATATATTTTGTTTGTTCGTCTGTCTGCTACTATTTCTGTTAGGAGGTGTCCCATATTCCTCCCAGTCCTTAGTACTTGTAGGGATTCCCTCCCCACATCTATAGGTCTTCGTACAGACTAGCTTAGGACTTTAGCAGGTCTGATCGCAGGATCAGGTCCCCTGTTACATCGTAGGGATTCAGCTGAGTTCTATTGTAGGGACAGATCTCCTCTCTTTCCTTAGCTCTGGTAGCAGAACATAACAATAAGCTTTTATTTACATAACATGGATAAGCGACATAACTTCTGTCAGGGAGTGTATAACACCAAAACCATTGTCTTTACATGAATACAGCACCAGAATCACTTTTATTTCACAAGCACAACAACAGAATCCCCATCAGTACATGAATACAGAACCAGAATAACCATCAATATTTGAATATAGTGCCAAAACTACCATCAGTATATGAATACAGCACCAAATCATTATCAGTGTATGAATACAGGACCAAAACCACCATCAGTGCATGAACAAAGCACAATAACCATTATCATTACATGCATATAGCACCAGAACCACCATCAGTACATGAATACAGTACCAGATCCATCATCATTATATGAATACAGCACTAAGCTTAGAACAGTGATCAACTGCATCAACAGACCAACTTCTACCATACACATTTGTATTGCATTAACCTATAAATCCCAGTATATCCTTAACAAAAGTAAGGCGATGCTGGGAGTTGTTGGTACCAACTCTCATTGTACCATACAGGAAGCATAGGGCCAATTAGATGCAGTCAGAATCAGAAATAAACATTTACTTTCACGTACCTTATAAGTGATATCTTCTCTGATTGGAGTCATTCTCATCCCTTTCATCTCCATCTGCTTAAAAAGTCAAGATGACTTTCACTTTCACAACTCGTCTTCCCCCTCTACGGACTCCTGCAGCATAACCCATCATGATGCTCTTATATGCAGTCCCATCCTGCAGTATATCACTCCTCTCAATCTCCTATACAAAATGCCGTCTTGCATTATATCACTGCTCTCATCCATGCTATATACTTCCCCATCCTGAAGACAGTATGCAGGAGACAGTGTACAGTAACTAAACCGTCTTCTCACTGAATATTAAAGAAAGCCGTTTGGGGGTAGGTTTTCTCCCTGGTTCGGTGAACCGGCTGTGGTTTCAATGACTGGTTTGGCCAAATAAAGAAGAACTGACTGAATCCCACCTACCTATGTCCTGAGGACACAAATACAGCTGAAGTCAGGACATTCCACTGACCTCCCAGGTTAGCTTCCCAAATTCAGGACAATCCCACTGGAATCAGGACTGTACTAAGTACTAAAACCACCAGTGGACCATTGAGATAGAATGTTGTTAAATTCATCCAGGGAGTTATTCAACTATGCTCATAGGATCAAGAACGATTATTTTTTTGCTGTGAGATAAACTTGGCAACAATGCCTAGAGAGTTTTGTTTATCCGTCCTCAGAATCAATAATTATTATAGGTCTGTATGTCTTTTATCAACCTATGTAATTATGAATCATAGGTAAGGCTGTCACATGTAAAGCTGTCCTAAAAAGTGAAGACCCAACTTAATTGCCTGTAATTCTCAATGATACATTGTTGGATATTGTGAATATCCAGACCTGAACAATCAGGCCAAGAGTGAGGGTGAGGGCTTACAATTCTTGCTCATGCTACATACTGTGTAAATACTTTAACAATTCAGGTCTTGAATGAGGATTGCCTAAGTCTAGGATGCAAAGATTGCCTGACAAACAGGTAATCCCTGCATGTGTTGCGGCTCTCTAAAAGCCGCGAGACATGAAGCTGCGGCGACGCAGATATGTTTTCCGAGCACACCGAAGATACTCAGTTAGGACTCAAGCCGGAAGGTGAAATGCGCGTCAAGGCCATCGCATGGTTCCCTAAGCGCATTTTCCTTCACTGACAGCATGTCACAAGGTAAACTTTAACTTGTCATTCTGCCTTGAGCTCTGGATCTGTATGGACTATAAACAGGGCAACATTATCTCACGATTTACTATGAGCTTATTTACTATTGCTAGTGTCTGCTAGCAATGAATTAACTACCACTCTGCGTGAGCCTTTAAAGTTTCAATACATGTGTCTGCCATTTGTTGCAATTATATTGAACTCAAGTGCATATACATGCTGTCTTTTGATACAACTGTGATGTACTGCTAGGGACCCTGTGTCTCTCCCCCTCTTTTTTACTATGGTGATTTCTGTCCATCATTTCCCATAGTATTTTTAGTAGTCCTTCTCACCTCTCCATTTATGATTCATGTTTTTGTGTCTTATGATTATATAATGTTAATTATATAATAATGTTTCAGTTTTTTTTTATTTTCTGTCTATCCTAAATTGACTATAATAGCTTCATGATACTTGACTACATCAAATTATTATGGTACTAGCTAGTCAGGATATATTTTTCAGTGAATCTTCTTTCTCTTTCTCGGATATACAGTATATTTGTGCTTGGGATTGATTCCACTTTTAGTGGCATCTTTATAGGTTTATATATAGGACTCAAGCATGCTTGGATAACCCCTTATCTGAGCATGTTCCCGCATCACTACTAGTAATATTTATGCCCTCTCATCTGGTTACCCTGTACATTTATTACATTTCAGAGTAAATTAAAGAGGAAATTATTGCCCAATGAATTCATAATGCTAAAATATGAAAGTATTATTTTAAGAATTTAAAACATATTATAATGGTTGATGAATGCTCTGCATGCTGAGGGCAATGTAGTGATTCCCTAATATATATTTATTGATACTTAAATAAGCAGACACTGTCCTATTAATACAACAGAGGATCTGGTCAGAAGCATATAAAACATGATGTATGGCGGGCTTAATTCTAATTATCCAACAGTAAGTACACACTGACACATTATTGTGTTGGGTTATGAAAGCAACAACTTCTTGTATCTACTAGTGTCCCATTCAGTCTCTTATACAGTGCATTGTGAAAGTATTTGGCCCCCTTGAACTTTTCTACCTTTTGCCACATTTCTGGCTTCAAACATAAAGATATAAAATTCTTTTTTAAAAAAATGAAAAGTGGGGCGTGCAATATTATTCGGCCCCCTTGAGTTAAAACTTTGTAGCGCCACCTTTTGCTGCGATTACAGCTGCAAGTCGCTTGGGGTATGTCTCTATCAGTTTTTCACATCGAGAGGCTGAAATTCTTGCCCATTCTTCCTTGCAAAACAGCTCGAGCTCATTGAGGTTGGATGGAGGGCGTTTGTGAACAGCAGTTTTCAGCTCTTTCCATAGATTATTTTTGAACCATTCCATTGTAGATTTTGCTTTATGTTTGGGATCATTGTCTTGTTGGAAGATAAATCTCCGTCCCAGTCCCAGGTCTTTTGCAGACTCCAACAGGTTTCCTTCCCGAATGGTCCCGTGTTTGGCTCCGTCCATCTTCCCATCAATTTTAACCATCTTCCCTGTCCCTGCTGAAGAAAAGCAGGCCCAAACCATGATGCTGCCACCACCATGTTTGACAGTGGGGATGGTGTTTTGATGGTGATGAGCTGTGTTGCTTTTACAAGAAAACATATTGTTTTGCTTTGTGGCCAAAAAGTTTGATTTTGGTTTCATCTGACCAGAGCACCTTATTCCACATGTTTGGTGTGTCTCCCAGGTGGCTTGTGGCAAACTTCAAACAAGACTTTTTATGGATATCTTTGAGAAATGGCTTTCTTCTTGCCACTCTTCCATAAAGGCCAGATTTGTGCACTGTACGACTGATTGTTGTCCTATGGACAGACTCTCCCACATCAGCTGTAGATCTCTGCAGTTCATCCAGAGTGATAATGGGCCTTTTGGCTGCATCTCTGATCAGTCTTCTCCTTATTCGAGATGAAAGTTTAGCGGGACGGCCGGGTCTTGGTAGATTTGCAGTGGTCTGATACTCCTTCCATTTCAATATGATCGCTTGCACAGTGCTCCTTGAGATGTTTAAAACTTGGGAAATATTTTTGCATCCAAATCCGGCTTTAAACTTTGCCACAACAGTATCTCGGACCGGTCTGGTGTGTTCCTTGGTCTTCATGATGCTCTCTGCACTTGAAACAGAACCCTGAGACTGTCACAGAGCAGGTGCATGTATACGGAGACTTGATTACACACAGGTGGATTCTATTTATCATTACCAGTCATTTAGGACAACATTGGATCATTCAGAGATCCTCACTGAACTTCTGGAGTGAGTTTGCTGCACTGAAAGTAAAGGGGCCGAATAATATTGCACTCCCCACTTTTCAGTTTTTAATTTGTTAAAAAAGTTTAAAATATCCAATAAATTTCGTTCCACTTCACGATTGAGTCCCACTTGTTATTGATTCTTCCCCCAACAATTAGAATTTTATATCTTTATGTTTGAAGCCAGAAATGTGGCAAAAGGTAGAAAAGTTCACAATGCACTAACTGGGTAGTGCAAGATTAGGAATGAAGTCATGGATATCTTTGAAAGCTTAACATGAAAATCCTGAATTCCAGTGCAACATCGTTAATATGGCTCCTCCACCACGAGCCACTTATATTGCAGAGTCTTCTTATGTGGCAGAAAAGCCTCAATCACCAGGGCTCAGATATAGAGATGAGCGTTGTTCGACTCGAACTGTTTGCCAATCTCAAATTCGAGCTGTTTTGGGTGGTGTTCGAGCCGTTCGGCGAACACGAACGATTTGAGAAAAATTCGGCTGTTCGAGGTTATGTTCGATAACTGTTTGTGCACCAAAATCATAACTGGATTTTTTCTCAGTAATGATGAAAATTAATGTTAATACGCAGTTTGAGTGTACAGCGGGGTGGGGGGAGGGGCAGGGGATGGATCTCTGCAGGAATAATGAAGATCTCCATTTTTTTTTCTCTTTCCCGCATTTACAGTGGGGAGGTGCAATCTGTCAGCCTATCAGCAGCGCACACACGGAGCGAAGTGCTTTTTTTCACACAAGCAAGGGCATGTGTCATTGGCAGTGTATGTCACATGTCCTTGCCCTATAAGACCAAGCCATTTTCCCCGTCGCCACCATTTTCTCACTGCTGCAGCTGCATGTTAGACGGCACCGCTGTTGCTGTGTGCGCTATACCTTGTTAATTTCAAGCCAATTTTCGCACAAATCTACAGATAGCTTGGGAGTAGGGAATAGTTGTGATTGCAGTCCTTTTAAGGACTAGGTACAGCATTTCCTATGACTTTTATCAGGCAGGTCTGTGCTCTTAAATAGATAGATTGTGGGAGTAAAGACTAATTGTAATTGCAGTCCTTTTCAGGACTAGGTTACATCAGTTCCTATCAGTTTTTGCCAGGCAGGTCTGTGCCAGTGCTGTGCAAGTTTTTTTCACAGCATTTGGCTGAATCTAGCAAAGCTAATCCTTTTTGGCCTATTGCAGAGTGTGTTAGTCAGTGGAGTAGCCTATCTGTGTTTCAAGATATACCACCTGTGTATAGAATACCAATTTTTTTACTGCACCTAGTGAAGTAAAATCTTTTGGGCATAGCATCATTCTATTAGCACATCTATACTGACCTCCATCAGGTTGCAAATTGAATATAATTTTTTTCTGCATCTAGCTCTGAAAAAATATTTGGGCTTCTAGCAGTCTGTGGGACTTGTTGTATTAGTCCATCTATACTGACCTCCATCAGGTTGCAAACTGAATATAATTTTTTTCTGCACCTAGCTCTGAAAAAATATTTGGCCTTCTAGCAGTGTGTGGGACTTGTTCTATTAGTCCATCTATACTGACCTCCATCACGCTGCAAATTCAAAATTATTTTTTGTCTGCATCTAGCTCTGAAAAAATATTTGGCCTTCTAGTAGTGTGTGGGACTTTCTCTATTAGTCCATCTATACTGACTTCCATCAGGCTGCAAATTAAAACTAATTTTTATCTGCATCTACCTCTGAAAAAATATTTGGCCTTCTAGCTGTGTGTGGGACTTGTTCTATTAGTCCATCTATACTGACCTCCATCAGGTTGCAAACTGAATATCATTTTTTTCTGCATCTAGCTCTGAAAAAATATTTGGCCTTCTAGCAGTGTGTGTGACTTTCTCTATTAGTCCATCTATACTGACCTCCATCAGGTTGCAAATTAAAAATAATTTTTATCTGCATCTAGCTCTGAAAAAATATTTGGCCTTCTAGCATTGTGTGGGACTTTCTCTATTAGTCCATCTATACTGACCTCCATCAGGTTGCAAATTAAAAATAATTTTTTGTCTGCATCTAGCTCTGAAAAAATATTTGGCCTTCTAGCAGTGTGTGGGACTTTCTCTATTAGTCCATCTATACTGACCTCCATCAGGTTGCAAATTCAAAATAATTTTTTGTCTGCATCTAGCTCTGAAAAAATATTTGGCCTTCTAGCAGTGTGTGGGACTTTCTCTATTAGTCCATCTATACTGACCTCCATCAGGCTGCAAATTAAAAATAATTTTTATCTGCATCTACCTCTGAAAAAATATTTGGCCTTCTAGCTGTGTGTGGGACTTGTTCTATTAGTCCATCTATACTGACCTCCATCAGGTTGCAAACTGAATATAATTTTTTTCTGCATCTAGCTCTGAAAAAATATTTGGCCTTCTAGCAGTGTGTGGGACTTTCTCTATTAGTCCATCTATACTGACCTCCATCAGGTTGCAAATTAAAAATAATTTATATCTGCATCTAGCTCTGAAAAAATATTTGGCCTTCTAGCAGTGTGTGGGACTTTCTCTATTAGTCCATCTATACTGACCTCCATCAGGTTGCAAATTAAAAATAACTTTTTGTCTGCATCTAGCTCTGAAAAAATATTTGGCCTTCTAGCAGTGTGTGGGACTTTCTCTATTAGTCCATCTATACTGACCTCCATCAGGTTGCAAATTAAAAATAATTAATTTTTTATCTGCATCTAGCTCTGAAAAAATATCTGGCCTTCTAGCAGTGTGTGGGACTTTCTCTATTAGTCCAACTATACTGACCTCCATCAGGTTGCAAATTCAAAATATTTTTTCGTCTGCATCTAGCTCTGAAAAAATATTTGGCCTTCTAGCAGTGTGTGGGACATTCTCTATTAGTCCATCTATACTGACCTCCATCAGGCTGCAAATTAAAAATAATTTTTATCTGCATCTACCTCTGAAAAAATGTTTGGCCTTCTAGCTGTGTGTGGGACTTGTTCTATTAGTCCATCTATACTGACCTCCATCAGGTTGCAAACTGAACATAATTTTTTTCTGCATTTAGCTCTGAAAAAATATTTGGCCTTCTAGCAGTGTGTGGGACTTTCTCTATTAGTCCATTTATACTGACCTCCATCAGGTTGCAAATTAAAAATAATTTATATCTGCATCTAGCTCTGAAAAAATATTTGGCCTTCTAGCTGTGTGTGGGACTTTCTCTATTAGTCCATCTATACTGACCTCCATCAGGTTGCAAATTCAAAATAATTTTTTGTCTGCATCTAGCTCTGAAAAAATATTTGGCCTTCTAGCAGTGTGTGGGACTTTCTCTATTAGTTCATCTATACTGACCTCCATCAGGCTGCAAATTAAAAATAATTTTTATCTGCATCTACCTCTGAAAAAATATTTGGCTTTCTAGCTGTGTGTGGGACTTGTTCTATTAGTCCATCTATACTGACCCCCATCAGGTTGCAAACTGAATATAATTTTTTTCTGCATCTAGCTTTGAAAAAATATTTGGCCTTCTAGCAGTGTGTGGGACTTTCTCTATTAGTCCATCTATACTGACCTCCATCAGGTTGCAAATTAAAAATAATTTATATCTGCATCTAGCTCTGAAAAAATATTTGGCCTTCTAGCAGTGTGTGGGACTTTCTCTATTAGTCCATCTATACTGACCTCCATCAGGTTGCAAATTAAAAATAATTTTTTGTCTGCATCTAGCTCTGAAAAAATATTTGGCCTTCTAGCAGTGTGTGGGACTTTCTCTATTAGTCCATCTATACTGACCTCCATCAGGTTGCAAATTCAAAATAATTTTTTGTCTGCATCTAGCTCTGAAAAAATATTTGGCCTTCTAGCAGTGTGTGGGACTTTCTCTATTAATCCATCTATACTGACCTCCATCAGGCTGCAAATTAAAAATAATTTTTATCTGCATCTACCTCTGAAAAAATGTTTGGCCTTGTAGCTGTGTGTGGGACTTGTTCTATTAGTCCATCTATACTGACCTCCATCAGGTTGCAAACTGAACATAATTTTTTTCTGCATTTAGCTCTGAAAAAATATTTGGCCTTCTAGCAGTGTGTGGGACTTTCTCTATTAGTCCATCTATACTGACCTCCATCAGGTTGCAAATTAAAAATAATTTATATCTGCATCTATCTCTGAAAAAATATTTGGCCTTCTAGCTGTGTGTGGGACTTTCTCTATTAGTCCATCTATACTGACCTCCATCAGGTTGCAAATTCAAAATAATTTTTTGTCTGCATCTAGCTCTGAAAAAATATTTGGCCTTCTAGCAGTGTGTGGGACTTTCTCTATTAGTTCATCTATACTGACCTCCATCAGGCTGCAAATTAAAAATAATTTTTATCTGCATCTACCTCTGAAAAAATAGTTGGCTTTCTAGCTGTGTGTGGGACTTGTTCTATTAGTCCATCTATACTGACCTCCATCAGGTTGCAAACTGAATATAATTTTTTTCTGCATCTAGCTTTGAAAAAATATTTGGCCTTCTAGCAGTGTGTGGGACTTTCTCTATTAGTCCATCTATACTGACCTCCATCAGGTTGCAAATTAAAAATAATTTATATCTGCATCTAGCTCTGAAAAAATATTTGGCCTTATAGCAGTGTGTGGGACTTTCTCTATTAGTCCATCTATACTGACCTCCATCAGGTTGCAAATTAAAAATAATTTTTTGTCTGCATCTAGCTCTGAAAAAATATTTGGCCTTCTAGTAGTGTGTGGGACTTTCTCTATTAGTCCATCTATACTGACTTCCATCAGGCTGCAAATTAAAACTAATTTTTATCTGCATCTACCTCTGAAAAAATATTTGGCCTTCTAGCTGTGTGTGGGACTTGTTCTATTAGTCCATCTATACTGACCTCCATCAGGTTGCAAACTGAATATCATTTTTTTCTGCATCTAGCTCTGAAAAAATATTTGGCCTTCTAGCAGTGTGTGTGACTTTCTCTATTAGTCCATCTATACTGACCTCCATCAGGTTGCAAATTAAAAATAATTTTTATCTGCATCTAGCTCTGAAAAAATATTTGGCCTTCTAGCATTGTGTGGGACTTTCTCTATTAGTCCATCTATACTGACCTCCATCAGGTTGCAAATTAAAAATAATTTTTTGTCTGCATCTAGCTCTGAAAAAATATTTGGCCTTCTAGCAGTGTGTGGGACTTTCTCTATTAGTCCATCTATACTGACCTCCATCAGGTTGCAAATTCAAAATAATTTTTTGTCTGCATCTAGCTCTGAAAAAATATTTGGCCTTCTAGCAGTGTGTGGGACTTTCTCTATTAGTCCATCTATACTGACCTCCATCAGGCTGCAAATTAAAAATAATTTTTATCTGCATCTACCTCTGAAAAAATATTTGGCCTTCTAGCTGTGTGTGGGACTTGTTCTATTAGTCCATCTATACTGACCTCCATCAGGTTGCAAACTGAATATAATTTTTTTCTGCATCTAGCTCTGAAAAAATATTTGGCCTTCTAGCAGTGTGTGGGACTTTCTCTATTAGTCCATCTATACTGACCTCCATCAGGTTGCAAATTAAAAATAATTTATATCTGCATCTAGCTCTGAAAAAATATTTGGCCTTCTAGCAGTGTGTGGGACTTTCTCTATTAGTCCATCTATACTGACCTCCATCAGGTTGCAAATTAAAAATAACTTTTTGTCTGCATCTAGCTCTGAAAAAATATTTGGCCTTCTAGCAGTGTGTGGGACTTTCTCTATTAGTCCATCTATACTGACCTCCATCAGGTTGCAAATTAAAAATAATTAATTTTTTATCTGCATCTAGCTCTGAAAAAATATCTGGCCTTCTAGCAGTGTGTGGGACTTTCTCTATTAGTCCAACTATACTGACCTCCATCAGGTTGCAAATTCAAAATATTTTTTCGTCTGCATCTAGCTCTGAAAAAATATTTGGCCTTCTAGCAGTGTGTGGGACATTCTCTATTAGTCCATCTATACTGACCTCCATCAGGCTGCAAATTAAAAATAATTTTTATCTGCATCTACCTCTGAAAAAATGTTTGGCCTTCTAGCTGTGTGTGGGACTTGTTCTATTAGTCCATCTATACTGACCTCCATCAGGTTGCAAACTGAACATAATTTTTTTCTGCATTTAGCTCTGAAAAAATATTTGGCCTTCTAGCAGTGTGTGGGACTTTCTCTATTAGTCCATTTATACTGACCTCCATCAGGTTGCAAATTAAAAATAATTTATATCTGCATCTAGCTCTGAAAAAATATTTGGCCTTCTAGCTGTGTGTGGGACTTTCTCTATTAGTCCATCTATACTGACCTCCATCAGGTTGCAAATTCAAAATAATTTTTTGTCTGCATCTAGCTCTGAAAAAATATTTGGCCTTCTAGCAGTGTGTGGGACTTTCTCTATTAGTTCATCTATACTGACCTCCATCAGGCTGCAAATTAAAAATAATTTTTATCTGCATCTACCTCTGAAAAAATATTTGGCTTTCTAGCTGTGTGTGGGACTTGTTCTATTAGTCCATCTATACTGACCCCCATCAGGTTGCAAACTGAATATAATTTTTTTCTGCATCTAGCTTTGAAAAAATATTTGGCCTTCTAGCAGTGTGTGGGACTTTCTCTATTAGTCCATCTATACTGACCTCCATCAGGTTGCAAATTAAAAATAATTTATATCTGCATCTAGCTCTGAAAAAATATTTGGCCTTCTAGCAGTGTGTGGGACTTTCTCTATTAGTCCATCTATACTGACCTCCATCAGGTTGCAAATTAAAAATAATTTTTTGTCTGCATCTAGCTCTGAAAAAATATTTGGCCTTCTAGCAGTGTGTGGGACTTTCTCTATTAGTCCATCTATACTGACCTCCATCAGGTTGCAAATTCAAAATAATTTTTTGTCTGCATCTAGCTCTGAAAAAATATTTGGCCTTCTAGCAGTGTGTGGGACTTTCTCTATTAATCCATCTATACTGACCTCCATCAGGCTGCAAATTAAAAATAATTTTTATCTGCATCTACCTCTGAAAAAATGTTTGGCCTTGTAGCTGTGTGTGGGACTTGTTCTATTAGTCCATCTATACTGACCTCCATCAGGTTGCAAACTGAACATAATTTTTTTCTGCATTTAGCTCTGAAAAAATATTTGGCCTTCTAGCAGTGTGTGGGACTTTCTCTATTAGTCCATCTATACTGACCTCCATCAGGTTGCAAATTAAAAATAATTTATATCTGCATCTATCTCTGAAAAAATATTTGGCCTTCTAGCTGTGTGTGGGACTTTCTCTATTAGTCCATCTATACTGACCTCCATCAGGTTGCAAATTCAAAATAATTTTTTGTCTGCATCTAGCTCTGAAAAAATATTTGGCCTTCTAGCAGTGTGTGGGACTTTCTCTATTAGTTCATCTATACTGACCTCCATCAGGCTGCAAATTAAAAATAATTTTTATCTGCATCTACCTCTGAAAAAATAGTTGGCTTTCTAGCTGTGTGTGGGACTTGTTCTATTAGTCCATCTATACTGACCTCCATCAGGTTGCAAACTGAATATAATTTTTTTCTGCATCTAGCTTTGAAAAAATATTTGGCCTTCTAGCAGTGTGTGGGACTTTCTCTATTAGTCCATCTATACTGACCTCCATCAGGTTGCAAATTAAAAATAATTTATATCTGCATCTAGCTCTGAAAAAATATTTGGCCTTATAGCAGTGTGTGGGACTTTCTCTATTAGTCCATCTATACTGACCTCCATCAGGTTGCAAATTAAAAATAATTTTTTGTCTGCATCTAGCTCTGAAAAAATATTTGGCCTTCTAGCAGTGTGTGGGACTTTCTCTATTAGTCCATCTATACTGACCTCCATCAGATTGCAAATTCAAAATAATTTTTTGTCTGCATCTAGCTCTGAAAAAATATTTGGCCTTCTAGCAGTGTGTGGGACTTTCTCTATTAATCCATCTATACTGACCTCCATCAGGCTGCAAATTAAAAATAATTTTTATCTGCATCTACCTCTGAAAAAATATTTGGGCTTCTAGCTGTGTGTGGGACTTGTTCTATTAGTCCATCTATACTGACCTCCATCAGGTTGCAAACTGAATATAATTTTTTTCTGCATCTACCTCTGAAAAAATATTTGGGCTTCTAGCTGTGTGTAGGACTTGTTCTATTAGTCCATCTATACTGACCTCCATCAGGTTGCAAACTGAATACAATTTTTTTCTGTATCTACCTCTGAAAAAATATTTGGGCTTCTAGCTGTGTGTGGGACTTGTTCTATTAGTCCATCTATACTGACCTCCATCAGGTTGCAAATTGAATATAATTTTTTTCTGCATATAACCCAGCCAATAGTTTTGGCCTAATACCACAGTTTGGCCACTCAGCTCTGCTCGGTTCCCATCCATTGTTTTTTTGTGCAAACAACTCCAGAGTTGTGAATTAGTTAACCACCAAAATGAGTGGAAAAAGGCCTGCTGCTGGTGGAAAGGGGAATAGGCGTGTTGGGAAGGGGAAAAAAGGTTGTGTCCGTGGGGTAGGTGTTAAAGCAACAGTAACATCTGCAGAAGAAAGACCATCTTCCAGCCAAACTAAAATGTCTACTTCTTTTAGCGGACAATGTGATAAGATCCCTTTCTTACAGCCACGCCAATCGCTACAAATTCCAGATGAGGCACAAAAACAGCAGGTGCTTCAACGGATATCAAATGCTCCTTTAAGTGGGCTCTCCTCCACATCAACTTCAACATCACAAATACTCCAGTCCTCAAAGGTGTCACCCCAATCGCACTTGCTTCCTCACAGCTCCCAAATCTCCAGCTGCCCGTCTGAGTATGAGGTAGAACAGATGGTTGAGTCTGCAGAGCTGTTTACTCATACTATAGCCTGGGAATCAGAGGTCGACACCAGCTCTTCTGTGAATCCAGACAAGGAAATGATCTGCATTGATGCCCAGAATCTTTATGAGTCGGATCCAGGACCAGACACAGAAGGTTCTGACCATAATGTAGACCCTCATTCCCAAACTGTAACTCCTGTTGGTGGAGACAATGAGGAAGACGATGATGAGACTCAAATACCTGATTGGAGCGACAACTTTAGTTTTTTGTCAGGGCAGGAACAGGTTGGCTCTGAGGACGACGGGTGTGATAACACACAGGGTGATGATGATGAGGTTGGAGATCCAACTTACTGTCAACCCACAGTCAGCCAAGAGATGAGGTCAGCAGAGGAGGTGGAGGAAGATGCTAGTGACGACGAGGTCAGGTTGCGCCTTCCTGGACAGAGACGTAGTACTGGAAGCACGTCAACAACTGCATCCTCAAACACAACTCTGCCTCTAACCACAAGTCGTGGTGGCTCTTCAGGTCGCATGGGTGCTAAGCCTTGCATAGCCTGGGCATTTTTTCAGATCGATAAAGATGACCCAACTCGTGTTATCTGTAACATTTGTCAGCAAAAGCGAAGTAGAGGCCAAAAAATACATAGTTTGAGTACTTCATGCATGAACCGGCACATGGACATGAAGCATAAGTTGCAGTGGGAAGCTCAGTGTGCTACAATGCGGCCTAGCCGGCCGGGCCAACCACCTTCTGTCATATCTTGTGCATCCGCGGCCTCTTCATCCTCTGTGACTGGGGGAACTGCAGTCACACCTGTTTTGGGGCGCAGACCTGCCACCTCTTTACCCGCAACAGCCAGCGTGATTGGCAGGTCATCATTTTCTTTGGAGGTGGTAACACCAGCTGGTGATGAGCGCTGTCCTACATCGATAGCACCACCTTTGGATCAAGGCAACCTAACATGTCTGCCTGCATCTTCCTCACAGACCGGCAGTTTGCCGGGGACACCCTTATCAACCCCGTCTAAGCACAATAGCCAGCCCTCGGTCCCTCAGATGTGGACAAGTAAAAGACCATTTCCTCCTAGCCATGAGAAAGCTAAGAGGTTGAATTTCACCATCTGCAAGCTCTTGGCTACAGAAATGCTGCCTTTCCGCCTGGTGGACACAGAGGATTTTCGAGACCTTATGTCCGTCGCAGTGGCCCCGTACCAGATGCCCAGTCGGCACTACTTCTCAAAGAAAGGTGTGCCTGCGCTCCACCAGCATGTCGCACACAACATCACCGCTTCTTTGAGAAACTCTGTGTGTGACAGGGTGCATTTCACCACAGACACTTGGACGAGTAGGCATGGACAGGGGCGTTACATGTCGCTGACTGGGCACTGGGTAACTATGGTGACAGCAGGACAAGGGGCTGCTGTCCAAGTCTTGCCGTCCCCACGAGTTGTGCGTCAATCCTCTTTATGTCAAAGTTCCTCCACTGCTTCTGCCTCCTCAACCTCCTCTCAGTCTTCCACCTGCACCCAAAGCCTGTCTGGTCATGCCACAAGCTTTCTAACTGCGCAGAAGGGATCCTGCACACCTCCTTACTATGCTGGCAGTAGGGCTCAACGTCATCAGGTGGTTTTTACTTTGAAATGTCTGGGAAATGTGAGTCACACAGCTGAGGAGTTGTGGTCAGCTCTGGAGAACCAATTTCATGAATGGTTGTCTCCACTGGACCTGAAACCAGGGAAGGCCGTGTGCGACAATGCTGCAAACCTGGGTGCGTCCTTTCGCCGGGGCAATGTCACACACGTGCCTTGTATGGCTCACGTGTTGAACCTGGTTGTCCAGCAATTTTTAGCCCACTATCCCAGACTAGATGGCCTTCTGCAGAGGGCACGGTCGCTGTGTGCTCACTTCCGCCATTCGCATCCCGCAGCTCAGCGACTTACATCTCTACAGAAGTCGTTGGGCCTGCCACTTCACCGGCTAAAATGCGATGTGCCTACCCGGTGGAATTCAACTCTGCACATGTTGCAGCGACTGTGGCAGCACCGACAAGCCCTGGTGCAATATGTTCTGACGTATAGCCTGGGCCAACGAGATCCAGAGGTGGGGCAAATCACGCTGGAGGAGTGGTCTCAGATCAGGGACCTATGCACCCTTCTGCACAGTTTTGAAATGGCGACGAAGATGTTTAGTGCTGACGATGCCATTATCAGCATGACTATTCCGGTGATTTACATGCTGGAGCACATGTTAAACAGAATTCGGAGTCAGCTGGTGGCACAAGAGGAGGTGGAGGAAGTAGAGGAGGAGGAGTTGTATGCGGAAGGGCTAACATCTGCAAGGTCCAGACGGTCGGCAGCACCAAGGCGGCAGGCATGTGAGGGTGGGGGAGATGGTTTTACCAGGGCGCATGGTAGCAGCCAAACTAGTGAGGAAGGTGCAGGAGCCCAGGAAGAAGTGGAGGACGAACTGATGGAAGACTCATCAGATGAGGGAGACCTTGATCACATTTCTGTTGTGTGAAGTTGGGGGGAGAGGACAGAGGAAGGAAGCATGATTGTTACCTCGCCACCAACACAACAGGGACTTGGTGCTCCTGGATGCGCAACACACATGAGTGCCTTCTTGCTGCACTACCTGCAACATGACCCTCGAATTGTGAGAATTAGAAATAATCCTGACTACTGGGTTGCCACACTGTTAGATCCCCGGTACAAAAGTAAATTTGCAGAAATTATTCCTGCCATAGAAAGGGATGCACGCATGCAGGAGTATCAGCAGAGACTGTTGCAGAATCTTACATGTGCTTTTCCACAAAACACCAGTGGTGCACGTAGTGAATCTCACACCGTCAAGTGTTCAGCACTCAAACCGTAACAGAACCACAGTATCTGCTGGTAACATCAATTTTGCGGAATCATTTCACCACTATTTTAGCCCATCCTTTGCAAGGCCACAGGAGACAAGAAGTCTGACACATAGTCAACGCCTAGAGACGATGGTACAGGAGTATCTCTAAGTAAACATTGAAGCCATGACTGTGTCACTGGACCCTTGCTCTTTTTGGGCTTCCAATCTGGATAAATGGCCGGAGCTAGCCACTTACGCCTTGGAGATCTTGTCATGCCCCGCAGCCAGCGTTCTGTCTGAACGTGTGTTCAGCGCTGCTGGTGGTGTGCTGACAGATAAGCGCACGCGGCTCTCCACTGATAATGTAGACAGACTCACGTTCATAAAGATGAACAAATCATGGATCCGAAACGACTTTTCTACCCCTGTGTCATCCTGGGGAGAGTAAAAGCTTGATGATTGGTTAAAATCACCCTACCAACCGTTTTAAGCTTTCAAATTACTAATCATGTTTATCTGTATCTTGGCTGGAAAATAATTTGGGCTTTGTAGCAGTGTGCAGCACTGATTCTATTAGGCCATCTATAATAAGCTCCACCAGATTTAAAATTACTAATCATGTTTATCTGTATCTTGACTGGAAAATAATTTGGGCTTTGTAGCAGTGTGCAGCACTGATCCTATTAGGCCATCTATACTAAGCTCCACCAGATTTAAAATGAATAATAATTTTTAGCTGCATCTAGCCCGGAAAATAATTTTGGGGCTCCGAGATGCGCAAGACACATAAGTGCCTTCTTGCTGCACTACCTGCAACATGACCCTCATATTGTCAGAATTTGAAGTAATCATGACTACTGGGTTGCCACACTCTTAGATCCCCCAAACTTTTCGATCAACCTTTTCATTTTAATAAAGACCAAAAAAATGGTCATTTTTGAAATTATAAGCATTAGCAGGTTATTAGAAACTGAAATCAAACAGTTTTCAACTCAAAACTTTATTCTAGGTGATGTTACATTTTCACATAGGACCCCTTGTTCGAAAGGAGCTTCTGAACTCTCTCGTCCATTGAATTTGTCAGGTTTTGGATGGTTTCTGCTTCAATTGTTTTGCATGAGGACAGAATACCCTCCCAGAGCTGTTCCTTAGATGTGAACTGCCTCCCGCCATCATAGACACTCCTTTTGATGATGCTCCAGAGGTTCTGAATGGGGTAGAGGTCAGGGGAGCATGGGGGTCACACCATAAGTTTGTCCCCTTTTATGCCCATATCAGCCAGAGATGCAGATGTTTTATGTGCAGCATGAGATGGTGCATTATCATGCAAAAAAATGATCTTGCTGTGAAATACACGGTTCTTCTTCTTGAACCATGGCAGGAAGTGCTGTTTGAGAAAATTCACATACATTATGGAGTTCATCTTTAGCGCCTTCAGGGATCCTAAAGGGGCCGACAATCTCTCTCCCCATGATTCCAGCCCAAAACATTACTCCACCTCCTCCTTGTTGGCGCTGTAGCCATGTTTGCGTGGGGTGTCCATCAACCAGCCATCCTCCATTCCATCCATCTGGACCATCGAGTGCTGAACGGCACTCATCCGTGAACAAAACAGTTTTGAAATCAGTCTTCATGTAATGTTTGGCCCACTGGAGCCGTTTCTGCTTGTGTGAAGTGGATAGAGGAGGTCGACAGGATGGCGTATGCACAGCTGCAAACCTCTGAAGGACCCTGCATCTTGTTGTTCGGGGGACGTTGGAGGCACCAGCAGCTTCAAAAACTTGTCTGCTGCTATGACAAGGCTTTTTTGCCGCTGCTCTTTTAACCTGACGTAATTGCCTGTAGGAAAGAGTCCTCAATTTGCCCTTATCAGCACGCACACGTGTGTACTGTGAATCAGCTACATACTTCTTGATTGCCAAGACACTTCATCCTGATCATCGCACAATGTTGATTGTAGTCATGCCTTGACCTAAACACTCCACAATTTGTTGCTTCTCAGCAGCCGACACATCCTTTTTCTTTCCCATTTTGGCAGAAAATGTAGGCTGCTTAATAATGTGAGACAGCCTTCTTAAGTAGTCTTGCCTTTCATTGGACACACCTGCCAAACTAATTAGCACAGGTGTCTGCAATTGCTTACAGTGATATAAAGAGCCCTGACACACATCACCATCAATGAGTTTAACTGACAAACAAACAAATTCTTCCCTTATCACTCCTAAACACTTTTTGCATAATAATTTGGAACACAGTGTACATGTGCTTTTCCACAAAACACCAGTGGTTCACGTAGTGAATCTTACAGTTCTAACTTGCCAACCGTGGTCTGTATGGAGTTGTTCAATAAAGGGCCCAAAATTAAGATAACATAGATGGGAGAGGTCTCTATGAATAGGAATTCCTAAGTATTTGATACCCTGTGAGGGCCAGGCAAAGGGAAAGTTGGACTGGATGGAATGCTATATGGATTTGGGGAGGGAGACATCGAGGGCCTCAGACTTCGCTGCATTGATTTTAAAATTTGACCATGTAACAAAGTGATCTATTTCAGCCATAACAGCATGGATGGATATATGTGATTGAGTGATATATACTAGGACATCATCAGCAAATAGAGAGCACTTGTACTCGGTGCCTCCCACCTCAATCCACCTAATATTGGGGTTATGGCGAATTGATGAGAGCAGGTGCTCCGTCACTAGGATGTATAAGAGAGGGGACAGAGGACATCCCTGCCTTGTCCCATTGGTGATTGTGAAAGGTGATGAAAATGTTATGATGCACCCCCTGGGCTTGGGACACCCGGAGCCGGACCCTTTTTGGTGGATGCTGTTAAAACCAATGGCAGGCAAACAAAAACACATAGAAACACATAGAAAACACCTTCAAAGGTGTCCAACAGCTGACAAACTGCTCAGAAGACACAACTAACACATGGAAAAGTGACAAGTACATATAGTCATGCGAAAAGAAAAGAAGTGGAGGAGTAAAAGGAGGGGGAGACACAGATATAGGCATGTCATGCCCTTCTAAAATCCAAAAAGTGAGAAGCCGACACGTTCAGTCCGCTCCTGCCCGTGCCACATCCGCGTCGCCGGGTTTGTGCCAGAGCCGCGGTGAACCCTGACGGCCAGCCCCCCTCTCCCAATACTGGTGCCTGTCCGCTGGTGGGTCGAGCGAGCCCCCCTGTGGTGGAGGCAGCTCTAAGCTTTTTAATTTAAATTGTCTCTCTAATTTGAATGAATACACTTTAAATCCATTTACAAGGATCTATTGGAGGGCAAGTCTCATGCCAGCAGCCGCGTAATTCCAGCTCCAGTAGCGTCCACTAAAGCTGCTGCAGTTAAAAAGCTTTTATAAGGATCGAGCTCGGCTGTCCACCGCAAGGCATCCTACTGCCAGTCTCAGCCCCTATGCCTTGGGGTGCCTCCTGATGCTCTTCACTGAGTATCCCGTGGTCCCGAAGCATTTCCTTTGAAAAAATTAAGTGTCCAAACTACAGGTGGTGTAGCTTGCTTAACAGCCGGGATAATCCGCTGACTAGCAGACACTGCTACTAGGCACAAAGTATTTCCTGGGCTAGATGCAGTTAAAAATTTGTAATTAGATACTCTCGTTGGATGCTGAGAAAGCATTCCATAGAGTCTCCTGGCACGCCATATATGATTCTCTTAAAAAGCTTGGGGTAGGGGTCTAGGGGACCCTTTTATAGCCAAAATCACGGCCCTGTATCGCAATACGTCACCTAGGCTGAAGATGAATGGAACTGTAGCACCCTGAGGGCTCGGTTGCTACAGAGGTATTGCACCTCACCCAGAGGTGTGATATCTCACTCTCAGGTAAGGATGTAGTGTGGATCAGGACCCGACACCTGCATGCATTACACCACATTGCCGTGGGGCAGGGCGACCAATATGCCCCTGAGATGGGCACGACAGTCCCTGTCCCTGGCTGAAGTGGGGGGAGGGAACACTGAGGAAGGGGAACCCTGTAGTGCAGGAGCAGGGAGGAAGCAGTTCCTGGGTGCATTGAGAAGGGAGTATAAAAGGTGGGCACCATCTTAGTTCAGTGCAGAGAAGTCTGAGCAGAAGTGGCAGGGAGCAGGGGCTCTGCATGAGCTCTGCTCCGGAGGCAGGCCTAGTAACAGAGGCCCAGGCCTGGAAGAGGGAGAAGGAAGGAAGAGGAGCGGAGAAGGCTCTAGGAACGAGGAACGAAGGAATCCCAGGGGTGCGGATGGGCGAGTCGCCACCGCACGCCCGAATCCACCTGAGTGGAGGGGTCAGGCCAAAGGGGGAGACCGGTCCCCGAAACTAGTGGAGGCAGGAAACGACCCTCAGCTAGAAACAGGAGGCTGTGACATTTTATGTGGCGCAGCCCCTCGCTACACCCGCTAGGAAGGCACCACATAGGGTCAGGGAAACTGGCGACAAGTTTACCAAGAGGAGGCCCGAGGCAGCCGGACAGAAGGGTTGGTAAGAAAGGCCAGACAAAGGACACACAAAGGGGGTCCTGTGAAGCGCTCCAAAGTTATCTGGGAGTTGTCTGAGCCCCTCACCTGGTGAGCACAGTACGACGTGGGCAGCCGTTACCTGCAGACGTGGTCTGGATAATAAGAACTGTGAGTAAAGGCCCTGGACTGCATCACTGACTCCGTGTCGTTACTGCTGCTGCCCTGCACCATCACCCCCATCCTCCGCATACACTGCCCTGAGGCTATACTCCTCCCGTGGGGAGTTATGCTACGCTCTGCTGCACCCACAACACCAGCCTCAGCGGTCTGCCCTGGAGCGGTGGTTCACTCTGACCGCAATCCACGGGTGGCGTAGTCGGACATTTAAACATCAAAACCACATAAATAGTTCCGCCACTGGTTTGACCGCCCTGAGCCACGGAACCGGGTCGCCGCCACGGAGACAACAACCACCAGCATCCACCAAAAAGGGTCCGGCTCCGGGTGTCCCAAGGCCCAGGGGGCGCATCAGAACATTTTCATCACCTTTCACAATCACCAATGGGACAAGGCAGGGATGTTCTCTGTCCCCTCTCTTATACATCCTAGTGACGGAGCACCTGCTCTCATCAATTCGCCATAACCCCAATATTAGGTGGATTGAGGTGGGAGGCACCGAGTACAAGTGCTCTCTATTTGCTGATGATGTCCTAGTATATATCACTCAATCACATATATCCATCCATGCTGTTATGGCTGAAATAGATCACTTTGTTACATGGTCAAATTTTAAAATCAATGCAGCGAAGTCTGAGGCCCTCGATGTCTCCCTCCCCAAATCCATATAGGATTCCATCCAGTCCAACTTTCCCTTTGCCTGGCCCTCACAGGGTATCAAATACTTAGGAATTCCTATTCATAGAGACCTCTTCCATCTATGTTATCTTAATTTTGGGCCCTTTATTGAACAACTCCATACAGACCACGGTTGGCAAGTTAGAACTGTAAGATTCACTACGTGAACCACTGGTGTTTTGTGGAAAAGCACATGTACATTGTGTTCCAAATTATTATGCAAAAAGTGTTTAGGAGTGATAAGGGAAGAATTTGTTTGTTTGTCAGTTAAACTCATTGATGGTGATGTGTGTCAGGGCTCTTTATATCACTGTAAGCAATTGCAGACACCTGTGCTAATTAGTTTGGCAGGTGTGTCCAATGAAAGGCAAGACTACTTAAGAAGGCTGTCTCACATTATTAAGCAGCCTACATTTTCTGCCAAAATGGGAAAGAAAAAGGATGTGTCGGCTGCTGAGAAGCAACAAATTGTGGAGTTTTTAGGTCAAGGCATGAATACAATCAACATTGTGCGATGATCAGGATGAAGTGTCTTGGCAATCAAGAAGTATGTAGTTGATTCACAGTACACACGTGTGCGTGCTGATAAGGGCAAATTGAGGACTCTTTCCTACAGGCAATTACGTCAGGTTGAAAGAGCAGCGGCAAAAAGCCTTGTCATAGCAGCAGACAAGTTTTTGAAGCTGCTGGTGCCTCCAACGTCCCCCGAACAACAAGATGCAGGGTCCTTCAGAGGTTTGCAGCTGTGCATACGCCATCCTGTCGACCTCCTCTATCCACTTCACACAAGCAGAAACGGCTCCAGTGGGCCAAACATTACATGAAGACTGATTTCAAAACTGTTTTGTTCACGGATGAGTGCCGTGCAGCGCTCGATGGTCCAGATGGATGGAGTGGAGGATGGCTGGTTGATGGACACCCCACGCAAACACGGCTACAGCGCCAACAAGGAGGAGGTGGAGTAATGTTTTGGGCTGGAATCACGGGGAGAGAGATTGTCGGCCCCTTTAGGATCCCTGAAGGCGCTAAAGATGAACTCCATAATGTATGTGGATTTTCTCAAACAGCACTTCCTGCCATGGTTCAAGAAGAAGAACCGTGTATTTCACAGCAAGATCATTTTTTTGCATGATAATGCACCATCTCATGCTGAACATAAAACATCTGCATCTCTGGCTGATATGGGCATAAAAGGGGACAAACTTATGGTGTGACCCCCATGCTCCCCTGACCTCTACCCCATTCAGAACCTTTGGAGCATCATTAAAAGGAGTGTCTATGATGGCGGGAGGCAGTTCACATCTAAGCAACAGCTCTGGGATGGTATTCTGTCCTCATGCATAACAATTGAAGCAGAAACCATCCAAAACCTGACAAATTCAATGGACGAGAGAGTTCAGAAGCTCCTTTCGAACAAGGGGTCCTATGTGAAAATGTAACATCACCTAGAATAAAGTTTTGAGTTGAAAACTGTTTGATTTCAGTTTCTAACAACCTGCTAATGCTTATAATTTCAAAAATGACCATTTTTTTGGTCTTTATTAAAATGAAAAGGTTGATCGAAAAGTTTGGGGGATCTAAGAGTGTGGCAACCCAGTAGTCATGATTACTTCGAATTCTGACAATATGAGGGTCATGCTGCAGGTAGTGCAGCAAGAAGGCACTTATGTGTCTTGCGCATCTCGGAGCCCCAAAATTATTTTCCGGGCTAGATGCAGCTAAAAATTATTATTAATTTTAAATCTGGTGAAGCTTTAGTATAGATGGCCTAATAGGATCAGTGCTGCACACTGCTACAAAGCCCAAATTATTTTCCAGTCAAGATACAGATAAACATGATTAGTAATTTTAAATCTGGTGGAGCTTATTATAGATGGCCTAATAGAATCAGTGCTGCACACTGCTACAAAGCCCAAATTATTTTCCAGCCAAGATACAGATAAACATGATTAGTAATTTGAAAGCTTAAAACGGTTGGTAGGGTGATTTTAACCAATCATCAAGCTTTTACTCTCCCCAGGATGACACAGGGGTAGAAAAGTCGTTTCGGATCCATGATTTGTTCATCTTTATGAACGTGAGTCTGTCTACATTATCAGTGGAGAGCCGCGTGCACTTATCTGTCAGCACACCACCAGCAGCGCTGAACACACGTTCAGACAGAACGCTGGCTGCGGGGCATGTCAAGATCTCCAAGGCGTAAGTGGCTAGCTCCGGCCATTTATCCAGATTGGAAGCCCAAAAAGAGCAAGGGTCCAGTGACACAGTCATGGCTTCAATGTTTACTTGGAGATACTCCTGTACCATCGTCTCTAGGCGTTGACTATGTGTCAGACTTCTTGTCTCCTGTGGCCTTGCAAAGGATGGGCTAAAAAAGTGGTGAAATGATTCCGCAAAATTGATGTTACCAGCAGATACTGTGGTTCTGTTACGGTTTGAGTGCTGAACACTTGACGGTCCCACGGTTGGCAAGTTGGAACTGTGAGATTCACTACGTGCACCACTGGTATTTTGTGGAAAAGCACATGTAAGATTCTGCAACAGTCTCTGCTGATACTCCTGCATGCGTGCATCCCTTTCAATGGCAGGAATAATTTCTGCAAATTTACTTTTGTACCGGGGATCTAACAGTGTGGCAACCCAGTAGTCAGGATTATTTCTAATTCTCACAATTCGAGGGTCATGTTGCAGGTAGTGCAGCAAGAAGGCACTCATGTGTGTTGCGCATCCAGGAGCACCAAGTCCCTGTTCTGTTGGTGGCGAGGTAACAATCATGCTTCCTTCCTCTGTCCTCTCCCCCCAACCTCGCACAACAGAAATGTGATCAAGGTCTCCCTCATCTGATGAGTCTTCCATCAGTTCGTCCTCCACTTCTTCCTGGGCTCCTGCACCTTCCTCACTAGTTTGGCTGCTACCATGCGCCCTGGTAAAACCATCTCCCCCACCCTCACATGCCTGCCGCCTTGGTGCTGCCGACCGTCTGGACCTTGCAGATGTTAGCCCTTCCGCATACAACTCCTCCTCCTCTACTTCCTCCTCCTCCTCTTGTGCCACCACTTGACTCCGAATTCTGTTTAACATGTGCTCCAGCATGTAAATCACCGGAATAGTCATGCTGATAATGGCATCGTCAGCACTAAACATCTTCGTCGCCATTTCAAAACTGTGCAGAAGGGTGCATAGGTCCCTGATCTGAGACCACTCCTCCAGCGTGATTTGCCCCACCTCTGGATCTCGTTGGCCCAGGCTATACGTCAGAACGTATTGCACCAGGGCTTGTCGGTGCTGCCACAGTCGCTGCAACATGTGCAGAGTTGAATTCCACCGGGTAGGCACATCGCATTTTAGCCGGTGAAGTGGCAGGCCAAACGACTTCTGTAGAGATATAAGTCGCTGAGCTGCGGGATGCGAACGGCGGAAGTGAGCACACAGCGACCGTGCCCTCTGCAGAAGGCCATCTAGTCTGGGATAGTGGGCTAAAAATTGCTGGACAACCAGGTTCAACACGTGAGCCATACAAGGCACGTGTGTGACATTGCCCCGGCGAAGGGCCGCACCCAGGTTTGCAGCATTGTCGCACACGGCCTTCCCTGGTTTCAGGTCCAGTGGAGACAACCATTCATGAAATTGGTTCTCCAGAGCTGACCACAACTCCTCAGCTGTGTGACTCACATTTCCCAGACATTTCAATGTAAAAACCGCCTGATGACGTTGAGCCCTACTGCCAGCATAGTAAGGAGGTGTGCAGGATCCCTTCTGCGCAGTTAGAAAGCTTGTGGCATGACCAGACAGGCTTTGGGTGCAGGTGGAAGGTCAAGAGGAGGTTGAGGAGGCAGAAGCAGTGGAGTAACTTTGACATAAAGAGGATTGACGCACAACTCGTGGGGACGGCAAGACTTGGACAGCAGCCCCTTGTCCTGCTGTCACCATAGTTACCCAGTGCCCAGTCAGCGATATGTAACGCCCCTGTCCATGCCTACTCATCCAAGTGTCTGTGGTGAAATGCACCCTGTCACACACAGAGTTTCTCAAAGAAGCGGTGATGTTGTGTGCGACATGCTGGTGGAGCGCAGGCACAACTTTCTTTGAGAAGTAGTGCCGACTGGGCATCTGGTACTGGGGCACTGCGAAGGACATAAGGTCTCGAAAATCCTCTGTGTCCACCAGGCGGAAAGGCAGCATTTCTGTAGCCAAGAGCTTGCAGATGGTGAAATTCAACCTCTTAGCTTTCTCATGGCTAGAAGGAAATGGTCTTTTACTTGTCCACATCTGAGGGACCGAGGGCTGGCTATTGTGCTTAGATGGGGTTGATAAGGGTGTCCCCGGCAAACTGCCGGTCTGTGAGGAAGATGCAGGCGGACATGTTAGGTTGCCTTGATCCAAAGGTGGTGCTATCGATGTCGGACAGCGCTCAACACCAGCTGGTGTTACCACCTCCAAAGAAAATGATGACCTGCCAATCACGCTGGCTGTTGCGGGTAAAGAGGTGGCAGGTCTGCGCCCCAAAACAGGTGTGACTGCTGTCCCCCCAGTCACAGAGGATGAAGAGGCCGCGGATGCACAAGATATGGCAGACCGTGGTTGGCCCGGCCGGCTAGGCCGCATTGTAGCACACTGAGCTTCCCACTGCAACTTATGCTTCATGTCCATGTGCCGGTTCATGCATGAAGTACTCAAACTATGTATTTTTTGGCCTCTACTTAGCTTTTGTTGACAAATGTTACAGATAACACGAGTTGGGTCATCTTTATCGATCTGAAAAAATGCCCAGGCTATGCAAGGCTTAGCACCCATGCGACCTGAAGAGCCACCACGACTTGTGGTGAGAGGCAGAGTTGTGTTTGAGGATGCAGTTGTTGACGTGCTTCCAGTACTACGTCTCTGTCCAGGAAGGCGCAACCTGACCTCGTCGTCACTAGCATCTTCCTCCACCTCCTCTGCTGACCTCATCTCTTGGCTGACTGTGGGTTGACAGTAAGTGGGATCTCCAACCTCATCATCATCACCCTGTGCGTTATCACACCCGTCGTCCTCAGAGCCAACCTGTTCCTGCCCTGACAAAAAACTAAAGTTGTCGCTCCAATCAGGTATTTGAGTCTTATCATCGTCTTCCTCATTGTCTCCACCAACAGGAGTTACAGTTTGGGAATGAGGGTCTACATTATGGTCAGAACCTTCTGCGTCTGGTCCTGGATCCGACTCATAAAGATTCTGGGCATCAGTGCAGATCATTTCCTCGTCTGGATTCACAGAAGCACTGGAGTCGACCTCTGATTCCCAGGCTATAGTATGAGTAAACAGCTCTGCAGACTCAACCATCTGTTCTACCTCATACTTAGACGGGCAGCTGGAGATTTGGGAGCTGTGAGGAAGCAAGTGCGATTGGGGTGACACCTTTGAGGACTGGAGTATTTGTGATGTTGAAGTTGATGTGGAGGAGAGCCCACTTAAAGGAGCACTAGATATCCGTTGAAGCACCTGCTGTTTTTGTGCCTCATCTGGAATTTGTAGCGATTGGCGTGGCCGTAAGAAAGGGATCTTATCACATTGTCCGCTAAAAGAAGTAGACATTTTAGTTTGGCTGGAAGATGGTCTTTCTTCTGCAGATGTTACTGTTGCTTTAACACCTACCCCACGGACACAACCTTTTTTCCCCTTACCTATTCCCCTTTCCACCAGCAGCAGGCCTTTTTCCACTCATTTTGGTGGTTAACTAATTCACAACTCTGGAGTTGTTTGCACAAAGAAACAATGGATGGGAACCGAGCAGAGCTGAGTGGCCGAACTGTGGTATTAGGCCAAAACTATTGGCTGGGTTAGATGCAGAAAAAAATTATATTCAATTTGCAACCTGATGGAGGTCAGTATAGATGGACTAATAGAACAAGTCCCACACACAGCTAGAAGCCCAAATATTTTTTCGGAGGTAGATGCAGAAAAATTTTTTATTCAGTTTGCAACCTGATAGAGGTCTGTATAGATGGATTAATAGAACAAGTCCCACACACAGCTATAAGCCCAATATTTTTTCAGAGGTAGATGCAGAAAAAAAATATATTCAGTTTGCAACCTGATGGAGGTCAGTATAGATGGACTAATAGAGAAAGTGCCACACACTGCTAGAAGGCCAAATATTTTTTCAGAGCTAGATGCAGACAAAAAATTATTTTGAATTTGCAACCTGATGGAGGTCAGTATAGCTGGACTAATAGAACAAGTCCCACACACTGCTAGAAGGCCAAATATTTTTTCAGAGCTAGATGCAGAAAAAAATTATATTCAATTTGCAACCTGATGGAGGTCTGTATAGATGGATTAATAGAACAAGTCCCACACACAGCTAGAAGCCCAAATATTTTTTCAGAGGTAGATGCAGATAAAAATTATTTTTAATTTGCAACCTGATGGAGGTCAGTATAGATGGACTAATAGATAAAGTCCCACACACTGCTAGAAGGCCAAATATTTTTTCAGAGCTAGATGCAGATAAAAATTATTTTTAATTTGCAACCTGATGGAGGTCAGTATAGATGGACTAATAGAGAAAGTAACACACACTGCTAGAAGGCCAAATATTTTTTCAGAGCTAGATGCAGATAAAAATTATATTCAATTTGCAACCTGATGGAGGTCAGTATAGATGGACTAATAGAACAAGTCCCACACACAGCTAGAAGCCCAAATATTTTTTCAGAGGTACTGTAGATGCAGATAAAAATTATTTTTAATTTGCAACCTGATGGAGGTCAGTATAGATGGACTAATACAACAAGTCCCACACACAGCTAGAAGCCCAATATTTTTTCAGAGGTAGATGCAGAAAAAAATATATTCAGTTTGCAACCTGATGGAGGTCAGTATAGATGGAGTAATAGAACAAGTCCCACACACAGCTAGAAGCCCAAATATTTTTTCAGAGGTAGATGCAGATAAAAATTATTTTTAATTTGCAACCTGATGGAGGTCAGTATAGATGGACTAATAGAGAAAGTCCCACACACTGCTAGAAGGCCAAATATTTTTTCAGAGCTAGATGCAGATAAAAATTATATTCAATTTGCAACCTGATGGAGGTCAGTATAGATGGACTAATAGAGAAAGTCCCACACACTGCTAGAAGGCCAAATATTTTTTCAGAGCTAGATGCAGATAAAAATTATATTCAATTTGCAACCTGATGGAGGTCAGTATAGATGGACTAATAGAACAAGTCCCACAAATAGCTAGAAGCCCAAATATTTTTTCAGAGGTACTGTAGATGCAGATAAAAATTATTTTTAATTTGCAACCTGATGGAGGTCAGTATAGATGGACCAATAGAGAAAGTCCCACACACTGCTAGAAGGCCAAATATTTTTTCAGAGCTAGATGCAGAAAAAAATTATATTCAGTTTGCAACCTGATGGAGGTCAGTATAGATGGACTAATAGAGAAAGTCCCACACACTGCTAGAAGGCCCCATATTTTTTCAGAGGTAGATGCAGAAAAAATTATATTCAGTTTGCAACCTGATGGAGGTCTGTATAGATGGATTAATAGAACAAGTCCCACACACAGCTAGAAGCCCAATATTTTTTCAGAGGTAGATGCAGAAAAAAATATATTCAGTTTGCAACCTGATGGAGGTCTGTATAGATGGATTAATAGAACAAGTCCCACACACAGCTAGAAGCCCAATATTTTTTCAGAGGTAGATGCAGAAAAAAATATATTCAGTTTGCAACCTGATGGAGGTCAGTATAGATGGACTAATACAACAAGTCCCACACACAGCTAGAAGCCCAATATTTTTTCAGAGGTAGATGCAGAAAAAAATATATTCAGTTTGCAACCTGATGGAGGTCTGTATAGATGGATTAATAGAACAAGTCCCACACACAGCTAGAAGCCCAATATTTTTTCAGAGGTAGATGCAGAAAAAAATATTTTCAATTTGCAACCTGATGGAGGTCAGTATAGATGAACTAATACAAGAAGTCCCACACACAGCTAGAAGCCCAATATTTTTTCAGAGCTAGATGCAGAAAAAAATTATATTCAATTTGCAACCTGATGGAGGTCAGTATAGATGGCTAATAGAATGATGCTATGCCCAAAAGATTCTACCTCACTAGGTGCAGTAAAAAAATTGGTATTCTATACACAGGTGGTATATCTTGCAACACAGATAGGCTACTCCACTGACTAACACACTCTGCAATAGGCCAAAAAGGATTAGCTTTGCTAGATTCAGCCAAATGCTGTGAAAAAAACTTGCACAGCACTGGCACAGACCTGCCTGGCAAAAACTGATAGGAACTGATGTAACCTAGTCCTGAAAAGGACTCCAATTACAATTAGTCTTTACTCCCACAATCTATCTATTTAAGAGCACAGACCTGCCTGATAAAAGTCGTAGGAAATGCTGTAACCTAGTCCTTAAAAGGACTGCAATCACAACTATTCCCTACTCCCAACCTATCTGTAGATTTGTGCGAAAATTGGCTTGAAATTAACAAGGTATAGCGCACACAGCAACAGCGGTGCCGTCTAACACGCAGCTGCAGCAGTGAGAAAATGGTGGCGACGGGGAAAATGGCTTGGTCTTATAGGGCAAGGACATGTGACATACACTGCCAATGACACATGCCCTTGCTTGTGTGAAAAAAGCACTTCGCTCCGTGTGTGCGCTGCTGATAGGCTGACAGATTGCACCTCCCCACTGTAAATGCAGGAAAGAGAAAAAAAAAATGGAGATCTTCATTGTTCCTGCAGAGATCCATCCCCTGCCCCTCCCCCCACCCCGCTGTACACTCAAACTGCGTATTAACATTAATTTTCATCATTATTGAGAAAAAATCCAGTTATGATTTTGGTGCACGAACAGTTATCGAACATAACCTCGAACAGCCGAATTTTTCTCAAATTGTTCGTGTTCGCCGAACGGCTCGAACACCGCCCAAAACAGCTCGAATTTGAGATTGGCGAACAGTTCGAGTAGAACAACGCTCATCTCTACTAATTAGCCTATGTGACAGTTCACACAAGAGATAGACTGGAAAAATCATAGCATGCACTAGTCTGGTCCTTTGTGACAGAGCAGACAAGTATATTTAAGAGAAGACAGCTCCTACAGCAGTCCGCGATGCGGAAGAGCACATGAGGCTGCATACAGAGCCAATCACATTTGCAAACTACAGACATGACTGGCACAATTTTTATTATGCCTTTCTGAACCGGAACCAAAAATGCTCAAAGTTTAGGAATCAGTATTTTAGAAATGTACATACTGTATATATATATATATATATATATATATATATATATATATATATATATATTTATTTATATTGTATTCACATAATACACAATTAACCTCTTAAGAAATAGTCTATTTTAGGAATTAAAGGGAATCTGTCAGCAGGATTTCAACCCCTCCCAAACTATTTATCTAGCAGCTGTAGAAATCAGTGCTTAAATCATTATGCAAATGAGGCTGAAGCTCTTTGAATGCTTGGAGTCACTTCCCAAAACTTTGTTACTCTGGCTCCATTCCCTGTCTAGTGCTGCTTTCTCCTGCTTGACTGACAGCTCCTTTGCTGTTTGACTTCAAGCAAAGGAACTGTCAGTTCCGCCGAAGAAGGCATCACTGGGAGGGAAATAGAGCCAGAGTGCTTCCACATGTCAAAGCACTTCGGTCTCATTTACATATCAATTTAAATACAAATTTCTTGGTAATGGAGGAATGGACTGGCTAATAAATGAATGACTAGACTTGTCTGTGCGAGACCTGCATGAACATATAAATAGTTTGAGGGGGGAATCCTGCTGACGGATTGTCTTTAAAGATCTTGCAATTTTTTTCATATTCCAAGAGGCATAATGTTTTTTTTTTATTAAGTTATATTAGAGCTTGTATTCTGTGTCTGTGGGAAGGGTTATATTTTCAAATGAAACATTTTGAAATGTGTACTATATAATGTATTAAAAATGTATATTGTTTTGGGGGTGTAAAACAAAACAGAAACTGTGCAATTTGAGGGGGTTTGTATTTCTTTCACAAGCCGGTGACCTCCACTTAGCAGCTGCTTGAGCAATTAATCACTGCTGACTTTCCATATTAAAGCCAAGGGTATATAGTGACTATTATATAAGCCAATCTTTATAAATATAAAAAAGCAGAAAAAAAATCTATGTAATAAATAAATAAATACATAGATGCATCGCATTGCTTGAATAACATGTATCAAAATATCAAAAACATATATGCAGTATTCCGAATGGCTATGAATCTGCAAACGCTCTTATAATAATATATTATAAGCCAAAAGAATACTAGCATATACTGTATATATCATCACATTGTAATAATTCCAAACAGGTAAAGTATCATAGTAAATGATTGCTCACACATCAATCTCATGTTACAGTATCAGGCTGATTATGCAAATGACACTCGGCTCAAAATCTGTCAGAGTTTGATCAGAGTGTAATCAGGTGCGGAAGAGACAGAGAAAGTAATTTCTCCATCTCCTCCATTGCCAGCGTTTGCGGTAATCGGACTGCACTTATATGGGTGAGTTCAATTCGATTCTTGGATGCCAAATTGGCATGAGAAAATAATCGCTGATTTGCACTGCCCTATAGTGTAACATTGGGCCGAGTGCTATCCAATAAAACATCGCATAGCACTCGGCTATGTTATACGGCAGTGTGAGCGAAGCCTAAAGATAATGTCATAAACATCACGCAGACAATGGAATATACAGCTCTGGCAAAAATTAAGAGATCACTCCAAAATTTTCAGTTTCTCTGATTTTTCTCTTTATAGATATATTTTTGAGTAAAATGTACATTGTTGTTTTAGTCTATAAACTACTGACAACATGTCTCCGAAATTCAAAGCTAAAAATTTTGTATTTATTTGCAGCAAATGATAAAGCGTCAAAATACTAAAAAAGAAATAGTGCTTTCAGACCTCAAATTACTCCTGTTTTAACTCAGGAAGAGTTCAGAAATCAATATTTGGTGGACTAACCATGATTTTTAATCACAGCTTTCATGCGTCTTGGCATGCTTTCCACCAGTCTTTCCATGCTTTCCAATAGAAAACTGTTCAGTGGTCTCTTAATTTTTGCCAGAGTTGTATATGCATTCAGGTATATGGAACAAAATAAGTAGGTAAGACAGGGCTGTTAATAAACCCATCATAAATGCCAGGAGCACTTCACACCAACTCCCCAATGTGCATTTTGCCTGCTTTGTTTCCTCAGGGTGTGTGGCTGCATTGGGTCCCGGTAGAGTATTATATATTCGGGCCATCATAGTCATCTGATATGACTCAACCAATAATTACGCCATATGCAGCGCATGCGCATCTAAGTCCATGGTCTCCAAACTCTTCCTCATTAGTCTCATCGCACCGTGCCTGCTTGGGGCAGGCAAACTTTTAAAGGGTGCTCGAAAAGTGATCAGCAATAGATAGCTGTTTGTTACATTTTTGCTCTGGCTAGAAGACTTTATAAGAAGTTGAAGAAGAAAATGAATTACTTCAATTGGAGACCTAACTGGTGAGTTACTGGATTTACCTGCACTGAATACATTATATACTACCTACAGATCTCCTGTGTATAATGTCATGAATGATCACTGTATTCCCTGTCCACTTACATTATATATTATATACAGTCTACAGAGCTTTTGTGTATAACTATCACTGGTGGTAATATCAGTGTTAGTACTGTGGTTTTTCTTAAAGGAGTTGTCCATTACTAGAACAACCCCTTCTCAATCTGAGTGTTTTCCCTCTTAATATAAAAACTAACCCATCTTCTGTGAATGCATCATTCCAGTAGTGTCGATACTCGCTCTCCTGGGCCTCATATGAGGTACTTACTTCACACGAGCCCTGCACCTGATCAGCGCCGACTTCACTGTCCCCACCTTCGGACGAACAAGTAATCAAGAGGAAGTCAGGGCTGTGGCTGCTCTGTCACTTCTTCTTGATTACTTACATGTCCGAAGGAGAGAGCAGTGAAGCCGGCGCTGAGTGGACACAGGGCTCATGTGACATAACAGCGCGAGTGCTGACTCTGCAGGAATGGCGCCAGTGCGAGAGGGGAGTATAAGTGTTTCTATTTTAATGGGGGCAAACACTCAGATTGAGAAGGAGTTGTCCTAGTAGTGGAAACCCCTTTAACGATCAGTATGGAGAAATTATTTGGGCGCTATTGTACACGCTAGTACTATGTGGTCATAATATTATGTGGCGGTATTTGTCCCTTGCATGTGGTATCATTGGTATATTAGTTTTGGTGTAATGGACTTTGTTTAATAACAGTGTTTCAATATGACCACCATCCAATGTAATGGTAATGGTGTGGCACCAGTATTTTGCCCTTGTGTAGTGATATTCGTCTTGATATAGTAAACGTTGCTCAGTAACGGTATGGTTATGATAATATTAGGTATTTGGTAAGTCTATGGCTTTTATTTAGAAGTATAAAAAAAAATCTTATTGCTGCATTTTCTATTATATTTATATTTTATTTGTATTTTTTTACAGTCTTAGAGGCTCGGGGAATGCTACTTAGGCACTTGAATTTGGCACATACCGGTGGAGGCGGGGGAGGGTCAGATCAAAATTTTGCTCTACTAAGGCCATGGTTTACATGCTTATATAATAATGCTTTTCTATTTGCTATACTTTGTATCAGCTTATACCTTTCATGCTTCACTCTTGAGAGCATTAAGCTTTCATTTTATATTGTTTGATAATAGTAGAAAATGTGTTGGCAAGTATCCAATTGTAGTAGGTGCATTAATATAGAATACAATTATTAATTCATAAAGATTCTCTGGTCAGAAGGTTTATAAATGCCTGCATTAAAGTCACTGAATGGAGAATCTAGCTATTCAAGCTAGAAAAAGAATGATTCCCAGGTGGAATAAAAGTGACCCTGAGGGGAAGCACTTGGAGCTATTCTCAACATAATAGAAGATGCTGGAGTTTCCTGAGCATCTATTTGTGGAGAAAACTATGATATGGAGAAAAATATTTGTTTATTTACTTTTTATTAAAATGTATAAATGTTATTTATTTATTTTATTTATTATGAATAATACATGCCTAACGTGGTAGGAAACAATCTGAGGTGCTTTAATAAAATTTATATCCAGTTGTATCTAGATAAGGGCATCCCCTGCTACTATATAAAGTGAGTTTACTGAGCTCTGGCCTGACTCAAATATCATGTAAAATTGCTTGTGAAAGTGTAACTAATAATTCTTGATTCAAATTCAATGGTGAGTAACACCATTGACCAGACTAGCCATCGGGAAAAATCTAGCAAATGCCATAGAATTCATCAACTTGCAAAACTATTAACAGTATTAGTGTCCTCATGGCTCCAATACTTTTATCAGCTAGAGAGGAGCACAGAGCCATTGGCTCCCTGCTCCACCAGTTACTCTGGCAAATCACAGGCTGCAGCCTGCTGGAGGTTAGCATCATTCAGGGACAAGCTGGAAGAGGAGGCTGCAGAGTACAAGCAGTTAGAATTAGGTGAGCATATTTTTTTTTTGTTTAATTATTATTATTATTATTATGACGCTTCAGAGTGCATGTGCCATCATAATGTGTATAAGAAGCTGTGGGGCCGTTAAACCATATACAGCTCTGGCAAAAATTAAGAGACCACTGCAAAATTTTTAGTTTCTCTGATTTTTCTCTTTACAGGTATATTTTTGAGTAAAATGTACATTGTTGTTTTAGTCTACAGACTACTGACAACATGTCTCCAAAATTCAAAGCTAAACATTTCGTATTTATTTGCAGCAAATGATAAAGCGTCAAAATACTAAAAAAGAAACAGTGCTTTCAGACCTCAAATTACTCATGTTTTAACTCAGGAAGAGTTCAGAAATCAATATTTGGTGGACTAACCATGATTTTTAATCACAGCTTTCATGCGTCTTGGCATGCTTTCCACAAGTCTTTCCATGCTTTTCAATAGAAAACTGTTCAGTGGTCTCTTAATTTTTGCCAGAGCTGTATATTGAACTATGGGTCTATCATACTATATTTGGGGAGCTGTGAGATGATCATGTTATATATAGGGAACTGTGGGGCCATCATACTGTATATAAGGAGCAATAGGGCCATCTTCTGAACTTCCGGACATGCGCAGTGTGCTCCTCTCAAGCCGGGAAGGATACACCTGGCTTCAGAGACGTAGTGATGCCGCCGGAATGAGCGGCACGCGTGAGCAGATTTTCATGAGCTGGTGATGACGCCACTCGTGCAAATTATGTTATTACACTCACAAGGGCATGATAACATGAAAAGAGGGCTGACTAATCTGGGGAACTAATGCCCCATTGACTAGTCAAAGCCCTCATTAGCATAGAAAAAGCAGAGGTTAAAAATGCTTCTTTAAAGCATTTATTTAGCTGAATTATGTCATACAGGGCTAGTTAGGCAGGGAGTTTAATAATACGTAACTGAATGTTGCTGGGTTGGAGGGCATGGGGGACCTGACAGGTCCCCTTTAAAAATCCCTCACCACACAGAAGTAATAGATGATGAAAACCATTCCTCTTCCTGAAGAACGATTCTTATTAAAAGAACTGAACTGAGGATGAAACCCGTATGCCCTGAAGAACGGGGACTTACCAGTAGACTCATGACGATGGTTATTCACCACAAATTCAGCTAGAGGTAAGTAAGTAACCCAATGTTCTGTCTCTACATAAGGCGATTGGAGGTGTAGCTGATATGTAAGATATATAAGGGATTTCACTATTTAACTATTGTCCTTAGAATATAGTCCGAAAACCTGTAATGTTAAAGGCATGTTAGCATGCAACAATAAACACTTAAACATATTGTTTCATATTCCATCTCTTCCTAGCCTGAATTGCCTTTTCTCGCTCCACCTTGGTCAGGACTCGCGCCCTGTCCTTTATGCGACGGAAGTCTGGGTTGGTCATGATCAGGGACAGGCTGGAGGGGTATTCGGAGGGCACGATTAGGTCCTGGATCAGGTCACTGATAATGATCCTTGTGACTCCGTGATGACGCAGGCGTGGCTTTACGACATCCATTCCTGAGCGCACGAGTCTTAAAAGAGTCAACTTCTGGTTGATCCGAGCATGCATTTCCTATGACTATCCACCCCTAGTCCAGTCCCTGAGCGTATGGGGTGTAGTCAGGACCATTACACTGTTGACACCCCTTGTGTACCCTTAAATTATCTCTGCCAAGCAGGAGTAGAATCTCGGTGTCCATAACCATAGGGGTAATAACGCTGGCTAGTTGCCTTAAGTGTGGTTGGTGAAATGCAGCTTCTGGGATAGGGATATAATCCCTATGGTCAGTTATTTGATCACATTCGATCAGCGTTGGTAAGGGTATTTCCTTGTCTCCATTGATGGGAGAAGTGATGAATCCTTCAGTCCTTCTGCCACTAGTCTCTATGCGGCCAGAGCAGGTATTCAGCTAGGGATCGGTTGCTCTGTTCATCAATGAGAGCATTAATTTTCACTGCCTTTTCTGGTTTGTCCTTCTCGGTAAACCCTGATTAGGTATATCTTGGCACAGCATTTGGTGCTCTGGCCCTCCCCTCAAGGATGAGCAGGAAACAGCTGTAGAAGAGTCTATGTGAATTTGCTGTTCCCCGCCATGGCTTAGAGTGGGACTAGTGGTGACTGTGGCCAGTGTGTCGCTGGTAGGTGGGGCTGGATGAATAGCTGAGGCACGTCTGTTGCTACAACTCTCTTCACACTTAATGGCAGATTTACAGTCTCAGGCCATATGTTCCAATGAGGTGCAGCATCTGAAACATAACCCAAGTTCACTGAGGATATGCTTGCGCTCCTGTATGGTTTTGGACCTAAATCCTCTGCACTCGTTCAGTGAGTGTGGTTTTTTATGAATGGGACATTCACAATTGAAAAACTTGTTTCCTGACGAGGTAGTATAATGTTTACCAGTAGGTTCTGCAGGTGGTGGCAGGTTAGCCTTTCTAACGCCGACATTGTTGTTAAAGCCTCTGTGTTTAGGTGTGACATTTTCATACCTTGATGATGCTGCTGGAGCTGCAGTGTTAAACTCCAGGAAATCGAAGCTGGGGTCATTCCTCATCTGGGCCTGTTCGTCGATGCAGAAATGGATAAATGGAGGAAAAGTGACATTGTGTGCTCTTTTGTATCTTGAGACCCATGCTGCCCACTTCTTTTGCAAGCTGTGTGGCAGCTTTGTGACGATTGGGTTCACTCCATGGGCAGTGTCCAGGTAACACAGTCCATACAAACGAAGGTCTCTTTTTGCGAGTTCCAATTCCATGAGCAGATCACTTAAGTCAAGAAGCATGTGGACTTCTTTAAGATTGATCTTTGGAATGGTCTCCAGTCTCTTGAATAAGGCCCTTTCAATGGCTTCAGCATTACCAAAGGTTCGTTCAAGTCTCTGCCAGGCAGCGAGACCTGCTCCTGTTTGTCCCACGTATACAGTCCTAAGGCTCTTGATAGGTTTGTAGACCCAACCATTTGATCATGAGATCAAGCTTCTGCTTCGCAGATAGATTGTGGTCGGCAATGGCAGCCTTGAAGGTTGCTTTTCAGGCTTTTCAGGCTCTGGAGTTCTTGGCGCGGTCGTCAAATTTCGAGAGACTGGTGTTGATTACCTCCCTGCTCACTATGAACCTGGCAAACTCAGACATGTCTGATTTTTTACTCCATGTTGCCGTATCAACTTGTGGTTCTCTTTGGGCGTATAAGCTGTCTGGCGTAAATGGGTGAGATGTTCCCGGGCAGAATGAAGTTGCTGCAGGTTTGAGCTGTGGTTTAGCCTCAGGAGGTTTTGATGACTGCAACTTGAGCTGTAGAAACAGACCAAAAAGCACCTTGTGGTCATCTTCCTGTATTAACTGTCATTGAGAGGGTACATAGGAGTGTTGGCTTTGAGTTTGTGCAGGTGCTTTGGGCGACACAGGCACCGCAGGTAGAGTTGAATTGGAAGTTTTAGTATTGTCAGCTTGAACAGTGCTGAAAATTGGGGGCACTGCAGATGACTGTTTCAGCACATAGTCACTGGTACGATCAACTGGGTCATCTTCTTCCTGTGGTGGTAGGCAAACTGGATCAAGCACTGTGACTAGTGCGATTTCTTCTTCCATCTCTGTCCGAAGAATCTTTATCTGAGCCTCTGCTTCTGCTCTTTCTCTTTTTGCCTGAGCCTCTACATCTGCTTTCTTGGCTTCTGCATCTGTCTCTGCTTTATTGGCTTCAGCTTCTGCATCTGCTTTCTTGGTTTCTGCATCTGCCTTTGCTTTTTTGGCTTCAGCTTCTGTGTCTGCCTCCTTTTTTGCGAAGAAACGTCTTATTTTGGATTCCTCTGCGTGTATGCGGGCTTCTAGTATTCTATCACTAAGGACTGAACTTCTTGAGCAAAATGATGTATATGACTGAGCAGAATGTTTAGATGAATTTTATCTATGTGATCTGGTTTCTTTGCATGGTCTCTGGGCAGTTATCCTAACTGGCAGTTTCCAAAGTGGCTTATGGAAATATCCCAGGAAATCCAGAAATGTAGTCTCATGTTGTATATTCTTCAGTGTTGCCATCACTTCTGATCTGACAATCTGTTTTATTCACAGGTATGTTTTCATTCTGCAATCTCATCCTGCATATTCATTGAACTCCCCATTCAAATCCGTGTCTGTATTGCTGATATGTTTTCATCCTGAAAATTCATCCTGCATATTCATTGAACTCCCCATTCAAATCTATGTCTGTATTGCTGTTAAGAGGTATAAATTTAGACGGCCTGGTCTCTGATCATGCATGGTCTCTGAGAAGTTATCCTAAGTGGCAGTTTCCAAAGTGGCTTATGGAAATATCCTGGAAATGTCCCAGAAGTGACCAGAAGGGATCATTCACTAAGGTGCCTGCTTTACTTCTTTTCTGTTTTATTTCACTTGATGATTTGTGGTCTGTCTGTCCTGTGTACGTTTGTATGTCTTGCATAGTAATGCCTGCTGAGGTCTCTTGCTAATTGCTTATTCAAGAAGACAAACTGGCCCTACATCCTAGCACATACTTCCAACATATCCAGATCTGGCTTAAAGAGAATACGTGTGCTGAGGCACTTGTGAAATTGATTCTATGTCCAAAATATTCAAGATGTCTGGCCAGATAAACATGGCAAGAGAAAAGATCAGGAGACGGGTCAGCTATGCCAGATATCCAAACAAACATGCTCTTTTTTTGGTTGCACTACAATATCTAATTTCCATATCTCTTTGCTTCATGTATGTCCTAACTGCTGTTTCCTTTCATCTCTACCGCCCTTATACACAGTCTCTACAGACTCTACACAGTCTCTCTACATCAGTCCACTCTCCTCCCCTCTCCCATGTACAACACTGAGGCCTTACTGACTTTTTTCACTCCCTCCTAACCATCCACGTACAAAACGCTCACATAAATCATTGAACCACCTGCTCTTTCTCTTCTGTCTCTTCCTCCTAGTTGCTGGTGTGGCGCCCCTGAGGGTTCAGTCGCCACAGAGGTACTGCACCTCACCCAGAGGTGCGGTGTCTCCCTTCTTTCAGGTAAGATGGGAGTGCTGAACGGAACCCCAAACACCTGCATCCAACACTACACTACTCTAGGCCGGCTGGAGGGGCAACATGTAGAGCGTAGCTGCTGAGCCCTGACCCTGGCTGGAGTGGGGAGAACCCAAAGGTAGGGGGAACCAATAGTGGGTGTGGGTGGAGGAAGTAGTTAGAGGGAGCACTTTAGTAGGAGTATAAACAGGGAAGCCATCTTACGGTGGCAGGTCAGTTCTAGGGAGCAGTTCAGAAGAACAGCTCGGGACAGTTCAGAAGAACAGTCCGGGAGCAGAGTCTCATTAGGAGATTTGCTCCGCAAGTAGGGCCAAGTGAGGAGGCCCAGGAGGGGAGCAGGGAGTAGGCTCCATTCTAGAAAGGATCCCAGGGGGTACAGCGCGTGCAGGACGGCACCCGTATGCCCCGCATCTGTCAGAAGACAGAGGGATCATTACAGCATTCTAATCCCCAGGAGGGTCAAGTAGGTCCCGGATCCGACATACAGGAAGGACTTCAGAGCACCAGAGCGTGGGCAGCGCAGAGCAGGAGGGAGAAGGACCTAGTGTGAAGACGGTCAAAATAGGAACACGAGAAAGTGGGGTTCTGCCAGGTATCCTCAAACTGCCTGAGGAAGGATTGAACCCCTGCCCAGTGAACGCAGCGCAACGTGGGAGGCCTGAACCTGTACGGTGCACCTGTGGACTGTCTGAAGAATTGTGAGTAAAACCTTGGATGACTGCACTGTATTGCCTCCGTTCATTCTTTCATCGGCGCCATTGTTCCCCCTGCACTACAATGCCCAGCGCAACCCACTCTCCCTCACTTCACTGCCTGAGGCCTGCTCCACCTGTGGGGAGCCGTTCCATCACAAGCTGCCCTAACATCTGCCTCAGAGGACTGTTGCAGAGCTGGTGATCCTCACCAAACACCAAGGGTGGCGTCACAAACTTTCCCAAATCCCCTATATATTTCCCCTTTTGAGTGACCGCCCTGGGCCACGGACCGGCCCAGTCACCGTGATATCCCCCGGCTACTGGAGGCCCGGCTGCCGAGTACCCCACGGCCCTGGGGGTGCTTCTCTGGCAACATCTCTCCCAACCCTGGGCCTCCACACACTAGTATACATAACTCTCATTCTGCTGCACACTTTGGAATTCGCTCTCAGCCCGCAATAAACTTCTCTACATCCAAGATTTCTTCCTTTCAAATTACCTTAACCTTCTGGCGATCACTGAAACATGGATCCAGCAGTCTGACACAACCGCCGCAGATGCTCTCTTGTATGATGGGCTACAATTTTAACATACCTCCAGAACTGAGAGCAGACAAGGTGGAGGTGTTGGTTTGCTCCTTTCACCACAATGTGCATTCCAGGTCATCCGCCCGGTTCCCTCACTGATGTTTCCTCCTTCCTTCGAAGTCCACACCAATAGACTCTTCAAGCCCTTCTCCCTGCGAGTGGCGGTTGTATATTGCCCTCCAGGACCCTCCCATCAGTTTCTGGATCACTTTGCCACCAGGCTTCCACACTTCCTATCCTGTGATATTCCCACTGTCATGGGGGATTTTAACATACCCATTGATAACCCGCTTTACCCATCTGCCTATCATTTTCTTTGTCTAACCGCCTCATTCGGCCTCTCTCAGCTTAATAATTCTCCTACGCATGAAGATGGAAATACTCGGAACCTGGTATTCTCACTACTCTGCTTTCTGAATGACTTTACTAACTCTTCTCTACCACTCTCTGACCACAACCTTCTTTCCTTCTCTGTCAAGAACAGTCTTAGCACCCAGGACACCCCCACTTACCATACACACAGAAATCTACATGCCATTAATACCCAGCAACTTATGAACAACCTACAGTCATCTTTAGCCCCCATCCTCTCCCTCTTCTGTCCAGACTCAGCATTGTCACACTAAAACAACACATTGCAGAGTGCCCTGGATGAAGCAGCACCTGCTACACACAGAATGACCTGGCATAGACGGCAGCCCTGGCACACGATGCAAACACTTTTTCTCCAGCGCTGCTCAAGGTGTATGGAGCGTCTGTGGAGAAATTCTATCAGTCAAAGTAAGGGATGAGGTGAATCCGCATGGTTTAAAGAATACATGCGGATTCACCTGCGTGCAGCACTTTGGACGCATCATAAAGTATGCTGTATTCAAAGCGCTGCCAATAGCGCCCGTGTGCACATACCCTAAGGCATCCAGAATGTTCTGGGCATTATCAATCACAAAAACTCCAAGTTGCAGTTCAAGTCTGTATTACACACACGCCGATAGGTTCAGATAGGGGCGAGACAGGTAACATGAATTCTATGGAATCATAGGGGAACTCAGGGCAACCATAGACCATATGCTGCAGCTTCTCGCAGGCACACAGGGGAATTGACCCTCAGGCACAGACACATAGGTTGTTTCACTTGCTGACCAGACACACTTGACAAGAGTCCTCATAAACGGAAGAACAGTAGCATTTAAAATGAAGCTGCACACCCAGTGCAAGTTAAGTCTTATGAGCAACAGGCTCCAGTGACAAACAGTACAGTTTACTTAGCAGCAAAGCCGTTCAGTCTTTCCAGTAGTACAGGACAGGACAGTTCTAATGCAAAGGCACATTAATGAGCACAGCATTCCTTACAGCACAGTGAGAGGGAGGAGGGGGGAGGGTTTGCTGAGGGAGATGATCCCTGTGACACCATTTCTTCGAGTCCTTATCTTTCTGCCTGACAATACTCTGCACTGCTAGTTCAGGAACTCTACCTGACCTGTGCTTAGCTTCACTCCTGACTTGAATCCTTATCACTTGCAGGGGGCTTCAGTGAGATACAGAACACACACACCACCTTTCTCTTCGGCTCCAGCCAGACAGTAAACAGCTTTCCACAACCCCCCTGGGGCTCTGATAAAATACTCCCCTTCTCCTGTGACTGTGTTAACCCCTCTAGTTGCTGGAGGCTTTTGGAGAACAACACTTCCTGTCTCCTGTGCTTGTGTTACTTCAAATAGTTGCTGAATGCTTTTAAAGCAACCGCACTACTTCTGCATGTCACATCTGCCAGCAAGCAAATTGCTGCTTTGTCCACAGCAACAACTTGTCCGCCATTTGACTTTTCTTCCTCAGGCTTTTAGAGGGAATCTGTCTGCAGGTTTTTGCTATTTTATTTGAAGACAGCATGAGGTAGAGGTTAAAACTAGTGTTGAGCCACCCCCGTAGTGTTCGAGTTCGGTTCGGTTCGTCGAACACCCGTGTGTTCGCCGAACTGTTCGTCGAACTGTTCGTCGAACACCTTCGAACACCGTTAAAACCAATGGCAGGCAAACAAAAACACATAGAAACACATAGAAAACACCTTCAAAGGTGTCCAAAAGCTGACAAACTGCTCAGAAGACACAACTAACACATGGAAAAGTGACAAGTACATATAGTCATGCGAAAAGAAAAGAGGTGGAGGAGTAAAAGGAGGGGGAGACACAGATATAGGCATGTCATGCCCTTCTAAAATCCAAAAAGTGAGAAGCCGACACGTTCAGTCCGCTCCTGCCCGTGCCACCTCCGTGTCGCCGGGTTTGTGCCAGAGCCGCGGTGAACCCTGACGGCCAGCCCCCCTCTCCCAATACTGGTGCCTGTCCGCTGGTGGGTCGAGCGAGCCCCCCTGTGGTGGAGGCAGCTCTAAGCTTTTTAATTTAAATTGTCTCTCTAATTTGAATAAATACACTTTAAATCCATTTACAAGGATCTATTGGAGGGCAAGTCTCATGCCAGCAGCCGCGTAATTCCAGCTCCAGTAGCGTCCACTAAAGCTGCTGCAGTTAAAAAGCTTTTATAAGGATCGAGCTCGGCTGTCCACCGCAAGGCATCCTACTGCCAGTCCGAGCCCCTATGCCTTGGGGTACCTCCTTATGCTCTTCACTGAGTATCCCGTGGTCCCGAAGCATTTCCTTTGAAAAAATGAAGTGTCCAAACTACAGGTGGTGTAGCTTGCTTAACAGCCGGGATAATCCGCTGACTAGCAGACCCTGCTACTAGGCACAAAGTATTTCCTGGGCTAGATGCAGTTAAAAATTTGTAATTAGATACTCTCGTTGGATGCTGAGAAAGCATTCCATAGAGTCTCCTGGCACGCCATATATGATTCTCTTAAAAAGCTTGGGGTAGGGGTCTAGGGGACCCTTTTATAGCCAAAATCACGGCCCTGTATCGCAATACGTCACCTACGCTGAAGATAAATGGAACTGTAGCACCCTGAGGGCTCTGTTGCTACAGAGGTATTGCACCTCACCCAGAGGTGTGATATCTCACTCTCAGGTAAGGATGTAGTGTGGATCAGGACCCGACACCTGCATGCATTACACCACATTGCCGTGGGGCAGGGCGACCAATATGCCCCTGAGATGGGCACGACAGTCCCTGTCCCTGGCTGGAGTGGGGGGAGGGAACACTGAGGAAGGGGAACCCTGTAGTGCAGGGGCAGGGAGGAAGCAGTTCCTGGGTGCATTGAGAAGGGAGTATAAAAGGTGGGCACCATCTTAGTTCAGTGCAGAGAAGTCTGAGCAGAAGTGGCAGGGAGCAGGGGCTCTGCATGAGCTCTGCTCCGGAGGCGGGCCTAGTAACAGAGGCCCAGGCCTGGAAGAGGGAGAAGGAAGGAAGAGGAGTGGAGAAGGCTCCAGGAACGAGGAACGAAGGGATCTCAGGGGTGCGGACGGGCGAGTCGCCACCGCACGCCCGAATCCACCTGCATGGAGGGGTCAGGCCAAAGGGGGAGACCGGTCCCCGAAACTAGTGGAGGCAGGAAACGACCCTCAGCTAAAAACAGGAGGCTGTGACATTTTATGTGGCGCAGCCCCTCGCTACACCCGCTAGGAAGGCACCACATAGGGTCAGGGAAACTGGCGCCAAGTTTACCAAGAGGAGGCCCGAGGCAGCCGGACAGAAGGGTTGGTAAGAAAGGCCAGACAAAGGACACACAAAGGGGGTCCTGTGAAGCACTCCAAAGTTATCTGGGAGTTGTCTGAGCCCCTCACCTGGTGAGCACAGTACGACGTGGGCAGCCGTTACCTGCAGACGTGGTCTGGATAATAAGAACTGTGAGTAAAGGCCCTGGACTGCATCACTGACTCCGTGTCATTACTGCTGCTGCCCTGCACCATCACCCCCATCCTCCGCATACACTGCCCTGAGGCTATACTCCTCCCGTGGGGAGTTATGCTACGCTCTGCTGTACCCACAACACCAGCCTCAGCGGTCTGCCCTGGAGCGGCGGTTCACTCTGACCGCAATCCACGGGTGGCGTAGTCGGACATTTAAACATCAAAACCACATAAATAGTTCCGCCACTGGTTTGACCGCCCTGAGCCACGGAACCGGGTTGCCGCCACGGAGACTACAACCACCAGCATCCACCAAAAAGGGTCCGGCTCCGGGTGTCCCAAGGCCCAGGGGGCGCGTCAGAACATTTTCATCACCTTTCACAATCACCAATGGGACAAGGCAGGGATGTTCTCTGTCCCCTCTCTTATACATCCTAGTGACGGAGCACCTGCTCTCATCAATTCGCCATAACCCCAATATTAGGTGGATTGAGGTGGGAGGCACCGAGTACAAGTGCTTTCTATTTGCTGATGATGTCCTAGTATATATCACTCAATCACATATATCCATCCATGCTGTTATGGCTGAAATAGATCACTTTGTTACATGGTCAAATTTTAAAATCAATGCAGCGAAGTCTGAGGCCCTCGATGTCTCCCTCCCCAAATCCATATAGCATTCCATCCAGTCCAACTTTCCCTTTGCCTGGCCCTCACAGGGTATCAAATACTTAGGAATTTCTATTCATAGAGACCTCTCCCATCTATGTTATCTTAATTTTGGGCCCTTTATTGAACAACTCCATGCAGACCACGGTTGGCAAGTTAGAACTGTAAGATTCACTACGTGAACCACTGGTGTTTTGTGGAAAAGCACATGTACACTGTGTTCCAAATTATTATGCAAAAAGTGTTTAGGAGTGATAAGGGAAGAATTTGTTTGTTTGTCAGTTAAACTCATTGATGGTGATGTGTGTCAGGGCTCTTTATATCACTGTAAGCAATTGCAGACACCTGTGCTAATTAGTTTGGCAGGTGTGTCCAATGAAAGGCAAGACTACTTAAGAAGGCTGTCTCACATTATTAAGCAGCCTACATTTTCTGCCAAAATGGGAAAGAAAAAGGATGTGTCGGCTGCTGAGAAGCAACAAATTGTGGAGTGTTTAGGTCAAGGTATGACTACAATCAACATTGTGCGATGATCAGGATGAAGTGTCTTGGCAATCAAGAAGTATGTAGCTGATTCACAGTACACACGTGTGCGTGCTGATAAGGGCAAATTGAGGACTCTTTCCTACAGGCAATTACGTCAGGTTGAAAGAGCAGCGGCAAAAAAGCCTTGTCATAGCAGCAGACAAGTTTTTGAAGCTGCTTGTGCCTCCAACGTCCCCCGAACAACAAGATGCAGGGTCCTTCAGAGGTTTGCAGCTGTGCATACGCCATCCTGTCGACCTCCTCTATCCACTTCACACAAGCAGAAACGGCTCCAGTGGGCCAAACATTACATGAAGACTGATTTCAAAACTGTTTTGTTCACGGATGAGTGCCGTGCAGCGCTCGATGGTCCAGATGGATGGAGTGGAGGATGGCTGGTTGATGGACACCCCACGCAAACACGGCTACAGCGCCAACAAGGAGGAGGTGGAGTAATGTTTTGGGCTGGAATCATGGGGAGAGAGATTGTCGGCCCCTTTAGGATCCCTGAAGGCGCTAAAGATGAACTCCATAATGTATGTGGATTTTCTCAAACAGCACTTCCTGCCATGGTTCAAGAAGAAGAACCGTGTATTTCACAGCAAGATCATTTTTCTGCATGATAATGCACCATCTCATGCTGCACATAAAACATCTGCATCTCTGGCTGATATGGGCATAAAAGGGGACAAACTTATGGTGTGACCCCCATGCTCCCCTGACCTCTACCCCATTCAGAACCTTTGGAGCATCATTAAAAGGAGTGTCTATGATGGCGGGAGGCAGTTCACATCTAAGCAACAGCTCTGGGAGGGTATTCTGTCCTCATGCAAAACAATTGAAGCAGAAACCATCCAAAACCTGACAAATTCAATGGACGAGAGAGTTCAGAAGCTCCTTTCGAACAAGGGGTCCTATGTGAAAATGTAACATCACCTAGAATAAAGTTTTGAGTTGAAAACTGTTTGATTTCAGTTTCTAACAACCTGCTAATGCTTATAATTTCAAAAATGACCATTTTTTTGGTCTTTATTAAAATGAAAAGGTTGATCGAAAAGTTTGGGGGATCTAAGAGTGTGGCAACCCAGTAGTCATGATTACTTCGAATTCTGACAATATGAGGGTCATGCTGCAGGTAGTGCAGCAAGAAGGCACTTATGTGTCTTGCGCATCTCGGAGCCCCAAAATTATTTTCCGGGCTAGATGCAGCTAAAAATTATTATTAATTTTAAATCTGGTGAAGCTTTAGTATAGATGGCCTAATAGGATCAGTGCTGCACACTGCTACAAAGCCCAAATTATTTTCCAGTCAAGATACAGATAAACATGATTAGTAATTTTAAATCTGGTGGAGCTTATTATAGATGGCCTAATAGAATCAGTGCTGCACACTGCTACAAAGCCCAAATTATTTTCCAGCCAAGATACAGATAAACATGATTAGTAATTTGAAAGCTTAAAACGGTTGGTAGGGTGATTTTAACCAATCATCAAGCTTTTACTCTCCCCAGGATGACACAGGGGTAGAAAAGTCGTTTCGGATCCATGATTTGTTCATCTTTATGAACGTGAGTCTGTCTACATTATCAGTGGAGAGCCGCGTGCGCTTATCTGTCAGCACACCACCAGCAGCGCTGAACACACGTTCAGACAGAACGCTGGCTGCGGGGCATGACAACATCTCCAAGGCGTAAGTGGCTAGCTCCGGCCATTTATCCAGATTGGAAGCCCAAAAAGAGCAAGGGTCCAATGACACAGTCATGGCTTCAATGTTTACTTGGAGATACTCCTGTACCATCGTCTCTAGGCGTTGACTATGTGTCAGACTTCTTGTCTCCTGTGGCCTTGCAAATGATGGGCTAAAAAAGTGGTGAAATGATTCCGCAAAATTGATGTTACCAGCAGATACTGTGGTTCTGTTACGGTTTGAGTGCTGAACACTTGACGGTCCCACGGTTGGCAAGTTGGAACTGTGAGATTCACTACGTGCACCACTGGTATTTTGTGGAAAAGCACATGTAAGATTCTGCAACAGTCTCTGCTGATACTCCTGCATGCGTGCATCCCTTTCTATGGCAGGAATAATTTCTGCAAATTTACTTTTGTACCGGGGATCTAACAGTGTGGCAACCCAGTAGTCAGGATTATTTCTAATTCTCACAATTCGAGGGTCATGTTGCAGGTAGTGCAGCAAGAAGGCACTCAAGTGTGTTGCGCATCCAGGAGCACCATAGTTACATAGTTACATAGTTACATAGTTTATAAGGCCGAAAAAAGACAAGGGTCCATCCAGTTCAGCCTATTTCTTGTGCACTGCAGCTATTCCGCAGCGTTGATCCAGGGGAAGGCAACAAAAAACCATGAGGTATAGGCCAATTTACATCACTGAGGAAAAATTCACTTCCCGACACCAATCTGGCAGTAAGATTAAATCCCTGGATTAATTAACTAAGCATAAGATGTAATTTTATTGTTCTCAAGAAAGGCGTCCAGGCCTCTCTTGAACTCTTTAAGTGAGTTGGACATCACCACTTCCTCTCCCAGAGAGTTCCAGAGTCTCACGGCTCTGACCGTAAAGAATCCCTGTTGTGTTGGTGGCGAGGTAACAATCATGCTTCCTTCCTCTGTCCTCTCCCCCCAACCTGGCACAACAGAAATGTGATCAAGGTCTCCCTCATCTGATGAGTCTTCCATCAGTTCGTCCTCCACTTCTTCCTGGGCTCCTGCACCTTCCTCACTAGTTTGGCTGCTACCATGCGCCCTGGTAAAACCATCTCCCCCACCCTCACATGCCTGCCGCCTTGGTGCTGCCGACCGTCTGGACCTTGCAGATGTTAGCCCTTCCGCATACAACTCCTCCTCCTCTACTTCCTCCACCTCCTCTTGTGCCACCACCTGACTCCGAATTCTGTTTAACATGTGCTCCAGCATGTAAATCACCGGAATAGTCATGCTGATAATGGCATCGTCAGCACTAAACATCTTCGTCGCCATTTCAAAACTGTGCAGAAGGGTGCATAGGTCCCTGATCTGAGACCACTCCTCCAGCGTGATTTGCCCCACCTCTGGATCTCGTTGGCCCAGGCTATACGTCAGAACGTATTGCACCAGGGCTTGTCGGTGCTGCCACAGTCGCTGCAACATGTGCAGAGTTGAATTCCACCGGGTAGGCACATCGCATTTTAGCCGGTGAAGTGGCAGGCCCAACGACTTCTGTAGAGATGTAAGTTGCTGAGCTGCGGGATGCGAACGGCGAAAGTGAGCACACAGCGACCGTGCCCTCTGCAGAAGGCCATCTAGTCTGGGATAGTGGGCTAAAAATTGCTGGACACCCAGGTTCAACACGTGAGCCATACAAGGCACGTGTGTGACATTGCCCCGGCAAAGGGCCGCACCCAGGTTTGCAGCATTGTCGCACACGGCCTTCCCTGGTTTCAGGTCCAGTGGAGACAACCATTCATGAAATTGGTTCTCCAGAGCTGACCACAACTCCTCAGCTGTGTGACTCACATTTCCCAGACATTTCAATGTAAAAACCGCCTGATGACGTTGAGCCCTACTGCCAGCATAGTAAGGAGGTGTGCAGGATCCCTTCTGCGCAGTTAGAAAACTTGTGGCATGACCAGACAGGCTTTGGGTGCAGGTGGAAGACCGAGAGGAGGTTGAGGAGGCAGAAGCAGTGGAGGAACTTTGACATAAAGAGGATTGACGCACAACTCGTGGGGACGGCAAGACTTGGACAGCAGCCCCTTGTCCTGCTGTCACCATAGTTACCCAGTGCCCAGTCAGCGACATGTAACGCCCCTGTCCATGCCTACTCGTCCAAGTGTCTGTGGTGAAATGCACCCTGTCACACACAGAGTTTCTCAAAGAAGCGGTGATGTTGTGTGCGACATGCTGGTGGAGCGCAGGCACAACTTTCTTTGAGAAGTAGTGCCGACTGGGCATCTGGTACTGGGGCACTGCGACGGACATAAGGTCTCGAAAATCCTCTGTGTCCACCAGGCGGAAAGGCAGCATTTCTGTAGCCAAGAACTTGCAGATGGTGAAATTCAACCTCTTAGCTTTCTCATGGCTAGGAGGAAATGGTCTTTTACTTGTCCACATATGAGGGACCGAGGGCTGGCTATTGTGCTTAGACGGGGTTGATAAGGGTGTCCCCGGCAAACTGCCGGTCTGTGAGGAAGATGCAGGCGGACATGTTAGGTTGCCTTGATCCAAAGGTGGTGCTATCGATGTCGGACAGCGCTCAACACCAGCTGGTGTTACCACCTCCAAAGAAAATGATGACCTGCCAATCACGCTGGCTGTTGCGGGTAAAGAGGTGGCAGGTCTGCGCCCCAAAACAGGTGTGACTGCTGTCACCCCAGTCACAGAGGATGAAGAGGCCGCGGATGCACAAGATATGGCAGACGGTGGTTGGCCCGGCCGGCTAGGCCGCATTGTAGCACACTGAGCTTCCCACTGCAACTTATGCTTCATGTCCATGTGCCGGTTCATGCATGAAGTACTCAAACTATGTATTTTTTGGCCTCTACTTAGCTTTTGCTGACAAATGTTACAGATAACACGAGTTGGGTCATCTTTATCGATCTGAAAAAATGCCCAGGCTATGCAAGGCTTAGCACCCATGCGACCTGAAGAGCCACCACGACTTGTGGTGAGAGGCAGAGTTGTGTTTGAGGATGCAGTTGTTGACGTGCTTCCAGTACTACGTCTCTGTCCAGGAAGGCGCAACCTGACCTCGTCGTCACTAGCATCTTCCTCCACCTCCTCTGCTGACCTCATCTCTTGGCTGACTGTGGGTTGACAGTAAGTGGGATCTCCAACCTCATCATCATCACCCTGTGCGTTATCACACCCGTCGTCCTCAGAGCCAACCTGTTCCTGCCCTGACAAAAAACTAAAGTTGTCGCTCCAATCAGGTATTTGAGTCTTATCATCGTCTTCCTCATTGTCTCCACCAACAGGAGTTACAGTTTGGGAATGAGGGTCTACATTATGGTCAGAACCTTCTGCGTCTGGTCCTGGATCCGACTCATAAAGATTCTGGGCATCAGTGCAGATCATTTCCTCGTCTGGATTCACAGAAGCGCTGGAGTCAACCTCTGATTCCCAGGCTATAGTATGAGTAAACAGCTCTGCAGACTCAACCATCTGTTCTACCTCATACTCAGACGGGCAGCTGGAGATTTGGGAGCTGTGAGGAAGCAAGTGCGATTGGGGTGACACCTTTGAGGACTGGAGTATTTGTGATGTTGAAGTTGATGTGGAGGAGAGCCCACTTAAAGGAGCACTTGATATCCGTTGAAGCACCTGCTGTTTTGTGCCTCATCTGGAATTTGTAGCGATTGGCGTGGCCGTAAGAAAGGGATCTTATCACATTGTCCGCTAAAAGAAGTAGACATTTTAGTTTGGCTGGAAGATGGTCTTTCTTCTGCAGATGTTACTGTTGCTTTAACACCTACCCCACGGACACAACCTTTTTTCCCCTTCCCAACACGCCTATTCCCCTTTCCACCAGCAGCAGGCCTTTTTCCACTCATTTTGGTGGTTAACTAATTAACAACTCTGGAGTTGTTTGCACAAAAAAACAATGGATGGGAACCGAGCAGAGCTGAGTGGCCAAACTGTGGTATTAGGCCAAAACTATTGGCTGGGTTAGATGCAGAAAAAAATTATATTCAGTTTGCAACCTGATGGAGGTCTGTATAGATGGATTAATAGAACAAGTCCCACACACAGCTAGAAGCCCAATATTTTTTCAGAGGTAGATGCAGAAAAAAATATATTCAGTTTGCAACCTGATGGAGGTCTGTATAGATGGATTAATAGAACAAGTCCCGCACACAGCTAGAAGCCCAATATTTTTTCAGAGGTAGATGCAGAAAAAAATATATTCAGTTTGCAACCTGATGGAGGTCAGTATAGATGGACTAATACAACAAGTCCCACACACAGCTAGAAGCCCAATATTTTTTCAGAGGTAGATGCAGAAAAAAATATATTCAGTTTGCAACCTGATGGAGGTCTGTATAGATGGATTAATAGAACAAGTCCCACACACAGCTAGAAGCCCAATATTTTTTCAGAGGTAGATGCAGAAAAAAATATATTCAGTTTGCAACCTGATGGAGGTCAGTATAGATGGACTAATACAACAAGTCCCACACAGCTAGAAGCCCAATATTTTTTCAGAGGTAGATGCAGAAAAAAATATATTCAGTTCGCAACCTGATGGAGGTCTGTATAGATGGATTAATAGAGCAAGTCCCACACACAGCTAGAAGCCCAATATTTTTTCAGAGGTAGATGCAGAAAAAAATATATTCAGTTTGCAACCTGATGGAGGTCAGTATAGATGGACTAATACAACAAGTCCCACACACAGCTAGAAGCCCAATATTTTTTCAGAGGTAGATGCAGAAAAAAATATATTCAGTTTGCAACCTGATGGAGGTCTGTATACATGGACTAATACAACAAGTCCCACACACAGCTAGAAGCCCAATATTTTTTCAGAGGTAGATGCAGAAAAAAATATATTCAGTTTGCAACCTGATGGAGGTCAGTATAGATGGACTAATACAACAAGTCCCACACACAGCCAGAAGCCCAATATTTTTTCAGAGGTAGATGCAGAAAAAAATATATTCAGTTTGCAACCTGATGGAGGTCTGTATAGATGGATTAATAGAACAAGTCCCACACACAGCTAGAAGCCCAATATTTTTTCAGAGGTAGATGAAGAAAAAAATATATGCAGTTTGCAACCTGATGGAGGTCAGTATAGATGGACTAATACAACAAGTCCCACACACAGCTAGAAGCCCAATATTTTTTCAGAGCTAGATGCAGAAAAAAATTATATTCAATTTGCAACCTGATGGAGGTCAGTATAGATGGACTAATAGAATGATGCTATGCCCAAAAGATTTTACTTCACTAGGTGCAGTAAAAAAATTGGTATTCTATACACAGGTGGTATATCTTGCAACACAGATAGGCTACTCCACTGGCTAACACACTCTGCAATAGGCCAAAAAGGATTAGCTTTGCTAGATTCAGCCAAATGCTGTGAAAAAAACTTGCACAGCACTGGCACAGACCTGCCTGGCAAAAACTGATAGGAACTGATGTAACCTAGTCCTGAAAAGGACTCCAATTACAATTAGTCTTTACTCCCACAATCTATCTATTTAAGAGCACAGACCTGCCTGGTAAAAGTCGTAGGAAATGCTGTAACCTAGTCCTTAAAAGGACTGCAATCACAACTATTCCCTACTCCCAAGCTATCTGTAGATTTGTGCGAAAATTGGCTTGAAATTAACAAGGTATAGTGCACACAGCAACAGCGGTGCCGTCTAACACGCAGCTGCAGCAGTGAGAAAATGGTGGCGACGGGGAAAATGGCTTGGTCTTATAGGGCAAGGACATGTGACATACACTGCCAATGACACATGCCCTTGCTTGTGTGAAAAAAAGCACTTCGCTCCGTGTGTGCGCTGCTGATAGGCTGACAGATTGCACCTCCCCACTGTAAATGCGGGAAAGAGAAAAAAAAAATGGAGATCTTCATTGTTCCTGCAGAGATCCATCCCCTGCCCCTCCCCCCACCCCGCTGTACACTCAAACTGCGTATTAACATTAATTTTCATCATTACTGAGAAAAAATCCAGTTATGATTTTGGTGCACGAACAGTTATCGAACATAACCTCGAACAGCCGAATTTTTCTCAAATTGTTCGTGTTCGCCGAACAGCTCGAACACCGCCCAAAACAGCTCGAATTTGAGATTGGCGAACAGTTCGAGTAGAACAACGCTCATCTCTAGTTAAAACACAGATTTCAGGGATGCCTGTCTTGTCAAGCTCCCAGGTTTTGTTTGCTTACAATGATTGTTTTAGCACTAGTAGCTTATCATTGCTGTGACAAGCTGGTTGCGTGAGCCTTAGTCCAACACGGCTTTTCCTGTGATGGGCAGCTCACTGTCTATGGACATTGCATATACAGAGCCGTGGTTGGACAGGGTTAGATTTTCAGCTCTACTTCATTGCTAGGGGACACTCGGAGCCCATGGCTGTCACATAAAAATATTGGGCTTTTAAGGATGAGTGGTATTTCGACTACGCCACCTGTGGTTTCTGGTGATGGACAACAGTGCTGCAACAGTCCACTGAGGCTGATGTTATGGGCAGCTAAGATGGGACGGCTCCCCACAGGCGGAGCAGGCCTCAGGGCAGTGTGAGAAGGAATGGTGGGTGCAGTGCCGCGCAGGAAATAACAGGCTAAGGCGGTGTGTGAAGTCATCCGGGTCTTTACTCACTTTAGATGAACTTTCAGCTGCAAAGCTTCTCTCTGCTACACATGGCATACTGCGGCCACCGGGAAGGGGGTCCAGCACTTCCCAGGTAGATCAGGAGCACCTGTCGAAACCCCTCTGGTGTGTGTTCCTCTCCTTTGTAAGTTCTCCCACTGAGTCTTCTCCTGACTGTGTGTGGTACGAACGTGGTGTAAGGCCCGATCCCACTAGATAAACGCAGTTTAAGAGATACAGGTGGCGACTCCGCTCTTTCCGTATCCCCCTGGGATCCACTAAGCCTCCGGGCTTTTCTGACTGAGACATAAAGTAACAAAGTCAGATGTCGGGGGCCGGTTGCCCCTCTTGCAGCAGGAATCCCTCTGGCTAGGCCAGAGTAAAGAATACAGGTGGCGACTCTGCTCTGTCCGTCTCCCCCTGGAATCCTTTTGCCTGTGGAGCCTATCTCCTCTGCTCCCCTCCTAGGCCTTCTTAGGACAGGACCTTGACCGGGTAGAGACAGTGGATAACTCTGACCCGCTCCTCATCTCAAGGCCAGAGTATGAGGACCGCGAACCTTCAGTCAGCTGCAGCCTCTTGCTGGACCCTGACAGAAGATCCTCAATCAAAGACCTTGAACCTAATATGGCCATAGATTAAATATGAATCAATAATTGTTTCCTAAAAGTGTGTCCTCCACCCTCACCCACTACATGGTTCCCCCTATCTTTGGTTCCCCCCATCTCCTCTATCCCGGGCCGGGGCAGCACCCTGGTGCATTTAGGCCACCTTCAGGACAGGAGTGGTGTAGTGTTGAATGGTGAAGTAGGGTCCTGAGAGATGCTCCATCCTTACCTGGAAGAGGAGATACCACACCTTAAACTGAGGTGCAGTACCCCTGTGGCGACTGAACCCTCAGGGGCGCCACAGCTGCACCCAGTAATCTAAGTGATACATCATTGGATTCAGCTTCTCTTTGCCTTCATCAGGATGCTCTCAAATGAGGTAGCAAAAATCTGCTGACAGATTCTCTTTAAGCTGTAAAACTGTTAGGCAGCTCTTTGCTTTGCATGAACGAAAAGAAAGCAATGATGTATGGAATCAACAATGTGCCCTGTGGCTGTTGCAGTGGCACATGTAGAGGCAGGCACATGGGGCATTTGCCCCGGGCATAGCTAGTAGGAGGGCACCGTCTGACCACCTGATGTGGCTGTCTGAGATGTCTCCCAGGCTGCTGCATTTTGCCACCCCCCAAGAATGTGATTCAGCCATGCTCCGAGCCGGCTGTCAAAATTTTCACATGAAATAAAACATTTTGTTCTGTACAACTAAAGAAGTATAATCTATTCTATTGTGATTGTATTTAATAGATATTTCATGGCCAGAAAAGATTGAAGTGTTGACATGGGTCAGACACACATTACATCTTCTGCTTGGATTTTCCAGGTGGAAAATCAACTACTTAATACAGTTTTAGGGCTCTTTCACACGTCAGTGTCTCCAGTACGAGTAATGACAGTTTCCACACATACCGGAGACACTGACACACACATTCAAATGAATGGGTCTGTGCACATCTCAGTGTGTTTTCACGGAGTGTGTGTCCGTGTGCTCCACTTGGAGACAAGTCCGTTTTTTGGCAGATACATGGTCTGCAAAATGTACCACACTGATGACATCCATGTGACATCCGTGTGACACGTACCGGCGCCTGGGAATCATCGCTATAGTTAGCGTTGTTCTCAAGCGCTTGGTGCTGAACACTGCCCTCATCTTGGTTCCCTGCCAGTGCTGTGATCAGCACCAGCAGGGGCTATTATGAGAGTGGTAGTGTCTGCTCCCGCAGTGTCCACACCTGTTAAAATAAGAATAAAATAATAAAATTCTTATACTCACTTCTCCTAGGTGTCCCCCGCTCTATCTATGCAACCGCTGATGCCGAGGAGCGGGGGAGAATGAGCTGCTCCGGAGCTGCGCTCACTGAGTGACAGGGCACAGCTCCTGAGCTGCAACTTCAGAACAGCTCATTCTCCCCGGCTCCTCAGCAGCAGCGGTCGTGAGGAACCATGATGAAGACAGTGTTCAGCACCCGGTGCTTGGGAACAGCGCAAACTGTAGCGCTGATTCCCAGGCGTTGGTCCATGTGGTACTGATGCGGCACACGGGTAGCAGACGGTTACCCCACGTATGACACACTCGGACACACGGGACGCCTGCAAAAAAAAATTGAAATCAGGCAGATCTGGTGATATTGTCTGTATTGTTGGATATGTCAGTACTATCTGTAAAGTTGGCCTGGTTGGTATTGTTAGTATAGTTGATTTTGGTAGTATTATTGGTATTATTATTGTTGGTATTTTCAGTACTGTTGGTATTGTTAGTATTGGTGGTATTATCAGTACTGTCAGCATTGATGGTATTGTCAGTATGGTGGGTATTGTTTTGCTATTATTTTTCATTCAAAATCGTGGAAAAAAACATTGTGGCAAAAAAATCACTGCCACATGTGAACACAGTTAAAAATATGTTGCACCAGGTCTGTGATATGATCGTTCCACCTGGTCTTACCCCAAGGGCACGTTCACACGTTCAGTATTTGGTCAGTATTTTACATCAGTATTTGTAAGCCAAAACCCGGAGTGGGTGATAAATACAGAAGTGGTGACGTGTTTCTATTATACTTTTCCTCTGATTGTTCCAGTCTTGGCTTACAAATATCGATGTCAAATACTGAACATGTGAACGAAGCCTTAAGTTGTGTATAGGAGGGGCAGCCAAACTGAATATTTGCCCCGCATACAGGAAAACAGAGATTATCCTCTGCTGTAACCTGTGGAATGTAAAAAGTAATGTATTCACTGTAAGCAGTCCACTCCATTCCCAGTATCATAGAGGGGCATGTGTTTCTTATCCTTCCGGTCCCATGCTGATTGCTCTGTTCATCCTTCTCTTCTTGTTTAGCAACAAAAAAAAATTCCAACAGTTGGGAAGCAGGTGTCTTTTTGAAAGTAAGCCTTCATTATAAGGGCTCACTCACACTGGCATATAACAAGGCCGAGTGCTGATGTTTTATCGGATAGCTCTCGGCCCAATGTTATACTATGGGGCAGTGCTGATCTGAAATTATTTTCTCATGCCGATGGATCACGTGCACCCATACAAATCTATGGGTGCATGTGAAACATTGTACTGCACTCAGATGTCATCCGAGTGCAGTCCGACATCCACCCACACAGAGAATGGAGAAGATGGAGAAATTAAGTTCTCCGCCTTCTCCACACCAGTGCTGCGATTTTCTCATGCATGAAAATCGGATCACACTAAGATGATACTTGGATGAAACTCTGACAGAGATTGAGCCGAGGGTCATTAGCATAGTCATCCTGATTCTCTGGCATGAGAGAATCGACGCCTTTGTGAGCGTACCCTTGGAGTGCAAGTATGTGTAGCGCCCTGAGGGTTCGGCCGCTACAGGGGTATTGCACCTCTGCCAGAGGTGTGATATTCCACTCCCAAGTAAGGATGGAGTATGGACCAGGGCTCAGTTAGCTGCATACAGCACACACACCCCATTTCCGAGGGACAGCTCAACGGTGCTCCCACTAGACAGAAGTGCAGGCACGACCGACTATGTCCCTGACTGGAGTGGGGAGGGGGGTGGAACACCCAGTGCTGTAGGGGCAGATAGGGGTTGGTTCCTGAGCGTAGATAGGAGCTCATTGGTTGCTGGTCACCTGGGCTCATGGCTAGAGGGAGGTATAAAAGGTGGGCACCATCTTAGTTCAGTTCAGTCTGTGAGGAGAAGTTGAGAGGAGGGCTGACAGGGAGCAGCAGCTCAGGCTGAGTGCTGCTCCAGAGGCAGGCCTAGAGAAGAGGCCGGAGCCTGAGAGGAGAAGTAACAGGAGGAGAAGTGGGAACAGGAGGAGAAGGAACAAGAAAGGAAGAGAGAGAGGAACAGAAGGGCTCAGGAACAAGAAGACAGAAGGGACCCTAAGAACCCACGAGAATACAGGGTGAAGGGTCAGGCAGATTAAGGGTACCGGATCCCAAGTTGGTGGAGGAGAAACAACCCTCAGCCAAAGAGTGGAGGTCGTGATCATTTATTGGTGCGACACCTCATCAAAACTGCTAGAAAGGCACCATATAGGATAGCGGGGAACTGGGACCACGTTTACCCGCGCAGATCCGCGGTAGCTGGACAAAAGTGGGTCACTGGTGAGGCAGGCCAGACAAAGGAAAGAAGGGGGTCCTGTGTCATATTCCTGAACTGCCTGGGAGTTGACCGAGCCCCTCACCTGGTGGACGCAGCATGGCTCGGGCAGTCATTACCAGCTGAAGTGACATGGATATTAACTGTGAGTAAAGACCCTGGACTGCAGTACGTTGTCTGTGTGCTTTTTCGCTCCTCCAGCACTAACGGTACCGGGACTCTCACCATCACTACTCCCACCATCCACTACACTGCCCTGGGGCCGCACTCTTCCCGTGGGGAGCCACACCATCCCAGCTGCATACATCATCAGCCCCAGTGGACTGCCTTGCAGCGGCGGTTCTTAATAACCGCAATCCATGGGTGGCGTAGTCGGACATTATCTAAAGTACGGTAGCAGACTACCATTGGTCTGACCACCCTGAGCCGCGGGACCGGGCCGCCACTACTACTCCCAGCGTCTCCCTATTGTCCGGTTCCGCGTTCCCCACGGCCCAGGGGGCGAGTCAGCTTTGGCGTAGTCGGCAGGATCGTTACCCACCCGCCACAAGCGGGTATTGCGCGCCTGAAAAGAGACTGTTTTATTGTACCAAAGATGGCGCCCGCCCCAGAAGAACGAGCGCCATAATGTGCGCGCCAAAAGACAACAGGAAGAAACCTCCCTTCGTGGGCCAGGTCCCAGAATGGCGCCAAAGAAGGAGCCCACCCCAACAGCCATGAGAGCGGCTGTGGAGATGTCCGTCAACGTGGGGGGGCTGCCCCTGAGAGTGATTGTCAGCAGAATGCCCCAGGACCACCTCCCCTGGGGGCGGAAAGAGAAGAAAACTGTGGGGCAGGGTGCGGTCTGGATCAGTCTGGCCTGGCCGCACCCGAAGATAGAGACAGGAACCAGCTCCAGCGCCCTGGCGCGTGGCCTGCTGCAGGCCGCACCACCATGCAGCTTCACAGAGCTGTTAGCGCACCTCCCCAAGGAAGACCCCGAGTATGCGCAGGCTGCGCTGGAGGAGCTGGACTGGAGGATGGTCCAGGCGCAGCAGGACGTGATTGCCGGGTGGAAAGAAGAAATGGCCCGGCGGGCTGTGATCCTGCAGCGGGAGGCGCCGTCGACTTCCAGCAGCACACCAGCCACCGAGGGCAGTGAAGGCAGAGTGGAGGCTGAAGACGATGCCGCAGAGGGGGCCGCGACAGCAGAGGCAGGTAACGGAGACGCCCCTACCCCGAACAATGGGGCTGCTGATCTGCCCCTGCACCCCGTCGCGGAGCCCGACGTACCTGTACCCGCCATCGACACCGTGCCTCCACCGCCACCAACCGGTTCCCAGGCCGTCGATGCCGCCAGTGAGCCCCGCCCCACGCCGTGCCCCCCGACCCCGGGCGTGCTCAGCAGACCACAATCGCAGGCTTGGTCGCAAGGCCTAGTGTCCCCGGGCGCCGCTGCCCCTTCAGAGCCCCCTGCTTCCGCTGTATCACCCCTGGGTGCAACCAGGAAACCAGCACCGCGGGCCTGGTCGCAAGGCCGCGTACCCCCGGGCGCCGCCAACCCGCTCGCGCCCCCTGCCTCTGCAGTACCACCTCTGGGCGCAGATGTTTTCACCCAACATACCAGTCCGGATGGGCTTCCTTTCATCTGGCCCCCTGAGTATGTTAACCCGCGCCTTCGGAGGAGCCCGCCCGCGGAGGTTGGAGTATCATCTGAGCCCCTCATACCTGCTCCGGCGCCTCAGGAAGCCCCCCAGCCACCTTTGGAGGACGCCCAGTTCGAATGGGACCCCACCGGAGAAAATCTGATGGGGTTCACCCAAGAAACCCGGGTGGACGCCGCCCGTCAATGGGAGTACTGCCGCCAACAGCTGAAGATTATGAGGAGCAAGGAGCGGCTGGAGGGTATCGCTACCAGTGAACAGTAGCATACCAGTGTAAATAGTTACCCGTCAGGGTACAGAGAACTGTTTTGGGACTGTTTCAAATTGAGTGTGGTCCCCGTTGGGACTGATATAGGACTGTTTGAAAGTTGCCCCATCCCCTAAGTTACCTGGCTGAGGACTGAGAACAGCCATCCCTCTTCCCTACCTGGCTGAGGACTGAGAGCAGCCATTCCCCTTCCCAAAACCGGCCGAGGACTGGGAACGGCCAATCCCTTGTATATAGTTGCGCTTCCTAAAGCGCCCCCTACTGGTTTTATAAAAAAGGCTGCAACGTCTACCACAAGATAAATTGTTGCACCTTTAAGAGGCAAGAACACCTGGTCGCAGGTTGCACCGCGGCCATGATCCAAGAATACAAGAAGGTGTCTTGCCTAAAAATGTTTTACTTGAGAAAGTTTTATATGCTGCTAGGTGATAATGCAAATGTTTTACGAGATGTTTTATACAAAAGAGTTCCGGAAGTATTGAAAGTGTTTTCATAATGTCTAGTGAAAGGAAAAGTGTGTCCCATAAAGGGAATTGAACAATGTCGTCCGTTTCTAAATGTAAAAAGTTTTAAAAAGTTTTGCATGTCCTGTAATCAACTGTTTTTGCTCTTTTCCAGCCCGAGGACGTTCTGTGGTTTACCAGGGGGGAATGTAGCGCCCCGAGGGTTCGGCCGCTACAGGGGTATTGCACCTCTGCCAGAGGTGTGATATTCCACTCCCAAGTAAGGATGGAGTATGGACCAGGGCTCAGTTAGCTGCATACAGCACACACACCCCATTTCCGAGGGACAGCTCAACGGTGCTCCCACTAGACTGAAGTGCAGGCACGACCGACTATGTCCCTGACTGGAGTGGGGAGGGGGGTGGAACACCCAGTGCTGTAGGGGCTGATAGGGGTTGGTTCCTGAGCGTAGATAGGAGCTCATTGGTTGCTGGTCACCTGGGCTCATGGCTAGAGGGAGGTATAAAAGGTGGGCACCATCTTAGTTCAGTTCAGTCTGTGAGGAGAAGTTGAGAGGAGAGCTGACGGAGCAGCAGCTCAGGCTGAGTGCTGCTCCAGAGGCAGGCCTAGAGAAGAGGCCGGAGCCTGAGAGGAGAAGGAACAGGAGGAGAAGTGGGAACAGGAGGAGAAGGAACAAGAAAGGAAGAGAGAGAGGAACAGAAGGGCTCAGGAACAAGAAGGCAGAAGGGACCCTAAGAACCCACGAGAATACAGGGTGAAGGGTCAGGCAGATTAAGGGTCCTGGATCCCAAGTTGGTGGAGGAGAAACAACCCTCAGCCAAAGACCGGAGGTCGTGATCATTTATTGGTGCGACACCTCATCAAACCTGCTAGAAAGGCACCATATAGGATAGCGGGGAACGGGGCCCACGTTTACCTGCACAGATCCGCGGTAGCTGGACAAAAGTGGGTCACTGGTGAGGCAGGCCAGAGAAAGGAAAGGAGGGGGTCCTGTGCCATATTCCTGAACTGCCTGGGAGTTGACCGAGCCCCTCACCTGGTGGATGCAGCATGGCTCGGGCAGTCATTGCCAGCTGAAGTGACATGGATATTAACTGTGAGTAAAGACCCTGGACTGCAGTACGTTGTCTGTGTGCTTTTTCGCTCCTCCAGCACTAACGGTACCGGGACTCTCACCATCACTACTCCCACCATCCACTACACTGCCCTGGGGCCGCACTCTTCCCGTGGGGAGCCAAACCATCCCAGCTGCATACATCATCAGCCCCAGAGGCCTGCCTTGCAGCGGCGGTTCCTAATAACCGCAATCCATGGGTGGCGTAGTCGGACATTATCTACAGTACGGTAGCAGACTACCATTGGTCTGACCAACCTGAGCCGCGGGACCGGGCCGCCATTACTACTCCCAGCGTCTCCCTATTGTCCGGTTCCGCGTGCCCCACGGCCCAGGGGGCGAGTCATATGCACCAAAAAAGTTACAGAGCTCATATACAGAGGGACAACATACTTGGAATGGGTGCTGGGTTTCCTGAGCTAAGCTGAGTGGAAGCAACAAAATTGAAGCTGAGGAGGTATACCTTATATATACTTCCCATCGCCATCCTCATTCCCAGGATGTCAGCCTGGAGTCTCCAGACAGACAGCCACTGACAGACTGCAGTGATTATGGAGCATAACAATGTCACATGGGCGCTGACATCGCTGTAATGCTGCCAGTTTGGGAGGTAAATATATGTGACACCCCAGGGGTCTGGTTGCCACAGTGATAGAGATATTATGTCTGAGAGCAGGTGGGAGGTCCTTTGGTCAGGGATCCTGTGCATGCCACACCTCCTGCCCAGTCTTGGGAGGGGAAGAACTTCCCCTGTATAAACCCGGGGCTGAGGCAGGGTGAGTCAGACAAGGAGAGTGGAGAAGAGAAGCAGCATAGGAAACAGCAGAGTTACAAGGAGTCAGGGGCTGGCAGCTACAGAGCTCGCCCTGACTAAGAAGATTCTTTACCGGACCCGGAGTCCGAGGCTGTGGGGACTAACTCCTACCCAGCAGCAGAATCCGTCAGGCAGGGGATTTCAGGTCCTCTGGCCCAGAAGCCCGAAGGCACGGTCACACGCGTGGGACCAGCACCGCCATCGTGGAGCGGAAGCCATTAGAAGGCCCCGAGTCACCGGCCATACGGGTGAGCACCACACGGTACACTCAGGGACGTGGGCTACTTACATCAGCTTCTAGCAAGGTAGCCAGAAGAGTACAGTCAGTTTGGGAGGCCTACAACTACGCCTGGCCAGGGGAGATCCCATCTGCTCAAAGACTGACCAGGCCCCGTTTGCTAGCAAGTACTCCGGGAGGGTCTGTCGTTGTTACCAGTAAAGACCCTGAACTACACCGTACCGTCTCTGAGTGGTTCCTGCTACCCCCATCATCCACGTCGGCTGCCCTGAGGCCATACCCCTCCCGTTGGGGGTTATACTATCACGCTGCACAATCCTACCACCGGCCTCAGCGGTCTGCCCTGCAGCAGCAGCTTCCTGGCTGCACTCAACGGGTGGCGTAGTCATCAATTATTTACTACTAATAGACTGCCGTCTAGTTTGACTCCCTGGGCACGGACCGGGTCACCGCCACGAGACTACAACCCTCCACGGATCCGGCTCCGGGTAAGCTCCCGCGTGCGCACCGCAGCGCGACACAGGCCCAGGGGCGCGTCAACTTTGGCGTAGTCGGCAGGATTTCGTGCCCGCAACCACCGGGTACTGCGTGCCTGAAAAGCAAAGACTGTTCAAACTTACCAGTGGTGAAGGTTTCCCGCCATCCGGCGCCATCTTCTACCTTCTTCCCGCCATCCGCGAAGTTTTCCCGCCATCCGGCGCCATCTTCGACCTTCTTCCCGCCATCCGTGGAGTTTTCCCGCCATTGGACGCCATCTTGAGGACGCCGCGCGGGAAGAAGAGGGGCGTGGACTCCGAAAGCGCGCGAGAACTGAAGCCCCGCCTCACGTCCGGACGTTGCGTAAGGTCCTGGAAGGAGCCCAGCAGACGCCGACGTCACAGGAGCGCGACGGAAGGTCCTCAACCCTGACGATCCACTGCGGAGCCGCGGCCTACGGAAGAGGATCATCGCAAGGTAGGCCACGGTCCACTAGGGGGGAGGAAGATGTCGGATACGGAGGAGAGCTTCATTGCCTCAACCCCCGCCAGCGCTACCGCTGCTGCAGTTATGCCCTTCACCATGCCCTATATCCCGGGAGCAGCTTGGCTACCCCAGTACTCAGGGGAGTCACATACCCTGCATGACTTTAGAGAAAAGCTGGATAGCCTCTTCCAGGTGTACCCCCTCACAGAAGAGCAAAAAGTGAGCATCCTGGTGGCCCAACTAACAGGGGCAGCCAAAAGGGAAGTAAAATCCTGGCCACCTGGGAGGAAGACTGTCGCAGGGATACTAACCCGGCTGAAGGACACCTTTGATACCCGCACCTCAGCCGAGATTAAGCTTAGATTCTACGGGTGCAAGCAGCGAGCGCATGAGAGTATAAGGGACTATGCACTAAACCTACAAGAGGCCCTGAGGGCCATAAAGCAGACCGACCCTGATGGGGTGGGAAACGAGGACAGGCTGTTGACTGAACAATTTATAGAGGGTTTATATTGCAATGCCCACCGAACCCAGTTGCGGGCAATGGCCTTACAGGATCCCCATCTGGACTTTGCACAGTTCAAGGACAGAGCCATCCGGGTGCTCCGAGAACCGGCACCAGGTGGCGTTGTGACCCACAGACGCCCCACTACCACTTACTACCAGGAGGCGGCGCCCTTGTCAGCAAGGCCTGTGGGAGCTGATGCGCAGGCGTTGGACAATGACCCGGCTCCAGACCTACACCATCAGGTCCAAGAGCTAGCTAAGAGCGTTGCTGCGCTAACCCGAACTGTGCAGTCTTTACAGGTTTCCACCCCAGGGAAGATCCAGCTGGCATCCGGACCGGAGGACATCCCGTGGCGTCGACCAAGGAGGACCCCACCGGCCAGAGGAAGACCCAGTGACCGATACAGTGAGGACGGACGACCCATCTGCCGCCGCTGCAATCAACCCGGACATATGGCAAGGTACTGTTCTTTAAACGGGCACAACCTGGGGTAGAGGGCCAACCCCCAGGAAAAAGATCACCAGGCCCATCGAACTGGCGCGACAGATATGTGGGAGGACGTCCAGTCTTGCCTGTGGTACTGGATGGCATTCCCATGAGTGCCCTACTGGACACCGGGTCACAGGTCACCACCATCCCGTACGTGCTCTTCAAGCAGTACTGGAATGACTCGGATATTACCCGCTACCCCGACGACGACTTGAGTATCATCGCCAGCAATGGTCAGCCCATGCCACAGATCGGATTTAAAGAGGTGACCATCAAAATTGGTAGAGTCGAACTGGCCGCACAGGGACTGATCATTGTAGATATTGATAAACATGAGAGTCACCCAAAAATAACTCTAGGAACTAATGTAATTGAAAATTGTCTTGCAGAGGTGATTTTCCTTTTACAGCAGGTTGCCAAGAATGCCAGCTCCGGCGAGCAGCGGGTGCTCCAGAAAGAGATCCGGGCACTGATGCAACGGCAACAAGTGGAACTCTCCGGCGGTGAGATTGGTAGCGTAAGAATGTGTGACCCTTTTCCTATTGCCATGTCCCCAAAAAGTGAAATGATGATTTGGTGCCGGGCAGCTATTGGTCTGAGAGGTAGAGATTACCAGGCAATGGTAGAACCAGTTTACTCAGACAGTAGGCCCACTATTTTGACAGCACGGGGGGTCGTCAATGTACGCCATGGGAGGGTGCCCGTTCGCATAATAAATATCGGGGAGAGGGAAGTGTACCTGCCCCGGTATGCCACGCTAGCCAAATTATATATCACTAATCAAAATTCTATACAATCTGTGGAACCCTTGCCTCCATCTCACCCGGAGGAAGGTAACGGCTCTAAGAAAGACATGGAGGACTGGTGTCAGCAACTACATCTGGGTACTGACTCCACTCCCGCACATCAGAAACAAGGAGTCTATCGGGTGGTTCAAGAGTATGAGAGAGTGTTTAGTAAACACCCGTTAGACTTCGGGCGAGTCAAGGGGGTAGAACATCGCATCCCCACGGGAGATCATCCTCCCATAAAAGAGAGGTATCGACCCGTACCCCCTGCACATTACCAACACGCCAAGGGGATGCTTAGAGACATGAAGGAGGCTGGGGTAATCCGGGATAGTTGTAGCCCCTGGGCAGCCCCATTAGTTTTAGTCAAAAAGAAAGACAACACCATGAGGATGTGTGTAGATTACCGGAAAATCAACCGTATCACACACAAGGATGCGTACCCCTTACCAAGGATAGAGGAGTCATTGGCTGCTTTAAGATCTGCTAACTTCTTCTCTACCTTGGATCTCACTAGCGGGTACTGGCAGGTTCCTGTAGCAGAGGCGGACCGGGAGAAGACCGCATTCACCACCCCGATGGGACTTAGCGAGTTCACCTGCATGCCGTTCGGACTCTGCAACGCACCAGGAACCTTCCAACGCCTAATGGAGTGTTGTCTGGGCCACAGAAACTTCGAGACGGTCCTGTTGTACCTGGACGATGTCATCGTATATTCCAAGACGTATGAGGACCACCTGAAACACCTGGCGGAAGTGTTCGAGGCTCTGGCGAGTTACGGCCTAAAGGTGAAACCCTCCAAGTGTCACCTCCTGAAACCAAAGGTGCAGTACCTGGGACACGTAGTGAGCGCTGACGGAGTGGCTCCCGACCCTGATAAAATCACCGCAATTAAGGAATGGCCAAGCCCCTCCAGCGTAAAAGAAGTGCGGCAGTTCCTCGGGTTGGTAGGCTACTACCGAAGGTTTATTCCCGGTTTCACCAAAAAGGCAGCACCTATGCAGGACCTCCTGATAGGCCAGTCCCGGAAGGCCAAGAACCAGAAGCCGCCCTTCAAATGGGAAGAGCTGGAAGAAGAGTCCTTCCGCCAGCTGAAGATGGCCCTCACGGGAGACGAAATCCTGGCGTACCCGGATTATAGCCAGCCCTTTATCCTCTACACCGACGCCAGTAACATCGGGCTAGGAGCCGTACTGTCCCAGATCCAGCAGGGGAAGGAACGAGTAATCGCCTACGCCAGCCGAAAACTGCGACCCACCGAAAGGAACCCCGAGAATTACAGCTCATTTAAGTTAGAGTTCCTGGCCGTAGTATGGGCAATCACTGAGCGCTTTAAGCATTACCTCGCTTCTTCCCGGTTCACCGTGTACACGGATAACAACCCGCTGACACACCTGGACACGGCAAGACTCGGTGCCCTGGAGCAGAGGTGGATGGCCCGTCTGTCCAACTACGAGTTCACAATTAAATACCGGGCAGGACGCTCCAATACCAACGCGGACGCCCTGTCCAGGATGCCCAACCTGCCGGACGGAGGAGAAGATCCGGAGGGACTGGAAGAAGTTGAACTCCCTGCGTTCCACCGTCATGGGACTATTCAGTATTCCCACCGGGTAAGGAGTAAGCAGGCTGCTACGTTGAACCCCTTACCCCACTACAACTGGGCGGAAACGCAAGACAGCGACCCTGCCGTCCGACTGGTGAAGGAGATGCTGACTCGGCCGGAGGCTCGCCTTGAACCAGACGCTCCGGAGGAAGCCAAACAACTATGGGCAGAGAAGAGTCGACTGTTCCTTTACAAAGGGAAGTTGTGCCGCAGAATGGTTAACTCCCGGACGCATGAATTACTCTGGCAAGTAGTGGTGCCACGAAGAGACGCAGCCATGGTGATGGAGGCATACCACGACGGAGCTGGACACTTTGGGTGGAAAAAGCTGGAGTTCCTGCTGCGTGAGCGGTTCCACTGGGTAGGCATGAGGGGAACCATCGAGAAGTGGTGCAGAGATTGTGGCCCGTGCAACCTGAGAAGGAAGGACCGAGCCAGCCAGAAGACTCCCCTGCAGTCCATCGTCACCCGGCAACCGTTGGAACTGGTAGCCTTGGATCATGTAAAACTGACCCCAAGCAGAAGTGGCTACGTCTACGCGTTAACCATCGTGGATCATTACTCCCGGTTCTTGGTTGTCGTCCCCGTCAAGGACTTAACGGCTCAAACAGCAGCTAGAGCCTTCCAGCAGCACTTCTGCCGTCCACACGGGTACCCGGACCAAGTGCTGACGGACCAGGGACCTGCCTTTGAAGCGGAGGTCTTTCAGGAATTCTGCAATCTGTATGGCTGCCGGAAGATAAGGACGACACCCTACCATCTGCAGACTAATGGACTTTGTGAAAAAATGAACCAGGTGGTAATGGATCTTCTAAAAACGTTGCCCCTGGAAGAACGCAGTCTGTGGCCTGAAAAGTTGCCCGATCTGGTGGACCTATACAACCACATCCCGGTAGGTTCCACCAACTGTACCCCGGCTTACCTAATGAGGGCAAGACCTGGTAAGTTACCTGTTGACCTGGAAATGGGAGTCCTGACCCCCGAGGACACTTCACCAGAAACAGACTGGGACACAGAGAGGCAGCAGCAGTACCGGAGAGTACAGGAGAGCGTGGAGCGAAGTCTCTGTCAGGCTAGGGAAAGACAAGAGAAAACTTACAACCAGTATGCTCCCGCTGTTCCCCTGGTACCCGGAGAGCAGGTCTTGAAGAGGAAGAGACGGCTCCACAAGTTGGACGACCAGTGGGAGAAGGACCCGTACACCGTACTGCCCTCAAGCCACGAGAACCCGAAGGTCTGTACCATCAGTAAAGACAGAGGGGAAACCACAGCCATTGTATCCCGGGACCACCTGAAGAAGTGTCCCGAACAACTGAGGAACCCTGAAGAGGAACAAGAAGACCATCGACCCGTGGAAGAAAGGGAAGATATGGTTAGTACCGTGCTCGGGGACTTTCCTCAGTCTTGGACTCAAGTCAATGGTGCAGTTGTGGTACCCGTACTCACCTTCCTCCAACCATCATCCCAAGAACCTACGGAGCAACGGGTAGAGCTGGAAGAACAGCCGGTCCAGGAGGCAGAAGACTCCACACAAGCAGAACAGGAGAATCAACCCTCTGCTTATAGTGAGCCTGCCGTACCCCTAGTGAGACAAAGAGCCGGTAGACAGCTGCCCAGTTTACCCTTGACAGCTCCTACACCCTGTAGTTCAGGGCCAGACAGTCAGCTCCGTAGGTCCACTCGGGCCACTAGAGGCCAGTTACCCGCACGCTGGAGAATTTAAAGTGTATAAATTGTTTTATTTATGTTTTTCTGTGTCTTGTTGCTTGTGTATAATTTTGTGTTTCTAGTTATTTTTAGGAAACCTTGGTGGATTTACCGGGAATCCTTGTATATAGTTGGAGCGTAACCCAGGATGGACTAGAGACTGTTAAGGACTCGGGGTAGGACAGACCCCTACCTGGTTACGTCTCCCTGTGTTGGTGAAATGGACACCTTTGCTTTTCTTCAAAGACTGCATCCGGTTGCGGACACGCCGTAACCATCTTATGTGTTTTTCTTATAGTATTGTTATTGTTATACTTTGTTATGTTTTTCTAAATGTGTTTAGTCCCGGAGTACTAAATTTCACTAGGGGGGAATTTGACACCCCAGGGGTCTGGTTGCCACAGTGATAGAGATATTATGTCTGAGAGCAGGTGGGAGGTCCTTTGGTCAGGGATCCTGTGCATGCCACACCTCCTGCCCAGTCTTGGGAGGGGAAGAACTTCCCCTGTATAAACCCGGGGCTGAGGCAGGGTGAGTCAGACAAGGAGAGTGGAGAAGAGAAGCAGCATAGGAAACAGCAGAGTTACAAGGAGTCAGGGGCTGGCAGCTACAGAGCTCGCCCTGACTAAGAAGATTCTTTACCGGACCCGGAGTCCGAGGCTGTGGGGACTAACTCCTACCCAGCAGCAAAATCCGTCAGGCAGGGGATTTCAGGTCCTCTGGCCCAGAAGCCCGAAGGCACGGTCACACGCGTGGGACCAGCACCGCCATCGTGGAGCGGAAGCCATTAGAAGGCCCCGAGTCACCGGCCATACGGGTGAGCACCACACGGTACACTCAGGGACGTGGGCTACTTACATCAGCTTCTAGCAAGGTAGCCAGAAGAGTACAGTCAGTTTGGGAGGCCTACAACTACGCCTGGCCAGGGGAGATCCCATCTGCTCAAAGACTGACCAGGCCCCGTTTGCTAGCAAGTACTCCGGGAGGGTCTGTCGTTGTTACCAGTAAAGACCCTGAACTACACCGTACCGTCTCTGAGTGGTTCCTGCTACCCCCATCATCCACGTCGGCTGCCCTGAGGCCATACCCCTCCCGTTGGGGGTTATACTATCACGCTGCACAATCCTACCACCGGCCTCAGCGGTCTGCCCTGCAGCAGCAGCTTCCTGGCTGCACTCAACGGGTGGCGTAGTCATCAATTATTTACTACTAATAGACTGCCGTCTAGTTTGACTCCCTGGGCACGGACCGGGTCACCGCCACGAGACTACAACCCTCCACGGATCCGGCTCCGGGTAAGCTCCCGCGTGCGCACCGCAGCGCGACACAGGCCCAGGGGCGCGTCATATACATTTTTTTCTTTCACACAGGGACTACAGCATTTAAAAAGGGGTTGTCTAATTAGTGGATTAGTGGACAACCCTTTTAATGTTAAAAAAAATAGTCCACTTTAGACAATCCTTTTTCCTGAGACAGGTCCCCTGATGATAAGCTGATCACATTGGTGTCCTGTTGGGTTGGACAGCCAGTGATCAGCTAGAATCCATAAGGGAATGTTTTATGCTTTACTTAATTAAAAAACTACACAGACTCATGTATTTGCTCAGCTCTGTATTCCAGTTACAGCTGAAATACTGACCAACTGCATTTTCCTCTAATCATCCCCTATGCCACAATCAGAAATAGATCACAGTATCCAATCATGGCCACCAATTGTTCTTCATGTTGTACCATTGCAACCTTCATGAGTTTTTGCTTCTCAGAAGTGAAACCAACAAGCTCTATACTGTAAAAACAATGAGCTAACTGTTTAAAAATGAGTTCTAAGAAGTAACGTTTCTCCTTGCAGAGAGCGACACGCTAAGCACGTCAAGGTGAGGAGACTTTTCGAACCCCAATGCTCCTCTGGGAAATATGCAAATTATCTCTACAGAGAGGAAGAGAACTAGAACTCCAGAACCACCTATTGGAAGTAGAGAATGAGATTTCTAAACTCTCAGTCACACGTTGCATTTTTTTCCTGCGTTTTTTAAATCTGCAGCTTGTCAATTCTTTCAGCGGTTTTGCAGCATTTTTCCCCCATTGAAATGAATTAAAGTAAAACAAAACAATTAAAAATACTGCAGCGTTTTTCCTGCTACCACTCTGGTTTTTGAGGTAGAAAAAAATGCTGCAGAAATGCAACATGCGAACATACTCTTATCCTGCTTGTGTTCTAGTTGGACATAAAAGAGAACGGACATAATAACATGGAGATGTAATTAATTTTATGGTGTTTCCACTTTCAATATTGCTAGGTGGCATCTATTTGTGTAGGACTGCCCGTTTAAGATTCTAGCACTAGATTCCATTCTATTATGACATCACAGCTCCCAGTCACTACTTATAGAATGTACACAGAGTCACGGGTGCCTTTCTTGGCTTCATAGTGATTGATAGCACTTGCAGTGTTTCACTATGGCTGAATTTCTTCTGGATAATCTTCAGGTAGAAGCACTATTGGGGATTCTTATCAACAATCGCCCTGACACTGCGCTTCTACCACCTGATGGCGTCCTCAGCTTCACTCACCGGCTGGTGATGGAGCTAGTAAATGACTGCCTGACCAAATACTACCAAGGTCATCTAACGTCAGAGTATCTGACGGATTTACCTCAGAACATCAGGACATTACTACAGCAGGTAAGCGGCGGAAGCTCCGCACAAATCTTCTCCATAATATTAGATATATTCTTTGTTTTTTGTTTGTTTTTTCATATGTGTATGGGACGTTTTCATGTTGGGGCTCATACAGTATATATAGAGAGGCTTTGTGGAGCTCATACAATGTATAGGAGGCTGAGTTTGGCGACTCATACTGTATTTAGGGGGCTATGTGAGGCCTCATATTTAATATGTCAGCATATTTAATTCTACTCAATATTACATTATACAGTTAATAAGAATATCAAAAATCTGGTATATGGGATCCAGTTTTGAGCTCCACATTTTAATAAGGATATTCAGAAGTCAGTCAGTCAGTTCAAAGGCAACTAGAATATTACAAGGGATGGAAGGCCTCTCAGATGATTGGAGGTTGAAAAAGTTGAGCTTCTTTAGCTTAGAAAAATGACACCTCAGAGGAGATCTCATTTACATGTATAAATATATGTGGGGTCAGTATAAAGTACTGGCACATGACTTATTCCTTCCAAAGACCATACAAAGGACCCAGGGGCACTGATTACGGGTGGAAGAAAGGAGATTCCGGCAGATAAATGGGAAAGGGTTCTTTACAGCCAGAGCAGTCAGACTGTGGAATGTCCGACCACAAGAGGTAGTGATGGCCGACAGTATAACAGCTTTTATACAAGGGCTGGATGATTTCCTCAGTATATATAACATTGAACATTGTGGGTTATAGGTTGTACTTGATGGACCTAGGTAATTTTTCAACCTATTTAACTATGTAAAAAAATAAATAAATAAAAAATGCTGCAAAAATGTGAGTATTGTAGGCAGTGTTTTTCCTGCTACCACTCTGTTTTATTGGGCAGAAAAAAAATGCAACATGTGAACATATCCTTATCCTGGTTGTGTTGTAGTTGGAAATAAAAAACGATCGGCCATAATAACATGGAGACATAATTAATTCTATGGTGTTTCCATTTTCAGTATTGCTCGGAAGCATCTATTTGTGTAGAGCCGCAGTTTAAGATTCTATCACTAGATTGCATTCTATTATGACATCACTGGTGATGGTCGGCTATTATGACATCACAGCTCCCAGTCACTACTTATAGAATGTACACAGGGTCACGGGTGCCTTTCTTGGCTTCATTCTTGGCTTCATAGTGACTGATAGCTGTTGCAGTTTTTCACTATGGCTGAATTTCTTCTGGATAATCTTCAGGTAGAAGCACTATTGGGGATTCTTATCAACAATCGCCCTGACACTGCGCTTCTACCACCTGATGGCGTCCTCAGCTTCACTCACCGGCTGGTGATGGAGCTAGTAAATGACTGCCTGACCAAATACTACCTAGGTCATCTAACGTCAGAGTATCTGACAGATTTACCTCAGAACATGAGGACATTACTACAGCAGGTAAATGGCGGACACTCGGCACAAAACATCTTTACATAATAATAGATAATAATAGCGGGATAGAAACTTCTTCTTTCCTCCAATATAAAACGTGACGAATCCCCAGATATGGAGCCATTGTATCTGGAGACAGAGGAGCAGATGTCACATACAATGGCCGCCTCCATTGTGCCTTTTCTCACCTCAGGATTTTCCTTTTAATTTCTTTTCTTTTTTCTATAGGCTGAAAAAAGATTTCAAAATGGCGATTTGACTTTTATTAAAGAACTCGCCCATAAAGTCCTGTCTGTCCTGGAACATCCGGCCCGCTCATCGGAGCGCCTGGTAAGGAGCCATCATCTTCTCTATCACACGTCCTTGTTCTCTGATCTTCTCCAGATCACCAGTCAGATATCAGATCTGGTGGTAGATGTTACAGGCCTCCTGTCAGCTCCGAGCATGCACAGCAGATGTATGGCCGCTAGTCTCTGCTGCTCCCTCGCCTGTGAGGACAGTCTGTATTCTGCTGATGTAGTCACAGCTCAGTGGTGGGAAGTCTGTGTTTCCGCCTCTGTCTATCACTATTATCAGAGTCTTCCTGATTGTAAATGCTGCAGCTGAGATAATAGGCAATATTACAGAAATGTGTGCATACAAGTCTCTTATATAGTATATTAATCTGGACTTGTGGAGAGGGGCTGCAGTGTAAAGCAATTCCACCCAATACTGTAGGGAATGACGTACAAGATGTAACTGTGATATAATGAACGCAGGTAACACAGCTCTGGGATATCACAGTGCAGAAAAGTCGAAGCTTACACTGAATGTTTGATTTTTCAATCTTAATTTATCATAATCCCCCTAAATGAGAGAACTTTCTGAGAAAAGTTACCAAGATGGCGCATTACTTGTGTAGTTACAATTGCTGCATCTGTAAATGCAGGTTTAGTGCTTCCTGATTTATGTATTTGGTGATTTAGTGAAATCTTCCACATATTAAATATATATATTATATCTATTAGGAAACAGCAGAAGGCGAGACCGAAGATGGGCAAAATCTACACCCGGAAATAATCTCTGACCCTAATATGGATCAGCGGGAACTGACCAGCGATCTGATCACAGGTAAGCCGATCATCCGCCCTTCTATAAGAAATATCCAGATATTATAGAGAACAGGGATAATGGTAGATTTACTCTCTGCTCTGTGTAAAGGGAACATATTACATATGACGTAGTGGTGTGACTGTACGGGCCATTTACCTCTAATATAGAGGAAGTCTTTATGGCAGAAATCCAATGTCTCAGTCAGGAGAAATCTTACGTAGAAGCCATATACAAATCTAGATGGAAGTGCACTGGGGGCGTGGAAGAAAAGTCTGAGTGCGGTGACACGCCCCCAGTGCACTTCCAGGCTAATTTACATATGGCTGCTCTGCTTGAGCTCTCTCTTCCCATCACTCACATGTACAGCGAGGGTGTTGAGTTCCTCATTCATGTGATGATAGGTGATTCCTCCATCATTTATATCACATGTATCTGTCTATGGATGCGCCGTACGTTCTCATATTTAGAATCCTATTATAACTAGTAATAATCCCATTCACTCCGCTATATTGCTGTATTATATATTGTAGGATTGATATCATCTAATACATTTTATTTCTTCATCGTTTTATTACTATTTTAGAAACAATTGTGCTGGCGGATCCTGGCAGTGGAATCTGTGAGATCCCGGAGATCCAAGAACCTGCCGCTGTAAGTATCATAGAGGGAGAAGTCTGTATATCACCAGATCATGGTGTGGGAATGACACGTCCAGTATTATCCCCCATATAACCATGGGACATCTCTATTCTATATGTAGATGACACTATTGTGTTAGATAATAGCATTTATACTAAAGGGAATCTGTCACCAGGTTTTCCTACCTTATCTGAGGGCAGCATGATGTAGGGGCAGGGACCCTGATTCCAGCGATGTCACTTACTTTACTAGATGCAGCAGTTGTGATAAAATCCCTCTTTTCTCCACTGCAGATCTAGCGGTGCCCTGAATGCTGAGCCCTGTGTAACCCTGCCCACACCACTGATTGGCAGCGTTCTGTGTACAGTACACTGTGAATAGGCAGAAATCCGCTAATCAGTGGTGGGGGCGGGGTACACAGAGCAATAGGACTACATGGGACAAGACTAGCCCTGCATTGATCTCTTGCAGATTAAAAATTGATTTTAATAAAACAATGACACACATCCTAGTAAGTGACACATCGCTGGGATCAGGATTTCAGCCCATACATCATGCTGTTCTTAGATTACATATAAAAACCTGCTGACAGATTCTCTTTAAGATCTCCTCTGTGATCTCCCCTATCATTCAGCACTGTACAATGATTCTGGTTTATGGTGGATCTCCCCTTAAATTACATCCATGTCTGCGGAGCGTCCTGCTGGTATCATCCCCTACATTCAATCAGTGTAAATCAGCTGGGACATAATATAGGAGGAAGAAGTTTTTGTATTTGGAGCTTTTTTCTTATCTGAATATCATTTCTTACTTTTTTATAGGGCATGATCGAATCATTGATCCCGGCGAGAAAGCCGCAAATGAGCGACTTTGAGACATCAAAACTGATCGGCAGTGGAGCTTTTGGGTGAGATTTCTATTGGCATAATCCATATTTCTCACGGTTCCCTATGACAATACTTCTGCCTCTGTGCTGTGCCATTCAGTGTCATCATAGGGAACTGATCTGAGTCCACATCACTGTTCATATCTAATTCTCACTATTCTGGTCAGTTATATACTGCTGAGAAAACGGAACTGTAACAAATTAGACTGTAAAGGCCTGTGCACACACTGCACATTGACTTCTATAGATTGACTGTTAATAAGGATTCATTATAAACCATGATTCTCCTTCTCTCCAGGGCCGTCTATTTAGTGCACCATAAAGACTCCTGCCAGAACTTTGCAATGAAGACAATGGCCAAGTGTAACCTGGATACGCCAAAAAAAGTGGAATTGGCCTTTCTGGAGAGGGACATCTTAACATACGCTGATTGTCCCTTTGTGGTATCCATGGTCTGCTCCTTTCCAACTAAATCTCACCTGTGTATGGTCATGGAGCATGTAGGAGGTAGGACTTGAACATTATATTATATTTAACCCATGTCTGCTTATATCTTATCATCACTCATATAATTAGGATTTTCTAAGAGGTTGGTTGCATCACCACAGAGCATTTTCTATAGGTATATATTACCAAGATGCCGGGAAATTTATTGATCTTTGTGCTGTGGGGCCCATGAGTTGGAGGGGGGAGGGCCCCACTTGGCACTTGGCTCCATCCCTCCTCTTGTCATCACAATATCAGTGGTATCTGCACCCTCAGAATGTAGATATGGCTGAACAGAATGGTGGATTAGGTAGCCAAAAGCTCCCTGATCCACCATTCTGCCTGTGCTGGTGAGTCTGAGATTCCATGCATTGCATGTACAAAGTCATCACAGCATCACGCCTGTAGTGTGGAGTCTCAGTTCTCCCACTGCACAGACCAGAGCAGCGTGCCGGGGGATTGGGGCTAGGTGAGTAGTGCCTTTTTTAGGCCACATTCACATGTTCAGTATTTGGTCAGTATTTTACATCAGTATTAGTAAGCCAAAACCAGGAGTGGAGCAACTATAAAAAATCTATAATAGAAACACCTCACCACTTCTGCTTTTTTGACGCACTCCTGGTTTTGGCTTACTACTACTGTTGTTAAATACTGACCAAATACTAATAGTTTAACCGTAGCCTTATTGTCAGAAATTGGAGGAGTCAGAACAATAAATAGGTGGATAGAGAGAGCCAATCATACTGATTGGGACACTGGTGGGGGCCATCAAACTGATTTAGGGGCTGGTGGGGGCCATGATACTGATTGGAGGGGTGGTGGAGCTTGTGGGTGTCATAATACTTAGTGGAAAGGCAGATCAGGGCCATATTACTGAGTGGTGGGGTTGTTGAGGGCCATAATACTGAGTGATGGTGCTGGTGGGGACCATAATACTGAGAGGTGGGGCTGGTGGGGGACTTAATACTGAGAGTTGGGGCTAATGGAGACCATAATACTGAGTGAGAGGGGCTAGTGGGGTCATAATACTGAATGGGGGCCGTGGGGGACAAAATAATGTGTGAGAGGCTATGGGAGACTGGGAATGCCCCCATATTGATTTGCCGACTGTGAATGCCCCTATACTGAGTGGGATCCTCGTACTGACTGGTGTGCTGTGGGGCTCCTTGTTCTGTGCGGGGGTCCTCATACTCTGTTGGGCTCCAAATTCTGTGTGAGGTGCTGTGAGGGCCATCATACTGAGAGGGACATGTGGTGGCCATTATATGGTGTGAGGTGCTGTGAGGGCCATTATATTCGGTGGTGTGACTGTGGACGCCATCATACTGGGTAGGATTTAAACTGAGCGGGAGCATCATGCTGAATATATATGTACAGTACAGACCAAAAGTTTGGACACACCTTCACATTTAAACATTTTTCTGTATTTTCATGACTATGAAAATTGTACATTCACACTGAAGGCATCAAAACTATGAATTAACACATGTGGAATTATATACTTTACAAAAAAGTGTGAAACAACTGAAAAAATGTCTTATATTCTAGGTTCTTCAAAGTAGCCACCTTTTGCTTTGATGACTGCTTTGCACACTCTTGGCATTCTCTTGATGAGTTTCAAGAGGTAGTCACCGGAAATGGTCTTCCAACAATCTTGAAGGAGTTCCCAGAGATGTTTAGCACTTGTTGGCCCTTTTGCCTTCACTCTGCGGTCCAGCTCACCCCAAACCATCTCGATTGGGTTCAGGTCTAGTGACTGTGGAGGCCAGGTCATCTGGCGTAGCACCCCATCACTCTCCTTCTTGGTCAAATAGCCCATACACAGCCTGGAGGTGTGTTTCGGGTCATTGTCCTGTTGAAAAATAAATGATGGTCCAACTAAACACAAACCGGACGGAATAGCATGCCGCTGCAAGATTCCGTGGTAGCCATGCTGGTTCAGTATGCCTTCAATTTTGAATAAATCCCCAACAGTGTCACCAGCAAAGCACCCCCACACCATCATACCTCGTCCTCCATGCTTCACGGTGGGAACCAGGCATGTAGAGTCCATCCGTTCACCTTTTCTGTGTTGCACAAAGACACGGTGGTTGGAACCAAAGATCTCAAATTTGGACTCATCAGACCAAAGCACAGATTTCCACTGGTCTAATGTCCATTCCTTGTGTTCTTTATGACAAACAAGTCTCTTCTGCTTGTTGCCTGTCCTTAGCAGTGGTTTCCTAGCAGTTATTTTGCCATGAAGGTCTGCTGCACAAAGTCTCCTCTAAACAGTTGTTGTAGAGATGTGTCTGCTGCTAGAACTCTGTGTGGCATTGACCTGGTCTCTAATCTGAGCTGCTGTTAACCTGTGATTTCTGAGGCTGGTGACTCAGATAAACTTATCCTCAGAAGCAGAGGTGACTCTTGGTCTTCCTTTCCTGGGGCGGTCCTCATGTGAGCCAGTTTCTTTGTAGCGCTTGATGGTTTTTGCAACTGCACTTGGGGACACTTTCAAAGTTTGCCAAATTTTTCGGACTGACTGACCTTCATTTCTTAAAGTAATGATAGCCACTCGTTTTTCTCTACTTAGCTGCTTTTTTCTTGCCATAATACAAATTCTAACAGTCTATTCAGTAGGACTATCAGCTATGTATCTTTTGCACAATACAACTGATGGTCCCAACCCCATTTATAAGGCAAGAAATCCCACTTATTAAACCTGACCGGGCACACCTGTGAAGTGAAAACCATTTCCGGTGACTACCTCTTGAAGCTCATCAAGAGAATGCCAAGAGTGTGCAAAGCAGTCATCAAAGCAAAAGGTGGCTACTTTGAAGAACCTAGAATATAAGACATATTTTCAGTTGTTTCACACTTTTTGTTAAGTATATAATTCCACATGTGTTAATTCATAGTTTTGATGCCTTCAGTGTGAATGTACAATTTTCATAGTCATGAAAATGCAGAAAAATCTTTAAATGAGAAGGTGTGTCCAAACTTTTGGTCTGTACTGTATATGTGTGTGGGTGGGGCACTTTTAGGAGCATCATAATTTAAAATTATCATAAAAGGTATATTGCTGGTGAGAACACCAAGGGGCTTCAATAGATACATTATATATATCTTTTGAGGGGGGCCTAATTAGAACTTTTTTGGGGGGGTGATTTTGGCCCTGTGATTTTTATGTACGCCACTGTCTATGTGATCTCCCCTGTATGTCCACACTGAGCATGTCAGTATCTCCGCCTGTTGATGAGATGTGACATCACTTTATGTTATTAGTTATATGGAGGACATTTCACCATTGCTTTAGACTAATATCATGTGCACAATACATTAAATCTGTGCATATTCTCTCCTGCAAAATATTTCTGCTCACTTCTGATTATGCATCATGGTGTTCTGCTTTATTAACCCCTCACCGGTCACATTTCCTTTTTATTCTATAGGTGGAGACTGTGACATCCTTCTCAGGGGGGGTCCGTTACCTGTCTCTTTGGCCCGCTTGTACTTTGCAGAAGCTGTTCTTGCTGTGGAATACTTGCACAGCTATGGTGTTGTGCACAGAGATCTGAAGTCAGAGAAGTAAGTGCCCCCTTTAGTATAATAAGGGTGAAACGGAAAGTTATCATTTATTATCACATGGTCTGTAAGGCTAAAACCATCTTTTCTTTCACAGTCTTCTGATAACATCTGCTGGACACATTAAAGTTGCCGATTTTGGGCTTTCAAAAGTTGGTGTTATGATACCAAAAACCAACAAGCACAAGCAATTAGTAGAAGACATCACCAGAGAGTTCCTGGACTATGAGGTCAGCATCACTTACAGAAACCCAGTTTGTTCTTTACAAATCTCATCACACTACTGTTTATTCTCTACGTTCTTCATTTCTAGAGAATTTTTCCACTGATATTTTATCTTTTCTCTGTCATTGAGTTTTTATGATGAGAACTTGTCATAATAATGGAATCATCAATCTCATCTCTTTCTTCTGTTGGTTTCCAGGTCTGTGGCACCCCGGAATATATAGCCCCAGAGGTCCTCCTGCAAAAAGGCTGTGGAAGACCTGTTGACTGGTGGTCAATGGGCATCATCCTGTATGAATTTCTTGTGGGATATGCACCATTCTATGGGGAATCCGTAATTGAGCTTTATAGAGATATCGTCGCTGGTAGGTAGAATAATCCGATCGTTGCTTTGATTGGTTACATTGGTTTAGTTATTTCCTTTGCTTTATCTTGCAGTCCAATAACAAGGTTTTATTTTCTGTAATTTTCTATGTAACAGGAGACGTAGATTGGGATTGTAATCCCGTTCCACCCTTTCCTGCTCAGATCCTCATCACCGAACTGCTCAGAAAAACTCCTGCACATAGACTTGGGACAGGTAACAATTTACTTATTACACTTATTGCTCGTGTCCATGAGAATCAGCACTTATCTATCAGCACATCCATTTATAGTTCTCCATAATATGAATTTCAGTCTATTTCTTTCATCAACGTTGGCTCAGTTATTTCATTAGTTCAGATTAAAGGAGTACTCTGGAGATATAAAAATTGTTTTACTGTCCCAGCACTTATAAACTATAAAGATGAGATGGCTGTTACTCAGAGTGAGGAGCTGCACACTGCTGTGTGATGCATTGTCCCAAACTAGAGGGGGTGAGCAGTGAGGAGCAGCTCCTCTCACACTGAATAACAAGTGTTCTAAAGATAATAGAAGTGCACTGGGCATCTCATCTTTATACTTTATGAGGACAGGGAGAGTACAACCTTATTTTTTATCTCCTTGGAGTACCCCTTTAATTTAAACTGTTCAGATATGGAGCAGTCATTGACAACACTTTTGTTTTGTCTTTTCCAGCAGGAGCATTTGAGATCAAGGGTCATCCATTCCTGACTGGCTTAGATTTTGACAATCTTCTAAGTCAGAAGCCAGAGTTTGTTCCTCAGCTTGTTTCAGACGTGGACACAAGCTTCTTTATCCGTAAGTAGAAGAAGACATCATCTAGACTAAAAGACTGTTTGTCTCATCTTCAATAATATGATACAATTGGTTCCCATTACTATTAGTGATAAATGATGACTGTGTTATAAAGAAATTCTCTTAAAATATTTCATTACCTATGTCTTGTAGATCACTCTGATATAAATGAACATATGATCTCAAAGGATGAGGAGGGCACAAGTGAGGACAATGAGAGCCTTACCTTCCAAAATTTTACATCATCTTCTGAAAAGCTTTCTAAAGTAAGTATGAGATCAATAAATCCAAAATATGTAAAAAAAAGACCTCTAAAAGTAAAAAAAAATATTTCATATCTTCTTGTTATCTGCATTTAGCTCTGTACCACCTCTACCAGGACAATGAACAATGAGGATCCTAAGTCTCCTGCAGAGTGTACTCCAGCATCCAGCACAAACCTCTTAGAAATGTAAGTAGATTATAGGGTCATTATTGGGAGCTCCAACGCTCAATCCCAAATATAGGATATAAATACCATAATATCAAATACAGCATCCATCGCCCCATGATTAGAAGTCATTATGCTTTTGGCTTTAGAAACCATTGGTGATAACATCCCATAATTGCAACCTGTCATGCATTTTTACTGCTGCTCACACTGTAGGAGAGATGTAGTACTACATGCCAGCCATTCTGGGTAGTTGTTTTTTGCCTTATAGTCGGTGTTAATCTACTGAGACAACTCCTTTTATACTGCATTTACTTGTGATTTACACATTTTTCTTCTTTAAAACAGGCAGAAAAATTTCTTTTCCTGTATGTAATAGACACAATGCTATTTTCAGCTTGCCATTCTTGTTCCTATTGTCAGGTATGTTTATGTCTATGTATACAGCACAAAAAATGAGAAAGGCTCAAATATTTCCATATGGTTTTTCTGTTATTGGTCTCCTATGTTATCCATGTTCCATGGATCCAAATTATCCACAGGTCCATACTGTATCTCAATTTCCCTAATTTTGTACTGTTTTTCCAGATTACCAGATCTGGAGGAGACAGGAATAGAACAATTTTACTATATACAGGAAAGATACAAAACAGTTCCTATAAGATTATATCGTTATTGAGTTTTTTTTTATTCTCTGTTCAGAATTTCATGCTCAGGAGGAAAAATGCTTTTCAATAAATCTAAGCATAGAGCAAAAAACCTCAGAAAATAAAGAAGAGGGTAAAAAGAGACAAGGTAAGTGTGAGAATCAGCTCCATTTTGTATGATGTAAGTCAGTGAGAATAATTCATGCGGAGCATATGATATGTCAGTGATGGGATTGTCATTAGGGATGAGCGAACCCTAACGGTAAAGTTCAGGATGCATAACGAACAACTACTGTCCGGTGCAGAACCCCGAACACGGACTTCTCCAAGAAGTATGTGTTACTTTTCGTGTTGGACAGCCAAACAAATCTTGTTGAAAGGCTGCAGCGCAGCCAATCAGCAAGCTTCAAAACTGTGGGCACTTCTGGCCCCATCACAGCCATGCCAATTATTGGCATGGCTGTGATTGACCAGCTCCACCCGTGACCCGGTCTGTATGAATGCTGGATCATAAGTGGTGTGAGGGACAGTGTAAAAATAAATAAATAAATTTAAAAAACGACGTTGGGTCCCCACTATTCTTAATAACTAGCCAAGGGAAAGCAGACAGCTGGGGGCTCATATAAACAGGCTGGGAAGGTCCATGCAAATTGGACCCTTCCCAACCTAATAAAACCAGCTCTCAGCCGCCCCAGAAATGGCGCATCCATTAGATGCGCAAATTTTGGTGCTTAGCCTCAACTCTTCTCAATTGCCCTGGTGCATTTGACAATTGGGGTAATGAGATTGTGGTGCTGATGTCAGCAAGCCCATGGGTTATTAATAGAGAGCCATCTATCAGAAACCACCATTACTAACCCAGTAAGTATAAAGAGAAAAAAAACACCCAAAAAAATCTTTATTTGAAAAAAAACAACCGAACAATTTCCCTCTTTCACCCATCTATTAAAAAAAAAAAACAGTTCACTATGGTCCGGTGTAGTCCACCTGGAGGTACCACGATGACCTCCCATATCTGTCTTCCAGTGTATGGAGCCCAGTTCAGAGAACGGGGCTTTATAGACTGGAGCATCAGCCACTCCGGGTCTCGCGCTGTACTCCACTGGTCTCGTGGAGTACAGCGTGAGAGCCAAAATGATGAGTAGTGCATGACCGCCAGTGACTTATGGAGCCTCGTTCTGAACAGTAGTATTATGTAATATGGAGTCCCATTACTTACATTATAGATACAAAGCAGATCCTATAAGAATGTATCGTTACTGAGATTTTTTTACTTTCTGATCAGAATTTCCAGCTCCCGAGGAAAGAAACTCTTCTATAAATCTGACAATAGAGGAACAAACCTCTGAAAATGAAGAAAAGGGAGAAAATGGACAAGGTAAGTGTGATAATCAGCTCCATGTTGTGTGATGTCAGTCAGTGAGAATAATTCATGTGGACCGTGTTATATATCATTGATGGGATTGTCACATGTACTGTATGATGGCTGACAATGATCCCTGACCTCTGTATGATAAGATTTCTCTGCCGATCTGCCACAGTGACCGCACAGTAGTATCATGTAATATAGACGTTTGTCAAAAAATCAGGAAAAGATAGCACTCCCCACAGGACATCGGTCTAAAGTCCTTTATTCCAGGTCATACGTACATGTGAGCAGTGGGCACAGGGAATGAGGGAGTGAACGATGATGACGGCATCCCCCGTGCCCTCCGCTCACATGTACTTTAGACCGATGTCCTGTGGTGGGTGCTATCTTTTCCTGAATTTTTGACAAACGTCTATATTATTGCTATTGTGGAAGCACCACCAAACACAGGTGCAGCATGGATATTACTCCGTATAAGGACCACAAGTATCACTTGGTGAATATTTGGACTGGTGCCACAGTAGCTTCATCTATATATATTTTAGTATCATGTAATAAGTCGCCCCATTACTTATAGTATAGAAACAAAGCAGATCCTATAAGTATGTGTCATTACTGAGGGTTGCTTTTTTTCTTTCTGATCAGAATTTCCAGCTCCCGAGGAAAGAAAATCTTCTATAAATCTGAGTATAGAGAAACAAACCTCAGAAAATGGAGAAAAGAGGGAAAGGAGACGAGGTAAGTGTGAGAATCAGCTCCATGTTGTGTGATGTCAGTCAGTGAGAATAATTCATGTGGAGCAGATGTTATCTGTCAGTGATGGGATTGTCACATGTATGATGCCTGTCAATGATCCCTGACCTATTTATGAATCCGACTCCTCTACCGCACATTAGTATAATGTAATATGGAGTCCCATTACTTACATTATATTTACTTCTCTTCTCATAGGTTCCTTCCTCCGCCGGATCTTATCATCCTGCCGGCGTGGATTATCTAGGGCTGCTCGCGTATTTGCGTGTTATCACCGTTCCCCCAGAACCATCTGAAAGATGGGAAGCCTCAACATCTAGCGCCCTGAAGTACAGCAGATCCACCATCACTGCTGTACCTGTATAGAAGGACCTTCATCATCTACCTTTAATCCTATACTTAATTAATAAAAACAACTAAAATATGTTACTATTGCTCTGATTGCTTTTCAATTTGAACTCACAGCTAATTGTAACTTACTAATTGTTCTTCTTATCACTAAATGTATTTGTCATTATCCTGAATGCAGCAGCCAGGCTCATATTTCTATCCAGCAGCTACAAAGATGCCTCCACTCAGTACCAGACATTGCACCTAACATCCTCCATATTTAGGACCTCACACCTTCACTTCCATGACTTTCTGTGCTGCACCAGCTCTCAGGAGTGCACTACTCCAGACAATCTGGTTCATTCCCACTGTCTATTGATTTAAGTATGATCTAAAAACAGACAATTTTTGGCAGGATTATCAAGTCACCTCACTAATCTAAGTTTTGCCCACAGCACTCCAGTATTACTTAATCTCTATACATATAGATATTGGCTGGTGACCTGTTCATGCAGCCTTTACTCCTCAAAAATATGAAAACAAAACATCAACCTGTTTCATACAGTCAAACCATCCATAATCATGGCAGAAAAACTTCACTTTAAGTTCAAACAATGAGTATTTGGTGAGTTTTTGACGTTGTGTATTTTCATTGCACAAAGAATGCGTCTTACAGTTCCAGCAAATCATTGTGTGCTGACGCATAGTGTTGTAGTTTTGAACAACGCCATTTATTTTATCATATAATATATTGAAAAATGGGAAGAGGGGTAAAAATGCCATGTTTGCATTTCTTCATTTTACAGTGTTCATTGTGTTGAAAAAATGAGTTGTCTAACTGAATCTTAGAGTCATTAGTACAATTACTGTGATACCAAACTTATAAGGTTTACATACATATGTACATGTATAGACTATATATAAAATGTGTAGCAAGAAAAATCCACCATAGGGTAATTTAAAGTAAATGTATTAAGTATCCAAAAAATACAAGACAATACAAAAATATTAAAATCAACTGTCAAGAGTGAAGACTCAGGCATGAAAAATGGTACAGATTATATGTCTAATGTATAGAGGGGCAGTGTGATAAAGAGATTGGCAGTAAAACCTAGGGTATCAAATAGATAGACCAAGTGTAATATAAATCCATGTGCCCAAACCATTGATAAGGGCAGGTCAGGTAACCAACAGCAATGTGGATAGATAGCTGATCTAGGGAAAACACTGATTACTAGTGTTGAGCGAGCATGGTCGACACTGCTCGGTACTCGCGCGAGCATCTCACTACTCGGGATGTTCGGCGAGCACCGAGCATTTCCTGGTTACTCGTGCGGGAGCTCGGGTCTCCGCCCTGCACGTTTGGCACTCTTTACAGAGCCAATGAACATGCAGGGATTGCCAGACAGTCACTGTAATACCGCAGCCATGTTGTTTGTGGGCATTACAGTGATTGGCTGGCTGCACAGCATCACCTCGAGTATTTAAAACCGGGAGCCGCCATCTTGGACACATTCGCTCCGGATCAGACAGTGTAGGGTCAGTGCTGCAGAGCTAGGGAGAGATTTATACTGCAAAATAGTTAGTGTAGGGTCTCTAAAGCCTGCTAAATCAAACAAACAGTCCTTCTCAGGACTAATATCCATCCCAGATATCAGGCAGGCAGGCAGGCTGTATAGGAGACGCAGTGGTTATACCAGCAAACGCTGCATTACAGTCCTGTGTGCTCCTGTTAGTCAAATTGCTAGACTTATCCCCCGGTCTCAGGGGCCAGGAAAAATCTTTTTTTTTTCATCTAAATCCTGTATTTTTTTTTTCCTCAGTCAGACTGTGCAAATAAGCATCTTATTAACCTTTTGGTATCCACCACCCCCCCAAAAAAAATTGAGTGTGTCTGTGACTGTTCAGACACCAATATATCTGTTTAAAAGAGTCTGGTGTAGGCCTGATAACTAGAACTGTGGTTTTGCAGTTCCACGGTTCAAATCTCTGTATTATCCTGCTTTTGGCATTTTTTTCATAAAAAAAACAGTAATAGTGTCTCCCTGACTGTTCAGACACAAATATATCTGTTTAAAAGAGTCTGGTGTAGGCCAGATAACTAGAACTGTGGTTTTGCAGTTCCATGGTTCAAATCTCTGTATTATCCTGCTTTTGGCATTTTTTCCATAAAAAAAAACAGTAATAGTGTCTCCCTGACTGTTCAGACACAAATATATCTGTTTAAAAGAGTCTGGTGTAGGCCAGATAACTAGAACTGTGGTTTTGCAGTTCCACGGTTCAAATCTCTGTATTATCCTGCTTTTGGCATTTTTTCCATAAAAAAAACTGTAATAGTGTCTCCCTGACTGTTCAGACACAAATATATCTGTTTAAAGGAGTCTGGTGTAGGCCAGATAACTAGAACTGTGGTTTTGCAGTTCCACGGTTCAAATCTCTGTATTATTCTGCTTTTGGCATTTTTTCCGCAAAAAAACTGTAATAGTGTCTCCCTGACTGTTCAGACACCAATATATCTGTTTAAAGGAGTCTAGTGTAGGCCAGATAACTAGAACTGTGGTTTTGCAGTTCCACGGTTCAAATCTCTGTATTATCCTGCTTTTGGCATTTTTTCCGTAAATAAAAACAGTAATAGTGTCTCCCTGACTGTTCAGACACCAATATATCTGCTTAAAAGAGTCTGGTGTAGGCCAGATGACTTGAACTGTGGTTTTGCAGTTCCACGGTTCAAATCTCTGTATTATCCTGTTTTTGGCATTTTTTCCATAAAAAAAAATTGTAATAGTGTCTCCCTGACTGTTCAGACACAAATATATCTGTTTAAAAGAGTCTGGTGTAGGCCAGATAACAACTGTGGTTTTGCAGTTCCATGGTTCAAATCTCTGTATTATCCTTCTTTTGGCATTTTTTCCATAAAAAAATACAGTAATAGTGTCTCCCTGAGTGTTCAGACGCAAATATATCTGTTTAAAAGAGTCTGGTGTAGGCCAGATAACTAGAACTGTGGTTTTGCAGTTCCCTGGTTCAAATTTGTGTATTATCCACCGTTTTGCCTTTTTTTCATAAAAAATAAAAAAATTGATTGTCTCGCTCAGTGTTCAGACACAAATTTATCTGTTTAAAAGATTCTGGTGTAGGCCAGAGAAATAGAACTGTGGTTTTCCCCTTCCACGGTTCTAATCTCCTTTCTATTACCCTTTTTCTATTGATAGTGTGAGTGTAAGCTATTTTACTTCATTTACAATGGGCAAGGCGCGTGGCAAGGGATGTGGAACTGGACGTTCTGGTGATGGTGCGTGTAGAGGATGGGGCCGTGGCCAAGGTGAAAATGTGCCACAACCAACAGCCACATCTTCTCGCTCCCACTTCTTGACCGAATTACTAGGGAAGCACACTACAACACCAGTATTGCGAACTGATCAGTGTGAACAGGTTATTAATTGGATAGCAGATAATACTTCCAGTTACCTGAGCACCACCACCTCCGGTCTGTCTTCCACACGGTCAAGTTTTAGTAGCCGTGAGTGTCGACCGCATACTCCTCCTCACCCTGATGCTCCTTCCTCCCACCATGCCGAGTGTCGTCAGACAGCACCTGATCCCACACTTGGACACTCTGAAGAGCTGTTCACTGGTCCATTTCCATATTTGTGCCCCTCGCCTGCTCCGCTTGAAGTGGTGGAAGAGGAGATCCCATGTTGCGATGCCCAAATATTTGAACAGCCACGGCCACAGGAAGTCGACGCTGGCAATTTGTCACAAGAGGTGGAGGATGACGAGACACAATTGCTACGAAGTGAGGAGGAGGATCGTGGTGCGCAAGTGGAAGAGGAGGAGGTGGTGGATGATCTGGTAACTGACCCAACGTGGCAGGAGGACACGCAGAGCGAGGCCAGCAGCACACAGGGGGAGGGAGGCAGAGTACCCCAACAGGCAGGAAGAAGCAGTGTGGTGGCCGCACACAGAAGGCGGACAACAGTTCCCCGTAACACCAACACGAGGGACGTTGCCAGTACAACCCGTAGGTCTTCCAGAGTCAGGAATTTTTTAAAGGCTCTGCTGATAACCCCAAAAAGGCCATTTGTACCACCTTCCATGCCAGCATCAGCAGGGGTGACAAAACTACCAGCCTGACCACCACCAGAATGATCAGGCACATGTCAGCAAAGCACCCAACTTTGTGGGGCCAACCCCAGGGTCCACGACCAGTGTCAGCGGGTGTCACCACTGCTTCTTCCGCTGTTGTGTGTGTAATAGAACCCCCTGTTGTGCGTGGAAGGCAATCCCCTGTCCATACTGAAGGCAAAGATGCCCCCTCCTCTCAGTCTTTACTTGTTATGGCAGTTTCTCAAGAAACAGCATGAACATCCACGTCCACGTCCCACCGCAGCGTTCAATTGTCCATATCCCAGAGCTTTGAACGAAAGTGCAAATTCGCAGCCAACGCCCCACGGGCCACAGTCCTAAATTTGCACATTTCACGACTGCTTGCGTTGGAAATGCTGCCTTTTAGGCTGGTGGAGACGGAATCCTTCCGCAACCTTATGGCGTGGCCGTCCCTCGGTACTCGGTCCCCAGCCGACACTATTTTCCCGGTGTGCCATCCTCGCACTACACAAGCACATGTCCCAAAACATCTGCCGTGCCCTCAACAATGCAGTTACTGGGAGAGTCCACCTGACAACGGACACGTGGACAAGTGCTTGTGGCCAGGGACGGTACATCTCCCTGACGGCACACTGGGTAAACATAGTGGAAGTCGGGACCCAGTCGGACCTTGGGACAGAACACATCCTCCCCACACCGAGGATTGCGGGCCCTATGTCAGTCAGAGTTGCCCCCACAGTGTACAGCTCCTGCGCATCATCCTCCTCCTCCTCATGTTCAGCCTCCATCTCAGATATCACCACATCAGTTACAAGCTGGAAGCACTGCAGTACTGCCTCAGCCAAGCAGCAACAGGCTGTGCTGAAACTCATAAGCTTAGTTGATAAACCTCACAATGCTTGTGAGTTGTGGACAGCTGTGAAAGAGCAGGCAGATCTGTGGCTGAGACTGCTGAACCTACATCCAGGCATGGTCGTGTGTGAAAATGGCCGTAACCTGGTGGCAGCTCTGAGGCGAGGCGAGATCACACACGTACCATGCCTGGCTCATGTGCTTAACCTCGTGGTTCAGCAGTTTCTTAAATCGTACCCCGAGTTGCCAGATCTGCTCATCAAAGTACGCCGCCTGTCAGCTCATTTTCAGAAGTCGGCTACAGCTTCCGCCGCACTTGCTGTGTTGCAGCAGCGTTTGCAACTTCCGGCACACCGACTGGTGTTTGATGTCCCTACACATTGGAACTCTACCCTCCACATGTTGCAAAGGATTTGTGAGCAGAAGAGAGCAGTTGTGGAGTACCAGCTGCAACAAGGCCATCGATATTCAGGTCAGACTCCAAACATAAGGAGTGGACCTGGATGTCTGACATATGTACCATCCTGACAAACTTTGAGGAGTCCACCAAGATTGTGAGTGGCGATGATGCCATCATTAGCGTCAGCATCCCACTTGTCTGTCTTTTGCAACGCTCTCTGCAGAAAATTAAAGAGGAGGCATTGTAGCCAGAGTATGATGAGATGGATCAAGAAGCCGTAACGGGCGATTACACACAGCCCAGCCTCATCTCATCCAAACGTGCATTGGTGGATAATGAGGGACAGGATGAGGAGGAGGAAGAACAGGAGCTGGTATCATGCGCTGTAGACAGTAGTACCTGTACAACTGTCATACCATCGGTTCAGCGTGGGTGGCCAGAGGACAGGGGGAGGAGGAGGAGGAGGAGGAGGAGAGCATGGTCAGTCGTCATCTTGGTGAGGACACGGAAGTCTTGCCCGTTACCAGTCTGGCACGCTTGGCTGACTTTATGTTACGCTGCCTTAACTGTGACCCTCGCGTTGTCAAAATGTTGGGTGACAGTCATTACTGGTTGGTGACACGTTTAGACCCCCGCTACAAGGAGAACTTTCACTCTCTTATTCCTGAGGTGGAGAGGTCCACAAAAATGGGGCAGTACCAGAAGGCCCTTGCTGCAGAACTGTTAAAAAAATTCCCATCTGAACATGCTAGCGGCAGAGGTCACAGTTTGTTGACCAACCAAGGCGTACAGGCGAGAGAGACGCAACTCCAATCCAGCAGAGGCAGGGGAACACTGTCAATGTTCTGGGACAGTTTTCTGAGACCCGCCCAGCTTACTGGCCCTGAGGAGCGGGGTACTCTCACAAGGAGTGGAAAGTTTCAAAAGATGGTGAGGGAGTACCTTGCCGACCGTACCAGCGTCCTCCGTGATTCCTCTGTGCCTTTTAATTATTGGGTATCCAAGCTGGACACTTGGAATGAACTCGCTCTGACCGCCTTGGAGGTCCTAGCCTTCCCTGCCACTAGCGTGTTATCGGAGCATGTTTTTAGTGCCACTGGGGAAATTATAACTGATAAGCGCACTCGCCTGTCAACTGACAATGCTGACAAGCTGACGCTTATAAATATGAACAAGGGCTGGATTGGGCCAGACTTCTCATCACCACCAAATGACAGCCGAGTAACATAAAGTCAAATCCACTGTGTTATTTCGGAAGGTGTATTCCCATGCACCGCTTCACACCCACACATGGGTATACGCTTCTGTTATGATCTGCAACAAGAACTAAGGAAAGATAGGGGAAAGCTGTCCCTACAGTAAGACTAAGCTGAATCCCTACGATGTAGCGGTCTGCCTGTTCCTAGTGAACAGAGCCGCCTTTGCCCTCGGCTAGTCTGAACGTAGACCTATAGAATTAAGCGAGGGGTCCCTAAAAGAACTAAGGACTGGGACAAAAATGGGACACCTCCTAAACAGATTTTGTTGTAGAACACAAAAGACAAACTGACAAAAAGTACTAGAGGTCCCAGAGGACCAAGAAAACTGACAGAGAAAGGCACCGAAGCACCAGGCTAGCAAAACAGTCAAACAACACTGAAGTCCAGCAAAGCCAGAAGGGTGGAGCTGGAATATATAGGCAGATGGTCACGTGACCGCAAAACACAAGATAGAAAAACTAACAGGAGGGTTCTAACAGTACCCCCTCTTTTATGAGGATCCTCTGGATCCTCCAGACCCAGGCCTATCTGGAAACCTCCTGTGGAAAGCCTTAACAAGCCTAGGAGCAGAGATATCATCCGTCCTTACCCAGGAGTTGTCTTCGGGACCGAAACCCTTCCAGGAGACAAGATACTGTAATCTCCCTCTATGCCATCTAGAATTCAAGATACGCGAGATTTCAAAGTCGCCGTCTTCCACCACAAGGGGAACTGTGACAGTGGCGTCCCTATCAGATACGTCAGCCTTTTTCAACAAGGAAACATGAAACACAGGATTAATCTTCCAGGAAGTAGGAACATCCAACCTAACAGCAGACGGGTTAACAACCTGAAGCACTTTAAATGGACCCACAAACTTAGGACCCAGTTTTTTAGAGGGAATCCTCAACCGCAGGTTCTTCGAGGTCAACCAAACCATGTCACCCACAGTAAACAAAACCTCTTTACGTTTCCTGTCAAAATACTTCTTGGACTTCTTGTTAGCCTCTTGAAGGTTGCAACATACATTAGTCCAAACTCTCTCCAATTCACCGGAAAAATTCTCCTCCTCCGGCACCGCCGACCCTAATTTGGAGAACGAACCAAAAGACGGATGTCTCCCAGTGCAACAGAAAAAAGGAGAATACCCAGCAGAGGAGGATGTATGATTGTTAAGAGCAAATTCTGCGAGAGGCAGAAACTCAGACCACACCTTTCTTTCAGTCTGTCCATTAGACTCAGGATGATAACCAGACGAAAATGACAAATGGACTCCCAACCTGTCACAAAAAGCACGCCAAAAGCGAGCCACAAACTGAGGTCCTCTATCAGAAACAATATCTGTAGGAACACCATGGAGTTTGACAATCACCTTAACAAAAGCCTTAGCGAGTGTCTTGGCGCAGGGCAACTTAATGATTGGAACCAAGTGACACATCTTACTAAAACGGTCCACGACCACCCAGATGACAGTAAAACCCTCGGACAAAGGAAGAACAGTAATAAAATCCATTGTGAGATGCGTCCAAGGTGCACTAGGAACTTCCAGAGGGCAAATCAACCCCGCAGCAGGAGTATGTGAAGCCTTTGACCTAGCACACACAGTACATTGACGCACCCACTTGATGACTTCCTTCTGCCATCCAGGCCACCAAAAACTGCGACTGATAAATCTCTTAGTTTCCGAAATTCCTGGATGACCTGCCAACCGAGACACATGACACTCCACAAACAAATCTCTCCTAAAGGCTCTAGGCACGAACAACCTCCGATGGGGAGTGTTAGATGGAGCATCATCTTGATCTTTCAGAATCTCATTCTCCAAAATGAAGTCCAATGCCGCAACCACAACTCCTTTCTGTAAAATGCTCTCCTCCTCTTCGGCACTGACCATAGGAGAGAAGCTGCGAGATAAAGCATCGGCTTTAATATTCTTAGTACCAGGGATATAGGTAACAGAAAAATGAAACCGAGAAAAAAAAAGTTCCCACCTAGCTTGACAGGCATTCAAGCGCTTGGCAGCATCCAGATAGATCAAATTCTTATGATCTGTGAGAACCTGAATAGGAAATCTAACGCCTTCCATAAAATTACGCCAATGTTCAAACACAAGTTTAATAGCCAGCAACTCCCGATTTCCAACATCATAATTCAGTTCGGTTTCCGAAAATTTCCTCAAAAAGAAGGCACAAGGATGCACACTACCCTTATTCTCCTGAGACAAAACTGCTCCGACCCCCACTGATGAAGCATCGACCTCGACCAAAAAAGGCTTGGTCTCATCAGGCTGCATAAGGATAGGGGCAGAACTGAACCTCTCTTTGAGATACTCAAACGCTTCAATGGCCTCAGTGATCCACTGGACCGTATTCGCACACTTCCTGGTGAGATTTGACAGAGGTTTAACAATTACAGAAAATTTCTTAATGAATTTCCTGTAATAATTGGCAAAACCCAAAAATCTCTGTATAGATTTCAAACCAATAGGCCTAGGCCATTGCTGCAGAGCCTGAACCTTCAAAGGGTCCATCTCAAAGTCCTCGCTGGAGACAATGTAGCCCAAAAAACTAATTTTCTGCACAGTGAACTCACATTTCTCCAGTTTAGCAAAGAGTGAATTATCTATCAATAACTGCAAAACTTCACGTACACTCTGCCAATGGGACTCCAGATCTGGTGAAAAAATCAAAATGTCATCCAAATACACAACCACATTCTTACCAATCAAAGGTCACAGGATGTTATTAATAAGGTTCTGAAAAAATGCAGGTGCATTGGTAAGACCAAAAGGCATCACCAGATTCTCAAAATGACCTACCGGAGTGTTAAAAGCAGTTTTCCATTCATCACCCTCCTTCACTCGTAACAAATTGTATGCCCCCCGGAGATCAATTTTGGAGAACCACTTGGCTCCCACTAACTGGTTAAACAAGTCAGGAATTAACGGCAATGGGTAGGAATTGCTTACGGTAATCTTATTAATTTCACGAAAATCCAGACATGGACGTAAACCGCCGCCATTTTTTTTAACAAAGAAGAATCCAACTGCCATAGGCAACTTAGAAGGTCTAATGTGACCAGCAACCAGGCTAGTCTCTATGTACTCCTCCAAAGCTTTTCTTTCAGGGATAGTCAGATTAAACAAGCGACTTTTGGGAAGAGTAGAACCCGGAACAAACTCAATGGCGCAATCATAATCCCTATGAGGAGGTAAAACTTGCGGCTCCTCCTCCGAAAAAACCCTCCAAAAATCCTGAATAGTTACAGGTAATTCCCCTTTTTCCATAGCTGAAATCCGACCATTACAACATTTATCATAGCACTTCGGACTCCAAGACTTAATCACATTAGTAGACCAGTCCAATAAAGGATTGTGCAGTTTTAACCAAGGCAATCCTAGAACAACTGGAGAGGGCAAATTATCCAAAACATCCAAGTCCAAAATTTCTTGGTGAACTCCATTGATAGTGAGGGAAAATGCAGCAGTCTTGTGAGTAATACATTTCAAAGGAGTGTTATCAATTGCAACCACAGAAATAGGTGATGACAAAGGTTTGGATTTCAATTTAAGGTCTTCCAAAAACCCTTTATCAATCACATTAAGTGTTGAACCACAATCCACAAATGCCTGAAATTCAATCAAATCTCCCTGCAGAGTAGTACTCCCAAAAAGAAGTACTCCTGCAGAGCGTAAGCAAGCTATACGGGCGTAACTGACCTTTTTTTTTTCTTTACTTAAACGACGCTCACAATACTTAATCAAATGATCAGCTTTACCACAATAAAGACAAAAAACCTCAGCGAATCTCCGGTCTCTTTCCTGAGAGCTGAGTGACATTGCCCCCACCTACATTGGTTCTCCGCTGTCAGAGCAGAATTTCTGGGAACTAGCACCTGACGTTTCAGGAGTTTTTACATCATTCACCCTGGACCTCAGTCTCCTGTCCACACGAACAGTTAACTGCATAGCTTCCTGCAGAGTCTCAGGAGCAGGGTATGCAATTAGCAAATCCTTAACCCTTTCACTCAGACCAGCAAGAAATAAACATCTCAGTACAGAATCATTCCATTTAACTTCTGAGGCCCATCTCCTAAAGTGTGTGCAATAATTTTCAACATCATCTGACCCCTGATTCAAACGTCTAAGTTCTAATTCAGCAGATGACATTCAATCAGGATCGTCATATAATAGCCCCATAGCAGAAAAAAATTCTTCAACAGAACTTAAACACGGATCATTAGGCTGGAAAAAAAAGGCCCAACCCTGTGGTTCTTTGCGCAAAAGTGACATAATAAAACCAATGCGCTGTGATTTATTCCCAGAGGATCTTGGTCTCAAACGAAAATATAACAAGCAAGCATTTTTAAAGGAAAAAAATCTTGCTGTTTACCATAAAAAACATCAGGCAGTCCTACCTTCGGTTCGACAAAATGCGCTCCAGGACAGCTACTCACGTGTTGCTGAAGTTTGGCCACCTCCAGAAACAATCCCTGCAGGCGTTGAGCCAAATCCTGGATGGAAACCATACTGATCCCCGAACTTCTTTCCTTTAAGTTTTTGGGGCTGGACTTACTGTTATGATTTGCAACAAGAACTAAGGAAAGATAGGGGAAAGCTGTCCCTACAGTAAGACTAAGCTGAATCCCTACGATGTAGCAGGCTGCCTGTTCCTAGTGAACAGACCCGCCTTTGTCCTCGGCTAGGCTGAATGAAGACCTATAGAATTAAGGGAGGGGTCCCTAAAAGAACTAAGGACTGGGACAAAAATGGGACACGTCCTAAACAGAAATTGTTGTAGAACACAAAAGACAAACTGACAAAAAGTACTAGAGGTCCCAGAGGACCAAGCAAACTGACAGAGAAAGGCACCAAAGCACCAGGCTAGCAAAACAGTCAAACAACACTGAAGTCCAGCAAAGCCAGAAGGGCGGAGCTGGAATATATAGGCAGATGGTCACGTGACCGCAAAACATGAGATAGAAAAAACTAACAGGAGGGTTCTAACACCTTCTCAATTTGGCTGTATTTGCTCTTCTTATCCTCAGCCTCGACCACCACTATACCACCAGGGTGACCATGGTCCATGTTGCCAGCATTGCAAGTTCCTACATCCTAATTTTTGGCAGCTTTTGCTTGGAAGGCATAGGCAAAGACTATGGCAGACCCACTCACCAATAATGGGAATAATGTTTTTAATATGCTGTACTGCATGGCTCTTGTTTGCCAGCATTGAAAGTTCCTCCGTCCTAATTTTTGGCAGCTTTTGCTTGGAAGGCATAGGCAAACACTATGGGAGACCAACTCCCCAATAATAGGAATAATGTTTTTAATATGCTGTACTGCATGGCTTTTGCAAGGGACATGAAAACCGTCTTGTTAAGCTACTGTGACCTCCACGTCTCTTCCAAGGGGCATTAAAACCGTCTTGTTAAGCTACTGTGACCTCCACCACTCTTCCAAGGGGCATTGATATTGTCTTTTTATTCCACTGCGACCTCCACCACTCTTTCAAGGGCATTAAAACTGACTTGTTAAGCTACTGTGACCTCCACGTCTCTTCCAAGGGTCATTAAAACCGTCTTTTTAAGCTACTGTGATGTCCACCACTCTTCCAAAGGGGCATTAAAACCGTCGTGTTAAGCTACTGTGACCTCCACCACTCTTCCAAGGGGCATTGATATTGTCTTTTTATTCCACTGCGACCTCCACCATTCTTCCAAGGGGCATTAAAACTGTCTTGTTAAGCTACTGTGACCTCCACGCCTCTTCCAAGAGGCATTAAAACCATCTTGTTAAGCTACTGTGACCTCCACCACTCTTCCAAGGGGCATTAAAACCGTCTTATTAAATCACTCTGAACTCCACGGCTCTTTCAAGGGGCATTAAACCGTCTTGTTAAGCTACTGTGACCTCCACGTCTCTTCCAAGGGGCATTGATATTGTCTTTTTATTCCACTGCGACCTCCACCATTCTTCCAAGGGGCATTAAAACTGTCTTGTTAAGCTAATGTGACCTCCACGTCTCTTCCAAGGGGCATTACAATTATCTTGTTAAGCTACTGTGACCTCAACCACTCTCCCAAGGGACATTAAAACCATCTTGTTAAGCTACCGTGACCTCCACCACTCTTCCAAGGGGCATTGATATTGTGAATTTATTCCACTGCGGCCTCCACCACTCTTCCAAGGGGCATTAAAACCGTCTTTTTAAACCACTCTGAACTCCACAGCTCTTTCAAGGGGCATTAAACCGTCTTGTTAAGCTACTGTGACCTCCACGTCTCTTCCAAGGGGCATTAAAACCATCTTGTTAAACCACTCTGAACTCCACAGCTCTTCCAAGGGGCATTAAAACTGTCTTGTTAAGCTACTGTGAACTCCACCACTCTTCCAAGGGGCATTGATATTGTCTTTTTATTCCACTGCGACCTCCACCACTCTTTCAGGGGCATTAAAACTGACTTGTTAAGCTACTGTGACCTCCACCTCTCTTCCAAGTGGCATTAAAACCGTCTTTTTAAGCTACTGTGATGTCCACCACTCTTCCAAAGGGGCATTGAAACCGTCCTGTTAAGCTACTGTGACCTCCACCACTCTTCCAAGGGGCATTGATATTGGCTTTTTATTCCACTGCGACCTCCACCATTCTTCCAAGGGGCATTAAAACTGTCTTGTTAAGCTACTGTGACCTCCTCGTCTCTTCCAAGGGGCATTAAACCGTCTTGTTAAGCTACTGTCACCTCCACGTCTCTTTCAAGGGGCATTGATATTGTCTTTTTATTCCGCTGCGACCTCCACCATTCTTCCAAGGGGCATTAAAACTGTCTTGTTAAGCTAATGTGACCTCCACGTCTCTTCCAAGGGGCATTAAAACCATCTTGTTAAGCTACTGTGACCTCCACCACTCTTCCAAGGGACATTAAAACCATCTTGTTAAGCTACTGTGACCTCCACCACTCTTCCAAGGGGCATTGATATTGTGATTTTATTCCACTGCGACCTCCACCACTCTTCCAAGGGGCATTAAAACCGTCTTTTTAAACCACTCTGAGCTCCACAGCTCTTTCAAGGGCCATTAAACCGTCTTGTTAAGCTACTGTGACCTCCACGTCTCTTCCAAGGGGCATTAAAACCATCTTGTTAAACCACTCTGAACTCCACAGCTCTTCCAAGGGGCATTAAAACCGTCTTGTTAAGCTACTGTGACCTCCACCACTCTTCCATGGGGCATTGATATTGTCTTTTTATTCCACTGCGACCTCCACCACTCTTCCAAGGGGCATTAAAACCGTCTTTTTAAACCACTCTGAACTCCACAGCTCTTTCAAGGGGCATTAAACCGTCTTGTTAAGCTACTGTGACCTCCACGTCTCTTCCAAGGGGCATTGATATTGTCTTTTTATTCCACTGTGACCTCCACCATTCTTCCAAGGGGCATTAAAACTGTCTTGTTAAGCTACTGTGACCTCCACGTCTCTTCTAAGGGGCATTAAAACCATCTTGCTAAGCTACTGTGACCTCCACCACTCTTTCAAGGGACATTAAAACCATATTGTTAAGCTACTGTGACCTCCACCACTTTTCCAAGGGGCATTGATATTGTCTTTTTTTTCCACTGCGACCTCCACCACTCTTCGAAGGGGCATTAAACCGCCTTTTTAAACCACTCTGAACTCCACAGCTCTTTCAAGGGGCATTAAACCGTCTAGTTAAGCTACTGTGACCTCCACGTCTCTTCCAAGGCGCATTAAAACCATCTTGTTAAACAACTCTGAACTCCACAGCTCTTCCAAGGGGCATTAAAACCATCTTGTTAAGCTACTGTGACCTCCACCACTCTTCCATGGGGCATTGATATTGTCTTTTTATTCCACTGCGACCTCCACCACTCTTCCAAGGGGCATTAAACCGTCTTTTTAAACCACTCTGAACTCCACAGCTCTTTCAAGGGGCATTAAACGATCTGGTTAAGCTACTGTGACCTCCACGTCTCTTCCAAGGGGCATTAAAACCATCTTGTTAAACAACTCTGGACTCCACAGCTCTTCCAAGGGGCATTAAAACTGTCTTGTTAAGCTACTGTGACCTCCACGTCTCTTTCAAGGGGCATTAAAACCATCTTGTTAAGCTACTGTGACCTTCACCACTCTTCCAGGGGGCATTAAAATCGTCTTTTTAAACCACTCTGAACTCCACAGCTCTTTCAAGGGGCATTAAACCGTCTTGTTAAGCTACTGTAACCTCCACCACTCTTCCATGGGGCATTGATATTGTCTTTTTATTCCACTGCGACCTCCACCACTCTTCCAAGGGGCATTAAACCGTCTTTTTAAACCACTCTGAACTCCACAGCTCTTTCAAGGGGCATTAAACCATCTGGTTAAGCTACTGTGACCTCCACGTCTCTTCCAAGGGGCATTAAAACCATCTTGTTAAACAACTCTGAACTCCACAGCTCTTCCAAGGGGCATTAAAACCGTCTTGCTAAGCTACTGTGACCTCCACCACTCTTCCATGGGGCATTGATATAGTCTTTTTATTCCACTGTGAACTCCACCACTCTTCCAAGGGGCATTAAAACTGTCTTGTTAAGCTACTATGACCTCCAAGTCTCTTCTAAGGGGCATTAAAACCGTCTTGTTAAACCACTCTGAACTCCACAGCTCTTCCAAGGTGCATTAAAATCGTCTTGTTAAGCTACTGTGACCTCCACCACTCTTCCAAGGAGCATTGATATTGTCTTTTTATTCCACTGCATCCTTCACGACTCTTCCAAGGGGCATTAAAACTGTCTTGTTAAGCTACTGTGACCTCCACGTCTCTTCCAAGGGGCATTAAAACCGTATTCTTAAGCTACTATTACCTCCACCACTCTTCCAAGGGGCATTAAAACTGTCTTGTTAAACCACTCTCAACTCCACAGCTGCTCCAATGGGCATTAAAACTGTCTTGTTAAGGTTCTGTGACCTCCACGTCTTTTCCATGGGGCATTAAAACCGTCTTGTTAAACCACTCTGAACTTCTCAGCTCTTCCAAGGGGCATTAAAACCATCTTGTTAAGCTACTGTGACCTCCACGTCTCTTCCAATGGGCATTAAAACCGTCTTGTTAAGCTACTGTGACCTCCACGTCTCTTCCCAGGGGCATTAAAACAGTCTTGTTTAGCTACTGTGATCTACATCACTCTTTCAAGGGGCATTAAAACTGTTTTGTTAAGCTACTGTGACCTCCACCACTCTTCCAAGGGGCATTGATGTTGTATTTTTATTCCACTGCGACCTCCACCACTCTTCCAAGGGGCATTAAAACTGTCTTGTTAAGCTATTGTGACCTCCACATCTCTTACAAAGGGCATTAACACCGTCTTGTTAAGCTACTGTGACCTCCACGACTCTTCCAAGGGGCATTAAAACCGTCTTGTTAAGCTACTGTGACCTCCACCACTCTTCCAAGGTGCATTGATATTGTCTTTTTATTCCACTGCGAGCTCAACCACTCTTCCAAGGGGCATAAAAACCGTCTTGATAAACCACTCTGAACTCCACAGCACTATCAAGGGGCATTAAAACCATCTTGTTAAGCTACTGTGACCTCCACGTCTCTTCCAAGGGGCAATAAAGCCGTCTTGTTAAGCTACTGTGACGTCCACCACTCTTCCAAGGGGCATTAAAACCGTCTTGTTAAACAACTCTGATCTACACAGCTCTTCAAAGGGGCATTAAAACTGTATTGTTAAGCAACTGTGCCCCCCAACATCTCTTCCAAGGGGCATTAAAACCGTCTTGTTAAACCACTATGAACTCCACAGCTCTTCCAAGGTACATTGAAACCATTTTGTTAAGCTACTGTGACCTCCACCACTCTTCCAAGGTGAATTGATATTGCCTTTTTATTCCACTGCGACCTCCACAACTCTTCCATAGGGCATTAAAACTGTCTTGTAAGCTACTGTGACCTCCACGTCTCTTCCCAGGGCATTAAAACCGTCTTGTTTAGCTACTGTGGCCTCCACCACTCTTTCAAGGGGCGTTAAAACAGTCTTGTTAAGCTACTGTGACCTTCACCACTCTTCCAAGGGGCATTGATATTGTCTCTTTATTCCACTGCGACCTCCACCACTCTTCCAAGGTGCATTAAAACTGTTTTGTGAAGCTACTGTGACCTCCACCACTCTTCAAAGGGGCATTAAAAACGTCTTGTTAAGCTACTGTGAACTCCACACTCTTCCATTGGGCATTAAAACCGTCTTGTTAAGCTACTGTGACCTCCACCAATCTTCCAAGGGGTATTATAACCATCTTGTTAAGTTACTGTGACCTTTACCACTCTTCCATGGGGCATTGATATTGTCTTTTTATTCCACTGCGACCTCCACAACTCTTCCAAGGGTCATTAAAACTGTCTTGTTAAGCTACTGTGACCTCCATGTCTCTTCCAAGGGCCATTAAAACCGTATTGTTAAGCTACTGTGACCTCCATGGCTCTTCCAAGGGGCATTAAAATCGTCTTGTTAAGCTACTGTCACCTCCACCTCTCTTCCAAGGGGTATTAAAACCGTCTTGTCAAACCACTCTGGACTCCACAGCTCTTCCAAGGGTCATTAAGAACATCTTGTTAAGCTACTGTAACCTCCACCACTCTTCCAAGGGGCATTGATATTGTCTTTTTATTCCTCTGCAAACTCCACCACTTTTCATAGGGGCATTAAAACAGTCTTGTTAAGCTACTGTGACCTCCACGTCTCTTCCCAGGGGCATTAAACCGTCTTGTTTAGCTACTGTGACCTCCACCACTCTTTCAAGGGGCATTAAAGCCATCTTGTTAAGCTACTGTGACCTCCATCACTCTTCCAAGGGGCATTAAAACAGTGTTGTTAAACCACTCTGAACTCCACAGCTCTTAAAAGGGGCATTAAAACGGTCTTGTTAAGCTACTGTGCCCCCCATCATCTCTTCCAAGGGGTAATAAAACCGTCTTGCTAAACCACTCTGAACTCCACAGCTCTATCAAGGGGCATTAAAACCATTATGTTAAGCTAGTGTGACCACCACCACTCTTCCAAGGGGAATTGTTTTTGCCTTTTTATTTCACTGTTACCTCCACAAACGTTCCATAGGGCATTAAAACTGTCTTGTTAAGCTACTGTGACCTCCAAGTCTCTTCCAAGGGGCATTAGAACCGTCTTGCTAAACCACTCTAAACTCCACAGCTCTTCCAAGGGGCATTAAAACCATCTTGTTAAGCTACTGTGACCTCCACCACTCTTCCATGGGGCATTGATATTGTCTTTTTATTCCACTGCGACCTCCACCATTTTTCCAAGGGGCATTAAAACTGTCTTGTAAAGCTACTGTGACCTCCACGTCTCTTCCAAGGGGCATAAAAACCATCTTGTTAAGCTACTGTGACCTCTACCACTCTTCCAAGGGGCATTAAAACCGTCTTTTTAAACCACTCTGAACTCCACAGCTCTTTCAAGGGGCATTAAAGCGTCTTGTTAAGCTATTGTGACCAACACATCTCTTCCAAGGGGCATTGATATTGTCTTTTTATTCCACTGCGACCTCCACCATTCTTCCAAGGGGCATTAAAAGTGTCTTGATAAGCTACTGTGACCTCCAAGTCTCTTCCAAAGGGCATTAAAACCATATTGTTAAGCTACTGTGACCTCCACCACTCTTCCAAGGGACATTAAAAACATCTTGTTAAGCTACTGTGCCCCCCATCATCTCTTCCAAGGGGTATTAAAACCGTCTTGCTAAACCACTCTGAACTCCACAGCTCTATCAAGGGGCATTAAAACCATTATGTTAAGCTACTGTGACCACCATTACTCTTCCAAGGGGAATTGTTTTTGCCTTTTTATTTCACTGTGACCTCCACAAATGTTCCATAGGGCATTAAAACTGTCTTGTTAAGCTACTGTGACCTCCACGTCTCTTCCAAGGGGCATTAAAACCATCTTGTTAAACCACTCTAAACTCCACAACTCTTCCAAGGGGCATTAAAACCATCTTGTTAAGCTACTGTGACCTCCACCACTCTTCCATGGGGCATTGATATTGTCTTTTTATTCCACTGCGACCTCCACCATTCTTCCAAGGGGCATTAAAACTGTCTTGTTAAGCTACAGTGACCTCCACGTCTCTTCCAAGGGGCATAAAAACCATCTTGTTAAGCTACTGTGACCTCCACCACTCTTCCAAGGGGAATTGTTTTTGCCCTTTTATTTCACTGTGACCTCCACAAATGTTCCATAGGGCATTAAAACTGTCTTGTTAAGCTACTGTGACCTCCACGTCTCTTCCAAGGGGCATTAAAACCGTCTTGTTAAACCACCCTAACTCCACAGCTCTTCCAAGGGGCATTAAAACCATATTGTTAAGCTACTGTGACCTCCACCACTGTTCCAAGGGACATTAAAACCATCTTGTTAAGCTACTGTGACCTCCACCACTCTTCCAATGGGCATTGATATTGTCTTTTTATTCCACTGCGACCTCCACCACTCTTCCAAGGGGCATTAAAACCGTCTTTTTAAACCACTCTGAACTCCACAGCTCTTTTAAGGGGCATTAAACCGTCTTGTTAAGCTAACGTGACCTCCACGTCTCTTTCAAGGGGCATTAAAACCATCTCGTTAAACCACTCTGAACTCCACAGCTCTTCCAAGGGGCATTAAAACCGTCTTGTTAAGCTACTGTGACCTCCACCACTCTTCCATGGGGCATTGATATTGTTTTTTTACTCCACTGCGACCTCCACCACTCTTCCAAGGGGCATTAAAACCGTCTTTTTAAACCACTCTGAACTCCTCAGCTCTTTCAAAGGGCATTAAACCGTCATGTTATGCTACTGTGACCTCCACGTCTCTTCCAAGGGGCATTGATATTGTCTTTTTATTCCACTGCGACCTCCACCATTCTTCCAAGGGGCATTAAAACTGTCTTGTTAAGCTACTATGACCTCCACGTCTCTTCCAAGGTGCATTAAAACCATCTTGTTAAGCTACTGTGACCTCCACCACTCTTCCAAGGGACATTAAAACCATCTTGTTAAGCTACTGTGACCTCCACCACTTTTCCAAGGGGCATTGATATTGTCTTTTTATTCCACTGCGACCTTCACCACTCATCCAAGGGGCATTAAACCATCTTTTTAAATCAGTCTGAACTCCACAGCTCTTTCAAGGGGCATTAAACCGTCTAGTTAAGCTACTGTGATCTCCACGTCTCTTCCAAGGGACATTACAACCATCTTGTTAAACCACTCTGAACTCCACCACTCTTTCAAAGGGCTTTAAAGCCATCTTGTTAAGCTACTCTGAACTCCACCACTCTTCCAAGGGGCATTGATATTGTCTTTTTATTCCACTGCGAACTCCACGACTCTTCCAAGGGGCATTAAAACTGTCTTGTTAAGCTAGTATGACCGCCAAGTCTCTTCCAATGGGCATTAAAACTGTCTTGTTAAACGACTCTGAACTCCACAGCTCTTCCAAGGGACATTAAAACTGTCTTGTTAAGCTACTGTGACGTCCACGTCTCTTCCAAGGGGCATTGATATTGTCTTTTTATTCCACTGCGACCTCCTCAACTCTTCCAAAGGGCATTAAAACTCTCTTGTTAAGCTACTGTGACCTCCACGTCTCTTCCAATGGGCATTAAAATCATCTTGTTAAGCTACTATCACCTCCACCACTCTTCCAAGGGGCATTAAAACCGTCTTGTTAAACCACTCTGAACTCCACCGCTCTTCCAAGGGGCATTAAAACTGTCTTGTTAAGGTACTGTGACCTCCACGTCTTTTCCATGGCGCATTAAAACCGTCTTGTTAAACCACTCTGAACTTCACAGCTCTTCCAAGGGGCATTAAAACCGACTTGTTAAGCTACTGTTACCTCCACCACTCTTTCTAGGAGCATTAAAACCGTCCTGTTAAGCTACTGTGACCTCCACCACTCTTCCAAGGGGCATTAAAACCATCTTGTTAAGCTACTATCACCTCCACCACTCTTCCAAGGGGCATTAAAACCATCTTGTTAAACCACTCTGAACTCCACCACTCTTTCAAGGGGCATTAAAGCCATCTTGTTAAGCTACTCTGACCTCCACCACTCTTCCAAGGGGCATTGATATTGTCTTTTTATTCCACTGCGAACTCCACCACTCTTCCAAGGGGCATTAAAACTGTCTTGTTAAGCTACTATGACCGCCAATTATCTTCCAATGGGCATTAAAACTGCCTTGTTAAACCACTCTGAACTCCACAGCTCTTCCAAGGGGCATTGATATTGTCTTTTTATTCCACTGCGACCTCCACCATTCTTCCAAGGGGCATTAAAACTATCTTGTTAAGCTACAGTGACCTCCACGTCTCTTCCAAGGGGCATAAAAACCATCTTGTTAAGCCACTGTGACCTCCACCACTCTTCCAAGGGGAATTATTTTTGCCTTTTTATTTCACTGTGACCTCCACAAATGTTCCATAGGGCATTAAAACTGTCTTGTTAAGCTACTGTGACCTCCACGTCTCTTTCAAGGGGCATTAACACCGTCTTGTTAAACCACTCTAAACTCCACAGCTCTTCCAAGGGGCATTAAAACCATATTGCTAAGCTACTGTGACCTCCACCACTGTTCCAAGGGACATTAAAACCATCTTGTTAAGCTACTGTGACCTCCACCACTCTTCCAATGGGCATTGATATTGTCTTTTTATTCCACTGCGACCTCCACCACTCTTCCAAGGGGCATTAAAACCGTCTTTTTAAACCACTCTGAACTCCACAGCTCTTTTAAGGGGCATTAAACCGTCTTGTTAAGCTAATGTGACCTCCACGTCTCTTCCAAGGGGCATTAAAACCATCTCGTTAAACCACTCTGAACTCCACAGCTCTTCCAAAGGGCATTAAAACCGTCTTGTTATGCTACTGTGACCTCCACGTCTCTTCCAAGGGGCATTGATATTGTCTTTTCATTCCACTGCGACCTCCACCATTCTTCCAAGGGGCATTAAAACTGTCTTGTTAAGCTACTATGACCTCCACGTCTCTTCCAAGGTGCATTAAAACCATCTTGTTAAGCTACTGTGACCTCCACCACTTTTCCAAGGGGCATTGATATTGTCTTTTTATTCCACTGCGACCTCCACCACTCATCCAAGGGGCATTAAACCGTCTTTTTAAATCACTCTGAACTCCACAGCTCTTTCAAGGGGCATTAAACCGTCTAGTTAAGCTACTGTGACCTCCACGTCTCTTCCAAGGGACATTAAAACCATCTTGTTAAACCACTCTGAACTCCACCACTCTTTCAAGGGGCTTTAAAGCCATCTTGTTAAGCTACTCTGAACTCCACAACTCTTCCAAGGGGCATTGATATTGTCTTTTTATTCCACTGCGAACTCCACCACTCTTCCAAGGGGCATTAAAACTGTCTTGTTAAGCTACTATGACCGCCAAGTCTCTTCCAATGGGCATTAAAACTGTCTTGTTAAACGACTCTGAACTCCACAGCTCTTCCAAGGGGCATTAAAACCATCTTGTTAAGCTTCTGTGACCTCCACCACTCTTCCAAGGGGCATTGATATTGTCTTTTTATTCCACTGCAACCTCCACGACTCTTCCAAGGGGCATTAAAACTGTCTTGTTAAGCTACTGTGACGTCCACGTCTCTTCCAAGGGGCATTGATATTGTCTTTTTATTCCACTGCGACCTCCTCAACTCTTCCAAAGGGCATTAAAACTCTCTTGTTAAGCTACTGTGACCTCCACGTCTCTTCCAATGGGCATTAAAACCATCTTGTTAAGCTACTATCACCTCCACCACTCTTCCAAGGGGCATTAAAACCGTCTTGTTAAACCACTCTGAACTCCACCGCTCTTCCAAGGGGCATTAAAACTGTCTTGTTAAGGTACTGTGACCTCCACGTCTTTTCCATGGGGCATTAAAACCGTCTTGTTAAACCACTCTGAACTTCACAGCTCTTCCAAGGGGCATTAAAACTGTCTTGTTAAGCTACTGTTACCTCCACCACTCTTTCTAGGAGCATTAAAACCGTCCTGTTAAGGTACTGTGACCTCCACCACTCTTCCAAGGGGCATTAAAACCATCTTGTTAAGCTACTATCACCTCCACCACTCTTCCAAGGGGCATTAAAACCATATTGTTAAACCACTCTGAACTCCACCACTCTTTCAAGGGGCATTAAAGCCATTTTGTTAAGCTACTCTGACCTCCACCACTCTTCCAAGGGGCATTGATATTGTCTTTTTATTCCACTGCGAACTCCACCACTCTTCCAAGGGGCATTAAAACTGTCTTGTTAAGCTACTATAACCGCCAAGTCTCTTCCAATGGGCATTAAAACTGTCTTGTTAAACCACTCTGAACTCCACAGCTCTTCCAAGGGGCATTAAAACCGTCTTGTTAAGCTACTGTGACCTCCACCACTCTTCCAAGGGGCATTGATATTGTCTTTTTATTCCACTGCAACCTCCACGACTCTTCCAAGGGGCATTAAAACTGTCTTGTTAAGCTACTGTGACGTCCACGTCTCTTCCAAGGGGCATTGATATTGTCTTTTTATTCCACTGCGACCTCCTCAACTCTTCCAAGGGGCATTAAAACTGTCTTGTTAAGCTACTGTGACCTCCACGTCTCTTCCAAGGGGCATTAAAACCGTCTTGTTAAGCTACTATCACCTCCACCACTCTTCCAAGGGGCATTAAAACCGTCTTGTTAAACCACTCTGAACTCCACCGCTCTTCCAAGGGGCATTAAAACTGTTTTGTTAAAGTACTGTGACCTCCACGTCTTTTCCATGGGGCATTAAAACCATCTTGTTAAACCACTCTGAACTTCACAGCTCTTCCAAGGGGCGTTAAAACCGTCTTGTTAAGCTACTGTTACCTCCACCACTCTTTCTAGGAGCATTAAAAGCGTCCTGTTAAGCTACTGTGACCTCCACCACTCTTCCAAGGGGCATTAAAACCACTTGTTAAGCTACTGTGACCTCCACGTCTCTTCCAAGGGGCATTAAAACTGTTTTGTAAAGGTACTGTGCCCTCCACGTCTTTTCCATGGGGCATTAAAACCGTCTTATTAAACCACTCTGAGCTCCACAACTCTTCCAAGGGGAATTAAAACCATCTTATTAAGCTACTGTGACCTCCACGTCTCTTACAAGTGGCATTAAAACTATCTTGTTAAGCTACGGTTACCTCCACAACTATTCCTAGGGGCATTAAAACCATCTTGTTAAGCTATTGTGACCTCTTCCACTGTTCCAAGGGGCATTAAAACGGTCTTGTTAAGCTACTGTGACCTCCACCACTCTTCCATGGGGCATTGATATTGTCTTTTTATTTCACTGCGACCTCCACAACTCTTCCATGGGGCATTAAAACTGTCTTGTTAAGCTACTGTGACCTCCACGTCTATTCCAAGGGGCATTAAAACTGTCTTGTTAAGCTACTGTGACTTCCACGACTCTTCCAAGGGGCATTAAAACCGACTTATTAAGCTACTATGACCTCCAACTCTCTTCGAAGGGTGATTAAAACCGTCTTGTTAAACCACTCTGGACTCCACAGCTCTTCCTAGGGGCATTAAAACCATCTTGTTAAGCTACTGTGACCTCCACCACTCTTCCAAGGTGTATTGATATTGTCTTTTTATTCCACTGCGACCTCCACCACTCTTCAAGGGGCATTAAAATAGTATTGTTAAGCTACTTTGACCTCCACTTCTCTTCCCAGGGCCATTAAACCATCTTGATTAGCTACTGTGACCTCCACCACTCTTTCAAGGGGCATTAAAACCGTCTTGTTAAGCTACTGTGACCTCCACCACTCTTCCAAGGGGCATTCATATTGTGTTTTTATTCCACTGCGACCTCCACCACTCTTCCAAGGGGCATTAAAACTGCCTTGTTAGGCTACTGTGACCTCCACATCTCTTACAAGGGGCCTTAAAACTGTCTTGTTAAGCTACTGTGACCTCAACCACTCTTCCAAGGGGAATTAAAACAGTCTTGTTAACATAGTACCATAGTTTTTAAGGTTGAAGGAAGACTAAGTCCATCTAGTTCAACCCATAGCCTAACTTGTTGATCCAGAGGAAGGCAAAAAAAACCCATGTGGCAAACACTAAGCTCCACATTGGGGAAAAAAATTCCTTCCCGACTCCATATGACAATCAGACTAGTTCCCTGGATCAACGCCCTATGAAGGAATCTAGTATTTATAACCTGTAATATTATACTATTCAAGAAAGGCATCCATGCCCTTCTTAAATTTTAACAGTGAATCACTCATTACAACATCATGCGGCAGAGAGTTCCATAGTCTCACTGCTCTTACAGTAAAGAATCCCAGTCTGTGATTATGCTTAAACCTTCTTTCCTCCAGACGTAGAAGATGCCCCCTTGTCCCCGTCTCAGGCCTCAGAGTAAAAAGATCAGTAGAAAGGTCTTTGTACTGTCCCCTCATGTACTTGTACATAGTAATAAGATCACCCCTAAGCCTTCTTTTTTTCCACAGTAAATAACCCCAAGTGTAATAACCTGTCTTGGTATTGCAGACCCCCCAGTCCTCTAAAAACCTTGGTCGCTCTTCTCTGCACCCGCTCTAGTTCAGCTATGTCTTTCTTATACACCGGAGACCAGAACTGTACACAGTATTCTAAGTGTGGTCGCACTAATGACTTGTATAGAGGTAAAATTATGTTCTCCTCATGAGCATCTATGCCTCTTTTAATGCATCCCATTATTTCATTTGCCTTTGCAGCAGCAGCAGCCTGACACTGGCCACTAAACGTGAGCTTGTCGTGCACCAATACACCCAGGTCTTTTTCAGTTACAGTTTTGCCCAGTGTTTTACAATTAAGCATATAATTATACATTTTATTTCCTCTGCCCAAGTGCATTACCTTACATTTATCCCCATTAAAGCTCATTTGCCATTTATCAGCCCAAGCTTCTAGTTTACATAGATCCTCCTGTAATATAAAATTGTCCTCCTCTGTATTGATTACCCTGCAGAGTTTAGTGTCATCTGCAAATATTGAAATATTACTCTGTATGCCCCCTACAAGGTCATTAATAAATATGTTAAAAAGAAGGGGGCCCAATACTGACCCCTGTGGTACCCCACTGTTAACTGAGACCCAGTCTGAGTGTTTTCCATTAATAACCACCCTTTGTTTCCTATCACTGAGCCAATTCTTAACCCACATACATATATTTTCCCGTATCCCCATTGTTCTCATTTTATGTATCAACCTTTTGTGTGGAACCGTATCAAAAGCTTTTGAAAAGTCCATATACACAACATCCACTGCATTTCCTTGGTCCAGTCCAGAACTTGCCTCCTCATAAAAACTGATCAGATTAGTTTGACAGGAACGGTCCCTCGTAAACCCATGTTGATATTGGGTCATGAGGTTATTCTTCTTCTGATACTCTAGTATAGCATCTCTTAGGAAACCCTCCAGGATTTTACCCACAGTAGAGGTTAAGCTTACCGGCCTATAATTTCCAAGTTCAGTTTTTGTCCCCTTTTTGAATATTGGCACCACATTTGTTATACGCCAGTCCTGTGGTACAGATCCTGTTATTATGGAATCTTCAAAGATTAAAAATAATGGTCTATCTATGACGTTACTTAATTCCTGCAGTACTCGCGGGTGTATCCCATCCGGGCCCGGGGATTTGTCAACTTTAGTGATTTTTAGACGACGCCGTACTTCCTGCTGGGTTAAGCAAGTGACATTTACTGGAGAATTTTTGTTATCACTAATCATGTTTTCTGTCATGCGATTTTCTTGTGTAAATACGGTTGAAAAAAAATCATTTAGCATATTGGCTTTTTCCTCATCCTCATCCACCATTTCACCCAGACTATTTTTAAGGGGGCCAACACTATCATTTTTCAGTTTTTTACTATTTATGTAGTTAAAGAATATTTTGGGGTTATTTTTACTTTCTCTGGCAATGATTCTCTCTGCCTCCATCTTTGCTGCCTTGATTTGGTTTTTACATAATTTATTTAATTTTCTATATTTATTTAATGCCTCATCACTACCTACTAGCTTTAGTTCTCTAAATGCTTTCTTTTTGTCACTTATTGCGCCCCTTACAGCTCTATTTAGCCATAGTGGTTTCCTCCTATTTCTAGCATGTTTATTCCCATAGGGTATATATAGTACACAGGTCCTATTCAGGATGTTAATAAATGTCTCCCATTTGCTTTGTGTAGTTTTATGTCTCAGGATATCCTCCCAGTTTATTGCACTAAGATCATCTCTTAACCGTTGGAAATTTGCCTTCTTGAAGTTTAGTGTCCTTGTAACCCCTCTACTACACATCTTATTATAGGTTACATGAAAACGTATTATTTTGTGATCACTATTACCCAAGTGACCCCCATCTCGTATATTTGATATGCGGTCTGGCCTATTGGTTAATATTAGGTCTAGCAGTGCCCCCCTTCTTGTTGGGTCCTGAACCAGTTGTGAAAGGTAATTGTCTCTCATAGTAGTCAAAAACCTATTACCTTTGCTGGAACTACAGGTTTCTGTCCCCCAATGTATTTCAGGGTAGTTGAAGTCTCCCATAATAATGACTTCTCCTTGAGTCGCTGCTTCATCTATTTGCTTTACGAGGATATTCTCCGCTACTTCCATTATTTTTGGAGACTTATAAAAAACTCCTATCAGTATTTTATTATTTTTTCCCCCTCCCCTTATCTCCACCCACAGGGACTCTATATTTTCATTAGATTCACATATATCCTCCCGCAAGACAGGTTTTATGGATGATTTTACATATAACACACACCCCCCCCTCGCTTGTTTGTACGGTCATTTCTGAACAGACTATAGCCCTGTAAATTAACTGCCCAGTCATGGCTCTCGCCCAGCCACGTCTCAGATATCCCTATCATGTCATAATTATTTTCCAACAAAATTAATTCTAATTCCTCCATTTTGTTGGTGAGGCTTCTGGCATTAGTGTACATGCATTTTATGTATCTCTCTGTACCTCTATTCCTTCTTACTTTATTGACTGTTCTAACCCCACCCCCAATTTCTTTATTTGGGCCCAGGTCACTATCTGCACTATCTTCCCCACCTATAAAATGAATACCCTCCCCCCCCAATCCCTAGTTTAAACACTCCTCCAACCTTCTAGCCATTTTCTCCCCCAGCACAGCTGCACCCTCCCCATTAAGGTGCAGCCGGTCCCTAGCGTAGAGTCTGTAGCCAACTGAGAAGTCGGCCCAGTTCTCCAGGAACCCAAATCCCTCCTTCCTACACCAGTTCTTGAGCCACTTATTTATCTCCCTAATCTCCCGTTGCCTCTCTGGCGTGGCACGTGGTACCGGTAGTATTTCAGAGAATACCACCTTGGAGGTCCTTGCTTTCAGCTTGCAGCCTAATTCCCTGAAATCATCTCTAAGGACCTTCCACCTACCTCTAACTTTGTAATTTGTGCCAATGTGCACCATGACCGCTGGGTCCTCACCAGCCCCTCCCAGTAATCTGTCAACCCGATCAGCGATGTGCCGAACTCGAGCGCCAGGTAGGCAGCACACTGTTCGATGATCCCTGTCTTTGTGACAGATTGCCATATCTGTTTCTCAAATAATTGAGTCCCCCACTACCAGCACCTGCCTGGCCTGCCCTACTCTCCTATTTCCCTCTTTAATGGAGCTGACACTCCTCTGGCTTTCAGGGGACATGTCTTGCTGCAGTAGTGCTACCCCTGTACCATCACTCCCCTCATCTGCCAACTTTGCAAACTTATTGGGGTGTGCCAGATCAGGACTAGCCTCCCTGGCACTCTTTCCTCTACCACCCCTTCTAACTGTCACCCAACTAGCGACCTCACTGTCCTGCAGCTTCCGACTACCACTCTCCTCCACATCTACCCCAGTGAGCTGCTGCTCAGTGAGCAGCAGACTCCTTTCCATGTTGTCAATGGATCTCAGTGTTGCCAGCTGCTCATTGAGATCCAGTATCTGGGCTTCCAAACGCACAACGTGCACACATCTCGCGCAGCAGAAAGAAACCTTGACCGGCTGTTCAAAGAATACATACAGTGGTGGCCAAAAGTATTGGCACCCCTGCAATTCTGTCAGATAATACTCAGTTTCTTCCTGAAAATGATTGCAATCACAAATTGTTTGGTATTATTATCTTCATTTAATTTGCTTGCAAGGAAAAAATACAAAAGAGAATGAAGCAAAAATCAAATCTTTGATCATTTCACACAAAACTCCAAAAATGGGCCAGACAAAAGTATTGGCACCCTCAGTCTAATACTTGGTTGCACAACCTTTAGCCAAAATAACTGCGAACAACCGCTTCCGGTAACCATCAATGAGTTTCTTACAATGCTCAGCTGGAATTGTAGACCATTCTTCTTTGGCAAACTGCTCCAGGTCCCTGATATTTGAAGGGTGCCTTCTCCAAACTGCCATTTTGAGATCTCTCCACAGGTGTTCTATGGGATTCAGGTCTGTACTCCTTGCTGGCCACCTTAGAAGTCTCCAGTGCTTTCTCTCAAACCATTTTATAGTGCTTTTGGAAGTGTGTTTTGGGTCATTGTCCTGCTGGAAGACCCATGACCACTGAGGGAGACCCAGCATTCTGACACTGGGCCCTACATTATGCTGCAAAATTTGTTGGTAGTCTTCAGACTTCATAATGCCATGCACACGGTCAAGCAGTCCAGTGCCAGAGGCAGCAAAGCAACCCCAAAATATTAGGGAACCTTCGCCATGTTTGACTGTAGGGACCGTGTTCTTTTCTTTGAATGCCTCTTTTTTTTTCCTGTACACTCTAAGTTGATGCTTTTTCCCAAAAAGCTCTACTTTTGTCTCATCTGACCAGAGAACATTCTTCCAAAACGTTTTAGACTTTCTCAGGTAAGTTTTGGCAAACTCCAGCCTGGCTTTTTTATGTCTCGGGGTAATAAGTGGGGTCTTCCTGGGTATCCTACCATACAGTCCCTTTTCATTCAGACGCCGACGGATAGTACGGGTTGACACTGTTGTACCCTCGGACTGCAGGGCAGCTTGAACTTGTTTGGATGTTAGTCGAGGTTCTTTATCCACCATCCGCACAATCTTGCGTTGAAATCTCTCGTCAATTTTTCTTTTCCGTCCACATCTAGGGAGGTTAGCCACAGTGCCATGGGCTTTAAACTTCTAGATGACACTGCGCACGGAAGACACAGGAACATTCAGGTCTTTGGAGATGGACTTGTAGCCTTGAGATTGCTCATGCTTCCTCACAATTTGGTTTCTCAAGTCCTCAGACAGTTCTTTGGTCTTCTTTCTTTACTCCATGCTCAATTTGGTACACACAAGGACACAGGACAGAGGTTGAGTCAACTTTAATCCATGTTAACTGGCTGAAAGTGTGATTTAATTATTGCCAACACCTGTTAGGTGCCACAGGTAAGTTACAGGTGCTGTTAATTACACGAATTAGAGAAGCATCACATGATTTTTCAAACAGTGCCAATACTTTTGTCCACCCCCTTTTTTAGGTTTGGTGTGGAATTGTATCCAATTTGGCTTTAGGACAATTATTTTTGTGTTTTTTCATTGAAGACAAATTAAATGAAGATGATAATACCAAAGAATTTGTGATTGCAATCATTTTCAGGAAGAAACTGAGTATTATCTGACAGAATTTCATGGGTCCCAATACTTTTGGCCACTACTGTACATGTGGCAAGATGGGGATTGCAATATACAGAATGTTAAGTAAAAAGTAAAGTAAAGAATTAATGAATGACATGTCAGCAATTCAGTCCAAAGTCCTCCCTTCCAAACTCCCTGAATACAAAGTCACTGAAAAACAAGTCACACACTTAATTTCGTTCGCACTTACGCTCCAGACACACGCAGCTCGTTCACACTCGCAAACAAAGAGATTTAAAGAGTTTTTTTTTTTTTTTCCCATTTCCAGCAATGCACCCTTCACCTCAATGCACTTCCAAAAAGCTACTGTGACCTCCACCACTCTTCCAAGGGGCATTGATATTGTCTTATTATTCCACTGCGACCTCCACCACTCTTCAAAGGGGCATTAAAACTGTCTTGTTAAGCTACTGTGACATCCACGTCTCTTCCCAGGGGCATTAAACCGTCTTGTTTAGCTACTGTGACCTCCACCACTCTTCCAAGGGGAATTAAAACTGTCTTGTTAAGCTACTGTGACCTCCACCACTCTTCCAAGCGTCATTGATATTGTCTTTTTATTCCACTGCGACCTCCACGACTCTTTCAAGGGGCATTAAAACCGTCTTGATAAACCACTCTGAACTCCACAGCTCTCTCAAGGGGCATTAAAACCGTCTTGTTAAGCTACTGTGACCTCCAGGTCTCTTCCAAGGGGCATTAAAGCCATCTTGTTAAGCTACTGTGACCTCCATAACTCTTCCAAGGGGCATTAAAACCGTCTTGTTAAACCACTCTGAACTCCACAGCTCTTCAAAGGGGCATTAAAACTGTCTTGTTAAGCTACTGTGCCCCCCAACATCTCTTCCAAGGGGCATTAAAACCGTCTTGTTAAACCACTCTGAACTCCACAGCTCTTCCAAGGGGCATTAAAACCATCTTGTTAAGCTACTGTGACCTCCATCACTCTTCGAAGGGAAATTAATATTGCCTTTTTATTCCACTGCGAACTCCACAACTCTTCCATGGGGCACTGAAGCTGTCTTGTTAAACCACTCTGAACTCCACAGCTCTTCCAAGGGGCATTAAAACTGTCTTGTTAAGCTACTAAGACCTCCAAGTCTCTTCCCAGGGGCATTAAAATCGTCTTGTTAAACCACTCTGAACTCCACAGCTCTTCCAAGGGGCATTAAAACCGTCTTTTTAAGCTACTGTGACCTCCACCACTCTTCCAAGGAGCATTGATATTTTCTTTTTATTCCTCTGCAACTTCCATGACTCTCCAAGGGGCATTAAAACTGTCTTGTTAAACTACTCTGAACTCCACAGCTCTTTCAAGGGGCATTAAACCGTCTTGGTAAGCTACTGTGACCTCCACATCTCTTCTAAGGGGCATTAAAACCGTCTTTTTAAGCTGCTGTGACCTCCACTACTCTTCCAAGGGGCATTTATATTGTCTTTTTATTCCACTGCGAACTCCACCACTCTTCCAAGGGGCATTAAAACTGTCTTGTTAAGCTACTGTGACCTCCACGTCTCTTCCAAGGGGTATTAAAACCGTCTTGTTAAACCACTCTGAACTCCACAGCTCTGCCAATGGGCATTGATATTGTCTTTTTATTCCACTGCGACCTCCACCACCCTTCCAAGTAGCATTAAAACTGTTTTGTTAAGCTACTGTGACCTCCACGTTTCTTGAAAGGGACATAAATACCGTCTTGTTAAGCTAGGGTGACCTCCACCACTCTTCCAAGGGGCATTAAAACCATCTTGTTAAGCTACTGTGACCTCCACCACTCTTCCAAGGGGCATTGATATTGTCTTTTTATTCCACTGAGACCTCCACCACCCTTCGAAGGGGCATTAATACTGTTTTGTTAAGCTACTGTGACCTCCACATTTCTTGAAAGGGGCATTAATACTGTCTTGTTAAGATATGGTGACCTCCACCACTCTTCCAAGGGGCATTAAAACTATCTTGTTAAGCTACTGTGACCTCCACCACTCTTCCAAGGGGCATTGTTATTGTCTTTTTATTCCACTGCGACCTCCACCACTCTTCCAAGGGGCATTAAAACTGTCTTGTTAAACCATTCTGAACTCCACAGCTCTTTCAAGGGGCATTAAACAGTCTTGGTAAGCTACTGTGACCTTCACTTCTCTTCCAAGGGTCATTAAAACAGTCTTTTTAATCTGCCGTTCTCCCCAACATCTCGTCCAAGGGGCATTACAACCATCTTGTTAAACCACTCTGAACTTCACAGCTCTTCCAAGGGGCATTAAAACCATCTTGTTAAGCTACTGTGACCTCCACCACTCTTCCAAGGGGCATTGATATTGTCTTTTTATTCCACTGCGACCTCCACCTCTCTTCCAAGGGGCATTGAAACTGTCTTGTTAAGCTACTGTGACCTCCACGTCTCTTCCAAGGGGCATTAAAACCGTCTTATCAAACCACTCTGAACTCCACAGCTCTTCCAAGGGGAATTAAAACCGTCTTGTTAAGCTACTGTGACCTCCACCACTCTTCCAAGGGGCATTGATATTGTCTTTTTATTCCACTGCGAACTCCACCACTCTTCCAAGGGGCATTAAAACCGTCTTTTTAAGCTACTGTGACCTCCACTGCTCTTCCAAGGTGCATTGATATTTTCTTTTTATTCCTCTGCAACTTCCATGACTCTCCAAGGGGCATTAAAACTGTCTTGTTAAACTACTCTGAACTCCACAGCTCTTTCAAGGGGCATTAAACCGTCTTGGTAAGCTACTGTGACCTCCACATCTCTTCTAAGGGGCATTAAAACCGTCTTTTTAAGCTGCTGTGACCTCCACTACTCTTCCAAGGGGCATTTATATTGTCTTTTTATTCCACTGCGAACTCCACCACTCTTCCAAGGGGCATTAAAACTGTCTTGTTAAGCTACTGTGACCTCCACGTCTCTTCCAAGGGGTATTAAAACCGTCTTGTTAAACCACTCTGAACTCCACAGCTCTGCCAATGGGCATTGATATTGTCTTTTTATTCCACTGTGACCTCCACCACCCTTCCAAGTAGCATTAAAACTGTTTTGTTAAGCTACTGTGACCTCCACGTTTCTTGAAAGGGACATTAATACCGTCTTGTTAAGCTAGGGTGACCTCCACCACTCTTCCAAGGGGCATTAAAACCATCTTGTTAAGCTACTGTGACCTCCGCCACTCTTCCAAGGGGCATTGATATTGTCTTTTTATTCCACTGAGACCTCCACCACCCTTCAAAGGGGCATTAATACTGTTTTGTTAAGCTACTGTGACCTCCACATTTCTTGAAAGGGGCATTAATACTGTCTTGTTAAGATATGGTGACCTCCACCACTCTTCCAAGGGGCATTAAAACTATCTTGTTAAGCTACTGTGACCTCCACCACTCTTCCAAGGGGCATTGTTATTGTCTTTTTATTCCACTGCGACCTCCACCACTCTTCCAAGGGGCATTAAAACTGTCTTGTTAAACCATTCTGAACTCCACAGCTCTTTCAAGGGGCATTAAACAGTCTTGGTAAGCTACTGTGACCTTCACTTCTCTTCCAAGGGTCATTAAAACAGTCTTTTTAATCTGCCGTGCTCCCCAACATCTCGTCCAAGGGGCATTACAACCATCTTGTTAAACCACTCTGAACTCCACAGCTCTTCCAAGGGGCATTAAAACCATCTTGTTAAGCTACTGTGACCTCCACCACTCTTCCAAGGGGCATTGATATTGTCTTTTTATTCCACTGCGACCTCCACCTCTCTTCCAAGGGGCATTGAAACTGTCTTGTTAAGCTACTGTGACCTCCACGTCTCTTCCAAGGGGCATTAAAACCGTCTTATCAAACCACTCTGAACTCCACAGCTCTTCCAAGGGGAATTAAAACCGTCTTGCTAAGCTACTGTGACCTCCACCACTCTTCCAAGGGGCATTGATATTGTCTTTTTATTCCACTGCGAACTCCACCACTCTTCCAAGGGGCATTAAAACTGTCTTGTTAAGCTACTGTGACCTCCACGTCTCTTCCAAGGGGTATGAAAACCGTCTTGTTAAACCACTCTGAACTCCACAGCTCTTCCAAGGGGCATTGATATTGTCTTTTTATTCCATTGCGACCTCCACCACCTTTCCAAGTAGCATTAAAACTGTTTTGTTAAGCTACTATGACCTCCACGTCTCTTCCAAGGGGCAATAAAACCATCTTTTTAAGCTACTGGTACCTTCACCACTCTTCCAAGGGGCATTAAAACCGAATTGTTAAACCACTCTGAACTCCACAGCTCTTCCAAGGGGCATTAAAACCGTCTTGTTAAGCTACTGTGACCTCCACGTCCCTTCCAAGGGGCAATAAAACCATCTTTTTAAGCTTCTGTTGCCTCCACCACTCTTCCAAGGGGCATTAAAACTGTATTGTTAAACCAGTCTGAACTCCACAGCTCTTCCAAGGGACATTAAAACTGTCTTGATAACGTAGTGTGACCTCCACGTCTCTTCTATGGGGCATTAAAACCATCTTGTTAAACCACTCTGAACTCCACAGCTCTTCCAAGTGGCATTAAAGCCATCTTGTTAAGCTACTATGACATCCAGCACTCTTCCAAGAGGCATTGATATTGTCTTTTTATTCCACTGCGGCCTCCACGACTCTTCAAAGAGGCATTAAAACTGTCTTGTTAAGCTACTGTGACCTCCACATCTCTTCCAAGGGGCATTAAAACCGTCTTGTTAAGCTACTGTGACCTCCACGTCTCTTCCAAGGGACATTAAAACCGTCTTGTTAGGCTATTGTGACCTCCACCACTCTTCCAAGGGGCTTTTAAACTGTCTTGTTAAACCACGCTGAACTCCACAGCTTTTCCAAGGGGCATTAAAACCGTCTTGTTAAGCTACTGTGACCTCCACCACTCTTCCAAGGGGCACTGATATTATCTTTTTATTCCACTGCGACCTCCACCACTCTTCCAAGGGGCATTAAAACTTTCTTGTTAAGCTACTGTGACCTCCACGTCTCTTCCATGGGGCATTAAAACCATCTTGTTAAGCTACTGTGACCTCCACCACTCTTCCAAGGGGCATTGATATTGTCTTTTTACTCTACTGCGACCTCCACGACTCTTCCAAGGGGCATTAAAACTGTCTTGTTAAGCTACTGTGACCTCCACGTCTCTTCCAAGGGGCATTAAAACCGTCTTGTTAAGGTACTGTGACCTCCACCACTCTTCCAAGGGGCATTGATATTGTCTTTATACTCTACTGCGACCTCCACGACTCTTCCAAGGGGCATTAAAACTGTCTTGTTAAGCTACTGTGACCTCCACGTCTCTTCCAAGGGGCATTAAAACCATCTTGTTAAGCTACTGTGACCTCCACCACTCTTCCACGGGGCACTGATATTGTCTTTTATTTCCACTGCGACCTCCACCACTCTTCCATGGGGCATTAAAACTGTCTTGTTAAGCTACTGTGACCTCCACGTCTCTTCCAAGAGGTATCAAAACCTTCTTATTAAGCTACTGCGACCTCCACCACTCTTCCAAGGGGCATTAAAACCATATTGTTAAGCTACTGTGACCAATACCACTCTTCTAAGGGGCATTAAAACTGTCTTTTTAAGTTACTGTGACCTCCACGTCTCTTCCAAGGGGCATTAAAACTGTCTTGTTAAGCTACTGTGACCTCCACCACCCTTCCAAGGGGCATTAAAACCATCTTGTTAAGCTACTGTGACCTCCACCACCCTTCCAAGGGGCATTAAAACCATCTTGTTAAGCTACTGTGACCTCCACCACTCTTCCAAGGGGCATTGATGTTGTCTTTTTTTTCCATTTCGACCTCCACCACTTTTCCAATGGGCATTAAAACTGTCTTCTTAAGCTACTGTGACCTCCACGTCTCTTCCAAGGGGCATTAAAACTTTCTTGTTAAACCACTCTGAACTCCACAGCTCTTCCAAGGGGCATTGAAATGTTGTTTTTAATTAGTTCTAACCTCCACGACTCTTCCGACGGGCATTGCATTTCCTCCTAATTTTAGTCAGCTTTTGCTTTTCAATGCATAGGCGAACACTAAGGGAGACCCACTCCCCAATAATGGGTAGAAGGTTTTTAGTACGCTGTAATCCACGTCTGTTTCAGGGGGCATTGCCGTTCCTCATATTTTTTGGAAAGCCTTCCATTCACTGCTTAGGCCAACAGTGTACAGTTGACCCAGTTGCTATAAATGAAAAAAACGGTTTAGTTAAGGCCCTCTGACCTACATGTCACTTCCAAGGGTGCTTTGGAGTGCCTCGAAATTTTTGGTAGGCATTGCACTCACTGTATGCCCTATAATTGTGTAGCCGAACCGCTCCTTTTGGTACAGAAACATATCCTACAAGACATGTGTGGTTGACTGGCCTGATATTGATGTGAATGGTCCCTGTTCCTCCTGCTCTTTCTCCTTTGCCACCACCTCATCCATCATTCATCACCTAAAGCTTTGTTTTCATGGGAGTCATTGAGCTGGGATAGTAGCAGGAAATCATCCAGCAATCCTCGGAGGAGGTAGGATATGCACCAAAACACTGACCACCTCAGGCCTAGCTGCTACTACATACATGTGCTTGCATTCCAAGGAACAGAAAGCTAAGGAGATGGATGGCCTCATGATCATGAATAATTTTCTCGTTGTGTAGGAGGCCGACCGCTGCTGCTACCTTCTGAACTTTGTGTTGAAGCCTGATTGACCCAGTACCCGCAATCCTCTATGTCTGGAGGATGTGTTGCATACCAGTGTCCAACTGTGTCCAAGCTTCCACAATATTAACCCATCGTGAAGGCGTCAGTCAGATGGACCATGCCTGGCCACATTCATTTGTCCACGTGTTTGTGGTTAGGCTGTCCTTCAAATAGGGGCGGCTGGGGACCGTTTACGGACACCCGGCCGCCCCCAGGCGGCTGAGCGTGTGTGGTCACCCGGTCGTGGGGCAGCTGGGGACCAAGCGTGGACACCCAGCCGCCGGGCGGCTGGGGACTGAGTATGGATACCAGGCCGCCGACGCAGCCATGAAGTGGTGGCCAGATTCCGCCTCCACATGCCTAAAAGGCCCAATTTCAATTGCAAGCAAGCAGTATGGTGTTGCAGCCTGGGGGTGGGTGGGTTGCTTGCTGCATACTTGCGCTTGCATTGCATGTAATGGGGGAGGTAAAATTGAACACTGCCCTGGGACAAGGACTTGCACGGGGATAGTTGCAAGTCTGCATCTTCTGATGCGGCAAGGATTACTTCTGATGGGCACACTTTTAGGCAGTGACCTGGGTGTCAGAGATGCTTCCAGGGGTCTTCCCCATGCTGTTTCCATGTCTTTTCAGCACTGTATGCATGTGTCACACATGGCCAGATAAGGTTGTAAAATGTTAAAATGACATTTCCCGGTGAATGCATTTGTCACGGTTGAAAGCAATACAAAAGTGCAAAAACGCATTAAAAATGCTACTTGTGAACATATCCCAAGGTGTGGAGGAGTATTTTTTCATTTTGGTTATTTATTTTACCTTATACACAAGTCTTTATGCTGGAAAGGAAGTTTCTTAACATATTTCACAAGAAAACCATTTCAGTTTCGTTTTTGAACGTTTTATTGTGAGCCCGTAAAAGTGGCTTAATACAGCAGTGACCTGGGGGTCAGAAATGCTTCCTGGGGCGATCCTCATGCTGTCCCCATGTCATTTGAACACTGTCACTATCGCTTTGGGCACTTTTTAGGCTTTCTACAGACTGCCGGGGGTGCCGCTGCAAAAATGATCGGGTCTCCCATAGACTAACATTGGGCTCGTTGCTCGGGTCGAGCACCTGAGTATCACGGCAAGCTCGGCCCGAGCTTCGAGCACCCGAGCAATTTAGTGCTCGCTCAACACTAGTACTTATGTATAATTTGACTTGGAAAACAGATAGGTAAAAAAATGTTTGCTGTAGATAGTCTAAGATAAATGTCTGGATTTTTGGGGAATTTGATTTAATATTTAAAAAAATATCTATTCTCCACCATTACAAAGTGAATTGCACAAGACATGTAAAATCTGCAGTGCAATCCAGTGCAATCCAATGCAATGCAATCCAATACCATTGGTTTTGACGAGTAAGCACACCTTTTCTATCTGACTCTGATTTCAATTTGATTTTCTGTAAAAAATACTATGTTTGTTTGCAGCCTACTAGTATATTAAAAGTGATATAGTGTGCAATTCAAATGCAGTAGGAGGACAGTTGACTTCTACACCATATCACTTATCAACAAAATGGAGTTTGTCACCACTGCTTCTGGCTCATCTATTAGATCTCTGTTCACCAGCAAGTTAAACTCAGTGTTATTCACAAACTACTATGCAAATTGCCTCTTCAGAGAAAAAGAGGACTTGTACTCTATAGCGCCACCTATTGGAAGTAGCAATCCTACAAGTCACAATCAACCCTTTAATGAGTCGTGCAATATGACTTAGGATAAAAACCAAATCAGAATCTCAATTTGCAGACACGGTGTTTCAGACTGTTGGCCCTCGTCAGTGCAAAGTATGAGAACTGCTTTGGCTAGGTGAGAGGCTCTGGACTGAGGTCTAAGGGGTAGCTTTTCTTCTTATGGAGAGTGACACACCAGCTCTGGCACGTCAAGGTAAAGAGGCTTATTCGCCATGCAATGCTCCTCTGGGAAATTTAATATGCAAATTGCCTCTTCAGAGAAAAAGAGGACTTGTACTCTATAGCGCCACCTATTGGAAGTAGCAATCAACCCTTTAACGAGTCGTGCAATATGACTTAGGATAAAAGCCAAATCAGAATCTCAATTTGCAGACACGGTGTTTCGGGCTGTTGGCCCTCGTCAGTGCAAAGTATGAGAACTGATTTGGCTAGGTGAGAGGCTCTGGACTGAGGTCTAAGGGGTAGCGTTTCTCCTTATGGAGAGTGACACACCAGCTCTGGCACGTCAAGGTAAGGAGGCTTATTCGCCATGCAAGGCTCCTCTGACGTGCCAGAGCTGGTGTGTCATTCACAAACTACTACACTCATATTCTTCAGTGTATGACACATTTCTGTCTGCCGTATTTGTCCAATGTTTTTGCACTTTCTCTCCCAATCTCTATTTCTTTATTTCTTAGTTGTGAACTCTAATGTCTTCTCCCTATTTTGAATCACACTAAAATCCCTGACTGGGCTTTTATGTAGGCTCTCATAGTCTCTCCTGATTGGCTGTGCTATCCCATGGGATATGAAAGGGGAAAAAGATTATGGGGAATCCCACACAGTTGCACCTGTGGTCAAGTAAGCCTTCTATGGCTAATATATTCTTCTACAATGCATGAAATGGTGGTAAGCATTTTTTTCTCACAAGGTGAATCGCAAATTGTTTGAATTCACAGGGACCTTCAAATTTCCTTAAATTCTTCAAAGTTCCATTTGCATCAAATTGATTTGTTCATCTTCTCTATATAAATGAATATGGGATCCAGAATAGAATATGGGATCCAGTTTTGAGCTCCACATTATAAAAAGGATATTCAGAAGTTAGAGGCAGTTCAAAAGCGGCAACTAGGTTATTACGAGGGATGGAAGGCCTCTCCTATGATGAGAGGTTGGAAAAGTTGAGCTTGTTTAGCTTAGAAAAATGACACCTCAGAGGGGATCTCATTGGCATGTATAAATATATGTGTGGTCAGTCCAAAGGACTATCACATGACTTATTCCTTACAAAGACCATACTAAGGACCAGGGGGCACTCATTGCTGGTGGAAGAAAGGCGATTCCTTCACCTAAACAGGAAAGGTTTCTTTACAGTCAGAGCAGTCGGACTGTGGAATGCCGACCACAAGAGGTAGTAATGGCCGACAATATAACAGCTTTCAAAAAAGGGCTGGATGATTTCCTCGATACACCTAACATTGTGGGTTACAGTTAAATTAGACAAAATGTACAATCAGGGGAGGAAGGATGAACTTGATGGACCTAGGTTTTTATTCCACCTACATTACTATACTATACTATAGCCTCCACATATATGATATGATGACCCTACTGTACCCCCCAGCAAAGTATGGTGACCCCAACACAGTATGATGTCCCAACTGTGATCCCCACACAGAATAATGGGCCCCACATAATCCTCCATTCAGTATAATGGGCCTCACAAAGTCATCCATACAGAATAATGGGGCTCACTAAGTCCTCGATACAGTATAATGGGCCCCGCATATTCCTCAATACAGTATAATGAGCCCTGCATAGTCCTTCATGCAGAATAATGGGCCTTACATAGTCCTCCATACTTATGGAGGCCCCACATAGTCCTCCATATAGTATAATGGGCCCTAGATAGTCCTCTTTACAGTATAATGTCCCCATATAGTCCTCTATACTGTATAATGCCCCAACATAATCCCCGGCATCGGAGGCCAAATATAATGAGCCAGAGGGCCAGATTTGGCCCGCGGGGCAGAGTTTGACATGTGTGAGTTAGAGTCAGCTCAAAGGCGGGGAACTAGATTATTACAAGGGATGGGAAGTCTCTCATATGATGATAGGTTGGAAAAGTTGGGCTTGTTTAGCTTAGAAAAAAGACGCCTCAAAGGAGATCTCATTTACATGTGTAAATGTATGTGTGGTCAGTACAAAGTACTGGCACATGACTTATTCCTTCCAAATACCATACTAAGGACCAGGGAGCACTCATTACGGGTGGAAGAAAGGCAATTCCGGCAGCTAAATAGGAAAGGGTTTTTTACACTTACACTTACAGAGTAGTCAGAATGTGAATGCCCTACCACAAGAGGTAGTAATGGCAGACACTATAACAGCTTTTAAAAAAGGGATAGATGATTTCCTCAATATGCATAACATTGTGGGTCATAGTTAATTTAGTGACAAAATGTACTCTTGGTGGAGAAAGGTTGAACTTGATGGACCTAGGTCTTTTTTCAAACTACACTGCATTGTGAAAGTATTTGGCCCCCTTGAACTTTTCTACCTTTTGCCACATTTGTGGCTTCAAACATAAACATATAAAATTCTATTTTTTTGGGGAAGAATCAACAACAAGTGGGACACAATCGTGAAGTGGAACGAAATTTATTGGATATTTTAAACTTTTTTAACAAATTAAAAACTGAAAAGTGGGGCGTGCAATATTATTCGGCCCCCCTTGAGTTAATACTTTGTAGCGCCACCTTTTGCTGCGATTACAGCTTCAAGTCGCTTGGGGTATGTCTCTATCAGTTTTGCACATCGAGAGGCTGAAATTCTTGCCCATTCTTCCTTGCAAAACAGCTCAAGCTCATTGAGGTTGGATGAAGGGTGTTTGTGAACAGCATTTTTCAGCTTTTTCCACAGATTCTCGATTGGATTCAGGTCTGGACTTTGACTTTGCCATTCTAACACCTGGATACGTTTATTTTTGAACCATTCCATTGTAGATTTTGCTTTATGTTTGGGATCATTGTCTTGTTGGAAGATAAATCTCCATTCCAGTCTCAGGCCTTTTGCAGACTCCAACAGGTTTTCTTCCAGAATGGTCCTGTATTTGGCTCCGTCCATCTTACCATCAATTTTAACCATCTTCCCTGTCCCTGCTGAAGAAAAGCAGGCCCAAACCATGATGCTGCCACCACCATGTTTGACAGTGGGGATGGTGTTTTGAGGGTGATGAACTGTGTTGCTTTTACGCCAAACATATCTTTTTGCATTATGGCCAAAAAGTTCGATTTTGGTTTCATCTGATCAGAGCACCTTATTCCACATGTTTGGTGTGTCTCCCAGGTGGCTTGTGGCAAACTTCAAACGAGACTTTTTATGGATATCTTTGAGAAATGGCTTTCTTCTTGCCACTCTTCCATAAAGGCCAGATTTGTGCAGTGCACGACTGATTGTTGTCCTATGGACAGACTCTCCCACCTCAGCTGTAGATCTCTGCAGTTCATCCAGAGTGATAATGGGCCTTTTGACTGCATCTCTGATCAGTCTTCTCCTTGTTCGAGATGAAAGTTTAGATGGACGGCCGGGTCTTGGTAGATTTGCAGTGGTCTGATACTTAAAACTTTGGAAATGTTTTTGTATCCAAATCCGGCTTTAAACTTCACCACAACAGTATCTCAGACCTGCCTGGTGTGTTCCTTGGTCTTCATGATGCTCTCTGCACTTGAAACAGAACCCTGAGACTATCACAGAGCAGGTGTATTTATACAGAGACTTGATTACACACAGGTGGATTCTATTTATCATTACCAGTCATTTAGGACAACATTGGATCATTCAGAGATCCTCACTGAACTTCTGGAGTGAGTTTGCTGCACTGAAAGTAAAGGGGCCGAATAATATTGCACTCCCCACTTTTCAGTTTTTAATTTGTTAAAAAAGTTTAAAATATCCAATAAATTTCGTTCCACTTCACGATTGTGTCCCACTTATTGTTGATTCTTCCCCCCAAAATTTAAATTTTATATCTTTATGTTTGAAGCCAGAAATGTGGCAAAAGGTAGAAAAGTTCAAGAGGGCCAAATACTTTCACAATGCACTGTATGTAACTAAGGTCTGAGGATCTCATCCCGGTACCTAATGGCAGTCAGGGTACCTCTGGCTAGCACATGGAGGGCTGTGCAGCCCTCTAAAGAAATGCCTCCCCACACCATTACTGACCCACTGCCAAACCGGTCATGCTGGAGAATGTTACAGGCAGCAGAACGTTCTCCACGGCATCTCCAACTCAGTCACATTTGTCACATGTGCTCAGTGTGAACCTGCTATCTTTCATGAAGAGCACAAGGTGCCAATGTGGAATCTGCCTATCTTGATGTTCTCCGGAAAATGCACTGTGTTGGGCTGTATACTCAACACCCACTTGTGTACATTGGGCCCTCATACCACCCTCAAGGAATCTGTTTCTGACAGTTTGAGCAGACACATGGATGTTAGTGCCATGCTGAAGGTCATTGTTTGGGCTCTGGCACCACTCCTCCTGTTCCTCCTTGCACAAAGGAGGATGAAGCGGTCCTGGGTTGTTGACCTCTCATGTCTCCTGGTGTATTAAGTTGTCTCCTGGCGCAGTATCTGCTCCATGCTCTGGACACTGTGCTGATAGACACAGCTACCCTTCTTGCCGCAGCTCTCATTGATATGCCACCCTGGATGAGCTGCACTACCTGAGCAACTTTATTATTATTATTTATTTATATAGCACCATTGATTCCATGGTGCTGTACATAAGAAGGGGTTACATACAAAATACAGATATCACTTACAGTAAATGAACTAAAAATGATAGACTGGTACAGGGGGAAGAAGACCCTGCCCTTGCGGGCTTACATTCTACAGAATGGGGATGGAGACAGTATGTGGGGGGTTGCAGCTGCTCTGGTGGTGGTGATGCAGCAGCGTGGTCATTCCAGGTTATAAGCTTTCTTGAAAAGATGGGTTTTCAGGTTCCGTCTGAAGAATCCGAATTTAGCAGAAAATCGTAAGTGTTGAGGCACAGAATTCCAGAGGATGGGGGATATTCGGGAGAAGTCTTGGAGGCGATTGGGTGAGGAACGAATAAGTGTGGAGGAGAGGAGGTGTCTTGGGAGGACCGGAGATTATGTGAGGGAATATATTGGGAGATTAGTTCAGAGATGTATAGAGGAGAAAGGTTGTGGATGGCTTTGTAGGTCAGTGTTAGTAGTTTGAACTGGATACGCTGGGCAATTGGAAGCCAATGAAGAGATTTGCAAAGAGCAGAGGAGTAGCGAGGAGAGAGATGAACTAGTCAGGCAGCAGAGTTAAGGACAGACTGGAGAGGTGTGAGAGTGTTAGCAGGTAGACCACAGAGGAGGATGTTGCAGTAGTCGAGGCGGGAGATGATGAGGGCATGCACAAGCAGTTTAGTAAATTGAGTGTTGAGGAAAGGACGGATTCTGGAAATATTTTTGAGCTGGAGGCGACAAAAGGTGGCGAGGGCTTGGATGTGTGGTTTGAAGGACAGAGCAGAGTCGAGGGTTACACTGAGGCAGCGGATTTTTGGTACAGGAGAAAGAGTGATGTAATTTATTGTGATATATAGATCAGATGGGGAAGATAAGCGAGATGGAGGAAAGATGATGAGTTCAGATTTGTGCACATTGAGTTTGAGGAAACGAGAGGAGAAGAAGGAGGATACGGCCGATAGACACGCTTGGATTCTGGACAGCAGAGAGGTGACGTCTGGGCCAGAGAGGATCTACCTGATCTACACCCAGATCTACCTGATCTGGGTGTCATCAGCATACAGATGGTGCTGGAAACCGTAAGACTTTATGAGTGGGAGACACTAAAAGTGCGGTTGGAAAGGTATGAGGAAATACAGGATAGGGCAAGATCTTTGACACCAATGGAAGAGAGAATCTGTAGTAGGAGGCAGTGGTCAACTGTGTCAAAGGCAGAGGACAGGTCTAAAAAGAGGAGTAAGGAGAATTGTCTGTTAGCTTTGGCTGTAAGTCATTAGTAATTTTGGTAAGGGCAGTTTCGGTGGAATGGTAGGGATGGAAGCCAGATTGTTAGTTGTCGAAGAAAGAGTTAAATGAGAAATGGGAGGAAAGCTCAGAGTGAACATGTTGCTCAAGGAGTTTGGAGGTGAATAGGAGCATCGATATGGGACAATAGCTGGACAAAGCGGTTGGGTCGAGGGATGGATTTTTGAGGATAGGTGTGATTGTGGCATGTTTGAAAGCAGGGGGGAAGGTACCAGAAGTTAGTGATTGGTTGAAGATATGGGTTAGGGATGGGATGAGTGTTGGGGTGAGGTTGGGGAGGAGGTGGGATGGGATGGGGTCAAGTGCACAAGTGGTGAGGTGTGATTTGGAGAGAAGGTAGGTAAGCTGTCTTTCAGTGATGTTGGAGAGGGAGGTTATGGGGGAAAGGCATTTGTCTGGAAAACAAAGGGGTTGTGGTGGTCGGACAATGAAGGCTTGCCTTGCTTGGTCAATCTTGTTTTTGAAGTGTGTGGCAAAGTCCTCAGCAGTGATGAGGGAGGTAGGAGGTGGCAGTAGAGGGCAGAGGAAGGAGTTAAAAGTGTTGAATAACTGTTTGGGGTTATAGGATAAGGAATATATGAGGGTTGTGAAGTAGGCCTGTTTAATGGAGGTGAGGGCTGATTTGAATGCGAGTGTTGTTTGTTTGAATGCAGTGAAGTCATCTTGCGAATGTGTTTTCTTCCAACGCCACTCTGCAACCCTGGATGCTTGCCGAAGCTTTTTAGTGAGGTTATTGTGCCAAGGTTGTCTACTGATTCGTCGCACTCTGCCATGCACAAGAGCGGCGACCGAGTCAAAAGCTGATGCGAGAGTGGCATTGTAGAAAGCAGTGGCGTTGTCTGTGTCGTGGAGTGAAGATATGGATGTCAGTGGTAGAATAGAGTCAGAGAGTGTGTGAGTGTCTAGATGTGCAAGTTTTCTGCAGGGGCGTGCTAGTTGCTGAACATGGGTGACAGGTGAGGAGGACAGGGATGAGAAAGCAAGTAGATGACGGTCAGATAGGGGCAGTGGTGAGATTGAGAGGTTAGATAGGGAGCAGAGTCGGGTGAAGATAAGGTCCAGTGTATGTCCGTCTGTGTGGGTGGCTGAGGAGGACCACTGAGTAAGTCCAAAAGATGAAGTGAGCGACAGAAGTTTGGAGGCTGCTGACTGGTGTGTGTCAGTGGGTATGTTGAAATCGCCCATGATGATGGTGGAAATGTCAGCAGACAGAAAGTGGAGAAGCCAGATGGAGAATTGGTCAATAAAGGAAGTGACCAGGCCCGGAGGTCTGTATATGACAGCCACTTGGAGGTTGGAGGGAGAGTATATGCGGACAGAGTGGACTTCAAAAGAAAGGAGGATGAGGGAAGGTAGAGGTGGGATTGGGTTAGAGGTACAGTTGGCAGAAAGGAGAAGACCCACTCCTCCACCATGTCTGTTACCAGGGCGAGGAGAGTGGGTGAAGTGGAGGCCACCGTAACACAGTGCAGCAGGGGAGGCAGTGTCGGAAGGTGTCAGCCTTGTTTTGGTGATGCTCAGGAAGGAGAGATTATGAGAGGTAAAGAGGTCGTGAATAACATGTAGCTTATTATTAAGAGTCATTGCAAAAGTCCCTGCAGGGGGGAAGAGGGAGTAGCTCAGTCAGGAGTTAAAGAGGTCAATGATAAATGCAGGAAAAAGAGATTTCCTGTTTCTACATAAAGCAGAGAAAAGAAAGTAATTAACTGGGTAGAAAGGCAAAATGAGCAATTGTAAGTACATAGTACTAGATAATATGATGATTGCAATATATTAAGAGGATAACAACTTTGATGGGGAGGAGTGTTTCTTTAAACATCATTATAATTAGGATGGTTTAGGAAATAAAAATTTGAATGGTACAAAATTATACTGGTTAACACAGAATCGAACTTTTAAGTTCCCGAAAAAGAACAGCTTAGTACTTTTGTATCTTCTCTGCCTCCATTCTTGCTTTAGTTACTTAACCTTATCTTTTTTTTTTGCTAACATTATAGAGCCTACAGAGAGGGATACATGTGTAGGTTCTCATCACCTATTAAAACTATAAATTCTGACAATGTGGTGTGAGCCTTTTCTCTAGAGGTTCCATAACAGCTGCCATTTTACAGTATCTCTTTCTTATGTTACCTTGGAATAAACATTCCCATTTTACATTTTTCAAACTTGATAATCACCGAGATACTGTGTGAAGAATTGCAAAATCCAAAAATTATCTAATGATTTGAATTTTCCTTAAACAAAGTTGTGCATTTTCCCCATGAAAAATTAAATTTGTTTGCACAAAATATTTTCAATTGAAAACATAAGTGCTGCTTTTCCATTACAAAACTGCGAGACCTTTTGCTGACTGTTTGTTGATTTTCTATATTAATCTTCCATTAAAACATCATACAGCATGCAGTGTGTCTACAAAAATCCTATGTGAATAATGTATGCATATCATAATGCACTGGTCAGATACTACTCTAGCCAAAGCGCTAGCAGTAAACGTCAGCAAGAAACAGTAGTTCACCAGGAGGAATGCACATTACAGGAATATTAAAAGGCCATTATGTTCTTTAGTTTTACTAATAGCTTACCGCAAGAGAAAGGGGATGAAGTAAGGATAAGTTAATGAAATATTCATTATTGATTTACTTTTTACGTTTTCACAGACAAAATTGCCTGAGGTAGATGTATTGATTTCTATTTGTATGCAGTGAGCAGTAACGATTTACTTATTAAATTAACAAAAAAAGAAAAAAAAACAAAAAACCAAAGCTTTGGAGAACGGTACAGTGAGGATTCTATTCACTCAATTACATAATGTTAAGTGTTTGCTCAATTACCAATAAAATGTTTATTATGTTTGAACTGCATGAAGGAAATTATTTTTGTTTTAGCATTTTATTTTTGGTCTACAAATATTCTTTTTAAAGTATTGATTAATGTATTTTAAATGCACTGATAGTGAAGTAGCGCATACTGTATAACACTGGGGCTGCTTTAATATGAAGATGGGGCACTTTATATTATAACAAAGAGCATTCCTGGCTTAGATATAATGTGCTAATTGAGAAACTGACTCTTTCATGTCAATCTTCATGTCTGAAGCAATGTAATGTGTTATAAAGCCTTATAGAGTTCGGACAGTGGCATATGATATCCCTAATATACAGTAGGTACAGTACAATGCATGCTAAGATATGGTATCTTTGTAGAGAACATTATTATGGGGATATTCTCTCCTAGAAGAAAGGGGAAGAACATCTCAGTAAATATTGCCTGATAATGTAATGCCTTTGTCATGGCCGGTTTCAGAAAAAGTAAGGCCCTGAGCAAAAAATAAAAGTGGGGGCCCCAAATTTTGCACTCAAATAATGATATTACCAGTATGGCCACTAACCCATAGCCTGTCTAATAAGACACGTGACTGATACATGGCAATCATGCACCCCACTAGGTATGTGTAGATTTGACACCAGCTCATGTCACCTCCTGATGCAACAATGAATAATGCCTGACATGCACTTTAAGTTGAAGTCAAAAGATTCACTTAAAGGAGTTGTCTAGTGAAAAGATATTATCATCTATCCACAGGATAGGTGATAAGTTATTGATAAGTGGGAGTACAACCACTGGGACACACACTGATCAGCAGATCAGCATTCTTTTCCTCTGCGCTCTGCTTTTTCTGGCAGCCTTAGAAAGGATGAATGGATCAGCAGTTAGGCATTCCCTATTCTAATGATTAGTGCAGGTTCCGGAAGTCGGACACCCACCAATCAGTAACTTATCGTTGAAACCTTGTTTTCACTGGACTACCCCTTTAACCTTCTAATACCGCACGTGTTTTAGACCTTAGCCCCTTAAAGACCCTGGTATTTTGGGCTTTAAAGAAAACCTGTCAGCAGGATATAGGTCTATAAACTAAAGGCACAGCCATAATGGCGCTGTGATGCTGATTAATCTGATACCTGATGTGAAGGCATTCAATCAGTTCCTGTTGAATACTCACCTTATGAAGCTTTCATAAACTGTCATCTTCTGTGCTCCAGTATGTTTTGGGGCAGGACTTGGGGGCAGGATCTTCTCTGGTTCCCCCCCCCCCCCCATGAGCCTCCACTGCTTCTTGTACAGGTCACTGATTATTCAGTGACCTGCCTCCTTTTTAAAATTCCACACCGCTGCCGCCATTATTGTTTAGGCGGTGCATGCACAGTGTGAGTCTGCGTTGAAACCTCAATCTGGGCATGCGCCGCCTCTGCACCATTTTATTAAAGTCATGCCACAGGACGCAGACTCACACTGCACGCGTGCCATCCATACAATGATGGTGGCGGCCGTGCAGAATTTTAACAAGGGACCTGTACAAGAAGCAGAGGATGCTGGTTAGCGGCGAAGAATGAGAAGAAGACCCTCATGTCCCGGCCCGAAGCACACAAGACATCATTTTATGAAAACTTCATGAGTATTCAACAGCCACTGATCGGATCCCTTCACATCAGGTATCAGATTAATCAGCATCACAGAGCCATTAGGGTCATGTCTTTAGTTTATAGGGCTAAATCCTGCTGACAGGTTCTCTTTAAGGACATAGTTATTGTTTTCATATTTCTATTACTGTGCTTCATCCAGTCGATATAGCCATACTAGGGATGTTTTTCCCAGTATGAGTTCTAATTTATTTTGGCTTACATGTGTTGAAAAACTTTTAGTATCTTTTTTAGGCCACATTCACATGTCCGTGATTAAACACGTACATGGAAAAATGATACCGGTGTCATCAGTGTTGTACATCAGTGTGTCATCCATGTGTCAATTTTTACTATCAGTCATCAGTGTTTTTCATGGATAGATAAAGAAATAAATTACAAAGCTTCTATACTTTGCAATCACACATATACACTGATGCCATCTGTGTGCTGTACGTGTTTTTCATGAACCTATAGACTTATATTAACCCTTGTCATCAGTATCGCTGGGAAAAAATGGACATGTCTCCATGTGGTTTGCACAGACACATGGTAAAAACAAGAACATGTTTCACATGGAATTAATGGTGCTATAATAATAAATAATAATAAATAATAATGTGAATAGCACAATAGGTTATAATTAGTGTTGAGCGAGCACTAAAATGCTCGGGTGCTCGATGCTCGGGCCGAGCTCACTGTGATACTCGGGTGCACGACCCGAGCAACGAGCCCAATGTTAGTCTATGGGAGACCCGAACATTTTTGCGGCGGCACCCCCGGCAGTCTTTTAAAAGCCTAAAAAGTGCCCAAAACGATAGTGACAGTGCTCAAATGACATGGGGACAGCATGGGGATCGCCCCTGGAAGCATTTCTGACCCCCAGGTCACTGCTGTCAACAACATGGTCAGAGGTATTAAGCCACTTTTACAGGCTCACAATAAAACGTTCAAAAACGAAAGTGAAAGTGCTTTCCTGTGAAATATGTTAACCCCTTAACGACCATGGGTCTTTCTGTTTTTGTGTTTTCCTTTTTTGCTCCCCTTTTCCCAGAGCCAGAACTTTTTAAATTTTCGTTCAATATGGCCATGTGAGGGCTTATTTTTTGCGGGACGAGTTGTCCTTTTAAACACCATCACTGGTTTTACCATATCGTGTGCTGGAAAATGGGAAAAAAATTCCAAGTGCAGTGAAACAGCAAAAAAAATGCAATTCCACAGTTGTTTTTTGGGTCCTTTTTTTACCACGTTCACAGATTGCTAAAACTGACCTGCCATCATTATTTTCCAGGTCGTTACGAGTTCATAGACACCAAACATGTATAGGTTCTTTTTTATTTAAGTGGTGAAAAAAAAATCCAAAGCTTGCTAAAAAAAACAAAAAAAAATGACGCCATTTTCCGAGACCCTTAGCTTCTCCATTTTTCGGGATCTGGGGCCAGGTGAGGGCTTATTTTTTGCGTGCCGGGCTGACGTTTTTATTGATACCATTTTGGGGTAGATCCGGTGTTTTGATCGCCCGTTATTGCATTTTATTGCAAAGTTGTAGCGACCAAAAAAACTTAATTCTGGCGTTTAAAATTTTTTTCTCGTTACGCCGTTTACTGATTGTATTAATTCTTCTTTTATATTGATAGATCGGGCGATTCTGAACGCGGCAAAACCAAATATGTGTATGTGTTTTTTTTTTTTTTATATATATATTTTATTTTGAATGGGGCGAAAGGGGGGTGACTTAAACTTTTATATATTTTTTATGTTTTTTATTTTTTTAAAAACTTTTTTTTTACACTTTCTGCTTGCTTCTATAGTCTCCAGAGGAGACTAGAAGCAGCAGTTGTCTGATTGCTTCTACTGCATACAAGCGATGAGCAGATCGCTTGTATGCAGGAGAAATGCTCACTTGCTATAAGCGCTGACCACTAGGTGGCGCTCATAGCAATTGAGACATGACAACCACAGGCGTCTGCTGCAGACCCTGAGTTGTCATGCCCACCCACTGGTGACCCGCGATCACGTGACGGGGTCACTGATGGGCGGGGCTTAGGACTCCCGGAAGCGCGAGTTAAATGCCGCTGTCAGAGATTTAACATGTTAACAGCCGCGGGTGTATTGCGATTCCAATAATCAGCTGACATGTGCTCGCTTCAGTGCGGGCTCACCGCCGGAGCCCCCGCTGAACCGGCCTTCACGACCTGGTGCGTACTATTACTGACCAGGTCGGAAAGGGGTTAAGGAACATCCTTTCCAGGGTAAAGACTTGTGTATAAGGTAAAATAAATAACCAAAAACAAAAATACTCCTCCACACCTTGGGCTATGTTCACAAGTAGCATTTTTTATGCATATTTGCACGTTTGTATTGCTTTCAACCGTGACAAATGCATTCACCGGGAAATGTCATTTTAACATTTTACAACCTTATCTGGCCATGTGCTGTGTGACACATGCATACAGTGCTAAAAAGACATGGGAACAGCATTGGGAAGACCCCTGGAAGCATCTCTGACACCCAGGTCACTGCCTAAAAGTGTGCCCATCAGAAGTGATCCTTGCCGCATCAGAAGATGCAGACTTGCAACTATCCCCGTGCAAGTCCTTGTCCCAGGGCAGTGTTCAATTGTACCTCCCCCATAACTTGCAATACAAGCGCAAGTATGCAGCCTGCCACCCACCCACCCCCAGGCTGCAATACCATACTGCTAGCTTGATTGCACTTGAAATTGGGCCTTTTAGGCATATGGAGGTGAAATCTGGCCACCACGTCATGGCTGCGTCGGTAGCCTGGTATTCATACTCAGTCCCCAGCCGCCCGGCGGCCGGTTGTCCACGCTTGGTCCCCAGCAGGGGGCGGCCGGGTGTCCATACTCAGTCCCCAGCCGCCCCGCGGCCGGGTGCCCACACACAGTCCCCAGCCACGTGGGGGTGGCCGGGTGTCCATAAAAGGTCCCCAGCCGCCCCTATTTGTCCTGGTGCGCCTTATACAGAAGCGCGCATACCAACACATTACCTGTGCCCTCCCCAGTGCATTTAGTGGGAAGGACAGCCTAACCACAAACACGAGGACAAGTGAATGTGGCCAGGAATGGTCCATCTCACTGACGCCTTCACACTGGGTTAATATTGTGGAAGCCGGGACACAGTTGGACACTGGGATGCAACACGTCCTCCAGACATAGAGGATTGCGGGTCCTGGGTCAATCAGGCTTCAACACAAAGTTCAGAAGGTAGACAGCAGCAGTGGTCGGCCTCCTACACAACGAGTAAATTATTCATGATCATGAGGCCATCCACCTCCTTAGCTTTCTGTTCCTTGGAATGCAAGCGCATGTATGTAGTAGCAGCTAAGCCTGAGGTGGTCAGCATTTTGGCGCATATTCTACCTCCTCCGAGGATTGCTGGATGTTTTCCTGCTACTATCCCAGTTCTATGACTCCCGTTAAAACAAAGCTTCAGGTGATAAATGATGGATGAGGTGGTGGCAAAGGAGAAAGAGCAGGAGGAACAGGGACCATTCACATCAATATCAGGCCAGTCAACCAGATATGTCTTGTAGGATATGTTTCTATAACAAAAGGAGCGGTTCGGCTACACAGTTATAGGGCATACAGTGAGTGCAATGCCTACCAAAAATTTCGAGCCACTCCAATGCCCCTTGGAAATGACATGGAGGTCAGAGGGCGTTAACTAAACCTTTTTTTCGATTTATAGCAACTGGGTCTCCCGTGCACTGTTGGCCTAAGCAGTGAATGGAAGGCTTTCCAAAAATTATGAGGAACTGCAATGCCCCTTACAAGAGCCATGTGTGGCACCCCAGGGGTCTGGTCACCACAGTAATAGAGATATTACGTCGGAGAGCAAGTGGGAGGTTTCCTGGTCAGGATCCCTTAAACATGCAACATCCTCCTGCCCCAGTCCTGGGAGGGGAGAATTCTGCCCTTATAAACTGGATCTGGGGTGGGGTTGAGTGAGTCAGAGAACAGTCAGAGTCAGAGTGAGAGCAAGGGAAAGTAACAGCAAGGAGCTCTGTAGGAGCTAGGAGCTAAAGACCAGGGGCTGGAAGCTGAGCAGAGCTCGCCCTGGCAGAAGACAATAGGAACCGGACACAGGAGTCCGAAGCTGTGAGGACTTATATATCCAGCAGCAGAAACCAGCCGGCAGGGGATTTCAGGTCCTCTGGCCATAGAAGCCCGGAGGCTCAGTCACAAGCAAGGGACCAGCACCGCTGTCGTGGAGCGGAGGCTAACAGAAGGCCCCAAGTCACCAGCCATACGGGTGAGCACTACACGGTACACTCAGGGAGGTGGGCTACTTCTACCCGCTTACAGCAAGGTAGCCAGGAAGAGTGCAGACAGACGGGGAGGCCTACAACTCCACCTGGCCAGGGGAACTTCTGCTTGCTCACAGACTGACCAGGCCTCTTATGCTAGCCAGTACTCCCGGGAGGGTCTACCTTATAATCATCAGTAAAGACCCTGAACTGCACTGCAAAGACTCTGAGTCGTTCCTGCTGCGCTCGTGCACCATCACCCCCATCATCCACACTCACTGCCCTGAGGCTATACTCCTCCCGAGGGGAGTTATCCCATTCTATGCTGCGCACACAACACCAGCCTCAGCGGTCTGCCTTGCAGCGGTGGTACTCCCTGACCACAATCCACGGGTGGCGCAGTCGGACAATTAACCTCAAAACCTAAGAAAGACTGCCACTGGTTTGACCAGCCTGAGCCACGGGACCGGGTCACCGCCACGGAGACTACAGACCCCAGAGACCCGGCAACGGGTATCCCACACACGTGTACACACGGCCCAGGGGGCGAGTCATATGCAGTACAGCATATTACAAACATAAGTCCCATTATTGGGGAGTGGGTGTCCCATAGTATTTGCTTATGCCTTGCAAGCAAAAGCTGCCAAAAATTAGGATGGAGCAACTTGCAATGCCCCTTACAAGAGCCATGCAGTACAGCATATTACAAACATAAGTCCCATTATTGGGGAGTGGGTCTCCCATAGTATTTGCTTATGCTTTCCCAGCAAAAGTTGCCAAAAATTAGGACGGAGCAACTTACAATGCCCCTTACAAGAGCCATGCAGTACAGCATATTACAAACATAAGTCCCATTATTGGGGAGTGGGTGTCCCATAGTATTTGCTTATTCCTTGCAAGCAAAAGCTGCCAAAAATTAGGACGGAGCAACCTGCAATGCCCCTTACAAGAGCCATGCAGTACAGCTTATTACAAACATAAGTCCCATTATTGGGGAGTGGGTCTCCCATAGTATTTGCTTATGCTTTCCCAGCAAAAGCTGCCAAAAATTAGGATGGAGCAACTTGCAATGCCCCTTACAAGAGCCATGCAGTACAGCATATTACAAACATAAGTCCCATTTTTGGGGAGTGGGTATCCCATAGTATTTGCTTATGCTTTCCCTGCAAAAGTTGCCAAAAATTAGGACGGAGCAACTTGCAATGCCCCTTACAAGAGCCATGCAGTACAGCATATTACAAACATAAGTCCCATTATTGGGGAGTGGGTGTCCCATAGTATTTGCTTATGCCTTGCAAGCAAAAGCTGCCAAAAATTAGGACGGAGCAACTTGCAATGCCCCTTACAAGAGCCATGCAGTACAGCATATTACAAACATAAGTCCCATTATTGGGGAGTGGGTCTCCCATAGTATTTGCTTATGCTTTCCCAGCAAAAGCTGCCAAAAATTAGGACGAAGGAACTTGCAATACTGGCACCCTGGTGGTATAGTGGTGGTGGAGGCTGAGGATAAGGAGAAGAAGATTAAACAGCCGAAACGAGGAAGCATATACCCATGTGTGGGTGTGAAGCGGTGAATGTGAATACACCTCCCGAAATAACACAGTGGATATGACTTTATGTTACTCTGCTGCCATTTGGTGGTGATGAGAAGTCTGGCCCAATCCAGCCCTTGTTCATTTTGATAAGGGTCAGCTTGTCAGCATTGTCAGTTGACAGGCGAGTGCGCTTATCAGTTATAATTCCCCCAGCGGCACTAAAAACACGCTCCGATAACACGCTAGCGGCAGGACAGGCCAAGACCTCCAAGGCGTACAGAGCGAGTTCATTCCAAGTGTCCAGCTTGGATACCCAATAATTAAAAGGCACAGAGGAATCACGGAGGACGCTGGTACGATCGGCAAGGTACTCCCTCACCATCTTTTGAAACTTTCCACTACTTGTGAGAATACCCCGCGCCTCAGGGCCTGTAAGCTGGGCGGGTGTCAGAAAACTGTCCCAGAATGTTGACAGTGTTCCCCTGCCTCTGCTGGATTGGAGTTGCATCTCTCTCGCCTGTACGCCTTGGTTGGGCAACGAACTGTGACCTCTGCCGCTAGTGTGTTCAGATGAAAATTTTTTTAAGAGTTCTGCAGCAAGGGCCTTCTGGTATTGCCCCATTTTTGTAGACCTCTCCACCTCAGGAATAAGAGAGTGAAAGTTCTCCTTGTAGCGGGGGTCTACAAGTGTCACCAACCAGTAATGACTGTCACCCAACATTTTGACAACGCGAGGGTCACGGTTAAGGCAGTGTAACATAAAGTCAGCCATGCGTGCCAGACTGGTAACGGGCAAGATTTCCTTGTTCTCATCAAGATGACGACTGACCATGCTCTCCTCCTCCTCCTCTTCCTCCTCCTCCTGTCCTCAGGCCACCCACGCTGAACCGACGGTATGACACTTGTACAGGTACTACCGTCTACAACGCATGATAGCAGCTCCTGTTCTTCCTCCTCCTCCTATCCCTCCTCCTCCTCTCCCTCATTGTCCCCCAATGCATGTTGGGATGAGATGAGGCTGGGCTGTGTGTAATCGCCCGCTACGGCTTCTTGATCCATCTCATCATACTCTGGCTGCAATGCCTCCTCTTTAATTCTCTGCAGAGAGCGTTGCAAAAGACAGACAAGTGGGATGCTGATACTAATGATGGCGTCATCGCCACTCACCATCTTGGTGGCCTCCTCAAAGTTTGTCAGGATGGTACATATGTCAGACATCCAGGTCCACTCCTGAGGTCTTATGTTTGGAGTCTGACCTGAATATCGATGGCCTTGTTGCAGCTGGTACTCCACAACTGCTCTCTTCTGCTCACAAATTCTTTGCAACATGTGGAGGGTAGAGTTCCAACGTGTGGGGACATCACACACCAGTCGGTGTGCCGGAAGCTGCAAACGCTGCTGCAACACAGCAAGGGCGGCGGAAGCTGTAGCCGACTTGCGAAAATGAGCTGACAGGCGGCGTTCTTTCATGAGCAGATATGGCAACTCGGGGTATGATTTAAGAAACCGCTGAACCACGAGGTTAAGCACATGAGCCAGGCATGGTACGTGTGTGATCTCACCTCGCCTCAGAGCCGCCACCAGGTTACGGCCATTGTCACACACGACCATGCTGGGATGTAGGTTCAGCGGTCTCAGCCACAGATCTGCCTGCTCTTTCACAGCTGTCCACAAACAAGCAGTGTGATTTTTATCACCTAAGCTTATGAGTTTCAGCACAGCCTGTTGCCGCTTGGCGGAGGCAGTACTGCAATGCTTCCAGCTTGTAACTGATGTGGTGATATCTGAGATGGAGGCTGAACATGAGGAGGAGGAGGAGGAGGAGGATGCGCAGGAGCTGTACACTGTGGGGGCAACTCTGACTGACATAGGGCCCGCAATCCTCGGTGTGGGGAGGATGTGTTCCGTCCCAAGGTCCAACTGGGTCCCGGCTTCCACTATGTTTACCCAGTGTGCCGTCAGAGAGATGTACCGTCCCTGGCCACAAGCACTTGTCCACGTGTCCGTTGTCAGGTGGACTCTCCCAGTAACTGCGTTGTTGACGGCACGGCAGATGCTTTGGGACACGTGCTTTTGTAGTGTGGGGATGGCACACCGGGCAAAATAGTGTCGGCTGGGGACCGAGTACCGAGGGACGGCCACCGCCATAAGATTGCGGAAGGATTCCGTCTCCACCTGCCTAAAAGGCAGCATTTCCAATGCAAGCAGTCGTGAAATGTGCGAATTTAGGACTGTGGCCTGTGGGGCGTTAGCTGCGAATTTACGCTTTCGTTCAAAGGTCTGGGATATGGACAATTGAACGCTGCGGTGGAACGTGGACGTGGACGTTGATGCTGTTTCTTGAGAAACTGCCATAACAAGTGAAGACTGAGAGGAGGGGGCATCTTTACATGCAGTATGGACAGGGGATTGCCTTGCACACACAACAGGGGGTTCTATTGCACGCACAACAGTGGAAGAAGCAGTGGTGACACCCGCTGACACTGGTCATGGACCCTAGGTTTCGCCCCACAAAGTCGGGTGCTTTGCTGCCATGTGCCTGATCATGCTGGTGGTGGTCAGGCTGGTAGTTTTGTCACCCCTGCTGATGCTGGCATGGCAGGTGGAACATATGGCCTTTTTGGGGTTATCAGCAGAGTCTTTAAAAAAATTCCAGACTCTGGAAGACCTACCGCTTGTACTGGCAACGTCCCTCGCGTTGGTGTTACGGGGAATGGTTGCCTGCCTTCTGTCTGCGGCCACCACACTGCTTCTTCCTGCCTGTTGGGGTACTCTGCCTCCCTCCCCCTGTGTGCTGCTGGCCTCACTCTGCATGTCCTCCTTCCACGTTGGGTCAGTTACTAGATCATCCACCACCTCCTCCTCTTCCACTTGCGCACCACGATCCTCCTCCTCACTTCCTGGCAATTGTGTCTCGTCATCGTCCACCTCTTGTGACAGATTGCCAACATCGACTTCCTGTGGCCGTGGCTTTTCAAATATTTGGGCTTCGCAACATGGGATCTCCTCTTCCACCACTTCAAGCGTATCAGGCGAGGGGCCCAAATATGGAAATGGACCAGTGAACAGCTCTTCAGAGTGTCCAAGTGTGGGATCACTTGCTGTCTGACGACACTCGGCATGGTGGGAGGAAGGAGCATCAGGGTGAGGAGGAGTATGCGGTCGAGACTCACGGCTACTAAGAGTTGACCGTGTGGAAGACAGACCGGAGTTGGTGGTGCCCAGGTAACTGGAAGTATTGTCTGCTATCCAATTAATAACCTGTTCACACTGATCAGTTCTCAATACTGGTGTTGTTCTGTGCTTCCCTAGTAATTCGGTCAAGAAGTGGGAGCGAGAAGATGTGGCTGTTGGTTGTGGCACATTTTCACCTTGGCCACGGCCCCGTCCTCTGCACGAACCATCACCAGAACGTCCACTTCCACGTCCCTTGCCACGCGCTTTGCCCATTGTAAATTAAGTAAAATAGCTTACACTTGCACTATCAATGGAAAAAGGGTAATAAAGAGTAGATTAGAACCGTGGAAGAGGAAAACCACAGTTATTGTTTACTGGGGTATACCACACTTTTTTAAATAGAGATATTTGCGGCTGAACAGTGGGCGACACACTCAAACTGCTTTTCTTTAGATACCAAAGGCCCAAAACTGGATAGTACAGCGATTTGACCCGTGGAACTGCGAAACCACACTGGGATGTCCGGCCTACACAAGACTATTTTCAACAGATATATTTTTGTGTCACAACAGTCAGGAGACACTACTGTTTTTCTTTACGGAAAAAACTACCAAAACCTGAATAATAGAGATTTTTTACCGTGGAACAGCAAAACCACAGTTATAATTTACTGGTGTATACCAGGCTTTTTAAAATATATATATATTTGCGGCTGAACAGTGAGCGACACACTCAAACAGTTTTTTTTAGATACAAATGGCCCAAAAGTGGATAATACAGAGGTTTGCACCGTGGAACTGCAAAACCACACTTGTATTTCTCGGGCCTACACCGGACTATTTTCAATAGATATATTTGTGTCTGAAAAATCAGGGAGACACTATTTTTTTTTTTTTTTTAAAGCAAAAAATGCAAAAAGCAGGATAATAGAGATTTTTTACCGTGGAACAGCAAAAGCACACTTCTGTCTCTCTGGCCTACACCTGACTATTTTCAACAGATATATTTGTGTCTGAAAAATCAGGGAGACACTATTTTTTTTTTTTGTACAGCAAAAAATGCAAAAATCAGGATAATAGAGATTTTTTACCGTGGAACAGCAAAAGCACACTTCTGTCTCTCTGGCCTACACCAGACTATTTTCAACAGATATATTTGTGTCTGAAAAATCAGGGAGACACTATTATTATTTTTATACAGCAATAAATGCCAAAAACAGGATAATAGAGATGTTTTACCGTGGAACATCAAAACCACAGTAATAATTTACTGGTGTATACCAGGCTTTTTAAAATATATATATAATTGCGGCTGAACAGTGAGCGACACACTCAAACAGTTTTTTTTAGATACAAATGGCCCATAGAACTGCAAAACCACACTTCTATTTCTCTGGCCTACACCAGACTATTTTCAACAGATATATTTGTGTCTGAAAAATCAGAGGCACACTTTTTTTTTTGGGGGGGGGGGGACCAAAATGTTAATAAGATGGGTATTTGTACATTGTGAAGGAGGAAAAAAAAAAGAGGATTTAGATTAAAAAAAAGGATTTTTCATGGCCCCCGGGACCTGGAGCTAAGTCAATTTCAGCAACAGGAGCAGCACACAGGACTGTAATGCAGCGTTTGCTGGTATAACCACTGCGTCTCCTATACAGCCTGCCTGCCTGATATACCTGGGATGGATATTAGTCCTGAGAAGGACTGTTTGTTTGATCTGGCAACCTTTACAGACCCTACACTAACTATTTTGCAGGATATATCTCTCCCTAAATCAGCAGCGCTGTCCCTACACTGTCTGATCTGGAGCGACTGTGTCCAAGATGGCGGCGCCCGGTTTTAAATACTCGAGGTGACATGGCTGCGGCATTACAGTGACTGGCTGGCAATCACTGCATGTTCATTGGCTCTGTAAAGAGCGCCAAACATGCAGGGCGGAAACCTGAGCTCCCGCCCGAGTAACCCGGAAATGCTCGGTGCTCGCCGAACATCCCGAGTAGCGTGATGCTCGGGCGAGTACCGAGCAGTGTCGAGCATGTTCGCTCAACACTAGTTATAATGGGTAAGTATGGGATCATTGAAAGAAAAAAATGACACAAGTAGTGGAAATACAGACATGTGAATGAGTCCTTAAAGATGTTTTCAAAAGTGATGTAGTGGCTGTGCTCACCAGCAATAGGACCATTTAATCCTGTAATAGGATGCAGTGATCTGGTGGCTGGAAGAGTGTCATCAGAAAAATATACAATAATGCACAGTGCAAATAACCTAGCCGCTGCAGCCTATCTCAAGCCCCAGTGGTCATGTGGCTGATGAGCACAGTGACATCATCATTTCTGGTGCTAGCGCACATCACAGAGATCCAGCCGAGTGACAGCAGGTATTTTTGATTTTATTTTTATTTATCACTTTAAATGTGTGCTTTTTTTTACTCATTATATATATATATTTTTTTACTTTTATTACATTAGGGGTTAGGAACTGCCTATTGTGTTGTTTTACTGTGTATGCTGAGGTGCAAAAATAAATCTCACCATTGACTAGTCCTGTGTTGCTGGCTAAGGGCTCATTCAGTCTGATTTTCATGCATATGTGCTATCCGTGTTTTTCACGGATAGCACTTGTACCTGTGATAGTTTATGGGAGATCGTGGAGACGTATCTGATTTTGAACAGAGAGTTGGATCAAAATCTGCAATGCAAGTCAATGGGTACGTGAAGAAAATCGGACAGCACTCGGTGAGGTCCGATTTTCATGGACTGTCAAAACGGAAAAGGTGTAAACACTTTTTTTAATTATTTCTACATTTAAATATTGTTATAAAAAATATATCAGCTGTTTCTTAGCACATAACAGTAAAATATGATTGGTGATAGTAATCAACTATCATCAACAATCATGCAAAGTTTTAAATAGCAATGTGTGAAAACTATAGGTACATAATGTGTGTGTTATGTCCTTACACTGAACAGCAACTGAGTATAAGTTATTATGTGTCACCGGCTCCCAGACAGCAGAGAGACAGTGCAGAGGTGACCAGTGCTGCTTCCCTCACCTCTGCCACCGCAATCAACTGTATGTGCTTATCGCTCTGCCTGTTGTCTTACTGAGTGCAGCACTGTCCGGTGTTATCTGTAGGGTCATCACTATGGCCAGCTGTCAGTCAGTACCGGGGGAGCGGTTACAGCCACCGCTCTCTATACATAGAGTGGTGACTGAACCCACGCCGGTGCGGCCCTGTGACTGAAACCGGAACACTGCAAGGAGGAATAAAGTTCATTTCCTTCCAGCAGTATGGGTCTGAGCACTAGCGCCAAGCAGGTTCACAACGCTATTAACCTGCAGATTAACCCCATATATGCAGGTTAATAGCATTTTTTCAGTTGACAAGTTCCCTTTAACTGCTATCTAAAATAAACGGGGTCGGCATTTTCCCTCTGATTTACCAGTAAGTGGTGTGACCACTTAAAGTGCTTAGAGCAGCATGAACTCCAAATTCGACCCTGACAAAGGGATATGTGAACTGCTACCTGGTGATCACTATGGTATCTGGTATCTGTGAATGAAGGAAAGAGAAAATAATTAGTGTAACATATAACATGATAGTTCATTAATAAAAAATGTCATACTCTTTTTTGAGATCATAGGGCTCCATCGTTTGAAGAACATGGATGCAATAAGCTTCACGTTCTTCACCTTCCTTTCTCACCATTGGTATATGTTCAAGGACTGTGGCATTTGAGAGTGTCCAAATGATATAAAATTTTCAGGAATGGATAATACAGTCTGTTTACACCTTATGGTGGATTTATGCTGTGAGATCCGGTCTACGATATGCTCGGTAGTTTCTTCAACATAACTGAGACCGCAAATGTTAAATAGACAGCAAATGATAATTCGCATGTGAAGAAACCTTTGATCAAGTATCGTTTACCTGACTGTGGATGGGAAAAGGAATCTCCTTTTGTTACATTAGAACATTGCATACAATATAAGCATGAGAATGTGCCATTTTGTTTGGTGGTATGGGTACTCTGAGTCATTCTATTAGATTTAGGGCCTATATCCAGGTAATTTTTAAGGTTGCTGCATCTTTTGTTACATATCAATGGTGAAGACGAAAATTCAGAAACAACATTAGGATATGCCCTATTCAAAAGTGTCCAATGTATGGTAATGCGTTGATTGATTTTTTCCATAAAGGGATGATAGGTACTGACGAAAGCGAATCTCTTTGCATTTGATCCTGGTAGCTGTGTGGGTAGGAGAATATTCTCCGGATATCCTTTAGACGGAACCTTTGAATCATTTCCTCATGTCATATGGTGCGTACAGTGTCATTAGAGACTATGCAATCAACCCTATGACGTTGTGACTGAGGGAGGGAAGTTTGATATGTTTTTGATGGCAGCTGGAAAATTGAATTAAACTATTGCAGTCAGTGGGTTTGGTATACAAATCAGTGTTTTAAGATCCATCTCTATCAAGAATAACCAAGGTGTCCAAAAAGTTTATGGTATTATCACTGTGATGTATAGTAAAGGTGAGATTGAAGACATGTGTATTTATCTTTCGAAAAAACAGTGAGAGGGTATCAATATCACCGTGCCAGGTAAGAAAATGTCATCTATATACTGTACAGACCAAAAGTTTGGATACACCTTATCATTTAAAGATTTTTCTGTATTTTCATGGCTATGAAAATTGCACATTCACTCTGAAGGCATCAAAACTATGAATTAACACATGTGGAATTACATAGTTAACCCTAGAACGCATACCTAGGGCCTCGCAGGCCCGCCCTGTTAATTGTTTTCTATTTTCTGCAAGATTACTTTAGTTAGAATTTTGAAATTCTAGGTATTCCTCAGGTATATAGTTGTTTGTCATTTTTGTTTGAGTTATTCCATGTTATTTGCACACGGGCCTAAAAGGCCCCAGGTATGTGAAAAAGTAGATTTTTATGGTCATGCGTTCTAGGGTTAACAAAAAAGTGTGAAACAACTGAAAATATGTCTTATATTCTAGGTTCTTCAAAGTAGCCACCTTTTGCTTTGATGACTGCTTTGCACACTCTTTGCATTCTCTTGATGAGCTTCAAGAGGTAGTCACCGGAAATGGTTTTCACTTCACAGGTGTGCCCTGTCAGGTTTAATAAGTGGGATTTTTTGCCTTATAAATGGGGTTGGGACCATCAGTTGTGTTGTGCAGAGGTCTGGTGGATACACAGCTGATAGTCCTACTGAATAGACTGTTAGAATTTGTATTATCGCAAGAAAAAAGCAGCTAAGTAAACAAAAACGAGTGGCCATCATTACTTTAAGAAATGAAGGTCAGTCAGTCTGAAAAATTGGGAAAACTTTGAAAGTGTCCTCAAGTGCAGTGGCAAAAACCATCAAGCGCTACAAAGAATCTGGCTCACATGAGGACTGGTCCAGGAAAGGAAGACGAAGAGTCTCCTCTGCTTCTGAGGATAAGTTTATCCGAGTCACCAGCCTCAGAAATCGCAGGTTAACAGCAGCTCAGATTAGAGACCAGGTCAATGCCACACAGAGTTCTAGCAGCAGACACATCTCTTCAACAACTGTTAAGAGGAGACTTTGTGCAGCAGGCCTTCATGGTAAAATAGCTGCTAGGAAACCACTTCTAAGGACAGGCAACAAGCAGAAGAGACTTGTTTGGGCTAAAGAACACAAGGAATGGACATTATACCAGTGGAAATCTATGCTTTGGTCTGATGAGTCCAAATTTGAGATCTTTGGTTCCAACCACCGTGTCTTTGTGCGACGCAGAAAAGGTGAACGGATGGACTCTACATGCCTGGTTCCCACCATAACGCATGGAGGAGGAGGTGTGATGGTGTGGGGGTGCTTTCCTGGTGACACTGTTGGCCATTTATTCAAAATTGGAGGCATACTGAACCAGCATGGCTACCACAGCATCTTGCAGCGGCATGCTGTTCCATCCGGTTTGCGTTTAGTTGGACCATCATTTATTTTTCAACAGGACAATGACCCCAAACACACCTCCAGGTTGCGTAAGGGCTATTTGACCAAGAGGGAGAGTGATGGGGTGCTACGCCAGATGACCTGGCCTCCACAGTCACCAAACCTGAACCCAATCGAGATGGTTTGGGGTGAGCTGGACCGCAGAGTGAAGGCAAAAAGACCAACAAGTGCTAAGCATCTCTGGGAACTCCTTCAAGATTGTTGGAAGACCATTTCCGGTGACTACCTCTTGAAGCTCATCAAGAGAATGCCAAGAGTGTGCAAAGCAGTCATCAAAGCAAAAGGTGGCTACTTTGAAGAACCTAGAATATAAGACATATTTTCAGTTGTTTCACACTTTTTGTTAAGTATATAATTCCACATGTGTTAATTCAAGTTTTGATGCCTTCAGTGTGAATGTACAATTTTCATAGTCATGAAAATACAGAAAAATCTTTAAATGAGAAGGTGTGTCTAAACTTTTGGTCTGTACTGTACCTTCTCCAAATGACTATATGTTAAAAGGCATGATGGTTATAAATAAAAGAATCCTCAAATTGGGCCACAAAAATATTGGCTTAAGGTGGTGCCACATTGGATCCCATTGCTATGTATTTCTTCTGTATAAAGTACTGATCTTCTAACATGAAAAAATTCCTTGTGAGGGTGAGACCCAATGTATTAATACAGAAGTTATTCTGTTCCTGTGGAAAAGTAGTATATATGCTGAAGAACTCTTTTACGGCCTGGATACCCATTGTGTGTTCAATAATGGAATATAAACTGTTGACATCTATAGTGACTATGTGAGAATTGGAAGGGACCTAGCCCATTGACTGTAAAAGAGACTGGAAATGAAAAGTGGTCTTTTATACAAGAGATAATATGTGATATGAGTGGTATGAGTAATTTTTCCAAGGTTATAGCTAATGGCAAAAGTATAGAATTGGTGGAAGCTACTGTAGGGCGACCCGGTGGTTCTGTCATCTCCTTTTGGATTTTCAGCAAAGAGTAAAATACCGGTGTTACTGGGAGGAAATTGATAAGAAATTTTGCAAGTTTGCTATTGATAATGCCATCTTGTAGATATTGATCCACCAGATTTTTCATAAGTTTAGCCATAGTGGGGAAAATAAGTATTGATACACTTTTCCCACCTACAAAGAATGGAGAGGTCTATGGGAAGCATGGGATCCTATCGTCTTTGACCTGCAGACCTTCCTGTTGGCCATTCTAATGGTCTTCAATGACCATAATCCTGAAGCCTCTGCTAAAGCTTCCCTTACCAATATCCCGGAGCAGCCCCATGGATAATATGTGTAGGTAGCCTACCAGTTCTCCAGCCTGAAGAGACTGTCGCCCACACAGAACCCACGCAGAATGACAATGCTCCACAGAATACTTCTCTTCCCAACCTCAAGAGGCAGTCCAGACGTGCAAGCCGTAGAAGTAAACCGTCACGCCAGGTTCTGTCCTCCCAAAGACCTCCTGTTCCCCAGCCTGTAAAGGCAGCTTTCTGCACAGAATCCATGAAGGATGACTATGTTCGTCAGGCAAAGCAGAGGCCAAAACTCAGTCACAAGATCGGATTGCGGTCCCGCTGCGGTTGTTTGGGACCCCCTGATGGTCTTTGTCCATCGAAGGTTGGAGAATCCCAAGACATTAGGCCTGTAGGAGAGGCTGCCCTTGGTGTTAGTGTTTCCTCTCCACAGATGACCATGACTGTCTCCGTGGCAAGTGAAGGCCTTGGATTAACTGGAAGTTTCGGGCTTAAAGCCTTGAAGAGTCGGTGTCTGATTCCCGTCCGACAACTCCAGAAGCCGGTTTGGGCATTGTCAGCAGAAGGACGAGCCCTACTCCGAAACAGTCAAAATATGTCTGTACAAATTAAGCTCCAGAATGGAGCATTACACATGAAGAAGTTGACATTCCAGGTGCTGACTGGCTTACCCACAGGTCGTCCAGAGCCGAGAGATCAAGTGCCTGATCAGGTCTGGAGATCCTGCATGGTGTATCCTGGGGGACTGCTAAGGTACAAGGGGTGTCCAGTCCCCATATCTTCAGGACAGTCAGCAGTTTCTTCTTCTTCTTCACCAAATCTGCTAGTCACTGACTCGCTGTGCGCTGAAGTCTCCGAAGGAAGAGAAGTGGAGGCGATGTCCCCACACAGTCTTGACGATTGTACCAATGATCTGGCTTCAGGTACCGTCCCGCCTTACAGACATGTCATCTCTGAAACTAGACTGAAGATGGTCCTAAAGCAAGGACACTCCGTCTCTAATAAATCTGGTCTTACGTCCATCAAGGCGGTGTTTACCCCCGAGTCTCTGCACCCCTCCAACCAGGCGGAGGACCTCCAGTTGTCTCCTGAATCCTCCGGGGTGCTACCTGATAACAAATGGAGAGAGACTTTCCTACACCCTGTACCTGCTACTTTGCCCACTTCATCCAGTAAGTTTGGCAAAGTGTACTTCGAAGCAGTGATTACCCCCGAGTCTCTGCACCCCTCCAACCAGGCGGAGGACCTCCAGTTGTCTTCTGAATTCCCCGGGGTGCTACCTGATAAACGGAGAGAGACTTTCCTACACCCAGTACCTGGTACGCCGCCCACTTCATCCAGTAAGCTTGGCAAAGTGTACGTCAAGGCGGTGGTTACCTGCGAGTCTCTGCACCCCTCCAACCAGGTGGAGGACCTCCAGTTGTCTCCTGAATCCACCAGGGTGCTACCTGATAACAAATGGAGAGAGACTTTTCTGTGTGCTGTTCCTGGTACTTCACCCACTTCATCTGTTGCTGAGGATAGCTTGATAGGAGGAAGCATCCTAATCACCAAGATGATGAGACCAGTTTCATTTCCTCTAGTGGATAGAAGAGGTAATCCTCTTGAAGAGAAGGATTGGCCTCCAAATTCTCTGCAGAAGACCCTTGCAGGCTTGAAGAAGAGGGGGCGTAAAGGGGGGGTACTGTAACATCCCTGGCGGCGTGCTTGCATAGTGCACCACCTCCCACCATGCAAAACCGCAATCTTACCCATCAGTCCAGCCTGCAAACCTTGCTCCTGTTCATGCTGTGTACATGTCTCTTGTCTGATTGCTTAGGGTGGCGGCCCGGTTACTTCCTGGTTCTTATAGCTGCTGTGGGCGCGCTCCTAATGCGTCCCCAGCCTATTGCTGTGAGTCACTGGATATATAAACCCCCTCCACCCAGAAGGAGGTGCCTGAGCAACACTTTCTTTCAGTGTGCTCCTTGCATCTGAGTTGCCAGGTCTTGTCCTGTATCTTGTCTGTTTCTGCCAACCTGGGGGCTACATAACCAGGCCTGTTATCTCTGACTTCTAGTCTGTTTCTGCCACTCTGGGGGCTGTAAACCCTGGCCTGTTATCTCTGACTTCTAGTCTCTTTCCGCCACTCTGGGGGCTGTATACCCAGGCTCGTTCTTGTATCTCGTTGCAGTATCAGTTCCTGTCTGAACTGTCTCCTAGCCTGCTACCTGTTTGTCTCTATGTCCGTACCTTCCCTTTTCCTGCAGTGTCTGAACCTGCACCTAACTCCAACTCGTTGTCTCTGTACTTCTGTTTGTGAGTTTTGTGTCCACTCGCTACTTCATTGTAAGTACCTTGTGTGTATCTGGTTCTGCTTGTCCCTTTTCCCTTCCTCCGTATCTACCTCCTATGCTCTAGCCATCTTCCTGTATTTTCCAGTCTGTTCCATGTGAACAGAGCCCTGTCCTCTCTGCCTGCACCTTCAGCCCTATTCTGCTCTGCTTGCTCACCGCGCCAGCGGTTTCTCTCTGCTCTGCCTTGTCCACCGCTCCGGCGGTTTCGCTCTGCTCTGCCTTGTCCACCGCACCTGCGGTTTCGCTCTGCTCTGCTTGCTCACCGCACCTGCGGTTTCGCTCTGCTCTGCCTTGTCCACCGCTCCGGCGGCTCCTCTCTGCTCTGCCTTGCCCACCACTCTGGCGGTTTCGCTCTTCTCTGCCTTGTCCACCGCACCTGCAGTTTTGCTCTGCTGTGCCTTGTCCACTGCACATGTGGTTTCGCTCTGCTCTGCTTACTCACCGCACCTGCGGTTTCGCTCTGCTCTGCCTTGTTCACCGCTCCGGCGGCTCCTCTCTGCTCTGTCTTGTCCACCGCTCCGGCGGTTTCGCTCTGTTCTGCCTTGTCCACCGCACCTGCGGTTTTGCTCTGCTGTGCCTTGTCCACTGCACCTGCGGTTTCGCTCTGCTCTGCTTGCTCATCGCACCGGCGGTTTCGCTCTGCTCTGCCTTGACAACCACCCCGGGGTCTGCTCTGCTCTGCCTTGTCCTTTGCTCCGGCGGTTTTGCTTTACTCTGCTTTTCTACTGCATCTGCGGCTCTGTTCCTGTCTCCCAGTCTGTACTGGACCCTATCCAGCCTGCGCTCCAACCTGCTAGTACCTACCTGTTTGCACTCCAGCCGTGCTTGCCAGTATCTCCCTGTCTACACTCCTGCTGTGCTTGCCAGTACCTACCTGTTTGCATGCCAGCCGTGCCTGTCAATTCCCACCTGTCTGTATGCCAGTCTAGCCTGCCTGTTCCTGCATTCCCCGGTGTGGGTCAACAGCTGTGACCCGGGTCAGACCTGGAGTAGCACCTGGTCCCTCTGCTCAGTTCCTCCTTAGTTCACGGAGTCGACTGAGCCACCATGCGACCTTAGTCGGATCGGGTTGATACTTAGTTACGCCCCTCCAGGCACTCCTCGGTTCATGGTACAGTGGGATCACTAATCACGCTCACGCCAGTCAGTCCAGGCGCGAGCGTAACAGTATAGCTGCCATATTTAAAATACTCATATTTTATCCCAATCAATTAAAAGGAAACAAATGATAAAAAAGGAGAAAATAGCGGAAGGGTCTCACAAACAACAGGTTGAACGTATTATAATATATGAAGGCAAGGAAACAAGATTATTGTGAATGGTAGTCCACACATACCTATAAAGTGCTGCATTAGTCAAACCAAAAGGCATAACCAGACTCTCAAAATGCCCTTCAGGGGTATTGAATGCAGTTTTCCATTCATTCCCTTCTCTGAATTTAACCAGATTGTAGACTCTTAAAAATGGCGAAAATTGGACATGATTTGAAAAAACATCACAGTAAAAGATAAAGCCTTACCAACACCAGGTCAGATTACCAATGCACTGCAGGATGCAGCACTATATATACGTGCACCCCCACATGACTGATGCCCCAAATTCACCCACCCATCGGTGTGCAGGTACAATACTACACAGCCACCCTCTCCATGAATTGGTAGGTCAGTGAGTGGCTGTCTGCATGTGTATTTTGCACATGTGCTGCCCCAGCCTTTATCGTGGAGGCTTGCTGTATCCTGCAGTGTACTGCCAATATGACCTGGTGTTGGTAAGGCTTTATCTTTTACTGTGATGTTTTCAGATTGTAGGCTCCCCTTAAATCCAACTTGGAGAACACCTTACCTCCCACAATCTGGCTGAACAAATCTAGAATCAGAGGAAGAGGGTATGGATCTCGGATGGTAATTTGATTTAATTCCCAGAAATCCAAACAGAGACGTAGGCTGCCATCTTTTTTCTTCATGAAGAAGAACCCTGCCGCCATGGCGAAGATGAGGGCCTGATGTATCCCTTCTCCAGACTTTCCACAATGAAATCCTTCATGGCATGTCTCTCAGGGCCTGAAAGATTATACAGTCTAAACTTTGGTAGTTTAGCTCCATGGGTCAGGTTAATAGTACTGATGAGCGAGCACTCAGGTCGAGCAAATTGGAATGCTCGAGTGCTTGTTTCGAGTAACGAGCCCAATGTAAGTCTATGGGAAACTCGAGCATTTTTCCAGCGGCCCCCCAGGTGGTCTGCAGAAGGCCTAAAAATTGCCCAAATCGATGGGAACAGTGATCAAATGACAGCATGGGAAAGACCCCTGAAAGAATCTCTGACTCCCAGGTCACTGCTATCAACAATGTTGGCAGAGGTATTACGCCACCTTTACTGACTCACAATAAAACAAACAAAAACGAAACCAAAATGGATTTTCCTGGGAAAAATGTTAAGGAACATCCTTTCCAGGGTAATGACTTGTATATAAGGCAAAATAAATGTACAAAAACAAAAATGCTCCTCCACATCTTGGGCTATGTTCACATGTAGCGTTTTTGATGCTTTTTTACACTTTTGCATTGCTTTCAACGCTGAAAAATAAATTCACCGGTAAATGTCATTTTAACATTTTACTACCTTATCTTGCCATGTGATGTGTGAGACATGATCAAACACATCCTGATTCATTTATGTAGGAGGGACTCTGAAAGTCACAAACACTATTTTTATAGGGCCATCAGGTGGCCCTTACTGTTTTAAAAGGGCCAGCAGTCGGCTATGCTTTGTTGTTCCCATTATTAAAGAGTGTGTCTCCTATACTGTTATTGAGTATTGTGAGGCAGTGATCGGGATCGTATACGAGGGACGTTAAATATCCCGCAGAATGTGTGCGGAGACCTATTAAGTCGATTGGAGTGCATTGAAGTCACAGATACAGCTGCGGCTGAAATGCAGGAATGAAGGTGAGCAATCACCTGGTCAGACTACCTGGCTAAGGCAGATTAAGTAAAACCCGCAGGGCCTTCATTTCTTGGAGGAGGTCACAGGAGGCAGTGGGGCGGCCTCCTCCCTCCAACCCGGGTTTTCCAGTGGCTCTTGCCACAGGTCCTTTAAAATCCCTGCACTAAGGATTAGTGTTGTTCTTTGTTGGAAACTGCTAGGAGCATAGCAGGGAAGCTCAGCAGGATTGAGGGTGGCTGAACCCCTGCCTGGTAAGGCTCTGCACCTGTCAGGCTCTGAGCGGCCTGGCGCGGCCGTTGTCCCCGGCAACCGTTGTTTATGGACTCATGTTAACATGGCTGCGAACCTGGAGGACATTCTGTTTACCCGTGAGTTGCTGAAAAAAAGCTGTTCATGTTGGACTTGCTTGGGTCGCTGCCTCAGTTACTGCACGGTGTGAACACCGCCACCTTACAGTTTGGTGGAGAATGCGGGCATTGTGACTGAGGCATACCCCCACCCATAGCTGCATGACCACAATCCGGCCGGCCACTTTTCAGCCTCACCCTGTGGACAAAATGGAGGAGCTGTTAAGGCAATTGGTCCTCACGCAGTGACAGCAGCAGGAGCAGTTCAAGCAGCAGGAGCAGTTAAATCAGCAGCAGCACACCAATGAGCTGATCGTGCAGCAGCTCACAGCCCTGCCGGAGACGCCAACGGCACCAGCCCCAGAACGTCGAGAGGCCCGGGACAAGGTTCGCTCAGCGTTGAGGAAGATGGGACCGGAGGATGACATGGAAGCCTTCCTTACCATCTATGAATGCACGGCAAGGCGGGAAAACCTACCAGCCGGCCAGTGGGCAGAAGTGGTGGCTCCGTTTTTGGTCGGCGATGCCCAAAAGGCCTACTTCGACCTCAGTCGAGAGGACGCCCAGGACTACCAGAGGCTCAAAGGTGAGATCCTTGCCCGGCTGGGGGTCAATACATACGTGAGGGCTCAGCGTGTGTTTTCGTGGGCCTATGTGGAGACCAGACCCGCCCGGTCTCTGGCTTATGACCTCCTGCAGCTGGTAAAGAGGTGGCTCCAGCCTGAGACTTTGTCTCCAGCCCAGATTGTGGAGAGGGTGGTGGATAGAGTTGAGCCACCCCCGTAGTGTTCGGGTTCGGTTCGGTTTGTCGAACACCGATATGTTCGCCGAAGTGTTCGTCGAACACCGTTAAAACCAATGGCAGGCAAACAAAAACACATAGAAGCACATAGAAAACACCTTCAAAGGTGTCCAAAAGCTGACAAACTGCTCAGAAGACACAACTAACACATGGAAAAGTGACAAGTACATATAGTCATGCGAAAAGAAAAGAGGTGGAGGAGTAAAAGGAGGGGGAGACACAGATATAGGCATGTCATACCCTTCTAAAACCAAGAAAGGCTGGAGTAAAAATCTAAAATCAGCCTACCAACAACCAGACATCGTGACCATAAAATTTCAAAAATGTATATCTTTAGGTAGAATGGCGGTTCCATTCAGAACACTTCTCTTACAAGATGTAGTGGTATCCCCGTTGGGAGTCGTGCCAAAAACGGAACCCAATACATTCGGACTAATCCACCATTTGCCATATCCAAGGGGCACGTCAGTAAATGACAACATCGACGCGGAACCAAGTACAGTAGTATATACTGTACATCCTTTGACAAGGCAATCAGGCGGATCAAGAAGATGGGAAGGGTCACCCTAATGGTCAAAACAGACACTGATGCGGCGTTCCGGTTACTTACTACCTGTGCCTCCGAATAGTGTCCACCTATTGGGCTGCTTCTGGGAAGGAGCATACTATATAGATCGCTGTTTGCCCATGGGGTGCTCCAGATCCTGCTCACTATTTGAGGCGTTTAGTTGCTTCCTCGAATGGGTTGTCATGGACGTTTCTAAGGGGCCACAGATTATCCATTACCTCGACAACTTCTTATGCCTGGGCCCAAGCGATTCGCCACAGTGTGAATACACGCAGTAGTCCACCTGTGAGAAGGAGAGAGCTGGAGGGAGAGCGGACACCACAGAGCCGAGCGGTTAGATGGAAAACGGAAGAAGGAAAGAGGGAGAGGGAGGTAAGTGAGTACGGTGGAAGGCCGACCTGAGCTACCCCACATTCCTGCTGGACGGGGAACAGCCCTTGGAAGAAAAGCCGCTTGCGCATCCCTTTGAGGTTACGGGCGTGAGCGGGCAGAGGGACTACGCTGGAGTGCGAAGCCGACACGGCCAGTCCGTTCCTGCCCGTACAACCTCTGTGATGCCGGGTTTGTGCCAGAGCCGAGGTGGACCCTAATGGCCAGCCCCCCTCTCCCAAAACTGGTGCTTGTCCGCTGGTGGGTCGAGACCCCCTGCTGTGGAGGCAGGTCTAATCTCTGTAATTTAAATTGGCCCTGTAATTTGAATGAGTACACTTTAAATCCTTTTACAAGGATCTATTGGAGGGCAAGTCTGATGCCAGCAGCCATGGTAATTCCAGCTCCAGTAGGGTCACCACTAAAGCTGCTGCAGTTAAAAAGCTTTTATAAGGATCGAGCTTGGCGGAACACTGCAAGGCGTGCTACCGCCAGTCCCAGCCCCTATGCCTTGGGGCGCCTCCCCGATGCTCTTCACTGAGTGTCCCGGGGTCCCGAAGCGTTTCCTTTGAAAAAATTAAGTGTCCAAACTACAGGTGGTGTAGCTTGCTTAATAGCTGAGCTACTCCGCTGACTAGCAGACACTGCTACTAGGCCCAAAGTATTGCTTGGGCTAGATGCAGTTAAAAATTTGTAATTAGATCTACAGGCGATGGCTACTCCGCTGACTAGCGGACACTGAAGCTTGGGAGCAGACCTCTGATTCCCAGGCTATGGTATGAGTAAACAGCTCTTCAGACTCAACCATCTGTGTTACCCCAAGCCATAGTGTATGTAGTTTCTTATGGTTAAAAGGGGGGGGAGAGACCCGACCCACCTCGAATTGATGATGCCAACGTCATGCAAAACACAGCAAGGGGACACCAAAAAGAGTCTCCATTTTTTCCAAAAATTGTGGCACAGACAACACTTAAGTGGCATCAATTGCCCCAGAGTTGCTTAAAACTGTTGGTGAGGTGATTTTACCAAATACTCAAGCTTTTAGTCTCCCCAGGATGACACAGGGGTCGAAAAGTCCTTGCAGATCCATGATTTGTTCATCTTTATAAACGTGAGTCTGTCAACATTCTCAGAGGACAGCCGTTTGCGCTTATCTGTCAGCACACCACCAGCAGTGCTGAACACACGTTCAGAGAGAACGCTGGCTGCAGGGCATGACAAGATCTCCAAGGCGTGAGTGGCGAGCTCAGGCCATTTTTCCAGATTGGAAGCCCAAAATGAGCAAGGGTTCAGTGACACAGTCATGGCTTCGATGTTCACTTGGAGATACTCCAGTACCATCCTCTCTAGGCATTGACTATGTGTCAGACTTCTTGTCTCCTGTGGCCTTGCAAAGGATGGTCTAAAAAAGTGGTGAAATGATTCCACAAAATTGCTGTTACCAGCAGATACTGTGTTACTGTTATGGTTTGAGTGAAGACTCGACAGTCCCACGGTTGGCAAGTTAGAAATGTGAGATTCACTACGTGCACCACTGGTGTTTTGTGGTAAAGCACAAGTAAGATTCTGCAACAGCCTCTGCTGATACTCCTGCATGCGTGAACCCCTTTCTATGGCAGGAATTATTTCGGAAAATTTACTTTTGTACCGGGGGATCTAAGAGTGTGGCAACCCAGTAGTCGGGATTACTTAGAATTCTGACAATCTGAGGGTCATGTTGCAGGTAGTGCAGCAAGAAGGCACTCATGTGTCTTGCGCATCCAGGAGCACCAAGTCCTTGTTGTGTTGGTGGCGAGGTAAGAAACATGATTCCTTCCTCTGCCCTCTCCCCCCAACCTCGCACAACAGAAATGTGATCAAGGTCTCCCTCATCTGATGAGTCTTCCATGCCCATTGCCAGTTCGTCCTCCAGTTCTTCCTCGGCTCCTGTACCTTCCTCAAAAGTTTGGCTGCTACCATGCGCCCTGGTTAATCCCTCTCCCCCACCCTCCCATGCCTGCCAACTTGGTGCTGCCGACCGTCTGGACCTTAGAGATATTATCCCTTCATACAACTCCTCCTCTACTTTCCCCACCTCTTCTTGTCCCACCACCTGACACCTGACCACGTGTGCTCCAGCATGTAAATCACCGGAATAGTCATGCTGATAATGGCATTGTAAGCACTAAACATCTTCGTCACCATTTCAAAACTGTGCAGAAGGGTGCATAGGTACCTGATCTGAGACCACTCCTGCAGCGTGATTTGCCCCACTTCTGGATCTCGTTGGCCCAGGCTATACGTCAGAACGTATTGCAGCAGGGCTTGTCGGTGCTGCTACAGTCGCTGCAACATGAGCAGAGTTGAATTCCACTGTGTCAGCACATCGCATTTCAGCCGGTGAACAGGCAGGTCCAACGACTTCTGTAGAGATGTAAGTCATTGAGCTGCGGGATGCGAACGGCAGAAGTGAGCACACAGCGACCGTGCCCTCTGCACAAGGCCATCTAGTCCGGGATAGTGGGCTAAAAATTGCTGGACAGATTCAACACGTGAGCCATACAAGGTACGTGTGTGACATTGCCCCTGCGAAGGGTCGCACCCAGGTTTGCAGCATTGTCGCACACGGCCTTCCCTGGTTGCAGGTCCAGTGGAGACAACCATTCATGAAACTGGGTCTCCAGAGCTGACCACAACTCCTCAGCTGTGTGACTCACATTTCCCAGACATTTCAAAGTAAAATCCGCCTGATGCCGTTGAGCCCTGCTGCCAGCATAGTAAGGAGGTGTGCAGGATTCCTTCTGCGCAGTTAGAAAGCGGGTGGCATTTCCAAACAGGCTTTGGGTGCAGGTGGAGGACCGAGAGAAGGTTGAGGAGGCAGAAGCAGAGGAGGAACTTCTAGATGTAGAGGATTGACGCACAACTCGTGGGGACGGCAAGACTTGGACAGCAGCCCCTTGTCCTGCTGTCACCATAGTTACCCAGTGCCCAGTCAGCGACATGTAACGCCCCTGTCCATGCCTACTCGTCCAAGTGTCTCTGGTGAAATGCACCCTGTCACACACAGAGTTTCTCAAAGAAGCGGTGATGTTGTGTGCGACATGCTGGTGCAGCGCAGGCACACCTTTCTTTGAGAAGTAGTGCCGACTGGGAATCTGGTACTGGGGCACTGCGACGGACATAAGGTCTCGAAAATCCTCTGTGTCCACCAGGCTGAAAGGCTGCATTTCTGTAGCCAAGAGCTTGCAGATGGTGAAATTCAACCTCTTAGCTTTGTCATGGCTAGGAGGAAATGGTCTTTTACTTGTCCATATCTGAGGGACCGAGGGCTGGCTGTTGTGCTTAGACGGGGTTGAGTAGGGTGTCCCCGGCAAACTGCCGGTCTGTGAGGAATATGCAGGTGGACATGTTAGGTTGCCTTGATCCAAAGGTGGTGCTCTCGATGTCGGAGAGCGCTCAACACCAGCTGGTGTTTCCACTTCCAAATGAAATGATGACCTGCCAATCACACTGGCTGCTGCGGGTAAAGAGGTGGCAGGTCTGCGTCCAAAAACATGTGTGACTGCTGTCCCCCCAGTCACAGAGGATGAAGAGGCCGCGGATGCACAAGATGGGGAAGACGGTGGTTGTTCCAGCCCGCTAGGCCGCATTCTAGGACAGTGAGCTTCCCACTGCAACTTATGCTTCATATCCATGTGACGGTTCATGCATGAAGTACTCAAACTTTTGGCCTCTACTTAGTTTTTGGTGACAAATATTACAGATAACACGAGTTGGGTCATTCTTATCGATCTGAAAAAATGCCCAGGCTATGCAAGTCTTTGACCCCATGCGACCTGAAGAGCCACCACGACTTGTGGTCAGAGGCATAGTTGTGGTTGAGGATGCAGTTGTTGACGTGCTTCCTGTACTGCGTCTCTGTCCAGGAAGGCGCAACCTAACCTTGTCGTCAATAGCATCCTCCTCCACCTCCTCTGCTGACCTCATCGACTGACTGACTGTGGGTTGACAGTAAGTGGGATCTCCAACCTCGTCATTATCACCCTGTGTGTTCTCACTCCCGTCGTCCTCAGAGCCAACCTCTTCCTGCCCTGACCGAAAAGTCAAGTTGTCGCTCCAATCAGGTATTTAAGTCTCATCATCGTCTTCATCATTGTCTCCACCAACAGGAGTTACAGTTTGGGAACGAGGGTCTACATTATGCTCAGAACCTTCTTCATCTGGTCCTGGATCCGACTCATAAAGATTCTGGGCATCAGTGCAGATCATTTCCTCGTCTGGAATCACAGAAGCTCTGGAACAGACGTCCGATTCCCAGGCTATAGTATGAGTAAACAGCTGTGCAGACTCAACCATCTGTGTTACCCCATACTCAGACGGGCAGCTGGAGACTTTGGAGCTGTGAGGAAGCAAGTGCGATTGGGGTGACACCTCTGAGGACTGGAGTATTTGTGATGTTGAAGTTGAGGCGGAGGAGAGCCCACTTGAAGGAGCACTTGATATCCGTTGAAGCTCATGCTGTTTTTGTGCCTCATCTGGAATTTGTAGCGATGGGCGTGTTTATAAGAAAGGGATCGTATCACATTGTCCACGAAAAGAAGTAGACATCTTAGTTTGGCTGGAAGATGGTCTTTCTTCTGCAGATGTTACTGTTGCTTTAACATCTACCCCACGGACACAACCTTTTTTTCCCTTTCCAACACGCCTATTCCCCTTTCCACCAGCAGCAGGCCTTTTGCCACTCATTTTGGTGGTTAGCTAATTGACAACTCTGTAGTTGTTTGCACCAAAAACGATGGATGGAAACCGAGCAGAGCTAAGTGGCCAAACTGTGGTACTAGCTCAAAAGGATTGGCTGGGTTAGATGCAGTAAACAATTTTATTAGATACAGAGGTGGTGTAGCTTGGTACAGATGGGCTACTACAATGAGTAACATACACTGCTACAGGCCCAAAATTATTCCCTGGGCTAGATGCAGTAAAAAATTGTTATCAAATTCAACGGCGGTGAAGCTTGGTACAGATGGGCTACTACAATGAGTAACAGACACTGCTACTATTCCCAAAATTATTTACTGGGCTAGATGCAGTAAAAAATTGTTTTTAAATTCAAAGGTGGTGGAGCTTGGTACAGATGGGCTACTACAATGAGTAACAGACACTGCTACTATGCCCAAAATTATTTACTGGGCTAGATGCAGTAAAAATTTTTTATTAAATTCAAAGGTGGTGGAGCTTGGTACAGATGGGCTACTACAATGAGTAACAGACACTGCTACTATGCCCAAAATTATTTACTGGGCTAGATGCAGTAAAAAATTGTTATTAAATTCAAAGGTGGTGGAGCTTGGTACAGATGGGCTACTACCATGAGTAACAGACACTGCTACTATGCCCAAAATTATTTACTGGGCTAGATACAGTAAATTTTTTTTATTAAATTCAAAAGTGGTGGAGCTCGGTACAGATGGGCTACTACAGTGAGTAACAGACACTGCTACAGGCCCAAAATTATTTACTGGGCTAGATGCAGTAAAAAATTGTTATTAAATTCAAAGGTGGTGGAGCTTGGTACAGATGGGCTACTACAATGAGTAACAGACCGTGCTACAGGCCCAAAATTATTTACTGGGCTAGATGCAGTAAAAAATTGTTATTAAATTTAAAGGTGGTGTAGCTTGGTACATGTGGTCTACTACAATGAGTAACAGACTCTGCTACAGGCCCAAAATTATTTACTGGGCTAGATGCAGTAAAAAAATGTTATTAAATTCAAAGGTGGTGGAGCTTGGTACAGATGGGCTACTACAATGAGTAACAGACACTGCTACTATGCACAAAATTATTTACTGGTCTAGATGAAGTAAAAAATTGTTATTAAATTCAAAGGTGGTGGAGCTTGGAACAGATGGGCTACTACAATGAGTAACAGACACTGCTACTATGTCCAAAATTATTTACTGGGCTAGATGCAGTAAAAAATTGTTATTAAATTCAAAGGTGGTGGAGCTTGGTACAGATGGGCTACTACAATGAGTAACAGACCGTGCTACAGGCCCAAAATTATTTACTGGGCTAGATGCAGTAAAAAGTTGTTACTAAATTAAAGGTGGTGTAGCTTGGTACAGGTGGGCTACTACAATGAGTAACAGACACTGCTACAGGCCCAAAATTATTTACTGGGCTAGATGCAGTAAAAAATTGTTATTAAATTTAAAGGTGGTGTAGCTTGGTACAGGTGGTCTACTACAATGAGTAACAGACTCTGCTACAGGCCCAAAATTATTTACTGGGCTAGATGCAGTAAAAAAATGTTATTAAATTCAAAGGTGGTAGAGCTTGGTACAGATGGGCTACTACAATGAGTAACAGACACTGCTACTATGCACAAAATTATTTACTGGTCTAGATGAAGTAAAAAATTGTTATTAAATTCAAAGGTGGTGGAGCTTGGAACAGATGGGCTACTACAATGAGTAACAGACACTGCTACTATGCCCAAAATTATTTACTGGGCTAGATGCAGTAAAAAATTGTTATTAAATTCAAAGGTGGTGGAGCTTGGTACAGATGGGCTACTACAATGAGTAACAGACACTGCTACTATGCCCAAAAGGTTTTACTTGGCTAGGTGCAGTAAAAAAATGGTATTAGATACACAGGTGGTGTAGCTAGCAACACAGATAGGCTACACCACTGACTAACACACACTGCTAGAGGCCCAAAAGGATTGGCTTAGTTAGATTTAGCCAAGTGCTGTGAAAAACACTTGCACAACACTGGCACAGACCTGCCTGGCAAAAAGTTTTAGGAACTGCTGTAACCTAGCCCTTAAAAGGGCTGCAATTACAAACTAGTCCCTACTCCCTAAACCTATCTGTCTATTTAAGAGAAAATTCGCTTGCAATTCACAGTTACACAATATAGCGCTAACAGCAGCAGCGGTGCCATCTAACCCTCAGCTGCAGCAGTGAGAAAATGGTGGCGACGGGGATAATGGCTGGGTCTTATAGGGCAAGGACAAGTGACATACACAGCCAATGACACATGCCCTTGCTTGTGTGAAAAAAAAGCACTTTGCTGCGTGTGTGCGCTGCTGATAGGCTGACAGACTGCACCGCCGCACTGTAAATGCGGGAAAAAAAAAAAATGGAGATCGGCATTATTTCTGCAGAGATCCATCCCCTGCCCCACCCCCCGCCCGCTGTACACTGAAAATGTGTATTAACATTGATTAACAGTATTACTGTGAAAAAATCCAGTTGCGATTTTGGTGCACGAACATTAATCGAACATAACCTCGAACAGCCGGATTTTTTGCAAATCGTTCGGGTTCGTCGAACGGCTCGAACACCGCCCAAAACAGCTCGAATTTGAGATTGGCGAACAGTTCGAGTCAAACACCGCTCATCTCTAGTGGTGGTTGACAGGCTGGTGAGGACTTTGCCAGCCGCTATCCAATGTTGGGTGGGGCAAGGGAACCCAGGCACACTCGACCAGGTGGTCAGTTTGATCGAGCGCTACTCGGCCACTCAGGACTTCATTCGAGACTCCGCCCCTTCTCGGCTGTCACGTCGATCCCTGCCAACCCAGGAAGCAGGAAAGGGGTTGCGTCCCCCTGCTGAGGACAGTCAGCACCGTACCCGTGCTGAAGGGGAACCCCGGAGTGAGAGTGGCAGGAGACCGGTTCCCTCCCAAACTGTCGTAAGACCTAACAGTACCTCCACCCTTAGGTGCTGGTGGTGTCAGGGGCCGGGACATGTGGTTGCTAATTATCCCCTGACTACGGAACCCATGGACTGCGGATATAGCCGCCGGGTCTCAATGTATGCCCAGACCGTCTGCACTGCAAGGTCCGACCCCCGGGACAGTTAACTCCAACTATGCCAGGTACTGGTTAATGGGTACCCCACGGAGGCCCTCGTGGACTCAGGGAGCCTCGTGACTCTGGTACATGGCATAAGGAAAAGAAAAAAGGAAGATTGGGACACATCCAAGGCACCAAATACAATTAATAATTAGATATAAAGTGTAACGGGTCTGGGAGGCGGAACCTCTGAGCAACTCTACAAGGGGGCGGTCCTTGTGAGGAAGCGGGTGGCTCCCAGGGAAGACGGGCAGGTAGTCACGGCAAGTGACAGGGACAGTCTCTGGGTAGAAGGGCAGGTAGTCACGGCAAGTGACAGGGACAGTCTCTGGGTAGAAGGGCAAGTAGTCACAGCAAGTGACAGGGACAGTCTCTGGGTAGACTAGCAGGCAGGTAGCAGGTGAGCGCTCCCAGGTGAGCGGGCAAGAGTCTCTGGACAGGCAGGTGGTCACGGCAAGTGACGGCAGAGCCTCCAGGTAGGCTAGCGGGCAGGTAGCAGGTGAACGCTCCCAGGTGAACGGGCAAGAGTCTCTGGACAGGCCGGTGGTCACGGCAAGTGACGGCAGAGCCTCCAGGTAGGCTAGCAGGCAGGTAGCAGGTGAGCGCTCCCAGGTGAGCGGGCAAGAGTCTCTGGACAGGCAGGTGGTCACGGCAAGTGACGGCAGAGCCTCCAGGTAGGCTAGCAGGCAGGTAGCAGGTGAGCGCTCCCAGGTGAGTGGCCAAGAGTCTCTGGACAGGCAGGTGGTCACGGCAAGTGATGACAGAGCCTCCATGTAGGCTAGCAGGCAGGTAGCAGGTGAGCGCTCCCAGGTGAGCGGGCAGGCTGGTCCATAGACAGACTGACAGGTGTCGGAAGGCAGACCGTCGGACCGCAGGCTTGCAAGCAGGTAAGCGGATATCAGGCAGGTATCAAGCAGGAATCTGGCAGGAGACTGGCAGGTAACTGGCAACGGGACCTGAGGGCTGAAGCAGAGTGAAGGCTTTGCAACAACATTGCTCGGGCACCTCCATTTTGGAGGAGGTGCCTTATATATGGAGAGATCCTCCGGCCATTGGCCGGGGACTCCTTAGGACGGCGCGCACGGCCCCTTTAAGAGAGGGGGAGCGCGCGCTTGCGCGCCCTAAGCACAGTGGCCGGGAAGCAGCGCGCGCTGCCAACAGAGCGGGAGGAGGACACCGGGCACGGAGCGGAGAGGTGAGGGGAACAGCGTCCCTGCCTAGCAGGAGGCAGGGACGCCGAAGCTACTGTACCCCCCCCTTTAGGCCCCCCCTTTTTTAGGCCAGACAGAAATTTATCAAGGATGAGAGGGGCATGGATGTTCTCCCGGGGCTCCCACGTTCTCTCCTCAGGACCAAACCCCTTCCAATCTACCAGAAAAAAGGTTTTTCCTCTTACCCTTTTGGTGGCCAGAATGTTCTCTACCTCAAACTCGTTTTCAGCGGAAACCGGAGCAGGAGGCGTACCTGTAGACTTGGAAAAAGAGTTAAATACCACGGGTTTGAGGAGAGATACATGGAAGGAGTTAGGGATCCGCAAGTTGGCCGGGAGTTTCAATTTATAGGCCACTGGGTTGATTTGTTTGACAACTTCTAGTGGGCCGATGAACCGAGGCCCTAACTTGTAGGAAGGAATCTTGAGCCGGACATACTTGGACGAGAGCCAGACTTTGTCTCCAGGACGGAATTGTGGAGGATCCAGGCGTTTTTTGTCAGCGTGTTTTTTCATCCGCTCGGACGACTGAAGGAGTGCGGATCGGGTACTCTCCCAAATGGAGGAAAATTTGCTAACAAGAGATTCCGCAGCCGGATTGTCCACCGAGGTGGAGACGGGAAATGGGATCCGAGGATGCTGACCGAAGACTACAAAAAATGGGGATTTGGAGGAAGATTCGCTCTCGTGATTATTGTAAGAAAATTCGGCCCATGGCAGGAGATCCACCCAGTCTGAATGGTGGGCATTAACGAAGTGCCGGAGGTAACTGGTCAGGATCTGATTGATCCGCTCCACTTGACCATTGGACTGTGGGTGGTATGCGGAGGAGAAGTCCAGGGTGACGTCTAGCAGCTTACATGTGGCTCTCCAGAAGCGTGAGGTGAACTGAACCACACGATCTGACACGATGTGGAGGGGCAGGCCATGGAGACGGAAGATGTGGCGGATAAAGTCTTTAGCCAGCTCGGGTGCAGACGGGAGGCCTGGCAGGGGAATGAAATGAGCCATTTTGGAAAAGCGGTCAGCGACCACCCAAATGACCGTACAACCGGCAGAGACAGGGAGATCTGTTATAAAGTCCATAGCTATATGCTGCCAAGGAGCAGCAGGTACTGGAAGAGGAAGGAGGCGACCGGCTGGCAGGTGTCCCGGAACCTTGTTGCGGGCGCAGGACACACAGGCAGAAACAAAGTCTATTACGTCCTTGTGCAGGGTAGGCCACCAGTAGTGCCGGGTGATAAGCTGGAGGTTCTTTTTCTGACCGGCATGGCCAGCAAGCTTAGACGAGTGACCCCAGTGTAGGATCTTCTCCCGATCAGGTACCGTTGCGAACGTCTTTCTGGGAGGGAGACGGTTTAGACTCACGGGAGCCACCTGCATTACTCTGGCGGGATCGATGATGTGTTTAGGTTCCTCCTCAAGATCAGACACCAGGAAGGATCGGGACAAGGCGTCAGCCTTGATGTTTTTGTCAGCCTGGCGAAAATGAAGAACAAAATCAAAGCGAGCAAAAAACAAGGACCACCGGGCTTGGCGCGGGTTAAGTCTCTGGGCACTCTGGAGGTAAGCCAAGTTCTTGTGGTCCGTGTAAATTATTACCGGGTGAAGAGCCCCCTCGAGCAGGTAACGCCACTCCTCCAATGCCAGCTTAATGGCGAATAACTCTCGGTCTCCTATAGAATAGTTGCGCTCGGAAGAGGAGAAGAGTTTGGAGAAGAAGCCGCAAGTTACCATTCTCCCGGAAGACGATTTTTGGTTAAGTACCGCTCCGGCTCCAGAGGAGGAGGCGTCAACTTCCAGGAAGAATTGTTTGTTGCCGTCCGGGCGATGCAGCACCGGGGCGGAAGAGAAAGCCTGTTTTAAGGAAAGAAAGGCTTCCTCAGCTTCGGGCGGCCATTCTCTGGGATTAGTGCCCTTACGGGTGAGCACAGAGATTGGGGCAGTCCGGGAAGAGAAGTGCGGTATGAAGAGGCGGTAGTAGTTGGTGAAGCCCAGGAACCGCTGAATAGCCTTCAACCCCTCTGGTCGAGGCCACTTCTCGATGGCAGACAGTTTCTCAGGATCCATTCGTAGGCCGGTCTGAGAAATTATGTAGCCCAAAAACGGAAGCGAGGTCTGCTCAAAGAGGCACTTCACATATTTGGCGTAGAGGTGGTTCTGCCTGAGCCTGAGCAGAACCTGACGAACATCCCTCCGGTGTGTGGGGAGATCTGGAGAGAAGACCAAGATGTCGACCAGGTACACCACTACGCAGGAGTAGAGATGGTCCCGGAAGATGTCATTGACCAACTCTTGAAAGACGGCGGGAGCTTTACAGAGACCGAAGGGCATTACCAGGTATTCATAGTGGCCGTCCCGGGTGTTGAATGCCGTCTTCCATTCATCCCCCTGACGGATACGGACCAGGTTATACGCCCCACGGAGGTCCAGCTTGGTGAAGATTCTAGCCCCCCTCAGACGGTCAAATAATTCTGGAATGAGCGGAAGGGGGTATATATTCTTCACCGTGATCTGGTTAAGGCCTCTATAGTCTATACAGGGACGGAGTGAGCCGTCCTTCTTTTTGACGAAGAAGAAACCTGCTCCCGCCGGGGAAGTAGATTTCCGGATGAATCCCCGGGCCAGATTCTCCTCAATATATTCTGACATGGATCGGGTCTCAGCAGCGGACAAAGAGTAAATGCGCCCATGGGGAGGAGTAGCGCCGGGCATCAGGCCGATTGGGCAGTCGTATGGTCTATGAGGGGGTAATGTCTCTGCCTCCTTTTTATTAAAGAAGTCCGCATACGACCAATAAGGAGCCGGAAGACCAGGTAGATGGGCTGGAGTAGGAGAAGGACGGACAGGATGGACGGGAACTAAACAAGTCTTATGGCAGACCTGTCCCCAGCGAAGGACTTCTCCGGTCTGCCAATCAAGCACGGGTGCATGTCTCTGAAGCCAAGGTAGGCCTAGTAAGAGGGCGTGGGAGAGTCCAGGCAGAACATGAAAGAAGATGCTCTCAGAGTGCAGCATTCCCACCTGCAGGGTTATGGATTCGGTGATGAGTTGGATGGGATGTGGTAAGAGGGCCCCATCCACGGCAGCAACAGATAAGGGTACAGCTAGAGGTTTGGTGGGAATGCAGTATTTCTCTACCAGAGACTGAGAAATGAGATTTCCGGCAGCTCCAGAGTCAAGTTGGGCTAGTTCAAAATAACGGTTCTCCCCGCAGATGATAGGGACCGACAGCAACAGAGATGGAGAGGGTTTACTCTTGTCTAGGACGACCTCTCTGAGCGATCCTAGACACAGGCGTTTCCCAACCTTTCCGGGCAGGAATGGATCCGGTGCTCCTTACTGCCACAGTAGAAGCAGCTCCCCTCAGCACGGCGTAACTCTTGACGGGTTTTGACCATCTTGGTCTGGTCGACCTGCATAGGCTCGGGTGAGTGCGCCTGGGGAGTAGCGGGAGAAGTGACAGGTTTCTGAAAGGTAGAGGCTAGACATGGAAACCTCCTCTCACGGGTAACCTCTTTGGCGCGTTCCTGGAACTGGATGTCAATCCGAGAGGCAAGAGTTATTAAGTCGTCGAGAGTGGTAGGTATGTCCCGACCGACGAGTTCATCTTTAATACGGCCGGACAGACCCTCCCAAAAGACAGACACCAAGGCGTCGTTATCCCAGGCCAGCTCCGAAGCAAGGGTACGGAACCGTATGGCATATTGGCCCACGGTGAGATTTCCTTGATGGAGGCGTAGCAGAGATGATGCGGTTGAGGTCTTCCGTCCGGGTTCTTCGAAGACTTTCCGGAAAGCCATGAGAAAGGCTGGCAGGTTGGACACCAGGGGGTCTCCTCTCTCCCATAGAGAATTTAGCCAACCCAGTGCCTCCCCCGTGAGATGGGACATGATGAAGGCTACTTCGGCCCGGTCGGAGATAAACTGGTGGGACAGGAGTTCAAAGTGCAGGGTGCACTGGTTTATGAAGCCCCTAGCTTGAGCGGGGTCACCTCCGAAGCGTGGAGGTGTAGAAAGCCGGGGTCCGGGGCAGGATGCCATGGTATTGGTGGGCAGCGGCGCTGCCGGGCTGCGAGTCATGACACTAGCGGTGGTTGCTGGTGGAGCAGTCAGAGTGTCCAGGAAAGAGTTGTCATTCCGCAGATGACTCAGGATGGACTCCTGTTGGGACCTCTGACGGGACAGTTCATGACATAGGTCCGAGAGCGAGGGAGCTTGGGTGCCACCGGGTTCCATGGCCCGAGCAAACTGTAACGGGTCTGGGAGGCGGAACCTCTGAGCAACTCTACAAGGGGGCGGTCCTTGTGAGGAAGCGGGTGGCTCCCAGGGAAGACGGGCAGGTAGTCACGGCAAGTGACAGGGACAGTCTCTGGGTAGAAGGGCAGGTAGTCACGGCAAGTGACAGGGACAGTCTCTGGGTAGAAGGGCAGGTAGTCACAGCAAGTGACAGGGACAGTCTCTGGGTAGACTAGCAGGCAGGTAGCAGGTGAGCGCTCCCAGGTGAGCGGGCAAGAGTCTCTGGACAGGCAGGTGGTCACGGCAAGTGACGGCAGAGCCTCCAGGTAGGCTAGCAGGCAGGTAGCAGGTGAGCGCTCCCAGGTGAGCGGGCAAGAGTCTCTGGACAGGCAGGAGGTCACGGCAAGTGACGGCAGAGCCTCCAGGTAGGCTAGCAGGCAGGTAGCAGGTGAGCGCTCCCAGGTGAGCGGGCAAGAGTCTCTGGACAGGCAGGTGGTCACGGCAAGTGACGGCAGAGCCTCCAGGTAGGCTAGCAGGCAGGTAGCAGGTGAGCGCTACCAGGTGAGCGGGCAGGCTGGTCCATAGACAGACTGACAGGTGTCGGAAGGCAGACCGTCGGACCGCAGGCTTGTAAGCAGGTAAGCGGATATCAGGCAGGTATCAAGTAGGAATCTGGCAGGAGACTGGCAGGTAACTGGCAACGGGTCCTGAGGGCTGAAGCAGAGTGTAGGCTTTGCAACAACATTGCTCGGGCACCTCCATTTTGGAGGAGGTGCCTTATATATGGAGAGATCCTCCGGCCATTGGCCGGGGACTCCTTAGGACGGCGCGCGCGGCCCCCTTAAGAGAGGGGGAGCGCGCGCGCACGCGCCCTAAGCACAGTGGCCGGGAAGCAGGGCGCTGCCAGCAGAGCGGGAGGAGGACGCAGGGCACGGAGCGGAGAGGTGAGGGGAACAGCGTCCCTGCCTAGCAGGAGGCAGGGACGCCGACGCTACATAAAAACACTAATGTTCAAATATATGCAAAATTGTATTATTCTCAAGACACAATACATAGGACATGATTAAAAAACATGATAAAAAACACACACAGGACACAGGACAAACAGAAAAAAAAATAAATAAAAAATTCACCCTAACAAAAGAGAAATGATCAATAGATATATCAATGACATATTGGACAGCTGTGCAGGATAAATGTACTTCAATAACAATGGTAGATAATTCCAAATAGCGCTAAAATATATCTGGCATGGTATAGGTAAATTAATTAGTAAGAGAGCATAATGGAAAATATCTATGCTCCACTATCAAGCCCACAAATAAATCGAATATATAGCAATGTAGGAATAAAGAGAGTACCAGAAAATAAAGATGCACAAAAAGAAAGAAAAGAAAAAAGAATAAATAACCTACGTGTTACGCCAAATGTTTATGTACACCCCTGATGTCTATTTGTCCTGTGTCCTGTGTGTGTTTTTTATCATGTTTTTTAATCATGTCCTATGTATTGTGTCTTGAGAATAATAAAATTTTGCATATATTTGTACATTAGTGTCTTTATATCTAATTATTAATTGTATTTGGTGCCTTGGATGTGTCCCAATCTTCCTTTTTTCTTTTCCTTATGCCCGCTTTCATTTATGGGGACATTGGCACGAATATATAATTAAAATTTAGTGTGGTGCTAGGTCTGCCCCTTACTTCTATCACTCTGGTACATGGGTCGCTGGTGGCAGGAGACAACCCCAGTCGACGGCCAGTTGGGGTTGTGTGTATCCATGGGGACCTCCGAGAGTACCCAACTGCGGAGGTAGTTTTTTCCACGCCATGTGGAGATATAAAACATGTGTTGGGGGTGGTAAAAACTCTTCCCTATGGGACTGTTTTGGGAAGAGACTTGCCCCTGTTCTGGACCTGCCGTAGGGGTGTCCAACCTAGGGACAGAGTGTGACCCTGATAGGTTTCCATTAGAGGTGCTGGCAGGAGAGGTCGAGGAGAACCCATCGATTCCCGAGCTGGAAGTGTCCCGGGACACGTTTGGGATGGCTCAGCTACAGGATCCCACCCTGCCTCAGGCGCAGGAAAGGGTGGTAGAGGTAAACGGTGTAGCCCAACAGCCAGGTGCAGATACTGAATTTCCCCGCATGGTAGTCAACGGTGAGTTGCTCTATAGGATAGATAAGATCAGGGACGAGGTCGTGGAACAGTTTGTGGTACCTCAGTCGTACCATCAGGTGGTTCTAGATTTGGCACACACATACTTGCTGGGTAGACACTTAGGGGTAAAAAAGACGCAAGAACGTATCTTGCAGCGGTTCTTTTGGCCTGAGGTTTACGCGGAGGTCAAAAGGTACTGCGAATCCTGCCCCGAATGTCAGTTGACCACACCCACCGCAAGTTTCCGTAGCCCATTGGTACCCCTGCCAGTGATAGAGGTACCTTTTGAACATATTGCAATGGACTTGGTAGGACCCATTGTAAAATCCGCCCGTGGCCACCAACATATACTGGTGGTCGTCAACTATGCCACCCGGTACCCGGAGGCTATACCATTACGCCACACCTCGGCAAAACTGATAGCACGGGAGCTGTTTGCCATGTTCTGTCGCCTTGGACTGCCTAAGGAGATCCTGATGGATCAGGGAATCCCTTTTATGTCCAAAGTGACAAGGGAACTGTGCACATTGCTAAAAATTAAACAATTGCGCACCTCGGTGTACCACCCTCAAACCGACGGGCTAGTAGAACAGTTCAATAAAACCCTCAAGTCCATGTTAAAAAAGGTGGTTTCTAAGGACAGAAGGGATTGGGACATGTTGCTACCCTATTTGATGTTCGCCGTCCGTGAGGTACCCCAGGTTTCCACAGGGTTCTCTCCCTTTGAGTTATTGTACGGCAGACACCCTAGGGGTCTGTTGGACGTAGCCAAAGAGACATGGGCACAAGAGTCGACTCCACATAGGAGTATAATTGAACACGTGGCTAGTATGCAGGACCGGATCGCGGCGGTCATGCCCATCGTGAAAGAACATCTGTTAGATGCCCAGGCAGCCCAGAGGTGCGCATATAATAAAAGAGCCAGAGTCAGGTCTTTTAACAAGGGAGATCGGGTGTTAGTACTGGTACCCACAGCCAAGAGTAAGCTCATGGCCAAGTGGTAAGGGCCATATGAAGTTCGAGAAAAAGTGGGGGAGGTAAATTACCGGATGTATCAGCCCGGAAGGAGCCAACCTGAGCAGCTTTACCATGTAAACTGCAATGCACGCGCCCGGACTGACTAGTGTGTGCGTGATTAGTGGTTCCACTGTGCCATGAAACGGAGAGTGCCTGGAGGGGCGCAGCTAAGTATCTGCCTGATCCGACCGTGGTCGCACGACGGCATACGACGCCAGTGCACCAGGGAGGAACCGAGTAAAGGGACCAGGTGCCACTCCAGGTCAGACCCCGGACACGGCTGTTGACCCACACCGGGGAATACAGGAACAGGCAGGCTAGAGCGCAGGCTGGGTAGGGTCCAGTGCAGACTGGGAGACGGGTTCAGAGCCGCAGATGCGATAATCAAGCAGAGCAAAGCGAAACCGCAGACGCGGTAGACAAGGCTGAGCAGAGCGAAACCGCGGATGCGGTAAACAAGGCTGAGCAGAGCGAAACTGCAGACGCGGTGGACAAGGCTGAGCAGAGCGAGACCGCAGACGTGGTGGACAAGGCTGGGCAGAGCAAAACCGCAGACGCGGTGGACAAGGCTGAGCAGAGCAAAACCGCAGACGTGGTGGAAAAGGCTGAGCAGAACAAAACCGCAGATGCGGTGGACAAGGCTGAGCAGAGCAAAACCGCAGACGCGGTGGACAAGGCTGGGCAGAGCAAAACCGCAGACGTGATGGACAGGGCTGAGCAGAGCAAAACCGCAGACGCGGTAGACAAGGCTGAGCAGAGCGAAACCGCAGACGCGGTAGACAAGGCTGAGCAGTGCGAAACCGCAGACGCGGTAGACAAGGCTGAGCAGAGCGAAACCGCAGACGCTGTAGACAAGGCTGAGCAGAGCGAAACCGCAGACGCTGTAGACAAGGCTGAGCAGAGCGAAACCGCAGACGCAGTAGACAAGGCTGAGCAGAGCGAAACCGCAGACGCGGTAGACAAGGCGGAGCAGAGCAAAACCACAGACGCGGTAGACAAGGCTGAGCAGAGCGAAACCGCAGACGCGGTAGACAAGGCTGAGCAGAGCGAAACCGCAGACGCGGTAGACAAGGCGGAGCAGAGCGAAACCGCAGACGCGGTAGACAAGGCGGAGCAGAGTGAAACCGCAGATGCGGTAGACAAGGCGGAGCAGAGCGAAACCACAGACGCGGTAGACAAGGCTGAGCAGTGCGAAACCGCAAGTGCGATATACAAGGCTGAGCGGGCAGGAACCGCCGAAGCGGTAAGTAAGACAGGACAGAGATAAATCGCAGAAGCGGTAAACAGAGACAAAGCAAAGGGGACAGGGCTCTGTTCACACAGAACAGACTAGAAAAGAAAGGCAGAACCAGATACACACAAGGTACTTGCAAAGAAGTAGCGAAAGGACTCCAACTCACAAGCAGAAGTACAATGACAATGAGTAGAAGTTAGGTGCAGGTTCAGACTCTACAGAAAAAGGGAGCAAACGGACATACATATAAGAAGCTAGGAGACAGTTCAGACAAGAACAGTTATTGAAGCGAGATACAGGAGCGAGTCTGGGTATGCGACCCCCAGAAGGCTGGACGAAAAGGCTAAGAGCGTGTTCACATGGACCTGGAATTACAGCCTCAAGGAAAGGCAGAAAGACAGCTGGCTAGAGTGCACAGACAGGACACAGTTCAGACACGGGAACTGATACCGCAAGGCAGGAAACATAGACAGGACCTGGCACATCAGTGACTAGAAGCCAACTGACAGAACAAGATGCTCAGGCATGGATTCCAAGGAGGAGCTGGTTTAAATACCAGGTGACAGACAGCAATAGGCTGAGGATGCATTAGGGGTGTGTCTGCAGCAGCTATAAGAAACAGGAAGTTCAGCGGGCGTCGCCCTAAGCAGCCAGAGCAGAGCAAAGCAGACAGTATGGAAAGAAGCCAGAGTGGCAGTCTGGACTGGAAATCAAGTGCGTGCTCTTGCACAGTGGGAGATGGACCACTATGCAAGGACACCGCCAGGTATGTTACATAAGCCTGCTAAAGCCTTGGAAAGATCGAGAGTGTTTAGTTACAGACGTCACTTCGGGCATATCGCCAGAGAGTTCTCTACCTTCAGCCAGGGAAGCGTCCGAGGGGGAGGTCAGGATAAGTGATGCCCTCACTAAACAGCAGCGACGGAAGGCTCACTCGCTGGTGCAGCACAATACCGACGTGTTCTCAGAGCTACCGGGTAGGACTACGGTTATCCAACATGACCTTGTCACCGAACCTGGGGTAAGGGTGCGAATAAGACCGTACCGGGCACCCGAAGCCTGGAGGCCAGCCATTACGGCTGAGGTAAAACAAATGCTTCAGTTAGGCGTCATAGAGGAATCACAGAGTGAGTGGGCTAGCCCCATCTTACTGATTCCGAAACCAGACAGATCGTTACACTTCTGTAATGATTTCCGGAAATTGAATGAAGTGTCAAAGTATGACCTCTATCCAATGCACAGGGTGGACGAGCTGATTGAGAGACTGGGGCAGGCCCAGTACTTTACCACGCTCGATCTCACCAAGGGTTACTGGCAGGTACCTCTCACAGATTCGGCGAAGTAAAAGACCGCCTTCGTAACGCCAGAGGGTCTATACCACTATGTGGTCTTACCTTTTGGGTTACATGGGGCCCCGGCTACATTCCAAAGGTTGATGGACATAGTGCTCAAGCCTCACCAGGAGTACGCGTCTGAGTATCTAGATGATATTATCATCTTTAGCACCGACTGGCATACGCACCTATCACAGGTACAAGCGGTGCTGGATTCTCTCAGAGCCGCGGGTTTAACGGCAAGCCCCCAAAAATGTGCGATAGGGCTAGAGGAAGCCCGATATTTGGGGTATGTGATAGGCCGAGGAGCTATCAAGCCCCAAATCAATAAAGTTGAGGCCATAAAAAACTGGCCTAAACCGTCAAGTACAAAACAGGTGAGGGCGTTCCTTGGCATCCTTGGGTATTACCGCCGGTTTATACCTAATTTTGCTGGGCGAACGGCGGCCCTGACCGATCTCTTGAAAGGAAAAAAATCGGTAATGGTTCGGTGGAACCCTCAGGCAGAAGAAGCTTTTCAGTCCATGAAGTTGGCTCTTTGTGGAAAGCCGATCCTCATTAGCCCCAACTTCAAGGAAACCTTCATTGTACAGACAGATGCCTTGGAGGTAGGCCTAGGGGCGGTATTGTCGCAAAAAGTGAAAGGTGAAGAGCACCCGGTCACCTACTTGAGTAGAAAACTTGTCCCGGCAGAGAGAAACTATAGCGTGGTAGAGAAGGAGTGTTTGGCTATTAAGTGGGCCTTGGAATCACTACGTTATTATTTACTCGGGCGTCAGTTCCGCTTGGTGATGGACCACTCACCCTTGGTATGGATGAGGAATGCCAAGGAGAGGAATGCGTGAGTCACCAGGTGGTTCCTGTCACTGCAAAATTTCAGTTTCTCTGTAGAATATCGCCCTGGGAAGTTGCAAGCAAACACGGATACCCTGTCCCGGGCACCCTGTATGGTGGCAAATGTTCAACCCCACAAGCTTGAACAGAGGGGGGAGATATGTGAGGCAGTGACCGGGATCGTATACGAGGGGCGTTATATATCCCCCAGAATGTGTACAGAGACCTATTAAATCCATTGGAGTGCATTGCAGTCACATACACAGCTGCGGCTGCAATGCAGGAATGAAGGTGAGCAATCACCTGGTCAGACTACCTGGCTAAGGCAGATTAAGTAAAACCCGCAGGGCCTTCATTTCTTGGAGGAGGTCACAGGAGGCAGTGGGGCGGCCTCCTCCCTCCAACCCGGGTTTTCCAGTGGCTCTTGGCACAGGTCCTTTAAAATCCCTGCACTAAGGATTAGTGTTGTTCTATGTTGGAATCTGCTAGGAGCATAGCAGGGAAGCTCAGCAGGATTGAGGGTGGCTGAACCCCTGCCTGGGAAGGCTCTGCACCTGTCAGGCTCTGAGCTGCCCGGCGCAGCCATTGTCCCCGGCAACCGTTGTTTATGGACCCATGTTAACATGGCTGCGAACCGGAGGACTTTGTGTTTACCCATGAGTTGCTGAATAAAAGCTGTTTATGTTGGACTTGCTTGGGTCACTGCCTCAGTTACTGCTCAGTGTGAACACCGCCGCCTTACAGTTTGCAGTGACTGCAAGGGCTGAAAAAAATTTGGACGCATCCCAATACCCCTTTGAAGAGACATAGAGGAGGGCCTCAGTAAAAAAAATGTTCCCATTATAAAGGAGTGGGTCTCCCATACTGCCAATACAGCCCATGCAGTGACTGCAAGGGCTGTTAAAATTTAGAAAATACCCGAATAACAATTTAAAGACACATAAAGCTGGGCCCCAGTAACGACATGTTCCCATTAGAAAGGAGTGGGTCTCCCAAACTGTTATTGCTTATGCAGTGACTGCAACGGCTGCTAAAAATTTGGAGAAACTCCAATGCCCCTTGCAAGAAACATAGAGGTTGGAGGGCCTCCTGAAAACAATGTTCCCATTATTAGGAAGTGGGTCTCCCATACTGCTTGCCTATGCAGTAAATGCAGCGGCTGCCAAAAATTTGGAGTAACTCCAATGCCCCTTGCAAGTGACGTAGAGGTCGGAGGGCCTCCTGAAAACAATGTTTCCATTATTATGAAGTGGGTCTCCCATACTGTTTGCCTATGCACTGAATGCAACGACTGCCAAAAATTTGGAGGAGCTCCAATGCCCCTTGCAAGAGACGTAGATATGGTGATATGGTAGATATTGTGGTGATATGGTGGTGGAGGATGAGGATGAGGAAGACAAGAGCAAATAGATAGATAGACAAAATAGACAGAGAGATAGATAGATAGATAGATAGATAGATAGATAGATAGATATATAGAGGCAAATAGATAGATATACAAAATCAGGAAGCATATACCCATGTCTGGGTGTGAAGACAGAGGTGCATGGGAATAGAGTTAGACCTCCCAAAAAAAAGACACTGTATTTGAGTTTACATTACGCTGCTATCATTCGGTGGTGTTGAGAAGTCTGGCCCAATCCAGCCCTTGATCATGTTTGTAAGAGTATGTCTTTTCAGTTGACAGGCAGATGCACTTATTGGTTTTAATTCCTCCAGCGCCACTAAAAACCCACTCTGACAAAACGCTAGCGGCAGGGTAGGCCAGGACTTCCAAGGCATAGAAAGCCAGTTCATGCCACGTGTCCAGCTTGAATACCCAATAATTATAAGGCACAAAGGAATCACAGAGGATGTTGGTACGGTCAGCAAGGTACTCCTTCAGCATCTTTCGAAACTTTTCCCTCCTTGTGAGAGTACCCTGCGCCTCAGGGCCTGTGCAATGGGAGGGTCTGAGAAAACTGTCCCAGAACTTTGACAGTGTCCCCCTGCCTCTGCTGGATTGTATTTGTGTCTCTCTCACCTGTACTCCATGGTTGTCCAATGAACTGTGACTTCTGCCGTCAGCGTTTTCAGATGGGGAATTTATTTATTAATTCCGCAACAAGGGCATTCTGGTACTACCCCATTTTATTAGGCCTGTCCGGCGTAGGAATAAGAGGCAGAAAGTTCTTCTTGTAGCGTGGGTCTAGAAATGTCACCAACCAGTAATGACTTGCACCCAAAAGTTGGACAACGCGAGGGTCACTGGAAAAAGCAGCGTTACATAAACTCAGCCATGTGTGTCAGACTGCTAACAGGTAAGACTTCTGTGTCCACACCAAGAGGACGACTGACCATGCTCTCCTCCTCCCTGTCCTCAGGCCATCCACGCTGAACAGACGGTAGGACAGTTGTGCAGGTAGTATCGTCTATAGTGCAGGAAACTAGCTCCTGTTCTTCCTACTCCTCCTCCTCTTCTTCATTGTCACCCAATCCACGTTGGAATAAAATGAGTCGGGGCTGTGTGGAATCACCCTGTATGGTTCCCTGCTCCATCTCATCGTGCTCCGTCTGCAAGGCATCCTCTTTAATTGTGAGCAGAGAGCATTTCAGAAGACAGAGAAGCAGGATGGTGACACTAATTATGGCGTCATCGCCGATCACCATCTTGGTGGAGTCCCCAAAGTTTTGGAGGATGGTACAGATGTCTGACATCCATGTCGACTCCTGAGGTCTTATGTGTGGAGTCTGACCTGAATACCGATGGTCTTGTTGATGCTCGTAGTCAACAACTGCTCTCTTCTGCTCACAAATCCTTCCCAACATCTGCAATGTAGAGTTCCAATGTGTGGGGACATCATACACCAGTTGGTGAGCTGCAAGCTGCCAACGCTGCTGAAGCATGGCAAGGGCGGCGGAAGCTGTAGCTGACTTTCTAAAATGTGCACACAGGTGGCATACTTTATCAGGCAGATCCGGCAGATTCGGGTAGGTTTGATAAACCCCTGAGCCACTAGGTTAAGCACATGGGCCAGGCATGGTACGTGTGTGAGCTTGCCTCACCTCAGAGCCGCCACCAGGATCCGGCCATTGTCTCACATGACCATGCCTGGTTATATGGTCAGCGGTGTCAGCCACAGATCTGCCTGCTCTTTCAGAGCTGTCCATAACTCTTTAGCATTGTGCATGATTGTCACCTAATCATATTAGCTTCAGCACAGCCTGTTGTCGCTTGGCTGAGGCAGTGCTGCAGTGCTCCCAGCCCAAAAGGAAACATTTCAGGCATTACCGAAATGTGTGAATTTAGTAGTGTGGCCTGTGGAGCGTTGGCTGTTTATTTGAGCTTGCGTTTCAAGGACTGAGGTAAGGACAACTGAATGCTACGCTGGGAAAAGGACGTGGACGTGCTTTCTGATGCTGCTACTTGAGAGTGTACAAAAATATATCTCATACCCTACCATCATTATATATAAATGTAAAGCAAAGTTGCATAATAAATATAGGGTACTTAGTGAACTATTTTTGATCAAAAAAAGTATACAATCCGTCCCACCAGCGGCAAGGTGACCCTAAATTGGGACGGTACCTATACTGCCTATATTAAAAACCTTACTGTATATCAAAGTTGAAGCAATGCATATGAAAGGGTTTCTTTTTTGCTAGTGTGAACATGCTCCTATTTCTTTGATGTCTACCATCTTAGACCTCAGTTCACATTGCCTGGTTTTTTGTCTTGTTTGCATTCTGTGCAATTTAAGGGTGTGGCATCCCCTTTGTTGAGCTGACTGGTATATATGTAGCTTACCACGGGCCTGGGTGGTCTGGAGTTGGGACCCGGTCCTATTTGTCTACCCTTTCATATGCATTGCTTCAACTTTGATATACAGTAAGGTTTTTAATATAGGCAGTATAGGTACCGTCCCAATTTAGGGTCACCTTGCCGCTGGTGGGACGGCTTGTATACTTTTTTTGATCAAAAATAGTTCACTAAGTACTCTATATTTATTATGCAACTTTGCTTTACATTTATATATAATGATGGTAGGGTATGAGATATATTTTTGTCTTTTGTCTTTTGTAGGTTTTGTTTCTTTTTTGCTAGTGTGAACATGCTCCTATTTCTTGCATGTCTACCATCTTAGACCTCAGTTCACATTGCCTGGTTTTTTGTCTTGTTTGCATTCTGTGCAATTTAAGGGTGTGGCATCCCCTTTGTTGAGCTGACTGGTATATATGTAGCTTACCACGGGCCTGGGTGGTCTGGAGTTGGGACCCGGTCCTATTTGTCTACCCTTCCATATGCATTGCTTCAACTTTGATATACAGTAAGGTTTTTAATATAGGCAGTATAGGTACCGTCCCAATTTAGGGTCACCTTGCCGCTGGTGGGACGGCTTGTATACTTTTTTTGATCAAAAATAGTTCACTATGTACCCTATATTTATTATGCAACTTTGCTTTACATTTATATATAATGATGGTAGGGTATGAGATATATTTTTGTCTTTTGTCTTTTGTAGGTTTTGTTCCTTTTTTGCTAGTGTGAACATGCTCCTATTTCTTGCATGTCTACCATCTTAGACCTCAGTTCACATTGCCTGGTTTTTTGTCTTGTTTGCATTCTGTGCAATTTAAGGGTGTGGCATCCCCTTTGTTGAGCTGACTGGTATATATGTAGCTTACCACGGGCCTGGGTGGTCTGGAGTTGGGACCCGGTCCTATTTGTCTACCCTTTCATATGCATTCCTTCAACTTTGATATACAGTAAGGTTTTTAATATAGGCAGTATATGTACCGTCCCAATTTAGGGTCACCTTGCCGCTGGTGGGACGGCTTGTATACTTTTTTTGATCAAAAATAGTTCACTAAGTACCCTATATTTATTATGCAACTTTGCTTTACATTTATATATAATGATGGTAGGGTATGAGATATATTTTTGTCTTTTGTCTTTTGTAGGTTTTGTTTCTTTTTTGCTAGTGTGAACATGCTCCTATTTCTTGCATGTCTACCATCTTAGACCTCAGTTCACATTGCCTGGTTTTTTGTCTTGTTTGCATTCTGTGCAATTTAAGGGTGTGGCATCCCCTTTGTTGAGCTGACTGGTATATATGTAGCTTACCACGGGCCTGGGTGGTCTGGAGTTGGGACCCGGTCCTATTTGTCTACCCTTTCATATGCATTGCTTCAACTTTGATATACAGTAAGGTTTTTAATATAGGCAGTATAGGTACCGTCCCAATTTAGGGTCACCTTGCCGCTGGTGGGACGGCTTGTATACTTTTTTTGATCAAAAATAGTTCACTAAGTACCCTATATTTATTATGCAACTTTGCTTTACATTTATATATAATGATGGTAGGGTATGAGATATATTTTTGTCTTTTGTCTTTTGTAGGTTTTGTTTCTTTTTTGCTAGTATGAACATGCTCCTATTTCTTGCATGTCTACCATCTTAGACCTCAGTTCACATTGCCTGTTTTTTTGTCTTGTTTGCATTCTGTGCAATTTAAGGGTGTGGCATCCCCTTTGTTGAGCTGACTGGTATATATGTAGCTTACCACGGGCCTGGGTGGTCTGGAGTTGGGACCCGGTCCTATTTGTCTACCCTTTCATATGCATTGCTTCAACTTTGATATACAGTAAGGTTTTTAATATAGGCAGTATAGGTACCGTCCCAATTTAGGGTCACCTTGCCGCTGGTGGGACGGCTTGTATACTTTTTTTGATCAAAAATAGTTCACTAAGTACCCTATATTTATTATGCAACTTTGCTTTACATTTATATATAATGATGGTAGGGTATGAGATATATTTTTGTCTTTTGTCTTTTGTAGGTTTTGTTTCTTTTTTGCTAGTGTGAACATGCTCCTATTTCTTGCATGTCTACCATCTTAGACCTCAGTTCACATTGCCTGGTTACTTGAGAGTGTGCAACAACACATGCAGGGCAGGAGGCATCTTGGCATGCGCCATGGACAGGGGATTGGCATGCCCACACAACAGCGGAAGAAGCAGTGGTGTCACCCACAGACACTCTTTCTAGACCATGGGGTTCGGCCCACTTAGAAGGGTGCTTTGCTGCCATGTGTCTGATCATGCTGGTGGTTGTCAGGCTGCTAGTTTTGCCACCCCTGCTGATGCTGGCCGTCAGGTTGTGCAAATGGCCTTTTTTGTGTTTTCAGCAGAGTCTTTAAAAAAAAATACAGACTCGGGAAGACCTAACAGTTGTACTGGCAACTTCCGACGTGTTGGCATTACGGGGAACACTTTCCCGCCTTGTGTCTGCAGTCACCACACTGCTTCTTCCTGCCTGTTGTGGTGCTACGCCTCCCTCCCCCTGTGTGCTTCTGTCCTCGCTCTGCATGTACCCCTGCCAGGTTGGGTCAGTTACTATATCATCCACCACCTCGTCTTCCACTTCCACACCATGGTCCGCCTCCTGACCTTCAGGCAATTGTGTCTCATCATCATCATCCACCTCTTGCGATAGTGAGTGCACTTTCCCACTTTGGCTGCTCAAATATTTGGGCATCGCCACACGCACCGTTCTCCTCTTGACTCGCTTGTAGCTGGCCAAGCGAGAGGCCCGAATCTACAAATGGAAAAGTGAACAGCTCTTTTGAGTGTCTAAGTGTGGGATCAGTTGTCTCCGGGCATTCACCATGATGGGAGAAAGGAGAATCAGGGTGGGGAATATGCCATCCAGAGCGACAAGGTTGAGTGACAAGATGTGGTTGTTTGTTGTGGCTCAATTTCAGCTTGCCCACTGCCACATCCTCATCCTCGGCCTCTGCATGCACCATCACCATCACGTCCTCTTCCCCATCCCTTGCCACACACCTTGCCCATTTTAAATGGAGGACAATATTTTTTACGTTCACTAGAAATGGCTGATTTTGGAACGCTGTTATATACAGTCATGTCCATATATATTTGGACAGAGACAACATTTTTCTAATTTTGGTTCTAGACATTACCACAATGAATTTTAAACAAAACTATTCAGATGCAGTTGAAGTTCAGACTATCAGTTTTCATTTGAGGGTATCCACATCATCAATACCACGCCTTCGCAATACTTTTCTAGTGTTTATTGATGATGTGGACACCCTCAAATGAAAGCTGAAAGTCTGAACTTCAACTGCATCTGAATTGTTTTGTTTAAAATTCATTGTGGTAATGTCTAGAACCAAAATTAGAAAAATGTTGTCTCTGTCCAAATATATATGGACCTAACTGTATGATACATCTGACAGAGAACCACGGTTTTAAATAGCTGGTCTGTAGTTTACTCATACTATTCTTCACAGAGACCTAGTGTGAATAGCTTGACCGACACACTGCAACAAAATGGAAATGAAAGGCAGAACTGGCTGATTTTGGAACGCTGTTATTTGTGATATGTCAGACCAAGAACCACGGTTTTAAATAGCAGGCCTGTAGTTTACTAATACTATTCTTCACAGAGACCTAGTGTGAATAGCTTGGCAGACACACTGCAATGAAATGGAAGGCAGAAATGGTTGATTTTGGAACGCTGTTATATGTGATACGTCTGACAGAGAACCATAGTTTTAAATAGCAGGCCTGTAGTTTACTAATAGTATTCTTCTCAGACACCTAGTATGAATAGCTGGACCGACACACTGCAACAAAATGGAAAAGGAGGCCAATATTTTCCACGTTCAGTTCAAATTTCGGGATTTTTATTGCTGTAATATGGAAAAGATCTGGCTGTATTCTGCAGTGCTAACAAGCAAATGGAGCAGAAAAATTGTGTACTCTGGATTGCTTTTTAATGAAATAACCATGATTAAGATAATACCTGGGGCTATGTCTACAAATATTTGTCACAGCAGGATCACTCAGAAGTTGAACTTGCTATGGACCCTCTTGTATTATATGCACTGCAGTCTGCCACATCCACTGCCTGCCTGCCTAACTGCTGCTATCACCACTGAATATATGCAGCTGGATTAGTCCTCAGAAGGACTGTTAGTTCAGATGGATTTATACATAATGCAAATAAAGAGGCGCTGGCAGGCTAGTCAATCTACAGCAGCGAATTTGGGAGACACAAACCACTATGTGTCAGTGAGTAGGGATATCAATATATCAAGTAGTAATTCGCGCTTAAGGAACGGGATACAGACGCAAAGGGAGGTATTGGAAGTAAAAAGTGGGTCTTTATTAGAATATCAAGACATAAAATGTAAAAGGTATAAAAAGGTATAAAATATATAAGGAAGGGGGGGGTTTTGGAGTAAGAGCTAAAAGAAGGGGGGTCTAGAATCTAAAAAACACACACTGAGGTGTGTATAGTGAAACAATGGTCCTGAGGAACAATAATTGCTGGGTACAGATAGATCCTCTATGGAGCTCAGAGTGGGAGGACCTGTAAGGAAGAGGAGTGGGTGGTTAGGATATTTAAGATTTTTTAAAGATATTTTAAAATCATTTAATTTAAAATGGGTCCTGGAAGAGTAGTAGGGGTGGTATGAATGGATAAATACCTGATCAGATGAGTAGGGATGATCAGGTGGGTCGTCTCGGGCGATCCTCAGGTTAATACCTATGGTATCATAGATAATGAGTAACTGGTATGATGCGGTATTATGGTACAATATGGGGGTCTTAGTACCTGTATATGGGGTCGTGCTCCTGAGTCCAAACTGTTGATCACGTAGTAGGGATGCGGCTTATTGGGGGGTATGGTAACCTGCTCAGTGGCTGGGTTCCATTGTAGGTGGTACCTCTGAATGGTAGCAATAAAATAAGTAAGGCTAGTAAGAGGGTGGTGGGTTGGGTGTGTTGATCTAAGATGGGGGGGGGGAAATGGAGGTTACCTGGCTTTCATCATACTCAGATATGTTGTGGTATGTTGTTACTCAGTTACTCATTATCTATGATACCATAGGTATTAACCTGAGGATCGCCCGAGACGACCCACCTGATCATCCCTACTCATCTGATCAGGTATTTATCCATTCATACCACCCCTACTACTCTTCCAGGACCCATTTTAAATTAAATGATTTTAAAATATCTTTAAAAAATCTTAAATATCCTAACCACCCACTCCTCTTCCTTACAGGTCCTCCCACTCTGAGCTCCATAGAGGATCTATCTGTACCCAGCAATTATTGTTCCTCAGGACCATTGTTTCACTATACACACCTCAGTGTGTGTTTTTTAGATTCTAGACCCCCCTTCTTTTAGCTCTTACTCCAAAAACCCCCTCTTCCTTATATATTTTATACCTTTTTATACCTTTTACATTTTATGTCTGGATTTATACATATGTTGTGGAATACCTATACTAACTATAAACAAGCAAACCTCTCCCTGACTCAGCAGCAGCTCTCCCTACTCTGCCTGTTTCCGGGGTAGACTGTGACGAGCATAGCGGCGCCAGGTCTTACAGTGGTGGCCAAAAGTATTGGCACCCCTGCAATTCTGTCAGATAATGCTCAGTTTCTTCCTGAAAATGATTGCAATCACAAATTCTTTGGTATTAATATATTCATTTAATTTGCTTGCAAGGAAAAAACACAAAAGAGAATGAAGCAAGAATCAAATCATTGATCATTTCACACAAAACTTCAAAAATGGGCAAGACAAAAGTATTGGCACCCTCAGCCTAATACTTGGTAGCACAACCTTTAACCAAAATAACTGCGAACAACCGCTTCCGGTAACCATCAATGAGTTTCTTACAATGCTCTGCTGGAATTGTAGACGATTCTTCTTTGGCAAACTGCTCCAGGTCCCTGATATTTGAAGGGTGCCTTCTCCAAACTGCCATTTTGAGAGCTCTCCACAGGTGTTCTATGGGATTCAGGTCTGGACTCATTGCTGGCCACCTTAGAAGTCTCCAGAGCTTTCTCTCAACCATTTTATAGTGCTTTTGGAAGTGTGTTTTGGGTCATTGTCCTGCTGGAAGACCCATGACCTCTGAGGGAGACCCAGCTTTCTCACACTGGGCCCTACATTATGCTGCAATGAACACGGTCAAGCAGTCCAGTGCCAGAGGCAGCAAAGCAACCCCAAAACATCAGGGAACCTCTGCCATGTTTGACTGTAGGGACCATGTTCTTTTCTTTGAAAGCCTCTTCTTTTATCCTGTACACTCTATGTTGATGCTTTTTCCCAAAAAGCTCTACTTTTATCTCATCTGACCAGAGAACTTTCTTCCAAAACGTTTTAGGCTTTCTCAGGTAAGTTTTGGCAAACTTCAGCCTGGCTTTTTTATGTCCCTTTTCATTCAGACGCCGACGGATAGTACGGGTTGACACTGTTGTACCCTCGGACTGCAGGGCAGCTTGAACTTGTTTGGATGTTAGTCGCGGTTCTTTATCCACCATCCACACAATCTTGCGTTGAAATCTCTCGGCAATTTTTCTTTTCCGTCCACATCTAGAGAGGTTAGCCACAGTGCCATGGGCTTTAAACTTCTTGATGACACTGCGCATGGAAGACACAGGAACATTCAGGTCTTTGGAGATGGACTTGTAGCCTTGAGATTGCTCATGCTTCCTCACAATTTGGTTTCTCAAGTCCTCAGACAGTTCTTTGGTCTTCTTTCTTTTCTCCATGCTCAATGTGGTGCACACAAGGACACAGGACAGAGGTTGAGTCAACTTTAATCCATGTTAACTGGCTGCAAGTGTGATTTAGTTATTGCCAACACCTGTTAGGTGCCACAGGTAAGTTACAGGTGCTGTTAATTACACGAATTAGAGAAGCATCACATGATTTTTCAAACAGTGCCAATACTTTTGTCCACTCCCTTTTTTGGTTTGGTGTGGATTTGTATCCAATTTGGCTTTAGGACAATTCTTTTTGTGTTTTTTCATTAAAGACAAATTAAATGAAGATAATAATACCAAAGAATTTGTGATTGCAATCATTTTCAATAAGAAACTGAGTATTATCTGACAGAATTGCAGGGGTGCCAATACTTTGGCCACCACTGTATATAGACCTGATGATGCTGTGCGGCCAGCCAATCACTGTAATGCCCACAACCAATATGGCTGCAGCATTACAGTGTGTGGCAAGCAATCCCTGCATGTTCATTGGCTCTGTAAAGAGCGCCAAACATGCAGAGCAGGGACCCAAGCTCCCGCCCGCAACCCGGAAAAACTCTCCGAGCACCGAGCTTGTAGACCACAGTGATGCTCGAGCAAGTACCAAGCAGTGGCGAGCATTTTCGCTCATCACTAGTTAATAGGACAGTCATATTCACAATGAGGAGGCAAATCCTGACACCCCCTCTCAGAAAAAACATCCTCAAAGCCAGAAAAACAGGTAATATTTCCGTAGAGACTGTAGCAATGGAAATATCCAAACAGTTCACATGGTAGTAATCTCCCCATTCAACAATTTCCCTGGCTTGCCAATCGACCAACGGGTTATGCTTCACCAACCAAGGGAGACCCCAAACAATTGCGGTGAGGAGACTGTCCATGACATATCAAGGGATTATCTCACAATGAACCGACCCCACCCTCAGTTTAACATTATGCACCATCTGAGTTAGTGCTTTCTATGCAAGTGGTGCTGATTTGATGGCAAAGATGGGAATAGGCTTAGCTAAAGTACAGCAAGAAAGACCATGTGCTTTCACAAACTCAGCATCAATCATGCTGACTCCAGCACCACTGTCAACAAACACAGAAATTTTCTCGGTTCTGCTCTCTAACACCACCTCTGCCATCAGGTCAAACCGGGAACTGCAGGTTCATGAAAAGAGCTCCCCTTACTTATCCAACTCCAGACTACCAAGGGTTAATCGACTCTCCTTTTGCTTAGGGATTGAAGGACAGACCCCAATAAAATGTTCCTTTTTCCCACCAAAAAAAACCCGCCTCTTTCCTTGCGAATCTCCGGGGAAATGTATGATGCAGAGGCACCCACCCAACTGCATGGGTTCCTCCACCTCCTCCAGCACTGGTTCACCTCCAGACTGCTCCCCCCGGAAGAGGTGCACAACTCTGACAAGAAGGCCCCGGAGAAGGTGGTTTCACCCTCTTATCCTGAAGGCGTCTATCCATACGTATAGCCAATGACATGGCAGCCTCCAAGAACCCAGGAGTTTCATATACTGCCAAAGCATCTTTCAACCTTTCAGTAAGGCCCTCAGAAAATTGGCTTCTAAGGGCTGCATCATTCCATTTAGAATCCATTGCCCATCTACGGAATTCAGAGCTGTACTTCTCCACTGTCAAATTCCCCTGCTGAAGGCGACGTAGCCTAGCCTAGACTCAGCCAAGGCGACTCGGTCAGGATTATCATAAATGAGGACCAGGTGCCCAAAAAAAACCTCCACAGACCGGAGACAAACCGAATCCTGCGGTAAAGAAAAAGCCCAGGAATGCGGATCTCCCTGCAGCAGTGAGATCACGATTCCCACTCGTTGATCCTCACTAGTGTTGAGCGAATTTGTTTGGCATTTCAAACTCGTGTTCGGGGTTCCGGCTTGTTTGCGCCAAAAAAATCGGCTCCGCCCACGAACATCCTTGATGTGCCGCACTGTCACGCAAATGGTATCTGTGTGACAGCTTGACAAATCAGGGATGTTCGTGGGCAGAGCCGATTTTTTGGCGAGAACAAGCCGGAACCCTGAATACGAACACGAATTTGAAGCAGTGCGGTGCCAGCGCCCACTACCCCCCGCTTGCACAGGGCCCCGGCACCAGGCGCAATACTTACCTCTCCCCGTGCCTCCGCAGCAGCTCCGGTCTCTTCCACGGCTGAAGCACTGTGACGTCTCAGGTCAGAGGGCGCGGTGACGTCTCTACACCACGCTCTCTCCTGAGCCGTGACAGTGCAGAGCGGGAAGATGCCGGCGCCGGAGAGGAGTCCGGAGCAGCGGCAGCAGGGGAGAAGTGAGGTGAGTATTTTTTATTTTTTTTTTAATATATGGAGGTATGGGGCATTATAAGGGGGGGGAGATGACATCCTGCATGGGGCCTTATAAGGGGGGTGACATCTTACACGGGGTATTATAAGAGGGGGTGACATCCTGCATGGGGCACTATATGGGGGGGAGAGGTGACATCCTGCATGGGGCATTATATGGGGGGGAGGTGACATCCTGCATGGGGCATTATATGGGGGGGAGGTGACATCCTGCATGGGGCATTATAAGGGTTGTGACATCCTGCATGGGGCATTATATGAGGGGTAACATCCTACATGGGGCATCATATGAGGGGCGACATCCTGCATGCGGCATTAAACGAGGGAAGACATCCTGCATGGGGCATTATAAGGGGGAGGGTGACATCCTGCATGGGGCATTATGTGGGGGGAACAGCCTGCATGGGGCATTATAAGGGGGGGTGACATCCTGCATGGGGCATTATAAGGGGGGGTGACATCCTGCATGGGGCATTATAAGAGGGGGTGACATCCTGCATGGGGCATTATGTGGGGGGAACAGCCTGCATGGGGCATTAAAAGGGGGGTGACATCCTGCATGGGGCATTTTAAGGGAGGTGACATACTGCATGGAGGATTATAAGGGGGTGACATCCTGCATGGGGCATTATAAGGGAGGGGAGAGGTGACATCCTCCATGGGACATTATGTGGGGGAACAGCCTGCATGGGACATTATGTGGGGGAACAGACTGCATGGGGCATTATGTGGGGGGAACAGCCTGCATGGGGCATTATTTTGGGGCCAGTATTCTGTATGGAGCATTATAAGGGGGCCAGTATTTTGTATGGAGCATTATAAGAGGGCCAGTACCCTGTGCAGAGCGTAATATGGGGGCCAGTATCCTGCATGGAGAATTATTTGGGGGCCAGTATTCTGTATGAAGCATTATAAGGGGGCCAGTATTTTGTACCGAGCGTAATATAGGGGTCAGTATCCTGCATGGAGCATTATTTGGGGGCAAGTATTCTGAATGGAGCATTATAAGGGGGCCAATATCCTGTACAGAGCATAATATGGGGGCCAGTATCCTGCATGGAGCATTATTTGGGGGCCAGTATTCTGTATGGAGCATTATAAGGGGGCCAGTATCTTGTACAGAGCGTAATATGAGGGCCAGTATCCTGTATGGAGCATTTTATGGGGGCTATTATTCTGTATGGAGCGATTCACCGGTTTCTGAGCTGTTGTGGAATTTACAATAGATATCGGTCATGTAATGTAAGAAGTGAAATCTTTGGCCTTGTACTATATATATATTTCTCTGCTGTATATGTGCATCATGAAGCGTGGTATGTGTTAAAGGGGCCCACAGAGACTCTTTCGCCTAGGGCCCACAAAAACCTGAAGCCGGCCCTGCGGAGGAGTAAGGATGAAATTCAAAGTACAACTTGCAGGCCTCTTTGAATACAAAAAACGTGTCCCTACCTCCTGAAAACCTGTCCGGGAGGGCAACCTTGGGCTCGGGCTGGACAGGCCTACGTGCAGAGAGCCCACATTAGCGACGTGTAGCCGCTGATGCTGTTGCTGAACCTCACACAGAGATAATTCACCTCCAGAAACAGACAGCGCAGCCGCTCTGCGAGCTCCGCCACTGAACCCATACCAAGGGAGAAAAGAAAAAAAACAGGCCCAAAAAACACACACAAATAAACCAAAGTGTTAGTTTTTTTTTTTCACTTTCAAAATGTGCACAATCGGTGATAATGTCACGCAAGGTGTAGGAAAGACTAAGTGCAACACAAAGGGAAGGGGGGAAGGGAGCCCAGACTCTAGGGAAAAGGGGGAGTGGGAACCTCCTAGGCTGAACTGATATCACCTTGTCTTCCCTGACAGTCCCTATATTGGTTCGTCACCAATCGCCACACAGGAATCTAGACCCTGTATTTCCTTAGCGCTTGGTCCTGGATAGAGAAGGGTGGGGATGAGCATTAGTCGATCCCCACTAAGAAGTTAAGACAACAAGGGAGACAGACAAGGGGGAAAGTAAATTAGCTTTAGCCAACTTCAGAGAGATAACTCCAAACGTCCTCCTAGCACCACAGAGGAAGTTGGCAGTCTGAGAGCTCCAAGCATTCACAAGGAAACATGTGCGTATCACCGGCCCCTTCCTGCTGCAAAGTGAAACTATTTATACACCCAGACCTGGGTGTCAATTAGAGCAGGAGGGAGGTAGACGCTGGGTCCTAGCTAGTGTTGAGCGAACATGCTCGACACTGCTCGGTACTCGCCCGAGCATCACGCTACTCGGGATGTTCGGAGAGCACCGAGCATTTCCGGGTTACACGGGCGGGAGCTCGGGTCTCCGCCCTGCATGTTTGGCGCTCTTTACAGAGCCAATGAACATGCAGGGATTGCCAGCCAGTCACTGTAATGCTGCAGCCATGTTGGTTGTGGGCGTTACAGTGATTGGCTGGCCGCGCAGCGTCACCTCAAGTATTTAAAACCGGGCGCCGCCATCTTGGACACAGTCGCGCCGGATTAGACAGTGTAGGGACAGCGCTGCTGATTTAGGGAGAGATATAAACTGCGAAATAGTTAGTGTAGGGTCTGTAAAGGCTGCCAGAACAAACAAACAGTCCTTTTCAGGACTAATATCCATCCCAGATACCAGGCAGGCAGGCTGTATAGGAGACACAGTGGTTATACCAGCAAACGCTGCATTACAGTCCTGTGTGCTCCTGTAGCTGAAATTGCTGGACTTAGCACCAGGTGTCGGGGGCCAGGAAAAATCCTTTTTTTTTCATCTAAATCCTCCTTTTTTTTCCCTCCTTCACACTGTACAAATACCCGTCTGTTGAAAATAGTCTGGTGTAGGCTAAAGAAACAAAAGTGTTGTTTTGCACTTCCACAGTTCAAACCTCTGTATTATCCATTTTGGGCCATTTGTATCTAAAAAAAAAAACAGTTTGAGTGTGTCGCTCACTGTTCAGCCGCAAATCTATATTTTTAAAAAGTCTGGTATACCCCAGTAAACAATAACTGTGATTTTGCCATCCCACGGTAAAAAATCTCTATTATTCAGGTTTTGGTATATTTTCCGTAAAGAAAAACAGTAGTGTCTCCTGACTGTTGTGACACAAAAATATATCTGTTGAAATAGTCTTGTGTAGGCCGGACATCCCAGTGTGGTTTCGCAATTCCATGGGTCAAATCGCTGTACTATCCACTTTTGGGCCTTTGGTATCTAAAAAAAAGCAGTTTGAGTGTGTCGCTCACTGTTCAGCCGCAAATATCTCTATTTAAAAAAGTGTGGTATACCCCAGTAAACAATAACTGTGGTTTTCCTCTTCCACGGTTCTAATCTACTCTTTATTACCCTTTTTCTATTGATAGTGCAAGTGTAAGCTATTTTACTTCATTTACAATGGGCACGGCGCGTGGCAAGGGACGTGGAAGTGGACGTTCTGGTGATGGTTCGTGCAGAGGACGGGGCCGTGGCCAAGGTGAAAATGTGCCACAACCAACAGCCACATCTTCTCGCTCCCACTTCTTGACCGAATTACTAGGGAAGCACAGAACAACACCAGTATTGAGAACTGATCAGTGTGAACAGGTTATTAATTGGATAGCAGATAATACTTCCAGTTACCTGGGCACCACCACCTCCGGTCTGTCTTCCACACGGTCAACTCTTAGTAGCCGTGAGTCTCGACCGCATACTCCTCCTCACCCTGATGCTCCTTCCTCCCACCATGCCGAGTGTCGTCAGACAGCAAGTGATCCCACACTTGGACACTCTGAAGAGCTGTTCACTGGTCCATTTCCATATTTGGGCCCCACGCCTGATACGCTTGAAGTGGTGGAAGAGGAGATCCCATGTTGCGATGCAAAAATATTTGAACAGCCACGGCCACAGGAAGTCGACGTTGGCAATTTGTCACAAGAGGTGGACGATGACGAGACACAATTGCCAGGAAGTGAGGAGGAGGATCGTGGTGCACAAGTGGAAGAGAAGGAGGTGGTGGATGATCTAGTAACTGACCCAATGTGGAAGGAGGACATGCAGAGTGAGGCCAGCAGCACACAGGGGGAGGGAGGCAGAGTACCCCAACAGGCAGGAAGAAGCAGTGTGGTGGCTGCAGACAGAAGGCAGGCAACCGTTCCCCGTAACACCAACATGAGGGACGTTGCCAGTACAAGCGGTAGGACTGGAATTTTTTTAAAGACTCTGCTGATAACCCCAAAAAGGCCATATGTTCCACCTGCTATGCCAGCATCAGCAGGGGTGACAAAACTACCAGCCTGACCACCACCAGCATGATCAGGCACATGGCAGCAAAGCACCCGACTTTGTGGGGCGAAACCCAGGGTCCACGACCAGTGTCAGCGGGTGTCACCTCTGCTTCTTCCACTGTTGTGCGTGCAATAGAACCCTCTGTTGTGTGTGCAAGGCAATCCCCTGTCCATACTGCATGTAAAGATGCCCCCTCCTCTCAGTCTTCACTTGTTATGGCAGTTTCTCAAGAAACAGCATCAACGTCCACGTCCACGTCCCACCGCAGCGCTCAATTGTCCATATCCCAGACCTTTGAACGAAAGCGGAAATTCGCAGCTAACGCCCCACAGGCCACAGTCCTAAATTCGCACATTTCACGGCTACTTGCATTGGAAATGCTGCCTTTTAGGCAGGTGGAGACGGAATCCTTCCGCAATCTTATGGCGGTGGCCGTCCCTCAGTACTCGGTCCCCAGCCGACACTATTTTGCCCGGTGTGCCATCCCCGCACTACACAAGCACGTGTCCCAAAGCATCTGCCGCGCCCTCAACAACGCAGTTACTGGGAGAGTCCACCTGACAACGGACACGTGGACAAGTGCTTGTGGCCAGGGACGGTACATCTCTCTGACGGCACACTGGGTAAACATAGTGGAAGCCGGGACACAGTCGGACCTTGGGACGGAACACGTCCTCCCCACAACGAGGATTGCGGGACCTATGTCAGTCAGAGTTGCCCCCACAGTGTACAGCTCCTGCGCATCCTCCTCCTCCTCCTCATGTTCAGTCTCCATCTCAGATATCACCACATCAGTTACAAGCTGGAAGCATTGCAGTACTGCCTCCGCCAAGCGGCAACAGGCTTTGCTGAAACTCATAAGCTTAGGTGATAAACCTCACACTGCTTGTGAGTTGTGGACAGCTGTGCAAGAGAAGGCAGATCTGTGGCTGAGACCGCTGAACCTACATCCCGGCATGGTCGTGTGTGACAATGGCCGTAACCTGGTGGCGGTTCTGAGGCGAGGTGAGATCACACACGTACCATGCCTGGCTCATGTGCTTAACCTCGTGGCTCAGCAGATTCTTAAATCGTACCCCGAGTTGCCAGATCTGCTCGTGAAAGTACGCCGCCTGTCAGCTCATTTTCGCAAGTCAGCTACAGCTTCCGCCGCCCTTGCTGTGTTGCACCAGCGTTTGCAGCTTCTGGTACACCGACTGGTGTGTGATGTCCCCACACGTTGGAACTCTACCCTCCACATGCTGCAAAGTATTTGTGAGCAGAAGAGAGCAGTTGTGGAGTACCAGCTGCAACAAGGCCGTCGATATTCAGGTCAGACTCCACACATAAGACCTCAGGAGTGGACCTGGATGTCTGACATATGTACCATCCTGACAAACTTTGAGGAGGCCACCAAGATGCTGAGTGGCGATGACGTCATCATTAGTGTCAGCATCCCACTTGTCTGTCTTTTGCAACGCTCTCTGCAGAGAATTAAAGAGGAGGCATTGCAGCCAGAGTATGATGAGATGGATCAAGAAGCCGTAGCGGGCGACTACGCACAGCCCAGCCTCATCTCATCCCAACGTGCATTGGGGGACAATGAGGGAGAGGAGGAGGAGGAGGAGGAGGAGGAAGAACAGGAGCTTCTATCATGCGTTGTAGATGGTAGTACCTGTACAAGTGTCACACCGTCGGTTCAGCATGGGTGGCCTGAGGACAGGGGGGAGGAGGAAGAGGAGGAGGAGGAGGAGAGCATGGTCAGTGGTCATCTTGGTGAGGACACAGAAATCTTTCCCGTTACCAGTCTGGCACGCATGGCTGACTTATGTTACGCTGCCTTAACCGTGACCCTCGCGTTGTCAAAATGTTGGGTGACAGTCATTACTGGTTGGTGACACTTGTAGACCCCCGCTACTAGGAGAACTTTCACTCTCTTATTCCTGAGGTGGAGAGGTCTACAAAAATGGGGCAGTACCAGAAGGCCCTTGCTGCAGAACTCTTAAAAAATTCCCATCTGAACATGCTAGCGGCAGAGGTCACAGTTCGTTGCCCAACCAAGGCGTACAGGCGAGAGAGATGCAACTCCTATCCAGCAGAGGCAGGGGAACATTGTCAACGTTCTGGGACAGTTTTCTGACACCCGCCCAGCTTACAGGCCCTGAGGCGCGGGGTACTCTCACAAGGAGTGGAAAGTTTCAAAAGATGGTGAGGGAGTACCTTGCCGACCGTACCAGCGTCCTCCGTGATTCCTCTGTGCCTTTTAATTATTGGGTATCCAAGCTGGACACTTGGAATGAACTCTCTCTGTACTCCTTGGAGGTCCTGGCCTGCCCTGCCGCTAGCGTGTTATAGGACCGTGTTTTTAGTGCCGCTGGGGGAATTATAACTGATAAGCGCATTCGCCTGTCAACTGACAATGCTGACAAGCTGACCCTTATCAAAATGAACAAGGGCTGGATTGGGACAGACTTCTCATCACCACCAAATGACAGCAGAGTAGCATAAAGTCAAATCCACTGTGTTATTTCGGGAGGTGTATTCACATGCACCCCTTCACACCCACACATGGGTATACGCTTCCTCGTTTCGGCTGTTTTATCTTCTTCTCCTTATCCTCAGCCTCCACCACCACTATACCACCAGGGTGCCAGCATTGCAAGTTCCTCCGTCCTTATTTTTGGCAGCTTTTGCTTGCAAGGCATAAGCAAATACTATGGGAGACCCACTCCCCATTAATGGGACTTATGTTTGTAATATGCTGTACTGCATGTGACGCTTCCCCTGGGCCGTGTGTACACGTGTGTGGGATACCCGGTGCCGGGTCTCTGGGGTCTGTAGTCTCTGTGGCGGTGACCCGGTCCCGTGGCTCAGGCTGGTCAAACCAGTGGCAGTCTTTCTTAGGTTTTGAGGTTAATTGTCCGACTGCGCCACCCGTGGATTGTGGTCAGGGAGTACCACCGCTGCGAGGCAGACCGCTTAGGCTGGTGTTGTGTGCGCAGCAGAGAATGGGATAACTCCCCACGGGAGGAGTATAGCCTCAGGGCAGTGAGTGTGGATGATGGGGGTGATGGTGCACGAGCGCAGCAGGAACGACTCAGAGTCTTTGCAGTGCAGTTCAGGGTCTTTACTGATGATTATAAGGTAGATCCTCCCGGGAGTACTGGCTAGGATAAGAGGCCTGGTCAGTCTGGGAGCAACAGGAGTTCCCCTGGCCAGGTGGAGTTGTAGGCCTCCCCGTCTGTCTGCACTCTTCCTGGCTACCTTGCTGTAAGCGGGTAGAAGTAGCCCACGTCCCTGAGTGTACCGTGTAGTGCTCACCCGTATGGCTGGTGACTTGGGGCCTTCTGTTAGCCTCCGCTCCACGACGGCATTGCTGGTCCCTTGCTTGTGACTGAGCCTCTGGGCTTCTATGGCCAGAGGACCTGAAATCCCCTGCCGGCTGGTTTCTGCTGCTGGATATATAAGTCCTCACAGCCTCAGGCTCCTGTGTCCGGTTCCTATTGTCTTCTGCCAGGGCGAGCTCTGCTCAGCTTCCAGCACCTGGTCTTTAGCTCCTAGCTCCTACAGAGCTCCTTGCTGTTACTTTCCCTTGCTCTCAATTTGACTCTGACTGTTTTCTGTTCTCTGACTCACTCAACCCCGCCCCAGATCCAGTATATAAGGGCAGAATTCTCCCCTGCCAGGACAGGGGCAGGAGGATGTTGCATGTTTAAGGGATCCTGACCAGGAAACCTCCCACTTGCTCTCCGACGTAATATCTCTATTACTGTGGTGACCAGACCCCTGGGGTGCCACACATGGCTCTTGTAAGGGGCATTGCAGTTCCTCATAATTTTTGGAAAGCCTTCCATTCACTGCTTAGGCCAACAGTGCACAGGAGACCCAGTTGCTATAAATGGAAAAAAAAGTTTAGTTAATGCCCTCTGACCTCCATGTCATTTCCAAGGGGCATTGGAGTGCCTCGAAATTTTTGGTAGGCATTGCATTCACTGTATGCCCTATAACTGTGTAGCCGAACCGCTCCTTTTGTTACAGAAACATATCCTACAAGACATATCTGGTTGACTGGCCTGATATTGATGTGAATGGTCCCTGTTCCTCCAGCTCTTTCTCCTTTGCCACTACCTCATCCATCATTTATCACCTGAAGCTTTGTTTTAACGGGAGTCATAGAACTTGGATAGTAGCAGGAAAATATCCAGCAATCCTCGGAGGAGGTAGGATATGCGCCAGAACGCTGACCACCTCAGGCCTAGCCGCTACTACATACATGCGCTTGCATTACAACAAAACAAAGCAGATTCTAACTTCTATCATCCTCATCATGCTCCTCACCTTGGCACTCTCAACTCCCCTGATGGAGAAGCCAGGGCCCACCGGCGTAGTCCGATAGTCCGGTGGGCCCAATTTCAAGTGCAAGCAAGCTAGCAGTATGGTATTGAAGCCTGGGGGTGGGTGGGTGGCAGGTTGCACACTTACGCTTGCATTCCAAGAAAACAAAGCAGATGCTAACTTCTATCATCATCATCATGCTCTTCACCTTGGCACTCTCAACTCCCCTGATGGAGAAGCCAGGGCCCACTGGAGGAGTCTGGTTCTCTGGTGGGCTCGGCCAATGCTGCCCTAAAGCAGGCCAGGCTAAGAAAAGTGTGGGAAAGGTTACCGGGACAAATAGGGGTGGCTGGGGAACCGAGTATGGACACCCGGCCATCCCCTGGAGGTTGGGGAGCAAGCGGGGACACCCGGCCTGGGGACTGAGTATGGATACCAGGCCGCCGACACAGCCATGGCGTGGTGGCCAGATTCCTCCTCCACATGCCTAAAAGGCTCAATTTAAAGTGCAAGCAAGCAGTATGGTATTGCAGCCTGGGGGTGGCAGGCTGCATACTTGCGCTTGCATTGCAAGGAATGGGGGAGGTACAATTGAATACTGCCCTGGGACAAGGACTTGAATGGGGATAGTTGCAAGTCTGCAAAGACAGGTGCAAGGTGGGAGGCATCTTCGCATGTACCATGAACAGGGGTTTGGCATGCACACACTACAGCGGAATAGGCTCTCCTTCCACTAAATGCACTGGGGAGGGCACAGGTAATGTTTTAGTATACGCGCTTAATCTTATGTATAAGGCACACCAGGACAAATAGGGGCGGCTGGGGACTGAGTATGGATACCTCGCTGCCGAAGCAGCCATGAGGTAGTGGCCAGCTTCGGCCTCCTCCAATCTAAAAGGCCCCATTTCAAGGGCAAGCTAGCAGTATGGAATTGCAGTCTGGGGGTGGGTGGGTGGCAGGCTGCACACTTACACTTGCATTAAAAGAAAATATAGCAGATGCTAACTTCTGTCATCATCATCATGCTCCTCACCTTGGCACTCTAAACTCCACCGATGGAGAAGTCAGGGCCCACCGGAGGAGTCTGGTTCTCTGGTGGGCTCGTCCAATGCTGCCTAAAGCAGGCCGGGCTAAGAAAAGTGTGTGGATGGATGTTCCAAGGAGAAATAGGGGCGGCTGGGGACCGTTTATGGACACCCGGCTGCCCCCAGGCGGCTGGGGTCCATGTGTGGACACCCGGCCGCGGGGCGGCTGGGGACCGAGTATGGACACCCGGCCGCCGGGCGGCTGGGGACTGAGTATGGATTCCAGGCCGCCAGCACAGCCATGACGTGGTGGCCAGATTCCGCCTCCACATGCCTAAAAGGCCCAATTTCAAGTTCAAGCAAGCAGTATGGTATTGCAGCCTGGGGGTGGGTGGGTGGCAGGCTGCATACTTGCACTTGTATTGCAAGGAATAGGGGAGGTACAATTGAACACTGCCCTGGGACTAGAACTTGCATGGGGATAGTTGCAAGTCTGCATCTTCTGATGCGGCAAGGATCACTTATAATGGGCACACTTTTAGACAGTGACCTGGGAGTCAGAGATGCTTCCAGGGGTCTTCCCCATGCTGTTCCCATGTCTTTTCAGCACTTTATGCATGTGTCACACAGCACATGGCCAGATAAGGTTGTAAAATGTTAAAATGACATTTCCCGGTGAATGCATATGTCATAGTTGAAAGCAATACAAAAGTGCAAAAATGCATAAAAAATGCTACTTGTGAACATAGCCGAAGGTGTGGAGGTGTATTTTTGTTTTTGGTAATTTATTTTAACTTATACACAAGTCTTTTCCCTGGAAAGGATGTTCCTTAACATATTTCACAGGAAAAAAGTTTCACTTTCGTTTTTGAACGTTTTATTGTGAGCCCGTAAAAGTGGCTTAATACCTCTGACCACGTGGTTGACAGCAGTGACCTGGGGGTCAGAAATGCTTCCTGGGGTGATCCCCATGCTGTCCCCATGTCATTTGAGCACTGTCACTATCGTTTTGGGCACTTGTTAGGCTTTTAAAAGACTGCCGGGGGTGGCACCGCAAAAATGCTCGAGTCTCCCATAGACTAACATAGGGCTCGTTGCTCGGGTCGAGCACCCGAGTATCACGGCGAGCTCGGCCCGAGCTTCGAGCACCCGAGCATTTTAGTGCTCGCTCAACACTAGTCCTAGCGTGAGACAGATTTAGGAAAGTGTCGGAATTGCCAAGCAAAGAGATCTTCTGCAACCAACTGCAGGGCGACTGTCTGTCACATCTGACACACCCGTGACACCCTTCCTCCTCCCTGCAGGGACGCTGACATACTCACCGTCAAGGCCACTCTACGGCATCTCCTCGCACAGCTTCCTGCTTCCATGTCCTGCGCACATCGCGCAGTTCTCCTGGCAGCGCGCTTAAGGGAGCGCGTACTCTCCCTGCTTCTTAAAGGGAAATGTCTCTAGCTTATAGCTGGGAGATACCAGGTCCTTGTAGGAAGGTGCCTGAGCAATGTTACTTCCAAGTTAGAGTTTGTACCCACTAGTCTGTTGTCAGGTCCCTGTTCCTTAACCCGTAACGTCTGAACCTGAACCTATTCCTAAGCCCATCCTGCCAGGACCAGATCCTGAGTCCTGAACCCGTCCTGTCTGATCCTGCACTTGCATCCTTTGCCAGTGTTCCAGAGCCTGTCTCATGTAAATCCAGAGTCAATCCTGACGGAACTTCCTGTTCTGTCTGAACCTGATCCTGTACTTTCTGAACCAGCTCCAATATCCATTCTACCCGTGATTCCGAATCATGTGCTGCCAGTGCCTCTGAGTCTGTATCTGCCATCCTGACCCTTGTGGTCAGCAGCTGCAGTACTGGTGACTGCACTGGATAAGTACCTGGTGACTACCTGTAGCTCAAGCCTAACTCCCCCTTCAGGGGCTCAAGCGAAAACCAGGTAACCACTTAGCAACAACCCCTCCATGGTAAGCCCTGCCTGTGGCACAGTGGGTCCACTATCGACCAGTGTGACACAATGTGTAATTCCTGCTCCAGATAGAAGATTTTAAATGAAGGGGTGGAACAAAATGAAAGTCCTTTCTGAAGTAAAGTCACTTCATGAGGGGGAAAGACTGTAGGTTGAAATATAATAAACTATGACAGAGGTCCTACCTGTGACCGGGTCATTATCCTAGTTGAATCTGTAGGAATGTCACCTAATTTATTATAAATTGTTGATTGCTAGCAGTCTGACACAGTGATGCTAAGAGCATGATTTTGAAATCTGGACAATGTGGCTCTACAGCCGCATCTGAATGGAGAGGAGATGTACATGTTCAGTGTCTGATTCATTAATTTTCTATAGGACATCCGGAGAAAGCTCTTTACATCTGATTCCATAGACAATAAATGAAACAGATGTTGAGCATTTTCTTCTCTGTTCCATCGAACACAGGGCTGCAAAACCCTCTTGGGATTCCTGGAGTATCAGCGGTCTGGTCCCTAGTGATTAGCAAGTTATCCCCTATCTTGTTGATAGGAGAAAACTTATTACTTTGGGAATATCCCTCTAATTGATACATGAACCAAAATGAGTTTTCTATATATATTTCTAGCAAAAAATTCCTTTAGTAAATGAAGATTGATGTGCTTTTCAGTTGTTTAGCCCTTGGGCACTGCCGGACTATCTAGTTGCTTTGTTCATTTCTGTTATCTGGTTTGGGTCCCAGCTTTGGTCATTTTAAATATATTTTCTGTTTTTAAACATTTAATAACATCTGTGATTATAATAATAAGACATATCAAAGCCTTTACTGTCCAGACTTTGAATCTGCAGTGCAGATTTCAATAAGATGACCTAGGTTATATCATCCTGACTCCTTAATTCAAACAGAATGTAATGCTAAATTTTATATAAAACATATTTCATTTAAAGATTAAGTAATATACAGAAAAATGTGACTCAGAGGTTTGAATGAAACTTTAGGCTATCACATTATTAAAAAAAATAACTTGTGCACATGAACATGTAGCTGCAAATGAATACATATTAGGATAGGATCCCTCTAGCAAAGTCCAAGGTGCAGTTGCACCATGACTTCAGATGAGGTGTGGTTATCCTCAATGCTTGAGCACCCTACCGTCCACCAACTGGGGGATGTATCAACCCAACTATTCTCACTGTTAGTAAGTTGGGAAAGTTTGTACGGCCACCACCATATCAAGAGATGGGTTCCGCATGGCATCACATTACAAACAGCATCCTCTGCCCATAACTTTCCAACCAATGCATTACCACACTTACAGCTGCATCATGTTCTCAGAAGTGGTGTGATTCTCCTCCATTCTTGAGTATTTGACACTCCAGCAGCTGGTGGAAATGTCACCTCCAACTATTTCCATTGTTATTAGTAGTGTGTAAGAATTGGTACAGCCAACACCATACACCAAGCCATTCGCAGTTTCACTGTACCGTCCGTGTGTACTTACACGTGCATGGCTTAATCTTTGAAACAAGCATATGCTACTGGCAGGATCAACCAGGTAGCCCCGCAACACGACTGGACCTCATCACATTACAAACAGCATCTTCTGCCCATAGCTCTCCAACCAATGCACTACTACACTTACAGCTGCACCATGAGCTAAGATGTGGTATAGTTCTTTTTTTTCTTGAGTACCCCACACTCCACCAGTGGGGGAAATGTCACCCCCATCTACTTTCCCTGATGTTGTTCGCATGGGAGAGTGGGTATGGCCACAGCAATATCAAGAGATCGGTTCTCATGGCATTTTATTACAAATGGCACCCCTGCCCTTATTTCTTCAGCCAGTGCACCACCACACTTACGGCTTCTTTGTGATAACTACAGAGGTTGAGAATGTGCAGCTTAGCAAACAACTAAAGAGAGGAAAAATATCAACAGGGTGCATCTCGTAATGTAGTTTTCAATAGTGAAGAGAACACTCATGAGGTCCGATGCCATCATTAGGTTGTATATGTCACAGTAATGCAGTGGTAACAGTTTAAAACAGAAAGAAATGTTGAAGATGCGTAAAAGCACAGCTAGGGCCCAATCAGATGACGCTATAACTCGGACCGAGATCGGACCGCAATGCACAAACTGTGCGTGACAGCTTCATAGAAATATACAATGTACAGTATATGTAATTCTGGTGCATTGGTTGCTTGAGATAGGTGACCATGCTTGTGAATGGTGTTTGGTGTGATTTACTACCTCTGAAACAAGAATAGGAAACAATCATTTTTGTCTTTTAATGATCACTTTTAAACAAACCTTACATATGGTATCACATATAATGCTGATCTTAAGGAGGTGGTTTAGGACACAGAGATTCAAAGAGCACCAAACAAGGAATCCATGGGTCATGCACTTCCCATTCAGGCCCCAGGCCTCAATCAGAACTGTCCTTTGATAGTAGGTAAAGTTTGGCTCATAGTTCCATATAGAATATGTTTAGACTCACAATTATCTTGTTGGGAAGTTCAGTGAGTTTATGAATTAAAGGAACGTTGATACACATTGCTGTGTTATATGTATAAAAGTAGAAATCATTGAAACCCTCCACTTTGCTGCTGGGCCAAGCTTCTTTTATAATTACATTCAACCTTGTGATAAGACTAAATTGCAAAAGTTTTTTAAATGAATGCATTACATTTGAGAATGAATGAGAATCATTTCAGTGATGTACATAAAGAAGTGTAAGGAAATTATGTAGTGTGACTAATACAACAAATCCATTATCAAGGAATAAGTTAAACTATGCTGCACTCGAGATTTATTTCCTACAAAAAGGAATCTCAGCATATATTTTGACAGTCTGTACTTTCAATTTACTCTTGGAAAATCATCTTCAATTGGCTATGCATTGCATTGTAAATATATTTTCATTATTTTGCTTCTTCACTTTATATTGGAAATAAAAGATATGCATGTGTGGAATTAATAGTGAAAACAAAAGCTCTCTTTTATCACTTCAGGCTACAGCTAATTTTACATCAGCAAAGCTTGTCCTAAACTTGCCTTGTAAAAGTTTTAAGGTCACCCTTAATCTAGCCATACATGTTACTAGCTGATAGCTGTGGTCTGACAGTTATGTCTCCCAACTTCTCTATACACATGAACATAAGACTTAGCTGAGCATTCATGGTTTTTACATGGGAAGGGAGGCAGGAGTTGCTGTTAGAAGCCTTTGGCTGTTACTTACAGTGAGGAAAATAAGTATTTGTTACACTGCCGATTTTGCAACTTTTCCCACCTACAAAGAATGAAGAGGTCTGTAATTTTTATCATAGGTACAAATCAACTGTGAGAGACAGAATCTGAAAATAAAATCCAGAAAATCACTTTGTACGATTTTTACATAATGAATTTGCATTATATTGCATGAAATAAGTATTTGATCACCTACCAACCTGCAAGAATTCTGGCTCTCACAGCCTGTTAGTTTTTCTTTAAGAAGCCCTCCTACTCTGCACTCATTATCTGTATTAATTGCACCTGTTTGAACTCGTTACCTGTATAAAAGACACCTGTCCACACACTCAATCAATTACACTCCAACTTCTCCACTATGGCCAAGACCAAAATGCTGTCTAAGGACACCAGGGACAAAATTGTAGACCTGCACAAGGCTGGGATGGGCAACAGGATAATAGGCAAGCAGCTTGGTGAGAAGGCATCAACTGATGGCACAATTATTTGAAAATTGAAGAAACACAAGATGACTGTCAATCTTCTTTGGTTGTCGGCTTCATGCAAGATCTCGCCTCATAGGGCAAGAATGATTCTGAGATAGGTCAGGAATCAGCCTGGACCTGGTCAGTGATATGAAGAGAGCTGGGACCACAGTCTCAAAAATTACCATTAGTAACACACTACGCCATTAAGAATAAAAATCCTGCAGGGCACACAAGGTTCCCTTGCTCATGCCAGCACATGTCCAGGCCCATTTGAAGTTCACCAATGACCATCTGGATGATCCAGAGGAGGCATAGGAGAAGGTCATGTGGTCAGATAAGACCAAAATAGAACATTTTGGTATCAATTCCACTCGCGTTGTTTGGAGGAAGAAGAAGGATGAGTACAACCCCAAGAACACCGCCCCCCTAAACCTAATAACTTATTGGACCACCCTTAGCAGCAACTACTGCAATCAAGTGTTTATGGTGAATGGCAATGAGTCTTTTACAATGCTCTGGGGGAATTTTGGCCCACTCATCTTTACAAAATTGTTGTAATGCAGCCACATTGGAGGGTTTCCGAGCATGAACCACCTTTTTAAGGTCATGTCACAGCATCTCAATCAGATTAATGTCAGGACTTTGACTAGGCCACTCCAAAGTCGTAACAATGTTTTTCTTAAGCCATTCAAAGATGGACGTGATGGTGTATTTTGGATAATTGTCCTGCTGCATAACCCAAGTGTGCTTCAGCTTGAGGTCACAAACAGATGGCCAGACATTCTCCTTCAGGATTTTTTTGGTATACAGCAGAATTCATGGTTCCATTTACCACAGCAAATTTTCCAGGTTCTGAAGCAGAAAAAGAGCCCCAGACCATCATACTACCACCACCATATTTTACTTTTGGTATGATGTTCCTTTTCTGAAATGCTCTGTTTCTTCTATGACAAATGTAACGGGACATACACCTTCCAAAAAGTTAAACTTTTGTCTCGTCAGTCCACAGAGTATTCTCCCAAAAGTCTTGCCGATCATCAAGATGTTTTCTGGCAAAAATTGAACTCATATTCCCAAAGATGTGATAAACCACAGTTAATTTATGTTTTGGAGAGGGGGAGGGGTGAAGCAAACACTTTTTCACACATGGCTCAGTAGGTTTGGATTTTTTTTTCCTTAATAATAAAGACCTTCATTTAAAAACTGCATTTTGTGTTTACCTGTGTTATCTTTGTCTAGTATTTAAATTTGTTTTGTGAACTGAAACATTTAAGTGTGACAAACGTGCAAAAAAGAAAGAAATCAGGAAGGGGGTAAACACTTTATCACACCACTGTATATGGAAGTCAAAAACTACAAAATGACCAATAATTTTACTGTCATGAGTTGGCCACAAATTGTTTCAAAAAGTTGCTACTGAATGAAAGGCATTCAGAAGGCAAACAGTAGCAATTGCTAAATTGTTATTTTATTTTGTTCTAATCTCATAAACCTCTTTATCTGGGTTGTCCCACGAAAAAGTACATTTTAATCAATAGAGCTTGGAATAAATATCATTTCCATAATTGGATGTGTTAAAAAAAAAATTCATGTGCTGAGTAGAGATGAGCGTTGTTCGACTCGAACTGTTCGCCAATCTCAAATTCGAGCTGTTTTGGGCGGTGTTCAAGCCGTTCGGCGAACACGAACGATTTGAGAAAAATTCGGCTGTTCGAGGTTATGTTCGATAACTGTTCGTGCACCAAAATCATAACTGGATTTTTTCTCAGTAATGATGAAAATTAATGTTAATACGCAGTTTGAGTGTACAGCGGGGCGGGGGGCGGGGCAGGGGATGGATCTCTGCAGGAATAATGAAGATCTCCATTTTTTTTCTCTTTCCCGCATTTACAGTGGGGAGGTGCAATCTGTCAGCCTATCAGCAGTGCACACACGGAGCGAAGTGCTTTTTTTCACACAAGCAAGGGCATGTGTCATTGGCAGTGTATGTCACATGTCCTTGCCCTATAAGACCCAGCCATTTTCCCCGTCGCCACCATTTTCTCACTGATGCAGCTGCGTGTTAGACGGCACCGCTGTTGCTGTGTGCGCTATACCTTGTTAATTTCAAGCCAATTTTCGCACAAATCTACAGATAGCTTGGGAGTAGGGAATAGTTGTGATTGCAGTCCTTTTAAGGACTAGGTTACAGCATTTCCTATGACTTTTATCAGGCTGGTCTGTGCTCTTAAATAGATAGGTTGAGGGAGTAAAGACTAATTGTAATTGCAGTCCTTTTCAGGACTAAGTTACATCAGTTCCAATCAGTTTTTGCCAGGCAGGTCTGTGCCAGTGCTGTGCAAGTTTTTTTCACAGCATTTGGCTGAATCTAGCAAAGCTAATCCTTTTTGGCCTATTACAGAGTGTGTTAGTCAGTGGAGTAGCCTATCTGTGTTGCAAGATACACCACCTGTGTATAGAATACCAATTTTTTTACTGTACCTAGTGAAGTAAAACCTTTTGGGCATAGCATCATTCTATTAGTCCATCTATACTGACCTCCATAAGGTTGCAAATTGAATATAATTTTTTTCTGTATCTAGCTCTGAAAAAATATTTGTCCTTCTAGCAGTGTGTGGGACTAGTTCTACTAGTCCATCTATACTGACCTCCATCAGGTTGCAAATTCAAAATAATTTTTTGTCTGCATCTAGCTCTGAAAAAATATTTGGGCTTCTAGCAGTGTGTGTGACTTGTTCTATTAGTCCATCTATACTGACCTCCATCAGGTTGCAAATTAAAAATAATTTTTTGTCTGCATTAAGCTCTGAAAAAATATTTGTCCTTCTAGCAGCGTGTGGGACTAGTTCTACTAGTCCATCTATACTGACCTCCATCAGGTTGCAAATTCAAAATAATTTTTGTCTGCATCTAGCTCTGAGAAAATATTTGGGCTTCTAGCAGTGTGTGGGACTTGTTCTATTAGTTCATCTATACTGACCTCCATCAGGTTGCAAATTAAAAATATTTTTTTGTCTGCATCTAGCTCTGAAAAAATATTTGGCCTTCTAGCAGTGTGTGGGACTTGTTCTATTAGTCCATCTATACTGCCCTCCATCAGGTTGCAAATTAAAAATAATTTTTATCTGCATCTAGCTCTGAAAAAATATTTGGGCTTCTAGCAGTGTGTGGGACTTGTTCTATTAGTCCATCTATACTGACCTCCATCAGGTTGCAAATTAAAAATAATTTTTATCTGCATCTAGCTCTGAAAAAATATTTGGCCTTCTAGCAGTGTGTGGGACTTATTCTATTAGTCCATCTATACTGACCTCCATCAGGTTGCAAATTTAATATAATTTTTTTCTGCATCTAGCTATGAAAAAATATTTGTCCTTCTAGCAGTGTGTGGGACTTGTTCTACTAGTCCATCTATACTGACCTCCATCAGGTTGCAAATTCAAAATAATTTTTTGTCTGAATCTAGCTCTGAAAAAATATTTGGCCTTCTAGCAGTGTGTGGGACTTGTTCTATTAGTCCATCTATACTGACCTCCATCAGGTTGCAAATTGAATATAATTTTTTTCTGCATCTAGCTCTGAAAAAATATTTGTCCTTCTAGCAGTGTGTGGGACTTGTTCTACTAGTCCATCTGTACTGACCTCCATCAGGTTACAAATTCAAAATAATTTTTTGTCTGCATCTAGCTCTGAAAAAATATTTGGGCTTCTAGCAGTGTGTGGGACTTGTTCTATTAGTCCATCTATACTGACCTCCATCAGGTTGCAAACTGAATATAATTTTTTTCTGCATCTACCTCTGAAAAAATATTTGGGCTTCTAGCTGTGTGTGGAACTTGTTCTATTAGTCCATCTATACTGACCTCCATCAGGTTGCAAATTGAATATAATTTTTTTCTGCATCTAACCCAGCCAATAGTTTTGGCCTAATACCCCAGCTTGGCCACTCATCTCTGCTCGGTTCCCATCCATTGTTTTTTTGTGCAAACAACTCCAGAGTTGTGAATTAGTTAACCACTAAAATGAGTGGAAAAAGGCCTGCTGCTGGTGGAAAGGGGAATAGGCGTGTTGGGAAGGGGAAAAAAGGTTGTGTCCGTAGGGTAGGTGTTAAAGCAACAGTAACATCTGCAGAAGAAAGACCATCTACAAATTCCAGATGAGGCACAAAAACAGCAGGTGCTTCAACGGATATCAAGTGTTCCTTTAAGTGGGCTCTCCTCCACATCAACTTCAACATCACTAATACTCCAGTACTCAAAGGTGTCACCCCAATCGCACTTGCTTCCTCACAGCTCCCAAATCTCCAGCTGCCCGTCTGAGTATGAGGTAGAACAGATGGTTGAGTCTGCAGAGCTGTTTACTCATACTATAGCCTGGGAATCAGAGGTCGGCTCCAGCGCTTCTGTGAATCCAGACGAGGAAATGATCTGCACTGATGCCCAGAATCTTTATGAGTCGGATCCAGGACCAGACGCTGAAGGTTCTGACCATAATGTAGACCCTCATGCCCAAATTGTAACTCCTGTTGGTGGAGACAATGAGGAAGACGATGATGAGACTCAAATACCTGATTGGAGCGACAACTTTAGTTTTTTGTCAGGGCAGGAACAGGTTGGCTCTGAGGACGACGGGTGTGATAACGCACATGGTGATGATGATGAGGTTGGAGATCCCACTTACTGTCAATCCACAGTCAGCCAAGAGATGAGGTCAGCAGAGGAGGTGGAGGAGAATGCTAGTGAGGACGAGGTCAGGTTGCGCCTTCCTGGACAGAGACGTAGTACTAGAAGCACTTCAACAGCTGCATCCTCAAACACAACTCTGCCTCTCACCACAAGTTGTGGTGGCTCTTCAGGTCGCATGGGTGCTAAGCCTTGCATAGCCTGGGCATTTTTTCAGATCAATAAAGATGACCCAACTCGTGTTATCTGTAACATTTGTCAGCAAAAGCTAAGTAGAGGTCAAAAAATACATAGTTTGAGTACTCCATGCATGAACCGGCACATGGACATGAAGCATAAGTTGCAGTGGGAAGCTCACTGTGCTACAATGCGGCCTAGCCGGCCGGGCCAACCACCGTCGGCCATATCTTGTGCATCCGCGGCCTCTCCATCCTCTGTGACTGGGGGGACAGCAGTCACACCTGTTTTGGGGCGCAGACCTGCCACCTCTTTACCCGCAACAGCCAGCATGATTGGCAGGTCGTCATTTTCTTTGGAGGTGGTAACACCAGCTGGTGTTGAGCGCTGTCCGACATCGATAGCACCACCTTTGGATCAAGGCAACCTAACATGTCCGCCTGCATCTTCCTCACAGACCGGCAGTTTGCCGGGGACACCCTTATCAACCCCGTCTAAGCACAATAGCCAGCCCTCGGTCCCTCAGATGTGGACAAGTAAAAGACCATTTCCTCCTAGCCATGAGAAAGCAAAGAGGTTGAATTTCACCATCTGCAAGCTCTTGGCTACAGAAATGCTGCCTTTCCGCCTGGTGGACACAGAGGATTATTGAGACCTTATGTCAGTCGCAGTGCCCCAGTTCCAGATGCCCAGTCGGCACTACTTCTCAAAGAAAGGTGTGCCTGCGCTCCACCAGCATGTCACACACAACATCACCGCTTCTTTGAGAAACTCTGTGTGTGACAGGGTGCATTTCACCACAGACACTTGGACGAGTAGGCATGGACAGGGGCGTTACATACCGCTGACTGGGCACTGGGTAACTATGGTGACAGCAGGACAAGGGGCTGCTGTCCAAGTCTTGCCGTCCCCACGAGTTGTGCGTCAATCCTCTTTATCTCAAAGTTCCTCCACTGCTTCTGCCTCCTCAACCTCCTCTCGGTCCTCCACTTGCACCCAAGGCCTGTCTGGTCATGCCACAAACTTTCTAACTGCGCAGAAGGGATCCTGCACACCTCCTTACTATGCTGGCAGTAGGGCTCAACGGCATCAGGCGGTTTTTACTTTGAAATGTCTGTGAAATGTCAGTCACACAGCTGAGGAGTTGTGGTCAGCTCTGGATAACCAATTTCATGAATGGTTGTCTCCACTGGACCTGAAACCAGGAAAGGCCGTGTGCGACAATGCTGCAAACCTGGGTACGGCCCTTCGCCGGGGCAATGTCACACATGTGCCTTGTATGGCTCACGTGTTGAACCTGGTTGTCCAGCAATTTTTAGCCCACTATCCCGGACTAGATGGCCTTGTGCAGAGGGCACGGTCGCTGTGTGCTCACTTCCGCCGTTCGCATCCCGCAGCTCAGCGACTTACATCTCTACAGAAGTCGTTGGGCCTGCCACTTCACCAGCTAAAATGCGATGTGCCAACCCGGTGGAATTCAACTCTGCACATGTTGCAGCGACTGTGGCAGCACCGACAAGCCCTGGTGCAATATGTTCTGACGTGTAGCATGGGCCAACGAGATCCAGAAGTGGGGCAAATCACGCTGGAGGAGTGGTCTCAGATCAGGGACCTATGCACCCTTCTGCACAGTTTTGAAATGGCGACGAAGATGTTTAGTGCCGACGATGCCATTATCAGCATGACTATTCCGGTGATTTACATGCTGGAGCACATGTTAAACAGAATTCGGAGTCAGGTGGTGGCACAAGAGGAGGTGGAGCAAGTAGAGGAGGAGGAGTTGTATGCGGAAGGGCTAACATCAGCAATGTCCAGACGGTCGGCAGCACCAAGGCGGCAGGCATGTGAGGGTGGGGGAGATGGTTTTACCAGGGAGCATGGTAGCAGCCAAACTAGTGAGGAAGGTGCAGGAGCCCAGGAAGAAGTGGAGGACGAACTGATGGAAGACTCATCAGATGAGGGAGACCTTGATCACATTTCTGTTGTGCGAGGTTGGGGGGAGAGGACAGAGGAAGGAAGCATGATTGTTACCTCGCCACCAACACAACAGGGACTTGGTGCTCTTGGATGCGCAACACACATGAGTGCTTTCTTGCTGCACTACCTGCAACATGACCCTCGAATTGTGAGAATTAGAAATAATCCTGACTACTGGGTTGCCACACTGTTAGATCCCCGGTACAAAAGTAAATTTGCAGAAAATATTCCTGCCATAGAAAGGGATGCACGCATGCAGGAGTATCAGCAGAGACTGTTGCAGAATCTTACATGTGCTTTTCCACAAAACACCAGTGGTGCACGTACTGAATCTCACAGTTTCAACTTGCCAACCGTGGGACCGTCGAGTGTTCAGCACTCAAACCATAACAGAAACACAGTATCTGCTGGTAACATCAATTTTGCGGAATCATTTCACCACTTTTTTAGCCCATCCTTTGCAAGGCCACAGGAGACAAGAAGTCTGACACATAGTCAACGCCTAGAGACGATGGTACAGGAGTATCTCCAAGTAAACATTGAAGCCATGACTGTGTCACTGGACCCTTGCTCTTTTTGGGCTTCCAATCTGGATAAATGGCCGGAGCTAGCCACTTATGCCTTGGAGATCTTGTCATGCCCCGCAGCCAGCGTTCTGTCTGAACGTGTGTTCAGCGCTGCTGGTGGTGTGCTGACAGATAAGCGCACGCGGCTCTACACTGATAATGTAGACAGACTCACGTTTATAAAGATGAACAAATCATGGATCCAAAACGACTTTTCTACCCCTGTGTCATCCTGGGGAGAGTAAAAGCTTGATGACTGGTTAAAATCACCTCACCAACCATTTTAAGCTTTCAAATTACTAATCATGTTTATCTGTATCTTGGCTGGAAAATTATTTAGGCTTTGTTGCAGTGTTCAGTACTGATTCTATTAGGCCATCTATACCAAGCTCCACCAGATTTAAAATTACTAATCATGTTTATCTGTATCTTGACTGGAAAATAATTTGGGCTTTGTAGCATTGTGCAGTACTGATTCTATTAGGCCATCTATACTAAGCTCCACCAGATTTAAAATTACTAATCATGTTTATCTGTATCTTGGCTGGAAAATAATTTGGGCTTTGTAGCAGTGTGCAGTACTGATTCTATTAGGCCATCTATACTAAGCTCCACCAGATTTAAAATTAATAATAATTTTTAGCTGCATCTAGCCCGGAAAATAATTTTGGGGCTCCGAGATGCGCAAGACACATAAGTGCCTTCTTGCTGCACTACCTGCAACATGACCCTCAGATTGTCAGAATTCGAAGTAATCCTGACTACTGGGTTGCCACACTCTTAGATCCCCCACACTCTTCGATCAACCTTTTCATTTTAATAAAGACCAAAAAAATGGTCATTTTTGAAATTATAAGCATTAGCAGGTTATTAGAAACTGAAATCAAACAGTTTTCAACTCAAAACTTTATTCTAGGTGATGTTACATTTGCACATAGGACCCCTTGTTCGAAAGGAGCTTCTGAACTCTCTCGTCCATTGAATTTGTCAGGTTTTGGATGGTTTCTGCTTCAATTGTTTTGCATGAGGACAGAATACCCTCCCAGAGCTGTTGCTTAGATGTGAACTGCCTCCCGCCATCATAGACACTCCTTTTGATGATGCTCCAGAGGTTCTGAATGGGGTAGAGGTCAGGGGAGCATGGGGGTCACACCATAAGTTTGTCCCCTTTTATGCCCATATCAGCCAGAGATGCAGATGTGTTATGTGCAGCATGAGACGGTGCATTATCATGCATAAAAATGATCTTGCTGTGGAATACACGGTTCTTCTTCTTGAACCATGGCAGGAAGTGCTGTTTGAGAAACTCCACATTCATTATGGAGTTCATCTTTACCCCTTCAGGGATCCTAAAGGGGCCGACAATCTCTCTCCCCATGATTCCAGCCCAAAACATTACTCCACCTCCTCCTTTTTGGTGCTGTAGCCGTGTTTGCGTGGGGTGTCCATCAACCAGCCATCCTCCACTCCATCCATCTGGACCATCGAGCGTTGCACGGCACTCATCCGTGAACAAAACAGTTTTGAAATCAGTCTTCATGTAATGTTTGGCCCACTGGAGCCATTTCTGCTTGCGTGAAGTGGATAGAGGAGGTCGACAGGATGGCGTATGCACAGCTGCAAACCTCTGAAGGACCCTGCATCTTGTTGTTCGGGGGACGTTGGAGGCAACAGCAGCTTCAAAAACTTGTCTGCTGCTATGACAAGGCTTTTTTGCCGCTGCTATTTTAACCTGACGTAATTGCCTGTGGGAAAGAGTCCTCAATTTGCACTTATCAGCACGCACACGTGTGTACTGTTAATCAGCTACATAATTCTTGATTGCCAAGACACTACATCCTGATCATCGCACAATGTTGATTGTAGTCATGCCTTGACCTAAACACTCCACAATTTGTTGCTTCTCAGCAGCCGACACATCCTTTTTCTTTCCCATTTTGGCAGAAAATGTAGGCTGCTTAATAATGTGGGACAGCCTTCTTAAGTAGTCTTGCCTTTCATTGGACACACCTGCCAAACTAATTAGCACAGGTGTCTGCAATTGCTTACAGTGATATAAAGAGCCCTGACACACATCACCATCAATGAGTTTAACTGACAAACAAACAAATTCTTCCCTTATCACTCCTAAACACTTTTTGCATAATAATTTGGAACACAGTGTACATGTGCTTTTCCACAAAACACCAGTGGTTCACATAGTGAATCTTACAGTTCTAACTTGCCAACCGTGGTCTGTATGGAGTTGTTCAATAAAGGGCCCAAAATTAAGATAACATAGATGGGAGAGGTCTCTATGAATAGGTATTCCTAAGTATTTGATACCCTGTGAGGGCCAGGCAAAGGGAAAGTTGGACTGGATGGAATCCTGTATGGATTTGGGGAGGGAGACATCGAGGGCCTCAGACTTCGCTGCATTGATTTTAAAATTTGACCATGTAACAAAGTGTTCTATTTCAGCCATAACAGCAGGGATGGATATATGTGATTGAGTGATATATACTAGGACATCATCAGCAAATAGAGAGCACTTGTACTCGGTGCCTCCCACCTCAATCCACCTAATATTGGGGTTATGGCGAATTGATGAGAGCAGGTGCTCCATCACTAGAATGTATAAGAGAGGGGACAGAGGACATCCCTGCCTTGTCCCATTGGTGATTATGAAAGGTGATGAAAATGTTCTGACGCGCCCCCTGGCCCTTGGGACACCCGGAGCCGGACCCTTTTTGGTGGATGCTGGTGGTTGTAGTCTCCGTGGCGGCAACCCGGTTCCGTGGCTCAGGGCGGTCAAACCAGTGGCGGAACTATTTATGCGGTTTTGATGTTTAAATGTCCGACTACGCCACCCGTGGATTGCGGTCAGAGTGAACCGCTGCTGCAGGGCAGACTGCTGAGGATGGAGTTGTGGGTGCAGCAGAGCGTAGCATAACTCCCCATGGGAGGAGTATAGCCTCAGGGCAGTGTATGCGGAGGATGGGTGTGATGGTGCAGGGCAGCAGCAGTAACGACACGGAGTCAGTGATGCAGTCCAGGGCCTTTACTCACAGTTCTTATTACCCAGACCACGTCTGCAGGTAACGGCTGCCCACGTCGTACTGTGCTCACCAGGTGAGGGGCTCAGACAACTCCCAGATAACTTTGGAGCGCTTCACAGGACCCCATTTGTGTGTCCTTTGTCTGGCCTTTCTTACAAACCCTTCTGTCCGGCTGACTCGGGCCTTCTCTTGTTAAACTTGGCGCCAGTTTCCCTGACCTTATGTGGTGCCTTCCTAGCACCACATAAAATGTCACAGCCTCCGGTTTCTAGCTGAGGGTCGTTTCCCGCCTACACTAGTTTCGGGGACCGGTCTCCCCCTTTGGCCTGACCCAAAGGGGGAGACCCGTCCGCACCCCTGGGATCCCTTCGTTCCTCATTCCTAGAGCCTTCTCCGCTCCTCTTCCTTCCTTCTCCCTCTTCCAGGCCTGGGCCTCTGTTACTAGGCCCGCCTCCAGAGCAGAGCTCATGCAGAGCCCCTGCTCCCTGTCACTTCTGCTCAGACTTCTCTGCACTGAACTAAGATGGTGCCCACCTTTTATACTCCCTTCTCAATGCACCCAGGAACTGCTTCCTCCCTGCTCCTGCACTACAGGGTTCCCCTTCCTCAGTGTTCCCTCCCCCCACTCCAGCCAGGGACAGGGACTGTCGTGCCCATCTCAGGGGCATATTGGTCGCCCTGCCCCACAGCAATGTGGTGTAATGCATGCAGGTGTCGGGTCCTGATCCACACTCCATCCTTACCTGAGAGTGAGATATCACACCTCTGGGTGAGGTGCAATACCTCTGTAGCAACCGAGCCCTCAGGGTGCTACAGTTCCATTCATCTTCAGCCTAGGTGACGTATTGCGATACAGGGCCGTGATTTTGGCTATAAAAGGGTCCCCTAGACCCCTACCCCAAACTTTTTAAGAGAATAATATATGGCGTGCCAGGAGACTCTATGGAATGCTTTCTCAGCATCCAACGAGAGTATCTAATTACAAATTTTTAACTGCATCTAGCCCAGGAAATACTTTGTGCCTAGTAGCAGTGTCTGCTAGTCAGTGGATTATCCCGGCTGTTAAGCAAGCTACACCACCTGTAGTTTGGACACAATTTTTTCAAAAGAAATGCTTCGGGACCACGGGATACTCAGTGAAGAGCATCAGGAGGCACCCCAAGGCATAGGGGCTGGGACTGGCAGTAGGATGCCTTGCGGTGGACAGCCGAGCTCGATCCTTATAAAAGCTTTTTAACTGCAGCAGCTTTAGTGGATGCTACTGGAGCTGGAAATAGCGGGTGCTGGCATGAGACTTGCCCTCCAATAGATCCTTGTAAATGGATTTAAAGTGTATTCATTCAAATTAGAGAGACAATTTAAATTAAAAAGCTTAGAGCTGCCTCCACCACAGGGGGGCTCGCTCGACCCACCAGCGGAGAGGCACCAGTATTGGGAGAGGGGGGCTGGCCGTCAGGGTTCACCGCGGCTCTGGCACAAACCCGGCGACACGGAGGTGGCACTGGCAGGAGCGGACTGGCCGTGTCGGCTTCTCACTTTTTGGATTTTAGAAGGGCATGACATATATATCTGTGTCTCCCCCTCCTTTTACTCCTCCACCTCTTTTCTTTTCGCATGACTATATGTACTTGTCACTTTTCCATGTGTTAGTTATGTCTTCTGAGCAGTTTGTCAGCTTTTGGACACCTTTGAAGGTGTTTTCTATGTGTTTCTATGTGTTTTTGTTTGCCTGCCAATGGTTTTAACGGTGTTCGAAGGTGTTCGACGAACAGAACCGAACTCAAACACTACGGGGGTGGCTCAACACTAGTGCTGAGATAATCTTATAAATGTGCACCATCTATGTACTGTGTAATGACTGTGTCTGACCGTACAGGAAGATGGTCTGATCATACCACATCTCTTGGCCAGAGGAGGAACCAAAATAGTGTTTCTGCTAGGTCTTCAACATTCTGAGGTCATCATAAATGAAGTCATACAGTATAAACTCAGTGTCAGCCGCAGCCCCTACTTCACTTGCTTGATTTATGATGAGCTCGGGGGACGGGAGACACAGCAGAAACACTTGCTCATGTTATAAAACAGCCAGTGTAATATTTTACCTTATACTGCTGCAAACCATTGCGATGTCATCTGTATAATCACTTATTTTTCCTACCCAGGACTAGGAATTGTGGTAAATGCAAAAAATGTCCCAGCATAGTGAGACACAGTCATTACTCAGTACATAGCAGGGACACATTTATAGGATCATCTCAGCGCAGAAACATTTTTATAACACATCCAATTGTGGAGATTTTTATTATTCAAAGATCTATTGATTAAAATGGACTTTGTTCATGGGACAACCCCTTTAAGTACTCACTTGCTATATTTCTAACAGTAAATGAATGGTTAAGAATTTCCAAAGGATCCAATCATATTTCCAATAACATTGTAAAGAACTGCTGATTCAGGCTATAATCAAACACAAACCATCTATTTTTAAGAATATTCATGTGGCCATGCCAAAATAGTTAGCTTCTAATGAACATTATACTGTGTGAGTTTGCAACAAACTATCTGGCACGCAGAGACCATCTGGAATACATATTTTGCTGAAAGGCTATGGCTCTTTCTTAAGTAAAAGCCTCATATCAGCTTTCAAGCTTCAGTACAAAGAGGACATTGATTTGGGAACAAACCTGAGCTCAGCTTTCGTAATATTTGCCCTGTAGCATATTTTGTGAAATAATATAATCTGATTTTGAAATGCTCTATATAATTTATTCATTTTTCTCCTTTTTCTTATCAAGAGTTTGGAAGAAATTTGTTCCACAGATAATTTTCTGATTGTTTAATATTTTTTTGATTTATGCCGCAGAATCATAGAACTAACTATTACAGTGCCCCCTAGTTTCATGTAGATCATTGTGAAGAACAGAATACATGAAAACATAATTATGAATATAATCAATATTCCTTTATACATAGAAAGAAATCAGCCTTAAAGCCATTGGGAATGGCACCAATGTCATCTCTAGGCAATCCTTGGCAGTCAACAAATACTTTCTTTGATTTGACTTTGGGGAATTAAATGAGACATAATAAGCAGGAGATAAGTGCTTCTGAAGATACAAATATTCTAGTATGCGGAGCTTCGACACCTGCTGTAAAAGTGGAGCTTGTATATTCATAAAGCTGACGTGTTCATGGGCAGCCAAGAATGGTTTATGTGATTGAAGAAAAAATTAGCAAGTAAATTTAACAGTTGTTAGAATTAACATAAAATCTCAGACTCTACAGAAAATGATTGCAGCTCTTTGTAAACATATAATATGTATGTTTTTATTAGTGTACCCATTTTTCTGTCATAATCATTTTAAAGGGTTTACCGGTTTAGAAAAACTATATATGCCATAATAGGATATACGGTAGTAGAGGGAGTAGTCTCTCATTTGAGACCTCTATCCTTTGACCAAAGTAAAGTGCAAGTACATGAAAATCTTTCTGTGGAGGATCTAGGCTTGTCAATTACTTCTATCAATTTTAGCGGGAATCGTGTAAAGTTTTATTGTTGTAGATTGCTGCCAGGTAGATTTGGTGATTATTTTTAGAAAATACATCTAGCTAAGTGGGTTTGCGGAAAGCAAAGTTGCATTGTTGCTTCCTAAATGCAACTTTCCACATAGTTGTAACTAAAAAAATCTAACATTTCTCTGCTACAGAGTTTAAGTCCTTTATTTTGCTGAGTGATCTATAAAAAAAAAGATACTGATCCATCAGAGATCTCACTCCTGATTGCTCTTTGCCAGTCTTATTGAGCCAACAGGCTATAGATTAGAAGGAACGCCAATAGAGAGCAAATAAGTACAATATTAGAACTGATACAAGAACGCAAGTAACAATCGCACCCTAGATGCACACAGACCTCACATCCAGCCTATATTACTGCAAGTGACACTCTCACAAGAGATGAATCTAAAATTTGTATTAGGCTGCAAACTGCATATCAGGGGGAAAATGAATGAAAGAATAAAGATTGCAGACTGAAACTTAGTGTAATTTTATTAACTAAATTAAGCTAAAAATCTTTTTTCCATGTCAAAGGTGTCTATACCCTTTAATACTATTAGGATATGAATAAACATGTGCAAAGCATTGTGAAAATAATTTGCTGTGAATATATCCCATCTTTTTTCACTTCTTTTAACCACTTCAGCCTTTGAAAGCGGCTAAATGAAGTGACCTAATCTTTCTTAATGTATGAAATAATTTTAAAAAAGTCATCGGCAATGCTGCCACGAAAGACACGGGAAACATTAAAGAAGACATTTCAAGAACAACACTACTGCGTTTTCCTGACACGTCTTCTGCTTCAAATAAGATTTAGATTCACTGTGTCTAAAAGATGCAATGTGCACATACCCTAAAGGCCACATTCACATGTTCAGTATTTGGTCAGTATTTTACATCAGTGTTTGTAAGTCAAAACCAGGAGTGAAATAATCAGAGGAAAAGGACAATGGAAACAAGTCACCATTTCTGTATTTTTCACCCACTCCTGGTCTTGACTTACAAATACTGATGTAAAATACTGACCAAATACTGAACATGTAAACGTGGCCTCGGAGTGCATTCAGAAATTACTGAATTGTCAGATTCCAGACTGAAAATCGACAAAAATTTTCAGTATTGAGTGTTATCCATATGTACTGTTAACTATTAGCACAAAATATGCATTATAGCTTTATTGGTCTCTATGGCAAAAATACAGATTTATTATTTTTCTGTATAAGTCCTAATTTTGTGTATGTCTCTAATCAAATGCATTTTCACTTACCTTTAATAATAAAGTTAATTAGCATAAAAATAATCAGAACTAACATCTCTGGTTTAAAAAAATGAAGGAATCTGTAATTAGGTTAACAAGCTAAAATTATTAACATAAAAGTATAATAATAATAATAACAATAATAATAAGCAGAATGGAAAGCAGGGGTAGGGTGGTAAACAGAAATGACAAAGGAGATGTAGGGCCGTACAAAACTGTGGAGAGCTTTGTGGGTGAAAGTGAAAAGTTTATGTGTTACTCTGTAGCAGATGGGTAAACAGTGCAATAACTGGCACAGGGGGAGGCATCAGTGTAGCAGCTACACAGAAATATTACCCTGGTTGCTACATTTAGGATAGATTAGAAAGAGGTGAATTTAGTAAGAGGGAGACCATTTGGCAGAAAGCTGCGGTAGTCCAGAGTGAATAAGAGCAACAGTAAGACTTTTTGCAGTTTCACTAGTAAGTAAAGGAGACATGAGTGAATGAGTTAGTGGATGAAGGAAGTGAATGAAAGATCTCTGTCAAATATAACCATATGAAAAACAGGCATGCAACTTGGGGGTTTTGGTAGAACCACACACAGAAATGGAAATGAAAGGTTTAGATTAATAGAGGGAGGAAATATAGTTTTTGAAATAATCAGCTTCAGATAGAGGGAGAATATGATCATAGAGACAGCAAATAGACAATCAGGAGATGATGTGTATAATCTGCTGATGAGTATATTCTGTGTATATGTGGTTAGATAGGTGGGACCATGGTATTTGGCTAGTCTTGGGCATGAATAATAAGGCTATGTGCCCACGATGCAGAATTCAAGCCGATTTATCCTGAGAGTTTCTGCCTCTCCCTGGCAGAAAAAATGCATGCGGGTTTTTCATGCATTTTTTCTGCCAGGGAGAAGCGTTTTTTAAGCGTTTTTGCATGCATTTCCGCATGCGTTTTTTCAAGCGCTTTTCAAGCGATTTTGAGCATCACTTGGAAAAGTGTTTGACAAGTTGGTCACACAATATAAATCCATGCAACTGGCATGGATTTATATTGTGTGACCAACTGATGCTGCTTTAAATGCAGCATGAATAGTAAAAAAAAGAATTAAAACGTAAAAAATAAAGAATAAACATTATACTTACCTCTCCGGTGGCCACCAGTCTCCTCTCCGGTGGCGTGCTCTGTCATCGGTGTCCCGCGGTGTTCTGAAAGGACCTGCGTTGACATCATTTAGTCAGCTGACAGGTCACGCGACCTCCGACGTCAGCGGTCGCGTGACCATCACATGACTAAATGATGTCACCGCAGATCCTTTGAGAACACTGCGGGACGCCGAGGACAGAGGACGCCACCAGGGGCCACTGGAGAGGTAAGTATAATGTTTATTTTTTACGTTTTAATTCTCTTTTTTTACTAATGGTACCCGGGTCTGGAGGAGAGTCTCCTCTTCTCCAGACCCGGGTACCATCCGCGCATTGAACCGCATAACATCCGCACGCATACATGTATACATGCGGATGTTATGCGGTTCAATTTAAGTCAATGGCGGTGATTTCGCGGCGATTATGCACAAGAAATGGTTGTGCTGCAGATTTTTCCCCAATGATAATCCACAGCGACATATGAAGAGTAGTGCCTCATGAACCCTTTCCTACATTTCATTCAAGGAGCAGATAGTTGTTCTAATAGCACAGAACGCATACCTCGTTACATTCTTTTGTACATAAGTGTCATAGTTATATTATAAATGTTTGATATTTGCATACAGGACAGCTTACATCAGGAGTCTAGAACACGCAGCCCGTGAGGCTGCTTTAAGCGGCCCGCAGGCACCATAGACCCCTTGACCATTGCGGCCAGGTCGAGGGGTCCGCCGATGGCAGCGCTCTATTTTGGTTGAATGTAACATAGTAACATAGGTTGAATAAAGACCTAGGTCCATCCAGTTCAACCTTTTCCCCCCATTTGTACTCCCTACAATAACATGCTAACTTATTGGGACTAGGCCTCGCAAGTGTATTATTACTAGTGTTGAGCAAGCAATGCTAAAATGCTCGGGTGCTCGAAGCTCGGGCCGAGCTCGCCATGATACTCGGGTGCTAGACCCGAGCAACGAGCCCAATGTTAGTCTATGGGAGACCCGAGCATTTTTGTGGCGGGACCCCCGGCAGTCTGTAGAAAGTCTAAAAAGTGCCCAAAACGATAGTGACAGTGCTCAAAAGACATGGGGACAGCTTGGGCATCGCCCCAGGAAGCATTTCTGACCACCAGGTCACTGCTGTCAACAACATGGTCAGAGGTATTAAGCCACTTTTACGGACTCACAATAAAACGTTCAAAAAAGAAACTGAAACGGTTTTCCTGTGAAATATGTTAAGGAACTTCCTTTCCAGGGTAAGGACTTGTGTATAAGGTAAAATAAATAACCAAAAGCAAAAATACTCCTCCACACCTTGGGCTATGTTCACAAGTAGCATTTTTTATGCGTTTTTGCACTTTTGTATTGGTTTCAACCGTGACAAATGCATTCACCAGGAAAGGTCATTTTAACATTTTACAATCTTATCTGGCCATGTGCTGTGTGACACATGCATACTGTGCTGAAAAGACATGAGAACAGCATTGGGAAGACCCCTGGAAGCATCTCTGACACCCAGGTCACTGCCTAAAAGTGTGCCCATCAGAAGTGATCCTTGCCGCATCAGAAGATGCAGTCTTGCAACTCTCCCCATGCAAGTCCTTGTCCCAGGGCAGTGTTCAATTGTACCTCCCCCATTCCTTGCATTGCAAGCGCAAGAATGCAGCCTGCCACCCACCCCCAGGCTGCAATACCATACTGCTAGCTTGCTTGCACTTGAAATTGGGCTTTTTAGGCATGTGGAGGTGGAATCTGGCCACCACGCCATGGCTGCGTCGGCAGCCTGGTATCCATACTCAGTCCCCAGCCACCCGGCGGCCGGGTATCCACTCTCGGTCCCCAGCCACCAGGTGATGGCCGGGTGTCCATACTCGGTCCCCAGCCACCCCGCAGCCGGGTGTCCACACACGGTCCCCAGCTGCCTGGGGGCGGCCGGGTGTCCATAAACGGTCCCCAGCCGCCCCTATTTCTCCTGTCAACTTTCCCCCCACACACTTTTCTTAGCCCGGCCTGCTTTAGGGCAGCATTGGACGAGCCCACCAGAGAACAAGACTCCTCCGGTGGGCCCTGGCTTCTCCATCAGGGAAGTTGAGAGTGTCAAGGTGAGTAGCATGATGTTGATAGAAGTTAGCATCTGCTTTGTTTTGTTGGAATGCAAGCATAAGCCTGCAGCCTGCCACTCACCCACCCCCAGGCTGCAATACCATACTGCTAGCTTGCTTGCATTTCAAATTTGGCCTTTTAGGCATGTGGAGGCGCAATCTAGCCACCACGTCATGGCTGTGTCGGCAGCCTGCTATCCATACTCAGTCCCCAGCCTCCCGGCGGCCATGTGTCCACGCTCGGTCCCCAGCCGCCAGGGGGCGGCTGGGTGTCCATATTCGGTCACCAGCCGCCCCGCGGCCGGGTGTCCACACACCGTCCCCAGCCGCCTGGGGGCGGCCGAGTGTCCATAAATGGTCCCCAGCCGCCCCTATTTGAAGGACAGCCTAACCACAAACACGTGGCCAAGTGAATGTGGCCAGGGATGGTCCATCTCACGCCTTCACACTGGGTTAATATTGTGGAAGCCGGGACACAGTTGGACACTGGGATGCAACACGTCCTCCAGACATAGAGGATTGCGGCTCATGGGTCAATCAGGCTTCAACACAAAGTTCAAAAGGTAGACAGCAGCAGTGGTCGGCCTCCTACACAATGAGTAAATTATTCATGATCATGAGGCCATCCATCTCCTTTGCTTTCTGTTCCTTGGAATGCAAGCACATGTATGTAGTAGCGGCTAGGCCTGAGGTGGTCAGCGTTTTGGCACATATCCTACCTCCTCCGAGGATTGCTGGATGTTTTCCTGCTACTATCCCAGTTCTATGACTCCCGTTAAAACAAAGCTTCAGGTGATGAATGATGGATGAGGTGGTGGCAAAGGAGAAAGAGCAGGAGGAACAGGGACCATTCACATCAATATCAGGCCACTCAACCACACATGTCTTGTAGGATATGTTTCTGTACCAAAAGGAGCGGTTCGGCTACACAGTTATAGGGCATAGAGTGAGTACAATACCTACCAAAAATTTCGAGGCATTCCAATGCCCCTTGGAAGTGACATGGAGGTCAGAGGGCCTTAACTAAACTGTTTTTTCCATTTATAGCAACTGGGTCTCCTGTGCACTGTTGGCCTAAGCAGTGAATGGAAGGCTTTCCAAAAATTATGATGAACTGCAATGGCCCTTGAAACAGACGTGGATTACAGCATACTAAAAAACTTCTACCCAATATTGGGGAGTGGGTCTCCCTTAGTGTTCGCCTTTTCATTGAAAAGCAAAAGCTGACTAAAATTAGGAGGAAATGCAATGCCCGTTGAAAGAGTCATGGAGGTTAGAGTTAATTAAAAACAACATTTCAATGCCCCTTGGAAGAGCTGTGGAGTTCAGAATGGTTTAAGAAGATGGTTTTAATGCCCCTTCGAAGAGACGTGGAGGTCACAGTAGCTTACCAAGATGGTTTTAATGCCCCTTGGAAGAGACGTGGAGGTCGCAGTAGCTAACAAGACGGTTTTAATGCCCCTTGGAAGAGACGTGGAGGTCGCAGTAGCTTAACAAGATGGTTTTAATACCCCTTGGAAGAGACGTGGAGGTCGCAGTAGCTTAACAAGACAATTTTAATGCCCCTTGGAAGAGACGTGGAGGTCGCAGTAGCCTAACAAGACGGATTTAATGCCCCTTGGAAGAGACATGGAGGTTGCAGTAGCTTAGCAAGATGGTTTTAATGCCCCTTCGAAGAGATGTGGAGGTCGCAGTATCTTAACAAGATGGTTTTAATGCCCCTTGCAAAAGTGGTGGAGGTCGCAATACCTTAACAAGACGGTTTTAATGCCGCTTGGAAAAGTGGTGGAGGTCGCAGTAGCTTAAAAAGACGGTTTTATTGCCCCTTGGAAGAGACGTGGAGGTCGCAGTAGCTTAACAAGATGGTTTTAATGCCCCTTGGAAGAGACGTGTAAGTCGCAGTAGCTTAACAAGATGGTTTTAATGCCCCTTGGAAGAGACGTGGAGGTCACAGTAGCTTAACAAGACGGTTTTAATGCCCCATGGAAGACATGCAGACATGCAGTACAGCATCATAAAAACATTATTCCCATTATTGGGGAGTGGGTCTCCCGCAGTCTTTGCCTATGACTTCCAAGCAAAAGCTGCCAAAAATTAGGAGGGAGGAACTTGCAATGCTGGCAACACGGACCAAGGTCACCCTGGTGGTATAGTGGTGGTGGAGGCTGAGAATAAGGAGAAGAGCAAAATACAGCCAAAATGAGGAAGCGCATACCCATGTGTGGGTGTGAACCGGTGCATGGGAATACACTTCCCGAAATAACACAGTGGATTTGACTTTATGTTACTCTGCTGTCATTTGGTGGTGATGAGAAGTCTGGCCCAATCCAGCCCTTGTTCATTTTGATAAGGGTCAGCTTGTCAGCATTGTCAGTTGACAGGCGAGTGCGCTTATCAGTTATAATTCCCCCAGCGGCACTAAAAACACGCTCCAATAACACGCTAGCGGCAGGGCAGGCCAGGACCTCCAAGGCATACAGAGCGAGTTCATTCCAAGTGTCCAGCTTGGATACCCAATAATTAAAAGGCACAGAGGAATCACGGAGGATGCTGTTATGGTCGGCAAGGTACTCCCTCACCATCTTTTGAAACTTTCCACTCCTTAAGAGAGTACCCCACGCCTCAGGGCCTGTAAGCTGGGTGGGTCTCAGAAAACTGTCCCAGAATGTTGACAGTGTTCCCCTGCCTCTGCTGGATTGGACTTGCATCTCTCTTGCTGTACACATTGGTTGGTCAACGAACTGTGACCTCTGCCGCTAGCGTGTTCAGATGGGAATTTTTTTAACAGTTCTGCAGCAAGGGCCTTCTAGTACTGCCGCATTTTTGTAGACTTCTCCACCTCAGGAATAAGAGAGTGAAAGTTCTCCTTGTAGCGGGGGTCTAAAAGTGTCACCAACCAGTAATGACTGTCACCCAACATTTTGACAACGCGAGGGTCATGGTTAAGGCAGCGTAACATAAAGTCAGCCATGCATGTCAGACTGGTAATGGGCAAGACTTCCGTGTCCTTACCAAGATGACTACTGACCATGCTCTCCTCCTCCTTCTCCCCCCTGTCCTCAGGCCACCCACACTGAACCGACGGTATGACAGTTGTACAGGTACTACCGTCTACAGCGCATGATACCAGCTCCTGTTCTTCCTCCTCCTCCTCCTCTCCCTCATTGTCCCCCAATGCACGTTGGGATGAGATGAGGCTGGGCTGTGTGTAATCGCCCGCTTCGGCTTCTTGATCCATCTCATCATACTCTTGCTGCAATGCCTCCTCTTTAATTCTCTGCAGAGAATATTACAAAAGACAGACAAGTGGGATGCTGATGCTAATGATGGCGTCATCACCACTCACCATCTTGGTGGACTCCTCAAAGTTTGTCCGGATGGTACATATGGTAGACATTCAGGTCCACTCCTGAGGTCTTATGTGTGGAGTCTGACCTGAATATTGACGGCCTTGTTGCAGCTGGTCCTCCACAACTGCTCTATTCTGCTCACAAATCCTTTGCAACATGTGGAGGGTAGAGTTCCAACATGTGGGGACATCACACACCAGTCGGTGTGTCGGAAGCAGCAACACAGCAAGGGCGGCGGAAGCTGTAGCCGACTTGCGAAAATGAGCTGACAGGCGGCGTACTTTGACGAGCAGATCTGGCAACTCGGGGTACGATTTAAGAAACCGCTGAACCACGAGGTTAAGCACATGAGCCAGGCATGGTACGTTTGTGATCTCGCCTTGCCTCAGAGCCGCCACCAGGTTACGGCCATTGTCACACATGACCATGCCTGGATGTAGGTTCAGCGGTCTCAGCCACAGATCTGCCTGCTCTTTCACAGCTGGCTACAACTCAAAAGCAGTGTGAGGTTTATCACCTAAGCTTATGAGTTTCAGCACAACCTGTTGCCGCTTGGCTGAGGCAGTACTACAGTGCTTCCAGCTTGTAACTGATGTGGTGATATCTGAGATGGAGTCTGAACATGAGGAGGAGGATGAGGTGCAGGAACTGTACACTGTGGGTTCAATTCTGACTGACATAGGGCCCGCAATCCTCGGTATGGGGAGGATGTGTTCCGTCCCAAGGTCCGACTGGGTCCCGGCTTCCACTTTGTTTACCCAGTGTGCCATCAGGGAGATGTACCGTCCCTGGCCACAAGCACTTTTCCACGTGTCCGTTGTCAGGTGGACTCTCCCAGTAACTGCATTGTCGAGGGCACGGCAGATGTTTTGGGACACGTGCTTGTGTAGTGCGGGGATGGAACACCGGGCAAAATAGTGTCGGCTGGGGACGGAGTACCGAGGGACGGCCACCGCCATAAGGTTTGCGGAAGGATTCCGTCTCCACCAGCCTATAAGGCAGCACTTCCAACGCAAGCAGTCGTGAAACGTGCGAATTTAGGACTGTGGCATGTGGGGCGTTGGCTGCGAATTTGCGCTTTCGTTCAAAGCTCTGGGATATGGACAATTGAACGCTGCAGTGGGACGTGGATATTGATGCTGTTTCTTGAGAAACTGCCATAACAAATGAAGACTGAGAGGAGGGGGCATCTTTGCATGCAGTATGGACAGGGGTTGCCTTGCATGCACAACATGGGGTTCTATTACACGCACAACAGCGGAAGAAGCTGAGGTGACACCCGCTGACACTGGTCGTGGACCCTGGAGTTCGCCCCACAAAGTCGGGTGCTTTGCTGCCATGTGCCTGATCATGCTGGTGGTGGCCAGGCTGGTAGTTTTGTCACCCCTGCTGATGCTGGCATGGCAGGTGGTACAAATGGCCTTTTTGGGGCTATCAGCAGAGTCTTTAAAAAAATTGCCGACTCTGGAAGATCTACCGGTTGTACTGGCAACGTCCCTCGTGTTGGTGTTAAGGGGAACTTTTGCCCGCCTTCTGTGTGCGGCCTCCACACTGCTTCTTCCTGCCTGTTGGGGTACTCTGCTTGCCTCCCCCTGTGTCCTGCTGGCCTCGCTCTGCGTGTCCTCCTGCCATGTTGGGTCAGTTACTAGATCATCCACCACCTCCTCCTCTTCCACTTGTGCACCACGATCCTCCTCCTCACTTCGTGGCAATTGTGTCTCGTCATCGTCCACCTCTTGTGACAAATTGCCAGCGTCGACATCCTGTGGCCGTGGCTGTTCAAATATTTGGGCATCGCTACATGGGATCTCCTCTTCCACCACTTCAAGTGGAGCAGGCAAGGGGCAAAAATATGGAAATGGACCAGTGAACAGCTCTTCAGAGTGTCCAAGTGTGGGATCAGTTGCTGTCTGACGACACTCGGCATGGTGGGAGGAAGGAGCATCAGTGTGAGAAGGAGTATGCGGTCGAGACTCACGGCTACTAAGATTTGACCATGTGGAAGACAGACCGGAGGTGGTGGTGCTCAGGTAACTGGAAGTATTATCTGCTATCCAATTAATAAGCTGTTCACACTGATCAGTTCGCAATACTGGTGTTGTAGTGTGGTTCCCTAGTAATTCGGTCAAGAAGTGGGAGCGAGAAGATGTGGCTGTTGGTTGTGGCACATTTTCACCTTGGCCACGACCCCGTCCTCTACACGCACCATCACCAGAACGTCCAGTTCCACGTCCCTTGCCACGCACCTTGCCCATTGTAAATGAAGTAAAATAGCTTACACTCGCACTATCAATGGAAAAAGGGTAATAAAAACGAGATTATAACTGTGGAAGAGGAAAACCACAGTTCTATTATCTGGCCTACACCAGAATCTTTTAAACAGATATGTTTGTGACTGAATAGACAGGGAGACACTATTTTTTTTGTTTACGTAAAACAGGCAAATAGCTGGATAATACAGAGATTTGAACCGTGGAACTGCAAAACCACAGTTCTAATTTACTGGCGTATACCAGACTTTTTTTTAATAGATATATTTGGGGTTGAACAGTCAGCGACACACTCAAACTGTTTTTATTATGTAAAAAAGGCCCATAAGTGGATAATACAGAGATTTGAAACGTGGAACTGCAAAACCACAGTTATATTTTTCTGGCCTACACCAGAATCTTTCAAACAGATATATTTGTGTCTGAACAATCAGGGAGACACTATTACTGTTTTTATTTATGGAATAAATACCAAAAGCTGGATAATACAGAGATTTGAACCGTGGAACTGCAAAACCACAGTTATATTTTTCTGGCCTACACCAGAATCTTTCAAACAGATATATTTGTGTCTGAACAATCAGGGAGACACTATTACTGTTTTTCTTTAGGGAAAAAATGCCAAAAGCTGGATAATACAGAGATTTGAACCGTGGAACTGCAAAACCACAGTTATATTTTTCTGGCCTACACCAGACTCTTTTAAACAGATATATTGGTGTCTGACCAGTCAGAGAGACACTATTACAGGTTTTTTTACGGCAAAAAATGCCAAAAACAGGATAATACAGAGATTTGACCCGTGGAACTGCAAAACCACAGTTATATTTTTCTGGCCTACACCAGAATCTTTTAAACAGATATATTTGTGTCTGAACAATCAGGGAGACACTATTACTGTTTTTCTTTATGGAAAAAATGCCAAAAGCTGGATAATACAGAGATTTGAACCGTGGAACTGCAAAACCACAGTTATATTTTTCTGGCCTACACCAGAATCTTTCAAACAGATACATTTGTGTCTGAACCATCAGGGAGACACTATTACAGTTTTTCTTTACGGAAAAAATACCAAAAGCTGGATAATACAGAGATTTGAAACGTGGAACTGCAAAAGCACAGTTATATTTTTCTGGCCTACACCAGACTCTTTTAAACAGATATATTGGTGTCTGACCAGTCAAGGAGACAATATTACAGTTTTTTTTTACGGCAAAAAAAGCCAAAAACAGGATAATACAGAGATTTGACCCTTGGAACTGCAAAACCACAGTTATATTTTTCTGGCCTACCCCAGACTCTTTTAAACAGATATATTCGTGTCTGAACAGTCACAGACACACTCAATTTTGTTTAGGGGGGGGAATAACAAAAGGTTAATAAGACGCGTATTTGGACAGTCTGACTGAGGAAAAAAAAATACAGGATTTAGATGAAAAAAAAAAATTTTTTCCTGGCCCCTGAGTCCGGGGTGATAAGTCTAGCCATTTGACAAACTGGAGCACACAGGACTATAATGCAGCGTTTGCTGGTATAACCACTGCGTCTCCTATACAGCCTGCCTGCCTGCCTGCCTGATATCTGGAATGGAAATTATTCCTGAGAAGGACTATTTGTTTGATTTGGCAGGCTTTAGAGACTCTACACTAACTATTTTGGAGTATAAATCTCTCCCTAGCTCAGCAGCACTGACCCTACACTGTCTGATCCGGAGCGACTGTGCACAAGATGGCGGCGCCCGGTTTTAAATACTCGAGGTGACGCTGTGCGGCCAGCCAATCACTGTAATGCCCACAAACAGCATGGCTGTGGCATTACAGTGACTGGCTGGCAATCCCTGCATGTTCATTGGCTCTGTAAAGAGCACCAAACGTGCAGGGCAGAGACCTGAGCTCCCGCCCGAGTAACCCGGAAATGCTCAGTGCTCGCCGAACATCCCAAGTACTGAGATGCTGGGGCGAGTACCGAGCAGTGTCGAGCATGCTCGCTCAACACTAATTATTACCATTTTTATTATTGCTGCACTATTACAATTAAAAATGAACCCCTTTATAATTTTTTAATTAGTTTTATATTTTGCATTACTCTTGTGATTCTAATAATGATATTACTAAAATCCCTATGCATAAAGCTGTTGATCAAGATGAAGGCAAAAACCCCAGGACACATTCAGCCAATTTGCATCACAGGGAAAAATTCCTTCTTGACCCCGAGAAAAGGCGATCAGTCCTAGAACCCTGGATCAAACCTAATTATGATCCTAGTTATGTAATTACTATTATCGTATTAAATGTACTACTATAGGTGTAATATTTTGTCTAATTTAACTGTAGCCCACAATGTTTTGTGTATTGAGGAAATCGTCCAGCCCTTTTTTGAAAGCTGTTGTAGTGTCTGCCATTACTACCTCTTGTGGTAGGGAATTCCACAGTCTGACTGCTTTGACTGTAAAGAACCCTTTCCTGTCTAGGTAGCGGAATCGTCTTATGCCCCCAGGTCCCGAGTATAGTCTTTGGAAGGAATTAGTCATGTTCTAGTCCTTTGTACTGACCACACATGTATATGTAAATGAGATCTCCTCTGAGGCCTCGTTTTTCTTAACTAAACAGACTCAATTTTTTCAACCTCTCATCATATGAGAGGCCTTCGATCCCTTGTAATCATCTAGTTGCCCGCCTTTGAACTGACTCTAACTTCTGAATATCCTTTTTAAAATATGGAGCCCAAAACTGGATGCCATATTCCAGATGTGGCCTCACCAGTGATTTATAAAGGGGTAACAGTACATTGGGATCGCGGGATTTTATTTATCTTTTTATACATCTTTATTTATAAATCTTGTTTGCTTTTGCGGCTGCTGCTTGACATTGAGTACTGCTGCTCAGCTTACTTGTAACCAGAATACCTAAGTCCTTCTCCTGTTCTGTAGTCCTGGGTATACTCCCATTTAATTTGTATGCTGCAATAGGATTACTTTGTCCTAGATGCATTACTCTACATTTATCTACATTAAACCTCATCTGCCAAGTGTTTGCCATTTCAGTCATCTTATCGAGATTATTCTGCAATATAGTAATGTCAAGATCAGATTTTAATATCCTACATAGTTTGGTGTCGCCAGCAAAAAACTATACTTTGCTCTCAATCCCATCCCCAAGGTTATTAATAAAGAGGTTAAAAAGAATCGGTCCTAGCACAGATCCCTGCGGCACCCCACTGATGACTATATCCCATTTAGAGAACGTACCATTTATGGTACTCTTTGTTTCCTATCATTTAGCCAATTACTTACCCATCTGCATATAGTTCCCCAAGTCCTTGCTTCTGGAGCTTCAGTATAATGCTGCTATGTGATACAGTATCAAATGCCTTTGCAAAGTCCAGATGAATCACATCAGCCGCATTACCAACATCGAGATTTGCACTTACCTCCTCATAGAACCCCAATATGTTGGTTAGACACAACCTATTTTTCATGAATCTGTGCTGATTATCATTTATTATACTGTTCTCTGCGATATAGCTCTGTAGGTCATCTCTTATGATGCCCTCAAAAATTTTGCACACTACCGATGTCAGACTTACTGGACGGTAGTTACCTGGATCCACCTTTTTACCTTTCTTAAAAATCAGCATCCTTAGATGCAAATTCAATTGAAATGTATTACCATGCAGAGACAAGCTTTCTTCACAGGAATACCAATGCCAGCAGCCACCCAATCAGAGGCCAGCAGCTGACTTCAGTGCAGTGGCGTATTACGTCACTGTCATGCGCCGGCATCCCGATATCAGCTGCTGGCCTATGATTGGCCAGCGGCTGGCATAGGTATTGCTGTAAAGAAATCTTTTCTCTGCGCCACAATACATTTCATTTAAAGGTGTGTACAAGGATGCACAGTCAACTGAAATGAAGAGCTGCCGTCGGCGAACCCCTGGACCAGGCCACGATAGTCAATGGGTCTACGGTGCCTGCGGGCCGCATGTCCAGAAAAGAGGGCACAGAGGGAACGGAGGACAGGTGAAAAGAGTCTCTTTTTATTTGTATGTGAAGAATGGCACAATAGGCAACATTATTACAATATGGGGACTAGAATGGGGCATTGTTTCAAGATGAAGATGAGGATGGTCACATTACTACAAGAAGAGAACCAGGATGGGGCGTTATTACTAGTGTTGAGCCACCCCCGTAGTGTTCGAGTTCGGTTCGGTTCGTCGAACACCCGTGTGTTCGTCGAACTGTTCGTCGAACTGTTCGTCGAACACCTTCGAACACCGTTAAAACCAATGGCAGGCAAACAAAAACACATAGAAACACATAGAAAACACCTTCAAAGGTGTCCAAAAGCTGACAAACTGCTCAGAAGACACAACTAACACATGGAAAAGTGACAAGTACATATAGTCATGCGAAAAGAAAAGAGGTGGAGGAGTAAAAGGAGGGGGAGACACAGATATAGGCATGTCATGCCCTTCTAAAATCCAAAAAGTGAGAAGCCGAGACGGCCAGTCCGCTCCTGCCCGTGCCACCTCCGTGTCGCCGGGTTTGTGCCAGAGCCGCGGGGAACCCTGACGGCCAGCCCCCCTCTCCCAATACTGGTGCCTGTCCGCTGGTGGGTCGAGAGAGCCCCCCTGTGGTGGAGGAAGCTCTAAGCTTTTTAATTTAAATTGTCCCTCTAATTTGAATGAATACACTTTAAATCCATTTACAAGGATCTATTGGAGGGCAAGTCTCATGCCAGCAGCCGCGTAATTCCAGCTCCAGTAGCGTCCACTAAAGCTGCTGCAGTTAAAAAGCTTTTATAAGGATCGAGCTCGGCTGTCCACCGCAAGGCATCCTAGTGCCAGTCCCAGCCCCTATGCCTTGGGGTGCCTCCTGATGCTCTTCACTAAGTATCCCGTGGTCCCGAAGCATTTCCTTTGAAAAAATTAAGTGTCCAAACTACAGGTGGTGTAGCTTGCTTAACAGCCGGGATAATCCGCTGACTAGCAGACACTGCTACTAGGCACAAAGTATTTCCTGGGCTAGATGCAGTTAAAAATTTGTAATTAGATACTCTCGTTGGATGCTGAGAAAGCATTCCATAGAGTCTCTTGGCACGCCATATATGATTCTCTTAAAAAGCTTGGGGTAGGGGTCTAGGGGACCCTTTTATAGCCAAAATCACAGCCCTGTATCACAATACGTCACCTAGGCTGAAGATAAATGGAACTGTAGCACCGAGGGCTCGGTTGCTACAGACGTATTGCACCTCACCCAGAGGTGTGATATCTCACTCTCAGATAAGGATGGAGTGTGGATCAGGACCCGACACCTGCATGCATTACACCACATTGCCGTGGGGCAGGGCGACCAATATGCCCCTGAGATGGGCACGACAGTCCCTGTCCCTGGCTGGAGTGGGGGGAGGGAACACTGAGGAAGGGGAACCCTGCAGTGCAGGAGCAGGGAGGAAGCAGTTCCTGGGTGCATTGAGAAGGGAGTATAAAAGGTGGGCACCATCTTAGTTCAGTGCAGAGAAGTCTGAGCAGAAGTGGCAGGGAGCAGGGGCTCTGCATGAGCTCTGCTCCGGAGGCGGGCCTAGTAACAGAGGCCCAGGCCTGCAAGAGGGAGAAGGAAGGAAGAGGAGCGGAGAAGGCTCCAGGAATGAGGAATGAAGGGATCCCAGGGGTGCGGACGGGCGAGTCGCCACCGCACGCCCGAATCCACCTGCGTGGAGGGGTCAGGCCAAAGGGGGAGACCGGTCCCCGAACTAGTGGAGGCAGGAAACGACCCTCAGCTAGAAACCGGAGGCTCTGACATTTTATGTGGCGCAGCCCCTTGCTCCACCCGCTAGGAAGGCACCACATAGGGTCAGGGAAACTGGCGCCAAGTTTACCAAGAGGAGGCCCGAGGCAGCCGGACAGAAGTGTTGGTAAGAAAGGCCAGACAAAGGACACACAAAGGGGGTCCTGTGAAGCGCTCCAAAGTTATCTGGGAGTTGTCTGAGCCCCTCACCTGGTGAGCACAGTACGACGTGGGCAGCCGTTACCTGCAGACGTGGTCTGGATAATAAGAACTGTGAGTAAAGGCCCTGAACTGCATCACTGACTCCGTGTCGTTACTGCTGCTGCCCTGCACCATCACCCCCATCCTCCGCATACACTGCCCTGAGGCTATACTCCTCCCGTGGGGAGTTATGCTACGCTCTGCTGCACCCACAACACCAGCCTTAGCGGTCTGCCCTGTAGCGGCGGTTCACTCTGACCGCAATCCACGGGTGGCGTAGTCGGACATTTAAACATCAAAACCACATAAATAGTTCCGCCACTGGTTTGACCGCCCTGAGCCACGGAACCGGATCGCTGCCACGAAGACTACAACCACCAGCATCCACCAAAAAGGGTCCGGCTCCGGGTGTCCCAAGGCCCAGGGGGTGCGTCAGAACATTTTCATCACCTTTCACAATCACCAATGGGACAAGGCAGGGATGTCCTCTGTCCCCTCTCTTATACATCCTAGTGACGGAGCACCTGCTCTCATCAATTCGCCATAACCCCAATATTAGGTGGATTGAGGTGGGAGGCACCGAGTACAAGTGCTCTCTATTTGCTGATGATGTCCTAGTATATATCACTCAATCACATATATCCATCCCTGCTGTTATGGCTGAAATAGATCACTTTGTTACATGGTAAAATTTTAAAATCAATGCAGCGAAGTCTGAGGCCCTCGATGTCTCCCTCCCTAAATCCATATAGGATTCCATCCAGTCCAACTTTCCCTTTTCCTGGCCCTCACAGGGTATCAAATACTTAGGAATTCCTATTCATAGAGACCTCTCCCATCTATGTTATCTTAATTTTGGGCCCTTTATTGAACAATTCCATACAGACCACGGTTGGCAAGTTAGAACTGTAAGATTCACTACGTGAACCACTGGTGTTTTGTGGAAAAGCACATGTACACCGCGTTCCAAATTATTATGCAAAAAGTGTTTAGGAGTGATAAGGGAAGAATTTGTTTGTTTGTCAGTTAAACTCATTGATGGTGATGTGTGTCAGGGCTCTTTATATCACTGTAAGCAATTGCAGACACCTGTGCTAATTAGTTTGGCAGGTGTGTCCAATGAAAGGCAAGACTACTTAAGAAGGCTCTCTCACATTATTAAGCAGCCTACATTTTCTGCCAAAATGGGAAAGAAAAAGGATGTGTCGGCTGCTGAGAAGCAACAAATTGTGGAGTGTTTAGGTCAAGGCATGACTACAATCAACATTGTGCGATGATCAGGATGAAGTGTCTTGGCAATCAAGAAGTATGTAGCTGATTCACAGTACACACGTGTGCGTGCTGATAAGGGCAAATTGAGGACTCTTTCCTACAGGCAATTACGTCAGGTTGAAACAGCAGCGGCAAAAAAGCCTTGTCATAGCAGCAGACAAGTTTTTGAAGCTGCTTGTGCCTCCAACGTCCCCCGAACAACAAGATGCAGGGTCCTTCAGAGGTTTGCAGCTGTGCATGTGCCATCCTGTCGACCTCCTCTATCCACTTCACACAAGCAGAAACGGCTCCAGTGGGCCAAACATTACATGAAGACTGATTTCAAAACTGTTTTGTTCACGGATGAGTGCCGTGCAGCGCTCGATGGTCCAGATGAATGGAGTGGAGGATGGCTGGTTGATGGACACCCCACGCAAACACGGCTACAGCGCCAACAAGGAGGAGGTGGAGTAATGTTTTGGGCTGGAATCATGGGGAGAGAGATTGTCGGCCCCTTTAGGATCCCTGAAGGCGCTAAAGATGAACTCCATAATGTATGTGGATTTTCTCAAACAGCACTTCCTGCCATGGTTCAAGAAGAAGAACCGTGTATTTCACAGCAAGATCATTTTTCTGCATGATAATGCACCATCTCATGCTGCACATAAAACATCTGCATCTCTGGCTGATATGGGCATAAAAGGGGACAAACTTATGGTGTGACCCCCATGCTCCCCTGACCTCTACCCCATTCAGAACCTTTGGAGCATCATTAAAAGGAGTGTCTATGATGGCGGGAGGCAGTTCACATCTAAGCAACAGCTCTGGGAGGGAATTCTGTCCTCATGAAAAACAATTGAAGCAGAAACCATCCAAAACCTGACAAATTCAATGGACGAGAGAGTTCAGAAGCTCCTTTCGAACAAGGGGTCCTATGTGAAAATGTAACATCACCTAGAATAAAGTTTTGAGTTGAAAACTGTTTGATTTCAGTTTCTAACAACCTGCTAATGCTTATAATTTCAAAAATGACCATTTTTTTGGTCTTTATTAAAATGAAAAGGTTGATCGAAAAGTTTGGGGGATCTAAGAGTGTGGCAACCCAGTAGTCATGATTACTTCGAATTCTGACAATATGAGGGTCATGCTGCAGGTAGTGCAGCAAGAAGGCACTTATGTGTCTTGCGCATCTCGGAGCCCCAAAATTATTTTCCGGGCTAGATGCAGCTAAAAATTATTTTTAATTTTAAATCTGGTGAAGCTTATTATAGATGGCCTAATAGGATCAGTGCTGCACACTGCTACAAAGCCCAAATTATTTTCCAGTCAAGATACAGATAAACATGATTAGTAATTTGAAAGCTTAAAACGGTTGGTAGGGTGATTTTAACCAATCATCAAGCTTTTACTCTCCCCAGGATGACACAGGGGTAGAAAAGTCGTTTCGGATCCATGATTTGTTCATCTTTATGAACGTGAGTCTGTCTACATTATCAGTGGAGAGCCGCGTGCGCTTATCTGTCAGCACACCACCAGCAGCGCTGAACACACGTTCAGACAGAACGCTGGCTGCGGGGCATGACAAGATCTCCAAGGCGTAAGTGGCTAGCTCCGGCCATTTATCCAGATTGGAAGCCCAAAAAGAGCAAGGGTCCAGTGACACAGTCGTGGCTTCAATGTTTACTTGGAGATACTCCTGTACCATCGTCTCTAGGCGTTGACTATGTGTCAGACTTCTTGTCTCCTGTGGCCTTGCAAAGGATGGGCTAAAAAAGTGGTGAAATGACTCCGCAAAATTGATGTTACCAGCAGATACTGTGGTTCTGTTACGGTTTGAGTGCTGAACACTTGACGGTCCCACGGTTGGCAAGTTGGAACTGTGAGATTCACTACGTGCACCACTGGTATTTTGTGGAAAAGCACATGTAAGATTCTGCAACAGTCTCTGCTGATACTCCTGCATGCGTGCATCCCTTTCTATGGCAGGAATAATTTCTGCAAATTTACTTTTGTACTGGGGATCTAACAGTGTGGCAACCCAGTAGTCAGGATTATTTCTAATTCTCACAATTCGAGGGTCATGTTGCAGGTAGTGCAGCAAGAAGGCACTCATGTGTGTTGCGCATCCAGGAGCACCAAGTCCCTGTTGTGTTGGTGGCGAGGTAGCAATCATGCTTCCTTCCTCTGTCCTCTCCCCCCAACCTCGCACAACAGAAATGTGATCAAGGTCTCCCTCATCTGATGAGTCTTCCATCAGTTCGTCCTCCACTTCTTCCTGGGCTCCTGCACCTTCCTCACTAGTTTGGCTGCTACCATGCGCCCTGGTAAAATCATCTCCCCCACCCTCACATGCCTGCCGCCTTGGTGCTGCCGACCGTCTGGACCTTGCAGATGTTAGCCCTTCCGCATACAACTCCTCCTCCTCTACTTCCTCCACCTCCTCTTGTGCCACCACCTGACTCCGAATTCTGTTTAACATGTGCTCCAGCATGTAAATCACCGGAATAGTCATGCTGATAATGGCATCGTCAGCACTAAACATCTTCGTCGCCATTTCAAAACTGTGCAGAAGGGTGCATAGGTCCCTGATCTGAGACCACTCCTCCAGCGTGATTTGCCCCACCTCTGAATCTCGTTGGCCCAGGCTATACGTCAGAACGTATTGCACCAGGGCTTGTCGGTGCTGCCACAGTCGCTGCAACATGTGCAGAGTTGAATTCCACCGGGTAGGCACATCGCATTTTAGCCGGTGAAGTGGCAGGCCCAACGACTTCTGTAGAGATGTAAGTCGCTGAGCTGCAGGATGCGAACGGCGGAAGTGAGCACACAGCGACCGTGCCCTCTGCAGAAGGCCATCTAGTCTGGGATAGTGGGCTAAAAATTGCTGGACAACCAGGTTCAACACGTGAGCCATACAAGGCACGTGTGTGACATTGCCCCGGCGAAGGGCCGCACCCAGGTTTGCAGCATTGTCGCACACGGCCTTCCCTGGTTTCAGGTCCAGTGGAGAGAACCATTCATGAAATTGGTTCTCCAGAGCTGACCACAACTCCTCAGCTGTGTGACTCACATTTCCCAGACATTTCAATGTAAAAACCGCCTGATGACGTTGAGCCCTACTGCCAGCATAGTAAGGAGGTGTGCAGGATCCCTTCTGCGCAGTTAGAAAGCTTGTGGCATGACCAGACAGGCTTTGGGTGCAGGTGGAAGACCGAGAGGAGGTTGAGGAGGCAGAAGCAGTGGAGGAAAAATGACATAAAGAGGATTGACGCACAACTCGTGGGGACGGCAAGACTTGGACAGCAGCCCCTTGTCCTGCTGTCACCATAGTTACCCAGTGCCCAGTCAGCGACATGTAACGCCCCTGTCCATGCCTACTCGTCCAAGTGTCTGTGGTGAAATGCACCCTGTCACACACAGAGTTTCTCAAAGAAGCGGTGATGTTGTGTGCAACATGCTGGTGGAGCGCAGGCACACCTTTCTTTGAGAAGTAGTGCCGACTGGGCATCTGGTACTGGGGCACTGCGACGGACATAAGGTCTCGAAAATCCTCTGTGTCCACCAGGCGGAAAGGCAGCATTTCTGTAGCCAAGAGCTTGCAGATGGTGAAATTCAACCTCTTAGCTTTCTCATGGCTAGGAGGAAATGGTCTTTTACTTGTCCACATCTGAGGGACCGAGGGCTGGCTATTGTGCTTAGACGGGGTTGATAAGGGTGTCCCCGGCAAACTGCCGGTCTGTGAGGAAGATGCAGGCGGACATGTTAGGTTGCCTTGATCCAAAGGTGGTGCTATCGATGTCGGACAGCGCTCAAGACCAGCTGGTGTTACCACCTCCAAAGAAAATGATGACCTGCCAATCACGCTGGCTGTTGCGGGTAAAGAGGTGGCAGGTCTGCGCCCCAAAACAGGTGTGACTGCTGTCCCCCCAGTCACAGAGGATGAAGAGGCCGCGGATGCACAAGATATGGCAGACGGTGGTTGGCCCGGCCGGCTAGACCGCATTGTAGCACACTGAGCTTCCCACTGCAACTTATGCTTCATGTCCATGTGCCGGTTCATGCATGAAGTACTCAAACTATGTATTTTTTGGCCTCTACTTAGCTTTTGCTGACAAATGTTACAGATAACACGAGTTGGGTCATCTTTATCGATCTGAAAAAATGCCCAGGCTATGCAAGGCTTAGCACCCATGCGACCTGAAGAGCCACCACGACTTGTGGTGAGAGGCAGAGTTGTGTTTGAGGATGCAGTTGTTGACGTGCTTCCAGTACTACGTCTCTGTCCAGGAAGGCGCAACCTGACCTCGTCGTCACTAGCATCTTCCTCCACCTCCTCTGCTGACCTCATCTCTTGGCTGACTGTGGGTTGACAGTAAGTGGGATCTCCGACCTCATCATCATCACCCTGTGCGTTATCACACCCGTCGTCCTCAGAGCCAACCTGTTCCTGCCCTGACAAAAAACTAAAGTTGTCGCTCCAATCAGGTATTTGAGTCTTATCATCGTCTTCCTCATTGTCTCCACCAACAGGAGTTACAGTTTGGGAATGAGGGTCTACATTATGGTCAGAACCTTCTGCGTCTGGTCCTGGATCCGACTCATAAAGATTCTGGGCATCAGTGCAGATCATTTCCTCGTCTGGATTCACAGAAGCGCTGGAGTCGACCTCTGATTCCCAGGCTATAGTATGAGTAAACAGCTCTGCAGACTCAACCATCTGTTCTACCTCATACTCAGACGGGCAGCTGGAGATTTGGGAGCTGTGAGGAAGCAAGTGCGATTTGGGTGACACCTTTGAGGACTGGAGTATTTGTGATGTTGAAGTTGATGTGGAGGAGAGCCCACTTAAAGGAGCACTTGATATCCGTTGAAGCACCTGCTGTTTTTGTGCCTCATCTGGAATTTGTAGCGATTGGCGTGGCCGTAAGAAAGGGATCTTATCACATTGTCCGCTAAAAGAAGTAGACATTTTAGTTTGGCTGGAAGATGGTCTTTCTTCTGCACCTACCCCACGGACACAACCTTTTTTCCCCTTCCCAACACGCCTATTCCCCTTTCCATCAGCAGCAGGCCTTTTTCCACTCATTTTGGTGGTTAACTAATTCACAACTCTGGAGTTGTTTGCACAAAAAAACAATGGATGGTAACCGAGCAGAGCTGAGTGGCCAAACTGTGGTATTAGGCCAAAACTATTGGCTGGGTTAGATGCAGAAAAAAATTATTTTTAATTTGCAACCTGATGGAGGTCAGTATAGATGGACTAATAGACCAAGTCCCACACACCGCTAGAAGCCCAAATATTTTTTCAGAGCTAGATGCAGAAAATTTTTTTATTCAATTTGCAACCTGATGGAGGTCAGTATAGATGGACTAATAGACCAAGTCCCACACACTGCTAGAAGCCCAAACATTTTTTCAGAGCTAGATGCAGAAAAAAAATATTTTTAATTTGCAACCTGATGGAGGTCAGTATAGATGGACTCATAGACCAAGTCCCACACACCGCTAGAAGCCCAAATATTTTTTCAGAGCTAGATGCAGAAAAAAATTATTTTTAATTTGCAACCTGATGGAGGTCAGTATAGATGGACTAATAGACCAAGTCCCACACACCACTAGAAGCCCAAATATTTTTTCAGAGCTAGATGCAGAAAATTTTTTTATTCAATTTGCAACCTGATGGAGGTCAGTATAGATGGACTAATAGACCAAGTCCCACACACTGCTAGAAGCCCAAATATTTTTTCAGAGCTAGATGCAGAAAAAAATTATTTTTAATTTGCAACCTGATGGAGGTCAGTATAGATGGACTAATAGACCAAGTCCTACACACCGCTAGAAGCCCAAATATTTTTTCAGAGCTAGATGCAGAAAAAAATTATTTTTAATTTGCAACCTGATAGAGGTCAGTATAGATGGACTAATAGACCAAGTCCCACACACCGCTAGAAGCCCAAATATTTTTTCAGAGCTAGATGCAGAAAAAAATTATATTCAATTTGCAACCTGCTGGAGGTCAGTATAGAAGGACTAATAGAACAAGTCCCACACACTGCTAGAAGCCCAAATATTTTTTCAGAGCTAAATGAAGAAAAAAATTATTTTTAATTTGCAACCTGATGGAGGTCAGTATAGATGGACTAATAGACCAAGTCCCACACACTGCTAGAAGCCCAAATATTTTTTCAGAGCTAGATGCAGAAAAAAATTATTTTTAATTTGCAACCTGATGGAGGTCAGTATAGATGGACTAATAGACCAAGTCCCACACACTGCTAGAAGCCCAAATATTTTTTCAGAGCTAGATGCAGAAAAAAATTATTTTTAATTTGCAACCTGATGGAGGTCAGTATAGATGGACTAATAGACCAAGTCCCACACACCGCTAGAAGCCCAAATATTTTTTCAGAGCTAGATGCAGAAAAAAATTATATTCAATTTGCAACCTGCTGGACGTCAGTATAGAAGGACTAATAGAACAAGTCCCACACACTGCTAGAAGCCAAATATTTTTTCAGAGCTAAATGAAGAAAAAAATTATTTTTAATTTGCAACCTGATGGAGGTCAGTATAGATGGACTAATAGACCAAGTCCCACACACTGCTAGAAGCCCAAATATTTTTTCAGAGCTAGATGCAGAAAAAAATTATTTTTAATTTGCAACCTGATGGAGGTCAGTATAGATGGACTAATAGACCAAGTCCCACACACCGCTAGAAGCCCAAATATTTTTTCAGAGCTAGATGCAGAAATTTTTTTTATTCAATTTGCAACCTGATGGAGGTCTGTATAGATGGACTAATAGACCAAGTCCCACACACTGCTAGAAGCCCAAATATTTTTTCAGAGCTAGATGCAGAAAAAAATTATTTTTAATTTGCAACCTGATGGAGGTCAGTATAGATGGACTAATAGACCAAGTCCCACACACTGCTAGAAGCCCAAATATTTTTTCAGAGCTAGATGCAGAAAAAAATTATTTTTAATTTGCAACCTGATGGAGGTCAGTATAGATGGACTAATAGAACAAGTCCCACACGCTGCTAGAAGCCCAAATATTTTTTCGGAGATAAATGAAGAAAAAAATTATTTTTAATTTGCAACCTGATGGAGGTCAGTATAGATGGACTAATAGACCAAGTCCCACACACTGCTAGAAGCCCAAATATTTTTTCAGAGCTAGATGCAGAAAAAAATTATTTTTAATTTGCAACCTGATGGAGGTCAGTATAGATGGACTAATAGACGAAGTCCCACACACCGCTAGAAGCCCAAATATTTTTTCAGAGCTAGATGCAGAAAAAAATTATATTCAATTTGCAACCTGCTGGAGGTCAGTATAGAAGGACTAATAGAACAAGTCCCACACACTGCTAGAAGCCCAAATATTTTTTCAGAGCTAGATGCAGAAAAAAATTATATTCAGTTTGCAACCTGATGGAGGTCAGTATAGATGGACTAATAGAATGATGCTATGCCCAAAAGATTTTACTTCACTAGGTGCAGTAAAAAAATTGGTATTCTATACTCAGGTGGTATATCTTGCAACACAGATAGGCTACTCCACTGACTAACACACTCTGCAATAGGCCAAAAAGGATTAGCTTTGCTAGATTCAGCCAAATGCTGTGAAAAAAACTTGCACAGCACTGGCACAGACCTGCCTGGCAAAAACTGATAGGAACTGATGTAACCTAGTCCTGAAAAGGACTCCAAATACAATTAGTCTTTACTCCCACAATCTATCTATTTAAGAGCACAGACCTGCCTGATAAAAGTCGTAGGAAATGCTGTAACCTAGTCCTTAAAAGGACTGCAATCACAACTATTCCCTACTCCCAAGCTATCTGTATATTTGTGCGAAAATTGGCTTGAAATTAATAAGGTATAGCGCACACAGCAACAGCGGTGCCGTCTAACACGCAGCTGCAGCAGTGAGAAAATGGTGGCGACGGGGAAAATGGCTTGGTCTTATAGGGCAAGGACATGTGACATACACTGCCAATCACACATGCCCTTGCTTGTGTGAAAAAAAGCACTTCGCTCCGTGTGTGCGCTGCTGATAGGCTGACAGATTGCACCTCCCCACTGCAAATGCGGGAAAGAGAAAAAAAAATGGAGATCTTCATTGTTCCTGCAGAGATCCATCCCCTGCCCCTCCCCCCGCCCCGCTGTACACTCAAACTGCGTATTAACATTAATTTTCATCATTACTGAGAAAAAATCCAGTTATGATTTTGGTGCACGAACAGTTATCGAACATAACCTCGAACAGCCGAATTTTTCTCAAATTGTTCGTGTTCGCCGACCGGCTCGAACACCGCCCAAAACAGCTCGAATTTGAGATTGACGAACAGTTCGAGTAGAACAACGCTCATCTCTAGTTATTACACAATGAGGATCTGGATGGGCACATTACTACAAGATGGGGACCAGAATGGGGCACTACTACAAGATGGGGACCAGGATGGGGACATTACTACAGGAAGGGGACCTGGATGGGGCACATTGCTACAAGAAGCGGGCCAGGATGGGGCACATTACTACAAGATGGGGACCAGGATGGGGACATTACAACAAGATGGGGACCTGGATTTGGACATTAATACAGGAAGGGGACCAGAATGGGGCATTACTACAAGATGGGGACCAGGATGAGTCACATTACTACAAGATGTTTGCCACAATTAGTATATGATGCTAATTGTAAGCCATTATTACTGCATGTGGCCATTGTAAAAATGTAAAAAAAATTCAAAATAAAGCATGAAAAAATATTTTGCCACTAAAAATATTGTTTTCTATGCATGATAAAATAAACAACAAAAGTGCACATTTGTTATCATCACATCCATAACAACCTAAGATATTAAACTGTATCATAACCCATACGATGAATGTCATTTAACCCCTGCCTGACGTGAGGCGTATCTATTCATCCCTGTGGCCTGGTACTTATTGACCAGGGACATATGATAACTCTCGGCGATTTTGCATGCACAGAGGCTGTGTGTGCGCAATCACTGATTCTGACAGCTGACACCTGGCACTCAGTGCCAGGAGCGATTCCAGCACCACTCCCCGCACTTTAACACACTAAATGCTGCGATCGCACCATTTAGTGTGCAGGCAGAGGTAGAAAAGCCCTTCTGCCTTTGGATCGGAGACACCACGATGTCATTGCAAGATCACGATCTTTGCCATGATGACCCGATGTCGTCATGACGACATCTGGGAAACCAGAGCTAGAAAAGTTGCCAGATCATGCACAGTGCATGATCTGGCAACTTTGTGTCAGTGCAGACCTGACAGTTTGCATAGTATAGGAATGCTGCTGAATCCCTATACTATACAAGCGATCAGCCTGCAATTAGCGAAATTCCCATATTGAGACAAAGTGTAAAAGTAAAAAAAAAGTTTAAAAAAGTGTAAAAATATATATTTTTTAAAATTCTTATAATAATAATAAAAAAATAAAAATATATTGTAGTCATAAATTAAATATTTTGATGAAAAAAATAAATAAATAAAGAAGTACACATATTTGGTATCAGCACGTCCGGAACAACCTGACCCATGAAAACTGTCCCACTAGTTAACCCCTTCAGTGAACACCATAAAAAAAAAAAAATAGGCAAAAAACATTGAACAAAAAGTGAAATAAAACGCAATCAAAAAGACGAATGAAAATAAACATGGTACCACTAAAAGCATCATCTTGTCACACAAAAAACAAGCTGCCATCAGTGGAAAAATAAAAAAGTTATAGCTCTCAGAATAAAGCAATGCAAAAATAATAATTTTTTCTTTAAACCAGTTCTTATTGTGTAAAAGCGCCAAAACATAAAAAAGCTATAAATGTGGTAATGCCGTAATCATACTGACCCAAAGAATAAAGCTGCCTTATCAATTTTACCACATGGAAAGTTACATAAAAAAAACAGAAAAACAATTCCTAAATTGTTGGTTTTTGTTCATTCTGCCTCCCAAATCAGAATAGAAAGCGATCAAAAATGTCACAAAAATGGTACCAAAAAAAACGTCAACTCGTCCCCCAAAAAACAAGCCCTCACATGACTCTGTCGGACGATATACAGTTATATGAAAAAGTTTGGGCACCCCTATTAATCTTAAGCATAATGTTTTATAAAAATTGGTGTTTTTTCAACAGCTATTTCAGTTTGATATATGTAATAACTGTTGGACACAGTAATGCTTCTGCCTTGAAATGAGGTTTACTGTACTAACAGAAAATGTGCAATCTGCATTCAAACAAAATTTACAGGTGCATAAGTATGGGCACCTCACTAGAAAAGTGACATTAATATTTAGTAGATCCTCCTTTTGCAAAAATAACAGCCTCTAGTCGCTTCCTGTAGCTTTTAATGATTTCCTGGATCCTGGATGAAGGTATTTTTGACCATTCCTCTTTACAAAACAATTCCAGTTCAGTTAAGTTTGATGGTCGCCGAGCATGGACAGCCCTCTTCAAATGATCCCACAGATGTTCAATGATACTCAGGTCTGGGGACTGGGATGGCCATTCCAGAACATTGTAATTGTTCCTCTGCATGAATGCCTGAGTAGATTTGGAGCGGTGTTTTGGATCATCGTCTTGCTGAAAGATCCATCCCCTGCGTAACTTCAACTTTGTCACAGATTCTTGAACATTATTGTCAAGAATCTGCTGATACTGAGTGGAATCCATGCGTCCCTCAACTTTAACAAGATTCCCGGTGCCGGCATTGGCCACACAGCCCCAAGGCATGATGGAACCTCCACCAAATTTTACTGTTGGTAGCAAGTGTTTTTCTTGGAATGCTGTGTTTTTTTGCCACCATGCATAACGCCTTTTTGTATGACCAAACAACTCAATCTTGGTTTCATCAGTCCACAGGACCTTCTTCCAAAAAGAAATTGGTTTCTCCAAATGTGCTTTTGCATACCTCAGCCGACTCTGTTTGTGGCGTGATTGCAGAAACGGCTTCTTTCGCATCACTCTCCCATACAGCTTCTCCTTGTGCAAAGTGCTTTGTATAGTTGACCGATGCACAGTGACACCATCTGCAGCAAGTTGATGCTGCCGCTCTCTGGAGGTGGTCTGAGGATTGTCCTTGACTGATCTCACCATTCTTCTTCTCTGCCTTTCTGATGTTTTTCTTGGCCTGCCACTTCTGGCCTTAACAAGAACTGTCCCTGTGTTCTTTCATTTCCTTACTATGTTCTTCACAGTGGAAACTGACCGGTTAAATCGCTGAGCCAGCTTTTTGTATCCTTCCCCTGAACAACTATGTTGAATAATCTTTGTTTTCAGATCATTTGACAGTTGTTTTGAGGAGCCCATGATGCCACTCTTCAGAGGAGATTCAAACAGGAGAACAACTTGCAAGTGGCCACTTTAAGTAGCTTTTCTCATGATTGCATACACCTGGCTAAGAAGTTCAAATCTCAATGAGGTTACAAAACCAAAAAAAGTGCTTTAGTAAGTCAGTAAAAAGTAGGTAGGAGTATTTAAAACAAGAAAATGATAAGGGTGCCCATACTTATGCACCTGTCAAATTTTGTTTGAATGCAGATTGCACATTTTCTGTTAGTACAATAAACCTCATTTCAAGGCAGAAACATTACTGTGTCCAACAGTTACTACATATATCAAACTGAAATAGCTGTTGCAAAAACACCAATTTTTATAAAACATTAAGCTTAAGATTAATAGGGGTGCCCAAACTTTTTCATATAACTGTACGTAAAAATTATAGCTCTCAAAATATAGCAATGGATAAACTACAGTAGTTTTTGCAATAAAAACCGTCTTTTAGTGTGTGACAGCAGCCAAACATAAAAACTCAATATAAATCTGGTATTTCTCTAATCGCGCCCGAAGAATAAAATCGCATAATCACTTATACAGCACGAGGAACGGTGTAAAAAATAAATAAAACCAATTCTTAACCTGCTGTTAATTTGTTCATTCTGCCTCCCAAAGATTGAAGTAAGGCTAGCTAACATTTATCCTGCACACTTCACCACTTACACTGGGGTTTCCATGTAAATCTCTGAAATACATGATTCAGACAGAAACCCGGAGGAAGATTCCCTATAATGTGGCAGATGGAGGCACTGTGGATGCTGTCTGGCCTATGATCTGTTGACGTCCGTCTTTTTTATTAGGCATGCATAAAAGTGCGGTCGCCCACAGTTTTGTGCACTTCTGAAAAGTACAACGCTGAACAGAAGCCAGACGGAGTCTAGAGTAACTTTGCTGCCTCATTACAGTGAAAGGATCTCTCGAGGGTTCATCTAAATAATATCACTCGGAGATTAACATGGAAACCACCGATATAAGTGCTCAGCGAAAAGCTCAGGATAAATGTGATCGAAAATGTTATGTAAAATGTTCCCAAGAAAAGCTTCAACTCAATCCACCAAAAAAAGCAAGTCCTCACTCAAGTCCATCATCTGTTATTGGAAATATAGGGGCTTCCACATTACTGGTAGTACAAAGACTCTGGAAAAGCACAATGGCTCATCACCCCCCAAAAGAAATTGAGTAAATACTGCAATTCCAAATCCAAATGCCACCTCCCTTCTGAGCTCCAGTGTGTGCCTAAACCACAGTTAGTATCCACATGTTTGGCATTTCTATATCTCTGTGAGCCTGCTTAATTTACAAACTGGTCACTGCACCAATAGTTTGCAATTTTAACTCAGCAACATCCTATGCTGCTTGTTTCTGGAAAAGACCCATGGAGTCAAAATTGTCACTACACCTCTAGATAAATTCCCAAAGGGGTATAATTTCCAAAATGGGGTCACTTGAGGGGGGATTCTGCTACTCTAGCACTTAGGGGCTTTGAATATGGAGTCCAGATACTATTCTAGAAAAATATGCGCCACGAGGCAAATAGCACTCCAGCAATCCCGAGTCTCGCCGTATGGCTAAACAGTACGGTACAGCCACAAATGGGGTTTTTCTACATTCAGCAGAAATTGTAGAACAAATTTTGGTGCCTTTTTTAACCATTTCCCAGTGTGAAAATGTAAAATCTGGGGCTAAAACTAAATTTTGGTGGTAAAAACGTCATTTTTTTTTCACTGCCCAATGGTATAAAATTCTGTGATCCTCCTGTGGTGTCAATATGCTCACTGCACTGCTAGATTAATTCATTGAAAGGTGTAGTTTGTAAAATGGGGTCTCTTATGGGGAAGTCTGATGTCCTGGCACTTCAGGGGCCCTGACAATGTGACATGGCACCCTCAAACCAGTCCAGCAAAATCTGAACTCCCTTCTGAGTTTTGCACTGTGCATCAAAAGTAGTTTTCAACCACACATGGGGTATCGGTGTACATAGGAAAAATTGCACAACAAATTTTGGGGTCCATTTTCTCCTGCTATCCTTGTGAAAATGGAAAAATTCGGGGCTAAGACAACATTTTTGAGGGAAAAATATATTTTTTTCATTTTTACAGATCCATGTTGTAAAATTCTGTGAAGCACCTGTGGGTTCAAGGTGCTCACCACACATCTAAATAAATTCCTTGAGGGCTCTAGTTTCCAAAATGGGGTCCCTTGTGGGGGTTTTCCACTGTTTAGGCACATCAGGGTCTCTCCAAACGCGTTATGACACCCGCAGACCATTCCAACAAAGTTTGCGCTCCAAAATGTCACTCCTTCCTTTCAGAACCTTGCCATGCACCCAAACAATAGTTTTGCCCCACATGTGGGGTATCTGCATACTCAGGAGAACTTCCACAACAAATTTTGGAGTCCATTTTCTCCAGTTACCCCTGTGAAACTAAACAATTTGGGGCTAAAAAACATTTTTGTCGGAAAAATTGGATTTTTTATTTTCACGTTTTCACATTATAAACTTCTGTGAAGCACTTGAGGGCTTAAGGTGCTCACCACACATCTAGATAAGTTCTCTGAGGGGTCTAGTTTCCAAAATGGTGTCACTTGTGGGGGGTTTCCACTGTTTAGGTAAATATGGTTTTGTAAATTTTGTTGGAAAAATGAGAAATCGCTGGTCAACTTTTAACCCTTATAGCTTCCTAACAAAAAAAAATGTTGGTTCCAAAATTGTGCTGATACAAAGTAAACATGTGGGAAATGTTATTTATTAACTATTTTGTGTGATATATCTCTCTGATTTAAGGGCATGAAAATTCAAAGTCGGAAACTTGCAAAATTTTCGAAATTTTCTCCAAATTTTTGATTTTTTCACAAATAAACGGCAGTCATTTCAAATGTTCAAAAAAATGATAAAAGGTGTATAGAGAAAAAAACGATATCACTAAAAATGTCACTTTGTCCTGTAAAGAATGTGGCCCCCAAATTAAGCTGAGTTTGAGACCACTGGTTTACATTATCCTTTTATTGACCTGCTGGACCTCAAGTTAAATGTTTTATAATATTATCTGACAATTTATACTTGATCAATTAATTTGTATACTTATAAATAATGTTTGGATATCTACTGTCTAAGACTAGCTTCTTAATGGTAGGCAAAATGCAGTAAGGGACACAGAACTTTGGTTGAAACATAAATTCTCCTGTTTTTTAAAGTTGGTGTATAAAAATAATGCAAACTGTTCATATCCAGGCACAAAAGAAAAAAGAAATAAACTCCTGCTTGGCTGAGCACTAACTAGATATCAGCTTCTTAGACTATACAGGTAGCACATTACCAAACTAGAAAGAAACAGAGATATTGTGTTTTGCTTCACACAAATAGAACCAACTGGAGACTAGCCTCTTCAGTCAGCTTTCATCCAGCTAAGACCACGGCCCCACTATCAGTATTTGGTCAGTATTTTTTCTCAGGAGTGAGAGTCAAAATCAGGTGAGGAACAATCAGAGAAAATGTATAATAGAAACAAGTGTACCAATTCTGCAATTATCACCCACTCCTGGTTTTGGCTCCCACTCCTGAGGAAAAATACTGACTGAATATTGACCAAATACTGGTAGTGGGGCCTTGGCCTAAAGCACAGACACTGCACACATGTCTAAAGCCAATAATTAGCCAACAATGTTCCCTGGCTATTAATATCAGCCCACAGCTGTTTAACTTTAACTGGCTCGATTACAGGGGGACACCCCAGAAAAAAAAATTACGTGGGTCCCCCTATAAAATCTAACCAGAAAAGGCTAAACTAGACAGCTGCGGGCTGATATTAATAGCCAGGGAAAGGGCCATGGATACTAGCCCCCTCCGCGGCTATTAATATCACCCCTTAGCAGTACCAGAAATGGCGCATCCATAAGATGAGCCAAATTTGGCACTTAGCCTCGCTCTTCCCACTGTCCTGAAGTGGTGGCAGTGGGGTAATGGGGTTGGGGTTCATGTCAGCCTTGTATTGGCAGCTGAAGTGAAGCCCAGGTTAGTAATGGAGGTTGTATATAAGACGCCCCCATTACTAACCGCGTGGTAAAATAGTCACCGCCTTTTCAATAAAAACACGGCCAGAATAAAGTATTTTAATGAAATAAAAGACACACAGTTCTCTATTTTTTTTTATTAGACACCTCCGCAAAGCCCTGGATCTCCTGAAAAAACGTAAAAAAAACAACAATATTCCTCACCTGTGACGTAGTCCACGATTACGCCGAGTGTCCCGCAGCGATCTGGGGCACTTCTACAGTGGTGACATCAGCCATCACTGATGTCACTGCTGTAGAAGACAGCAATGTCACGTGACCGCTTAGCTGAGCGGTGACGTGAGTCTCAGCTGATGGTCAGGTGACCGCTCAGCTGATGGTCACGTGACCATCGGCTGATACTGACGTCACGTGACCATCAGCTGATACTGACGTCACCGCAGATCCTGTAAGTACAGTATACTACTGGGAGCTCGCTCACTCCCAGTAGTCTTCTACCTCCGGCCGCCGGGAGGAGAAGAACGCCGCCGGGGCCGCCGGACAGGTGAGTATAAAGGTTTATATTTTGATTTTTACTTTTTTTTTTTCTTTTTTTTTACACCGGGTGGTAGCTGGCTTGGATGGGAAGACTGTGACTCCTCCCATCCATGCTGGTCCCGCTGTTATCAGCTGGAGCGGCGGTCGGTAGGAGAGGAGTTGTAGTCACCTCTTCATCCCGGGTACCTCACTCAGCGCGTTTGCACCGCAAATTCGCGGCCATTGAATTTAATTGAAACGCAGCAAATCCCCATTTACTTGCAGGTTTGCTGCGTTTCAATGTAACTCAATGGCCGCGAATTTGCAGCGTGATCGCACTAGAAATGGCCATGATGTGTTTTGCAATGCAATGCGAATTTGGTGCGTTAATTAACACATCATGTGCACAGCACATCCGAATTCGCATTGCTAAGCATGGCAGACCAATTAACAAGCATTTTCGCGGCTGCAAAAACGCTTCAAAAACGCTTCAAAAACGCTATGTGTGAACTTAACCTAAATGTCATGGTGACCCAAGAAATGCTGTATTTGTACATACTCATTAATCATTTACCTTCCTAAATCATACCATGGAAAATGTAGTTCTCCAAACTGAATAATCTGTATTTCTTTTTAAAGGGATGTATGAAAGTATATTTATGACATAGTATTAAAATCTTATCAGTGGCAAAATTAAAAAGATTTTTGTCACATCAGTTAATTTTTTTTTGTCTAGTCCCATTGGATGCAGTTTTAATGTTCATTTTATTAATCAAAATGTTGGATCCATGGATTGTTTAAAAACAAATGTCCTGCTCATTTAGACGCTGTATGTTGGATGCAAAAACATATAGACGATAATTCAGTGATTTGAAAAGAAAGGTGATTCTAGCATGAAATAAAACTGTCATTTTTTATTAAGCTCACAAAATATACAGATGTACAGACAAAATGTACAGACAAGGCACAAGACACCAGACTATTGCTGTTGAAAATCAATACGCCCAACCATTTTCTTTATCAACATCTGTAGTCAAGAATTCAAGATAGCGTCTGTACACCCACACACGTATTAAATCGTCGACTGGTTTATTACTAGTTGTGTACAGTTAGGCTACATTCACATTTTGCAGCATTTTTTTTCTGCAGGCAAAACCTGTTCTCTTGGCAGTAAGGAAACTGCTTATAAAAAGCTGTTGCTGCATTTTTGCTGCTTTATTTTGGTGCTTTTTTGTTACGCTTTTTTGTTGCAGATTATATTGGTCATTTGTCTACAGTACATGTTTAAAAAAGCTAGTTTTATTCACCAAAAATGCAGCAAAAAAGATTCAGTCAGGAAAAAACAAATAAACGTGTGCATCAGATTTCTGAAATCTCATAGTTTTTGCTGATACTGTAAAAAGCAGCTTTTAACTTTAAACATATATAGTTACATACATACATAGTTTATAAGGCCGAAAAAAGACTAGCGTCCAACCAGTTCAGCCTATTTCTTGTGCACTGCAGCTATTCCGCAGCGTTGATCCAGGGGAAGGCAAAAAAAACCCATGCGGTATAGGCCAATTTACATCATTGAGGAAAAATTCACTTTCCGACTCCAATCTGGCAGTCAGATTAAATCCCTGGATTAATTAACTATCACTAAGCATAAGATGTAATTTTATTGTTCTCAAGAAAGGCGTCCAGGCCTCTCTTGAACTCATTAAGTGAGTTGGACATCACCACTTCCTCTCCCAGAGAGTTCCAGAGTCTCACGGCTCTGACCGTAAAGAATCCCCTTCTATGCTTGTGCAGGAACCTCCTTTCCTCCAAACGCATAGTGTGCCCCCTCGTCTTTGTCACCATCCTTGGTATAAACAGGTCATGGGAGAGATCTCTGTACTGCCCCCTGATGTATTTATACATGTTTATGAGGTCTCCCCTAAGCCTTCTCTTTTCCAACGTAAATAGGCCTAATTTTGACAACCTCTCTGGGTATTCTAGTCCCTCCATTCCCTTTATTACCTTAGTTGCCCTCCTTTGTACCCTCTCTAGCTCCAATATGTCTTTACTGAGCACCGGAGCCCAGAACTGTGCACAATATTCTAAGTGCGCCTTACCAGCACTTTATACAGAGGAAGAACAATGTTCTCATCATATGCCCCTATTCCTCTTCTGATGCATGCCATGACTCTATTTGCATTCGCAGCTGCTGCCTGACACTGGGCACTCCAATTTAATTTGCTGTTAACCAAAACGCCCAGGTCCTTCTCCATGTCAGATTTCCCCAACGGTTTCCCGTTTAATATGTATGGGTGACTGCTGTTTTTCTTTCCCATGTGCATGACCTTACATTTATCGGCATTGAACCCCATTTGCCATTTTTTGGCCCAACTCCCCAATTTATCTAAATCCTCCTGTAGCTGTGCCCTATCCTCATCTGTATTAACTACTTTACAAAGTTTAGTTTTATCTGCAAATATTGCTATTTTACTATGCAACCCTTCAACTAGATCATTAATAAATATATTAAATAATATAGGGCCCAAGACAGACCCTTGGGGCACCCCGCCAGTAACCCTGACACACCCTGAGCTTACTCCATTGATAGTCACCCTCTGCTTTCTATCTCTCAGCCAGCTATTTACCCACTTGCACACATTATCCCCCAGACCAAGCATTCTCATTTTATATACCAACCTTTTGTGTGGCACGGTATCAAACGCTTTGGAGAAGTCAAGGTATACAACATCCACTGACTCTCCCCGGTCCAGCTGTGAGCTCACCTCCTCGTAGAAAGCGATCAGGTTTGTTTGGTAGGAGCGATCCCTCATGAATCCATGCTGATATGGAGTTAGACAGTTATTATCATTAAGATATTCTACAATAGCATCTCTAAGAAATCCTTCAAACAATTTACCCACAACAGACGTTAAGCTTACTGGTCTATAGTTCCAAGGGTCACTTTTAGACCCCTTTTTGAATATTGGTACCACATTTGCTTGGCGCCAGTCTAGTGGGACAGTCCCTGTCCATAAATAGTGCTTGAATATAAGATACAGAGGCCTGTCTATCACATTACTTAATTCTTTTAGTACCCGGGGGTGTATGCCATCTGGGCCTGGTGACTTGTCTATTTTGATATTATTTAGGCATTTCTGAACTTCCTCCTGGGTTAGGTGGGTGATATTTAGCGGAGGGTTTACTTTATCACTCTGCATTTCCTCCGATAAATTGTTTTCTTTTGTGAAAACAGTGGAGAAGAAGCTATTGAGTAGGTTTGCTTTACCCTCATCGCCCTCTATGATTTTACCCAGGTTATTTTTCAATGGCAAAATACAGCAATGGGGTTTCAAAGGTAACCACACAATAGAGTAGGTATTCGAGCAAGTATAGTGGTGCTACAAAAGATTAAAACTTAACATTTATTACAAATGAATAAAAAGTGATGAACAAGTCGCAAGGACCTAAAAGCAAGTATATGCCTGCCTGTGGTGGTGAGTAACCATAATAATCAGTAACTCATTATGTCCAGGAATACGAAAATATGTTATACAGACATAGTCTACCCGTAACATAACACAGATAAAATGGCAAAAAATAGTGGAGCTCTCAAGACAATGTCTCAGCATATAGTGTCTCAGCATATAAGAACCTTAGTACATTTAAACAGGTTATGGTGAGCATTTAGACCTTATATATACTATTGGAACAACCTCACCAAATAAAATGTCGGTTCTTGCTCTCTGGCTTTAAGACAGCTCCATGTGGTGGGGCATCTAAACCTTTTCAGCATCCAGCAACACACAGCACACCGCTCCCAACGCGTTTCATTGCCTCAGCTAATCATCAGGGGAGAAGAGGGTGTCACACAGTATAGAAGCTGGCATCAATCGCTCAGCCTATCCATTAAACAGCGCAAATGACAAACAAATAAGTCCTCCTTTTGAATATGCCCGCGCTGACACGCGAGCGCGTCACTTCCGGTTCCGGCGGACTCACGTCCAGTATGTGGAACGCAAGTGCCGGCCGTGATGCGCAAACATCACATCCGGTCCGCGTGTCCTAAAGAAAACTGACGCGCTGACCAGCTGACGACAAATAGGGGGAGTGAATGCAGAGTGCCCACACGTAACACACTGCAGTGGGTGGTAACAAACTCCCACCCAAGATCACCCCAGCCAGGAGGAGTGTCCAAAAAGAAACAATATAGGACACTGCTCTGGCTACATACCATATGCCGCGCAGTATACAATAACCACGCGCAGCACACCCCAATGGTCAATAAACCGGAAAAACTTCACAGGTCAAGTCAAACCAGTGGTACTGGGGCAGAGGCAAAAAGAGCACATATAATACCCAAAAAGAAGCAAAAGTACAAAAAAATTGAAGCAAAACAATCTTTTAAAGTACAAAAACGGGGAGGAAACTAGGGAGGACCGCACCTCCAACTACAGGGGGAAAAAGGGGGGGGGGAAGAGAGAAAGAAGTGGGGGAGGAGAATGGATGACAAGGCGTATGTTGCAGGAGTAGATATTAATCATAAACAAATAAATGAGACAAAAAAATATATATAGGGGAGGAGGGATACAGCGGGGGGACTACAAGGCCAAATTAATGGACTAGTTAGGACTATCCCTACCTGTCAGTGGAGGTTGGCACCCTAAAACCTGGGCAAGTGGCGCCCCCACTCCGCGGCGGCTGTCCCTACTCTCCTCACCCTAGCTCACCCTGCACTCATAGAAAAGACCTAAAAGACAGCTGTTCATTAAGGCCGTGAGGGGCCATAGTCTGCAACCTAAAAATCCTCTTTGTCTCCCTTTGGAGGATCAACTTATCCCAATCACCCCCTCTTTGCGGGGCAGTCACTTTATCGATTCCCATAAATCGTATCACATCCGTGCCATTAGGATGCACGTTGTTCACATGCCTTGCCAGGGGGGTGTCCCTTTTCAGGGCAATATCACATTGATGTTCCCCCACTCTTCTTCTCAGTTCTCTTTTAGTTTTCCCCACATACTCCACCCCGCACACAAATGTGGCCATATAGATTATCCCCTTGCATCTGCAATTAATGAAATGCTTTACGACGAAGGTTTCTCCAGTGACATTACTTTTAAAGTCCTTTCCTTGTACCATTACTTTGCATGATACACATCCACTACATCTGAAACTGCCATTGATGGTGCTTTTTAACCAATTGTTTCCCAGATGGTCTGTGTAGTGACTGTGGACCAATCTGTCCCTAAGGGATCTGCCCCTTTTATAAGTAATCAGGGGACTTAAGTCAACCAAATCACCTATGTCCTCATCCATTTGGAGGATCGGCCAATGTTTTTGTAGTATCTCACGAACTGTGTGTGCCTGATTGGAGAAAGTGGTAATAAGCCTACATGGAGCACTATCCTTGTTTGATTTGGGAGGTGGGTGTAGTATTGAGGTGCGGTCACTAGCCATAATCTCACCATAAGCCTCAGCCACCACCTTCCTCGGATAACCCCTCTCATGGAAACGCCGACAAAGATCACTGGCCTGAGCTCTGAAGGTAACGTCATCGGAACAGTTTCTTCGGATCCTCATGAACTGCGCTTTAGGAATTCCCTTCTTAAGGGGGACCGGATGGTTGCTCTCCCACCTGAGAAGGGAATTCGAGGCAGTCGTTTTTCTATAAGTGCTTGTCCCTATCTCACCATCCATCCCTATCTGAATGAGGACATCAAGGAAAGGCAGCTCATGAGGACCAAACTCGAAGGTAAAGTGTAAGTTGAGGTAGTTGTGGTTCAGTCCATCAACGAGGTCTCCGAAGAATTTTTTGTCCCCCTTCCACAATACCAGGACGTCGTCGATGTACTGAACCCACAACAGGATGTTTTCGCCACCCATGATGGGGATATCCCCAAAAACGACAGCTTCCTCCCACCAGCCCAGGTAAAGATTAGCATATGATGGGGCACAGGGACTCCCCATCACGGTGCCCCTGAGCTGGTGGAAGTACTTCCCGCCGAAAAGGAAGACATTTTTCGTCAGACAGAATTGAAGGGCCTCCATGACAAAGAGATTATGTCCCTCAAATTGCTTGCCCCTCCCGCTGAGAAAAAAACGAATCGCTTCCAAACCCCTATCATGAGGTATTGAAGAGTACAATGACTCGACATCGATACTGGCTAATGTCACATCTTTGTCTACCGTCATACCTTCCAATTTACGGAGCAGGTCGTTGGTGTCGCCAATGAATGAGTTAAGGCTTAATACAAAAGGTCTGAGCACCTTCTCAAGGTATACTCCCAAGTTTTGGGTCAAGTTATTAACCCCCGATACAATTGGGCGTCCTTTAAGTGGACTCAAACCCTTGTGCACCTTTGGCAAGCTGTAAAAGGTTGCCATTACTGGGTGAACTGGGCAAATGAAGTCCCTCTCCTGTTTGTTCAAAACACCATCATTTAGAGCCCTATTAGCCAGTTCCTCCAGCTGTTGAGAAAATCCCTTAGTGGGATCCGCATTCAATATATGGTAACATTCACTGACATTCAGTATTACAGTACACATCGAGTGATACTCATTGGTGTCCATGATCACCACATTACCGCCTTTGTCCGACGTTTTAATAGTGATAGAATGATCATTTTCCAAGGACCTCAGTGCCTGCATCTCACGATGTGTAAGATTATACTTAGCCCATCCTGGATGGCTCTCAAGGTCTCTCAGATCCTTAGTCACCATGCTCAAGAACACATCAATTGGACTCAAATCATTTTGTGGGGGTGGCATTTTGGTACTCTTCAATTTTAGATTGGTAAACGGGCCTTTGCCTTCCCAATTAGAATCCGAACCACTAAGGTGAAAAAGGGTCCTAATATCGGGCAAAAGTTCCTCACGTACCCCAAGCTCAGCACAGGCCTGTTTATCGTTCCTAATGAATTGCTTTCGCTACTTCAGCTTACGCACGAACAGGTTTATGTCCTTGATGGCATCAAAAGAATTATAGTCCGTTGTCGGTACAAAAGTCAGGCCCTTTCCCAGGACCTCCAATTTTGGAGGATTAAGTCTCCTAGAGGATAGGTTAATGATCTGGGGACTCATTGTGCCAGTGGGGGGTTGCTTAAGTTGAGGCGGTTGCGCAGCGGATAACCCTCCTCTAAAAAATGAGTCCTAGGGGGGGAACTCCTATTACTATTGTTGCTGCCGCGACCCCTTCCACCCCCTCTCCACTTCTGTCTACCTCGATGTGATTTGGATCTACCCTCCGACTCAGATAGATCCGTGTCAGTAACGAGAGGTCTGTGTCTGGGTGCCTCGGACCCCTACTAGTGAGAAAGTTGTAAGCCTTATTCTCCTTGAAATCCTGTAAGTCCTTAATAAAGAATTTGTGCTTACGTTCCTTCAGGTGATATTGAAATCTTTCTATTGTATTCTGAAGCAGTGTTTCTTTAGTACTAAATTCAGGTTCAAGAGAGAATTTTTTTGTTAGTTCCACTTGTGTTTTCAGTGATTCATTCAAAGTGGCCAATGTAATTTTTTCCTCATCCAGGAGCAATTTCATGAGCCTAAGGGAGCTCGCAGTCGCTTCCTTTTCCCAAAGATTTAACAGGGCCTGACTTTTGTACCAAAATGAAGGTAGCAATGTTATCCGAAGATTTCTAGGGACGATACCCGCCCTAAGATACTTGTCAAGTGTTTGCACTTCCCACCAAAACGTAATCTGCTGTTTATAGATTTTTGTCAGTTCCTTGAAGGCAGCCGAGAAGGTGGGGGTGTACTTTTTTTGGGCAAAAGTGTGCTCCAAAGGGAGACAAAGTTGATTTTTAGGTGGCAGACTATGGCCCCTCACGGCCTTAATGAACAGCTGTCTTTTAGGTCATATCTATGAGTGCAGGGTGAGCTAGGGTGAGGAGAGTAGGGACAGCCGCCGCGGAGTGGGGGCGCCACTTCCGCAGGTTTTAGGGTGCCAACCTCCATTGACAGGTAGGGATAGTCCTAACTAGTCCATTAATAGGGCCTTGTAGTCCCCCCGCTGTATCCCTCCTCCCCTATATATATATTTTTGTCTCATTTATTTGTTTATGATTAATATCTACTCCTGCAACATACGCCTTGTCATCCATTCTCCTCCCCCACTTCTTTTTCTCTTTTCCTTTTTTCCCCCCCTTTTTCCCCCTATAGTTGGAGGTGCGGTCCTCCCTAGTTTCCTCCCCGTTTTTGTTCTTTAAAAGATTGTTTTGCTTCAATTTTTTTGTACTTTTGCTTCTTTTTGGGTATTAAGTGTGCTCTTTTTGCCTCTGCCCCAGTACCACTGGTTTGACTTGACCTGTGAAGTTTTTCCGGTTTATTGACCATTGGGGTGTGCTGCGCGTGGTTATTGTATACTGCGCGGCATATGGTATGTAGCCAGAGCAGTGTCCTATATTGTTTCTTTTTGGACACTCCTCCTGGCTGGGGTGATCTTGGGTGGGAGTTTGTTACCACCCACTGCAGTGTGTTACGTGTGGGCACTCTGCGTTCACTCCCCCTATTTGTCATCACCTGGTCAGCGCGTCAGTTTTCTTTAGGACACGCGCACCGGATGTGACGTTTGCGCGTCACGGCCGGCACTTGCGTTCCACATACCGGACGTGAGTCCGCCGGAACCGGAAGTGACGCGCTCGCGTGTCAGTGCGGGCATATTCAAAAGGAGAACTTATTTGTTTGTCATTTGCGCTGTCTAATGGATAGGCTGAGCGATTGATTCCAGCTTCTATACTGTGTGACACCCTCTTCTCCCCTGATGATTAGCTGAGGCAATGAAACGCGTTGGGAGCAGTGTGCTGTGTGTTGCTGGAGGCTGAAAAGGTTTAGATGCCCCACCACATGGAGCTGTCTTAAAGCCAGATAGCAAGAACCAACATTTTATTTGGTGAGGTTGTTCCAATAGTATATATAAGGTCTAAATGCTCACCATAACCTGTTTAAATGTACTAAGGTTCTTATATGCTGAGACACTATATGCTGAGACATTGTCTTGAGAGCTCCACTATTTTTTGCCATTTTATCTGTGTTATGTTACAGGTAGACTATGTCTGTATAACATATTTTCGTATTCCTGGACATAATGAGTTACTGATTATTATGGTTACTCACCACCACAGGCAGGCATATACTTGCTGTTAGGTCCTTGCGACTTGTTCATCACTTTCATTTGTAATAAATGTTAAGTTTTAATCTTTTGTAGCACCACTATACTTGCTCGAATACTTATTTTTCAATGGGCCAACTCCATCAGTTTTAATCCTTATACTGTTTGTATAGTTAAAGAACAGTTTGGGATTCATTTTACTTTCCTTGGCAATTAGTCTCTCTGTCTCCTCTTTTGCTATTCTTATTTCTTTCTTACAGATTTTTTTTTTCCCTATAAGATATTAGCGCTTCCTCGCTGCCTTCTTGTTTAAGTTTACCGAAAGCCCTTTTTTTGTTTTTCATTTCCCTCTTGACTTCCTTATTTAGCCACATTGGCTTCCTCCTATTCCTAGCCCTTTTATTCCCATAAGGTATGTACCTTCTACAGTGACTATGTAGGACTGTTTTGAAAATTTCCCATTTTCTATCCGTGCTCCTATTACTGAAGATACTATCCCAGTCTATAAGGTGAAGGGCATCTCTTAGCTGATCAAACTTTGCTATCCTGAAGTTCAGTGTTTTTGTGACTCCCTTGCTGGGCACCCTACTGAAGCACATGTGGAATTGTATAATGTTGTGGTCACTATTTCCCAGGTGCCCCTCGACCTACACCTCAGTTATTCTGTCTGGCCTGTTAGTTAATATTAAGTCTAAAAGGGCCGTCCCTCTAGTTGGTTCCTACACAAATTGTGACAAATAATTGTCTTTGATAATTGACAGAAACCTGTTTCCTTTCTGAGATCTACAGCTTTCGGTTTCCCAGTCTATATCGGGGTAGTTGAAGTCCCCCATAATAATCACCTCGTTATTTTTTGCTACTTCGTCTATTTGTTTCATTAATAGACTTCCCGTGGCTTCTGCTATATTTGGTGGTTTATAACAGACTCCTTTGATAATTTTATTATTGTTTTTTGCCCCATGTATCTCCACCCATAAGGACTCGACCTTCTCATTTCCCTCCCATACATCCTCCTGTATTGTAGGCTTTAGACACGTCTTTACATATAGACAGACTCCACCCCCTTTCCGATTTCTTCGATCCCTTCTAAACAGACTGTAACCCTGTAAGTTAACTGCCCAGTCATAGCTTTCATCTAACCATGTCTCGGTTATTCCCACTATGTCATAGTTACCTGTAGATATTTCTGCTTCCAGTTCATCCATCTTGATTGTCAGGCTTCTGGCATTTGCTAGCACGCAGTTTACACGATTTTGTTTTGTTCCAATCTTCTCTCTGTGGATTGTATGAGAAATGTTCTTACCTCCCTTCCAAGTATCTTGTCTTGGACCTTCTTTGTCGCACTTCATATCTTTCATTAGAATGTTCTCTGGTTTCATGTTCGTGCCCAGCGTTTTTCTTCCCATCCCCTCTTCTTCTAGTTTAACGCCCTCCTGATGAGTGTTGCGAGTCTCCTGGCGAATTGTGTTTCCCGGGTTTGTTGAGGTGTAGTCTGTCTCTGGCAAGGAGTCCGTCATAGAAGTAATTCACACCGTGGTCCAGGAATCCAAATCCTTGTTGTCTGCATCATCGTCTCAGCCAGTTGTTCACATCAAGGATCCTGTTCCATTTCCTGACGCCATGCCCGTCTACTGGAAGGATAGAAGAAAAAACTACCTGCGCATCCAGTTCTTTTACTTTCTTCCCCAATGCTTCAAAGTCCTTGCATATTGTCGGTAGGTCCTTCCTTGCCGTGTCATTGGTGCCAACATATATCAGAAGAAATGGGTGGACATCCTTGGAACTGATGAGCTTCGGTATCCTATCGGTAACATCCTTGATCTTCGCACCTGGGAGGCAGCATACTTCTCTTGCGATTATGTCCGGTCTGCAGATACCTGCTTCTGTTCCTCTCAGTAGTGAGTCTCCCACCACCACCACTCTTCTTCCCTTCTTGGCTGTCCTTTTTCTTGTCGCTTCTTGATGTTTCTGGGTGCTCTTTTCTTTTTTGCTTGCTGGTAGTGCCTCATCCTTAGGTGTGCCATCTTCGTCCTCCACAAGTCCTTGGAATCTGTTTCTCAGTTGTGTGGTTGGTGGTGTCTCCATGGTCTTCTTGCTTCTTATGGTCACTTGCCTCCACTTGTCTGCCTCTGGAGGTTCTCTGACGCTTCCTTCACTTTCCGTGACCAGTAGTGACGCTTCTGTTCTGTCCAGGAAGTCTTCATTTTCCTTGATGAGTTTTAATGTCGCTATTCTTTCTTCCAGTCCCCGCACCTTTTCTTCTAAAAGAGCCAGTAGTCTACAGACGCAACAGATACATATAGCCTAAATGGGTAATTGTGCCTTTGCCAATTTTAATTATTGATAAATATTTTGCTTCATGTTAATTTTCTGGTCTTCATGGCCAGTTTTAGTGTACACTAATCTCTTACAGCTAGTCAAGCATTTAAAACCAGTTCTCTAATTCTTTTGCATGCTTACTTTAAGACCTTGCTCAAATCTGCAAAGATGCATCTTTAAGGCTCTGCACACTTAACCATGCATTTGTATTCTGTTGTGATAAGTTATCTGGAGTTCACTAATTGAATTTCTTTCTAATTTATAAAAAGTCTGCCTGTAGGGGACACATTAACTGCAGACCTACGATTACATAAGCTGTAAAATGCTCTTCTAGAAAGCAAATAACATCTTGAAATAAACCGCATGATCAGGGCAATTGAAATGTAAATTTGCCTGTTTGAGATTTAAAACTCGGGTGATGAGACCATCATTTTTTCATGAGATCATTATGTTTCAGTAATTCCTTAAAATTGTGAATAATAATTGGATTTTCTTTTAAATCTGGTAAATTAGCTGTGGTGGTTATACAACAGGCAAACAGCTAAATAGAAAATTATTACAACAGTAACTTCAGTAGAACAGAAAAGTTAAAACGGCTGCTCAATAAGCTCCGAGCATTCACAGTTTTAATTGTATTTTCCATGATCTCCACTCCCAGAGTGTCCAGCCTGTTTGGTAGGGTAATATACGGTATGTCCCACATTAATCTGATATTGATGACCTATCATTTTCATGGATACTAACAAATCTAGACTAGGTTACCTTGACTCTGATAAAATAGCACTGAGATATCATTGCGAAAAAAGGTTTAATTCGACACTCAGTTATTGGCTTCAGCAAAACTTAAATTCATTCCTCTTAAAGGTAACCTGTCAGGTCCCCCATACCCTCCAACCCAGCAGCATTCACCTATGTATGAGTACATTCCATGCCTAACCAGAACTGTATAACATTACTGAGTGAAAACAAGGTATGAAAAAAGCATTTATAATGGCCCCATTTCCTATGCTAATGAGGGCTTTGACTAGTAGATGGGGCATTAGTTGCCTGAGACTAGTCAGCTCTCTTTCCATGTTATCACGCCCCTGTGAATGTGATAACATAACTTGCATGAGTGTTGTCATCGCCGCTTATGCAAATCTTGCGCATAACCGCAAGCTATCTTCTGAACTTCCGGTCATGCGCAGTGCGCACCTCTGAAGATGGGAAGCGTAGACCTGGCTTCAGAGATGCAGAGACGCTGGTGGAATGAATGGCGCGCATGTGTGGCGATGATGCAGGGGTGTGATCACAGGGCCGTGATAACATGGAAAGAGGGCAACTAACGGCCCATCTACTAGTCAAAGCCCTCATTAGCGCAGCAAATAGGGACATTATAAAGGTTTTTTTATACCTTGTTTTCACTCAGTAATGTTATGCAGGACTGGTTAGGCAGGGAATTTACTCATACATAGGTGAATGCTGCTGGGTTGGAGGGCATGAGGGACATAACAGGTTCCCTTTAAGATATCAAGATAACAGCGAAGAAGATCCAGGTGAACCTATCTAGGCTTGCACTAGAACGATCTTCCTACAGATCATTCATCCATCAAGTCGCCAAAGAATTAGATTGAGCCGAAGGCCATAAATAAAAAAACAACAATAAGTTAACCTTTGCTACATCAGTATACCATATAACAGCCATGTTACAACTTCATCAGTTCTACATAAATACTTGTTCACTACACTTTTCTGGCTTAGTTATAACTTTGTAGTATATTATATCACAATGTCCTTTTAATCTATCTTGATACAGCTAAAGCCTGACTAGTGTCTAGTTCAAGCAACATCATTTATATTTTCCTATTGTAATAGCACGTAGCTGGTCATTAAAGGGAATCAGTCAGTAGGATCAACACTCCTAAGCCATCTGTATGGACATACAAGTCATAGGAGGCTGAATAAAATGATATCTTGGTACATTCGGTCTGATGTCTTGTTCCAGAGAAAACCAGGTTTTTCTAATATGTAAATGAGCTGTTAATATTTATGGTCCGGACACTGATCTCCCTGAGAATCTGACTCCAGAGTTTACTTTAACGAAAAGGAGGTGTTACCAGTGTGAGACATGTAACAGAACACAGAACAGTAGAACTGAACTTTGTCTCCTTACAAACATTTGCTGCAGCTCTCATAGCTCTGCTGTATTGTAACAATATTGCAGCCCTCTCTGCCTGTGAGATGGAAGCTGAAGCTGAGAAGAACCTGCAGATGTGTCAGTTATAATCAGACACAGCTCTGCAGTGAGAGGAGTCTGCAGATATGTCAGGTATAATCACACACAGTTCTGCAGTGAGAGGAACCTGCACATGTGTCAGGTATAATCACACACAGCTCTGCAGTGAGAGGAACCTGCAGATGTGTCAGGTAGAATCACACACAGCTCTGCAGTGAGAGGAACCTGCAGATGTATCAGGTATAATCACACACAGCTCTGCAGTGAGAGGTACCTGCAGATGTGTCAGGTATAATCACACACAGCTCTGCAGTGAGAGGAACCTGCAGATGTGTCAGGTATAATCACACACAGCTCTGCAGTGAGAGGAATCTGCAGATGTGTCAGGTGTAATCACACACAGCTCTGCAGTGAGAGAAACCTGCAGATGTGTCAGGTATAATCACACACAGCTCTGCAGTGAGATCAGGAGAACAAAGCGCGACCATTAAATGTCTCACACTGGTAAAGTCCCCTTTCATGTAAAATAATCTCTGGAGGTAGATTCTCATGCAGATCAGTGTCCGGCCCAGAGCCTGGAACAGCTCATTTACATATAAGAATAACATTGATTTCTCTGGAATAAGACACTGGATCACAGATATCAAGGTATCAATTTATTCAGCTTCCTATGACCTGTGCGCCCATATAGACGGCTTAGGAGGGATCATCCTATGGACAGATTCTCTTTAACAGTTATTAATATAATTTTTAAATTTTCATTATTAGTAGTAATTGTTCCATGCTGCTGCAAACAGTGAATAAATAGTCTCCAAAGGGCATAGGAAGTTTAGGTTTTATTTCACTGGTCCTTTGCCAAATGACATATGGGCTCTTTATTGAAATAATATGATTATTTCATCAGCTTCTAGATCTTGGATGTTGATCTACCTTTTCGAACCTTTGCATGATAGATAAAACAAGAAATCTGCCATACTCTTTATTAATCTACTGTGGCTTGATGCTCAATTACTCTTCACCAATTCCTCCTGATCTTCCTGCTGAAGCTGTAAATCTTCACAGCGCATCTTATTTGCCTCTTTGGTTTTATGTTCATGGCACGCTTGGTTTTATGTTCATGAGTATCTTGCTTTAAATTTATGTTAGTTACATGCAATAATCATGATATTTTTTGAAAATTGCAAATTTATTTCACTTGAGGTGAGTTAAACCATAGAAGACACAGAATGGTATGGAATGGTTATCATTCTAATGTGGTGGTTCTGGCTTTGAATAAAAAATATATTCTCTTATTTATGTTCTTTATGCTATCTCCTTTATGGTTTATGTTCTCTTTGTTTCCACCTCTTATTTAGATCACGTTTGGTTATTTCTAGTATGTTCATTTGAATCGGCTGCATATGAATTGAATTTCACCTGTTTGGATTAGCAAATAAGTATCAGTATCATGCAAAAATTAATTTCGGGTGAGAAATATGGTATTGTCTTTTAATTAAAAATTACATATTTTAAACAGGATTATATGCTTAAACACAATAATTGTCAAAATATTTCTTAGAGAGTAATTCAGGGTACAGAAAGTTAAGAACTAAACAGCGGTAGAGCAAAGTCAGGGTAAAGTAATTGCTATGCTCGTGGTCTTTATGACAGGGCTGCATTACATGTGCTCACCATTGTGTCCATCCATAAAACCCAGTGCTAATCTATTTGCAGCTGTCTTTAGTATAAGGACCTCCAAAAAATGAATGTTGGATTATAATTACTTGCCAACATCAATACTTCACTTTTTTACTTTCACTAGATATTATAAGTATTTACCATTGTTTAAATTCATAATAATGAATAATAACACATGGCAAAATTCAGCTGAAATATAACCAGAAGGTAGCAATAAACACATTTTCTATATGCTGCTAATTATTCAAAATGCACAAAACCAAATGAAAAACAAGAGCAACATAGAGACCTTCTGACAATTGTAATAAACTACTGAACCTAATTCCACTTTACAAATCAGGCTCCATTGTAAAATACAAAGCCTCACTTTCCTGAAAAATAAATTAGTATAATCAGACAAAAGCTTAGATCTAACAAATGGCTTACCCACTTTGTATAAGTTATACTTTTGGTACCCCCATCTATTCTCATCCTGCTTAGTATTTTGACCACTAGGACGTGAAAGATGGCTGCATATGAGAATACCCTTTTAAATTCCTGTCCTTTGTCATCAGTGGGGTTATTGGGGTGAGAAAAAGAAACCCCATCCACTCTCAAACCACTTTGTTATTGGCCTTTACAAAAGGATGCTATGAGCAAAACTCCTGTGTCTTTTTTAGTTACTGTACCTTAATTTTATCTAGGGATCCCCAACCCTGTAGCTCGATAGCCACATGTGGCTTGTGGGCCCATGATGGCACCTGCCACCTTGGTGCTTTAGCACCTGGTCTAGCAAACAACTATGAAGAGTGGGTCTCCAGATGGTGACTTTTTAGAGTAGAAGAGCTGACCTGGATGCGCATATATGTCCTTGAGATTGCTGAGATAAATTAAATGCTAAAGTGGAAATAGCATGATACTATCAGATAGAGGAGGTGATTGAATCTTGATATGATAGCATGGTGGGAGTGCTTGATACAAGAATACCCAGTGGTAATAAAGTGATACTTCTGTTGGGAAATTTTGGCTGTCATTATATTGATAATGCGGTCTCTCTGTGTTTCTACTGTAGGGGAAGCAGGAGCTGGACGTCACTATTTGGGGTGAGGGGTGGCAGTGGATGTGGCTTGTGACTCTCTCTCAGACCTGAATGTTGCTCTCAAGGTAAGGGAGGTTGGGGACCACTGATCTAGTGCACTGGAAAATACTATTAACTGAACCATTCTATTATATATAGCAGAGGAAGGCATTAAAGAATAGAAATGAACAGAGTGCTTGGGTCACATAAATTGAACTTGTGAAACAATTTCTGTACAATATTCATCTCTTAGCTATGACAGAAGTTTCTAGCTGTGTAACAGCACATAGAAACCTTATTCTGTTTGTATAAATAAGTAATACAAATGCAAATAATGATAAATACGTTGGTCCACCACATAATGATAATGTCTAAATTTAACTGCAGAAATCCATATACCTAGACCACATACATTCACTTTTTTCGGTTACTCAGCATCCTCTGCTTAATAGGGATGCGAAACAGCAGAAGTATTTTGCAATTTACACACTTTTTTATTGTTCAATAATGCCTGCATTCATACACGATAATTTTGAAGAAATAGGAAGGTTGCCAAGCTAAACACATTTAGAAATATGGCTCATGCTTACTGGTAGTAAAAGTGTTAAAACTGAGAGGATTATAGAGCAGAAATGGTAGTAAAGCAGAAAGCAATATAAAGTTATTTTGTAAGGTAGTGGAGCAGCACCAACTATAATGTCTGTATTTAGAGCACAAACTGAACTAAGCATGTTGCTTAATGATCCTTGTAATAGAAGAATTCTTTTCTTTCACAACAAACTTCTCCTCCGGGGTACTGTACATTACTGTGATTCACAGAATGAAGTGAGGCTCTGATTGAAATCTCTGTGTAAAAGTGTGTACAATAAACCCCGAGTTCACCAGGCTCTTTCAAATATTAGAAAAAAAATCCAGCAAGGACTTGGGCTAATTTTCAACAGTTTATAGTCCGTTGATACTGTGCAGTCGCATTAAGTATTGACATTTCACAATAGTTTAGTCTAGAGACCTTTTAATGCCACAGAAAACTTCTTGATAAGGAAAACAACAAGCAGTGATCCTATTTTATATCCATCAACTCCTATATACATTTTCATTAATTCTGCTTTGTATATAATAATATCGTCATAGTCTGTTCTGATTTAGACTATTTTGCAGAGAAATAAATTCACTATGCAGTTCACATTATCTAATATATTAATTTATTGTTACAGGCATAAGTGATTCAACTTCTTTTCTTTAAATCAGAGGTCTGAATCTCCAGTTTATGTGATGCAGTTTGCTTTAATAAAAATAAAGGGCACAATTTCATTAAGATGTTTACTCCTGAATTTAGGCAAAAAAAACCTTAAAAAGTAGCAACATTTTGTGACTATTGGTGTTTTCACCCAAGTCCCGGCCAACTTTGCCAAAATGAGTGGAGCATGGGTGGAGCAGAGCATAGCTATGTCCTCTGGTCTAATTGGCACCCCCTTCATTAAGACTTTCATGTACAATGCTGGTCTTAAAAGGGTTTTCCCATGAACAAAGTACAATTTAATCAATAGACCTTTTTAATAAAAATAAGTTCCACAATTGGATGTGTTAAAAAATACTCCTGTGCTAAGATAATCTTATAAATGTGCCCCTGCTACACTGCTCAAAAAAATAAAGGGAACACTCAAATAACACATCCTAGATCTGAATGAATGAAATATTCTCATTGAATAATTTGTTCTTTGCAAAGTTGAATGTGCTGACAACAAAATCACACAAAAATCATCAATGGAAATCAAATTTATTAACCAATGGATGCCTGGATTTGGAGTCACACTCAAAATTAAAGTGGAAAAACACACTACAGGCAGATCCTAACTTTGATGTAATATCCTTAAAACAAGTCAAAATGAGGCTCAGTATTGTGTGTGGCCTCCACGTGCCTGTATGACCTACCTACAACGCCTGGGCATGCTCCTGATGAGGTTGCGGATGGTCTCCTGTGGGATCTCCTCCCAGACCTGGATTAAAGCATCCTCCAACTCCTGGACAGTCTGTGGTGCAATGTGACATTGGTGAATGGAGCGAGACATGATGTCCCAGATGTGCTCAATTGGATTTACGTCTGGGGAATGGGCGTGCCAGTCCACAGTTTCATTTTGCATGAACTGTTGACACACTCCAGCCACATGAGGTCTGGCATTGTCCTGCATTAGGAGGAACCCAGGCCCAACCGTACCAGCATATGATCTCACAAGGGGTCTGAGGATCTCATCTTGGTACCTAATGGCAGTCGGGCTACCTCTGGCAAGCACATGGAGGGCTGTGCGGCCCTCCAAAGAAATGCCACCCCACACAATTTCTGACCCACTGCCAAACCGGTCATGCTGAAGGATGTTGCAGGCAGCAGATCGCTCTCCACGGCGTCTCCAGACTCTGTGACGTCTGTCACGTGTGCTCAGTGTGAACCTGCTTTCATCTCTGAAGAGCACAGGGTGCCAATGGCGACTTTGCCAATCCTGGTGTTCTGTGGCAAATGCCAAGCATCCTGCACAGTGTTGGGCTGTGAGCACAACCCCCATCTTTGGACATCGGGCCCTCATACCACCCTCATGGAGACAGTTTCTAACCGTTTGTGCAGACACATGCACATTTGTGGCCTGCTGGAGGTCATTTTGCAGGGCTCTGGCAGTGCTCGTCCTGTTCCACCTTGCACAAAGGCAGAGGTAACGGTCATGCTGCTGGGTTTTTGCCCTCCTACGCCCCCCTCCACATCTCCTGGTGTACTGGCCTGTCTCCTGGTAGCGCCTCCAGCCTCTGGACACTACGCTGACAGACACAGCAAACCTTTTCGCCACAGCTCACATTGATGTGCCATCCTGGATGAGCTGCACTACCTGAGCAACTTCTGTGGGTGGTAGAGTCCGTCTCATGCTACCACGAGTGTGAAAGCACAACCAACATTCAAAAGTGACCAAAACATCAGCCAGAAAGCATTGGTACTGAGATGTGGTCTGTGGTCCCCACCTGCAGAACCACTTCTTTATTGAGTGTGTCTTGATAATTGCCAATAATTTCCATCTATTGTCTATTCCATTTGATTGTCAATCAGTGTTGCTTTCTAAGTGGACAGTTTGATTTCACAGAAGTTTGATTTACTTGGAGTTATATTCTCTTGTTTAAGTGTTCCCTTTATTTTTTTGAGCTGTGTATATACTGTGCAATGGCTGTGTCTGCCCATACCGGATCATGGTCTGATCATATCACATTACTTGGGCAGTGGAGGAAGCAAAAGAGAGGATGTAGACAAGACAGCATGGGATAAAAGCTGCTGCTTTCTGTGAGGTAAAATATTTTTCTGCCTGTTTAAAATATTTTACCTCACGGCAAGAATCAGCTGTGAGCTAAAATGACACTTAGCATGCAGGCAGCTTCATGCTACTTTGCCTTTTCACTGTGCAATGGTCCTTTATCTATTAACTCAATTTCTCAAGCACACTTGTTGCTTCTACACACGTCATCTCCACACTATGCAGCACTCCTCCATTCTGGCAATTATGTCAAAATTTAGTGTAATGTGCGTGGAGGCTGGGATACATAGTTGCACATTTAAACATGATATGGAAACATGTTGGGTGCTTCACGGTTTATTACTGCTCCTTTGATAATAACACTACTGCTCTCAGATATCTTCACTGTTGTCTCCTTCTAACAGCTTCTGCCACCAAGTAATCCAGTTCTATCATAAGTTTCAGCTCACACTCCAGAGGCAACTTGATATCTTACTGTTCCATCTAACACTCTATGGCTTTCTGAGCTGTAACAGCACCCAAGGGTCTATATGTAAGCTAAAACACTCCCCTCTAAACCCTCTGCCTATTTACATAATTCCTGTCACAAAAATATGTAAATTATATAGTCATATTTATGTACCCTAAAACAGAACTTTAAAATAATGCATACAAACATGTCAGTGAAAAAAATAAAAAGTTAAGGCTGCTGAATAGGGATGAGCGGACCCGTGAAAGTTTGGCTTAGTTGGGTTCGGCCTAACTTGAGTCCAAAGTTAGGTTCGGGTACCAGAACTTGACCCAAACTTGACCCCAGACCAAAACCCAATGGAAGTCAATGGGGACCCGAACTTTGGTGTTGTAAAATGGTTGTAAAATAGTCTTAATAAGGACTAGGGGGTGAAAAAAGAAGCAAAAAGGTAGGGTACCCCATTTTAGAAAAACAGCAAAGGCAAAGCAGACAGCTGGGGGCTGATATTAATAGGCTAGGAAGGTCCATGGATATTGGCCCTTTCCTAGCATAATATAACCAGCTGACAGCGGTCTGCTTTCCATTGGCTGGTTATTAAAAATAAGGGGGACTGCACGTCATTTTTTTAAATTATTTATTTTACATTGTCAGGCTAGGTCACGTGGGGTGCTGACCAATCCCAGCCATGCCATTACTTGGTATGGTTGTGATGGGGCCAGAAATGCCCACAGCCTTAAAGCTGGTTGATTGGCTGAGCTGCAACCTTTCAGCAAGCTTTGTTAGTCTGCTGAACCCGAACAGTAACATGAACGTACAGTCCATATTCAGGGTTCGGCACAAGACACTTGGTGTCCGCTACGAACCCTGAACTTTACCGTCCGGGTTTCGCTCTTACCTACTGCTGAAAAGTGAAAAAAAAAAGAGGTAAAAATGGAAAAAGAAATCCAGTCATTATAGCCTTTTCAAGCCTAGTTAAAATGGCAGTAAAACTTATACAAACATTAAAAATGCAAAAAATGAATGAATAAGTACAACTGAATGTTGAAACAGTTTTTTGTGTTTTTTATTTTGTTCTCCTTTTATAAAGAGATATAACTTTTTTATTTTTCAAATGACATAGACATATCAAGGCTTGTTTTTTTTGTGGAATGAGCTGTAGTTTTGAAAGATGCCATTCATTTTTCTATTGTGTCGAGTCAAATTTTGTTTTTTAGATAATTTAGTCAGATGTTTGCATGTTAAATGAGCTACAATTATAAGCATTTGAGAAGATTTTAAACTCTTATTGACAAATACATCAAGTTTGTGCAAAGACTCAATATTTACTATGTTTAGATTCTTACTTTCTAAGAGTTTTGCAATTTGCTCTAGCATGCTTGATATCAGCTTCTGGGCAAAATCCTGACAACTGTTGGCAACCTATTTGAAGCTTACACAATTTATGTGTTTTAGTTTATCCACCTTCTTTTTGAGGATTGACCACAGGTTCCCAATGGGATAGAGTATTCAAAGTTTCCTGGCCTTGGACTCAAAATTGTGATGCTTTTTTAATCGAGCCACTTAGTTATCACTTTCTTTATGTAAAATTATGCTCTATCATGCTTGAAATGCATTGTTCATTACCTAATTGCTTTGGAATCATTGTGAGAAGTTGCTCTTGAAGAATGTTTAAATACCATTCTTCATTCATAATAGTGTTCTTAGGCTAAATTGTGAATGAGCCCACACTACCTTCAAGCAACCCCAAATATTAATGGTCTCCAGAATCTTTACTGTTGGCAAAACACAGGATTCATAGCAGCACTCCCCATTTCTTCTCTGGACAATCATTTTTCTAGATGTCCCAAACAGACTGAAAGGGGCTTCATCAGAAAAAATAAATTCACATTCTTTGCAGTCTAATAACTATACTTCCTGCAGAATCTTAGTCTGTTCTTGATGGATTTTTTGGAGAGTCGTGTCTTCTTTGCTGCCCTTCTTCGCACTATCAAGCCTCCAAAAACCTTCACCGCACTGTGTCAATCTAAAAACTCTTCGCCAGGACTATAAAATGAAAAATGGAAAAAAAAAATCAAAGTGCAAGTGAAATGGTAGTAAAGTACAATTCTATAACATTATTCTTCAGTTTATTACAGTTATAGTGATACCAAACGTATATCTTCTTTACTATTTTAGTGGCTTAAAAGAATTCTAAGCTAAAAAAAATAAATAAATTGGGTTTGTGTCTCCATTTTCCATGACCCATACTTTTTTTTGTTTGTCCATTAAAGGAGATGTGGGGACTTGTATTTTTATTGATACTAATTGTGAAGTACATACAGCAATTTGATAGCTTATTGTTGCATTATTTCTGGAAGATGTGGTGAGAAAAAAACAGCAGTTTTGGCATTTCTTTCTTTTTCTCTTCAATTTTGATACATTTTACATTTCTTATTTTTAGATTTATCTATTTGTAACTGGAGATAAGGGGGATTCAAACATTTATGGGTTTTTATTTTGTTTTGTTTTTTCCACTTTTTTTTTTACTTTTCACTTTTTTTTCAGTCCACCTAGGGGACTTGATCTATTGATCCATTGTATTATATACTACAGTATTGCAATAAATATCCCAGTCTCCTATGAATCCCAGCCTGTGGCAGTAGTTCACCTCCAAAGCTGATGGAATTGTGTATTATGATGAGCTAATGGACTGCAAAGGGCCCATATACTGTTTTTGCGCAGGTGTCCTTTTTTGTATGTATCCGTCAGTGCATTGCAGGACTTGTGTGCAGTTTTATCATGTAAATGAATGTTGACTGATGATCCTCATTACTAGTGTTGAGCGATACCTTCCGATATCAGGAAATATCGTATCGGATTGGATCGGGCCGATACCCAAAAAGTATCGGATATCGCCGATTCCGATACCGGAAACCAATGCAAGTCAATGGGACACAAATATCGGAATGAAAATAAACCCTTTCTTTCCTTGTAGGTTAATTCTACATGAAGGAAAACAACTAAGAATAATGTAGAATGTATTACGCGAAAAGCCGGCAATTCATCAGCGGCGTACACCGGTACCCGACAATTTACAACAGAAAGAATAGAGCTTCACACATAGATTAGATAGATAGAAACATGTCAGTCACATATATATGAAGTACAGTGACAGTGTTGCTTACTGTACTTGTCATTTAGTGTAAAGGATTTATTAAAAAAAATATTAGTGTTTTCGTGCACCATCTCTTTAAAAAAGCCGGCCGGCAATTCAGCAGCGGTACCCGACAATTTATAACAGACAGAATAGAGCTTCACACATAGATTAGATAGATAGAAACATGTCAGTCACATATATAAGAAGTACAGTGACAGTGTTGCTTACTGTACTTGTCATTTAGTGTAAAGGATTTATTTAAAAAAATAATAGTGTTTTCATGCACCGTCTCTTTAAAAAAGCCGGCCGGCAATTCAGCAGCGGTACCCGACAATTTAGAATAGAAAGAATAGAGAATCATACATAGATTAGATAGATAGAAACATGTCAGTCACATATATATGAAGTACAGTGACAGTGTTGATTACTGTACTTGTCATTTAGTGTTAAAATAAAGGATTTATTTAAAAAAAAATTGGCGTGGGGTTCCCCTTAATTTTAGGCTCTAGCGGAGGTTAAGCAGACAGCTGGGGCAAATGTTTGAAGCCTGGGAAGGGGGTAATACCCACGGAGCTTCCCAGGCTACTAATATCAGCCCCCAGCTGAATACCTAGCCTTTACTAGCTATTAAAATGGGGAAACCCCCCCAAAAAAAATAACGTGGGGTCCCCCCTAATTTAATAGCTAGCACAGGCTAGGCAGACAGCTGGGGGCTGATATTAATAGCCCAGGAAGGGTGCCATGAATATTGGCCCCCTCCCAGGCTAGAAACACCAGCCGTCAGCCGCCCCAGAAATGGCGCATCCATAGGATGCGCCAATTCTGGCACTTAGCCTCGCTCTTCCACGCTGCCCTGGTGCGGTGGCAGGGGGTAATAGGGTTGGGGTTGATGTCAGCTTATAATGCCAGCTGACATCATGCCCAGGTTAGTAATGGAGAGGCGTCTATAAGACACCCCCATTACTAACCCCATAGTCAAAGTTAAAAGAAAACACAAACACCCAGAATAAAGTCCTTTAATTGAAATAAAGACACAATTCTTTATTGTTCTAAATTAAACCATACTTACCATCACGCCCATTCCAGCTGAAGCCAACGATCTCCTGCAATAAAAGTAAAATAATAAAGCAACCTCATCCTTACCTCTCCATGGTTCCCACGACAGCTTCAGCTCTGCTACATCGAGATGACAGGCTGGACCGCAGCAGAACGCTGCCATCCAGCCTGTCACCCCGCAGACACTGAGAAGCGCAGACATGCTTGCGCTCCTCAGTGTCTCTCTGTGACGTCATCCAGATGAGCCGAGTTCATGTCCAATGAACTCAGCTCACCTCATGCACGTCACTGACAGCGTGGGAAAATTCTCCTGCACTCAGCGCTTCAGCGTGAGAATTCTCCCACGCTGTCAGTGACATACATGAGGTGAGGTCATGTCCAATGAACTCAGCTCACCTCATGCACGTCACTGACAGCGTGGGAAAATTCTCACGCTGAAGTGCTGAGTGCAGGAGAATTTTCCCACGCTGTCAGTGACGTACATGAGGTGAGCTGAGTTCATTGGACATGACCTCGGCTCATCTGGATGCCGTCACAGCCAGACACTGAGGAGTGGAAGTATGCCTGCACTTCTCAGTGTCTGCGGGATGACAGGATGGATGGCAGCGTGCTGCTGCGGTCCAGCCTGTCATCTCGATGTAGCAGAGCTGAAGCTGTCGTGGGAGCCATGGAAAGGTAAGGATGATGTTGCTTTATTATTTTACTTTTATTGCAGGAGATCGTTGGCTTCAGCTGGAATGGGCGCGATGGTAAGTATGGTTTAATTTAGAACAATAAAGAATTGTGTGTTTATTTCAATTAAAGGACTTTTTTCTGGGTGTTGTGTTTTTTAAATACTTTACTAGAAATTCATGGTGGTCATGTCTAATATTGGCGTGACCCCATGAATTTCGGGCTTAGGGCCAGCTGATAATGCCAAGCTGGCCTTAACCCCTTTATTAACCAGTGAGCCACCGCACCAGGGCCCTGGATGAGTTGGGTACGGCGCCAGAAGATGGCGCTTCTATGAACGCGCCATTTTCTGGGGCGGCTGCGGACTGCAATTTGCAGCGGGGGTGGCCCAGAAAGCTTGGGTCTCCCTGCGCTGCGGATTCCAGCCCCCAGCTGCCTAGTTGTATCTGGCTGGGCACAAAAATAGGGCGAAGCCCCACGCATTTTTTTTTTAAATTATTTCATGAAATTCATGGAATAATTAAGAAAAAAAGGGCTTCCCTATATTGTTGTGTCCAACCAGGTACAAATAGGCAGCTGGTGGTTGGGGGCAGCCCATTACTGCCTGCTGTACCTGGCTGGACACAAATATAGTGCGAAGCCCCACGTCAATTTTTTTTAATTATTTCATGAAATAATTTTTTTAAAAAAGGGCTTCCCTATATTGTTGTGTCCGGTGAGGTACAAATAGGCAGCTGGTGGTTGGGGGCAGCCTGTTCCTGCCTGCTGTACCTGGCTGGACACAAATATAGGGCGAAGCCCCACGTCAATTTTTTTTAAAATAAATCCTTTATTTTAACACTAAATGACATTTGAGGAGTTAATAAAGATGCAGTCCCTAAATTATTATTTATTTTTTAATTAATTTTTCCCAAAACTTTTGACGTGGGCTTCGCCATATTTTTGTATGCCAGCCAGGTACAGCATCCAGCTTCTATGAACGCGCCATTTTCCGGGGTGGCTGCGGACTGCAATTTTCAGCGGGGGGGGGGGGCAGAAAGCTTGGGCCTCCCTGCGCTGCAGATTCCATCCCCCAGCTGCCTAGTTGTACCTGGCTGGACACAAAAATAGGGAGAAGCTTCACGTATTTTTTTTTTAAATTATTTCATGAAATTCATGAAATAATTAAGAAAAAAAGGGCTTCCCTATATTGTTGTGTCCAACCAGGTACAAATAGGCAGCTGGTGGTTGGGGGCAGCCCGTTCCTGCCTGCTGTACCTGGCTGGACACAAATATAGTGCGAAGCCCCACGTCAATTTTTTTTAAATCATTTCAGGAAATTCATGAAATAATTAAAAAACATTGATGTGGGGCTTCGCCCTATATTTGTGTCCAGTCAGGTACAGCAGGCAGGAACGGGCTGCCCCCAACCACCAGCTGCCTATTTGTACCTAGCCGGACACAACAATATAGGGAAGCCCTTTTTTTCTTAATTATTCCATGAATTTCATGAATTTAAAAAAAAAAAACGTGGAGCTTCGCCCTATTTTTGTGTCCAGCCAGGTACAACTAGGCAGCTGGGGGCTGCAATCTGCAGCGCAGGGAGGCCCAAGCTTTCTGGGCCCCACCCGCTGCAAATTGCAGTCCGCAGCCGCCCCGGAAAATGGCGCGTTCATAGAAGCGCCATCTTCTGGCGCTGTACCCAACTCATCCAGGGCCCTGGTGCGGTGGCTCACTGGGTAATAAAGGGGTTAAGGCCAGCTTGGCATTATCAGCTGGCCCTAAGCCCGAAATTCATGGGGTCACGCCAATATTAGACATGACCACCATGAATTTCTAGTAAAGTATTTAAAAAAAACACAAACACCCAGAAAAAAGTCCTTTAATTGAAATAAACACACAATTCTTTATTGTTCTAAATTAAACCATACTTACCATCACGCCCATTCCAGCTGAAGCCAACGATCTCCTGCAATAAAAGAAAAATAATAAAGCAACCTCATGCTTACCTTTCCATGGCTCCCACGACGGCTCCAGCTCTGCTACATCGAGATGACAGGCTGGACCGCAGCAGAACGCTGCCATCCAGCCTGTCATCCCGCAGACACTGAGAAGCGCAGGCATACTTCCACTCCTCAGTGTCTGGCTGTGACGGCATCCAGATGAGCCGACAATGAACTCGGCTCACCTCATGTACGTCACTGACAGCGTGGGAGAATTCTCCTGCACTCAGCGCTTCAGCGTGAGAATTTTCCCACGCTGTCAGTGACGTGCATTAGGTGAGGTCATGTCCAATGAACTCGGCGCACCTCATGCACGTCACTGACAGCGTGGGAAAATTCTCACGCTGAAGCGCTGAGTGCAGGAGAATTTTCCCACGCTGTCAGTGACGTGCATGAGGTGAGCTGAGTTCATTGGACATGACCTCGGCTCATCTGGATGCCGTCACAGCGAGACACTGAGGAGCGCAAGCATGACTGCACTTCTCAGTGTCTGCGGGATGACAGGCTGGATGGCAGCGTTCTGCTGCGGTCCAGCCTGTCATCTCGATGTAGCAGAGCTGAAGCTGTCCTGGGAACCATGGAAAGGTAAGGATGAGGTTGCTTTATTATTTTACTTTTATTGCAGGAGATCGTTGGCTTCAGCTGGAATGGGCGTGACTGTAAGTATGGTTTAATTTAGAACAATAAAGAATTGTGTCTTTATTTCAATTAAAGGACTTTTTTCTGGGTGTTTGTGTTTTTTTTAAATACTTTACTAGAAATTCATGGTGGTCATGTCTAATATTGGCGTGACCCCATGAATTTCGGGCTTAGGGCCAGCTGATAATGCCAAGCTGGCCTTAACCCCTTTATTACCCAGTGAGCCACCGCACCAGGGCCCTGGATGAGTTGGGTACAGCGCCAGAAGATGGCGCTTCTATGAACGCGCCATTTTCCGGGGCGGCTGCGCACTGCACTTTGCAGCGGGTGGGCCTCCCTGCGCTGCGGATTCCAGCCCCCAGCTGCCTTGTTGTACCTGGCTGGACACAAAAATAGGGCGAAGCCCCACGTATTTTTTTTTTTAATTATTTCATGAAATTCATGGAATAATTAAGAAAAAAAGGGCTTCCCTATATTGTTGTGTCCGGCTAGGTACAAATAGGCAGCTGGTGGTTGGGGGCAGCCCGTTCCTGCCTGCTGTACCTGACTGGACACAAATATAGGGCGAAGCCCCACATAATTTTTTTTTAATTATTTCATGAATTTCCTGAAATAATTAAAAATAAATTGACGTGGGGCTTTGCACTATATTTGGGTCCAGCCAGGTACAGCAGGCAGGAACGGGCTGCCCGCAACCACCAGCTGCCTATTTGTACCTGGTTGGACACAACAATATAGGGAAGCCCTTTTTTTCTTAATTATTCCATGAATTTCATGAAATAATTAAAAAAAAACAAACGTGGAGCTTCTCCCTATTTTTGTGTCCAGCCAGGTACAACTAGGCAGCTGGGGGATGGAATCTGCAGCGCAGGGAGGCCCAAGCTTTCTGCCCCCCGCTGAAAATTGCAGTCCGCAGCCGCCCCGGAAAATGGCGCGTTCATAGAAGCTGGATGCTGTACCTGGCTGGCATACAAAAATATGGCGAAGCCCACGTCAAAAGTTTTGGGAAAAATTAATTAAAAAATAAATAATAATTTAGGGACTGCATCTTTATTAACTCCTCAAATGTCATTTAGTGTTAAAATAATGGATTTATTTTAAAAAAAAATGGCGTGGGATCCCCCATAAATTTAGTCTCTAGCGGAGGTTAAGCAGACGGATGGGGCAGATGTTTGAAGCCTGGGAAGGGGGTAAAACCCACGGAGCTTCCCAGGCTACTAATATCAGCCCCCAGCTGAATACCTAGCCTTTACTAGCTATTAAAATGGGGGACCCCCCCCAAAAAAATGACGTGGGGTCCCCCCTATTTTAATAGCTAGCAAAGGCTAGGCAGACAGCTGGGGGCTGATATTAATAGCCCAGGAAGGGTGCCATGAATATTGGCCCCCTCCCAGGCTAGAAACACCAGTCGTCAGCCGCCCCAGAAATGGCGCATCCATAGGATGCGCCAACTCTGGCACTTAGCCTCGCTCTTCCACGCTGCCCTGGTGCGGTGGCAGGGGGTAATAGTGGTGGGGTTCATGTCAGCGCCAGCTGCCATGAAGCCCAGGTTAGTAATGATGGGCGTCTATAAGACACCCCCATTACTAACCTATTAAGTGTTAAAAAGAAAAAACACACTACACCCAGAAAAAAATAATTTATTTGAAATAAAACACACAATTTTATTTAATTCTTAGTTTACTAAAAATAATAGTTACCTGTCCACGTTCCTGCGCTGATCTCCCATGCACAGCTGTCACATCTGGAGATGGTGACAGCTGTGCATGGCTGCTGTAAGCTCACGCTGCCGGGAACACGTCCGCTCCCGGCAGCGGGAGCCACTGACTGAGGTCACCGGAGTGCATTCAGGCAGCGCAGCTCCGGAGACCTCCTTTACGGCACTGCTGTACCGTGGGAATTTCTCACGATACAGCAGGGCCGTAAAGGAGCTAACCGGAGCAGCGCTGCCTGAACTCCGGTGAACCCTTACGGCCCCGTCATTCTAGCGGCGGCAGCGGTTCAGAGCGGTCACATTCTATGTGGCTGCTCTGAACTGGAGATCTTCGTGGGACACTCGTGGACTGCTACGGAGGGGTAAGGATAAGGTTGTGGTTTATTATTTTATATTTTATTACAGGAGATCGATGGCTTCGGGGAATTAGGTGTCTTGGTGAGTATAGGTGTAGTTTTTTATTTTTTACTTTATTTTAGGTGGCGATCGGCGGGGACAGGTAATGTATGAACTAATTTCTTTTAGGTAACCACTGGCCACCAATGACATGTATTTAACATTTATTGGGGACACAGTAGGGCAATTTAAATAGCAGGATCAGGCTGATGGGAACTACTGCTCCCATCGAGCTGATCAGGAGTGGACGGGGGACAGACATAGGCCGATGGGAGTAGTAGTGTCACATCGGCCTATGTCTGCCTGCACGCACACACCCGCACACACACCGCACACACCCGCACACATCGCACAGACACCGCGCACACCCGCACAAACATCGCGCACACACCCCGCACACACACCCCGCACACACACTAATCATGACGGTCTGATGGTCTGGGAGGTGAGGCTGACCTGTGCGGCCGTGGGAAAGTTCATGTGAGTTCATGCAGTCAAGCATGAACTCACATGAACCCTCTGAGGGCACCGCGGCTAATTCAAATGAACAGCTGATCGGCATCAGCTGATACCTCAGCTGTTCATTTGAAATAACCGGCGGGAAAGCGCAGCACAGAACGGGAAAGCCGGCGGTGAAGTCTTTTCACTGCCGGCTTCCCCGCCCGGGTCCTTCACTCCCCGCTCCTTGGAGCTGCGCTCCCCGCCCGGTCCTAACTTACGATCGGGATGGGAGGTGGCGAGGGGAGCGGAGGATCGGGGTGGGAGGCTGCGGGGAAGCAGTATGGGGCTGTGTGATTGTTTAAAAGCCGGCGGCTTTATACCGCCCGCCGGCTTTTAAACAATCAGGAGAATTCTCCCCCGCTGAGATGGCATTCTGATGACAGGCTGGATCGCGCTGCCATCCAACTTGTCATCCTTCACAGACACTGCAGAGCGCAGGCATTATGGGAACTTCCGATTCCGGTATCCGATATTGTAAAAGTATCGGAATTAAGTATCGGAATTCCGATACCGCGAATATCGGCCGATACCCGATATTACAGTATCGGAATGCTCAACACTACTCATTACCTGTGAAGCTGCATAATGTATGATAGGCAATGAAAATCCAACAACTTTACAGCATTTAATAGGTAAAGATATGTGACAAGCAATTCAGCATGAAAAAAAAATCTATGTAATCCCTGACCTTTATAAAAATCACTGAACACTGATGTAATACCACATTATTTACCACATTACTTTTTACATCTAATTTTGTTTTTTTTTGTTTTTTTTTAGAAAAGGATACATTGTATTTACAATGGCTAGATCCATGGTTTCATGAATACAGCATTATTCACTTGAGACATTAACTCCTGCTGTTGCATATGCAATATCTTGAGTAAAATACAGATTTCCAATTCACATAATAGGACATGTGGGTGGAGGTAATTAAGCCACTTTATAGTCTAATTAATTATTTAGGATTAGTGTTGAGCCACCCCCGTAGTGTTCAAGTTCGGTTCGGTTCGTCGAACACCCGTATGTTCGCCGAACTGTTCGTCGAACACCTTCGAACACCGTTAAAACCAATGGCAGGCAAACAAAAACACATAGGAACACATAGAAAACACATAGAAAACACTTCAAAGGTGTCCAAAAGCTGACAAACTGCTCAGAAGACACAACTACCACATGGAATAGTGACAAGTACATATAGTCATGCGAAAAGAAAAGAGGTGGAGGAGTAAAAGGAGGGGGAGACACAGATATAGGCATATCATGCCCTTCTAAAACCAAAAAAGTGCGAAGCCGACACGGCCAGTCCGTTCCTGCCTGTGCAGCCTCCGTGTCGCCGGGTTTGTGCCAGAGCTGCGGTGGATCCTGACGGCCAGCCCCCCTCTCCCAATACTGGTGCCTGTCCGCTGGTGGGTCGAGCGAGCCCCCCTGCGGTCGAGGCAGGTCTAAGCTTTTTAATTTAAATTGTCTCTCTAATTTGAATGAGTACACTTTAAATCCTTTTACAAAGATCTATTGAAGGGCAAGTCTGATGCCAGGAGCTGCGGGAATTCCAGCTCCAGTAGTGTCCACTAAAGCTGCTGCAGTTAAAAAGCTTTTATAAGGATCGAGCTTGGCGGTCCACCGCAAGGCGTCCTACCGCCAGTCCCAGCCCCTGTGCCTTGGGGTGCCTCCCGATGCTCTTCACTGAGTGTCCCGGGGGCCGAAGCATTTCCTTTGAAAAAATTAAGTGTCCAAACTACAGGTGGTGTAGCTTGCTTAACAGCTGGGATAATCGGCTGACTAGCAGACACTGCTACTAGGCACAAAGTATTTCCTGGGCTAGATGCAGTTAAAAATTTGTAATTAGATACTCTCGTTGGATGCTGAGAAAGCATTCCATAGAGTCTCCTGGCACGCCATATATTATTCTCTTAAAAAGCTTGGGGTAGGGGTCTAGGGGACCCTTTTATAGCCAAAATCATGGCCCTGTATCGCAATAAGTCACCTAGGCTGAAGATAAATGGAACATTTTCATCACCTTTCATAATCACCAATGGGACAAGGCAGGGATGTCCTCTGTCCCCTCTCTTATACATCCTAGTGACGGAGCACCTGCTTTCATCAATTCGCCATAACCCCAATAATAGGTGGAATGAGGTGGGAGGCACCGAGTACAAGTGCTCTGCATTTGCTGATGATGTCCTAGTATATATCACTCAATCACATATATCCATCCCTCCTGTTATGGCTGAAATAGATCACTTTGTTACATGGTCAAATTTTAAAATCAATGCAGCGAAGTCTGAGGCCCTCGATGTCTCCCTCCCCAAATCCATACAGGATTCCATACAGTCCAACTTTCCCTTTACCTGGCACTAGAGATGAGCGGTGTTCGACTAGAACTGTTCGCCAATCTCAAATTCGAGCTGTTTTGGGCGGTGTTCGAGTTGTTCGACGAACCCGAACGATTTGCAAAAAATTCGGCTGTTCGAGGTTATGTTCGATAACTGTTCGTGCACCAAAAGCGTGTCCTGCATGTCTGGCGCTATTTAGAGCACCAATCATGCAGGGATTGTCTGCCACTCACTGTAATGCCACAGCCATGGTGGTTGTGGCATTACAGTGATTGCCCAAATCGATGGGTACAGTGCCAACAGTGAAACATGAAAAGCCGGCAATTCAGCAGCGGCATACACCTGTACCCGACAATTTAGAACCGAAAGAATAGAGCTTCACACATAGATTAGATAGATATAAACATGTCAGCCACATATATACGAAGTACAGTGAAAGTGCTGCTTACTGTACTTGTCATTTAGCGTAAAGGATTTATCAAAAAAAATAATAGTGTTTTCATGCACCGTCTCTTTAAAAAAGCCGGCCGGAAATTCAGCAGCGGTACCCGACAATTTATAACAGACAGAATAGAGCTTCACACATAGATTAGATAGATAGAAACATGTCAGCCACATATATACGAAGTACAGTGACAGTGTTGCTTACTGTACTTGTCATTTAGCGTAAAGGATTTATCAAAAAAAATAATAGTGTTTTCATGCACCGTCTCTTTAAAAAAGCCGGCCGGCAATTCAGCAGCGGTACCCCACAATTTATAACAGACAGAATAGAGCTTCACACATAGATTAGATAGATAGAAACAAGTCAGTCACATATATATGAAGTACAGTGATAGTGTTGGTTACTGTACTTGTCATTTAGTATTAAAATAAAGGATTTATTATTAAAAAAATTGGCGTGGGGTTCCCCTTAATTTTAGGCTCTAGCGGAGGTTAAGCAGACGGCTGGGGCAGATGTTTGAAGTCTGGGAAGGGGGTAATACTCACGGAGCTTCCCAGGCTACTAATATCAGCCCCCAGCTGAATACATAGCCTTTACTAGCTATTAAAATGGGGGACCCCCCAAAAAAAATGACGTGGGGTCCCCCCTAATTTAATAGCTAGCAAAGGCTAGGCAGACAGCTGGGGGCTGATATTAATAGCCCAGGAAGGGAGCCATGAATATTGGCCCCCTCCCAGGCTAGAAACACCAGCCGTCAGCCGCCCCAGAAATGGCGCATTCATAGGATGCGCCAATTCTGGCACTTAGCCTCGCTCTTCCACGCTGCCCTGGTGCGGTGGCAGGGGGTAATAGGGTTGGGGTTGATGTCAGCTTATAATGCCAGCTGACATCAAGCCCAGGTTAGTAATGGAGAGGCGTCTATAAGACACCCCCATTACTAACCCCATAGTCAAAGTTAAAAAAAACACAAACACCCAGAATAAAGTCCTTTAATTGAAATAAAGACACAATCCTTTATTGTTCTAAATTAAACCATACTTACCGTCACGCCCATTCCAGCTGAAGCCAACGATCTCCTGCAATAAAAGAAAAATAATAAAGCAACCTCATCCTTACCTTTCCATGGTTCCCACGACAGCTTCAGCTCTGCTTCATCGAGATGACAGGCTGGACCGCAGCAGAACGCTGCCATCCAGCCTGTCATCCCGCAGACACTGAGAAGCGCAGGCTTGCTTGCGCTGCTCAGCGTCTCTCTGTGACGACATCCAGATGAGCCGAGTTCATGTCCAATGAACTCGGCTCACCTCATGCACGTCACTGACAGCGTGGGAAAATTCTCACGCTGAAGCGGTGAGTGCAGGAGAATTCTCCCACGCTGTCAGTGACGTGCATAAGGTGAGCTCATGTCCAATGAACTCAGCTCACCTCCTGCACGTCACTGACAGCGTGGGAGAATTCTCCTGCACTCAGCGCTTCAGCGTGAGAATTCTCCCACGCTGAAGCGCTGAGTGCAGGACAATTTTCCCACGCTGTCAGTGACGTGCATAAGGTGAGCTCATGTCCAATGAACTCAGCTCACCTCCTGCACGTCACTGACAGCGTGGGAGAATTCTCCTGCACTCAGCACTTCAGTGTGAGAATTCTCCCACGCTGAAGCGCTGAGTGCAGGAGAATTTTCCCACGCTGTCAGTGACGTGCATGAGGTGAGCCGAGTTCATTGGACATTAACTCGGCTCATCTGGATGCCCTCACAGAGAGACACTGTGGAGCGCAAGCAAGCCTGCGCTTCTCAGTGTCTGCGGGATGACAGGCTGGATGGCAGCGTTCTGCTGCGGTCCAGCCTGTCATCTCGATGTAGCAGAGCTGAAGCTGTCATGGGAACAATGGAAAGGTAAGGATGATGTTGCTTTATTATTTTTCTTTTATTTCAGGAGATCGTTGGCTTCAGCTGGAATGGGCGTGATGGTAAGTATGGTTTAATTTAGAACAATAAAGAATTGTGTGTTTATTTCAATTAAAGGACTTTTTTCTGGGTGTTGTGTTTTTTTTAAATACTTTACTATAAATTCATGGTGGTCATGTCTAATATTGGCATGACCCTATGAATTTCGGGCTTAGGGCCAGCTGATAATGCCAAGCTGGCCCTAACCCCTTTATTACCCAGTGAGCCACCGCATCAGGGCCCTGGATGAGTTGGGTACAGCGCCAGAAGATGGCGCTTCTATGAACGCGCCATTTTCCGGGGTGGCTGCGGACTGCAATTTGCAGCGGGGGTGGCCCAGAAAGCTTGGGCCTCCCTGCGCTGCGGATTCCAGCCCCCAGCTGCCTAGTTGTACCTGGCTGGACACAAAAACAGGGCGAAGCCCCACGTCAATTTTCTTTAAATTATTTCATGAAATAATTAAGAAAAAAAGGGCTTCCCTATATTGTTGTGTCCGGCCAGGTACAAATAGGCAGCTGGTGGTTGGGGGCAGCCCGTTCCTGCCTGCTGTACCTGGCTGGACACAAATATAGTGCGAAGCCCCACGTCAATTTTTTTTAAATTATTTCATGAATTTCCTGAAATAATTAAAAAAAATTGAAGTGGGGCTTCGCACTATATTTGTGTCCAGCCAGGTACAGCAGGCAGGAACGGGCTGCCCCCAACCACCAGCTGCCTATTTGTACCTGGCCGGACACAACAATATAGGGAAGGCCTTTTTTTCTTAATTATTTCATGAATTTCATGAAATAATTAAAAAAAAAGTACGTGGGGCTTCGCCCTATTTTTGTGTCCAGCCAGGTACAACTAGGCAGCTGGGGGCTGGAATCTGCAGCGCAGGGAGGCCCAAGCTTTCTGGGCCCCCCCCCGCTACAAATTGCAGTCCGCAGCCACCCCGGAAAATGGCGCGTTCATAGAAGCGCCATCTTCTGGCGCTGTACCCAACTCATCCAGGGCCCTGGTGCGGTGGCTCACTGGGTAATAAAGGGGTTAGGGCCAGCTTGGTATTATCAGCTGGCCCCAAGCCCAAAATTCATGGGGTCACGCCAGTATTAGACATGACCGCCATGAATTTCTAGTAAAGTATTTAAAAAAAACACAACACCCAGAATAAAGTCCTTTAATTGAAATAAAGACACAATTCTTTATTGTTCTAAATTAAACCATACTTACCATCACACCCATTCCAGCTGAAGCCAACGATCTCCTGCAATAAAAGAAAAATAATAAACCAACCTCATCCTTACCTTTCCATGGTTCCCACGACAGCTTCAGCTCTGCTACATCGAGATGACTGGCTGGACCGCAGCAGAACGCTGCCATCCAGTCTGTCATCCCGCAGACACTGAGAAGCGCAGGCATGCTTGCGCTCCTCACTGTCTCGCTGTGACGGCATCCAGATGAGCCGAGGTCATGTCCAATGAACTCGGCTCACCTCATGCACGTCACTGACAGCGTGGGAAAATTCTCACGCTGAAGTGCTGAGTGCAGGAGAATTCTCCCACGCTGTCAGTGATGTGCATGAGGTGAGCTCATGTCCAATGAACTCAGCTCACCTCCTGCACGTCTCTGACAGCGTGGGAAAATTCTCCTGCAATCAGCGCTTCAGCGTGAGAATTTTCCCACGCTGTCAGTGACGTGCATGAGGTGAGCCGAGTTCATTGGACATGAACTCGGCTCATCTGGATGTCGTCACAGAGAGACGCTGAGCAGCGCAAGCAAGCCTGCGCTTCTCAGTGTCTGCGGGATGACAGGCTGGATGGCAGCGTTCTGCTGCGGTCCAGCCTGTCATCTCGATGTAGCAGAGCTGAAGCTGTCGTGGGAACCATGGAAAGGTAAGGATGAGGTTGCTTTATTATTTTTCTTTTATTGCAGGAGATCGTTGGCTTCAGCTGGAATGGGCGTGATGGTAAGTATGGTTTAATTTAGAACAATAAAGGATTGTGTCTTTATTTCAATTAAAGGACTTTATTCTGGGTGTTTGTGTTTTTTTTAACTTTGACTATGGGGTTAGTAATGGGGGTGTCTTATAGACGCCTCTCCATTACTAACCTGGGCTTGATGTCAGCTGGCATTATAAGCTGACATCAACCCCAACCCTATTACCCCCTGCTACCGCACCAGGGCAGCGTGGAAGAGCGAGGCTAAGTGCCAGAATTGGCGCATCCTATGAATGCGCCATTTCTGGGGCGGCTGACGGCTGGTGTTTCTAGCCTGGGAGGGGGCCAATATTCATGGCTCCCTTCCTGGGCTATTAATATCAGCCCCCAGCTGTCTGCCTAGCCTTTGCTAGCTATTAAATTAGGGGGGACCCCACGTCATTTTTTTTGGGGGGTCCCCCATTTTAATAGCTAGTAAAGGCTATGTATTCAGCTGGGGGCTGATATTAGTAGCCTGGGAAGCTCCGTGGGTATTACCCCCTTCCCAGGCTTCAAACATCTGCCCCAGCCGTCTGCTTAACCTCCGCTAGAGCCTAAAATTAAGGGGAACCCCACGCCAATTTTTTTAATAATAAATCCTTTATTTTAATACTAAATGACAAGTACAGTAACCAACACTATCACTGTACTTCATATATATGTGACTGACATGTTTCTATCTATCTAATCTATGTGTGATGCTCTATCTTTCTGTTCTAAATTGTCGGATACCGCTGCTGAATTGCCGGCCGGCTTTTTTAAAGAGACAGTGCATGAAAACACTATTATTTTTTTAAATAAATCCTTTACACTAAATGACAAGTACAGTAAGCAACACTATCACTGTACTTATTATATATGTGACTGACATGTTTCTATCTATCTAATCTATGTGTGAAGTTCTATTCTTTCTGTTCTAAATTGTCGGGTACAGATGCTGAATTGCCGGCCGGCTTTTTTAAAGAGACGGTGCATGAAAACACTAATATTTTTTTTAATAAATCCTTTACACTAAATGACAAGTGCAGTAACCAACACTGTCACTGTGCTTCTTATATGTGTGACTGACATGTTTCTATCTATCTAATCTATGTGTGATGCTCTATTCCTTCTTGTCTAAATTGTCGGGTACCGGTGTATGCCGCTGCTGAATTTGCCGGCCGGCTTTTTTAAAGAGAGTGTCTTCTGAGCAGTTTGTCAGCTTTTGGACACCTTTGCAGGTGTTTTCTATGTGTTTCTATGTGTTTTTGTTTGCCTGCCATTGGTTTTAACGGTGTTCGACGGTGTTCTAAGGTGTTCGACGAACAGTTCGACGAACAGTTCCTCGAACATCCCGGTGTTCGACGAACCGAACCGAACCCGAACACTACGGGGGTGGCTCAACACTACCTGGCACTCACAGGGTATCAAATACTTAGGAATTCGTATTCATAGAGACCTCTCCCATCTATGTTATCTTAATTTTGGGCCCTTTATTGAACAACTCCATACAGACCACGGTTGGCAAGTTAGAACTGTAAGATTCACTTCGTGAACCACTGGTGTTTTGTGGAAAAGCACATGTACACTGTGTTCCAAATTATTATGCAAAAAGTGTTTAGGAGTTAGAAGGTAAGAATTTTTTTGTTTGTCAGTAGTGTTGAGCCACCCCCGTAGTGTTCGAGTTCGGTTCGGTTCGTCGAACACCAGTGTGTTCGCCGAACTGTTCGTCGAACTGTTCGTCGAAAACCTTCGAACACCGTTAAAACCAATGGCAGGCAAGCAAAAACACATAGAAACACATAGAAAACACCTTCAAAGGTGTCCAAAAGCTGACAAACTGCTCAGAAGACACAACTAACACATGGAAAAGTGACAAGTACATATAGTCATGAGAAAAGAAAAGAGGTGGAGGAGTAAAAGGAGGGGGAGACACAGATATAGGCATGTCATGCCCTTCTAAAATCCAAAAAGTGAGAAGCCGACACGTTCAGTCCGCTCCTGCCCGTGCCACCTCCGTGTCGCCGGGTTTGTGCCAGAGCCACGGTGAACCCTGACGGCCAGCCCCCCTCTCCCAATACTGGTGCCTGTCCGCTGGTGCGTCGAGCGAGCCCCCCTGTGGTGGAGGCAGCTCTAAGCTTTTTAATTTAAATTGTCTCTCTAATTTGAATGAATACACTTTAAATCCATTTACAAGGATCTATTGGAGGGCAAGTCTCATGCCAGCAGCCGCGTAATTCCAGCTCCAGTAGCGTCCACTAAAGCTGCTGCAGTTAAAAAGCTTTTATAAGGATCGAGCTCGGCTGTCCACCGCAAGGCATCCTATTGCCAGTCCCAGCCCCTATGCCTTGGGGTGCCTCCTGATGCTCTTCACTGAGTATCCCATGGTCCCGAAGCATTTCCTTTGAAAAAATTAAGTGTCCAAACTACAGGTGGTGTAGCTTGCTTAACAGCCGGGATAATCCGCTGACTAGCAGACACTGCTACTAGGCACAAAGTATTTCCTGGGCTAGATGCAGTTAAAAATTTGTAATTAGATACTCTCGTTGGATGCTGAGAAAGCATTCCATAGAGTCTCTTGGCACGCCATATATGATTCTCTTAAAAAGCTTGGGGTAGGGGTCTAGGGGACCCTTTTATAGCCAAAATCACGGCTCTGTATCGCAATACATCACCTAGGCTGAAGATAAATGGAACTGTAGCACCCTGAGGGCTCGGTTGCTACAGAGGTATTGCACCTCACCCAGAGGTGTGATATCTCACTCTCAGGTAAGGATGGAGTGTGGATCAGGACCCGACACCTGCATGCATTACATCACATTGCCGTGGGGCAGGGCGACAAATATGCCCCTGAGATGGGCACGACAGTCCCTGTCCCTGGCTGGAGTGGGGGGAGGGAACACTGAGGAAGGGGAACCCTGTAGTGCAGGAGCAGGGAGGAAGCAGTTCCTGGGTGCATTGAGAAGGGAGTATAAAAGGTGGGCACCATCTTAGTTCAGTGCAGAGAAGTCTGAGCAGAAGTGGCAGGGAGCAGGGGCTCTGCATGAGCTCTGCTCCGGAGGCGGGCCTAGTAACAGAGGCCCAGGCCTGTAAGAGGGAGAAGGAAGGAAGAGGAGCGGAGAAGGCTCCAGGAACGAGGAACGAAGGGATCCCAGGGGTGCGGACGGGCGAGTCGCCACCGCACGCCCGAATCCACCTGCATGGAGGGGTCAGGCCAAAGGGGGAGACCGGTCCCCGAAACTAGTGGAGGCAGGATACGACCCTCAGCTAGAAACCGGAGGCTGTGACATTTTATGTGGCGCAGCCCCTCGCTACACCCGCTACGAGGACAGCACATAGGGTCAGGGAAACTGGCTCCAAGTTTACCAAGAGGAGGCCCGAGGCAGCCGGACAGAAGGGTTGGTAAGAAAGGCCAGACAAAGGACACACAAAGGGGGTCCTGTGAAGCGCTCCAAAGTTATCTGGGAGTTGTCTGAGCCCCTCACCTGGTGAGCACAGTACGACGTGGGCAGCCGTTACCTGCAGACGTGGTCTGGATAATAAGAACTGTGAGTAAAGGCCCTGGACTGCATCACTGACTCCGTGTCGTTACTGCTGCTGCCCTGCACCATCACCCCCATCCTCCGCATACACTGCCCTGAGGCTATACTCCTCCCGTGGGGAGTTATGCTACGCTCTGCTGCACCCACAACACTAGCCTCAGCGGTCTGCCCTGCAGCGGCGGTTCACTCTGACCGTAATCCACGGGTGGCGTAGTCGGACATTTAAACATCAAAACCACATAAATAGTTCCGCCACTGGTTTGACCACCCTGAGCCACGGAACCGGGTCGCCGCCACGAAGACTACAACCACCAGCATCCACCAAAAAGGGTCCGGCTCCGGGTGTCCCAAGGCCCAGGGGGTGCATCAGAACATTTTCATCACCTTTCACAATCACCAATGGGACAAGGCAGGGATGTCCTCTGTCCCCTCTCTTATACATCCTAGTGACGGAGCACCTGCTCTCATCAATTCGCCATTATCCCAATATTAGGTGGATTGAGGTGGGAGGCACCGAGTACAAGTGCTCTGCATTTTCTGATGATGTACTAGTATATATCACTCAATCACATATATCCATCCATTTTGTTATGGCTGAAATAGATCACTTTGTTACATGGTCAAATTTTAAAATCAATGCAGCGAAGTCTGAGGCCCTCGATGTCTCCCTCCCCAAATCCATATAGGATTCCATCCAGTCCAACTTTCCCTTTGCCTGGCCCTCACAGGGTATCAAATACTTAGGAATTCGTATTCATAGAGACCTCTCCCATCTATGTTATCTTAATTTTGGGCCCTTTATTGAACAACTCCATACAGACCACGGTTGGCAAGTTAGAACTGTAAGATTCACTACGTGAACCACTGGTGTTTTGTGGAAAAGCACATGTACACTGTGTTCCAAATTATTATGCAAAAAGTGTTTAGGAGTGATAAGGGAAGAATTTGTTTGTTTGTCAGTTAAACTCATTGATGGTGATGTGTGTCAGGGCTCTTTATATCACTGTAAGCAATTGCAGACACCTGTGCTAATTAGTTTGGCAGGTGTGTCCAATGAAAGGCAAGACTACTTAAGAAGGCTGTCTCACATTATTAAGCAGCCTACATTTTCTGCCAAAATGGGAAAGAAAAAGGATGTGTCGGCTGCTGAGAAGCAACAAATTGTGGAGTGTTTAGGTCAAGGCATGACTACAATCAACATTGTGCGATGATCAGGATGAAGTGTCTTGGCAATCAAGAAGTATGTAGCTGATTCACAGTACACACGTGTGCGTGCTGATAAGGGCAAATTGAGGACTCTTTCCTACAGGCAATTACGTCAGGTTAAAAGAGCAGCGGCAAAAAAGCCTTGTCATAGCAGCAGACAAGTTTTTGAAGCTGCTGGTGCCTCCAACGTCCCCCGAACAACAAGATGCAGGGTCCTTCAGAGGTTTGCAGCTGTGCATATGCCATCCTGTTGACCTCCTCTATCCACTTCACACAAGCAGAAACGGCTCCAGTGGGCCAAACATTACATGAAGACTGATTTCAAAACTGTTTTGTTCACGGATGAGTGCCGTGCAGCGCTTGATGGTCCAGATGGATGGAGTGGAGGATGGCTGGTTGATGGACACCCCGCGCAAACACGGCTACAGCGCCAACAAGGAGGAGGTGGAGTAATGTTTTGGGCTGGAATCATGGGGAGAGAGATTGTTGGCCCCTTTAGGATCCCTGAAGGCGCTAAAGATGAACTCCATAATGTATGTGGATTTTCTCAAACAGCACTTCCTGCCATGGTTCTAGAAGAAGAACCATGTATTTCACAGCAAGATCATTTTTTTGCATAATAATGCACCATCTCATGCTGCACATAAAACATCTGCATCTCTGGCTGATATGGGCATAAAAGGGGACAAACTTATGGTGTGACCCCCATGCTCCCCTGACCTCTACCCCATTCAGAACCTCTGGAGCATCATCAAAAGGAGTGTCTATGATGGCGGGAGGCAGTTCACATCTAAGCAACAGCTCTTGGAGGGTATTCTCTCCTCATGCAAAACAATTGAAGCAGAAACCATCCAAAACCTGACAAATTCAATGGACGAGAGAGTTCAGAAGCTCCTTTCGAACAAGGGGTCCTATGTGAAAACGTAACATCACCTAGAATAAAGTTTTGAGTTGAAAACTGTTTGATTTCAGTTTCTAATAACCTGCTAATGCTTATAATTTCAAAAGTGACCATTTTTTTGGTCTTTATTAAAATGAAAAGGTTGATCGAAAAGTTTGGGGGATCTAAGAGTGTGGCAACCCAGTAGTCATGATTACTTCGAATTCTGACAATATGAGGGTCATGTTGCAGGTAGTGCAGCAAGAAGGCACTTATGTGTCTTGCGCATCTCGGAGCCCCAAAATTATTTTCCGGGCTAGATGCAGCTACAAATTATTATTAATTTTAAATCTGGTGGAGCTTAGTATAGATGGGCTAATAGGATCAGTGCTGCACACTGCTACAAAGCCCAAATTATTTTCCAGTCAAGATACAGATAAACATGATTAGTAATTTGAAAGCTTAAAACGGTTGATAGAGTGATTTTAACCAATCATCAAGCTTTTACTCTCCCCAGGATGACACAGGGGTAGAAAAGTCATTTCGGATCCATGATTTGTTCATCTTTATGAACGTGAGTCTGTCTACATTATCAGTGGAGAGCCGCGTGCGCTTATCTGTCAGCACACCACCAGCAGCGCTTAACACACGTTCAGACAGAACGCTGGCTGCGGGGCATGACAAGATCTCCAAGGCGTAACTGGCTAGCTCCGGCCATTTATCCAGATTGGAAGCCCAAAAAGAGCAATGGTCCAGTGACACAGTCATGACTTCAATGTTTACTTTGAGATACTCCTGTACCATCATCTCTAGGCGTTGACTATGTGTCAGACTTCTTGTCTCCTGTGGCCTTGCAAAGGATGGGCTAAAAAAGTGGTGAAATGATTCCGCAAAATTGATGTTACCAGCAGATACTGTGGTTCTGTTACGGTTTGAGTGCTGAACACTTGACGGTCTCACGGTTGGCAAGTTGGAACTGTGAGATTCACTACGTGCACCACTGGTGTTTTGTGGAAAAGCACATGTAAGATTCTGCAACAGTCTCTGCTGATACTCCTGCATGCGTGCATCCCTTTCTATGGCAGGAATAATTTCTGCAAATTTACTTTTGTACCGGGGATCTAACAGTGTGGCAACCCAGTAGTCAGGATTATTTCTAATTTTCACAATTCGAGGGTCATGTTGCAGGTAGTGCAGCAAGAAGGCACTCATGTGTGTTGCGCATCCAGGAGCACCAAGTCCCTGTTGTGTTGGTGGCGAGGTAACAATCATGCTTCCTTCCTCTGTCCTCTCCCCCCAACCTCGCACAACAGAAATGTGATCAAGGTCTCCCTCATCTGATGAGTCTTCCATCAGTTCGTCCTCCACTTCTTCCTGGGCTCCTGCACCTTCCTCACTAGTTTGGCTGCTACCATGCACCCTGGTAAAACCATCTCCCCCACCCTCACATGCCTGCCGCCTTGGTGCTGCCGACCGTCTGGACCTTGCAGATGTTAGCCCTTCCGCATACAACTCCTCCTCCTCTACTTCCTCCACCTCCTCTTGTGCCACCACCTGACTCCGAATTCTGTTTAACATGTGCTCCAGCATGTAAATCACCGGAATAGTCATGCTGATAAAGGCATCGTCAGCACTAAACATCTTTGTCGCCATTTCAAAACTGTGCAGAAGGGTGCATAGGTCCCTGATCTGAGACCACTCCTCCAGCGTGATTTGCCCCACCTCCGGATCTCGTTGGCCCAGGCTATACATCAGAAAGTATTGCACCAGGGCTTGTCGGTGCTGCCACAGTCGCTGCAACATGTGCAGAGTTGAATTCCACCGGGTAGGCACATCGCATTTTAGCCGGTGAAGTGGCAGGCCCAACGACTTCTGTAGAGATGTAAGTCGCTGAGCTGCGGGATGCGAACGGCGGAAGTGAGCACACAGCGACCGTGCCCTCTGCAGAAGGCCATCTAGTCTGGGATAGTGGGCTAAAAATTGCTGGACAACCAGGTTCAACACGTGAGCCATACAAGGCACGTGTGTGACATTGCCCCGGCGAAGGGCCGCACCCAGGTTTGCAGCATTGTCGCACACGGCCTTCCCTGGTTTCAGGTCCAGAGGAGACAACCATTCATGAAATTGGTTCTCCAGAGCTGACCACAACTCCTCAGCTGTGTGACTCACATTTCCCAGACATTTCAATGTAAAAACCGCCTGATGACGTTGAGCCCTGCTGCCAGCATAGTAAGGAGGTGTGCAGGATCCCTTCTGCGCAGTTAGGAAGCTTGTGGCATGACCAGACAGGCTTTGGGTGCAGGTGGAGGACCGAGAGGAGGTTGAGGAGGCAGAAGCAGTGGAGGAACTTCGAGATAAAGAGGATTGACGCACAACTTGTGGGGACGGCAGGAATTGGACAGCAGCCCCTTGTCCTGCTGTCACCATAGTTACCCAGTGCCCAGTCAGCGACATGTCCATGCCTACTCGTCCAAGTGTCTTTGATGAAATGCACCCTGTGACGCACAGAGTTTCTCAAAGAAGCGGTGATGTTGTGTGTGACATGTTGGTGGAGCGCAGGCACACCTTTCTTTGAGAAGTAGTGCCAACGGGGCATCTGGTACTGGGGCACTGCGACGGACATAAGGTCTCGAAAATCCTCTGTGTCCACCAGGCGGAAAGGCAGCATTTCTGTAGCAAAGAGCTTGCAGATGGTGAAATTCAACCTCTTAGCTTTCTCATGGCTGGAAGGAAATGGTCTTTTACTTGTCCACATCTGAGGGACCGATGGCTGGCTGTTGCCCTTAGACGGGGTTGAGAAGGGTGTCCCCAGCAAACTGCCGGTCTGTGAGTAAGATGCAGGCGGACATGTTAGGTTGCCTTGATCCAAAAGTGGTGCTATCGATGTTGGACAGCGCTGAACACCAGCTGGTGTTTCCACCTCCAAAGAAAATGATGACCTGCCAATCACGATGGCTGTTGCGGGTAAAGAGGTGGCAGGTCTGCGTCCCAAAACAGGTGTGACTGCTGTCCCCCCAGTCACAGAGGCTGCGGATGCACAAGATGTTGCAGACGGCGGTTGGCCCGGCCGGCTAGGCCGCATTGTAGCACAGTGAGCTTCCCACTGCAATGTATGCTTCATATCCATGTGCCGGTTCATGCATGAAGTACTCAAACTATGTATTTTTTGGCCTCAACTTAGCTTTTGCTGACAAATGTTACAGATAACACGAGTTGGGTCATCCTTATTGATCTAAAAAAATGCCCAGGCTATGCAAGGCTTAGAATCCACGCGACCTGAAGAGCCACCACGACTTGTGGTCAGAGGCAGAGTTGTGTTTGAGGATGCAGTTGTTGACGTGCTTCCAGTACTACGTCTCTGTCCAGGAAGGCGCAACCTGACCTCATCATCACTAGCATCCTCCTCCACCTCCTCTGCTGACCTCATCGACTGGCTGACTGTGGGTTGACAGTAAGTGGGATCTCAAACCTCGTCATCATCACCCTGTGTGTTATCACACCCATCGTCTTCAGAGCCAACCTCTTCCTGCCCTGACAAAAAACTCAAGTTGTCGCTCCAATCAGGTATTTGAGTCTCATCATCATCTTCCTCATTGTCTCCACCAACAGGAGTTACAGTTTGGGAACGAGGGTCTACATTATGGTCAGAACCTTCTGCGTCTGGTCCTGGATCCGACTCATAAAGATTCTGGGCATCAGTGCAGATCATTTCCTCATCTGGATTCACAGAAGCTCTGGAGCCGACCTTTGATTCCCAGGCTATAGTATGAGTAAACAACTTTGCAGACTCAACCATCTGTTCTACCCCATACTCAGATGGGCAGCTGGAGTCTTGGGAGCTGTGAGGAAGCAAGTGCGATTGGGGTGACACCTCTGCTTAAAGAAGCACTTGATATCCATTGAAGCACCTGCTGTTTTTGTGCCTCATCTGGAATTTGTAGCGATTGGCGTGGCCGTAAGAAAGGGATCTTATCACATTGTCCGCTAAAAGAAGTAGACATCTTAGTTTGGCTGGAAGATGGTCTTTCTTCTGCAGATGTTACTGTTGCTTTAACACCTACCCCATGGACACAACCTTTTTGTCCCTTCCCAACACGCCTATTCCCCTTTCCACCAGCAGCAGGCCTTTTTCCACTCATTTTGGTGGTTAACTAATTGACAACTCTGGAGTTGTTTGCACAAAAAACAATGGATGGGAACCGAGCAGAGCTGAGTGGCCAAATTGTGGTATTAGCCCAAAGGTATTGGCTGGGTTAGATGCAGTAAAACAATTTTATTACATACACAGGTGGTGGACGTTAGTATATATGGACTAATAGAACAAGTCCCACACACTGCTACAAGCCCAAATATTTTTTCAGAGCTAGATGCAGATAAAAATTATATTTAATTTGCAACCTGGTGGAGGTTAGTATAGATGGACTAATAGAACAAGTCCCACACACTGCTATAAGCCCCAATATTTTTTCAGAGCTGGATGCAGATAAAAATTATTTTTAATTTGCAACCTGGTGGAGGTTAGTATAGATGGACTAATAGAACAAGTCCCACACACTGCTACAAGCCCAAATATTTTTTCTGAGCTAGATGCAGATAAAAATTATTTTTAATTTGCAACCTGGTGGAGGTTAGTATAGATGGACTAATAAAACAATCCCACACACTGCTACAAGCCCAAATATTTTTTCAGAGCTAGATGCAGATAAAAATTATTTTTAATTTGCAACCTGGTGGAGGTTAGTATAGATGGACTAATAGAACAAGTCCCACACACTGCTTCAAGCCTAAATATTTTTTCATAGCTAGATGCAGATAAAATTTATTTTTAATTTGCAACCTGGTGGAGGTTAGTATAGATGGACTAATAGAACAAGTCCCACACACTGCTACAAGCCCAAATATTTTTTCAGAGCTAGATGCAGATAAATATTATTTTTAATTTGCAACCTGGTGGAGGTTAGTATAGATGGACTAATAGACTGATGCTATGCCCAAATGGTTTTACTTCTCTAGGTGCAGTAAAAAAATTGTATTCTATACACAGGTGGCGTAGCTTGCAACACAGATAGGCTACTCCACTGACTAACACACACTGCAAGATGCCAAAAAGGATTTGCTTAGCTATATTTAGCCAAATGCTGTGAAAAAAACTTGCACAGCACTGGCACAGACCTGTCTGGCAAAAAGTGATAGAAACTGATGTAACATAGCCCTCAAAAGGACTGCAATTACAATTAGTCCCTACTCCCAACCTATCTATTTAAGAGCACAGACCTGCCTGAAAAAAGTCGTAGGAAATGATGTAACCTAGTCCTCAAAAGGACTGCAATCACAACTATTCCTTACTCCAAAGCTATCTGTAGATTTCTGCGAAAATTGGCTTGAAATTAACACTCAAAGTATAGCGCACACAGCAACAGCGGTGCCGTCTAACACGCAGCTGCAGCAGTGAGAAAATGGTGGCTACGTGGAAAATGGCTGGGTCTTATAGGGCAAGGACATGTGACATACACTGCCAATGACACATGCCCTTGCTTGTGTGAAAAAAAGCAGTTCGCTCCGTGTGTGCGATGCTGATAGGATGACAGATTGCACCTCCCCACGGTAAATGCGGGAAAGAGAAAAAAAATGGAGATCTTCATTATTTATGCAGAGATCCATCCCCTGCCCCTCCCCCCGCCCCGCTATACACTCAAACTGCGTATTAACATTAATTTTCAGCATTACTGAGAAAAAATCCAGTTATGATTTTGGTGCACGAACAGTTATCGAACATAACCTCGAACAGCAAAATTTTTTTTCAAATCGTTCGTGTTCACCGAATGGCTCGAACACCGCCCAAAACAGCTCGAATTTGAGATTGGCTAACAGTTCGAGTCGAACACCGCTCATCTCTATTTAGGACATCAAAGACCAATCTCCTTATTGCTATATTTATTGTAATCACTATTCTGCTCACTGTATAGACCAGAGGTTGTCAAGTGTTTCTGGTTTGAATCAGGAAAAATATATCTTTTCACCGTGGTAGCCAGTGGATAGAAAAGTATTAAAATTTGAGATCCCAATTTAGTGTAATAGCATGTGTCCATCAGTTGTCTGGGCTTCCTTTATGTAATCTGATGTGTTCATCATAACCCTCAACCACAATTACTTTGAATTTGATAACAATATATATTTACAGGAGAATGGTATAGCAATGGGAAGTAAAATGGCACCTCAATATGCAAATCTTTTCATGGCTAAACTTGAAAGTGACATTTTGACCAATTGTCCCATCAGGCCTCTGGCCAATTACTGTGTGATATTCTAATCATTTGGATGGATTCTGAGCTACAGCTGAAGATGTTCCATGAACACTTTAATCAGTTTCATCCTACCATCAACTTAACACTCAACAACTCCTGAAATTAACTTTTTGGACCCCATCATTAAGCTACAGAACAATGAAATAGAGAGGTCTTTGTACCAGAAGCCAATTTTCCATCAAACATACCTTAAATTGGACAGTTTTCATCCAAACACATAAAAAACTATTGTCAAGCCATCAGATACTATCGGATATGTTCCAACCTTACAGATAAAGACTAAAACACTAGTGGCCTCAGTAAGACCTTTTTGAATCAGGGCTACCATCTGAGAACAACTGAAAATTAGATTGCAATAGCCACCAGAATATCAAGGAATCAACTCCTACATTATAAAATTAAAGACGAAAACAACCAGATGAGTACCTCTAATAGTGACCTACAATCCAAATCTGGAGATACTGAAGGGAGCTGCACGGTAACTACAATCTTTCTTGCAAAAAGATGCCCAATTAAAATCTATATTTCCAAATCCCCCACTTCTTTTAGGCCGCTTCCAAATTTAAGAAGCATAATTGTCAGAAGCTCTCTGTCTTCTCCACCAACAGAAACCTTTCCTTGCAACCAGAAAATATGTAAAACCTGTCCATTTATAATGACAAAGGACAAGATAAAGATTCCCTGCTCACATCAGGACAACAAGATTCTAGGTGCTTTCACCTGCATCACATCTAATGTAGTGTACTTATTTGTAATTATATGCACAAAAATATCAAACTAGGAGTCTGTATGTAGGTGAGACAGGACAAAAACTTACAACAAGGATGAATTACACTGTTCTTCACATTTTCAAAAGTTGTCAGGTTCAGTTATGAAATGAGCCATTTCTTAATGATTTTGACCTCTTGAATTCCAATCTGACAATGAAAATGCTTAGTTGGCTCTTGGTTCTATGATATCAAAGAGTTTTCCTTTTACTGCTACATATAATTAATGCATACAAGTTTCAGTTCTTTGAAACATTATTATTTTTGCAAATATAAAGATGCACAATATTTTGTTCTGTCAGTTTTCTGATATTTATTTAGCGGAAACTTAGCAACAATTCAAATAACTAAAACATGTTTTAACACTATTGCAAATTATAAACAATTGCAGAAATTGCACTACAAAATTTGGCCCTCATTCAGTGACAACTCATTTTTGCTTGTCTCTTGTACTCTGGCATCCGATCATTTCTTACAATTGTCCAACAGTATTCTGCAAGCATTGATGGATTCCATTTTCCTTGATATCTTTTCTCCATAGCTGCAATATCTTGGTGAAATCATGTGGACTGCATAAGCAACTGAAATTGAACGTAGCGCATTGCCATTATGGAGCTAGACAGCTTTTAGGCTTGTTTTGGACGAATCAATGAAGAGCCACCATTTTTCTGGATTATGATTTATCTTCAAAGATTCCATTAAACTGTTAATGTTTTTGCATGCTGCAAGATTGCCGTTCAAGAAGAAGTATTGCACAAGATATTTATCACGATAACGGAATAAAGAAATCCGAACATCGCCCTCTAGGACATAAGACTGCTGTAGCCTGGAACCTAAGAGCTCAGACTTACTCTTGGGCAGATCCAAATCTCTAACAAGATCGTTCAGTTCTTTGTGTTATAAGGTGTGGTTCAGTTGAGGTTGCTGACAGAAAGTTTGGGTCATGAGAGGAAGACGCTTTCCTGACACCAAGCATCCTCTTATTTCTCACTTGACTCGACCGAAAATGTTTTTGGTGTTTTTGGAATTGGCATTTCTTCTGCATGTGGTACTGAGTGTATTCCAGATGTTTGGATACAGTAAAGTCCACTTCTTCCTTGAAACTCCTTTCCTAATTGGGGCACCACGCAGAAATAACAATTGGTCATCTCATCAATTGGCTCTCTCCAGATCATTGGGACTGCAAAAGGCATAGATTGCCTCTTCCCATGCAATAACTGGGTAAGATGTGATGCACATCTATTGCAGCATATGTGTGGAGCCAAACTCTTGTCCTGATCTCCTATTCTGCAGCCAAAATACAGGTTGTAGACTTTCCTTATGGCAGTCAAGTTTCATCTTTGTAATGCAAAAGTTACTTCTCCTCATATGTAGTGAAAACTGTCCGCTTTGTCAATGCCAGAATGAGGCATATCTGAAAAAACATATAGAAACTTATCAATATGTTAAGAAACTAAGCTAAGAAATCCTAAAACTGTATACCTTACACAGAGAGCCTTTATAAAAGTAGGTGATGCCACTGTAATTAAGATTTCACCATTGGTGCTGAGTTTGTGTTTTTTCATTGGTCATCCTAAGAGAATAGAATACAGAAGGCTCAATAGACTAAACGGAAGATGCAGTACACTAGCTACTAACAATTCAATAATGATGATGAAATTATAAAGACTGAATTTTTCTATAACCCTGCATGAATCAATTACAACCTCTTCTGCATCTTGAAATTAGAGCTAATCAGCAAATTTAAGCATAATATTCGTTTTCAACACCACTAAATGTGTTCAATTCAACTGTTTTGTCTCTGAACCAATTTGGCTGTAGAACAGTGTTATCAACGCCACATAATAAAAGAAAAAAGAATAGATCTATCTGTGGCCAAACAGTTTTGTAGCCCTGTACACAGCCACATGAACATGAAATTGCTGGTATTGTAAGGTATCTTCAAATCTCAGAGATACAGAAGAGTCTGGGTGTACAAACTTATGACAACTTTTGGCACACTCAAAGTAGGAATGTGTTGTGTGAATTTATGTCTTTCTACATCAAATAAGGAATGTGCTCCTTTGACCATTTGGGTGCATCACAACCCTGAATCAGAGCTTAATCATATGACAATAAAACATTCACTTTCTTTATCCATGAACTCCTCCAATATTTACTGACATAACTGTTTTCACCCCATCCCACATTAATAGTTCTGCTTCACGTCACTTGCCTTATTTTCTGCATTAATCCTGTGTCCTGTTGTGTATAAATATGTGACTCTTCAGATTATGTGTAATACCTTCCTGATGAAGAGACTTGAGTAGTCTCCAAAGCTTACTGTTTTTCAGTTAAGCATTAAAAGGTATCAACTACCGAGGACTCTCAAATTTTAATATTTTTCTTATTTGAAAGTTACTTTTCGGTATAGTTTGAACCAAGTGATCTATCAATCAGTCTATAAAGAACAACTGCAGCTAGCTCCAAAACTGCATGTGATAGCTATTAATGCCACAAAAAAATTGCATGCCAATTAAAGTACTGAGAGCATGCATATTTTCCAATATTTAAAGATGAACTAGAGGAATAACACAAGTGTTACCTGGGTGAAAGAATGGAAAAACAATACTGAGAAGTATCGTATTACACTAGCATACATAAGTAAATGATTCCACATAACAATATGATAATCATGCATATCTCTTCAGGTCAAGCCAACCAAAGCAATTCTAAAGACCTGAAATGATAACCAGTGTAAATCAGCCATAGATATCAATTAATTCCCTTTCTTGGAGTTTTTGTGCCACTGCCCTGCCATTTTTACTAATCACTAATAGATTGGGCCTCATCATTTGATGGAGCATGATCCCTCAACTATTTACCTCACAAAATACCCAGCTGCTAATTCTTAAAATGGCACTGTGAATCGGAACATTAACAGGGTATGATTGGACAGTCAATGAAATCTGCTGATCAATAATTAATCTCACAGTAGATTATGATTAAATTGACTCTGTCAGAAGGATTTCACGCCCCAAACTATATTTGCATTTAGTTTTTTAAAGACAAGCTCAGCAATACCTTTATATGGCCAGTCCATTCCTCCATTACTAAGAAATATCCGTATGTCTGAAGCCTTTCTCACTCCAGCTCTATTCCCTCCTCCTGCGTTTTTAAAGACACATTTCTTTCTTTCTGGTAAATTTTCACATTTTTTCCTACTATTTTGCCTTGTAAGATGTCACAATGCTGAAATATATACATATGTGTATACAGTGGGTACAGAAAGTATTCAGACCTCTTTAAATGTTTCACTCTTTGCATCATTGCAGCCATTTGGTGAATTCTAAAAAGTTCATTTTTTTCTCATTAAAGTACAATCTGCACCCCATCGAGTCTGGAAAAAAACAGAAATGTAGGAATTTTTGAAAATTTATTAAAAAAGAAAAACTGAACTATCACATGGTCATAAGTATTCAGACCCTTTGCTCAATATTGAGTAGAAGCACCCTTTTGAGCTAGTACAGCCATGAGTCTTCTTGGGAATGATGTAACAAGTTTTTCAATATCCACAGTGAAACGAGTACTGTATCAACATGGGCTGAAAGGCCATTCTGCCAGGAAGAAGCCATTACTCCAAAAGAAAAAGAAAAAAAGCCAGATGAATGTTTGCAAATGCACACAGGAACAAAGACCTTAATTTTTGGAGACATGTCCCATGGTCTGATGAAACTAAAATGTAACTTTTTGGGCATGATGACCATCGTTACGTTTGGAGGAAAAAGGGAAAATCTTGGAAGCCTAAAAACACCATCCCAACTGTGAAACGCGGGGGTGGCAGCATGATATTGTGGGGTTGTTTTGCTAGAGGAGAGACTGGTGCACTTCACCAAATAGATGGCATCATGAGAAAAGAAGATTATGTGGCAATATTGTAGCAACATCTCAGGACATTAGCCACAGGAAGTTAATGCTTGGGCGGAAATGGATCTTCCAAATGGACAATGATCCGAAGCATAATGGTAACAAAGTGGCTTAACGATAACAAAGTCAATGTTTTGGAGTGGCCATCCCAAAGCCCTGATATCAATCCTATTAAAAATTTATGGGCAAAGCTGAAAAGGCCGGTGCAAGCAAGGCGACCTACAAACATGGATCAGTTACACCAGTTTTGTCAGGAGGAATGGGCCTAAATTTCGACCAAGTATTGTGAAAAGCTTTTGGAAGGATATCCCAAATGTTTGACCCAAGTCATTCAGTTTAAGGGTAATGATACCAAATACTAATGAAATGTATGTAAACCTTTGACTTTGCAGTAAGTAATAAAAAGGCCTTAAAACATTCTCTCTCTCTCATTATTCTGGCATTTGGCAAATATTAATAATTATGGTAATCCTGATTGACCTAAAATGGGAAAGGTTTATTCTGATTTCATGTCAGATATTGAGAAAGACATATATATTAACACATTTGTGCTCAAAAGTTCACATACCCCAGCATAATTTTTCCTTTCTTGGCCTTGTTTCCGAGAATATTTGACAAAAATGGGTTTGAATGGCTACTAAAGGTAACATCCTCATCTGTGACCTATTTGCTTGTAATTAGTGTGTGTGCATAAAAGCTGAGTGAGTTTCTGACAGACAGACAGACAGACTCTTGCATCTTTCATCCAACCACTGATGTTTCTGGATTGTGAGTCATGGGGAAAGCCAAAGAATTGACAACGGATCTATGGGAAAAGGTAGTTGAACTGTATAACACAGGAAAGGGATACAAAAACATATCCAAGGAATTGATAATGCCAGTCAGCCTCGTTCAAACTGTGATTAACAGATGGAAAATCAGGGGCTCTGTAAAAACCAACCAAGGTCACATTGCCCAACAAAAATTTTGGCCACAACTGCCAGGAAAATTTTTCGGGATGCAAAGAAAAACCCACAAATAACATCAGCTGAATTTCAGGACTCTCTAAAAGCTAGCGGTGTGGCTGTTTCAAGATGCACAATAAGGAGGCAATTGAAGAAAAATGGACTGCATGTTCGAGTCGCCATAAGAAAGCCATTACTGCGCAAATGCCACAAAGTATCTTGCATAGAATACGCCAAATGGCACAGAGACAAGCCTCAAAACTTCTGGAACAAGGTAATTTGGAGTGATGAGACCAAAATTGAACTTTTTGGCCACAACCATAAACATTACATTTTGAGAGAGGTCAACAAGGCCTATGATGATGTAGGAATACCATTCCTACATTATAGCACGGAGGTGGATCGCTAATGTTTTGGGGATGTGTGAGCTACAAAGGCACAGGAAACTTGGTAAAAGTTGAAGGAAAGATGAATGCAGCACATTATCAGCAAATACTGGAGTCAAATTTGCACTCATCAGCCCGGAAGCTGCGCATGGGACATACTTGGACATTCCAACATGACAACGATCCAAAACACAAGGACAAGTCGACCTGTCATTGGCTACAGCAGAACAAAGTGAAGATTCTGGAGTGGCCATCTCAGTCTCCTGACCTTAATATCATTGAGCCACTCTGGGGAGATCTCAAGCACACAGTTCATGCTAGACAGCCCAGGAATTTACAGGAACTGGAGGCTTTTTGCCAAAAATAATGGGCAGCTTTACCATATGAGAAAATAAAGAGCCTCATCCACAACTACCACAAAAGACATCAAGCTGTCATTGATGTTAAAGGGGGCAATACACTGTATTAAGAACTGGGGTATGTGAACTTTTGATCAGGGTCATGTTTTTGGTTGTCATTAAGATTTAAAAAGAGAAAACAGGAGTTTGAAAGTAAATGGCTTCATCCAACCAATAACCATGAGTGGAGAAAAAGTTTCTTTGTTATCATTCATATCCTCTGAAACAAGGCCAAGAAAGGAAAAATTTTGCCAGGGTATGTAAACTTTTGAGCACAACTGTATATATATATATATATATATATATATATATATATATTTTAAATATGAGAATTAAATTGTGTGATAATTATGATTTCAAATTGATTTACTTTTATAGTTTTATACTCTGATAAAGATTTGTTTTGAAGTAATGTATCTCTTGCCATATCCATTATCTCCATTTAATTTTTTTTCAATTGAGCATTATCATACTCCTTCTCCAAAAACTTTGAGGGTAATTTTGCAGCCTCCTTTTCATATTCTTAAATTTTACTACAATTTAGAATATTTAATAATAAAGAGCTAGGCAAAATTACAAATATAAACAGAAATAAAACTATTACTCTCCATTGGTTTATTGTATCTTCTAGCATAAATCTCCTCATTTTCTATATAATTTGTTAATTCTAAAAATGTATTTCTGCATTTCTTGCTGTAATTTGTAAGTAAAAATATTTTTCATTTAATCTAATTAAAAGGTGTCAGTGATAATTGATTTTCGCCCCAAATAAAAATCACATCGTCAATAAAACGATGCCAGAGGATAAGGTCTGCAAGAAGAATACCCTTAGGTAAAATAAAGGACATACCAATTTGTATAGCTTAGGTGCAAACCTGGTCACATTAGCTGTCCCCCACTGTTAGTTAGAAAAGTCAGGCGGGTAGTTAAAGTAATGATGGTTTAAAATAAACATAATATACTCACCAAAATTTTGCACTTAAGTCTTAGGAACAAAAATCTGATAAAAAAACCCCAAACATATAGGTTTCACATCCTCTATTATGCTCAATAACTGTATAAAACAATATTATGTTTAAAATGCATATAGGATATTGATTCTTCAAACTGATATTATTCAATATCTGAAGAATATGCTTATTGTCATGTAAATATGCCGGAGGCGATTGCACTCACTTTTTCAATTGTGTTTCTACTGTGCATATCTAAATAAATTAGATGATAGACAATCATTGCCTGGTATAATTGGTCTCCCTGGGGGATAGTTGATGGATTTATGTACTTATGCACTTTATTTTCCCTAAGGGTAAGCTTCTTGCGAATCTGGATCACTGCCAGTGTTTTATTGACGATGTGATTTTTATTTGGGAAGGTGATCAAGTATCACTGATGAAGTTTTTAATTGATATAAATGAAAATGATATTTATTTACATTTTTCATCTACAGTGAGCACTACAATGATTATTTTTTTAGAATTAAGAAGTTAAATAGAAAATGGAGGGGTTTACACTAAAACCTTTTAATAAACCAATGGATAGTAATAGTTTTATTTCTGTTTAAAGTTGTCATTTGCCTACCTCAATATTAAATTACCTTAGAATTTTTGAGAAGAGGTATGATTTTTCTCAACTGGAGAAAAATAATATGGAGGTAATGGATCTAGCAAGAGATACATTACTTCAAACCAACTCTTTATTAGAGTATAAAAATATTCAAATGGATCAATTTGAAATGCAAGTTATCACACAATTTAATTTTCATATTAGTATTTAAAAAAAATATATATATTATTATATTTAAAGACTGGGACACTTCACTGGTAGACAAAATGTGTCTTCAGAAAAGCCTGCAATATTGGTAAATTAATTGCACTAACTGTAAAAAATCTGAAGAAGATCATGCCTGTTGGAAATTATTTTAACAGTAAGTTTTTTTTCCATATCGTAAATGTAAAATGTGCCGAATATGTCTTGAGTTTAGCAACAGTAATGGTAGTACGCTATTTAAAGTAAATGAATACTTCACATGTCATTCTAAATGGGTGATCCATGGAATAAGATGTCCATGTAGCAAAACATATATGGGGCATACAAAATTACCATTACACAAACGCATTAGAGAATATATAATTAGTGATGAGCGAGCACTAAAATGCTTGGGTACTCGTTGTTCGAGTCGAGCAAATTGGAATGACCGAGTGCTCGGACTAAGTAACGGGCAAAATGTAAGCTGGGAAACTCGAGCATTTTCCTAGCAGCTCCTCCCGACAGTCTGCAGAGGACCTAGAAATTTGTCCAAATCAATGGGAGCTGTGCTCAAATGACATGGGGACAGAATGGGGAAGACCATTGGAAGCATTTCTAACTCCCAGGTCACTGCTGTCAACAATGTTGTTAGAAGTATTATGCTACTTTTATGGACTCACAATAAAAAATACAAAAACTAAACCAAAATGGATTTTCCTGGAAAATATGTTAAGGAACATCCTTTCCAGGGTAATGACTTGTATATAAGGCAAAATAAATAGCCAAAAACAAAAATTCTCCTCCACACCTTGGGCTATGTTCACACGTAGCATTTTTGATGCGTTTTTGCACTTTTCCATTGCTTTGAACAGTGGAAAAATATTTACCAGTAAATGTCATTTTAACATTTTACTACCTTATCTGGCCATGTGGTGTGTGAAACATCATCAGACATATCCTGTTTCATATTTGAAGGAGGAATTGTGAAAGTCACAAACACTATTTTTACAGCCTTACTATTCTTAAAGGGCCAGCAGTCGGCTATGCTTTGTTGTTCCCAATATTAATGAGTGGGTCTCCCATACTGTTCTTGTGTATGCAGTGACTGAAATGGCTGCCAAAAATTTGGAGGAACTCCAATGTCTCTTGCAAGAGACGTAGATGTTGGAGCGCCTCCTTCAATAAATGCTCCCATTATTAGGAAGTGTGTCTCCTATACTGTTTGCCAAGCAGTAAAGCAACGGCTGCCAAAAATTTGGAGGAACTCTAATGCCCCTTGCAAGAGACGTAGAGGTCGGAGGGCCTCCTGCAAAAAATGCTCCCATTATTAGGAAGTGTGTCTTGCATACTGTTTGCCTATGCAGTAAAGCAACGGCTGCCAAACATTTGGAGGAACGCCAATGCCCCTTGCAAGAGACGTAGAGGTCAGAGGGCCTCCTGAAAACAATGTTTCCATTATTAGGAAGAGGGTCTCCCATGCTGTTTGCCTATGCAGTGAAGCAACGGCTGCCAAAAATTTGGAGGAACTCCAATGTCCCTTGCAAGAGATGTAGATATGTTGATATGGTACATATGGTGGTGATATGATGATGGAGGATGAGAATACGGAGAAGGAGGAGGACAAGAGCAAATAGGCAAACTCAGGAAGCGTATACACATGTCCGGGTGTGAAGACAGAGGTGCATGGGAATAGAGTTAGAGCTCCCAAAAAAAAGACACTGTATTTGAGTTTATGGTGTGCTGCAATCATTCAGTGGTGTTGAGAAGTCTGGCCCAATCCAGGCTTTGTTCATTTTTATAAGAGTCAGCCTGTCAGCATTTTCAGTTGACAGGCAGATGTGCCTATTGTTTATAATTCCACCGGCGGCACTAAAAACCTGCTCTGACAAAACGCTAGCGACAGGGCAGGCCAGGACCTCCAAGGTGTAGAGAGCCAGTTCATGCCACGTGTCCAGCTTGGATACCCAATAATTATAAGGCACAGATGAATCACGGATGACGATGGTACGGTCGGCAAGGTACTCCCTCTCCATCTTCCGAAACTTTTCCCTCCTTGAGAGAGAACCCCATATATCAGGGCTTGTGCGATGGGAGAGTCTGAGAAAACTGTCCCAGAACTTTGACAGTGTTCCTCTGCCTCTGCTCGATTGCATTTGTGTCTCTCTCGCCTGTACTCCTTGGTTGTCCAACAAACTGTGAACTCTGCCACCAGCGTTTTCAGATGGGAATTACTTTAATAATTCCTCAACAAGGGCCTTCTCATACTGCACCATTTTATTAAGCCTGTTCTGCAGGGGAATAAGAGACTGAAAGTTCTCCTTGTAGCATGGGTCTAGAAGTGTCACTAACCAATAACGACTGTCACAAAATTTGGACAACGCGAGGGTCACGGGAAAGGCAGTGTAACATAAACTCAGCCATGTGTGCCAGACTGCAAAGAGGCAAGACTTCCATGTCCTCACCAAGAAGATGACTGATCATGCTCTCCTCCTCATCCTCCTCCTCTTCCTCCTCCCTGTCCTCAGGCCATCCATGCCGAACAGACGGTATGACAGTTGTGCAGGTAGCACCATCTATAGCGCAGGAAACTAGCTCCTGTTCTTCCTCCTTCTCCTCTTCCTCATTGTCACCCAATCCTCATTGGGATGAAATGAGGCTGGGCTGTGTGTAATCACCCTGTATGGTTCCTTGCTCCATCTCATCATGCTCCGCCTGCAATGGTGTCAATGCCGCTCACCATCTTGGTGGAGTCCTCAAAGTTTTGGAGGATGGTACATATGTCTGACATCCATGTCCACTCCTGAGGTCTTATGTGTGGAGTCTGAATTTAATACCAATGGCCTTGTTGATGCTGATAGTCAAAAACTGCCCTCTTCTGTTCACAAACCTTCCCAACATCTGCAATGTAGAGTTCCAAAGCGTGAGGACATCACAGATCAGTCAGTGAACTGGAAGCTGCAAATGCTGCTGAAGCACGGCAAGGGCGACGGAAGCTGTAGCTGACTTTCTAAAATGGGCACACAGGCGGCGTACTTTGACAAGCAGATCCGACAGATCTGGGTAGGTTTTGAGAAACCGCTGAAAGATGAGGTTAAGCACATAGGCCAGGCATGGTACGTGTGTGAGCTTGCCTTGTCTCAGAGCCACCACCAGGTTCCGGCCATTGTCACACACGACCATGCCTGGCTGTAGGTTCAGTGGTGTCAGCCACTGATGTGCCTGCTCTTTCAAAGCTGTCCACAACTCTTCAGCGTTGTGCAGTTTGTTACCTAAGCATATTAGCTTCAGCACAGACTGATGCCGCTTGGCTGAGGCAGTGCTGCAGTTCTTCCAGCTTGCGACTGATGTGGTCATTTTGGAGATGGAGGCTGAAGAGGAGGAGAAGGAAGTGCAGGAGCTGTAGAATGTAGGGGCAAACCTGATTGACCCAGGGCCCGCAATCCTCGGTGTCGGGAGGACGTGTTACGTCCCAAGGTCTGACTGGGTCCCGACTTCCACTATATTAACCCGTGTGTCATCAGTGAAATGTACCGTCTCTGCCCACAAGCACTTGTTTATGTGTCCGTGGTTAGGTGGACTTTCCCAGTAATTGCGTTGTTGAGGGCACGTCTAATGTTGTGGGACACGTGCATGTGTAATGTGGGGACAGGAGAAATAGTGGCAGCTGGGGACCAAGTACTGAAGGACGGCCGCCGCCATCAGGTTGCGGAAAGCTTCCGTCTCCACGAGCCTAAAAGGCAACATTTCCAGCAGAAGTATTCGCGAAATGTGTGAATTTAGTAGTGTGGCCTGTGGGTCGTTGGCTGTGTATTTGCGCTTGCATTCCAATGACTGGGGTATGGACAACTGAACACTGCGCTGGGACAAGGACATGGACGTGCTTACTGATGGTGCTAGTTGAGAGTGTGCAACGACAGGTGGAGAGCGGGAGGCATCTTGGCATGCGCCATGGACAAAGGATTGGTGTTCACGCACAACAGTGGAAGAAGCAGTGGTTTCACACTCAGACACTGTTGCTGGACCCTGGATGTTGGCCCACTTAGTCGGGTGCTTTGCTGCCATGTGCCTGATCATGCTGTTGGTGGTCAGGATGCTAGTTTTGCTACCCCTGCTGATGATGCTGGCCTGGCAGGTGTTTCAAAGAGTCTTTTTGATGCTGCAGAGTCCTTAAAAAATAGCCAGACTTGGGAGGACCTAACAGTTGTACTGGCAACTTCTGTCGTGTTGGCGTTACGAGGAACGCTTTCCCACCTTGTGTCTGTGGCCACCACACTTCTTAATCCTGCCTGTTGTGGTGCTATGCCTCCCTCCCCCTGTGTGCTGCTGTCCTCGCTCTGTATGTCTCCCTGCCAAGTTGGGTCAGTTACTATATCATCCACCACCTTGTCTTCCACTTCCGCACCCTGGTCCTCCTCCTGACTTTCTGGCAATTGTATCTCATCATCATTATCCACCTTTTGCGACAGTAATTGTACTTTCCCACCGTCGCCTTCGTGTGACCGTGGCTGCTCCAATATTTGGGCATCGCTACACGCGTCTCCTCTTGACTCGCTTGAAGCTGGCCAGGCGAGAGGCCCGAATCTACAAATAGAAAAGTGAACAGCTCTTCTGAGTGTCCATGTGTGGAATCAGTTGTCTCTGGGCACTAGGCATGGTGGGAGGAAGGGGGATCAGGGTGAGTAATATGCGGCCCAGACTCACTACTGAGACTTGACCTTGTGGAAGACAGGGTGGTGGTGGAAGCTAAGTGACTGGAACCATTATTTGCTATCCAACCAATAACCTTTTGACACTACTCTGTGTTCAATATTGGTGTTCTGCAGTCCCCTATTAATTGGGACAGGAAGGTTGAGTGAGATGATGTGGGTGTTTGTTGTGGCACAATTTCAGCTTGCCCATGGCCATGTCCTTAGCCTCAGCCTTTGCATGCACCATCACCATCATGTCCACTTCCCCGTCCCTTGCCAGGCATCTTGACCATTTTTAATGGAGGACAATATTTTCCACGTTCAATCGAAATGGCTGATTTTGGAATGCAGTTATATGTGATACGTCTGACACAGAATCACATTTTTAAATAGCAGGCCTGTAATTTGCTAATACTATCCTTCACAGAAACCTAATGTGAATAGCTTGACCGACACACTGCAATGGAATGAAAATGGAAGAAATGTCTGATTTTGGAACACTCTTATAGGTGTTATGTCTGACAGAGAAACACGGTTTTAAATAGCAGGCAGGCCTTTTATTTGCTAATACTATCCTTCACAGACACCTAGCTTGAATAGCTTGACCAACACACTGCAACAGAATGAAAATGGAAGAAATGTCTGATTTTGGAACACTCTTATAGGTTTTATGTCTGACAGAGATCCACGGTTTCAAATAGCAGGCCTGTTATTTGCTAATACTATCCTTCACAGACACCTAGTGTGAAAAGCTTGACCAACATACTGCAACAGAAGGGAAAAAGAGGCCAATATTTTCCACCATCAGTTTAAATTTCTGGATTTTTATCACTGAAATATGGAACAGATCTGGCTTTATTCTGCAGTGAGAACAAGCAAATGGAGCAGAAAAAATGGTGTACTATGGATTACTTTTTAAGCAAATAACCAGGATTAAGATAAAAAATTTTTCCCTGGCCCTTGATATCTGGGGCTATGTCTACAAATATCTGTAAGAACAGCAGCAGCAGAAATGTTCAATAGACCCTATTGAACTATATGCACTGTTGTCTGACACATAGACTGCCTGCCTAATTCCTGCTATCACCACTGAATATATGCAGCTGGATTAGTCCTCAGAAAGACTGTTAGTTCAGTTGGATATATATATATATATATATATATATATATATATATATATATATATACTGTACACTGCTCAAAAAAATAAAGGGAACACTCAAATAACACATCCTAGATCTGAATGAATGAAATATTCTCATTGAATACTTTGTTCTGTACAAAGTTGAATGTGCTGAAAACAAAATCACACAAAAATCATCAATGGAAATCAAATTTATTAACCAATGGAGGCCTGGATTTGGAGTCACCCCCAAAATTAAAGTGGAAAAACACACTACAGGCTGATCCAACTTTGATGTAATGTTCTTAAAACAAGTCAAAATGAGGCTCAGTATTGTGTGTGGCCTCCACGTGCCTGTATGACCTCCCTACAATGCCTGAGCATGCACCTGATGAGGTTGCAGATGGTCTCCTGTTGGATCTCCTCCCAGACTTGGACTAAAGCATCCACCAACTACTGGACAGTCTGTGGTGCAACGTGACGATGGTGGATGGAGCGAGACATGATGTCCCAAATGTGCTCAATCGGATTCAGGTCTGGGAAACGGGGGGGCCAGTCCATAGCTTCAATGCCTTCATCTTGCAGGAACTTCTGACATACTCCAGCCACATGAGGTCTGGCATTGTCCTGCATTAGGAGGAACCCAAGCCCAACTGCACCAGCATATGGTCTCACAAGGGGTCTGAGGATCTCATCTCAGTACCCAATGGCAGTCAGGCTACCTCTGGCGAGCACATGGAGGGCTGTGCGGCCCTCCAAAGAAATGCCACCCCACACTATTACTGACCCACTGCCAAACCGGTCATGCTGAAGGATGTTGCAGGCAGCAGATTGCTCTCCACGGCGACTCCAGACTCTGTCACGTCTGTCACATGTGCTCAGTGTCAACCTGATTTCATCTGTGAAGAGCACAGGGTGCCATTGGCGACTTTGCCAATCCTGGTGTTCTGTGGCAAATGCCAAGCATCCTGCATGGTGTTGGGTTGTGAGCACAACCCTTATCTGTGGACATTGGGCCCTCATACCACCCTCATGGAGTCAGTTTCTAACCGTTTGTGCAGACACATGCACATTTGTGGCCTGCTGGAGGTCATTTTGCAGGGCTCTGGCAGTGCTCCTCCAGTTCCTCCTTGCACAAACATAATGTAGGAAAAATAACAGTGGTGAAGGCGACAATAGGTAGACGTTTCGGCCACACTGGCCTTTTTCATTAAGTCGCTATTGTATCAAGTTTGTTTTAGTAGGAAGGCACCATAGAATGTAGAGAGAAGTTCCAGTCAGAAGCTTAACAAAAGACAGGGGTTCATCAGCCTGTGGTTAGGCTGTACTGGGAACGCTGCCTGTACCCTCCACTTCTACCATTTATGGGACTCCCCATCTAGAGACACCCCTGATACAGGAACTGCAGCTCTCCACAGGCTGATGAACCCCTGTCTTTTGTTAAGCTTCTGACTGGAACTTCTCTCTACATTCTATGGTGCCTTCCTACTAAAACAAACTTGATACAATAGCGACTTAATGAATAAGGCCAGTGTGGCCGAAACATCTACCTATTGTCGGCTTCACCACTGTTATTTTTCCTACATTTCATTTGTATAAATAAATTGGCACTAAAAAGCAAAACTTCCTATGAGTGTGCGATGAATTAATTTTTACGTGATTTGAGGACATTTCCAGTCCATTGCATCTGCACCTCAACTCTATTTGACAGTGTGCACGCTAATTTTCTATTTACCTCCTTGCACAAAGGCAGAGGTAGCAGTCCTGCTGCTGGGTTCTTGCCCTCCTATGGCCCCCTCCACGTCTCCTGGTGTACTGGCCTGTCTCATGGTAGCGCCTTCAGCCTCTGGACACTACGCTGACAGACACAGCAAACCTTCTTGCCATAGCTCGCATTGATGTGCTATCCTGGATGAGCTGCACTACCTGAGCAACTTCTGTGGGTTGTAGAGTCCGTCTCATGTTACCACGAGTGTGAAAGCACAATCAGCATTCAAAAGTGACCAAAACATCAGCCAGAAAGCAATGGTACTGAGATGTGGTCTGTGGTCTCCACCTGCGGAACCACTCCTTTATTGAGGGTGTCTTGATAATTGTCAATAATTTCCATCTATTGTCTATTCCATTTGCACAACAGCATGTGAAATTGAATCTCAATCAGTGTTACTTCCTAAGTGGACAGTTTGATTTCACAGAAGTTTGATTTACTTGGAGTTATATTTAGTGTTGAGCGAACATGCTCGACACTGCTCGGTACTCGCCCGAGCATCACGCTACTCGGGATGTTCGGCGAGCACCGAGCATTTCCGGGTTACTCGGAAATGCGCCCTGCATGTTTGGCGCTCTTTACAGAGCCAATGAACATGCAGGGATTGCCACCCAGTCACTGTAATGCTGCAGCCATGTTGGTTGTGGGCATTACAGTGATTGGCTAGCCGCACAGCGTCACCTCGAGTATTTAAAACGGGGCGCCGCCATCTTGGACACAGTCGCTCCCGATTAGACAGTGTAGGGACAGCGCTGCTGATTTAGGGAGAGATATAAACTGCGAAATAGTTAGTGTAGGGTCTGTAAAGGCTGCCAGAACAAACAAACAGTCCTTTTCAGGACTAATATCCATCCCAGATACCAGGCAGGCAGGCTGTATAGGAGACACAGTGGTTATACCAGCAAATGCTGCATTACAGTCGTGTGTGCTCCTGTTGCTGAAATTGCTGGACTTAGCACCAGGTGTCGGGGGCCAGGAAAAATCCTTTTTTTTTCATCTAAATCCTCCTTTTGTTTCCCTCCTTCACACTGTACAAATACCCGTCTTATTAACCTTTTGGTGTCCCACCCCCCCCCCAAAAAAAAATGCGTGTCTCTGATTTTTCAGACACAAATATAACTGTTGAAAATAGTCTGGTGTAGGCTAGAGAAACAGAAGTGTTGTTTTGCACTTCCACGGTTCAAACCTCTGTATTATCCATTTTGGGCCATTTGTATCTAAAAAAAAAAACAGTTTGAGTGTGTCGCTCACTGTTCAGCCGCAAATATCTCTATTTAAAAAAGTGTGGTATACCCCAGTAAACAATAACTGTGGTTTTGCCATCCCACGGTAAAAAATCTCTATTATGCAGGTTTTGGTAGTTTTTTCCGTAAAGAAAAACAGTAGTGTCTCCTGACTGTTGTGACACAAAAATATATCTGTTGAAAATAGTCTTGTGTAGGCCCGACATCCCAGTGTGGTTTCGCAGTTCCACGGGTCAAATCGCTGTACTATCCACTTTTGGGCCTTTGGTATCTTAAAAAAAAAGCAGTTTGAGTGTGTCGCTCACTGTTCAGCTGCAAATATCTCTATTTAAAAAAGTGTGGTATACCCCAGTAAACAATAACTGTGGTTGTGCCATCCCACGGTAAAAAATCTCTATTACTCAGCTTTTGGTAGTTTTTTCCGTAAAGAAAAACAGTAGCGTCTCCTGACTGCTGTGACACAAAAATATATCTGTTGAAAATAGTCTTGTGTAGGCCCGACATCCCAGTGTGGTTTCGCAGTTCCACGGGTCAAATCGCTGCACTATCCAGTTTTGGGCCTTTGGTATCTAAAAAAAAAGCAGTTTGAGTGTGTCGCTCACTGTTCAGCCGCAAATATCTCTATTTAAAAAAGTGTGGTATACCCCAGTAAACAATAACTGTGGTTTTGCCATCCCACGGTAAAAAATCTCTATTATTCAGCTTTTGGTAGTTTTTTCCGTAAAGAAAAACAGTAGTGTCTCCTGACTGTTGTGACACAAAAATATATCTGTTGAAAATAGTCTTGTGTAGGCCCGACATCCTTTTGTTTCCCTCCTTCACACTGTACAAATACCCGTCTTATTAACCTTTTGGTGTCCCACCCCCCCCCCAAAAAAAATGCGTGTCTCTGATTTTTCAGACACAAATATAACTGTTGAAAATAGTCTGGTGTAGGCTAGAGAAACAGAAGTGTTGTTTTGCACTTCCACGGTTCAAACCTCTGTATTATCCATTTTGGGCCATTTGTATCTAAAAAAAAAAACAGTTTGAGTGTGTCGCTCACTGTTCAGCCGCAAATATCTCTATTTAAAAAAGTGTGGTATACCCCAGTAAACAATAACTGTGGTTTTGCCATCCCACGGTAAAAAATCTCTATTATGCAGGTTTTGGTAGTTTTTTCCGTAAAGAAAAACAGTAGTGTCTCCTGACTGTTGTGACACAAAAATATATCTGTTGAAAATAGTCTTGTGTAGGCCCGACATCCCAGTGTGGTTTCGCAGTTCCACGGGTCAAATCGCTGTACTATCCACTTTTGGGCCTTTGGTATCTAAAAAAAAAGCAGTTTGAGTGTGTCGCTCCCTGTTCAGCCGCAAATATCTCTATTTAAAAAAGTGTGGTATACCCCAGTAAACAATAACTGTGGTTTTGCCATCCCATGGTAAAATATCTCTATTATTCAGCTTTTGGTAGTTTTTTCCGTAAAGAAAAACAGTAGTGTCTCCTGACTGTTGTGACACAAAAATATATCTGTTGAAAATAGTCTTGTGTAGGCCCGACATCCCAGTGTGGTTTCGCAGTTCCGCGGGTCAAATCGCTGTACTATCCAGTTTTGGGCCTTTGGTATCTAAAAAAAAAGTAGTTTGAGTGTGTCGCTCACTGTTCAGCCGCAAATATCTCTATTTAAAAAAGTGTGGTATACCCCAGTAAACAATAACTGTGGTTGTGCCATCCCACGGTAAAAAATCTCTATTATTCAGCTTTTGGTAGTTTTTTCCGTAAAGAAAAACAGTAGCGTCTCCTGACTGCTGTGACACAAAAATATATCTGTTGAAAATAGTCTTGTGTAGGCCCGACATCCCAGTGTGGTTTCGCAGTTCCACGGGTCAAATCGCTGCACTATCCAGTTTTGGGCCTTTGGTATCTAAAAAAAAAGCAGTTTGAGTGTGTCGCTCACTGTTCAGCCGCAAATATCTCTATTTAAAAAAGTGTGGTATACCCCAGTAAACAATAACTGTGGTTTTGCCTTCCCACGGTAAAAAATCTCTATTATTCAGCTTTTGGTAGTTTTTTCCGTAAAGAAAAACAGTAGTGTCTCCCGACTGTTGTGACACAAAAATATATCTGTTGAAAATAGTCTTGTGTAGGCCCGACATCCCAGTGTGGTTTCGCAGTTCCACGGGTCAAATCGCTGTACTATCCAGTTTTGGGCCTTTGGTATCTAAAAAAAAAGCAGTTTGAGTGTGTCGCTCACTGTTCAGCCGCAAATATCTCTATTTAAAAAAGTGTGGTATACCCCAGTAAACAATAACTGTGGTTTTGCCATCCCACGGTAAAAAATCTCTATTATTCAGCTTTTGGTAGTTTTTCCGTAAAGAAAAACAGTAGTGTCTCCTGACTGTTGTGACACAAAAATATATCTGTTGAAAATAGTCTTGTGTAGGCCCGACATCCCAGTGTGGTTTCGCAGTTCCGCGGGTCAAATCGCTGTACTATCCAGTTTTGGGCCTTTGGTATCTAAAAAAAAAGCAGTTTGAGTGTGTCGCTCACTGTTCAGCCGCAAATATCTCTATTTAAAAAAGTGTGGTATACACCAGTAAACAATAACTGTGGTTTTGCCATCCCACGGTAAAAAATCTCTATTACTCAGCTTTTGGTATTTTTTCCGTAAAGAAAAACAGTAGTGTCTCCTGACCGTTGTGACACAAAAATATATCTGTTGAAAATAGTCTTGTGTAGGCCCGACATCCCAGTGTGGTTTCGCAGTTCTGCGGGTCAAATCGCTGTACTATCCAGTTTTGGGCCTTTGGTATCTAAAAAAAAAGCAATTTGAGTGTGTCGCTCACTGTTCAGCCGCAAATATCTCTATTTAAAAAAGTGTGGTATACCCCAGTAAACAATAACTGTGGTTTTGCCATCCCATGGTAAAATATCTCTATTATTCAGCTTTTGGTAGTTTTTTCCGTAAAGAAAAACAGTAGTGTCTCCTGACTGTTGTGACACAAAAATATATCTGTTGAAAATAGTCTTGTGTAGGCCCGACATCCCAGTGTGGTTTCGCAGTTCCGCGGGTCAAATCGCTGTACTATCTAGTTTTGGGCCTTTGGCATCTAAAAAAAAAGCAATTTGAGTGTGTCGCTAACTGTTCAGCCACAAATATCTCTATTTAAAAAAGTGTGGTATACCCCAGTAAACAATAACCGTGGTTTTGCCATCCAACGGTAAAAAATCTCTATTATGCAGGTTTTGGTAGTTTTCTCCGTAAAGAAAAACAGTAGTGTCTCCCGACTGTTGTGACACAAAAATATATCTGTTGAAAATAGTCTTGTGTAGGCCCGACATCCCAGTGTGGTTTCGCAGTTCCACGGGTCAAATCGCTGTACTATCCAGTTTTGGGCCTTTGGTATCTAAAAAAAAAGCAGTTTGAGTGTGTCGCTCACTGTTCAGCCGCAAATATCTCTATTTAAAAAAGTGTGGTATACCCCAGTAAACAATAACTGTGGTTTTGCCATCCCACGGTAAAAAATCTCTATTATTCAGCTTTTGGTAGTTTTTTCCGTAAAGAAAAACAGTAGTGTCTCCTGACTGTTGTGACACAAAAATATATCTGTTGAAAATAGTCTTGTGTAGGCCAGACATCCCAGTGTGGTTTCGCAGTTCCGCGGGTCAAATCGCTGTACTATCCAGTTTTGGGCCTTTGGTATCTAAAAAAAAAGCAGTTTGAGTGTGTCGCTCACTGTTCAGCCGCAAATATCTCTATTTAAAAAAGTGTGGTATACCCCAGTAAACAATAACTGTGGTTTTGCCATCCCACGGTAAAATATCTCTATTATTCAGCTTTTGGTAGTTTTTTCCGTAAAGAAAAACATTAGTGTCTCCTGACTGTTGTGACACAAAAATATATCTGTTGAAAACAGTCTTGTGTAGGCCCGACATCCCAGTGTGGTTTCGCAGTTCCGCGGGTCAAATCGCTGTAGTATCCAGTTTTGGGCCTTTGGTATCTAAAAAAAAAGCAGTTTGAGTGTGACGCTCACTGTTCAGCCGCAAATATCTCTATTTAAAAAAGTGTGGTATACCCCAGTAAACAATAACTGTGGTTTTGCCATCCCACATTAAAAAATCTCTATTATTCAGCTTTTGGTAGTTTTTTCCGTAAAGAAAAACAGTAGTGTCTCCTGACTGTTGTGACACAAAAATATATCTGTTGAAAATAGTCTTGTGTAGGCCTGACATCCCAGTGTGGTTTCGCAGTTCCACGGGTCAAATCGCTGTACTATTCAGTTTTGGGCCTTTGGTATCTAAAAAAAAGCAGTTTGAGTGTGTCGCTCACTGTTCAGCCGCAAATATCTCTATTTAAAAAAGTGTGGTATACCCCAGTAAACAATAACTGTGGTTTTGCCATCCCACGGTAAAAAATCTCTATTACTCAGCTTTTGGTATTTTTTCCGTAAAGAAAAACAGTAGTGTCTCCTGACCGTTGTGACACAAAAATATATCTGTTGAAAATAGTCTTGTGTAGGCCCGACATCCCAGTGTGGTTTCGCAGTTCTGCGGGTCAAATCGCTGTACTATCCAGTTTTGGGCCTTTGGTATCTAAAAAAAAAGCAATTTGAGTGTGTCGCTCACTGTTCAGCTGCAAATATCTCTATTTAAAAAAGTGTGGTATACCCCAGTAAACAATAACTGTGGTTTTGCCATCCCACGGTAAAATATCTCTATTATTCAGCTTTTGGTATTTTTTTCCGTAAAGAAAAACAGTAGTGTCTCCTGACTGTTGTGACACAAAAATATATCTGTTGAAAATAGTCTTGTGTAGGCCCGACATCCCAGTGTGGTTTCGCAGTTCCGCGGGTCAAATCGCTGTACTATCCAGTTTTGGGCCTTTGGTATCTAAAAAAAAAGCAGTTTGAGTGTGTCGCTCACTGTTCAGCCACAAATATCTCTATTTAAAAAAGTGTGGTATACCCCAGTAAACAATAACCGTGGTTTTGCCATCCCACGGTAAAAAATCTCTATTATGCAGGTTTTGGTAGTTTTCTCCGTAAAGAAAAACAGTAGTGTCTCCTGACTGTTGTGACACAAAAATATATCTGTTGAAAATAGTCTTGTGTAGGCCCGACATCCCAGTGTGGTTTCGCAGTTCCACGGGTCAAATCGCTGTACTATCAAGTTTTGTGCCTTTGGTATCTAAAAAAAAAGTAGTTTGAGTGTGTCGCTCACTGTTCAGCTGCAAATATCTCTATTTATAAAAGTGTGGTATACCCCAGTAAACAATAACTGTGGCTTTCCTCTTCCACAGTTCTAATCTACTATTTATTACCCTTTTTCCATTGATAGTGCAAGTGTAAGCTATTTTACTTCATTTACAATGGGCAAAGCGCTTGGCAAGGGACGTGGAAGTGGACGTTCTGGTGATGGTTCGTGCAGAGGACGGGGCCGTGGCCAAGGTGAAAATGTGCCGCAACCAACAGCCACATCTTCTCGCTCCCACTTCTTGACCAAATTACTAGGGAAGCACAGAACAACACCAGTATTGAGAACTGATCAGTGTGAACAGGTTATTAATTGGATAGCAGATAATACTTCCAGTTACCTGGGCACCACCACCTCCGGTCTGTCTTCCACACGGTCAACTCCTAGTAGCCGTGAGTCTCGACCGCATACTCCTCCTCACCCTGATGCTCCTTCCTCCCACCATGCCGAGTGTCGTCAGACAGCAAGTGATCCCACACTTGGACACTCTGAAGAGCTGTTCACTGGTCCATTTCCATATTTGGGCCCCTCACCTGATACGCTTGAAGTGGTGGAAGAGGAGATCCCATGTTGCGATGCCCAAATATTTGAACAGCCACGGCCACAGGAAGTCGACGTTGGCAATCTGTCACAAGAGGTGGACGATGACGAGACACAATTGCCAGGAAGTGAGGAGGAGGATCGTGGTGCGCAAGTGGAAGAGGAGGAGGTGGTGGATGATCTAGTAACTGACCCAACATGGCAGGAGGACATGCAGAGTGAGGCCAGCAGCACACAGGGGGAGGGAGGCAGAGTACCCCAACAGGCAGGAAGAAGCAGTGTGGTGGCCGCAGACAGAAGGCAGGCAACCGTTCCCCGTAACACCAACACGAGGGACGTTGCCAGTACAAGCGGTAGGTCCTCCAGAGTCTTGAATTTTTTTAAAGACTCTGCTGATAACCCCAAAAAGGCCATATGTTCCACCTGCCATGCCAGCATCAGCAGGGGTGACAAAACTGCCAGCCTGACCACCACCAGCACGATCAGGCACATGGCAGCAAAGCACCCGACTTTGTGGGGCGAAACCCAGGGTCCACGACCAGTGTCAGCGGGTGTCACCACTGCTTCTTCCACTGTTGTGCGTGCAATAGAACCCCCTGTTGTGTGTGCAAGGCAATCCCCTGTCCATACTGCATGTAAAGATGCCCCCTCCTCTCAGTCTTCACTTGTTATGGCAGTTTCTCAAGGAACAGCATCAACGTCCACGTCCACGTCCCACCGCAGCGTTCAATTGTCCATATCCCAGACCTTTGAATGAAAGCGGAAATTCGCAGCTAACGCCCCACTGGCCACAGTCCTAAATTCGCACATTTCACGACTGCTTGCATTGGAAATGCTGCCTTTTAGGCTGGTGGAGACGGAATCTTTCCGCAATCTTATGGCGGTGGCCTTCCGTCGGTACTCGGTCCCCAGCCGACACTATTTTGCCCGGTGTGCCATCCCCGCACTACACAAGCACGTGTCCCAAAGCATCTGCCGTGCCCTCAACAACGCAGTTACTGGGAGAGTCCAGCTGACACCGGACACGTGGACAAGTGCTTGTGGCCAGGGATGGTACATCTCTCTGACGGCACACTGGGTAAGCATAGTGGAAGCTGGGACCCAGTCGGACCTTGGGACGGAACACATCCTCCCCACACCGAGGATTGCGGGCCCTATGTCAGTCATAGTTGCCCCCACAGTGTACAGGTCCTGCGCATCCTCCTCCTCCTCCTCATGTTCAGCCTCCATCTCAGATATCACCACATCAGTTACAAGCTGGAAGCATTGCAGTACTGCCTCCGCCAAGCAGCAACAGGCTGTGCTGAAACTCATAAGCTTAGGTGATAAACCTCACACTGCTTGTGAGTTGTGGACAGTTGTGAAAGAGCAGGCAGATCTGTGGCTGAGACCACTGAACCTACATCCCGGCAAGGTCGTGTGTGACAATGGCCATAACCTGGTGGCGGCTCTGAGGCGAGGTGAGATCACACACGTACCATGCCTGGCTCATGTGCTTAACCTCGTGGTTCAGCGGTTTCTTAAATCGTACCCCGAGTTGCCAGATCTGCTCGTAAAAGTACGCCACCTGTCAGCTCATTTTCGCAAGTCGGCTACAGCTTCTGCCGCCCTTGCTGTGTTGCAGCAGCATTTGCAGCTTCCTTCACACCGACTGGTGTGTGATGTCCCCACACGTTGGAACTCTACCCTCCACATGTTGCAAAGGATTTGTGAGCAGAAGAAAGCAGTTGTGGAGTACCAGATGCAACAAGGCCGTCGATATTCAGGTCAGACTCCACACATAAGACCTCAGGAGTGGACCTGGATGTCTGACATATGTACCATCCTGACAAACTTTGAGGAGGCCACCAAGATGGTGAGTGGCGATGACGCCCTCATTAGTGTCAGCATCCCACTTGTCTGTCTTTTGCAACGCTCTCTGCAGAGAATTAAAGAGGAGGCATTGCAGCCAGAGTATGATGAGATGGATGAAGAAGCCGTAGCGGGCGATTACACACAGCCCAGCCTCATCGCATCCCAACGTGCATTGGGGGACAATGAGGGAGAGGAGGAGGAGGAGGAGGAGGAAGAACAGGAGCTGCTATCATGCATTGTAGACGGTAGTACCTGTACAAGTGTCATACCGTCGGTTCAGCGTGGGTGGCCTGAGGACAGGGGGGAGGAGGAAGAGGAGGAGGAGGAGGAGAGCATGGTCAGTCAACATCTTGGTGAGGACACGGAAGTCTTGCCCGTTACCAGTCTGGCACGCATGGCTGACTTTATGTTACGCTGCCTTAACCGTGACCCTCGCGTTGTCAAAATGTTGGGTGACAGTCATTATTGGTTGGTGACACTTGTAGACCCCCGCTACAAGGAGAACTTTCACTCTCTTATTCCTGAGGTGGAGAGGTCTACAAAAATGGGGCAATACCAGAAGGCCCTTGCTGCAGATCTCTTAAAAAAATTCCCATCTGAACACGCTAGCGGCAGAGGTCACAGTTCGTTGCCCAACCAAGGCGTACAGGCGAGAGAGATGCAACTCCAATCCAGCAGAGGCAGGGGAACACTGTCAACGTTCTGGGACAGTTTTCTGACACCCGCCCAGCTTACAGGCCCTGAGGCGCGGGGTACTCTCACAAGGAGTGGAAAGTTTCAAAAGATGGTGAGGGAGTACCTTGCCGATCGTACCAGCGTCTTCCGTGATTCCTCTGTGCCTTTTAATTATTGGGTATCCAAGCTGGACAATTGGAATGAACTCGCTCTGTACGCATTGGAGGTCCTGGCCTGCCCTGCCGCTAGCGTGTTATCGGAGCGTGTTTTTAGTGCCGCTGGGGGAATTATAAATGATAAGCGCACTCGCCTGTCAACTGACAATGCTGACAAGCTGACCCTTATCAAAATGAACAAGGGCTGGATTGGGCCAGACTTCTCATCACCACCAAATGACAGCAGAGTAACATAAAGTCAAATCCACTGTGTCATTTCGGGAGGTGTATTCACATGCACCGCTTCACACCCACACATGGGTATACGCTTCCTCGTTTCGGCTGTTTAATCTTCTTCTCCTCATCCTCAGCCTCCACCACCACTATACCACCAGGGTGCCAGCATTGCAAGTTCCTCCGTCCTTATTTTTCGCAGCTTTTGCTTGCAAGGCATAAGCAAATGCTATGGGACACCCACTCCCCAATAACGGGACTTATATTTGTAATATGCTGCACTGCATGGCTCTTGTAAGGGGCATTGCAAGTTGCTCCGTCCTAATTTTTGGCAGCTTTTGCTTGGAAAGCATAACCAAATACTATGGGACACCCACTCCCCAATAATGGGACTTATGTTTGTAATATGCTGTACTGCATGGCTCTTGAAAGAGGCATTGCAAGTTGCTCCATCCTAATTTTTGGCAGCTTTTGCTGGGAAAGCATAAGCAAATACTATGGGACACCCACTCCCTAATAATGGTACTTATGTTTGTAATATGCTGTACTGCATGGCTCTTGTAAGGGGCATTGCAAGTTGCTCCGTCCTAATTTTTGGCAGCTTTTGCTGGGAAAGCATAAGCAAATACTATGGGACACCCACTCCCCAATAATGGGACTTATGTTTGTAATATGCTGTAGTGCATGGCTCTTGTAAGGGGCATTGCAAGCTGCTCCATCCAAATTTTTGGCAGCTTTTGCTGGGAAAGCATAAGCAAATGCTATGGGACACCCACTCCCCAATAATGGGACTTATGTTTGTAATATGCTGTACTGCATGGCTCTTGTAAGGGGCATTGCAAGTTGCTCCGTCCTAATTTTTGGCTGCTTTTGCTGGGAAAGCATAAGCTAATACTATGGGACACCCACTCCCCAATAAAGGGACTTATGTTTGTAATATGCTGTCCTGCATGGCTCTTGTAAGGGGCATTGCAAGTTACTCTGTGCTAATTTTTGGCAGCTTTTGCTGGGAAAGCATAAGCAAATACTATGGGACACCCACTCCCCAATAATGGGACTTATGTTTGTAATATGCTGTACTGCATGGCTCTTGTAAGGGGCATTGCAAGTTGCTCCGTCCTAATTTTTGGCAGCTTTTGCTTGGAAAGCATAAGCAAATACTATGGGACACCCACTCCCCAATAATGGGACTTATGTTTGTAATATGCTGTACTGCATGGCTCTTGTAAGGGGCATTGCAAGTTGCTCCGTCCTAATTTTTGGCAGCTTTTGCTGGGAAAGCATAAGCAAATACTAAGGGACACCCACTCCCTAATAATGGGACTTATGTTTGTAATATGCTGTACTGCATGGCTCTTGTAAGGGGCATTGCAAGTTGCTCCGTCCTAATTTTTGTCAGCTTTTGCTGGGAAAGCATAAGCAAATACTATGGGACACCCACTCATCAATAATGGGACTTATGTTTGTAATATGCTGTACTGCATGGCTCTTGTAAGGGGCATTGCAAGTTGCTCCGTCCTAATTTTTGGCAGCTTTTGCTGGGAAAGCATAAGCAAATACTATGGGACACCCACTCCCTAATAATGGGACTTATGTTTGTAATATGCTGTACTGCATGGCTCTTGTAAGGGGCATTGCAAGTTGCTCCGTCCTAATTTTTGTCAGCTTTTGCTGGGAAAGCATAAGCAAATACTATGGGACACCCACTCATCAATAATGGGACTTATGTTTGTAATATGCTGTACTGCATGGCTCTTGTAAGGGGCATTGCAAGTTGCTCCGTCCTAATTTTTGGCAGCTTTTGCTGGGAAAGCATAAGCAAATACTATGGGACACCCACTCCCCAATAATGGGACTTATGTTTGTAATATGCTGTACTGCATGGCTCTTGTAAGGGGCATTGCAAGTTGCTCCATCCTAATTTTTGGCAGCTTTTGCTTGGAAAGCATAAGCAAATACTATGGGACACCCACTCCCCAATAATGGGACTTATGTTTGTAATATGCTGTACTGCATGGCTCTTGTAAGGGGCATTGCAAGTTGCTCCGTCCTAATTTTTGGCAGCTTTTGCTGGGAAAGCATAAGCAAATACTATGGGACACCCACTCATCAATAATGGGACTTATGTTTGTAATATGCTGTACTGCATGGCTCTTGTAAGGGGCATTGCAAGTTGCTCCGTCCTAATTTTTGGCAGCTTTTGCTGGGAAAGCATAAGCAAATACTATGGGACACCCACTCCCCAATAATGGGACTTATGTTTGTAATATGCTGTACAGCTTGGTTCTTGTAAGGGGCATTGCAAGTTGCTCCGTCCTAATTTTTGGCAGCTTTTGCTTGGAAAGCATAACAAAATACTATGGGACACCCACTCCCCAATAATGGGCCTTATGTTTGTAATATGCTGTACTGCATGGCTCTTGAAAGAGGCATTGCAAGTTGCTCCATCCTAATTTTTGGCAGCTTTTGCTGGGAAAGCATAAGCAAATACTATGGGACACCCACTCCCTAATAATGGTACTTATGTTTGTAATATGCTGTACTGCATGGCTCTTGTAAGGGGCATTGCAAGTTGCTCCGTCCTAATTTTTGGCAGCTTTTGCTGGGAAAGCATAAGCAAATACTATGGGACACCCACTCCCCAATAATGGGACTTATGTTTGTAATATGCTGTACTGCATGGCTCTTGTAAGGGGCATTGCAAGCTGCTCCATCCAAATTTTTGGCAGCTTTTGCTGGGAAAGCATAAGCAAATACTATGGGACACCCACTCCCCAATAATGGGACTTATGTTTGTAATATGCTGTACTGCATGGCTCTTGTAAGGGGCATTGCAAGTTGCTCCGTCCTAATTTTTGGCTGCTTTTGCTGGGAAAGCATAAGCTAATACTATGGGACACCCACTCCCCAATAAAGGGACTTATGTTTGTAATATGCTGTCCTGCATGGCTCTTGTAAGGGGCATTGCAAGTTACTCTGTGCTAAATTTTGGCAGCTTTTGCTGGGAAAGCATAAGCAAATACTATGGGACACCCACTCCCCAATAATGGGACTTATGTTTGTAATATGCTGTACTGCATGGCTCTTGTAAGGGGCATTGCAAGTTGCTCCGTCCTAATTTTTGGCAGCTTTTGCTTGGAAAGCATAAGCAAATACTATGGGACACCCACTCCCCAATAATGGGACTTATGTTTGTAATATGCTGTACTGCATGGCTCTTGTAAGGGGCATTGCAAGTTGCTCCGTCCTAATTTTTGGCAGCTTTTGCTGGGAAAGCATAAGCAAATACTATGGGACACCCACTCCCTAATAATGGGACTTATGTTTGTAATATGCTGTACTGCATGGCTCTTGTAAGGGGCATTCCAAGTTGCTCCGTCCTAATTTTTGTCAGCTTTTGCTGGGAAAGCATAAGCAAATACTATGGGACACCCACTCCCCAATAATGGGACTTATATTTGTAATATGCTGTACTGCATGGCTCTTGTAAGGGGTATTGCAAGTTGCTCTGTCCTAATTTTTAGCAGCTTTGCGGGGAAAGCATAAGCAAATACTATGGGACACCCAATCCCCAATAATGGGACTTATGTTTGTAATATGCTGTACTGCATGGCTCTTGTAAGGGGCATTGCAAGTTGCTCCATCCTAATTTTTGGCAGCTTTTGCTTGGAAAGCATAAGCAAATACTATGGGACACCCACTCCCCAATAATGGGACTTATGTTTGTAATATGCTGTACTGCATGGCTCTTGTAAGGGGCATTGCAAGTTGCTCCGTCCTAATTTTTGTCAGCTTTTGCTGGGAAAGCATAAGCAAATACTATGGGACACCCACTCATCAATAATGGGACTTATGTTTGTAATATGCTGTACTGCATGGCTCTTGTAAGGGGCATTGCAAGTTGCTCCGTCCTAATTTTTGGCAGCTTTTGCTGGGAAAGCATAAGCAAATACTATGGGACACCAACTTCCCAATAATGGGACTTATGTTTGTAATATGCTGTACTGCATGGCTCTTGTAAGGGGCATTGCAAGTTGCTCCATCCTAATTTTTGGCAGCTTTTGCTTGGAAAGCATAAGCAAATACTATGGGACACCCACTCCCCAATAATGGGACTTATGTTTGTAATATGCTGTACTGCATGGCTCTTGTAAGGGGCATTGCAAGTTGCTCCGTCCTAATTTTTGGCAGCTTTTGCTGGGAAAGCATAAGCAAATACTATGGGACACCCACTCATCAATAATGGGACTTATGTTTGTAATATGCTGTACTGCATGGCTCTTGTAAGGGGCATTGCAAGTTGCTCCGTCCTAATTTTTGGCAGCTTTTGCTGGGAAAGTATAAGCACATACTATGGGACACCCACTCCCTAATACTGGGACTTATGTTTGTAATATGCTGTACTGCATGGCTCTTGTAAGGGGCATTGCAAGTTGCTCCGTCCTAATTTTTGGCAGCTTTTGCTGGGAAAGCATAAGCAAATACTATGGGACACCCACTCCCCAATAATGGGACTTATGTTTGTAATATGCTGTACTGCATGGCTCTTGTAAGGGGCATTGCAAGTTGCTCCGTCCTAATTTTTGGCAGCTTTTGCTGGGAAAGAATAAGCAAATACTATGGGACACCCACTCCCTAATAATGGGACTTATGTTTGTAATATGCTGTACTGCATGGCTCTTGTAAGGGGCATTGCAAGTTTCTCCGTCCTAATTTTTGGCAGCTTTTGCTGGGAAAGCATAAGAAAATACTATGAGACACCCACTCCCCAATAATGGGACTTATGTTTGTAATATGCTGCACTGCATGGCTCTTGTAAGGGGCATTGCAAGTTGCTCCGTCCTAATTTTTGGCAGCTTTTGCTGGGAAAGCATAAGCAAATACTATGGGACACCCACTCCCCAATAATGGGACTTTTGTTTGTAATATGCTGTACTGCATGGCTCTTGTAAGGGGCATTGCAAGTTGCTCCATCCTAATTTTTGGCAGCTTTTGCTTGGAAAGCATAAGCAAATGCTATGGGACACCCACTCCCCAATAATGGGACTTATGTTTGTAATATGCTGTACTGCATGGCTCTTGTAAGGGGCATTGCAAGTTGCTCCGTCCTAATTTTTGGCAGCTTTTGCTGGGAAAGAATAAGCAAATACTATGGGACACCCACTCCCTAATAATGGGACTTATGTTTGTAATATGCTGTACTGCATGGCTCTTGTAAGGGGCATTGCAAGTTGCTCCGTCCTAATTTTTGGCAGCTTTTGCTGGGAAAGCATAAGCAAATACTATGGGACACCCACTCCCCAATAATGGGACTTATGTTTGTAATATGCTGCACTGCATGGCTCTTGTAAGGGGCATTGCAAGTTGCTCCATCATAATTTTTGGCAGCTTTTGCTGGGAAAGCATAAGCAAATACTATAGGACACCCACTCCCCAATAATGGTACTTATGTTTGTAATATGCTGTACTGCATGGCTCTTGTAAGGGGCATTGCAAGTTGCTCCGTCCTAATTTTTGGCAGCTTTTGCTGGGAAAGCATAAGCAAATACTATGAGACACCCACTCCCCAATAATGAGACTTATGTTTGTAATATGCTGTACTGCATGGCTCTTGTAAGGGGCATTGCAAATTGCTTTGCTCTAATTTTTTAATTTTTGGCAGCTTTTGTTTGGAAAGCATAAGCAAATACCATGGGACACCTACTCCCCAATAATGGGACTTATGTTTGTAATATGCTGTACTGCATGTGATGCTCCCCCTGGGCTGTGTGTACACGTGTGTGGGATACCCGGTGCCGGGTCTCTGGGGTCTGTAGTCTCCGTGGCGGTGACCCGGTCCCGTGGCTCAGGATGGTCAAACCAGTGGCAGTCTTTCTTAGGTTTTGAGGTTAATTGTCCGACTGCGCCACCCGTGGATTGCGGTCAGGGAGTACCACCGCTGCGAGGCAGACTGCTGTGGCTGGTGTTGTGTGTGCAGCATAGAATGGGATAACTCCCCTCGGGAGGAGTATAGCCTCAGGGCATTGAGTGTGGATGATGTGGGTGATGGTGCACGAGCGCAGCAGGAATGACTCAGAGTCTTTGCAGTGCAGTTCAGGGTCTTTACTGATGATTATAAGGTAGACCCTCCCGGGAGTACTGGCTAGCATAAGAGGCCTGGTCAGTCTGTGAGCAAGCAGGAGTTCCCTTGGCCAGGTGGAGTTGTAGGCCTCCCCGTCTGTCTACACTCTTCCTAGCTACCTTGCTGTAAGCGGGTAGAAGTAGCCCACATCCCTTAGTGTACCGTGTAGTGCTCACAAGTATGGCTGGTGACTTGGGGCCTTCTGTTAGCCTCCGCTCCACGACGGCGGTGCTGGTCCCTTGCTTGTGACTGAGCCTCCGGACTTCTATGGCCAGAGGACCTGAAATCCCCTGCCGGCTGGTTTCTGCTGCTGGATATATAAGTCCTCACAGCTTCGGACTCCTGTGTCCGGTTCCTATTGTCTTCTGCCAGGGCGAGCTCTGCTCAGCTTCCAGCCCCTGGTCTTTAGCTCCTAGCTCCTACAGAGCTCCTTGCTGTTACTTTCCCTTGCTCTCACTCTGACTCTGACACTGACTGTTCTCTGACTCACTCAACCCCATCCCAGATCCAGTTAATAAGGGCAGAATTCTCCCCTCCCAGGATTGGGGCAGGAGGATGTTGCATGTTTAAGGGATCCTGACCAGGAAACCTCCCACTTGCTCTCCGACATAATATCTCTATTACTGTGGTGACCAGACCCCTGGGGTGCCACACATGGCTCTTGTAAGGGGCATTGCAGTTCCTCATAATTTTTGGAAAGCCTTCCATTCACTGCTTAGGCCAACAGTGCATGGGAGACCCAGTTGCTATAAATGGAAAAAAAGGTTTAGTTAACGCCCTCTGACCTCCATGTCATTTCCAAGGGGCATTGGAGTGGCTCGAAATTTTTGGTAGGCATTGCACTCACTGTATGCCCTATAACTGTGTAGCCGAACCGCTCTTTTTTTACAGAAACATATCCTACAAGACATATCTGGTTGACTGGCCTGATATTGATGTGAATGGTCCCTGTTCCTCCTGCTCTTTCTCCTTTGCGACTACCTCATCCATCATTTATCACCTGAAGCTTTGTTTTAACGGGAGTCATAGAACTCAGATAGTAGCAGGAAAACATCCAGCAATCCTCGGAGGAGGTAGGATATGCGCCAAAATGCTGACCACCTCTGGCTAGCCGCTACTACATACATGCGCTTGCATTACAACAAAACAAAGCAGATGCTAACTTCTATCATCCTCATCATGCTCCTCACCTTGGCACTGTCAACTCCCCTGATGGAGAAGCCAGGGACCACCGGAGGAGTCTGATAGTCCGGTGGGCTCGGCCAATGCTGCCCTAAAGCAGGCCAGGCTAAGAAAAGTGTGGGAAAGGTTACCGGGACAAATAGGGATGGCTGGGGACCGAGTATGGACACCCGGCCACCCCCTGGAGGCTGGGGAGTAAGCGGGGACTCCCGGCCACCAGGCGGCTGGGGACTGAGTATGGATACTAGGCCGCCGACACAGCCATGGCGTGGTGGCCAGATTCCGCCTCCACATGCCTAAAAGGCCCAATTTAAAGTGCAAGCAAGCAGTATGGTATTGCAGCCTTGGGGTGGGTGGGTGGAAGGCTGCAAGGAATGGGAGAGGTACAATTGAACACTGCCCTGGGACAAGGACTTGAATGGGGATAGTTGCAAGTCTGCAATGACAGGTGCAAGGTGGGAGGCATCTTCGCATGTACCATGAACAGGGGTTTGGCATGCACACACTACAGCGGAATAGGCTCTCCTTCCCACTAAATGCACTGGGGAGGGCACAGGTAATGTTTTGATATACGCGCTTAATCTTATGTATAAGGCACACCAGGACAAATATGGGCGGCTGGGGACTGAGTATAGATACCTCGCTGCCGATAGTGGCCAGCTTCGGCCTCCTCCAAACTAAAAGGCCCCATTTCAAGTGCAAGCTAGCAGTATGGAATTGCAGTCTGGGGGTGGGTGGGTGGCAGGCTGCACACTTACACTTGCATTAAAAGAAAACAGCAGATGCTAACTTCTGTCATCATCATCATGCTCCTCACTTTGGCACTCTCAACTCCACCGATGGAGATGTCAGGGCCCACCGGAGGAGTCTGGTTCTCTGGTGGGCTCGTCCAAAACTGCCTAAAGCAGGCCGGGCTAAGAAAAGTGTGTGGGGGGATGTTCCAAGGAGAAATAGGGGCGGCTGGGGACCGTTTATGGACACCCGGCTGCCCCCAGGCGGCTGGGGACCGTGTGTGGACTCCCGGCCGCGGGGCGGCAGGGGACCGAGTATGGACACACGGCCGCCGGGCGGCTGGGAACTGAGTATGGATTCCAGGCCGCCAACACAGCCATGACGTGGTGGCCAGATTCCGCCTCCACATGCTAAAAAGGCCCAATTTCAAGTTCAAGCAAGCAAGCAGTATGGTATTGCAGCCTGGGGGTGGGTGGGTGGCAGGCTGCATACTTGAGCTTGTATTGCAAGGAATGGGGGAGGTACAATTGAACACTGCCCTGGGACTAGAACTTGCATGGGGATAGTTGCAAGTCTGCATCTTCTGATGCGGTAAGGATCACTTATGATGGGCACACTTTTAGACAGTGACCTAGGAGTCAGAGATGCTTCCAGGGGTCTTCCTCATGCTGTTCCCTTGTCTTTTCAGCACTTTATGCATGTGTCACACAGCACATGGCCAGATAAGGGTGTAAAATGTTAAAATGACATTTCACGGTGAATGCATTTGTCTTAGTTGAAAGCAATACAAAAGTGCAAAAACGCATAAAAAATGCTACTTGTGAACATAGCCGAAGGTGTGGAGGAGCATTTTTGTTTTTGGTCATTTATTTTAACTTATACACAAGTCTTTACCCTGGAAAGGATGTTCCTTAACATATTTCACAGGAAAAAAGTTTCACTTTCGTTTTTGAACGTTTTATTGTGAGCCTGTAAAAGTGGCTTAATACCTCTGACCACGTTGTTGACAGCAGAGACATGGGGGTCAGAAATACTTCCTGGGTCGATCCCCATGCTGTTCCCATGTTATTTGAGCACTGTCACTATCGTTTTGGGCACTTGTTAGGCTTTTAAAAGACTGCCGGGGGTGCCACCGCAAAAATGCTCGAGTCTCCCATAGACTAACATTGGGCTCGTTGCTCGGGTCGAGCACCCGAGTATCACGGCGAGCTCGGCCCGAGCTTCGAGCACCCGAGCATTTTAGTGCTCGCTCAACACTAGTTATATTCTGTTGTTTAAGTGTTCCCTTTATTTAATTGAGCAGTGTATATATACAGTACAGACCAAAAGTTTGGACTCACCTTCTCATTTAAAGATTTTTCTGTATTTTCATGACTAAGAAATTTGTACATTCACACTGAAGGCATCAAAACTATGAATTAACACATGTGGTATTATATACTAAACAATAAAGTGTGAAACAACTATTCTAGGTTCTTCAAAGTAGGCACCTTTTGCTTTGATGACTGCTTTGCACACACTTGGCATTCTCTTGATGAGCTTCAAGAGGTAGTCATCAGAAATGGTCTTCCAACAATCTTGAAGGAGTTCCCAGAGATGCTTAGCACTTGTTGGCCCTTTTGCCTTCACTCTGCGGTCCAGCTCACCCCAAACCATCTCGATTGGGTTCAGGTCTGGTGACTGTGGAGGCCAGGTCATCTGGCGTAGCACCCCATCACTCTCCCTCTTGGTCAGATAGCCCTTACACAGCCTAGAGGTGTGTTTGGGGTCATTGTCCTGTTGAAAAATAAATGATGGTCCAACTAAACGCAAACCGGATGGAACAGCATGCAGCTGCAAGCTGCTGTGGTAGCCATGCTGGTTCAGTATGCCTTCAAATTTGAATAAATCCACAACAGTGTCACCAGCAAAGCACCCCCACACCATCACACCTCCTCCTCCATGCTTCACGGTGGGAACCAGGCATGTAGAGTCCATCCGTTCACCTTTTCTGCATCGCACAAATACACGATGGTTGGAACCAAAGATCTCAAATTTGGACTCATCAGACCAAAGCACAGATTTCCACTGGTCTAATGTCCATTCCTTGTGTTCTTTAGCCCAAACAAGTCTCTTCTGCTTGTTGCCTGTCCTTAGCAGTGGTTTCCTAGCAGCTATTTTACTATGAAGGCCTGCTGCACAAAGTCTCCTCTTAATAGTTGTTGTAGAGATGTGTCTGCTGCTAGAACTCTGTGTGGCATTGACCTGGTCTCTAATCTGAGCTGCTGTTAACCTGTGATTTCTGAGGCTGGTGACTCGGATAAACTTATCCTCAGAAGCAGAGGTGACTCTTGGTCTTCCTTTCCTGGGGCGGTCCTCATGTGAGCCAGTTTCTTTGTAGCGCTTGATGGTTTTTGCAACTGCACTTGGGGACACTTTCAAAGTTTTCCCAATTTTTCACACTGACTGACCTTCATTTCTTAAAGTAATGATGGCCACTCATTTTTCTTTACTTAGCTGCTTTTTTCTTGCCACAATACAAATTCTAACAGTCTATTCAGTAGGACTATCAGCTGTATATCCACCAGACTTCTGCACCACACAACTGATGGTCCCAACCCCATTTATAAGTCAAGAAATCCCACTTATTAAACCTGACAGGGCACACCTGTGAAGTGAAAACCATTTCCCGTGACTACCTCTTGAAGCTCATCAAGAGAATGTCAAGAGTGTGCAAAGCAGTCATGAAAGCAAAAGGTGGCTACTTTGAAGAACCTAGAATATAAGACATATTTTCAGTTGTTTCACACTTTTTTGTTAAGTATATAATTCCACATGTGTTAATTCATAGTTTTGATGCCTTCAGTGTGAATGTACAATTTTCATAGTCATGAAAATACAGAAAAATCTTTAAATGAGAAGATGTGTCCAAACTTTTGGTCTGTACTGCATATATATATATATATATATATATATATATATATGTATATATATATATATATATATACATATATGTTGTGGAATACCTATACTAACTATAAAGAAGCAAATCTCTCCCTGACGCAGCAGCAGCTCTCCCTACTCTGCCTGTTCTGTAGTAGACTGTGACGAGCATGGCGGCGACCAATCTTATATACCCCTGATGATGCTGTGCGGTCAGCCAATCACTGTAATGCCCACAACCAACATGGCTATGGCATTACAGTGCATGGCAGGCAATCCCTGCATGTTCATTGGCTTTCTAAAGAGCGCCAAACATGCAGGGAGGGGACCCGATTTCCCATCCGAGCAACCCCGAAATACTCGCCGAGCGCCCAGCTCATCAAGCACAGTGATACTCGGGTGAGTAATGAGCAGTGGCGAGCACGTTCGCTCATCACTACATATCATTATTGTGACATCACAATTGGAAGCCCAGAACATTGTGAACATTGTGTCATCACAATTGGACCCCGAATTTCTAGGTTGGAATGTCAGTGTGTAAGTAGTTACTGGCTAGGACACTCTCAACTAACTACTACTTGCTTGGACTAATACCAGAACCATTGAATTATAATTGATGAGGACCCAGTGGTCAAGGTACATTGGCACCAATGAAAAAGTTAGAGGTATGTGGAATGATTTCAGGGAATTAGGCTGAAAGCTTAATGCAAGGAACTCAAAGGTGGTATTTTCTGAAATACTGGGTGTAGCATGTACCATGCCAGAGAGGCAGTGGGAAATTAAGGTGGTGAGTACGTGGCTCTGGAATTGAGGGTTTTGGGTTTTTGGAGAACTGGGTCAACCTCTCTGTTTGCTACAGGTTCTACTTTAGGGATGGGCTGCACCTCAATTGGGAGGGTGCACCTGTGCTGGGGAAAAAAATATCTTGAAGGTTGGAGAAGTGTTTAAACTATGGACAGTATGAGGGCAATTTTCTGTGCAGGAGAGGAAGATAGTGTAGATAATGATCTGGGCCTAAGTAATGAAAGTTGGTTGCCATGTGAGATGGTGTTAGAACAGTCAGTACACTAAGGAGGGATAGAGGTACAGAAAAATACATAAAGTGCATGTTCACTAAAACCAGAAACCTCACTAATAAGATTGATGTAAGAAAATTATGATATTATGGGGATAATGGAGAGATGGCTGGACAACAGCTATGACTGGGCTGTTAATTTATAGGGCTATAGTATGTTCAGGAATGACCATACAAATAAGAGAGCAGGAAGAGCTTGTTTATATGTAAAATCATCCCTAAAACCCATCAAAGGTGATAATATCTGTGAGTCCAATGAAAATGTAGAATCCATATGGGTGGAGATAAGGGGAGTGAGAAAGAATAATACAAGATTGATATTGCCAGCAAAGCAAACAGGTTTTTCGCAATTATGAAAGAAAATTATCTTTCACAACTGGTGCAGGAGCCAACAAGAGGGGCTAACGTCTAGACCTAATTTTAATCAATAGGCCAGACAGAATATTAAATGTTAGGGGATCACTTGGGTAATATTTATCACAAAATAATACATTTTCACGTATCCTTTTAAAGGATGTGTAGTAGAAGGGCTGCAAGTAAATTTCAGGACGGCAAACTTCTAACAGCTAAGGGATAATAATCTTAGTGCCAAATTGGGACACTATCTTTGAATATAATCGAATCAAAGGAAATGGGACACTTTTATAAACACCCTAAATAGGACCTGTGCACAACATATATCCTCTGGAAATAAACAAGCTAGAAATAGGTGAAAACCACTATGGCTAAATAAAGCTGAAATGGGTGCAATAAATTACAAAATTTAAGACTTTAGGGGATTAAAGCAAGAAGGTAGTGTTGAGGCATTAAATAATTATAGAAAAAAATAAGTTGTGTAAAAAGCAAATCAAGGCAGCAGAGATTGAGACAGTGAGACCCATTGCCAAAGAAAGTAAAAATAATCCAAAAAAAATCTTCAACTATACAAACAGTAAGAAACTCAAAAATGATAGTGTTGGCCTCTTCAAAAATAATCTGGGAGAAATGGTAGAAGATAATGAGGGAAAGGCCAATCTACTAAACACCTTTTTCTGTACAATATTTACACAAGAAAATCCCATGACAGACAACATGATCACAGATACCATAAATTCTCAACTAAATGTCACGTGCTTAGCACAGCAGGAAGTACAGCGCCACCTCAAAAGCACTAAAGTAGACAAATTACCTGGACCGCATGGCATACACCTCCAAGTACTGCAGAAATTAAGATAGAAAGACCGTTATTTCTAATGTTCACATGTTTGGGCACATGGAGATATTAGGGACCATGGACGGAAGTTAGGGACCATTTATATTGAAGTACACTTTGTCATGGCTGGATGGCTTATACGCTTTTTGATCAAAAAAGTTACCTGAGTATCTTGTTTTTTACGTGCATAGAGGAGTTCATGTATTCAGGAATAGCTGATGCACAGTGTATGGATATATGTTTGTACAGGGTGGGCCATTTATACGGATACACCTAAATAAAATGGGAATGGTTGGTGATATCAACTTCCTGTTTGTGGCACATTAGTATATGGGAGGGGGAAAACTTTTCCAGATGGGTGGTGACCATGGTGGCCATTTTGAAGTTGGCCATTTTGGATCCAACTTTATTTTTTTCAATGGGAAGAGGGTCCTGTGACACATCAAACTTATTGAGAATTTCATAAGAAAAACAATGGCATGCTTGGTTTTAACGTAACATTATTCTTTCATGAGTTATTTACAAGTTTCTGTTTGTTTACAGCCATTGACATGTCGCAGAAGTTAACACGTGAGGAGCGGATAGAAATTGTGTTAATGTTTGGTAAACGCAGTACCCAGGTCATTGCAGCAGATTTCAATGCAAGACACCCTATGAGACCACCCATCTCCCATGCTACAGTTAGCAAACTGCTTGCCAAATTTCGTGAAACAAGTTCAGTGTTGTATTTTCCAAAATGTGGATGCTAGAAAACTGTCACTAACGAAGAAACATCAGTGACTGTCCTAGCTTCATTCAGCAAGAGCCGACAGTGTAGCACTCGCCGCATGTCACTGGAGAGTGGCATCAGTCAAACATCCTTTCGGCGAAAATTAGCTACTCACAAATAGCTCCCTTACAAAATCCAGCTGCTGCAGCATCTCAACGAGGATGACACAGATCGGCGCCCTGAATTTGCAGAATGGGCAAAACAAAAATTGGAACAGGACCCTCAGTTTACACAGAGGATTATGTTCAGTGATGAGGCAAACTTTTTTGTGAATGGTGAAGTTAACAAACAAAACCACCGCTTTTTGTCTGAGACTAACCCACAGTGGATAGATCCCTCCAAGACTGTTGGAACACAAAAATTGATGGTATGGTGTGGTATATGGGGTACAAAGATAGTAGGGCCATTCTTCATCAATGGAAAACTCAATGCCACTGGATATCTGAAATTGCTACATGATGATGTGTTGCCCTCTTTATGCACTGAAGATGGCACGTTCCATGAGTTTTTCCAACAAGATGGTGCACCACTACATTATGGGTGTCAGGTCCGAGCATTCCTACATGAACAGTTTCCCGGAAAGTGGATAGGTCGTCGTGGGCCAGTTGAATGGCCACCATGGTCTCCCGATCTTACCCCCTTAGACTTTTATCTTTGGGGTCATCTTAATTCAATTGTCTACGGTATGCTGTGAAGATACGAGCAGCATCTGAAACAACGGATACTGGAAGCCTGTGCTAGCATTTCTTCTGCAGTGTTGCTATCAGTGTGTCAAGAGTAGGAGAAGAGGGTTGCATTGACAATCCAACACAATGGGCAGCACTTTGAACACATTTCATAAGTGATCATAAACTTGCAAATAACTCATGAAAGAATAAAGTTACGTTAAAACCAAGCACAGCATTGTTTTTCTTATGAAATTCTCAATAAGTTTGATGTGTCACATGACCCTCTTCCCATTGAAAAAAATAAAGTTGGATCCAAAATGGAAAGACTTCAAAATGGCCACCATGGACTACACCCATCTGGAAAAGTTTTCCCCCTCCCATATACTAATGTGACACAAAGAGGAAGTTGATATCACCAACCATTCCCGTTTAGGTGTATCCATATAAATGGCCCATCCTGTTTATTGGCCACAGTGATGAAAGCTGAACATTCTATGCAATTATACTAATCTCTGCTCTATTCCCTACACTTTATAATCACGCACAGCTCTGCAGTGAGATCAGTGTGAAGAACAGGGCTGATAGTCATTAAAGATTTCACACTGAAAAAGCTGCTCTTAGCTTTTGAATTGGCGTGTTCTTTTTCCCAGTATGTTGTTGGCTGCTCATGATTAGTAAACCTAATGCAGGGAAAGAAGCATATGTTCCTAGAGAAAATATGTAGTACTTCCTTTTTGATTTAACATAAGTTATAACCTAAACTTTACAGGCTAGTGGATTGAAATTAAAAAAATAAAAACGTTTTATTCAGCTCTGCATTCACTATTCCATGATGTGGCCAGTTAAATATCCTCAAATGTCCTCTTTAAGCTGAAGAAGACATTTGTAAAATTGTTCTTGATCTACTAGAAACAAGACTTGTATGGCACATTTTAAATTATCCTCTTGTTATGAACCCAGAGAGAAAATTGTCCTTCCCATCCATTATAAGTAGCTACGTTGTAGCATCTTTATATTACTCATCAAATAGCCATCGCAGCAGCAGAAAGAAAATATTTCCTGAAGCTATTGCGCGTAAAAGCATTAAAAATGCTCATAATATATTTTATGACAAAAATACAAACAACCCCATGGATCAAATAATGGTTTTATAGATAACGAGGAAATGCACTTCATTTATTTTAGAATTTATTTACAAAACTGAGATTAAACTGTAAGATTTAGGAGAAATAATATAGAAGATATTTTAGCAGTTTGCTATATGATCAATGGCTTAGAGCTCAAATATTAAAAACATCTTTCTTTTCTCTAAAAATAAAACATTAAGTGTATGTACCCTACAGAGCAAAAGTTTCAGGCAGATATGAAAAAAATGTTGCAAATTAACAATGTTTCAAAAACAGAAGTGTTAAAAGTTTTTTTTTTCTCAATTAACAAAATACAAAGTGAATGAACAAAATGGGCATCTAAATCAAATCAATATTTGGTGTGACTGCCCTTTGATTTCAAAAGAGCAACAATTCTTCTAGATACAGAAGTTTTTGAAGCAACTCAGCAGTGAGGTTGTTCCAAACATATTGCAAAACTAACCACTAATGATCTGAAAATCTTTTGAAATTGAATTTGCGAAAAATAAGTTTACAGTGATTCTGAATACTTCAAAGCCTCTAATTACTGGGAAAAAAACTGTGTATAATACTCTAAGGTCTACTAATACTGTATTAATTCCTGTTGAGCTCTTTAATACAAACACAGCTTTATTAATGTCCAAATGACCTCAACCTATGTGGCTAGGGGAAAACAGATAGTAACTGCTTAAAATAACAGCACATTTACCAACACACTGCAATTACAGGCTTTATAGGCTATTTAAATTGTAACATTGGTGCAAAAATTATGCCTTTTTTAGGGACTTCCTGGTGTTTATAGACATGCTGTGCAAAAAAAAATTAAACCACCATGGCTTTTCACAAGGGTTGTTGACAAAGTTATCCCTGTTTGGAGAATATCAATTAATGTGTTCTTTGCTGAATAAAGAAATGATAGCGTTTTCACAAACCATCCAAAAATTATCTCATTTTGGCATCTTCTATAGTGTTGCTGTTCTTAAAATGACTAAACAATTACAATGGCTTATTATCAAGCCTTCCAAAAATTATCACTTTATTTAGAGAAAAGGAGCAAGTTAGCTGTTTTCTTAATAAAGAAGAAATGGCTTGTCCACAAGCTGGTAAAATATCATCCCCATTTTGGGAGCCATTTCATGTTTGTGTACAATTAAGAGGATGTGCTTCTCATCAGCAATACAGTATAGAATAGCTATACAAAACACTGGACACTGGACAAGTGTAGGAGATATGTGTGGGCGTTTAGTGGCAGTGGCAGTAGCAGAAGCTGGACAGTATAAAAATATGATGGGTCAGGAAAAGAGATATATTTAAGTGTAGGGCAGATACAGTAGCCCTGACAGCAGTATCACAGTATAACACTATAAAGCACAGAGTGTAGCCAGGAGATGTGTCACTGGTATAGCTGTGCAGCAGCAGTGGCAGAAGCATCATGGTAGAAAATTGAAAACAGTCAGGCAAGGAGATGTCTAGCGGTGTAAGACCAGTAATGGCAACCCTGGCAGCAGCAGTACAGTAAAGGTGACATAATAGACAAGGACTAGATTTCCGGCTGAGCATGTGCTCTCACACTGGTGACAGCAGAACAGTGTAGAAGGTAGACAATGGCCAGGAAGGCAAACAGATGGTATGGCTAATGTAATCATTGGCATAAGCCATAGGTGAATGAAAGTCGGCACTGATTGTTGCCTGTTTCATTCTAATAAATGCAAATATTTTCACACTTGTGGAAAATAAAATGGTCCATTTCTTTGTGACAAATCCACCGACCACGCTGAGTACCCTCTCTGACAGTACACTGGATGCTGGACATGACACTACACCCATAGAAAAATAGGCACTATTCCTATCTGTTAAACTAGAAGTCCATGGGACTGAGGCTCAAGATATTTACTGAAAAAAGTGGTAACAGTCCAGGCATGACTGAACCTGGCTGTTCAAGCGGTACTACTCTTTTTGCTGATGTGCTTCAGTGGCAGGTTGAACATTTGATCCATCATGTCTTATATACTATAATCGCTGCTGCTTTGGTTATTTTTTGTAGCAGTAGTACTGTGTAGCTCTAGTACTGTAACATGCACAGAACTGTTGACTCTGCATGGAGCATATAGAGATCTCCTTTTTCAGACATTGTGTTGGCATGCATCCATTCTGCAAAAGCTTCACCAAGCAGAGAACACAGCTTATCCTAGTAATACACCAATTTGATTACCTTTTGGATTATCTTTTGGTCATTTTCCTTTTATAGCGAGAGTCTGAAAGCTTGGATATCCAATAGTCATCCCTTTGCTTCAAGGCAACTATATACCTTTCATCCCAAAAGTATTCCAGCATAAAGCTTGTCATGATTGCTAGCATGAACAAGGGCATCACTGTTTAACTTTCCACACCCCATTTCAAGGGTTGGGCATCATCATGACCAGTGTTGTCGTTGTCATTATTTTTACTCTGGATATCAACCTCATCCCCTGCCTGTTCCACCTTCATGTCCCCCTCAACATTTTGCTGCCCCTCTTCATCTTCTCACTTCTTCACATCCTGCTGTGTGTAACATGGACCTTGAGAGTCTTGGCAGGGGCCTAATCTTGCACAGTGCTCTACTGAGGAGCTCCAACTGACCCAAAAAGTCAATAGCAATCTAGACAATAATTGACAATATTATTGAAGAAAATTGTATTATCAGAAAACCAAGAATTTTTGTTTGCTAAGTTACTACAATTTTGTTCTTTGTGTCCTTTCCTGTGCAGGGACACAATCCTGCAAATGGTCCTGCCAGGAAAGTCACCCCACTAAATGCCCCTAAAAACTTCTTATATACACTAAAAATTATGGTGAAGCACAGACCTAAAGAAAATTGGGATAAATTGGAATTTCGAACACAATTTTTTTTAAATCAAATTTTTGCCCTTTGTGGCAATCAGAGACGTCTTTTTCATTTATGGCGACACAGGCAGCAATATATTTTCCATTGAGGCTGGATGTATGCAATTTTTTGCAAGAGGCAGTACAATTAAAATGGCTTGACATCAATTGTGATAAACTTGGACATGTGGTAGTTCAGTTTCCACATAAATGATTGTTTCTTGGGCACACAAAAAGCTAACTTGCAATGCAAAAGCTGGAGAGGAGGAAAGGTACACAAATCAGTAGATGAGGATGATGATGGGGCTGATGACAATGACAAGGCACTACTTGTGAGTTTGGACTAGTTACCAGAAAAGCAATCACGAGAAGAGAAACTCACACAACTTGATCCTCGCTAGTGATGAGCGAACAGGCTTGCCACTACTCGGTACTCGCCCGAGCATCATGGTGCTCGACAAGCTGGGCGCTCGGTGAGTATTTCTGGGTTGCTCGGGCGAGAACTTGGGTCCCCTCCCTGCATGTTTGGTGCTCTTTAGAGAGCCAATGAACATGCAGGGATTGCCTGCCATGCACTGTAATGCCATAGCCATGTTGGTTGTGGGCATTACAGTGATCGGCTGGCCGCTCAGTGTCATCAGGTGTATATCAGACCTGGCGCCGCCATGCTCGTCACAGTCACTCCGGATCAGACAGTGTAGGGAGAGCTGCTGCTGTGTCAGAGAGAGATTTGATTGTGTATTAGGTAGTGTAGGGAAAAAAAACGTACATTACACATATCCATCTTAACAAACACTCCTTTTGAGGACTAACTAATCCATCTGCAGAGATATCAGGCAGGCAGTGTGTATAGGCAGGCAGTGTATATAGCAGACTGCAGTGCACATAGCACTCCAGTCCAGTTCTGTCGGCTGCTGCTGTTAGATATTTCTGGAAATAGGCCCAGGTCTCAGGGGCCAGGAATATTTTTTTTTGCATCTTAATCCTCATTATTTGCTTAAAAATCAATCCAGAGAACACTGTTTTTCTGCGCCATTTGCTTGTTGGCACTGCAGAATACAGCCAGGTCCTTTCCATATTACAGCACTAAAAATCCATCTATTTAAAACTGTATTTTCTCCGTCACACGGATCACATATACGTTTTCAGAAAATACTGCCATTTCTGGCCTCCATTAAATTTTTTTCTCAGTGTGTCAGCAAAGTTTTTGACACTGGTTTGCTGTTCAAAACAGTTACCTACAGGCCAGGTATTTAAAACTGTGTTTTCTCCATCACACGGCTCACATATACGTTGTCAGAAAATACTGCCATTTCTGGCCTCCATTAAAAAATAACTTCAGTGTGTCAGTGAAGCAATTGACACCAGATTGCTGTTCAAAATAGTTACCTACAGGCCAGGTATTTAAAACTGTGTTTTCTCCGTCACACGGCTCACATATACGTTGTCAGAAAATACTGCCATTTCTGGCCTCCATTACATTTTTTTTTCAGTGTGTCAGCAAAGTTTTTGACACTGGTTTGCTGTTCAAAACAGTTACCTACAAGCCAGGTATTTAAAACTGTGTTTTCCCCATCACACTGCTCACTTATGCGTTGTCAGAAAATACTGCCATTTCTGTCCTCCATTAAAAATTTCTTTCAGTGTGTCAATGTAGCAATTCACAGCAGTTTGCTGGTCAAACTACTTACCTACAGGCCAGGTATTTAAAACTCTGTTTTCTCCGTCACACGGATCACTTGTAGTGAGCGTGAGAGATACTGTCCTCCATTTAAAATGGGCAAGGCATGTGGCAAGGGATGGGGAACTGGACATGATGGTAATGGAGCATGCAGTGGACGAGGACAAGGCCGTGGGCAAGCCGAAATTGTGCCACAACAAACACCCACATCTTCTCGCCTGACCTTCCTGTCCCAATTTCTAAGGGAACGCAGCACACCACTATTGAACCCAGAGCAGTGTCAAAAGGTTGTTGGTTGGATAGCGGATAATGCTTCCAGTCACTTAGCCACCACCACCCTGTCTTCCACATGGTCAAGTCTCAGTAGCCGTGAGTCTGGACTGCATATTCCTCACCCTGATCCTCCTTCCTCCCACCATGCCGTGTACGTAGAGACAGCTGATCCCACACTTGGACACTCTGAAGAGCTGTTCACTTTTCCATTTATAGATTCGGGCCTCTCGCCTGGTCCACTTGAAGCGGGGCAAGAGGAGATCGCGAGTAGCGATGCCCAAATATTTGAGGAGCCATGGTCACACGAAGGCGACGGTGGGAAAGTGTCACAAGAGGTGGACGATGATGAGACACAATTGACAGAAAGTCAGGAGGAGGACCAGGGTGAAGAAGTGGAAGACAAGGTGGTGGATGACATAGTAACTAACCCAACAAGGCAGGAGGACATGCAGAGCAAGGACAGCAGCACACAGGGGGAGGGAGGCAGAGCACCCCAACAGGCAGGAAGAAGCAGGGTGGTGGCCGTAGACAGAAGGCAGGCAACTGTTCCCCGTACCACCAACATGAAGGAAGTTGCCAGTACAACTGTTAGGTCTTCCCGAGTCTGGTTGCTTCTCTGCCGATAACCCCAAAAAGACCATTTGCACCACCTGACAGGCCAGCATCAGCAGGGGTGGCAAAACGACCCGCCTGACCACCACCAGCATGATCAGGCACATGGCAGCAAAGCACCCGACTTTGTGGGCCGAACCCCAGGGTCCAGGAACAGTGTCTGCGGGTTGCACCATTGCTTCTTCCGCTGTTGTGCATGCAAGCCAATCCCAAGGCCATGGTGCATGCGAAGATGCCTCCTGCCCTGCACCTGTCGTTGCACACTCTCAAGTAGCAGCATCAGGAAGCACGTCCATGTCCTTGTCCCAGCGCTGTGTTCAGTTGTCCATACCCCAGTCCTTGGAACGCAAGTGCAAATATGCAGCCAACGCCCCACAGGCCACACTACAAAATTCTCACATTTCACGACTGCTTGCACTCAAAATGCTGCCTTTTAAGCTCGTGGAGACAGAAGCATTCTGCAGCCTGATGGTGGCGGCTGTCCCTCGGTACTCAGTCCCCAGCCACCACTATTTCGCCCGGTGTGCCGTCCCTGCATTACACAAGCACGTGTCCCAAAACATTAGCCGTGCTCTCAACAACGCAGTTACCGGTAAAGTCCATCTAACCACGAACACGTGGACAAGTGCTTATGGGCAGGGACGGTACATCTCGCTGACGGCACACTGGGTTAACATAGTGGAAGCCGGAACCCAGTCGGACCTTGGGACGCCAAGCGGCAACAGGCTGTGCTGAAGCTAATATGCTTAGGTGAAAAACCACACAATGCTGAAGAGTTGTGGACAGCTCTGAAAGAGCAGGCAGATCTGTGGCTCACACCACTGAACCTACAGCCAGGCATAGTCGTGTGTGACAATGGCCGGAACCTGGTGGCGGCTCTGAGGCGAGACGAGCTCACATACGTACCATGCCTGGCCCATGTGCTTAACCTCATGGTTCAGCATTTTCTTAAATCCTACCAGGAGCTGCCGGATCTGCTTGTTAAAGTATGCCGCCTGTGTGCCCATTTTAGAAAGTCAGCTACAGCTCCCGCCGCCCTTGCAGTGTTTCAGCAGCATTTGCAGCTTCTGGCTCACACACTGGTGTGTGATGTCCTCACGCGATGGAACTCTACACTGCAAATGTTGGGAAGGATTTGTGAGCAGAAGAGGGCAGTTGTTGAGTACCAGCATCAACAAGGCCGTCGGTATTCAGTTCAGACTCCACACATAAGACCTCAGGAGTGGACATGGATGTCAGACATATGTACCATCCTCCAAAATTTTGAGGACTCCACCAAGATGGTGAGCGTCGATGAAGCCATAATTAGCGTCACCATCCCGCTTCTCTGTCTTCTGAAACGCTCTCTGCCCACAATCAAAGAGGATGCATTGCAGGCGGAGCACGATGAAATGGTGCAAGGAACCATACAGGGTGATTACACACAGCCACGCCTCATCTCATCCCAACGTGGATTGGGTGACAATGAGGAAGAGGAGGAGGAGGAAGGACAGGAGCTAGTTTCATGCACTATAGACAGTACTACCTGCACAGCTGTCATACCATCTGTTCAGCGTGGATGGCCAGAAGACAGAGGAGGAGGAGAACATGGTCAGTCATCCTCTTGGTGAGGACACGGAAGTCTTGCCTGTTAGTTGTCTGGCACGCATGGCCGTGTTTATGTTACGCTGCCTTTCCCATGACCCTTGCGTTCTCAAAATTTTGGGTGACAGTCATTACGGGTTGGTGACACTTCTAGACCCACGCTACAAGGAGACCTTTATATCTCTTATTCCTGAGGTGGACAGGTCTACAAAAACGGGGCTGTACCAGAAGGCCCTTGTTGCAGAACTATTAAAAAAATTTCCATCTGAAAACGCTGGTGGCAGAGAGCACACTTCGTTGGACAACCAAGGCGAGAGAGACACAACTTCAATCCAGCAGAGGCAGGGGAACACTGTCAAAGTTCTGTGAGAGTTTTCTCAGACCCTCCCATCGGACAGGCCCTGAGGTGCAGGGTACTCTCCCAAGGAGTGCAAAGTTTGGGAAGATGCTGAGGGAGTAACTTGGCTCTCTATGCCTTGGAGGTCCTGGCCTGCCCTGCCGCCAGCGTTTTATCAGAGTGGGTTTTTAGTGCCGCTGGTGGAATTATAACTGATAAGCGCATCCGCCTGTCAACTGAAAATGCTGACAGGCTGACTCTTATAAAAATGATCAATGGCTGGATTGGGTCTAACTTCTCAACACCACCGAATGATAGCAGCGTAACATAAACTCCAATCCAGTGTCTTTTCTTGGGATGTGTATTCCCATGCACCTTTTCACACCCACACATGGGTATACGCTTCCTGATTTTGGCTATTTGCTCTTGTCCTCCTCCTTCTACTCATCCTTCACCACCACATCACCAGGGTGACCGTGGTCCGTGATGCAACACCCACCTAATTTTTGTAAAGGGTGTTTATGATGCCCGTAAAAAATTTTTTTAGACATTATGTTCATGTATACCCCCCAGGGGTAAATATTTGTCAGCCTATGCACTTAGTGCATGGCCATTACAAGTATAGAAGGCCCGCTTCTTTCTAATGGGAACATTTTTTTTATGAGGCCCTCCTCCACGTCTCTTCCAAGGGGCATTGAAGTGCCTCTAAATTTTTGGCAGCCCTTGCATAGGCCAACACTATGGGAGACTCTCTCCTTTCTAATGGGAATTTGTCATTACTGTGGCCCTGCTCTGTGTGTCTTTAAATTCTTAGTGGGGTTTTTCCTAAAATTGTCAGCCGTTGGACTCACTGCATACCCTATGACTGTATAGCAGACCCTCTCCTTTCTAATCGGAACATGTCGTACCTTGTTACTGTGGCCCTGCTCTAGACTTCAAATTCTTAGTGGGGTTTTTCCTTAAATTGTCAGCCGTTGGACTCACTGCATACCCAATATCTGTATAGCAGACTCTCTCCTTTCTAATGGGAACATGTCGTACCTTGTTACTGTGGCCTTGCTCTGTGTGTCTTTAAATTCTTAGTGGGGTTTTTCCTAAAATTGTCAGCCATTGGACTCACTGCATACCCTATAACTGTATAGCAGACCCTCTCCTTTCTAATGGGAACATGTCGTAACTTGTTACTGTGGCCCTGCTCTGTGTGTCTTCAAATTCTTAGTGGGGTTTTTCCTAAAATTGTCAGCCGTTGGACTCACTGCATACCCTATAACTGTATAGCAGACCCTCTCCTTTCTAATGGGAACATGTCGTACTTGTTACTGTGGCCCTGCTCCATGTGTCTTTAAATTCTTAGTGGGGTTTTTACTAAAATTGTCAGCCGTTGGACTCACTGCGTAACCTATAACTGTATAGCAGACCCTCTCCTTTCTAATGGGAACATGTCTTACCTTGTTACTGTGGCCTTGCTCCATGTGTCTTTAAATTCTTAGTGGGATTTTTCCTAAATTTGTCAGCAGTTGGACTCACCGAATACCCTATAACTGTATAGCAGACCCTCTCCTTTCTAATGGGAACATGTCATACCTTGTTACTCCGGCCCTGCTCCATGTGTCTTTAAATTCTTAGTGGGGTTTTTCCCAAATTTTGGCAGCCCTTGCAGTCACAGCATGGGCATTACCACTATCGGAGACCGGCTCCTTTATAATGGGAACATTTTTTTTACTGAGACCCTTCTCTATGTCTCTTCAAAGGGGTATTGGGTTACGTCCAAATTTTTGGCAGCCCTTGCAGTCACTGAATACGCAATAACAGTATATGAGACCCACTTGTTAACCCTCCGTCACATACAATATCGGTTCTAACGAGTTCAAATACAATGTGACTGTCAGGCACAGGCTAGAAAAATACCTATAATATCTAATGTTTGCAATTTCAGTGCTCTAAAAGTGATCAGTGACCTTCATAGGGATGTAATAAAAGAGACTACACATAATCAGGTGCAAAAAAAACCCATTTACTTAACATAAAACTAATAACTCTGAAATACAAACATTTCAAAACTCCCGCCAAATAGTCCCCAGTTCGACTCTGTCAAAAAACTCTACAAAGAAAATTTATGGAAACAAACTTAATTTTAAGGTACCTTAAGTACTATTAAACACATATTCAATCAGAATTAGATCCTGAAGTTTCCCCAGAAAAATTACACTTGCAGAGCAAAGAGCAAGAATTACACATCATTTTTGCATGTGTCAGGCAGATTGCATTATGACATTTGTGACATTCATAATTAGAAAGCCTTCTGATTCCGCTTTCCGTGGTGCAGGTGGTGCATCTCCTTCTTTTGGGAGGTGGTGCAGGTGGTGAATTTTCACTATCATCTTCTGGGTGGAATCTTTTGAGCTGAACTTGAAGGCGAGAGGGGATACCGATTGTTTTCATACTTCTCCTGCGTAGCTCTACAAGCACTAGTTCATGGGCCAATTTTTTCAGATAGAATCGTCTACGGAGTGGTTCAAGCTTGTTTTCAAGGTAAATGACTTGTGAATTTATACCACCCAAATTCAACATAGCAAAAAATATGACCATTGGCCAGCGTTTGGTGTTTCTGCTGACGTTGAATGTTGAGCACATCTGATCAGCTGTATCAACACCCCCTTTGGTTGCATTATAAAATGTAATTATCTCCGGGTTTTTTTGTGCCTCAGTCCCAGGATCGAGAGCATCATCATCATGAAGTGTTGATAGAAGAAGTACAATTTTTTTTGCTTGTGGTACATAGGAAACCAAAACCTTTCCATTATAGAATGCAAACATACTGCTGTACTGTTGTCTCGCTTTCACAATTACAAACTGTGTAGGCAATTCTTTTTTATTTTTTCTTAAAGTTCCGACATATGAAAGCTTCTGCATTTTCAGATAATCAATCAGATCACAATTTGAAAACCAATTGTCAGCTGTTATATTGCGACCCGATCCAAATAAGGGCTCAGCCAGTCTTTTTACAACATCACTGGGTTTGTTGCTGACACAGTAAGGACCTTCTGGTTGTTTTCCTGCATAAACTTCCAGGTTGTAAGTGTAGGTCTTACTGCCATCAACAAGGGCATACATTTTTATTCCATATTTGTTAGGCTTTGATGGAATATATTGACGAAAGGCACATTTACCACGAAAACCAGGGAGCATTTCGTCAATAGTGAGATTCTCCCCAGGGCAATAGCTTTTTTTACAGTTTTCAACAAATTTTTGGAATATATCACGAATTGGAGCAAGTCGGTCATGTGTTTTACGTTCGGTTCGGGTAGTTCTGTCGTCAAACCGAAGGCAGCGAATTAGAAACTTGAATCTGTTTATGGACATAACAAGGACAAATTTTTCAACTCCATACCCATCTTTACTCCAAAGTTCCTCCAAACTTTGTCTATTTGCCCTATAAGCTCCTGCAAGGTATAATAATCCAAAAAAAGCATGAGTTCTATTTCATCTGTGGCCTTGATGGTTCTGTTGCAGATGAACTTGTCCTTTATAATGTCTATATATTGGTTTGTATATGTGACAATAGAGTCCAGAATGTCATCTGTGAATAAACTATTCCAGCATTCAACTGCAGTTTTTGCATTACTTGCAGTTCCTATAACTGCAGGAAGGTGAGTAATAATGTTTTGAGGTTCCCTACGTTTTTTTCTGGAGTGGCTTCTTGTTCCATTGTTTTTTTTTATCTTTTCCCATATAATAAGATTCTACATCTTCATCCTCATCACTGTCACCATCTTGCTCTGTTTCAGAATCCACTTCACATACTTCCACCTCATCATGAGAATCAATCTCACTTTCCTCTCCTAAATCCTCATTCAGTGTGGGGTCTGCATCATCTAACAGCATGTTTGTTACTTCCTCAACATCAAGGTTTTTTGATAAATTGTACATTTTCCTCTCCATTTCAGCAGATAATCTGAAGCAAGAGAAGGAATATGTGTTAGGGAACTACTGTATATGCCTGAGCAGCACACTTTCTTTTTTAATCTGCCTTATTTCTATGAAATATCCTCACACTTTGTGCTATACATTCATAAAACAAGCTAAATAAACAATTGTGATGAATAAAAACATAAAATACCAACCTTATTGAGTGTGACGTGTTCTCATGCAATGAGCCTGAGAGATTAGCGCAGTTATATCTGTCCTCCTGAAGCTCTGCAATCCAACTGTGGTATGAAGTTTCACAGAGCTGCTAGAGACAGGAGACTACCTGGAGGGAGGGGATTTCCTCACAATCTGGTGAGGAAGGAGAAAAGAAAGTAAAAGAGATGTGCCTGTCAGGCCTATTGTATGTGACGGAGGGTTAATAATGGGAACAACAAAGCATAGCCGGCTGATGGCTCTCTAACAATAGCTAGGGCAGACTGCTGGCCTTTTAAGAATAGTAAGGGCAGTCTAATGTCCCTATAAAAATAGGCTTTATGACTTTCAGAGTCCCTCTATCATAAATAAAACAGGATGTGTTTGATGATGTGTCACACACCACATTGGCAGATAAGGTTGTAAAATGTTAAAATGACATTTCCCGGTGAATGCATTTGTCTTAAAAAAAAACGTAAAAAAAACAAAACAATAGGATCTTTCTTCAGTATAAAAAACAGCGTCACCAATTTAACAACAATGTAATCACATTGTTCAGCTCATGCACCTCCACCTCCATCTCCGAAATGACCACATCAGTCACAAGTTGACAGCACTGCAACACTGCTTTGGCCAAGCAGCAACAGGCTGTGCTGAAGATAACATGCTTAATGCTTAATTGACAAACCGCCCAGCGCTGCAGAGTTGTTGAAAGCTGTAACACAGCAGCCTGATCTGCGGCTCTCACCGCTGAACATACAGCCAGGCATGGTTGTGTGTGACAATGGGCGGAACCTGGTGACGGAGAAATGACAACCAGGGTAGATAGGGTTTCCCTCTATGCCAGTCCTTCCACCGAGCTAAATGCAACTGTCAGCAAAAAAAGTTGTGGACTGGCTCCGTACTGTGAACATAGCCCATGGTGTGGAGGAGAATTTTTGTTTTTGGTTATTTATTTTGCCTTATATACATTGTACATGTCATGGAAAGGATGTTCCTTAACATATTTCCCAGGAAAATCCATTTTGGTTTTGTTTTGGTATGTTTTATTGTGAGTCCGTAAAAGTGGCATAATACCTCTGACAACGTTGTTGACAGAAGTGACCTGGGAGTCAGAAATGCTTCCAGGGGTCTTCCCCATGCTGTCCCCATGTCATTTGAGCACTGTTCCCATCGATTTGGGCAATTTTTAGGCCCTCTGCAGACCGCCGGGGGGAGCCGCCTGAAAAATGCTTGAGTTTCCCATAGACTTACATTGGGCTCGTTGCTCGGGTCGAGTATTCCAATTTGCTCAACCCGAGCAACGAGTACCCGAGCATTTTAGTGCTTGCTCATCACTAATCCTCGCTCATTGTAGTCATTTTGGTCTGTTTGCTTTTACTATGTGAGCTGATGAAGCCAATTCATGTGCTGACAGAACTGTGTGCCATGACGTACATGGTATATTTTCCAATAGAAGAGAATGCACAATGCATTAGATTGGTCCTTTGGCAAAGTGGAAAAGAATTCCAAAACTCAAGATGCTCGCACGATTTGCCACCACCATGGCCACCACTCAAGCTTTCAGGTACTTTGAGCCACACAGATCAACATCATTCATGATATCACATAGTCCCATGTTGGCTACAGAACAAGCAGATTTTTCCCCTGTAGATCACCCGACAAGACATCGGCTCTGCTCTTTAATGCTAATTTCACCACACTCTCCATCTGATGACATCACCTCCTCAGCAAACTGATCTTGTTCCCAATCATCTGCTGCATTATCCTTGATTCAGATAGTTGTTTCAGTGTGGGAAATGTTGTGGATTAAGGGACTAAGAGGCTAAAAGGATATAGGTGTTATTGATGATTTTGAAAATGTGATATGAAAATTATATGAAAAGATACCTGACAGGACACTGCTCTCACCCGATATCTGTCTTGAGCAGATGTTGTTACGCAGCCCATCCTACTATATGTCAGCTGGGATGGTTGGGAAGCTGCTATACAGTAGATGGCAGCTGACATATTTAAAATATGTGGAAAATACACATGCTTGACAGGAGAGAAAAAGACAGAACCTACCAACTGACCATAAATGGGAACACTTTACAGGTGAGAGAAAAAGGACTCTACAGGAGAAGCAGAGGACCCTGCTGATCACAAGAGTTTACACTCTACAAGAGAAAGAGAGAACCCAGTTGGCCATAAAAGGTTACACTCTATAGGAGAGATATACTTATTTAGTAACTATGGAGATGTGACTTACCCAGTGACTTTGGAGATTGAAAACGAATCTACCATACAAAAGGTGCTCGACTGGGAACTGGTGATCTTAGATGTCCCAGGTGCTGACCACCACTGTACAAGGTATGACAATCCATAAGATGTCACAGCTGCAGGGCATTATGGGAAAGCCTGCACAGCAATGCAAAATGACATTTGCCTGTTCTCTGATGCTCCAGCTGTGTGGCAAATGGTACCAGGCAAGTTTTTTTTATTTTTTGCCAACCGCGAATCGAATCTCAAACTCGATCCTCTCCAGATCAATCCATTCATCTCTAGTCTTGGATGATTGAGGCTGTTATCAATATCATTTTAGTTGTTGCAAAGGTGTGCATTTGTTTTGTTCTAATTTTTTTTTATGTTTTTGTTGCTATTTTCCATAACATGCCCTCCAATAGGTCATAAAAAGCTTTAGATCTGCACTTTACTTTTAGAATGGTGCATGTTTGGGGTCTTGTTCTGTACATTTATGGTTTTTAACAGGTGAAAAGAGTTTTTGGGATTAGAAAAAAGCGAATGTGCTAGTAGATTTTTTGCAATAATATTTTTAGTCTGCTCTATATCCAGATTTAATTAGTATCCAGTCTGAAGTTGAATTGCTAAGGGCTCATTCAGACATTCGATTTTTGCGTACGAATGCTATCCATGTTTTTCACAGATATCCCTCTTTCCCATGATATTCTATGGGACTATTCCCATGCCCGATTTTTTCTCGGACTGAGTGGTCCACGACAAATATCGGAGACATGTCCGATTTTGATCCAAGAGTCAAATAAATATCAGCAATGCATGTCAATGGGTCCATGAAAAAAATTGGAGTGCACTCGGAATGCAGTCCGATTTTCACGGGCTGTCAGAAGGGAGAAGGCAGACAATTTTTTTTATTTCTCCATGTATGAGAAAATCAGATAACACTCGTACCACACTCTGGTTAAATTCTGATCTATCTCTGATCAGAGTCTGATCAGAATAATTGGTCCAATTTTCTCACATGCAAAAATTGAACCCTTACAGTTTTTAAAATTTGTGCTATGCTCCAGTGACAATGTTTGTGGAACTCAGTAAGCCACATTTATACTAGGGCTATTTTTGATATTTACTGTGACACTACCTTCAATATTTTACTATGCAAACAAACATTTCAAATGATTTGAGAGCAAAAATTCTATTGGCCGTTCTGTGATTTGTGAAGATCATAGCATATAATGTAGGTCAATGATAAATGTAACAGTCTCTAGCATTACTACTAAAACTTTCCTCATCAGCTATAAGGGCCAGAAAAATAGCAAAAGTAGCAAAGTCAGTCAAGTCGTGATGAGACAGCAAGTCTTCATGCATTCCAGCGGCTCCACAGAATAGTAAGGCAGAATAAGTATGGATTCAGCCCAGCCAAAACAATGGATTGCTGAAAAGTGTAAGATTTGCAAAACTATATTTATTTCATAATATTTATTACTCCTCAGTTACATAGTTACATAGGTTGAAAAAAGACCTGGGTCCATCAAGTTCAACCTTTCTCCACCAATTATTTAAAAAAAAATCTTGTCATTTTTTTTAGTGTTACACTATGGTTTTCTGTTGGATGTGCTGAAAAGAAGAATCTAATATTTCAGATGTGTTAACTACTTTTTGTCTTATGAGAATACTTAAAAGATAAACTATTTTGAATGACCAACATCAAGTGTGATTCAGCTATATTGTTGCACTGGATAGCATAACTGGCCTTTGGGGTACACCATATTCATACCTTCATTTAGTATAAGTGTTGATAGTGTTCCAACGCTGTTTATTATATATGTAACTCAACAAAAAGGACATAAAATTAAAAGAATATCACAGAGATAAGGAAGCTTTACTTGACAATGCCAGGTTACAATACCACTGCACTACAGGATGCAGCAGCCCCCCATGAGGGGGGAATAATAAGTGCCAAATACTGATGAGACAACTACTCACAGGCTACTATTCAAAGAGCGGGTGGTTGCCCAGTATGTGTGATGCAGAATGTCTGCCTTACAGCCTATTAGTCACGCCAATATAAAAAAAGATAAAGAAAACTGCATGTCCCAATTTGTTGTATAAAAACATCAAAATTTTGTTCCATCTTCATTAAAAACCTAGCATCTCATTTTATTGCACTTTATAGAACCATGTGACGCACTTGTGGTGTGTAGCCGCCCTTAGTCATAGTGTTTTTTTTAATCAGGATGGAATAAAACTTGGATGTTTTTATACAAGGAATTGGGACATGCAGTTTTCTCTACCTTTTTCAATAATCTAGTTGAAGCTCTGCAACTTTAAACTGCACTCCCATATCCTGAGACCAGTGACTTTCAATATCAGTAGGTAAGAGGATTACAAACATGGTAAGCTCTGATCTTTTCATGTTCTTGTATGTAATGATTAGTGATGAGCGAGCGGGCTCGCTACTGCTCAGTACTCGCCCGACAATCTCACTGTTCGAGATACTCAGCACTCGGCGAACATCCGGGATGCTCGGGCGGCAGCTCGAGTCCCCGCCCTACATGTTTGGCACTGTTTAGACAGCGAATAAACATGCATGAATTGCCTGGCACTCACTGAAATACGTCAACCATGTTGGTTGTGGCATTACAGTGATTCTCTGGCCGCATAGCGTCATTGGGTCTATATCAGACCCGGTGACCCTATGCTCGTCACAGTCTACCCTTCAGACAGGCAAAGTAGGGAGAAGTGCTGCTGAGACAGGGAGAGAATTGGCAGTTTATTTATTGAGGTATTAGGTATTCCACAGCAATATACCGTTGAAACCAGAAGTTTACATACACTATATATAAAGACACATATGCATGTTTTTCTTAATATCTGACATGAAATCAGAATAAATCTTTCCTGTTTTAGGTCAATTAGGATTGCCATAATTTTTTATATTTATCAAATGCCAGAATAATGAGAGAGAGAGAATGCTTTAAGGCATCTTTATTACTTACTGCAAAGTCAAACATTAACTTACATACACTAAGATTACTATGCCTTTAAATAATTCTGGACTGGCCATATGATGATGTCATGTGTTTGGAAGCTTCTGATAGTTTTTTTGGCAACATTTGAGTTAATTAGACACAAACCTGTGGATATATTTTAATGCACAACTGAAACACACTGCTTCTTTGTGTACCATCATGGGAAAGTCTAAAGAAATCAGCCAAGATATTAGGAAGAGAATTGTGGACTTGCACAAGTCTGGCTCATCCTTGGGTACATTTTCAAGATACCTGAAGGTGCCTCGTTCAACTGTACAAACAATTATATGCAAGTACAAACAAGATGGGAATATCCAGCCATCATACTGCTAAGGAAGGAAACGGGTTTTGTGTCCCAGAGATGAACGTGCTTTGGTCCAACATGTGCATATCAACCTAAGGACAAAAGCAAAAGACCTTGTGAAGATGATGGCGGAACCTGGTAAAATGATGTGAATATCCACAAGGAAGCAAGTACTGTATCAACATGGGCTGAAAGGCCAATCTGCCAGGAAGAAGCTATTACTCCAAGATAAACATAAATAAGCCAGATTAATGTTTGCAACTGCACACAGGAACAAAGACCTTAATTTTTGAAGACAAGTCCTGTGGTCTGATGAAACTAATATTGAACTTTATGGGGATAATGACCATCGTTACGTTTGTAGTAAAAAGGGAGAAGCTTGGAAGCCTAAAAACACCATCCCAACTGTGAAACACGGGGGGTGGCAGCATGATGTTGTGGGGTTGTTTTGCTGCAGGAGGGACTGGTGCACTTCACAAAATAGATGGCATCTTGAGAAAAGAAGATTATGTGGCAATCCTGAAGCAACATCAGCCACAGGAAGTTAAAACTTGAGCGGAAATGGGTCTTCCAAATGGACAATAACCTGAAGCATACTGCCAAAATGGTAACAAACTGGCTTAAGGATAACAAAGTCAAGGTTTTGGAGTGCCCATTACAAAGCCCTGATCTCAATTCTATTGAAAATGTATGGGCAAAGCTGAAAAGGCAGGGACAAGCAAGGCAACCTACAAACCTGGTTCAGTTACACCAGTTTTGTCAGGAGGAATGGGCCCAAATTCCCGACCAACTATTGTGAGAAGCTTATGGAAGGATATCCCAAATGTTGGACCCAAGTCATTCAGTTTAAGAGCAATGGTACCAAATACTATAGAAATGTATGTAAACTTGACTTTGCAGTAAGTAATAAAAATGCCTTAAAACATTCTCTCTCTCTCATTATTCTGGCATTTGGCAAATATTAAAAATTATGGTATTCCTACTTGACCTAAAATGGAAAAGGGTTATTGTGATTTCATGTCGGATATTGAGAAAAACATGCATATGTGTCTTTTTATATAGTGTATGTAAACTTCTGGTTTCAACTGTACATACATCTGAACTAACAGTTCTTCTAAGGACTAATTCAGCTGCATATATTAATCCTGGTGACAGCAGGAGTTAGGCAGACAGAGTTTATGAAGAGTGTATAGAGTAGAATAGGGTCCATTGCACGTTCTGTCTGCTTCTGTTACTGATATCCATAGCCCTAGATATCAGGGATAATATTCCTTTTGCTCTTAATCCTTAATTACTTGCTTAAAAAGCAATTTAATACACCATTCTAACTGCTATATTTGCTTGTTAGCAGAATACAGCCAGATTTGGTTGCTTTTATTCGCATTGCTAAATTGTGGAAGCAGAGAAACTTGTCCATCATCAGACGTGATCCAATATTACTGTGGTGATAATCATGACATTTTTTGGAGCGTGCGAGATATTACACTCCATTTAAAGTTTGCCAGTTGTGTGTTGTTCAACCTATTCACACTTGGTCGCTGACCAATACAATACTACAAGGCCACTGCCTAAAACCGTGGTCATCAGACGTGATCCAATATTACTGCAGTAATAATCGTGACATTTTGGGGAGCATGCCAAATATTGCTCTCCATTTAAAGTCTGCAAGTTGTGTGTTGTTCAATCTATTCACACTTGGTCGCTGACCAATACTATACTACAAGGCTACTGCCTAAAACCGTGGTCATCAAATGTGATCCGATATTACTGCCGTAATAATCATGACATTTTGTGGAGCATGCAAAATATTACACTCCATTTAAAGTCTGCCAGTTGTGTGTTGTTCAAGTTGTTCAACCTATTCACACTTAATTGCTGACCAATGCCATACTACAAGGCCACTGCCTAAAACTGTGGTCATCAGACATGGTCCAATATTACTGCTGTAATAGTCGTGACATTTTGGGGAGAGTGCCAAATATTACACTCCATTTAAAGTCTGCCAGTTGTGTGTTATTCAACTTATTCACACTTGGTTGCTGACTAATACCATTCTACAAGGCCACTGCCTAAAACCGTGGTCATCAAACGTGATCCGATATTACTGCTGTAATAATCGTGACATTTTGGGGAGCGTGAAAAATATTGCACTTCATTTAATGTCTGTCAGTTGTGTGTTATTCAACCTATTCATTCTTGGTCACTGACCAATACCATACTACAAGGACACTGCCTAAAACCGTGGTCATCAAATGTGATCCGATATTACTGCCGTTATAATCGTGACATTTTGAGGAGCGTGCCAAATATTACACTCCATTTAAAGTCTGCCAGTTGTGTGTTGTTCAACTTATTCACACTTGGTTGCTGACCAATACCATACTACAAGGCCACTGCCTAAAACCGTGGTCATCAAACGTGATCTGATATTACTTCCATAATAATCTTGAAATTTTGGAAAGCATGCAAAATATTGCACTCCATTCAAAGTCTGCCAGTTGTGTGTTGTTCAACCTATTCACACTTGGTCGCTGACAAATACCATACTACAAGGCCACTTCCTAAAACCGTGATCATCAAACACAAGGCAGGCAACTGTTCCCCAGAACACTAACACGAGGGAAGTTGCCAGTCCATCTGTTAGGTCTTCCCGAGTCTGGCTCTTTTTTAAAGACTGCTCAGATAACCATAAAAAGGCCATTTGCAACATATTCCATGAGCATCAGCAGGGGCAGCCAAACTACCAGCCTGACCACCACCAGCATGCTCAGGCACATGACAGCAAAGCACCCGACTAGTTGGGCCGAACGCCAAGGTCCAGAAACAGTGCCTGGGGGTAACACCACTGCCTGTTCCGCTGTTATGCATGCACACAAATCCCCTGTCCATGGCACAGGTGAAGATGCCTCCTGCCCTGCACCTGTCATTGCACACTTACAACCACCACCATCAGCAACCACGTCCACGTCCTTGTCCCAGTGCAGCGTTCAGTTGTCCCTAACCCAGTCCTTTGAATGCAAGCAACAATACGCAGCCAATGCCCCACAGGGAACAGCGCTAAGCTGCCACATTTCTTGAATGCTTGCAGTTGAAATTTTGCCTTATAGGCTCATGGAGATGGAATTTTTTCACAACCTCATGGTGGCAGCCGTCCCTTGGTACTCTGTCCCCAGCCATCAGTATTTCTCCCTGTGTGCCATCCCCGCCTCAACCGCTTCGCGACGCCCCACTGTAGATAAACGTCGGCGCTTGCTGGGCTCTGTGCAGCGCCGACGTTTAAAAACAGTGGGTGGTCCCGCAGTGCTCAGGACCCCCAGGGTCCTGCAAGTGCTGCGGTACCGGTTCAGAGTGATAGCTCTGACTTGTGGCATCATGGGGACCTGATTGGATCAGGTCCCCATGATGTTAACCTGTTCCTATCTTCTAGATGCCGCGATCCATAGCGATCGCGGCATTTAAAAGATAGTGACAGCCGGTGGTCGGCGATTGGGACCCCCCACATACCTTAGTAGCGGCGGGGATCCCGGTGCTGTGACCTCTGACATCATAGAGACCTGATTGGCTCAGGTCTCGATGATGTCAGCGTCACACCAGCCAATCAGAGAGATCACTAGGGAAGTTTGTTTTAGCAACAAACTTTCCCGGGCGATCTGGCTGATAAATACACTGTTTCTCATCCGATCTCAGTGAGAGAGCAGAGGAGAAACAATGTGACAAGAGCTGTAAGCCTTGCCACAGTAAAAGTGAAAAAAATAAAATAAAAAAGAAAGTAAGAGTTAGGGTTAGTCAGTCCTGTCAGATCAGTCAGTCCTGTCAGATCAGTCAGTCCTGTCAGTCAGTCAGTCCTGTCAGATCAGTCAGTCCTGTCAGATCTGTCAGTCAGTCAGTCCTGTCAGATCAGTCAGTCAGTCAGTCCTGTCAGATCAGTCAGTCCTGTCAGATCTGTCAGTCAGTCAGTCCTGTCAGTTCAGTCAGTCCTGTCAGATCAGTCAGTCCTGTCAGATCTGTCAGTCAGTCAGTCCTGTCAGATCAGTCAGTCAGTCAGTCCTGTCAGATCAGTCAGTCCTGTCTAGTGTTGAGCCACCCCCGTAGTGTTCGAGTTCGGTTCGGTTCGTCGAACACCCGTGTGTTCGCCGAACTGTTCGTCGAACTGTTCGTCGAACACCTTCGAACACCGTTAAAACCAATGACAGGCAAACAAAAACACATAGAAACACATAGAAAACACCTTCAAAGTTGTCCAAAAGCTGACAAACTGCTCAGAAGACACAACTAACACATGGAAAAGTGACAAGTACATATAGTCATGCGAAAAGAAAAGAGGTGGAGGAGTAAAAGGAGGGGGAGACACAGATATAGGCATGTCATGCCCTTCTAAAATCCAAAAAGTGAGAAGCCGACACGTTCAGTCCGCTCCTGCCCGTGCCACCTCCGCGTCGCCGGGTTTGTGCCAGAGCCGCGGTGAACCCTGACGGCCAGCCCCCCTCTCCCAATACTGGTGCCTGTCCGCTGGTGGGTCGAGCGAGCCCCCCTGTGGTGGAGGCAGCTCTAAGCTTTTTAATTTAAATTGTCTCTCTAATTTGAATGAATACACTTTAAATCCATTTACAAGGATCTATTGGAGGGCAAGTCTCATGCCAGCAGCCGCGTAATTCCAGCTCCAGTAGCGTCCACTAAAGCTGCTGCAGTTAAAAAGCTTTTATAAGGATCGAGCTTGGCTGTCCACCGCAAGGCATCCTACTGCCAGTCCCAGCCCCTATGCCTTGGGGTGTCTCCTGATGCTCTTCACTGAGTATCCCATGGTCCCGAAGCATTTCCTTTGAAAAAATTAAGTGTCCAAACTACAGGTGGTGTAGCTTGCTTAACAGCCGGGATAATCCGCTGACTAGCAGACACTGCTACTAGGCACAATGTATTTCCTGGGCTAGATGCAGTTAAAAATTTGTAATTAGATACTCTCGTTGGATGCTGAGAAAGCATGCCATAGAGTCTCCTGGCACGCCATATATGATTCTCTTAAAAAGCTTGGGGTAGGGGTCTAGGGGACCCTTTTATAGCCAAAATCACGGCCCTGTATCGCAATACATCACCTAGGCTGAAGATAAATGGAACTGTAGCACCCTGAGGGCTCGGTTGCTACAGAGGTATTGCACCTCACCCAGAGGTGTGATATCTCACTGTCAGGTAAGGATGTAGTGTGGATCAGGACCCGACACCTGCATGCATTACACCACATTGCCGTGGGGCAGGGTGACCAATATGCCCCTGAGATGGGCACGACAGTCCCTGTCCCTGGCTGGAGTGGGGGGAGGGAACACTGAGAAAGGGGAACCCTGTAGTTGCTGGAGCAGGGAGGAAGCAGTTCCTGGGTGCATTGAGAAGGGAGTATAAAAGGTGGGCACCATCTTAGTTCAGTGCAGAGAAGTCTGAGCAGAAGTGGCAGGGAGCAGGGGCTCTGCATGAGCTCTGCTCCGGAGGCGGGCCTAGTAACAGAGGCCCAGGCCTGGAAGAGGGAGAAGGAAGGAAGAGGAGCGGAGAAGGCTCCAGGAACGAGGAACGAAGGGATCCCAGGGGTGCGGACGGGCGAGTCGCCACCGCACGCCCGAATCCACCTGCGTGGAGGGGTCAGGCCAAAGGGGGAGACCGGTCCCCGAAACTAGTGGAGGCAGGAAACGACCCTCAGCTAGAAACAGGAGGCTGTGACATTTTATGTGGCGCAGCCCCTCGCTACACCCGCTAGGAAGGCACTACATAGGGTCAGGGAAACTGGCGCCAAGTTTACCAAGAGGAGGCCCGAGGCAGCCGGACAGAAGGGTTGGTAAGAAAGGCCAGACAAAGGACACACAAAGGGGGTCCTGTGAAGCGCTACAAAGTTATCTGGGAGTTGTCTGAGCCCCTCACCTGGTGAGCACAGTACGACGTGGGCAGCCGTTACCTGCAGACGTGGTCTGGATAATAAGAACTGTGAGTAAAGGCCCTGGACTGCATCACTGACTCCGTGTCGTTACTGCTGCTGCCCTGCACCATCACCCCCATCCTCCGCATACACTGCCCTGAGGCTATACTCCTCCCATGGGGAGTTATGCTACGCTCTGCTGCACCCACAACACCAGCCTCAGCGGTCTGCCCTGGAGCGGCGGTTCACTCTGACCGCAATCCACGGGTGGCGTAGTCGGACATTTAAACATCAAAACCACATAAATAGTTCCGCCACTGGTTTGACCGCCCTGAGCCACGGAACCGGGTAGCCGCCACGGAGACTACAACCACCAGCATCCACCAAAAAGTGTCCGGCTCTGGGTGTCCCAAGGCCCAGGGGGCGCGTCAGAACATTTTCATCACCTTTCACAATCACCAATGGGACAAGGCAGGGATGTTCTCTGTCCCCTCTCTTATACATCCTAGTGACGGAGCACCTACTCTCATCAATTCGCCATAACCCCAATATTAGGTGGATTGAGGTGGGAGGCACCGAGTGCAAGTGCTCTCTATTTGCTGATGATGTCCTAGTATATATCACTCAATCACATATATCCATCCATGCTGTTATGGCTGAAATAGATCACTTTGTTACATGGTCAAATTTTAAAATCAATGCAGTGAAATCTGAGGCCCTCGATGTCTCCCTCCCCAAATCCATATAGGATTCCATCCAGTCCAACTTTCCCTTTGCCTGGCCATCACAGGGTATCAAATACTTAGGAATTCCTATTCATAGAGACCTCTCCCATCTATGTTATCTTAATTTTGGGCCCTTTATTGAACAACTCCATACAGACCACGGTTGGCAAGTTAGAACTGTAAGATTCACTACGTGAACCACTGGTGTTTTGTGGAAAAGCACATGTACACTGTGTTCCAAAATTATTATGCAAAAGTGTTTAGGAGTGATAAGGGAAGAATTTTTTTGTTTGTCAGTTAAACTCATTGATTGTGATGTGTGTTAGGGCTCTTTATATCACTGTAAGCAATTGCAGACACCTGTGATAATTAGTTTGGCAGGTGAGTTCAATGAAAGGCAAGACAACTTAAGAAGGCTGTCCCACATTATTAAGCAGCCAACATTTTCTGACAAAATGGGAAAGAAAAAGGATGTGTCGGCTGCTGAGAAGCAACAAATTGTGGAGTGTTTAGGTCAAGGCATTACTACAATCAACATTGTGCGATGATCAGGATGAAGTATCTTGGCAATCAAGAAGTATGTAGCTGATTCACAGTACACACGTGTGCGTGCTGATAAGGGCAAATTGAGGACTCTTTCCTACAGGCAATTACGTCAGGTTAAAAGAGCAGCGGCAAAAAAGCCTTGTCATAGCAGCAGACAAGTTTTTGAAGCTGCTGTTGCCTCAAACGTCCCCCAAACAACAAGATGCAGGGTCCTTCAGAGGTTTGCAGCTGTGCATACGCCATCCTGTCGACCTCCTCTATCCACTTCACACAAGCAGAAACGGCTCCAGTGGGCCAAACATTACATGAAGACTGATTTCAAAACTGTTTTGTTCACGGATGAGTGCCGTGCAACGCTCGATGGTCCAGATGGATGGAGTGGAGGATGGCTGGTTGATGGACACCCCACGCAAACACGGCTACAGCGACAACAAGGAGGAGGTGGAGTAATGTTTTGGGCTGGAATCATGGGGAGAGAGATTGTCAGCCCCTTTAGGATCCCTGAAGGGGTAAAGATGAACTCCATAATGTATGTGGAGTTTCTCAAACAGCACTTCCTGCCATGGTTCAAGAAGAAGAACCGTGTATTCCACAGCAAGATCATTTTTATGCATGATAATGCACCGTCTCATGCTGCACATAACACATCTGCATCTCTGGCTGATATGGGCATAAAAGGGGACAAACTTATAGTGTGACCCCCATGCTCCCCTGACCTCTACCCCATTCAGAACCTCTGGAGCATCATCAAAAGGAGTGTCTATGATGGCGGGAGGCAGTTCACATCTAAGCAACAGCTCTGGGAGGGTATTCTGTCCTCATGCAAAACAATTGAAGCAGAAACCATCCAAAACCTGACAAATTCAATGGACGAGAGAGTTCAGAAGCTCCTTTCGAACAAGGGGTCCTATTTGCAAATGTAACATCACCTAGAATAAAATTTTGAGTTGATAACTGTTTGATTTCAGTTTTAATAACCTGCTAATGCTTATAATTTCAAAAATGACCATTTTTTTGGTCTTTATTAAAATGAAAAGGTTGATCGAAGAGTGTGGGGGATCTAAGAGTGTGGCAACCCAGTAGTCAGGATTACTTCGAATTCTGACAATCTGAGGGTCACGTTGCAGGTAGTGCAGCAAGAAGGCACTTATGTGTCTTGCACATCTCGGAGCTCCAAAATTATTTTCCGGGCTAGATGCAGCTAAAAATTATTATTAATTTTAAATCTGGTGGAGCTTAGTATAGATGGCCTAATAGAATCAGTACTGCACACTGCTACAAAGCCCAAATTATTTTCCAGCCAAGATACAGATAAACATGATTAGTAATTTTAAATCTGGTGGAGCTTAGTATAGATGGCCTAATAGAATCAGTACTGCACACTGCTACAAAGCCCAAATAATTTTCCATCCAAGATACAGATAAACATGATTAGTAATTTGAAAGCTTAAAATGATTGGTGAGGTGATTTTAACCAATCATCAAGCTTTTACTCTCCCCAGGATGACACAGGGGTGGAAAAGTCGTTTCGGATCCATGATTTGTTCATCTTTATAAACGTGAGTCTGTCTACATTATCAGTGGAGAGCCGCGTGCGCTTATCTGTCAGCACACCACCAGCAGCGATGAACACACGTTCAGACATAATGCTGGCTGCGGGGCATGACAAGATCTCCAAGGCATAAGTGGCTAGCTCCGGCCATTTATCCAGATTGGAAGCCCAAAAAGAGCAAGGGTCCAGTGACACAGTCGTGGCTTCAATGTTTACTTGGAGATACTCCTGTACCATCGTCTCTAGGCGTTGACTATGTGTCAGACTTCTTGTCTCCTGTGGCCTTGCAAAGGATGGGCTAAAAAAGTGGTGAAATGAGTCCGCAAAATTGATGTTACCAGCAGATACTGTGTTTCTGTTACGGTTTGAGTGCTGAACACTCGACGGTCCCACGGTTGGCAAGTTGGAACTGTGAGATTCAGTACGTGCACCACTGGTGTTTTGTGGAAAAGCACATGTAAGATTCTGCAACAGTCTCTGCTGATACTCCTCCATGCGTGCATCCCTTTCTATGGCAGGAATAATTTCAGCAAATTTACTTTTGTACCGGGGATCTAACAGTGTGGCAACCCAGTAGTCAGGATTATTTCTAATTCTCACAATTCGAGGGTCATGTTGCAGGTAGTGCAGCAAGAAGGCACTCATGTGTGTTGCGCATCCAAGAGCACCAAGTCCCTGTTGTGTTTGTGATGAGGTAACAATCATGCTTCCTTCCTCTGTCCTCTCCCCCCAACCTCGCACAACAGAAATGTGATCAAGGTATCCCTCATCTGATGAGTCTTCCATCTGTTCGTCCTCCACTTCTTCCTGGGCTCCTGCACCTTCCTCACTAGTTTGGCTGCTACCATGCGCCCTGGTAAAACCATCTCCCCCACCCTCACATGCCTGCCGCCTTGGTGCTGCCGACCGTCTGGACCTTGCAGATGTTAGCCCTTCCACATACAACTCCTCCTCCTCTACTTCCTCCACCTCCTCTTGTGCCACCACCTGACTCCGAATTCTGTTTAACATGTGCTCCAGCATGTAAATCACCAGAATAGTCATGCTGATAATGGCATCGTCAGCACTAAATATCTTCGTCGCCATTTCAAAACTGTGCAGAAGGGTGCATAGGTCCCTGATCTGAGACCACTCCTCCAGCGTGATTTGCCCCACCTCTGGATCTCGTTGGCCCAGGCTATACGTCAGAACATATTGCACCAGGGCCTGTCAGTGCTGCTACAGTCGCTGAAACATGTGCAGAGTTGAATTCCACCGGGTAGGCACATCGCATGTTAGCCGGTGAAGTGGCAGGCCCAACGACTTCTGTAGAGATGTAAGTCGCTGAGCTGCGGGATGCGAACGGCGGAAGTGAGCACACAGCGACCGTGCCCTCTGCAGAAGGCCATCTAGTCCGGGATAGTGGGTTAAAAATTGCTGGACAACCAGGTTCAACACGTAAGCCATACAAGGCAAGTGTGTGACATTGCCCCGGCGAAGGGCCGCACCCAGGTTTGCAGCATTGTCGCACACGGCCTTCCCTGGTTTCAGGTCCAGTGGAGACAACCATTCATGAAATTGGTTCTCCAGAGCTGATCACAACTCCTCAGCTGTGTGATTCACATTTCCCAGACATTTCAAAGTAAAATCCGCCTGATGACGTTGAGCCCTACTGCCAGCATAGTAAGGAGGTGTGCAGGATCCCTTCTGCGCAGTTAGAAAGCTTGTGGCATGACCAGACAGGCTTTGGGTGCAGGTGGAGGACCGAGAGGAGGTTGAGGAGGCAGAAGCAGTGGAGGAACTTTGAGATAAAGAGGATTGACGCACAACTCGTGGGGACGGCAAGACTTGGACAGCAGCCCCTTGTCCTGCTGTCACCATAGTTACCCAGTGCCCAGTCAGCGACATGTAACGCCCCTGTCCATACCTACTCGTCCAAGTGTCTGTGGTGAAATGCACCCTGTCACACACAGAGTTTCTCAAAGAAGCGGTGATGTTGTGTGCGACATGCTGGTGGAGCGCAGGCACACCTTTCTTTGAGAAGTAGTGCCGACTGGGCATCTGGTACTGGGGCACTGCGACGGACATAAGGTCTCGAAAATCCTCTGTGTCCACCAGGCGGAAAGACAGCATTTCTGTAGCCAAGAGCTTGCAGATGGTGAAATTCAACCTCTTAGCTTTCTCATGGCTAGGAGGAAATGGTCTTTTACTTGTCCACATCTGAGGGACCGAGGGCTGGCTATTGTGCTTAGACGGGGTTGATAAGGGTGTCCCCGGCAAACTGCCGGTCTGTGAGGAAGATGCAGGCGGACATGTTAGGTTGCCTTGATCCAAAGGTGGTGCTATCGATGTCGGACAGCGCTCAACACCAGCTGCTGTTACCACCTCCAAAGAAAATGATGACCTGCCAATCAACAATCTGGCTGTTGCGGGTAAAGAGGTGGCAGGTCTGCGCCCCAAAACAGGTGTGACTGCTGTCCCCCCAGTCACAGAGGATGAAAAGGCCGCGGATGCACAAGATATGGCAGACGGTGGTTGGCCCGGCCGGCTAGGCCGCATTATAGCACAGTGAGCTTCCCTCTGCAACTTATGCTTCATGTCCATGTGCCGGTTCATGCATGAAGTACTCAAACTATGTATTTTTTGGCCCCTACTTAGCTTTTGCTGACAAATGTTACAGATAACACAAGTTGGGTCATCTTTATCGATCTGAAAAAATGCCCAGGCTATGCAAGGCTTAGCACCCATGCGACCTGAAGAGCCACCACGACTTGTGGTGAGAAGCAGTTGTGTTTGAGGATGCAGTTGTTGATGTGCTTTCAGTACTACGTCTCTGTCCAAGAAGGCGCAACCTGACCTCGTCGTCACTAGCATTCTCCTCCACCTCCTCTGCTGACCTCATCTCTTGGCCGACTGTGGGTTGACAGTAAGTGGGATCTCCAACCTCATCATCATCACCCTGTGCGTTATCACACCCGTCGTCCTAAGAGCCAACCTGTTCCTGCCCTGACAAAAAGCTAAAGTTGTCGCTCCAATCAGGTATTTGAGTCTCATCATCGTCTTCCTCATTGTCTCCACCAACAGGAGTTACAGTTTGGGAATGAAGGTCTACATTATGGTCAGAACCTTCAGCGTCTGGTCCTGGATCCGACTCATAAAGATTCTGGGCATCAGTGCAGATCATTTCCTCGTCTGGATTCACAGAAGCGCTGGAGCCGACCTCTGATTCCCAGGCTATAGTATGAGTAAACAGCTCTGTAGACTCAACCATCTGTTCTACCTCATACTCAGACGGGCAGCTGGAGATTTGGGAGCTGTGAGGAAGCAAGTGCGATTGGGGTGACACCTTTGAGGACTGGAGTATTTGTGATGTTGAAGTTGATGTGGAGGAGAGCCCACTTAAAGGAACATTTGATATCCGTTGAAGCACCTGCTATTTTTGTGCCTCATCTGGAATTTGTAGCGATTGGCGTGGCCGTAAGAATGGGATCTTATCACATTGTCCGCTAAAAGAAGTAGACATTTTAGTTTGGCTGGAAGATGGTCTTTCTTCTGCAGATGATACTGTTGCTTTAACACCTACCACACGAACACAACCTTTTTTCCCCTTCCCAACACGCCTATTCCCCTTTCCACCAGCAGCAGGCCTTTTTCCACTCATTTTGGTGGTTAACTAATTCACAACTCTGGAGTTGTTTGCACAAAAAACAATGGATGGGAACCGAGCAGAGCTGAGTGGCCAAACTGTGGTATTAGGCCAAAACTATTGGCTTGGTTAGATGCAGAAAAAAATTATATTCAATTTGCAACCTGATGGAGGTCAGTATAGATGGACTAATAGAACAAGTCCCACACACTGCTAGAAGGCCAAATATTTTTTCAGAGCTAGATGCAGAAAAATATTATATTCAATTTGCAACCTGATGGAGGTCAGTATAGATGGACTAATAGATGAAGTCCCACACACTGCTAGAAGCCCAAATATTTTTTCAGAGCTAGATGCAGAAAAAAATTATATTCAATTTGCAACCTGATGGAGGTCAGTATAGATGGACTAATAGAACAAGTCCCACACACAGCTAGAAGCCCAAATAGTTTTTCAGAGGTAGATGCAGAAAAAAATTATATTCAATTTGCAACCTGATGGAGGTCAGTGTAGATGGACTAATAGAACAAGTCCCACACACTGCTAGAAGGACAAATATTTTTTCAGAGCTAGATGCAGACAAAAAATTATTTTTAATTTGCAACCTGATGGAGGTCAGTATAGATGGACTAATAGAACAAGTCCCACACACTGCTAGAAGGCCAAATATTTTTTCAGAGCTAGATGCAGATAAAAATTATTTTTAATTTGCAACCTGATGGAGGTCAGTATAGATGGACTAATAGAACAAGTCCCACACACTGCTAGAAGCCCAAATATTTTTTCAGATCTAGATGCAGATAAAAAATATTTTTAATTTGCAACCTGATGGAGGTCAGTATAGATGGACTAATAGAACAAGTCCCACACACTGCTAGAAGCTCAAATATTTTTTCAGAGCTAGATGCAGAAAACAATTATATTCAATTTGCAACCTTATGGAGGTCAGTATAGATGGACTAATAGAATGATGCTATGCCCAAAAGGTTTTACTTCACTAGGTGCAGTAAAAAAATTGGTATTCTATACACAGGTGGTGTAGCTTGCAACACAGATAGGCTACTCCACTGACTAACACACTCTGCAATAGGCCAAAAAGGATTAGCTTTGCTAGATTCAGCCAAATGCTGTGAAAAAAACTTGCACAGCACTGGCACAGACCTGCCTGGCAAAAACTGATAGGAACTGATGTAACTTAGTCCTGAAAAGGACTGCAATTACAATTAGTCTTTACTCCCACAACCTATCTATTTAAGAGCACAGACCAGCCTGATAAAAGTCGTAGGAAATGCTGTTACCTAGTCCTTAAAAGGACTGCAATCACAACTATTCCCTACTCTCAAGCTATCTGTAGATTTGTGCGAAAATTGGCTTGAAATTAACAAGGTATAGCGCACACAGCAACAGCGGTGCCGTCTAACACGCAGCTGCAGCAGTCAGAAAATGGTGGTGACAGGGAAAATGGCTGGGTCTTATAGGGCAAGGACATGTGACATACACTGCCAATGACACATGCCCTTGCTTGTGTGAAAAAAAGCACTTCGCTCCGTGTGTGCGCTGCTGATAGGCTGACAGATTTCACCTCCTCACTGTAAATGCGGGAAAGAGAAAAAAAAATGGAGATCTTCATTATTTCTGCAGAGATCCATCCCCTGCCCCTCACCCCGCCCCGCTGTACACTCAAACTGCGTATTAACATTAATTTTCATCATTACTGAGGAAAAATCCAGTTATGATTTTGGTGCACGAACAGTTATCGAACATAACCTCGAACAGCCGAATTTTTCTCAAATCATTAGTGTTCGCCGAACGGCTCGAACACCGCCCAAAACAGCTCGAATTTGAGATTGGCGAACAGTTCGAGTCGAACAACGCTCATCTCTAGTTCTCTGACTCACTCAACCCCGCCCCAGATCCAGTTTATAAGGGCAGAATTCTCCCCTCCCAGGACTGGGGCAGGAGGATGTTGCATGTTTAAGGGATCCTGACCAGGAAACCTCCCACTTGCTCCCCGACGTAATATCTCTATTACTGTGGTGACCAGACCCCTGGGGTGCCACACATGGCTCTTGTAAGGGGCATTGCAGTTCCTCATAATTTTTGGAAAGCCTTCCATTCACTGCTTAAGCCAACAGTGCACAGGAGACTCAGTTGCTATAAATGGAAAAAAAAGGTTTAGTTAACGCCCTCTGACCTCCATGTCATTTCCAAGGGGCATTGGAGTGCCTCAAAATTTTTGGTAGGCATTGGACTCACTGTATGCCCTATAACTGTGTAGCCGAACTGCTCCTTTTGTTACAGAAACATATCCTACAAGACATATCTGGTTGACTGGCCTGAGATTGATGTGAATGGTCCCTGTTCCTCCTGCTCTTTCTCCTTTGCCACTACCTCATCCATCATTTATCACCTGAGCTTTGTTTTAACGGGAGTCATAGAACTTGGATAGTAGCAGGAAAACATCCATCAATCCTCGGAGGAGGTAGGATATGCGCCAAAACGCTGACCACCTCAGGCCTAGCCGCTACTACATACATGTGCTTGCATTACAACAAAACAAAGCAGATGCTAACTTCTATCATACTCATCAAGCAACTCCCCTGATGGAGAAGCCAGGGCCCACCGGAGGAGTCTGATAGTCCGGTGGGCTCGGCCAATGCTGCCCTAATGCAGGCCAGGCTAAGAAAAGTGTGGGAAAGGTTACCGGGACAAATAGGGGTGGCTGGGGACCGAGTATGGACACCCGGCCACCCCCTGGAGGCTGGGGAGCAAGCGGAGACACCCGGCAACCAGGCGGCTGGGGACTAAGTATGGATACCAGGCCGCCGACACAGCCATGGCGTGGTGGCCAGATTCGGCCTCCACGTGCCTAAAAGGCCCAATTTAAAGTGCAAGCAAGCAAGCAGTATGGTATTGCAGCCTGGGGGTGGGTGGGTGGCAGGCTTCATACTTGCACTTGCATTGCAAGGAATGGGAGAGGTACAATTGAACACTGCCCTGGGACAAGGACTTGAATGGGGATAGTTGCAAGTCTGCAACGACAGGTGCAAGGTGGGAGGCATCTTCGCATGTACCATGAACAGGGGTTTGGCATGCACACACTACAGCGGAATAGGCTCTCCTTCCCACTAAATGCACTGGGGAGGGCACAGGTAATGTTTTGGTATACGCGCTTAATCTTATGTATAAGGCACACCAGGACAAATAGGGGCGGCTGGGGACTGAGTATGGATACCTCGATGCCGAAGCAGCCATGAGGTAGTGGCCTGCTTCGGCCTCCTCCAAACTAAAAGGCCCCATTTCAAGTGCAAGCTAGCAGTATGGAATTGCTGTCTGGGGGTGGGTGGGTGGCAGGCTGCACACTTACACTTGCATTAAAAGAAAACATAGCTGATGCTAACTTCTGTCATCATCATCATGCTCCTCACCTTGGCACTCTCAACTCCACCGATGGAGAAGTCAGGGCCCACCGGAGGAGTCTGGTTCTCTGGTGGGCTCGTCCAATGCTGCCTAAAGCAGGCCGGGCTAAGAAAAGTGTGTGGGGGGATGTTCCAAGGAGAAATAGGGGCGGCTGGGGACCGTTTATGGACACCCGGCTGCCCCCAGGCAGCTGGGGACCGTGTGTGGACACCCGGCCTCGGGACGGCTGGGGACCGAGTATGGACACCCAGCCGCCGGGCAGCTGGGGACTGAGTATGGATTCCAGGCCGCCAACACAGCCATGACGTGGTGGCCAGATTCCGCCTCCACATGCTAAAAAGGCCCAATTTCAAGTTCAAGCAAGCAAGCAGTTTGGTATTTCAGGGTGGGTGGCAGGCTGCATACTTGCGCTTGCATTGTAAGGAATGGGGGAGGTGCAATTGAACACTGCCCTGGGACTAGAACTTGCATGGGGATAGTTGCAAGTCTGCATCTTCTGATGCGGCAAGGATCACTTATGATGGGCACACTTTTAGACAGTAACCTGGGAGTCAGAGATGCTTCCAGGGGTCTTCCCCATGCTGTTCCCATGTCTTTTCAGCACTTTATGCATGTGTCACACAGCACATGGCCAGATAAGGTTGTAAAATGTTAAAATGACATTTCCCGGTGAATGCATTTGACATAGTTGAAAGCAATACAAAAGTGCAAAAACGCATAAAAAATGCTACTTGTGAACATAGCCGAAGGTGTGGAGGAGTATTTTTGTTTTTGGTCATTTATTTTAACTTATACACAAGTCTTTTCCCTGGAAAACATGTTTCACAGGAAAAAAGTTTCACTTTCGTTTTTGAACGTTTTATTGTGAGCCCGTAAAAGTGGCTTAATACCTCTGACCACGTTGTTGACAGCAGTGACCTGGGGGTCAGAAATGCTTCCTGGGGCGATCCCCATGCTGTCCCCATGTCATTTGAGCACTGTCACTATCGTTTTGGGCACTTGTTAGGCTTTTAAAATACTGCCGGGGGTGTCACCGCGAAAATGCTCGAGTCTCCCATAGACTAACATTGGGCTCGTTGCTCGGGTCGAGCACCCGAGTATCACAGCGAGCTCGGCCTGAGCTTCGAGCACCCGAGCATTTTAGTGCTCACTCAACACTACTTACTATCATTCTCTATAGGAAGGGCCCAAAAGGCCCCTTTAGCCCACATGAAAAGACCATTACTATAAAGACTTGAAATAATTGGTGGCCCTGTTGGAGCTTTTGCATTGGGACACACAAGATTCAAGTTACTCCACTGTGTATAGATGTCAATACTTTGCGATATACAGTTTATCCAGTTTTCATGCAGTTCCAGAATTATCGAGCGTGGCCTAAGCATAAGAGAGCGAGAACACACTTCCACAGAGCTCCTGTTCCTAGGCTGATTTTTTGCCCTTTTTGAGCCTCTAGGCCAGGCACAGACCCCCTGCAGCGACCCACTAAGATCCTCAGCTGGCCTGCTGTGGACACCGGTGCTTCACTTGTGGGACCTGGACACCCACTGAGAGCATTTCAGCGAAGTGTGGTAAAGTGCGGCTTCTCATCAATGGACCAGGCTGGGAGTTGATGCCCAGAGTCTCCAGCAATCCGCACACCCTACCTACATAAGGCCCTGGTGAGGAGGTGCAACCCGATCCAGAGTCCAGCAACATAAGCTGAAGAGACAGGTTGCTCACCGCCACATCCAGAAAGTGTCTCACACAGGACAGGAGGAGACAGAGGTGGAGGAAGGGAAAGAAGCCCCCACAACACAGGAGCTGCGACACAGAGGTACAGTACTCCAACATCTGGGGATCTAATTAGGAGAACGAGCAAGCACAAACCTGAACAGCCTGACAGGTCACCCAGGCATTAGGGTTTATATCTCCCCCTACAGCTTCAGCACCACCATCATATAAGTTTTTGTCACCCAACACCTCACCAATGCTATCTAGTATCCCATCCCTCGTCCTCGCCAACAATTTAAACACTTTATAAGGCTCTGCACGGAGCAATCATTATCATAAACAATCTCTCCAAATATAATTAAGTGCACAAATTAAAACCCAAAAGCTATTTTTCTAATTTCCTACGGTTTATTACAATATGACAGCTCTGAAAGTGAATCGTTATCTGCAGACTCTGCTCCTATTTCCAGGTCATTTCTCAAAAAAAACCTGGCTCAAGCCATGAAACCCTTACTACAAGAACTTTCAGGGCACAGATCAGACCTAAAACATGTGGATCATAGGGTCAACCCACTGAAATCTTCACAGGCCGATCTCCTGGAGTTCTCAAATAACCAAAGGGAACAAGTATTATACAATAAACACCAGCTTAACATGACCATCCTAGCTTTGGAAGACCAAGAGTATAGAAGCAAGCTTAAAAACATAAAAATTAACGGAGTTCCTGAATCCTTTGCCCCAGAATCTCTTGTAAAGGTGAGTAAAGAAATTTTCTCCTTCTTTGTTGGCCTCGAAAGAGGGGAAAAAATAATAATAAAAGAGTCAATAGAGCTTTAAAACCTAAACCAAGACCTGCAGACCCTACAAGAGATCTGATTTGTGGACTTCTCAGTTCCGTGGACACCTCAGCCATTCTTTCCAAGGCAAGAGAATCATCTTGTCTCTCTTATGACAATTCTCCTGTCGAAATCTTTCAAGATATTGCACTTTCCACCTTGGGAAAAAAGAAGAAATATTAAATCCCTCCTAGATGACTTGATGTTCCAATAATCTAAATTACAGATGGATCTTTCCCTTTGGCCTTGCAGTTATTAGAGATGGAAAACAAGTAACCATCCATACACTGGAAGACCTTCAAAGAGCTTGGTAAACCTTACAAATTCCCTCAGTGGAAGTCCTATCCTGTATACCACTAGATGCTGGTTTTCATTTTCCTCAGCTCCAGAAATCTAAAGAGTGGACTGTGCGCAAGAAAACAACTTCCCCTAAAGCCAGGAAAGACACCCACCCCCGTGATGCCAAGGAAAATACTCTTTTCTAATTATTAGACCTTTGAAATAAAGGTCTAGAGCTAATTTCCCGAGTCCTAACCCATCCCCCTTTGATCAGTCTTTGACAAGTCTGCAGACTTAACCTTCCTTCCCCCTTCCTCTAAGAACTTGTACTACTCTATGAATTGTTTACTAGTCAAAATGTTAATGTTAAGATTACTATTTTTTCACTTTTAATATTGCAGGTAGGCTCACCACTTGAACTGTCTTATCTGTTTTTGTAAAGGATGCAACGGCCCCCTCCTGCTGCAGATAAGATCTCTAATGCTGATACCTGTTTGTTATACAAATATTTATATCCCCAATGGCTGACATGACCCCTTCTGATTCAGGTCTGATGTCTTCATTAAACGTGAAGGGCATTAACTCCCCAAACGCAATCAGATTAAGACCCTCCTACGAAAAATAAAAACAAAAATTGCTTTCCTACAGGAATCACCCTTTAAAAAAAGGCTTATTTGAGATCTCTCCCGCTCTGCATTCCCGACATGGTTCAATAGTAGCAGCTCCTCCTCTAAAGGAGGTAATATAGCCTTGCGCAAAGGCCTGTCCTTCATGTTGAAAGATACCCTCTCTTACCCTTATGGTTATATTGCCAATGCCCTTATCACACTTTGCAATATTTATGCCCCTAATCAAGGATAATCTACCTGGATTCTTAAAACATTAGAAATCCTAGACCTCTTTTGCAAAGGATTCTTTATAATGGGAGAAGATCTCAATGCCACATTAAACCCATTCTTGGACACATCCATGAGCCACACTATCCAGTACCAAAAAGCTATTAACAATACATTTAGCAGGTCCAGAATTATTAGAGAGGTAAGGCCATAATTGGACCTGTGGTGGTGGGCAATCATCAATGAATTGCTTTACCTACTTGTCATGCCACTGTTATTGTGGCTACTTGCAGCTGGTCCTTGTGGGAGTTTAGTGCATGCCAAATTATATAACTTATTTATCAAATGAAAATACCAGAGCTCACGCATACAGACGTACATTAAAAATAATAGCCTCAAAATTCTGGACCTCAAAACAAAATGGTGGACTTTTGGTGGAAAAATCCTTTGACAGGGCAGTGCATTTTTAGGGTCCCCATGACTGCTCTATACACCCTTGTTTGCGTGAGAATGATACATATATGTACAGTACAGACCAAAAGTTTGGACACACCTTCTCATTTAAAGATTTTTCGGTATTTTCATGACTATGAAAATTGCACATTCACACTGAAGGCATCAAAACTATGAATTAACACATGTGGAATTATATACTTAACAAAAAAATGTGAAACAACTGAAAATATGTCTTATATTCTAGGTTCTTCAAAGTAGCCACGTTTTGCTTTGATGACTGCTTTGCACACTCTTGGCATTCTCTTGATGAGCGTCAAGAGGTAGTCACCGGAAATGGTCTTCCAACAATCTTGAAGAAGTTCCCAGCGATGCTTAGCAGTTGTTGGCCCTTTTGCCTTCACTCTGCAGTCCAGCTCACCCCAAACCATCTCGATTGGGTTCAGGTCTGGTGACTGTGGAGGCAGGGTCATCTGGCGTAGCACCCCATCACTCTCCTTCTTGGTCAAATAGCCCTTACACAGCCTGGAGGTGTGTTTGGGGTCATTGTCCTGTTGAAAAATAAATGATGGTCCAACTAAACGCAAACCGGATGGAATAGCATGCCACTGCAAGATGCTGTGGTAGCCTTCAATTTTGAATAAATCCCCAACAGTGTCACCAGCAAAGAACACCCACACCATCACACCTCCTCCTCCATGCTTCACGGTGGGAATCAGGCATGTAGAGTCCATCCGTTCACCTTTTCTGCGTCGCACAAAGACAGGGTGGTTGAAACCAAAGATCTCAAATTTGGACTCATCAGACTAAAGCACTGATTTCCACTGGTCTAATGTCCATTCCTTGTGTTCTTTAGCCCAAACAAGTCTCTTCTGCTTGTTGCCTGTCCTTAGCAGTGGTTTCCTAGCAGCTATTTTACCATGAAGGCCTGCTGAAAAAGTCTCCTCTTAACAGTTGTTGTAGAGATGTGTCTGCTGCTAGAACTCTGTATGGCATTGACCAGGTCTCTAATCTGAGCTGCTGTTAACCTGCGATTTCTGAGGCTGGTGACTCGGATAAACTTATCCTCAGAAGCAGAGGTGACTCTTGGTCTTCCTTTCCTGGGGCAGTCCTCATGTGAGCCAGTTTCTTTGTAGCGCTTGATGGTTTTTGCAACTGCACTTGGGGACACTTTCAAAGTTTGCCCAATTTTTCGGACTGACTGACCTTCATTTCTAAAAGTAATGATGGCCACTCGTTTTTCTTTACTTAGAATTTGTATTATGGCAAGAAAAAAGCAGCTAACAGTCTATTCAGTAGGACTATCAGCTGTGAATCCACCTGACTTCTGCACAACACAACTGATGGTCCCAACCCCATTTATAAGGCGAGAAATCCCACTTATTAAACCTGACAGGGCACACCTGTGAAGTGAAAACCATTTCCGGTGACTACCTCTTGAAGCTCATCAAGAGAATGCCAAGAGTGTGCAAAGCAGTCATCAAAGCAAAAGGTGGCTACTTTGAAGAACCTAGAATATAAGACATATTTTCAGTTGTTTCACATATTTTTGCTAAGTATATAATTCCACATGTGTTAATTCATAGTTTTGATGCCTTCAGTGTGAATGTACAATTTTCATAGTCATGAAAATACCGAAAAATCTTTAAATGAGAAGGTGTGTCCAAACTTTTGGTCTGTACTGTACATTTCTATTATATTATACAAAGACAAAACTGATTGCTTTAGATCTTGTATAAGAAAAACTAACACCTTTTTACCTTTCACTTATTTTCAGCTTTCCCACATGAAATTACTTTGTAAAATGCCTTTTTCGTATTTTTGCTTAAAACTTTAATTACAAAGGATCATTAAACTTTAATTTGACAAAACCATTAACATTGATGTAGGAACAACATACTGTTATTCCGCACACTATTAAATTGTCCTGAAGATTTATCACAATTTGTAAAATTACTGTACTGTTTTGCAGACTGGAATTATTTGCACACAAATGCAATTTAATGACTTAAAAAAAAACATAATTTGGCAGCAAAAGCAGATTTCATTACTATTAATTTAACAATGTAAAGACAACAGATTAAGCAGTAAAAGAAGAACTAGCTCCAAGCTACATGCAGTCCTCTTCTTGTAGTTTATAGTATTCCTTGATTGTCATGTTTATTTAATCTTTAGACATTTTATTAGAAATTGCAAGTTACACAGTTTGATAAATTAACCCCTTTACCCCCCTGGGTGGTTTGCACGTTAATGACCAGGCCAATTTTTACAATTCTGACCACTGTCACTTTATGAAGAAATAACTCTGAAACGCTTCAACGGATCCCCCTGATTCTGAGATTTTTTTTTCATGGCATATTGTACTTCATCATAGTGGTAAAATTTCTTTGATATCACTTGCATTTATTTGTGAAAAAATTGGAAATTTGGTGAAAATTTTGAAAATTTCACAATTTTCAAAATTTGAATTTTTATTCCATTAAGTCAGAGAGATATGTTACACAAAATAGTTAATAAATAACATTTCCCACATGTCTACTTTACATGAGCACAATTTTGGAACCAAAATTTTTTTTTATTAGTGCGCTATAAGGGTTAAAAGTTGATCAGCGATTTCTCATTTTTCCAACAAAATTTACAAAACCATTTTTTTAGGGACTACATCACATTTGAAGTGACTTTGAGGGGCCTTTATGACAGAAAATATGCAAAAGTGACACCATTCTAAAAACTGCACCCCTCAAGGTGCTAAAAACCACATTCAAGAAAATTATTAACCCTTCACATGCTTCACAGGAATTTTTGGAATGGGGAAGAAAAAAATGAACATTTAACTTTTTTCGCAAAAATGTTACTTTAGACCCCAATTTTTTTATTTTTGCTGGGGTAACAGAAAAAATGGATGCTAAAATTTGTTGAGCAATTTCACCTGAGCATGCAGATACCCCATACGTGGGGAAAAAAAACTGTTTGGGTGCACAGCAGGGCTCAGAAGGGAAGGAGCGCCATTTGACTTTTTGAATGTAAAATTTGCTTGAATAATTAGCGGAATCCATGTTGCGTTTGGAGAGCCCCTGATGTGCCTAAACAGTGGACCCCCCCCAAGTGACACCATTTTGGAAACTAGACCCCTCAGGGGACTTATCTAGATGTATGGTGAGCACCTTGAACCCTCAGGTGCTTCACAGAAGTTTATAACATGGAGCCGTGAAAATAAAATTTTCACATTTTTCCCACAAAAATGTTTTTTGGCCCCGAGTTTTGCATTTTTATAAGGGTCACAGGAGAAATTGCACCATGCAACTTGTTGTGCAAACTCTCCTGAGTAAGCCAATACCCCATATGTGGGGGAAAACCACTACTTGGGCATACGGCAGGGTTCAGAAGGGAAGGAGCGCCTTTTGACTTTTTGAATGTAAAATTTGCTTGAATAATTAGCGGATGTGCCCCTGATGTGCCTAAACAGTGGAAAACTCCCACAAGTGACTACATTTTGGAAACTAGACCCCTGAGGGAACTTATCTAGATGTGTGGTGAGCACCCTTAACCCCCAGGTGCTTCACAGAAGTTTAGAACACGAAGCCGTGAAAATAAAAAAATCTAACTTTTTCCACAAAAATGATCTTTTTGCCCAAATTTTTTAGTTTCACAAGGGTATGAGGAGAAAATGGAACCTAAAAACTATTGTGCAAATTCTCCTGAGTACGCCAATACCCCATATGTGAGGAAAATGCACTGTTTGGGCGCACGTCAGGGATCAGAAGGGAAGGGGCACTGTGTGACTTTTTGAACGCAAAATTGGCTGGAATCAAGAGCGGATGCCATGTCACATTTTGTGAGCCCCCGATGTGCCGAAATAATGGAAACCTCCCACAATTGACTGCATTTTGGAAACTAGACCCCTCAAGGATTTTATCAAGGGGTATAGTGTACATTTTGAACCCAAAGATACGACAGAATTTGATAACATTAGGTCTTCATATTGAATAAGTTGTCATTAGTCTTGAGCGCAAGTGCTCGCTACTTGAGTTTGCATCGGGTACTCGGGTATGCACCAAGTATTGCGGGTGCTCGAGTGACATGCTCAAGTCCCTGCCCCGCATGTTTCAGGGTTGTTATACACCCAAAAATAAACATGCGGGGATCGCTCGTGCATGGCAGGTGATCCCAGCAATGTTTATTTGGCCGTGAAGCATATGGGGCAAAGACTCGAGCATGTCACTCGAACACCCGCGATGCTCGGTGCATATCCGAGCACCCGATGCAAACTCAAGTAGCGAGTACTTGCGCTCAACACTGGTCGCCATATTGTCATCGTTTTTTTTTTCTTTATTATTGAAAAAATCCCAACCCCAACTCTAATACAACCCTAACCCCAACCCTAGCCCAACCCCAACCCTAGCACAACCCTAACCCTAGAGTTTATTTTTTTACACCGTTCCTCGTGTGGTATAAGTGATTAGACGACTTTATTCTTCCTGTCGGTGCGATTACAGCGATACCTGATTCATATCGGGTTTTTATGATTGACAGCTGTCACACACTAAAAGACGCTTTTTTTGCAAAGACTAGTTTTTGCATCACCATATTTCGAGAGCTATAATTTTTCCATATTTTGGCTGACAGAGTCATGTGATGGTTTGTTTTTTGCGGGACAAGTTGACGTTTTTATTGGTACCATATTCGGGCACGTGACATATTTTGATCGCTTTCTATTCTGATTTTTGGGAGGCAGAATAAACAAAAACCAACAATTCAGGATTTTTTAGGGTTTTTTTTATGCCGTTCCGCACGTGGTAAAATTGATAAAGCAGCGTTATTCTTCGGGTCAGTACGTTTACAGTGGTACCACATTTACATAGTTTTTTTTTAAGTTTTGGCGCTTTTACACAATAAAAATGATTTTCTAGAAAAAATAATTTTTTTGCATCGCTCTTTTCTGAGAGCTATAACTTTTTTATTTTTTGGATTATGGAGCTGTGTGGCAGCTTGTTTTTTGCGGGACAAGATGATGTTTTCAGCAGTACCATTTATATTTATATTCGTATTTTTGATAGCGTGTTATTCCATTTTTTGTTTGGCGGTATGATGATAAAGCATGGTTTTTTGCTTCATTTTTAATTAATTTTTTTTACCATATTCACTAAAGGGGTTAACTAGTGGGACAGTTTTATAGGTCAGGTCTCTCCGGATGCGGCAATACCAAATATGTGTACTTTTATTGGTTTATTTTTTTTTTCATAATAAATAAATATTATGGGTTCAATATATTTTTATTTTTTGGGTATTATTTTTTTTATTTATTTTTTAATATTTTTACAATTTTTTTAAAACATTTTTTTCACTTTTCTACTTTTTTTTTACTCTTACACATTGTCCAACTATGGGACTTTCACTTTTTGCAGCTTGATCGGCTGCATGGCATAGAGAGCAGCACCTCCCTATACCATGCAGCCTGTCAGCACTGCACACAGGGGAGACATTACTTTGGTCGCGCACTGCGCATGACCAAAGTAACGTCCTGCCTCCTGGAGACCCAGATGTTGTCACGACGACATCGGGTCATCATGGCAACATCTGGAAGCTGACAGGAGAAGTGAGTATAACGATCACCTCCCCCCTTGCGACCGCAATGCTGCGATCGACTTCGATCGCAACATTGCGAGGGTTAATGTGCAGGGAGCGGTGCAGGACCGATCCCTGCACATAGTACCGGGTGTCAGCTGTGACAATCAGCTGACATCCGGCGACTATCGTCCCCCACCGCTTGTGTGCGGGCGCGATCGCAGCGCGCATAATAATACGTAGCTGGTCCATAATTCCCAGGGCACAGCTACGTACCATTACTGACAAGGTCAGAAAGGGGTTAGTATTTATTAAAAAAAAATATTGAAATAAAAGATAATTTGCAATATTATTTCAAAACATTACATTTGTTTGAATTTTGACATGTGAAACCCTAATTCAAAAATTTTAAGGTAGTATTCTGGATTAGAAAAACATGGCTGCTTTCTTCCAGAAAAAATCACCACTCGTCCACAGGTGGTATCTGACATTGTAGATCAGCTCTGCAGAAGTAAAAAAAATGAGCTGTACACATTTTATTGAAACACATGACACTGGTTTTGGTAGAGAGGGAACATATTTTTTGAATCCTGGACAAATCTTTTAAGGTGCATTAACAACCATAAACTACATTTTGAGCTGAGAAAAAACTGACCTCATTATTTGTTACTCAATGTAAGGGCACGCTCACATGAGCGTATAAATTGGACAAGTGCTATCCAATATTTTAAGAAAAAAAATCGCAGCATGCTGCAATTTGCAGCGCAAATCAGATGCCCCTCACCCATTCAAGTTTATGCGTGTAATACATCGGACTGCGCTTAGATGTCCGATTTCCGCTGACTCACAGAATGGATAACATGGAGAAATCTTGTTCTCCATCTTCTCTTTACTTGTGCTATGATTCTCTCATCTTAGAAAATCAGATCACACTAAGCAGACCCTCTGTTTAAACTTAGATCAGAGTTGATCGGAATGTCATTACCATAATCCATCTGTTTTTCTTGATGGAGAGAACATACGCTCTTGTGACCCCAGCCTAATCAGAACTTCCAATATTCACTGGTTTGTTCCAAATTGTACAGGACATCTTTACTTCATTAGCGCCATTATTTTGGATAGGTTCTGACGTTTTCCATAAATAGAAATGTCAATTACCCAAGAAAATTATAAACCTTTCCTGCCCTTTTTTGACTATTACTCTACTCCCCAGTGAAAAATTTTATGACCCCATTATTTGCTAAACTGTGAACAAACACATTCAGCAGTGGGTAGCACTTCCATATACTTGTGGAGATCTGAACATGTCACTTGCATTCCTAGTAAAACACTATAGAATGATTTAGAGCTAGGAAATGCTGCCTGAAATGGGGAATCTGTTCTGAAAAATAAGGTATTCAGACTGGACACCTCCTAAAGACTGAAATCAACTTTGACATCATTAGCTTTAAATATGGTAGTGTGTACATTATATACAGTATATTACGGGATATCAAAATGCCAACAATCTTTGGAAGCAGAAATATGATGTAAAATTAATGTAATATTCATAAAATCTGAGAATCAATGTGTGCGTAACCCTTTATATTTGGTTTAGTTTGTGTTTTTTTTCTGAGGGTTTTATTTTTTTTATATTATATTCATAATTCAAGACTTTAACAGCTTTGCTGGCTACAAAATTTCCTTCATGGCTTTTAATTAGGAGGTAGTACATGAGTCGTAGAAATTAAATACTGCTTATATACACTGTTTAAAAAGTAAGTAAAGGTAAAATATATCTTTGTACAAAGTTAACAAGTAGATAGAAAAAATAATAAAAAATTAGAGTCCTCAGAGATTGATACTTTTTAATGACTAACTGCACAGGTAATGAGAAATTGAAAGCTTTCAAAAATACCCCATATGTGGGGGAAAACTACTGTTTGGACGCATGGAAAGGCTTGGAAGGGAAGGAGCATCGTTTGACTTTTTGAACTAAAAAATCAAGAGCCGACACCATGTCGTGTTTGAAGAGCCCCTGATGTGCTTTAGCAGTGGAAACCCCACACAAGTGACCCCATTTTGGAAACTAAACCCCTCAAGGAATGTATCTAGATGTGTAGTGAGCACCATGAATCCCCATGTGCTTCACAGAAGTTTATAATGTAGAGCCGAGAAAATAAAAAGTAACATTTTTCCCACAAATATTTTATTTTAGCTCTAAATCTTTCATTTTCACAAGGGTGACAGGAGAAATTACACCATACAATTTGTTGTGCAATTTCTCCTGAGGACCCTGATACCCCATATGTGGAGGAAAACTACTGTTTAGGCGCACGACAGGGCTTGGAATGGAAGGAGCACCATTTGACTTTTTGAACACAAAATTGGCTGGGATCATTAGGGGATGCCATGTCGGGTTTGGAGAGCCCCCAATGTGCTTAAACAGTGGAAACCCCCCACAAAGACCTCATTTTGGAGACTAAACCATTAAAAGAATGTAACTAGATGTGTGGTGAGCATATTAAACTTCCAGGTGTTTCACAGAAGTTTATAACATTGAGCTGTGAAAATAAAAAATCTAATTTTTCCTACAAAATTTTTATTCTAGCCCAAATTCTTTTATTTCCACAAGGCTAACATGAGAAATTGCACCATAAGATTTGTTGTGCAATTTCTCCTAAGGACGCCAATACCCCATATGTGGGGGAAAACTACTGTTTAGGTGCAAAGCAGGGCTCGGAATGGAAGGAGCACCATTTGACTTTTTGAACACAAAATTGGCTTGAATTGTTAGTGGACGCCATGCCAGGTTTGGAGAGTCACTGATGTGCCTAAACAGTGGAAACCCCCCACAAGTGATGCCATTTTAGAAATTAGATCCCTCAAGGAATTTTTCTGAACATGTGTTGAGCACTTTGAACCTCCAGTTGCTTCACAGAAGTTTATAATGTTGAACCGTGAAAATGAAAAAAATACATTTTTCCCTCAAAAATGTTGGTATTGCCCCAAAATTTTCATTTACACAAGGGTAGCAGAAGCAAAATGGACCATACAGTTTGCTGTGCAATTTCTCCTGAGTACACCGATACCCCATATGTGGTCAAAAACTACTTCTGAGGCACATTGCAAAGCTCAGAAGGGAAGAAGTACCATATTGGAATTCAGATTTTGCTGGAATGGTTTGAGGGTTCCATGTCACATCGGCAGAGCCCCTGAGGTGCCAAAACAGCAGGAACTTCCATAATACAATCATTTTACAAACTACACCTCTCAATGAATTCATCTAGGGGTGTAGTGAGGATATTAACATCACACGTGCCTCACAGAAATTTATATCATTGGGGGGTAAAGAAAGAATAATTAAATTTTTACAGCTAAAATGTTGTTTTAGCCCCAAATTTTTAATTTTTATAAGGGCTAATAGGAAAAATGGACCTCTCAGTTTGTTGTGCAATTTCTCCTGAGTACACCAATACCCTACACGTATTCGGGAACTATTTTTGAGTGCAAAACTCAAAAGGGAAGAAGCGCCATAATTTAGTGCAGATTTTATTTTTATGATTTACGGGTTCCATGCCAGAACAGCAGAACCCCCCATAAGTGACTCCATTTTACTAACTACACCTCTCACTGAATTTATCTAAGGCTGCAGTGATCATATTGACACCACACGTGTGTCACAGAAATTTATACTATTGGGCAATGAAGAAAAAATAAATAATTTTTACCTCAAATATGTTATATTAGACCCAGATTTTACATTTTCCCAAGAGGAAATAGGAAATTTGTAACACAATTTCTGCTGCATGTGGAAATACCCCATATATGGCTGTACAGTACTGCTTGGTCATACGACAAGACTACGTTAGGCCAAGCTCGTACTTCGGGAGATATGCACCCTTAAATTTGGCAGGTTCTTATCGCTACATTTATGTCAAACATGTGGATGCTAAATGTGGTTTATGCACACTCTGGGACTCAGAAGGGAGGTGAGCATTTGGATTTGGGAATGCAGAATTCACTGGATTTCTTTTGGGGGATGTGGAGCCATAGCACTTTTCCAGAGTCTTTGTACTACCAGTAACATGGAAGCCCCCTATTTTTCCATTAGCAGATGATGAACCTGAGTGGGGATTTGCTTTTTTCGTGGATTGAGTTGAAGCTTTTATTGGGAACATTTTACATAACGTTTGGAATCACATTTATCCGGCGCTCTATGTTGAGCACTTACATAGGGGTTTCCATCTAAATCTCTGAATAACGTGATTCAGATGAAATCCCAGAGGGACCTATTCAATAGAATGAAGCAGTAGTTACTCTGGATTCTGTCTGGCCTCTATTCAGTGGTGTCTTTCTTTACACAGGTGCACAAAACTGTGGCCGACCACACTTTTATGCACGCCTTAAAAGACAGACACCGCCAGATCATAGACCAGACAACGTCGAAAGTGACTTAATTTGCCTCATTATAGGGAATTTTTCATTGGGGCTTCCATATGAATTATGCATTTCAGAGATTTACAGGGAAACCCTGGTGTAAGCAGAGTGCAGGATAAATGTGAGCCAAGCCTTACTGTGATCTTTGAGAGGGAGAATGAACAAATCAACAGCAGGTGAAAAATTGGTTTTATTTGTTTTTTACGCCATTCCTCAAGTAGTATAAGTGATTAGATTACTTTATTCTTCGGGTCGGCGCAAATGCAGCGATACCAGATTTATATATTTTCTTATGTTTGACTGCTCTCACACACTAAAAGACGATTTTTTTTTCAAAAGCTAGTTTTTGCATCGCTATATTTTGAGAGTTATAATTTTTCCACATTTCTGCCGACAGAGTCATTTTGGGCACAAAACATTTTTTGATCGCTTTCTATTCCGATTTTTGGGAGGCAGAATGAACAAAAACCAGCAATTCAAGAATTGTTTTTTTTACAGTTTTTTTAATGTCATTCCACGTATGGTAAAATTACGATTACAGGGATATCACACATGTCTTTTTTTTAAGGTTTTGGCCCTTCTACACAATAAAAACTATTTTATAGAAAAATATATATTTTTGCATTGTTTTATTCTGAGAGTTATACTTTTTTTAATTTTCCCTTAATGGAGCTGTATTGTGGCTTGTTTTTTGCAGAACTAGATGTTGTTTTCTGAGATACCATCTTTATTTACATTTGTCTTTTTGATCACATTTTATTCAATTTTTTGTTCGGCGGTATGATGAAAAAGCATAATTTTTGCCCCATTTTTTTTTTTTTTTACGGTGTTTACTTAAGGAGATAACTAGTGGGACAGTTTTATAGGATGGGGCATTCCGGACGTGGCAATACTAAATATGAATACTTTTTTTTTTTCATAAGAATATTTATTTATGGGTACAAAATATACAGTGCTGGCCAAAAGTATTGGCACCCCTGCAATTCTGTCAGATAATACTCAGTTTCTTCCTGAAAATGATTGCAATCACAAATTCTTTGGTATTATTATCTTCATTTAATTTGTCTTCTATGAAAAAAACACAAAAAGAATTGTCCTAAAGCCAAATTGGATATAATTCCACACCAAACCTAAAGAAGGGGGTGGACAAAAGTATTGGCACCCTTTAAAAAATCATGTGATGCTTCTCTAATTTGTGTAATTAACAGCACCTGTAACTTACCTGTGGCACCTAACAGGTGTTGGCAATAACTAAATCACACTTGCAGCCAGTTAACATGGATTAAAGTTGACTCAACCTCTGTCCTGTGTCCTTGTGTGTACCACATTGAGCATGGAGAAAAGAAAGAAGACCAAAGAACTGTCTGAGGACTTGAGAAACAAAATTGTGAGGAAGCATGAGCAATCTCAAGGCTACAAGTCAATCTCCAAAGACCAGAATGTTCCTGTGTCTTCCGTGTGCAGTGTCATCGAGAAGTTTAAAGCCCATGGCACTGTGGCTAACCTCCCTAGATGTATACGGAAAAGAAAAATTTATGAGAGATTTCAATGCAAGATTGTGCGGATGGTTGATAAAGAACCTCGACTAACATCCAAACAAGTTCAAGCTGCCCTGCAGTCCGAAGGTACAACAGTGTCAACCCGTACTCTCCGTCGACGTCTGAATGAAAAGGGACTGTATGGTAGGATACCCAGGAAGACCCCACTTCTTACCCCGAGACATAAAAAAGCCAGGCTGGAGTTTGCCAAAACTTACCTGAGAAAGCCTAAAATGTTTTGGAAGAATGTTCTCTGGTCAGATGAGACAAAAGTAGAGCTTTTTGGGAAAAAGCATCAACATAGAGTGCACAGGAAAAAAAAGAGGCATTCAAAGAAAAGAACACGGTCCCTACAGTCAAACATGGCGGAGGTTCCCTGATGTTTTGGGGTTGCTTTGCTGCCTCTGGCACTGGACTGCTTGACCGTGTGCATGGCATTATGAAGTCTGAAGACTACCAACAAATTTTGCAGCATAATGTAGGGCCGAGTGTGAGAAAGCTGGGTCTCCCTCAGAGGTCATGGGTCTTCCAGCAGGACAATGACCCAAAACACACTTCCGAAAGCACTATCAAACAGTTTTAGAGAAAGCACTGGAGACTTCTAAGGTGACCAGCAATGAGTCCAGACCTAAATCCCATAGAACACCTGTGGAAAGATCCCAAAATGGCAGTTTGGAGAAGGCACCCTTCAAATATCAGGGACCTGGAGCAGTTTGCCAAAGAAGAATGGTCTACAATTCCAGCAGAGCATTGTAAGAAACTCATTGATGGTTACCGGAAGCGGTTGTTCGCAGTTATTTTGGCTAAAGGTTGTGCAACCAAGTATTAGGCTGAGGGTGCCAATACTTTTGTCCGGCCCTTTTTTGGAGTTTTGTGTGAAATGATCAATGATTTGATTTTTGCTTCATTCTTTTTTGTGTATTTTCCTTGCAAGCAAATTAAATGAAGAGAATAATACCAAAGAATTTGTGATTGCAATCATTTTCAGGAAGAAACTGAGTATTATCTGACAGAATTGCAGGGGTGCCAATACTTTTGGCCAGCACTGTATATATATTTATTTATTATTTTGTGATTTATTTTTAAAGATTTTTACAATTTTGTTTTAATTTTTTTAAACATTTTTTCAATTAGTCCCTGTATGGAACTTTCACTTTTTGCAGTCTGATCACTGTTATAAAGCATTGCAATGCACCAGCATTGCAGTCCTTTATAAACTGTCAGTGCTGCACTGACACAAGCTAGTTAAACCATGCACTGCGCATGATCTAGCTAGCTTGCTAGCCTGTTGACTAGAGATGAGCGTTGTTCTACTCGAACTGTTCGCCAATCTCAAATTCGAGCTGTTTTGGGCGGTGTTCGAGCCGGTCGGCGAACACGAACAATTTGAGAAAAATTCGGCTGTTCGAGGTTATGTTCGATAACTGTTCGTGCACCAAAATCATAACTGGATTTTTTCTCAGTAATGATGAAAATTAATGTTAATACGCAGTTTGAGTGTACAGCGGGGTGGGGGGAGGGGCAGGGGATGGATCTCTGCAGGAACAATGAAGATCTCCATTTTTTTTCTCTTTCCCGCATTTGCAGTGGGGAGGTGCAATCTGTCAGCCTATCAGCAGCGCACACACGGAGCGAAGTGCTTTTTTTCACACAAGCAAGGGCATGTGTGATTGGCAGTGTATGTCACATGTCCTTGCCCTATAAGACCAAGCCATTTTCCCCGTCGCCACCATTTTCTCACTGCTGCAGCTGCGTGTTAGACGGCACCGCTGTTGCTGTGTGCGCTATACCTTGTTAATTTCAAGCCAATTTTCGCACAAATATACAGATAGCTTGGGAGTAGGGAATAGTTGTGATTGCAGTCCTTTTAAGGACTAGGTTACAGCATTTCCTACGACTTTTATCAGGCAGGTCTGTGCTCTTAAATAGATAGATTGTGGGAGTAAAGACTAATTGTAATTGGAGTCCTTTTCAGGACTAGGTTACATCAGTTCCTATCAGTTTTTGCCAGGCAGGTCTGTGCCAGTGCTGTGCAAGTTTTTTTCACAGCATTTGGCTGAATCTAGCAAAGCTAATCCTTTTTGGCCTATTGCAGAGTGTGTTAGTCAGTGGAGTAGCCTATCTGTGTTGCAAGATATACCACCTGTGTATAGAATACCAATTTTTTTACTGCACCTAGTGAAGTAAAATCTTTTGGGCATAGCATCATTCTATTAGTCCATCTATACTGACCTCCATCAGGTTGCAAACTGAATATAATTGTTTTCTGCATCTAGCTCTGAAAAAATATTTGGGCTTCTAGCGGTGTGTGGGACTTGGTCTATTAGTCCATCTATACTGACCTCCATCAGGTTGCAAATTAAAAATAATTTTTTTCTGCATCTAGCTCTGAAAAAATATTTGGGCTTCTAGCAGTGTGTGGGACTTGGTCTATTAGTCCATCTATACTGACCTCCATCAGGTTGCAAATTAAAAATAATTTTTTTCTGCATCTAGCTCTGAAAAAATATTTGGGCTTCTAGCAGTGTGTGGGACTTGGTCTATTAGTCCATCTATACTGACCTCCATCAGGTTGCAAATTAAAAATAATTTTTTTCTGCATCTAGCTCTGAAAAAATATTTGGGCTTCTAGCAGTGTGTGGGACTTGGTCTATTAGTCCATCTATACTGACCTCCATCAGGTTGCAAATTGAATAAAAAAATTTTCTGCATCTAGCTCTGAAAAAATATTTGGGCTTCTAGCGGTGTGTGGGACTTGGTCTATTAGTCCATCTATACTGACCTCCATCAGGTTGCAAATTAAAAATAATTTTTTTCTGCATCTAACCCAGCCAATAATTTTGGCCTAATACCACAGTTTGGCCACTCAGCTCTGCTCGGTTACCATCCATTGTTTTTTTGTGCAAACAACTCCAGAGTTGTGAATTAGTTAACCACCAAAATGAGTGGAAAAAGGCCTGCTGCTGGTGGAAAGGGGAATAGGCGTGTTGGGAAGGGGAAAAAAGGTTGTGTCCGTGGGGTAGGTGCAGAAGAAAGACCATCTTCCAGCCAAACTAAAATGTCTACTTCTTTTAGCGGACAATGTGATAAGATCCCTTTCTTACGGCCACGCCAATCGCTACAAATTCCAGATGAGGCACAAAAACAGCAGGTGCTCCTTTAAGTGGGCTCTCCTCCACATCAACTTCAACATCACAAATACTCCAGTCCTCAAAGGTGTCACCCAAATCGCACTTGCTTCCTCACAGCTCCCAAATCTCCAGCTGCCCGTCTGAGTATGAGGTAGAACAGATGGTTGAGTCTGCAGAGCTGTTTACTCATACTATAGCCTGGGAATCAGAGGTCGACTCCAGCGCTTCTGTGAATCCAGACGAGGAAATGATCTGCACTGATGCCCAGAATCTTTATGAGTCGGATCCAGGACCAGACGCAGAAGGTTCTGACCATAATGTAGACCCTCATTCCCAAACTGTAACTCCTGTTGGTGGAGACAATGAGGAAGACGATAATAAGACTCAAATACCTGATTGGAGCGACAACTTTAGTTTTTTGTCAGGGCAGGAACAGGTTGGCTCTGAGGACGACTGGTGTGATAACGCACAGGGTGATGATGATGAGGTCGGAGATCCCACTTACTGTCAACCCCCAGTCAGTCAAGAGATGAGGTCAGCAGAGGAGGTGGAGGAAGTTGCTAGTGACGACGAGGTCAGGTTGCGCCTTCCTGGACAGAGACGTAGTACTGGAAGCACGTCAACAACTGCATCCTCAAACACAACTCTGCCTCTCACCACAAGTCGTGGTGGCTCTTCAGGTCGCATGGGTGCTAAGCCTTGCATAGCCTGGGCATTTTTTCAGATCGATAAAGATGACCCAACTCGTGTTATCTGTAACATTTGTCAGCAAAAGCTAAGTAGAGGCCAAAAAATACATAGTTTGAGTACTTCATGCATGAACCGGCACATGGACATGAAGCATAAGTTGCAGTGGGAAGCTCAGTGTGCTACAATGCGGTCTAGCCGGCCGGGCCAACCACCGTCTGCCATATCTTGTGCATCCGCGGCCTCTTCATCCTCTGTGACTGGGGGGACAGCAGTCACACCTGTTTTGGGGCGCAGACCTGCCACCTCTTTACCCGCAACAGCCAGCGTGATTGGCAGGTCATCATTTTCTTTGGAGGTGGTAACACCAGCTGGTCTTGAGCGCTGTCCGACATCGATAGCACCACCTTTGGATCAAGGCAACCTAACATGTCCGCCTGCATCTTCCTCACAGACCGGCAGTTTGCCGGGGACACCCTTATCAACCCCGTCTAAGCACAATAGCCAGCCCTCGGTCCCTCAGATGTGGACAAGTAAAAGACCATTTCCTCCTAGCCATGAGAAAGCTAAGAGGTTGAATTTCACCATCTGCAAGCTCTTGGCTACAGAAATGCTGCCTTTCCGCCTGGTGGACACAGAGGATTTTAGAGACCTTATGTCCGTCGCAGTGCCCCAGTACCAGATGCCCAGTCGGCACTACTTCTCAAAGAAAGGTGTGCCTGCGCTCCACCAGCATGTCGCACACAACATCACCGCTTCTTTGAGAAACTCTGTGTGTGACAGGGTGCATTTCACCACAGACACTTGGACGAGTAGGCATGGACAGGGGCGTTACATGTCGCTGACTGGGCACTGGGTAACTATGGTGACAGCAGGACAAGGGGCTGCTGTCCAAGTCTTGCCGTCCCCACGAGTTGTGCGTCAATCCTCTTTATGTCATTTTTCCTCCACTGCTTCTGCCTCCTCAACCTCCTCTCGGTCTTCCACCTGCACCCAAAGCCTGTCTGGTCATGCCACAAGCTTTCTAACTGCGCAGAAGGGATCCTGCACACCTCCTTACTATGCTGGCAGTAGGGCTCAACGTCATCAGGCGGTTTTTACATTGAAATGTCTGGGAAATGTGAGTCACACAGCTGAGGAGTTGTGGTCAGCTCTGGAGAACCAATTTCATGAATGGTTGTCTCCACTGGACCTGAAACCAGGGAAGGCCGTGTGCGACAATGCTGCAAACCTGGGTGCGGCCCTTCGCCGGGGCAATGTCACACACGTGCCTTGTATGGCTCACGTGTTGAACCTGGTTGTCCAGCAATTTTTAGCCCACTATCCCAGACTAGATGGCCTTCTGCAGAGGGCACGGTCGCTGTGTGCTCACTTCCGCCGTTCGCATCCCGCAGCTCAGCGACTTACATCTCTACAGAAGTCGTTGGGCCTGCCACTTCACCGGCTAAAATGCGATGTGCCTACCCGGTGGAATTCAACTCTGCACATGTTGCAGCGACTGTGGCAGCACCGACAAGCCCTGGTGCAATACGTTCTGACGTATAGCCTGGGCCAACGAGATTCAGAGGTGGGGCAAATCACGCTGGAGGAGTGGTCTCAGATCAGGGACCTATGCACCCTTCTGCACAGTTTTGAAATGGCGACGAAGATGTTTAGTGCTGACGATGCCATTATCAGCATGACTATTCCGGTGATTTACATGCTGGAGCACATGTTAAACAGAATTCGGAGTCAGGTGGTGGCACAAGAGGAGGTGGAGGAAGTAGAGGATGAGGAGTTGTATGCGGAAGGGCTAACATCTGCAAGGTCCAGACGGTCGGCAGCACCAAGGCGGCAGGCATGTGAGGGTGGGGGAGATGGTTTAACCAGGGCGCATGATAGCAGCCAAACTAGTGAGGAAGGTGCAGGAGCCCAGGAAGAAGTGGAGGACGAACTGATGGAAGACTCATCAGATGAGGGAGACCTTGATCACATTTCTGTTGTGCGAGGTTGGGGGGAGAGGACAGAGGAAGGAAGCATGATTGTTACCTCGCCACCAACACAACAGGGACTTGGTGCTCCTGGATGCGCAACACACATGAGTGCCTTCTTGCTGCACTACCTGCAACATGACCCTCGAATTGTGAGAATTAGAAATAATCCTGACTACTGGGTTGCCACACTGTTAGATCCCCGGTACAAAAGTAAATTTGCAGAAATTATTCCTGCCATAGAAAGGGATGCACGCATGCAGGAGTATCAGCAGAGACTGTTGCAGAATCTTACATGTGCTTTTCCACAAAATACCAGTGGTGCACGTAGTGAATCTCACAGTTCCAACTTGCCAACCGTGGGACCGTCAAGTGTTCAGCACTCAAACCGTAACAGAACCACAGTATCTGCTGGTAACATCAATTTTGCGGAATCATTTCACCACTTTTTTAGCCCATCCTTTGCAAGGCCACAGGAGACAAGAAGTCTGACACATAGTCAACGCCTAGAGACGATGGTACAGGAGTATCTCCAAGTAAACATTGAAGCCACGACTGTGTCGCTGGACCCTTGCTCTTTTTGGGCTTCCAATCTGGATAAATGGCCGGAGCTAGCCACTTACGCCTTGGAGATCTTGTCATGCCCCGCAGCCAGCGTTCTGTCTGAACGTGTGTTCAGCGCTGCTGGTGGTGTGCTGACAGATAAGCGCACGCGGCTCTCCACTGATAATGTAGACAGACTCACGTTCATAAAGATGAACAAATCATGGATCCGAAACGACTTTTCTACCCCTGTGTCATCCTGGGGAGAGTAAAAGCTTGATGATTGGTTAAAATCACCCTACCAACCGTTTTAAGCTTTCAAATTACTAATCATGTTTATCTGTATCTTGACTGGAAAATAATTTGGGCTTTGTAGCAGTGTGCAGCACTGATCCTATTAGGCCATCTATAATAAGCTTCACCAGATTTAAAATTAAAAATAATTTTTAGCTGCATCTAGCCCGGAAAATAATTTTGGGGCTCCGAGATGCGCAAGACACATAAGTGCCTTCTTGCTGCACTACCTGCAGCATGACCCTCATATTGTCAGAATTCGAAGTAATCATGACTACTGGGTTGCCACACTCTTAGATCCCCCAAACTTTTCGATCAACCTTTTCATTTTAATAAAGACCAAAAAAATGGTCATTTTTGAAATTATAAGCATTAGCAGGTTGTTAGAAACTGAAATCAAACAGTTTTCAACTCAAAACTTTAATCTAGGTGATGTTACATTTTCACATAGGACCCCTTGTTCGAAAGGAGCTTCTGAACTCTCTCGTCCATTGAATTTGTCAGGTTTTGGATGGTTTCTGCTTCAATTGTTTTGCATGAGGACAGAATAACCTCCCAGAGCTGTTGCTTAGATGTGAACTGCCTCCCGCCATCATAGACACTCCTTTTAATGATGCTCCAAAGGTTCTGAATGGGGTAGAGGTCAGGGGAGCATGGGGGTCACACCATAAGTTTGTCCCCTTTTATGCCCATATCAGCCAGAGATGCAGATGTTTTATGTGCAGCATGAGATGGTGCATTATCATGCAGAAAAATGATCTTGCTGTGAAATACACGGTTCTTCTTCTTGAACCATGGCAGGAAGTGCTGTTTGAGAAAATCCACATACATTATGGAGTTCATCTTTAGCGCCTTCAGGGATCCTAAAGGGGCCGACAATCTCTCTCCCCATGATTCCAGCCCAAAACATTACTCCACCTCCTCCTTGTTGGCGCTGTAGCCGTGTTTGCGTGGGGTGTCCATCAACCAGCCATCCTCCACTCCATTCATCTGGACCATCGAGCGCTGCACGGCACTCATCCGTGAACAAAACAGTTTTGAAATCAGTCTTCATGTAATGTTTGGCCCACTGGAGCCGTTTCTGCTTGTGTGAAGTGGATAGAGGAGGTCGACAGGATGGCGTATGCACAGCTGCAAACCTCTGAAGGACCCTGCATCTTGTTGTTCGGGGGACGTTGGAGGCACAAGCAGCTTCAAAAACTTGTCTGCTGCTATGACAAGGCTTTTTTGCCGCTGCTCTTTCAACCTGACGTAATTGCCTGTAGGAAAGAGTCCTCAATTTGCCCTTATCAGCACGCACACGTGTGTACTGTGAATCAGCTACATACTTCTTGATTGCCAAGACACTTCATCCTGATCATCGCACAATGTTGATTGTAGTCATGCCTTGACCTAAACACTCCACAATTTGTTGCTTCTCAGCAGCCGACACATCCTTTTTCTTTCCCATTTTGGCAGAAAATGTAGGCTGCTTAATAATGTGAGAGAGCCTTCTTAAGTAGTCTTGCCTTTCATTGGACACACCTGCCAAACTAATTAGCACAGGTGTCTGCAATTGCTTACAGTGATATAAAGAGCCCTGACACACATCACCATCAATGAGTTTAACTGACAAACAAACAAATTCTTCCCTTATCACTCCTAAACACTCTTTGCATAATAATTTTGAACGCGGTGTACATGTGCTTTTCCACAAAACACCAGTGGTTCACGTAGTGAATCTTACAGTTCTAACTTGCCAACCGTGGTCTGTATGGAATTGTTCAATAAAGGGCCCAAAATTAAGATAACATAGATGGGAGAGGTCTCTATGAATAGGAATTCCTAAGTATTTGATACCCTGTGAGGGCCAGGCAAAGGGAAAGTTGGACTGGATGGAATCCTATATGGATTTAGGGAGGGAGACATCGAGGGCCTCAGACTTCGCTGCATTGATTTTAAAATTTTACCATGTAACAAAGTGATCTATTTCAGCCATAACAGCAGGGATGGATATATGTGATTGAGTGATATATACTAGGACATCATCAGCAAATAGAGAGCACTTGTACTCGGTGCCTCCCACCTCAATCCACCTAATATTGGGGTTATGGCGAATTGATGAGAGCAGGTGCTCCATCACTAGGATGTATAAGAGAGGGGACAGAGGACATCCCTGCCTTGTCCCATTGGTGATTGTGAAAGGTGATGAAAATGTTCTGACGCACCCCCTGGGCCTTGGGACACCCGGAGCCGGACCCTTTTTGGTGGATGCTGGTGGTTGTAGTCTTTGTGGCGGCGATCCGGTTCCGTGGCTCAGGGCGGTCAAACCAGTGGCGGAACTATTTATGTGGTTTTGATGTTTAAATGTCCGACTACGCCACCCGTGGATTGCGGTCAGAGTGAACCGCCGCTACAGGGCAGACCGCTAAGGCTGGTGTTGTGGGTGCAGCAGAGCGTAGCATAACTCCCCACAGGAGGAGTATAGCCTCAGGGCAGTGTATGCGGAGGATGGGGGTGATGGTGCAGGGCAGCAGCAGTAACGACACGGAGTCAGTGATGCAGTTCAGGGCCTTTACTCACAGTTCTTATTATCCAGACCACGTCTGCAGGTAACGACTGCCCACGTCGTACTGTGCTCACCAGGTGAGGGGCTCAGACAACTCCCAGATAACTTTGGAGCGCTTCACAGGACCCCCTTTGTGTGTCCTTTGTCTGGCCTTTCTTACCAACACTTCTGTCCGGCTGCCTCGGGCCTCCTCTTGGTAAACTTGGCGCCAGTTTCCCTGACCCTATGTGGTGCCTTCCTAGCGGGTGGAGCAAGGGGCTGCGCCACATAAAATGTCAGAGCCTCCGGTTTCTAGCTGAGGGTCGTTTCCTGCCTCCACTAGTTCGGGGACCGGTCTCCCCCTTTGGCCTGACCCCTCCACGCAGGTGGATTCGGGCGTGTGGTGGCGACTCGCCCGTCCGCACCCCTGGGATCCCTTCATTCCTCGTTCCTGGAGCCTTCTCCGCTCCTCTTCCTTCCTTCTCCCTCTTGCAGGCCTGGGCCTCTGTTACTAGGCCCGCCTCCGGAGCAGAGCTCATGCAGAGCCCCTGCTCCCTGCCACTTCTGCTCAGACTTCTCTGCACTGAACTAAGATGGTGCCCACCTTTTATACTCCCTTCTCAATGCACCCAGGAACTGCTTTCTCCCTGCTCCTGCACTGCAGGGTTCCCCTTCCTCAGTGTTCCCTCCCCCCACTCCAGCCAGGGACAGGGACTGTCGTGCCCATCTCAGGGGCATATTGGTCGCCCTGCCCCACGGCAATGTGGTGTAATGCATGCAGGTGTCGGGTCCTGATCCACACTCCATCCTTATCTGAGAGTGAGATATCACACCTCTGGGTGAGGTGCAATACGTCTGTAGCAACCGAGCCCTCGGTGCTACAGTTCCATTTATCTTCAGCCTAGGTGACGTATTGTGATACAGGGCCGTGATTTTGGCTATAAAAGGGTCCCCTAGACCCCTACCCCAAGCTTTTTAAGAGAATCATATATGGCGTGCCAGGAGACTCTATGGAATGCTTTCTCAGCATCCAACGAGAGTATCTACTTACAAATTTTTAACTGCATCTAGCCCAGGAAATACTTTGTGCCTAGTAGCAGTGTCTGCTAGTCAGCGGATTATCCCGGCTGTTAAGCAAGCTACACCACCTGTAGTTTGGACATTTAATTTTTTCAAAGGAAATGCTTCGGGACCACGGGATACTTAGTGAAGAGCATCAGGAGGCACCCCAAGGCATAGGGGCTGGGACTGGCACTAGGATGCCTTGCGGTGGACAGCCGAGCTCGATCCTTATAAAAGCTTTTTAACTGCAGCAGCTTTAGTGGACGCTACTGGAGCTGGAATTACGCGGCTGCTGGCATGAGACTTGCCCTCCAATAGATCCTTGTAAATGGATTTAAAGTGTATTCATTCAAATTAGAGGGACAATTTAAATTAAAAAGCTTAGAGCTGCCTCCACCACAGGGGGGCTCTCTCGACTCACCAGCGGACAGGCACCAGTATTGGGAGAGGGGGGCTGGCCGTCAGGGTTCACCGCGGCTCTGGCACAAACCCGGCGACACGGAGGTGGCACGGGCAGGAGCGGACTGGCCGTCTCGGCTTCTCACTTTTTGGATTTTAGAAGGGCATGACATGCCTATATCTGTGTCTCCCCCTCCTTTTACTCCTCCACCTCTTTTCTTTTCGCATGACTATATGTACTTGTCACTTTTCCATGTGTTAGTTGTGTCTTCTGAGCAGTTTGTCAGCTTTTGGACACCTTTGAAGGTGTTTTCTATGTGTTTCTATGTGTTTTTGTTTGCCTGCCATTGGTTTTAACGGTGTTCGAAGGTGTTCGACGAACAGTTCGACGAACAGTTCGGCGAACACACGGGTGTTCGACGAACCGAACCGAACTCGAACACTACGGGGGTGGCTCAACACTACTGTTGACCGGGATGTCATAACCCTGACAACGTTGGGTCACCATGGCAATGATCAGACTCTTGTGATGATGTCGTGGGGGCACCGAACGCAGGGGAGATGAAGCCCCCTCCCTCTCCCTGCCTTCTAAATGCTGTGATCGATATCGATTTCTGCATTTAGGGAATAAAACTGCCTGGAGCGGAGCAGGCACTGCTCCTGACAGTGAGAGCTGGGTGTCAGCTGTCAGATTTACTGAACATACGGCGGCGATCACTCATGCACAGCTCTTGCGCATGCAAAATCACCAGGATGTATCCATAAGTCCAAGGTCGGAAAATTCTTTCCAGCATGGACGTATGGATACGTCTAAGGTTGTGAAAGGGTTATACATAATTTTTCATCTTTTTATTGCACATGTTTCCATTTTTATGCAGGATGCAGCCAGGTCCTTAGTCTTGGTTGGGTGTTTGGGCAGTGCTGGGCAGCAACCTGAACTACTAGTGTGGGTGTCATCAATAGGCTGTAAGCCAGACACTGTGCATCACATGTACCTGTGTGCCTGGCGCCCTATGCAAGTCTCATCTGTGTGCATTTATAATACCAGGCAACAGCCCCCACCATGAATTGGTAGATGTGTGAGTGGTTGCTTCATCAGTATTTTGCACCTTTGCTGCCCCTACATTCATCATGGGGGTCTGCTGCTTCCTGCTAGTGCATTGGTAATCTGACCTGGTGTTGGTAAGGCTGTTTCTGCTTCCTGAGATGTCTTTTGAATCTATATTCTTCTGTGAACCATTTAATCATGTAACCATTTCAACACCGCTGTCAATCTTTGACAGCAGTGTTTCAATGCAACACAATTTTTTGCTGGCAACCACTAGCTCACATCAGATCCTAATCGTGTGGTGCTGATAAGTTACCATTGCAGCCGGAAACCTACAGAAGTCCCCATTGCTGTCATCTTAGTCTTTCTGTGAAGAACAGCTACCATTTAAGACCAGTATTGCATTATATAGTGTAAACAACCAAGTGTTTGCAGGTTCAAATCCACTAATGGGAGTCAAAAATATATACAGTATATACAAAAATTAAAATAATACAAAAATATAACAGTTTATAAGAAAAAAAATTTAATCATCCCCCTCTTTCACTCATTAAAAATAAAGAAATACAAAAATATACATATTAGACATTGCCACATTTGTAAAAGACAATCTATCAAGATTAAAAGAAAAACTATCCCAATCAGTAAAAGCTGTTATGAGAAAAAAAATCAGAATGGTAAAATTATGGGTTTTTTTTGTACTACTTCTTCCTACAAAAATGTTCAAGTAAATACTGATCAAAGCATTGTATGTATCCCAAATTGGTATCCATAAAACTGTCATGCAAAAATCAAGTCCTCATGCTGCTCAATCAAAAGTAAAAATAAAAATGTCACTGTCATATGACGAGAAAAGCCAAATTATTTTTTTACAAACTTTAATGAAGAAAATTTATGCAAATTCGGTACCACCAAAATTGTACTGACCGGGAGAATGATGATTCAGAGTCATTTTTACAATAGAATGAATGCCGTAAAAACAAAACCATGACATAATTGCATTTTTTCACAATTTCACCTCATTGGATTTTTTTTTACAATTTCTAGTAAATTGAATGTTAAAATGAATGATGTAATTCAAAACTAAAATTAATCTCGTTAAAAAACTAGCCCCTGTATGGATATATAAAAGTAAAAAGGTATGGCTCTTGAATGAAGGAGAGGAAAAATCAAAAGCACAAAAACGGAAAATCGCTTGATCTTTAAGGGGTTAATGCCATTTTACAAAACTATCAAATTCAGGGCATTGAAAATAGTTTTATAGCTCAGTAAAATAAGCACAAAAATATTGACAATCATAGTTCCATTATACACAAAGGTCTCCCATCTCAGTGAATGGCTACTTAAGAACATTTTTTATAATTAAATTTAATAATTTATACTACAGATTTGCAGATATTACTTTTTTTATCCCTTAAGAATTATTGCAAAGTTAAAAGCACCAATCACATCATGCCTGAGCAATTTCATAAAATAAAGATACAATATCATCTACAATGCTTTAAAATAGTTATGAGAACGAGAAGATGTAACTTACGCAGGCATTTTTTTTATTCCATACAGTTAAAGTACACATTTTTTAACAGTTAAAATTAATCATTTCTGCCTGTAAATAACTTTCTCTCCAGGGATGAACTAGAAACTTTGCCTGCAAATCAGAAATATAACAAAATATTGTATCATGAATAATTGATAACAAACTAATTTAAATGAGATGGAACTTTTGTTCACCAATCTGTGAAATAGAATAAAACTGACTAGTGTAAAATAATGTCTTTAATTAATATTGTATATTGAGATTAGAAAGCAAACATTATTTATGGTGAGCAAATATATTCGCCACATGCATTTTTAGGGGAATTATAAAAAATATATGTTACCAGAAAATATGTGTCTATAAAAATCCTTAATAATATGATATTAATAATGTGGAATGAATGAATTGTATACAGCAACTGAAGTAATACAAGTATAATTCTCACAGGATAAATTCAATAAAAATGTCTCAAATATACAAACTTTATTTTTCACTTTAAAAGGGAACAAGCGTAACAAATGTAATACTGGCTACATGGGTGCCATAACTATAATATGAATACAGCTTTGACTGTTTTTTTTTTCTGGGGAACTGGATGTAGACTAAGCCTTTAGTGTGGATTTTAATTGTGTCTCAAAGGAGTCCATGTCCACCACTATTGATAAAATGAGATAACATACTTGTCATACAATGTAGATACAATGTATTTCCTTTTTGTGCAAACGCAATACATTGCAGCTTGATATTCAGCACTATTCATATCATGAAAAATATGGAAAAATATTATTTTTATATTTACCAGAATCATGTTATTTTTATATACAGATATAGCCATTCTTAAAATAACATACAAGAAAGATATCATGGAGCTTAAACATAACTTAACACAGCAAAGCCACCTCTTTTTTCTTTGCCTGATAAAATAAAAACACCTCACACCTAAGTGATCCAAATGGGAATTTAGTGAGTCACAGCTTTATTTAGTACACAATTATACAACCAAGCAGTGACTCAACATACATCCTCGATGGAGTGATTGTGAATTATTCTATTTTATTCTACTATCTTAACCAATTAATATAATTACCGTATTTTTCGGACCATAAGACTCACTTTTTTCCTCCAAAATTTTGGAGGAAAATGGGGGGTGCGTCTTATGGTCCGAATGTTGGGGGGGGTGTATATTTATGTGTGGTGTGGGGGGAGCGGAATCGGTGGAGGAGCGGGGCACAGGAGGCAGCAGCCGCCCGCTGCAGCCCACACTGTCCCCGCTGCTAAAGAAAATGAATATTCACTGCTCCCCATGCCCATGGGGCGTGGGGAGCACTGAATAATCATGCTTCTTAATAGCGGTATACAGTGTAGCTGCGCTGCGGCTGCTGCTGCTGCCGGCTATCTCCTGTGCCCGCTGTTAAAGGCATGAATATTCAACCTCTCTCCACGCCTATGGGCATGGGGAGGGGGTGAATATTCATGCCCTTTAATGAGCGGGCACAGGAGATAGCCGGCAGCAGCAGCAGCCGCAGTGCGGCTATACTGTGTGCTAGCTATGAAGGAGAGTGAAGTCACTGCTCCCCGCGCGCACAGACCCGGCGTGGGGAGCAGTGACTTCCGGCAGCTGATCTCTCCTTTTGAGCCGTGCATGGTAGTGACGTCATGCGCGGCTCACATGGAGAGATCAGTTCAGGCAGACCAGACGCAGTGCTGGAGGAGAGAGAAGAAAGGTGAGTATGAGTGTTTATTTTTTTTTAATGTGCAGCCTGATGGGGATTAGGGGTGCCATGCATACCAGGACAGGGATTAGGGGTGCCATGCATACCTGGACAGGGATTAGGGGTGCCATGCATACCAGGACAGGGATTAGGGGTGCCATGCATACCAGGATAGGGATTAGGGGTGCCATGCATACCAGGACAGGGATGAGGGGTGTCATGCATACCAGGACAGGGATGAGCGGTGCCATGCATACCAGGACAGGGATGATGGGTGCCATGCATACCAGGACAGGGATGAGGGGTGCCATGCATACCAGGACAAGGATGATGGGTGCCATGCATATCAGGATAGGTATGAGGGGTGTCATGCATACCAGTATAAGGATGAGGGGTGCCATGTAAACCAGGACAGGGATGAGGGGTGCCATGCATACCAGGACAGGGATGATGGGTGCCATGCATACCAGGACAGGGATGAGGGGTGCCATGCATTCCAGGACAGGGAAGATGGGTGCCATGCATATCAGGATAGGTATGAGGGGAGCCATGCATACCAGGATAAGGATGAGGGGTGCCATGCATACCAGGACAGGGATGAGGGGTGCCATGCATACCAGGACAGGGATGATGGGTGCCATGCATACCAGGACAGGGATGAGGGGTGCCATGCATGCCAGGACAGGGATGAGGGGTGCCATGCATACCAGGACAGGGATGATGGGTGCCATGCATACCAGGACAGGGATGAGGGGTGCCATGCATACCAGGACAGGGATGATGGGTGCCATGCATATCAGGATAGGTATGAGAGGTGCCATGCATACCAGGATAAGGATGGGGGGTGCCATGCATACCAGGATGGAGGGATGCCCGGCATACCAGAATGGGAATAGGGACCACATATAAAAGGAAGGGGGCGGCATATATACCAGGATGGGGGATATTGTCAGAATTGGGGGACTTTACCTTATACCAGTGTCAGCAGAAGACCCCCTCCATCTTAAAAGTGTATCATGACCACATTTTTTGCTTAAATTTTTGTTTTTTTTATTTTCCTCCTCTAAAACCTAGGTACGTCTTATGGTCCGGTGCGTCTTATAGTCCGAAAAATACGGTAATAAAAGTTATATTTTATTCATTTACCCTTTTCCCCTACTTTCCTTTCCCTAATTATCTATAGGTTGGAGTAGTACTGGTAACAATTTCCAGTAACAGGCATGTCCCGATTCATGCTGCATGTGAGTGTTGAGTGGTCAAGTTCCTTTGCCCTAAGTAGCTCTCGTGGATCAGCACAGCTTTATTTCTGTAATACTTTATTCTGAAACTACTTCTGAAGAATTTCTTCTCCCATGTGCCCACACAGACTTTGATACTGAGGAGTGTGTGATTTTCATTTGGAGCTTTCCTCTGTATTTATATTCTGCATGATCTGTCTTATCTGCAGACTTGGAGGCTTTCTCCCTTCCCTTTCACTGTAACCTGCTATTTAAAACCTCCTCTACAACCCTGCTGCAATTTGTAATTCTGAGAGTGAGGAGGAGGGTGAAACAAAGAGGGTTTACTCTGCATGTAGCAGCGTGCTATCAGATCTGTATTAGAATCAGCAGGGCAAGAAACTATGTGAAGTAGTGTTGAGCGAACATGCTCGACACTGCTCGGTACTCGCCCGAGCATCACGCTACTCGGGATGTTCGGCGAGCACCGAGCATTTCCGGGTTACTCGGGCGGGAGCTCGGGTCTCCGCCCTGCATGTTTGGCGCTCTTTACAGAGCTAATGAGCATGCAGGGATTGCCAGCCAGTCACTGTAATGCCACAGCCATGTTGGTTGTGGGCATTACAGTGATTGGCTGGCCGCACAGCGTCACCTCGAGTATTTAAAACCGGGAGTCGCCATCTTGGACACAGTCGCTCCGGATCAGACAGTGTAGGGACAGCGCTGCTGATTTAGGGAGAGATATAAACAGCAAAATAGTTAGTGTAGGGTCTGTAAAGGCTGCCAGATCAAACAAACAGTCCTTCTCAGGACTAATATCCATCCCAGATATCAGGCAGGCAGGCTGTATAGGAGACGCAGTGGTTATACCAGCAAACGCTGCATTACAGTCCTGTGTGCTGCTCCTGTTGCTGAAATTGCTAGACTTAGCTCCAGGTCTCAGGGAACAGGAAAAATCATTTTTTTTTTATCTAAATCCTCTTTTTTTTTCCCTCCTTCACACTGTACAAATACCCGTCTTATAAACCTTTTGGTGTCGCCCCCCCCCCAAAAAAAGCTTGTCTCTGATTTGATTTTTCAGACACAAATATATCTGTTGAAAACAGTCAGGTGTAGGCTAGAGAAACAGAAGTGTTGTTTTGCACTTCCATGGTTCAAACCTCTGTATTATCCACTTTTGGGCCATTTGTATCTAAAAAAAAAAACAGTTTGAGTGTGTCGCTCACTGTTCAGCCGCAAATATATCTATTTAAAAAAGTCTGGTATACCCCAGTAAACAAAAACTGTGGTTTTGCCATCCCACGGTAAAAAATCTCTATTATTCAGGTTTTGGTATATTTTCCGTAAAGAAAAACAGTAGTGTCTCCTGACTGTCGTGACACAACAATATATCTGTTGAAAATAGTCAGGTATAGGCTAGAGAAACAGAAGTGTTGTTTTGCACTTCCACGGTTCAAACCTCTGCAATATCCACTTTTGGGCCATTTGTATCTAAAAAAAAAACAGTTTGAGTGTGTCGCTCACTGTTCAGCCGCAAATATATCTATTTAAAAAAGTCTGGTGTACCCCAGTAAACAATAACTGTGGTTTTGCCATCCCACGGTAAAAAATCTCTATTATTCAGGTTTTGGTATATTTTCCGTAAAGAAAAACAGTAGTGTCTCCTGACTGTTGTGACACAAAAATATATCTGTTGAAAATAGTCTGGTGTAGGCCCGACAAATCCCAGTGTGGTTTTGCAGTTCCATGGGTCAAATCTCTGTACTATCCAGTTTTGGGCCTTCGGTATCTAAAAAAACACAGTTTGAGTGTGTCGCTCACTGTTCAGCCGCAAATCTATATATTTAAAAAAGTCTGGTATACCCCAGTAAACAATAACTGTGGTTTTGCCATCCCACAGTAAAAAATCTCTATTACTCAGGTTTTAGTATGTTTTCCGTAAAGAAAAACAGTAGTGTCTCCTGACTGTTGTGACACAAAAATATATCTGTTGAAAATAGTCTGGTGTAGGCCCGACAAATCCCAGTGTGGTTTTGCAGTTCCACGGGTCAAATCTCTGTACTATCCAGTTTTGGGCCTTTGGTATCTAAAAAAACACAGTTTGAGTGTGTCGCTCACTGTTCAGCCGCAAATCTATATATTTAAAAAAGTTTGGTATACCCCAGTAAACAATAACTGTGGTTTTGCCATCCCACGGTAAAAAATCTCTATTATTCAGATTTTGGTATATTTTACGTAAAGAAAAACAGTAGTGTCTGCTGACTGTTGTGACACAAAAATATATCTGTTGAAAATAGTCAGGTGTAGGCTAGAGAAACAGAAGTGTTGTTTTGCACTTCCACGGTTCAAACCTCTGTAATATCCACTTTTGGGCCATTTGTATCTAAAAAAAAAACAGTTTGAGTGTGTCGCTCACTGTTCAGCCGCAAATATATCTATTTAAAAAAGTCTGGTACACCCCAGTAAACAATAACTGTGGTTTTGCCATCCCACGGTAAAAAATCTCTATTATTCAGGTTTTGGTATATTTTCCGTAAAGAAAAACAGTAGTGTCTCCTGACTGTTGTGACACAAAAATATATTTATTGAAAATAGTCAGGTGTAGGCTAGAGAAACAGAAGTGTTGTTTTGCACTTCCACGGTTCAAACCTCTGTAATATCCACTTTAGGGCCATTTGCATCTAAAAAAAAAACAGTTTGAGTGTGTCGCTCACTGTTCAGCCGCAAATATATCTATTTAAAAAAGTCTGGTATACCCCAGTAAACATTAACTGTGGTTTGGCCATCCCACGGTAAAAAATCTCTATTATTCAGGTTTTGGTATATTTTCTGTAAAGAAAAACAGTAGTGTCTCCTGACTGTTGTGACACAAAAATATATTTATTGAAAATAGTCAGGTGTAGGCTAGAGAAACAGAAGTGTTGTTTTGCACTTCCACGGTTCAAACCTCTGTAATATCCACTTTAGGGCCATTTGCATCTAAAAAAAAAACAGTTTGAGTGTGTCGCTCACTGTTCAGCCGCAAATATATCTATTTAAAAAAGTCTGGTGTACCCCAGTAAACATTAACTGTGGTTTGGCCATCCCACGGTAAAAAATCTCTATTATTCAGGTTTTGGTATATTTTCTGTAAAGAAAAACAGTAGTGTCTCCTGACTGTTGTGACACAAAAGTATATCTGTTGAAAATAGTCTGGTGTAGGCACGACAAATCCCAGTGTGGTTTTGCAGTTCCACGGGTCAAATATCTGTACTATCCAGTTTTGGGCCTTTGGTATCTAAAAAAACACAGTTTGAGTGTGTCGCTCACTGTTCAGCCGCAAATCTATATATTTAAAAAAGTCTGGTATACCCCAGTAAACAATAACTGTGGTTTTGCCATTCCACGGTAAAAAATCTCTATTATTCAGGTTTTGGTATATTTTCCGTTAAGAAAAACAGTAGTGTCTCCTGACTGTTGTGACACAAAAATATATCTGTTGAAAATAGTCTGGTGTAGGCTCGACAAATCCCAGTGTGGTTTTGCAGTTCCACGGGTCAAATCTCTGTACTATCCAGTTTTGGGCCTTTGGTATCTAAAAAAAAACAGTTTGAGTGTGTCGCTCACTGTTCAGCCGCAAATCTTTATATTTAAAAATGTCTGGTATACCCCAGTAAACAATAACTGTGGTTTTGCCATCCCACGGTAAAAAATCTCTATTATTCAGGTTTTGTTATTTTTTACGTAAAGAAAAACAGTACTAGTTTCTCCCTGATTGTTCAGATTGTTTAAAAGAGTCGGGTGTAGGCCAGAGAAATAGAACTGTGGTTTTCCTCTTCCACGGTACTAATCTACTTTTTATTACCCTTTTTCCCTTGATAGTGCAAGTGTAAGCTATTTTACTTACTTTACAATGGGCAAGGCGCGTGGCAAGGGACGTGGAAGTGGACGTTCTGGTGATGGTTCGTGCAGAGGACGGGGCCGAAGCCAAGGTGAAAATGTGCCACAACCAACAGCCACATCTTCTCGCTCCCACTTCTTGACCGAATTAGTAGGGAAGCACAGAACAACACCAGTATTGAGAACTGATCAGTGTGAACAGGTTATTAATTGGATAGCAGATAATACTTCCAGTAACCTGGGCACCACCACCTCCGGTATGTCTTCCACACGGTCAACCCTTAGTAGCCGTGAGTCTCAACCGCATACTCCTCCTCACCCTGATGCTCCTTCCTCCCACCATGCCGAGTGTCGTCAGACAGCAATTGATCCCACACTTGGACACTCTGAAGAGCTGTTCACTGGTCTATTTCCATATTTGTGCCCCTCGCCTGATACGCTTGAAGTGGTGCAAGAGGAGATCCCATGTAGCGATGCCCAGATATTTGAACAGCCACGGCCACAGGAAGTCGACGCTGGCAATTTGTCACAAGAGGTGGACGATGACGAGACACAAGTGCCAGGAAGTGAGGAGGAGCATCGTGGTGCGCAAGTGGAAGAGGAGGAGGTGGTGGATGATCTAGTAACTGACCCAACGTGGAAGGAGGACATGCAGAGTGAGGCCAGCAGCACACAGGGGGAGGGAGGCAGAGTACCCCAATAGGCAGGAAGAAGCAGTGTGGTGGCCGCAGACAGACGGCTGGCAACCGTTACCCGTAACACCAACACGAGGGACATTGCCGGTACAAGCGGTAGGTCTTCCAGAGTCTGGAATTCTTTTAAAGACTCTGCTGATAACCCCAAAAAGGCCATATGTTCCACCTGCCATGCCAGCATCAGCAGGGGTGACAAAACTACCAGCCTGACCACCACCAGCATGTTCAGGCACATGGCAGCAAAGCACCCGACTTTGTGGGGCGAAACCCAGGGTCCACGACCAGTGTCAGCGGGTGTCACCACTGCTTCTTCCACTGTTGTGCGTGCAATAGAACCCTCTGTTGTGTGTGCAAGGCAATCCCCTGTCCATACTGCATGTAAAGATGCCCCCTCCTCTCAGTCTTCACTTGTTATGGCAGTTTCTCAAGAAACAGCATCAACTACCACGTCCACGTCCCACCGCAGCGTTCAATTGTCCATATCCCAGACCTTTGAACGAAAGCGGAAATTCGCAGCTAACGCCCCACAGGCCACAGTCCTAAATTCGCACATTTCACGACTGCTTGCGTTGGAAATGCTGCCTTTTAGGCTGGTGGAGATGGAATCCTTCCGCAATCTTATGGCGGTGGCCGTCCCTCGGTACTCGGTCCCCAGCCGACACTATTATGCCCGGTGTGCCATCCCCGCACTACACAAGCACGTGTCCCAAAGCATCTGCCGTGCCCTCAACAACGCAATTACTGTGAGAGTCTACCTGACAACGGACACGTGGACAAGTGCTTGTGGCCAGGGACGGTACATCTCTCTGACGGCACACTGGGTAAACATAGTGGAAGCCGGGACCCAGTCGGACCTTGGGACGGAACACGTCCTCCCCACACCGAGGATTGCGGGCCCTATGTCAGTCATAGTTGCCCCCACAGTGTATAGCTCCTGCGCATCATCCTCCTCCTCCTCCTCCTCATGTTCAGCCTCCATCTCAGATATCACCACATCAGTTACAAGCTGGAAGCACTGCAGTACTGCCTCCGCCAAGCAGCAACAGGCTGTGCTGAAACTCATAAGCTTAGGTGATAAACCTCACACTGCTTGTGAGTTGTGGACAGCTGTGAAAGAGCAGGCAGATCTGTGGCTGAGACCTCTGAACCTACATCCCGGCATGGTCGTGTGTGACAATGGCCGTAACCTGGTGGCGGCTCTGAGGCGAATTGAGATCACACACGTACCATGCCTGGCTCATGTGATTAACCTCATGGTTCAGCGGTTTCTTAAATCGTACCCTGAGTTGCCAGATCTGCTCGTGAAAGTACGCCGCCTGTCAGCTCATTTTCGCAAGTCGGCTACAGCTTCCGCCGCCCTTGCTGTGTTGCAGCAGCGTTTGCAGCTTCCAGCACACCGACTGGTGTGTGATGTCCTCACACATTGGAACTCTACCCTCCACATGTTGCAAAGGATTTGTGAGCAGAAGAGAGCAGTTGTGGAGTACCAGATGCAACAAGGCCGTCGATATTCAGGTCAGACTCCACACATAAGACCTCAGGAGTGGACCTGGATGTCTGACATATGTTACATCCTGACAAACCTTGAGGAGGCCACCAAGATGGTGAGTGGCGATGACGCTATCATTAGTGTCAGCATCCCACTTGTCTGTCTTTTGCAACGCTCTCTGCAGAGAATTAAAGAGGAGGCATTGCAGCCAGAGTATGATGAGATGGATCAAGAAGCCATAGTGGGTGATTACACACAGCCCAGTCTCATCTCATCCCAACGTGCATTGGGGGACAATGAGGGAGAGGAGAAGGAGGAGGAGGAGGAAGAACAGGAGCTGCTATCATGCGCAGTAGACGTTAGTTCCTGTACAAGTGTCATACCGTTGGTTCAGCGTGGGTCTCCTGAGGACAGGGGGGAGGAGGAAGAGGAGGAGGAGAGCATGGTCAGTCGTCATCTTGGTGAGGACACGGAAATCTTGCCCGCTACCAGTCTGGCCCGCATGGTTGTCTTTATGTTACGCTACCTTAACCGTGACCCTCGCGTTGTCAAAATGTTGGGTGACAGTCATTACTGGTTGGTGACACTTTTAGACCCCCGCTACAAGGAGAACTTTCACTCTCTTATTCCTGAGGTGGAGAGGTCTACAAAAATGGGGCAGTACCAGAAGGCCCTTGCTGCAGAACTCTTAAAAAAATTCCCATCGGAACACACTAGCGGCAGAGGTCACAGTTCGATGCCCAACCAAGGCGTACAGGTGAGAGAGATGCAACTCCAATCCAGCAGAGGCAGGGGAACACTGTCAACGTTCTGGGACAGATTTCTGACACCCGCCCAGCTTACAGGCCCTGAGGCGTGGGGTACTCTCACAAGGAGTGGAAAGTTTCAAAAGATGCTGGGGGAGTACCTTGCCGACCATACCAGCATCCTCCGTAATTCCTCTGTGCCATTTAATTATTGGATATCCAAGCTGGACACGTGGAATGAACTCGCTCTGTACGCCATGGAGGTCCTGGCCTGCCCTGCCGCTAGCGTGTTATCATAGCGTGTTTTTAGTGCCGCTGGGGGAATTAAAACTGATAAGCGCACTCGCCTGTCAACTGACAATGCCAACAAGCTGACCCTTATCAAAATGAACAAGGGCTGGATTGGGCCAGACATCTCATCACCACCAAATGACAGCAGAGTAACATAAAGTCAAATCACTGTGTTATTTCGGGAGGTGTATTCACATGCACCGCTTCACACCCACACATGGGTATACGCTTCCTCATTTCGGCTGTTTTATGTTCTTCTCCTTATCCTCAGCCTCCACCACCACTATACCACCAGGGTGCCAGCATTGCAAGTTCCTCCGTCCTTATTTTTGTCAGCTTTTGCTTGGAAGGCATAAGCAAAGACTGTGGGAGACCCACTCCCCAATAACGGGACTTATGTTTGTAATATGCTGTACTGCATGGCTCTTGTAAGGGGCATTGCAAGTTGCTCTATCCTTATTTTCGGAAGCTTTTGCTTGGAAGGCATAAGCAAATCCTAGGGGAGACCCACTCCCCAATAATGGGACTCATGTTTGTAATATGCTGTACTGCATGGCTCTTGTAAGGGGCATTGCAAGCTGCTCCGTCCTAATTTTTGGAAGCTTTTGCTTGGAAGACATAAGCAAATCCTATGGGAGACCCACTCCCCAATAATGGGAGATATGTTTGCAATATGCTGTACTGCATGGCTCTTGTAAGGGGCATTGCAAGTTGCTCCGTCCTAATTTTTGGAAGCTTTTGCTTGGAAGGCATAAGCAAATCCTATGGGAGACCCACTCCCCAATAATGGGACTTATGTTTGTAATATGCTGTACTGCATGGCTCTTGTTAGGGGAATTGCAAGTTGCTCCGTCCTAATTTTTGGAAGCTTTTGGTTGGAAGGCATAAGCAAATCCTATGGGAGACCCACTCCCCAATAATGGGACTTATGTTTGTAATATGCTGTACTGCATGGTTCTTGTAAGGGGCATTGCAAGTTGCTCCATCCTAATTTTTGGAAGCTTTTGCTTGGAAGGCATAAGCAAATCCTATGGGAGACACACTCCCCAATAATGGGACTTATGTTTGTAATATGCTGTACTGCATGGCTCTTGTAAGGGGCATTGCAGTTCCTCATAATTTTTGGAAAGCCTTCCATTCACAGCTTATTCCAACAGTGCACAGGAGACCCAGTTGCTATAAATGGAAAAAAAGGTTTATTTAAGGCCCTCTGACCTCCATGTTATTTCCAAGGGGCTTTGGAGTGCCTCGAAATTTCTGGTAGGCATTGCACTCACTGTATGCCCTATAACTTTGTAGCCGAACCGCTCCTATTGTTACAGAAACATATCCTACAAGACATATCAGGTTGACTGGCCTGATATTGATGTGAATGGTCCCTGTTCCTCCTGCTCTTTCTCTTTTGCCACTACCTCATCCATCAATTATCACCTGAAGCTTTGTTTTAACGGGAGTGATAGAACTTGGATAGTAGCAGGAAAACATCCAGCAATCCTCGGAGGAGGTAGGATATGCGCCAAAACGCTGACCACCTCAGGCCTAGCCGCTACTACATACAGGCGCTTGCATTCCAACAAAACAAAGCAGATGCTAACTTCTATCATCCTCATCATGCTCCTCACCTTGGCACTCTCAACTCCCCTGATGGAGAAGCCAGGGCCCACCGGAGGAGTCTGGTTGTCTGGTGGGCTCGGCCAATGCCGCCCTAAAGCAGGCCAGGCTAAGAAAAGTGTGGGAAAGGTTACCGGGACAAATAGGGGTGGCTGGGGACCGAGTATGGACACCCGGCCGCCCCCTGGAGGCTGGGGAGCAAGCGGGGACATCCGGCCACCGGGCGGCTGGGGACTGAGTATGGATACCAGGCCGTCGACGCAGCCATGGCATGGTAGCCAGATTCCGCCTCCACATGCCAAAAAGGCCCAATTTAAAGTGCAAGCAAGCAAGCAGTATGGTATTGCAGCCTGGGGGTGGGTGGGTGGCAGGCTGCATACTTGCGCTTGCATAGCAAGGAATGGGAGAGGTACAATTGAACACTGCCCTGGGGCAAGGACTTGAATGGGGATAGTTGCAAGTCTGCAACGACAGGTGCAGGGTGGGAGGCATCTTCGCATGTACCATGAACAGGGGTTTGGCATGCACACACTACAGCGGAATAGGCTCTCCTTCCCACTAAATGCACTGGGGAGGGCACAGGTAATGTTTTGGTATACGCGCTTAATCTTATGTATAAGGCACGCCAGCACAAATAGGGGCGGCTGGGGACTGAGTATGGATACCTCGCTGCCGAAGCAGCCATGAGGTAGTGGCCAGCTTCGGCCTCCTCCAAACTAAAAGGCCCCATTTCAAGTGCAAGCTAGCAGTATGGCATTGCAGTCTGGGGGTGGGTGGGTGGCAGGCTGCACACTTACACTTGCATTAAAAGAAAACAAAGCAGATGCTAACTTATGTCATCATCATCATGCTCTTCACCTTGGCACTCTCAACTCCCCTGATGGAGATGCCAGGGCCCACCGGAGGAGTCTGGTTCTCTGGTGGGCTCGTCCAATGCTGCCCTAAAGCAGGCCGGGATAAGAAAAGTGTGTGGGGGGATGTTCCAAGGAGAAATAGGGGCAGCTGGGGACCGTTTATGGACACCCGGCTGCCCCCAGGCGGCTGGGAACCGTGTGTGGTCACCCGGCCGTGGGGCGGCTGGGGACCGAGCATGGACACCCGGCTGCCGGGCAGCTGGGGACTGAGTATGGATTCCAGGCCGCCAACGCAGCCATGAATTGGTGGCCAGATTCCGCCTCCACATGCCTAAAAGGCCCAATTTCAAGTGCAAGCAAGCAAGCAGTATAGTATTGCAGCCTGGGGATGGGTGGGTCGCAGGCTGCATACTTGCGCTTGTATTGCAAGGAATGGGGGAGGTACAATTGAACACTGCCCTGGGACTAGAACTTGCACGGTGATAGTTGCAAGTCTGCATCTTCTGATGCGGCAAGGATCACTTATGATGGTCACACTTTTAGACAGTGACCTGGGTGTCAGAGATGCTTCCAGGGGTCTTCCCCATGCTGTTCCCATGTCTTTTCAGCACTTTATGCATGTGTCACACAGCACATGGCCAGATAAGGTTGTAAAATGTTAAAATTACATTTCCCAGTGAATGCATTTGTCACAGTTGAAAGCAATACAAAAGTGCAAAAACGCATAAAAAATGCTACTTGTGAACATAGCCCAAGGAGTGGAGTAGTATTTTTGTTTTTGGTTATTTATTTTAACTTATACACAAGTCTTTACCCTGGAAAAGAAATTCCTTAACATATTTCACAGGAAAAAAGTTTCAGTTTTGTTTTTGAACGTTTTATTGTGAGACCGTAAAAGTGGCTTAATACCTCTGACCTCGTTGTTGACAGCAGTGACCTGGGGGTCAGAAATGCTTCCTGGGGTGGTCCCCATGCTGTCCCCATGTCATTTGAGCACTGTCACTATCGTTTTGGGCACTTGTTAGGCTTTTAAAAGACTGCCGGGGGTGCCACCGCAAAAATGCTCGGGTCTCCCATAGACTAACATTGGGCTCGTTGCTCGGGTCGAGCACCCGAGTATTACAGCGAGCTCGGCCCGAGCTTCGAGCACCTGAGCATTTTAGTGCTCGATCAACACTAATGTGAAGGCTTTACACAGACTACACCAACACAATTAAAGGACATTTTTATTGAAGGATATTTAGAAAACTGATTAATTTTAATTGAAGGCAAAAATGTTTATACCATTTAAACTGATTGATCATTTTATTTTAATTAACCTTCAGTGGTATAAACAAAGGCATCCCTATAGCAAAGATGAAAATGGACCCTCATTATGGTGCTGTGTTTTAACATACAGGAAATGCTATTTGTTTTGTTCTACACCCACTTTCAATGAACATTGGGTTAAAACACTACTCTTTTTTGCAAGCCATACAGTTCCCCCAAGCTCTCACACAGCTACACTGGTTGTCTTAATAGTACATACACTGGTATTAGTTTTCCAATTAAACATTGTACAGAGAAAAAAATTATTGAATGAAAGAACCAGAAAAGCTGAAAAAGCTATAAATCAGTTATTAGATCTTAGTGAATCGATCAAATTTGTGTTGAATTTTATTCAATACCAGATTCCATCAAAAAATGTCTGACAACATTTTACACTTTACAGAAGATTGTACCAGTTACAGATGGTTTACATGACCTCAGGTGCAACCGCATAGCCTTTCCCATAATGCCTTGTGACTACAGTATCTCATCACATGGTACACTGTAGCCAATTAGGAGGGATTATCATAGTCTGTATAAAAGCCAGGGCAGTGAATGCAGTAGTCATTTAAGGGTGATTTAGGATAATGAAAAAACAGCAGAGCTCACAGCTCAGAAAGAGAGATATAAAACGAAAGCCCTAAAACATTGCACAAATGCTCAAGACAGTAATGTGTTGTAGAACTTAATATAATGACTAAGAATGTGGAAGCTGCTGGTAGCAAAAAAATCCACTCCACCAGTAGAACCAGCCATCTGGGCAGTAGTACTACCAAATGCAGGTCACAGTTGGCATGCTTTGTCTCTGGCAGGTGTATTAGTGGGGAGGAAGTAGATAGTGTTATGGAATATGTGGCACATCAATTGTTTCAGTCACATCAGGATAATGTTAGTTCTGTCAATGACACTATCAGTTTGAGTCAGTGTTCTGCACAGAAAGGTCTGCCTGATCAAAATGACTATATGGGATGGATTAACTTTTACACCATTTTTTTAATTAAAAAAAAAACATGAAAAGTCTGTCAGTGCTTTGTGCTAATAGAGGAAAGCTCTCATCATAAAATTACATATTGTTTAAATCAGTTTTATTTTTAATTGTATATATATATTTATTTTTTCGCAATTTCTTTAAACAGATCACAATCTGTATTAAAAATAAAAATGTAAATCTTGCAATTTTCAAACTAACCACATTTTTTCATGTTCTAATTTCCTGTTTCAGCAAACAGCAGATGTATAAATCCTCAATGTTTAACCCTGACCGTATCTTTTGTATTGACGAGTCTAATTAGCCTGTGCAAAGGTCATTGTTGAGGGAGGGAAGACAGGGTCAGCTGTGATATTGACTTTTGTACTTGGTGGATTCTTTGTCATGAGCTGTGCATAAAGGTGTTACCTGTCATTGTAATCCTGTCTATGATAATATATAGCCTCACTGAATACCCTTCCTTAACCACTTCGCGCCAGAGCCTGTTTTTGCCTTCGTGACCAGGCCAATTTTTTCAATTCTGACCACTTTCAATTTATGAAGCAATTACTCTGGAACGCTTCATCGGATTCCCCTGATTCTGAGACTGTTTTTTCATGACATATTGTACTTCATGATAGTTGTAAAATTTCTTCGATATCACTTGCGTTTATTTGTGAAAAAATCAGAAATTTGGTGAAAATTTTGAAAATTTTGCAATTTTCAAACTTTGAATTTTCATGCCCTTAAATCAGAGAGATATGTCACACAAAATAGTTAATAAATAACATTTTCCACATGTCTACTTTACAACAGCACAATTTTGGAACCAAAATTTTTTTTTGTTAGGAAGCTATAAGGGTTAAAAGTTGACCAGCGATTTCTCATTTTTCCAACAAAATTTACAAAAACATTTTTTTAGGGACCACATCTTATTTGAAGTGACTTTGAGGGGCCTTTATGACAGAAAATACCAAAAAGTGACACCATTCTAAAAACTGCACCACTCAAGGTGCTCAAAACCACATTCAAAAAGTATATTAACCCTTCAGGTGTTTCACGGGAATTTTTGGAATGTGGAAGAAAGCAATGAACATTTAACTTTTTTTCACAAAAATGTTACTTTAGACCCAATTTTTTTTATTTTCACAAGGGTAACAGGAAAAAATGGAATACTCAATTTGTAGTGCAATTTCTCATGAGCGCGCTGATACCCCATATATGAGGGAAAACCACTGTTTGGGCACACTGCAGGGTTCGGAAGGTAAGGAGCGCCATTAGACTTTTTGAATGTAAAATTTGTTTGAATAATTAGCAGACGCCATGTTGCGTTTGGAGAGCTCCTGATTTGCCTAAACAGTGGAAACCTCCCACAAGTGACACCATTTTGGATACTAGACCCCTTAGGGAACTTATCTAGATGTGTGGTGAACACCTTGAACCCCAAGGTGCTTCACAGAAGATTATAATATTGAGCAGTAAAAATAAAATTTTCACATTTTTCCCACAAAAACGTTTTCATCCCTAATTTTGCATTATCATAAGGGTAATAGGATAAATTGCACCATGAAGTTTGTTGTGTAATTTCTCCTGAACACGCTGATACCCCATATGTGTAGGCAAAACACTGTTTGGGCGCACGGCAGGGTTTGGAAGGGAAGGAGCGCCATTTGACTTTTTGAATGTAAAATTTGCTTGAATAATTAGCGGACGCCATGTTGCATTTGGGGAGCCCCTGATGTGCCTAAACAGTGGAAACCCCCACAAGTGACACCATTTTGGAAACTAGAACCCTTAGGGAACTTATCTAGATGTGTGGTGAGCACCTTGCACGCCCAGGTGCTTCACAGAAGTTTATAATATTGAGCCATAAAAATAAAATTTTCACATTTTTCCCACAAAAAATGTTTTTCATTCCCTAATTTTGCATTATCATAAGGGTAATAGGAGAAATTGCACCATGAAATTTGCTATGCATGCAATTTCTCCTGAGTATGCCGATACCCCATATGTGGGGGAAAACCACTATTTGGGTACACTGCAGGGTTCGGAAGAGAAGGAGCGCCCATTTGACTTTTTGAATGTAAAATTTGTTTGAACAATTAGCGGATGCCATGTCGCATTTGGGGAGCCCCTAATGTGCCTAAACAGTGGAAACCCCCCACAAGTGACACCATTTTGGAAACTAGACCCCTTAGGCTGCGTGCCCACGATGCGTTTTTCATGCGTTTCCGCTGCGGAATTTCCGCAGTGGAAACGCATCAAAAAGGCTTGGTAATCCGCACCCCATGGTCCCCAATGGCATTCCGCAATGTCAATGCACATGCTGCGGATTTTTCCGCAGCATTTCTGCAGCGCTCATAAATCCGCAGCATGTTCATTAATTTTGCGGAAGCGCAGCGGAATTGCCGCCATTGACTTGCATTGAGACGCAAATAATCCGTGTCTATACATTTGTACACGCGGATTATATGTGTTTCAATGTGCGGATGGTACACAGTTCTGGAGGAGAGAAGACTCTCATCCAGACCTGGGTACCATTGTACCTGTAAAAAAAAGACTAAAATATTAAATAAAATTTATATTCACCTGTCCGGCGGCTTCTCTCTGCTTCCCGGCAGCGCTTATCTTCCAGGACCTGAGATGACGTCGCGGTCAGGTGACCGCAGGCTGTCTCGCGAGAGCCCGGCAACCAGGAAGAAGCCAGGATGAGCGCGACAGCACACGCGGCGGGGCATTGGAGGTAAGTATAGCTTTATTTTTTTATTTTTACGGTCACACTATATAAATCCATGACGTTTGCATGGATTTATACAGTGTGACGTAGTTGTCAAGCACTTTCCAAGTGATGCTATCGCCTGGAAAGTGCTTGTCAGTCCGCATGCATAAACACATGCGTTAACGCATGTGGATACGCATGTGAATCCGCATGTATTCTGCATGTATTCTGCAGGAAAAACGCATGTACAATCTGCATGCGTTCTTTCTGCCAGGGAGATGCAGAAATGCTGCAGAAATGTTCTGCTTCATTTCTGCATCGTGGGCACATAGCCTTAGGGAACTTATCTAGATGTGTGGTGAGCACTTTGCACCCCCAGGTGCTTCACAGAAGTTTATAATATTGAGCAGTCAAAATAAAATTTTCACATTTTTCCCACAAAAAATGTTTTTCATTCCCTAATTTTGCATTATCATAAGGATAACAGGAGAAATTGCACCATGAAATTTGTTGTGCAATTTCTTCTGAGTATGCCAATACCCCATTATGTGGGGGAAAACCACTGCTTTGGTGTACGGCAGGGTTCGGAAGAGAAAGGAGCATTATGTTGGCTGGGATAGATTGCAGAAACCATGTCACATTTGAAGAGTCGCTGACATGCCGAAACAGCAGAAACCCCCACAAGTGACCCCATTTTGTAAACTACACCTCTCAAGGAATTCATCTAGGGAAGTAGTGAGTATTTTTCAATTTTTCAATTTATATCATTGGGCAGTGAAGAAAACTTAATTATATTTTTACCACAAAAAAATGTTTTACCCTCAGATTTTACATTTTCACACAGGGCAATGGGTAAAAATGGTGCCGAAATGTGTCACACAATTTCTTCTAAAAGTGGCAATACCCCATATGTGGCTGTATCGTACCGCTTAGCCATATGGCGAGATCTGGGAGGGACGGAGCGCTATTTGACAATTGGAGAACAAATTATTGTAGAATAGGCATTTGGATTTGGGAGCACAAAATTTTCTGAATCTCTTTTGGGGGGCAAGGGCCATTTCACTTTTCCAGAGCCTTTCTGCTACCAGTAACTTGGAATATTTTTAACAGATGACGGACCTGAGTGGGGACTAGCTTTTTTTGAGGACTGAGTTGAAGCTTTTATTGGGAACATTTTATGTAACATTTATCCGGCGCTCTAGGCTGAGCACTTACATCGGGGTTTCCATCTAAATTTCCAAGTGATGTAATTCAGATGAAACCCCTGCAGGATCCATTCACTATAATGAGGCAGCAGAGTTACTCTGGACTCCGTCTGGCCTCTGTTTAGCGGTGTCCTTTTTTTTAAGAAGTGCACAAAACTGTGGCCAACTGCACTTTTATGCACGCCTAAAAAAACTGACACCGTGGCATCACAGGCCAGACGGCATCCACAGAGGCCTATATCTGCATCATTACAGGGAATCTTCCGTCATGGGTTCCGTCTGAATCACGTATTTCAGAGATTTACACGGAAACTCTGGTGTAAGTGCTCAGCGCAGAGCGCAGGATAAATGTGAGCAGAGCCTTACTGCGATCTTTGGGAGACATAATAAACAAATCAGTAGCAGGTGAAGAATTGGTTTTATTTTTTTTTTACTCCGTTCCTCGTGCGGTATAAGTGATGAGATTACTTTATTCTTCGGGTCGATGCGATTACTGAGATACCAGATTTATATCGTGTTTTTATGATTGACAGCTGTCACACACTAAGAGACGCTTTTTTTTGCAAAATCTAGTTTTTGCATCGTCATATTTTGAGAGCTATAATTTTTCCATATTTCAGCCGACAGAGTCATGTGACAGCGTGTTTTTTGCGGGACGAGTTTACATTTTTATTGGTACCATTTTTGGGTACGTGACATTTTTTAATTGCTTTCTATTCTGTTTTTTTTCGGAGGTAAAATTAACAAAAAACAACAATTCAGGAATTGTTTTTTGAGGTTTTTTTTATGCCGTTCTGTGTGTGGTAAAAGTGATAAGGCAGCATTATTCTTCGGGTCAGTACGTTTACAGTGATACTACATTTACTGTATTTTTTTTATGTTTTGGCGTTTTTACACAATAAAACAATTTTATAGAAAAAAGATTTTTTTTGCATCGCTTTATTCTGAGAGCTATAACTTTTTTATTTTTCGGCTGATGGAGCTGTATGGTGGCTTTTTTTTGCGGAACAAGATGACGTTTTCAGCGGTACCATTTCTATTTCCATTTTGCTTTTTGATCACATTTTTTCCTACTTTTTGTTTGGCGATATGATGAAAAAGCATAGTTTTTTGCTCCGTTTTTTATTTATTTTTATTACGGTGTGCACAGAAGGAATTAATTAGTGTGACAGTTTTATAGATTGGGTTGTTTCGGATGCGGCGATACCAAATATGTGTACTTTTTTTGCTTTTGCATAAATATACGGATTTATTGGTTTAATATTTTATTTATTTATTTTTATTTATTTTGTGATTTTTTTTTTAACAGTTTGAAAACATTTTTTTGACTTTTTTATTTTTAAACTTAGTACAGTGGGCAGTCCTGAACCGGTTAAAGGACAGTAAGTATAAGTCTTAAAAGAGCCCCAGTGGTCAGTGTGAAACTTTCAAGATAACTAATGTTTTTGTGTTTTTAAATACATGTAACACAAAAACCTGATTTAATCAATTTGTCAATTTTTCAAGATAGCTCAATTTTAAATGGGTTCTAAGTTACTACTGGGCTGCCAATTGTTTCTATGGGGGTATTTCCTGACAAGATTAAATGTAGAATGTTAGGAAATATAAAATAAAGTTGACAATTCTTTTTGGTTGAAAGGGATTGGATTCAGTCCTAGGATTCCACATATTTTATCACAGCCCTTTTAAGAGCAATTATAGGCTTTGCAGTCTTACAATTTGCAACTAATCATTTCATTGCAAAATTAATTTTTGGGAAAAATGTATTAACCTAGCTATTTCAAATTTCAAAAGAGTCAATCATCTCTAGTATTGATAAATCAATATAATGCTCATAAAAGTACATACATCTCCCTTGACTGTTTCTTGGCTTTTTTTATTATTTTTTTTATCAAAAATTTTGAATCACAGTCTTTAGAAGTAAAGGCATTTTCAATTTGAAAATTTGTGGCAGTTGCAACATTAAGATAGTGTATACAGGTTTCTATTAGCTTTGCACACACAAGCTCTCCCCATTCTTCAATATACTGCAAATGCATCAAAGCTTTAGTGAGTTTATTTGGGGTAATAGTTATAAATTTTCAGTTGGTATGGGGACTATATTTAGATTCGGCCACTCAAAGATATTCCAGATTTCATAGTCTAAAACATCCTAAAAAAATTTGTGCAAACTCCCAGTTGGCTTATCACAACTTTGCTCAATATTATAGGCTGCACACATTTCAATCGCAACCTAGCAGACGACATGAGATCATATTTTACCGTCAGGGATCTCTATAATTCTGTCTGAAAGCTACATTTTCACAGTTGATCCTATGTATCTTTGACTTTATTTTTGCAGTTATTCTACCCATTGTCGTAAGTCCTTTTGCATTGTTTTTCATGAATGTCATGTGTTTTGATACATTTATATCACCCTTCATTGGTAGATATCAGGGCATTATAACAACTGAAAATATACTAGTGGGACACAAAAACTACAAGAAGTCAAACAATGTGGACCACACTAGTTATTATAACAAGAGTAATTGAGTAGGTGCCAAAGGATGACACATAGACATGTCCACATATGAAGTGGAATTAACAAGCTATGTGCGTGCACAAAATAGGAAAACTAAGACATATATCTACAGTCATGATTTATACAATAAAAAATTTGCTATTATATTGGGTATAACTGGTTTAATGAAAAAAAAATTAACCGATAATTAAAATGTAAGCAGCTCAAATGTATGTATCTTTAGTGGTTGAGAGTTCTCATTGAGGTGATTCTACTAGGATACTGTATGCATATATAGTAGATATTATTTGATCATTTTGTCACAATTTCTGGAGGATATGAAAACCATTTCAAGCGATCTGTATTAGAAGTATTATGAAAACCTTTGTGATACATTCTACATGCATGAGCAAAGTGTATCTGATTAAACCATATGTTTCTTGAATAATGCAAAAGAAATGCTAAGTGTTTCATATATATTTCTACAATGATAAAATCTGCTCTTTCTAACTTCAGTTACATTTTCACTCTGGAGTCAAGTTATATCCATAACATGTACAGTATTTGGATTGGTTCCCATATCTAAATTACTATTAAAATTGGCTGCAAACCAGAATCTTGAATAAGCGAGAAATAATTCAAAATATATCCATTCTGAATATGAAAATCCAAGATAAACACGACTGTTATTTTAAAGAGTACAATTGTTAAGCTGATTAACCTGTTCTCATAATTACATATTCTTTAGAATTATGTGACTTTCTACACAGATTTCTTGTTCAATGTGATTTATGTCTCTAAGACTGTAAAAGGGGTCTGGCTGAATAACCTGATGCAAAACAGGAGTGCAATTATCAATGAAAAAATAGCATGACTCAGGAACAATGAGACCTGTTTAGTAATTTTATTGAGTCCTTATAGGTGTTTGATTGTGAAACATTATTTCATACTTCCTGAAATTGTACATTTTAACTCTGCCAAGGAATTCCCCCAATAGAAAGCATAGCTTGCTTTATCTATGATAATAGAGACTGAAATGGGGGGGGGGTTGTATTAATGCATCGTTGCCTCTCTATTGTCTTATATAAAGGAAGATCTGCTCATCTTTATTAAATCTAAAAAAATATCAAAACTCTGCCGTAACACTGCACACATAGTAAGAAAGGTTAAAAATTTTGTTGTCATGGCTCAACCCTGGCGCTCTATCCGGTGACCTCTGGTAGTGTGGTCGGTTTCTCTCTCTGTTGGACGATCTATTGTCTCTGTCCAACTACTGATAATGCTCTTGTCTTTGCTGTGTTGCTTCTATGCAGGTGTTTTCACTTCCTGGTTTGGCTTCTCCTATCATATCTTGGGAGGGACTACTTATATTCACCATGTACATGCAGTGTTTAATGGCTATATTCCAAGTTAGATGGATGTTTGGTGTCCCAGCTCCCAGTCAAAAATTATCTTGCTCATTTCTCTATTTCTTCTCCTGCAGTTTGTTTGCATGTACTCAGTACTGTCCCAGTACTCTTACATTTAGGGTCTGGGGGTTTGCACGTATACTAAAGGTCTTTTTGGTTTACTTTATTTTTCTTCCATCTTTCATGTATGGCTGTGTGAACATGTCCTTAGCCCTGTGTCCCACCCTTTGTCTGTGTGCACTACATTCTGTTGTGGCTGTTGTGGGTTAAATTCTGTGTGTAGTTGAGGGAACAGTAAAGGACATTCAGGGTCAGCTGACATTGAGTGGGGGCACCATTGTGTAATTTAAGGGTGCCAACCTTCGTGGTCAGCCAGGGACAAATCAAGGGCAAGTTATGGATTTGCTTAGTCTGTATAGGAACCTGTGGTGTGTAGGTTTAACATCTGCTTTGGTTTGTTCATCCCCGTGGGAGTGTTAGTACTCAGACATAACAGTTGTCTGCTACTTTAACATTAATGGTCTATCCTTAGGATAGGCCATCAATGTCCGATTAGTGGGGTTACAAATCCCAGCAACCCTGCCAATCAGGGTTGGTGGTGTCTGAAACTGCTCAGTTTAAGTTACGGACTTGCACAGTGTAGGTCTGTCAACTCAATAGTGGCCGTGGCTGGGTACTGAACATCCGCCTCCTATACAAGTGCCATGGCCACTATTCCATTGACAGAGCTGCGCTGTGCAGCTCCTTACCTGAGCAGTTGCGTCCGACACAGCTGATTGGCGGGGGCGCTGGGTGTCACACCCGACCAATCAGACATTGATGATCTATCCTAAGGATAGGCCATCAATGTTTAAGTTGTGGACAACCTCTTAAAATCCCCACCACACCTCAGTATCTAACTTTAATTGGCCTTCAAACTGACCATTATCCATAAAAGAACGTTATAGAACGTTATTATTTAGTGTTCTTAGTAAATGTGCGTTTGTAGATAAACTGATGATAGAGAGACAGAGATAGATAGACAGGCAGACAGATCAGTGTCTCCAGTGGTATCACACCACACTTTTACATAAAAATTATGCTACCACACAAACTACATTTATATATTATCATGTGTACAAGCTGTGCTTATATCATTGACTTACAAGAGGTGATTCATTTTTAACCATTCACTTTCACTGTTATATAGGATATATCTGGTATTGTTAAGACACAATATCATATTGATTTTCTCTAGGTAGAAATACAATTACAGAAAAACCATTGTGCATAATTTAGAAATCTGCTGAGACTGCATTTTGCCTTCTTTTTATAGTAATGGTTAATATTAATTTATCATAAGTGACAAATATTATACACTACAACCAAAAATGATGAATGGATAAATAAAAGGGCACTATGAGATAGCTTTTCCAGGACTGGATTCTTAGCCTGGAGCCTATCACTTGCTTTGAAAATCTTTTACATTGCTATATCTTTTATATATTTGTATAGTTGACATTTTGAACATAAAGCTAGATTGATATCCTTTTTTTTTTATCAAAATCCATATCATCACGATATTAACCCAGCATAAAATAATATTGCCAGATGACATGTGACTTAATAGCTATTACTTTTACATCGTATGGCCTGGGAAAAATATCTGAGCTACAGTATGCGGGATATTGACATGAGGAATTCTCAGAGGGTTAGATTAATATAGAAAATGATTTATTATCCCACTTAAAAATTCAAGTGGCTTTTGCTATCACATTTCCCAATATTACTTTATATGATTTAGAGCTATGTTATGAATATGCACATTGGGACCCTAGTTAAAACAAGAATTAATTGCATACTAAGAAAGTGTTAGCAGAATTGTGGCTTGGTTAAATTCCATACACAATAGTCTATTGCATATTTGTATATGTGTGGTAAAAGCCATGCCTGAGGGAAGAGGAATAATAAAGCACAACATACAATATATTCATGTATCTTTTGTGATATTGAAGATGTAGTAATAAGAACACACGTAGAGAAGTTGATGTATTTTATATTCCAATAATGGTAGGAAATAGCCCAAAATGTTAGAATTGATATTACACTGTATTGGAGATGTAATTCACATGTGCTGTTTACACTAAGTTTTTATAAGTACCAATTTAGGAAAAATACTAGACAGTATCAAGTACATCAAAATTCATGTTTATATTGAAACATGAAAATCTTAACACCTTTTTTACATATGACGCAAACTTACATCATATGTCTTATCCCTTCCTTTGATGCAGGCTCGCTGATTAAATCAGGCATCATGTGTCTCTAACAGCAGTGGATGGAGTGGAGCTCCACCCGTGGCTCTTAACCATTTAAATCCCACTGTCAATCTGCAACATTTCTAAGGAGAAACATTTCTCCTTGCAGAGAGCGACATGTTTAGCATGTCACGGTGAGGAGACTTTTAAAGCCGCAATGCTCCTCGGGAAAATATGCAAATTGTCTCTTCAGAGAGGAAGAGGACCAGAACTCTGGGGCCACCTACAGGAAGTAGCAAACCTAAAAGTTAATAGTGACCCTTTAACGAGCCTTATCACATAACTTAGGATATAAGACAGAACCAGAAACTCAATTTGCAGACACTGTGTTTTGGGGTACTTCCCCTCATCAGTGCAAAGTGTGAGTTCTGGTTTGGCTGGGTGAGAGGCGTCAGACCGTATCTAAGGGTTAACATTTCTTCTTGCAAAGAGCGACATGTTAAGCATGTCACAGTGTGGAGACTTTTAAAGCCACAATGCTCCTCTGGGAAGTTCGGGGTCAGGTACCTGAGATCAGAGAGCGTCAACAGCAAAAGAGATAATACAGGAATAGTCATGACAAATCTTAGGTCCGGCAACAAGATCAGGGAATCAGACACAGAGCAAAGCACACACCAAATAAAGCAAAGCTACAGATGACAATGGTCTGCTCATAGTTATTCAGCTAAATAGCTAGCAAATAATTAAGGAATGGAGGCACCTGGAGGAACATCCACAATCTAGACCAGATTGAGCAGCAGGGCTATCAATCAAAATGCTTAAAGCTCAGCACATCCCAGCATCAGATTGGATGACTGGGCTGTCACTCACAATACTGACAGTCCAACACACTCCAGATCCCATAAGGCGGCTGAGCAGTCATTCACAGCGTCCCTAGGCCACAGTGAATGATGAAACCGTGAAATCCCCTTAATAAAGATTCATACATGTTTCTGTATCATCTAGCATTTTTTCAATATTGGTGCTGATTAACCATGTTCATCAGGGTTGCTTCTGTTATTTCATTTTTATTGTGAGAAGTTGTGCCATTTCCACTCTATCTACTGAATCTACAGTAATATTAAGGTCATATGCTTCCTGTTCTGTACAGATCACTTTTCATTAGTCATCTCATTATAATGACAGACAGCATAACTATGGCAGACAATGCTTCTGTATACAGCAGATAAGATCCACCATTGATTTGACCATTATAAAGCGCACAGAGCATACCTGTAAAACTCTCTCATAGACATTAATATGTCATCATCTCTCCTTTGCTTCTATGTAGCTTCAATAACGCATGTCTCACATTATATTAATATAAGGTCAGGCAAGATGGCTCTCACATAATTGTGTATGGAAATAGAATAAAAATGTACAATCTGCAAACATGGTAATAGTTATTTATTTTACTCCCTTATATAGCGCCATCATATTTCACAGCACTTTACAGCCTTTGTGCAAATCGCTGAGAACAGATATAGGTGACACATTCACTTAAAAAAATAGTTTATTATCAGTTTTTTTCAAGCCAACATTAGTCTGATCCTCAAAGGGTTTAAATCACTGCAATACATATTAACTGCTCTGATACACAAAAAAACGGCAAAACAAGATTTGCAAAAAACTTTATTATTTATATTATTTATTCAACCAATGCTTTGTGCGACATTTTGGCTCCTTTATGTGGCTGGATGGCTGGCTATTAGCTGCACTGGTTATATGTTTGATTTTAAATAGCTTGATAAAAATTAAGTAGTGAGACTGGGATGTTTGCTATGCTAATTGCTTTTATTCCTATACGTAATATTGTAATTTCATTAATTGTGAATAATACATTCCCTTGGTTGTAGAAAAAGTTATTCCGTATTCATTCATTTAGTGACATTTAAATTTAGTTGCTGCAGCTCGCTCTCGATGCATAATGACTCAATTAATCTAGTTCAATTTACCAAAGCAGAATGAAAGTGATTTGTTCTGATCTATTGATTCAATATGAACTGTGCCCGGCCACCAATTGTAGTAACTGCATTCAGATTGCAAGCAATGGGCAGCAAAGGTCCTTTTTGCATAGATAAAGAAGACAGAAAATTGGTGGACAACAAAGTCAATAGGGCAGCATTATGGCTCAGTCGTTAGCAGTGTTGCTTTGTAGCGCTGGGGTCCTGGGTTCAAATCCCCCCAAGGACAACATCTGCAAAAAGTTTGAATGTTCTGTGTGGGTTTCCTCTGGGTACTCCAGTTTCTTCGCACACACCAAAGATATACTGATAGGGTATTTAGATTATGAGCCCTAAAGAGGACAGTGATGATAATGTCTGTAAAGGTCTGCGGAATATGATGGTCCTATATAAGCAATGCATAATAATAAAATAATGATTATTTATTTATTTTATTAAAGGGAATCCGTCAGTAGGATCAACCCTCCTAAGACATGTATATGGGCATGCAGGTCATAGGAAGCTAATAAAATGATCAGACTGAGTTTAAGAACGCAGTGGTCATTCGAAACGCGCCTGGTTTCACCTCCTTGCACCCCTTATCCCCAATCATGCCTATGCCTAGGAATATTTTAATGTTGCCATATCTATTTTAATCATGAAATAAAGGATTGATTTTATAGATTGAAGCTGGACTCGCTTCCTAAGGGTGTACTGTGTATTACTATTGCAATCATGAGATTGTATGTTAACCAGGACAAATTTTACAAGTGTCACTTTTATGTGGTAATAACTTTGGAATGCTTCAACAGATCCCACTGATTCTGAGATAGTTTTTTTGTGACATGTAATACTTCATGATAGTGGTTAAAATTGTTTGCTCTAACTTGCGTTTATTTGTGAAAATATTGGAAATTTGGCAGAAATTTAGAAAATGTAGCAATTTTCAAACTTTCAGTTTTTATATCCTTAAACCAGTTAGTCATGCTTTACAAAATAATTTATAGATAACATTGTCCATATGTCTTCTTTACATCTACATAATTTTTGAAACAATTATTTTTTTTGTTAGAAGGGTTAAAAGTTAAGCAGCATTTTCTCATTTTTCCAACAAAATTTACAAAACCCTTTTTTTAGGGACCACATCACATTTGAAGAGACATTGGGGCACCTATGTGACAGAAAATACCCAAAAGTGACACAATTTTATAAAACTGCACCCTTCAAACTGCTCAAAACCACATCAAAGACGTCTATTACCCTTTCAAGTGCTTCACAGGAATTAATGCAACAAAGAAGGAAAATATTAACATTTTACTTTTTTCCACAAAAAATTTACTTTAGCCCCAAATTTTTTATTTTCAAATTGGAAGCTAGACTCCTCAAGGAATGCATATAAGTGTGTAGTGACCACCTTGAACCCCCAGGTTCTTCACAGAAGTTTATAATGTAGAGCCATGAAAATAAAAAATCTAATTTTTTTTCCCACAAAAATGTTCTTTTCTCCCCAAATTTTTTCTTTTCACAAGGATAGCAAGAGAAAATGGACCCAAAAATTTGTTGTGCAATTTCTCCTGAGTACACCGATACCCCATATGTGGTCGAAAACTACTTTTGAGGCACAGTGCAAAGCCCACAAGGGAAGAAGAACCATATTGGAGTTCAGATTTTGCTGGAATGGATTCAGGGTGCCATGTCACATTGGCCAAGCCACTGAGATGCCAGAACAGCAGAAACCCCCCATCAGTGACATCATTTTACAAACTAAACTTCTGAATTAATTAATCTAAGGGTGCAGTGAACATGGTGACACTACATTTATACCATTGGGCAGTAAAGAAAGAGTAATTACATTTTTACCGCTAAAATGTTGCTTTAGCCCTACATTTATCATTTTTTTAAGGGCTAATAGGAAAAAATAGACCTCTCAGTTTGTTGTGAAATTTCTCCTGAGTGTGAAATTTCTCCTGAGTGCAATTTCTCCTACATGTAATTGGGAGATACTTTTCAGGCACAGTGCAAGGCTAAGAAGGGAAGGAGCGTCATATTATAGTGCAGTTACTCTTATGGTTTCCGGGTGCCATGACCCCCTAGGAGAGACCCTGAGGTGTCATAACAGCAGAACCCCCCCCATAAGTAACCCCATTTTACAAACTACACATCTCAATGAATTCATCTAGGGGTGCAATGATCATATTGACACAACGGGTGTGTCACAGAGTTTTATACCATTGAGTAAGAAAAAATAATTACATTTTTACCACCAAAATTTTGTTTTAGCCTTAGATTTTACATTTTAATACAGGGAAATGGATAAAAATGGCACCACAATTTGTCACACAATTTTTGCTGAACATAGACATACCCCATATGTGGCTGAACAGTACTGCTTAGCCACACAGCAAAACTCAGGATGGACAAAGCGCTATTTGCCTCCTGGAGCGCTATTTTCCTCCTGAAGTGCAGAATTTCCTAGAATAGTTTGACTCCATAGACGCCATATACAGAGCCCCTAAGTGCTACAATAGCAGCATCCCCACTTTAGTGACCTCATTTTGGAAATTATACTCCTTTGAGAATTTATCTACAGGTGTATGATGATTTGACTCCATGGGTGTTTTCCAGAAACAAGCAGCAGTTTATGCTGCTGAGTGAAAATTGCAAATCTGCTATTATAGTGCTGATACATTGTAGTGCCCATCTCGTGCTTCTGGAGACAAGTACCCGTAAATTAGGGGGGCTCTCATTGCTACCGAAATACCAAACATGTGGATGCTAAATGTGGCTTAGGCACACTGTGATGCTCAGGAGGGAGGGGGCATTTGGATTTGGGAGCGCAAAATTTGCAGAATTTCTTTTGGGGGTGAGGAGCCATAGCCCTTTTCCAGAGCCTTTGTGCTACCACTAATGTGGAAGCCCCCTGTATTTCTATTAACAGATGATGGACCTGAGTGGGAAGTTCCTTTTTTTTGTGAATTGAGTTGAAAATTTTGTTGGGAACATTTTACATAACATTTGGGATCACATTTATCCTGTACCTTACGCTGAGCACTTACATCAGGGTTTCCATCTAAATCTCCGAATGACGTGATTCATATGAAACACCATATGGATCCATTCACTATAATGAGGCAGCAGAGTTACTCTGGACTCCATATGGCCTCTGTTCAGTGATGTCCTTCTTTTCAGAAGTGCAGAAAACTGTGGCGGACCGCACTTTTATGCACGCCTAAATGACAGACCCTGCCAGATCATAGACCAGAAGGTGTCTATAGTGCCTCTATCTATCTCATTATAGGGAACTTTCCGTCAGGGGTTCCATCTGAATCACGTATTCCAGAGATTTACATGTAAACCCTAGTGTAAGTGCTCAGAATAATATCATTTTTTACCAATTAAAAAATATTTTAATAAAAAAAAACATAAACATAGCTAAAAAAGTTTCATATTTTGTATCGCTGCATCCCAAAATTACATTTACTATTAACACTTTATCATTATGTATCAGACTCCCTGAACAATGCAAAAAAATATATATTTTATAAATATATAGCTTTAAAAAGTGATTTTCTTGTGCAAATGTTGGATACCATGGTATTGTACTGACCTATGTTAAAAAACTATATCATTATTTATCCCACATTGTGCAAGCCATAAGAAAAAAATAAAAATACAATACTAGAATTTCTGGATTTTGCTTATCCAGCCCCCAAGATCTCAATCTGTGCCTGCGCCACAGTTAGTTTCCCGAAGCCCACCGCAGGCAAATCATTGGGAAAGGGGACTTTGCTCACCGGTGCCGACATCTTATGAGAACCCAGGGCCCGCAACATTGCTCCACTCCTGCCGTCGCCGGCCTCCTGAAGCAGCGACTCTGCCTCCTGTGACCCCACTCTACCACCGCTGCCCTCCTGGTATGCTACTGTTAAAATGGACTATAAGACGCACCACCATTTCATGAAAAAAATTTTTTTTCTTATTTTCCACCCCAAAATTTGGGGAGTGTCTTATGGTCAAAATACGGTGTGCATGTGTATATAACAAATGTATATCTACATACATATAAAAATAATCTTTTTGTTTCTATGGATCTCTCCTTTAAGCCTCATTCAAGTCTGTGTTTGAACACATACGTGAAAAAATTGTACCGGTGTCATCAGTGTTTCGGACCATCATGTCATCTGTGTGTCCGTTTTTACAATCAGTGTGTCATCAGTGCTTTTCATGGATGGATAAATAAATACATTTCAATGCTTCTCCAATACTTTGCAATGTTAAAAACCAACAGCACACAGATGGCACACCGATGGCTCACAGATGTCATCCATGTTTTGTACATGATTTTCACCGACCCATAGGCTTGCATTGCCACTTTTCATCTATGATACTAGAGAAAAACAGACATGTCTCCTTGAGTTTTGCATGGATACACGGTCCATAAAAAAACATGAACATGTGAATAGCATCATATATTATAATAGGTACATGTTGTATCCATGAAAAAAAGTGATAGAACACGTATGTCTAAATGAGACCTTAGACTGTGTTCCCACGTAGTGTAAATGCTGTGGTTTTTTCCTGTAGTTTTTTGTAATTTTTATTTTATGCAGATAATTTGCTACGTTCAAGCAAAGGGGATGTGATTTTATGAATATAGTTTCCCACTGTGTATCTAAAAACACTATTAAATTATGTGTTTTTTGTGCATTTTTTGGAATAGGCTTCTTGGAGGAGCATGTAAAAAATGCATTTAAAAAATACATGCAAAAAAACACAGTTGTGTGATTAAAGGGGTTTTCCGGTACTTTTTTTAAGTTGCCCAATGTATTCAGCATGTGGCCATAAGTATCTCTGTAAATACCTTGTGTTGCAGATAATGCCTGTGAGCGGCGCTATCACTGGCCACTCACAGGCATCACGTGACCCCCGGCTGCAGCCGGCACTGACATCCGCTGACATCACAACAAGTCCAGGCTGCAGCCAAGTGTCCCTCTTCCGTGTTCCACTGATGGCTGCTGGGTGTGATGCGGGAAATAACCCCGCTCACAACCCAGCAGCCACCGCGTGGACCCCAGCGCTGAGTCACGCCTCACTTGTCGTGACGTCAGCATGGTGTCATGTGATGCCTGTGAGCGGCCACAGATAGCGCCGCTCACAGGCATTATTAGCAACACAAGGTATTTACAAATATACTTATGCCCACATGCTGAATACACTGGGCAATTTAAAAAAAAGTACCGGACACCTTCTTTAACTGCAAAACCAAAGCTTTTATGTACTAAAATAGAACATCATTAAATCAACGCAAAAACTCACCAAATAAAGGGCAAAATGAATTTAAAAAAATGCAGCAAAAACGCTATATTAGGCCACATTCACATGTTCAGTATTTGGTTAGTATTTTACATCAGTATTTGTCAGCCAAAATCAGGAGTAGAACAATCAGAAGAAAAGTATGTGGGAGATCAGGTTCCATTTTGTCTTCTCAGTTCCAATATATGCTCTAAATCTAACAACCAGCACTTTTACACAGAAATTACCCTCTACACCTTCCAAGTCCCTGAGAAACTGGATGAAACTGAATCAAACCAAGACACCTAGACCAGGGGTGGATATACCGCCGATGTAGCAAGTGCAGCTGCACCAGGGCCTGGAGGTGGAGAAAGGCCCTTGCAGGGCAATTAATAATGAGAACAATTTGGCCAGATGCTCCAAGGGACCGATGGCCAGATTGCCCTCATCATAGGCGGCGGGCAGGGATCGTCCCTCCGGCTCTGCTGCTGCAGTGGAGCCACAGGAACTCATCCTTAGCTCCCTGCCTGGCACTTTCTCTGTGACACAGGCATCCGTGTCATCACTCTCCATGTGCCTGTGTCATTCAAAGTTCCCGGCGAAGAGAAGCAAGCAATGCTGCACCGGGGAACGTGCAGAGAAGTGAGTGAGTGAATGAATGTTTGTGTGTGGGTTTTTGATTTTTTTACAATACACTGGGGGAGCAATAAACTGGAGACTGGAGACAATACACTGCGGGAGCAATACAATGGAGACTGGAGGTAATGCCCTGGGAGAGCAATAAACTGGGGGGGGACTGGAGGCAATACATTGGGGGAGCAAAAAACTGGAGACTGGAGGCAATATGCTGGGGGAGCAAAAAAACTGGAGACTGGAGGCAATACACTGGGGGAGCAATAAACTGGAGACTGGAGACAATACTTTGGGGGAGCAATAAACTGGAGACTGGAGGCAATATGCTGGGGGAGCAAAAAAACTGGAGACTGGAGGCAATACCCTGGGAGAGCAATAAACTGGGGGGGACTGAAGGCAATACACTGGGGAAGCAATAAACTGGAGACTGGAGGCAATACATGGGGGGAGCAATAAACTGGAGACTGGAGGCAATATTGCTGGGGGAGCAAAAAAACTGAAGACTGGAGGCAATGCACTGGGGGAGCAATAAACTGGAGACGGGAGGCAATATGCTGGGGGAGCAATAAACTGGAGACTGGAGAGAATACATTGGGGGAGCAATAAAGCGGGGACTTAAGGCAATACATTATGGGAAGCAAAAAAACTGGGGGAGCAAAAAAACTGAAGACTGGAGGCAATGCACTGGGGGAGCAATAAACTGGAGACGGGAGGCAATATGCTGGGGGAGCAATAAACTGGAGACTGGAGAGAATACATTGGGGGAGCAATAAAGCGGGGACTTAAGGCAATACATTATGGGAACAATAAACTAAGGGATAAAAATAAAAATTGAGATTTTAGTCGGACAACCCCTTTAAGGGGTTAAAGTCCTATATGACATCTACATTTGGAAGAATGTAAAGAATGTGCTAAATGATAGACATAGAAATATTACATTTTGAATTTAAGTATGCCCCTTATATTGGAGTTTAAAAAATACACTGGCTTAGTTTGTCGCCTATGACAATGTTGACAAACACTGTAATTGTATGTATATTTCCAATCTAGAAAAGATGCTTTGAGCAATACAAAAAAGGTGTAAAAGAAAACAGCAGGAAGTTGACTTTAGTTCTTTTCAATATCATTTTGACAGTTGTCAGCAAAGTTCAGAACACATTCTCCATTCCCCCATACTGTTACTTGTAGGATTTTCCTACCACTAGGGGTTTTGATTAGTACATGTTGGTTCGTACATGGTTCCCATGCAGTTCAAAAGGCATGCACTAGGTCAGACCCCTAGTGAGAGCAGTGAACTATGAGGGAGAAATCTGGAGGAAGGTGCTTAATACTAAAGAAAGTGAACACTGAGAGGGTAGAAGGTCAGGATCCAATGTCCTGCTGCTTTCTTTCAAATTTAATGTAGCTAGAACTTTAAGTTCAATTTCAATAAATCGTAAAAAACTCTGAAAGATTATTTTTCTTCAAATCTCACACTTCAAAATGGAAATATTTAATTGCAAAAACTCTACAGTACAGTGCAATTTGATTAATGTCAAGTATGTAAACTCTTGACCTAATCCTTTCTCTTACACAGTGGCCTGTAATTCAGCTCCAAACATCAAAGTTGTACATTTAAATTTCCTTGCTAAGTTTAAATTGAAAATCACTGCAGCAATAACAGAAAATATTGGATGACTTTTGAAGATATGGATGACAAATGAGTGCCATAGATTAAAAAATGTAAAAGATGAATAGCCATACAGGCTATAAACATATATCAGGGCTGTATGACTACTTTAGTGGAAAGCAGAAAATCATTTGGAGATCATCATCTTCCTAGATATGTCAATCTGTATGATATTCCCATGTAAAGATTCATGCATATGGCAGTATTAGGGGCATTTTGCTATTGACGTACAGTTGAAATTGTTCATATTTCAACAATGAGCAGACTATACACCATGAACAGCATGCCTTGAGAAGAGCTGTTAAAGATAATACTAAGAAAATACAATTAAATATAACTTAATAACACATATAATGGCAATCATTGTTATAGAGCTTAAACCTAATTTAGGTTATAAAGTCATTTAAAATTATACCAAAAATGACCATTTCAAAAACTACACCAGTTAAAAAAAGTAGACATTGCCAAATTGTACTTTTAGTCAAAGGCTAAAAATGGCCATGTAAGAGGCACAAATATATAACTGCTCAATGAGGGCTTAAAAAATTCAGACAATTTCCAAATGCAGCAAATCTATTACATTATGAACACTTCTCCTAAACTAACCTCCCTAAATGGTGAAAATATAACATAATTATCAGATGTGGGCAATTTTGATAAACCAAATAGTTTTAATAAACTTCAATGGATTTGTACAGATTTTTGGTAGCATTAAAGGTGGAAAAAGTTCTGAAATAATATTTTTTGGTATGATTTTTTTTACATGAAGGAAGCCTGGCATTTTAATAGTGGTGTGAAGACTTTGTTTAACCTAACTATGGCAAGGTGCAAGAAAAAAATATGTATAATGTGCCTAGCCATTTGCTTTAATGCCTTTGACGTTTCGATAAGTTTACCATAATTTAGACATTTTCTCCACACTAGTAATCTCATGCATCTTAAGACACAATTGAAAAATGTCTAAAATTGCTACATTTTTCACAGTTTTAGCTAGTTTCTATGTGCACATACCTTTAGACTTTTCATGATAGAGTATCACAATCGTAAGAGTTCATAGAATCATAGAATCATAGAATGGTAGAGTTGGAGGAGACCTCCTGGGTCATCTGGTCCATCCCCCTGCTCAAAGCAGGATTCACTAAATCATCTCAGACAGATATCTGTCCAGCCTCTGTTTGAAGATGTCTATTAAAGGGGAACTCACCACCTCTCGTGGCAGCCTGTTCCACTCATTGATCACCCTAACTGTCAAAAAGGTTTTTCTAATATCTAATCTGTGTCTCCTCCCATTCAGTTTCATCCCAATTCTTCCAGCCTTTCCTTGTGCAAATGAGAATAAAGATGATCCTTCTACAATGTGACAGCCCTTGAGATATTTGTAGACAGCTATTAAGTCTCCTCTCAGTCTTCTTTTTAGCAAGCTAAACATTCCTAAATCCTGTAACCGTTCCTCATAGGACATGGTTTGCAGGCCGGTCACCATTCTGGTCGCTCTTCTCTGAACTTGCTCAAGTTTGTCGATGTCTTTTTTAAAATGTGGTGCCCAAAACTGGGCACAGTATTCCAGATGAGGTCTGACCAAAGAGGAGTAAAGTCCGATAATGACTTCACGTGATCTAGACTGTATGCTTCTGTTAATACAACCCAGAATTGAATTTGCCTTTTTTGCTGCTGCATCACACTGTTGACTCATGTTCAGTCTATGATCTATTAGTATACCTGAGTCTTTATCACATGTACTGTTGCTTAGCTCTATTCCTCCCATTTTGTATATGCTTTTTTCATTTTTATTGCCCAGATGTAGTACTTTGCATTTTTCCTTGTTAAAAACCATTCTGTTAGTTAATGCCCACTGCTCCAGGTTATTTAGGTCTTTTTGAATCCTCTCTCTCTCTTCTCTAGTATTAGCTATCCCTCCTAGCTTTGTGTCATCAGCAAATTTAATCAGTTTACCCTCAATTCCATCATCTAAATCATTGATAAAGATGTTGAACAATACAGGTCCCAGGACAGAGCCCTGTGGTACCCAACTTGAGACATTCATCCAACTGGATGTGAAGCCATTTACGACCATTCTTTGAGTACGATCACTAAGCCAGTTATGAATCGACCTAACAATTGCCTTGTCCATTCCATACTTGGTCATTTTTTCAATAAGGATGGTGTGAGATACTTTGTCAAATGCTTTGCTGAAGTCAAGATATACTATATCTACAGCATTTCCCTGATCCACCCAGTCAGTGATTCTGTCATAGAAGGAAATTAAGTTTGTCTGACATGACTTGTTAGTTACAAACCCATGCTGACTCTGGTTAATCACTTCATTCTTATCCAGGTACTTACATACATGTTGTTTAATAATTTGTTCAAAGATCTTTCCTGGTATAGAAGTCAGACTCACCGGCCTATAGTTCCCTGGGTCCACCTTCTTCCCCTTTTTGAAGATAGGAACAACATTTGCTCTTCTCCAGTCTTCTGGGACTTCTCCTGTTCTCCAAGAATTTTCAAAGATTATGCAGCGTGGTTCTAAAATTTCTTCTACGATCTCCTTCAGTACTCTGGGGTGTAATTCATCTGGACCTGGAGACTTGAACTCATTTATGTTAGCTAAATATTCCCTCACAATCTCTCTGTTTACAGATAACTTGGATTCTTCTATTCCTTTAATAGGACAGTGAAGATCAGTTGATGTTACATTTTCTTTCTGAGAGAAAACAGATGCAATATAGGAATTAAAAAGTTCAGCCTTCTCAACATCCTTTCTTACCATTTCACCATTTTCATCCTATAAAAATCTTATTGCATCTTTGACTTTTCTTTTACTTTTGACATACCCCCAAAATCCTTTTTTATTGCTTTTGACATCTCTTGCAAGCCTTAATTCATTGTCAGCTTTAGCTAACCTGATACGTGCCCTGCAGGATCTGCAGACTGCATTATAATCTTCTTTAGATATGCCTCCCTCTTTCCATTTGTTAAACATTTATTTCTTTCTTTTGAGCATGTGTTTAAGATCTGTGTTCATCCATCCTGGTTTCCTTAAATGCTTCCAATTCTTCCTACTTTTTGGGATTGTTAACGATTGTGCTGTGAGAATCTCATTTTTAAAAATTTCCCATCCTTCCTGGACATTTTTGTCCTTAAGGACATCCAGCCATTGGATCCCTCCTATTCTCTTTCTGAGTCGCTTAAAATCTGCCTTTCTGAAATCTAACCTTGAAGTTTGAGTCTTCACATGTCTTCCTCCTCTAGTTATCCAAAATTCTATAATAGCATGATCGCTGCCTCCTAGGGTTCCAGCCACTTTTACCTCCTCAACCATTTCCTCCCTTTTTCTTTTTCTTTTAAACTTCTGAAAACAAATAAAGAAATTCGGTCTATACAAAATCTAGATAGAAACAAATTGAACTCTACTAACTGTATGCAACATTCCAGTATCCAATATATGAAAATCTTTTGAAAAAAAAAATATTTTGTATATATCTTTGTTCAAAAGTCCTTAACCTCTGTCCAAAAACGACCTATTTCCAAATATTCCACATCCATTTTGGTTACATCTCTTTTTGCTTTGGCCTACGAATGAACAAACATGAGACATGATCAAAAGCAAAACAGAGCAAATTGACACTACTAATAACAGAATAACATAAAAGGGTAACAAGGCAAATAGAGATAAGGGGATCAATATTTGAAGGATCAACTTCAATTCGAATTTCCTGAGAATTGCAGGTCATTAAACATTGAATTTTTTTTAGCAATTTGATTTGTGAGGGTCAGCCTAAAATAAAAAAAAGTAAAAATACCAGCACCAATTCACTTACTGCTGCGACTCAGAAAATGGTTAATGGTGTCAGACGCAGCCAGGCCGGCTTCCCCATTATGCCCATTACTCCCTCTAGTGCAGTCTATCAGGGGGGCTACCACAGCCAGTGTAAAAGATGGAGGTTGGTCAAGGACCAACATCTTATGCTTGTACAATGTATGGATAGGAGATCAAACCGTACAGCTCTTTCTACATAGGGATAGAAAAAGACCTAATCTGATTTCAGTGTACCACTTAAAAATGGGAGTGCTAGTCTCAGTCTATAAATAATAATCCAAAGATTCAAGTTATATATAGAGATAGTTCTGCAACTGTATAGTCATTCAGTGTGATGGAATGAATTGATCAAATATATACTGCATTAACAGTACCTTAATAATAGCTTCTTTTTCTCATTCTTCTCACACTGCAAACAATAAGGGCAGTACTGAACTCCTCAGTGCTACTTTTGCAACTAAAACAAGATCATTAATAGAAAGTATATTTTCTACACACAGCCATTTTTTTAACCTTTTTTTTAACCCACCTTTTAACCTTTAACCTTGTGGTCACTTGAACATGGAAATGGATCTGTTAGCATTTGCATTACAGAGTACAAAACAGGTTTAATTCCGTCCTAAGAGCCCTCAAAATGTTGTACGCACATTTTTCAGGCAATTAGAGGCTTTTCAGTAATACTATTCACAGCAAAATTACTTGCCGCAAATTAAGATGTTCGGGAAAATTCAGTTGTGCCGGTGAATTCAAATTTTCAAAAGGTCAGCTTATCTCTAATAACAATTCCAATAGGTTGCCACTATTCATATTTCAATGATGGTGAATAGTTCTTGCACAAAGATCTAATTCAGATAATTCACAACTGTTGTTCAAGGGGAAAACAATAAGATAGCACATAGCACTTGTTACAACTTGTTTATCTTGTGAAAAACAGTTATGAGAAGAAAAAAAATGAAGAAACATATTGAAACATTCCTGGGATGGACCGTTACTCGTTTATAACTTTAAGGGTTTGTCTGATACATAAAATGCCCTGCATAAATATCTATTTTTAAGTCATAGCCACTTTTGTAATTTCTTTTATTTGCAAATTCCCTATTGTAATCCTTATACTGTTAATCCTTATATTTTTTTTCTTTTTACATTACTTCCTGAGACGTCATTTGAGGGGAGTCTCAAATAGCACAGCATCAGAAGGATGGCCCTGCAGTCACTTTGTGATGTTCGGAATCAATCTTATGATAGAGGCAGGGAGAAGTGAACACAGTGCTACAGCTTCTTTCATTGCTGCCACTCAGCCTTTGCCATTCCTGTCACTCAGTTGTCACACAGCTTCTTTCACTGGAACAAGACATCATCAGGGAGCGGTAATAGAAGCAGAGTAAGTGACAGCAACACTGCCTCCTGATGATGATCTTTTTAAGTGCGATAAAAAAAGCTATGGAGTGGCACTGCTGTCACTCATTTTGCTTCATCACCACCCATGATGACATCCTGGTTTAATTGAAAGAAGCTTTCAAGCTGGCAACAGTGAAATAAGCTGTGGTACTGTGGTCAATAAAGCAAACAAGTGGTTAGGGCTTAAAAATAGATATTTATACAGGATATTTTTTATGTATCAAAAAAAACCAGCATGTTTTTTAGCCTTAGTATGATGAGTGTCACCTTGTCAAGTTTATTAACTCCTGGGGAAAGGCCAACGTGAGACTTAGACTGACAGAGAGTGAGTGTTTTGGTTGGAGGTAAAAAGGGAACGTATTTACAGCTGGCTATAGTGAAACATTGTAACACAAGCCAGAATCTTCATTGATGGTTCTCCTGCAAGTGACCTCCAATGTTGCTGACAGCAACCAGTGGTTAAAAAAGTATGTTCAAGTTGATTTGTGCGCAGTTGCAAGGTACTCAAAGTATTCACAAGTTACTCTTAAAAAAAGAAAGGGGAATCTGGCTCAACGGATTCATGATCATGATTAAGGGTGCCTAGTCACCTGAAACGCGTAAATATCGCCTTCATGTGAGCTTGTTTTATCCTCCACTGAGCACTATGTGAATAAAGCCATTTCACAGCCCATTGAGCTGGATTCCCCTTTCTTCTTTAGATTGCTTCATTCCTTGATGCAATGTTCTTTGGGCTGCACCCAAACCTTAGATGTCTTCCACAGTGAGCTGTATTTTTATGTTCTTACTCTTAAAGAGAACCTGCCACTAGATTCATGCTGCCCAGCCCAAATTATGGACAGCATGAATCAATTCCTGCCAGCATGATTATAAACAGGTATGTTATTATCAGAAAAGCTCTGGCGTTTCCAAGGAAACATTGTTTTAAGAACTTCTACCCATATTGGTCCAGGTGATTGACATGTCACTCTCTATACACGCACATGGGAGAGACCTATCAATTAATTGGTGTGGGGCAGGGAGAAGCCAGCCAGAGGCTGTGCTGGAACAGTCATGTCTCTCCCTATGGACTCTAGTCAACTCTTCAAACTATGCTTTCTCTGAAATCTTTAAAGGGGTTGTCCATGAAACAAAATAAATGTTAATTATTAGATTTTAGAATAATAAATATATTCCACAATTGGGCGTGTTTAAAAAATGTTTTCCTGTCCCGAAATAATCATATAAATGTGCCCCTGTATAAAGGATGTGTCGGACCATGCAGATTCATAGTCGGCTATACCACAGCTCCTGGTCAGGGGAGGAAGCAAAAGAGCATACAGTCATTACAGCATGGAATCATAGTGGCTGATTGTTTCTGTGTAGCAAAACAAGCTTTAAAATAGGAAAGGAAAGTGTTTCCTTACAGAAGCCAGCAGTTGTGATCCTGTGCTGTCCTGTCTGTATACTCTCTTTTGCTTCTTGCCCTGCCCAGGAGCTGTGGTATGTTCAGGCCATGTTCCTGAAAAGTCAGACACAACCATTACACAGTACTTAGCAGAGGCAGGTTTATATCAGCATTGGAACATTTTTTTAATATTTCCAATTTCACAACTTATTTTTATTCCAAGATATATTGATTAAAGTGTACTTTGTTTTTGGAACAATCCCTTTAAGCATGATAACGTCCATTGTTTGGGAAGCATGAATCAAATGACAAGTTCCCTTTAAAGAGGTGATAAGAAATTTGAACTTTGACTCCAATGAAAGGTAGCGGTTAGTAGTTGATAGGTGTATGCTGTAGTGGTGAAAGTTTCTCTGACTCATGGCAATACAATTGATAAAGGCAACAACAGTCAGCCATTTTGACTGCAACTTGACCACTTCAAGAATTTGGAAACCAGCAAGAGCATATTGTTCAATTTTTCAACTATTATGCTGTTAACTAGATGGAGGCGGTAATGTCACGATGGGGGCAGGCTTTGCAGCCTTGAGAATCTCTCCCCCCCATGTGCTCACCCACCTATCCACTATCTCTTTCCCCCATGTGCTGACTTCTCCCATCTGTGCTCTCTTGTTTGACCTGTCTACCCCATGTGCTATTCCCCTTGTCTGCTGTCTCTCTACTTCCAGTGCTGTGTTCTCCCCTCATGTGCTGTCCCGTTTGAACTGTCTCCCCGTGTGCTCTGTCTCTCTACTTCCTGTGCTGTCTTCTTCCCTCATGTGTTCTTTCGTTTGAGAACACAGCCGGAAACAGCCGAATGATTCACTGCGCCTGCGCGGAATTCGCGCAGGTGCAGTAAATCAGATCGCCGCCATCTTTGTGCAGGCAGATAGTGGCGTCACACTAAAACTGAACATGTGCTCCTCCTGTGCAAAGATGGTGGAGGTCAGTAAATCATTCGGCTGATCCCGGCGGCGGCGTGTTTGCGACGGTGTTCCGTTGGTGGTACCGCGCCAGAGCCTGGTACCACCAGCGGTTTCCATATTGAGACACCCATCACTTTGGTTTCCCAATATGGCGGTCGTCAAACTTCCGCCGCTTGAAATTCTGGGATCCGGACACATCTGGACGAAACAGGATGTGAAGACATTACAAGGTAATTATGTTATAGAATATGAGCAATATTACCACTCTGTGAAAGTGTACTCATTTGGCTTTTGTACAACTAAAGTGACTATTGCTACTGAGCCTGAGCCTAATGAGCATCTCTGTAAGAATAAGAAGGACTCCCTGTATAAAACGAAAAGTGTCAAAGTAATTTTTATGGAGAGCAACTTCTGACATCAATGACAGTGAAAAAGGTGAAAAATTAAGTATTTATTTGTAGAATACTTAAGGGGGTTTTCCCACGAACAAAGTACATTTTAATCAATAGATCTTGGAATAATAATAATTTCCACAATTGGTGTGTAAAAAACTGTTTCTGTGCTGAGATAATCTTATAAATGTGCCCCAGCCTTGTACTGTGTAATGGCTGTGTCTGACTATGCAGGAACATGGTCTGCACATACTAGATCTCCTGGGCAAGGGAGAAAACAAAAGAGAGTATACAAACAGGACAGCATGGGATTGCAGCTGCTGCTTTCTCTGAGGTAAAACATGTTTAAAAACAGGCAGGGAAATGTTTTACCTCACAGAAAGAATCAGCTGCGATCCCATGCTGTCGTGTCTGTATCTTCTCTTTCTTCCTCCCCGGGCCAGTAACTGTGGTATGTTCAGACTATGTTCCTGCACGGTCAAACACAGCCATTACACAGTATATAGCAGGGACATATTGATAAGATTATAATGATTAAAATGTACTTTGTGAGAAAACCCTTTAATATCATTGTATTGACTGCCAGCTTTAAAGTATTATGTGGAGCATGACCTCCTAGTAGACCATGCAAGACTAATTGTCAAAGAACTATTCTTTTTTGTCTGACTAAAGAGTGAAATAAGAAACATTGTTATACTGGGAAAATAATAATGATATTAAGCTTAAAGAAAACATGAAATGTAAGCAGAGAGACATCCTGGAGTTCTTCCATAAATATATCAAAAGAATCAGTGGTCTTGAGTGATCAGAAAATTCCATACTCGATGGAGTAAGACTGGGCTAAGCAGGAATTCAGAAACAGCCTCCACCGTGAATTTCTGCTGATTGAGATAGGACTCCAGAAAGAAGTAAAAGCTCCAGGAGATCAAATTTACTGTTACAAAAGCCAACAGATATTTTTGTAAGGCAAAGTAGAAAATGACATTGCAATATACTTTATTATGAATAGATAGATGATGACACATGAACCGTTTCCATCAGTACAACTAACCATATGAAGATCTCTTACATAAACACAAACATTTTCAAAACCAATCCAATTATTTGAAAAAAATAATATTTTCAGGTAAATTTGTATGTTCTCCCCGTGTTTGCGTGGCTTTCCTGTGAGTTCTCCGGTTTCCTCCCACACTCTAAAGACATGCTCATAGGGAATTTAGATTGTGAGTCCCAATGGGGACAGAGCCCATAATGTCTGTAAAGCGCTGTGGAATTAATAGCGCTATATAAGTGAGTAAAATAAATAAATTAACTGCAGAAGGGTATTCTATTCAATCCTCAAAAAGTAGATAAACAAGCTCACCCATTGTGTCAAAATATATTATCAATTGGCATTGCTGTTACTAATTATAAGGGAGCATTGCACTGTACTACTGTCATGCAAGATATGGGAAAGACTAAGTGCAACACAAAGGGAAGAGGGGAATGAAGCCCAGACACTAGGGAAAGGGGGGAGTGGAGACCTCCTAGACTGATCTGATATCACTCTGTCTCCCCTATTGTCCCTAGATTGGTTCTTCACCAATTGCCGCACAGGAACCTAAACCCTTTATTTCACTTGAGCTTGGCCCTTGATAGGGAAGGGAGGGGATGAGTACTAGTCAGTCCCCACTAACAACTAAAGACAACAAGGGAGAGAAACACGGGGAAAGTAACTTAGCTTGAGCCGACTTCAGAGAGATTACACCACACGTCCTCTTAGCACCAGAGAGGAAGTAAGCAGACTGCAATAGCTCCAAACCTTCACAAGGGAACATGTGAATATCACCGGCACCTCCCTCTAGCAAACAGAAAGTATTTAAACCCCCAGGCCTGGGAGTCAATTAACATGAGGGAGATAGCTGCTGAGTCCTAGAGTGAGACAGATCTAAGAAGGTGTGTATAATGCCAAACAAAGAGATCTTCTCCAACCAACTGCAGGGTGACTGTCTGTCACCTCTGACACACCCGTGACAACTACATATAGGTAAGTCCACACAAAACAACTCTAGTAGTAAAAATTCCCAAGTTTTTATGCACTCGATTCTTTTCTGAAAAAATGTTCTGCAGCAGCAGCTGAGTTTTCTATAATGAAGTCTTGAGTGAGGGGAACTCCGATTCAGTAGAACCAGACAAGAGAATATGGAGCCTTATTTTTTGAGGATTTCGGCAGGGTGTAAAATGAAATGATATTGAAAATTATTTTCCTTTAACCCCTTCCCAATATCCATTTTGTGTATAGGAAAAGAAATGTGTTTCTTCCAGTTCAGACGGAATGTGGAAGCTTCTTTTGATCAGCAGCTGCTGATTGCCTGCTGCGGTCTGTGATGCCCCCTGCCAGTTGCTGATGCCAGAAGACCAGCCATAAGCACAGTATCAGAGTGGAATAGCATCACTGGTCCAGGAGGTAACAAAAAATTAATACTTTTGTGTTACCATATTTTGAGACCCTTTTGGGGTACATAAAACTTTGGAGTATGTTTCACAGTGTAAGCCATGCATGATAAGTGACATTAACTTTATTCTTCTGGTCAGTAGAAATACTAAATGTATAATTTTTTTTAAATTTTCTGACTTTTTTTTTAAATAAAATTCATGTATTTATTTATTTATTTTTGTATCACCATATTCTGAAAACCAAAACCTTTTTTTTATGTTTACATCAGCAAAACTGTATGGGGACTTTCTTTTCTTGTTCATTTACATGTTTTTGACATACATTAGATAAAACAGCAATTCTGCCATTGTTTTTTTTTTTACTGTATATTTTAACTAATGTAATATTTTTACACCTCACCTGGGGTCATTATGAACATTTTGTGTGTGTTTTTATTAATTGATTTTTTTAAAATTCCCTTACATAGGTAAGGAAACAAATAGTGCTTTTTAATTTTATTATTTTGATATTTTTTACATTTATTTGTTTACCTATTATTTTATACCCACTCAGGGACTTCAGCTTGAATGATCTTAATCATTCATATAATACACTGCAAAGGACATACTGTTCCCATGTTAAACTCCAGCTGCAGATGGCACAGACACAACTCCTATGCCCACACCATCCCTGGGATGTATCTATCTATCTAGCTAAGTATCCCCGAAATTTCTGTAAGTCACTATGACTTACAGTTGCGCTCAAAAGTTTACATACCCCAGCAGAATTTTTTCTTTCTTGGCCTTGTTTCAGAGAATATGAATGATAACAAAAAAAATTTTCTCCGCTCATGGTTATTGGTTGGGTGAAGCCATTTGTTGTCAAGCTACTGTGATTTCTCTTTTTAAATCTTAATGACAACCAAAAACATCCAAATGACCCTGACCAAAAGTTCACATAGCCTAGTGATTTTGCCTGATAACATGCACAGAAATTGACACAAATGGGTTTGAATGGCTACTAAAGGTAACATCCTCACCTGTGACTTGTTTGCTTGTAATCAGTGTGTGTGCATAAAAGCTGAATGAGTTTCTGGGATCCAGACAGACTCTTGCATCATGCATCCAGCCACTGACGTTTCTGGATGGTGAGTCATGGAGAAAGTAAAAGAATTGTCAATGGATCTACGGGAAAAGGTAGTTGAACTGTATAACACAGGAAAGGGATACAAAAAGATATCCAAGGAATTGATAATGCCAGTCAGCAGCGTTCAAACTGTGATTAACAAATGGAAAATCAGGGGCTCTGTAAAAACCAATACACGGTCAGGTAGATCAACAAATATTTCGGACACAACTGCCAGGAAAATTGTTCGGGATGCAAAGAAAAACCCACAAATAACATCAGCTGAAATTCAGGACTCTCTGAAAACTGTGTGTCTGTTTCAAGATGCACAATAAGGATGCACTTGAAGAAAAATGGGCTGCATGGTCGAGTCGCCAGAAGAAAGCCATTACTGCGCAAATGCCACAAAGTATCTTGCCTACAATATGCCAAATGGCACAGAGACAAGCCTCAAAACTTGTGGAACAAGGTAATTTAGAGTAATGAGACCAAAATTGAACTTTTTGGCCACAACCATAAACGTTACATTTGGAGAGAGGTCAACAAGGCCTAAGATGAAAGGAACACTATTCCTACTGTAAAGCACGGAGGTAGATCGCTGGTGTTTTGGGGATGTGTAAGCTACAAAGGCACAGGATACTTGGTAAAAGATTAATGAAAATGAATGCAGCACGTTATCAGTAAATACTGGAGGCAAATTTGCACTCATCAGCCCGAAAGCTGCGCATGGGACGTACTTGGACATTCCAACATGACAACGATCCAAAGCACAAGGCCAAATCGACCTGTCATTGGCTACAGCAGAACAAAGTGGAGGTTCTGAAGTGGCTATCTTAGTCTCCTGCCCTCAATATCATTGAGCCACTCTGGGGAGATCTCAAGCGCTCAGTTCATGCTAGATAGCCCAGGAATTTACAGGAACTGGAGGCTTTTTGCCAAGAAGAATGGGCAGCTTTGCCATCTGAGAAAATAAAGAACCTCATCCACAACTACCACAAAAGACTTCAAGCTGTCATTGATGTTAGAGGGGGCAATACACGGTATTAAGAACTGGGGTATGTGAATTTTTGATCTGGGTCATTTGGATGTTTTTGATTGTTATTAAGATTTAAAAAGAGAAAACACAGTAGTTTGACAATAAATTGCTTCACCCAAATAATAATCATGAGTGGAGAAATTTTTTTTTTGTTATCATTCATATTCTCTGAAACAAGGCCAGGAAAGCAAAAATTCTGCCTGGGTATGTAAACTTTTGAGCACAACTGTATTTACCTTCCTTTAGGAAAGCCCAATTGTAAATGGACACTTTAGTCAATTTGTTGCCCTGTTGTCAGTAAAGATCATTAATTTGTATTTACATGAAGTCCATACTCATTGAGTTTTCATGGTGTGTGATGCAGAATAGGAAAATAAGCAAGCAATATGAAATTTTAAACAAAAACAGAGTTTAGTAAGGAAAAAAATCATAGTTTGTTCTGTACAGAACCAAGTAGTTCAGAGGTTAATACTTTTTTATCTTCCACAAGCCAAGCAATGCAGCAAATATCCTGCTGGGAGATGACATCAGCTAAATATTTCCTTCCTCAGTGGTATACCTAGGAATTGATTTCTTGTTCATTTCATACTGCAACCAGACATTTAATAACTGTATCAGCAAGTATTATTTGAAAATAATTTAGAATTATACAGACTCTAAAAGTTAGTTTCCAAACTTATTTTGTACAATAAAAACTTTAAGACATTGCCAAAGTCTTTTGATATTTAATGTCCATATGGGTCTAACTGTAAACTGTTGGCAAGTCTCTTAAAGGGGTTGCACACTACTTATATATTTATGATATATCTTTAGGAGAACAAATAAACATTGAGGAGGACTGGTGATAATATATCTGGTGAGGAGAAGATATATTTATTCACCTGTAACAGCCCTGCTCCAGGCCACTGACTGATGTATGATTAATAGTGATGAGCGAGCATATCCATATGTATCTTTGTTTTTTTTCTGTCTAATGGCCTTATGTGAACATGCATTTACATTTTGCATGTACATCAATTTACGTTTCAGTTCAGACTCCCAGGTTTTTTCTTTGTAGTCTAATGTGCTTTAGTGCATATAAGGGTGTGGCCGCCCTTTGTCTGAGCTGAAAGGTTCATTCTGCCTCTGAGGTACATGTTTCTACTAAGGGTTCAGTCTCTCTGCCCTTATCCATATCTATGTCACTTGACAAATGGTAAGGTTTTAATATTAGAGTTAAGACTGTCCCATAAGGGTTGCAGTGATGTGGTGGGATGGCTTTTACATTATTTTGATCAAAAATTATGTTAACTAAATAACCTTTATTATTTATCATTATTTTTATGCACTGTGCGATTTATCCATTTACTTTTAGGTATTTGTGTATTTCGCTTTTGTCTTTGTTTTTTTTCTGTCTAATGGCCTTATGTGAACATGCATTTACATTGTGCATGCACATCAATTTACATTCTAGTTCAGATTCCCAGTTTTTTCAGAGTAGGGAGAGGTGCTGCTGAGCTAGGGAGAGATTTGGTTGTGTATTAGGTAGTGTAGGGAGAAAACCCGTACATTACACATATCCATCTTAACAAACAGTCCTTCTGAGGACTAATCCATCTGCAGAGATATCAGGCAGGAGTGTATATAGGCAGGCAGTGTATATAGCAGACTGCAGTGCATATAGCACAAGAGGCTCCATTCCAATTCTGCCTTCTGCTGCTGTTAGATATTTCTATATAAAGGCCCAGGTCTCAGGGGCCAGGAATACTTTTTTTGGATCTTAATCCTCATTATTTGCTTAAAAATCAATCCAGAGAACATCTTTTTTTTGCACCATTTGTTTGTTGGCACTGCAGAATACAGCCAGGTCCTTTCCATATGACAGCGCTAAAAATCCAGCAATTTAAAACTGTGTTTTCTCTGTCACACGGATCACATATACGTTTTCAGAAAATACTGCCATTTTTGGCCTCCATTCAAATTTTTTTGCACTGTGTCAGCGAAATTTTTGACACCGGTTTGCTGTTCAAAATAGTTACCTACAAGCCAGGTATTTAAAACTGTGTTTTCTCCGTCACACGGATCACATATACATTTTCAGAAAATACTGCCATTTCTGACCTCCATTAAAAATTTGTTTCAGTGTGTCAGTAAAGCAATTGACACCAGTTTGCTGTTCAAAATAGTTACCTACAGACCAAGTATTTAAAACTGGGGTTTGTCCGTCACATGGATCACATATAAGTTTGCTCGAAATTCAGTCATTTGTAGTGAGCGTGGAAGATATTGTCCTCCATTTAAAATGGGCAAGGCATGTGGCAAGGGATGGGGAACCTGACGCAATGGTGATGGTGCATGCAGAGGCCCAGGACAAGGCCATGGGTAAGCTGAAATTGTGCAAAAACAAACACCCACATCTTCTCGCCCGACCCTCCTGTCCTACTTCCTAGGGGACCGCAGCACACCACTATGGAACCCAGAGCAGTGTCAAAAGGTTGTTGGTTGGATAGCGGATAATGCTTCCAGCCACTTAACCACCACCCTGTCTTCCACATGGTCAAGTCTCAGTAGCCGTGAGTCTGGACCGCATATTCCTCACCCTGATCCTCCTTCCTCCCACCATGCTGAGTGCCCGGAGACAAATGATTCCAGACTTGGAAACTCTGTAGAGCTGTTCACTCTTCCATTTATAGATTCGGGCCTCTCGCCCGGTCCACTTGAAGCGGGGCAAGAGAAGATCACATGTAGCGATGCCCAAATATTTGAGCAGCCACGGTCACACGGTCATCCTCCTCCTCCTCTTCAGCCTCCATCTCCGAAATGACCACATCAGTCACAAGCTGGAGGCACTGCAGCACTGCCTCGGCCAAGCGGTAACAGGCTGTGTTGAAGCTAATATGCTTAGGTGACAAACCGCACAATGCTGAAGCGTTGTGGACAGCTATGAAAGAGCAAGCAGATCTGTGGCTCACACCGCTGAACCTACAGCCAGGCATGGTCATGTGTGACAATGGCTGGAACCTGATGGCGGCTCTTAGGCGAGGTGAGCTCACACACGTACCATGCCTGGCCCATGTGCTTAACCTCGTGGTTCAGCTTACATAGTTACATAGTTACATAGTTACATAGTTTACATAGTTACATAGTTTATAAGGCCGAAAAAAGACAAGCGTCCATCCAGTTCAGCCTATTTCTTGTGCACTGCAGCTATTACGCAGCGTTGATCCAGGGGAAGGCAAAAAAAAACCATGCGGTATAGGCCAATTTACATCATTGAGGAAAAATTCACTTCCCGACACCAATCTGGCAGTCAGATTAAATCCCTGGATTAATTAACTATCACTAAGCATAAGATGTAATTTTATTGTTCTCAAGAAAGGCGTCCAGGCCTCTCTTGAACTCATTAAGTGAGTTGGACATCACCACTTCCTCTCCCAGAGAGTTCCAGAGTCTCACGTCTCTGACCGTAAAGAATCCCCTTCTATGCTGGTGCAGGAACCTCCTTTCCTCCAGACGCATAGTGTGCCCCCTCGTCTTTGTCACCATCCTTGGTATAAACAGGTCATGGGAGAGATCTCTTTACTGCCCCCTGATGTATTTATACATGTTTATGAGGTCTCCCCTAAGCCTTCTCTTTTCCAACGTAAATAGGCCTAATTTTGACAACCTCTCTGGGTATTCTAGTCCCTCCATTCCCTTTATTACCTTAGTCGCCCTCCTTTGTACCCTCTCTAGCTCCAAAATGTCTTTCCTGAGCACCGGAGCCCTGAACTGTGCACAATATTCTAAGTGCGGCCTTACCAGCGCTTTATACAGAGGAAGAACAATGTTCTCATCATATGCCCCTATTCCTCTTCTGATGCATGCCATGACTCTATTTGCCTTCGCAGCTGCTGCCTGACACTGGGCACTCCAATTTAATTTGCTATTAACCAAGACGCCCAGGTCCTTCTCCATGTCAGATTTCCCCAACGGTTTCCCATTTAATATGTATGCGTGACTGCTGTTTTTCTTTCCCATGTGCATGACCTTACATTTATCGGCATTGAACCCCATTTGCCATTTTTTGGCCCAACTCCCCAATTTATCTAAATCCTCCTGTAGCAGTGCCCTATCCTCATCTGTATTAACTGCTTTACAAAGTTTAGTATCATCTGCAAATATTGCTATTTTACTATGCAACCCTTCCACTAGATCATTAATAAATATATTAAATAATATAGGGCCCAAGACAGACCCTTGAGGCACCCCGCTAGTAACCCTGACACCCCCTGAGCTTACTCCATTGATAACCACCCTCTGCTTTCTATCACTCAGCCAGCTATTTACCCACTTGCACACATTATCCCCCAGAACAAGCATTCTCATTTTATATACCAACCTTTTGTGTGGCACAGTATCAAACGCTTTGGAGAAGTCAACGTATACAACATCCACTGACTCTCCCAGGTCCAGCTGTGAGCTCACCTCCTCGTAGAATGCGATCAGGTTTGTTTGGCAGGAGCGATCCCTCATGAATCCATGTTGATATGGAGTTAGACAGTTATTATCATTAAGATATTCTACAATAGCATCTCTAAGAAATCCTTCAACCAATTTACCCACAACAGACGTTAAGCTGACTGGTCTATAGTTCCCAGGGTCACTTTTAGACCCCTTTTTGAATATTGGTACCACATTTGCTTGGCGCCAGTCTAGTGGGACAGTCCCTGTCCATAAAGAGTGCTTGAATATAAGATACAGTGGTCTGTCTATCACATTACTTAATTCTTTTAGTACCCGGGGGTGTATGCCATCTGGGCCTGGTGACTTGTCTATTTTGATATTATTTAGGCGTTTCTGAACTTCCTCCTGGGTTAGGTGGGTGATATTTAGCGGAGGGTTTACTTAATCACTCTGCATTTCCTCCGATAAATTGTTTTCTTTTGTGAAAACAGTGGAGCAGAAGCTATTGAGTAGGTTTGCTTTACCCTCATCGCCCTCTATGATTTTACCCAGGTTATTTTTCAATGGGCCAACTCCATCAGTTTTAATCCTTTTACTGTTTATATAGTTAAAGAACAGTTTGGGATTTGTTTTACTTTCCTTGGCAATTAGTCTCTCTGTTTCCTCTTTTGCTATTCTTATTTGTTTCTTACAGATTTTTTTTTTTCCCAATAATATATTAGCGCTTCCTCGCTGCCTTCTTGTTTAAGTTTACCGAAAGCCCTTTTTTTGTTTTTAATTGCCCTCTTGACTTCCTTATTTAGCCACATTGGCTTCCTCCTATTCCTAGCCCTTTTATTCCCATAAGGTATGTACCTTCTACAGTGACTATGTAGGACTGTTTTGAAAATTTCCCATTTTCTATCCGTGCTCCTATTACTAAAGATACTATCCCAGTCTATAAGGTGAAGGGCATCTCTTAGCTGATCAAACTTTGCCCTCCTGAAGTTCAGTGTTTTTGTGACTCCCTTGCTGGGCACCCTACTGAAGCACATGTGGAATTGTATAATGTTGTGGTCACTATTTCCCAGGTGCCCCCCGACCTGCACCTCAGTTATTCTGTCTGGCCTGTTAGTTAATATTAAGTCTAAAAGGGCCGTCCCTCTAGTTGGTTCCTGCACAAGTTGTGACAAATAATTGTCTTTGATAATTGACAGAAACCTGTTTCCTTTCTGAGATCTACAGCTTTCGGTTTCCCAGTCTATATCGGGGTAGTTGAAGTCCCCCATAATAATCACCTCGTTATTTTTTGCTACTTCGTCTATTTGTCTCATTAATAGACTTTCCGTGGCTTCTGCTATATTTGGTGGTTTATAACAGACTCCTATGATAATTTTATTATTGTTTTTTGCCCCATGTATCTCCACCTATAAGGACTCGACCTCCTCATTTCCCTTGCATACATCCTCCCGTATTGTAGGCTTTAGACACGTCTTTACATATAGACAGACTCCACCCCCTTTCCGATTTCTTCGATCCCTTCTAAACAGACTGTAACCCTGTAAGTTAACTGCCCAGTCATAGCTTTCATCTAACCATGTCTCGGTTATTCCCACTATGTCATAGTTACCTGTAGATATTTCTGCTTCCAGTTCATCCATCTTGTTTGTCAGGCTTCTGGCATTTGCTAGCACGCAGTTTACACGATTTTGTTTTGTTCCAATCTTCTCCCTGTGGATTGTATTAGAAATTTTCTTACCCCCCTTCCAAGTATCTTGTCTTGGACCTTCTTTGTTGCACTTCATATCTTTCATTAGTATGTTCTCTGGTTGCATGTTCGTGTCCGGCGTTTTTCTTCCCATCCCCTCTTCTTCTAGTTTAACGCCCTCCTGATGAGTGTTGCGAGTCTCCTGGCGATTGTGTGTTTCCCGGGTTTGTTGAGGTGTAGTCCGTCTCTGGCAAGGAGTCCGTCATAGAGGTAATTCACACCGTGGTCCAGGAATCCAAATCCTTGTTGTCTGCACCATAATCTCAGCCAGTTGTTCACATCAAGGATCCTGTTCCATCTCCTGACGCCATGCCCGTCTACTGGAAGGATAGAAGAAAAAACTACCTGCACATCCAGTTCTTTTACTTTCTTCCCCAATGCTTCAAAGTCCTTGCAGATTGTCGGTAGGTCCTTCTTTGCCGTGTCATTGGTGCCAACATGGATCAGAAGAAATGGGTGGACATCCTTGGAACTGATGAGCTTCGGTATCCTATCGGTAACATCCTTGATCTTCGCCCCTGGGAGGCAGCATACTTCTCTTGCAGTTATGTCCGGTCTGCAGATAGCTGCTTCTGTTCCTCTCAGTAGTGAGTCTCCCACCACCACCACTCTTCTTCCCTTCTTGGCTGTCCTTTTTCTTGTCGCTTCTGGGTGTTTCTGAGTGCTCTTTTCTTTTTTGCTTGCTGGTAGTGCCTCATCCTTAGGTGTGCCATCTTCGTCCTCCACAAGTCCTTGGAATCTGTTTCTCAGTTGTGTGGTTGGTGGTGTCTCCATGGTCTTCCTGCTTCTTTTGGTCACTTGCCTCCACTTGTCTACCTCTGGAGGTTCTCTGATGCTTCCTTCACTTTCCGTGACCAGTAGTGACGCTTCTGTTCTGTCCAGGAAGTCTTCATTTTCCTTGATGAGTTTTAATGTCGCAATTCTTTCTTCCAGTCCCCGCATCTTTTCTTCTAAAAGAGACAGTAGTCTACACTTCTGGCAGGTGAAGTTCGTTTCAGCTTCTGGTCGATCTGTGAACATGTAGCACATGTTGCAGCTCATCATGTAGGTTGTCACATCTGCCATGCTGCTCCTTGTCCCTGCTGACTTGATGTCCATCTTCTTTCTTGTGATACCCTAGTTTAAACAAATTAAACAAATTTGCGCGCCGTCAGGCACGCGGTTTGTCGATGCCATACCCAACGATCTTCTAGCTGAAGGAGACTCTTCGCTTTTCCCAGAAGGCACCTGGAATATGCAAATTGTCCTCTTCAAGCTTCAATCCCTGGTTTGGCGATGCTTTCCAAGAAGCTGGTCCCGGCTGTACCCAACGATCTTCTAGCTGAAGGAGACTCTTCGCTTTTCCCAGATGGCACCTGGAATATGCAAATTGTCCTCTTCAAGCTTCAATCCCTGGTTTGGCGATGCTTTCCAAGCAGCTGGTCCCGGCTGTACCCAACGATCTTCTAGCTGAAGGAGACTCTTTGCTTTTCCCAGAAGGCACCTGGAATATGCAAATTGTCCTCTTCAAGCTTCAATCCCTGGTTCAATCCCTGGTTCAATCCCAGCGGTTTCTCAAATCCTACCCAGAGCTGCTGGATCAACTTGCCGCCTGTGTGCCCATTTTAGAAAGTCACCTACAGCTTCCGCCGCCCTTGCCGTGTTTCAGCAGCGTTTGCAGCTTCCGGCTCACAGACTGGTGTGTGATGTCCCCACGCATTGAAACTCCACACTGCAGATGTTGGGATGGATTTGTGAGCAGAAGAGGGCAGTTGTTGAGTACCAGCATCAACAAGGCCGTCGGTATTCAGTTCAGACTCCACACATAAGACCTCAGGACTGGACATGGATGTCAGACATATGTACTATCCTCCAAAACTTTGAGGACTCCACCAAGATGGTGAGCGGCGATGACGCCATAATTAGAGTCACCGTCCCGCTTCTCTGTCTTCTGAAATGCTCTCTGCTCACAATCAAAGAGGATGCATTGCATGCGGAGCATTATAAGATGGAGCAAGGAACCATACAGACTGATTACACACAGCCAAGCCTCATCTCATCCCAACGTGGATTGGGGGACAATGAGGAAGAGGAGAAGAAGTAAGAACAGGAGCTAGTTTCACGCGCTATAGATGGTACTACCTGCACAGCTGTCATACCGTTTGTTGAGCGTGGATGGCCAGAGGACAGAGAGGAGGAGAGCGTGGTCAGTCATCCTCTTGGTGAGGACACGGAAGTCTTGCCTGTTAGTAGTCTGGCACGCATGGTCGAGTTTATGTTACGCTGCCTTTCCCATGACACTCATGTTCTCAAAATTTTGGGTGACAGTCATTACTGGTTGGTGACACTTCTAGACCCATGCTACAAGGAGCACTTAATTTCTCTTACTCCTGAGGTGGACAGGTCAGCAAAAATGGGGCTGTACCAGAAAGCCCTTGTTGCGGAACTATTAAAAAAATTCCCATCTGAAAACGCTGGCGGCAGAAGTCACAGTTCGTTGGACAACCAAGGAGTACAGGGGAGAGAGACACAACTACAATCCAGCAGAGGCAGGGGAACACTGTCAAAGTTCTGTGAGAATTTTCTCAGCCCCTCCCATCGCACAAGCCTTGAGGCGCGGGGTACTCTCACAAGGAGTGCAAAGTTTGGGAAGATGCTGAGGGAGTACTTTGCCGACCGTACTAACATCCTCCATGATTCCTCTGTGCCTTTTAATTTAATGGGTATCCAAGCTGGATACATGGAATGAACTGGCTCTCTATGCCTTGGAGGTCCTCGCCTGCCCTGCTGCCAGCGTTTTATCAGAGCGGGTTTTTAGTGCCGCTGGTGGAATTATAACTGATAAGCGCATCCGCCTGTCAACTGAAAATGCTGACAGGCTGACTCTTATAAAAATGAACGAGGGCTGGATTGGGCCAGACTTCTCAACACCACCGAATGATAGCAGCGTAACATAAACTCAAATCCAGAGTCTTTTTTTGGGAGATGTATTCCCATGCACCTTTTCACACCCAGACATGGGTATACGCTTTCTGATTTTGGCTATTTGCTCTTGTCCTCCTCCTTCTCCTCATCCTCCACCACCATATCACCAGGGTGACCGTGGTCCGTGATGCAACACCCACATAGTTTTTTTAAAGGGTGTTTATGATGCCCGTAAAAAAAATTTTTTATACAGTATGTTCATATATACCCCCCCAGGGGTAATTGTTTGCCTGCCCATACACTTAGTGCATTGGCATTACAAGTATAGGAGGCCTGCTCCTTTCTAATGGGAACATTTTTTTATGAGGCCCTCCTCCACGTCTCTTCCAAGGGGCATTGGAGTGCCTCCCAATTTTTGGCAGCCTTTGCATTCACTGCATAGGCAAACACAATGTGATACCCACTTCCTAATAATGGGAACATTGTTTTGAGGAGGCCCTCTGACCTCCACGTCTCTTCCAAGGGGCATTGGAGTGCCTCCAAATTTTTGGCAACCCTTGCATTCTCTGCATAGGTCAACACTATGGGAGACCCACTTCCTAATAATGGGAACATTTTTTCATGAGGCCCTCTACGTCTCTTCCAAGGGGCATTGGAGTGCCTCCAAATTTTTGGCAACCCTTGCATTCACTGCATAGGCAAACACAATGGGAGACCCACTTTATAATAATGGGAACATTGTTTTCAGGAGGCCCTCCTCTAAATCTCTTCAAAGGGGTATTGGGGTGCGTCCAAATTTTGGGCAGCTTTGCCACTCACTGCATACGCACTAACAGTATAGGAGACCCACTCTTTAGTAATGGGAACAATAAAACATAGCCGGCTGATGGCTCTCCAAGGATAGTGAGGGCCGACTGCTTGCCCTTTAAGAATAGTAAAGGCCGCCTGATGGCCCTAAATAAATAGGCTTTGTGACTTTCAGAGTCCCTCCTTCATAAATGAAACACGATGTGTCTGATGATATCTCACACATCACATGGCCAGAGAAGGTTGTAAATGTTAAAATGACTGGTGAATGCATTTGTCACGGTAAGTGTTGAGCATTCCGATACTGAAATATCGGGTATCGACTGATATTCGCGGTATCGGAGTTCCGATACTGAGTTCCGATACTTTTAGAATATCGAATACCGGAATCGGAAGTTCCCATAATGCCTGCGCTCTGCAGTGTCTCTGAAGGATGACAAGCTGGATGGCAGCGCTTAGCTTACTGTACTTGTCATTTAGTGTTAAAGGATTTATTAAAAAAAATAATAGTGTTTTCATGCACCGTCTCTTTAAAAAAGCTGGCCGGCAATTCAGCATCGGTACCCGACAATTTAGAATAGAAAGAATAGAGCATCACACATAGATTAGATAGATAGAAACATGTCAGTCACATATATAAGACGTACAGTGATAGTGTTGATTACTGTACTTGTCATTTAGTGTTAAAATAGAGGATTTATTTAAAAAAAAATTGTCGTGGGGTTCCCCGTAATTTTAGTCTCTAGCGGAGGTTAAGCAGACGGCTGGGGCAGATGTTTGAAGCCTGGGAAGGAGCTAATACCCACGGAGCTTCCCAGGCTACTAATATCAGCCCCCAGCTGAATACCTAGCCTTTACTAGCTATTAAAATGGGGGACCCCCAAAAAAACGACGTGTGCTCCCCCCTATTTTAATAGCTAGCAAAGGCTAGGCAGACAGCTGGGGGCTGATATTAATAGCCCAGGAAGGGTGCCATGAATATTGACCCCCTCCCAGGCTAGAAACACCAGCCGTCAGCCGCCCAAGAAATGGCGCATCCATAGGAAGCGCCAATTCTGGCACTTAGCCTCCCTCTTCCAATGCCCTGTAGAAGTGGCAGTGGGGTAATAGGGTTGGGGTTGATGTCAGCTTATAATGCCAGCTGACATCAAGCCCAGGTTAGTAATGGAGAGAAGTCTATAAGACACCCCCATTACTAACCCCATAGTCAAAGTTAAAAAAAACACAAACACCCAGAATAAAGTCCTTTAATTGAAATAAACACACAATTCTTTATTGTTCTAAATTAAACTATACTTACCATCACGCCCATTCCAGCTGAAGCCAATGTCTTCTGCAATAAAAGTAAAATCATAAAGCAACCTTTATTCTGGGTGTTCGTGTTTTTTTTTAACTTTGACTATGAGGTTAGTAATGGGGGTCTCTTATAGACGCCTCTCCATTACTAACCTGGGCTTGATGTCAGCTGGCATTATAAGCTGAAATCAACCCCAGCCCTATTACCCCACTGCCACCGCTACAGGGCAGTGGGAAGAGAGAGGCTAAGTGCCAGAATTGGCGCATCCTATGGATGCGCTATTTCTGGGGCGGCTGACGGCTGGTGTTTCTAGCCTGGGAGGGGGCAAATATTTATGGCACCCTTCCTGGGATATTAATATCAGCCCCCAGCTGTCTGCCTAACCTTTGCTTGCTATTAAATTACATCATTTTTTGGGGGGTCCCCCATTTTAATAGCTATTAAAGGCTAGGTATTGAGCTGGGGGCTGATATTAGTAGCCTGGGAAGCTCCGTGGGTATTACCCTCTTCCCAGGCTTCAATTATCTGCCCCAGCTGTCTGCTTAACCTCCGCTAGAGACTAAAATTACGGGTAACCCCTCGCCAATTTTTTTTTTAAATAAATCCTTTATTTTAACACTAAAAGACAAGTACAGTAATCAACACTATCACTGTACTTCTTATATATGTGACTGACATGTTTCAATCTATCTAAATTGTCGGGTACCGATGCTGAATTGCCGGCCGGCTTTTTTAAAGAGACGGTGCATGAAAACACTATTATTTTTTTTAATAAATCCTTTAACACTAAACGACAAGTACAGTAAGCAACACTGTCACTGTACTTCTTATATATGTGACTGACATGTTTCTATCTATCTAATCTATGTGTGATGCTCTATTCTTTCTGTTCTAAATTGTCGGGTACCGGTGTATGCCGCTGTTGAATTGCCGGCTTTTCATGTAATACATTCTACATTATTCTTGGTTGTTTTCCTTCATGTAGAATTAACCTACATGGAAAGAAAGGGTTTATTTTCATTCCGATATTTGTGTCCCGTTAACTTGCATTGGTTTCCGGTATCGGAATCGGCGATATCCAATATTTTTTGGGTATCAGTCCGATCCAATCTGATCCGATATTTCCCGATATCGGAAGGTATAGCTCAACACTAGTCACGGTTGAAAGCAATGCAAAAGTGAAAAAACGCATCAAAAATGCTATGTGTGAACATAGCCCAAGGTGTGGAGGAGCATTTTTGGTTTTGGCTATTTATTTTACTTTATATACAAGTCATTATCCTGGAAATGATGTTTCTTAACATATTTACCAGGAAAATCCATTTTGGTTTCATTTTGGTATGTTTTATTGTGAGTCCGTAAAAGTGGCGTAATACCTCTGACAACGTTGTTGATAGAAGTGACCTGGGAGTCAGAAATGCTTCCAGGGGTCTTCCCCATGCTGTCCCCATGTCATTTGAGCACTGTTACCATTGATTTGGGCAATTTTTAGGCCCTCTGCAGACCGCCGGTGGGAGCAGCCTGAAAAATGCTCGAGTTTCCCATAGACTTACATTGAGCTTGTTGCTCGGGTTGAGCATCCGAGTATTCCAATGTGCTCGACCTGAGCATAGAGCACCCGAGCATATTAGTACTCGCTCATCCCTAATGATTAAGCTCTTGACTGTTGAGACAAAGGTCTCAGAAGCTGTATGTCTTTGCAGCCCATCCTGACAAGTGATAAGGATGGGCTGCAGTTTAAATTATATGAGGGACACCATTTTATCTAATTCTCAGAGAACTCCTTTAGCAGGCCTATGTGTAAGGGCTCATACTCATCTGCGAGGAAAATGGACGAGTGTAATCCACTAAAAAATCGGATTGCACTCGGACCAATGTTAATCAATGAGTGATATCTCATCTGCGATTTTTTTCTCAGCTGAAATCATGCGGAGAAAAAAATCGCAGCATGCTGCTATTTGCCACGAGACTCGCCAATACAAGTTATTGGGTGCGTGAAAAAAATCGTACAGCACTCGGACCATTTGAGTGCTATCTGATTTTCAGGCACGCATCTCTTTAAAAGCCGGCAATTCCTCAGCCGCATACAGTTACAATACAGAGGTACCCGACAATTTAGAATAGAAAGATTAGATCTACACAAGTAGAAAAGATAGATAGAAAGATGTCAGTCACATGCTGTATACAATTAATACAGTGACTGTCCTGGTTACTGTTACTGTTATTGTCATTTATTGTTAAATTAAAGAATTTATTTAAAAAAAAATTGGCGTGGGGTCCCCCATAATTTTATAGTCTAGCAGAGGTTAAGCGGACAGCTGAGGAAGATGTTTTTAGCCTGGGAAGGGGGTAATACCCACGGAGCTTCCCATGCTACTAATATCAGCCCCCGGATGAATACTTAGCCTTTACTGGCTATTAAAATGGGGGACCCCGTAAAAAATAATGTGGGTCCCCCTATTTTCACAGTTAGCAAAGGCTAGGCAGACAGCTGGGGACTGATATTATTAGCCTAGGAAGGGGCTATGAATATTGGCCCCCTCTGTGGCTAAAAACAGGAACCCTCAGCCGTCCCAGAAATGCTGCATCTATAGGATGTGCCAATTCTGGCACTTAGGCTTGCTCTGCCCATTGACCTGTGATGGTGGCAAGTGGGGTTATAGGTCTGGGGTTGATGTCAGCTTATAATGCCAGCTGACATCAAGACCTGGTTAGTAATAGTGTTGAGCCACCCCCGTAGTGTTCGAGTTCGGTTCGTCGAACACCCTTGTGTTCGCTGAACTGTTCGTCGAACTGTTCGTCGAACACCTTCGAACACCATTAAAACCAATGGCAGGCAAACAAAAACACATAGAAACACATAGAAAACACCTTCAAAGGTGTCCAAAAGCTGACAAACTGTTCAGAAGACATAACTAACACATGGAAAAGTGACAAGTACATATAGTCATGCGAAAAGAAAAGAGGTGGAGGAGTAAAAGGAGGGGGAGACACAGATATAGGCATGTCATGCCTTCTAAAATCCAAAAAGTGAGAAGCCGACACGTTCAGTCCGTTCCTGCCCGTGCCACCTCCGTGTCGCCGGGTTTGTGCCAGAGCCGCGGTGGACCCTGACGGCCAGCCCCCCTCTCCCAATACTGGTGCCTGTCCGCTGGTGGGTCGAGCGAGCCCCCTGTGGTGGAGGCAGGTCTAAGCTTTTTAATTTAAATTGTCTCTCTAATTTGAATGAATACACTTTAAATCCTTTTACAAGGATCTATTGGAGGGCAAGTCTCATGCCAGCAACCGCGTAATTCCAGCTCCAGTAGCATCCTCTAAAGCTGCTGCAGTTAAAAAGCTTTTATAAGGATCGAGCTCGGCGGTCCACTGCAAGGCGTCCTACCGCCAGTCCCAGCCCCTATGCCTTGGGGTGCCTCCTGATGCTCTTCACTGAGTATCCCGTGGTCCCGAAGCATTTCCTTTGAAAAAATTAAGTGTCCAAACTACAGGTGGTGTAGCTTGCTTAACAGCTGGGATAATCCGCTGACTAGCAGACACTGCTACTAGGCACAAAGTATTTCCTGGTCTAGATGCAGTTAAAAATTTGTAATTAGATACTCTCGTTGGATGCTGAGAAAGCATTCCATAGAGTCTCCTGGCACGCCATATATTATTCTCTTAAAAAGCTTGGGGTAGGGGTCTATGGGACCCTTTTATAGCCAAAAGCACAGCCCTGTATCGCAATATGTCACCTAGGCTGAAGATAAATGGAACTGTAGCACCCCAAGGGCTTGGTTGCTACAGAGGTATTGCACCTCACCCAGAGGTGTGATATCTCACTCTCAGGTAAGGATGGAGTGTGGATCAGGACCCCGACACCTGCATGCATTGCACCACATTGCCGTGGGGCAGGGCGACCAATATGCCTCTCAGATGGGCATGACAGTCCCTGTCCCTGGCTGGAGTGGGGGGAGGGAACACTGAGGAAGGGGAACCCTGTAGTGCAGGAGCAGGGAGGAAGCAGTTCCTGGGTGCATTGAGAAGGGAGTATAAAAGGTGGGCACCATCTTAGTTCAGTGCAGAGAAGTCTGAGCAGAAGTGACAGGGAGCAGGGGCTCTGCATGAGCTCTGCTCTGGAGGCAGGCCTAGTAACAGAGGCCCAGGCCTGGAAGAGGGAGAAGGAAGGAAGAGGAGCGGAGAACGCTCCAGGAACGAGGAACGAAGGGATCCCAGGGGTGCAGACGGGTGAGTCGCCACCGCACGCCCGAATCCACCTGCGTGGAGGGGTCAGGCCAAAGGGGGAGACCGGTCCCCGAAACTAGTGGAGGCGGGAAACGACCCTCAGCTAGAAACCGGAGGCTGTGACATTTTATGTGGCGCAGCCCCTCGCTACACCCGCTAGGAAGGCACCACATAGGGTCAGGGAAACTGGCGCCAAGTTTACCAAGAGGAGGCCCGAGGCAGCCGGACAGAAGCGTTGTTAAGAAAGGCCAGACAAAGGACACACAAAGGGGGTCCTGTGAAGCGCTCCAAAGTTATCTGGGAGTTGTCTGAGCCCCTCACCTGGTAAGCACAGTACGACGTGGGCAGCCGTTACCTGCAGAAGTGGTCTGGATAATAAGAACTGTGAGTAAAGGCCCTGGACTGCATCACTGACTCCGTGTTGTTACTGCTGCTGCCCTGCACCATCACCCCCATCTTCCGCATACACTGCCCTGAGGCTATACTCCTCCCGTGGGGAGTTATGCTACGCTCTGCTGCACCCACAACACCAGCCTCAGTGGTCTGCCCTGCAGCCGGGGTTCACTCTGACCGCAATCCACGGGTGGCGTAGTCGGACATTTAAACATCAAAACCACATAAATAGTTCCGCCACTGGTTTGACCGCCCTGAGCCACAGAACCGGGTCGCCGCCACGGAGACTACAACCACCAGCATCCACCAAAAAGGGTCCGGCTCCGGGTGTCCCAAGGTCCAGAGGGCGCGTCAGAACATTTTCATCACCTTTCATAATCACCAATGGGACAAGGCAGGGATGTCCTCTGTCCCCTCTCTTATACATCCTAGTGACGGAGCACCTGCTCTCATCAATTCGCCATAACCCCAATATTAGATGGATTGAGGTGGGAGGCACCGAGTACAAGTGCTCTCTATTTGCTGATGATGTCCTAGTATATATCACTCAATCACATATTTAGGAGTGATAATGGAAGAATTTGTTTGTTTGTCAGTTAAACTCATTGATGGTGATGTGCGTCAGGGCTCTTTATATCACTGTAAGCAATTGCAGACACCTGTGCTAATTAGTTTGGCAGGTGTGTCCAATGAAAGGCAAGACTACTTAAGAAGGCTGTCCCACATTATTAAGCAGCCTACATTTTCTGCCAAAATGGGAAAGAAAAAGGATGTGTCGGCTGCTGAGAAGCAACAAATTGTGGAGTGTTTAGGTCAAGGCATGACTACAATCAACATTGTGCGATGATCAGGATGAAGTGTCTTGGCAATCAAGAAGTATGTAGCTGATTCACAGTACACACGTGTGCGTGCTGATAAGGGCAAATTGAAGACTCTTTCCTACAGGCAATTACGTCAGGTTAAAAGAGCAGCGGCAAAAAAGCCTTGTCATAGCAGCAGACAAGTTTTTGAAGCTGATGGTGCCTCCAACGTCCCCCGAACAACAAGATGCAGGGTCCTTCAGAGGTTTGCAGCTGTGCGTACGCCATTCTGTCGACCTCCTCTATCCACTTCACACAAGCAGAAACGGCTCCAGTGGGCCAAACATTACATGAAGACTGATTTCAAAACTGTTTTGTTCACGGATGAGTGCCGTGCAACGCTCGATGGTCCAGATGGATGGAGTGGAGGATGGCTGGTTGATGGACACACAAACACGGCTACAGCCCCAACAAGGAGGAGGTGGAGTAATGTTTTGGGCTGGAATCATGGGGAGAGAGATTGTCGGCCCCTTTAGGATCCCTGAAGGGGTAAAGATGAACTCCATAATGTATGTGGAGTTTCTCAAACAGCACTTCCTGCCATGGTTCAATTAGAAGAACCGTGAATTCCACAGCAAGATCATTTTTATGCATGATAATGCACCATCTCATGCTGCACATAACACATATGCATCTCTGGCTGATATGGGCATAAAAGGGGACAAACTTATGCTGTGACCCCCATGCTCCCCTGACCTCTACCCCATTCAGAACTTCTGTAGCATCATCAAAGGAGTGTCTATGATGGCGGGAGGCAGTTCACATCTAAGCAACAGCTCTGGGAGGGTATTCTGTCCTCATGCAAAACAATTGAAGCAGAAACCATCCAAAACCTGACAAATTCAATGGAAGAGAGAGTTCAGAAGCTCCTTTCGAACAAGGGGTCCTATGTGCAAATGTAACATCACCTAGAATAAAGTTTTGAGTTGAAAACTGTTTGATTTTAGTTTCTAATAACCTGCTAATGCTTATAATTTCAAAAATGACCATTTTTTTGGTCTTTATTAAAATGAAAAGGTTGATCGAAGAGTGTGGGGGATCTAAGAGTGTGGCAACCCAGTAGTCAGGATTACTTCGAATTCTGACAATCTGAGGGTCATGTTGCAGGTAGTGCAGCAAGAAGGCACTTATGTGTCTTGCGCATCTTGGAGCCCCAAAATTATTTTCCGGGCTAGATGCAGCTAAAAATTATTATTAATTTTAAATCTGGTGGAGCTTAGTATAGATGGCCTAATAGAATCAGTACTGCGCACTGCTACAAAGCCCAAATTATTTTGCAGCCAAGATACAGATAAACATGATTAGTAATTTTAAATCTGGTGGAGCTTAGTATAGATGGCCTATTAGAATCAGTGCTGCACACTGCTACAAAGCCCAAATTATTTTCCAGCCAAGATACAGATAAACATGATTAGTAATTTGAAAGCTTAAAACAGTTGGTGAGGTGATTTTAACCAATCATCAAGCTTTTACTCTCCCCAGGATGACACAGGGGTAGAAAAGTTGTTTCGGATCCATGATTTGTTCATCTTTATGAAAGTGAGTCTGTCTACATTATCAGTGGAGAGCCGCGTGCGCTTATCTGTCAGCATACCACCAGCAGCGATGAACACACGTTCAGAGAGAACACTGGCTGCGGGGCATGACAAGATCTCCAAGGCGTAAGTGGCGAGCTCCGGCCATTTATCTAGATTGGAAGCCCAAAAAGAGCAAGGGTCCAGTGACTAGAGATGAGCGGTGTTCGACTAGAACTGTTCGCCAATCTCAAATTCGAGCTGTTTTGGGCGGTGTTCGAGTTGTTCGACGAACCCGAACGATTTGCAAAAAATTCGGCTGTTCGAGGTTATGTTCGATAACTGTTCGTGCACCAAAAGCGTGTCCTGCATGTCTGGCGCTATTTAGAGCACCAATCATGCAGGGATTGTCTGCCACTCACTGTAATGCCACAGCCATGGTGGTTGTGGCATTACAGTGATTGCCCAAATCGATGGGAACAGTGCCAAGAGTGAAACATGAAAAGCCGGCAATTCAGCAGCGGCATACACCTGTACCCGACAATTTAGAACCGAAAGAATAGAGCTTCACACATAGATTAGATAGATAGAAACATGTCTGTCACATATATATGAAGTACAGTGACAGTGTTGCTTACTGTACTTGTCATTTAGCGTAAAGGATATATCAAAAAAAATAATAGTGTTTTCATGCACCGTCTCTTGCCGGCCGGCAATTCAGCATCTGTACCCGACAATTTATAACAGAAAGAATAGAGCATCACACATAGATTAGATAGATAGAAACATGTCAGTCACATATATATGAAGTACAGTGATAGTGTTGGTTACTGTACTTGTCATTTAGTATTAAAATAAAGGATTTATTATTAAAAAAATTGGCGTGGGGTTCCCCTTAATTTTAGTCTCTAGCGGAGGTTAAGCAGACGGCTGGGGCAGATGTTTGAAGCCTGGGAAGGGGGTAATACCCACGGAGCTTCCCAGGCTACTAATATCAGCCCCCAGCGAGTGTCTCGCTGTGACGGCATCCAGATGAGCCGAGGTCATGTCCAATGAACTCGGCTCACCTCATGCACGTCACTGACAGCGTGGGAAAATTCTCATGCTGAAGTGCTGAGTGCAGGAGAATTCTCCCACGCTGTCAGTGATGTGCATGAGGTGAGCTCATGTCCAATGCACTCAGCTCACCTCCTGCACGTCACTGACAGCGTGGGAAAATTCTCCTGCAATCAGCGCTTCAGCGTGACAATTTTCCCACGCTGTCAGTGACGTGCATGAGGTGAGCCGAGTTCATTGGACATGAACTCGGCTCATCTGGATGTCGTCACAGAGAGACGCTGAGCAGCGCAAGCATGCCTGCGCTTCTCAGTGTCTGCGGGATGACAGGCTGGATGGCAGCGTTCTGCTGCGGTCCAGCCTGTCATCTCGATGTAGCAGAGCTGAAGCTGTCGTGGGAACCATGGAAAGGTAAGAATGAGGTTGCTTTATTATTTTTCTTTTATTGCAGGAGATCGTTGGCTTCAGCTGGAATGGGCGTGATGGTAAGTATAGTTTAATTTAGAACAATAAAGGATTGTGTCTTTATTTCAATTAAAGGACTTTATTCTGGGTGTTTGTGTTTTTTTTAACTTTGACTATGGGGTTAGTAATGGGGGTGTCTTATAGACGCCTCTCCATTACTAACCTGGGCTTGATGTCAGCTGGCATTATAAGCTGACATCAACCCCAACCCTATTACCCCCTGCCACCGCACCAGGGCAGCGTGGAAGAGTGAGGCTAAGTGCCAGAATTGGCGCATCCTATGAATGCGCCATTTCTGGGGCGGCTGACGGCTGGTGTTTCTAGCCTGGGAGGGGGCCAATATTCATGGCTCCCTTCCTGGGCTATTAATATCAGCCCCCAGCTGTCTGCCTAGCCTTTGCTAGCTATTAAATTAGGGGGGACCCCACGTCATTTTTTTTGGGGGGTCCCCCATTTTAATAGCTAGTAAAGGCTATGTATTCAGCTGGGGGCTGATATTAGTAGCCTGGGAAGCTCCGTGGGTATTACCCCCTTCCCAGGCTTCAAACATCTGCCCCAGCCGTCTGCTTAACCTCCGCTAGAGCCTAAAATTAAGGGGAACCCCACGCCAATTTTTTTAATAATAAATCCATTATTTTAATACTAAATGACAAGTACAGTAACCAACACTATCACTGTACTTCATATATATGTGACTGACATGTTTCTATCTATCTAATCTATGTGTGATGCTCTATCTTTCTGTTCTAAATTGTCGGGTACCGCTGCTGAATTGCCGGCCGGCTTTTTTAAAGAGACAGTACATGAAAACACTATTATTTTTTTAAATAAATCCTTTACAGTAAATGACAAGTACAGTAAGCAACACTATCACTGTACTTATTATATATGTGACTGACATGTTTCTATCTATCTAATCTATGTGTGAAGCTCTATTCTTTCTGTTTTAAATTGTCGGGTACAGATGCTGAATTGCCGGCCGGCTTTTTTAAAGAGACGGTGCATGAAAACACTAATATTTTTTTTAATAAATCCTTTACACTAAATGACAAGTGCAGTAACCAACACTGTCACTGTGCTTCTTATATGTGTGACTGACATGTTTCTATCTATCTAATTTTTGTGTGATGCTCTATTCCTTCTTGTCTAAATTGTCGGGTACCGGTGTATGCCGCTGCTGAATTTGCCGGCCGGCTTTTTTAAAGAGAGTGTCTTCTGAGCAGTTTGTCAGCTTTTGGACACCTTTGCAGGTGTTTTCTATGTGTTTCTATGTGTTTTTGTTTGCCTGCCATTGGTTTTAACAGTGTTCGACGGTGTTCTAAGGTGTTCGACGAACAGTTCGACGAACAGTTCCTCGAACATCCCGGTGTTCGACGAACCGAACCGAACCCGAACACTACGGGGGTGGCTCAACACTACCAGTGACACAGTCATGGCTTCGATGTTTACTTGGAGATACTCCTGTACCATCCTCTCTAGGCGTTGACTATGTGTCAGACTTCTTGTCTCCTCTGGCCTTGCAAAGGATGGGCTAAAATGTGGTGAAATGATTCCGCAAAATTGATGTTACCAGCAGATACTGTGTTTCTGTTACGGTTTGAGTGCTGAACACTCGACGGTCCCACGGTTGGCAAGTTGGAACTGTGAGATTCACTACGTGCACCACTGGTGTTTTGTGGAAAAGCACATGTAAGATTCTGCAACAGTCTCTGCTGATACTCCTGCATGCGTGCATCCCTTTCTATGGCAGGAATAATTTCTGCAAATTTACTTTTGTACCGGGGATCTAACAGTGTGGCAACCCAGTAGTCAGGATTATTTCTAATTCTCACAATTCGAGGGTTATGTTGCAGGTAGTGCAGCAAGAAGGCACTCATGTGTCTTGCGCATCCAGGAGCACCAAGTCCCTGTTGTGTTGGTGGCGAGGTAACAATCATGCTTCCTTCCTCTGTCCTCTCCCCGCAACCTCGCACAACAGAAATGTGATCAAGGTCTCCCTCATCTGATGAGTCTTCCATCAGTTCGTCCTTCACTCCTTCCTGGGCTCCTTCACCTTCCTCACGAGTTTGGCTGCTACCATGCGCCCTGGTAAAACTATTTCCCCCACCCTCACATGCCTGCCGCCTTTTTGCTGCCGACCGTCTGGACCTTGCAGATGTTAGCCCTTCCGCATACAACTCCTCCTCCTCTACTTCCTCCACCTCCTCTTGTGCCACCACCTGACTCCGAATTCTGTTTAACATGTGCTCCAGCATGTAAATCACCGGAATAGTCATGCTGATAATGGCATCGTCAGCACTAAACATCTTCGTCGTCATTTCAAAACTGTGCAGAAGGGTGCATAGGTCCCTGATCTGAAACCACTCCTCCAGCGTGATTTGCCCCATCTCTGGATCTCGCTGGCCCAGGCTATACGTCAGAACGTATTGCACCAGGGCTTGTCGGTGCTGCCACAGTTGCTGCAACATGTGCAGAGTTGAATTCCACCGGGTAGGCACATCGCATTTTAGCCTGTGAAGTGGCAGGCCCAACGACTTCTGTAGAGATGTAAGTCGCTGAGCTGCGGGATGCGAATGGCGGAAGTGAGCACACAGCGACCGTGCCCTCTGCAGAAGGCCATCTAGTCTGGGATAGTGGGCTTAAAATTGCTGGACAGCCAGGTTCAACACGTGAGCCATACAAGGCACGTGTGTGACATTGCCCCGGCGAAGGGCCGCACCCAGGTTTGCAACATTGTCGCACACGGCATTCCCTGGTTTCAGGTCCAGTGGAGACAACCATTCATGAAATTGGTTCTCCAGAGCTGACCACAACTCCTCAGCTGTGTGACTCACATTTCCCAGACATTTCAAAGTAAAAACCGCCTGATGACGTTGAGCCCTACTGCCAGCAAAGTAAGGAGGTGTGCAGGATCCCTTCTGTGCAGTTAGAAAGCTTGTGGCATGACCAGACAGGCTTTGGGTGCAGGTGGAGGACAGAGAGGAGGTTGAGGAGGCAGAAGCCGTGGAGGAACTTTGAGATAAAGAGGATTGACGCACAACTCGTGGGGACGGCAAGACTTGGACAGCAGCCCCTTGTCCTGCTGTCACCATAGTTACCCAGTGCCCAGTCAGCGACATGTAACGCCCCTGTCCATGCCTACTCGTCCAAGTGTCTGTGGTGAAATGCACCCTGTCACACACAGAGTTTCTCAAAGAAGCGGTGATGTTGTGTGCGACATGCTGGTGGAGCGCAGGCACACCTTTCTTTGAGAAGTAGTGCCGACTGGGCATCTGGTACTGGGGCACTGCGACGGACATAAGGTCTCGAAAATCCTCTGTGTCCACCAGGCGGAAAGGCAGCATTTCTGTAGCCAAGAGCTTGGAGATGGTGAAATTCAACCTCTTAGCTTTCTCACGGCTAGGGGGAAATGGTCTTTTACTTGTCCACATCTGAGGGACCGAGGGCTGGCTATTGTGCTTAGACGGGGTTGATAATGGTGTCCCCGGCAAACTGCCGGTCTGTGAGGAAGATGCAGGCAGACAAGTTAGGTTGCCTTGATCCAAAGGTGGTGCTATCGATGTCGGACAGCGCTCAACACCAGCTGGTGTTACCACCTCCAAAGAAAATGATGACCTGCCAATCACGCTGGCTGTTGCGGGTAAAGAGGTGGCAGGTCTGCGTCCCAAAATAGGTGTGATTGCTGTCCCCCCAGTCACAGAGGATGAAGAGGCCGCGGATGCACAAGATATGGCAGACGATGGTTGGCCCGGCCGGCTAGGCCGCGTTGTAGCACAGTGAGCTTCCCACTGCAACTTATGCTTCATGTCCATGTGCCGGTTCATGCATGAAGTACTCAAACTATGTATTTTTTGGCCTCTACTTAGCTTTTGCAGACAAATGTTACAGATAACACGAGTTGGGTCATCTTTATCGATCTGAAAAAATGCCCAGGCTATGCAAGGCTTAGCACCCATGTGACCTGAAGAGCCACAACAACTTGTGGTGAGAGGCAGAGTTGTGTTTGAGGATGCAGTTGTTGACGTGCTTCCAGTACTACGTCTCTGTCCAGGAAGGCGCAACCTGACCTCGTCGTCACTAGCATTCTCCTCCACCTCCTCTGCTGACCTCATCTCTTGGCTGACTGTGGGTTGACAGTAAGTGGGATCTCCAACCTCATCATCATCACTCTGTGCGTTATCACACCCGTCGTTCTCAGAGCCAACCTGTTCCTGCCCTGACAAAAAACTAAAGTTGTCGCTCCAATCAGGTATTTGAGTCTCATCATCGTCTTCCTCATTGTCTCCACCAACATGAGTTACAGTTTGGGAATGAGGGTCTACATTATGGTCAGAACCTTCAGCGTCTGGTCCTGGATCCGACTCATAAAGATTCTGGGCATCAGTGCAGATCATTTCCTCGTCTGGATTCACAGAAGCACTGGAGCCGACCTCTGATTCCCAGGCTATAGTATGAGTAAACAGCTCTGCAGACTCAACCATCTGTTCTACATAATAGTCAGACGGGCAGCTGGAGATTTGGCAGCTGTGAGGAAGCAAGTGCGATTGGGGTGACACCTTTGAGGACTGGAGCATTTGTGATGTTGAAGTTGATGTGGAGGAGAGCCCACTTAAAGGAGCACTTGATATCCGTTGAAGCACCTGCTGTTTTTGTGCTTCATCTGGAATTTGTAGCGATTGGCGTGGCCGTAAGAAAGGGATCTTATCACATTGTCTTCTAAAAGAAGTAGACATTTTAGTTTGGCTGGAAGATGGTCTTTCTTCTGCAGATGTTACTGTTGCTTTAACACCTACCCCACGGACACAAACTTTTTTCCCCTTCCCAACACGCCTATTCCCCTTTCCACCAGCAGCAGGCCTTTTTCCACTCATTTTGGTGGTTAACTAATTCACAACTCTGGAGTTGTTTGCACAAAAAAACAATGGATGGGAACAGAGCAGAGCTGAGTGGCCAAACTGTGGTATTAGGCCAAAACTATTGGCTGGGTTAGATGCAGAAAAAAATTATATTCAATTTGCAACCTGATGGAGGTCAGTATAGATGGACTAATAGACCAAGTCCCACACACTGCTAGAAGCCCAAATATTTTTTCAGAGCTAGATGCAGATAAAAATTATATTCAATTTGCAACCTGATGGAGGTCTGTATAGATGGACTAATAGAACAAGTCCCACATACTGCTAGAAGCCCAAATATTTTTTCAGGGCTAGATGCAGAAAAAAATTATATTCAATTTGCAACCTGATGGAGGTCAGTATAGATGGACTAATAGACCAAGTCCCACACACTGCTAGAAGCCCAAATATTTTTTCAGAACTAGATGCAGAAAAAAAATATTTTTAATTTGCAACCTGATGGAGGTCAGTATAGATGGACTAATAGACCAAGTCCCACACACTGCTAGAAGCCCAAATATTTTTTCAGGGCTAGATGCAGAAAAAAATTATATTCAATTTGCAACCTGATGGAGGTCAGTATAGATGGACTAATAGAACAAGTCCCACACACTGCTAGAAGCCCAAATATTTTTTCAGAGCTAGATGCAGAAAAAAATTATATTCAATTTGCAACCTGATGGAGGTCAGTATAGATGGCCTAATAGAACAAGTCCCACACACTGCTAGAAGCCCAAATATTTTTTCAGAGCTAGATGAAGAAAAAAATTATTTTTAATTTGCAACCTGATGGAGGTCAGTATAGATGGACTAATAGACCAAGTCCCACACACTGCTAGAAGCCCAAATGTTTTTTCAGAGCTAGATGCAGAAAAAATTATATTGAATTTGCAACCTGATGGAGGTCAGTATAGATGGACTAATAGACCAAGACCCACACACTGCTAGAAGCCCAAATATTTTTTCACAGCTAGATGCAGAAAAAAATTGTATTCAATTTGCAACCTGATGGAGGTCAGTATTAGAGATGAGCGTTGTTCTACTCGAACTGTTCGCCAATCTCAAATTCGAGCTGTTTTGGGCGGTGTTCGAGCCGTTCGGCGAACACGAACAATTTGAGAAAAATTTGGCTGTTCGAGGTTATGTTCGATAACTGTTCGTGCACCAAAATCATAACTGGATTTTTTCTCAGTAATGATGAAAATAAATGTTAATACGCAGTTTGAGTGTACAGCGGGGTGGGGGGAGGGGCAGGGGATGGATCTCTGCAGGAACAATGAAGATCTCCATTTTTTTTTCTCTTTCCCGCATTTGCAGTGGGGAGGTGCAATCTGTTAGCCTATCAGCAGCGCACACACAGAGCGAAGTGCTTTTTTTCACACAAGCAAGGGCATGTGTCATTGGCAGTGTATGTCACATGTCCTTGCCCTATAAGACCAAGCCATTTTCCCCGTCGCCACCATTTTCTCACTGCTGCAGCTGCGTGTTAGACGGCACCGCTGTTGCTGTGTGCGCTATACCTTGTTAATTTCAAGCCAATTTTCGCACAAATCTACAGATAGCTTGGGAGTAGGGAATAGTTGTGATTGCAGTCCTTTTAAGGACTAGGTTACAGCATTTCCTACGACTTTTATCAGGCAGGTCTGTGCTCTTAAATAGATAGATTGTGGGAGTAAAGACTAATTGTAATTGGAGTCCTTTTCAGGACTAGGTTACATCAGTTCCTATCAGTTTTTGCCAGGCAGGTCTGTGCCAGTGCTGTGCAAGTTTTTTTCACAGCATTTGGCTGAATCTAGCAAAGCTAATACTTTTTGGCATATTGCAGAGTGTGTTAGTCAGTGGAGTAGCCTATCTGTGTTGCAAGATATACCACCTGTGTATAGAATACCAATTTTTTTACTGCACCTAGTGAAGTAAAATCTTTTGGGCATAGCATCATTCTATTAGTCCATCTATACTGACCTCCATCAGGTTGCAAATTGAATATAATTTTTTTCTGCATCTAGCTCTGAAAAAATATTGGGCTTCTAGCTGTGTGTGGGACTTGTTGTACTAGTCCATCTATACTGACCTCCATCAGGTTGCAAACTGCATATATTTTTTTCTTCATCTACCTCTGAAAAAATATTGGGCTTCTAGCTGTGTGTGGGACTTGTTCTATTAATCCATCTATACAGACCTCCATCAGGTTGCAAACTGAATATATTTTTTTCTGCATCCACCTCTGAAAAAATATTTGGCCTTCTAGCTGTGTGTGGGACTTGTTCTATTAGTCCATCTATACTGACCTACATAAGGTTGCAAACTGAATATAATTTTTTTCTGCATCTACCTCTGAAAAAATATTTGGCCTTCTAGCTGTGTGTGGGACTTGTTCTATTAGTCCATCTATACTGACCTCCATAAGGTTGCAAACTGAATATAATTTTTTTCTGCATCTACCTCTGAAAAAATATTTGGCCTTCTAGCTGTGTGTGGGACTTGTTCTATTAGTCCATCTATACTGACCTCCATAAGGTTGCAAACTGAATATAATTTTTTTCTGCATCAACCTCTGAAAAAATATTTGGCCTTCTAGCTGTGTGTGGGACTTGTTCTATTAGTCCATCTATACTGACCTCCATCAGGTTGCAAATTGAATATAATTTTTTTCTGCATCTAGCTCTGAAAAAATATTGGGCTTCTAGCTGTGTGTGGGACTTGTTGTACTAGTCCATCTATACTGACCTCCATCAGGTTGCAAACTGCATATATTTTTTTCTTCATCTACCTCTGAAAAAATATTGGGCTTCTAGCTGTGTGTGGGACTTGTTCTATTAATCCATCTATAAAGACCTCCATCAGGTTGCAAACTGAATATATTTTTTTCGGCATCTACCTCTGAAAAAATATTTGGCCTTCTAGCTGTGTGTGGGACTTGTTCTATTAGTCCATCTTTACTGACCTCCATAAGGTTGCAAACTGAATATAATTTTTTTCTGCATCTACCTCTGAAAAAATATTTGGCCTTCTAGCTGTGTGTGGGACTTGTTCTATTAGTCCATCTATACTGACCTCCATCAGGTTGCAAATTGAATATAATTTTTTTCTGCATCTAGCTCTGAAAAAATATTGGGCTTCTAGCTGTGTGTGTGACTTGTTGTACTAGTCCATCTATACTGACCTCCATCAGGTTGCAAACTGCATATATTTTTTTCTTCATCTACCTCTGAAAAAATATTGGGCTTCTAGCTGTGTGTGGGACTTGTTCTATTAATCCATCTATACAGACCTCCATCAGGTTGCAAACTGAATATATTTTTTTCTGCATCTACCTCTGAAAAAATATTTGGCCTTCTAGCTGTGTGTGGGACTTGTTCTATTAGTCCATCTATACTGACCTCCATAAGGTTGCAAACTGAATATAATTTTTTTCTGCATCTACCTCTGAAAAAATATTTGGCCTTCTAGCTGTGTGTGGGACTTGTTCTATTAGTCCATCTATACTGACCTCCATAAGGTTGCAAACTGAATATAATATTTTTCTGCATCTACCTCTGAAAAAATATTTGGCCTTCTAGCTGTGTGTGGGACTTGTTCTATTAGTCCATCAATACTGACCTCCATAAGGTTGAAAACTGAATATAATTTTTTTCTGCATCTACCTCTGAAAAAATATTGGGCTTCTAGCTGTGTGTGGGACTTGTTCTATTAATCCATCTATACAGACCTCCATCAGGTTGCAAACTGAATATATTTTTTTCTGCATCTACCTCTGAAAAAATATTGGGCATCTAGCTGTGTGTGTGACTTGTTCTATTAATCCATCTATACAGACCTCCATCAGGTTGCAAACTGAATATATTTTTTTCTGCATCCACCTCTGAAAAAATATTGGGCTTCTAGCTGTGTGTGGGACTTGTTGTATTAGTCCATCTATACTGACCTCCAAAAGGTTGCAAACTGAATATAATTTTTTTCTGCATCTACCTCTGAAAAAATATTTGGCCTTCTAGCTGTGTGTGGGACTTGTTCTATTAGTCCATCTATACTGACCTCCATAAGGTTGCAAACTGAATATAATTTTTTTCTGCATCTACCTCTGACAAAATATTTGGCCTTCTAGCTGTGTGTGGGACTTGTTCTATTAGTCCATCTATACTGACCTCCATAAGGTTGCAAACTGAATATAATTTTTTTCTGCATCTACCTCTGAAAAAATATTTGGCCTTCTAGCTGTGTGTTGGACTTGTTCTATTAGTCCATCTATACTGACCTCCATAAGGTTGCAAACTGAATATAATTTTTTTCTGCATCTACCTCTGAAAAAATATTTGGCCTTCTAGCTGTGTGTGGGACTTTTTCTATTAGTCCATCTATACAGACCTCCATCAATTTGCAATTTGAATATAATTTTTTTCTGCATCTAACCCAGCCAATAGTTTTGGCCTAATACCACAGTTTGGCCACTCAGCTCTGCTCGGTTCCCATCCATTGTTTTTTTGTGCAAACAACTCCAGAGTTGTGAATTAGTTAACCACCAAAATGAGTGGAAAAAGGCCTGCTGCTGGTGGAAAGGGGAATAGGCGTGTTGGGAAGGGGAAAAAAGGTTGTGTCCGTGGGGTAGGTGTTAAAGCAACAGTAACATCTGCAGAAGAAAGACCATCTTCCAGCCAAACTAAAATGTCTACTTCTTTTAGCGGACAATGTGATAAGATCCCTTTCTTACGGCCACGCCAATCGCTACAAATTCCAGATGAGGCATAAAAACAGCAGGTGCTTCAACGGATATCAAGTGCTCCTTTAAGTGGGCTCTCCTCCACATCAACTTCAACATCACAAATACTCCAGTCCTCAAAGGTGTCACCCCAATCGCACTTGCTTCCTCACAGCTCCCAAATCTCCAGCTGCCCGTCTGAGTATGAGGTAGAACAGATGGTTGAGTCTGCAGAGCTGTTTACTCATACTATAGCCTGGGAATCAGAGGTCGACTCCAGCGCTTCTGTGAATCCAGACGAGGAAATGATCTGCACTGATGCCCAGAATCTTTATGAGTCGGATCCAGGACCAGACGCAGAAGGTTCTGACCATAATGTAGACCCTCATTCCCAAACTGTAACTCCTGTTGGTGGAGACAATGAGGAAGACGATGATAAGACTCAAATACCTGATTGGAGCGACAACTTTAGTTTTTTGTCAGGGCAGGAACAGGTTGGCTCTGAGGACGACGGGTGTGATAACGCACAGGGTGATGATGATGAGGTTGGAGATCCCACTTACTGTCAACCCACAGTCAGCCAAGAGATGAGGTCAGCAGAGGAGGTGGAGGAAGATGCTAGTGACGACGATGTCAGGTTGCGCCTTCCTGGACAGAGACGTAGTACTGGAAGCACGTCAACAACTGCATCCTCAAACACAACTCTGCCTCTCACCACAAGTCGTGGTGGCTCTTCAGGTCGCATGGGTGCTAAGCCTTGCATAGCCTGGGCATTTTTTCAGATCGATAAAGATGACCCAACTCGTGTTATCTGTAACATTTGTCAGCAAAAGCTAAGTAGAGGCCAAAAAATACATAGTTTGAGTACTTCATGCATGAACCGGCACATGGACATGAAGCATAAGTTGCAGTGGGAAGCTCAGTGTGCTACAATGCGGCCTAGCCGGCCGGGCCAACCGCCGTCTGCCATATCTTGTGCATCCGCGGCCTCTTCATCCTCTGTGACTGGGGGGACAGCAGTCACACCTGTTTTGGGGCGCAGACCTGCCACCTCTTTACCCGCAACAGCCAGCGTGATTGGCAGGTCATCATTTTCTTTGGAGGTGGTAACACCAGCTGGTGTTGAGCGCTGTCCGACATCGATAGCACCACCTTTGGATCAAGGCAACCTAACATGTCCGCCTGCATCTTCCTCACAGACCGGCAGTTTGCCGGGGACACCCTTATCAACCCCGTCTAAGCACAATAGCCAGCCCTCGGTCCCTCAGATGTGGACAAGTAAAAGACCATTTCCTCCTAGCCATGAGAAAGCTAAGAGGTTGAATTTCACCATCTGCAAGCTCTTGGCTACAGAAATGCTGCCTTTCCGCCTGGTGGACACAGAGGATTTTCGAGACCTTATGTCCGTCGCAGTGCCCCAGTACCAGATGCCCAGTCGGCACTACTTCTCAAAGAAAGGTGTGCCTGCGCTCCACCAGCATGTCGCACACAACATCACCGCTTCTTTCAGAAACTCTGTGTGTGACAGGGTGCATTTCACCACAGACAATTGGACGAGTAGGCATGGACAGGGGCGTTACATGTCGCTGACTGGGCACTGGGTAACTATGGTGACAGCAGGACAAGGGGCTGCTGTCCAAGTCTTGCCATCCCCACGAGTTGTGCGTCAATCCTCTTTATGTCAAAGTTCCTCCACTGCTTCTGCCTCCTCAACCTCCTCTCGGTCCTCCACCTGCACCCAAAGCCTGTCTGGTCATGCAACAAGCTTTCTAACTGCGCAGAAGTGATCCTGCACACCTCTTTACTATGCTGGCAGAAGGGCTCAACGTCATCAGGCGGTTTTTACATTGAAATGTCTGGGAAATGTGAGTCACACAGCTGAGGAGTTGTGGTCAGCTCTGGAGAACCAATTTCATGAATGGTTGTCTCCACTGGACCTGAAACCAGGGAACGCCGTGTGCGACAATGCTGCAAACCTGGGTGCGGCCCTTCGCCGGGGCAATGTCACACACGTGCCTTGTATGGCTCACGTGTTGAACCTGGTTGTCCAGCAATTTTAGCCCACTATCCCAGACTAGATGGCCTTCTGCAGAGGGCACGGTCGCTGTGTGCTCACTTCCGACGTTCGCATCCCGCAGCTCAGCGACTTACATCTCTACAGAAGTCGTTGGGCCTGCCACTTCACCGGCTAAAATGCGATGTGCCTACCCGGTGGAATTCAACTCTGCACATGTTGCAGCGACTGTGGCAGCACCGACAAGCCCTGGTGCAATACGTTCTGACGTATAGCCTGGGCCAACGAGATTCAGAGGTGGGGCAAATCACGCTGGAGGAGTGGTCTCAGATCAGGGACCTATGCACCCTTCTGCACAGTTTTGAAATGGCGACGAAGATGTTTAGTGCTGACGATGCCATTATCAGCATGACTATTCCGGTGATTTACATGCTGGAGCACATGTTAAACAGAATTCGGAGTCAGGTGGTGGCACAAGAGGAGGTGGAGGAAGTAGAGGAGGAGGAGTTGTATGCGGAAGGGCTAACATCTGCAAGGTCCAGACGGTCGGCAGCACCAAGGCGGCAGGCATGTGAGGGTGGGGGAGATGGTTTTACCAGGGTGCATGGTACTAGCCAAACTAGTGAGGAAGGTGCAGGAGCCCAGGAAGAAGTAGAGGACGAACTGATGGAAGACTCATCAGATGAGGGAGACCTTGATCACATTTCTGTTGTGCGAGGTTGGGGGGAGAGGACAGAGGAAGGAAGCATGATTGTTACCTCGCCACCAACACAACAGGGACTTGGTGCTCCTGGATGCGCAACACACATGAGTGCCTTCTTGCTGCACTACCTGCAACATGACCCTCGAATTGTGAGAATTAGAAATAATCCTGACTACTGGGTTGCCACACTGTTAGATCCCCGGTACAAAAGTAAATTTGCAGAAATTATTCCTGCCATAGAAAGGGATGCACGCATGCAGGAGTATCAGCAGAGACTGTTGCAGAATCTTACATGTGCTTTTCCACAAAATACCAGTGGTGCACGTAGTGAGTCTCACAGTTCCAACTTGCCAACCGTGGGACCGTCAAGTGTTCAGCACTCAAACCGTAACAGAACCACAGTATCTGCTGGTAACATCAATTTTGCGGAATCATTTCACCACTTTTTTAGCCCATCCTTTGCAAGGCCACAGGAGACAAGAAGTCTGACACATAGTCAACGCCTAGAGACGATGGTACAGGAGTATCTCCAAGTAAACATTGAAGCCACGACTGTGTCACTGGACCCTTGCTCTTTTTGGGCTTCCAATCTGGATAAATGGCCGGAGCCAGCCACTTACGCCTTGGAGATCTTGTCATGCCCCGCAGCCAGCGTTCTGTCTGAACGTGTGTTCAGCGCTGCTGGTGGTGTGCTGACAGATAAGCGCACGCGGCTCTCCACTGATAATGTAGACAGACTCACGTTCATAAAGATGAACAAATCATGGATCCGAAACGACTTTTCTACCCCTGTGTCATCCTGGGGAGAGTAAAAGCTTGATGATAGGTTAAAATCACCCTACCAACCGTTTTAAGCTTTCAAATTACTAATCATGTTTATCTGTATCTTGGCTGGAAAATAATTTTGGGCTTTGTATCAGTGTGCAGCACTGATTCTATTAGGCCATCTATAATAAGCTCCACCAGATTTAAAATTACTAATCATGTTTATCTGTATCTTGACTGGAAATAATTTGGGCTTTGTAGGAGTGTGCAGCACTGATCCTATTAGGCCATCTATACTAAAGCTTCATCAGATTTAAAATTAATAATAATTTTTAGCTGCATCTAGCCCGGAAAATAATTTTGGGGCTCCGAGATGCGCAAGACACATAAGTGCCTTCTTGCTGCACTACCTGCAGCATGACCCTCATATTGTCAGAATTCGAAGTAATCATGACTACTGGGTTGCCACACTCTTAGATCCCCCAAACTTTTCGATCAACCTTTTCATTTTAATAAAGACCAAAAAAATGGTCATTTTTGAAATTATAAGCATTAGCAGGTTGTTAGAAACTGAAATCAAACAGTTTTCAACTCAAAACTTTATTCTAGTTGATGTTACATTTTCACATAGGACCCCTTGTTCGAAAGGAGCTTCTGAACTCTCTCGTCCATTGAATTTGTCAGGTTTTGGATGGTTTCTGCTTCAATTGTTTTGCATGAGGACAGAATACCCTCCCAGAGCTGTTGCTTAGATGTGAACTGCCTCCCGCCATCATAGACACTCCTTTTAATGATGCTCCAAAGGTTCTGAATGGGGTAGAGGTCAGGGGAGCATGGGGGTCACACCATAAGTTTGTCCCCTTTTATGCCCATATCAGCCAGAGATGCAGATGTTTTATGTGCAGCATGAGATGGTGCATTATCATGCAGAAAAATGATCTTGCTGTGAAATACACGGTTCTTCTTCTTGAACCATGGCAGGAAGTGCTGTTTGAGAAAATCCACATACATTATGGAGTTCATCTTTAGCGCCTTCAGGGATCCTAAAGGGGCCGACAATCTCTCTCCCCATGATTCCAGCCCAAAACATTACTCCACCTCCTCCTTGTTGGCGCTGTAGCCGTGTTTGCGTGGGGTGTCCATCAACCAGCCATCCTCCACTCCATCCATCTGGACCATCGAGCGCTGCACGGCACTCATCCGTGAACAAAACAGTTTTGAAATCAGTCTTCATGTAATGTTTGGCCCACTGGAGCCGTTTCTGCTTGTGTGAAGTGGATAGAGGAGGTCGACAGGATGGCGTATGCACAGCTGCAAACCTCTGAAGGACCCTGCATCTTGTTGTTCGGGGGACGTTGGAGGCACAAGCAGCTTCAAAAACTTGTCTGCTGCTATGTCAAGGTTTTTTTGCCGCTGCTCTTTCAACCTGACGTAATTGCCTGTAGGAAAGAGTCCTCAATTTGCCCTTATCAGCACGCACACGTGTGTACTGTGAATCAGCTACATACTTCTTGATTGCCAAGACACTTCATCCTGATCATCGCACAATGTTGATTGTAGTCATGCCTTGACCTAAACACTCCACAATTTGTTGCTTCTCAGCAGCCGACACATCCTTTTTCTTTCCCATTTTGGCAGAAAATGTAGGCTGCTTAATAATGTGAGAGAGACTTCTTAAGTAGTCTTGCCTTTCATTGGACACACCTGCCAAACTAATTAGCACAGGTGTCTGCAATTGCTTACAGTGATATAAAGAGCCCTGACACACATCACCATCAATGAGTTTAACTGACAAACAAACAAATTCTTCAATTATCACTCCTAAACACTTTTTGCATAATAATTTGGAACGCAGTGTACATGTGCTTTTCCACAAAACACCAGTGGTTCACGTAGTGAATCTTACATTTCTAACTTGCCAACCGTGGTCTGTATGGAGTTGTTCAATAAAGGGCCCAAAATTAAGATAACATAGATGGGAGAGGTCTCTATGAATAGGAATTCCTAAGTATTTGATACCCTGTGAGGGCCAGGCAAAGGGAAAGTTGGACTGGATGGAATCCTATATGGATTTGGGGAGGGAGACATCGAGGGCCTCAGACTTCGCTGCATTGATTTTAAAATTTGACCATGTAACAAAGTGATCTATTTCAGCCATAACAGCATGGAAGGATATATGTGATTGAGTGATATATACTAGGACATCATCAGCAAATAGAGAGCACTTGTACTCGGTGCCTCCCACCTCAATCCACCTAATATTGGGGTTATGGCGAATTGATGAGAGCAGGTGCTCCGTCACTAGGATGTATAAGAGAGGGGACAGAGGACATCCCTGCCTTGTCCCATTGGTGATTGTGAAAGGTGATGAAAATGTTCTGACGCACCCCCTGGGCCTTGGGACACCCGGAGCCGGACCCTTTTTGGTGGATGCTGGTGGTTGTAGTCTTCGTGGCGGCGACCCGGTTCCGTGGCTCAGGGTGGTCAAACCAGTGGCGGAACTATTTATGTGGTTTTGATGTTTAAATGTCCGACTACGCCACCCGTGGATTGCGGTCAGAGTGAACCGCCGCTACAGGGCAGACCGCTGAGGCTGGTTTTGTGGGTGCAGCAGAGCGTAGCATAACTCCCCACGGGAGGAGTATAGCCTCAGGGCAGTGTATGCGGAGGATGGGGTGATGGTGCAGGGCAGCAGCAGTAACGACATGGAGTCAGTGATGCAGTTCAGGGCCTTTACTCACAGTTCTTATTATCCAGACCACGTCTGCAGGTAACGGCTGCCCACGTCGTACTGTGCTCACCAGGTGAGGGGCTCAGACAACTCCCAGATAACTTTGGAGCGCTTCACAGGACCCCCTTTGTGTGTCCTTTGTCTGGCCTTTCTTACCAACACTTCTGTCCGGCTGCCTCGGGCCTCCTCTTGGTAAACTTGGCGCCAGTTTCCCTGACCCTATGTGGTGCCTTCCTAGTGGGTGTAGCGAGGGGCTGCGCCACATAAAATGTCAGAGCCTCCGGTTTCTAGCTGAGGGTCGTTTCCTGCCTCCACTAGTTCGGGGACCGGTCACCCCCTTTGGCCTGACCCCTCCACGCAGGTGGATTCGGGCGTGCGGTGGCGACTCGCCCGTCCGCACCCCTGGGATCCCTTCATTCCTCGTTCCTGGAGCCTTCTCCGCTCCTCTTCCTTCCTTCTCCCTCTTGCAGGCCTGGGCCTCTGTTACTAGGCCCGCCTCCGGAGCAGAGCTCATGCAGAGCCCCTGCTCCCTGCCACTTCTGCTCAGACTTCTCTGCACTGAACTAAGATGGTGCCCACCTTTTATACTCCCTTCTCAATGCACCCAGGAACTGCTTCCTCCCTGCTCCTGCACTACAGGGTTCCCCTTCCTCAGTGTTCCCTCCCCCCACTCCAGCCAGGGACAGGGACTATTGTGCCCATCTCAGGGGCATATTGGTCGCCCTGCCCCACGGCAATGTGGTGTAATGCATGCAGGTGTCGGGTCCTGATCCACACTCCATCCTTACCTGAGAGTGAGATATCACACCTCTGGGTGAGGTGCAATATGTCTGTAGCAACCGAGCCCTCAGGGTGCTACAGTTCCATTTATCTTCAGCCTAGGTGACGTATTGTGATACAGGGCCGTGATTTTGGCTATAAAAGGGTCCCCTAGACCCCTACCCCAAGCTTTTTAAGAGAATCATATATGGCGTGCCAGGAGACTCTATGGAATGCTTTCTCAGCATCCAACGAGAGTATCTACTTACAAATTTTTAACTGCATCTAGCCCAGGAAATACTTTTTGCCTAGTAGCAGTGTCTGCTAGTCAGCGGATTATCCCGGCTGTTAAGCAAGCTACACCACCTGTAGTTTGGACACTTAATTTTTTCAAAGGAAATGCTTCGGGACCACGGGATACTCAGTGAAGAGCATCAGGAGGCACCCCAAGGCATAGGGGCTGGGACTGGCAGTAGGATGCCTTGCGGTGGACAGCCAAGCTCGATCCTTATAAAAGCTTTTTAACTGCAGCAGCTTTAGTGGACGCTACTGGAGCTGGAATTACGCGGCTGCTGGCATGAGACTTGCCCTCCAATAGATCCTTGTAAATGGATTTAAAGTGTATTCATTGAAATTAGAGAGACAATTTAAATTAAAAAATTAGAGCTGCCTCCACCACAGGGGGGCTCGCTCGACCCACCAGCGGACAGGCACCAGTATTGGGAGAGGGGGGCTGGCCGTCAGGGTTCACCGCGGCTCTGGCACAAACCCGGCGACACGGATGTGGCACGGGCAGGAGCGGACTGAACGTGTCGGCTTCTCACTTTTTGGATTTTAGAAGGGCATGACATGCCTATATCTTTGTCTCCCCCTCCTTTTACTCCTCCACCTCTTTTCTTTTCTCATGACTATATGTACTTGTCACTTTTCCATGTGTTAGTTGTGTCTTCTGAGCAGTTTGTCAGCTTTTGGACACCTTTGAAGGTGTTTTCTATGTGTTTCTATGTGTTTTTGTTTGCCTGCCATTCGTTTTAAGGGTGTTCGAAGGTGTTCGACGAACAGTTCGACGAACAGTTCGGCGAACACACGGGTGTTCGACGAACCGAACCGAACTCGAACACTACGGGGGTGGCTCAACACTAGTCAGTATAGATGGACTAATGGAACAAGTCCCACACACTGCTAGAAGCCCAAATATTTTTTCAGAGCTAGATGAAGAAAAAAATTATTTTTAATTTGCAAACGGATGGAGGTCAGTATAGATGGACTAATAGACCAAGTCCCACACACTGCTAGAAGCCCAAATATTTTTTCAGAGCTAGATGCAGAAAAAAAATATATTGAATTTGCAACCTGATGGAGGTCAGTATAGATGGACTAATAGACCAAGTCCCACACACTGCTAGAAGCCCAAATATTTTTTCAGAGTTAGATGCAGAAAAAAAATATTTTTAATTTGCAACCTGATGGAGGTCAGTATAGATGGACTAATAGACCAAGTCCCACACACTGCTAGAAGCCCAAATATTTTTTCAGAGGTAGATGCAGAAAAAAATTATATTCAATTTGCAACCTGATGGAGGTCAGTATAGATGGACTAATAGAACAAGTCCCACACACTGGTAGAAGCCCAAATATTTTTTCAGGGCTAGATGCAGAAAAAAATTATATTGAATTTGCAACCAGATGGAGGTCAGTATAGATGGACTAATAGACCAAGTCCCACACACTGCTAGAAGCTCAAATATTTTTTCAGAGCTAGATGCAGAAAAAAATTATTTTTAATTTGTAACCTGATGGAGGTCAGTATAGATGGACTAATAGACCAAGTCCCACACACTGCTAGAAGCCCAAATATTTTTTCAGAACTAGATGCAGAAAAAAATTATATTCAATTTTCAACCTGATGGAGGTCTGTATAGATGGACTAATAGAACAAGTTCCACACACTGCTAGAAGCCCAAATATTTTTTCAGGGCTAGATGCAGAAAAAAATTATATTCAATTTGCAACCTGATGGAGGTCAGTATAGATGGACTAATAGAACAAGTCCCACACACTGCTAGAAGCCCAAATACTTTTTCAGAGCTAGATGCAGAAAAAAAACATTTTTAATTTGCAACCTGATGGAGGTCAGTATAGATGGACTAATAGACCAAGTCCCACACACTGCTAGAACCCCAAATATTTTTTCAGAGCTAGATGCAGAAAAAAATTATATTCAATTTGCAACCTGATGGAGGTCAGTAAAGATGGACTAATAGAACAAGTCCCACACACTGCTAGAAGCCCAAATATTTTTTCAGGGCTAGATGCAGAAAAAAATTATATTCAATTTGCAACCTGATGGAGGTCAGTATAGATGGACTAATAGAACAAGTCCCACACACTGCTAGAAGCCCAAATATTTTTTCAGAGCTAGATGCAGAAAAAAATTATATTCAATTTGCAACCTGATGGAGGTCAGTATAGATGGACTAATAGAACAATTCCCACACACTGCTAGAAGCCCAAATATTTTTTCAGAGCTAGATGAAGAAAAAAATTATTTTTAATTTGCAACCTGATGGAGGTCAGTATAGATGGACTAATAGACCAAGTCCCACACACTGCTAGAAGCCCAAATATTTTTTCAGAGCTAGATGCAGAAAAAAATTATATTGAATTTGCAACCTGATGGAGGTCAGTATAGATGGACTAATAGACCAAGACCCACACACTGCTAGAAGCCCAAATATTTTTTCACAGCTAGATGCAGAAAAAAATTGTATTCAATTTGCAACCTGATGGAGGTCAGTATAGATGGACTAATAGAACAAGTCCCACACACTGCTAGAAGCCCAAATATTTTTTCAGAGCTAGATGAAGAAAAAAATTATTTTTAATTTGCAAACGGATGGAGGTCAGTATAGATGGACTAATAGACCAAGTCCCACACACTGCTAGAAGCCCAAATATTTTTTCAGAGCTAGATGCAGAAAAAAAATATATTGAATTTGCAACCTGATGGAGGTCAGTATAGATGGACTAATAGACCAAGTCCCACACACTGCTAGAAGCCCAAATATTTTTTCACAGCTAGATGCAGAAAAAAATTATATTCAATTTGCAACCTGATGGAGGTCAGTATAGATGGACTAATAGAACAAGTCCCACACACTGCTAGAAGCCCAAATATTTTTTCAGAGCTAGATGCAGAAAAAAATTATATTGAATTTGCAACCTGATGGAGGTCAGTATAGATGGACTAATAGAACAAGTCCCACACACGGTTAGAAGCCCAAATATTTTTTCAGAGCTAGATGCAGAAATAAATTATATTCAATTTGCAAACTTATGGAGGTCAGTATAGATGGACTAAAAGACCAAGTCCCACACCCTGCTAGAAGCCCAAATATTTTTTCACAGCTAGATGCAGAAAAAAATTGTATTCAATTTGCAACCTGATGGAGGTCAGTATAGATGGACTAATAGAACAAGTCCCACACACTGCTAGAAGCCCAAATATTTTTTCAGAGCTAGATGAAGAAAAAAATTATTTTTAATTTGCAAACGGATGGAGGTCAGTATAGATGGACTAATAGAATCATAGAATCATAGAATGGTAGAGTTGGAAGGGACCTCCTGGGTCATCTGGTCCAACCCCCTGCTCAAAGCAGGATTCACTAGATCATCTCAGACAGATGTCTGTCCAGCCTCTGTTTGAAGACGTCCATTGAAGGGGAACTCACCACCTCTCGTGGCAGCCTGTTCCACTCATTAATCACCCTAACTGTCAAAAAGTTTTTTCTAATATTTAATCTGTGTCTCCTCCCATTTAGATTCATCCCATTGCTTCTAGTCTTTCCTTGTGCAAATGAGAATAAAGATGATCCTTCTACAATGTGACAGCCCTTGACATATTTGTAGACAGCTATTAAGTCTCCTCTCAGTCTTCTTTTTTGCAAGCTAAACATTCCCAAATCCTGCAACCGTTCCTCATAGGACATGGTTTGCAGACCAGTCACCATTCTGGTCGCTCTTCTCTGAACTTGCTCCAGTTTGTCTATGTCTTTTTTAAAATGTGGTGCCCAAAACTGTACACAGTATTCCAGATGAGGTCTGACCAAAGAGGAGTAAAGACCGATAATGACTTCACGTGATCTAGACTGTATGCTTCTGTTAATACATCCCAGAATTGTATTTGCCTTTTTTGCTGCTGCATCACACTGTTGACTCATGTTCAGTCTATGATCTATTAGTATACCTAAGTCTTTTTCACATGTACTGTTGCTTAGCTCTATTCCTCCCATTCTGTATATGCTTTTTTCATTTTTATTGCCCAGATGTAGTACTTTGCATTTTTCCCTGTTAAAAACCATTCTGTTGGTTGCTGCCCACTGCTCCAGTTTATTTAGGACTTTTTGAATCCTCTCTCTCTCTTCTCTAGTATTAGCTATCCCTCTTAGCTTTGTATCATCAGCAAATTTAATCAGTTTACCCTCAATTCCTTCATCTAAATCATTGATAAAGATGTTGAACAATACAGGTCCCAGGACGGAGCCCTGTGGTACCCCACTTGAGACATTCATACAGCTGGATGTGAAGCCATTTACAACCACCCTTTGAGTCCGATCACTAAGCCAGTTATGAATCCACCTAACAGTTGCCTGGTCCATTGCATACTTGGTCATTTTTTCAATAAGGATGGTGTGAGATACTTTGTCAAATGCTTTGCTGAAGTCAAGATATACTAAATCTACAGCATTTCCCTGATCCACCCAGTCAGTGATTCTGTCATAGAAGGAAATTAAGTTAGTCTGACATGACTTGTTAGTTACAAACCCATGCTGACTCTGGTTAATCACTTCATTCTTATCCATGTACTTACATACATTTTGTTTAATAATTTGTTCAAAGATCTTTCCTGGTATAGAAGTCAGACTCACCGGCCTATAGTTCCCTGGGTCCACCTTCTTCCCCTTTTTGAAGATAGGAACAACATTTGCTCTTCTCCAGTCTTCTGGGACTTCTCCTGTTCTCCAAGAATTTTCAAAGATTATGGAGAGTGGTTCTAAAATTTCTTCTACGATCTCCTTCAGTACTCTGGGGTGTAATTCATCTGGACCTGGAGACTTGAACTCATTTATGTTAGCTAAATATTCCCTCACAATCTTTCTGTTTACAGATAACTTGGATTCCTCTATTCCTTCAAAAGGACAGTGAAGATCAGTTGATGTTACATTTTCTTTCTGAGAGAAAACAGATGCAAAATAGGAATTAAAAAGTTCGGCCTTCTCAACATCCTCTCTTACCATTTCTTCATTTTCATCCTGTAAAAATCCTATAGCATCTTTGACTTTTCTTTTACTTTTGACATACCCCCAAAATCCTTTTTTATTTCTTTTGACATCTCTTGCAAGCCTTAATTCATTTTCAGCTTTAGCTAACCTGATACGTGCCCTGCAGGATCTGCAGACTGCATTATAATCTTCTTTAGATATGCCTCCCTCTTTCCATTTAATAAACATTTCTTTCTTTCTTTTTAGCATGTGTTTAAGTTCTGTGTTCATCCATCCTGGTTTCCTTAAATGCTTCCCATTCTTCCTACTTTTCGGGATTGTTAACGATTGTGCTTTGAGAATCTCATTTTTAAAAATTTCCCATCCTTCCTGGACATTTTTGTCCTTAAGGACATCCAGCCATTGGATCCCTCCTTTTCTCTTTCTGAGTCTCTTAAAATCTGCCTTTCTAAAATCTAACCTTGAAGTTTGAGTCTTCACATGTCTTCCTCCTCTAGTTATCCAAAATTCTATAATAGCATGATCGCTGCCTCCTAGGGTCCCAGCCACCTTTACCTCCTCAACCATTTCCTCCCTGTTTATAAGGATTAGATCCAAAGTAGCAGATCCCCTTGTTTTCTCCCCTACCTTTTGGAAGATAGACCAAGTCCCACACACTGCTAGAAGCCCAAATATTTTTTCAGAGCTAGATGCAGAAAAAAAATATATTGAATTTGCAACCTGATGGAGGTCAGTATAGATGGACTAATAGACCAAGTCCCACACACTGCTAGAAGCCCAAATATTTTTTCACAGCTAGATGCAGAAAAAAATTATATTCAATTTGCAACCTGATGGAGGTCAGTATAGATGGACTAATAGAACAAGTCCCACACACTGCTAGAAGCCCAAATATTTTTTCAGAGCTAGATGCAGAAAAAAATTATATTGAATTTGCAACCTGATGGACGTCAGTATAGATGGACTATTAGACCAAGTCCCACACACTGCTAGAAGCCCAAATATTTTTTCAGAGCTAGATGCAGAAAAAAATGATTTTTAATTTGCAACCTGATGGAGGTCAGTATAGATGGACTAATAGACCAAGTCCCACACACTGCTAGAAGCCCAAATATTTTTTCAGAGCTAGATGCAGAAAAAAATTATATTCAATTTGCAACCTGATGGAGGTCAGTATAGATGGACTAATAGAACAAGTCCCACACGCTGCTAGAAGCCCAAATATATTTTCATAGCTAGATGAAGAAAAAAATTATTTTTAATTTGCAACCTGATGGAGGTCAGTATAGATGGACTAATTGACCAAGTCCCACACACTGCTAGAAGCCCAAATATTTTTTCAGAGCTAGATGCAGAAAAAAATTATATTCAATTTGCAACCTGATGGAGGTCAGTATAGATGGACTAATAGACCAAGTCCCACACACTGCTAGAAGCCCAAATATTTTTTCAGAGCTAGATGCAGAAAAAAATTATATTCAATTTGCAACCTGATGGAGGTGAGTATAGATGGACTAATAGAACAAGTCCCACACACTGCTAGAAGCCCAAATATTTTTTCAGAGCTAGATGCAGAAAAAAATTATATTCAATTTGCAACCTGATGGAGGTCAGTATAGATGGACTAATAGAACAAGTCCCACACACTGCTAGAAGCCCAAATATTTTTTCAGAGCTAGATGCAGAAAAAAATTATATTTAATTTGCAACCTGATGGAGGTCAGCATAGATGGACTAATAGAACAAGTCCCACACACTGCTAGAAGCCCAAATATTTTTTCAGAGCTAGATGCAGATAAAAATTATTTTTAATTTGCAACCTGATGGAGGTCAGTTTAGATGGACTAATAGACCAAGTCCCACACACTGCTAGAAGCCCAAATATTTTTTCAGAGCTAGATGCAGATAAAATTTATTTTTAATTTGCAACCTGATGGAGGTCAGTATAGATGGACTAATAGAACAAGTCCCACACACTGTTAGAAGCCCAAATATTTTTTCAGAGATAGATGCAGAAATAAATTATATTCAATTTGCAAACTTTTGGAGGTCAGTATAGATGGACTAATAGAACAAGTCCCACACGCTTCTAGAAGCCCAAATATTTTTTCATAGCTAGATAAAGGAAAAAATTATTTTTAATTTGCAACCTGATGGAGCTCAGTATAGATGGACTAATAGAACAAGTCCCACACACTGCTAGAAGCCCAAATATTTTTTCAGAGCTAGATGCAGAAAAAAAATATTTTTAATTTGCAACCTGATGGAGGTCAGTATAGATGGACTAATAGACCAAGTCCCACACACTGCTAGAAGCCCAAATATTTTTTCAGAGCTAGATGCAGAAAAAAATTATATTCGATTTGCAACCTGATGGAGGTCAGTATAGATGGACTAATAGACCAAGTCCCACACACTGCTAGAAGCCCAAATATTTTTTCAGAGCTAGATGCAGAAAAAAATTATATTGAATTTGCAACCTGATGGAGGTCAGTATAGATGGACTAATAGAACAAGTCCCACACACTGCTAGAAGCCCAAATATTTTTTCAGAGCTAGATGCAGAAAAAAATTATATTCAATTTGCAACCTGATGGAGGTCAGTTTAGATGGACTAATAGACCAAGTCCCACACACTGCTAGAAGCCCAAATATTTTTTCAGAGCTAGATGCAGATAAAAATTATTTTTAATTTGCAACCTGATGGAGGTCAGTATAGATGGACTAATAGAACAAGTCCCACACACTGTTAGAAGCCCAAATATTTTTTCAGAGCTAGATGCAGAAATAAATTATATTCAATTTGCAAACTTATGGAGGTCAGTATAGATGGACTAATAGATTGATGCTATGCCCAGAAGGTTTTACTTCACTAGGTGCAGTAAAAAAATTGGTATTCTATACACAGGTGATGTAGCTTGCAACACAGATAGGCTACTCCACTGACTAACACACTCTGCAATAGGCCAAAAAGGATTAGCTTTGCTAGATTTAGCCAAATGCTGTGAAAAAAACTTGCACAGCACTGGCACAGACCTGCCTGGCAAAAACTGATAGGAACTGATGTAACTTAGTCCTGAAAAGGACTGCAATTACAATTAGTCTTTACTCCCAACCTATCTATTTAAGAGCACAGACCTGCCTGATAAAAGTCATAGGAAATGCTGTAACCTAGTCCTTAAAAGGACTGCAATCACAACTCTTCCCTACTCCCAAGCTATCTGTAGATTTGTGCGAAAATTGGCTATAAATTAACAAGGTATAGCGTACAAAGCAATATCGGTGCCGTCTAACATGCAGCTGCAGCAGTGAGAAAATGGTGGCGACGGGGAAAATGGCTGGGTCTTATAGGGCAAGGACATGTGACATACACTGCCAATGACACATGCCCTTGCTTGTATGAAAAAAAGCTGTTCGCTCCGTGTGTGCTCTGCTGATAGACTGACAGATTGCACCTCCCCACTGTAAATGCGGGAAAGAGAAAAAAAAATGGAGATCTTCATTATTCCTGCAGAGATCCATCCCCTGCCCCTCCCCCCGCCCCGCTGAACACTCAAACTGCGCACTAAAATTAATTTTCAGCATTACTGAGAAAAAATCCAGTTATGATTTTGGTGCACGAACAGTTATCGAACATAACCTCGAAGAGCCGAATTTTTTTCAAATTGTTCGTGTTCGCCGAACGTCTCGAACACCGCCCAAAACAGCTCGAATTTGTGATTGGCGAACAGTTCGAGTCGAACAACGCTCATCTCTAGCTAGTAATGGAGAGGCGTCTATAAGATGCCCCCATTACTAACCCCATAGTGGAAGTCAAATGTAAAATAAAGACTCCCACACCCAGAATAAAATATTTTATTTGAAATAAACAGACACTTTTTAATATTATAAATTAAACTCTACTTACTATCACGCCCATTCCATCTAAATCCATTGTCACCTGTAATAAAAGTAAAATAATTAACCAACCTTATCCTCACCTTTTCGACGGGAAGAACAGAAGCCATGTGTCTCGCGATGGCTCCAGCTCTTCTACATCAGGATGGCAGGCTGGATAGTAGGCTATTTATATCAGTCCCCAGCTTTCTGCATAGCCTTTGCTAGATATATATATATATATATATATATATATATATATAGCGATACACATATAAAAATATCTATCTATTGTAAGGCAGCGCTAGTCATCATGCTGGGGGACACTCACTTCACCGGGTCAATTAAAGCACACCAGGCAACATCATTCCGATATTTCACAATCCAGCAGTTTATTATTTATCATAAACCGCTCATAACCGAGTCCAACTCAGTGGCTCGCCGACATATTACACACATAATGTCCAAGATCCTCTCCAGTGACATGAAATCCACCTGGCTCCAGATACAGCCCTCAGCAAGGCAACAATATAAATGTTCACATCAAGCAGTGTTTTACCTTTGCTGTGTTTTAGCTGCTTCAGTCAGGTTTGTTCTGCCACAGCTGTGGCTTTATGGCTTCCCAGATGGGGGTCTCCAGCCCTCGTTCCTTCAAAGGCTACTGGTATGTTGTCTCACCTAACATCCAGCCTCTGCCTTCCAGGACTCTTGCCTTCCAATCCTCTTGCCCTCCAAGCCTACTGGGATCGCTTACACATAAGGATCAAGCCTCTGCCTTTCAGGCTTCACCAGGCTTCAATAGGCCTCACTAGGCCTCACACTCTAACGGTGTCCCACACAGGGAACAGGCCTCATGCCTTTCACACCCTGTCTCAAAGCTACCAGGGTTTATATATCCTCTAATGCACACACAGGACCTGTGCGATGTCACAGTCATGTGACCAGTCAGCTAGGGGAGGTACATGGTCGGCGAAAACACACCCTGGACCATTACAGTAATGCCCTAAGCCGCTGCATTACATATCCCCCCCCTCTGTTCAAACTTGTGGGGTTGAACATATAATATACACAATCACCTTTTAACTCAGAGTTCACACAGAGACCATGTACTTGACTATTGCGCTGCTCAGCTCCTGGAACATTAGTCATCGACATTAACCCAATTCCTTAGGGACCTACCATCTGTCATTGTCACTGACTTCGTCAAGTCACATTTTCGGGTCGTAACCTTGTCACACCTCACCCGCACCCAGCGGTCAGTCGTAACCTTGTCAGACCTCCCCCACTCCCAGCGGTCAATACAGCAGTGTGACTCACACGCCCTGGTATCTAAGGTCTGGTTAGACTCCGTACTGTCCCATACTCTATCGGGTCATTTGTATGGGCCTCTCAAACCTGAGTTACTGGAGGTCTCACTACCTCTAAACCCATGCCCACTAATCTCAGGACATCTTGAAAGGTCCCTAACTTCAGCTGTAGCTGTTCTGTTATTTAGGGTGCCCTTTCTCTGTCTGGTCTCACAATTTCTAGACGGCTGCCATCTTCTGCTGCTCAGATGATGCTGTCTATCCACTCGCGGTCTAGCGAGATTCAACTGTTCTACCTCTCGCAGGTAGGTCACTCTGTACTCCATCAGCATGTGTATATATGCAAGACTTTCTTCCGTTCCTACAGCTAAGAATGACACCATGCCGTCTTCATCTGGTATTCAGTCCTGACGATCACGTGGACTGCTTACTTTCATCACATCAGACTTCTTTACCATCATCTGCATGGCTCGGCCATTTCTCCCAATAAGCTTTCTTACCAGAGCCTCAGGCACCCGGATGACCTCTTCATGCAGACTTTGAGCTTTTCTCATAAGCTTCAGTTGTCTAACGGCATGCTCTGTCTTCAACCGGAGAAACCACTTCGTGTGAATACATCGCCAGTGCATGTCACTTAGGATAGCCACCCTCTTCACTGTGACTTAGGTTGTGGACAGGACCAGCAGCTGTTTCGCTTCTGAGGTCGAGTACACCTTACAGGCTCCCACGGCCTTTTTAAACTCTTCATGCATGGACTCACTGGTGCATTCTTCTCTCAAATCCTGAGGTACATCTATGAGGCACTTGTACCGAGAGGTTTCTGTCTCGCCAGTGGTCTCCAGATGATCAACTGGCTCAGGTTTCAGGGGCAACTGACTTTCAGCTTCTGAACCCTGTATGCTTCCCCTGAGCTGACTCACAGCTACAAATTCACGAATTTTCATCTTGACTAGAGATGAGCGTTGTTCTACTCGAACTGTTCGCCAATCTCAAATTCGAGCTGTTTTGGGCGGTGTTCGAGCCGGTCGGCGAACACGAACAATTTGAGAAAAATTCGGCTGTTCGAGGTTATGTTCGATAACTGTTCGTGCACCAAAATCATAACTGGATTTTTTCTCAGTAATGATGAAAATTAATGTTAATACGCAGTTTGAGTGTACAGCGGGGCGGGGGGAGGGGCAGGGGATGGATCTCTGCAGGAACAATGAAGATCTCCATTTTTTTTTCTCTTTCCCGCATTTGCAGTGGGGAGGTGCAATCTGTCAGCCTATCAGCAGCGCACACACGGAGCGAAGTGCTTTTTTTCACACAAGCAAGGGTATGTGTGATTGGCAGTGTATGTCACATGTCCTTGCCCTATAAGACCAAGCCATTTTCCCCGTCGCCACCATTTTCTCACTGCTGCAGCTGCGTGTTAGACGGCACCGCTGTTGCTGTGTGCGCTATACCTTGTTAATTTCAAGCCAATTTTCGCACAAATATACAGATAGCTTGGGAGTAGGAATAGTTGTGATTGCAGTCCTTTTAAGGACTAGGTTACAGCATTTCCTACGACTTTTATCAGGCAGGTCTGTGCACTTAAATAGATAGATTGTGGGAGTAAAGACTAATTGTAATTGGAGTCCTTTTCAGGACTAGGTTACATCAGTTCCTATCAGTTTTTGCCAGGCAGGTCTGTGCCAGTGCTGTGCAAGTTTTTTTCACAGCATTTGGCTGAATCTAGCAAAGCTAATCCTTTTTGGCCTATTGCAGAGTGTGTTAGTCAGTGGAGTAGCCTATCTGTGTTGCAAGATATACCACCTGTGTATAGAATACCAATTTTTTTACTGCACCTAGTGAAGTAAAATCTTTTGGGCATAGCATCATTCTATTAGTCCATCTATACTGACCTCCATCAGGTTGCAAACTGAATATAATTTTTTTCTGCATCTAGCTCTGAAAAAATATTTGGGCTTCTAGCGGTGTGTGGGACTTGGTCTATTAGTCCATCTATACTGACCTCCATCAGGTTGCAAATTAAAAATAATTTTTTTCTGCATCTAGCTCTGAAAAAATATTTGGGCTTCTAGCAGTGTGTGGGACTTGGTCTATTAGTCCATCTATACTGACCTCCATCAGGTTGCAAATTAAAAATAATTTTTTTCTGCATCTAGCTCTGAAAAAATATTTGGGCTTCTAGCAGTGTGTGGGACTTGGTCTATTTGTCCATCTATACTGACCTCCATCAGGTTGCAAATTAAAAATAATTTTTTTCTGCATCTAGCTCTGAAAAAATATTTGGGCTTCTAGCAGTGTGTGGGACTTGGTCTATTAGTCCATCTATACTGACCTCCATCAGGTTGCAAATTGAATAAAAAAAATTTCTGCATCTAGCTCTGAAAAAATATTTGGGCTTCTAGCGGTGTGTGGGACTTGGTCTATTAGTCCATCTATACTGACCTCCATCAGGTTGCAAATTAAAAATAATTTTTTTCTGCATCTAACTCTGAAAAAATATTTGGGCTTCTAGCAGTGTGTGGGACTTGGTCTATTAGTCCATCTATACTGACCTCCATCAGGTTGCAAATTAAAAATAATTTTTTTCTTCATTTAGCTCTGAAAAAATATTTGGGCTTCTAGCAGTGTGTGGGACTTGTTCTAATAGTCCTTCTATACTGACGTCCAGCAGGTTGCAAATTGAATATAATTTTTTTCTGCATCTAGCTCTGAAAAAATATTTGGGCTTCTAGCGGTGTGTGGGACTTGGTCTATTAGTCCATCTATACTGACCTCCATCAGGTTGCAAATTAAAAATAATTTTTTTCTGCATCTAGCTCTGAAAAAATATTTGGGCTTCTAGCAGTGTGTGGGACTTGGTCTATTAGTCCATCTATACTGACCTCCATCAGGTTGCAAATTGAATAAAAAAAATTTCTGCATCTAGCTCTGAAAAAATATTTGGGCTTCTAGCGGTGTGTGGGACTTGGTCTATTAGTCCATCTATACTGACCTCTATCAGGTTGCAAATTAAAAATAATTTTTTTCTGCATCTAACCCAGCCAATAGTTTTGGCCTAATACCACAGTTTGGCCACTCAGCTCTGCTCGGTTACCATCCATTGTCTTTTTGTGCAAACAACTCCAGAGTTGTGAATTAGTTAACCACCAAAATGAGTGGAAAAAGGCCTGCTGCTGGTGGAAAGGGGAATAGGCGTGTTGGGAAGGGGAAAAAAGGTTGTGTCCGTGGGGTAGGTGCAGAAGAAAGACCATCTTCCAGCCAAACTAAAATGTCTACCTCTTTTAGCGGACAATGTGATAAGATCCCTTTCTTACGGCCACGCCAATCGCTACAAATTCCAGATGAGGCACAAAAACAGCAGGTGCTTCAACGGATATCAAGTGCTCCTTTAAGTGGGCTCTCCTCCACATCAACTTCAACATCACAAATACTCCAGTCCTCAAAGGTGTCACCCAAATCGCACTTGCTTCCTCACAGCTCCCAAATCTCCAGCTGCCCGTCTGAGTATGAGGTAGAACAGATGGTTGAGTCTGCAGAGCTGTTTACTCATACTATAGCCTGGGAATCAGAGGTCGACTCCAGCGCTTCTGTGAATCCAGACGAGGAAATGATCTGCACTGATGCCCAGAATCTTTATGAGTCGGATCCAGGACCAGACGCAGAAGGTTCTGACCATAATGTAGACCCTCATTCCCAAACTGTAACTCCTGTTGGTGGAGACAATGAGGAAGACGATGATAAGACTCAAATACCTGATTGGAGCGACAACTTTAGTTTTTTGTCAGGGCAGGAACAGGTTGGCTCTGAGGACGACGGGTGTGATAACGCACAGGGTGATGATGATGAGGTCGGAGATCCCACTTACTGTCAACCCACAGTCAGCCAAGAGATGAGGTCAGCAGAGGAGGTGGAGGAAGATGCTAGTGACGACGAGGTCAGGTTGCGCCTTCCTGGACAGAGACGTAGTACTGGAAGCACGTCAACAACTGCATCCTCAAACACAACTCTGCCTCTCACCACAAGTCGTGGTGGCTCTTCAGGTCGCATGGGTGCTAAGCCTTGCATAGCCTGGGCATTTTTTCAGATCGATAAAGATGACCCAACTCGTGTTATCTGTAACATTTGTCAGCAAAAGCTAAGTAGAGGCCAAAAATTACATAGTTTGAGTACTTCATGCATGAACCGGCACATGGACATGAAGCATAAGTTGCAGTGGGAAGCTCAGTGTGCTACAATGCGGTCTAGCCGGCCGGGCCAACCACCGTCTGCCATATCTTGTGCATTTGCGGCCTCTTCATCCTCTGTGACTGGGGGGACAGCAGTCACACCTGTTTTGGGGCGCAGACCTGCCACCTCTTTACCCGCAACAGCCAGCGTGATTGGCAGGTCATCATTTTCTTTGGAGGTGGTAACACCAGCTGGTCTTGAGCGCTGTCCGACATCGATAGCACCACCTTTGGATCAAGGCAACCTAACATGTCCGCCTGCATCTTCCTCACAGACCGGCAGTTTGCCGGGGACACCCTTATCAACCCCGTCTAAGCACAATAGCCAGCCCTCGGTCCCTCAGATGTGGACAAGTAAAAGACCATTTCCTCCTAGCCATGAGAAAGCTAAGAGGTTGAATTTCACCATCTGCAAGCTCTTGGCTACAGAAATGCTGCCTTTCCGCCTGGTGGACACAGAGGATTTTCGAGACCTTATGTCCGTCGCAGTGCCCCAGTACCAGATGCCCAGTCGGCACTACTTATCAAAGAAAGGTGTGCCTGTGCTCCACCAGCATGTCGCACACAACATCACCGCTTCTTTGAGAAACTCTGTGTGTGACAGGGTGCATTTCACCACAGACACTTGGACGAGTAGGCATGGACAGGGGCGTTACATGTCGCTGACTGGGCACTGGGTAACTATGGTGACAGCAGGACAAGGGGCTGCTGTCCAAGTCTTGCCGTCCCCACGAGTTGTGCGTCAATCCTCTTTATGTCATTTTTCCTCCACTGCTTCTGCCTCCTCAACCTCCTCTCGGTCTTCCACCTGCACCCAAAGCCTGTCTGGTCATGCCACAAGCTTTCTAACTGCGCAGAAGGGATCCTGCACACCTCCTTACTATGCTGGCAGTAGGGCTCAACGTCATCAGGCGGTTTTTACATTGAAATGTCTGGGAAATGTGAGTCACACAGCTGAGGAGTTGTGGTCAGCTCTGGAGAACCAATTTCATGAATGGTTGTCTCCACTGGACCTGAAACCAGGGAAGGCCGTGTGCGACAATGCTGCAAACCTGGGTGCGGCCCTTCGCCGGGGCAATGTCACACACGTGCCTTGTATGGCTCACGTGTTGAACCTGGTTGTCCAGCAATTTTTAGCCCACTATCCCAGACTAGATGGCCTTCTGCAGATGGCACGGTCGCTGTGTGCTCACTTCCGTCGTTCGCATCCCGCAGCTCAGCGACTTACATCTCTACAGAAGTCGTTGGGCCTGCCACTTCACCGGCTAAAATGCGATGTGCCTACCCGGTGGAATTCAACTCTGCACATGTTGCAGCGACTGTGGCAGCACCGACAAGCCCTGGTGCAATACGTTCTGACGTATAGCCTGGGCCAACGAGATTCAGAGGTGGGGCAAATCACGCTGGAGGAGTGGTCTCAGATCAGGGACCTATGCACCCTTCTGCACAGTTTTGAAATGGCGACGAAGATGTTTAGTGCTGACGATGCCATTATCAGCATGACTATTCCGGTGATTTACATGCTGGAGCACATGTTAAACAGAATTCGGAGTCAGGTGGTGGCACAAGAGGAGGTGGAGGAAGTAGAGGAGGAGGAGTTGTATGCGGAAGGGCTAACATCTGCAAGGTCCAGACGGTCGGCAGCACCAAGGCGGCAGGCATGTGAGGGTGGGGGAGATGGTTTAACCAGGGCGCATGGTAGCAGCCAAACTAGTGAGGAAGGTGCAGGAGCCCAGGAAGAAGTGGAGGACGAACTGATGGAAGACTCATCAGATGAGGGAGACCTTGATCACATTTCTGTTGTGCGAGGTTGGGGGGAGAGGACAGAGGAAGGAAGCATGATTGTTACCTCGCCACCAACACAACAGGGACTTGGTGCTCCTGGATGCGCAACACACATGAGTGCCTTCTTGCTGCACTACCTGCAACATGACCCTCGAATTGTGAGAATTAGAAATAATCCTGACTACTGGGTTGCCACACTGTTAGATCCCCGGTACAAAAGTAAATTTGCAGAAATTATTCCTGCCATAGAAAGGGATGCACGCATGCAGGAGTATCAGCAGAGACTGTTGCAGAATCTTACATGTGCTTTTCCACAAAATACCAGTGGTGCACGTAGTGAATCTCACAGTTCCAACTTGCCAACCGTGGGACCGTCAAGTGTTCAGCACTCAAACCGTAACAGAACCACAGTATCTGCTGGTAACATCAATTTTGCGGAATCATTTCACCACTTTTTTAGCCCATCCTTTGCAAGGCCACAGGAGACAAGAAGTCTGACACATAGTCAACGCCTAGAGACGATGGTACAGGAGTATCTCCAAGTAAACATTGAAGCCACGACTGTGTCACTGGACCCTTGCTCTTTTTGGGCTTCCAATCTGGATAAATGGCCGGAGCTAGCCACTTACGCCTTGGAGATCTTGTCATGCCCCGCAGCCAGCGTTCTGTCTGAACGTGTGTTCAGCGCTGCTGGTGGTGTGCTGACAGATAAGCGCACGCGGCTCTCCACTGATAATGTAGACAGACTCACGTTCATAAAGATGAACAAATCATGGATCCGAAACGACTTTTCTACCCCTGTGTCATCCTGGGGAGAGTAAAAGCTTGATGATTGGTTAAAATCACCCTACCAACCGTTTTAAGCTTTCAAATTACTAATCATGTTTATCTGTATCTTGACTGGAAAATAATTTGGGCTTTGTAGCAGTGTGCAGCACTGATCCTATTAGGCCATCTATAATAAGCTTCACCAGATTTAAAATTAAAAATAATTTTTAGCTGCATCTAGCCCGGAAAATAATTTTGGGGCTCCGAGATGCGCAAGACACATAAGTGCCTTCTTGCTGCACTACCTGCAGCATGACCCTCATATTGTCAGAATTCGAAGTAATCATGACTACTGGGTTGCCACACTCTTAGATCCCCCAAACTTTTCGATCAACCTTTTCATTTTAATAAAGACCAAAAAAATGGTCATTTTTGAAATTATAAGCATTAGCAGGTTGTTAGAAACTGAAATCAAACAGTTTTCAACTCAAAACTTTATTCTAGGTGATGTTACATTTTCACATAGGACCCCTTGTTCGAAAGGAGCTTCTGAACTCTCTCGTCCATTGAATTTGTCAGGTTTTGGATGGTTTCTGCTTCAATTGTTTTGCATGAGGACAGAATACCCTCCCAGAGCTGTTGCTTAGATGTGAACTGCCTCCCGCCATCATAGACACTCCTTTTAATGATGCTCCAAAGGTTCTGAATGGGGTAGAGGTCAGGGGAGCATGGGGGTCACACCATAAGTTTGTCCCCTTTTATGCCCATATCAGCCAGAGATGCAGATGTTTTATGTGCAGCATGAGATGGTGCATTATCATGCAGAAAAATGATCTTGCTGTGAAATACACGGTTCTTCTTCTTGAACCATGGCAGGAAGTGCTGTTTGAGAAAATCCACATACATTATGGAGTTCATCTTTAGCGCCTTCAGGGATCCTAAAGGGGCCGACAATCTCTCACCCCATGATTCCAGCCCAAAACATTACTCCACCTCCTCCTTGTTGGCGCTGTAGCCGTGTTTGCGTGGGGTGTCCATCAACCAGCCATCCTCCACTCCATTCATCTGAACCATCGAGCGCTGCACGGCACTCATCCGTGAACAAAACAGTTTTGAAATCAGTCTTCATGTAATGTTTGGCCCACTGGAGCCGTTTCTGCTTGTGTGAAGTGGATAGAGGAGGTCGACAGGATGGCGTATGCACAGCTGCAAACCTCTGAAGGACCCTGCATCTTGTTGTTCGGGGGACGTTGGAGGCACAAGCAGCTTCAAAAACTTGTCTGCTGCTATGACAAGGCTTTTTTGCCGCTGCTCTTTCAACCTGACGTAATTGCCTGTAGGAAAGAGTCCTCAATTTGCCCTTATCAGCACGCACACGTGTGTACTGTGAATCAGCTACATACTTCTTGATTGCCAAGACACTTCATCCCGATCATCGCACAATGTTGATTGTAGTCATGCCTTGACCTAAACACTCCACAATTTGTTGCTTCTCAGCAGCCGACACATCCTTTTTCTTTCCCATTTTGGCAGAAAATGTAGGCTGCTTAATAATGTGAGAGAGCCTTCTTAAGTAGTCTTGCCTTTCATTGGACACACCTGCCAAACTAATTAGCACAGGTGTCTGCAATTGCTTACAGTGATATAAAGAGCCATGACACACATCACCATCAATGAGTTTAACTGACAAACAAACAAATTCTTCCCTTATCACTCCTAAACACTTTTTGCATAATAATTTGGAACGCGGTGTACATGTGCTTTTCCACAAAACACCAGTGGTTCACGTAGTGAATCTTACAGTTCTAACTTGCCAACCGTGGTCTGTATGGAATTGTTCAATAAAGGGCCCAAAATTAAGATAACATAGATGGGAGAGGTCTCTATGAATAGGAATTCCTAAGTATTTGATACCCTGTGAGGGCCAGGCAAAGGGAAAGTTGGACTGGATGGAATCCTATATGGATTTAGGGAGGGAGACATCGAGGGCCTCAGACTTCGCTGCATTGATTTTAAAATTTTACCATGTAACAAAGTGATCTATTTCAGCCATAACAGCAGGGATGGATATATGTGATTGAGTGATATATACTAGGACATCATCAGCAAATAGAGAGCACTTGTACTCGGTGCCTCCCACCTCAATCCACCTAATATTGGGGTTATGGCGAATTGATGAGAGCAGGTGCTCCGTCACTAGGATGTATAAGAGAGGGGACAGAGGACATCCCTGCCTTGTCCCATTGGTGATTGTGAAAGGTGATGAAAATGTTCTGACGCACCCCCTGGGCCTTGGGACACCCGGAGCCGGACCCTTTTTGGTGGATGCTGGTGGTTGTAGTCTTCGTGGCGGCGATCCGGTTCCGTGGCTCAGGGCGGTCAAACCAGTGGCGGAACTATTTATGTGGTTTTGATGTTTAAATGTCCGACTACGCCACCCGTGGATTGCGGTCAGAGTGAACCGCCGCTACAGGGCAGACCGCTAAGGCTGGTGTTGTGGGTGCAGCAGAGCATAGCATAACTCCCCACGGGAGGAGTATAGCCTCAGGGCAGTGTATGCGGAGGATGGGGGTGATGGTGCAGGGCAGCAGCAGTAACGACACGGAGTCAGTGATGCAGTTCAGGGCCTTTACTCACAGTTCTTATTATCCAGACCACGTCTGCAGGTAACGGCTGCCCACGTCGTACTGTGCTCACCAGGTGAGGGGCTCAGACAACTCCCAGATAACTTTGGAGCACTTCACAGGACCCCCTTTGTGTGTCCTTTGTCTGGCCTTTCTTACCAACACTTCTGTCCGGCTGCCTCGGGCCTCCTCTTGGTAAACTTGGCGCCAGTTTCCCTGACCCTATGTGGTGCCTTCCTAGCGGGTGGAGCAAGGGGCTGCGCCACATAAAATGTCAGAGCCTCCGGTTTCTAGCTGAGGGTCGTTTCCTGCCTCCACTAGTTCGGGGACCGGTCTCCCCCTTTGGCCTGACCCCTCCACGCAGGTGGATTCGGGCGTGCGGTGGCGACTCGCCCGTCCGCACCCCTGGGATCCCTTCATTCCTCGTTCCTGGAGCCTTCTCCGCTCCTCTTCCTTCCTTCTCCCTCTTGCAGGCCTGGGCCTCTGTTACTAGGCCCGCCTCCGGAGCAGAGCTCATGCAGAGCCCCTGCTCCCTGCCACTTCTGCTCAGACTTCTCTGCACTGAACTAAGATGGTGCCCACCTTTTATACTCCCTTCTCAATGCACCCAGGAACTGCTTCCTCCCTGATCCTGCACTGCAGGATTCCCCTTCCTCAGTGTTCCCTCCCCCCACTCCAGCCAGGGACAGGGACTGTCGTGCCCATCTCAGGGGCATATTGGTCGCCCTGCCTCACGGCAATGTGGTGTAATGCATGCAGGTGTCGGGTCCTGATCCACACTCCATCCTTATCTGAGAGTGAGATATCACACCTCTGGGTGAGGTGCAATACGTGTGTAGCAACCGAGCCCTCGGTGCTACAGTTCCATTTATCTTCAGCCTAGGTGACGTATTGTGATACAGGGCCGTGATTTTGGCTATAAAAGGGTCCCCTAGACCCCTACCCCAAGCTTTTTAAGAGAATCATATATGGCGTGCCAGGAGACTCTATGGAATGCTTTCTCAGCATCCAACGAGAGTATCTACTTACAAATTTTTAACTGCATCTAGCCCAGGAAATACTTTGTGCCTAGTAGCAGTGTCTGCTAGTCAGCGGATTATCCCGGCTGTTAAGCAAGCTACACCACCTGTAGTTTGGACACTTAATTTTTTCAAAGGAAATGCTTCGGGACCACGGGATACTTAGTGAAGAGCATCAGGAGGCACCCCAAGGCATAGGGGCTGGGACTGGCACTAGGATGCCTTGCGGTGGACAGCCGAGCTCGATCCTTATAAAAGCTTTTTAACTGCAGCAGCTTTAGTGGACGCTACTGGAGCTGGAATTACGCGGCTGCTGGCATGAGACTTGCCCTCCAATAGATCCTTGTAAATGGATTTAAAGTGTATTCATTCAAATTAGAGGGACAATTTAAATTAAAAAGCTTAGAGCTGCCTCCACCACAGGGGGGCTCTCTCGACCCACCAGCGGACAGGCACCAGTATTGGGAGAGGGGGGCTGGCCGTCAGGGTTCACCGCGGCTCTGGCACAAACCCGGCGACACGGAGGTGGCACGGGCAGGAGCGGACTGGCCGTCTCGGCTTCTCACTTTTTGGATTTTAGAAGGGCATGACATGCCTATATCTGTGTCTCCCCCTCCTTTTACTCCTCCACCTCTTTTCTTTTCGCATGACTATATGTACTTGTCACTTTTCCATGTGTTAGTTGTGTCTTCTGAGCAGTTTGTCAGCTTTTGGACACCTTTGAAGGTGTTTTCTATGTGTTTCTATGTGTTTTTGTTTGCCTGCCATTGGTTTTAACGGTGTTCGAAGGTGTTCGACGAACAGTTCGACGAACAGTTCGGCGAACACACGGGTGTTCGACGAACCGAACCGAACTCGAACACTACGGGGGTGGCTCAACACTAATCTTGACCACTTCCATTTCACATTTATCTTCTGTTAACCCTCTCTTAGCTCTCCTCAGATCCACCTTCTCATGGCATAAGGGAGTGAGTGCAACTTGTTTGCGCTTTTCCTTCTCCAAGGAGGCCTCGTTCACCGAGTGATACTTTGCTAGGCGACCTTTGAGCTTGAAAACTTCTTCCTCTAGCTCAGCTACTCGCCTCTCAGCAGCCCATCTCTGAAGCTCCTCCTGCTTCAACCGCTCCTTTAACAGTAGAGTTCTCTCAGACCTCTCTGTCTCCAATGCGCCCACTCGGCTCTCAACAGCCAGTCTCTCAAGCTTCTCTTGCTTCAAATGGGCTTGTAGCGACTCCTTGAGCTCCTTGATCTCGGCTCCTACATCCACCAAATCATCCGAGCTCGCATTATTAGAGTAGGTATTTGTTTCATACCTCCCATCTCCAGTGGCCAACGCCTGGCCCTGGTCTGTGGCTTCTCTGATAGACTCCTCCATCTTTTTCCGCTCAGCTTCCATCTTGCTGATTCTTTCCTTAAGACACGTCTCTGCGCTCTGGAGATTATCACAGAACGTCTGCAGCTCCTTCACCTGAGCTTCCAGACCTAGGGTCTTCCTGCGGAGATCACCATTTTCATCACGGGTGTCCTGCAGAGTGATCTCAACCACTTGGCGCATGTGCTCTGCATCTGCCTTATCATCCTCTAGTTTTTCTTTAACTCTGAGGAGATCCTCATAGTCTCTCTTAATTTGTTGCAGTTCTGTACTGCGTTCACCATATTCCTTCTTGGATTCACACAGCTCCCGGTTGAACTGTTCGCGCAGTCATTCTAGGTTTTGTTCACGCCCAGAAACTTCATCCTGCAGCGCCTCCTTCTCAAGCTTCAACTGCAAAAACCTCCTCCTTGGTTTTGCGGCGGTCCTCCTAAATTTCCTGGAACATTTCCTTCCATTGGTTAATTTCCTCGTTGCTTACCTCCTGGTCTCGCTGTAAGTTCCTCACAACCTGGTATATTTTCTGCCGTTCAGACTCCAGGCTCCACTGGTCTGAGGACACGTTCTCCAGGTTTTCCCATAGTTGCTGCACGTCACTCCGACACTGCTGCCTGATAGGCTCCAGCTCTTGGTCATGACTGTCCGCCTCCTCTTTCAGGGCTGTCAGATCCTGATCCTTCTGTCTCAGTACTGTACCGGAGGTTGCTACTGGCAATGTCACCTCCTCTTCTGCCTCTAAAGGAGGATCCACACTTGAAACAAAGGCACACAGTACTACATTTTCTTTATTTTTACTTTCAGCAAATACTACAGGAGCAACCTTTTTGTGGCCCTTGACGAGAGGGGGACTCTCTCCCCTCGTCTAGCCCCTCCTGACTGACGTCTCTTTCTACTTTCTTAGTGTCACCGTCAGCTACGGGGTCTGTGTCACTCCCCATGGTTTTGTGGACTAACAGGTCACCTCCCACTTTGACGTCAACCTCTTCTACTGGAGCTACCCCGTTATTAACTGTCAAATCGTCATTTTTAGGGGGTACCAACCGACAACCAGTAACAAATTTTGGTTTTGAAAATCCGCCCCCTAATGAGACTCCGCCTCTTTAGGATACCCACACCTGTAGGGGGATTTTTACAAAAAAAATCAGCCTTAGTCTTAGCACTCAGTTCACAACATCTCTTACCACATTCCCAGGCACTCTGGGACAATACTGGCGCCCCCGGAGAGTTCACAGAGTGGTCCACTGCCGCCATTTTATATGGTGCCCACAGCTCCTGCCGATCCTGCACCATGTCCTGTAGACGTTTCTCAAATACCTGCTGCGGTTTTAACCGGCACTTTAATTGCTCAATAGCTTCATTTTCTTTTGCTGCTCCGTTCACATCCATCGCGGTATACTATTCCCACTAGACACTTCACCGCTTTCCCCAGAAAAATTTTCGTGGCCCCGCCGAGCCACAGCAAACCAGGTTTGAGTGCGAGGGCAATTTTCATAACCCCGCCGAATTGCAGCCAGATGCTTTAATTTTCGTGGCCCCGCCGAGCCATAGCAAACAAGGTTTGAGTGCGAAGACAATTTTCATAACCCCGCCGAGTTACAGCAAGATGCTTTAATCTTCGTGACCCCACCGAGCCACAGCAAGATGCTTGTATCCACACTCGTTGTCCTGTGCCATTACCCCTAGCAACCAGGCTGGAGTTGCCCCTAGCAACCAAGCTGCAGTTGCCCCTAGCAACCAGGCTGCAGTTGCCCGCATTCTCCAACCATACGTAAGGCAGCGCTAGTCATCATGCTGGGGGACACTCGCTTCACCGGGTCAATTAAAGCACACCAGGCAACACCTTTCTGGTATTTCACAATCCAGCAGTTTATTATTTATCATAAACCGCTCATAACCGAGTCCAACTCAGTGGCTCGCCAACATATTACACATATAATGTCCAAGAGCCTCTCCAGTGACATGAAATCCACCTGGCTCCAGATACAGCCCTCAGCAAGGCAACAATATAAATGTCCACATCAAGTAGTGTTTTATCTTTGCTGTGTTTTAGCTGCTTCAGTCAGATTTGTTCTGCTACAGCTGTGGCTTTACGGCTTCCCAGATGGGGGTCTCCAGCCCTCGTTCCTTCAAAGGCTACTGGTATGTTGTCTCACCTAACATCCAGCCTCTGCCTTCCAGGACTCTTGCCTTTCAAGCCTCTTGCCCTCCAAGGCTACTGGGATCGCTTACACATAAGGATCAAGCCTCTGCCTTTCAGGCTTCACCAGGCTTCAATAGGCCTCACTTGGCCTCACACTCTAACGGTGTCCCACACAGGGAACAGGCCTCACGCCTTTCACACCCTGTCTCAAAACTACCAGGGTTTATATATCCTCTAATGCACACACATGACCTGTGCTGATGTCACAGTCATGTGATCAGACATTCCGTGTGCACAGGACTAGAGATGAGCGTTGTTTGACTCGAACTGTTCGCCAATCTCAAATTCGAGCTGTTTTGGGCAGTGTTCGAGCCGTTCGGCGAACACGAACGATTTGAGAAAAATTCGGCTGTTCGAGGTTATGTTCGATAACTGTTCGTGCACCAAAATCATAACTGGATTTTTTCTCAGTAATGATGAAAATTAATGTTAATACTCAATTTGAGTGTACAGCGGGGTGGGGGGAGGGGCAGGGGATGGATCTCTGCAGGAATAATGAAGATCTCCATTTTTTTTTCTCTTTCCCGCATTTACAGTGGGGAGGTGCAATCTGTCAGCCTATCAGCAGCGCACACACGGAGCGAAGTGCTTTTTTTCACACAAGCAAGGGCATGTGTCATTGGCAGTGTATGTCACATATCCTTGCCCTATAAGACCAAGCCATTTTCCCCGTCGCCACCATTTTCTCACTGCTGCAGCTGCATGTTAGACGGCACCGCTGTTGCTGTGTGCGCTATACCTTGTTAATTTCAAGCCAATTTTCGCACAAATCTACAGATAGCTTGGGAGTAGGGAATAGTTGTGATTGCAGTCCTTTTAAGGACTAGGTTACAGCATTTCCTACGACTTTTATCAGGCAGGTCTGTGCTCTGAAATAGATAGATTGTGGGAGTAAAGACTAGAGATGAGCGTTGTTCTACTCGAACTGTTCGCCAATCTCAAATTCGAGCTGTTTTGGGCGGTGTTCGAGCCGTTCGGCGAACACGAACAATTTGAGAAAAATTCGGCTGTTCGAGGTTATGTTCGATAACTGTTCGTGCACCAAAATCATAACTGGATTTTTTCTCAGTAATGATGAAAATTAATGTTAATACGCAGTTTGAGTGTACAGCGGGGTGGGGGGAGGGGCAGGGGATGGATCTCTGCAGGAACAATGAAGATCTCCATTTTTTTTTCTCTTTCCCGCATTTGCAGTGGGGAGGTGCAATCTGTCAGCCTATCAGCAGCGCACACACGGAGCGAAGTGCTTTTTTTCACACAAGCAAGGGCATGTGTCATTGGCAGTGTATGTCACATGTCCTTGCCCTATAAGACCAAGCCATTTTCCCCGTCGCCACCATTTTCTCACTGCTGCAGCTGCGTGTTAGACGGCACCGCTGTTGCTGTGTGCGCTATACCTTGTTAATTTCAAGCCAATTTTCGCACAAATATACAGATAGCTTGGGAGTAGGGAATAGTTGTGATTGCAGTCCTTTTAAGGACTAGGTTACAGCATTTCCTACGACTTTTATCAGGGAGGTCTGTGCTCTTAAATAGATAGATTGTGGGAGTAAAGACTAATTGTAATTGCAGTCCTTTTCAGGACTAGGTTAAATCAGTACCTATCAGTTTTTGCCAGGCAGGTCTGTGCCAGTGCTGTGCAAGTTTTTTTCACAGCATTTGGCTGAATCTAGCAAAGCTAATCCTTTTTGGCCTATTGCAGAGTGTGTTAGTCAGTGGAGTAGCCTATCTGTGTGGCAAGATATACCACCTGTGTATAGAATACCAATTTTTTTACTGCACCTAGTGAAGTAAAATCTTTTGGGCATAGCATCATTCTATTAGTCCATCTATACTGACCTCCATCAGGTTGCAAATTGAATATAATTTTTTTCTGCATCTAGCTCTGAAAAAATATTTGGGCTTCTAGCAGTGTGTGGGACTTGTTCTATTAGTCCATCTATACTGACCTCCATCAGGTTGCAAACTGAATATAATTTTTTTCTGCATCTAGCTCTGAAAAAATATTTGGCCTTCTAGCAGTGTGTGGGACTTGTTCTATTAGTCCATCTATACTGACCTCCATCACGCTGCAAATTCAAAATAATTTTTTGTCTGCATCTAGCTCTGAAAAAATATTTGGGCTCCTAGCAGTGTGTGGGACTTGTTCTATTAGTCCATCTCTACTGACCTCCATCAGGTTGCAAACTGAATATATTTTTTTTCTGCATCTACCTCTGAAAAAATATTGGGCTTCTAGCAGTGTGTGGGACTTTCTCTATTAGTCCATCTATACTGACCTCCATCACGCTGCAAATTCAAAATAATTTTTTGTCTGCATTAAGCTCTGAAAAAATATTTGGCCTTCTAGCAGTGTGTGGGACTTTCTCTATTAGTCCATCTATACTGACCTCCATCACGCTGCAAATTCAAAATAATTTTTTGTCTGCATCTAGCTCTGAAAAAATATTTGGGCTCCTAGCAGTGTGTGGGACTTGTTCTATTAGTCCATCTCTACTGACCTCCATCAGGTTGCAAACTGAATATATTTTTTTCTGCATCTACCTCTGAAAAAATATTGGGCTTCTAGCAGTGTGTGGGACTTTCTCTATTAGTCCATCTATACTGACCTCCATCACGCTGCAAATTCAAAATAATTTTTTGTCTGCATTAAGCTCTGAAAAAATATTTGGCCTTCTAGCAGTGTGTGGGACTTTCTCTATTAGTCCATCTATACTGACCTCCTTCAGGTTGCAAATTAAAAATAATTTTTATCTGCATCTACCTCTGAAAAAATATTTGGGCTTCTAGCTGTGTGTTGGACTATTTCTATTAGTCCATCTATACTGACCTCCATCAGGTTGCAAACTGAATATAATTTTTTTCTGCATCTAGCTCTGAAAAAATATTTGGCCTTCTAGCAGTGTGTGGGACTTTCTCTATTAGTCCATCTATTCTGACCTCCATCAGGTTGCAAATTAAAAATAATTTTTATCTGCATCTAGCTCTGAAAAAAATATTTGGCCTTCTAGCAGTGTGTGGGACTTTCTCTATTAGTCCATCTATACTGACCTCCATCATGTTGCAAATTAAAAATAATTTTTTGTCTGTATCTAGCTCTGAAAAAATATTTGGCCTTCCAGCAGTGTGTGGGACTTTCTCTATTAGTCCATCTATACTGACCTCCATCAGGTTGCAAACTGAATATATTTTTTTTTTCTGCATCTACCTCTGAAAAAATATTGGGCTTCTAGCTGTGTGTGGGACTTGTTCTATTAATCCATCTATACAGACCTCCATCAGGTTGCAAACTGAATATAATTTTTTTCTGCATCTACCTCTGAAAAAATATTTGGGCTTCTAGCTGTGTGTGGGACTTTCTCTATTCGTCCATCTATACTGACCTCCATCAGGTTGCAAATTAAAAATAATTTATATCTGCATCTAGCTCTGAAAAAATATTTGGCCTTCTAGCAGTGTGTGGGACTTTCTCTATGAGTCCATCTCTACAGACCTCCATCAGGTTGCAAATTAAAAATAATTTTTTGTCTGCATCTAGCTCTGAAAAAATATTTGGTCTTCTAGCAGTGTGTGGGACTTTCTCTATTAGTCCATCTATACTGACCTCCATCAGGTTGCAACCTGAATATATTTTTTTTCTGCATCTACCTCTGAAAAAAAAATTGGGCTTCTAGCTGTGTGTGGGACTTGTTCTATTAATCCATCTATACAGACCTCCATCAGGTTGCAAAGTGAATATAATTTTTTTCTGCATCTACCTCTGAAAAAATATTTGGGCTTCTAGCTGTGTGTGGGTCTTGTTTTATTAATCCATCTATACAGACCTCCATCAGGTTGCAAACTGAATATAATTTTTTTCTGCATCTACCTCTGAAAAAATATTTGGGCTTCTAGCTGTGTGTGGGACTTGTTCTATTAGTCCATCTATACTGACCTCCATCAGGTTGCAAACTGAATATAATTTTTTTCTGCATCTAGCTCTGAAAAAATATTTGGCCTTCTAGCAGTGTGTGGGACTTTCTCTATTAGTCCATCTATACTGACCTCCATCAGGTTGCAAATTAAAAATAATTTTTATCTGCATCTAGCTCTGAAAAAATATTTGGCCTTCTAGCAGTGTGTGGGACTTTCTCTATTAGTGTATCTATACTGACCTCCATCAGGTTGCAAATTAAAAATAATTTTTTGTCTGCATCTAGCTCTGAAAAAATATTTGGCCTTCTAGCAGTGTGTGGGACTTTCTCTATTAGTCCATCTATACTGACCTCCATCAGGTTGCAAATTCAAAATAATTTTTTGTCTGCATCTAGCTCTGAAAAAATATTTGGCCTTCTAGCAGTGTGTGGGACTTTCTCTATTAGTCCATCTATACTGACCTCCATCAGGCTGCAAATTAAAAATAATTTTTATCTGCATCTACCTCTGAAAAAATATTTGGCCTTCTAGCTGTGTGTGGGACTTGTTCTATTAGTCCATCTATACTGACCTCCATCAGGTTGCAAACTGAATATAATTTTTTTCTGCATCTAGCTCTGAAAAAATATTTGGCCTTCTAGCAGTGTATGGGACTTTCTCTATTAGTCCATCTATACTGACCTCCATCAGGTTGCAAATTAAAAATAATTAATATCTGCATCTAGCTCTGAAAAAATATTTGGCCTTCTAGCAGTGTGTGGTACTTTCTCTATTAGTCCATCTATACTGACCTCCATCAGGTTGCAAATTAAAAATAATTTTTTGTCTGCATCTAGCTCTGAAAAAATATTTGGCCTTCTAGCAGTGTGTGGGACTTTCTCTATTAGTCCATCTATACTGACCTCCATCAGGTTGCAAACTGAATATAATTTTTTTCTGCATCTACCTCTGAAAAAAAATTTGGGCTTCTAGCTGTGTGTGGGACTTGTTCTATTAGTCCATCTATACTGACCTCCATCAGGTTGCAAATTGAATATAATTTTTTTCTGCATCTAACCCAGCCAATAGTTTTGGCCTAATACCACAGTTTGGCCACTCAGCTCTGCTCGGTTCCCATCCATTGTTTTTTTGTGCAAACAACTCCAGAGTTGTGAATTAGTTAACCACCAAAATGAGTGGAAAAAGGCCTGCTTCTGGTGGAAAGGGGAATAGGCGTGTTGGAAAGGGTAAAAAAGGTTGTGTCCGTGGGGTAGTTGTTAAAGCAACAGTAACTTCTGCAGAAGAAAGACCATCTTCCAGCCAAACTAAAATGTCTACTTCTTTTAGCGGACAATGTGATAAGATCCCTTTCTTACGGCCACGCCAATCGCTACAAATTCCAGATGAGGCACAAAAACAGCAGGTGCTTCAACGGATATCAAGTGCTCCTTTAAGTGGGCTCTCCTCCACATCAACTTCAACATCACAAATACTCCAGTCCTCAAAGGTGTCACCCCAATCGCACTTGCTTCCTCACAGCTCCCAAATCTCCAGCTGCCCGTCTGAGTATGAGGTAGAACAGATGGTTGAGTCTGCAGAGCTGTTTACTCATACTATAGCCTGGGAATCAGAGGTCGACTCCAGCGCTTCTGTGAATCCAGACGAGGAAATGATCTGCACTGATGCCCAGAATCTTTATGAGTCGGATCCAGGACCAGACGTAGAAGGTTCTGACCATAATGTAGACCCTCATTCCCAAACTGTAACTCCTGTTGGTGGAGACAATGAGGAAGACGATGATGAGACTCAAATACCTGATTGGAGCGACAACTTTAGTTTTTTGTCAGGGCAGGAACAGGTTGGCTCTGAGGACGACGGGTGTGATAACGCACAGGGTGATGATGATGAGGTTGGAGATCCCACTTACTGTCAACCCACAGTCAGCCAAGAGATGAGGTCAGCAGAGGAGGTGGAGGAAGATGCTAGTGACGACAAGGTCAGGTTGCGCCTTACTGGACAGAGACGTAGTACTGGAAGCACGTCAACAACTGCATCCTCAAACACAACTCTGCCTCTCACCACAAGTCGTGGTGGCTCTTCAGGTCGCATGGGTGCTAAGCCTTGCATAGCCTGGGCATTTTATCAGATCGATAAAGATGACCCAACTCATGTTGTCTGTAACATTTGTCAGCAAAAGCTAAGCTGAGGCCAAAAAATACATAGTTTGAGTACTTCATGCATGAACCGGCACATGGACATGAAGCATAAGTTGCAGTGGGAAGCTCAGTGTGCTACAATGCGGCCTAGCCGGCCGGGCCAACCACCGTCTGCCATATCTTGTGCATCCGCGGCCTCTTCATCCTCTGTGACTGGGGGAACAGCAGTCACACCTGTTTTGGGGCGCAGACCTGCCAAATCTTTACCCGCAACAGCCAGCGTGATTGGCAGGTCATCATTTTCTTTGGAGGTGGTAACACCAGCTGGTGTTGAGCGCTGTCCGACATCGATAGCACCACCTTTGGATCAAGGCAACCTAACATGTCCGCCTGCATCTTCCTCACAGACCGGCAGTTTGCCAGGGACACCCTTATCAACCCCGTCTAAGCACAATAGCCAGCCCTCGGTCCCTCAGATGTGGACAAGTAAAAGACCATTTCCTCCTAAAAATGAGAAAGCTAAGAGGTTGAATTTCACCATCTGCAAGCTCTTGGCTACAGAAATGCTGCCTTTCCGCCTGGTGGACACAGAGGATTTTCGAGACCTTATGTCCGTCGCAGTGCCCCAGTACCAGATGGCCAGTCGGCACTACTTCTCAAAGAAAGGTGTGCCTGCGCTCCACCAGCATGTCGCACACAACATCACCGCTTCTTTCAGAAACTCTGTGTGTGACAGGGTGCATTTCACCACAGACACTTGGACGAGTAGGCATGGACAGGGGCGTTACATGTCGCTGACTGGGCACTGGGTAACTATGGTGACAGCAGGACAAGGGGCTGCTGTCCAAGTCTTGCCATACTCACGAGTTGTGCGTCAATCCTCTTTATGTCAAAGTTCCTCCACTGCTTCTGCCTCCTCAACCTCCTCTCGGTCTTCCACCTGCACCCAAAGCCTGTCTGGTCATGCCACAAGCTTTCTAACTGTGCAGAAGGGATCCTGCACACCTCCTTACTATGCTGGCAGTAGGGCTCAACGTCATCAGGCGGTTTTTACTTTGAAATGTCTGGGAAATGTGAGTCACACAGCTGAGGAGTTGTGGTCAGCTCTGGAGAACCAATTTCATGAATGTTTGTCTCCACTGGACCTGAAACCAGGGAAGGCCGTGTGCGACAATGCTGCAAACCTGGGTGCGGCCCTTCGCCGGGGCAATGTCACACACGTGCCTTGTATGGCTCACGTGTTGAACCTGGTTGTCCAGCAATTTTTAGCCCACTATCCCAGACTAGATGGCCTTCTGCAGAGGGCACGGTCGCTGTGTGCTCACTTCCGCCATTCGCATCCCGCAGCTCAGCGACTTACATCTCTACATAAGTCGTTGGGCCTGCCACTTCACCGGCTAAAATGCGATGTGCCTACCCGGTGGAATTCAACTCTGCACATGTTGCAGCGACTGTGGCAGCACCGACAAGCCCTGGTGCAATACGTTCTGACGTATAGCCTGGGCCAACGAGATCCAGAGGTGGGGCAAATCACGCTGGAGGAGTGGTCTCAGATCAGGGACCTATGCACCCTTCTGCACAGTTTTGAAATGGCGACGAAGATGTTTAGTGCTGACGATGCCTTTATCAGCATGACTATTCCGGTGATTTACATGCTGGAGCACATGTTAAACAGAATTCGGAGTCAGGTGGTGGCACAAGAGGAGGTGGAGGAAGTAGAGGAGGATGAGTTGTATGCGGAAGGGCTAACATCTGCAAGGTCCAGACGGTCGGCAGCACCAAGGCGGCAGGCATGTGAGGGAGGGGGAGATGGTTTTACCAGGCCGCATAGTAGTAGCCAAACTAGTGAGGAAGGTGCAGGAGCCCAGGAAGAAGTGGAGGACGAACTGATGGAAGACTCATCAGATGAGGGAGACCTTGATCACATTTCTGTTGTGCGAGGTTGGGGGGAGAGGACAGAGGAAGGAAGCATGATTGTTACCTCGCCACCAACACAACAGGGACTTGGTGCTCCTGGATGTGCAAGACACATGAGTGCCTTCTTGCTGCACTACCTGCAACATGACCCTCGAATTTTGAGAATTAGAAATAATCCTGACTACTGGATTGCCACACTGTTAGATCCCCGGTACAAAAGTAAATTTGCAGAAATTATTCCTGCCATAGAAAGGGATGCATGCATGCAGGAGTATCAGCAGAGACTGTTGCAGAATCTTACATGTGCTTTTCCACAAAACACCAGTGGTGCACGTAGTGAATCTCACAGTTCCAACTTGACAACCGTGGGACCGTCAAGTGTTCAGCACTCAAACCGTAACAGAACCACAGTATCTGCTGGTAACATCAATTTTGAGGAATCATTTCACCACTTTTTTAGCCCATCCTTTGCAAGGCCACAGGAGACAAGAAGTCTGACACATAGTCAACGCCTAGAGACGATGGTACAGGAGTATCTCCAAGTAAACATTGAAGCCATGACTGTGTCACTGGACCCTTGCTCTTTTTGGGCTTCCAATCTGGATAAATGGCCGGAGCTAGCCACTTACGCCTTGGAGATCTTGTCATGCCCCGCAGCCAGCGTTCTGTCTGAACGTGTGTTCAGCGCTGCTGCTGGTGTGCTGACAGATAAGCGCACGCGGCTCTCCACTGATAATGTAGACAGACTCACGTTCATAAAGATGAACAAATCATGGATCCGAAACGACTTTTCTACCCCTGTGTCATCCTGGGGAGAGTAAAAGCTTGATGATTGGTTAAAATCACCCTACCAACCGTTTTAAGCTTTCAAATTACTAATCATGTTTATCTGTATCTTGGCTGGAAAATAATTTGGGATTTGTAGCAGTGTGCAGCACTGATTCTATTAGGCCATCTATAATAAGCTCCACCAGATTTAAAATTACTAATCATGTTTATCTGTATCTTGACTGGAAAATAATTTGGGCTTTGTAGCAGTGTGCAGCACTGATCCTATTAGGCCATCTATACTAAGCTCCACCAGATTTAAAATTAATAATAATTTTTAGCTGCATCTAGCCCGGAAAATAATTTTGGGGCTCTGAGATGCGCAAGACACATAAGTGCCTTCTTGCTGCACTACCTGCAACATGACCCTTATATTGTCAGAATTCGAAGTAATCATGACTACTGGGTTGCCACACTCTTAGATCCCCCAAACTTTTCGATCAACCTTTTCATTTTAATAAAGACCAAAAAAATGGTCATTTTTGAAATTATAAGCATTAGCAGGTTATTAGAAACTGAAATCAAACAGTTTTCAACTCAAAACTTTATTCTAGGTGATGTTACATTTGCACATAGGACCCCTTGTTCGAAAGGAGCTTCTGAAGTCTCTCGTCCATTGAATTTGTCAGGTTTTGGATGGTTTCTGCTTCAATTGTTTTGCATGAGGACAGAATACCCTCCCAGAGCTGTTGCTTAGATGTGAACTGCCTCCCGCCATCATAGACACTCCTTTTGATGATGCTCCAGAGGTTCTGAATGGGGTAGAGGTCAGGGGAGCATGGGGGTCACACCATAAGTTTGTCCCCTTTTATGCCCATATCAGCCAGAGATGCAGATGTTTTATGTGCAGCATGAGATGGTGCATTATCATGCAAAAAAATGATCTTGCTGTGAAATACACGGTTCTTCTTCTTGAACCATGGCAGGAAGTGCTGTTTGAGAAAATCCACATACATTATGGAGTTCATCTTTAGCGCCTTCAAGGATCCTAAAGGGGCCGACAATCTCTCTCCCCATGATTCCAGCCCAAAACATTACTCCACCTCCTCCTTGTTGGCGCTGTAGCCGTGATTGCGTGGGGTGTCCATCAACCAGCCATCCTCCACTCCATCCATCTGGACCATCGAGCGCTGCACGGCACTCATTCGTGAACAAAACAGTTTTGAAATCAGTCTTCATGTAATGTTTGGCCCACTGGAGCCGTTTCTGCTTGTGTGAAGTGGATATAGGAGGTCGACAGGATGGCGTATGCACAGCTGCAAACCTCTGAAGGACCCTGCATCTTGTTGTTCGGGGGACGTTGGAGGCACCAGCAGCTTCAAAAACTTGTCTGCTGCTATGACAAGGCTTTTTTGCCGCTGCTCTTTTAACCTGACGTAATTGCCTGTAGGAAAGAGTCCTCAATTTGCCCTTATCAGCACGCACACGTGTGTACTGTGAATTAGCTACATACTTCTTGATTGCCAAGACAATTCATCCTGATCATCGCACAATGTTGATTGTAGTCATGCCTTGACCTAAACACTCCACAATTTGTTGCTTCTCAGCAGCCGACACATCCTTTTTCTTTCCCATTTTGGCAGAAAATGTAGGCTGCTTAATAATGTGAGACAGCCTTCTTAAGTAGTCTTGCCTTTCATTGGACACACCTGCCAAACTAATTAGCACAGGTGTCTGCAATTGCTTACAGTGATATAAAGAGCCCTGACACACATCACCATCAATGAGTTTAACTGACAAACGAACAAATTCTTCCCTTATCACTCCTAAACACTTTTTGCATAATAATTTGGAACACAGTGTACATGTGCTTTTCCACAAAACACCAGTGGTTCACGTAGTGAATCTTACAGTTCTAACTTGCCAACCGTGGTCTGTATGGAGTTGTTCAATAAAGGGCCCAAAATTAAGATAACATAGATGGGAGAGGTCTCTATGAATAGGAATTCCTAAGTATTTGATACCCTGTGAGGGCCAGGCAAAGGGAAAGTTGGACTGGATGGAATCATATATGGATTTGGGGAGGGAGACATCGAGGGCCTCAGACTTCGCTGCATTGATTTTAAAATTTGACCATGTAACAAAGTGATCTATTTCAGCCATAACAGCATGGATGGATATATGTGATTGAGTGATATATACTAGGACATCATCAGCAAATAGAGAGCACTTGTACTCGGTGCCTCCCACCTCAATCCACCTAATATTGGGGTTATGGCGAATTGATGAGAGCAGGTGCTCCGTCACTAGGATGTATAAGAGAGGGGTCAGAGGACATCCCTGCCTTGTCCCATTGGTGATTGTGAAAGGTGATGAAAATGTTCTGATGCACCCCCTGGGCCTTGGGACACCCGGAGCCGGACCCTTTTTGGTGGATGCTGGTGGTTGTAGTCTTCGTGGCGGCGACCCGGTTCCGTGGCTCAGGGTGGTCAAACCAGTGGCGGAACTATTTATGTGGTTTTGATGATTAAATGTCCGACTACGCCACCCGTGGATTGCGGTCAGAGTGAACCGCCGCTGCAGGGCAGACCGCTGAGGCTGGTGTTGTGGGTGCAGCAGAGCGTAGCATAACTCCCCACGGGAGGAATATAGCCTCAGGGCAGTGTATGAGGAGGATGGGGGTGATGGTGCAGGGCAGCAGCAGTAACGACACGGAGTCAGTGATGCAGTCCAGGGCCTTTACTCACAGTTCTTATTATCCAGACCACGTCTGCAGGTAATGGCTGCCCACGTCGTACTGTGCTCACCAGGTGAGGGGCTCAGACAACTCCCAGATAACTTTGGAGCGCTTCACAGGACCCCCTTTGTGTGTCCTTTGTCTGGCCTTTCTTACCAACCCTTCTGTCCGGCTGCCTCGGGCCTCCTCTTGGTAAACTTGGCGCCAGTTTCCCTGACCCTATGTGGTGCCTTCCTAGCGGGTGTAGCGAGGGGCTGTGCCACATAAAATGTCACAGCCTCCGGTTTCTATCTGAGGGTCGTTTCCTGCCTCCACTAGTTTCGGGGACCGGTCTCCCCCTTTGGCCTGACCCCTCCACGCAGGTGGATTCGGGCGTGCGGTGGCGACTCGCCCGTCCGCACCCCTGGGATCCCTTCATTCCTCGTTCCTGGAGCCTTCTCCGCTTCTCTTCCTTCCTTCTCCCTCTTCCAGGCCTAGGCCTCTGTTACTAGACCCGCCTCCGGAGCAGAGCTCAAGCACAGCCCCTGCTCCCTGCCACTTCTGCTCAGACTTCTCTGCACTAAACTAAGATGGTGCCCACCTTTTATACTCCCTTCTCAATGCACCCAGGAACTGCTTCCTCCCTGCTCCTGCGCTACAGGGTTCCCCTTCCTCAGTGTTCCCTCCCCCCACTCCAGCCAGGGACAGGGACTGTCGTGCCCATCTCAAAGGCATATTGGTCGCCCTGCCCCACGGCAATGTGGTGTAATGCATGCAGGTGTCGGGTCCTGATCCACACTTCATCCTTACCTGAGAGTGAGATATTACACCTCTGGGTGTGGTGCAATACCTCTGTAGCAACCGAGCCCTCAGGGTGCTACAGTTCCATTTATCTTCAGCCTAGGTGACGTATTGTGATACAGGGCCGTGATTTTGGCTATAAAAGGGTCCCCTAGACCCCTACCCCAAGCTTTTTAAGAGAATCATATATGGCGTGCCAGGAGACTCTATGGAATGCTTTCTCAGCATCCAACGAGAGTATCTAATTACAAATTTTTAACTTCATCTAGCCCAGGAAATACTTTGTGCCTAGTAGCAGTGTATGCTAGTGAGCGGATTATCCCGGCTGTTAAGCAAGCTACACCACCTGTAGTTTGGACACTTAATTTTTTCAAAGAAAATGCTTCGGGACCACGGGATACTCAGTGAAGAGCATCAGGAGGCACCCCAAGGCATAGGGGCTGGGACTGGCAGTAGGATGCCTTGCGGTGGACAGCCGAGTTCGATCCTTATAAAAGCTTTTTAACTGCAGCAGCTTTAGTGGACGCTACTGGAGCTGGAATTACGCGGCTGCTGGCATGAGACTTGCCCTCCAATAGATCCTTGTAAATGGATTTAAAGTGTATTCATTCAAATTAGAGAGACAATTTAAATTAAAAAGCTTAGAGCTGCCTCCACCACAGGGGGGCTCGCTCGACCCACCAGCGGACAGGCACCAGTATTGGGAGAGGGGGGCTGGCCGTCAGGGTTCACCGCGGCTCTGGCACAAACCCGGCGACACGGAGGTGGCACGGGCAGGAGCGGACTAAACGTGTGGGCTTCTCACTTTTTGGATTTTAGAAGGGCATGACATGCCTATATCTGTGTCTCCCCCTCCTTTTACTCCTCCACCTCTTTTCTTTTCGCATGACTATATGTACTTGTCACTTTTCCATGTGTTAGTTGTGTCTTCTGAGCAGTTTGTCAGCTTTTGGACACCTTTGAAGGTGTTTTCTATGTGTTTCTATGTGTTTTTGTTTGCCTGCCATTGGTTTTAATGGTGTTCAAAGGTGTTTGACGAACAGTTCGACGAACAGTTCGGCGAACACACGGGTGTTCGACGAACCAAACCGAACTCGAACACTACGGGGGTGGCTCAACACTACACAGGACCTGTGCGATGTCACAGTCATGTGACCAGTCACCTAGGGTAGGTACATGGTCGGCCAAAACACACCCTGGACCATTACAGTAATGCCGCAAGCCACTGCATTACACTATCTATATACATATTTATATATGTAGTGAAAAATGTTGCCATTGCAAACTATGTGTAAAAACCCTAGACAATTGCCCTATGTAAAAGCCCATGTAAAAATCGCATTGCATACAGCTTGCACATGGATGTCACACGGATGTCATACGGATGCTGGGAAAGAAAATCACATAGCAATTACATGGCACTCGTCCGTTTTTTTGGTCCACATATCGGAACGTTTCTTTTCACACATATGGTTATGAGCCCTAAGAGTCGTGGACTGTACTGTCACGTTCCTGTCCCTGAAAACAACAATCGCGTTATGTAAATGATGTCATGCGTTTTATACATATGTTGTGTCAGTGTGTACTGTGTATTACGGTTTTAGGTATGTAATGAGATATGGTAATGTATTGTGTAGGATAAGTATTGCTAGTATAATAGGCATAATGTGCAGCCGGAATATAGGGAATGTAAAGTATAAGGTAAATATAGAGTAAGACATAAGGTAGTGACCATAGGGTAAAATAGACTTTGATAAAGTAATATGAGTGTAATATGCCTAATGTATAGCAATGTAATGTGCAACTTCCCTGGCGGCGTGCTTGCATAGTGCACCACCTCCCACTATGCAAGACCGCAATCTTACCTGTCAGTCCAGCCTACAAACCTTGCTCCAGTTCATGCTGTGTGCATGTCTCTTGACTGACTGCTTAGGGCGGTGGCCCGGTTACTTCCTGATTCTTATAGCTGCTGTGGGCGCACCCCTAATGCGTCTCCAGCCTATTGCTGTGAGTCACTGGATATTTAAACCCCCTCCACCCAGAAGGAGGGGCCTTAGCAACACCTTCACTCAGTTAGTCTTTGCTGCTGAATTGCCAGGTCCTGTCCTGTTTCTAGTCTGTTTCCGCCACTCTGGGGGCTGCATACCCAGACCTGTTACCTGTGACTTCTAGTCTGTTTCCGCCTCTCTGGGGGCTGTATACCCAGGCTTGTTCTTGTATCTCATTGCAGTAGCAGTTCCTGTCTGAACTGTATCCTAGCCTGTTACCTGTTTGTCTCTATGTCCGTACCTTCCCTTTTCCTGCAGTATCTGAACCTGCACCTAACTCCAACTCGTTGTCTCTGTACTTCTGTTTGTGAGTTTTGTGTCCACTCGCTACTTCATAGGAAGTACCTTGTGTGTATCTGGTTCTGCTTGTCCCTTTTCCCTTCCTCCGTATCTTCCTCCTGTGTTCTAGCCATCCTCCTGTATTTTCCAGTCTGTTCCATATGAACAGAGCCCTGTCCTCTCTGCCTGCACCTTCAGCCCTATTCGGCTCTGCTTGCCCACTGCTCCGGCGGTTTCTCTCTGCTCTGACTTGCCCACCGCTCCAGAAGATTCCCTCTGCTCTGCCTTACCCACCGCTCCAGCGGTTTCTCTCTGCCCTGACTTGCCCACCGCTCCGGCGGCTTCTCTCTGCTCTGCCTTGCTCACCACACCAGCGGTTTCTCTCTGCTCTGCCTTACCCACCGCTCCAGCGGTTTCTCTCTGCCCTGACTTGCCCACCGCTCCGGCGACTTCTCTCTGCTCTGCCTTGTCCACCTCTCCGGCTTCTTTTCTCCACTCTGCCTTGCCCACCGCTCCAGCGGTTCCGCTCTGCTCTGCCTTGTCCACCGCATCTGCGGTTCTGCTCTGCTCTGCCTTGTCCACCGCACCTGCGGTTTCTCTCTGCTCTGCCTTGCCCACCGTTCCAGCGGCTTCTCTCTGCTCTGTCTTGTCCACCGCTCTGGTGGTTCCGCTCTGCTCTGCCTTGTTCACCGCACCTGCGGTTTCTCTCTCCTCTGCCTTGTCCACTGCTCCGGCGGTTCCACTCTGCTCTGCCTTGCCCACCGCACCTGTGGTTTTCGCTCCGCTCTGCTTGCTCACTGCACAAGCAGTTCCTCTCTGCTCTGCCTTGTCCTCCGCTCCAGTGGTTTTGCTTTACTCTGCTTGTCTACCGCATCTGCGGCTCTGTTCCTGTCTCCCAGTCTCTACTGGACCCTATCCAGCCTGCGCTCCAACCTGCTAGTACCTCCCTGTCTGCACTCCAGCCGTGCTTGCCAGTATCTCCCTGTCTGCATACCAGCCGTGCTTGCCAGTGCCAACCTGTCTGCATACCAGCCGTGTTTGCCAGTGCCCACCTGTCTGCATACCAGCTGTACTTGCCAGTACCCACCTGTCTGCATACCAGCCGTACTTGCCAATACCCACCTGCCTGTATGCCAGTCTAACCTGCCTGTTCCAGCATTCCCCGGTGTGGGTCAACAACTGTGACCGGGGTCTGACCTGGAGTCGCACCTGGTCCCTCTGCTCGGTTCCTCCTTGGTCCACGGAGTCGACTAAGCCGCCGTGCGACCTTGGTCAGATCAGGTTGATACTTAGTTACGCCCCTCCAGGCACTCCTCGGTTCATGGTACAGTGGGATCACTAATCACGCTCACGCCAGTCAGTCCGGGCGCAAGCGTAACAGTTTGCTCAGGCCATGGTTCCCGTTGAGCCCCACGGCCTTTAGCTCTCAGAGACATTTTGAATCCTTGTCTGGCGAATACGTGCACCAAAAAAATAAATAAATAAATTTTCTCAAGGTATGGCCCAGGCGATTTACGCACCAGCTCAAATGGATCTATCAGCACTCATTCCTGCGGATCCACCATGGTACTATGGGGATCCAAAACGAAGCCGTGCATTTGTGGAGCAATGCATGCTGCATTTCAAGTTCTATGCTCACTATTTTCCTACCGATCAGGTTAAAGTGGCATTTATGATGTCCTACCTAGCGGGTGATGCCTTGAAATGGATCACCCCCCTATGGGAAGCATGGGATCCTATCATCTTTGACCTACAGGCCTTCCTGGTGGCCTTTCTAATGGTTTTCGATGACCCTAATCCTGAAGCCTCTGCTAAAGCTTCCCTTCCCAATATCCCGGAGCAGCCCCGATGGGTAATGTGTGTAGGTAGCCTACCAGTCCTCCAGCCCGAAGAGACTGCTGCCCACCCAGAATCCACACAGGATGACTATGCTCCACAGAATACTTCTCTTCCCAACCTCAAGAGGCAGTCCAGACGTGCAAGGCATAGAGGTAAACCGTCACGCCAGGTTCTGTCCTCCCAAAGACCTCCTGTTCCCCAGCCTGTAGAGGCAGATTTCCACACAGAATCCATGAAGGATGACTATGTTCGTCAGGCAAAGCAGAAGCCAGAACTCAGTCACAAAATCGGATTGCGGTCCTGCTGCGGTGGTTTGGGACCCCCTGATGGTCTTTGTCCAGCGAAGGTTGGAGAATCCCAAGACATAAGGCCTGTAGGAGAGGCTGCCCTTGGCATTAGTGTTTCCTCTCCACAGATGACCATGACTGTCTCCGTGGCAAGTGAAGGCCTCGGATTAACCGGAAGTTTCGGGCTTAAAGCCTTGAAGAGTCGGTGTCTGATTCCCGTCCGACAACTACAGAAGCCGGTTTGGGCATTGTCAGCAGAAGAACGAGCCCTACTCAGAAACAGTCAAAATATATCTGTACAAATTAAGCTCCAGATTGGAGCATTACACATGAAGAAGTTCACATTCCAGGTGCTGACTGGCTTACGCACAGGTCGTCCAGAGACGAGAGATCTAGTGCCCGCTCAGGTCTGGAGATCCTGCATGGTGTATCCTGGGGGACTGCTAAGGTACAAGGGGTGTCCAGTCCCCACATCTTCAGTCAGCAGTTTCTTCTTCTTCTTCACCAGATCTGCTAGTTGCTGACTCGCTGTGCGCTGGGGTCTCCGAGGGAAGGGAGGCGGAGGCGATGTCCCCGCATGGTCTCGGCGGTTGTGCCAGTGGTCTGGCTTCGGGTACCGTCCCGCCTTACAAACGTGTCATCTCTGAAACCAGTCTGAAGATGGTCCTAAAGCAAGGGCCCTCCGTCTCTGATAAATCTGGTCTTACGTCCATCAAGGCGGTGTTTACCCCCAAATCTCTGCACTCCTCCAACCAGGCGGAGGACCTCCAGTTGTCTCCTGAATCCTCCGGGTGTGCTACCTGATAACAAAGGGAGAGAGACTTTCCTACACCCTGTACCTAGTACTTCGCCCACTTCATCCAGTAAGCTTGGCAAAGTGTACTTCGAAGCAGTAATCACCCCTGAGTCTCTGCCCCCCTCCAGCCAGGCGGAGGACCTCCTGTTGTCTCCTGAGTCCTCCGGGGTGCTGCCTGATGACAAGTGGAGAGAGACTTTCCTGCACCCTGTGCCTAGTACTTCGCCCACTTCATCCAGTAGGCTTGTCAAAGTGTACTTTGAAGCAGTGATTACCCCCAAGTCTCTGCACCCCTCCAACCAGGCGGAGGACCTCCAGTTGTCTCCTGAATTCCCCGGGGTGTTACCTGTTAAACGGAGAGAGACTTTCCTACACCCGGTACCTGATAAGCCGCCCACTTCATTCAGTAAGCTTGGCAAAGTGTACGTCAAGGAGGTGGTTACCACCGAGTCTCTGCAACCCTCCAACCTGGCGGAGGACCTCCAGTTGTCCCCTAAATCCACCAGGGTGCTACCTGATAACAAATGGAGAGAGACTTTTCTGTGTGCTGTTCCTGGTACTTCACCCACTTCATCTGTTGCTGAGGATAGCTTGATAGGAGGAAGCATCCTAGTCACCAAGATGATGAGACCAATTTCGTTTCCTCTAATGGACAGAAGAGGTAATCCTCTTGAAGAGAAGGATTGGCCTCCAAATTCTCTGCAGAAGACCCTTGCAGGGTTGAAGAAGAGGGGGCGTAAAGGGGGGGTACTGTAACATCCCTGGCGGCGTGCTTGCATAGTGCACCACCTCCCACTATGCAAGACCGCAAATCTTACCTGTCAGTCCAGCCTACAAACCTTGCTCCAGTTCATGCTGTGTGCATGTCTCTTGACTGACTGCTTAGGGCGGCGGCCCGGTTACTTCCTGATTCTTGTAGCTGCTGTGGGCGCACCCCTAATGCGTCTCCAGCCTATTGCTGTGAGTCACTGGATATTTAAAACCCCCTCCACCCAGAAGGAGGGGCCTGAGCAACACCTTCACTCAGTTAGTCTTTGCTGCTGAATTGCCAGGTCCTGTCCTGTTTCTAGTCAGTTTCCGCCACTCTGGGGGCTGCATACCCAGACCTGTTACCTGTGACTTCTAGTCTGTTTCCGCCACTCTGGGGGCTGTATACCCAGGCCTGTTACCTGTGACTTCTAGTCTGTTTCCTCCACTCTGGGGGCTGTACACCCAGGCTCGTTCTTGTATCTAATTGCAGTAGCAGTTCCTGCCTGAACTGTATCCCAGCCTTTTTCCTGTTTGCCTCTATGTCCGTACCTTCCATTTTCCTGCAGTATCTGAACCTGCACCTAACTCCAACTCGTTGTCTCTGTACTTCTGTTTGTGAGTTTTGCGTCCACTCGCTACTTCATAGGAAGTACCTTGTGTGTATCTGGTTCTGTTTGTCCCTTTTCCCTTCCTCCGTATCTTCCTCCTGTGTTCTAGCCATCCTCCTGTATTTTCCAGTCTGTTCCATGTGAAAAGAGCCCTGTCTTCTCTGCCTGCACCTTCAGCCCTGTTCGGCTCTGCTTGCCCACCGCTCCGGCGGTTTCTCTCTGCTCTGACTTGCCCACTGCACCGGCGGCATCCTCTCCTCTGCCTTACCCACCACTCCAACAGTTTCTCTCTGCTCTGCCTTGCTCACCGCACCAGTGGTTTCTCTCTGCTCTGACTTACCCACCGCACCTGCTGTTTCTCTCTGCTTTGCCTTGCCCACCGCTCCGGCGCCTTCTCTCTGCTCTGCCTTGCCCACCGCTCCGGCAGTTCCGCTCTGATCTGCCTTGTCCACCGCACCTGCGGTTTCGTTCTGCTCTGCCTTGTCCACCTCTCCGGCAGTTCCGCTCTGCTCTGCCTTACCCACCGCACCAGCGGTTTTCGCTCCGCTCTGCTTGCTCACCGCACCAGCAGTTCCTCTCTCATCTGCCTTGTCCTCCGCTCCGGTGGTTTCGCTTTACTCTGGTAGTCTACCGCATCTGCGGCTCTGTACCTGGCTCCCAGTCTGTACTGGACCCTATCCAGCCTGCGCTCCAACCTGCTAGTACCTCCCTGTCTGCACTCCAGCCGTGCTTGCCAGTATCTCCCTGTCTGCATACCAGCTGTGCTTGCCAGTGCCAACCTGTCTGCATACCAGCCGTGCTTGCCAGTGCCCACCTGTCTGCATACCAGCCGTACTTGCCAATATCCACCTGCCTGTATGCCAGTCTAACCTGCCTGTTCCTGCATTCCCCGTTGTGGGTCAACAACTGTGACCGGGGTCTGACCTGGAGTCGCACCTGGTACCTCAGCTCGGTTCCTCCTTTGTCAACGGAGTCGACTAAGCCGCCGTGCGACCTTGGTCAGATCAGGTTGATACTTAGTTACGTCCCTCCAGGCACTCCTCGGTTCATGGTACAGTGGGATCACTAATTACGTTCACGCCAGTCAGTATAATGTTGTTAAGGGGATTTTGTCAGCTACATGTTGTAGAAACAGATATAGTTAAAGTTGGGACTAGCCCAAAGTGGGAGGGGAAATCCGCTGTAAAAATGGACTGCTTCCTGATAGGAGCCAGATAGGGCAGTACAGTAACTAAGGTCAAGTTCAAGTGCAGAAGGCTGTTTGTGTCAGCAAGAATCTATTGTTCGGGGCAGTGGGAGGCCTTACTGGAAACCATTGCAGACATTTCTGCAACATCCAGAGCTCAAGGCTCGATATAGGTGCTACAAACAGTACTTTATTCTCTGGCGTACAGAGGAAGATGGAGGTGGAACCATGCAAAGGGTAGGTAGCAGATCCCGGGTGTACTACGGAACTGGACGGGAAATCCCTGGAACTGATGGAAACAGAAAATGTAGAATGGATAGAAATGTGGAGTACTGTATATAGGAAACAAGAATTAAGAAGGGTTGTGCCCGAAACTGCGTGCTATAGCCTGATGAACTTAAACGACAGTTAACATTACAGTAAACTTTTGTTTGTTGAAACAAACTGAGTGTCCCCTGAGTTAAGTGCGGTGGCTCCTGAAGATGAAGGACCGGAAACACCGGAAGCCTGCGACCTACAAGTGAGAGTGATTCACCCTACACCTGACAGGACATTGGGACTGGGGACACGATTTTCTTGTAAAGTGCCAGGTCATTATGGAGCAGCAGCTCGACCATGGCTAATGCCCTCGGTTACTTTACATATGAAATAATGTTCTGAAACGTTTACGAATGTATAAACCTTCTTTAATAAATCTCCCACAATATGAGAGGGGAATCATCAAGACTATTGCTTTATATGCAGTTGCCCCAGAGTCTGTTGAAGTAAGATGGGACAAATTATTTAAGGGAACATTGGTCTACGTTTATCAATCAATTTGCACCATGCATTGCACCTATTATATATATTGTTTTAGTGAAGAATGTATATGCAGTCATAAGTGAGTCAATCTTTAAAGTGTAACTGATGATTCTGGTAATCTTTTAGCAGCATGTCTAAGTCAGCCTACCATTTGTCACTCCTCCTACCCCATCTCCTTCCATAGAATTTTCTTGAGCTGCAACTGCGATATCCTATGTAATTAATGTGAAAATGTGTATTCACTGAGGACAGACTTTACTTGTGAACTGATAGTGAAAAATCAGTCTAAGAGGAGAGAAAACATAGAGTTCTCTGACAAAACATATTACTGTATACAGTTTCTTATCAAGTGTATAATTTATGAAAAAACTTTAATTATCGATTACTTTGTAATTGACACATTGTCTCAATTCATACCATTTCTAATACAGATAAAAAAGGTCACTTTAATAAAGTCTACATTCAAAACATAAACTGCACATAAACAAAAAGCTAAAACTTAAAGGGAATCTGTCAGTATGATTAACCCCACCTAAGCAGTCTAAATGGGCAGGCAGGTCATATGAAGCTGAATAAATATCTGTGATCCTGTGAAAAGAAATCTACGTTTTTTTATACGCAAATGAGCTGTTCCAGGGTATGGGCAAAACACTGATTTGCATAAGAATCTGCCTCCAGAGATCATTTTAAATGAAAGGAACATTACCAGTGTGAGACAAGTAATGGTTACCAGTGTGATGTGTAATGGCCGCTCTCTGCTCTCCTGATCTCACTACAGAGCTGTGTGTGATTATACCTAACACATCTGCAGGTTCCTCTCAGCTGCAGCTTCCATCTCATGGCATGCAGTGATGCAATATTGTTGCCATACAGCAGAGGAGAGAGAGAGTCAGCAAATGTGTTTGTAAAGAGTCAAAGTTCAGTTCTCCTGTTCTGTGTTAGTTACATGTCTCACACTGGTAACTCCTCCTATCATTTATAATAATCTCTAGAGACAGATTCTCATGCAGATTAGGAGGATTGATGCTACTGACAGATTCCCTTTAACTTTTATTTTATTTTTTCCACTTATCAAAAACACAAGTAAGGAAGGATAAATAGACAAATGTGCAGAGATATTCTTGTTAAAAATCTCCTGAAATCTACCAGGATGATGAAGATGATATGAGGGTGGAAAACACAAAGCCAAGGAAAATCTCAATTGGTTTCAGAGAAGGGAAATAAAGGTTTTAAAATGGCTCAGCCAATCACCTGACCAGAATCCAATAGAAAATTTTGCTCAGAGTTCACAGACGGAGCCACAGAACCTTCAGAATTTGAAGAGTGCTTGTTTGGAAGAATCACACTGAGCAATTTCTTCAAATAGGAGGCATCCTGAAGCTGTCGCCATCAAATTTTCCACGAAGCATTAAATACATTTCAGTAAGCATGTTCAAAACTTTTTCCCTTTGTCATGTCTCATTATTACACATAACTTAATATATGGACATCTATGATTTGATTTCTTTGCCGTGGTGGATTGTATGGGTTGTTACTGACATCAGGTGAGAATTTCATACCTTTTCGTGACTTGTTAAATACTTATTTGTATATAGGGATAGAAAGGCCTAAATCAGAGTATGGTGTAATACTGCACAGCTGAAGAACATAGGAAATGGGAGTGGTAGACTATGGCCACGGCCCCGCTCTCAGTATTTGGTTTGTATTCGGTCAGTATTTTTTCTCAGGAGTGGGAGCCAAAACCAGGTGAGGAACAATCAGAGAAAATGTATAATTGAAACAAGTCACCAATTCTGCATTTATCATCCACTCCTGGTTTTGGCTCTCACTCCTGAGAAAAAATACTGACCAAATACTGATAGTGGGGCCATGGCCTAAGAATAATAATACTCAGATTCAAGCTATAGGGAGATGCTTAACCTGCAGAGTCAGTGTGACTGTGAAATGATTGATCCATTATATATTGCAGCACAGCCCCTTAATAACACAATTTTTTCTATTCTTAATGCACTGTAAAAAAAAGTTCAAGTCCCCTCCGTCCTAGAAAGTGTGATTCCTGGCTTATGAGAAAGATAAGCTATGAGCTATATTTTATGCATTTCTTTTGCATTTTTTGTTTGAAAAGACAGGTTGTTGTTTTTTTTAAAGCCAAATGAAAAATTACTACATTCTAGCAATTTGGATGTAAGCTTCCACCTTGAAAAGTGAGCACATTTTAAAGAATGTTTATTTTTTTCTTCTTCACTTGTAATAGTTTAATGTGACACCCATAGACACAACCATCCAAACATAGTGTTCTTTCACGTCACACCTACCTAGCTTTTTTGTCATGTTTTTTTGGAAAAAATCCAGGGGATATTTGAGTCAGTATTCTCTTCGAAATACCTCCAAAAACCTTATCTTTTTCACAGTGGCATATCAGCTGGTCCTTTGGTAGTGCATTGAGCTGTAGGGTGGATTGCTGCTAAAAGGGAAAAAAAAACTGTTTAAATCTTCTTCCGTAGCGAGTGTAAATGAGCTGAGTGTGACTGGAGTGTGGGTGCAAACGGAAGTAAGTGTGTGACTTGTTGTTCAGTGACTTGGATTCAGGGAGTTTAGAAGGGAGGAATTTGGATTGAATTGCTGTCTGTATTTTATTAATTCTTTACATTTCTTTTTACCTAACATTTCTGTCTAGTGCAATCCCCATTAGGAAATGAGCTCCATTATTGACAATGCTATCCAGTGTACATCTTGCCACATGTATGCAATTCCTGAACACCCAGTCGGGGTTGCATACTGCTGTGCTGATGTGTGCACGTTGTGCATTTGAAAGCCAAGGTACTGGATCTAAATGAGCAGCTGGCAACACTGAGATCCATTGACAATGTGGAAAGGAGTCTGCTGCTCACTGAGCAGCTGCTCACTGGGGTAGATGTGGGGGAGGGTGCTAGTAGGGAGCTGCTGGACAGTGAGGCAGCTAGCTGGGTGACAGTTAGAAGGGGGGGTAGAGGGAAGAGTACCAGGGAGGCTAGTCCTGATCTGTCACACCCCAATAAGTTTGCAAAGTTGGCAGATGAGGGGGGTGTCGGTACAGGGGTAGCACTGCTGCAGCAAGGCATGTCCTCTGAAAGCTGGAGGAGTGTCAGCTCCACAAAGGGGAGAAATAGGAGAGCAGGGTAGGCCAGGCAGGTGCTGGTAGTTGGGGACTCAATTATTAGGGGAACAGATAGGGCAATCTGTCACTAAGATAAATGGATCATCGAACAGTGTGCTGCCTACCTGGTGTTCGAGTCCGGCACATCGCTGAACGGGTTGACAGATTACTGGGAGGGGCTGGTGAGGACCAAGCAGTCATGGTGCATATTGGCACAAATGACAAAGTTAGAGGTAGGTGGAAGTTCCTTAAAGATCATTTCAGGGAATTAGGCTGCAAGCTTAAAGCAAGTATCTCCAAGGTGATATTCTCTGAAATACTACCTGTACCACGTGCCACGCCAGAGAGGCAATGGGACATTAGGGAGATAAATAAGTGGCTCAGGAACTGGTGTAGGAAGGAGGGGTTGGGGTTCCTGGAGAACTGGGCCGACTTCTCAGTTGGCTACAGATTCTACGCTAGGGACGGGCTGCACCTCAATGGGGAGGGTGCAGCTGTGCTGGGGGAGAAAATGCATAGAAGGTTGGAGGAGTGTTTAAACTAGGGATTGGGGGGGTATTCATTTTATAGGTGGGGAAGATAGTGCAGAGAGTGACCTGGGCACGAATAAAGAAATTGGAGGTGGGGTTAGAACAGTCAATACAATAAGAAGGAATAGAGGTACAGAGAAATACATAAAATGCATGTACACTAATGCCAGAAGCCTCACAAACAAAATGGAGGAATTAGAATTAATTTTGTTGGAAAATAATTATGAAATGGTGGGGATATCTGAGACATATCTGAGACATGGCTGGATGAGAGCCATGACTGGGCAGTTAATTCACAGGGCTATAGTCTGTTCAGAAATGACCGAACAAACAAGCGGGGGGGAGGGGGTGTGTTTATATGTAAAATCATCCTTAAAACCCATCTTTCATGAGAGTATATGTAAATCTAATGAAAATGTAGAGTCCCTGTGGGTGGAGATAAGGGCAGGGGGAAAAAATAATAAATTACTGATAGGGATTTGTTATAAGTCTCCAAAAATAATGGAAGCAGCGGAGAATATCCTCAGAAAGCAAATAGATGAAGCAGCGACTCAAGGAGAAGTCATTATTATGGGGGACTTCAACTACCCTGAAATACATTGGGGAACAGAAACCTGTAGTTCAAGCAAAGGTAATAGGTTTTTGACAACTATGAGAGACAATTACCTTTCACAACTGGTTCAGGACCCAACAAGAAGGGGGGCACTGCTAGACCTAATATTAACCAATAGGCCAGACCGCATATCAAATATCCGAGTTGGGGGTCACTTGGGTAATAGTGATCACAAAATAATAAGTTTTCATATATCCTTTAATAAGATGTTTAGTAGAGGGGTTACAAGGACACTAAACTTCAGGAAGGCAAATTTCCAACGGTTGAGAGATGATCTTAATGCAATAAACTGGGACGATATCCTGAGACATAAAACTACACAAAGAAAATGGGAGACATTTATTAGCATCCTGAATAGGACCTGTGCACAATATATACCCTATGGGAATAAACATGCTAGAAATAGGAGGAAACCACTATGGCTAAATAGAGCTGTAAGGGGCGCAATAAGTGACAAAAGAAAGCATTTAGAGAATTAAAGCAAGTAGGTAGTGATGAGGCATTAAATAAATACAGAAAATTAAATAAATTCTGTATAAAACAAATCAAGGCATCAAAGATTGAGACAGAGAGACTCTTTGCATGAGAAAGATAAAATAATCCCAAAATATTCTTTAACTACATAAATTGTAAAAAAATAATAAATTATAGTGTTGGCCCCCTTAAGAATAGTCTGGGTGAAATGGTGGATGAGGATGAGGAAAAAGCCAATATGCTAAATGATTTTTTTTCAACCGTATTTACACAAGAAAATCGCATGACAGTAAACATGATTAGTGATGACAAAAATTATCCGTTAAATGTCACTTGCTTAACACAGCAGGAAGTACGGCAGCGTCTTAAAATCACTAAAGTTGCCAAATCACCGGGCCCGGATGGGATACACCCGCGAGTACTGCAGGAATTAAGTAACATCATAGATAGACCATTATTTTTAATCTTCAAAGATTCCATAATAACAGGGTCTGTACCACAGGACTGGTGTATAGAAAATGTGGTGCCAATATTCAAAAAGGGGACAAAAACCGAACTTGGAAATTATAGGCCAGTAAGCTTAACCTCTACTGTGGGTAAAATCCTGGAGGGTTTCCTAAGAGATGCTATACTAGAGTATCTAAAGAAGAATAACCTCATGATCCAATATCAACATGGGTTTACGAGGGACCGTTCCTGTCAAACTAATCTGATCAGCTTTTATGAGGAGGCAAGTTCCGGACTGGACCAAGGAAATACAGTGGATGTTGTGTATATGGACTTTTCAAAAGTATTTGATACGCTTCCACACAAAAGATTGATACAGAAAATGAGAACAATGGGGATCGGGGAAAATATATGTATGTGGGTTAAGAAATGGCTCAGTGATAAGAAAAAAGGGTGGTTATTAATGGAACAAACTCAGACTGGGTCTCAGTTAACAGTGGGGTACCACAGGGGTCAGTATTGGGCCCACTTCATTTTAACATATTTATTAATGACCTTGTAGGGGGCATATCGAGTAATATTTCAATATTTGCAGATGACACTAAACTCTGCAGGGTAATCAATACAGAGGAGGACAATTTTATATTACAGGAGGATCTATGTAAACTAGAAGCTTGGGCTGATAAATGGCAAATGAGCTTCAATGGGGATGAATGTAAGGTAATGAACTTGGGCAGAGGAATTAAAATGTATAATTATATGATTAATTGTAAAACACTGGGCAAAACTGTAACTGAAAAAGACCTGGGTGTATTGGTGGACGACAAGCTCACGTTTGGTGGCCAGTGTCAGGCAGCTGCTGCAAAGGCAAATAAAATAATGGGATGCATTAAAAGAGGCATAGATGCTCCTGAGGAGAACATAATTTTACCTCTATACAAGTCACTGGTGCGACCACACTTAGAATATTGTGTAAAGTTCTGATCTCCGGTGTATAAGAAAGACATAGCTGAACTAGAGCGGGTGCAGAGAAGAGCGACCAAGGTTATTAGAGGACTGGGGGGTCTGCAATACCAAGACAGGTTATTACACTTGGGGTTATTTACTTTGGAAAAACAAAGGTTTAGGGGTGATCTTATTACTATGAACAAGTATATGAGGGGACAGTACAAAGACCTTTCTACTGATCTTTTTACTCTGAGGCCTGAGACGGGGACAAGGGGGCATCTTCTATGTCTGGAGGAAAGAAGGTTTAATCATAATCACAGACGCAGATTCTTTACCGTAAGAGCAGTGAGACTATGGAACTATTTGCCGCATGATGTTGTAATGAGTGATTCACTAATAAAATTTAAGAAGAGCAAGGATGCCTTTCTTGAAAAGTATAATATTACAGGTTATATATACTAAATTCCTTGATAGCGCGTTGATCCAGGGAACTAGTCTGATTGTCGTATGGAGTCCGAGGTAATGTGGAGCTTACTGTTTGCCACATGGGGCTTTTTTTTGCCTTCCTCTGGATCAACATGTTAGGCTATGGGTTGAACTAGATGGACTTAGTCTTCCTTCACCCTTAAAAACTATGTTACTATGTAATGAAATTTCTATCTCTTCAGTCACTTAGTCTCACAAGAACAACTTCTCCTCGTTCATTTTTTGGATGAAATGGACAGTCAGTCTTTGTATTCGTATGACATGGAATAGGAGAAGATAGAGGGCAGGATTCAAATGCCTGGCTGTGTTGCTGCCTCTACAAGCCCTCGCTTTGGAGTCAGGGCACATCTAGAGGTAAAAATCAGGCATGGGGTCTAGAGCTCAAGATATTTTTCACTCTGAGACAATTGTGAGCCAAGTCATAAGTAATACTGCTAATGATTGAGAAAAGATCGGGGTGCCCAGGAGATAATGTCATCTGAGGGGGAGTGTGGTAGAGTAAAGAGCAGAGTCAATTTCCAGCCAGCAGATCTTTTGGGAGAATAGATGCTTCTTTTGCCATCAACTCAAGAGTATGTAATATCGAGACTGATGTTTGTATAGGAGATTAATTGGTGCTTGAAAGCTCTAGTAGTGGTTGTTTTGGTGGCAAGTCCTATCTGAGGGCATCTCAGGTGTGGGAATTCTTTTCCATGTTGTTGGAGGTATGATCTTTTGCGGTGTGTAGACTTTGCTGTTTTGAAATATGCCGTGTACACTCTCACACATCTCTCCATCAGGAGATGAAGCTGTGTCACCTGATTAGATGGGGAAAGCTAGTTGAGAAGCAAAATGAGCAAGAGTCAAGCTGTCCTTTTTCTGCTTGTGAACATCTTTCTGATTGATAATCCACATCCACAATTAGTGCCTGATCGTTGTCATCATCCCCACCATGATCCTCATCTACTACTTTCATTACTCTTCCTCTTCTCTGTCCATTGTGTTGTCAGTTAAGCATATTTGTGCCCAGGAAACATGCATTCAGTCCTCTTTTTCTATGGAAAATGAACTCCAACATTTCCAAGTTCACCACAATTGACCCAAAGTATTTGCATTGTAATGTCTTTTGCAGAAAGAATTACGTACACTCAACCTCAAAGGAAGATACTTAGCTGCTCTAATTTATTGAATAAATCCATCTCTATGTTATACTTGCATGTGGCAAAGATCGTGGTCCACTCCTTGGAACTGACATCGTACTGCAGGTTGCACTCTACCGATGACAGCAGAAGTTATGGCCCATATATTTGGCCCATTGGGTCAATGTGTTGATGGTGGTGATGTATGACTGAAAGCAGGCTTGTTTTTATTGGTGATGAGGTGATGCTTATGCACTTTCTCAACATCCTCCTCAATGAACATGTTCACATCCCCCCTTGCAGTAGAGCATAATAAATATAATGTCACACAGGATGACTCCTATTCAATTACAACCAGGCAACTAAGTAACCGACAATGCCAGAAACATCACAGCTTTCATGCAATTAGGCAATGTAAAACCCCATTTCCAAAAAGTTAGGATGCCGTGTAAAATGTAAAGGAAGCAAGAATGCAATGATTTTTAAATCTCTTATACAGTGGTGGTCAAAAGTATTGGCACCCCTGCAATTCTGTCAGATAATACTCAGTTTCTTCCTGAAAATGATTGCAATCACAAATTCTTTGGTATTATTATCTTCATTTAATTTGTCTTCAATGAAAAAACACAAAAGAGAATGAAGCAAAAATCAAATCATTGATCATTTCACACAAAACTACAAAACTCCAAAAATTGGCCAGACAAACGTATTGGCACCCTCAGCCTAATACTTGGTTGCACAACCTTTAGCCAAAATAACTGCGAACAAGCGCTTCCGGTAACCATCAATGAGTTTCTTACAATGCTCTGCTGGAATTGTAGACCATTCTTCTTTGGCAAACTGCTCCAGGTCCCTGATATTTGAAGGATGCCTTCTCCAAACTGCCATTTTGAGATCTCTCCACAGGTGTTCTATGGGATTCAGGTCTGGACTCATTGCTGGCCACCTTAGAAGTCTCCAGTGCTTTCTCTCAAACCATTTTATAGTGCTTTTGGAAGTGTGTTTTGGGTCATTGTCCTGCTGGAAGACCCATGACCTCTGAGGGAGACCCAGCTTTCTCACACTGGGCCCTACATTATGCTGCAAAATTTGTTGGTAGTCTTCAGACTTCATAATGCCATGCACACGGTCAAGCAGTCCAGTGCCAGAGGCAGCAAAGCAACCCCAAAACATCAGGGAACCTCCGCCATGTTTGACTGTAGGGACCGTGTTCTTTTCTTTGAATGCCTCTTTTTTTTTCCTGTACACTCTATGTTGATGCTTTCTCCCAAAAATCTCTACTTTTGTCTCATCTGACCAGAGAACATTCTTCCAAAATGTTTTAGGCTTTCTCAGGTAAGTTTTGGCAAACTCCAGCCTGGCTTTTTTATGTCTCGGGGTAAGAAGTGGGGTCTTCCTGGGTATCCTACCATACAGTCCCTTTTCATTCAGATGCCGACGGATAGTAAGGTTTGACACTGTTGTACCCTCGGACTGCAGGGCAGCTTGAACTTGTTTGGATGTTAGTCGAGGTTCTTTATCCACCATCCGCACAATCTTGCGTTGAAATCTCTCGTCAATTTTTCTTTTCCGTCCACATCTAGGGAGGTTAGCCACAGTGCCATGGGCTTTAAACTTCTTGATGACACTGAGCACGGAAGACACTGGAACATTCAGGTCTTTGGAGATGGTCTTGTAGCCTTGAGATTGCTCATGCTTCCTCACAATTTGTTTTCTCAAGTCCTCAGACAGTTCTTTGGTCTTCTTTCTTTTCTCCATGCTCAACGTGGTACACACAAGGACATAGGACAGAGGTTGACTCAACTTTAATCCATGTTAACTGGCTGCAAGTGTAATTTAGTTATTGCCAACACCTGTTAGGTGCACAGGTAAGTTACAGGTGATGTTAATTACACGAATTAGAGAAGCATCACATGATTTTTCAAACAGTGCCAATACTTTTGTCCACCCCCTTTTTTTAGGTTTGGTGTGGAATTGTATCCAATTTGGCTTTAGGACAGTTCTTTTTGTGTTTTTTCATTGAAGACAAATTAAATGAAGATAATAATACCAAAGAATTTGTGATTGCAATCATTTTCAGGAAGAAACTTAGTATTATCTGACAGAATTGCAGGGGTGCAATACTTTTGGCCAACACTGTAGCTGTATTTATTCTTATTATTATTATAACATAACATAGAACAGATATCAGAAGTTGAAAATTATATGTTTTTCTATTTCATTTAAAAAAAGCTTATTTAGAAATTGATGGCAGTAACATGTCTCTAAAAATTTGGCTGGGAAAAGGCTGGAATAATAAGTGATACTGATGAAAAACAGCTGGAGGGTCAATTTTCCACTAAGTCACATGCCTGTGTTTAAAAATGGCATGTTAGAAATGCAGAGTATCCCAGAAGCAAATATGGTCAGAGGTTCACCAATCTGTGAACAACAGCATCTAAAAATTCTGGAACAATTTCAGAAAAATGTTCCTCAATGGAAAATTGCAAAGACTTTAAATATCCCACCATCTACAGTACATTACATAATATCATTAAGAGATTCCATGTGCACAAAAGACAAGGCTGAGGGTCAAGTATTGAATTCTCATAATCTGTATTTCCTCAGGTGGCACTGCATTTAAAATAGTCATGATTCAGTCATGCAAATTACTGAATGGGCTTAGGAATGCTTCCAGAAATCATTGTCTGTGAACACAATTTTCCATGCAATCCACAAATGCAAGTTAAAGCTGATTTATGCAAAGAAGAAGCCACATGTCAATACAATCCAAAAACACTATTTTCTTCTCTGGGCCAAAGCTCACTTAAAATGGAAGCAAAATGGAAAACTGTTCTGTGGTCAGAAGAATCAAAATTCTTCATGGGAACCATGGATGCCATGTCCTGCGGACTCAAGAGGAGTGGGACCATCTGCTTTGTTTTCAGCGAAACATTTCAAATGCTGGAATCTCTTTTGATATGGAGCTGCATTAGGGCCTATGCCAGAAGTCGCTTACACATCTTGAAAGTCACTATCAATACTCCCATCCAGATATCTGTTTTAGGGAAGGACTTGCATAGTTCAGCATGATAAAGCTAAACCATATAATGCATCTATCACAACAGCATGACTTTGCAGGTGAAGAGTTCAGACTTTTCTCCAATAGAAAACATTTAGCATATTGTGAAATTAAAAATCAAGCAAAGAAGACCCATTGTTGAGCAGTTAGAATCCTACATTAGGCAAGAATGGGACAATATTTCACTCCCAAAACTCCAGTAATTTTACTTTCCAGACATTTACAGACTGTTGTAAAAAGAAGAGGAGATGATGCAGAGGACTTGGCTGTTTCCCAACTTTTTTTTAGATGTCTTGCTGCCATCAATTTCTAAATAAGTGAATTTTTTCTAATGAAAATTTAAAAATGTCTAACTTTCAACTTCTGATCTGTGTTCTATCTTCTGTTGTAAATAAAATATGGCTATAAGAGATTTCCAAATCATTACATTCTGGTTTTCTTTACATTTTACGCAGTGTCCCAACTTTTTTTTTGAATTGAGGATGTAACACAAGCTCACTGCATGGCATATGCCTTCAAATGATTTTGTTCATTTTTATTAACGTATATTTATTTATAACTGAGTTTTATTAATTTTTTTGAATATTAAATTAGAGAAAAAACAACATAGAGAATATTCAAAGTGTTAGCTAACATTACATCTTAGTTTGACTTAGTAGTCTATTAGTAACAGGAAATTAAGTCAACACTGAAGAATCCATTTCTTGTATCAAATATTGTACCTGAATAATGACAAGACAAGACATTAACACATAAGAGGGGGGGTGGAGAAGGAGGTAAATATATTTCAACCTTTAATATCAGGCCTACTTACACAGCCCTGACGTGGCCCTGACCTGAGCAATTTCTTTGTACCCAATATGTGCCCGCATTCATCTTCATGAGGTGGCAAATCCATATTAACACCTTAAAGACATATTACCTACTGGATACGTCATATGCTGGCTCCCTGACTTTAACCCCTTCGCAACCCTGGGATTTTCAGTTTTTGCATTTTTGTTTTTTGCTCCCCTTGTTCCCAGAGCCAAAGCGTTTTTATTTTTTGGTCAATATGGCCGTGTGAGGGCTTATTTTTTGCGGGATGAGTTATAATTTTCAACACCATTACTACTTTTACCATATCGTGTACGGGAAAATGGGAAAAAAATTCCAAGTGCTGTGAAATTGCAAAAAAAGTGCAATACCACAGATGTTTTTTTAAATTTTTTTTACCACGTTCACTGAATACTAAAACTGACCTGCCATTATTATTCTCCAGGTCATTATGAGTTCGTAGACACCAAACATGTATAGGTTCTTTTTATTTAAGTGGTGAAAAAAAATTCCAAAGTTTGCTAAAAAAAAAAAAATGGTGCCATTTTCCAAGACCCGTAGCGTCTCCACTTTTCGGGATCTGGGGCTGAGTCATGGCTTATTTTATGCTCGCAGAGCTGAAGTTTTTATTGATACCATTTTGGGGTAGATCCAATGTTTTGATCGCCCGTTATTGCATTTTATTGCAATGTTGCGGCAACCAAAAAATTTAATTTTTTTTTTGTTACGCCGTTTACTGATCGGATTAATTCTTTTTTTATATTGATAGATCGGGAGATTCTGAATGCGGCGATACCAAATATGTGTATGTGTTTTTTTTTTTATTATTTTATTTTGAATGGGGCGAAAGAGGGGTGATTTAAACTCTTATATTTTTTTAATTTTTTTAATATTTTTAAAAACATTTTTTTTTCACTTTTTGCTTGCTTCTATAGTCTCCATAGGAGACTAGAAGCAGCACGTGTCTGATCGCCTCTGCGACATAGAGGTGATCAGCAGATCACCTCTGTGTAGAAGAAATGGTCCTGTGCTATGAGTGCCGACAACTAGGTGGCGCTTATAGCGATCAGCTCATGACAACCACTGGAGTCTGCTGCAGACCCAGGGTTGTTATGTCCACACATCAGTGACCTGCGATCACGTGACGGGGTCACCGATGGGCTGGGTAAGTGACGCGCTTCCGGCGCGGCGATGTTAAATGCCGCTGTCAGAGATTGACAGCGGCATTTAACATGTTAACAGCGGGCTGTTGCAGACACATGTCAGCTGTAAGAGTCAGCTGTAAGAATCAGCTGACATGTGCCCGGTTCAGTGAGGGCTCAGCGCCGGAGCCCTCACTGAACCGGGGGTTACAGCCTTGTGCGTACAAATACGGCACAGGCTGTAAAGGGGTTAAAGCAGACTTGCATCCGCATCTTTGCTGGCAGGTAATGGTTGTGACAATCAGCTATCATCTGTCTCTAAAAGGTCCATCAGAGCTGTTAACCTCTTATATGCTGCTGTCAATCTATGGCAGTGGTATTTACAGAACACCGACAAGCGGTCATAGTTCTATACACATATTTGATATTTTACTTAGAAAAACAGAGTAATTACACATGCAGCAATTTTTGTGAAAAAGTATAAATCCATTTATTTTACATATATGCTGACAAACAATTAAAAACAACAGTTATTTAACAGACAGTGAACCGTAGTAAATGATGAACCGATCAATTGGGGTGGTTTGCAGGCTTACAAGTGTATATCCTGAGTGGCATTAACATCAATCAAATCACATTGCAGTAAACAGTTTAACACCAGTCTGTTTTAGTAATCAGAAGGGCTTTATCTTCCCCTCTCCACGGGAGGTACCAAACAGCAGCCAGAGAAAAAATAACAAGTCACAGTTTAACAGCATGCCATTATATACACTGTGTTCCAAATTATTATGCAAATAATATTTTCTCAGATTTTCCCAAATTACCTATATGAATTGCAGTCATTGTAATTTTCCAGTCAAATAACTATTAGAGTACAAGTGAAAGGTTTTTGTACAAACTGCCTATGATAACAGTATATTTTTAAAAAATAAAAAACTCAAGCTGCACTCAACATGCATGTTCCAAATTATTATGCACAGCAGAGTTTTCAACCTTTTCATTTTAATAAAGAACAAAAAAGTGGTCATTTTTGAAATTATAAGCATTAGCAGGTAATTACAAACTGAAATCAAACAGTTTTCAACTCAAAACTTTATTCTAGGTGATGTTAGATTTGCACATAGGACCGCTTGTTCGAAAGGAGCTTCTGAACTCTCTCGTCCATTGAATTTGTCAGGTTTTGGATGGTTTCTGCTTCCAATTGTTTTGCATGAGGACAGAATACCCTCCCAGAGCTGTTACTTAGATGTGAACTGCCTCCCGCCATCATAGACACTCCTTTTGATGATGCTCCAGAGGTTCTCAATGGGGTTGAGGTCAGGGGAGCATGGGTGCCACACCATAAGTTTGTCCCCTTTTATGCCCATATCAGACAGAGATGCAGATGTGTTATGTGCAGCATGAGACGGGGCATTATCATGCATGAAATGATCTCGATGGTCCAGATGGATCGAGTGGAGGATGGCTGTTTGATGGACACCCCATGCAAACACGGCTACGGCGCTAACAAGGAGGAGGTGGAGTAATGTTTTGGGCTGGAATCATGGGGAGATAGATTGTCTGCCCTTTTAGGATACCTGAAGGTGTAAAGATGAACTCCATAATGTATGTTGAGTTTCTCAAACAGCACTTCCTTCCATGGTTCAAGAAGAAGAACCGTGCATTCCGCAGCAAGATCATTTTCATGCATGATAATGCACCGTCTCATGCTGCACATAACACATCTGCATCTCTGGCTGCTATGGGCATAAAAGGGGACAAACTTATGGTGTGGCACCCATGCTCCCCTGACCTCAACCCCATTGAGAACCTCTGGAGCATCATCTAAAGGAGTGTCTATGATGGCAGGAGGCAGTTCACATCTAAGCAACAGCTCTGGGAGGGTATTCTGTCCTCATGCAAAACAATTGGAAGCAGAAACCATCCAAAACCTGACAAATTTAATGGACGAGAGAGTTCAGAAGCTCCTTTCGAACAAGCGGTCCTATGTGCAATTGTAACATCACCTAGAATAAAGTTTTGAGTTGAAAACTGTTTGATTTCAGTGTGTAATAACCTGCTAATGCTTATAATTTCAAAAATGACCATTTTTTTGTTCTTTATTAAAATGAAAAGGTTGAAAACTCTGCTGTGCATAATAATTTGGAACATGCATTTTGAGTGCAGTTTGAGTTTTTTATTTTTTTTTAAATATACTGTTATCATAGGAAGTTTGTACAAAAACCTTTCAATTGTACTCTAATAGTTATTTGACTGGAAAATTACAATGACTGCAATTCATATAGGAAATTTGGGAAAATCTGAGAAAATATTATTTGCATAATAATTTGGAACACAGTGTACATATCTCAGTCTATGCCTCAAGTGCAATCAAGAATGCAGGCTGCAAACTATCAGTGCTCATGTACCCAGTACACAGTTACCCTGTGCTGAAATCTCAAACCCCAGTTAGTGTCACCTCACTGAATCAAGCAAGAATATCTAATTTTGCGGTGTTGAATCATGTATTACATGCTATTACCGGTCAGGAAGGCTGTTAGGACCCACTTACCACGTGACCCCTGGCCTGAATGCGCATTTCGCACTAGCTTCCTCAAGGGGGCATGGCTACAGGCTCAGCCAATAACTCTTTTATGTCGAGCTAAGAGACCATGTGCTTCAATCTATCCAATGCCGATCAGAAGGCGGTGCATGCATTCGGCCCCTCCTAGCCTCCCCCCCCCCCACCGTCCCTCGCTCATCAACCAAGCATGTCTGGACATCAGGATTACATCACCTGCGTCCAGCGGATGGATACTGACAGCGATGGACTGTGGAGAGGGAGGGGGGCGCAAGGCACGCGCACCTAATCAGGAACAGGAGAGATAGAGCACTGTAAACAAAGGTTAACCCTATAGAGTCTGTTTTGGGGCCGAGTGCCAGAAAATCAGATCTTAAAGGAGAACACACAGATAATCTCTACAGAACATTCCTCAATCTGCTTATTACATTTTCAAATGTCAATGTGCAGACCGGCATGACATAAATCATGCAGAACCCAAAACCTTATAAATGAACCACTTTTTTAGTAAACTTCATTGTTACATTACCTACTGGGCTTCTGCAAAACAATGTCTGCCAGTCTTCACTCACATAATTCCTTCAAATAGAAGACATGCAGACTTTTTATGGGATTTCAGTTTCTTTAGTGTTCTTTCATATACAATATGTGGAATCATCAGAATGAATCGACCTTCGGCCTAAAAATAATAAGGGCAATTTGATTAGAGCCCGAATATACATAAAAAGAGAGAATGTGCTCAGAAAAGACAAACAGGTAAAAAAATATTTTTTTTAAATAAAATGGTTTTGTTAAAAACCAAGGCAATTTTGATAAATTTCAATTGACCAAAGGGTGTTGCTGATGCGGAGCGTTTTAGTAGAACATGGGCCCTAGGGGAAACTATTATAGAAAAGGGGAGAAGCTGAAAGCTTCATTCAAACCCATGGGGGCTCTAGTTCCCAGAATGTAGATCCATTTACATTCCCGTTGTTCCAGGATTTTTCTAATATTGCCCCCTCTAATACCCAACTGGACATGTTCTATACCTCTTACTTTCAAACCTTTGGGGTTACTCCCATGTTCCAGTTTGAAGTGTCGTGGGATAGTTTTTAATTCTTCAATGTTATCCTGTGCCTTGGAGGCTATTATATCAAGCACGTGTTAACGGTTTCTGATTTTAAGTTGGCGTGTTGTTAAGCCTATGTAAATTTTGTTGCAGTTACAGGTGGCGTAGTATATCACTTGTGACGTATTGCAGGTTATCCTCTAATAAAAAATTCCCTGCTGCCATCAAATGTTGAGAAAGTCTTTGTTCTTACAATGTTGCAACAGGCCACGCAGGCGCCGCATAGGTAACAGCCATTACTCGGTGGTCCTAAGTTAAACAGACTGCATTTTGCCGGAGTATAGTGACTCTTTACCAGGATATCTCTCAAATTTTTACTCCTCCTGGAGGTCATCTGTGGATTTTTAGACAACACTCCGGAAAAAGATGGTTCAGTCTGTAGAACTGGCCAATGTTTTTCCAGAACAGATCTCATGGTCTGCCATTCTGAGTTATACGTTGAAATAAATCTTATGGTGCCACCCCTACCGGCGCATACTTGGGTCGGCCGCAAAAACGCATCACGTGACAGCCCTTTTGCTCTATTATAGCCGTGTTTTATTGTTCTTTTACTATACCCACGTTCTGAAAATCTCACCCTCAGATCCTGAGCCTGCCTCTAAAATCTCTCTTTAGTTGAGCAGATCCGCTTAATCCTCAGAAATTGACCAACTGGGATGGCTTTTACCGTTGAATATTGGTGACCTGACCCCGCATGCAGCAGGGAGTTGACCGCAGTCTCTTTTCTTTAGACATCTGTTTGTATTTGTAGTTTCTCATCCACTTCTATCAAAATGTCCAAGAATTCGATCTTCTCCCTGCTGCATTTGTAGGCCAGTTTAATGTTGAATTCATTCATGTTGAGAGAGGTCATGAACTGCCGGAGCACATCCCCATCACCCTGCAAAATTAACAAAATGTCGTCAATATAGCGGAGCCACATGGGGACGGATGACATCATCTGTGCGCCCTCGTCGCCAAAAATTGTTCTTTCCCAATAACCCATTAAAAGGTTTGCGTACGAGGGCGCGCAGGCCGCCCCCATTGCTGTGCCCCACTTCTGCACATAGAACTGATCTTTAAAAACAAAAAAATTATGTGTGAGGATGTACTCCAGCAGCTCGACCACCAACTCACATGTTCGGCCATCCCAGTTGCTCATTCCGAGGAAGAAGCGGACCGCTTCTATACCGTGCCCATGATCTATACAGGTATAAAGAGCCTCTACATCTGAGGTTACAAGTATCATATCTGTTTCTAGGGTAATGTTATTAATCCAGGTGAGGACCTCAGTTGAGTCCCTCACATATGTGGGTAAGGTCTGAGCTAAAGGTTTTAAATAGTAATCTATGAAGATACAAATGGGTTGACAAAGACCCTGCAGGCCCGACACAATAGGGCGTCCTGGGGGCTCCAGAGGGTTCTAATGTACTTTTGGAACGAAGTATATTGTAGGGATCTTGGGAGATTTCACCAATAATCCCTCATATACTTTCTTCGGTATTACACCTTGTGAAAAGGCTTCATAGAGGATCATTTCCAGTTCCGCTGAGAAGCTAGGGAGAGGGTTATTTTGAACTTTTAAATATGTATCCCTGTCTTTTTGTTGTTTATATGCTTCTCTTTCATACTTTTCTTTCGGCCACAGTACCACATTTCCCCCCTTGTCCGCCGGTTTGATCACAATGTCATCATATGATTTTAAATCGTCCAGAGCTTGACTTTCTGCTATGGACAGGTTGTCTAACCATTTTCTTGTTGTGATCTTTTGGAAATCATTGGTGACTAAGTTCACAAAGATCTCCACTGCCGGACAGGCGGACAAGGGGGGAAATGCTGCGGATCTAGGCAGAATATTTGTAGACAACTTACTTTGTCCTACCTCTGTTTGTTCTTCACTCAGCCTTTCTAAAGACATCAGGGCATCATCTTCTATTTGGTTGGGGGTCCTGTCTTCCTGTTCGTTACTATCCATCCCTCGATTATGTACTTTGTGAAGAACCAATTTTCTCGCAAACAAATTTAGATCTTTTACAGCTGAAAATAAATCAAAAGTATTAGTGGGTGAGAACGTCAGCCCCTTCTCCAACACCTGAATTTGTGCCGGGGAGAGAACATGAGCAGACAAGTTTATTACCTCCATCCTACTTTTATTTTTGTTGCTCGATTGGGGGGGTTATTTTTTCCTTTTGGTACTTTTACTGCAGATCTTAGTACCCTTTGACCTGATGTTTCACCCTCATCTTCTGTTTGGTCTTCCCCTGAGGTCTGTGATATTATAGAATTTGACCTGGGTTTTGGATCAGGGTTTTTAGTTTTTTTGCCACCTCGAGATCTTCTTTGCCACCTATAGATGTTATTCTGGCTGAGATCCCTGATGTCCCTCTGAAATTTCTTGGTCTTACTCTCATAGATTTCTGTCTCCCATTTTTTGAAGCTAGTCTCCAATTCTTGATTTAGCTTGCTTAAGGCTTCCTTATCAAGAGTCTCCTGCTGATTTTTCTGTAGTTCCTTAATTTCCCCATCCATCTCTGTAATACACTCTGAGTTGAGTTGAGTTAGTAAGCCTAAGAAGGTCAAGGAGCAAGATGTAGCTGCTTCCTCCCATTTTTGCCTAAAGCATTCATCTCGTATTTCAAAAGATGGGAACACCTGGACTCTGAGTCCTCTTGGAATTTAATTTTTCTCCCGCTATTTACCCAAAAACTCTCTATTCCACCAAATACGCGTCCGCTTCAGCAGCAACCCCTTTAATCTCTCAATCATTTCCTGTGTGTCTTTATTGCCTTTATTTAAAACCAATGTCGGTTCATCACAGATGATTCCATTGACTTTAGATAGCCATGTCACTTCACGTGCCTTATAATCCATATTAGGAATGCTGGTTGCTGTGAAAAACACAGAAAGAGTTATAATATACCACAAAAAGAACCAGACTTTGATATAAATCATGCTAACTCCATTATTAAGCATTTTACTTAGAGAAACAGAGTAATTACACATGCAGCAATTTTTGTGAAAAAGTATAAATCCATTTATTTTACATAAATGCTGACAAACAATTAAAAACAACAGTTATTTAACAGACAGTGAACCGTAGTAAATGATGAACCGATCAATATATATTTGATATTGCTCCATTCAGAAAAATTCTGATCCATTATAATGTAACACGGAAAAGAATACACGCTACTCCTTAATGGTGCCTATTTGATGCAAAATCAGTATTCTAGTAACAAAATTAACATCTAGGCACAGTATAAAGTCTGTAATAAATGATTCATTTGAAGTTTTCAAAATTTATTGCCAACATAGTAAGACAGACTTTAAACCAACGTTTTGGCTCTCAAAGCCTTTATCAAGCTTATCTGTCCACTCAGGTTGGAAGGAATAAGGTTTATGGTCAATCCTGCGTGATCCAAATAAAAAATTAGTGGCCTGGGATGGGCGCCCATCCCAGGCCACTAATTTTTTATTTGGATCACACAGGATTGACCAGAAACCTTATTCTGTCTTACTATGTTGGCAATAAATTTTGAAAACTTCAAATGAATCATTTATTATGGACTTTATACTGTGGCTAGAAGTTAATTTTGTTACCATTAAAATATAAAATAAATTAATTCGATCATAAAATGGAGTAACGAGAAAAAAATCAAAACGCCAGAATTGAGATTTTTCGTCCGCCGCAGCAACACGAAAAAAGGAAGGTGATCAAAACATGATATCTAACCCAAAATGGCATCAATATAAACAGCGGTTCAGGGTGCAAAAACCAAGCCCTAACACAGCTCTATATCACGAAAATTTAAAACGTTATGGATGTCGGAAAATGGTGTTACAAGCAATTTTTTTTACAAATTTCTGAATATTTTTTCACCACTTAAATAAAACAATAACTATGCATGTTTGATATCTTCATAGAATCATGCTGCCAGGTAATTTTTACTGTAAAATGAACATTGTTAATAAGAAAAAAATAATAATTGCGGAGTTGCTCTTTTTTTGTTATTTTGCCACACTTGAAACAAAAGACAAGCCCTCACACGGCTATGTAGTTGGAAAAATAAAAACAGATATGGTTCTTGGAATAAGGGGAGAAAAAAACAAAAGCACAAATATGAAAAATCACCCCATCCTTAAGGGATGTAGGAATTCACTCTCTCTGGTAGTCATTAGGCCTTAGGTAGCATTCACACAGGCAATACAGCTTTGGTCTAAACACGTGCAGTTTTTATTGCTTTCCACAGGTTGCACAGCACCAAAAACAAACTCATAAACATTAATTCCGTAACCATGTCCAGGCTCTAACTAAACAGAACAAACCCTGGTTACTCATACATGGCTGAGCAATTGTCCATAGCAACCACTGATACTTGCAGTTCTCTGAACATGGCCTGTGCAGCCTCTTCTCAGAGAGGAATTGTGGCTTGTCTCTCTCTTCAGTTCCAAGACACATCCAGTCATGTCAGCTTCCCTGAGCTGACTGACTAAAGAGAACAGTTAGCCTTGTTATACAGTATGTGGAGCCAGCCAGGTGATCTAATTAGCACCTGTAGGATTTAACCCTAGCCTACCTGGCTTTGTTACAGGGGTTAAACAATGTAGTTGAGAAGGCATCGCTTCCTCAATTATATCGGGTTTAACAGAAATTAATTTACACTAGTAATGGCTAATTCTTCTGAAAGAGTCAGGAGACAGTATAACTCAGATGAGGATCACAGCATAATGCTCCGACTGGCCAGCGGCTCTCCCAATCTGAACGTAACAGCTGCATAGAAGTACATCTGGTCACGCTCGAGTTGATGACCAGTCCGAGCATAGCGTTGCGATCCTCGTCCAAGTTTTACAACCGTCTGACTCTTCCCTTCAGATGATAGAATATCTATTGTTGGTTCTTCAGCTACATTACTATAATTCTCCAATACAAGTTCTTCATTTAGTACTGTCATTTATTGGCACTAAGTCATATGGATGGAGAGGATGATCACTTATGGAATAGAACCAGATTATCGGTTTCCCATGGTCTGAACACCATGTTACCCAAAAGTATCATTAAAAGTTGATATGACACACAGACACTGTGCCATTGTCACAAGAATAGATGGCCATCATCTAGTCCAGGGAGGTGCATGGATTGCTTATAAAAATGTGTGGTCAGTTAAGTTTGGCATTGGCCACAGGCCTATGCAGGTGAATTCTGAGTTGGACCTCATGCAGGACATTTCAGTTATTCTCATGGCCTTACAGGCAACAACAGAATTGTGCGCCTGATTCCAAATGACTAAGAGGAATCATTTTTGGATATATTTGTTTTAACACTTTTAAAAAACATAAAAAGTATGTGGATTTTGTGTGTTATTCAACATGCTGTTCAATACCACTGGTTATCAACCGTTTACCCATAGCCTGATATGTTGAGGTCACTTGGACATTATTAAGGATTTATTTTCATTATAAAGCTCAAAAGAGATTCAATGCAGTCTTGGCATAGGAGGCCTCAAAGTGTTACAACTTGTCTTTTTCGGGCAGTATTCAGGTTCCTGGAAAATCAATTTGCTGTGATTCAATTTTTTTTTTTAAGTTAGGAGAACCTGGCAAATTAGAATTTAAAAAGATTCAATTATCTCTACTTAGTTCCAACCACTCTGCATGTATTGTGCCATATGCTAGAACTTGCGCCTACTCTATTCAGCATGGGTACATCAGCTCAACATGTAAAAACAAGCCCTCTTACAGGTCTATCTATGGAAAAATAAAAATGTTTTTTCACCTCTTAGGCTAAGTGCCCACGTTGCAGAAATGAAGTAGAAAATTTCTGCTTCATTTCCGCATGTCCTCTCCCGGAAAAACGCTTGCGGAATTTGGCAAGCGTTTTTCGCGCGTTTATGATGCGTTTAGGACATGCGGAATTGCCTTGCGCTTTTTATTGCATTGACAAGGCAATTCCGCATGCGTAAACGCAAAATTAATGGACATGCTCCGGATTTTTGAGCGCATCAAAAACGCTGCAGAAAAATCCGCAGCATGGGCATTGAAATTGCGGATTCTCATTGGGGACCATGGGGGGTGGATTACCTAGCGCTTCACAAGCGTTTACGCTGCAGAAATTCTGCAGTATATACGCTTGTAAAACGCTACGTGGGCACATACCCAAAAAAGAAATTTGTAACTTGATTCATGCTGCCCAAACTGCAGAGAGCATGAAACAGCACCTGACTGAATGATTGCAGCCAGGTATATTTTTCTCTAAAATGCTCAGGTGTTTCAGACAAAATATACTTTAAAGATCCAGCTGGGGTCCACCCCCAGCTTAATTTTTTTAGTTCTGCTCTTGATGATTCACAGGTCTGTAGCTATGGAAGAGACCTATCAAACACCAGCAGCATCTGAAGAAGCTGGATCATTAAAGTATATTTTTTCTGAAACACCAGATCCTTTCAGAGAATAATATACCTGGCTGGAATCGAGCAGCCAGGCTTTGATTTTTGCTTTCTGTGGTTTCAGAAGCATGAATGAGGTGACAAAATCCCTTTAAATAAAATTAACTATGGCCCCAATTCATCATTTGCAGTTCTTTTTTAAGTGACTTTTTCTTTCTTTTAGTAGTAGTTTTTGTTTTTAGAGCTAATTACTTCAAAATGGAGCACACAATTCATGAACTTAGCGCAAATACAAAAATGGTATTTTGTTTCTGTCTTGAACTGTTTTTGGGACATTTTGGTGTCAAAAGTCCAATATTTTTTCAAATTGGTGCAAAAAAAATATTTTACAAAGTGAATATAGGAGTCCAACCACTAGCTTTGCATACTAGCTTAGTAGTTATATTTCAGGCTGAGGCGTTAACACCTAAGATTCTAGTCAGCTTTCTCCAGCACATTAATTTTTATATAGAAGATAGCTTCTTATTTCCCTCCACATTCCTCTCAGATCCTGATGAGTTGCTGTTATCAGTTTTGCAAAATCACTTGCTCCCAGCATTATTAGTTTCCAGAGAAGTTCTCCTATTCACTCCTCACTTTCCTGAGCCATGTGCTTGTTCAAAGGCACTGTTATCTATATATGCAAATATAATGATAACAGTGTAGAACAAGCACTGCCACTTTAAAGTGGTTTTCCCCTCCCAGTTAATCTTCATCCTCAAATGCAGTTTAATATAAAAAAAGAAACCACCTTGTATTAACCATATCCAGGTACACTAGCAAGTTTCTGCTACCACTTCCTATGTCTGCCAATAACTACAGCATTGACATCACGTGGATAGCATTTGCATCCAGTTAGCGAGCTCAACGACTCTTACTGGGGCAATTCATCTACTCTGGAAGAGCCACTGAGTTCACTGATTGGCTTACGCACTGTCAACGTGATGTCAACACCACACCCAATGCCAGAGACCAGGAGTAGTAGCGCAAACCTGCCGGTGATCCTGGGGGCAGAGTATACAGCATAGTTTATTTTGTTATACTATATTATACTGCACCTGGGAATAAAGATTAACTGAAAGGGGACAAACCTATTAATGTGTCACAGTAGCAGGATAAGCTGAGCATAGCTCGCACTCAAGGAGGACTGCCCGCCCATCAGCCCCTTCAAACTCCCCAGCAACAAAAGGAAAGGAGACTGGAAATATGTGTGCTACTCAAGACAATACTTGAGAATAACCCTTTAACTCTTATTCAAGTGAGTTGTTGACTTCTTAAGGCCATGCAGTGTGCCGTTCTAACACTGGTAGGTTAAGTTTATGCAGTAGATACAGTAGGTAAACAGAGATGAGTGTCTAATTTGTCATTGCAATGAGATTAATGCATTTAATTGCATGCTTGTCCTAACATTTTCATGTACAAAGATGTATGTATGTACATCACATCTATTTCTTAATAAACAAATGCAATTAATGTGCTGAATATTAATAGTTGTAATTGAATGAACAAATAAAATGCTATGACAACATACAGAAGTAAAAAAAAATGGTCCTTCAGAGGACAATTCAGAAAGCAATTGTACATTATAAATAGATGTCTTATGAAAATATATTTAGAGCGATTGATAGCAGCATAAAGGATATTGTAATGTATCAGTCTAAAGATATGCTATTACAATTCAAATTGAATTGCAAAGCTTGAATGCTGGTAGAAGTAGTAATTTTCTCATACATCACTTTGCTTCTTACTGAGCAAAGATACATAATACACTATGAAAAGACATGTAAATTTATAGTTGTGCTATGCTTTCATAAACTACAGTAAAGGGGAAAATCTATATGTACTCTATTAAACAAGTTGAAAGCCTATATTGTTTAAATGGTCACTGTTATTTCAACCAACTTTGCATAAATCAATAGTGCAGGTAAATATAAGAAACTTTGCAATATATCTTACCAGAGAAATACGCTTGCTTTTCCATTTACAGTATGAGCTACTTTTTCCCATTTTACCTGCCTCCTGAACTCATCATTCATTCTTAAAAGACACCTTAAATCTTTCCTTGTCAAAGCAAGATGGACTGCTAACACAGTGAATTGTCAGTATACACAGCCTATTATAGTGTATTGAGAGGGTCAGGCTGGCCAACAGGGTAACAGGTAAATCCCCTGGTGGGCTCCTGTGCAGAAGTGATCCCCCACTCCATATAGAGTATATGAGCAGTGGTTGGCACAATACACTTGATTTACTGTCTACAGACTGATGTAGTAGGGTTAATATTTTTCTAAGTTTTACATTTTATCTAATATTTTATTTCATGTGCAATGTTTTGAGAAACTGTTTGTTATTCGTAGTACACTGGGAAAGGGATGATAACTAAAAGTTATCATGACATATTCCTGAAAAGGGGAGTTTGGTGTAACTTCCCATGGGAACTTTGCATGCAGTGTTATTTTGTCAGTAAATGGTATAAGAATGCTTCTTTCTGGTTCAAAAACAGAATTGCATATGCTCATGATTTGTGCGCATTCTGTTCTTTAAGCGCTTGAGACTAAGAGGACCTAGTCCCACAATAATTCCTCACTGATGATCCCATAGTCTGACTTTGGGTCAAAAGAAAACAGCTACAACAGATTTTGGTGCCCAAAAAGGGACCGTGGCCATTAGGCTTATACGAATAGGGTACCAGAGATATGTGACAAACAACATTCAACTTACTTTGAGCTGAATATTAGGCATAATGATTGAGATAAAAAACTCTGTGTAAATGGTCAGATGATTTCAGATCACTGGGAAGTAGATCCCTGAATGACCAAGTGTGAATGAATTGTCACATACCATAATGTGAAAGGTGTCAAGGTATTCTGTAAAATATCAAGGGACTATGCCCTACAAGATATCCCTGTGAATACCTGATGTAAGAACTTTCCCAATCATCTAAATTGGTATGGGACAGAAACGTTAAAGATATTTTAATCTACACCTAATACTAGCAGATGATACCCTGCAATAGCAAGGTGTAATGTTACAGAAGTTCCTGAATTTAGTTAGGCAGGAACGGCAGAGTTGAAATAAGTCAGTCATCTGCCTTTATATGCGTACTATGTTACTTAAGGTTTTTTTTGTCCTGAAGAGGAGGACGAAGGGTTTGTGGAATATTAAGTTGAATTATCGAAACTTCCTAGTCTGCGGCAGATTATAACCTCAGGATGCAGATGCATGGTCTTAATCTGCCACTTAGAGGTAGTGTATGTTAAAAGAATGTTTGTATTAGGGAGAGTGACAGAAAAGTCCTTGCATTGTTAAATAAACTATGCCCTGCCACTGCAAGGAGGGAGAGGTGTGTCTTGTCTTTGCTGTGAGCCTTGCCTCTTACTCTTCGAGCTCTTCTAGTGGGTGACAGAGCTGTTTGAGCCTTCCCACTACACATAGAGAGCTCATCCTGTACAGTGTCCGTTTTAGGACATGATCAGATATCAAAGTCAAACATCAGAATAATGCCAGTTTGAGGCTAAATACTCTGTCTGAGAACTGACTTTGATATGTGACTTTGACATCTGACTTTGATAAGTGACTTTAAATTGTGACTTTGACATCTGACTCTGATATTGGACTTTGAGAAGTGACTTTGAGAAGTGACCTAATAAGTGACTTTGACATCTGACTTTGATATGTGACTTTGAAAAGTGAATTTGACATCTGACTTTGAAAACTGAATTTGACATGTGACTTTGATATCTGTCTTTGATAAGTGAATTTAGCATCTGACTTTAATATGTAATTTTGATATGTGACTTTTACAAATAATAATAATAAAAAAGTCACTGTTGAGACTTGAAAACAATACTCAATGTCTAGAAACCAGTGCACTTACCAGTGAACTATACACTCAGTTGAAGAAACCTAGGCATTATATTTGGTTACGTGATTTTTAGTTCAAACCTGTCTGAAATTCATTGGGACTTTCACACAGACCTCCTCCAAGCCAAATTCACATGATGTGTGACTTTGATGCGTGAGTCTGATATCTGACTTTCTTCAAACATCAGAATAAGAAATCACAATGACTTTTAGACACCCTAAGTATTTTCATGGTTGATCTCATAAGCCAAGAAAAACTGCTTTCATCAACTAAGTGTTTTGCTCAATGGTAAGTGCACTGGCTCCTAGACATAGTGTTCTGGGTTACGTCCCAGCAGCGAGCAGTGACTTTTTATAATTATTATTATCAGTTGTAAAGGTCATATGTCAAAGTCACTTATCAAAGTAACATATCAAAGTCAGTTCTCAGACAGGATATTAAGCCTCAAACTGGCATTATTCTGATGTTTGACTTTGATATCTGATAATGTCCTAAAATGGACACTGTAATTCTGACTTTCTATATGAGTGTGGCCTGTTTTTTTCAGGTACACTGAGAGGGCATTTGCAGAAGGTGGGCAGTTGGAGATAAAAGTTAAGGTCATGGGCATCTTGTTCAGTATGCAGTCCAGGCCCTCAATGGGATTCAAAACAACTAAGTAGTAAAAGACTGGTGATTAATGGGGGACCAATATTGAAAATGGAAAATATACCAGACTGTGGATGTTTGGATATAGAAAAATGGCACTGATTCAGGGAAGAGAAGAAGGGTTGGCTAAAGGAAAGGAATAAATGGTATCACGTGGCTGAGGAAGTGCAGCAGTAAGGCTATGTGCCCACGATGCAGAAATGACGCAGAAATTTTCCTGACCATTTCTACATCTCCTTGCCAGAAAAACGCATGCGGATTTTAGGTGCGTTTTTGATGCGTTTTTTTCATGCATTTTGTAAGTGTTTCTGAAGCGTTTTTGAAGCCAAATAAAGTTAGGCAAAAAAAAAAAAAAGCCAATAATGATGTCATTTCCTAGTCAAACCTCTATTCACCATTTTGGAAGTATTCAGGATGCCACAAGAACTGCAGCCCCTGCGCCTCCGTGAATCATACATGTTCCTTTTGCTGCTGACTGCGATAAATCTCATGAATTACTACAGCGAGCAGGTAAGATAAATGTAAGTAGATAGTTTGATATTGTATGTAGAGTGTACTAACCTATTATTCTCCCATAGGAGCGGTCTAGGAGGAGGAGGAGAAGACCCAAAACGCTGTGGGTGCACCCTATCGTGCAGGAGAGTGCGAGCAAGGGTCACTTCAATGTGCTGTACCAGGATTTAAAAAGGTAAGATATATGTGAAAAAAAGATATTGTCATCCGTGTGTACATAATGTATTTTTTAAATGAGTTGTTATCTTTTTGTAAAAAAATATATTTTATTATATTTTAATCTGTGAAACTAATATTTATTTTGAACTTTTACAGATATCCCGAAAAATTCCAGCTGTTTTGTCGTCTCAACATTGCTGCCTTTGATCGGCTGCTGCGTCTTCTTTCTCCCAACCTGTACTACACTGACACCATAATGAGAAGGGCCATCTCTGCTGAGGAGAGGCTGCTCATCACCTTGCGGTAAGTTGAATATTTTAATACATGTCTACATATATGTATATATTTTATATATATATATATTATTAAACTTAATCAACATATGCTGTCATGTCCCCACTGAAAGTATTTTCTCAGTATTTGGACAGTTTATTTGCTGTGGAGTTGGATACAAAACCACGTGAGGAACAATGCGAGAAATTAAATAGAAACTCGTCACCAATTATGCATTTATCATCCACACCTGGTTTTGACTCACACTCTTTAAGAAAAATACTGATGGAATACTGACTGTATTGGTTTTACACATACAGATATCTCTAATGTTTTCGTGTACATAAGATTAGCTGGGTCATAGCAAGGTGATAGTGATAAGGTTACTGAATAGAATTGATATGTGTGACCTGAAGAGCAAACAATGGAGGCAAACACAGCTGACAATTGACTACATATGTGTGAACTACCTAGCAAACAAATGCCAAAAAAAACACCTTTCAAATGTCCAATCAAAACAACAAAATAAAACAAAAAATGTGCACTCAGTGCTGTAAAGTCTTTTGTAATAAGTCAATATTTTTTTTTTTCAATACTAATTACTAGTGTGAGATCATAATGTTGTCTTGTATTTCTTTTCTTTTTTGTGTCTTTTCTAATTTTGTATTTTTCCTTTTCAGGTTTTTGGCCACAGGAAAGAGCTATACATCACTGCACCTCCGATTTAAGGTTGGTAAATCCACCAGTTCCAGAATTATGAGGTGCACATGTAGCGTCATCTGGCAGAAGTTGCAGCCCATCGTGATGCCTTCCCCAACCCAGGAGACTTGGCTGCAGGTTGCAGCAGGCTTTCAAACTGTGGCCAATTTCCCCAACTGCATAGGTGCTGTCGATGGAAAACATGTGAGAGTTCAGCAGCCACCACGATCAGGATCACGCTTCTTTAATTCTAAGAAGAATTTTTCTGTGGTCCTGATGGCGATGGCTGATGCACATTACAAATTAGTTGCCATCGACGTTGGTGCTTATGGCAGTACTGGGGACTCTCGGGTGTTGCGATCATCACAGATTGGGCTGCAAATTCTTCAAGATAGCGGAACGCTCCCAGCCCCAAGACCTATGCCAGGTTCCACACATCCAGTTCTCTTTGTGATGGTATCGGATGAGGCTGTAACATCCCTGACGGCGTGCTTGCATGGTTCACCACCTCCCACCATGCAAGACCGCAATCTTACCTGTCAGTCCATGCTGAACTCTTTGCTCCAGTACCTGCTGTGTCCTTGTCTCTTGTCTTTTTGCTTAGGGCGTTGGCACGACTTTCTGCTTGTTTCTTATAGCTACTGTGTGCACATTCCTAATGCGTCCCCAGCCTATTGCTGTGAGTCACTGGATACTTAAACCCCCTCCACCCAGTAGGAGGGGCCTGAGCAACGCTTTCACTCAGTTTGTCTTTTCAACTGAGTTGCCAGGTCATGTCCTGTATCTAGTCTGTTCTTCCACCCTGGGGGCTGAGTACCCAGGGACGCCACCTGTATCTCTGACTTCTAGTCTGTTTACGCCACCCTGGGGGCTGAGTACCCAGGGCCGCTACCTGTATCTCTGACTTCTAGTCTGTTTCCGCCACTCTGGGGGCTGAGTTCCCATGCTCGTTAATGTATCTTGTTCCCAGTTCAGTTCCTGTCTGAACAGTGTCCTAGCCCGTTACTTGTTTCTCTCTATGTCCATGCCTTCTCTTTTCCTGCAGTGTCTGAACCTGCACCTAACTCCAACTCATTGTATCTGTACTTCTATTTGTGAGTTTTGTGTCCACTCGCTACTTCTTTGTAAGTACCTTGTGTGTATCTGGTTCTGCTTGTCCCCTTTCCCTGCCTCCGTATTTACCTCCTGTGTTCTAACCATCTTCCTGTATTTTCCAGTCTGTTCCCTGTGAACGGAGCCCTGTCCTGTCTGCCTTCACCTTCTGCTCTGTTCTGCTCTGCTTGTTCACCGCTCTGGTGGTTCCGCTCTGCTCCACTTGTTTACCGCACCTGCGGTTCTGTTCTGCTCTGCTTGTTCACCGCTCCGGCGGTTACACTCTGTTCCGCTTGTTTACCACACCTGCGGTTCTGTTCTGCTCTGCTTGTTCACCGCTCCGGCGGTTCCGCTCTGCTCCGCTTGTTTACCGCACCTGCGGTTTTGCTCCGCTTGTTCACCGCACCTGCGGTTTTGCTCCGCTTTGCTTGTTCACTGCACCTGCGGTTTTGCTCCGCTCTGCTTGTTCACCGCACATGCGGTTTTGCTCCGCTCTGCTTGTTCACCGCACATGTGGTTTTGCTCCGCTCTGCTTCTTCACTGCACCTGCGGTTTTGCTCTGCTCTGCTTGTTCTCGCTACTTCATTGTAAGTACCTTGTGTGTATCTTGTTCTGCTTGTCCCCTTTCCCTGCCTCCGTATTTACCTCATGTGTTCTAACCATCTTCCTGTATTTTCCAGTCTGTTCCATGTGAACAGAGCCCTGTCCTGTCTGCCTTCACCTTCTTCTCTGTTCTGCTCTGCTTGTTCACCGCTCCGGTGGTTCCGCTCTGCTCCACTTGTTTACCTTACCTGCGGTTCTGTTCTGCTCTGCTTGTTCACCGCTCCGGCGGTTCCACTCTGTTCCGCTTGTTTACCGCACCTGCGGTTCTGTTCTGCTCTTCTTGTTCACCGCTCCGGCGGTTCCGCTCTGCTCTGCTTGTTTACCGCACCTGCGGTATTGCTCCGCTTGTTCACTGCACCTGCGGTTTTGCTCCGCTTTGCTTGTTCACTGCACCTGCGGTTTTGCTCCGCTCTGCTTGTTCACCGCACATGCGGTTTTGCTCCGCTCTGCTTGTTCACCGCACATGCGGTTTTGCTCCTCTCTGCTTGTTCACCGCACATGCGGTTTTGCTCTGCTCTGCTTGTTCACCGCACCTGCGGTTTTGCTCCGCTCTGCTTGTTCACTGCACCTGCGGTTTTGCTCTGCTCTGCTTGTTCACCGCACCTGCGGTTTTGCTCCGCTCTGCTTGTTCACCGCACCTGCGGTTTTGCTTCGCTCTGCTTGTTCACCGCACCTGCGGTTTTGAGCCGCTCTGCTTGTTCACTGCACCTGCGGTTTTACTCCGCTCTGCTTGTTCACCACATCTGCGGTTTTGCTCCGCTCTGCTTGTTCACTGCACCTGCGGTTTTGCTTCTCTCTGCTTGTTCACCGCACCTGCGGTTTTGCTCTGCTTTGCTTGTTCACCGCACCTGCGATTTTGCTCTGCTCTGCTTGTTTACCGCACCTGCGGTTTTGCTCCGCTCTGCTTGCTCACTGCACCTGCGGTTTTGCTCTGCTCTGCTTGTTCACCGATCCTGCGGTTTTGCTCCGCTCTTCTTTTTCACTGCACCTGTAGTTTTGCTCCGCTCTGCTTGCTCACTGCACCTGCAGTTTTGCTCCGCTATGCTTGTTCACCGCTCCTGTGGTTTTGCTCCGCACTGCTTTTTCACCGCACCTGCGGTTTTGCTCCGCTCTGCTTGTTCACCGCTCTTGCGATTTTGCTCTGCTAGTCCACCACACTTGCGGCTCTGTTCCTGTATCCCAGTCTGTACTGGTCCCTATCCAGCCTGTGTTCATATCTTCCAGTATCTGCCTCTCTGTATTCCAGCCGTGTCTGTCAGCACCCGTCTGTCTGCATACCAGCCGTGCCTACCAGTACCCACCTGCCTTCATACCAGCCGTGCCTGCTAAGTACCCACCTGTCATCATACCAGCCATGCCTGCCAGTACCCACCTGTCTGCATACCAGCTAACCTGCCTGTTCCTGCATTCCCCGGTGTGGGTCAACAGCTGTGACTGGGGTCTGACCAGGAGTAGCACCTGGTCCCTCTGCTCGGTTCCTCCCTGGTTCATGGAATCGACTGAGCCACCGTGCGACCTTGGTTGGACCGATGTGATACTTAGTTACGCCCCTCCAGGCACTCCTCGGTTCATGGTCCAGTGGGATCAGTAATCACGCTCACGCCAGTCAGTCCGGGTGCGAGCGTAACAGTTTGCTCAGACCATGGTTCCCGTTTAGCCCCATGGCCCTTCGCTCTCAGACATTTGAATCCTTGTCTGGCGAATACGTGCACCAAGAAAAAAATTTTTCTCAAGCTGAGGTCCACGCGATTTACGCACCAGCCCAAATGGAGCTATCAGCACTCGTTCCTGCGGATCCACCACGGTACTATGGGGATCCAAAATAAAGCCGTGTGTTTGTGGAGCAATTTATGCTGCATTTCAAATTCTATGCCCACTATTTTCCCACTGATCGAGTGAAAGTTGCATTCATGATGTCCTATTTAGCGGGTGATGCCTTGAATTGGATCACCCCCCTATGGGAAGCATGGGATCCTATCATCTTGGACCTGCAGGCCTTCCTGGTGGCCTTTCTAATGGTCTTCGATGACCCTAACCCTGAGGCTTCTGCTAAATCTTCCCTTCCCAGTATCCCGGAGCAGCCCCGATGGGTAATGTGTGTAGGTAGCCTACCAGTTCTCCAGCCTGAAGAGACTGCTGCCCACAAAGAATCCACATAGGATAACAATGCTCCACAGAATACTTTCCTACCCCAACCTCAAGAGGCAGTCCAGACGTGCAAGGCATAGAGGTAAACCGTCACGCCGGGTTCTGTCCTCCCAAAGACCTCTTGTTCCCTAGCCTGTAGAGGTAGCTCTCCGGACAGAATCCATGAAGGATGACTATGTTCGCCAGGCAAAGGAGAGGCAACAACTCAGTCACAAAATCGGATTGCGGTCCCGCTGCGGTTGTTTGGGACCCCCTGATGGTCTTTTTCCAGCGAAAGTTGGAGAATCCCAAGATATTAGGCCTGTAGGAGAGGCTGCCCTTGGCGTTAGTGTTTCCTCTCCACAGATGACCATGACTGTCTCCGTGGCAAGTGAAGGCCTCGGATTAACCAGAAGTTTCGGGCTTAAAGCCTTGAAGAGTCAGTGTTTGATTCCCGTCCGACAACTCCAGAAGCCGGTTTGGGCATTGTCAGCGGAAGGACGAGCCCTACTCAGAAACAGTCAAAATATGTCTGTACAAATTAAGCTCCAGATTGGAGCATTGCACATGAAGAAGTTCACATTCCAGGTGCTGTCTGGTTTACCCACAGGTCGTCCAGAGCCTAGAGATCTAGTGCCCGCTCAGGTCGGGAGATCCTGCATGGTGTTTCCTGGGTGACTGCTGAGGTGCAAGGGGTGTCCAGTCCCCATATCTGCAGGACAGTCAGCAGTTTCTTCTTCTTCTTCACCAGATCTGCTAGTTGCTGACTCGCTGTGAGCTGAAGTCTCCGAAGGAAAGGAAGTGGAGGCATTGTCCCCACACAGTCTTGACGATTGTACCAATGATCTGGCTTTAGGCACCGCCCCGCCTCGCAGACGTGTCATCTCAGAAACCAGACTGAAGTTGGTCCCTAAACAAGGATCCTCCATCTCTAACAAATTTGGCAATAAGTCCATCAAGGTGGTGGCTACCTCCAAGTCTCTGCACCTCTCCACCCAGGCGAAGGACCTCCAGTTGCCTCCTGAATCCTCCGGGGTGCTATCTGATAACAAATGGAGAGAGACTTTCCTGCACCATGTACCTGGTACTTTGCCCACTTCATCCAGTAAGCTTGGCAAAGTGTACGTCAAGGCAGTGGTTACCCCTGAGTCTCTGCACCCCTCCAACCAGGCGGAGGACTTTAAGTTGTCTCCTGAATCCTCCGGGGTGCTACTTGATAACAAATGGAGATAGACTTTTCTGAACCCTGTACCTGGTACTTCGCCTACTTCATCCAGTAAGCTTGGTCAAAGTGTACGTCAAAGCGGTGGTTAACCCCGTGTCTCTGCACCCCTCCAACCTGGTGGAGGCCCTCCAGTTGTCCCGTGAATCCTTTGGGGTACTTCCCGATGATAACAAATGGAAAGAGACTTTTCTGCACTCTGTGCCTGGTACTTCGCCCACTTTATCCAGTAAGCTTGGCAAAGTGCACATCAAGGCAGTGGTTTCCCCCGAGTGTCTGCACCCCTCCAACCCAGTGGAGGATCTCCAGTTGTCCCGTGAATCCTTTGGGGTGCTACCCGATATTAATAAGTGGAGAGAGACTTTCCTGTGTCCTGTTCCTGGTACCTCGCCCACTTCTTCTGTTGCTGAGGATGGCCCGATGGAAGGAAGCATCCTAGTTACCAAGATGATGAGACCAGCTTTGCTCCCTCTAGTGGACAGAAGAGGGAATCTTCTTGAGGAGAAGGATCGGCCTCCAAATTCTCTGCAGAAAATCCTTGCTGGCTGGAGGAAGAGGGGGCATAAAGGGGAGGAACTGTAACATCCCTGGCGGCGTGCTTGCATGGTTCACCACCTCCCACCATGCAAGACCGCAATCTTACCTGTCAGTCCATGCTGCACTCTTTGCTCTAGTACCTGCTGTGTCCATGTCTCTTGTCTGATTGATTAGGGTGTCGGCACGACTTTCTGCTTGTTTTTTATAGCTACTGTGTGCACAGTCCTAATGCATCCCCAGCCTATTGCTGTGAGTCACTGGATACTTAAAACCCCTCCACCCAGTAGGAGGGGCCTGAGCAACACTTTCACTCAGTTTGTCTTTTCAACTGAGTTGCCAGGTCCTGTCCTGTATCTAGTCTGTTCTGTCACCCTGGGGGCTGAGTACCCAGGGACGCCACCTGTATCTCTGACTTCTAGTCTGTTTACGCCACCCTGGGGGCTGAGTACACAGGGCCGCTACCTGTATCTCTGACTTCTAGTCTGTTTCTGCCACCCTGGGGGCTGAGTTCCCATGCTCGTTCCTGTATCTTGTTCCCAGTTCAGTTCCTGTCTGAACAGTGTCCTAGCCCGTTACTTGTTTCTCTCTATGTCCGTGCCTTCCCTTTTCCTGCAGTGTCTGAATCTGCACCTAACTCCAACTCGTTGTCTCTGTACTTCTGTTTGTGAGTTTTCTGTCCACTCGCTACTTTATTATAAGTATCTTGTGTGTATCTGGTTCTGTTTGTCCCCTTTCCCTGCCTCCGTATTTACCTCCTGTGTTCTAACCATCTTCCTGTATTTTCCAGTCTGTTCCATGAGAACAGGGCCCTGTCCTGTCTGCCTTCACCTTCTGCTCTGTTCTGCTCTGCTTGTTCACCGCTCCGGCGGTTCTGCTCTGCTCGACTTGTTTACCGCACATGCGGTTCTGTTCTGCTCAGCTTGTTCACCGCTCCGGCGGTTACACTCTGTTCCGCTTGTTTACCGCACCTGCGGTTCTGTTCTGCTCTGCTTGTTCACCGCTCCAGCGGTTCCGCTCTGCTCCGCTTGTTTACCGCACCTGCGGTTTTGCTCCGCTTGTTCACCGCACCTGCGGTTTTGCTCAGCTTTGGCTGTTCACCGCACCTGCGGTTTTGCTCCGCTCTGCTTGTTCACTGCACATGTGGTTTTGCTCTGCTCTGCTTGTTCACCGCTCCTGTGGTTTTGCTCTGCTCTTCTTGTTCACCGCACCTGCGGTTTTGCTCTGCTCTGCTTGTTCACCGCAGCGGTGGTTTTGCTCCGCTCTGCTTGTTCACCACACCTGTGGTTTTGCTCCGCTCTGCTTGCTCACCGCACCTGCGGTTTTGCTCTGCTCTGCTTGCTCACCGCACCGGTGGTTTTGCTCCGCTCTGCTTGTTCACCACACCTGTGGTTTTGCTCCGCTCTGCTTGCTCACCGCACCTGCGGTTTTGCTCCGCTCTGCTTGTTCACTGCACATGCGGTTTTGCTCCGCTCTGCTTGTTCACCGCACCTGCGGTTTTGCTCCACTCTGCTTGTTCACTGCTCCTGCGGTTTTGCTCTGCTCTGCTTGTTCACCGCACATGCGGTTTTGCTCCGCTCTGCTTGTTCACCGCCCCTGCGGTTTTGCTCCACTCTGCTTGCTCACCGCACCTGCGGTTTTGCTCCGCTCTGCTTGTTCACCGCACCTGCGATTTTGCTCCACTCTGCTTGTTCACTGCTCCTGCGGTTTTGCTCTGCTCTGCTTGTTCACCGCACCTGCGGTTTTGCTCTGCTCTGCTTGTTCACCGCACGGGTGGTTTTGCTCCGCTCTGCTTGCTCACCGCACCTGCGGTTTTGCTTCGCTCTGCTTGTTCACCGCACATGCGGTTTTGCTCCGCTCTGCTTGTTCACCGCACCTGCGGTTTTGCTCCGCTCTGCTTGCTCACCGCTCCTGCGGTTTTGCTCCGCTCTGCTTTTTCACCACACCTGCGATTTTGCTCCACTCTGCTTGTTCACTGCTCCTGCGGTTTTGCTCTGCTCTGCTTGTTCACCGCACCAGCGGTTTTGCTCCCCTCTGCTTGTTCACCGCACCTGCGGTTTTGCTCCGCTATGCTTGTTCACTGCTCCTGCGGTTTTGCTCTGCTAGTCCACCGCACCTGAGGCTCTGTTCCTGTATCCCAGTCTGTACTGGTCCCTATCCAGCCTTCGTTCATACCTACCAGTATCTGCCTGTCTGCATTCCAGCCGTGCCTGTCAGCACAAGTCTGTCTGCATACCAGCCGTGCCTACCAGTACCCACCTGCCTTCATACCAGCCGTACCTGCTAAGTACCCACCTGCCGTCATACCAGCCGTGCCTGCCAGTACCCACCTGTCTGCATACCAGCTAACCTGCCTGTTCCTGCATTCCCCGGTGTGGGTCAACAGCTGTGACCGGGGTCTTACCTGGAGTAGCACCTGGTCCCTCTGCTCGGTTCCTCCCTGGTTCATGGTGTCGACTGAGCCTCCATGCGACTTTGGTCAGATCAGGTTGATACTTAGTTATGCCCCTCCAGGCACTCCTCGGTTTATGGTCCAGTGGGATCACTAATCACGCTCACGCCAGTCAGTCCAGGTGTGAGCGTAACAGAGGCATTTCCCTTAATGACCAACCTGCTGCACCCATACCCACGAAGGGCACTGAATAACCCGCGGAGGATTTTTAATTATCAGCTGAGTCGTGCGTGCAGATATGTGGAATGCACCTTCGGAATCATGTGTAGTCAGTGGAGGATCTTTTACACTGCCATCCAGTTGGATATGGAGACTGTTGACACTGTAATTAAGGCATGTTGTGTACTCCACAGCTATTCTCGTGAATACAGCACTGAGGAAGATGAGGAGTCACAGCTGTCTGAATTAATTCCAGTGGTCAACTTGGCTCTGGAAAGGCAATCCAACTCTGGTGCCAGGGTGCGAGAAACCTTCGCTGACTACTTCATGAGTCCTGAAGGTGCCGTGCACTGGCAATACCCCTATGTCAGTGGTGTGCAGCCTGACCAGCAGAGAAGATCTGATACCCAATAAAAGAAGAACTTCAAGAAAAGTTGCTCTTGTCAAAATTGCTAAAAACCTTTTTAACTAATAAATTTGTTTTAATTTACAATCTTGTCTCCATATTCAATTATCACCTTATGTGTTGCTTTATGACCATACATCTACGCATAAGTTTATGTAAGTCTATGACAGCCACAACAATGGTAGAATGTGACTATCATACACTTACATTGTGACCCCTACCTCTGATTATGTTCAGTCAGAAGTATTGGTCACAAGATGGCTTTCCAGTGCTTCACTCGTGAAGATATTTCCGCTACTTGACCCCCCCTAAAAAAACCTGAGATATTCAAACCTGCTAGAGTGCTCTTCCCAAGTACTGGCTGTTAAAGTCATCACTCATCATTGTCATTTGCTTGTGCTCTGAGCAGAACAAGCAAAGAACAATGTTGAGAGTATTCATCCCTTTGTTGTCAAAAGTCATATAAATGTAACATTTTTTTTAATTAAAATTCAAATTGCCTACGTACAGACGACCACACATGAAGTGTCATAATAACTTTAAAAAATTATCGCTTCCCTGACATGCGCTCAGGTCAGTGCAGATCAGGGGCCCCTTTTTTTAAGATGAAATTTTTCACTGACACCACCCAAACAGATATACTCTAATTAAGTATATACTCTAAATTTTACCTTAAGTAAAATGGACACAATTGTTTTAAATATTAATTTATTTTTAGAAAATATATATAAATATTATAGAAAATGTACAAAAAACTTTAAACTCCAAAAATAAAAAACTTGTGCAATAAATAGCTGGACAAACATTGTCCATAACTTAACAATGTCCCAAGAAACACTTCAGAGGCCAAGCTGTCAACAGTTTTGGTCCATAAAGTACCGGCAGTACCTGTAGTTCGTTTCAGTATTTAAAACTTAACACCTTTTCTTACAGTCACCTACATCTGAAGCCTGGTGTAGATGAATAGAAGAAAAGGTGTTTTTAAATGCATTATTTTTTTTTTTTTTATAAAAAAAAGGTGTATATAACGACATACAGGTGCTGTCTGTATTTTTTATGGAACAAAAATGTAGACAGGGGGTAATTTATTCTACTGGAACTAATGGAAGTCCGGCTCGTACCCATACCCTGGGAACATATCCTGGGAGAAACTGGTGTTCGAAGATGAGCCAGGATGATGGGAGATGCTCCAGGGGCAGGTGGGTGACCGTAACTTCCATGGGCCTCTGAAGGTTCTGGCCGATATGCTGCAACCTGCCCATAATGATGGGTTGCAGCGGCTGCTGGGGGTGGTGGAGGCGCACTGGGATTAAACAAATTAAAAATCCCATTTATTATGCCTGGTGCCGAGGGCATAGGCGAGGGCGCATCAATTGCCATGACAAGAGTGTTGGCTGCTGTCATGTACAAGTTCTGCTTGTCCCGTGGCATGGATCTAAGGCGGCCTGCTATTGCTAAACCAAATTTATCAAGGTCATCCTCTTTGTGGACCCTGTCCATAAGACTGAGGGTGCGAGTATTGAGGGCTTCAAGTGCACTACTCCCAACCTCTTGACTTTTGGACTTATTACTTCCAGCCCTTCTCAATGCCACGGGACGGGCAGAACTAGACCCCATCCCAGTGGGCTTAGATGCACCACCAGCAGAGCTGCCTTCAGAGCCAGAAGCAGGAGCAGCATCAGCAGCAGACCCCGTCGCGATGCCAGCAGCAGATGAGGATGCGGAGGCAGCGGCAGGCGAAACAGAAGGACCAGCAACATGAGGATCCGGAGAAGACATGAGAAATAAGTCCTCACAATATTCTTCGCCTCCCTCGTTCGTGCTGGTCTCATCGTGTAATGTAGGTGTTGTGGCCCTTACATTGCCTTCAGTGCTGTACAAAAAAGGTAAAAAAAAAGAAGGCATGTTAATACAACACTTTGAAAGAAATTTTGGTTACAAATAATTATTGTGAACCTCCGCAAACTCCTGCTGGTCAAAATGAAGATGACCTAGAAACATTGCAGTGCTGGAACTATGGGGAGAATGGACATTACTTTAAAAATCCCAGAGCAGACTGATTTTCCACTACCCTTGCCATAGGAAGTCCAGTGATGTCAACTGCTTAGCCTAATAAAACTGCAATTACTGCTACTGTCTTATGTGACACTAAAGAAATGTGCAGTGTTTAATCTAACTACTTTATTGTTGTTGGATGTATAAAAGTGGAGTTTAGAACAGCTAATAGCCAGGTAAGATGACACATTTGAGGTAGAACATGAGCCTTGTTTAGCAATGATGGAAACAGCAGGATTAAGGCTAAGTGCACACGATGCAGAAATGCTGCTGATTTTTTATGCATCTCCCTGGCAGGAAAACGCATGGGGATTTTATATGCGTTTTTCCTGCCAGGTAGAAGCGTTTGTCAAGCGTTTTTGCATGCATTTCTGCATGCGGTTTATCAAGCGCTTTTCCAAGCGATTTTAGCATCACTTGGAAAAGTGCTTGACAACTTGGTCACACTATATAAATCCATGAAACCGTCATGGATTTATATAGTGTGACCAAGTAATAGTTTAAAAAAAAGAATAAGAATGGTAAAAAATAAAAAATAAAGTTTATACTTACCTTCCGATGCCCCCGGGTGTTTTCTCCGCTACGTCCAGTCTGTTGTATGGCTCGCGGTGGTGTGAAAGGACCTGCCATGACGTCATTTAGTCATGTGACAGGTCACGCGACTCAATGACGTCATGTCAGGTTCTTTCACACCACCGTGACCCATACAACAGACCTGATGTAGCGGAGAAAACACCGGGCGCCATCGGAAGGTAAGTATAATCTTTATTTTTTATTTTAAATTCTTTTTTTAACAGGTTCTGTGGTACCCAAGTCTGGATAAGAGTTTTCTATTCTCCAGACCCGGGTTCCATCTGCACATTGAATTGCATAATATCCGCTTGTACACATGTGCTCATACGGATATTATGCGATTCAATGCAAGTCAATGGCGGCAATTATGCTGCGTGTCCGCAAAATTAATGGACATTTCCGCAGCATGTGCACAGCACATGCGGATTATCATTGGGGACCATGGGGCACGTATTACCAAGTGTTTCTTAAGAATTTTCACTGCGGAAATTGCGCTGCAAAAACGCTTGAAAAACGCATAGTGGTCACGCAGACAACTCTTGTTACTGATCAAGCAATTGCTAATGCAGATCAAGATTTTTTTTTTATATAGATGGCTCCAGACACCACATGGATGGAAGATTCTACATTGGATATGCACTATTATCATCACATGGGATAATCCAAGCTGAGACGCTTCCTCCTCAGATGTTAGCACAGGAGGCAGATCTGAAAGACCTCAATGAGGTGTGTCTTTCACCCCCAAAATGGCAATTCAACTCATGCACATTTATATAAGTAATGCAGTCCATTTAAAAATCATACCAGATTTAACTTAAGGAAGGTGAGGTACATTCAATATGCTTTAGGTCAATGTGAACAGTAGAGATGAGCGTTGTTCTACTCGAACTGTTCGCCAATCTCAAATTCGAGCTGTTTTGGGCGGTGTTCGAGCCGGTCGGCGAACACGAACAATTTGAGAAAAATTCGGCTGTTCGAGGTTATGTTCGATAACTGTTCGTGCACCAAAATCATAACTGGATTTTTTCTCAGTAATGATGAAAATTAATGTTAATACGCAGTTTGAGTGTACAGCGGGGCGGGGGGAGGGGCAGGGGATGGATCTCTGCAGGAACAATGAAGATCTCCATTTTTTTTTCTCTTTCCCGCATTTGCAGTGGGGAGGTGCAATCTGTCAGCCTATCAGCAACGCACACACGGAGCGAAGTGCTTTTTTTCACACAAGCAAGGGCATGTGTGATTGGCAGTGTATGTCACATGTCCTTGCCCTATAAGACCAAGCCATTTTCCCCGTCGCCACCATTTTCTCACTGCTGCAGCTGCGTGTTAGACGGCACCGCTGTTGCTGTGTGCGCTATACCTTGTTAATTTCAAGCCAATTTTCGCACAAATATACAGATAGCTTGGGAGTAGGGAATAGTTGTGATTGCAGTCCTTTTAAGGACTAGGTTACAGCATTTCCTACGACTTTTATCAAGCAGGTCTGTGCTCTTAAATAGATAGATTGTGGGAGTAAAGACTAATTGTAATTGGAGTCCTTTTCAGGACTAGGTTACATCAGTTCCTATCAGTTTTTGCCAGGCAGGTCTGTGCCAGTGCTGTGCAAGTTTTTTTCACAGCATTTGGCTGAATCTAGCAAAGCTAATCCTTTTTGGCCTATTGCAGAGTGTGTTAGTCAGTGGAGTAGCCTATCTGTGTTGCAAGATATACCACCTGTGTATAGAACACCAATTTTTTTACTGCACCTAGTGAAGTAAAATCTTTTGGGCATAGCATCATTCTATTAGTCCATCTATACTGACCTCCATCAGGTTGCAAACTGAATATAATTTTTTTCTGCATCTAGCTCTGAAAAAATATTTGGGCTTCTAGCAGTGTGTGGGACTTGGTCTATTAGTCCATCTATACTGACCTCCATCAGGTTGCAAATTGAATAAAAAAATTTTCTGCATCTAGCTCTGAAAAAATATTTGGGCTCCTAGCGGTGTGTGGGACTTGGTCTATTAGTCCATCTATACTGACCTCCATCAGGTTGCAAATTAAAAATAATTTTTTTCTGCATCTAACCCAGCCAATAGTTTTGGCCTAATACCACAGTTTGGCCACTCAGCTCTGCTCGGTTACCATCCATTGTTTTTTTGTGCAAACAACTCCAGAGTTGTGAATTAGTTAACCACCAAAATGAGTGGAAAAAGGCCTGCTGCTGGTGGAAAGGGGAATAGGCGTGTTGGGAAGGGGAAAAAAGGTTGTGTCCGTGGGGTAGGTGCAGAAGAAAGACCATCTTCCAGCCAAACTAAAATGTCTACTTCTTTTAGCGGACAATGTGATAAGATCCCTTTCTTACGGCCACGCCAATCGCTACAAATTCCAGATGAGGCACAAAAACAGCAGGTGCTTCAACGGATATCAAGTGCTCCTTTAAGTGGGCTCTCCTTCACATCAACTTCAACATCACAAATACTCCAGTCCTCAAAGGTGTCACCCAAATCGCACTTGCTTCCTCACAGCTCCCAAATCTCCAGCTGCCCGTCTGAGTATGAGGTAGAACAGATGGTTGAGTCTGCAGAGCTGTTTACTCATACTATAGCCTGGGAATCAGAGGTCGACTCCAGCGCTTCTGTGAATCCAGACGAGGAAATGATCTGCACTGATGCCCAGAATCTTTATGAGTCGGATCCAGGACCAGACGCCGAAGGTTCTGACCATAATGTAGACCCTCATTCCCAAACTGTAACTCCTGTTGGTGGAGACAATGAGGAAGACGATGATAAGACTCAAATACCTGATTGGAGCGACAACTTTAGTTTTTTGTCAGGGCAGGAACAGGTTGGCTCTGAGGACGACGGGTGTGATAACGCACAGGGTGATGATGATGAGGTCGGAGATCCCACTTACTGTCAACCCACAGTCAGCCAAGAGATGAGGTCAGCAGAGGAGGTGGAGGAAGATGCTAGTGACGACGAGGTCAGGTTGCGCCTTCCTGGACAGAGACGTAGTACTGGAAGCACGTCAACAACTGCATCCTCAAACACAACTCTGCCTCTCACCACAAGTCGTGGTGGCTCTTCAGGTCGCATGGGTGCTAAGCCTTGCATAGCCTGGGCATTTTTTCAGATCGATAAAGATGACCCAACTCGTGTTATCTGTAACATTTGTCAGCAAAAGCTAAGTAGAGGCCAAAAAATACATAGTTTGAGTACTTCATGCATGAACCGGCACATGGACATGAAGCATAAGTTGCAGTGGGAAGCTCAGTGTGCTACAATGCGGCCTAGCCGGCCGGGCCAACCACCGTCTGCCATATCTTGTGCATCCGCGGCCTCTTCATCCTCTGTGACTGGGGGGAAAGGAGTCACACCTGTTTTGGGGCGCAGACCTGCCACCTCTTTACCCGCAACAGCCAGCGTGATTGGCAGGTCATCATTTTCTTTGGAGGTGGTAACACCAGCTGGTCTTGAGCGCTGTCCGATATCGATAGCACCACCTTTGGATCAAGGCAACCTAACATGTCCGCCTGCATCTTCCTCACAGACCGGCAGTTTGCCGGGGACACCCTTATCAACCCCGTCTAAGCACAATAGCCAGCCCTCGGTCCCTCAGATGTGGACAAGTAAAAGACCATTTCCTCCTAGCCATGAGAAAGCTAAGAGGTTGAATTTCACCATCTGCAAGCTCTTGGCTACAGAAATGCTGCCTTTCCGCCTGGTGGACACAGAGGATTTTCGAGACCTTATGTCCGTCGCAGTGCCCCAGTACCAGATGCCCAGTCGGCACTACTTCTCAAAGAAAGGTGTGCCTGCGCTCCACCAGCATGTCGCACACAACATCACCGCTTCTTTGAGAAACTCTGTGTGTGACAGGGTGCATTTCACCACAGACACTTGGACGAGTAGGCATGGACAGGGGCGTTACATGTCGCTGACTGGGCACTGGGTAACTATGGTGACAGCAGGACAAGGGGCTGCTGTCCAAGTCTTGCCGTCCCCACGAGTTGTGCGTCAATCCTCTTTATGTCATTTTTCCTCCACTGCTTCTGCCTCCTCAACCTCCTCTCGGTCTTCCACCTGCACCCAAAGCCTGTCTGGTCATGCCACAAGCTTTCTAACTGCGCAGAAGGGATCCTGCACACCTCCTTACTATGCTGGCAGTAGGGCTCAACGTCATCAGGCGGTTTTTACATTGAAATGTCTGGGAAATGTGAGTCACACAGCTGAGGAGTTGTGGTCAGCTCTGGAGAACCAATTTCATGAATGGTTGTCTCCACTGGACCTGAAACCAGGGAAGGCCGTGTGCGACAATGCTGCAAACCTGGGTGCGGCCCTTCGCCGGGGCAATGTCACACACGTGCCTTGTATGGCTCACGTGTTGAACCTGGTTGTCCAGCAATTTTTAGCCCACTATCCCAGACTAGATGGCCTTCTGCAGAGGGCACGGTCGCTGTGTGCTCACTTCCGCCGTTCGCATCCCGCAGCTCAGCGACTTACATCTCTACAGAAGTCGTTGGGCCTGCCACTTCACCGGCTAAAATGCGATGTGCCTACCCGGTGGAATTCAACTCTGCACATGTTGCAGCGACTGTGGCAGCACCGACAAGCCCTGGTGCAATACGTTCTGACGTATAGCCTGGGCCAACGAGATTCAGAGGTGGGGCAAATCACGCTGGAGGAGTGGTCTCAGATCAGGGACCTATGCACCCTTCTGCACAGTTTTGAAATGGCGACGAAGATGTTTAGTGCTGACGATGCCATTATCAGCATGACTATTCCGGTGATTTACATGCTGGAGCACATGTTAAACAGAATTCGGAGTCAGGTGGTGGCACAAGAGGAGGTGGAGGAAGTAGAGGAGGAGGAGTTGTATGCGGAAGGGCTAACATCTGCAAGGTCCAGACGGTCGGCAGCACCAAGGCGGCAGGCATGTGAGGGTGGGGGAGATGATTTTACCAGGGCGCATGGTAGCAGCCAAACTAGTGAGGAAGGTGCAGGAGCCCAGGAAGAAGTGGAGGACGAACTGATGGAAGACTCATCAGATGAGGGAGACCTTGATCACATTTCTGTTGTGCGAGGTTGGGGGGAGAGGACAGAGGAAGGAAGCATGATTGTTACCTCGCCACCAACACAACAGGGACTTGGTGCTCCTGGATGCGCAACACACATGAGTGCCTTCTTGCTGCACTACCTGCAACATGACCCTCGAATTGTGAGAATTAGAAATAATCCTGACTACTGGGTTGCCACACTGTTAGATCCCCGGTACAAAAGTAAATTTGCAGAAATTATTCCTGCCATAGAAAGGGATGCACGCATGCAGGAGTATCAGCAGAGACTGTTGCAGAATCTTACATGTGCTTTTCCACAAAATACCAGTGGTGCACGTAGTGAATCTCACAGTTCCAACTTGCCAACCGTGGGACCGTCAAGGGTTCAGCACTCAAACCGTAACAGAACCACAGTATCTGCTGGTAACATCAATTTTGCGGAATCATTTCACCACTTTTTTAGCCCATCCTTTGCAAGGCCACAGGAGACAAGAAGTCTGACACATAGTCAACGCCTAGAGACGATGGTACAGGAGTATCTCCAAGTAAACATTGAAGCCACGACTGTGTCACTGGACCCTTGCTCTTTTTGGGCTTCCAATCTGGATAAATGGCCGGAGCTAGCCACTTACGCCTTGGAGATCTTGTCATGCCCTGCAGCCAGCGTTCTGTCTGAACGTGTGTTCAGCGCTGCTGGTGGTGTGCTGACAGATAAGCGCACGCGGCTCTCCACTGATAATGTAGACAGACTCACGTTCATAAAGATGAACAAATCATGGATCCGAAACGACTTTTCTACCCCTGTGTCATCCTGGGGAGAGTAAAAGCTTGATGATTGGTTAAAATCACCCTACCAACCGTTTTAAGCTTTCAAATTACTAATCATGTTTATCTGTATCTTGACTGGAAAATAATTTGGGCTTTGTAGCAGTGTGCAGCACTGATCCTATTAGGCCATCTATAATAAGCTTCACCAGATTTAAAATTAAAAATAATTTTTAGCTGCATCTAGCCCGGAAAATAATTTTGGGGCTCCGAGATGCACAAGACACATAAGTGCCTTCTTGCTGCACTACCTGCAGCATGACCCTCATATTGTCAGAATTCGAAGTAATCATGACTACTGGGTTGCCACACTCTTAGATCCCCCAAACTTTTCGATCAACCTTTTCATTTTAATAAAGACCAAAAAAATGGTCATTTTTGAAATTATAAGCATTAGCAGGTTGTTAGAAACTGAAATCAAACAGTTTTCAACTCAAAACTTTATTCTAGGTGATGTTACATTTTCACATAGGACCCCTTGTTCGAAAGGAGCTTCTGAACTCTCTCGTCCATTGAATTTGTCAGGTTTTGGATGGTTTCTGCTTCAATTGTTTTGCATGAGGACAGAATACCTTCCCAGAGCTGTTGCTTAGATGTGAACTGCCTCCCGCCATCATAGACACTCCTTTTAATGATGCTCCAAAGGTTCTGAATGGGGTAGAGGTCAGGGGAGCATGGGGGTCACACCATAAGTTTGTCCCCTTTTATGCCCATATCAGCCAGAGATGCAGATGTTTTATGTGCAGCATGAGATGGTGCATTATCATGCAGAAAAATGATCTTGCTGTGAAATACACGGTTCTTCTTCTTGAACCATGGCAGGAAGTGCTGTTTGAGAAAATCCACATACATTATGGAGTTCATCTTTAGCGCCTTCAGGGATCCTAAAGGGGCCGACAATCTCTCTCCCCATGATTCCAGCCCAAAACATTACTCCACCTCCTCCTTGTTGGCGCTGTAGCCGTGTTTGCGTGGGGTGTCCATCAACCAGCCATCCTCCACTCCATTCATCTGGACCATCGAGCGCTGCACGGCACTCATCCGTGAACAAAACAGTTTTGAAATCAGTCTTCATGTAATGTTTGGCCCACTGGAGCCGTTTCTGCTTGTGTGAAGTGGATAGAGGAGGTCGACAGGATGGCGTATGCACAGCTGCAAACCTCTGAAGGACCCTGCATCTTGTTGTTCGGGGGACGTTGGAGGCACAAGCAGCTTCAAAAACTTGTCTGCTGCTATGACAAGGCTTTTTTGCCGCTGCTCTTTCAACCTGACGTAATTGCCTGTAGGAAAGAGTCCTCAATTTGCCCTTATCAGCACGCACACGTGTGTACTGTGAATCAGCTACATACTTCTTGATTGCCAAGACACTTCATCCTGATCATCGCACAATGTTGATTGTAGTCATGCCTTGACCTAAACACTCCACAATTTGTTGCTTCTCAGCAGCCGACACATCCTTTTTCTTTCCCATTTTGGCAGAAAATGTAGGCTGCTTAATAATGTGAGAGAGCCTTCTTAAGTAGTCTTGCCTTTCATTGGACACACCTGCCAAACTAATTAGCACAGGTGTCTGCAATTGCTTACAGTGATATAAAGAGCCCTGACACACATCACCATCAATGAGTTTAACTGACAAACAAACAATTTCTTCCCTTATCACTCCTAAACACTTTTTGCATAATAATTTGGAACGCGGTGTACATGTGCTTTTCCACAAAACACCAGTGGTTCACGTAGTGAATCTTACAGTTCTAACTTGCCAACCGTGGTCTGTATGGAATTGTTCAATAAAGGGCCCAAAATTAAGATAACATAGATGGGAGAGGTCTCTATGAATAGGAATTCCTAAGTATTTGATACCCTGTGAGGGCCAGGCAAAGGGAAAGTTGGACTGGATGGAATCCTATATGGATTTAGGGAGGGAGACATCGAGGGCCTCAGACTTCGCTGCATTGATTTTAAAATTTTACCATGTAACAAAGTGATCTATTTCAGCCATAACAGCAGGGATGGATATATGTGATTGAGTGATATATACTAGGACATCATCAGCAAATAGAGAGCACTTGTACTCGGTGCCTCCCACCTCAATCCACCTAATATTGGGGTTATGGCGAATTGATGAGAGCAGGTGCTCCGTCACTAGGATGTATAAGAGAGGGGACAGAGGACATCCCTGCCTTGTCCCATTGGTGATTGTGAAAGGTGATGAAAATGTTCTGACGCACCCCCTGGGCCTTGGGACACCCGGAGCCGGACCCTTTTTGGTGGATGCTGGTGGTTGTAGTCTTCGTGGCGGCGATCCGGTTCCGTGGCTCAGGGCGGTCAAACCAGTGGCGGAACTATTTATGTGGTTTTGATGTTTAAATGTCCGACTACGCCACCCGTGGATTGCGGTCAGAGTGAACCGCCGCTACAGGGCAGACCGCTAAGGCTGGTGTTGTGGGTGCAGCAGAGCGTAGCATAACTCCCCACGGGAGGAGTATAGCCTCAGGGCAGTGTATGCGGAGGATGGGGGTGATGGTGCAGGGCAGCAGCAGTAACGACACGGAGTCAGTGATGCAGTTCAGGGCCTTTACTCACAGTTCTTATTATCCAGACCACGTCTGCAGGTAACGGCTGCCCACGTCGTACTGTGCTCACCAGGTGAGGGGCTCAGACAACTCCCAGATAACTTTGGAGCGCTTCACAGGACCCCCTTTGTGTGTCCTTTGTCTGGCCTTTCTTACCAACACTTCTGTCCGGCTGCCTCGGGCCTCCTCTTGGTAAACTTGGCGCCAGTTTCCCTGACCCTATGTGGTGCCTTCCTAGCGGGTGGAGCAAGGGGCTGCGCCACATAAAATGTCAGAGCCTCCGGTTTCTAGCTGAGGGTCGTTTCCTGCCTCCACTAGTTCGGGGACCGGTCTCCCCCTTTGGCCTGACCCCTCCACGCAGGTGGATTCGGGCGTGCGGTGGCGACTCGCCCGTCCGCACCCCTGGGATCCCTTCATTCCTCGTTCCTGGAGCCTTCTCCGCTCCTCTTCCTTCCTTCTCCCTCTTGCAGGCCTGGGCCTCTGTTACTAGGACGCCTCCGGAGCAGAGCTCATGCAGAGCCCCTGCTCCCTGCCACTTCTGCTCAGACTTCTCTGCACTGAACTAAGATGGTGCCCACCTTTTATACTCCCTTCTCAATGCACCCAGGAACTGCTTCCTCCCTGCTCCTGCACTGCAGGGTTCCCCTTCCTCAGTGTTCCCTCCCCCCACTCCAGCCAGGGACAGGGACTGTCGTGCCCATCTCAGGGGCATATTGGTCGCCCTGCCCCACGGCAATGTGGTGTAATGCATGCAGGTGTCGGGTCCTGATCCACACTCCATCCTTATCTGAGAGTGAGATATCACACCTCTGGGTGAGGTGCAATACGTCTGTAGCAACCGAGCCCTCGGTGCTACAGTTCCATTTATCTTCAGCCTAGGTGACGTATTGTGATACAGGGCCGTGATTTTGGCTATAAAAGGGTCCCCTAGACCCTTACCCCAAGCTTTTTAAGAGAATCATATATGGCGTGCCAGGAGACTCTATGGAATGCTTTCTCAGCATCCAACGAGAGTATCTACTTACAAATTTTTAACTGCATCTAGCCCAGGAAATACTTTGTGCCTAGTAGCAGTGTCTGCTAGTCAGCGGATTATCCCGGCTGTTAAGCAAGCTACACCACCTGTAGTTTGGACACTTAATTTTTTCAAAGGAAATGCTTCGGGACCACGGGATACTCAGTGAAGAGCATCAGGAGGCACCCCAAGGCATAGGGGCTGGGACTGGCACTAGGATGCCTTGCGGTGGACAGCCGAGCTCGATCCTTATAAAAGCTTTTTAACTGCAGCAGCTTTAGTGGACGCTACTGGAGCTGGAATTACGCGGCTGCTGGCATGAGACTTGCCCTCCAATAGATCCTTGTAAATGGATTTAAAGTGTATTCATTCAAATTAGAGGGACAATTTAAATTAAAAAGCTTAGAGCTGCCTCCACCACAGGGGGGCTCTCTCGACCCACCAGCGGACAGGCACCAGTATTGGGAGAGGGGGGCTGGCCGTCAGGGTTCACCGCGGCTCTGGCACAAACCCGGCGACACGGAGGTGGCACGGGCAGGAGCGGACTGGCCGTCTCGGCTTCTCACTTTTTGGATTTTAGAAGGGCATGACATGCCTATATCTGTGTCTCCCCCTCCTTTTACTCCTCCACCTCTTTTCTTTTCGCATGACTATATGTACTTGTCACTTTTCCATGTGTTAGTTGTGTCTTCTGAGCAGTTTGTCAGCTTTTGGACACCTTTGAAGGTGTTTTCTATGTGTTTCTATGTGTTTTTGTTTGCCTGCCATTGGTTTTAACGGTGTTCGAAGGTGTTCGACGAACAGTTCGACGAACAGTTCGGCGAACACACGGGTGTTCGACGAACCGAACCGAACTCGAACACTACGGGGGTGGCTCAACACTAGTGAACAGCATAGACCAGAAGAATTGATGCAGAGAAATTGGACTTGCTAGACAGCACATACAATAGCAAGGACCAGTAGAGCTGCATATGCAGGATGGCAGTTGGTTCTGCAGAGCTTGGAAGTACTAGATACAACAGAGAACATAGGAACAACAGAGAAGTGTGGGCAATCAGATACATTGTTGCAGGAGTGCATGTGATAGCATGAATAATAGCTGAGATGACCTAGTAATCAAATATGCTGATCAAGAAAAGTTAAGGCTGATAGCATTTTACTGATGTAATAATTCAGACATGTTGTGGAGCATGCCAAATATTCCACTCCATTTAAAGTCAGTTATCTGTGTTTTATTGAAGCTATTCACACTTGGTCACTGACCAATACTATACTACAAGGCCACAGCCTAAAACTGTGGGTGTCACATGTGATCGCACATTACTGCGGTAATAATCGTGACATTTTGTGGAGAGTGCCAAGCATTCGACTCCATTTAAAGTCAGCCATCTGTCTTTTATTGAACCGATTCACACTTGGTCGCTGACCAATACTATGTTACAAGGCCACAGCCAAAAACCGTGGTCGTCACTTGTGATCGTATATTACTGTGGTAATAAACATGACATTTTGTGGAGCATGCCAAATATTCCACTCTATTTAAAGTCAGCATCTGTGTTTTATTGAACCTATTCACACTTTGTCTCTACTATACTGCAAGACCACAATCTAAAACCGCGGTCGTCACACGTGATTGCATATTACTGAGGTAATAATACAGACATTTTGTAGAGCGTGCCAACTATTCCACTCCATTTAAAATGGTAAAGGAACGTGGCAAGGGACGGGGAAGTGGACGTGATGGTGATGGTGCACGCAGAGGCTGAGGCCGTGGGCAAGCTGAAATTGTGCCACAGCAAGTACCCACATCATGTCACCCTACCTTCTGGTCCCAATTACTAGGGGACCACAGCACACCAGTATTGAACCCAGAGCAGTGTCAAAAGGTTGTTGTTTGGATAGCAGATAATTCTTCCAGTCACTGTGCCACAACTACCACCACCACCCTGTCTTCCACACAGTCAATTCTCAGTAGCTGTGAGTCTGGACTGCATATTCCTCACCCTGATTCTCCTTCCTCCCACCATGCCAAATGCTCGGAGACAACTAATCCCACACTTGGACACTCCGAAGAGCTGTGCACTTTTCCATTTATAGATTCGGGCATCTCGCCCGGCTCTTATCTCCTCTTCCAACAACCACATACAAGATTTCTCCCGTGCATCCCCCTCACTCTGGAACTCTCTTCCCCAACACATCAGACTCTCGCCTATCGTGGAAACCTTCAAAAGTAACCTGAAGACCCACCTCTTCCAACAAGCCTACAACCTGCAGTAACCACTGCTCCACCATACCGCTGCACTACCAGCTCTACCCCCACCTACTGTATCCTCACCCATCCCTTGTAGATTGTGAGCCCTCGCAGGCAGAGTCCTCTCTCTTCCTGTACCAGTCGCTGACTCATTTTGTTCAAGATTATTGTAAGTGTATTTGCTATGTATACCCCCCTTTTTCACATGTAAAGCACCATGGAATAAATTGTGTTATAATATTAAATAAGAATAATAATTTGTGAGCAGCACAGGGCAGTTTTGAGTACCAGCTTCAAAACATCCGTCGGTATTCAGGTCAGCCTCCGCAAATAAGAGCTCAGGAGTGGGCATGGATGTCAGACATCTGTGCCATCCTCCAAAACTTTGAGGAATCCACCAAGATGGTGAGCGGCGATGATGCCATAATTAGCATCACCATCCCACTTTTCTGTGTACTGAAACGCTCGCTGTTCACTATTAAAGAGGAGACATTGCAAGAGGAGCACGATGAGATGGAGCAAGGAACCATAGAGGGTGATTCCACACAGCCCAGCCTCATCTCATCACAACGTGAATTGGGTGACAATAAGGAAGAGGAGGAGGAAGAACAGGAGCTAGTATCCTGCCCTATAGATGGTACTACCCACACAACTGTCATACCTTCTGTTCAGGGTGGATGGCCTGAGAAGAGGAAGAACAAGTAGGATAAGGAGGAGAGCATGGTCAGTCATTCTCTTGGTGAGGACACAGAAGTCTTGCCTGTTAGAAATCTGGCACACATGGCTGAGTTTATGTTATGCTGACTTTCCGTGACCCTCGCATTGTCCAAATTTTGGGAGGCAGTCATTACTGGTTGGTGACACTTCTAGACTCACGCTACAAGGAGAACTTTCTATCTCTCCTTCCCTCGGCGGAGAGGTCTAGTAAAATGTTGCAGTACCAGAAGCCCCTTGTGGAACTATTAAAAAAAAAAATCCCATCTGAAAACGCTGGCGGCAGAGGTCACAGTTCCTTGGACAACCAAGTAGTACAGGCGAGAGAGACACAAATACAACGCAGCAGAGGCAGGGGAACACAAGGTGTGGGACAGTTTTCTCAGACCCTCCCAGTGCCAAAGCCCTAATGCGTTGGGTACTCTGACAAGGATGGAAAAGTTTTGGAAGATGCTGAAGGAGTACTTTGCCGACCATACCAACATCCTCCGTGATTCATCTGTGACTTATAATTATTGGGTATCCAAGCTGGCATGAACTGGCTCTCTATGCCTTGGAGGTCCTGGTCTGCCCTGCTACTAGAGTTTTGTCAGAGCGGGTTTTTAGTGTGGCTGGGGGCATTATAAGATAAAATAAGATAAGATATACTTTATTTATCCCGGAGGAAATTGCGGTATCACTATATAACTGATAGGCGCATCTGCCCATCAACTGAAAATGCTGACAGGCTGACTCTTATCAAAATGAACAAGGGCTGGATTGGGCCAGACTTCTCAACACCACCGAATTATTTTTTTGGGGCTTTTTCCAATTCAAATTTTAGTGAAAAATTTTCATGACATAACATGTAAAGATCAATAGCAAAAACATATCATACTATCATTAAAACGCCTAAATGTGAAGAAAAAACAGACAAAAGACAGAGACACGAGGGAGAAAAGGGAACAATCGCATAAAGTCTTGTGATAGACATGAGCTCAAAAAGGAAAAGGGCCTTATGAGATAATACACGGCAGGCAAGACAGATTGAAAGTTAACCTAGAATAGACTTATAAAGGGGGAAGCCAAAAAGGTGTCCCAGTGGAACCATTTGTTCGCAAGCTTAACCTTTTCTTCAAAGGAATGAGTAATCAGCGATTCCAAATGTTGAGTGGTGGCGATTTACGAAAAACACTTTTCCATAGTTGGGGCATTGGATGACTTCCAGAATCATGGGATTACTGCTTTCGCCGTTTGGAGTAGGTGTCTTAGAAGTGATCTTTTAAATCTAGACCCTGGCATCTGAAACATGAACAGTAAGACTGCCTCTCGTTTATTAGGAATTTTCACTCCTGTAACCTCTTCAATAACCTTTAGAGCTCCCCCCCAGAATGGAGTAAGTACAGGTCAAGGCCACTAGATGTGGGTCATTGTGCCCTCGTGCAGTCCACAGTACCAGCACATATTTGAAACACCCGGAAACCACCTATGCAGAACTACAGGAACACGGTACCATCTAGAGATGATTTTGTAGTTTGTATCCTGGGCTTTAGTAGCAATGAGAGACTTATGGGAAAGATGGAAACATCTCTTCCACTGCTCATTTGGTATTTTTAATTGTAGCTATTTGGTATAAGCGGAGAGGTATTTTTGAAGAGCTATTTAAAAACGCATGAGAGGAGTCCGCTGGGAATCTCGGATTATCTGTGATAGGGGTTAGGGGCCCTGGGTAGCAATTAATGGGTTTTTAGTGCTGAATACAAAAATAGCTTTAAGAGTGTTGCTCACACTAAATGATAAGGGAATGATAAGGGAATATTTTTATGTTGGGCAGTAAGGAGCCAAATCCACAGCAAAGAAGGAATGGAAAGTGAACAGATGTCTGGAGCAATTGTAACCCATAGTTTGGAGGAGGAATGGTGAACCAATTCAAGGACCTGGGAGTGGGCAGTCGCCAGGTAGTATCTACTATGGCAATCTGGCATTCCTGTGCCTTCCGAGTACCTAGATCAGGGTAGGATTTTAGAACTGATTCTAGTACGACCTGGGGACCAGACAAAATTATTAAGGCTGCATTGAAGTTTAGGCCAGAAGGAGTGGATGGGTATGGGATTAGTCTGGAGCAAATATAGTCATCTAGGAAGAATTGTCATTTTGACAATTTGATCCTTCCAGACCAAGACATTTTTTTGTTGTTCCATATAGCTATGTCTCCATCCAATCTGGGCAAAAAAGTCAGGAAATTTACAGAGAATAGTCTGGAGAGATCAGAGGGAATACGAATACTTAGAACTATTAATTATCTATCAGAGGGCCATTTGAAGAAAAAATTGTCTCTCAGATTTTTAAGGGTCTGCAATGGCAAAGATACAGTATATTTAAGGCTTCGGATTTGTCCGCGTTTATTTTGAAATCTGACCATTTTCCAAATTCATTCAATTCTAGTATTAATGAGGGAAGAGATATATGTGGATTAGAGAGCAGAGAAGAGCGTTGTTCGACTCGAACTGTTCGCCAATCTCAAATTCGAGCTGTTTTGGGCGGCGTTCGAGCCGTTCGGCGAACACGAACGATTTGAAAAAAATTCGGCAGTTCGAGGTTATGTTCGATAACTGTTCGTGCACCAAAATCATAACTGGATTTTTTCTCAGTAAAGATGAAAATTAATGTTAATACGCAGTTTGAGTGTACAGCGGGGCGGGGGGAGGGGCAGGGGATGGATCTCTGCAGGAATAATGAAGATCTCCATTTTTTTTTTCTCTTTCCTGCACTTACAGTGGGGAGGTGCAATCTGTCAGCCTATCAGCAGCGCACACACGGATCGAAGTGCTTTTTTCACACAAGCAAGGGCATGTGTCATTGGCAGTGTATGTCACATGTCCTTGCCCTATAAGACCCAGCCATTTTCCCCGTCGCCACCATTTTCTCACTGCTGCAGCTGCATGTTAGACGGCACCGCTGTTGCTGGGTGCGCTATACCTAGTTAATTTCAAGCCAATTTTCGCACAAATCTACAGATAGCTTGGGAGTAGGGAGTAGTTGTGATTGCAGTCCTTTTAAGGACTAGGTTACAGCATTTCCTACGACTTTTATCAGGCAGGTCTGTGCTCTTAAATAGATAGGTTGTGGGAGTAAAGACTAATTGTAATTGCAGTCCTTTTCAGGACTAAGTTACATCAGTTCCTATCAGTTTTTGCCAGGCAGGTCTGTGCCAGTGCTGTGCAAGTTTTTTTCACATCATTTGGCTAGATCTAGCAAAGTTAACCGTTTTTGACCTATAGCAGAGTGTGTTAGTCAGTGGAGTAGCCTATCTGTGTTGCAAGCTACACCACCTGTGTATAGAATACCAATTTTTTTACTGCACCTAGTGAAGAAAAACCTTTTGGGCATAGCATCATTCTATTAGTCCATCTATACTGACCTCCATAAGGTTGCAAATTGAATATAATTTTTTTCTGCATCTAGCTCTGAAAAAATATTTGGCCTTCTAGCTGTGTGTGGGACTTGTTCTATTAGTCCATCTATACTGACCTCCATCAGGTTGCAAATTAAAAATAATTTTTATCTGCGTCTAGCTCTGAAAAAATATTTGGCCTTCTAGCAGTGTGTGGGACTTGTTCTATTAGTCCATCTATACTGACCTCCATCAGATTGCAAATTAAAAATATTTTTTATCTGCATCTAGGTCTGAAAAAATATTTGGCCTTCTAGCAGTGTGTGGGAGTTGTTCTATTAGTCCATCTATACTGACCTTCATCAGGTTGCAAATTAAAAATAATGTTTATCTCCATCTAGCTCTGAAAAAATATTTGGCCTTCTAGGAGTATGTGGTGCTTGTTCTATTAGTCCATCTATACTGACCTCCATCAGGTTGCAAATTAAAAATAATCTTTATCTGCATCTAGCTCTGAAAAAATATTTGGCCTTCTAGCAGTGTGTGGGACTTGTTCTATTAGTCCATCTATACTGACCTCCATCAGGTTGCAAATTCAAAATAATTTTTATCTGCATCTAGCTCTGAAAAAATACTTGGCCTTCTAGCAGTGTGTGGGACTTGTTCTATTAGTCCATCTATACTGACCTCCATCAGGTTGCAAACTGAATATAATTTTTTTCTGCATCTACCTCTGAAAAAATATTTGGGCTTCTAGCTGTGTGTGGGACTTGTTCTATTAGTCCATCTATACTGACCTCCATCAGGTTGCAAATTGAATATAATTTTTTTCTGCATCTAGCTCTGAAAAAATATTTGGCCTTCTAGCAGTGTGTAAGACTTGTTCTATTAGTCCATCTATACTGACCTCCATCAGGTTGCAAATTCAAAATAATTTTTATCTGCATCTAGCTCTGAAAAAATATTTGGCCTTCTAGCAGTGTGTGGGACTTGTTCTATTAGTCCATCTATACTGACCTCCATCAGGTTGCAAATTAAAAATAATTTTTATCTGCATCTAGCTCGGAAAAAATATTTGGCCTTCTAGCAGTGTGTGGGACTTGTTCTATTAGTCCATCTATACTGACCTCCATCAGGTTGCAAACTGAATATAATTTTTTTCTGCATCTACCTCTGAAAAAATATTTGGGCTTCTAGCTGTGTGTGGGACTTGTTCTATTAGTCCATCTATACTGACCTCCATCCAGATGCAAATTGAATATAATATTTTTCTGCATCTAGCTCTGAAAAAATATTTGGGCTTCTAGCAGTGTGTGGGACTTGTTCTATTAGTCCATCTATACAGACCTCCATCAGGTTGCAAACTGAATATATTTTTTTTCTGCATCTACCTCTGAAAAAATATTTTGGCTTCTAGCAGTGTGTGTGACTTGTTCTATTAGTCCATCTATACTGACCTCCATCAGGTTGCAAATTGAATATAATTTTTTTCTGCATCTAGCTCTGAAAAAATATTTGGCCTTCTAGCAGTGTGTGGGACTTGTTCTATTAGTCCATCTATACTGACCTCCATCAGGATGCAAATTGAATATAATATTTTTCTGCATCTAGCTCTGAAAAAATATTTGGGCTTCTAGCAGTGTGTGGGACTTGTTCTATTAGTCCATCTATACAGACCTCCATCAGGTTGCAAACTGAATATAATTTTTTTCTGCATCTACCTCTGAAAAAATATTTGGGCTTCTAGCAGTGTGTGTGACTTGTTCTATTAGTCCATCTATACTGACCTCCATCAGGTTGCAAATTGAAAATAATTTTTTTCTGCATCTAGCTCTGAAAAAATATTTGGCCTTCTAGCAGTGTGTGGGACTTGTTCTATTAGTGCATCTATACTGACCTCCATCAGGTTGCAAATTCAAAATAATTTTTTGTCTGCATCTAGCTCTGAAAAAATATTTGGCCTTCTAGCAGTGTGTGGGACTTGTTCTATTTGTCCATCTATACTGACCTCCATCAGGTTGCAAATTAAAAATAATTTTTATCTGCATCTAGCTCGGAAAAAATATTTGGCCTTCTAGCAGTGTGTGGAACTTGTTCTATTAGTCCATCTATACTGACCTCCATCAGGTTGCAAACTGAATATAATTTTTTTCTGCATCTACCTCTGAAAAAATATTTGGGCTTCTAGCTGTGTGTGGGACTTGTTCTATTAGTCCATCTATACTGACCTCCATCCAGATGCAAATTGAATATAATATTTTTCTGCATCTAGCTCTGAAAAAATATTTGGGCTTCTAGCAGTGTGTGGGACTTGTTCTATTAGTCCATCTATACAGACCTCCATCAGGTTGCAAACTGAATATAATTTTTTTCTGCATCTACCTCTGAAAAAATATTTTGGCTTCTAGCAGTGTGTGTGACTTGTTCTATTAGTCCATCTATACTGACCTCCATCAGGTTGCAAATTGAATATAATTTTTTTCTGCATCTAGCTCTGAAAAAATATTTGGCCTTCTAGCAGTGTGTGGGACTTGTTCTATTAGTCCATCTATACTGACCTCCATCAGGATGCAAATTGAATATAATATTTTTCTGCATCTAGCTCTGAAAAAATATTTGGGCTTCTAGCAGTGTGTGGGACTTGTTCTATTAGTCCATCTATACAGACCTCCATCAGGTTGCAAACTGAATATAATTTTTTTCTGCATCTACCTCTGAAAAAATATTTGGGCTTCTAGCAGTATGTGTGACTTGTTCTATTAGTCCATCTATACTGACCTCCATCAGGTTGCAAATTGAATATAATTTTTTTCTGCATCTAGCTCTGAAAAAATATTTGGCCTTCTAGCAGTGTGTGGGACTTGTTCTATTAGTGCATCTATACTGACCTCCATCAGGTTGCAAATTCAAAATAATTTTTTGTCTGCATCTAGCTCTGAAAAAATATTTGGCCTTCTAGCAGTGTGTGGGACTTGTTCTATTTGTCCATCTATATTGACCTCCATCAGGTTGCAAATTAAAAATAATTTTTATCTGCATCTAGCTCTGAAAAAATATTTGGCCTTTTAGGAGTGTGTGGGACTTGTTCTATTAGTTCATCTATACTGACCTCCATCAGATTGCAAATTAAAAATAATCTTTATCTGCATCTACGTCTGAAAAAATATTTGGCCTTCTAGGAGTGTGTGGGACTTGTTCTATTAGTCCAGCTATACTGACCTCCATCAGGTTGCAAATTAAAAATAATTTTTATCTGCATCTAGCTCTGAAAAAATATTTGGCCTTCTAGCAGTGTGTGGGACTTGTTCTATTAGTCCATCTATACTGACCTCCATCAGGTTGCAAACTGAATATAATTTTTTTCTGCATCTACCTCTGAAAAAATATTTGGGCTTCTAGCTGTGTGTGGGATATGTTCTATTAGTCCATCTAGACTGACCTCCATCAGGTTGCAAATTGAATATAATATTTTTCTGCATCTAGCTATGAAAAAATATTTGGCCTTCTAGCAGTGTGTGGGACTTGTTCTATCAATAAATCTATACTGACCTCCATCAGGATGCAAACTAAATATAATTTTTTTCTGCATCTACCTCTGAAAAAATATTTGGCCTTCTAACAGTGTGTGGGACTTGTTCTATTAGTCCATCTATACCGACCTCCATCAGGTTGCAAATTAAAAATAATTTTTATCTTCATCTAGCTCTGAAAAAATATTTGGCCTTCTAGCAGTGTGTGGGACTGGTTCTATTAGTCCATCTATTCTAACCTCCATCAGGTTTCAAATTAAAAATAATTTTTTGTCTGCATCTAGCTCTGAAAAAATATTTGGCCTTCCAGCAGTTTGTGGGACTTGTTCTATTAGTCCATCTATACTGACCTCCATCAGGTTGCAAATTAAAAATAATTTTTATCTGCATCTAGCTCTGAAAAAATATTTGGCCTTCTAACAGTGTGTGGGACTTGTTCTATTAGTCCATCTATACTGACCTCCATCAGGTTGCAAATTAAAAATATTTTTTATCTGCATCTAGCTCTGAAAAAATATTTGACCTTCTAGCAGTGTGTGGGACTTGTTCTATTAGTCCATCTATACTGACCTCCATCAGCTTGCAATTTAAAATTAATTTTTATCTGCATCTAGCTCTGAAAAAATATTTGGCCTTCTAGCTGTGTCTGGGACTTGTTCTATTAGTCCATCTATACTGACCTCCATCAGGTTGCAAATTAAAAATTATTTTTATCTGCATCTAGCTCTGAAAAAATATTTGGCCTTCTAACAGTGTGTGGGACTTGTTCTATTAGTCCATCTATACAGACCTCCATCAGGTTGCAAACTGAATATAATTTTTTTCTGCATCTACCTCTGAAATAATATTTGGGCTTCTAGCAGTGTGTGTGACTTGTTCTATTAGTCCATCTATACTGACCTCCATCAGGTTGCAAATTGAATATAATTTTTTTCTGCATCTAGCTCTGAAAAAATATTTGGCCTTCTAGCAGTGTGTGGGACTTGTTCTATTAGTGCATCTATACTGACCTCCATCAGGTTGCAAATTCAAAATAATTTTTTGTCTGCATCTAGCTCTGAAAAAATATTTGGCCTTCTAGCAGTGTGTGGGACTTGTTCTATTTGTCCATCTATATTGACCTCCATCAGGTTGCAAATTAAAAATAATTTTTATCTGCATCTAGCTCTGCGAAAATATTTGGCCTTTTAGGAGTGTGTGGGACTTGTTCTATTAGTTCATCTATACTGACCTCCATCAGATTGCAAATTAAAAATAATTTTTATCTGCATCTACGTCTGAAAAAATATTTGGCCTTCTAGGAGTGTGTGGGACTTGTTCTATTAGTCCAGCTATACTGACCTCCATCAGGTTGCAAATTAAAAATAATTTTTATCTGCATCTAGCTCTGAAAAAATAATTGGCCTTCTAGCAGTGTGTGGGACTTGTTCTATTAGTCCATCTATACTGACCTCCATCAGGTTGCAAACTGAATATAATTTTTTTCTGCATCTACCTCTGAAAAAATATTTGGGCTTCTAGCTGTGTGTGGGATTTGTTCTATAAGTCCATCTAGACTGACCTCCATCAGGTTGCAAATTGAATATAATATTTTTCTGCATCTAGCTATGAAAAAATATTTGGCCTTCTAGCAGTGTGTGGGACTTGTTCTATCAATCCATCTATACTGACCTCCATCAGGTTGCAAACTAAATATAATTTTTTTCTGCATCTACCTCTGAAAAAATATTTGGCCTTCTAACAGTGTGTGGGACTTGTTCTATTAGTCCATCTATACCGACCTCCATCAGGTTGCAAATTAAAAATAATTTTTATCTTCATCTAGCTCTGAAAAAATATTTGGCCTTCTAGCAGTGTGTGGGACTGGTTCTATTAGTCCATCTATACTAACCTCCATCAGGTTTCAAATTAAAAATAATTTTTTGTCTGCATCTAGCTCTGAAAAAATATTTGGCCTTCCAGCAGTTTGTGGGACTTGTTCTATTAGTCCATCTATACTGACCTCCATCAGGTTGCAAATTAAAAATAATTTTTATCTGCATCTAGCTCTGAAAAAATATTTGGCCTTCTAACAGTGTGTGGGACTTGTTCTATTAGTCCATCTATACTGACCTCCATCAGGTTGCAAATTAAAAATATTTTTTATCTGCATCTAGCTCTGAAAAAATATTTGACCTTCTAGCAGTGTGTGGGACTTGTTCTATTAGTCCATCTATACTGACCTCCATCAGCTTGCAATTTAAAATTAATTTTTATCTGCATCTAGCTCTGAAAAAATATTTGGCCTTCTAGCTGTGTCTGGGACTTGTTCTATTAGTCCATCTATACTGACCTCCATCAAGTTGCAAATTAAAAATTATTTTTATCTGCATCTAGCTCTGAAAAAATATTTGGCCTTCTAACAGTGTGTGGGACTTGTTCTATTAGTCCATCTATACTGACCTCCATCAGGTTGCAAATTAAAAATAATTTTTATCGGCATCGAGCTCGGAAAAAATATTTGGCCTTCTACCAGTGTGTGGGACTTGTTCTATTAGTCCATCTACACTGACCTCCATCAGGTTGCAAACTGAATATAATTTTTTTCTGCATCTACCTCTGAAAAAATATTTGGGCTTCTAGCTGTGTGTGGAACTTGTTCTATTAGTCCATCTATACTGACCTCCATCAGGATGCAAATTGAATATAATATTTTTCTGCATCTAGCTCTGAAAAAATATTTGGCCTTCTAGCAGTGTGTGGGACTTGTTCTATTAGTCCATCTATACAGACCTCCATCAGGTTGCAAACTGAATATAATTTTTTTCTGCATCTACCTCTGAAAAAATATTTGGGCTTCTAGCAGTGTGTGGGACTTGTTCTATTAGTCCATCTATACTGACCTCCATCAGTTTGCAAATTCAAAATAATTTTTTGTCTGCATCTAGCTCTGAAAAAATATTTGGCCTTCTAGCAGTGTGTGGGACTTGTTCTATTAGTCCATCTATATTGACCTCCATCAGGTTGCAAATTAAAAATAATTTTTATCTGCATCTAGCTCTGAAAAAATATTTGGACTTCTAGAAGTGTGTGGGACTTGTTCTATTAGTTCATCTATACTGACCTCCATCAGGTTGCAAATTAAAAATAATTTTTATCTGCATCTACCTCTGAAAAAATAATTGGCCTTCTAGGAGTGTGTGGGACTTGTTCTATTAGTCCAGCTATACTGACCTCCATCAGGTTGCAAATTAAAAATAATTTTTATCTGCATCTAGCTCTGAAAAAATATTTGGCCTTCTAGCAGTGTATGGGACTTGTTCTATTAGTCCATCTATACTGACCTCCATCAGGTTGCAAATTAAAAATAATTTTTATCTGCATCTAGCTCCGAAAAAATATTTGGCCTTCTAGCAGTGTGGGCGACTTGTTCTATTAGTCCATCTATACTGACCTCCATCAGGTTGCAAACTGAATATAATTTTTTTCTGCATCTACCTCTGAAAAAATATTTGGGCTTCTAGCTGTGTGTGGGACTTGTTCTATTAGTACATCTAGACTGACCTCCATCAGGTTTCAAATTAAAAATAATTTTTATCTGCATCTAGCTCTGAAAAAATATTTGGCCTTCCAGCAGTGTGTGGGACTTGTTCTACTAGTCCATCTATACTGACCTCCATCAGGTTGCAAATTGAATATAATATTTTTCTGCATCTAGCTCTGAAAAAATATTTGGCCTTCTAGCAGTGTGTGGGACTTGTTCTATTAGTCCATCTATACTGACCTCCATCAGGTTGCAAATTGAATACAATTTTTTTCTGCATCTACCTCTGAAAAAATATTTGGACTTCTAGCTGTGTGTGGGACTTGTTCTATTAGTCCATCTATACTGACCTCCACCAGGTTGCAAATTCAAAATAATTTTTTGTCTGCATCTAGCTCTGAAAAAATATTTGGCCTTCTAGCAGTGTGTGGGACTGGTTCTATTAGTCCATCTATACCGACCTCCATCAGGTTGCAAATTAAAAATAATTTTTATCTGCATCTAGCTCTGAAAAAATATTTGGCCTTCTAGCAGTGTGTGGGACTGGTTCTATTAGTCCATCTATACTGACCTCCATCAGGTTGCAAATTAAAAATAATTTTTTGTCTGCATCTAGCTCTGAAAAAATATTTGGCCTTCTAGCAGTTTGTGGGACTTGTTCTATTAGTCCATCTATACTGACCTCCATCAGTTTGCAGATTAAAAATATTTTTTATCTGCATCTAGCTCTGAAAAAATATTTGACCTTCTAGCAGTGTGTGGGACTGGTTCTATTCGTCCATCTATACTGACCTCCATCAGGTTGCAAATTAATATTAATTTTTATCTGCATCTAGCTCTGAAAAAATATTTGGCCTTCTAGCAGTGTGTGGGACTTGTTCTATTAGTCCATCTATACTGACCTCCATCAGGTTGCAAACTGAATATAATTTTTTTCTGCATCTGCCTCTGAAAAAATATTTGGGCTTCTAGCTGTGTGTGTGACTTTTTCTATTAGTCCATCTATACTGACCTCCATCAGGTTGCAAATTGAATATAATATTTTTCTGCATCTAGCTCTGAAAAAATATTTGGCCTTCTAGCAGTGTGTGGGACTTGTTCTATTAGTCCATCTATACTGACCTCCATCAGGTTGTGAACTGAATATAATTTTTTTCTGCATCTACCTCTGAAAAAATATTTGGACTTCTAGCTGTGTGTGGGACTTGTTCTATTAGTCCACCTATACTGACCTCCATCAGGTTGCAAATTGAATATAATTTTTTTCTGCATCTAGCTCTGAAAAAATATTTGGCCTGCTAGCATTGTGTGGGACTTGTTCTATTAGTCCATCTATACTGACCTCCATCAGGTTGCAAATTGAATATAATTTTTTTCTGCATCTAGCTCTGAAAAAATATTTGGGCTTCTAGCTGTGTGTGGGACTTGTTCTATTAGTCCACCTATACTGACCTCCATCAGGTTGCAAATTGAATATCATTTTTTTCTGCATCTAGCTCTGAAAAAATATTTGGGCTTCTAGCTGTGTGTGGGACTTGTTCTATTAGTCCATCTATACTGACCTCCATCAGGTTGCAAATTGAATATAATTTTTTTCTGCATCTAGCTCTGAAAAAATATTTGGCCTTCTAGCAGTGTGTGGGACTTGTTCTATTAGTCCATCTATACTGACCTCCATCAGGTTGCAACTGAATATAATTTTTTTCTGCATCTATGTCTGAAAAAATATTTGGGCTTCTAGCTGTGTGTGGGACTTGTTCTATTAGTCCATCTATACTGACCTCCATCAGGTTGCAAATTGAATATAATATTTTTCTGCATCTAGCTCTGAAAAAATATTTGGCCTTCTAGCAGTGTGTGGGACTTGTTCTATTAGTCCATCTATACTGACCTCCATCAGGTTGCAAACTGAATATAATTTTTTTCTGCCTCTACCTCTGAAAAAATATTTGGGCTTCTAGCTGTGTGTGGGACTTGTTCTATTAGTCCACCTATACTGACCTCCATCAGGTTGCAAATTGAATATCATTTTTTTCTGCATCTAGCTCTGAAAAAATATTTGGCCTTCTAGCAGTGTGTGGGACTTGTTCTATTAGTCCATCTATACTGACCTCCATCAGGTTGCAAATTCAAAATAATTTTTTGTCTGCATCTAGCTCTGAAAAAATATTTGGCCTTCTAGCAGTGTGTGGGACTTGTTCTATTAGTCCATCTATACTGACCTCCATCAGGTTGCAAATTAAAAATAATTTTTATCTGCATCTAGCTCTGAAAAAATATTTGGCCTTCTAGCAGTGTGTGGGACTTGTTCTATTAGTCCATCTATACTGACCTCCATCAGGTTGCAATTTAAAAATAATTTTTATCTGTATCTAGCTCAGAAAATATATTTGGCCTTCCAGCAGTGTGTGGGACTTGTTCTATTAGTCCATCTATACTGACCTCCATCAGGTTGCAAACTGAATATAATTTTTTTCTGCATCTACCTCTGAAAAAATATTTGGCCTTCTAGCAGTGTGTGGGACTCTGCTAGAGTCCCACATCTATAGGCCATCTATACCAAGCTCCACCAGCTTTTAAATTAATAATAATTTTTAGCTGCATCTAGCCCTGAAAATAATTTTTCTTCCCAATAGTGATAGCAATAGAAATATGGGTCCCGCTCCTGGCTTAGAAAAATATACGTTTCATAACAAAAAACACCAGCCTAACGCACTGCATTGATAAGATGGCATCATCGTCTCTCCCAGTGCTAGGCCTACTACCCAGGCTAGCATTCCTGTGCCTAAAACACAATGTATGCGTCCGCGCTAGCCACTATGCTGAGGGGTCTAAAGCTGCTGCTAACGCTTTAAACAATTCAATTGGCAGATTTTCACTGAGCTCTTCCACAACGCCCGTCCATCGGGCAACAGTTGCCCACCTTCCCTATGGGATCTAGTGGCGAATAGTTGATGCCATTAATCAGAGCGTCAGTTGCCCCGTCGATGTGGCAAGCATACGGTAAGGCATGGGAAGAATGGACACGACTAGTAGCAGACAGACGGGTTGAACAATGTGAACAAGCCAGATCACAAGTCACCATAGAATTTCTCCACCAGCTAATGATGAGGGGCATATCAGCGCAGCGGTGTCTGACAGGAGTAGCATTTCACTTCCAGCTACTGAATTGGGGAGATGTGACAAAGATTCATCATCAGACAATCCATAAAAGGGTGGAAAAGGGGTCAGCCAAGTCAGGAGTGTAGACGTCCCATCCCGTGTCACAAAAACTGATTTCTCACATCATATCCCTAACACCATTAACATGACACTCACAATTTGAAGCAACACTACTGTCTACTGCATTTGTGATCGCCTTCTTCAGGGCGCTATGCATAAGCGAATTAGTCCCTCAATCCAAATTACCACCAGTGAAGGCTTATTACACCAGGACGTAGTCATAGCCAATAATGCATTACGTCTACGCATACACAAATCGAAAACGGTTCGAGCGGGCTGGGGCACTTGGGTACTTCTACAACCCACAAATGGTACACTGAGTCGGGTAACAATAGTAAAAACATATCTAACCATCAGATCACAAAGTAATTTCTTCCTATCACACATTGATGGAACGCCATTATCAAGATACCAGTTCCAAGCTATATTTAATAAATGCATAACATCGGCAGGGAACCACCCCAAAGATTACGGGACACACTCATTCCGCATAGGCGTGGCCACGGAAGCAGCAAGAGCAGGACTGTCAGAAACGGAAGTTCAGAGGATAGGGAGATGGCGATCCACGTGTTTGGCAAGATACATAAGACCGGACTTGTTATCCTAACGTGGTTTGTTTCTTTTACAGGTGACGCTAAGCCAACAGTGTGGGTGATAGGCCACTTGTATATATATTGGGCAGAAAAAAGGGCAAACGTTCGCCCAGGCGGGAGGAAATTAGAGTTTCATAACACATATTTCAACTGGAGAGGTATTAGAGGCCTGCTATGGCCACAGGTACTAATGAAGGCAATCAAGGTAGGGAGAGAGGCAAGATGTCCGGTCATCTTAGTTATACAGGCCGGGGGAAAAAACCTAGGTCATCACAAGAGCGCATAACTAATGGCAATAATGAAACTAGACACTGAGCACTTCAGAGAATTTTTCACAAAACTAGCTATAGTATGGTCAGAGATTGTGCCGATAGGGTACGGCAAGGTGCGCGAGACATCATGGCCATCGAACGGACAAGGCGGGTAATAAATATTCGGATGGCAAAATTTAGAAGAGACAGAGGCAGTGTAGTGGTACGACACCGACAACTGGAAGGAGATAAAGCAGGCGTCATACGGCCCGACGGTGTTCACTTAATGGATATTGAACTGGACATAATCCTGTCAGGACTCCAGGACGGAGTGGAACAAGCGTCAAGAGTGATGGGTGGGGGTCAGAGTCCTGCATACGAGCATGCAGGATCCTCCGTGGCCTGGAAATAGAAAGGACATGTTGGAGAGTTACACTTGTTGGCCAAGTTTCCGGAGTGGAAACCCAGGGCATGCTGCAACAAGCTGAATTATTTTAGAAATAAAATGCCTTTCTAATGGAATGAGTGTAAAGAGTAAATAAAGCTGTGACCGATCCTCACCCATCCAGTTGTAAGAGTTACATTATTGTATTGTCAAGGAAAGGGGGGTGGTAGGGGGGCTGAGCGTCTGGGTTTGGTTGGAGGTCCCCACAGTCTGCCTAGGCTAGATGCATTTAAAAATTCTTATTAGATACACAGGCGGTGCAGCTTGCTTCGCAGCTGGGCTACTACGCCCAAAGTATTGCCTAGGCTAGATGCAGTTAAAAATTCTATGCCGACTAGCAGACACTGAAGATTTGAAGCAGACCTCTGAGTAAACAGCTCTTCAGACTCAACCATCTGTGTTACCCCAAGCCATAGTGTATGTAGTTTCTTACAGTTAAAAGGGGGGCTGGGGAGCGACCCAACCCACCTGGAATTGACGATGCCAACGTCACGTAAGACACAGCAAGGGGACTCAAAAAAGAGTCTCCATTTTTTCCCAAAATTGTGGCACAGACACCACTTAACCCTAGAACGCATACCTGGGGCCTCGCAGTCCCGCCCTGTTAATTGTTTTCTATTTTCTGCAAGATTACTTTAGTTAGAATTTTGAAACTCTAGGTATTCTTCATGTATATAGTTGTTTGTCATTTGAGTTTGAGTTATTCCATGTTATTTGCACACGGGCCTAAAAGGCCCCAGGTATATGAAAGTGTAGATTTTTATGGTCATGCGTTCTAGGGTTAAGTGGCATCAATTGCCCCACAGTTGCTTAAAACGGTTGGTGAGGTGATATTACCAAATCGTCAAGCTTTTAGTCTCCCAAGGATAACACAGGGTTAGAAAAGTCCTTGCGAATCCATGATTTGTTCATCTTTATGAACGTGAGTCTGTCTACATTCTCAGTGGACAGCTGCGTGCGCTTATCTGTCAGCACACCATCAGCAGCGGCATGACAAGATCTCCAAGGCGTGAGTGGCGAGCTCCGGACATTTTTCCAGATTGGAATACCAAAATGAGCAAGGGTCCAGTGACACAGTCATGGCTTCGATGTTCACTTGGAGATACTCCTGCACCATCCTCTCTAGGCATTGACTATGTGTCCGACTTCTTGTCTCCTGTGGCCTTGCAAAGGATGGTCTAAAAAAGTGGTGAAATGATTCCACAAAAATTGCTGTTACCAGCAGATACTGTGTTACTGTTACGGTTTGAGTGATGAAGACTCGACAGTCCCACGGTTGGCAAGTTAGAACTGTGAGATTCACTTCGTGCACCACTGGTGTTTTGTGGAAAAGCACATGTAAGATTCTGCAACAGCGTCTGCAGATACTACTGCATGCGTCAATCCCTTTTTATGGTAGGAATTATTTCGGCAAATTTACTTTTGTACCGGGGATCTAAGAGTGTGGCAACCCAGTAGTCGGGATTACTTCGAATTCTGCAATCTGAGGGTCATGTTGCAGGTAGTGCACTCATGTGTCTTGCGCATCCAGGAGGACCAAGTCCTTGTTGTGTTGGTAGCGAGGTCAGAATCATGCTTCCTTCCTCTGCCCTCTCCCCCCAACCTCGCACAACAGAAATGTGATCAAGGTCTCCCTCATCTGATGAGTCTTCCATGCCCATCGCCAGTTCATCCTCCACTTCTTCCTTGGCTCCTGCACCTTCCTCAACAGTTTGGCTGCTACCATGCACCCTGGTTAATCCCTCTCCCCCACCCTCCCATGCCTGCCGCCTTGGTGCTGCCAACCGTCTGGACCTTGGAGATGTTATCCCTTCCGCATACGACTCCTCCTCTACTTCCTCTACCTCCTCTTGTCCCACCACCTGACTCTGAATTCTGTTTAATGTGTGCTCCAGCATGTAAATCACTGGAATAGTCATGCTGATAATGGCATCGCCGTCAGCACTAAACATCTTCGTCGTCATTTCAAAACTGTGCAGAAGGGTGTGTGGCACCCCTGAGGGTTCAGTCGCCACAGAGTTAGTGCATCTCACCCAGAGGTGTGGTATCTCACCCTCAGGTAAGGAAGGCGTATGGCTCGGGACCCTAACACCTGCATCCAACACATACCCGCAGTGGGGGTAGGGCGAGATTGCTCCTAAGGCAGAGCACAGTCCCAGGTCCCTAGCTGGTGGGAGGGTCCTATGTAGTGGGTGCTTAGGGGAGCAGCTTAGGGGACCACATGACAGGGAGAGTATAAATAGGAAGCCATCTTAGAAAGAGCAAGCCAGTCAGAGGAGGAAAAGTGACAGGAGCAGAGGCTCGGCATGAGCTCTGCTCCGGAGGCGGGCCTAGCCTGGGAGGCCCAGGACTGAAGGAGAGAAGAGAGGAGTAGGAGCAGGAAGGCTCCATGAACCGAAGGGACCCTAGGGCTATGGGCCGTGCAGAAGGCCACCCGTACTCCCGCTGCTACCAGGAGGTAGAGGGGTCAGGCCAGATAAGGGGAAGCGGTCCCTCAACTAGAGGAGAAACAGCAAGGCTCAACTAGAAACTGGAGGCTGCAGCATTTCATGTACTGCAGGCAAAAGTCCACACCAGTCTTACTAAGAAGGTAGCCACATAGGACCCAGGGGACGGAACACAAGTCGCCCGCCAAGGCCCGAGGATACCGGATAGAAGTGTCACTGGGCGTGAGGTGCAGGGAGAAGGCCAGAGAAAGGACACACAGAAGGGGGTCCTGCTAAGTACTCCGGAGCTATCTGGGGGTGGACTGAGCCCCTCACTGAGTACGCACAGCATGACGGGTGAGATTGCTCTGGTACCTGTAATCTGGACTGCAACAACTGTGAGTAAAGATCTTGGGACTGCATCACACGGACTCTGTGTTCATTACTGACTCCCTGCACTACAACCACCATCATCCACCCACACTGCCCTGAAGCTACACTCTTCCTGTGGTGAGTAATAATACCATTGCTGCAAAACCACCAGCTTCAGAGGACTGTTCCGCAGCGGCGGCCCCTTTGGCCGCACTCCACAGGTGGCGCAGTCGGACATTATAAAATCCATATATACAAATTTCCATTGGATTGACCGCCCTGGGTCACGGACCGGGTCACCGCCACAGTGACTACAACCCCCAGCGTCTACCGGCCCTGCTCAGGGTACCCCACGGCCCAGGGGGCGCGTCAACTTCATAGGTCCCTGATCTGAGACTACTCCTGCAGCGTGATTTTCCCCACCTCTGGATCTCGTTGGCCCAGGCTATACGTCAGAACGTATTGCACCAGGGCTTGTCGGTGCTGCCACAGTCGCTGCAACATGTGCAGAGTTGAATTCCACCGTGTCGGCACATCGCATTTCAGCCGGTGAACTGGCAGGCCCAACGACTTCTGTAGAGATGTAAGTCGTTGAGCTGCGGGATGCGAATGGCGGAACTGAGCACACAGCAACCGTGCCCACTGCAGAAGGCCATCTAGTCCGGGATAGTGGGCTAAAAATTTACGGACAACCAGGTTCAACACGTGAGCCATGCAAGGCACGTGTGTGACATTGCCCCGGCAAAGGGCCACACCCAGGTTTGCAGCATTGTCGCACACGGCCTTCCCTGATTGCAGGTCCAGTGGAGACAACCATTCAGGAAACTGGGTCTCCAGAGCTGACCACAAGTCCTCAGCTGTGTGACTCACATTTCCCAGACATTTCAAAGTAAACACTGATGCCGCTGAGCCCTGCTGCCAGCATAGTAAGGAGGTGTGCAGGATTCCTTCTGCGCAGTTAGAAAGCAGGTGGCATTACCAGACAGGCTTTGGGTGCAGGTGGAGGACCGAGAGGAGGTTGAGGAGGCAGAAGCAGTGGAGGAACTTCGAGATAAAGAGGATTGATGCAAAACTTGTGGGAACGGTAAGCAGCCCCTTGTCCTGCTGTCACCATAGTTACCCAGTGCCCAGTCAGCGACATGTAACGCCCCTGTCCATGCCTACTCGTCCAAGTGTCTGTGGTGAAATGCACCCTGTCACACACAGAGTTTCTCAAAGAAGCGGTGATGTTGTGTGCGACATGCTGGTGGAGCGCAGGCACACCTTTCTTTGAGAAGTAGTGCCGACTGGGCATCTGGTACTGGGGCACTGCGACGGACATAAGGTCTCGAAAATCCACGTTGTCCTCCAAGCGGAAAGGCAGCATTTCTGTAGCCAACAGCTTGCAGATGGTGAAATTCAACCTCTTAGCTTTCTCATGGCTAGGAGGAAATGGTCTTTTACTTTTCCACATCTGAGGGACCGAGGGCTGGCTGTTGTGCTTTGACGGGGTTGACTAGGGTGTCCCTGGCAAACTGCCGGTCTGTGAGGAAGATGCAGGCGGACATATTAGGTTGCCTTGATCTAAAGGTGGTGCTCTCGATGTTAGAGAGCGCTTAACACCAGCAGGTGTTTCCACTTCCCAATGAACTGATGACCTGCCAATCACACTGGCTGTTGCAGGTAAAGAAGTGGCAGGTCTGCATCCAAAAACATGTGTGACTGCTGTCCCCCCAGTCACAGAGGATGAAGAGGCCGCGGATGCACAAGATGGGGCAGACGGTGGTTGGCCCAGCCTGCTAGGCCGCATTGTAGCACAGTGAGCTTCCCACTGCAACTTATGCTTCATATCCATGTGACGGTACATGCATGAAGTACTCAAACTATGGATTTTTTGGCCTCTACTTAGCTTTTGGTGACAAATATTACAGATAACACGAGTTGGGTCATCCTTATCGATCTGAATAAATGCCCAGGCTATGCAAGGCTTAGAGCCCATGCGACCTGAAGAGCCACTACGACTTGTGGTCAGAGGCAGAGTTGTGTTTGAGGATGCAGTTGTTGACGTGCTTCCAGTACTCCGTCTCTGTCCAGGAAGGCGCAACCTAACCTCGTCGTCAATAGCATCTGTGACGACCCACTGCGCTTGGTATCACAGATCCTAGAAGAGTGTATTGATGGAATCCTCCACAAGAGGCCCCCATAAACATTCACACATCTCCATCTTCCACCTCAGACCAGCAGAGGGAGCCCGTTAGGGATATAAATAGGGAAGGTGGAGCTAGGCAGTTCAGTTCCTCTGAAGAGTTCCTGCAGTAGAGAAGCCTAAGAGAGGTCAGTCTGCAGTGGAGCTCAGTCTAGTCTAGAGAACTCAGTTAATAGTTCAGCAGTGGAGCACGAGGCTCCTGCTAGCTAGATTCAGGGAGCCCAGATAGAGCTTAAGGTGTGCCGGCGCCATAAGATCGTGAAGCGCGGCAAGCTGCCGTTAGTGTGTATAGCCTAGAGAGGGCCCGAGTAGGCCGAAGGCGAGTGGCGACTTAGTACATAAGGGGCAGAGGAGCTTAACTAGCTCACCCCGAAGCATTTACCGGACACCAGATCCGAGCTTCCCGGGATCTCTATGACCCAGTAAGGCATAATCGGAATCCCTGGAGAAATACAAGTCCCAGGATCGCTAAGGTGCTGATACGTAACAGAGCCAGGAGACGCTTAGGCCCCGCATACTGGAAGCGTGAACTCCAAGAGAAGGCCCTACCACAAGGTCAGCCAGCGCAGGACAGAGACAAAGTTAGGCCTAGCTCCAGGCAGGTCAGAAACTTACTACGCAGAGGCAAGAAACAGGAAGCCCTACACCCGCTCATTGGGGAGGATCCTGATATGCACCCTTAACCCTACAGTGCTCCGTGATGTGCCTGAATTTTCTCCAGTAAAAGGTATTGAAGTGACTACCGTGTCCGTTCCCGTTCTTGCTCTGACCCAGCTGGGTCTCGCCTGTCCTGCATTCCCCCTGCATACGCTGCCCTGAGAACTAGCTCCACCTGTGGGGAGCTATACCATCGAGCTGCCTTATCACGGGCCTCAGTGGACTGCTGCAGCGCTGGTGCTTTTCACTAGATACCACAGGTGGCGTCACGAACTCTTATAAAATTAACAATTATCCACCCTTTTAAAGAGTGACCCCAGGGTACGGGCCAGGGAGCCGACCACCGCGACATCCCCAAGGCCAGGCAAAGGCCCGGGTGACCTCATCGACTGGCTGACTGTGGGTTGACAGTAAGTGGGATCTCCAACCTTGTCATCATCACCCTGTGTGTTATCACACCCTTCGTCCTCAAAGCCAACCTCTTCCTGCCCTGACCGAAAAGTCAAGTTGTCGCTCCAATCAGGTATTTGAGTCTCATCATCGTCTTCATCATTGTCTCCACCAACAGGAGTTACAGTTTGGGAACGAGGGTCTACATTATGCTCAGAACCTTCTTCATCTGGTCCTGGATCCGACTTATAAAGATTCTGGGCATCAGTGCAGATCATTTCCTCATCTGGATTAACAGAAGCTCTGGAGCAGACCTCCTTTTCCCAGGCTATAGTATGAGTAAACAGCTCTGCAGACTCAACCATCTGTGTTACCCCATACTCAGACGGGCAGCTGGAGACTTGGGAGCTGTGAGGAAGCAAGTGCGATTGGGGTGACACCTCTGAGGACTGGAGTATTTGTGATGTTGAAATTGAGGTGGAGGAGAGCCCACTTGAAGGAGCACTTGATATCCGCTGAAGCACCTGCTGTTTTTGTGCCTCATCTGGAATTTGTAGCGATGGGTGTGTCCGTAACAAAGGGATCGTATCACAATGTCCACGAAAAGATGTCGACATGTTAGTTTGGCTGGAAGATGGTCTTTCTTCTGCAGATGTTACTCCTCCCCCACCGCGGGGGGGCTCGACCCACCAGCGGACAGGCACCAGTATTGGGAGAGGGTTGCTGGCCGTCAGGGTCCACTGCGGCTCTGGCACAAACCCGGTGACACGGAGGTGGCACGGGCAGGAACGGACTGGCCGTGTCGGCTTCTCACTTTTTGGATTTTAGAAGGGCATGACATGCCTATATCTGTGTCTCCCCCTCCTTTTACTCCTCCACCTCTTTTCTTTTCGCATGACTATATGTACTTGTCACTTTTCCATGTGTTATTTATGTCTTCTGAGCAGTTTGTCAGCTTTTGGACACCTTTGAAGGTGTTTTCTATGTGTTTCTATGTGTTTTTGTTTGCCTGCCATTGGTTTTAACGGTGTTCGAAGGTGATCGACGAACAGTTCGACGAACAGTTCGGCGAACACAAGGGTGATCGACGAACCGAACCGAACTCGAACACTACGGGGGTGGCTCAACACTATTAGAGAGGTATGTTAAAAGGTCGTCTGCAAAAGCCGAGCACTTATATTCTCGGGATTCTCTTGAATAGCCCTCATTTATACTCTCCATTACAAGTATATACAGGAGAGGTGACAAAGGGCAGCCTTGATGTGTCCCATTTTTGATTGAAAAGTTACCGAAGAGTGAGCCGTTAATTTTAAGTTTTGCAGATGGAGTCTGATAGAGTACACCTATTTTAGATTTAAAGGAGGGACCTAGGCCAATGAAATCCAGAGTTTGACTAATGGAATGCCATGAAACCCTGTCAAAGGCCTTTTTTGGCATCTACGGATAAAATCATTAAGGGTTTGTTATGGGACACAGCAAAGTTGATGATGTCTATAGTTTTAAGAGTGTTATCGTGAGCCTCCGTACTGGGGACAAAGCCGACCTGGTCTGGGTGAATGAGTTTTGGGAGAAGTTGATTTAATCTATTTACTATTAGTTTAGCATATCATTTTATATTGACATTAAGCAATGAGACTGGGCAGTAACTAGCGCTCAAGTGGGGGTCTTTTCCAGCTTTTGGAATGACTGTAACGTGTGCTGAAGTTGCTTACGGGCAAAAAAAAAGGGAGGACTCAGAAATATAATTAAAAGATTGTAACATTAATGGGAATGGGAACATTTATTTTACTGAGGCCCTCTTCTATGTGTCTTTAATTTGGTAATGCGGTTTTTCCAAAATTTAGGCAGCCGTTGCTGTCACTGCATACGCAATAACTGTATAGCAGAACCGCTCCTTTATAATGGGAATTTTTTTTACTGAAGTCCTCCTCATAAGTGTCTTTAAATTGGTATTGGGGTTTTTCCAAAATTCTGGCAGCCGTTGCCGTCACTTCATATGCAATAACTTTATAGCAGAACAGCTCCTTTATAATGGGAACATTTTTTTGCTAAAGCCCTCCTCTATGTGTTTTTAAATTGGTATTGGGGTTTTTCCAAAATTCAGACAGCCGTTGCAGAAAACTGCATACGCAATAATTGAATAGCAAAACTGCTCCTTTATAATGGGAACATTTTTTTCTGAAGCCCTTCTCTATGTGTCTTTAAATTGGTATTGCAGTTTTTCCAAAATTCAGGAAGCCATTGCAGTAACTGCATACACAATAACTGTATAACAGAACCGCTTCTTTATAATAGGAACATTTTTTTACTGAAGCCCTCCTCTATGTGTCTTTAAATTATTATTGGGAATTTTCAAAAATTCAGGCAGTTGTTACAGTCACTGCATACGCAATAACAGTATAGGAGAAACGCTCCTTAATAATGGGAACAACAAAGCATAGCCAGCTGATGGCCCTCTAACAAAAGTGAGAGCATACTGCTGACCCTTTAACAATAGGCTTTGTGATTTTCAGAGTCCCTCCTTAATAAATGAAACAGGATGTGTCTGATTATGTCTCACATACCACATGGTCAGATAAGGTAGTAAAATGTTAAAATGACATTTACTTGTTAATGTATTTTTCACAGTTGAAAGCAAGGCAAAATTGAAAAACCGCATCAAAAACACTACATGTGAACATAGTCCAGGGTGTGGAGGAGCATTTTTGTTTTTGGTTATTTATTTTACCTTATATACAAGTCATTACCCTGGAAAGGATGTTCCTTAACATATTTCCCAGAAAAATCCATTTTGGTCTTGTTTTTGTATGTTTTATTGTGAGTCCATAAAAGTGGCATAATACCTCTGACAACATTATTCACAGCAATGACCTGGGAGTCAGAGATGCTTCCAGGAGTCTTCCCCATGCTGTTCCCATGTCATTTGAGCACTGTTCCCATCGATTTGGGCAATTTTTATGCTCCCTGCAGACCTCCGGAGGGGGCCGCCGGAAAAATGTTCACGTTTCCTATAAACTTACATTGGGCTCGTTACTTGGGTCGAACACCCGAGCATTCCAATTTGCTCTACCCGAGCAATGAGCACCCGAGCATTTTAATGCTCACTCATCACTAGTTACTAATGAAGTATTTTGATTTAGCAAAGTTGAGGGTGTCAATACACCAGTATTAGCTGAAAGAAGTCGTTTATTAGTGTACTTTGATAACAGAGTCAAAGGTGTGTACAACACCAAGAATAACTGAGATGAGTTAGTAAACAGGTAACTGAGAGGAGTTGGTTATCAGGTACATTCATAGCAGAGTCAAAAGTGTGGACAACATCAAAAATTGTTGAGATGAGTTAGTAATTAGGTATATTCATTCATCAGAGTTGAGGGTGTAATTGCCCCACACTTAGCTGGACTGAACTTGTTTGGTAGTAGAGACTTTGCTGGATAGCAGACAAAAGCAGTTGAGAAGATAATTAGACAGCAGGCTGGAGTGGAAAGTTGAAAGTGAAGATGGACTCCATTAAAGCACCTGGTAGCACAATGCACTACTACATGACTACTTAGGTGGTGCTCAGCCATCTGAGTAAGCTTCAAAAGGCCTCGGAAGAAGATTTCAGAAGTTTATGTTAGGCTACCACAGTATCCCAGTATCGAGTAGCACAGAGTAATAGCTGCAGGGGAAGGTAGGAAGGAACAGAGCCCAGTACCAAAGCCATGACATGTGGGTAATATTGCCAGCCTTGAGCACCCCTCCTAGAAGAGTTCACCACTAGTGATGAGCGAGCATTAAAATGCTCGGGTGCTCATTGCTCGGGTCGAGCAAATCGTAATGCTTGGGTGCTCGACCCAAGCAACGAGCCCAATGGAAGTCAATGGGAAACTTGAGAATTTTTCTGGCAGCCCCCCCCCCCCCCGAGGTCTGGAAGGGGCCTAAAAATTGGTCAAATTGATGGAAACAGAGCTCAAATGACATGGGAACAGCATGGGGAAGGACCCTGGAAGCATCTCTGACTCTCAGGTCACTGCTGTGAACAATATTGTCAGAGGTATTATGCCACTTTTACGGATTCACAATAAAACATACAAAAACGAAGCCATAATGGATTTTCCTGGAAAAAATGTTAAGGACCATTCTTTCCAGGGTAATGACTTATATATAAGCTAAAATGTATAACCAAAAATGAAAATGCTCCTCCACACCTTGGGCTATGTTTACAAGCAGCATTTTTGCATGTGTTTTTGTACTTTTGCATTGCTTTCAGTGGTGAAAAATACATTCACCAGTAAATGTAATTTTAACATTATACTTCCTTATCTGGCCATGTGGTGTGTCAGACAAGATCAGACACATCCTGTTTCATTTATGAAGGAGGGACTCTGAAAGTAACAAAGCCTATTTTTACAAGGCCATCAGGTTGCCCTTACTATTCTTAGAGGGCCCGCAGTCGTCCCTCACTATTGTTAGAGGGCCATCAGCCGACTATGCTTTGTTCTTCCCATTATTAAGGAGTGGGTCTCCTATACTGTTATTACGTATGCAGTGACTGCAAGGGCTGCCAAACATTAGGATGCACTCCAATACCCCTTTGAAGAGGCATAGAGGAGGGCTTCAGAAATGTTTTTTTTCCCAATATAAAAGAGTGGGTCTTCTATACTGTTATTGCGTATGCAGTGAGTGGCAGGGTTGCCAAAAATTTGGACGCACTCCAATACCCCTTTGAAGAGACATAGAGGAGGGCCTCAGAAAAAAAAATGTACCCTTAATAAAGGAGTGGGTCTCCTATACTGTTATTGCGTAAGCAGTGACTGCAAGGGCTGCCAAAATTTGGATGCACTCCAATACCCCTTTGAAGAGACGTTAAGGAGGGCCTCATTAAAAAAATTGTTCCGATTATTAAGGAGTGGGTCTTCTATACTGGTAATGCCCATGTACATGAAAAACATTTACCCCTGGTGGGTATACATGAACATACTGTATACAAGAAAATGCTGTCTAATATACATGTTAGAGCTAGGCCTCTAAAAATATTTCCTACGAACATTATAAACACCCTTAAAAAAACTTTGTGGGTGTTGCATGATGGTCACCCTGTTGATATGGAAGTGGAGGATGAGGAGAAGAAGGAGGAGGGTGATATAAAATAGACAAAATCAGGAAGCATATACTCATGTCTGGGTGTGAAGACAGAGGTGCATGGGAATAGAATTAGACCTCCCCAAAAAACACTGCATTTGACTTTATGTTCCGCAGCTATCATCCGGTGGTGCTGAGAAGTCTGGCCCAATCTAGCCGTTGTTCATTTTGATAAGAGTGAGCCTGTCCACATTTTCAGTTGACAGGCGGATGCGCCTATCAGTTATAATACCCCCAACAGCACTAAAAACCCTCTCTGACAAAACGCTAGAGGCAGGGCAGGCCAGGACCTCCAAGTCGTAGAGAACCAGTTCATGTCACATGTCCAGCATGTCCAGTTATAAGGCACAGAGGAATCACGGAGGACATTGGTTCAGTCGGCAAGGTACTCCTTCAGCATCTTCCAAAACTTTTCCCTCTTTGTCAGAGTACCCCACGCATCAGGGTCTGAACGCTGGGAAGGTCTGACAAAACTGTCGCAGACCTTTGACAGTGTTCCCCTGCCTCTGCTGCATCGTATTTGTGTCTTCCTCGCCTGTACTCCTTGGTTGTCCAATAAACTGTGACCTCTGCAGCCAGCGTTTTCAGATGGGAATTTTTTTAATAATTCCACAAGGGCCTCCTGGTACTGCAACCCTTTATTAGACCTCTCCGCCAGGGGAAGGAGAGATAGAGATTTCTTTTTGTAGCGTGGGTCTAAAATCGTGAGCAACCAGTAATTAGTGTTGTCCAAAATGCATACAACGCGAGGGTCATGGGAATGGCAGCGGAACATAAAGTCAGTAATGTGTGCCAGACTGCCAACAGCCAAAAATTCCCAGTCCTGACCAAGAGCATGACTGTCCATGCTCTCCTCCTCCTCATACTCCTCCTTTTCCTCCTCCTGGTTCTCCCTCTCCTCAGGCCATCTACGCTGAACAGACGGTATGACTGTTGTGTGGGTAGTAACAGCTGTAGTGCAGAAAACCAGCTCCTGTTTCTCTTCCTCCTCCTCCTCCTCATTATCACCCAATACACATTGAGATGAGATGAGGCTGAACTGTGTAGCATCACCCTGTATAGTTCCTTGCTCCATCTCATCGTGCGCCTCCTCCAATGCCTCCTCTTTAATTTTGAGCAGCGAGCGTTTCAGTAGACAAAGAAGCAGGATGATGACACTAATTACGGAGTCATCGCCGCTCACCATCTTGGTGGAGTCCTCAAAGTTTTGGAGGATGGCACAGATGTCTGACATCCATGTCCACTCATCAGCTCTTATGTGTGGAGGCTGACCTGAATACCAACGTGTGTGTTGAAGCTGGTACTCAACAACTGCCCTCTGCTGCTCACAAATCCTTCCCAACATACAGTACAGACCAAAAGTTTGGACACACCTTCTCATTTAAAGATTTTTCTGTATTTTCATGACTTTGAAAATTGTACATTCAAACTGAAGGCATCAAAACGATGAATTAACACATGTGGAATTATATACTTAACAAAAAAGTGTGAAACAGCTGAAAATATGTCTTATATTCTAGGTTCTTCAAAGTAGCCACCTTTTGCTTTGATGACTGCTTTGCACACTCTTGGCATTCTCTTGATGAGCTTCAAGAAGTAGTCACCGGAAATGGTTTTCACTTCACAGGTGTGCCTTGTCAGGTTTAATAAGTGGGATTTCTTGCCTTATAAATGGGGTTGGGACCATCAGTTGTGTTGTGGAGAAGTCAGGTGGATACACAGCTGATAGTCCTACTGAATAGACTGTTAGAATTTGTATTATGGCAAGAAAAAAAGCAGCTAAGTAAAGAAAAACGAGTGGCCATCATTAATTTATGAAATTAAGGTCTGTCAGTCTGAAAAATTGGGCAAACTTTGAAAATGTTCCCAAGTGTAGTTGCAAAAAACATCAAATGCTACAAAGAAAATGGCTCACATGAGGACAGCCCCAGGAAAGGAAGACTAAGAGTCACCTCTGCTTCTGAGGATAAGTTTATCCGAGTCACCAGCCTCAGAAATCGCAGGTTAACAGCAGCTCAGATTAGAGACCAGGTCAATGCCACACTAAGTTCTAGCAGCAGACCCATCACTACAACAACTGTTAAGAGGAGACTTTGTGCAGCTGGCCTTCATGGTAAAATAGCTGCTAGGAAACCACTGCTAAGGACAGGCAACAAGCAGAAGAGACTTGTTTGGGCTAAAGAACACAAGGAATGGACATTAGACCAGTGGAAATCTGTGCTTTGGTCTGATGAGTCCAAATTTGAGATCTTTGGTTCCCACCACCGTGTCTTTGTGCGATGCAGAAAAGGTGAACGGATGTACTCTACATGCCTGGTTCCCACCGTTAAGCATGGAGGAGGAGGTGTGATGGTGTGGGGGTGTTTTGCAGGTGACACTGTTGGGGATTTATTCAAAATTGAAGGCATACTAAACCAGCATGGCTACCACAGCATCTTGCAGCGGCATGCTTTTCCATCCGGTTTGCGTTTAGTTGGACCATCAATTATTTTTCAACAGGACAATGACCCCAAACACACCTCCAGGCTGTGTAAGGGCTATTTGACCAAGAGGGAGAGTGATGGGGTGCTACGCCAGATGACCTGGCCTCCACAGTCAGCAGACCTGAACCCAATCGAGATGGTTTGGGGTGAGCTGGACCACAGAGTGAAGGCAAAAGGGCCAACAAGTGCTAAGCATCTTTGGGAACTCCTTCAAGATTGTTGGAAGACCATTTCCGGTGACTACTTCTTGAAGCTCATCAAGAGAATGCCAAGAGTGTGCAAAGCAGTCATCAAAGCAAAAGGAGGCTACTTTGAAGAACCTGAAATATAAGACATATTTTCAGTTGATTCACACTTTTTTGCTAAGTATATTATTCCATATGTGTTAATTCATAGTTTTGATGCCTTCAGTGTGAATGTACAATTTTCATAGTCATGAAAATACAGAAAAATCTTTAAATGAGGTGTGTCCAGACTTTTGGTCTGTACAGTATGCAATGTTGAGTTCCAACGCATGGTGACATTGCACACCAGTTAGTGAGCTGGAAGCTGCAAATGCTGTTGAAGCATGGTGAGGGAAGCGGAAGCTGTAGGTAACTTTCCGAAATGGGCACACACGTGGCATACTTTCACAAGCAGATCAGGCAGATCCGGGTGGGTTTTGAGAAACCGCTGAACCACTAGGTTGAGCACATGGGCCAGGCATGGTACATGTGCGAGGTTGCCGAGCCTCAGAGCCGCCACCAGGTTCTGGCCATTGCCACAAATGACCATGCCTGGCTGTAGGTTCAGTGGTGACAGCCACAGATCTGCCTTCTCTGTTACAGCTTTCAACAACTCTGCAGCGGTGTGCGGTTTGTCATCTAAGCATATTAGTTTCAGCACAGCCTGTTGCCATTTGGCAGAGGCAGTGCTGCAGTGCTTCCAGCTTCCGATTGATGTGGTGATTTTGGAGATGGAGGCTTAAGAGGAGGAGGTGCAGGAGCTGTAGAATGTTGGGTAACTCTGATTGACCCAGGGCCCTCAATCCTCAAGATTGGGAGGACATGTTCCATCCCAGGGTCTGACTGGGTCCTGGCTTACACTATATTAACCCAGTGTGCCATAAGTGAGATGTACCATTCCTGTCCACTAGTCCGTGGCTAGATGGACCTTCCCAATAATTGCGTTGGTGAGGGCACAAGTAATGTTCTGGGACACGTGCTTGTGAAAGGCAGGGACGGCACACCAGGAGAAATATTGGCGGCTGGGGTGTCCAAAAGCTGACAAACTGCTCAGAAGACATAACTAACACATGGAAAAGTGACAAGTACATATAGTCATGCGAAAATAAAAGAGGTGGAGGAGTAAAAGGAGGGGGAGACACAGATATAGGCATGTCATGCCCTTCTAAAATCCAAAAAGTGAGAAGCCGACACGGCCAGTCCGCTCCTGCCCGTGCCACCTCCGTGTCGCCGGGTTTGTGCCAGAGCCGCGGTGAACCCTGACGGCCAGCCCCCCTCTCCCAATACTGGTGCCTGTCCGCTGGTGGGTCGAGCGAGCCCCCCTGTGGTGGAGGCAGCTCTAAGCTTTTTAATTTAAATTGTCTCTCTAATTTGAATGAATACACTTTAAATCCATTTACAAGGATCTATTGGAGGGCAAGTCTCATGCCAGCAGCCGCGTAATTCCAGCTCCAGTAGCGTCCACTAAAGCTGCTGCAGTTAAAAAGCTTTTATAAGGATCGAGCTCAGCTGTCCACCGCAAGGCATCCTACTGCCAGTCCCAGCCCCTATGCCTTGGGGTCCCTCCTGATGCTCTTCACTGAGTATCCCATGGTCCCGAAGCATTTCCTTTGAAAAAATTAAGTGTCTAAACTACAGGTGGTGTAGCTTGCTTAACAGCCGGGATAATCCGCTGACTAGCAGACACTGCTACTAGGCACAAAGTATTTCCTGGGCTAGATGCAGTTAAAAATTTGTAATTAGATACTCTCGTTGGATGCTGAGAAAGCATTCCATAGAGTCTCCTGGCACGCCATATATGATTCTCTTAAAAAGCTTGGGGTAGGGGTCTAGGGGACCCTTTTATAGCCAAAATCACGGCCCTGTATCACAATACGTCACCTAGGCTGAAGATAAATGGAACTGTAGCACCCTGAGGGCTCGGTTGCTACAGAGGTATTGCACCTCACCCAGAGCTGTGATATCTCACTCTCAGGTAAGGATGGAGTGTGGATCAGGACCCGACACCTGCATGCATTACACCACATTGCCGTGGGGCAGGGTGACCAATATGCCTCTGAGATGGGCACGACAGTCCCTGTCCCTGGCTGGAGTGGGGGGAGGGAACACTGAGGAAGGGGAACCCTGTAGTGCAGGAGCAGGGAGGAAGCAGTTCCTGGGTGCATTGAGAAGGGAGTATAAAAGGTGGGCACCATTTTTGTTCAGTGCAGAGAAGTCTGAGCAGAAGTGGCAGGGAGCAGGGGCTCTACATGAGCTCTGCTCCGGAGGCGGGCCTAGTAACAGAGGCCCAGGCCTGGAAGAGGGAGAAGGAAGGAAGAGGAGCGGAGAAGGCTCCAGGAACGAGGAATGAAGGGATCCCAGGGGTGCAGACGGGCGAGTCGCCACCGCACGCCCGAATCCACCTGCGTGGAGGGGTCAGGCCAAAGGGGGAGACCGGTCCCCGAAACTAGTGGAGGCAGGAAACGACCCTCAGCTATAAACCGGAGGCTGTGACATTTTATGTGGCGCAGCCCCTCGCTACACCCGCTAGGAAGGCACCACATAGGGTCAGGAAAACTGGCGCCAAGTTTACCAAGAGGAGGCCCGAGGCAGCCGGACAGAAGGGTTGGTAAGAAAGGCCAGACAAAGGACACACAAAGGGGGTCCTGTGAAGCGCTCCAAAGTTATCTGGGAGTTGTCTGAGCTCCTCACCTGGTGAGCACAGTACGACGTGGGCAGCCGTTACCTGCAGACGTGGTCTGGATAATAAGAACTGTGAGTAAAGGCCCTGGACTGCATCACTGACTCCGTGTCATTACTGCTGCTGCCCTGCACCATCACCCCCATCCTCCGCATACACTGCCCTGAGGCTATACTCCTCCCGTGGGGAGTTATGCTATGCTCTGCTGCACCCACAACACCAGCCTCAGCGGTCTGCCCTGCAGCGGCGGTTCACTCTGACCGCAATCCACGGGTGGCGTAGTCGGACATTTAAACATCAAAACCACATAAATAGTTCCGCCACTGGTTTGACCACCCTGAGCCATGGAACCGGGTCGCCGCCACGAAGACTACAACCACCAGCATCCACCAAAAAGGGTCCGGCTCCGGGTGTCCCAAGGCCCAGGGGGTGCATCAGAACATTTTCATCACCTTTCACAATCACCAATGGGACAAGGCAGGGATGTCCTCTGTCCCCTCTCTTATACATCCTAGTGATGGAGCACCTGCTCTCATCAATTCGCCATAACCCCAATATTAGGTGGATTGAGGTGGGAGGCACCGAGTACAAGTGCTCTCTATTTGCTGATGATGTCCTAGTATATATCACTCAATCACATATATCCATCCATGCTGTTATGGCTGAAATAGATCACTTTGTTACATGGTCAAATTTTAAAATCAATGCAGCGAAGTCTGAGGCCCTCGATGTCTCCCTCCCCAAATCCATATAGGATTCCATCCAGTCCAACTTTCCCTTTGCCTGGCCCTCACAGGGTATCAAATACTTAGGAATTCCTATTCATAGAGACCTCTCCCATCTATGTTATCTTAATTTTGGGCCCTTTATTGAACAACTCCATACAGACCACGGTTGGCAAGTTAGAACTGTAAGATTCACTACGTGAACCACTGGTGTTTTGTGGAAAAGCACATGTACACTGCGTTCCAAATTATTATGCAAAAAGTGTTTAGGAGTGATAAGGGAAGAATTTGTTTGTTTGTCAGTTAAACTCATTGATGGTGATGTGTGTCAGGGCTCTTTATATCACTGTAAGCAATTGCAGACACCTGTGCTAATTAGTTTGGCAGGTGTGTCCAATGAAAGGCAAGACTACTTAAGAAGGCTGTCTCACATTATTAAGCAGCCTACATTTTCTGCCAAAATGGGAAAGAAAAAGGATGTGTCGGCTGCTGAGAAGCAACAAATTGTGGAGTGTTTAGGTCAAGGCATGACTACAATCAACATTGTGCGATGATCGGGATGAAGTGTCTTGGCAATCAAGAAGTATGTAGCTGATTCACAGTACACACGTGTGCGTGCTGATAAGGGCAAATTGAGGACTCTTTCCTACAGGCAATTACGTCAGGTTGAAAGAGCAGCGGCAAAAAAGCCTTGTCATAGCAGCAGACAAGTTTTTGAAGCTGCTGGTGCCTCCAACGTCCCCCGAACAACAAGATGTAGGGTCCTTCAGAGGTTTGCAGCTGTGCATACGCCATCCTGTCGACCTCCTCTATCCACTTCACACAAGTAGAAACGGCTCCAGTGGGCCAAACATTACATGAAGACTGATTTCAAAACTGTTTTGTTCACGGATGAGTGCCGTGCAACGCTCGATGGTCCAGATGGATGGAGTGGAGGATGGCTGGTTGATGGACACCCCACGCAAACACGGCTACAGCGCCAACAAGGAGGAGGTGGAGTAATGTTTTGGGCTGGAATCATGGGGAGAGAGATTGTTGGCCCCTTTAGGATCCCTGAAGGCGCTAAAGATGAACTCCATAATGTATGTCGATTTTCTCAAACAGCACTTCCTGCCATGGTTCAAGAAGAAGAACCGTGTATTTCACAGCAAGATCATTTTTCTGCATGATAATGCACCATCTCATGCTGCACATAAAACATCTGCATCTCTGGCTGATATGGGCATAAAAGGGGACAAACTTATGGTGTGACCCCCATGCTCCCCTGACCTGTACCCCATTCAGAACCTTTGGAGCATCATTAAAAGGAGTGTCTATGATAGCGGGAGGCAGTTCACATCTAAGCAACAGCTCTGGGAGGGTATTCTGTCCTCATGCAAAACAATTGAAGCAGAAACCATCCAAAACCTGACAAATTCAATGGACGAGAGAGTTCAGAAGCTCCTTTCGAACAAGGGGTCCTATGTGAAAATGTAACATCACCTAGAATAAAGTTTTGAGTTGAAAACTGTTTGATTTCAGTTTCTAACAACCTGCTAATGCTTATAATTTCAAAAATGACCATTTTTTGGTCTTTATTAAAATGAAAAGGTTGATCGAAAAGTTTGGGGGATCTAAGAGTGTGGCAACCCAGTAGTCATGATTACTTCGAATTCTGACAATATGAGGGTCATGCTGCAGGTAGTGCAGCAAGAAGGCACTTATGTGTCTTGCGCATCTCGGAGCCCCAAAATTATTTTCCGGGCTAGATGCAGCTAAAAATTATTATTAATTTTAAATCTGGTGAAGCTTTAGTATAGATGGCCTAATAGGATCAGTGCTGCACACTGCTACAAAGCCCAAATTATTTTCCAGCCAAGATACAGATAAACATGATTAGTAATTTGAAAGCTTAAAACGGTTGGTAGGGTGATTTTAACCAATCATCAAGCTTTTACTCTCCCCAGGATGACACAGGGGTAGAAAAGTCGTTTCGGATCCATGATTTGTTCATCTTTATGAACGTGAGTCTGTCTACATTATCAGTGGAGAGGCGCGTGCGCTTATCTGTCAGCACACCACCAGCAGCGCTGAACACACGTTCAGACAGAACGCTGGCTGCAGGGCATGACAAGATCTCCAAGGCGTAAGTGGCTAGCTCCGGCCATTTATCCAGATTGGAAGCCCAAAAAGAGCAAGGGTCCAGTGACACAGTCATGGCTTCAATGTTTACTTGGAGATACTCCTGTACCATCATCTCTAGGCGTTGACTATGTGTCAGACTTCTTGTCTCCTGTGGCCTTGCAAAGGATGGGCTAAAAAAGTGGTGAAATGATTCCGCAAAATTGATGTTACCAGCAGATACTGTGGTTCTGTTACGGTTTGAGTGCTGAACACTTGACGGTCCCACGGTTGGCAAGTTGGAACTGTGAGATTCACTACGTGCACCACTGGTATTTTGTGGAAAAGCACATGTAAGATTCTGCAACAGTCTCTGCTGATACTCCTGCATGCGTGCATCCCTTTCTATGGCAGGAATAATTTCTGCAAATTTACTTTTGTACCGGGGATCTAACAGTGTGTCAACCCAGTAGTCAGGATTATTTCTAATTCTCACAATTCGAGGGTCATGTTGCAGGTAGTGCAGCAAGAAGGCACTCATGTGTGTTGCGCATCCAGGAGCACCAAGTCCCTGTTGTGTTGGTGGCGAGGTAACAATCATGCTTCCTTCCTCTGTCCTCTCCCCCCAACCTCGCACAACAGAAATGTGATCAAGGTCTCCCTCATCTGATGAGTCTTCCATCAGTTCGTCCTCCACTTCTTCCTGGGCTCCTGCACCTTCCTCACTAGTTTGGCTGCTACCATGCGCCCTGGTAAAACCATCTCCCCCACCCTCACATGCCTGCCGCCTTGGTGCTGCCGACCGTCTGGACCTTGCAGATGTTAGCCCTTCCGCATACAACTCCTCCTCCTCTACTTCCTCCACCTCCTCTTGTGCCACCACCTGACTCCGAATTCTGTTTAACATGTGCTCCAGCATGTAAATCACCGGAATAGTCATGCTGATAATGGCATCGTCAGCACTAAACATCTTCGTCGCCATTTCAAAACTGTGCAGAAGGGTGCATAGGTCCCTGATCTGAGACCACTCCTCCAGCGTGATTTGCCCCACCTCTGAATCTCGTTGGCCCAGGCTATACGTCAGAACGTATTGCACCAGGGCTTGTCGGTGCTGCCACAGTCGCTGCAACATGTGCAGAGTTGAATTCCACCGGGTAGGCACATCGCATTTTAGCCGGTGAAGTGGCAGGCCCAACGACTTCTGTAGAGATGTAAGTCGCTGAGCTGCGGGATGCGAACGGCGGAAGTGAGCACACAGCGACCGTGCCCTCTGCAGAAGGCCATCTAGTCTGGGATAGTGGGCTAAAAATTGCTGGACAACCAGGTTCAACACGTGAGCTATACAAGGCACGTGTGTGACATTGCCCCGGCGAAGGGCCGCACCCAGGTTTTCAGCATTGTTGCACACGGCCTTCCCTGGTTTCAGGTCCAGTGGAGACAACCATTCATGAAATTGGTTCTCCAGAGCTGACCACAACTCCTCAGCTGTGTGACTCACATTTCCCAGACATTTCAATGTAAAAACCGCCTGATGATGTTGAGCCCTACTGCCAGCATAGTAAGGAGGTGTGCAGGATCCCTTCTGCACAGTTAGAAAGCTTGTGGCATGACCAGACAGGCTTTGGGTGCAGGTGGAAGACCGAGAGGAGGTTGAGGAGGCAGAAGCAGTGGAGGAACTTTGACATAAAGAGGATTGACGCACAACTCGTGGGGACGGCAAGACTTGGACAGCAGCCCCTTGTCCTGCTGTCACCATAGTTACCCAGTGCCCAGTCAGCGACATGTAACGCCCCTGTCCATGCCTACTCGTGCAAGTGTCTGTGGTGAAATGCACCCTGTCACACACAGAGTTTCTCAAAGAAGCGGTGATGTTGTGTGCGACATGCTGGTGGAGCGCAGGCACACCTTTCTTTGATAAGTAGTGCCGACTGGGCATCTGGTACTGGGGCACTGCGACGGACATAAGGTCTCGAAAATCCTCTGTGTCCACCAGGCGGAAAGGCAGCATTTCTGTAGCCAAGAGCTTGCAGATGGTGAAATTCAACCTCTTAGCTTTCTCATGGCTAGGAGGAAATGGTCTTTTACTTGTCCACATCTGAGGGACCGAGGGCTGGCTATTGTGCTTAGACGGGGTTGATAAGGCTGTCCCCGGCAAACTGCCGGTCTGTGAGGAAGATGCAGGCGGACATGTTAGGATGCCTTGATCCAAAGGTGGTGCTATCGATGTCGGACAGCGCTCAACACCAGCTGGTGTTACCACCTCCAAAGAAAATGATGACCTGCCAATCACGCTGGCTGTTGCGGGTAAAGAGGTGGCAGGTCTGCGCCCCAAAACAGGTGTGACTGCTGTCCCACCAGTCACAGAGGATGAAGAGGCCGCGGATGCACAAGATATGGCAGACGGTGGTTGGCCCGGCCGGCTAGGCCGCATTGTAGCACACTGAGCTTCCCACTGCAACTTATGCTTCATATCCATGTGCCGGTTCATGCATGAAGTACTCAAACTATGTATTTTTTGGCCTCTACTTAGCTTTTGCTGACAAATGTTACAGATAACACGAGTTGGGTCATCTTTATCGATCTGAAAAAATGCCCAGGCTATGCAAGGCTTAGCACCCATGCGACCTGAAGAGCCACCACGACTTGTGGTGAGAGGCAGAGTTGTGTTTGAGGATGCAGTTGTTGACGTGCTTCCAGTACTACGTCTCTGTCCAGGAAGGCGCAACCTGACCTCGTCGTCACTAGCATCTTCCTCCACCTCCTCTGCTGACCTCATCTCTTGGCTGACTGTGGGTTGACAGTAAGTGGGATCTCCAACCTCATCATCATCACCCTGTGCGTTATCACACCCGTCGTCCTAAGATCCAACCTGTTCCTGCCCTGACAAAAAACTAAAGTTGTCGCTCCAATCAGGTATTTGAGTCTTATCATCGTCTTCCTCATTGTCTCCACCAACAGGAGTTACAGTTTGGGAATGAGGGTCTACATTATGGTCAGAACCTTCTGCGTCTGGTCCTGGATCCGACTCATAAAGATTCTGGGCATCAGTGCAGATCATTTCCTCGTCTGGATTCACAGAAGCGCTGGAGTCGACCTCTGATTCCCAGGCTATAGTATGAGTAAACAGCTCTGCAGACTCAACCATCTGTTCTACCTCATACTCAGACGGGCAGCTGGAGATTTGGGAGCTGTGAGGAAGCAAGTGCGATTGGGGTGACACCTTTGAGGACTGGAGTATTTGTGATGTTGAAGTTGATGTGGAGGAGAGCCCACTTAAAGGAGCACTTGATATCCGTTGAAGCACCTGCTGTTTTTGTGCCTCATCTGGAATTTGTAGCGATTGGCGTGGCCGTAAGAAAGGGATCTTATCACATTGTCCGCTAAAAGAAGTAGACATTTTAGTTTGGCTGGAAGATGGTCTTTCTTCTGCAGATGTTACTGTTGCTTTAACACCTACCCCACGGACACAACCTTTTTTCCCCTTCCCAACACGCCTATTCCCCTTTCCACCAGCAGCAGGCCTTTTTCCACTCATTTTGGTGGTTAACTAATTCACAACTCTGGAGTTGTTTGCACAAAAAAACAATGGATGGGAACCGAGCAGAGCTGAGTGGCCAAACTGTGGTATTAGGTCAAAACTATTGGCTGGGTGAGATGCAGAAAAAAATTATATTCAATTTGCAACCTGATGGAGGTCTGTATAGATGGATTAATAGAACAAGTCCCACACACAGCTAGAAGCCCAATATTTTTTCAGGGGTAGATGCAGAAAAAAATATATTCAGTTTGCAACCTGATGGAGGTCAGTATAGATGGACTAATACAACAAGTCCCACACACAGCTAGAAGCCCAATATTTTTTCAGAGGTAGATGCAGAAAAAAATATATTCAGTTTGCAACCTGATGGAGGTCTGTATAGATGGATTAATAGAACAAGTCCCACACACAGCTAGAAGCCCAATATTTTTTCAGAGGTAGATGCAGAAAAAAATATATTCAATTTGCAACCTGATGGAGGTCTGTATAGATGGATTAATAGAACAAGTCCCACACATAGCTAGAAGCCCAATATTTTTTCAGAGGTAGATGCAGAAAAAAATATATTCAGTTTGCAACCTGATGGAGGTCTGTATAGATGGATTAATAGAACAAGTCCCACACACAGCTAGAAGCCCAATATTTTTTCAGAGGTAGATGCAGAAAAAAATATATTCAGTTTGCAACCTGATGGAGGTCTGTATAGATGGATTAATAGAACAAGTCCCACACACAGCTAGAAGCCCAATATTTTTTCAGAGGTAGATGCAGAAAAAAATATATTCAGTTTGCAACCTGATGGAGGTCTGTATAGATGGATTAATAGAACAAGTCCCACACACAGCTAGAAGCCCAATATTTTTTCAGAGGTAGATGCAGAAAAAAATATATTCAGTTTGCAACCTGATGGAGGTCTGTATAGATGGATTAATAGAACAAGTCCCACACACAGCTAGAAGCCCAAAATTTTTTCAGAGCTAGATGCAGAAAAAAATATATTCAGTTTGCAACCTGATGGAGGTCTGTATAGATGGATTAATAGAACAAGTCCCACACACAGCCAGAAGCCCAATATTTTTTCAGAGGCAGATGCAGAAAAAAATATATTCAGTTTGCAACCTGATGGAGGTCAGTATAGATGGACTAATACAACAAGTCCCACACACAGCTAGAAGCCCAATATTTTTTCAGAGGTAGATGCAGAAAAAAATATATTCAGTTTGCAACCTGATGGAGGTCAGTATAGATGGACTAATACAACAAGTCCCACACACAGCTAGAAGCCCAATATTTTTTCAGAGGTAGATGCAGAAAAAAATATATTCAGTTTGCAACCTGATGGAGGTCTGTATAGATGGATTAATAGAACAAGTCCCACATACAGCTAGAAGCCCAATATTTTTTCAGAGGTAGATGCAGAAAAAAATATATTCAGTTTGCAACCTGATGGAGGTCAGTATAGATGGACTAATACAACAAGTCCCACACACAGCTAGAAGCCCAATATTTTTTCAGAGGTAGATGCAGAAAAAAATATATTCAGTTTGCAACCTGATGGAGGTCAGTATAGATGGACTAATACAACAAGTCCCACACACAGCTAGAAGCCCAATATTTTTTCAGAGGTAGATGCAGAAAAAAATATATTCAGTTTGCAACCTGATGGAGGTCTGTATAGATGGATTAATAGAACAAGTCACACACACAGCTAGAAGCCCAATATTTTTTCAGAGGTAGATGCAGAAAAAAATATATTCAGTTTGGAACCTGATGGAGGTCTGTATAGATCGATTAATAGAACAAGTCCCACACACAGCTAGAAGCCCAATATTTTTTCAGAGGTAGATGCAGAAAAAAATATATTCAGTTTGCAACCTGATGGAGGTCTGTATAGATGGATTAATAGAACAAGTCCCACACACAGCTAGAAGCCCAATATTTTTTCAGAGGTAGATGCAGAAAAAAATATATTCAGTTTGCAACCTGATGGAGGTCTGTATAGATGGATTAATAGAACAAGTCCCACACACAGCTAGAAGCCCAATATTTTTTCAGAGGTAGATGCAGAAAAAAATATATTCAGTTTGCAACCTGATGGAGGTCTGTATAGATGGTTTAATAGAACAAGTCCGACACACAGCTAGAAGCCCAATATTTTTTCAGAGCTAGATGCAGAAAAAAATTATATTCAATTTGCAACCTGATGGAGGTCAGTATAGATGGACTTATAGAATGATGCTATGCCCAAAAGATTTTACTTCACTAGGTGCAGTAAAAAAATTGGTATTCTATACACAGGTGGTGTATCTTGCAACACAGATAGGCTACTCCACTGACTAACACACTCTGCAATAGGCCAAAAAGGATTAGCTTTGCTAGATTCAGCCAAATGCTGTGAAAAAAACTTGCACAGCACTGGCACAGACCTGCCTGGCAAAAACTGATAGGAACTGATGTAACCTAGTCCTGAAAAGGACTCCAATTACAATTAGTCTTTACTCCCACAATCTATTTAAGAGCACAGACCTGCCTGATAAAAGTCGTAGGAAATGCTGTAACCTAGTCCTTAAAAGGACTGCAATCACAACTATTCCCTACTCCCAAGCTATCTGTAGATTTGTGCGAAAATTGGCTTGAAATTAACAAGGTATAGCGCACACAGCAACAGCGGTGCCATCTAACACGCAGCTGCAGCAGTGAGAAAATGGTGGCGATGGGGAAAATGGCTTGGTCTTATAGGGCAAGGACATGTGACATACACTCCCAATGACACATGCCCTTGCTTGTGTGAAAAAAAGCACTTCGCTCCGTGTGTGCGCTGCTGATAGGCTGACAGATTGCACCTCCCCACTGCAAATGCGGGAAAGAGAAAAAAAAATGGAGATCTTCATTGTTCCTGCAGAGATCCATCCCCTGCCCCTCCCCCCACCCCGCTGTACACTCAAACTGCGTATTAACATTAATTTTCATCATTACTGAGAAAAAATTCAGTTATGATTTTGGTGCACGAACAGTTATCGAACATAACCTCGAACAGCCGATTTTTTCTCAAATTGTTCGTGTTCGCCGAACGGCTCAAACACCGCCCAAAACAGCTCGAATTTGAGATTGGCGAACAGTTCGAGTAGAACAACGCTCATCTCTAGTAGGGACAACTGAACGTTGCGCTGGGACAAGGATGTGGACGTGGTTGCTGATGGTGTTGGCTGCAAATGTGCAACTACAGGTGCAGGGAGGGAGGCATCTTTACCTGCGCCATGGACAAGGGACTGGCATGCAGGCACAACAGAGGAACAGGCAGTGGTGTCACCCACAGACACTGGACTCTGACATTGGGTGCTTTGCTGTCATGTGCCTGAGCATGCTGGTGGTGGTCAGGCTGGTAGTTTTTCTGCCCCTGCTGATGCTGGAATGGCAGATGTTGCAAATGACCTTTTTGGGGTTAACTGGACAGTCTTTAAAAAAGCCAGACTTGGGAAGACCTAACAGTTCGATTGGTAACTTCCCTCATGTTTGGGGTCCGGGGAACGGTTGCCCGCCTTGTGTCTGTGGCCACCCCAATGCTTGCTCCTGCCTGTTGTGGTGCTATGACTTCCTCCCCCTCTGCGCTTCTGTCCTCGCTATGCACGTCACCTTGCCAGGTTGGGTCAGTGACTTTATCATCTACCACCTCATCTTCCATGAGCCTCCTCCTGACTTTCTGGCAATTGGTTCTTATCATCATCATCCACTTCTTGCGACAGTAATTGCACTTTCCCACCATCGCCTTTGTGTGACTGTGGCTGCTCAAATATATGGGCATCGCTACATGCGATCTCCTCATGCCCCACTTCATGTGAGCTGGGTAAGAGGGCTGAATTTAGAAATGGAAAAGTGAACAGCTCTTCAGAGTGTCCAAGTATGGGATCATTTGTCTCCAGGTACTCGGCATGGAAGGAGGATCAGGGTGAGGAATATGTGGTTCAGACTCACGGCTACTGAGGCTGGACCTTGTGGAAGACAGGGTGGTGGTGGTGGCAAACTGACTGGAAGCATTATCTGCTATTCAACCAACAACCTTTTCTCACTGCTCTGGCTTCAATAGTGGTGTTCAACGGCCTCCTACAAAGTAGAACAGGAAGATAGGGCTACACGTTGTGGGTGCTTGATATGATTCCTCAGCAGGCACAATTTCAGCTTGCCCACGGCCTCGGCCTCTGCGTGCACCATCACCATCACGTCCACTTCCCCATCTCTTGACACGTGGCTTGTCCATTTTAAATGGAGTATAATATTTGTCACGTTCCCAAAAATGTTAGTATTATTACCACAGTAATATAGGATCACATCTGATGACCATGGTATGAAGCAGTGGCCTAATAGTATGGTATTGGTCAGCGGCCAAGTGTGAATAGGTTTGAATAACACACAACTGACAGACTTTAAATGGAGTATAATATTTGTCACGTTCCCAAAAATGTCTTTAATATTACCGCAGTAATATCGGATCACGTTTGATGACCACGGTGTTACGCAGTGGCCTAATAGTATGGTATTGGTCAGCGACCAAGTGTTAATAGATTTGAAAAACACACAACTGACAGACTTTAAATGGAGTATAATATTTGTCACGTTCCCAAAAATATCAGGATTATTACTGCAGTAACATAGGATCACGTCTGATGACCAAGGTTTTAGGCAATGGCCTAATAGTATAGTATTGGCTAGTGACCAAGTGTGAATAGGTTTGAACATCAAACAACTGGCAGACTTTAAATGGAGTTTATTTGTCACGTTCCCAAAAATGTCTGTATTATTACCACAGTAATATCAGATCAAGTCTGATGACCACGGTTTTAGGCAGTGGCCTAAAAGTATGGTATTGGTCAGCAACCAAGTGTGAATAGGTTTTAACCCCTTTACAGCCCGTGCCGTATTTGTACGCAACAGGCTGTAAACCCCGGTTCAGTGAGGGCTCCGGCGCTGAGCCCGCATTGAACCGGGCACATGTCAGCTGATTCTTACAGCTGACATGTGCCCACAACAGCCGCAGGTGGAATCGCGATCCACCCGCGGCTGTTAACATGTTAAATGCCGCTGTCAATCTCTGACAGCAGCATTTAACATCGCAGCGCCGGAAGCGTGTCACTTGCCCCGCCCATCGGTGACCCCGTCACGTAATCGTGGGTCACCGATGCATGGGCATGACAACCCTTTGTCTGCAGCAGACTCCAGTGGTTGTCATGAGCTGATTGCTATGAGCGCCACCTAGTGGTCGGCGCTCATAGCACAGGACCATTTCTGCTACATAGAGGTGATCTACTGATCACCTCTATGTAGCAGAGGCGATCAGACAAGTGCTGCTTCTAGTCTCCTATGGAGACTATAGAAGCAAGCAAAAAGTGAAAAAAAATGTTTTTAAAAATATTAAAAAAATAAAAAAAATATAAAAGTTTAAATCACGCCCCTTTCGACCCATTCAAAATAAAATAATAAAAAAAACAACACATACACATATTTGCTATCGCCGCATTCAGAATCGCCCGATCTATCAAAATAAGAAAAGAATGAATCCGATTGGTAAACGGCGTAATGAGAAAAAAATTCTAAACCCCAGAATTACGTTTTTTGGTCGCTGCAACATTGCAATAAAATGCAATAACTGTCGATAAAAACATTGGATCTACCCCAAAATGGTATCAATAAAAACTTCAGCTCGGCGCGTAAAAAATAAGCCCATGCCCAGCCTCAGATCCCGAAAAATGTACATGCTACGGGTTTTAGAGAATGGCGCCATTTTTTTTTTTTAGCAAACTTTGGAATTTTTTTTCACCACTTAAATAAAAAAGAACCTATACATGTATGGTGTCTACGAACTCGTAATGACCTGGATAATAATATTGGCAGGTCAGTTTTAGCATTCAGTGAACGTGGTAAAATAAAATTTTAAAAAACATCTGTGGTATTGCACTTCTTTTGCAATTTCACCGCACTTAGAATTTTTTTTCCCATTTTCCCGTACATGATATGGTAAAACTAGTAATGGCATTGAAAAGTACAACATGTCCCACAAAAAATAAGCCCTCACACGGCCATATTGACCAAAAAATAAAAACGCTATGGCTCTGGGAATAGTGTTGAGCCACCCCCGTAGTGTTCGGGTTCGGTTCGGTTCGTCGAACACCGGGATGTTCGAGGAACTGTTCGTTGAACTGTTCATCGAACACCTTAGAACACCGTCGAACACCGTTAAAACCAATGGCAGGCAAACAAAAACACATAGAAACACATAGAAAACACCTGCAAAGGTGTCCAAAAGCTGACAAACTGCTCAGAAGACACTCTCTTTAAAAAAGCCGGCCGGCAAATTCAGCAGCGGCATACACCGGTACCCGACAATTTAGACAAGAAGGAATAGAGCATCACACATAGATTAGATAGATAGAAACATGTCAGTCACACATATAAGAAGCACAGTGACAGTGTTGGTTACTGCACTTGTCATTTAGTGTAAAGGATTTATTAAAAAAAATATTAGTGTTTTCATGCACCGTCTCTTTAAAAAAGCCGGCCGGCAATTCAGCATCTGTACCCGACAATTTAGAACAGAAAGAATAGAGCTTCACACATAGATTAGATAGATAGAAACATGTCAGTCACATATATAATAAGTACAGTGATAGTGTTGCTTACTGTACTTGTCATTTAGTGTAAAGGATTTATTTAAAAAAATAATAGTGTTTTCATGCACTGTCTCTTTAAAAAAGCCGGCCGGCAATTCAGCAGCGGTACCCGACAATTTAGAACAGAAAGATAGAGCATCACACATAGATTAGATAGATAGAAACATGTCAGTCACATATATATGAAGTACAGTGATAGTGTTGGTTACTGTACTTGTCATTTAGTATTAAAATAAAGGATTTATTATTTAAAAAATTGGCGTGGGGTTCCCCTTAATTTTAGGCTCTAGCGGAGGTTAAGCAGACGGCTGGGGCAGATGTTTGAAGCCTGGGAAGGGGGTAATACCCACGGAGCTTCCCAGGCTACTAATATCAGCCCCCAGCTGAATACATAGCCTTTACTAGCTATTAAAATGGGGGACCCCCCCAAAAAAATGACGTGGGGTCCCCCCTAATTTAATAGCTAGCAAAGGCTAGGCAGACAGCTGGGGGTTGATATTAATAGCCCAGGAAGGGAGCCATGAATATTGGCCCCCTCCCAGGCTAGAAACACCAGCCGTCAGCCGCCCCAGAAATGGCGCATTCATAGGATGCGCCAATTCTGGCACTTAGCCTCGCTCTTCCACGCTGCCCTGGTGCGGTGGCAGGGGGTAATAGGGTTGGGGTTGATGTCAGCTTATAATGCCAGCTGACATCAAGCCCAGGTTAGTAATGGAGAGGCGTCTATAAGACACCCCCATTACTAACCCCATAGTCAAAGTTAAAAAAAACACAAACACCCAGAATAAAGTCCTTTAATTGAAATAAAGACACAATCCTTTATTGTTCTAAATTAAACCATACTTACCATCACGCCCATTCCAGCTGAAGCCAACGATCTCCTGCAATAAAAGAAAAATAATAAAGCAACCTCATCCTTACCTTTCCATGGTTCCCACGACAGCTTCAGCTCTGCTACATCGAGATGACAGGCTGGACCGCAGCAGAACGCTGCCATCCAGCCTGTCATCCCGCAGACACTGAGAAGCGCAGGCTTGCTTGCGCTGCTCAGCGTCTCTCTGTGACGACATCCAGATGAGCCGAGTTCATGTCCAATGAACTCGGCTCACCTCATGCACGTCACTGACAGCGTGGGAAAATTCTCACGCTGAAGCGCTGATTGCAGGAGAATTTTCCCACGCTGTCAGTGACGTGCAGGAGGTGAGCTGAGTTCATTGGACATGAGCTCACCTCATGCACATCACTGACAGCGTGGGAGAATTCTCCTGCACTCAGCACTTCAGCGTGAGAATTTTCCCACGCTGTCAGTGACGTGCATGAGGTGAGCCGAGTTCATTGGACATGACCTCGGCTCATCTGGATGCCGTCACAGCGAGACAGTGAGGAGCGCAAGCATGCCTGCGCTTCTCAGTGTCTGCGGGATGACAGACTGGATGGCAGCGTTCTGCTGCGGTCCAGCCAGTCATCTCGATGTAGCAGAGCTGAAGCTGTCGTGGGAACCATGGAAAGGTAAGGATGAGGTTGGTTTATTATTTTTCTTTTATTGCAGGAGATCGTTGGCTTCAGCTGGAATGGTTGTGATGGTAAGTATGTTTTAATTTAGAACAATAAAGAATTGTGTCTTTATTTCAATTAAAGGACTTTATTCTGGGTGTTGTGTTTTTTTTAAATACTTTACTAGAAATTCATGGCGGTCATGTCTAATACTGGCGTGACCCCATGAATTTTGGGCTTGGGGCCAGCTGATAATACCAAGCTGGCCCTAACCCCTTTATTACCCAGTGAGCCACCGCACCAGGGCCCTGGATGAGTTGGGTACAGCGCCAGAAGATGGCGCTTCTATGAACGCGCCATTTTCCGGGGTGGCTGCGGACTGCAATTTGTAGCGGGGGGGGCCCAGAAAGTTTGGGCCTCCCTGCGCTGCAGATTCCAGCCCCCAGCTGCCTAGTTGTACCTGGCTGGACACAAAAATAGGGCGAAGCCCCACGTACTTTTTTTTTAATTGTTTCATGAAATTCATGAAATAATTAAGAAAAAAAGGCCTTCCCTATATTGTTGTGTCCGGCCAGGTACAAATAGGCAGCTGGTGGTTGGGGGCAGCCCGTTCCTGCCTGCTGTACCTGGCTGGACACAAATATAGTGCGAAGCCCCACTTCAATTTTTTTTAATTATTTCATGAAATTCATGAAATAATTAAGAAAAAAAGGGCTTCCCTATATTGTTGTGTCCGGCCAGGTACAAATAGGCAGCTGGTGGATGGGGGCAGCCCGTTCCTGCCTGCTGTACCTGGCTGGACACAAATATAGTGCGAAGCCCCACTTCAATTTTTTTTTATTATTTCATGAAATTCATGAAATAATTTAGAAAAAAAGGGCTTCCCTATATTGTTGTGTCCGGCCAGGTACAAATAGGCAGCTGGTGGATGGGGGCAGCCCGTTCCTGCCTGCTGTACCTGGCTGGACACAAATATAGTGCGAAGCCCCACTTCAATTTTTTTAAATTATTTCAGGAAATTCATGAAATAATTAAAAAAAAATTGACGTGGGGCTTCGCACTATATTTGTGTCCAGCCAGGTACAGCAGGCAGGAACGGGCTGCCCCCAACCACCAGCTGCCTATTTGTACCTGGCCGGACACAACAATATAGGGAAGCCCTTTTTTTCTTAATTATTTCATGAAATAATTTAAAGAAAATTGACGTGGGGCTTCGCCCTGTTTTTGTGTCCAGCCAGGTACAACTAGGCAGCTGGGGGCTGGAATCCGCAGCGCAGGGAGGCCCAAGCTTTCTGGGCCACCCCCTCTGCAAATTGCAGTCCGCAGCCACCCCGGAAAATGGCGCGTTCATAGAAGCGCCATCTTCTGGCGCTGTACCCAACTCATCCAGGGCCCTGATGCGGTGGCTCACTGGGTAATAAAGGGGTTAGGGCCAGCTTGGCATTATCAGCTGGCCCTAAGCCCGAAATTCATGGGGTCACGCCAATATTAGACATGACCACCATGAATTTCTAGTAAAGTATTTAAAAAAAACACAACACCCAGAAAAAAGTCCTTTAATTGAAATAAACACACAATTCTTTATTGTTCTAAATTAAACCATACTTACCATCACGCCCATTCCAGCTGAAGCCAACGATCTCCTGAAATAAAAGAAAAATAATAAAGCAACATCATCCTTACCTTTCCATGGTTCCCATGACAGCTTCAGCTCTGCTACATCGAGATGACAGGCTGGACCGCAGCAGAACGCTGCCATCCAGCCTGTCATCCCGCAGACACTGAGAAGCGCAGGCTTGCTTGCGCTCCACAGTGTCTCTCTGTGAGGGCATCCAGATGAGCCGAGTTAATGTCCAATGAACTCGGCTCACCTCATGCACGTCACTGACAGCGTGGGAAAATTCTCCTGCACTCAGCGCTTCAGCGTGGGAGAATTCTCACACTGAAGCGCTGAGTGCAGGAGAATTCTCCCACGCTGTCAGTGACGTGCAGGAGGTGAGCTGAGTTCATTGGACATGAGCTCACCTTATGCACGTCACTGACAGCGTGGGAAAATTCTCCTGCACTCAGCGCTTCAGCGTGGGAGAATTCTCACGCTGAAGCGCTGAGTGCAGGAGAATTCTCCCACGCTGTCAGTGACGTGCAGGAGGTGAGCTGAGTTCATTGGACATGAGCTCACCTTATGCACGTCACTGACAGCGTGGGAGAATTCTCCTGCACTCACCGCTTCAGCGTGAGAATTTTCCCACGCTGTCAGTGACGTGCATGAGGTGAGCCGAGTTCATTGGACATGAACTCGGCTCATCTGGATGTCGTCACAGAGAGACGCTGAGCAGCGCAAGCAAGCCAGCGCTTCTCAGTGTCTGCGGGATGAGAGGCTGGATGGCAGCGTTCTGCTGCGGTCCAGCCTGTCATCTCGATGTAACAGAGCTGAAGCTGTCGTGGGAACCATGGAAAGGTAAGGATGAGGTTGATTTATTATTTTTCTTTTATTGCAGGAGATCGTTGGCTTCAGCTGGAATGGGCGTGACGGTAAGTATGGTTTAATTTAGAACAATAAAGGATTGTGTCTTTATTTCAATTAAAGGACTTTATTCTGGGTGTTTGTGTTTTTTTTAACTTTGACTATGGGGTTAGTAATGGGGGTGTCTTATAGACGCCTCTCCATTACTAACCTGGGCTTGATGTCAGCTGGCATTATAAGCTGACATCAACCCCAACCCTATTACCCCCTGCCACCGCACCAGGGCAGCGTGGAAGAGCGAGGCTAAGTGCCAGAATTGGCGCATCCTATGAATGCGCCATTTCTGGGGCGGCTGACGGCTGGTGTTTCTAGCCTGGGAGGGGGCCAATATTCATGGCTCCCTTCCTGGGCTATTAATATCAGCCCCCAGCTGTCTGCCTAGCCTTTGCTAGCTATTAAATTAGGGGGGACCCCACGTCATTTTTTTTGGGGGGTCCCCCATTTTAATAGCTAGTAAAGGCTATGTATTCAGCTGGGGGCTGATATTAGTAGCCTGGGAAGCTCCGTGGGTATTACCCCCTTCCCAGGCTTCAAACATCTGCCCCAGCCGTCTGCTTAACCTCCGCTAGAGCCTAAAATTAAGGGGAACCCCACGCCAATTTTTTTAATAATAAATCCTTTATTTTAATACTAAATGACAAGTACAGTAACCAACACTATCACTGTACTTCATATATATGTGACTGACATGTTTCTATCTATCTAATCTATGTGTGAAGCTCTATTCTGTCTGTTATAAATTGTCGGGTACCGCTGCTGAATTGCCGGCCGGCTTTCTTAAAGAGACGGTGCATGAAAACACTATTATTTTTTTTGATAAATCCTTTACGCTAAATGACAAGTACAGTAAGCAGCACTTTCACTGTACTTCGTATATATGTGGCTGACATGTTTATATCTATCTAATCTATGTGTGAAGCTCTATTCTTTCGGTTCTAAATTGTCGGGTACAGGTGTATGCCGCTGCTGAATTGCCGGCTTTTCATGTTTCACTGTGAGCACTGTTCCCATCGATTTGGGCAATCACTGTAATGCCACAACCACCATGGCTGTGGCATTACAGTGAGTGGCAGACAATCCCTGCATGATTGGTGCTCTAAATAGCGCCAGACATGCAGGACACGCTTTTGGTGCACGAACAGTTATCGAACATAACCTCGAACAGCCGAATTTTTTGCAAATCGTTCGGGTTCGTCGAACAACTCGAACACCGCCCAAAACAGCTCGAATTTGAGATTGGCGAACAGTTCTAGTCGAACACCGCTCATCTCTATCTGGGAACAAGGGGAGCAAAAAACGAAAATGCAAAAACGCAAAATCCCAGGGTTGCGAAGGGGTTAACAACACACAACTGACAGACTTTAAATGGAGCATAATATTTGTCACGTTCCCAAAAATGTCAGGAGTATTACCTCTGTAATATAGGATCACGTCTGATGACCAAGGTTTTAGGCAGTCGCCTAATAGTATGGTATTGGTCAGCGACCAAGTGTGAATAGGTTTGGACAACACAGAACTGGCAGACTTTAAATGAAGTATAATACTTGTCACGTTCCCAAAAATGTCAGGATTATTACCTCAGTAATATACGATCACTTCTGATGACCAAGGTTTTAGGCAGTGGGCCAATAGTATGGTATTGGTCAGCAACCAAGTGTGAATAGGTTTGAACAGCACACAACTGGCAGACTTTAAATGGAGAATATTTGTCACGTTCCCAAAAATGTCAGGATTATTAACGCAGTAATATAGGAACACATCTGTTGACCACGGTTTTAGGCAGTGGCCTAATAGTATGGTATTGGTCAGCAACCAAGTGTGAATAGGTTTGAACAACACACAACTGACAGACTTTAAATGGAGTATAATATTTGTCACGTTCACAAAAATATCAGGATTATTACCGCAGTAATATCGGATCACCTGAGATGATGGACAAGTGTTTCCACAATACAGCAATGCTATTAAAATCAAACAAATCTAGCTGTATGCTGTTAGCAAGCAAATAAGCAGTAAAAATTGTGTATTATATTGCTTTTTACCAAAATTATCAGGATTAAGAGCAAAAAGAATATTAGCCCTGATATCTAGGGCTATGGATATTAGTAAGAGCAGCATACAGAACATACAATGGACCCTATTCTGTTGTATACACTCTCCACAAACTATGCCTGCCTAACTCCTGCTATCACCTAAATTGATATGCATCAGAATTAGTCCTTAGAAGAATTATATACTTAACAAAAAAGTGTGAAACAACTGAAAAATATGTCTTATATTATAGGTTCTTCAAAATAGCCACCTTTTGCTTTGATGACTGTTTTGCACACTCTTGGCATTCTCTTGATGAGCATCAAGAGGTAGTCACCGGAAATGGTCTTCCAACAATCTTAAAGGAGTTCCCAGAGATGCTTAGCACTTGTTGGCCCTTTTGCCTTCACTCTGTGGTCCAGCTTACCCCAAACCATGTCGATTGGGTTCAGGTCTGTTGACTGTGGAGGCCAGGTCATCTGGCGTAGCACCCCATCACTCTCCTTCTTGGTCAAATAGCCCTTACACAGCCTGGAGGTGTGTTTGAGGTGATTGTCCTGTTGAAAAATAAATGATGGTCCAACTAAACGCAAACCGGATGGAATAGCATGCCGCTGCAAGATGCTGTGGTAGCCATGCTGGTTCAGTATGCCTTCAATTTTGAATAAATACCCAACAGTGTCACCAGCAAAGCACCCCCACACCATCACACCTCCTCCTCCATGCTTCATGGTGGGAACGAGGCATGTAGAGTCCATCCTTTCACCTTTTCTGTGTCGCACAAAGACAGGGTGGTTGGAGCCAAAGATCTCAAATTTGGACTCATCAGACCAAAGCACAGATTTCCACTGGTCTAATGTCCATTCCTTGTGTTCTTTAGCCCAAACAAGTCTCTTCTACTTGTTGCCTGTCCTTAGCAGTGGTTTCCTAGCAGCTATTTTACCATGAAGGCCTGCTGCACAAAGTCTCCTCTTAACAGTTTTTGAAGAGATGTGTCTGCTGCTAGAACTCTGTGTGGCATTGACCTGGTCTCTAATTTGAGCTGCTGTTAACCTGCGATTTCTGAGGCTGGTGACTCGGAATAACTGATCCTCAGAAGCAGAGGTGACTCTTGGTCTTCCTTTCCTGGAGCGGTCCTCATGTGAGCCAGTTTCTTTGAAGCGCTTGATGGTTTTTGCAACTGCACTTGGGGACACTTTCAATGTTTTCCCAATTTTTCAGACTGACTGACCTTCATTTCTTAACATAATGATGGGCACTCGTTTTTCTTTACTTAGCTGCTTTTTTCTTGCCATAATACAAATTTTAACAGTCTTTTCAGTAGGACTATCAGCTGTGTATCCACCAGACTTCTGCACAACACAACTGATGGTCACAACCCCATTTATAAGAAAAGAAATCCCACTTATTAATCCTGACAGGGCACACCTGTGAAGTGAAAACCATTTCCGGTGACTACCACTTGAAGCTCATCAAGAGAATGCCAAGAGTGTGCAAAGCAGTCATCAAAGGAAAGGGTGGCTACTTTGAAGAACCTAGAATATAAGACATATTTTCAGTTGTTTCACACTTTTTTGTTAACTATATAATTCCACATGTATTAATTCATAGTTTTGATGCTTTCTGTGTGAATGTACAATTTTCATAGTCATGAAAATAGAGAAAAATCTTTAAATGAGAAGGTATGTCCAAACTTTTGGTCTGTACTGTATATTGCTGTGTAATACCTGACTAAATCAACAGCCAATTCTATTCCTCACTTAGCTGCAGCTCTCCCTACTCTGCCTGTCTGAAGGGTAGACTGTGATAAGCATAGGGTCACCGGGTCTTATATAGACCCGATGACACTGTGCGGCCAGCCAATCGCTATAATGCCACAACAGACAAGCTGTGCCATTACAGTGACTGGCAGGCAATCCCCGCATGTTAATTCATTGTCAAAATAGCGACAAATATGCGGGGCGGGAACTCGAGCTCCCGCCCGAGCATTCAGGAAATACTTGACTTGAGAATACTTGAGAATTTTCAAAGCGGAGTGCAGTTTTAAATGGAAATTCACTAGATTGATTTAATCAGATGTTTTTGATAGAAAGCCCAAGCTTATCATCAGGGTGCATGTAGGAATTGGTTGACAGTGTTTATCAGCACCCTTTTGCTCTAACCAGATTTGTTGTCAGTTTGGAATGCACCTCAGTCTAGATTTCATGAATGTCCTGAGAGACACTGAGCAGGAAGCTGCCTTTTTAATTCAATTTGCAGAATAACATGAAGTACACTGTTACAAAGAGAGATTTCTCAGAAAACTCAAAAACTGAATTGTTTGCAAATTTGGCCCAAAGAAGAAAATCTTAATGGAAATTAAAGAAAATCTTTAGATATTGCTCTATAGTCTTATTCTCTTTGTGTGCCCATTTGTTACAGAATGATAGCCAAAGGAGAAATTTAACAAATTTTTGAGAGTAGCTTTCATAACATAGAAACAAATTGGACATGACAGTGAGAAACAGTACGAGCTGGAAGACAATGGAACCAGAAAATGTGTTTGAAGAACACTTAGGCCAGCTGTGGGGCAGAGGAAAGTCCAGGTGATGGAACAAAATGAGACATTTTGAAAAAACAGTCCACCACAATGCAGATGCTTGTGAACCCTTAAACCTTAAGAAGATGCAAAGTCCATGGAAATTTCAGCCCAAGGTGTTTGTGAAATGGTACAGGCTGTAAAGGACCAAGAGGTGTTTCCATTCATGTCACCAATAGAAACAAGGGATGAGATTTACACCTGTGTTTCCAGAGAGAAGGGAAGAATGGATTCAAGTTAAGACCTTCTAGTGCTCTAGAAGCTAGATAACGTCTATTTGGTGGATAATTAGCTGAAGTAGAACTAAAAGCAAGAATACATTCAGGGTCAATTACATGAGAAGGTGCATCTGCACATGGATCAAAGGACCTGCAATTTTTTCTTGCTGGATGGTAGATGAGGATGAAGTCAAAGATCAAGATTCAAGACAAATTACCATTGAGGAGGGATTCAACCTTTAGGCTAACTGAAAATATTTCACATTTTAAGGTTTGTGGCTAAAAGTTCTCAATTACCAATGGACTAATTCCATTCTGCTAGAGAGAATGTCCTGTAATAGAAACCACAGGGTTAATTTCTATAAAAAAAAATGTTCCTGCACTAATAATATAGATATTCACTTCAAGGAAGTATGGCCTTTCAACATCTGGGCAGTATAGAATCAAAGCAGTGGAAAAACAAAGCATAAGCTGCTTGAAGACTTGAATAGCAGGATCCAACCAGTTCCAAGAATTAGCACTCTTCTGAGTAATAGAAGCTACCATTTAAAAATAATTTGTAGTGAACTGCCAGTAATAGTTTCCAAAGGCGAGGAACCTTTGAATGCCTTTAATCCAAGCTTGTTATGGCCCATCCAAAATAGCAGAATTTTTTTTCTGGGTCCATGCACAGACCTCCAAATAAGATGATGTAACTGAGAAAAAGCAACTCATAATGCTCAAAGAGACATTTTCTAGCTTGGTTTAAAGGTGATTTGGCATAGTCTCTTCAAAACAGAACATACATGAAGTCCATATGAATCCAGGTCTTTCAAGAAAACTAAGATTTTATCCAGGAAGACTAAGACATACTGTGTTGGTAAAGGACATCATGGAAGATTTAATTAGCAAAAAGCTGGAACACAGCAAATGTGTTGCATAACAAGATATTCAGAGTGAACGTTACAAGTTTACAGGTTGTAGGAAAGCAGGAAGTAAGGTCCTGGATGGTAGATATGTGTCAGTAATGTAAGATGTACAAGTATCATAAGGTTGCTGAGAGGGTTTAATGTGACTGGATTTTGGGTCTGGGTGTTTTGAGTAACCGAAAGAACCTGGCTGGGAAAAGCCGATCCTATGATCCAGCCCGGGGTTTACATGCCTCTTAGCAGCAAAACCTCAGCAGTGTGCAATGTGTTGAGACTGGAGAAAGGCAGAGCTGCTGGTTAGTCTGCTCTGCATAATGAGGTGTGCTGGAGCCAAACAGAGCATAGCAACAATTTCAGCAGCAGCAACAGCTTCAGCAACAACAGCAACAGCAGCAGATGTCTCTGTTGGCAGAAACTATCCAGGCCAGGTTGATGGCACCTTCCACCAGCCTTAGTGATAGTATCCATGTGAGGGGAACAGTACGGGAGACCTTGCAAAAAATGACTCTGGAGGATGACGTTGAGGCTTTCCTGACTGTCTTTGAGATGGTGGCAAGCAGGGAGAAACTTCCCCCAGAGAAATAGGCAAAGGTCCTAGCTCAGCACCTTCCAGGGAAACTGCAGAAAGCATGCTACAACCTTGCTCTGCAGGATACCAAGGAGTATGGTTGTAGGTGGAAATTATGGCATGTTTTGGTGTCACCTTGACAGCCAGGGCCCGAGTGCACCTCTGCCACTATTAAAGGGACAAGCTTTGCAGGTCCAAGATTTTTGACCTGTTACACTTGGTGCAAAAATGTCTGCAACTTGTTGCCTGCTCTCTGGCACAGATGGCAAAAAGAGTGGTAGCTGACCAATTTATCCATTTATCTGATTTATTGATTTATACTACTTATCTCCATGCACAGCTGGGTTGCTGTTATGATTGTGCTCACACACGATCAACAGAGGAGGGTAATAGCTACCAAAGAGAGAAGCCGCACCTGTACCTGTACCCAATTGGTCAATGTACAGACTAGAAAAGGCCCTAGTGGCACAACTAAATACACCTCCTCTGACCTGGCTCCCTAAAAGGCCATCGAGGGGTTTCTTGCATCTCCTGAGGAACCAGAGGGGAGGCCATAACACAAATCCAACAAAGGTAGAGGAAAGCGTGCAGGGAGACATGAGAACCCAGGGTGAGAAATTAAATCACATTCACAAAAGATAGACAGGGATAAATAAGGAGAACCAATAAACAAATAGAATAAGTGAACCCTCCCACACTCCCAAAAGTGAAGAAGAAGGGAAAAGTGCTGTGGAAGAAAACTCACAGATTTGCAGCAATAAAAACAACTGGGGCTTACTGGACAAATTAAACCCCTAGCTGAGGAGCTGGAACTCTAAACACCAATCTATATGGAAGTATAGCCAGCAAGTGAGGTAAGTGAAAGGTGAACATATAAAGCACATCCTAAAATGTGATAGAGCAAAGCCAAAAGGGAAAATGGAAAACAAATGGAGAGAAGCCAATCAAGAATTAAAACAAAGACAAAAGAAACATCAGCATTTAGAGACAAAAAGGACTGTAGCTCAGCAGAGAGTGGAAACTGACAACACAGTAAAAGGTTACCAGATCGAATCCCAAAAAAGAGCCATGACAGTTGCCCAGTGAGATTCCCAGAATGCAGATGACCTCCTGAGCCTCATGGAAAGATACCTGGCTGTGAAGAATTCCCTGAGCAATCAAATAAGCCTGAGGTCACCTTTCTGCTATACCTGAAAGAGGGGGTCCAAGTCCACATCTGGGGGAAGCACAAAGACCCAGGAAGGGTCAGAACCAGTTTCAAGTGGTACATTTCCTACCACTGTCTTTTGATTGTGTAAGACCCTGGGTCATATAACAGCCCATTGTCCTGTGGTCCAAGAAACTGTGGACTGCCCCGTAGGCCAATGCTTCTCATTTTTTGCACATTCCAAGTGAAGTACCATAGCTCACCCTGGTGAGGGACCACAGCTGTGCCGATGTGCCAGGTGATGATGAACTGTGATACTGTGACCGGAATCCTGGACTCAGAAAGTTTGGTTACCCTATAAACTGCCACACTTCCACATCTGTTAGTCCCTGGGAAAAGGTTGTGGGTGGAGGGCATCCATGGAGACACCAAGAACTATCCCATGGCCCAGCTGGACATACTCACAGACTGTGGTTCCATGTCCCAGCAAGTTGGAATTGTCTAGGACTTATTGCATGCTATTTTTATTGGATGATAGTTTCCTTTGTTCTGGGACCTATGGGCTAAAGCTGTAGCACCTAGTAGTTGGGTGTGCTGCCAGGAGTCGGCAATGGTAACAATGTCACATGATGTGACTGGTGAATTTCCTTTCTCTGTACTAGCTAGAAAGGAGGACGAGGAAGCATCCCCTGCAGCCAATATCCCTGACCTGGAGGAGTCCCTGGACAACTTTGAGACTGGCCAAAGCAGGGACTTAGCAATGAAAAATACACTGGAAAATGTAATGGTGTTTTCCGCATCTGGCCGAGCATTATGATCTGTTGTGTTGAGGGACCAAAGGGATGGGCCAAGTAAAAGAGCACCTCCTCAAGGCACAAGAGGCACCATCTAGGGGTTATAATCAGTCGGCTTGAGTGAAACATTTTAAACCTGTGGATCGGGTACTTGTGTTAGTGCCCACAAGAGAGAACAAGGTCAGTACCAAGTGGCAGCGACCCTATAAGGTGGTGGAAATGTTGGGAGAGATAAATTATAAAATACACCAACCAGGGAACGGGAAGCCCTCTCCGATATATCATGGCCACCTACTAAAACTCTGGAAAAATAGGGACCTGCTCAAAACCCCTTGCGTGTTGGTCCAGTCAGAAGCCAACATTGCGGTTGTCAAAGTGTGCTGTCTTCCCAAAAACAGTATGAATAGAAATTGGTACACCAGAATAGAGACAGGTTCTCAAAATTACCAGGCATCAGGCAATACTGAGCCAAGGGTTTGAATACTTATGACCATGTGATATTTCAGTTTTTACTTTTTAATAAATTTCTAAATGTCTGTTTTTTTTCAGTCAAGATGGGGAGCAGAGTGTACTTTAATGAGAAAAAAATGAACTTTTTAGTTTTTCCAAATGGCTGCAATGAAGCAAAGAGTCAAAAATTTAAAGAGGTCTGAATACTTTCCGTACCCACTGTACGATGTTTTGATCGCCCATTATTGTATTTTACTGCAATGTTGCGGCGACCAAAAAAAGTTCTGGCGTTTAGATTTTTTTCTCATTACACCATTTTATTGGATTAATTCTTTTTATATATTGATAGATCGGGCAATTTTGAATGCGACAATACCAAATATGTACATATTTGAATTTTTTTGTTTTATTTTGAATGGGGCAAAAGGGGGGTGATTTAAACTTTTATATTTTTTTTACTTTTTTTTATATTTTTAAAAACTTTTTTTTACTTTTTACTGGCTTCAATAGTCTCCATGGGAGATTAGAAGCTGCGATCGTGAGATCACCTGTGTATCAGAAATGCTTACTTGCTATGGACGCCGACCACTGGGCGGCACTCATTGCATCCCGGCAATGACAAAGACAGGCGTCTCCTGCAGACCCCAGGTTGTCATGACAACTTATCGGTGACCCGCGGTCATGTGACACATGCACCGATGGGCAGGACTAATAACGTCCTTCCGCCTTGGCCAATTTAAATGCCACTGTCAGAGATATACAGCGCTATTTAACATGTTAAAAGCCTCGGGTTGATCGCGATTCCACATGCGGCTGTTAAGGGCACATGACAGCTGAAAAGATCAGCTGTCATGGCCCCGGAAAGGTGTGGGCTCATCGCCGGAGCCTGCGCCAAAGCGTGAGTGGGAGGTGGAGGGGAGAGGATGGAATTCATTTGTGCCACATTTTGTACATTTTTATTGATGAGTAAGGCAAAACTTTGGAAAAACATAAGCGAGCGATAATGAATTGGGTGCTATTACTCTATAAAATTTTGTATGAAAACTTGTGACAGGAAACAGAAATTCGGTGTGTTATTGTTTATTAAAGACTTATAGTTAAGGAAATTTACAGCCGCATATATTCTAAGCAAAAAATTAGAGATTTATAGTTGGTGTGACATCATCTTAAATCACATCATGTAAAATAAGCAGTAATGGTGCGGCAGGACTAATTGAAGCAAGTCTAAGCTTACCCGTAGAAAAGAGTATTATAAAAGATGACATAGATCCTATCATGGATTGATTACTGAGTGATTTCCTACTGATTCCATTTTAATCTGAAGATGGTAAGAAGAAATCTGATTAAGGACAGGACAAAAGCAATTAGCATCACAGCCTGCTAACAAAGATCATCTAATAGTTCAGAGACAACAGTCTGTGCTTATTTGAAATATATAAAACTACTTAAAGGGAACCTGTCTTGTAAAAAAACTGCCATTAACCTGCATGTATTGGGTTAATCTGCAGGACAATCACATTCTGAAGCACCTGGCATCGGCAATGAGAGCCCCGCTGTCGGTAGGAAATTAATTTTATTCCTCCTGGCAGCCTCAGGCTTTCAGTCATAGGGATGGGTCGTCTTCAGTCACCGCTCAGTGCACAGAGAGCAGTGTTGTAACTGTGCCCCCTGTCACTTCACTTGTCACTAGGAAATACAATAAATTTCAGATTTGTAAAATCTATTGTGTTTTCTAGCATCTCTTTTCTAATGTATTAAAAATGAAGAAAAAATAGTGTTATTGTAAGTCGAATGCAGCAACAATAGTCTGGCATTGGTGCTGGCACCTCCCCCATCCGTCTTGCCCCTTTTCAACTGAATTTCTGTATTATTCACAGACTACTACTCTCATCTTCTTCATTGTGCAGTTATGCTGCGCATTACTGTCTAATGAAAACATGTGTAATGTTTTAGGGCTCTCTCTACCTATCCTTATTGCTGAGCTGTGAGCGCTGATCATAGAATCATAGAATGTTAGAGTTGGAAGGGACCTCCAGTGTCATTGTGTCCAACCCCCTGCTCAATGCAGGACTCACTAACCCATCTCAGAGAGATGTCTGTCCAGCCTCTGTTCAAAGACTTCCTTGATGTATTCTCACTATCCTAAAATTACCGCTTCTTTCCCTGCCTAGGCTTTGATAGTAACTATGGTTGTCTCTCCTGATTGGCTATGTGATGTGAAGGACATTCAAGCCTGAGGTCATGTCAGCGCACAATCTAAATTCCCTATCAGTATGTTTTTGAAGCATGGGAAGAAAAGCAAGCAAACATGGAGAGAGCATGTAAAGTCCTTGAAGATATTTGCCTTGCATTTGAACCGAAGACCTCAGTGCCACAAGGTTACAGTGCTACCCTCACATGAATTTAATTGAAAATTATTCAAATTTGCCGGGACCTTTTAATTTCGTAAAATAAAACTCAAATTTGATAATCTCTGTTTTTGATATTGCTGATTTCTTGACATTTTTTGTTTGTTTTAAATTTCATATTGTTAAAAAAAAATTCTTCAATGACACTTGTTTTCAGAAATCTAATTGGAAATTTGTTTTATGTTTCTCTGCCTTCCTTCAAACATTTCATCAAGGTAATTAAATTGTTTTGTATTGTCGTAAAGAGTTCATACCCAGGTATAAAGTTTCCTCTATAGATATATGTATTAACTTATTGATTGCTGTGTGTCTAACTGCTGGAGCTACTACTAACAGCGATCAATAAGTTATCCCATATCCTCTAATAGGTGAAAACGTGTTAAGAAGCCTTTAATGACATGTCATTTTAAAATATCTAAGGTGAATAAATCTGGAACAAGATTTTTTTATTTCATTGTTTAGACTTGCATATTTTATGGACATTTAAAATATGTTTAAAATTATGATACTTTAAAAAAAAATATTTGTGAACAGCTGAATAGCTAAAATCAATGCCATTTAATGCATGTACACAACATATGTTATAGATATGTCATAGATGTGTCATATCATCTATACTTCTGCAACATATTTAAATGTCTGAAATAAAATAATTACAAACCTCAAAATTTATACTTTTTAAATGTACTAACAGACTTTTTATGTTTGCTTAAAACAAACAACTAAAAATGGTATGAAAGTTATTATTATTATTTATTATTATAGCGCCATTTATTCCATGGCGCTTTACATGTGATAGGGATATACATAGCAAGTTATCCCTCTTTAGTCACTTGTGATAACAGAGGCCTCTCTATGCAGACTGCTGACTTACACTAATGACTGAGATGAGTGACTCAGATGAGTAAAGTGCCATATATTACATAATGCCTTCTGCTTCCCCACTAATACATTTGATGGAGGCTAAGAATGCCAATTGTGGCCTGTGTTGGGTAATACTACTGCTTGAAAGGCTGGTGCCATTGATGGTGGTGGTGCTTCTGCAGCTGCTAATGGCTCCCACATTCTTAGTATGGTATTTTTTTTACACTACTCTTGTCCATTGTCATTGCCACTTACTCTTTTACCATACATGATCGGCAAATATCTGAAAATTTGACTTGAGTTTGTTTAGCACCAAATTTTTTCAATCATCTCTAATAGCTACTTTTTTTGCCATTTCAGTTTCCATGAGGGCCAACTCATCCTGCTATGGGTCCTTTAGGTTCTATCTATGCTTTTGACCTAAGTGAAACAGGGCGTCCGTCCCCATTGGAGTTTTTTACATATATGCACTGCAGATGCAGGAGCATCGATATGTGAATAACATATACAAGATAAAACACAAGAAGTAAGGACAGATAAGAGGGCTAGGATGGGTGAAAGAAAGTTAATTTCCATCCTCATTTCCATTGACTTTATTTGAATGCAACAGAAGAAAGTAAGTCATAATATTTTTATAGAACAATTTGATAGGCATCAATCTCCTCACTAATATGTGAGATGCCTTTATGATACCATCTTTACATAGTTACATGCATAGTTTCTAGTGATGAGCGAGCACTAAAATGCTCGAGTGCTCGAAGCTCGGGTCGAGTACATTGGAATACTCGGGTGCTCGACCGGAGCAACGAGCCCAATGTAAGTCTATGGGAAACTCGAGCTTTTTTCTGGTGGTCCCCCCCGGCGGTCGGCAGAAGGTCAAAAATTGCCCAAATCAATGGGAACAGTGCTCAATTAAACGTCAGGCAGGTAGAATATATAGGCAGACAGGCAGGCAGGGTATATAGGAGGGTGCATGAAAAACATAGCAGGGCACTTAGAACACACTAGTGCCCTCCAATTTTCATGCACCCGTCTCTTTAAAAAAGCCGGCCGGCAATTCATCAGCAGCTTACACCGGTACTCGACAATTTAGAACAGAAAGAATAGAGCATCACACATAAATTAGATAGATAGAAACATGTCAGTCACATATATAATAAGTACAGTGACAGTTTTGGTTACTGTACTTGTTATTTAGTGTTAAAATAAAGGATTTATTAAAAAAATATATAGTGTTTTTGTCTCTTTAAAAAAGCCGTCCGGCAATTCATCAGCGGCATACATCGGTACCCGACAGTTTAGAACAGAAAGAATAGAGCATCACACATAGATTAGATAGATAGAAACATGTCAGTCACATATATAATGAGTACAGTGACAGTGTTGGTTACTGTACTTGTCATTTAGTGTTAAAATAAAGGATTTATTAAAAAAAAATTGGCGTGGGGTTCCCAATAATTTTAGTCTCTAGCGGAGGTTAAGCAGACGGCTGGGGCAGATGTTTGAAGCCTGGGAAGGGGGAAATACCCACGGAGCTTCCTAAGCTACTAATATCAACCCCCAGCTGAATACCTAGCCTTTACTAGCTATTAAAATGGGGGACCCAAAAAAAAATGACGTGGGGTCCCCCCTATTTTAATAGCTAGAAAAGGCTAGGCATACAGCTGGGGGCTGATATTAATAGCCCAGGAAGGGTGGCATGAATATTGGCCCCCTCCCAGGCTAGAAACTCCAGCCGTCAGCCGTCCCAGAAAAGGCGCATCCATAGGATGTGCCAATTCTGGCACTTAGCCTCGCTCTTCCCACTGCCCTGTAGTGGTGGCCGTGGGGTAATAGGGCTGGGGTTGATGTCAGCTTATAATGCCAGCTGACATCAAGCCCAGGTTAGTAATGGAGAGGCATCTATAAGACACCCCCATTACTAACCCCATAGTGAAAGTTAAAAAAAAACACAAACACCCAGAATAAAGTCCTTTAATTGAAATAGACAAAATTCTTTAATGTTCTAAATTAAACTCTACTTACCGTCACGCCCATTCCAGCTGAAGCCAATGTCTCCTGCAATAAAAGTAAAATCTCAATGCCGTCACAGCGTGGGAGAATTCTCCTGCTCAAGCGGTGACGTCATTTGCCGGCACCGCATGCACAGGAGAATTCTCCCACGCTGTCAGTGACGTGCATGAGGTGAGCTGAGTTCATTGGACATGAACTCGGCTCATCTGGATGCCATCACAGCCAGACACTGTGGAGCTTCACTGAGGAGCTTCTCAGTGTCTGTGGCATGGGAAGCTGGATGGCAGCGTTCTGCTACCATCCAGCCTGTCATGTCAATGTAGCAGAGCTGAAGCCGTCCTAGGAACCATGGAAAGGTAAGGATGAGGTTGGTTTATTATTTTACTTTTATTGCAGGAGATAGTTGGCTTTAATTTAGAACATTAAAGAATTGTGTCTATTTCAATTAAAGGATTTTATTCTGGGTGTTTGTGTTTTTTTTTTAACTTTCACTATGGGGTTAGTAATGGGGGTGTCTTATAGATGCATCTCCATTACTAACCTGGGCTTGATGTCAGTTGGCATTATAAGCTGACATCAACCCCAGCCCTATTACCCCACGGCCACCACTACAGGGCAGTGGGAAGAGCGAAGCTAAGTGCCAGAATTGACGCATTCCTATGGATGCACCATTTCTGGGACGGCTGATGGCTGGTGTTTCTAGCCTGGGAGGGGGCCAATATTCATGCCACCCTTCCTGGGCTATTAATATCAGCCCCCAGCTGTCTGCCTAGCGTTTGCTAGATATTAAAATAGAGGGGACCCCGCATCATTTTTTTTGGGGTCCCCCATTTTAATAGCTAGTAAAGGCTAGGCATTCAGCTGGGGGCTGATATTAGTAGCCTGGGATGCTCCGTGGGTATTACCCCCTTCCCAGGCTTCAAACATCTGCCCCAGCTGTCTGCTTAACCTCTGCTAGAGACTAAAATTACGGGGACCCTCACGCCAATTTTTTTTTAATTAATCCTTTATTTTAACACTAAATGACAAGTACAGTAACCAACACTGTCACTGTACTTATTATATATGTGACTGACTTGTTTCTATCAAATCTATGTGTGATGCTCTATTCTTTCTGTTCTAAATTGTCGGGTACCGATGTATGCCGCTGATGAACTGCCGGCCAGCTTTTTTAATGAGACGGGTTCATGAAAACACTATTATTTTTTTTTTAATAAATCCTTTATTTTAACACTAAATAACAAGTACAGTAACCAACACTTTCACTGTACTTATTATATAATTGACTGACATGTTCCTATCTATCTAACTATGTGTGATGCTCTATTCTTTCTGTTCTAAATTGTCGGGTACCGGTGTATGCCGCTGATGAATTGCCAGCATTTCATGGTTCACTGTGAGCACTGTTCCCATAGATTTGGGCAATCACTGTAATGCCACAACCACATGGCTGTGACATTACAGTGAGTGGCAGACAATCCCTGCATGATTGGTGCTCTAAATAGCGCCAAACATGCAGGGAGGGGACCCGAGCTCCCGCCCGAGAATCTCGAAAGTACTCGGCGAGCTCCGAGCATCTCGAATACTGACATGCTCGGGCGAGTACTGAGCAGTGGCGAGCATGCTCGCTCATCACTAATAGTTATATAGGTTGAAAAAAAAGCCACAGGTCCATCAAGTTCAACGTTTCTCCGCCAATTATATTTTTTGGTCACTAAATTATCTGTAACTCACAATGTTATGTGTCCTGAGGAAATCGTCCAGCCCTTTTTTAAAGCTGATATAGTGTCTGTCATTCCTACCTCTTGTGGTCGGCATTCCACAGTCTGACTGTTCTGACTGTAAAGAACCCTTTCCTGTTTAGCTGCCAGAATTGCCTTTCTTCCACCTGTAATGAGTGTCCCCCTGGTCCTTAGTATGGTCTTTGGAAGGAATACGTCATGTGCCCGTCATTTGCATTGACCACACATGTATTTATAGATATAAATGAGATCTCCTCTGAGACATCTTTTTTCTAAGCTAAACAACTTTTCCAACCTCTTATCATACGAGAGGCCTCAAGCCCTTGTAATAATCAATTTTCCCATATTTGAACTGACTTTGAATATCCTTTTTAAATATGGAACCCAAAACTGGCTCCCCGCAAAGAGGGGATGTAAAATCACCAATACCAGCAGAGTCACTGAGCATCTCCACACCATCCCATTGAAGCGTTCAGCTGTACATCCCCCAAACACTGGATCACATATTCTAGATGTGGCCTTACAAGTGATTTATTGATTTATAAAGGGGTAACAATACATTGGAATCACAGGATTTTATCTTTTTTTATATACCATAAAATCTTGCTTGCTTTTGCGACTGCTGCTTGACACTGAGTACTGCTGCTGAGCTTACTTGTAACCAGAATACCCAAGACCTTCTCCTGTTCTGTAGTCCCAAGTGTACTCCCATTTAATGTAAATGCAGCAATAGGACTACTCCGTCCTAGGTGCATTACTCTACATTTATCTACATTAAACCTCATTTGCCAAGTGTTTGCACATTCAGACATCTTATCCAGATTGTTTTTTAATATTATAATGTCAAGATCAGTTTTTAATAACCTACATAGTTTTTTGTATAGTCAGCAAAAACTGACACTTTACTCTAAATTCCATCCACAAGGCCATTATAAAGAGATTAAAAAGAATCGGTCCTAGTACAGATTCCTGCAGCACTCCACTGCATCCCATTTAGAGAACATACCATTTATGACGACTCTTGGTTTCCTACCATTTATCCAATTCTTTACCCATCTGAATATAGTTCCCTCAAGTCCGTGCTTCTGTATCTACAGTATAAGGCTGTTATGTGGTACAGTATCTAATGTTTTTGCAAAGTCCAGGTAAATCTCATCAACCGCATTACTAACATCCAGATTTGCACTTATCTCCTTGCACTTAGAAACCCAACATGTTGGTTAGACATGACTTATCTTTCATGAATCCGTGCTGTTTGTCAGTTATTACATTATTCGCTGCAACATATTTCTGCAAGTCATCTCTTATAATGCCCTCAAAAAATTTTTTTCACACTACTGATGTCATACTTACCAGACGGTAGTTGCCTGTATCCAACTTCTTACCTCTCTTAAATATCTTTACGTCAGCCATCCTCCAATCCTGTGGCACCTACACTTTTAAAAGAGAGTCAAAGAGGATGAGATACAGACGTCTGTTACTGAGCTCAATTCCCTCTGGGCCGAGGGATTTGTCAATGTTTAATTTGTTCAGACGCAGGCGTACTTCTTCTTGTGTTAAACTATTTATATCAGATGATAAATTTTGATATTTGCATTGTTGAATGATCCCTGGAGCAGGCAGTTGCCTGTTTAATATCTCAGCATTTTATTTTTGCCCTCGATATTTATCTTATTATCATCTTTTAAGGGACCAATACCATCCATTTTTTTCTTTTTGGCATCAATGTATTTATAAAATTTTTGGGGATTTATTTTAATATTGCTGGTGATTTGTTTCTTTGTAGATAACTTTTCTAGCTTGATTTCGTTTTTACAATTTTTATTGAGATCTACTCCTGAAATGCTATTTCTGTATTCTCGGCCTTCAAGGATTTGAAAGCTCTCTGTTTTTGTCTCATTAAAGTTTGTGTTGTCTTATTTATTCATAATGATTTTTTTTTATTCCTGGACATTATATTACCAGAAAGTATATGTTTTCTACAGGATTCTAGTAGTATTTCCTTAAACATGCCCCATTTACTGTAGCTTAACAAGACATGATCCCAGTTTACACGATTAAAGTCTTCCTCTTATTTGTTGAAATCAGCTTTCCTAAAATTCCATGTTTTGTCATTTCCCCTTTGAAATTTTTATTGAATATAACATTGAAAATTACCATGTTATTGTTGTATTCTGCAACTAAGAACTAAGGAATAGGAGGAAAAAGCTGTCCCTGTGCTGAGACTCAGCTTAAACCCTACGCTGGGGTGGGTGCCCTATTCCTTGTGAATAGCCCCACCGACACTCCTGCACTGAACTCAAACAAAGACCTGAAGGAAGGGGAAAGGGTGTCCCTAAAAGATCTAAGGACTGGGAGCAAAAACAGGAGACCTCCTAAAAGAAAAGTTAGTTGCAGAAATGAAGATAAAAGGAAACAAAACTGGTGGAAACAGTGCTCTGTGGAAACAGTGTTGTTACCAGCCAGAGCACAAGCGTAACAACACTGATGCCCAGCAAGGAATGAGAGACATGTGCTGAGTAATAAAAAGGAGAGGAGATCACGTGACCAAGACACCCAGCTCCAGAGGAAAAGACTAGAAGCCAGCAAACCACAAAAAGATGGCTGAAAAGTAAAACAACATAGATTCTAACAATTATAGTAGCTGCCTCCCAAATGCTCCCAGACCTATAGATCTGAATTTTTTTTGTGGTCTATTTGACAGAGCCATAAAATTATCTTCCCTGGTTGTTTCATCTACCAAATGAGAGAGGTAATTGTCTTGAACTGTGGATAAGAATTTGCAGCTTTTTATCACAACCAGAAGATTATATGTCCCATTGAATGTCTGGATAGTTAAAATTTCCTATAATAAATACCATATTTGTGATGGGTAGATACCACACATGGTGTTAATAAGCATCCAGCAGCTAGAGGGGTTATCATGGTGCAGATAGGGGAGAGTGGTCAGGCCTGCCTCAGAGAAACTGAGTAGTGTCAGTTCTGAGTTGGGGAGCAAGCTTAAAAGATGCAGACCTCTTCACCAGGCTGATGAGGGCCCTGGGACTCTCTAACTGCAACAGCCATCTGGTTGCTAGTGGTAGCTACAGGAGGAAGTAGTGAAGAAAGGAGTCAACTGTTGTTTAGCAGAAGCAAGGATTGAACACCACATTTGAGGACTGGACTCAACCTTCTGTTCTAACCCCCCCTCATACCTCAATGCACTAGAAGGTAAAGCCTGTGACACAGTGGACCAGGGACTGCTGGTGGGAGTATTGCTGTTGTGTATGGATAGAAGTGTGCTTCTAGGAGATTTGATCTGTGCTGAACTCTGCTACTGAAGAGACTGTCGTTACTGTGCCTGCTTTAATAGACTAAACTGTTGAGAAGCCTGTTGCTGCAAAAGAGTTAATGGTACTGGCCGTACTTGTTTAAACTCCACTGTTCAACCGTTTATGAGGACTCTTGTCAGAGGTGTCTGGTTGGCAAGTGAGTTCATCATGTGCCTGAGAGAAGCTGCAGTATATGGTCACCCTGAGTAACGGTTCCCCCAGGATTCTAAAGAATTCATGTAACCTGTCTCGCCTCTATCTGAACTTAGGCGGCGTGCGCATAACATTGGTGGCCTGTACGGGGAATCTTGAGTGAGAATTAGCGTGTAGAGGGTGAAGAGGCAAAGTGTCTGGAAAAACACAACAGCACAGCACCTCAATTCAATTCTGCTATACCAGTGAAAAGGGAAGACAACCAGTGCTGACTGGGATGAAATAAGGAGATAAAATACAGAAAATCAGGCACCTGCAAAATGCAAGGCATGGCACATATTGCACAATTAAAATGGTGACTGTCTTTGTTAAAATGGCGCCCGAAGCACAGTGGGGAAGAAGGACATCCCATCTTGTAGGAGTGTTGGATAAAAGAGCGCCAAACAGGGCCAAGCCCCCTGCAGTGAAACAAACTGGAGAAGGTTGCCCTCAGAGAAAAGATATCCCACCCACCAAGATGCTGGACCAATGGCCAGTGAGGTGCTGTCCCAGAGGGGAAGGAGTAAAAGTAAGCCAGAGCTTTTCTGGCCAGAAGAACTCCATTCTGGTCATGAGTGGCAAAGAGAGTGGAGTGTGTGCCACAGCGTCTGCCAGAAAGATGGAGTATGAGACACATGCAGTGCCCCAGCAACCTGCCATAGGAGGAGGAACAATTGAGGATGCAGGCTGGTGTCCTCTCATCTACAGCGGCATGGTACTGGGGGATTTCCAGTCAGGCCGGGACGTGGCCGAATCACCTCATACGGATTCGGCGGCCTTCCTAGCACCGGAGGTGGGACCTTGAGTTATGGTGTCGGACCCTGTGCCCATCCCTCCATCGCCCCTGGGCCGGGAGCAGATGTCCAGAGCCCTGGCTTTCACAGTACCGCCTGCCATCATGCCACCCTGCCCAGTGCCAGACTCACCGAAAGGGACCGCTGCCTGTCGCCTGTAGCTGCACCAGCGCTGGATGCACCGGAGGAGCCGCTGCCCACAATTACCTCAATCGTGGCCCCTCTTGCCTCACCGGAAGCCCCTACCATGGCCGTGATGTCCGTCTCGGCCTCCGCTCTCGCGACTGGGGTGGCACTTCTGGCCAGGACCAGCATGCATGGCGGGTAGAGATGAGCGTTGTTCTACTCAAACTGTTCGCCAATCTCAAATTCGAGCTGTTTTGGGCGGTGTTCGAGCCGTTCGGCGAACACGAACAATTTGAGAAAAATTCGGCTGTTCGAGGTTATGTTCGATAACTGTTCGTGCACCAAAATCATAACTGGATTTTTTCTTAGTAATGATGAAAATTAATGTTAATACGCAGTTTGAGTGTACAGCGGGGTGGGGGGAGGGGCAGGAACAATGAAGATCTCCATTTTTTTTTTCTCTTTCCCGCATTTACAGTGGGGAGGTGCAATCTGTCAGCCTATCAGCATCACACACACGGAGCGAAGTGCTTTTTTTCACACAAGCAAGGGCATGTGTCATTGGCAGTGTATGTCACATGTCCTTGCCCTATAAGACCAAGCCATTTTCCCCGTCGCCACCATTTTCTCACAGCTGCAGCTGCGTGTTAGACGGCACCGCTATTGTTGTGTGCGCTATACCTTGTTAATTTCAAGCCAATTTTCGCACAAATCTACAGATAGCTTGGGAGTAGGGAATAGTTGTGATTGCAGTCCTTTTAAGGACTAGGATACAGCATTTCCTACGACTTTTATCAGGCAGGTCTGTGCTCTTAAATAGATAGATTGTGGGAGTAAAGACTAATTGTAATTGGAGTCCTTTTCAGGACTAGGTTACATCAGTTCCTATCAGTTTTTGCCAGGCAGGTCTGTGCCAGTGCTGTGCAAGTTTTTTTCACAGCATTTGGCTGAATCTAGCAAAGCTAATCCTTTTTGGCCTATTGCAGAGTGTGTTAGTCAGTGGAGTAGCCTATCTGTGTTGCAAGATATACCACCTGTGTATAGAATACCAATTTTTTTACTGCACCTAGTGAAGTAAAATCTTTTGGGCATAGCATCGTTCTATTAGTCCATCTATACTGACCTCCATCAGGTTGCAAATTGAATATATTTTTTTTCTGCATCTAGCTCTGAAAAAATATTGGGCTTCTAGCTGTGTGTGGGACTTGTTGTATTAGTCCATCTATACTGACCTCCATCAGGTTGCAAACTGAATATAATTTTTTCTGCATCTACCTCTGAAAAAATATTGGGCTTCTAGCTGTGTGTGGGACTTGTTCTTTTAATCCATCTATACAGACCTCCATCAGGTTGCAAACTGAATATATTTTTTTCTGCATCTACCTCTGAAAAAATATTGGGCTTCTAGCTGTGTGTGGGACTTGTTGTATTAGTCCATCTATACTGACCTCCATCAGGTTGCAAACTGAATATATTTTTTTCTGCATCTACCTCTGAAAAAATATTGGGCTTCTACCTGTGTGTGGGACTTGTTCTATTAATCCATCTATACAGACCTCCATCAGGTTGAAAACTGAATATATTTTTTTCTGCATCTACCTCTGAAAAAATATTGGGCTTCTAGCTGTGTGTGGGACTTGTTGTATTAGTCCATCTATACTGACCTCCATCAGGTTGCAAACTGAATATATTTTTTTCTGCATCTACCTCTGAAAAAATATTGGGCTTCTAGCTGTGTGTGGGACTTGTTCTATTAATCCATCTATACAGACCTCCATCAGGTTGCAAACTGAATATATTATTTTCTGCATATACCTCTGAAAAAATATGTGGCCTTCTAGCAGTGTGTGGGACTTTCTCTATTAGTCCATCTATACTGACCTCCATCAGGTTGCAAACTGAATATATTTTCTTTCTGCATCTACCTCTGAAAAAATATTTGGCCTTCTAGCAGTGTGTGGGACTTGTTCTATTAGTCCACCTATACTGACCTCCATCAGGCTGCAAATTCAAAATAATTTTTTATCTGCATCTAGCTCTGAAAAAATATTTGGCCTTCTAGCAGTGTGTGCGACTTTCTCTATTGGTCCATCTATACTGACCTCCATCAGGTTGCAAACTGAATATATTTTTTTTCTGCATCTACCTCTGAAAAAATATTTGGCCTTCTAGCAGTGTGTGGGACTTTCTCTATTAGTCCATCTATTCTGACCTCCATCAGGTTGCAAATTAAAAATAATTTTTATCTGCATCTACAGTACCTCTGAAAAAATATTTGTTCTTCTAGCTGTGTGTGGGATTTGTTCTATTAGTCCATCTATACTGACCTCCATCAGGTTGCAAATTGAATATAATTTTTATCTGCATCTAGCTCTGAAAAAATATTTGGCCTTCTAGCAGTGTGTGGGACTTTCTCTATTAGTCCATCTATACTGACCTCCATCAGGTTGCAAATTAAAAATAATTTTTATCTGCATCTAGCTCTGAAAAAATATTTGGCCTTCTAGCAGTGTGTGGGACTTTCTCTATTAGTCCATCTATACTGACCTCCATCAGGTTGCAAATTAAAAATAATTTTTATCTGCATCTACAGTACCTCTGAAAAAATATTTGTTCTTCTAGCTGTGTGTGGGATTTGTTCTATTAGTCCATCTATACAGACCTCCATCAGGTTGCAAACTGAATATAATTTTTTTCTACATCTAGCTCTGAAAAAATATTTGGCCTTCTAGCAGTGTGTGGGACTTGTTCTATTAGTCCACCTATACTGACCTCCATCAGGTTGCAAATTCAAAATAATTTTTTGTCTGCATCTAGTTCTGAAAAAATATTTGGCCTTCTAGCAGTGTGTGGGACTTTCTCTATTAGTCCATCTATACTGACCTCCATCAGGTTGCAAACTGAATATATTTTTTTTCTGCATCTACCTCTGAAAAAATATTGGGCTTGTAGATGTGTGTGGGACTTGTTCTATTAATCCATCTATACAGACCTCCATCAGGTTGCAAACTGAATAAAAAAATTTTCTGCATCTACCTCTGAAAAAATATTTGGGCTTCTAGCTGTGTGTGGGACTTGTTCTATTAGTGCATCTATACTGACCTCCATCAGGTTGCAAATTGAATATAATTTTTTTCTGCATCTAACCCAGCCAATAGTTTTGGCCTAATACCACAGTTTGGCCACTCAGCTCTGCTCGGTTCCCATCCATTGTTTTTTTGTGCAAACAACTCCAGAGTTGTGAATTAGTTAACCACCAAAATGAGTGGAAAAAGGCCTGCTGCTGGTGGAAAGGGGAATAGGCGTGTTGGGAAGGGGAAAAAAGGTTGTGTCCGTGGGGTAGGTGTTAAAGCAACAGTAACATCTGCAGAAGAAAGACCATCTTCCAGCCAAACTAAAATGTCTACTTCTTTTAGCGGACAATGTGATAAGATCCCTTTCTTACGGCCACGCCAATCGCTACAAATTCCAGATGAGGCACAAAAACAGCAGGTGCTTCAACGGATATCAAGTGCTCCTTTAAGTGGGCTCTCCTCCACATCAACTTCAACATCACAAATACTCCAGTCCTCAAAGGTGTCACCCCAATCGCACTTGCTTCCTCACAGCTCCCAAATCTCCAGCTGCCCGTCTGAGTATGAGGTAGAACAGATGGTTGAGTCTGCAGAGCTGTTTACTCATACTATAGCTTGGGAATCAGAGGTCGACTCCAGCGCTTCTGTGAATCCAGACGAGGAAATGATCTGCACTGATGCCCAGAATCTTTATGAGTCGGATCCAGGACCAGACGCAGAAGGTTCTGACCATAATGTAGACCCTCATTCCCAAACTGTAACTCCTGTTGGTGGAGACAATGAGGAAGACGATGATAAGACTCAAATACCTGATTGGAGCGACAACTTTAGTTTTTTGTCAGGGCAGGAACAGGTTGGCTCTGAGGACGAAGGGTGTGATAACGCACAGGGTGATGATGATGAGGTTGGAGATCCCACTTACTGTCAACCCACAGTCAGCCAAGAGATGAGGTCAGCAGAGGAGGTGGAGGAAGATGCTAGTGACGACGAGGTCAGGTTGCGCCTTCCTGGACAGAGACGTAGTACTGGAAGCACGTCAACAACTGCATCCTCAAACACAACTCTGCCTCTCACCACAAGTCGTGGTGGCTCTTCAGGTCGCATGGGTGCTAAGCCTTGCATAGCCTGGGCATTTTTTCAGATCGATAAAGATGACCCAACTCGTGTTATCTGTAACATTTGTCAGCAAAAGCTAAGTAGAGGCCAAAAAATACATAGTTTGAGTACTTCATGCATGAACCGGCACATGGACATGAAGCATAAGTTGCAGTGGGAAGCTCAGTGTGCTACAATGCGGCCTAGCCGGCCGGGCCAACCACCGTCTGCCATATCTTGTGCATCCGCAGCCTCTTCATCCTCTGTGACTGGGGGGACAGCAGTCACACCTGTTTTGGGGCGCAGACCTGCCACCTCTTTACCCGCAACAGCCAGCGTGATTGGCAGGTCATCATTTTCTTTGGAGGTGGTAACACCAGCTGGTGTTGAGCGCTGTCCGACATCGATAGCACCACCTTTGGATCAAGGCAACCTAACATGTCCGCCTGCATCTTCCTCACAGACCGGCAGTTTGCCGGGGACACCCTTATCAACCCCGTCTAAGCACAATAGCCAGCCCTCGGTCCCTCAGATGTGGACAAGTAAAAGACCATTTCCTCCTAGCCATGAGAAAGCTAAGAGGTTGAATTTCACCATCTGCAAGCTCTTGGCTACAGAAATGCTGCCTTTCCGCCTGGTGGACACAGAGGATTTTCGAGACCTTATGTCCGTCGCAGTGCCCCAGTACCAGATGCCCAGTCGGCACTACTTCTCAAAGAAAGGTGTGCCTGCGCTCCACCAGCATGTCGCACACAACATCACCGCTTCTTTGAGAAACTCTGTGTGTGACAGGGTGCATTTCACCACAGACACTTGGACGAGTAGGCATGGACAGGGGCGTTACATGTCGCTGACTGGGCACTGGGTAACTATGGTGACAGCAGGACAAGGGGCTGCTGTCCAAGTCTTGCCGTCCCCACGAGTTGTGCGTCAATCCTCTTTATGTCAAAGTTCCTCCACTGCTTCTGCCTCCTCAACCTCCTCTCGGTCTTCCACCTGCACCCAAAGCCTGTCTGGTCATGCCACAAGCTTTCTAACTGTGCATAAGGGATCCTGCACACCTCCTTACTATGCTGGCAGTAGGGCTCAAAGTCATCAGGCGGTTTTTACATTGAAATGTCTGGGAAATGTGAGTCACACAGCTGAGGAGTTGTGGTCAGCTCTGGAGAACCAATTTCATGAATGGTTGTCTCCACTGGACCTGAAACCAGGGAAGGCCATGTGCGACAATGCTGCAAACCTGGGTGCGGCCCTTCGCCGGGGCAATGTCACACACGTGCCTTGTATGGCTCACGTGTTGAACCTGGTTGTCCAGCAATTTTTAGCCCACTATCCCAGACTAGATGGCCTTCTGCAGAGGGCACGGTCGCTGTGTGCTCACTTCCGCCGTTCGCATCCCGCAGCTCAGCGACTTACATCTCTACAGAAGTCGTTGGGCCTGCCACTTCACCGGCTAAAATGCGATGTGCCTACCCGGTGGAATTCAACTCTGCACATGTTGCAGCGACTGTGGCAGCACCGACAAGCCCTGGTGCAATACGTTCTGACGTATAGCCTGGGCCAACGAGATCCAGAGGTGGGGCAAATCACGCTGGAGGAGTGGTCTCAGATCAGGGACCTATGCACCCTTCTGCACAGTTTTGAAATGGCGACGAAGATGTTTAGTGCTGACGATGCCATTATCAGCATGACTATTCCGGTGATTTACATGCTGGAGCACATGTTAAACAGAATTCGGAGTCAGGTGGTGGCACAAGAGGAGGTGGAGGAAGTAGAGGAGGAGGAGTTGTATGCGGAAGGGCTAACATCTGCAAGGTCCAGACGGTCGGCAGCACCATGGCGGCAGGCATGTGAGGGTGGGGGAGATGGTTTTACCAGGGCGCATGGTAGCAGCCAAACTAGTGAGGAAGGTGCAGGAGCCCAGGAAGAAGTGGAGGACGAACTGATGGAAGACTCATCAGATGAGGGAGACCTTGATCACATTTCTGTTGTGCGAGGTTGGGGGGAGAGGACAGAGGAAGGAAGCATGATTGTTACCTCGCCACCAACACAACAGGGACTTGGTGCTCCTGGATGCGCAACACACATGAGTGCCTTCTTGCTGCACTACCTGCAACATGACCCTCGAATTGTGAGTATTAGAAATAATCCTGACTAATGGGTTGCCACACTGTTAGATCCCCGGTACAAAAGTAAATTTGCAGAAATTATTCCTGCCATAGAAAGGGATGCACGCATGCAGGAGTATCAGCAGAGACTGTTGCAGAATCTTACATGTGCTTTTCCACAAAATACCAGTGGTGCACGTAGTGAATCTCACAGTTCCAACTTGCCAACCGTGGGACCGTCAAGTGTTCAGCACTCAAACCGTAACAGAACCACAGTATCTGCTGGTAACATCAATTTTGCGGAATCATTTCACCACTTTTTTAGCCCATCCTTTGCAAGGCCACAGGAGACAAGAAGTCTGACACATAGTCAACGCCTAGAGACGATGGTACAGGAGTATCTCCAAGTAAACATTGAAGCCATGACTGTGTCACTGGACCCTTGCTCTTTTTGGGCTTCCAATCTGGATAAATGGCCGGAGCTAGCCACTTATGCCTTGGAGATCTTGTCATGCCCCGCAGCCAGCGTTCTGTCTGAACATGTGTTCAGCGCTGCTGGTGGTGTGCTGACAGATAAGCGCACGCGGCTCTCCACTGATAATGTAGACAGACTCACGTTCATAAAGATGAACAAATCATGGATCCGAAACGACTTTTCTACCCCTGTGTCATCCTGGGGAGAGTAAAAGCTTGATGATTGGTTAAAATCACCCTACCAACCGTTTTAAGCTTTCAAATTACTAATCATGTTTATCTGTATCTTGGCTGGAAAATAATTTGGGCTTTGTAGCAGTGTGCAGCACTGATTCTATTAGGCCATCTATAATAAGCTCCACCAGATTTAAAATTACTAATCATGTTTATCTGTATCTTGACTGGAAAATAATTTGGGCTTTGTAGCAGTGTGCAGTACTAATTCTATTAGGCCACCTATACTAAGCTTCACCAGATTTAAAATTAATAATAATTTTTAGCTGCATCTAGCCCGGAAAATAATTTTGGGGCTCCGAGATGCGCAAGACACATAAGTGCCTTCTTGCTGCACTACCTGCAGCATGACCCTCATATTGTCAGAATTCGAAGTAATCATGACTACTGGGTTGCCACACTCTTAGATCCCCCAAACTTTTACCGATCAACCTTTTCATTTTAATAAAGACCAAAAAAATTGTCATTTTTGAAATTCTAAGCATTAGCAGGTTGTTAGAAACTGAAATCAAACAGCTTTCAACTCAAAACTTTATTCTAGGTGATGTTACATTTTCACATAGGACCCCTTGTTTGAAAGGAGCTTCTGAACTCTCTCGTCCATTGAATTTGTCAGGTTTTGGATGGTTTCTGCTTCAATTGTTTTTGCATGAGGACAGAATACCCTCCCAGAGCTGTTGCTTAGATGTGAACTGCCTCCCGCCATCATAGACACTCCTTTTAATGATGCTCCAAAGGTTCTAAATGGGGTACAGGTCAGGGGAGCATGGGGGTCACACCATAAGTTTGTCCCCTTTTATGCCCATATCAGCCAGAGATGCAGATGTTTTATGTGCAGCATGAGATGGTGCATTATCATGCAAAAAAATGATCTTGCTGTGAAATACACGGTTCTTCTTCTTGAACCATGGCAGGAAGTGCTGTTTGAGAAAATCCACATACATTATGGAGTTCATCTTTAGCGCCTTCAGGGATCCTAAAGGGGCCGACACTCTCTCCCCCATGATTCCAGCCCAAAACATTACTCCACCTCCTCCTTGTTGGCGCTGTAGCCGTGTTTGCGTGGGGTGTCCATCAACCAGCCATCCTCCACTCCATCCATCTGGACCATCGAGCGCTGCACGGCACTCATCCGTGAACAAAACAGTTTTGAAATCAGTCTTCATGTAATGTTTGGCCCACTGGAGCCGTTTCTGCTTGTGTGAAGTGGATAGAGGAGGTCGACAGGATGGCGTATGCACAGCTGCAAACCTCTGAAGGACCCTGCATCTTGTTGTTCGGGGGACTTTGGAGGCACCAGCAGCTTCAAAAACTTGTCTGCTGCTATGACAAGGCTTTTTTGCCGCTGCTCTTTCAACCTGACGTAATTGCCTGTAGGAAAGAGTCCTCAATTTGCCCTTATCAGCACGCACACGTGTGTACTGTGAATCAGCTACATACTTCTTGATTGCCAAGACACTTCATCCTGATCATCGCACAATGTTGATTGTAGTCATGCCTTGACCTAAACACTCCACAATTTGTTGCTTCTCAGCAGCCGACACATCCTTTTTCTTTCCCATTTTGGCAGAAAATGTAGGCTGCTTAATAATGTGAGACAGCCTTCTTAAGTAGTCTTGCCTTTCATTGGACACACCTGCCAAACTAATTAGCACAGGTGTCTGCAATTGCTTACAGTGATATAAAGAGCCCTGACACACATCACCATCAATGAGTTTAACTGACAAACAAACAAATTCTTCCCTTATCACTCCTAAACACTTTTTGCATAATAATTTGGAACACAGTGTACATGTGCTTTTCCACAAAACACCAGTGGTTCACGTAGTGAATCTTACAGTTCTAACTTGCCAACCGTGGTCTGTAAGGAGTTGTTCAATAAAGGGCCCAAAATTAAGATAACATAGATGGGAGAGGTCTCTATGAATAGGAATTCCTAAGTATTTGATACCCTGTGAGGGCCAGGCAAAGGTAAAGTTGGACTGGATGGAATCCTATATGGATTTGGGGAGGGAGACATTGAGGGCCTCAGACTTCGCTGCATTGATTTTAAAATTTGACCATGTAACAAAGTGATCTATTTCAGCCATAACAGCATGGATGGATATATGTGATTGAGTGATATATACTAGGACATTATCAGCAAATAGAGAGCACTTGTACTCGGTGCCTCCCACCTCAATCCACCTAATATTGGGGTTATGGCGAATTGATGAGAGCAGGTGCTCCGTCACTAGGATGTATAAGAGAGGGGACAGAGAACATCCCTGCCTTGTCCCATTGGTGATTGTGAAAGGTGATGAAAATGTTCTGACGCGCCCCCTGGGCCTTGGGACACCCAGAGCCGGACCCTTTTTGGTGGATGCTGGTGGTTGTAGTCTCCGTGGCGGCGACCCGGTTCCGTGGCTCAGGGCGGTCAAACCAGTGGCGGAACTATTTATGTGGTTTTGATGTTTAAATGTCCGACTACGCCACCCGTGGATTGCGGTCAGAGTGAACCGCCGCTCCAAGGCAGACCGCTGAGGCTGGTGTTGTGGGTGCAGCAGAGCGTAGCATAACTCCCCACGGGAGGAGTATAGCCTCAGGGCAGTGTATGCGGAGGATGGGGGTGATGGTGCAGGGCAGCAGCAGTAACGACACGGAGTCAGTGATGCAGTCCAGGGCCTTTACTCACAGTTCTTATTATCCAGACCACGTCTGCAGGTAACGGCTGCCCACGTCGTACTGTGCTCACCAGGTGAGGGGCTCAGACAACTCCCAGATAACTTTGGAGCGCTTCACAGGACCCCCTTTGTGTGTCCTTTGTCTGGCCTTTCTTACCAACCCTTCTGTCCTGCTGCCTCGGGCCTCCTCCTGGTAAACTTGGCGCCAGTTTCCCTGACCCTATGTGGTACCTTCCTAGCGGGTGTAGCGAGGGGCTGCGCCACATAAAATGTCACAGCCTCCGGTTTCTAGCTGAGGGTCGTTTCCTGCCTCCACTAGTTTCGGGGACCGGTCTCCCCCTTTGGCCTGACCCCTCCACGCAAGTGGATTCGGGCGTGCGGTGGCGAGTCGCCCGTCCGCACCCCTGGGATCCCTTCGTTCCTCGTTCCTGGAGCCTTCTCCGCTCCTCTTCCTTCCTTCTCCCTCTTCCAGGCCTGGGCCTCTGTTACTAGGCCCGCCTCCGGAGCAGAGCTCATGCAGAGCCCCTGCTCCCTGCCACTTCTGCTCAGACTTCTCTGCACTGAACTAAGATGGTGCCCACCTTTTATACTCCCTTCTCAATGCACCCAGGAACTGCTTCCTCCCTGCTCCTGCACTACAGGGTTCCCCTTCCGCAGTGTTCCCTCCCCCCACTCCAGCCAGGGACAGGGACTGTCGTGCCCATCTCAGGGGCATATTGGTCGCCCTGCCCCACGGCAATGTGGTGTAATGCATGCAGGTGTCGGATCCTGATCCACACTACATCCTTACCTGAGAGTGAGATATCACACCACTGGGTGAGGTGCAATACCTCTGTAGCAACCGAGCCCTCAGGGTGCTACAGTTCCATTTATCTTCAGCCTAGGTGACGTATTGCGATACAGGGCCGTGATTTTGGCTATAAAAGGGTCCCCTAGACCCCTACCCCAAGCTTTTTAAGAGAATCATATATGGCGTGCCAGGAGACTTTATGGAATGCTTTCTCAGCATCCAACGAGAGTATCTAATTACAAATTTTTAACTGCATCTAGCCCAGGAAATACTTTGTGCCTAGTAGCAGTGTCTGCTAGTCAGCGGATTATCCCGGCTGTTAAGCAAGCTACACCACCTGTAGTTTGGACACTTAATTTTTTCAAAGGAAATGCTTCGGGACCACGGGATACTCAGTGAAGAGCATCAGGAGGCACCCCAAGGCATAGGGGCTGGGACTGGCAGTAGGATGCCTTGCGGTGGACAGTCGAGCTCGATCCTTATAAAAGCTTTTTAACTGCAGCAGCTTTAGTGGACGCTACTGGAGCTGGAATTACGCGGCTGCTGGCATGAGACTTGCCCTCCAATAGATCCTTGTAAATGGATTTAAAGTGTATTCATTCAAATTAGAGAGACAATTTAAATTAAAAAGCTTAGAACTGCCTCCACCACAGGGGGGCTCGCTCGACCCACCAGCGGACAGGCACCAGTATTGGGAGAGGGGGGCTGGCCGTCAGGGTTCACCGCGGCTCTGGCACAAACCCGGCGACACAGAGGTGGCACGGGCAGGAGCGGACTGAACGTGTCGGCTTCTCACTTTTTTGATTTTAGAAGGGCATGACATGCCTATATCTGTGTCTCCCCCTCCTTTTACTCCTCCACCTCTTTTCTTTTCGCATGACTATATGTACTTGTCACTTTTCCATGTGTTAGTTGTGTCTTCTGAGCAGTTTGTCAGCTTTTGGACACCTTTGAAGGTGTTTTCTATGTGTTTCTATGTGTTTTTGTTTGCCTGCCATTGGTTTTAATGGTGTTCGAAGGTGTTCGACGAACAGTTCGACGAACAGTTCGGCGAACACACGGGTGTTTGACGAACCGAACCGAACTCGAACACTACGGGGGTGGCTCAACACTAATGGCGGGACCCGAAGTAAGATGGCGGCGCTCTTCTTCCAGGAGGGTGAGTCGCTAGCCCCCACGATCCCATCAATACCTCTTGTAATGCTCCGCTCGGCGACCACTTCCCCCCCCAGTGAAAGGGGCAGGGAAACCTCCGAGCCTATTCTATACGCACCTGATGGTCGACGCCCGGCAGAGAGAGGTCACAGAGCCAATTGTTGAGGAAGAGGAGTGGGACTATTCCCAGCTAGCAGCACCAGGGGAGCAATGGGTGTCCATACTGTCACATCCCGGTGGACCATTCCCACCCCCCAGAGCCTACATCATGAACTCTAAGTATGGTGGGGCAAGAGGATGGATCAGGGAGATACACGATGCAGACTGGATCGACCAAGCAAGTGAGAGAATGGGGGCCTGGAGACAGCAGGGCCTACATGAGTTTCCCCTGGGCCTCAAAATCAGAAGATCAATGCCTGCTCTACCACCCACCCTATCTACAGCGCCTGTCTCACCGGCTGCCCCATCTGCTGCCATTACCATTCAGCCAGGCCAAGCTGAAGATACTCCTGAGGCTGCCCAATCACCGGAGGAGAGGGAGCGACTATTCCAGCAGCGCCTGACCACGTGGAAGGAACAGGAAAATCAGGAAAAGAGGCTGTAGAAGAGTATGCGAGAAATTGGAGGGAGCACCCTGGTAGGTAATCACTGGAGGACCAGCTGATTCGAGGGACAGTGAAAAATTTTGATCAGAAGCAGGGGTACAGATTTATCCAGGAGCCGGGAAATAGATTGCACGTCTTTGTAAGCTGCTGGTCAGTAGAGAGAGACTTTGACCCTCAGGGGGCCCAGAGTCCCTGCTAGGAGACAGGGTCCAGTTCTTAAAAATGTGGGGACCATGGGGTTGGTACGCCATCTCAGTATCCCGCATTGTCGAGATGGAGGAATATCATCCTGAGGATTTGGCAGACGCAGAAGACCCAAGAGCCATGGGTCAGGTGAGAGGACTCTTCCCCACCACTACTGGGCTCCGGTTCGGGGTCCGACCCAACCGGGAAAGCGAGCCCGTCCCACAGGTAACAACTCAGGGGGCGACCATCTCTGCTGGGCAAGCAAGGGAGGGATCATCTCCAGTGCCAGTACAGCTCCCTACCATTAATGTGACCCACAGTCAAGTGTCCATAAATTGTGGGGTGATGTCAACCCAAGCAGAAGGAAAGAAGTAATAAATGGAGTAATATCACAGGAGTGCATCGTTGGTCCATGGAAAGTTGAGCTGGTTGCACATAATCTTTTTCTGAGATAGTTCCCCATCCCAAAAAGGGATCAGATCCCTTGCCCATACACTATTACCGTTCAAGGCTGGCAAGCCGTCAAGGACTATTACAGTAACAGGACTGTGTTGCTGTTTGTTCCCCTGTTAAGGCCGGAGAGGCCTCTAGTTGAAAAAACTGGACAAGCTACTGTTATTTTTCTTCTTATTTTTTTATATGCACCTGTTGTGTCCTTTTCTGCTGGATATGTGGGCACCTCAAGCGAGTTGGGGAGTCCTCACTCTCAACTTATGGACTGTGCCGTACCCTGTCCAGATACTGTTACGTGAATTTGCACTTTATGGACTGTGCCTTAAAAATTTACAAGACACAGCCATTGTGTCTGCCCTTGTTTTAAAGAACTGTCCCCTTTTCCTGTTCCAGGGTCCTTACCCAGAAGGACCGAGGACCCCGTGCCTTTAAGAGAAAAAGGACTGTGTTCTTATATGGCAAAAACCCTCTTGGGAACATTGAATGTATTGATGATATATGTTTGTTGACTGCCACTTAATTTTAAAACTGTTGCAGTCTCCAAATTTTATACTTGAACTGTTTTATACTTGAATGTGATAGAAATGTTTAGCGGTAGTTAGGGAGAGCGAGTTGAAGACGTGTGAAAAGCTCCGGCTGAAGAAATGACTGTTGATTTAAAATGTGGTTATAAATGCTTTTTCCTTGCAGGAGGATGACCAACAAAAGAGTCAGATAGGGTAAATGTGTTGCTTTTGTAAAGTGCTAAAAAGGGGTCCAGAGTGTCCAACCACCACCTCACCTTTAAGTAAAGGGGCAGTATTGGGGGAACACTATCCGAGGATAGATAGGGGAGACCTACCACAACTCCAAAGGGCTGGTTAAGGTAACCAGGTAGAAGGCAAATGTCGAGGACGACATTCAAAATTGGGTGAAGAGTGTGATGGGTAGATACCACACATGATGTCATTAAGCATCCAGCAGCTAGAGGGAGTTACCAGGGTGCAGCTAGGGGGGAGTGGCCAGACCTGCCTCAGAGAGACTGAGTAGTGTCAGTTCTGAGTTGGGGAGTGAGCTTAAAAGATGCAGGCCTCTTCACCAGGCTGATGAGGGCCCTGGGACTCTCTCACTGCAACAGCAATCTGGTTGCTAGTGGTAGCTACAGGAGGAAGTAGTGAAGAAAGGAGTCAACTGTTGTTCAGCAGAAGCAAGGATTGAACACCACGTCTGAGGACTGGACTCATCCTTCTGTTCTCACCCCCCCTCGTACCTCACTGCACTAGGAGGTAAAGCCTGTAACACTGTGGACCAGGGACTGCTGGTTGGAGTATTGCTGTTGTGTATCGATAGAAGCATGCTGCAAGGAGATTTGATCTGTGCTGAACTATGTTACTGAAGAGACTGTCGTTATTGTGCCTGCTTCAATAGACTGTACTGTTTAGAAGCCTGTTGGTTCAAATGAGTTAATGGTACCGGCCGTACTTGATTAAACTCCACTGTTCAACCATTTATGAGGACTCTTGTCATAGGTATTTGGTTGGCAAGTGAGTTCATCGCGTGACTGCGGGAAGCTGCAGTATATGGTCGCCCTGAGAATTCAGGTAACCTGTCTCACCCCTATCTGAACTTAGGGGTCATGCACATAACATATTATTGTTAGCTGTCTTTTTAGTTTGTTGCAGCATTTCATCCTCTACCTGTTCAGCTATATTAGGAGGCTTATAGCAAACGCCAATTATCAGCTTTCCATTATTGCCATCCCAATGCATATTTACCCATACTGACTCTACAATGTCATCATTGAGGACAGGTCTAAAGTTAGATTTAAGAAAAATACACACCCCTTCACCCTTTTTTTCTTTCCTGTTATTTCTGAATGTAGAGTAACCCTCGATGTTTGTCATTCAATCATGGCTATCGTACAGCCAGGTTTTTGTAATGCCCACCACATCGTATTCTGTGACCGACATAAGGCTCCCCAATTCATTCTTATTTTTGCAAGACGTTCTTGTATAAGACATTTTATACCAGATATTTAATACTATTAGCATATTTATTTCTCCTACTCACCTCCCTATTTTGCTTGCATGTCCCAGCTACCCTATATCCTCATTGACTCCTGCTGTCTTACTCTCTCTATCTACTCTGTTGCCTTATTTGCACAACTACCCTCCTTCCCCCCAGATTCTAGTATAAAAGCTACTTTATCCATCTGACCATTTTTCCCCAGCGCAGCTGCACTCTCCCTATTGAGGTGCAGCCCATCCCTACTGTAGAGCCTGTAACCTACAGAGAGGTTGGCGTATTTATCCATTATCCCAAACCCTTCCTTCCTGCATAAATTTCTAAGCCACTTATTTATCTCCCTAAGCTCCTGCTGTTTTTCTACTGATGCTCGTGGCACTGGCAGTATTTCTAAAAACACCACATTGGAGGTCTTGGACTTCAGCTTCTCTCGTAGTTCCCTGTAATAATTTTTAATGACATTCCACCTCCCTCTAACTTTGTCATTGGTATCAATGTGTACCATGACTGCAGGGTTTTTCCTAGCCCGACCCATCAGTCTGTCTATCTGATCTGCAATATGCCAAGCCCGAGCGCCCGGCAGACAAAACACTGTTCGATGGCAGATGACACTGTTTTGTCCGCCTAACTACAGTGTCCCCTACCACCAACATCTATCTGGCCTTTGCTGTACTCCTGTTTCCCTCCTTCCTACAGCAGTCATTTTCCTGATTGCTAGGAACAAAAACTTGATGTAGTGATCTTAGTCCTGGGCTTGCATTCCTAATATCATCAAAACAGGAATATTACTAGGTTGTGCCAGATCAGGACTAGGCCCCCTGACATGTTTCCCCCTACCCCTTCCTTCAACTGTTACCCAGCTACCTACTACAGAGTCCTGAACTTTCCTACCTTCACCCTCCTCCCTATCACTGGCCACAGCCAGAGCATGCTCAGTGAGCTCTGAACTCCTCTCCAGGTTTGTAATGCTCCTAAGTGTTGTAAGCTGCATATTTAGATCCATTATTTGGGTTCCAAATATGCAACACGCTGACATCGAGTGCAGATATATTCACCCTCAAATGGCTGTTCAAGGCATGCATACATCCCACAAGATGCAAACCTACTAGCATTGTCCATGGAGCGCATATTACAATATGTATAAACAGTACAGGTAAAAGTAGATAAACAATGGAAAACTAGTAAGGAAAACACCAAACTATGCACTTGTGTTAAACTATGATATTGTGTTTAACTATGCACTTATCTTCAGTCCCCGCTCTGCCCAGCAGCCCTCTCTTGGAATCATTGAAACTTTTTGTGCACCAACCAGCAAGGAATGGCTGTGGCTACTAACAAACACTTAAATCACAAGATTCCATTTTTTTTCTTCAACAAGCTTTAATAACAGCACAAACAAACAGACAATGCCCCAAACAAATACAGCAATTGCACAGTTATGATATTATGTTTAACTATGCACTTGTCTTCAGCCCCCGCACTTTAATGCAGCCCCTGCTCCACTCAGCAGCCTCGCTTGGAGTCACTGGAACTTGTTGTGCACCAACCAGCAAGGTTTGTTTGATAGTTTGCTTACCATTTATTTTCAAGCTTTAGAAAAGATAATAAGGCAGTGTGAAAAAGGGTTCTTTTATACTGTCAGGTAAACTGATTATAGTGAAAATTTATTCATATATTCATATAGCATATGTAATGAGGGGATTAATGTGATGATCTCCTGTGTTATTGTTTGTTTCCCCACTTCTCTCATTCACTTTACAATATTAGTGTCAGCACATCCATTGTTTATAAGTGGGGTTATGCTTCTGACAAAAATAATTCTTATAAAAAAAGCTATGGATATTTTATCATTTGTTGACTGTGTTTTGTCCAGGTTTACAACTGGGAATGATCATGAATGACCAGTCATACAATCGATCATTTGGGCCATCAAGGCTCCATATAAAAAGATTCCTAAAAGAATACAGAAAAAATACGTCAGAAAATTAATAATAATAATCTATCATGCCAGAAAACAAATGTCATTATCAGCAATTGGATAAATGAGTATTAATGCTAATCGTGGTGACATTCACATCTACATAAGGAATTGCTTCCATTACTAATATGTATGAACAATATTGGAATCTGAGAGTCCTCAGTGGTTGATACCTTTTAATGGCTAACTGAAAAGATGGTAAACATAGCAAGCTTTCGAGACAGCTCAGGTCTCTTCTTCAGGCTAATAATGACACCAAATCTGAAAACACATACATATATACATAGGCAAAAAAAGAAGAAAAAAAAAAGGGGGGGAAGGAAAAAAAAAAAAAATCAGTGCCATGTGCTGTCGTAAATACGACAGGTGACGTAAAGCAGAGTCAGGCTAGGGAGGGGGAGAGGAGCTGGGAAGGTGAAAGCAAGATTCTAAGATAGGCGGAACAAATTGTATTATTGGTATATGGTTAGTAACCTGTGGAGATCTGAAAATACTTAAGTGAGTTGTGGAAAGCAATAAATCAAAGCAAGAGAGTTCACATACATGTCAAAAGTTCGTTGTCCTCAAAATGGAGTCTCTTGGAGATGTGATATCCCCAGTTGTCCTTTAAATTTATATAACAGTACATGCATATATGATATCCCCAAATGCCCATTTATTTTGTATAAAAGCTCATGAATCCATGTGATACATTTAATCCTGTTTTGAATATAATATATGAATAATAATATGTATGAAAGCTGGTACCAGGAAACAACTCTGCTCCTTATGTGGTAGGAAGGAGCTTTCTCCCTGCCCGCTGCTTAGATCATGCTAAAGGAAGTCAGAGCAAATTTTCAAACATGATTTTGCAAACGATTGATCATTTGTTTGTGGTTTGAAAAATTGTGGTGTAAACCACCATTGACTAGAGATGGGCGAACCAATTTGCAAATTAATAATAATAATAATAATAATAATAGTTTATTTTTATAGCGCCAACATATTCCGCAGCACTTTACAAATTTTAGGGGGGACTTATACAGACAATACAGAATAAGCATATCTCACGGAGTGAGGGCCCTGCTCGCGAGCTTACAGTCTATGAGGAAGTGGGGGAGACACAAAAGGTAAAAAGTACATATATTGTATAATGCAGCCTTGATATACTGAATAGGATAAATAATAATACATGGACTGGTCGCCAGCCAGTATGTGTGCAGTCCTGACAGAGGCTTTTATGTGCATTGTTGGTTTGAACCCGAAGTTGAAGAAGATTTTAATATGGGGGAAAGCTGGGATGGACAGAGTGTGTTTAGGTGATACGCCAGTCTAAAGAAATGTGTTTTTAGGGTTCGCTTGAAACTGTGGGTATTGGGAATTAATCGAACTGTCCTGGGTAGTGCATTCCAGAGAATTGGCGCAGCACGCGAGAAATCTTGGAGACGGGAGTGGGAAGTTCGGATTATGGAGGATTTTAGTTTCAAGTCATTTGCAGAACGGAGGGCACGTGTAGGGTGGTAGACTGAGACAAGGGAGGAGATGTAGGGGGGTACTGAAGCATGGAGCGCTTTGTGGGTAAGCGTGATAAGTTTAAAACGAACTCTATATTGGATGGGCAACCAATGCAATGACTGGCACAGGGAAGAGGCATCTGAGTAGCGGTTGGCGAGGAATATGATCCTGGCTGCTGCGTTCAGGACGGATTGGAGAGGGGAGAGTTTAGTAAGAGGGAGACCGATTAGTAGAGCGTTGCAATAGTCAAGACGAGAATGAATAAGAGCGACAGTAAGAGTTTTTGCCGAGTCAAAGGTGAGAAAAGTCCTGATTCTTGAGATGTTTTTGAGGTGTAGATGACATGAACGAGCGAGTGATTTGATGTGAGGAGTGAAAGAAAGATCTGAATCAAAAATGACCCCAAGACAGCGGGCTTGTAGCTGGGGAGTAATGGTTGAGCCACAAACGGAGATGGCAATATCGGGCACAGGTAGATTAATGGAGGGAGGAAAGACGAGTAGTTCAGTTTTTGACAGATTCAGTTTTAGGTAGAGGGAGGACATAATGTTAGACACAGCAGAAAGACAATCACTGGTCTTTTGTAGTAATGCAGGGGTGATGTCCGGAGCAGAGGTGTATAATTGGGTGTCATCAGCATAGAGATGGTACTGAAAACCGAATCTACTGATTGTTTGTCCAATAGGAGCGGTGTATAAGGAGAAAAGAAGGGGGCCTAGGACTGATCCTTGAGGAACCCCGACAGTAAGAGGAAGTAGGGAGGAGGAGGAGCCGGCAAAAGACACAGAGAAGGAGCGGTCAGAGAGATAAGAGGAGAACCAGGAGAGAACCGTGTCCTTGAGGCCAATAGTGCGGAGCATAGTGAGGAGGAGCTGGTGATCCACAGTGTCAAATGCTGCAGAGAGATCCAGGAGAATCAGCAGGGAGTAGTGACCATTAGATTTAGCTGTTAGTAGATCATTAGAGACTTTAGTGAGGGCAGTTTCAGTAGAATGTAAAGAGCGGAAACCAGATTGTAAAGGGTCAAGAAGAGAGTTGTCTGAGAGATAGCGGATTAGACGGGAGTGGACCAGGCGTTCCAGGAGTTTAGAGATAAAGGGAAGATTGGAAACAGGTCTGTAGTTGGCTGTGCAGTTCTGGTCGAGGGATGGTTTTTTAAGTAATGGTTGTATGCTGGCGTGTTTAAAAGAAGAGGGAAAGATACCAGATGAGAGGGAAAGGTTGAAAATTTTAGTTAGGTGAGAGGTGACAGCTGGAGCAAGGGACTGAAGGAGATGTGAGGGAATAGGGTCGCTGGTGCAGGTGGTAGGGCGAGAAGATGCAAGGAGCCTGATCACTTCATCTTCCGTGACTGGTTCGAAGTCAGAAAATGAGCAAGATACAATGTGGCGGGGGGGAGCATGCATAACATTTGGGGATTGGGAGAAAATTTCCTGTCGGATATGGTCAATTTTTTCTTTGAAATAGTTAGCCAGATCGTCAGCGCTGAGGTCGGTGGTCGGGGCCTGTGCTGTTTGATTGAGGAGAGAATGAAACGTGTCAAAGAGTCGTTTAGGATTATTGGAAAGTGAGATGATGAGGTTGTTAAAGTAGGTTTGTTTGGAGAGGTGAAGGGCAGAGTTATATGTTTTCAGCATAAATTTATAGTGGAGGAAATCTTCGGGCAGATTTGATTTTCTCCACAGCCGTTCAGCGCACCTGGAGTACCTCTGGAGAAGACGTGTTTGAGGCGTGTGCCAGGGTTGTCGCCGTCTATGCCGAATTGTTCTTTGTGTAGGAGGTGCGGCTTCATCCAGGGCGCATAGCATTATTTTGTTATAATGCTTCAATGCAGATTCGGGACATGAGAGGGAGGAGATTGGGGCCAATGATGATTGCAACCTTTTTATAAATTTCTGGGTGTTAATGGCGCGTAAATTTCTATAAGTGTGGACGGTGGGAGTGTCTTGAGTAGAGTCACAGTTCTTGACAGAGAATGAAAGAAGATTATGGTCAGAGAGTGGAAGGGGAGAGTTCGTAAAGTCATGTACTGAGCAAAGCCGGGAGAAGATCAGGTCCAATGTGTTCCCGTCCTCATGTGTAGGAGAATTAGCAAGCTGTGAAAGGCCGAAGGAGGAGGTTAATGATAAAAGATGCGTGGCAGATGGGGAAAGAGGATCGCCAATTGGGATGTTAAAGTCTCCCATGATTATCGTGGGGATGTCGCAGGATAGAAAATTTGTAAGCCAGGCAGCAAAGTGATCCAGGAATTGACGGGGGGGACCTGGGGGGCGATAGACAACCGCCACTCGCAGGGAGAAGGGCCGGTAGAGTCTGACTGTGTGGGCCTCAAAGGACGGGAAGATAAGGGAGGGTACAGGGGGGATAACCTGAAAAGTACATTTTGTTGAAAGAAGCAGACCAACACCTCCACCTGATCTGTTGTCAGGTCGCGGGGTATGAGAGAAATGTAGGCCACCATAGGAGAGAGCTGCAGCGGCGGTGGTGTCCGACTGCTGGATCCAGGTTTCAGTGAGAGCCAGAAGGTTGAGGGAATTAGAGAGGAAAAAGTCATGGATGTAAGAGAGTTTATTACAAGCTGAGCGTGCATTCCAAAGGGCACAGTTGAATGAGACAGAAGATATGCAGGGAATATTAATGAGATTAGCAGGGTTTCTGAATGTAACAGGGAAAGAGTTAGTGTTATTATTACTGGAGGGTCCTGGGTTGGGAGAAATATCACCTGCGACTAATAGAAGGAAGATACAGAGAGTGAGCAGATGATTGAGTGATTTGTGAGAGCGTTTCCTGCGTTGTATGGTGGGAATGAATGGATCTGCGTGGTATAACATTGTGAAGAGAGCATGACAACTGTACATAGGAGAAGAGAGGAGTGAGGGATTAATATGGATGAAGTGTGCCGCATTTGTGGGTGAACGGTGAATGTGGATGATTGTAGCAACCAGAGTATAAATGGCACAGATACAAATGGTGAATACTGTTTGCCAAAAAGATGACCTGGAAGCAAGTTTGTTTAATTGTCTTGCATGTCTTACCTGTCTCCTGCCCTGTCCAACTGCCATTTTCTAACTGCCAGGGCACTTTGCTAAATTATGGCACTTCGATAAAGTATGCATAAATGCTATATGCATAAATGCCCCCGCATAAATGCCTCCCCTTAACTAAGTCTCAATATATAGGGACGTATCTGCTTAGATCTGCACAGATTTAACTCATTAACAATCAATCACTAGCTTAAAAGACAACAGGAGACCATAAAGTGCAGGGAAAAAAAAAAAAAAAAAAACAGACTAGTAAACTCGGCATGGATCATAAACTCTTAAAGTAAGTGTGATGACCTTTAAGTATCATGGAATAAAAAAGCTAGAGGAGTGAGAAAATATATACCAGAAATTGATAGGCTGCAGAGCATTGCATGGAGATATAATGCAGTTTTCAGGACAGATCACACAAGCAGTGAAAAATATATACCAGAAATTGATAGGCTGCAGAGCATTGCATGGAGATATAATGCAGTTTTCAGGACAGATCACACAAGCAGTGAAAAATATATACCAGAAATTGATAGGCTGCAGAGCATTGCATGGAGATATAATGCAGTTTTCAGGACAGATCACACAAGCAGTGAAAAATATATACCAGAAATTGATAGGCTGCAGAGCATTGCATGGAGATATAATGCAGTTTTCAGGACAGATCACACAAGCAGTGAAAAATATATACCTGTAAGAAGAGAAGAAAGATGAATATTAGCAGTGCCATTTTCTAACTGCCAGGGCACTTTGCTAAATTATGGCACATCGATAAAGTATGCATGAATGCTATATGCATAAATGCCCCCGCATTTATGCAAATTCATCGGCTAGGTCAGTAATCTGTGACTGCTGAATGAGAGGCCTTCGAATCTCCTTACCACCCAGCATTCTATGCTCTTCTTTTTATTACCTGGCCTGTTAATTAAAAAGCTGGGAATGCCGGGAGGTAAGGAGATTTGCAGGTTTCCTGTCCAGTGGTCACAAATTTCTGACCTGGCCAATTATCCAGAGTTTTGAGAATAAATTTTCCCATCTATGTCATTGACCTTAAAAAAATGTAAATGTAAGAATTCTATGATTCAGAAGTCGAATTGTAAAATTGTTTGAAATAATTGACATATCCTTCCTTGCCTTCAATAATATAAATAATTTCTTTCACATTTTTCTATTATTCAATTAAAGTCTCAGAGGTACTAAAATCAAGTAGACTATGTCAGTGGAGTATCTATGAAGAAAACAAAGTGCGCATTCTAAATTCATTATTTTACAAGATTCTATCATTTTGACTGTAGGGACATTGTAGCATATCCAAGAGACCCCATTAATAGAACACAAGTAGAGCTCATTTTCATTAAAAATCCAGCATCTGTGCTACTCTCTGTTGGGCATTGCCTCAGTACTACAAACAATCAAATGCAGGCACATTATACATCTGCCATTTTTATCATCTAAACTGCCTTGAGTAAGAACAATACATTTATTTTTTATAATGAATAGAAAGCATCTGAATGTCAACCAGTCAACACAAGATTATTTTTTGATTTGCTGGAGCTCAGTTGTGAGACATAACATTTTTAGCAGACACTACCGGTGAATTATTGAAGCTCTCGTCATTTAGAAAATGGATCACATCACTGGGGTAATTAGCACCCTGCCAGTAGTGCCTATCACAGTTAATGTGTCATGAGAGAACACAGCATCTTTGTTTACAGCCAATTTGGAATGTTTAAATTACACCCCAGTACCAAGAGACAGCAGTCAACAGGTAGAAGGGTAGAAATGCATATATTGAACTGTCTGAAAAAATATTTATACAGAAACTTTGGCTTTCAAATGGAAACCCTGCCTAGGGGATCCTAAATTAAGAGTAATGTCCATCTTTTAATTACAGCTATTGTTTGAAAATGTTTTTTCTTGTTAGTAAGTAACACAGAATAGATTGTATCTGAGATAAGTCAGCAGTAGCTGCAATGCTCCGTCTTCCCAGGATTATTAGCAATAAAATTGGAAAGAAATAAAAGCAATTGAATGTTTCATTTAACCATTTTTTTGCAAGATAATAGGATGACAAGCTGAGAAATGTGAGCTGTTTCTGCATCTCACAATCAGACTAACATTGGAATGGCGCCACTTATTGGGACCGAGAAGTACAGATATAGCTATTGATTTTCTGTTCAGGTCCAGGCAGTAGTCATTTTTCTTCATTCTTATCACATTTTAAATACTACCGTGACTGACTACTGCTGCTTGGATTTGTAGATGTCTAATAGCTCTGTTCGCCTCACATTCACTTTTTGATTTCACATAAAAAAAAATTATAATAAAAATTGATAATAAAAATGGAATTCTTTACAATGATTCATCTCCTTTATACTTCCAGCTTTACTCATATATGCTTTATGCATTTCTAATTCAAAGAGAATCCAACATCACTACCTCATTCTCTAGAGCAAGTTGACTGTATATAGGATGTTACATGCAGCAGAGAATACCAATACATATATACTCAGCAAGGGGTTGACAAAATGTTGTAGCATATATGATAAATAGTAGAAATGTGACATTTTAAAATGTAACGATCAGACAAAAATTGGGAGTTATAAATGCCTAGACAAGGTGGCTCCCAAAATATATACGTTTTTCTATGGGGCTGAATGTCACAATGAAAAGACCTTGAACTGAATGATCATTAATATGCAGAAGTTATAAAGTAACCACTGAGCATTAAAAATAAATTTTTTTTAGACGTACCTGCTGCATACACAGAATATACTATTTGCATAAAAAGTCATGTGAACGTAATCTACATTATTAAGTTTGATGCATATGTTGGGCAAATGTACAGTATGTGCTGCATACATTCCACTAATATATGCAATTGTATGTCATACAGCTACATTCTTCATACACAACCCACCATGTAAGAAAAAAAAATATACTTTAAAAAAAATGAATAAAAAAATGCATGGCACATGGTGGTGGTAGTGTCCTTATGTGGGGCTGCATGAGTGCTACTTGATGGTATCATGAAGTCACAGAAATACTGCTCTAGATTGAAAGAGAAGATGCTATCATCACTTTGTATCCTTGCTAGACGTGCACTTTTCCAACATGACAATGATCCAAAACACACATATGTTGCCTTTCTGAAGAACAGGGTGAAAGTGATTCAGTGGCCATGTATGTCTCCTGATCTGAACCCTACTGAAACACCTATGGGGAATTCTGAAGAGACAAGTTGAGCATTATTTTTCATCCAGTATCCAAGTTCTAAAAGAGGTCGTTCTTGAAGAATGGACAAAGATAGTGTGACGGTGATACCGCGACAGAGAGGGGCCAGAAGATCACGGCGCCTTGTTTCATGGACTCCTGCACTGGTTAGAAGTTCTTTACCAAACAGTGCACAGTACTTTACTGTTGCAGCTTCAGGAGCTTTCCGACTTTGATTATCTCATCTGTTCAGTGTTAGCCACTCCCCTCTGTTATATATGCTCACCTCTGGCACTTAAGAATTGCCAGTGTTAGTTCTTACTGCCTGGTTAGGAGTTGGAGGTGTAGTTCATGGTTGAAGTTGATGTTTGGAGATTTGTTCAGGAGATTGTTGCTTGGAGTTTTGTTTGTGTGCACATCCTCATCCTCTCCTATGTGGTTTTTCCTTCCTTTAGCTCCCTTGTTTTCGACTTGTGTTGTTTGCTGAGTGCATTTTATATAATAGTTATTTTCATAGCAAGGCATGTGAACCTGGCATCTCCACCTTCAGGAGTAATCCAGGGGACAGGGATAGACTAGGGTACCCCTAGTTCTAGGGACCTGGACAGTCCCAAGGCACTATGTGACAGATAGATGTTGCAGTATGTCACGAACCTGTTCATTTCATGTCTAGGTGACTTTGTGCTTACTAATCATGGAGGTCATACAAAATACTAGATGTCGTAGTTTTTGCTGTGGGTGTATTCATTTTTGCATTAACTAATTAGAGTGAAACTGAAGACTTTGTAATGAAAGTCATATTATTACATTACTTTCATATTATGGGTTAAAAAATGTTCTATGAAACTTAGATATTGATTAAAATGTTAATATATATACATATATATATATATATATATATATATATATATATACACAGTATACACTGTATATAAATGTGCATATATACACACATATAGTTATATACACCCCTCTCCTACAAATGCCAATTGAAAAATTTTTTACATTAATATCTGACTGACTCTATGGACATATTTAGCTTATGTAGACACTATGTCTTTTCCAGGTAAACACGCTAAGTTTTTCAATAGGAAGATTCATTTTTTGTAGTTTCCTGAGCTTTTCTGCTTTTGGAAAAGGTATATTTTAACTCTTTTCCAGGATTTTTGGGGTGTCTTTTTTACTGTTGTTTTTCAGAGGTCAACTCCATTCAACAATGAATAAATGACTTCCAGTTTTTCAAAGTGGAAAATGCCTAAAGAATGGTCAGCTCTCTTCTTTAAACTGCTAGATGACTTTGGAAACATGAAGTGTAAAACAACGCTCAGTAGACTTAACATGAACAGCAAGTAATTTTTACATAGAAATGGATATGTTCATTCTTTTTCTGGGAGATTTCAAGTGGACCCACCTGAAAAAGAAGTCATTTGCACATACCCTAAGACCCTGATTCATCAAAATAATTTCGCCAGAATTCTGGCATAAATTGTTTGGAAAAGTCACAAAATTTTAGCAGATCTCAACGTTGCACTAAAATTTTGCAACTTTTGACGTTTTTACTACGTTTTTCCCAGCTATGCCAAAATAGGCAAATTGGGTGGAGCAGGGGCATGATGGGGGTTTGGCAGTGGGATGACGCACGGTTTGTCTTATTCATGATGAGCTATGGTTCTACTTAAGCCAGAAATCTTACACGAGTCAGGGACTGGTATAAAATTTCTGGTATGGTGCACAGAGGTGCACATCACTTGTCAGGCTCTTAATTCATGAAGAGACGTACACCTCTTCATGAATCAGGAATAGCTGACTCCAGCACACTCCTCATCAATACTAGGGAGAAAATCACTGGTCTTGATGAATCGGAGCCTAAGTGTATGCGTCTAGAGTTTTTCCCAGCACATACAATAATTGCATACATCAAATTTGTATAGGCATGTATAGTAATAGTTCAGAATTGTACTTTTTTCTTTTTTATACAACTTACATTCATACGGCTGTCCCAATTGTAAAAAATATTTAAATTTATAATGGTGACTTGAGGGTACTTAAAAATATATCTTTGTTCTGGATCAAGCAACACTCTGCTATTTTTGTCATTATAAAAGTGAGCTCCATAAATAGAATATAATCATTCTGCGAATTGCTATATTGGTGTTCTACTCACTAGGCTAGCTCCAAAAATAATACATTACATAACCATGACATAAATAGTTTTCCTATGGACAGATTTTCCTGTACTTATTTTAAGTTACTGCAGCCTGAATTTGGTCTGAATATTTTTGGTTTAATTAGAGATAATTTAAACATTTGTTTGTTCTTTGTAGATTGTACATATTAAGCCCTTTTGTAAGCAGTTTACTAAAAAAATACCTTAAACTGCTGTTTTAAAATGAAATTTGTTAGTTAATGACACTATATTAATGAGCAGTTAGAAAAGAGGCAGAAAAGTCAGCTTAATGGCAAATTGTGTGCAATCTCTTGGATGAATGTGGTGGCCTACATTTCTCTCATACCCAGCGACCTTACAACAGATCAGGGGGAGGTGTTGGTCTGCTTCTTTCAACAAAATGTACTTTTCAGGTTATCCCCCCTGTACCCTCCCTTATCTTCTCGTCTTTTGAGGCCCACACAGTCAGACTCTACCGGCCCTTCGCCCTGCGAGTGGCGGTTGTCTATCGCCCTCCAGGTCCCCCCTGTCAATTCCTGGTTCACTTTGCTGCCTGGCTTCCAAATTTTCTATCCTGCGACATCCCCACGATAATCATGGGAGATTTTAACATCCCAATTGGCGAGTCTCTTTCCCTATCTGCCACGCATCTTTTATCACTAACCTCCTCCTTCGGCCTTTCACAGCTTGCTAATTTTCCTACACATGAAGACGGGAACACATTGGACCTGATCTTCTCCCTGCTTTGCTCAGTACATGACTTTACTAACTCTCCCCTTCCACTCTCTGACCATAATCTTCTTTCATTCTCTGTCAAGAACTGTGACTCTACTCAAGACACTCCCACCGTCCACACTTATAGAAATTTACGCGCCATTAACACCCAGAAATTTATAAAAAGGTTGCAATCATCATCTCCTCCCTCTCATGTCCCGACTCTGCATTGAAGCATTATAACAAAATAATGCTATGCGCCCTGGATGAAGCCGCACCTCCTACACAAAGAAAAATTCAGCATAGACGGCGACAACCCTCGCACACGCCTCAAACACGTCTCCTCCAGAGGTACTCCAGGTGCGCTGAACGGCTGTGGAGAAAATCAAATCTGCCCGAAGATTTCCTCCATTATAAATTTATGCTGAAAACATATAACTCTGCCCTTCACCTCTCCAAACAAACCTACTTTAACAGCCTCATCATCTCACTTTCCAATAATCCTAAACGACTCTTTGACACGTTTCATTCTCTCCTCAATCAAACAACACAGGCCCCGACCACCGACCTCAGCGCTGACGATCTGGCCAATTATTTCAAAGAAAAAATTGACCATATTCGACAGGAAATTTTCTCCCAATCCCCAAATGTTATGCATGCTCTCCCCCGCCACATTGTATCCTGCTCACTTTCTGACTTCGAACCTGTCACGGAAGATGAAGTGATCAGGCTCCTGCACCAGTGACCCTATTCCCTCACATCTCCTTCAGTCCCTTGCTCCAGCTTTCACCACTCACCTAGCTAAAATTTTCAACCTCTCCCTCTCATCTGGTATCTTTCCCTCTTCTTTTAAACATGCCAGCATACAACCATTACTTAAAAAAACATCCCTTGACCAGAACTGCACGGCCAACTACCGACCTGTTTCCAATCTTCCCTTTATCTCTAAACTCCTGGAACACCTGGTCCACTCCAGTCTCATCTGCTATCTCTCAGACAACTCTCTTCTTGACCCTTTACAATCTGGTTTCCGCTCTTTACATTCTACTGAAACTGCCCTCACTAAAGTCTCTAATGATTTACTAACAGCTAAATCTAATGGTCACTACTCCCTGCTGATTCTCCTGGATCTCTCCGCAGCATTCGACACTGTGGATCACCAGATCCTCCTCACTATGCCCCGCACTATTGGCCTCAAGGACACTGTTCTCTCCTGGTTCTCCTCCTATCTCTCTGACCGCTCCTTCTCTGTGTCTTTTGCCGGCTCCTCCTCCTCCCTACTTCCCCTTACTGTCAGGGTTCCTCAAGGATCAGTCGTAGGCCTCCTTCTTTTCTCCTTATACACCGCTCCTATTGGACAAACAATCAGCAGATTTGGTTTTCAGTACCATCTCTATGCTGATGACACCCAATTATACACCTCTGCTCCGGACATCACCCCTGCATTACTACAAAAGACTAGTGATTGTCTTCTGCTGTGTCTAACATTATGTCCTCCTTCTACCTAAAACTGGATCTGTCAAAAACTGAACTACTCGTCTTTCCTCCCTCCACTAACCTACCTGTGCCCGATATTGCCATTTCTGTTTGTGGCTCAACCATTACTCCCCAGCAACAAGCCCGCTGTCTTGGGGTCATTTTTGATTCAGATCTTTCTTTCACTCCTCACATGAAATCACTCGCTCGTTCATGTCATCTACACCTCAAAAACATCTCAAGAATCAGGACTTTTCTCACCTTTGACTCGGCAAAAACTCTTACTGTCGCTCTTATTCATTCTCGTCTTGACTATTGCAATGCTCAACTAATCGGTCTCCCTCTTACTAAACTCTCCCCTCTCCAATCCGTCCTTAACGCAGCAGCCAGGATCATATTCCTCGCCAACCGCTACACCGATGCCTCTTCCCTGTGCCAGTCATTGCATTGGTTGCCCATCCAATATAAACTTATCACGCTTACCCACAAAGCGCTCCATGCTTCAGTACCCCCCTCTCTTGTCTCAGTCTACCACCCTACACGTGCCCTCCGTTCTGCATATGACTTAAAACTAAAATCCTCCATAATACGAACTTCCCACTCCCGTCTCCAAGATTTCTCGCGTGCTGCGCCACTTCTTTGGAATGCACTACCCAGGACAGTTCGATTAATTCCCAATACCCACAGTTTCAAGCGAACCCTAAAAACACATTTCTTTAGACTGGCGTATGAGATATGCTTATTCTGTATTGTCTGTATATGTCCCCCCTAAAATTTGCAAAGTGCTGCGGAATATGTTGGCGCTATAAAAATAAAAACTATTATTATTATCATTCCCATGCATGGTGTCAGAGTGGCACTTAGAGCAATCTTGGAAAAAAGGAAATCCAATGAGCAGCTAGGGAAATCCTAGACTGAAAACTTATATGTTGGTCATCCATCATAATTAACCCCTTTAAAGCCCATGACGTACTAATACGCGTCTGTGCCCTGGGACTTAAGAGCCTGACCCGTATTAGTACGTCATCGCGATTGCGTGCGCACACAGTCTGTACGGGCGCGATCGCCGCCGGGTGTCAGCTGATTGTCACAGCTGACACCCGGTACTATGTGCAGGGAGCGGTCCCGCACCGCTCGCGGCACATTAACCCCCGCAATGCTGCGATCAAAGTCGATCGCAGCATTGCGGTGGCTAAGAGGAGGTGATCGCAATACTCACCTCCTCTTCTGGCCTCCAGCGCTGTCTGCTGCGGCTTCCCGGGAGTTGCCATGACGACCCGATGTCGTCATGACAACATCCGGGTCACCAGACAGCAGGAAGATTTTTTGGTCATGCGCAGTGCTTGACCAAACAATCTTCTCACTGTGCAGTGCTGACTGCCTGCATGGCACAGGGCTGGTGCTCCATCACTATGCTATGCAGGCGATCAGAATAAAAAAAGTGAAAGTCCCAGATTGGGACAAAGTAAAAAAGTAAAAAACTCTCAGAAAGTGAAACATTTTTTTTACTATTTTTTAAAAAAATATTTAAAAAAAAATAATAAAAATAATCCACCAAAAATAAAAATATAATGTACCCATCAATAAATATTATTATGAAAAAAAAAAAAAACAATAAAAGTACACATATTTAGTATCGCCGCGTCCGGAACGACCTGACCTATAAAACTGTTCCACTGGTTAACCCCTTCAGTGAACACGGTAAAAAAAATAAATAAAGAACGAAGCAAAAAACAATGCTTTATCATCATACTGCCAAACAAAAAATGGAATAACACGCGATCAAAAAGACGAATATAAATAAAAATGGTACCACTGAAAACGTCATCTTGTCCAGCAAAAAACAAGCTGCCATACAGCTCCATCATCCAAAAAATCAAAAAGTTATAGCTCTCAGAATAAAGCAATGCAAAAAAATAATTATATCTACAAAATAGCTTTTATTGTGTAAAAGCGCCAAAACATAGAAAAATTATATAAATGTGGTACCGCTGTAAACATGCTGACCCAAAGAATAAAGCTACCTTATCAATTTTACCACACGCGGAGTAGAATAAAAAAATAAAAAAAAAAACAATTCCTGAATTGTTGGTTTATGTTTATTCTGCCTCCCAAAAGCTGGAATAGAAATCTATCAAAAAATGTCACATGCCTGAAAATGGCACCAATAAAAACGTCAACTCATCCCGCAAAAAACAAGCCATCACATGACTCTGTCGGCCAAAATATGGAAAAATTATAGCTCTCAATATATGGCGATGCAAAAACTAGATTTTACAAAATATGTGTCTTTTAGTGTGCGACAGCTGTCAATCATACAAAACCCGATATCATTCTGGTATCTCTGTAGTCGCACCGACCCGAAGAATGAGGTCGTCTAATCACTTATACCGCACTAGGAACAGCGTTAAAAAAACCCCGCTAGGGCTGGGGTTGGGGTTAGGGTTGTGCTAATGTTTGGGCTGGAGTCAGGGTTGGGCTAGGGTAGGGTTAGGGTTGGGGTTAAGGTTGTTGTTTTTTTCAAAAGTAAAAAAAAAAAAAGATGACGATATGGCAACTAGTGTTGAACGCAAGTGCTCGCTACTTGAGTTTGCATCGGGTGCTCGGGTATGCATTGAGTATCGTGGGTGCTCAAGTCTCCGCCCCATATGCTTTGCGGCCAAAAAAGCCTCACGGGGATTGCCTGCCATGCACGAGCGATCCCCGCATGTTTTTGTGGGGTGTCTAATAACCGTGAAACATGCGGGTGGGGACTCAAGCATTTCACTTGAGCAGCCGTGATACATGGTACATACCTGAGTACCCGATGCAAACTCAAGTAGCGAGCACTTGCGCTCAAGACTAATGACAATTTATTCAATATGATGACCTAATGTCATCAAATTCTATGTCGTACCTCTGGGTTCAAAATGTTCACTATACCCCTTGATAAAATTCTCGAGGGGTGTAGTTTCCAAAATGGGGTCACTTGTGGGGGGGTTTAAACTATTTAGGCACATCAGGGGCTCTCCAAACATGACATGGCGTCCGCTCTCGATTCCAGCCGCTTTTGCGTTCAAAAAGTCGCACAGTGCTCCTTCCCTTCTGAACTCTGTCGTGAGCTCAAACACTGCATTTTCCCCAAATTTGGGGTATTGGCGTACTCAGGAGAAATTGCACAAAAGTTTTTGGGGTCCATTTTCTCCTCTTACCCTTGAGAAAATAAAAAAATTGGGGCTAAAACATCATTTTTGTGGAAAAAGTTTGATTTTTTTATTTTCACGGCCCCATGTTATAAACTTCTGTAAAGGAGCTCACCACACATCTAGATAAGTTCCATGAGGGGTCTAGTTTCCAAAATGGTGTCACTTGTGGGGGGTTTCCACTGTTTAGGCACATCAGGGGCACATCCGCTAATTATTCAAGCAAATTTTACAATCAAAAAGTCAAATGGCGCTCCTTCCCTTCCGAACCATGCCATGTGCCCAAACAGTGGTTTTTCCTCACATATGGGGTATCTGCTTACTCAGGAGAAATTGCACAACAAATTGTGTGGTCCATTTTTTCCTGTTACCCCTGCGAAAATAAAAAAAATTGGGTCTAAAGTAACATTTTTGTGAAAAAAGTTAAATGTTAATTTTTTTCTTCCACATTCCAAAAATTCCTGTGAAGCACTTGAAGGGTAAATAAAGTTCTTGAATGTGGTTTTGAGCACCTTGAGGGATGCAGTTTTTAGAATGGTGTCACATTTGGGTATTTTCTGTCATAAAGACCCCTCAAAGTGACTTTAAATATGATGTGGTCCCTAAAAAAAATGGTTTTGTTAATTTTGTTGGAAAAATGAGAAATCGCTGGTCAACTTTTAACCCTTATAGCTCCCCAATAAAAAAAAATGTTGGTTCCAAAATTGTGCTGATGTAAAGTAGACATGTGGGAAATGTTATTTATTAACTATTTTGTATGACATATCTCTCTGATTTAAGGGCATAATAATTCAAAGTTTGAAAATTGCTAAATTTTCGCCCAATTTCCGTTTTTTTGACAAATAAACGCAAGTGATATCGAATAAATTTTACCACAATCATGAAGTACAATATGTCACGAAAAACAATCTCAGAATCAGGGGAATCCGTTGAAGCGTTCCAGAGTAATTACCTCATAAAGTGACAGTGGTCAGAATTTTAAAAATTGGCCTGGTCATTAACGTGCAAACCACCTTGGGTTGTAAAAGGGTTAAAAGTCCATCAAAATCATAGATATATCACATGCACAAAGATATTAGCAAACCTATGTGCTTCAGCATCATGGCTTATTCACGGTATGCTAAAGAAAGGGCAATGTTGCTAATTTATGATGAAATCCCATATTGTTCTTATGTAACAAATTATATTGCACAAATATAAAGCTGAAAATCTTAGAGTAAAATAAAAAAACAATTATGATAATGATATTAATAACTATGAAAAAACACTGTTCTTAAAGTATACAAGTAAGATCGTGCTTCACATTTAATCCTATAAGAACTCGAGTTTCCAGTGTAAATATCCATTTGCTTTCTTGGGTAAAAAGTTTGTGTTTAGAATGTTCACCCCTTAACCCCTTGCCGACCTTTAACATATAATAGTAACGTCAAAGGTCGTGTCCCGGCCTTGGATGAGCGCTCGCATGCTGTGCTCACATCTCCCCCCCCCCACCCCGCACATAATGACTGATTTAATCAGCCATCATGTGCCTTTAAAAGCTGTGGGTGGAGCCGTGCCTGTCATTATGATCCTTCTGTGAACTCTGGCTAGTGGCCGGTGTTCATAGTAGATTGGGATTTCTGCTATACATAGTAGTGCTGGAGAACTGCTATGTATAACACAGGCGATTTGACGATCACAGCTTTAAGGGCTCATATCCATCACCGTAAAAAAAATGGTCCAATATCGTTCCTGAAAAGTGAACAAGTACAATGCGATTTTCCTCACCTAGCATCCGAATGACATCTGATTTACATGCGACTGTGATTGCAATGTGATTTTAACATGAGCTTTTAATTCTCTGTGTCATTTACACATAGTTTTCCAAGGAAATATTCTTCAATACACATATATATTTGTATAGATAGATAGATAGATAGATAGATAGATACAGAAAGATAGATATAAATATGTGAGTGAGATATTTAATCAGTGCTTGGCATGTGTAGCTTACTGTACATGTAATTTAGTAATAAATAATTAAATTTTTGAAAAAATGGCATGGGAAAACAGACAGCTGGTGGCTGATGTTTATAGCCTGGGAAGAGGGCAATACCCATGTAGCTTCCCAGGCTATTAATATCAGCTCACAGCTGTATACTTTGCTTTTACTGTTTATTAAAATGGGAGGACCCACCAAAAAATTAAGTGGAGACTCCCCATAAATAATAACCAACAAAGGCTAGGGCTAGGCAGACAGCTGCAGGCTGATATTAATAGGCTAACAAGGGGCCATGGATATTTGCCCCTCCCAGACTAAAAACATCAGCTCTCAGAGACACAAGTGAAATGTATTTTTCTTACAAATTTCGGAATTTTTTTTCACCACTTAAATTAAAAAAAACTATACATGTGGGGAATCTGTGTACTCGTACTGACCAGGAGAATCATATTGCCAGGTCAGTTTTACCATATAGTGAAATGGTAAACAAAAAAACAATTGTAGAATTGCATTTTTTTGCAATTTCAACGCACTTAGAATTTTTTTCCCGCTCTAAATTGCATCAAATGATAAAATGTATGATATAATTGAAAAGTACAATTCATCCTGAAAAAAACAAGCCCTCACATGGCTATGGAGATGGAAGAATAAAAAAGTTATGGCTCTTGGAATAAGGGGAGGAAAAAACGAAAGCGCAAAAACTGGTCATGAAGGGGTTCAAGGTCTATAGACTTTCTCAATATCCTTAAACCTCAAGGCAGCCACATCTCTGTTATGTGACTACAAATTATCTGGAAATGATTAACATCCATTTGGTTGAGGGCACCATTTTATTAACTGCAATACTAGCTTTGTCACATATTTAATCAGTTGAACAGTATGCAATCTCCAATATGTGGGTGTAACACCCGTGGCAGAAAAACCACTGCTTTTAGAGCTAGGTGGCACGGCACTCACACCACAGTTGCCGTGGGGCAAAATAAGTGTGTATGTATTAAACCCTAGTGCCATTTATGTTCATTCCTTTCCCATCAATTTCCCCTGTGTATTATTCTGGAACCTCAATAATTAATTGTTCAGCTGAAGCTAGGGGCGGGACCTCCTGCAGTCAGTATTTAAACTTCCTGCAATCAGTCCCTGGTTGCCAGTTAAAGTAACTGCTCTGTTGATTCATTAGTAGTGCCAAGATCAGTTGCAGTTCTGCCATTGGTGTTACAGTAGCATTCCTTTCAAGAGGTGTCTTCAGACCCTTAATCCCAGGCTTTTCAGGAAATAACCAGTGGAATTAAATGATCAGGCAATTGGCCTTGATGTTATTGGCCAAATCCTTATCCCTTATTATGTGCTCTCACCACATAAGAATCCAGGATTTTTGTACCACATATTCCAGGTTGCCTTCAGTCCTGATAAGAGGGGGAGGATCCCTGACAGGGCGAACAGGATAACAATATACCTTAAGCAGGGATTAATGAAAATACATTAGGTACCTTAAATGAAGGAGGAAGTTTTAAATGAAAGGTGACAGCGTTAATAACCTCATTTCATATGGACCAATAAACCCGGCTCACAACTTAGGGCAGGGTACATTGATTTTGATATTTTTAGCAGACAATCACACCTTGTCCCCAATGGAAATAAAGTACCAACTCTTGCTGGCTGACCCTCTGTGGTGGTTGAGACTGATTAACCCCAATCTGCATGGGTACCTCAAATGGTGTTGGTGTGGCTTGTATTTTAGTTAAATGCCAGAGTTAGTCTGGTCTTCTTGTCTGTGTTCCCACAGGCGTCTCTCTAGCTATATTGCCAAGGACATGGCTGCATCAAGAGAGGCAGATGCAAGAAACTGAACTAGGGAATCTTTGATATGGCCCAATAGTCCAGTATGGAACTGATGGCGAAGGGCCTGGTCATTCCATGTTGAGTCTGTAGCCCAACTCAAACTCTGTACAGTATTCTTCTGCTGCACATCGCCCCTGGCATAGGGTCATCAACTTGCCTTCCGTGAATGATACCCAGTCAGGGTCATCATACAGAAGACGAAGGGGTCCATAAAATTACGTCAACAAAGGAAAGTTGGTCCATGTGCCAATATGCAGAGTGTGTTCATGTGCCAATATTGAATCACAATTTTCTGCATTACGTGTCCATATGATAATAATGAATTGGAATTTTCTGCAGTGCGTCCTTGTGGCAATATTGATTTAGGATGTAAACTGGTGTTTGGAGGACACCACCAATATGCAAAGACGAAGGGGGGATCAACTTCTACATATCATATACTGAAGAATTTAAACAGAAAAAACAAGAGATACTGTATGTAGACAAATAGTGATCACCTCAAATGAATTGTATTAAATCAATTACAAGACAAGCCACATAAAGATTAAAAACATTTAAAAAAGCACAACATGGCTATAAAATAATGAAAACCTACCTAGTCTGTTTAGGACCTAGGTCCGCCTAAACTGTGGCTCCCAACCAGCATAATAGCATATGTGTATAGTAGTGTTGAGCCACCCCCGTAGTGTTCGAGTTCGGTTCGGTTCGTCGAACACCCGTGTGTTCGCCGAACTGTTCTTCGAACTGTTCGTCGAACACCTTCGAACACCGTTAAAACCAATGGCAGGCAAACAAAAACACATAGAAACACATAGAAAACACCTTCAAAGGTGTCCAAAAGCTGACAAACTGCTCAGAATACATAACTAACACATGGAAAAGTGACAAGTACATATAGTCATGCGAAAATAAAAGAGGTGGAGGAGTAAAAGGAGGGGGAGACACAGATATAGGCATGTCATGCCCTTCTAAAATCCAAAAAGTGAGAAGCCGACACGGCCAGTCCGCTCCTGCCCGTGCCACCTCCGTGTCGCCGGGTTTGTGCCAGAGCCGCGGTGAACCCTGACGGCCAGCCCCCCTCTCCCAATACTGGTGCCTGTCCGCTGGTGGGTCGAGCGAGCCCCCCTGTGGTGGAGGCAGCTCTAAGCTTTTTAATTTAAATTGTCTCTCTAATTTGAATGAATACACTTTAAATCCATTTACAAGGATCTATTGGAGGGCAAGTCTCATGCCAGCAGCCGCGGTAATTCCAGCTCCAGTAGTGTCCAACTAAAGCTGCTGCAGTTAAAAAGCTTTTATAAGGATCGAGCTCGGCTGTCCACCGCAAGGCATCCTACTGCCAGTCCCAGCCCCTATGCCTTGGGGTGCCTCCTGATGCTCTTCACTAAGTATCCCATGGTCCTGAAGCATTTCCTTTGAAAAAATTAAGTGTCTAAACTACAGGTGGTGTAGCTTGCTTAACAGCCGGGATAATCCGCTGACTAGCAGACACTGCTACTAGGCACAAAGTATTTCCTGGGCTAGATGCAGTTAAAAATTTGTAATTAGATACTCTCGTTGGATGCTGAGAAAGCATTCCATAGAGTCTCCTGGCACGCCATATATGATTCTCTTAAAGAGCTTGGGGTAGGGGTCTAGGGGACCCTTTTATAGCCAAAATCACGGCCCTGTATCGCAATACGTCACCTAGTCTGAAGATAAATGGAACTGTAGCACCCTGAGGGCTCGGTTGCTACAGACGTATTGCACCTCACCCAGAGGTGTGATATCTCACTCTCAGGTAAGGATGGAGTGTGGATCAGGACCCGACACCTGCATGCATTACACCACATTGCCGTGGGGCAGGGCGACCAATATGCCCCTGAGATGGGCACGACAGTCCCTGTCCCTGGCTGGAGTGGGGGGAGGGAACACTGAGGAAGGGGAACCCTGTAGTGCAGGAGCAGGGAGGAAGCAGTTCCTGGGTGCATTGAGAAGGGAGTATAAAAGGTGGGCACCATCTTAGTTCAGTGCAGAGAAGTCTGAGCAGAAGTGGCAGGGAGCAGGGGCTCTGCATGAGCTCTGCTCCGGAGGCGGGCCTAGTAACAGAGGCCCAGGCCTGCAAGAGGGAGAAGGAAGAGGAGCGGAGAAGGCTCCAGGAACGAGGAATGAAGGGATCCCAGGGGTGCGGACGGGCGAGTCGCCACCGCACGCCCGAATCCACCTGCGTGGAGGGGTCAGGCCAAAGGGGGAGACCGGTCCCCGAACTAGTGGAGGCAGGAAACGACCCTCAGCTAGAAACCGGAGGCTCTGACATTTTATGTGGCGCAGCCCCTTGCTCCACCCGCTAGGAAGGCACCACATAGGGTCAGGGAAACTGGTGCCAAGTTTACCAAGAGGAGGCCCGAGGCAGCCGGACAGAAGTGTTGGTAAGAAAGGCCAGACAAAGGACACACAAAGGGGGTCCTGTGAAGCGCTCCAAAGTTATCTGGGAGCTGTCTGAGCCCCTCACCTGGTGAGCACAGTACGACGTGGGCAGCCGTTACCTGCAGACGTGGTCTGGATAATAAGAACTGTGAGTAAAGGCCCTGAACTGCATCACTGACTCCGTGTCGTTACTGCTGCTGCCCTGCACCATCACCCCCATCCTCCGCATACACTGCCCTGAGGCTATACTCCTTCCGTGGGGAGTTATGCTACGCTCTGCTGCACCCACAACACCAGCCTTAGCGGTCTGCCCTGTAGCGGCGGTTCACTCTGACCGCAATCCACGGGTGGCGTAGTCGGACATTTAAACATCAAAACCACATAAATAGTTCCGCCACTGGTTTGACCGCCCTGAGCCACGGAACCGGATCGCCGCCACGAAGACTACAACCACCAGCATCCACCAAAAAGGGTCCGGCTCCGGGTGTCCCAAGGCCCAGGGGGTGCGTCAGAACATTTTCATCACCTTTCACAATCACCAATGGGACAAGGCAGGGATGTCCTCTGTCCCCTCTCTTATACATCCTAGTGACGGAGCACCTGCTCTCATCAATTCGCCATAACCCCAATATTAGGTGGATTGAGGTGGGAGGCACCGAGAACAAGTGCTCTCTATTTGCTGATGATGTCCTAGTATATATCACTCAATCACATATATCCATCCCTGCTGTTATGGCTGAAATAGATCACTTTGTTACATGGTAAAATTTTAAAATCAATGCAGCGAAGTCTGAGGCCCTCGATGTCTCCCTCCCTAAATCCATATAGGATTCCATCCAGTCCAACTTTCCCTTTGCCTGGCCCTCACAGGGTATCAAATACTTAGGAATTCCTATTCATAGAGACCTCTCCCATCTATGTTATCTTAATTTTGGGCCCTTTATTGAACAATTCCCTACAGACCACGGTTGGCAAGTTAGAACTGTAAGATTCACTACGTGAACCACTGGTATTTTGTGGAAAAGCACATGTAAGATTCTGCAACAGTCTCTGCTGATACTCCTGCATGCGTGCATCCCTTTCTATGGCAGGAATAATTTCTGCAAATTTACTTTTGTACCGGGGATCTAACAGTGTGGCAACCCAGTAGTCAGGATTATTTCTAATTCTCACAATTCGAGGGTTATGTTGCAGGTAGTGCAGCAAGAAGGCACTCATGTGTGTTGCGCATCCAGGAGCACCAAGTCCCTGTTGTGTTGGTGGCGAGGTAACAATCATGCTTCCTTCCTCTGTCCTCTCCCCCCAACCTCGCACAACAGAAATGTGATCAAGGTCTCCCTCATCTGATGAGTCTTCCATCAGTTCGTCCTCCACTTCTTCCTGGGCTCCTGCACCTTCCTCACTAGTTTGGCTGCTACCATGCGCCCTGGTAAAATCATCTCCCCCACCCTCACATGCCTGCCGCCTTGGTGCTGCCGACCGTCTGGACCTTGCAGATGTTAGCCCTTCTGCATACAACTCCTCCTCCTCTACTTCCTCCACCTCCTCTTGTGCCACCACCTGACTCCGAATTCTGTTTAACATGTGCTCCAGCATGTAAATCACCGGAATAGTCATGCTGATAATGGCATCGTCAGCACTAAACATCTTCGTCGCCATTTCAAAACTGTGCAGAAGGGTGCATAGGTCCCTGATCTGAGACCACTCCTCCAGCGTGATTTGCCCCACCTCTGAATCTCGTTGGCCCAGGCTATACGTCAGAACGTATTGCACCAGGGCTTGTCGGTGCTGCCACAGTCGCTGCAACATGTGCAGAGTTGAATTCCACCGGGTAGGCACATCGCATTTTAGCCGGTGAAGTGGCAGGCTCAACGACTTCTGTAGAGATGTAAGTCGCTGAGCTGCGGGATGCGAACGGCGGAAGTGAGCACACAGCGACCGTGCCCTCTGCAGAAGGCCATCTAGTCTGGGATAGTGGGCTAAAAATTGCTGGACAACCAGGTTCAACACGTGAGCCATACAAGGCACGTGTGTGACATTGCCCCGGCGAAGGGCCGCACCCAAGTTTGCAGCATTGTCGCACACGGCCTTCCCTGGTTTCAGGTCCAGTGGAGACAACCATTCATGAAATTGGTTCTCCAGAGCTGACCACAACTCCTCAGCTGTGTGACTCACATTTCCCAGACATTTCAATGTAAAAACCGCCTGATGACGTTGAGCCCTACTGCCAGCATAGTAAGGAGGTGTGCAGGATCCCTTCTGCGCAGTTAGAAAGCTTGTGGCATGACCAGACAGGCTTTGGGTGCAGGTGGAAGACCGAGAGGAGGTTGAGGAGGCAGAAGCAGTGGAGGAACTTTGACATAAAGAGGATTGACGCACAACTCGTGGGGACGGCAAGACTTGGACAGCAGCCCCTTGTCCTGCTGTCACCATAGTTACCCAGTGCCCAGTCAGCGACATGTAACGCCCCTGTCCATGCCTACTCGTCCAAGTGTCTGTGGTGAAATGCACCCTGTCACACACAGAGTTTCTCAAAGAAGCAGTGATGTTGTGTGCGACATGCTGGTGGAGCGCAGGCACACCTTTCTTTGAGAAGTAGTGCCGACTGGGCATCTGGTACTGGGGCACTGCGACGGACATAAGGTCTCGAAAATCCTCTGTGTCCACCAGGCGGAAAGGCAGCATTTCTGTAGCCAAGAGCTTGCAGATGGTGAAATTCAACCTCTTAGCTTTCTCATGGCTAGGAGGAAATGGTCTTTTACTTGTCCACATCTGAGGGACCGAGGGCTGGCTATTGTGCTTAGACGGGGTTGATAAGGGTGTCCCAGGCAAACTGCCGGTCTGTGAGGAAGATGCAGGCGGACATGTTAGGTTGCCTTGATCCAAAGGTGGTGCTATCGATGTCGGACAGCGCTCAAGACCAGCTGGTGTTACCACCTCCAAAGAAAATGATGACCTGCCAATCACGCTGGCTGTTGCGGGTAAAGAGGTGGCAGGTCTGCGCCCCAAAACAGGTGTGACTGCTGTCCCCCCAGTCACAGAGGATGAAGAGGCCGCGGATGCACAAGATATGGCAGACGGTGGTTGGCCCGGCCGGCTAGGCCGCATTGTAGCACACTGAGCTTCCCACTGCAACTTATGCTTCATGTCCATGTGCCGGTTCATGCATGAAGTACTCAAACTATGTATTTTTTGGCCTCTACTTAGCTTTTGCTGACAAATGTTACAGATAACACGAGTTGGGTCATCTTTATCGATCTGAAAAAATGCCCAGGCTATGCAAGGCTTAGCACCCATGCGACCTGAAGAGCCACCACGACTTGTGGTGAGAGGCAGAGTTGTGTTTGAGGATGCAGTTGTTGACGTGCTTCCAGTACTACGTCTCTGTCCAGGAAGGCGCAACCTGACCTCGTCGTCACTAGCATCTTCCTCCACCTCCTCTGCTGACCTCATCTCTTGGCTGACTGTGGGTTGACAGTAAGTGGGATCTCCGACCTCATCATCATCACCCTGTGCGTTATCACACCCGTCGTCCTCAGAGCCAACCTGTTCCTGCCCTGACAAAAAACTAAAGTTGTCGCTGCAATCAGGTATTTGAGTCTTATCATCGTCTTCCTCATTGTCTCCACCAACAGGAGTTACAGTTTGGGAATGAGGGTCTACATTATGGTCAGAACCTTCGGCGTCTGGTCCTGGATCCGACTCATAAAGATTCTGGGCATCAGTGCAGATCATTTCCTCGTCTGGATTCACAGAAGCGCTGGAGTCGACCTCTGATTCCCAGGCTATAGTATGAGTAAACAGCTCTGCAGACTCAACCATCTGTTCTACCTCATACTCAGACGGGCAGCTGGAGATTTGGGAGCTGTGAGGAAGCAAGTGCGATTTGGGTGACACCTTTGAGGACTGGAGTATTTGTGATGTTGAAGTTGATGTGGAGGAGAGCCCACTTAAAGGAGCACTTGATATCCGTTGAAGCACCTGCTGTTTTTGTGCCTCATCTGGAATTTGTAGCGATTGGCGTGGCCGTAAGAAAGGGATCTTATCACATTGTCCGCTAAAAGAAGTAGACATTTTAGTTTGGCTGGAAGATGGTCTTTCTTCTGCACCTACCCCACGGACACAACCTTTTTTCCCCTTCCCAACACGCCTATTCCCCTTTCCACCAGCAGCAGGCCTTTTTCCACTCATTTTGGTGGTTAACTAATTCACAACTCTGGAGTTGTTTGCACAAAAAAACAATGGATGGTAACCGAGCAGAGCTGAGTGGCCAAACTGTGGTATTAGGCCAAAACTATTGGCTGGGTTAGATGCAGAAAAAAATTATTTTTAATTTGCAACCTGATGGAGGTCAGTATAGATGGACTAATAGACCAAGTCCCACACACCGCTAGAAGCCCAAATATTTTTTCAGAGCTAGATGCAGAAATTTTTTTTATTCAATTTGCAACCTGATGGAGGTCAGTATAGATGGACTAATAGACCAAGTCCCACACACTGCTAGAAGCCCAAATATTTTTTCAGAGCTAGATGCAGAAAAAAAATATTTTTAATTTGCAACCTGATGGAGGTCAGTATAGATGGACTAATAGACCAAGTCCCACACACCGCTAGAAGCCCAAATATTTTTTCAGAGCTAGATGCAGAAAAAAATTATATTCAATTTGCAACCTGCTGGAGGTCAGTATAGAAGGACTAATAGAACAAGTCCCACACACTGCTAGAAGCCCAAATATTTTTTCAGAGCTAAATGAAGAAAAAAATTATTTTTAATTTGCAACCTGATGGAGGTCAGTATAGATGGACTAATAGACCAAGTCCCACACACTGCTAGAAGCCCAAATATTTTTTCAGAGCTAGATGCAGAAAAAAATTATATTCAGTTTGCAACCTGATGGAGGTCAGTATAGATGGACTAATAGAATGATGCTATGCCCAAAAGATTTTACTTCACTAGGTGCAGTAAAAAAATTGGTATTCTATACACAGGTGGTATATCTTGCAACACAGATAGGCTACTCCACTGACTAACAAACTCTGCAATAGGCCAAAAAGGATTAGCTTTGCTAGATTCAGCCAAATGCTGTGAAAAAACTTGCACAGCACTGGCACAGACCTGCCTGGCAAAAACTGATAGGAACTGATGTAACCTAGTCCTGAAAAGGACTCCAATTACAATTAGTCTTTACTCCCACAATCTATCTATTTAAGAGCACAGACCTGCCTGATAAAAGTCGTAGGAAATGCTGTAACCTAGTCCTTAAAAGGACTGCAATCACAACTATTCCCTACTCCCAAGCTATCTGTATATTTGTGCGAAAATTGGCTTGAAATTAACAAGGTATAGCGCACACAGCAACAGCGGTGCCGTCTAACACGCAGCTGCAGCAGTGAGAAAATGGTGGCGACGGGGAAAATGGCTTGGTCTTATAGGGCAAGGACATGTGACATACACTGCCAATCACACATGCCCTTGCTTGTGTGAAAAAAAGCACTTCGCTCCGTGTGTGCGCTGCTGATAGGCTGACAGATTGCACCTCCCCACTGCAAATGCGGGAAAGAGAAAAAAAAATGGAGATCTTCATTGTTCCTGCAGAGATCCATCCCCTGCCCCTCCCCCCGCCCCGCTGTACACTCAAACTGCGTATTAACATTAATTTTCATCATTACTGAGAAAAAATCCAGTTATGATTTTGGTGCACGAACAGTTATCGAACATAACCTCGAACAGCCGAATTTTTCTCAAATTGTTCGTGTTCGCCGACCGGCTCGAACACCGCCCAAAACAGCTCGAATTTGAGATTGGCGAACAGTTCGAGTAGAACAACGCTCATCTCTAGTGTATAGTGCTGAGTATATGACTAGAAAGAGTCTGCCTGTACAGATAATATTGTCAACAAGCTGTAAAAAAATAAAGTGCACCACTTTTGTATAAAGTGCAATTTGCAAACATCATTTCATATATATATTAGTAACAACACATAGACATGTGCAGTATATTTTGATACATCTAGTAGACCATATTAATACAGGACAATGACAATCTCATATGATTTAGTGAATATATAGTCAGAAGTCCTAGACAAATGGTACACAAAGAAACAGATGTCAAATAATCTGCCTATGAATTAAAGATATACTATACCAGCACGACCAATATAGATTATGTCATCTTTTTAGAGGAATATCATGCTAGGGTACCATAGGAAGTAACACACAGGTAGATTTGTTCCCCCACGCGTATCGCTGCTAGGAATGTGGCTTCATCAAGAGCAGGGGCAGGTGAATTAGGATTTTCTGTAGTGTGTGTCCATGTGTTAATAATGAGTTGGAGATTTCTGCAGTGTGTGTTAATATGGCAATATTGAATTAGAATTTTCGGCAGTGTGTCCATGTGTGGGCATGCCGTCCAGTGGGCGTGGGTGTCCAGTGGGCATGGCCTCGCTCAATAGAAGAGTGACTGCAGACTTATCAATTTAGACCTCACAACCCCTTTAATGATGAGTGATGAGTTGGAGTTTTCTACAGTGTGTGTTCACATGCCAATGTTGAATTAGAATTTTCTACATTGTGTGTCGATGTGCTAATAATTAATTGAAATTTTCTGCAGTGTATGTCCATGTGCAAATATTGAATTAGAATTTTCTGCGTTCTGTGTCCATGTATAGATAAGAAACTGGTATTCCTACAGCTCATAAATTGTAATAGTAAATAGTATCAAACATATCCTACCATGATTAAGAACTACATTGTTCAAAATGTGTAGGTTTCAACTTTTGGTAAAGTTTTAATACTAGAGGTTAGGACCGTCCCAAATAGGGCCACCTTGATGTGGTAGGATGGCTTTTACGTTTTTTAATTAAAATTTTGTTAACTAAGTACTCTATGTTATTTTCATGCACTACTGCTATTTATTTATTTACTGCAGGGTGTTTGCTCATTTTGCTTTTATGTTAGGCTTTATCTGTTTAGAGGCAAGTGTGAACATGCGCATACACGTTGCATGCACACCAAATTATATTCTGGTTCATCTCTTTAGGTTTTTGTTTCAAGTTTTTGCCTGTTGTGCAAATAAGGGCATGGCCTCCCTTTTCTTTGAGCTGGACATTATGTTTATATAGCTCCACATGGCTGGGTGTTCATTAGTCGGGGTCTCAGTCCTACATCGACTTTATTCACATTTATGTCATTTGACTTATTGTAAGGTTTAATACTAGAGGTTAGAACAGTCCTAAATAGGGTCACCTTCATGAGGTAGGGTGGCTTTTTTTATCAAAATTATGTTAACTAAGTACCCTATATTATTTTCATGCACTGTTGCTATTTTTTTTTTGCTGCAGGGTATTTGCTCATTTTATTTTTATCTTAGGGTTTGTTTGATTAGTGGCCAGTGTAAACATGCACCTACACATTGAATGCATACCAACTTATATTCCAGTTCATCTCTTTAGGTTTTTGTTTCAAGTTTCCAATTTTGTTAAATATGTGATTTTTTTGTCCTATTTTAACTAATAGATAAATGGTTACACAGACATGTGCTGGATTGCATTTTGGAGTCTCTCAAGATCTTGGATGTGACGCGCCCCCTGGGCCGTGGGGTATATGGCAGCCGGGCCGGTCCTGTATTGGGGTAGTCAGGGTGGCAGTGACCCGGTCCGTGACCAAGGGTGGTCAAATAAAATACAGAGAAGAGTCAATTTGGGGAATAAAGTGTTTGGGGAATAAGTTTGTGACGCCACCAGTGGTATGCAGCTATATGGAGCCGCCGCTGCGGTGCAGCTCCACTGGGGCTGATGGTGACGCAGAAAAGATAATTCAGCTATCCACGTGCAGAGCTAGGCCATAGAGCAGCATATTAGATGGATGTAGATGTTGCAGGTGTAGTGCAAGGCAGGTGATGGCGCAGCAATTATTCAAGGACACAGTGGGGTGCAGTCTTCAGGTTTTACTCACACTTGTTAAATTTTCCAGGTTACAGTTACTGGTCTGTAACCACCCATGTCATCCGGTATCCTCCGGGAAAGTGATCCAGCCAACTCTCAGATATTTTGGAAGCAATTGAACGGGACCCCTTTCTTATGTTCCTTCCCAGGTCGTCTCTCTGCGCTGGCTCTCGCCCTCCTGCCCTTCGTCTCACACACAGTGTCCCGAGCCAGTGGCCGCGGGCCTTGTTGGGTGACGTCCTCTGAGTCCCCTTGGTCCTACAGTGCTGGCCAAAAGTATTGCAGCCCTGCAATTCTGTCAGATAATACTCAGTTTCTTCCTGAAAATGATTGCAATCACAAATTCTTTGGTATTATTCTCTTCATTTAATTTGTCTTCAATGAAAAAAACACAAAAATAATTGTCCTAAAGCCAAATTGGATATAATTCCACACCAAACCTAAAAAAGGGGGTGGACAAAAGTATTGGCACCCCTTGAAAAATCATGTGATGCTTCTCTAATTCGTGTAATTAACAGCACCTGTAACTTACCTGTGGCACCTAACAGGTGTTGGCAATAACTAAATCACACTTGCAGCCAGTTAACATGGATTAAAGTTGACTCAACCTCTGTCCTGTGTCCTTGTGTGTACCACATTGAGCATGGAGAAAAGAAAGAAGACCAAAGAACAGTCTGAGGACTTGAGAAACCAAATTGTGAGGAAGCATGAGCAATCTCAAAGCTACAAGTCCATCTCCAAAGACCTGAATGTTCCTGTGTCTTCCGTGCGCAGTGTCATCAAGAAGTTTAAAGCCCATGGCACTGTGGCTAACCTCCCTAGATGTGGACGGAAAAGAAAAATTGACGAGAGATTTCAACGCAAGATTGTGCGGATGGTGGATAAAGAACCTCGACTAACATCCAAACAAGTTCAAGCTGCCCTGCAGTCCGAGGGTACAACAGTGTCAACCCGTACTATCCGTCGACGTCTGAATGAAAAGGGACTGTATGGTAGGATACCCAGGAAGACCCCACTTCTTACCCCGTGACATAAAAAAGTCAGGCTGGAGCTTGCCAAAACTTACCTGAGAAAGCCTAAAACGTTTTGGAAGAATGTTCTCTGGTCAGATGAGACAAAAGTAGAGCTTTTTGGGAAAAAGCATCAACATAGAGTTTAAAGGAAAAAAAAAGAGGCATTCAAAGAAAAGAACACGATCCCTACAGTCAAACATGGTGGAGGTTCCCTGATGTTTTGGGGTTGCTTTTCTGACTCTGGCACTGGACTGCTTGACCGTGTGTATGGCATTATGAAGTCTGAAGACTACCAACAAATTTTGCAGCATAATGTAGGGCCCAGTGTGAGAAAGCTGGGTCTCCCTCAGAGGTCTTGGGTCTTCCAGCAGGACAATGACCAAAAACACACTTCCAAAAGCACTATAAAATGGTTTTAGAGAAAGCACTGGAGACTTCTAAGGTGGCCAACAATGAGTCCAGACCTAAATCTCATAGAACACCTGTGGAGAGATCTCAAAATGGCAGTTTGGAGAAGGCATCCTTCAAATATCAGGGACCTGGAGCAGTTTGCCAAAGAAGAATGGTCTACAATTCCAGCAGAGCATTGTAAGAAACTCACTGATGGTTACCGGAAGCGGTTGTTCGCAGTTATTTTGGCTAAAGGTTGTGCAACCAAGTATTAGGCTGAGGGTGCCAATACTTTTGTCTGGCCCATTTTTGGAGTTTTGTGTGAAATGATCAATGATTTGATTTTTGCTTAATTCTCTTTTATGTTTTTTCCTTGCAAGCAAATTAAATGAAGATAATAATACCAAAGAATTTGTGAGTGCAATCATATTCAGGAAGAAACTGAGTATTATCTGACAGAATTGCAGGGGTGCCAATACTTTTGGCCAGCACTGTATATGGCCACCTTTTCAGCGATTATGTGTGGATTGTGGCTATGGCACTTGAAGATACCGCAACCTCCGGTTTGCTAGCTGAGACTTGAAGTACTCCATTAGTCTGGGGCGGGTCCCCTACTGCGGCCTGATCCCTCCACGGTCAGTGTGAACTCGGGCGCACGGGTGAACTCTGCACTCGCCGTGCCCCTAGGAGCCCCTCTATATCTGGAGCCTTTCCCACTGATCCTGTCTTCTCTCCTCACTCTTCTCCTGGGCCTCTCTCACTAGGCCCTCCTTCTCTGCTCTCCTGAGTAGGACTGAGCTGAACTTCTCCTGAGCAGAACTCCCTTCAGAACTCCTTCTAGATCTTTCCACTCTTCTTTTTGTATGCTTCTCTCAGTGCTCCCCTAAACTCCTTCCTCCACCCACACCCACTACATGGTTCCCTCTCTCTTGGTTCCCCCCTTCCAGACAGGGACAGGGCTCAGCAGGGCTTAGCAGTGACCAAGTGCATCTTGCCCCACCTGCTGGTCTGGAGTGGTGTAGTGTTTGATGTAGGTGTGCGGGACCCGGGTAGTGCTCCCTCCTTACCTGAGAGTGGAGTACCACACCTCTGGCTGGAATGCAGTACCTCTGTGGCAACTGGATCCGCAGGGGCACAACAGATGCTTCCTCCCTTTTTCTAGTATCAACTTTTTGGGCAGCACCAACCACAGCCTTCGAGGCATTGTTCAGAGCGGTGTACTGTTTTTCATCACTGTAAATCTCTTGCTTAATCATTGTTCAGGTAAGGAAGGGGGCCATATCATTAATCTTTCATCTTTACAGCCTTTACTGTTTAGCCAGGCAATGGATTACTTCACACATTTAATGGAGCATTGTTCTGAATAAAAATCATGGTTTTCTTGTAAGATGCAGACTTTTCCTGTACCACTGCTTGATGAAAGTGCCTTCTAAAAACTGGCAGTGGGTTTGTAAGTTTATTTTGAGCCCATGTTCAACCCAAAAAGGTTCAACTAGCTCATCTGTAATAATACCGGCCCATAACAGTACCCCACGTCTATCATGCTGGAGTTTGAGTCGCAGTGCAGGACTGTGCACTTTTCTGATCCAGCCACAGGATCATCCATCTTGCCTGTCAAGAGTCACTCTCATTTCATCAGTCCATAAAGCATTTGCAAAATCTTTCATCAGATATTTCTTGGCCCAGTCTTGATGTTTCAACTTGTATGTCTTGTTCTGTGGTTGTCGGGTTACACCCTTCATTAACTTGGCCATGTTGTTGAGCACTGAACATCTTGTACATCTGGTCACTCCAGGGAGGTTACAGTTCTGAAATATAAGGAGTTCAAACGTTTTTTCACTGCGCTGCTGGTCAACCACATGGAAAAGATGTCTCAAATCAAAAGATTCCAATAAGGATTTTTTATTTTTGTTTGTTACAAATTAAAAATGTACGCGTTTCGAGGTCTCTCCAACTTCTTCATCAGGATGGGGTATAACCTGATGAAGAAGTTGGAGAGACATCGAAATGTGTACATTTTTAATTTGTAACAAACAAAAATAAAAAATCCTTATTGGAATCTTTTGATTTGAGACATCGTTTCCACGTGGATGACCAGTAGCGCAGTGAGAGACCGTTTGAACTCCTTATTCCATACAGTTTTGGTCTATTGATCCGCTGTTGTGCAGCAGTTGGTACATGCTTTCATATAGTTGCAGGATGCAACTTATCAAGGTGAGTGTAAAGCTGCTTTTATTTTGCATTTATTTTAACCAGTTAAAGCCCTATTTTGCGCTTATTTGTCTTTCCAGTGTTTCTCCTTAGTTCTGGAATATCACAGCACTTTAGAATAATGGGTTCCTGGCCACTTCACATTTAATTCTTCTGAAATCTTTGGCAGTTAATGTGCATTGTTTTTTCTCAAAAACAAATTTGGGACCCTGTTGACTATTTGCAACAAATCTTTTGATGGTTCTAAGATATCACACCCCAATATCATAGCAATATCAAGACTGCTGCATCCCACTGTTAGACTTTTAACAATTTTTGACTTTTCAGAGTAAGTTGAATATCTATTTTGGCACATTTTTCCTTAGGAAAATAAGCTGTGTTATAATTCTGCACACCTTCATGACGAGTGTTGTATTTTTAGACCACACCTACCCTCATTACACAAATATACATAATATGATCTGCTTCATCCAATAAGCAATCAAGTTTATACAGCTTGGAGTTGGAAAATCTGCATAAAAATAATAAGGTCAAAATACTCACTTGCCTGATAATTGTGTATGAGCAAACACCATGACTCTCTTCCCATTGTACTATATCCCAGGTTTTGTTAACTTACTTTCAATTTATGTACTGTTAATTATGCAAAAGTTATATACATAGTAAAACTTTTTAAGCATCTTCTAACATGGCAGTGTAATTGGTTCCATGCTACCTCTGAGTTGTACAGAGCCATAATTGAGTGTCTATGGCTTTTGAGGGACCTACTGTACTTTCACATTGCTCTAAGGGGAAAAATATATCCTACATAAAGATTCTATTTTTACTGTCCATGTTCTATAAGGGCTTAAATTTTTGTCTACTTTAAATATACATATATATATACAGTACAGACCAAAAGTTTGGACACACCTTCTCATTTAAAGATTTTTCTGTATTTTCTTGACTATGAAAATTGTACATTCACACTGAAGTCATCAAAACTATGAATTAACACATGTGGAATTATATACTTAACAAAAAAGTGTGAAACAACTGAAAATATGTCTTATATTCTAGGTTCTTCAAAGTAGCCACCTTTTGCTTTGATGACTGCTTTGCACACTCTTGGCATTCTCTTGAGGAGCTTCAAGAGGCAGTCACCGGAAATGGTCTTCCAACAGACTTGAAGGAGTTCCCAGAGATGCTTAGCACTTGTTGGCCCTTTTTCCTTCACTCTGCGATCCAGCTCACCCCAAACCATCTCGATTGGGTTTAGGTCTGGTGACTGTGGAGGCCAGGTCATCTGGCGTAGCACCCCATCACTCTCCTTCTTGGTCAAATAGCCCTTACACAGCCTGGAGGTGTGTTTGGGGTCATTGTCCTGTTGAAAAATAAATGAAGGTCCAACTAAACGCAAACCGGATGGAATAGCATGCCGCTGCAAGATGCTGTGGTAGCAATGCTGGTTCAGTATGCCTTCAATTTTGAATAAATACCCAACAGTGTCACCAGCAAAGCACCCCCACACCATCACACCTCCTCCTCCATGCTTCACAGTGGGAACCAGGCATGTAGAGTCCATTCGTTCACCTTTTCTGCGTCGCACAAAGACACGGTGGTTGGAACCAAAGATCTCAAATTTGGACTCATCAGACCAAAGCACAGATTTTCACTGGTCCAATGTCCATTCCTTGTGTTCTTTAGCCCAAACAAGTCCCTTCTGCTTGTTGCCTGTCCTTACTAGAGATGAGCGTTGCTCTACTCGAACTGTTCGCCAATCTCAAATTCGAGCTGTTTTGGGCGGTGTTTGAGCCGTTCGGCGAACACGAACAATTTGCTAAAAATTCGGCTGTTCGAGGTTATGTTCGATAACTGTTCGTGCACCAAAATCATAACTGGATTTTTTCTCAGTAATGATGAAAATTAATGTTAATACGCAGTTTGAGTGTACAGCGGGGTGGGGGGAGGGGCAGGGGATGGATCTCTGCAGGAACAATGAAGATCTCCATTTTTTTTTCTCTTTCCCGCATTTGCAGTGGGGAGGTGCAATCTGTCAGCCTATCAGCAGCGCACACACGGAGCGAAGTGCTTTTTTTCACACAAGCAAGGGCATGTGTCATTGGCAGTGTATGTCACATGTCCTTGCCCTATAAGACCAAGCCATTTTCCCCGTCGCCACCATTTTCTCACTGCTGTAGCTGCGTGTTAGACGGCACCGCTGTTGCTGTGTGCGCTATACCTTGTTAATTTCAAGCCAATTTTCGCACAAATATACAGATAGCTTGGGAGTAGGGAATAGTTGTGATTGCAGTCCTTTTAAGGACTAGGTTACAGCATTTCCTACGACTTTTATCAGGGAGGTCTGTGCTCTTAAATAGATAGGTTGTGGGAGTAAAGACTAATTGTAATTGGAGTCCTTTTCAGGACTAGGTTACATCAGTTCCTATCAGTTTTTGCCAGGCAGGTCTGTGCCAGTGCTGTGCAAGTTTTTTTCACAGCATTTGGCGGAATCTAGCAAAGCTAATCCTTTTTGGCCTATTGCAGAGTGTGTTAGTCAGTGGAGTAGCCTATCTGTGCTGCAAGATATACCACCTGTGTATAGAATACCAATTTTTTTACTGCACCTAGTGAAGTAAAATCTTTTGGGCATAGCATCATTCTATTAGTCCATCTATACTGACCTCCATCAGGTTGAAAATTAAAAATAATTTGTATCTGCATCTACAGTACCTCTGAAAAAATATTTGGGCTTCTAGCTGTGTGTGGGACTTGTTGTATTAGTCCATCTATACTGACCTCCATCAGGTTGCAAATTAAAAATAATTTGTATCTGCATCTACAGTACCTCTGAAAAAATATTTGGGCTTCTAGCTGTGTGTGGGACTTGTTGTATTAGTCCATCTATACTGACCTCCATCAGGTTGCAAACTGAATATATTTTTTTCTGCATCTAACCCAGCCAATAGTTTTGGCCTAATACCACAGTTTGGCCACTCAGCTCTGCTCGGTTACCATCCATTGTTTTTTTGTGCAAACAACTCCAGAGTTGTGAATTAGTTAACCACCAAAATGAGTGGAAAAAGGCCTGCTGCTGGTGGAAAGGGGAATAGGCGTGTTGGGAAGGGGAAAAAAGGTTGTGTCCGTGGGGTAGGTGTTAAAGCAACAGTAACATCTGCAGAAGAAAGACCATCTTCCAGCCAAACTAAAATGTCTACTTCTTTTAGCGGACAATGTGATAAGATCCCTTTCTTACGGCCACGCCAATCGCTACAAATTCCAGATGAGGCACAAAAACAGCAGGTGCTTCAACGGATATCAAGTGCTCCTTTAAGTGGGCTCTCCTCCACATCAACTTCAACATCACAAATACTCCAGTCCTCAAAGGTGTCACCCAAATCGCACTTGCTTCCTCACAGCTCCGAAATCTCCAGCTGCCCGTCTGAGTATGAGGTAGAACAGATGGTTGAGTCTGCAGAGCTGTTTACTCATACTATAGCCTGGGAATCAGAGGTCGACTCCAGCGCTTCTGTGAATCCAGACGAGGAAATGATCTGCACTGATGCCCAGAATCTTTATGAGTCGGATCCAGGACCAGACGCAGAACGTTCTGACCATAATGTAGACCCTCATTCCCAAACTGTAACTCCTGTTGGTGGAGACAATGAGGAAGACGATGATAAGACTCAAATACCTGATTGGAGCGACAACTTTAGTTTTTTGTCAGGGCAGGAACAGGTTGGCTCTGAGGACGACGGGTGTGATAACACACAGGGTGATGATGATGAGGTTGGAGATCCCACTTACTGTCAACCCACAGTCAGCCAAGAGATGAGGTCAGCAGAGGAGGTGGAGGAAGATGCTAGTGATGACGAGGTCAGGTTGCGCCTTCCTGGACAGAGACGTAGTACTGGAAGCACGTCAACAACTGCATCCTCAAACACAACTCTGCCTCTCACCACAAGTCGTGGTGGCTCTTCAGGTCGCATGGGTGCTAAGCCTTGCATAGCCTGGGCATTTTTTCAGATCGATAAAGATGACCCAACTCGTGTTATCTGTAACATTTGTCAGCAAAAGCTAAGTAGAGGCCAAAAAATACATAGTTTGAGTACTTCATGCATGAACCGGCACATGGACATGAAGCATAAGTTGCAGTGGGAAGCTCAGTGTGCTACAATGCGGCCTAGCCGGCCGGGCCAACCACCGTCTGCCATATCTTGTGCATCCGCGGCCTCTTCATCCTCTGTGACTGGGGGGACAGCAGTCACACCTGTTTTGGGGCGCAGACCTGCCACCTCTTTACCCGCAACAGCCAGCGTGATTGGCAGGTCATCATTTTCTTTGGAGGTGGTAACACCAGCTGGTGTTGAGCGCTGTCCGACACCGATAACACCACCTTTGGATCAAGGCAACCTAACATGTCCGCCTGCATCTTCCTCACAGACCGGCAGTTTGCCGGGGACACCCTTATCAACCCCGTCTAAGCACAGTAGCTAGCCCTCGGTCCCTCAGATGTGGACAAGTAAAAGACCATTTCCTCCTAGCCATGAGAAAGCTAAGAGGTTGAATTTCACCATCTGCAAGCTCTTGGCTACAGAAATGCTGCCTTTCCGTCTGGTGGACACAGAGGATTTTCGAGACCTTATGTCCGTCGCAGTGCCCCAGTAGCAGATGCCCAGTCGGCACTACTTCTCAAAGAAAGGTGTGCCTGCGCTCCACCAGCATGTCGCACACAACATCACCGCTTCTTTGAGAAACTCTGTGTGTGACAGGGTGCATTTCACCACAGACTCTTGGACGAGTAGGCATGGACAGGGGCGTTACATGTCGCTGACTGGGCACTGGGTAACTATGGTGACAGCAGGACAAGGGGCTGCTGTCCATATCTTGCCGTCCCCACGAGTTGTGCGTCAATCCTCTTTATGTCAAAGTTCCTCCACTGCTTCTGCCTCCTCAACCTCCTCTCGGTCTTCCACCTGCACCCAAAGCCTGTCTGGTCATGCCACAAGCTTTCTAACTGCGCAGAAGGGATCCTGCACACCTCCTTACTATGCTGGCAGTAGGGCTCAACGTCATCAGGCGGTTTTTACATTGAAATGTCTGGGAAATGTGAGTCACACAGCTGAGGAGTTGTGGTCAGCTCTGGAGAACCAATTTCATGAATGGTTGTCTCCACTGGACCTGAAACCAGGGAAGGCCGTGTGCGACAATGCTGCAAACCTGGGTGCGGCCCTTCGCCGGGGCAATGTCACACACGTGCCTTGTATGGCTCACGTGTTGAACCTGGTTGTCCAGCAATTTTTAGCCCACTATCCCAGACTAGATGGCCTTCTGCAGATGGCACGGTCGCTGTGTGCTCACTTCCGCCGTTCGCATCCCGCAGCTCAGCGACTTACATCTCTACAGAAGTCGTTGGGCCTGCCACTTCACCGGCTAAAATGCGATGTGCCTACCCGGTGGAATTCAACTCTGCACATGTTGCAGCGACTGTGGCAGCACCAACAAGCCCTGGTGCAATACGTTCTGACGTATAGCCTGGGCCAACGAGATTCAGAGGTGGGGCAAATCACGCTGGAGGAGTGGTCTCAGATCAGGGACCTATGCACCCTTCTGCACAGTTTTGAAATGGCGACGAAGATGTTTAGTGCTGACGATGCCATTATCAGCATGACTATTCCGGTGATTTACATGCTGGAGCACATGTTAAACAGAATTCGGAGTCAGGTGGTGGCACAAGAGGAGGTGGAGGAAGTAGAGGAGGAGGAGTTGTATGCGGAAGGGCTAACATCTGCAAGGTCCAGACGGTCGGCAGCACCAAGGCGGCAGGCATGTGAGGGTGGGGGAGATGGTTTTACCAGGGCGCATGGTAGCAGCCAAACTAGTGAGGAAGGTGCAGGAGCCCAGGAAGAAGTGGAGGACGAACTGATGGAAGTCTCATCAGATGAGGGAGACCTTGATCACATTTCTGTTGTGCGAGGTTGGGGGGAGAGGACAGAGGAAGGAAGCATGATTGTTACCTCGCCACCAACACAACAGGGACTTGGTGCTCCTGGATGCGCAACACACATGAGTGCCTTCTTGCTGCACTACCTGCAACATGACCCTCGAATTGTGAGAATTAGAAATAATCCTGACTACTGGGTTGCCACACTGTTAGATCCCCGGTACAAAAGTAAATTTGCAGAAATTATTCCTGCCATAGAAAGGGATGCACGCATGCAGGAGTATCAGCAGAGACTGTTGCAGAATCTTACATGTGCTTTTCCACAAAATACCAGTGGTGCACGTAGTGAATCTCACAGTTCCAACTTGCCAACCGTGGGACCGTCAAGTGTTCAGCACTCAAACCGTAACAGAACCACAGTATCTGCTGGTAACATCAATTTTGCGGAATCATTTCACCACTTTTTTAGCCCATCCTTTGCAAGGCCACAGGAGACAAGAAGTCTGACACATAGTCAACACCTAGAGACGATGGTACAGGAGTATCTCCAAGTAAACATTGAAGCCACGACTGTGTCACTGGACCCTTGCTCTTTTTGGGCTTCCAATCTGGATAAATGGCCGGAGCTAGCCACTTACGCCTTGGAGATCTTGTCATGCCCCGCAGCCAGCGTTCTGTCTGAACGTGTGTTCAGCGCTGCTGGTGGTGTGCTGACAGATAAGCGCACGCGGCTCTCCACTGATAATGTAGACAGACTCACGTTCATAAAGATGAACAAATCATGGATCCGAAACGACTTTTCTACCCCTGTGTCATCCTGGGGAGAGTAAAAGCTTGATGATTGGTTAAAATCACCCTACCAACCGTTTTAAGCTTTCAAATTACTAATCATGTTTATCTGTATCTTGACTGGAAAATAATTTGGGCTTTGTAGCAGTGTGCAGCACTGATCCTATTAGGCCATCTATAATAAGCTCCACCAGATTTAAAATTAAAAATAATTTTTAGCTGCATCTAGCCCGGAAAATAATTTTGGGGCTCCGAGATGCGCAAGACACATAAGTGCCTTCTTGCTGCACTACCTGCAGCATGACCCTCATATTGTCAGAATTCGAAGTAATCATGACTACTGGGTTGCCACACTCTTAGATCCCCCAAACTTTTCGATCAACCTTTTAATTTTAATAAAGACCAAAAAAATGGTCATTTTTGAAATTATAAGCATTAGCAGGTTGTTAGAAACTGAAATCAAACAGTTTTCAACTCAAAACTTTATTCTAGGTGATGTTACATTTTCACATAGGACCCCTTGTTCGAAAGGAGCTTCTGAACTCTCTCGTCCATTGAATTTGTCAGGTTTTGGATGGTTTCTGCTTCAATTGTTTTGCATGAGGACAGAATACCCTCCCAGAGCTGTTGCTTAGATGTGAACTGCCTCCCGCCATCATAGACACTCCTTTTAATGATGCTCCAAAGGTTCTGAATGGGGTAGAGGTCAGGGGAGCATGGGGGTCACACCATAAGTTTGTCCCCTTTTATGCCCATATCAGCCAGAGATGCAGATGTTTTATGTGCAGCATGAGATGGTGCATTATCATGCACAAAAATGATCTTGCTGTGAAATACACGGTTCTTCTTCTTGAACCATGGCAGGAAGTGCTGTTTGAGAAAATCCACATACATTATGGAGTTCATCTTTAGCGCCTTCAGGGATCCTAAAGGGGCCGACAATCTCTCTCCCCATGATTCCAGCCCAAAACATTACTCCACCTCCTCCTTGTTGGCGCTGTAGCCGTGTTTGCGTGGGGTGTCCATCAACCAGCCATCCTCCACTCCATCCATCTGGACCATCGAGCGCTGCACGGCACTCATCCGTGAACAAAACAGTTTTGAAATCAGTCTTCATGTAATGTTTGGCCCACTGGAGCCGTTTCTGCTTGTGTGAAGTGGATAGAGGAGGTCGACAGGATGGCGCATGCACAGCTGTAAACCTCTGAAGGACCCTGCATCTTGTTGTTCGGGGGACGTTGGAGACACAAGCAGCTTCAAAAACTTGTCTGCTGCTATGACAAGGCTTTTTTGCCGCTGCTCTTTCAACCTGACGTAATTGCCTGTAGGAAAGAGTCCTCAATTTGCCCTTATCAGCACGCACACGTGTGTACTGTGAATCAGCTACATACTTCTTGATTGCCAAGACACTTCATCCTGATCATCGCACAATGTTGATTGTAGTCATGCCTTGACCTAAACACTCCACAATTTGTTGCTTCTCAGCAGCCGACACATCCTTTTTCTTTCCCATTTTGGCAGAAAATGTAGGCTGCTTAATAATGTGAGAGAGCCTTCTTAAGTAGTCTTGCCTTTCATTGGACACACCTGCCAAACTAATTAGCACTGGTGTCTGCAATTGCTTACAGTGATATAAAGAGCCCTGACACACATCACCATCAATGAGTTTAACTGACAAACAAACAAATTCTTCCCTAATCACTCCTAAACACTTTTTGCATAATAATTTGGAACACAGTGTACATGTGCTTTTCCACAAAACACCAGTGGTTCACGTAGTGAATCTTACAGTTCTAACTTGCCAACTGTGGTCTGTATGGAGTTGTTCAATAAAGGGCCCAAAATTAAGATAACATAGATGGGAGAGGTCTCTATGAATAGGAATTCCTAAGTATTTGATACCCTGTGAGGGCCAGGCAAAGGGAAAGTTGGACTGGATGGAATCCTATATGGATTTGGGGAGGGAGACATCGAGGGCCTCAGACTTCGCTGCATTGATTTTAAAATTTGACCATGTAACAAAGTGATCTATTTCAGCCATAACAGCATGGATGGATATATGTGATTGAGTGATATATACTAGGACATCATCAGCAAATAGAGAGCACTTGTACTCGGTGCCTCCCACCTCAATCCACCTAATATTGGGGTTATGGCGAATTGATGAGAGCAGGTGCTCCGTCACTAGGATGTATAAGAGAGGGGACAGAGAACATCCCTGCCTTGTCCCATTGGTGATTGTGAAAGGTGATGAAAATGTTCTGACGTGCCCCCTGGGCCTTGGGACACCCGGAGCCGGACCCTTTTTGGTGGATGCTGGTGGTTGTAGTCTCCGTGGCGGCAACCCGGTTCCGTGGCTCAGGGCGGTCAAACCAGTGGCGGAACTATTTATGTGGTTTTGATGTTTAAATGTCCGACTACGCCACCCGTGGATTGCGGTCAGAGTGAACCGCCGCTCCAGGGCAGACCGCTGAGGCTGGTGTTGTGGGTGCAGCAGAGCGTAGCATAACTCCCCACGGGAGGAGTATAGCCTCAGGGCAGTGTATGCGGAGGATGGAGGTGATGGTGCAGGGCAGCAGCAGTAATGACACGGAGTCAGTGATGCAGTCCAGGGCCTTTACTCACAGTTCTTATTATCCAGACCACGTCTGCAGGTAACGGCTGCCCACGTCGTACTGTGCTCACCAGGTGAGGGGCTCAGACAACTCCCAGATAACTTTGGAGCGCTTCACAGGACCCCCTTTGTGTGTCCTTTGTCTGGCCTTTCTTACCAACCCTTCTGTCCGGCTGCCTCGGGCCTCCTCTTGGTAAACTTGGCGCCAGTTTCCCTGACCCTATGTGGTGCCTTCCTAGCGGGTGTAGCGAGGGGCTGCGCCACATAAAATGTCACAGCCTCCTGTTTCTAGCTGAGGGTCGTTTCCTGCCTCCACTAGTTTCGGGGACCGGTCTCCCCCTTTGGCCTGACCCCTCCAGGCAGGTGGATTCTGGCGTGCGGTGGCGACTCGCCCGTCCGCACCCCTGAGATCCCTTCGTTCCTCGTTCCTGGAGCCTTCTCCGCTCCTCTTCCTTCCTTCTCCCTCTTCCAGGCCTGGGACTCTGTTACTAGGCCCGCCTCCGGAGCAGAGCTCATGCAGAGCCCCTGCTCCCTGCCACTTCTGCTCAGACTTCTCTGTACTGAACTAAGATGGTGCCCACCTTTTATACTCCCTTCTCAATGCACCCAGGAACTGCTTCCTCCCTGCTCCTGCACTACAGGGTTCCCCTTCCTCAGTGTTGCCTCCCCCCACTCCAGCCAGGGACAGGGACTGTCGTGCCCATCTCAGGGGCATATTGGTCGCCCTGCCCCACGGCAATATGGTGTAATGCATGCAGGTGTCGGGTCCTGATCCACACTAGATCCTTACCTGAGAGTGAGATATCACACCTCTGGGTGAGGTGCAATACCTCTGTAGCAACCGAGCCCTCAGGGTGCTACAGTTCCATTTATCTTCAGCCTAGGTGACGTATTGCGATACAGGGCCGTGATTTTGGCTATAAAAGGGTCCCCTAGACCCCTACCCCAAGCTTTTTAAGAGAATCATATATGGCGTGCCAGGAGACTCTATGGAATGCTTTCTCAGCATCCAACGAGAGTATCTAATTACAAATTTTTAACTGCATCTAGCCCAGGAAATACTTTGTGCCTAGTAGCAGGGTCTGCTAGTCAGCGGATTATCCCGGCTGTTAAGCAAGCTACACCACCTGTAGTTTGGACACTTCATTTTTTCAAAGGAAATGCTTCGGGACCACGGGATACTCAGTGAAGAGCATCAGGAGGCACCCCAAGGCATAGGGGCTGGGACTGGCAGTAGGATGCCTTGCGGTGGACAGCCGAGCTCGATCCTTATAAAAGCTTTTTAACTGCAGCAGCTTTAGTGGACGCTACTGGAGCTGGAATTACGCGGCTGCTGGCATGAGACTTGCCCTCCAATAGATCCTTGTAAATGGATTTAAAGTGTATTCATTCAAATTAGAGAGACAATTTAAATTAAAAAGCTTAGAGCTGCCTCCACCACAGGGGGGCTCGCTCGACCCACCAGCGGACAGGCACCAGTATTGGGAGAGGGGGGCTGGCCATCAGGGTTCACCGCGGCTCTGGCACAAACCCGGCGACACGGAGGTGGCACGGGCAGGAGCGGACTGGCCGTGTCGGCTTCTCACTTTTTGGATTTTAGAAGGGCATGACATGCCTATATCTGTGTCTCCCCCTCCTTTTAATCCTCCACCTCTTTTCTTTTCGCATGACTATATGTACTTGTCACTTTTCCATGTGTTAGTTATGTCTTCTGAGCAGTTTGTCAGCTTTTGGACACCTTTGAAGGTGTTTTCTATGTGTTTCTATGTGTTTTTGTTTGCCTGCCATTGGTTTTAACGGTGTTCGAAGGTGTTCGACGAACAGTTCGGCGAACACACGGGTGTTCGACGAACCGAACCGAACTCGAACACTACGGGGGTGGCTCAACACTAGTCCTTACCAATGGTTTCCTAGCAGCTATTTTACCATGAAGGCCTGCTGCACAAAGTCTCCTCTTAACAGTTGTTGTAGAGATGTGTCTGCTGCTAGAACTCTGTGTGGCATTGACCTGGTCTCTAATCTGAGCTGCCGTTAAACTGTGATTTCTGAGGCTGGTGACTCGGATAAACTTATCCTCAGAAGCAGAGGTGACTCTTGGTCTTCCTTTCCTGGGGCGTCCTCATGTGAGCCAGTTTCTTTGTAGCGCTTGATGGTTTTTGCAACTGCACTTGGGGACACTTTCAAAGTTTGCCCAATTTTTCGGACTGACTGACCTTCATTTCTTAAAGTAATGATAGCCACTCGTTTTTCTTTACTATGCTGCTTTTTTCTTGCCATAATACAATTTCTAACAGTCTATTCAGTAGGACTATCAGCTGTGTATCCACATGACTTCTGCACAACACAACTGATGGTCCCAGCCCCATTTATAAGCTAAGAAATCCCACTTATTAAACCTGACAGGGCACACCTGTGAAGTGAAAACCATTTCCGGTGACTACCTCTTGAAGCTCATCAAGAGAATGCCAAGAGTGTGCAAAGCAGTCATCAAAGCAAAAGGTGGCTACTTTGAAGAACTTAGAATATAAGACATATTTTCAGTTGTTTCACACTTTTTTGTTAAGTATATAATTCCACATGTGTTAATTCATAGTTTTGATGCCTTCAGTGTGAATGTACAATTTGCAAAGTCATGAAAATACAGAAACATCTTTAAATGAGAAGGTGTGTCCAAACTTTTGGTCTGTACTGTATGTCTGACATCCATGTCCACTCCTGAGGTTTTATGTGAGGACTCTGACCTGAATACCGACAGCCTGGTTGATACTGGTAGTCAACAACTGCCCTCTTCTGCTCACAAATCTTTTCCAACATCTGCAATGTAGAGTTCCAACGAGTGGGCACATTGCAGATCAGTCGGTGAGCTGGAAGCTGCAAACGCTGCTGAAGCACGGCAAGAGCTGTGGAAGCTGTAGCTTACTTTCTAAAATGGGCTCACAGGCGGCGTACTTTGATAAGGAGATACGACAGATATGGTTATATTTTGAGAAACCGCTGAACCACAAGGTTAAGCACATGGGCCAGGCATGGTACGTGTGTGAGCTCGCCTCACCTCAGAGCCGCCACAAGGCTCCGGCCATTGTCACACATGACCATGCCTGACTGTAGGCTCAGCAGTGTCAGCCACATATCTGCCTGCTCTTTCAGAGCTGTCCACAACTCTTCAGCATTGTGCGGTTTGTCACTTAAGCATATTAGCTTCAGCACAGCTTGATGCCGCTTGGCTGAAGCAGTGCTGCAGTGCTTCCTGCTTTCTTACTGATGTGATCATTTCAGAGATGGAGGCTGAAGTGGAGTAGGAGGAGGAGGATGAGGTGCAGGATCTGTAGAATGTGGGGGCAACCCTGAAAGACTCAGGGCCCACAATCATCGGCATCGGGAGGACGTGTTCCGTCCCAAGGTCTGACTGGGTCCTGGCTTCCACTATGTTAACCCAGTGTGCCATCAGTGAGATGTACCGTCCCTGCCCACAAGCACTTGTCCACGTGTCCGTGGTTAGGTGAACTTTCCCAGTAACTGCATTGTTGAGGGCACGGCTAATGTTATGGGACACGTGCTTGTGTAATGCGGGGACGGCACACCGGGAGAATTAGTGGCAGCTGAGGACCGAGTACCGAGGGATGGCTGCCGCCATCAAGTTGCGGAAAGCTTCCGTCTCCATGAGCCTAAAAGGCAACATTTCGAGCACAAACATTCACGAAATGTGTGAATTTAGTAGTGTGACCTGTGGGACGTTAGGGACGTGAACGTGCTTGCTGATGGTGCTACTTAAGAGTGTTCATTGACAGTTGCAGGGAGGGAGGCATCTTGACATGCGCCATGGACAGGGGATTGACATGCACGCATAACAGCGGAACAAGCAGTGGTGTCACCCGCAAGCACTGTTGCTGGGTCCCAGGGTTCGGCCCACTTAGTCAGGTGATTTGTTGCCATGTGCCTGATCATGCTGGTTGTGGTCTGCCTGTTAGCTTCGCTACCCCTGCTTATGCTGGCCTGGCAGGTGGTGCAAATGGCCTTTTTGGGGCTATCTGCAGAGTCTTTAAAAAACAACCAGACTCGGGAAGACCTAACAGTTGTACTGGCAACTTCCGTCGTGTTGGCGTTACTAGTAACGCTCTCCTGCCTTGTATCTGCGGTCACGACACTGCTTCTTCCTGCCTGTTGTGGTGCTACGCCTCCCTCCCCCTGTGTCCTGCTGTCCTCGCTCTGCATGTCACCTTGCCAGGTTGGGTCAGTGACTTCATCGACTACCACCTCATTTTCCACTTCAGCGCCCCGGTCCTCTTCCTGAATTTCTGGCAATTGTGTCTCATTATCATCCACCTCTTGTGACAGTTTCCCACCATTGCCTTCGTGTGACCGTGGCTGTACAAATACTTGGGCATCTCTACTTGCGATCTCCTCTTGCCCCGCTTCAGGTGGACCAGGCAAGAGGCCCGAATCTATAAATGGAAAAGTGAACAGCTCTTAGAAGTGTCCAAGTGTGGGATCAGTTGTCTCCGGGCACTCAGCATGATGGGAGGAAGGAGGATCAGGGTGAGGAATATGCAGTCCAGACTCACGGCTACTGAGACTTGACCGTGTGGAAGACAGGGTGGTGGTGGCTAAGTGACTGGAAGCATTATCTGCTATTCAACCAATAACCTTTTCACACTGCTCTGGGTTCAATAGTGGTGTTTTGCTGTCCCCTAATAATTGGGCCAGGAAGGTCGAGCGACAAGATGTGGGTGTTCGTTGTGGCACAATTTCAGCTTGCCCACGGCCTCGGCCTCGTCCTCTGCATGCACCATCACCATCACATCTCCTTCCCCGTCCCTTGCCACGAGCCTTGCCCATTTTAAATGGAGGACAATATTTTCCACGTTCACTACAAATGGCTGGATTTGAACCGCAGTGATATGTGATACATGTGACGGAAAACCACAGTTTTAAATAGCTGGCCTGTAGGTTACTATTTTTCACAGCGACCTCATGTCAATAACTTCACTGACACACTGCAACAAAATTTAAATGGAGGCCAGAAATGGCTGAATTTGGATCACACTTATATGTGACACATGTGACGGAAAACCACAGTTTTAAATAGCTGGCCTGTAGGTTACTATTTTTCACAGCGACCTCATGTCAATAACTTCACTGACACACTGCAACAAAATTTAAATGGAGGCCAGAAATGGCTGAATTTGGAGCACACTTATATGTGACACGTGTGACGGTAAACGACAGTTTTAAATAGCTGGCCTATAGGTTACTATTTTTCACAGCGACCTCTTGTTAATAACTTCACTGACACACTGCAACAAAATTTAAATGGAGGCCAATATTTTCCACATTCACTACAAATTTCAGGATTTTTATCGCTGTAAACAAGCAAATGGAGCAGAAAAATGGTGTTCTCTGGAATGCTTTTTAAGCAAATAATCAGGATTAAGATCAAAAAAATAATTATCTCTGGCCCCTGATACCTGGGGCTACTTCTAGAAATATCTGTAACAGCAGCAGCAGACAGAACTGGAATGGTGCCTCTTGTGCTGTATTATACACTGAAGTTTGCCACATACAATGCCTGCCTGCCTAGCTCTGATATACATATATATATATACATATATATATATGTACATACAATATAAATATTGTGGAATACCTAGACTAACAGGACGCTCAGTGGACCATCTTGCTATATGCACTGCAGTCTGCCACTTGCACTGCCTGTCTGCCTAACCCCTGCTATCACCTTCACCACTGAAAATATGCAGCTGGATTAGTCCTCAGAAGGACTGTTAGTTCAGATGGATATATATATAGATTTTGTGGTATACCTACACTAACTAATAAACCACCAAATCTGTCCCTAGCTCAGCAGCATCTCTCCCTACACTGCCTGTTTCCGGGGTAGACTGTGATGAGCATGGCGGCGCCAGGTCTTATATAGACCTGATGATGCTGTGCGGCCAGCAAATCACTGTAATGCCACAACCAACATGGCTACGGTATTACAGTGTGTGGCAGGCAATCCCTGCATGTTCATTGTCTCTCTAAAGAGCGCCAAACTTGCAGGGAGGGGACCTGAGCTCCCGACTGAGCAACCAGGAAATACTCGCAGAGTGCCAAGCATCTCGAGCAGTGAGATGCTTGGGCGAGTACCGAGCAGTAGCAAGCATGCTTGCTCATCACTAGTTGTTAACTATTAGTGTTGAGCGAACATGCTCGACACTGCTCGGTACTCACCCGAGCATCATGCTACTCGGGATGTTCGGCGAGCACCGAGCATTTCCGGGTTACTCGGGCGGGAGCTCGGGTCTCCGCCCTGCATGTTTGGCGCTCTTTACAGAGCCAATGAACATGCAGGGATTGCCTGCCAGTCACTGTAATGCTGCAGCCATGTTGGTTGTGGGCATTACAGTGATTGGCTGGCCGCACAGCGTCACCTAGAGTATTTAAAACCGGGCGCCGCCATCTTTGACACAGTTGCTCCGGATTAGACAGTGTAGGGACAGCGCTGCTGATTTAGGGAGAGATATAAACTGTGAAATAGTTAGTGTAGGGTCTGTAAAGGCTGCCAAAACAAACAGTCCTTTTCAGGACTAATATCCATCCCAGATACCAGGCAGGCAGGCTGTATAGGAGACACAGTGGTTATACCAGCAAACGCTGCATTACAGTCCTGTGTGCTCCTGTTGCTGAAATTGCTGGACTTAGCACCAGGTGTCGGGGGCCAGGAAAAATCCTTTTTTTTTCATCTAAATCCTCCTTTTTTTTTCCTCCTTCACACTGTACAAATACCCATCTTATTAACCTTTTGGTGTGTCCCCCCCCCAAAAAAAGCGTGTCTCTGATTTTTCAGACACAAATATAACTGTTGAAAATAGTCTGGTGTAGGCTAGAGAAACAGAAGCGTGGTTTTGCACTTTCACAGTTGAAACCTCTGTATTATGCATTTTGGGCCATTTGTATCTAAAAAAAAAACAGTTTGAGTGTGTCGCTCACTGTTCAGCCGCAAATATCTCTATTTAAAAAAGTGTGGTATACCCCAGTAAACAATAACTGTGGTTTTGCCATCCCACGGTAAAAAATCTCTATTATTCAGCTTTTGGTAGTTTTTTCCGTAAAGAAAAACAGTAGTGTCTCCTGACTGTTGTGACACAAAAATATATCTGTTGAAAATAGTCTTGTGTAGGCCCGACATCCCAGTGTGGTTTCGCAGTTCCACGGGTCAAATCGCTGTACTATCCAGTTTTGGGCCTTTGGCATCTAAAAAAAAAGCAGTTTGAGTGTGTCGCTCACTGTTCAGCCGCAAATATCTCTATTTAAAAAAGTGTGGTATACCCCAGTAAACAATAACTGTGGTTTTGCCATCCCACGGTAAAAAATCTCTATTATTCAGCTTTTGGTAGTTTTTTCCGTAAAGAAAAACAGTAGTGTCTCCTGACTGTTGTGACACAAAAATATATCTGTTGAAAATAGTCTTGTGTAGGCCCGACATCCCAGTGTGGTTTTGTAGTTCCACGGATCAAATCGATGTACTATCCAGTTTTGGGCCTTTGGTATCTAAAAAAAAAGCAGTTTGAGTGTGTCGCTCACTGTTCAGCCGCAAATATCTCTATTTAAAAAAGTGTGGTATACCCCAGTAAACAATTTCTGTGGTTTTGCCATCCCACGGTAAAAAATCTCTATTATTCAGCTTTTGGTAGTTTTTTCCGTAAAGAAAAACAGTAGTGTCTCCTGACTGTTGTGACACAAAAATATATCTGTTGAAAATAGTCTTGTGTAGGCCCGACATCCCAGTGTGGTTTCGCAGTTCCACGGGTCAAATCGCTGTACTATCCAGTTTTGGGCCTTTGGTATATAAAAAAAAAGCAGTTTGAGTGTGTCGCTTACTGTTCAGCCGCAAATATCTCTATTTAAAAAAGTGTGGTATACCCCAGTAAACAATAACTGTGGTTTTGCCATCCCACTGTAAAAAATCTCTATTATTCAGCTTTTGGTAGTTTTTTCCTTAAAGAAAAACAGTAGTGTCTCCTGACTGTTGTGACACAAAAATATATCTGTTGAAAATAGTCATGTGTAGGCCCGACATCCCAGTGTGGTTTCGCAGTTTCACTGGTCAAATCGCTGTACTATCCAGTTTTGGGCCTTTGGTATCTAAAAAAAAAGCAGTTTGAGTGTGTCGCTCACTGTTCAGCCGCAAATATCTCTATTTAAAAAAGTGTGGTATACCCCAGTAAACAATAACTGTGGTTTTGCCATCCCACGGTAAAAATCTCTATTATTCAGCTTTTGGTATTTTTTTCCGTAAAGAAAAACAGTAGTGTCTCCTGACTGTTGTGACACAAAAATATATCTGTTGAAAATAGTCTTGTGTAGGCCCGACATCCCAGTGTGGTTTCGCAGTTCCACGGGTCAAATCGCTGTACTATCCAGTTTTGGGCCTTTGGTATCTAAAAAAAAAAGCAGTTTGAGTGTGTCGCTCACTGTTCAGCCGCAGATTTCTCTATTTAAAAAAGTGTGGTATACTCCAGTAAACAATAACTGCGGTTTTGCCATCCCACGGTAAAAAATCTCTATTATTCAGCTTTTGGTAGTTTTTTCCGTAAAGAAAAACAGTAGTGTCTCCTGACTGTTGTGACACAAAAATATATCTGTTGTAAATAGTCTTGTGTAGGCCCGACATCCCAGTGTGGTTTCGCAGTTCCACGGGTCAAATCGCTGTACTCTCCAGTTTTGGGCCTTTGGTATCTAAAAAAAAAAGCAGTTTGAGTGTGTCGCTCACTGTTCAGCCGCAGATATCTCTATTTAAAAAAGTGTGGTATACTCCAGTAAACAATAACTGCGGTTTTGCCATCCCACGGTAAAAAATCTCTATTATTCAGCTTTTGGTAGTTTTTTCCGTAAAGAAAAACAGTAGTGTCTCCTGACTGTTGTGACACAAAAATATATCTGTTGTAAATAGTCTTGTGTAGGCCCGACATCCCAGTGTGGTTTCGCAGTTCCACGGGTCAAATCGCTGTACTATCCAGTTTTGGGCCTTTGGTATCTAAAAAAAAGCAGTTTGAGTGTGTCGCTCACTGTTCAGTCGCAAATATCTCTATTTAAAAAAGTGTGGTATACCCCAGTAAACAATAACTGTGCTTTTGCCATCCCACGGTAAAATATCTCTATTATTCAGCTTTTGGTAGTTTTTTTCCATAAAGAAAAACAGTAGTGTCTCCTGACTGTTGTGACACAAAAATATATCTGTTGAAAATAGTCATGTGTAGGCCCGACATCCCAGTGTGGTTTCGCAGTTCCACGGGTCAAATCGCTGTACTATCCAGTTTTGGGCCTTTGGTATCTAAAAAAAAGCAGTTTGAGTGTGTCGCTCACTGTTCAGCCGCAAATATCTCAATTTATAAAAGTGTGGTATACCCCAGTAAACAATAACTGTGGTTTTGCCATCCCACGGTAAAAAATCTCTATTATTCAGCTTTTGGTATTTTTTTCCGTAAAGAAAAACAGTAGTGTCTCCTGACTATTGTGACACAAAAATATATCTGTTAAAAATAGTCTTGTGTAGGCCCGACATCCCAGTGTGGTTTCGCAGTTCCACGGGTCAAATCGCTGTACTATCCAGTTTTGGGCCTTTGGTATCTAAAAAAAGCAGTTTGAGTGTGGCGCTCACTGTTCAGCCGCAAATATCTCTATTTAAAAAAGTGTGGTATACCCCAGAAAACAATAACTGTGCTTTTGCCATCCCACGGTAAAAAATCTCTATTATTCAGCTTTTGGTAGTTTTTTCCGTAAAGAAAAACAGTAGTGTCTCCTGACTGTTGTGACACAAAAATATATCTGTTGAAAATAGTCTTGTGTAGGCCGACATCCCAGTGTGGTTTCGCTGTTCCACTTGTCAAATCGCTGTACTATCCTGTTTTGGGCCTTTGGTATCTAAAAAAAAGCAGTTTGAGTGTGTCGCTCACTGTTCAGCCGCAAATATCTCTATTTAAAAAAGTGTGGTATACCCCATTAAACAATAACTGTGGTTTTGCCATCCCACGGTAAAAAATCTCTATTATTCAGCTTTTGGTAGTTTTTTCCGTAAAGAAAAACAGTATTGTCTCCTGACTGTTGTGACACAAAAATATATCTGCTGAAAATAGTCTTGTGTAGGCCTGACATCCGAGTGTGGTTTCGCAGTTCCACGGGTCAAATCGCTGTACTATCCAGTTTTGGGCCTTTGGTATCTAAAAAAAAAGCAGTTTGAGTGTGTCGCTCACTGTTCAGCCGCAAATATCTCTATTTAAAAAAGTGTGGTATACTCCAGTAAACAATAACTGTGGTTTTGCCATCCCACGGTAAAAAATCTCTATTATTCAGCTTTTGGTAGTTTTTTCCGTAAAGAAAAACAGTAGTGTCTCCTGACTGTTGTGACACAAAAATATATCTGTTGTAAATAGTCTTGTGTAGGCCCGACATCCCAGTGTGGTTTCGCAGTTCCACGGGTCAAATCGCTGTACTATCCAGTTTTGGGCCTTTGGTATCTAAAAAAAAGCAGTTTGAGTGTGTCGCTCACTGTTCAGCCGCAAATATCTCTATTTAAAAAAGTGTGGTATACCCCAGTAAACAATAACTGTGCTTTTGCCATCCCACGGTAAAATATCTCTATTATTCAGCTTTTGGTAGTTTTTTTCCATAAAGAAAAACAGTAGTTTCTCCTGACTGTTGTGACACAAAAATATATCTGTTGAAAATAGTCATGTGTAGGCCCGACATCCCATTGTGGTTTCGCAGTTCCACGGGTCAAATCGCTGTACTATCCAGTTTTGGGCCTTTGGTATCTAAAAAAAAGCAGTTTGAGTGTGTCGCTCACTGTTCAGCCGCAAATATCTCAATTTATAAAAGTGTGGTATACCCCAGTAAACAATAACTGTGGTTTTGCCATCCCACGGTAAAAAATCTCTATTATTCAGCTTTTGGTAGTTTTTTCCGTAAAGAAAAACAGTAGTGTCTCCTTACTGTTGTGACACAAAAATATATCTGTTGAAAATAGTCTTGTGTAGGCCCAACATCCCAGTGTGGTTTCGCAGTTCCACGGGTCAAATCGCTGTACTATCCAGTTTTGGGCCTTTGGTATCTAAAAAAAGCAGTTTGAGTGTGTCGCTCACTGTTCAGCCGCAAATATCTCTATTTAAAAAAGTGGGGTATACCCCAGTAAACAATAACTGTGGTTTTCCTCTTCCACGGTTCTAATCTACTCTTTATTACCCTTTTTCCATTGATAGTGCAAGTGTTAGCTATTTTACTTAATTTACAATGGGCAAGGCGCGTGGCAAGGGACGTGGAAGTAGACGTTCTGGTGATGGTTCGTGCAGAGGACGGGGCCGTGGCCAAGGTGAAAATGTGCCACAACCAACAGCAACATCTTCTCGCTCCCACTTCTTGACCGAATTACTAGGGAAGCACAGAACAACACCAGTATTGAGAACTGATCAGTGTGAACAGGTTATTAATTGGATAGCAGATAATACTTCCAGTTACCTGGGCACCACCACCTCCGGTCTGTCTTCCACACGGTCAACTCTTAGTAGCCATGAGTCTCGACCGCATACTCCTCCTCACCCTGATGTTCCTTCCTCCGACCATGCCGAGTGTCGTCAGACAGCAAGTGATCCCACACTTGGACACTCTGAAGAGCTGATTACTGGTCCATTTCCATATTTGGGCCCCTCGCCTGATACGCTTGAAGTGGTGGAAGAGGAGATCCCATGTTGCGATGCCCAAATATTTGAACAGCCACGGCCACAGGAAGTCGACGTTGGCAATCTGTCACAAGAGGTGGACGATGACGAGACACAATTGCCAGGAAGTGAGGAGGAGGATCGTGGTGCGCAAGTGAAAGAGGAGGAGGTGGTGGATGATCTAGTAACTGACCCAACGTGGAAGGAGGACATGCACAGTGAGGCCAGCAGCACACAGGGGGAGGGAGGCAGAGTACCCCAACAGGCAGGAAGAAGCAGTGTGGTGGCCGCAGACAGAAGGCAGGCAACCGTTCTCCATAACATCAACATGAGGGACGTTGCCAGTACAAGCGGTAGGTCTTCCAGAGTCTGGAATTTTTTTAAAGACTCTGCTGATAACCCCAAAAAGGCCGTAAGTTCCACCTGCCATGCCAACATCAGCAGGGGTGACAAAACTACCAGCCTGACCACCACCAGCATGATCAGGCTCATGGCAGCAAAGCAGTTAACCATATATTCATCAGGTGCATAGTAATAAACCACTCTACCCAAGTTTGGGTCCCAAAATATGAGAAAGTGGAAGTATATGCCACTCCATACGATAAATATGCATGCTACCACAAACCACAGGAGTTTTGTTGGCAATAGTAAAAAGGCAAATATTTTATTAAACATATACAGACATGGGACATACAAGAAGGAACAACCCGGCATAAGAAGTGGGGCTGCCTAAATACATATATGTAGATAAACCAATCATAAAGAGTAAAAGTAACAATGGATAAAAACAAGTGCCACAATGTTAAACCCTTCGTGGGATAGTTGTCTGAGTGCTGTATACGGTAAAAGTCTAAAGAAAATTTTGTATATTTAGTATAACAAATCGTATCAGCACATAGACTCCTATAATCAAAATTCAGATCATGATACTGCACGCTTACCCATTGTTAAATAGCAGCCACACAAGAAAAAAATCCCCAACGCACGTTTCGCTTTGTGTATTTGATCGCTTCCTCGGGGGGAATGCAGAAAAGGACCTTCCATGCCAATTTAAGTATGTTCAGGACCTGCGATCACATGGTCACAGTGGACCAATCACGTAATGGTATATCGGCGCATGCGCACTGAGCCGTGTGCATCAGCCGCACCGCCCACGGCCATCAAGGCAGACTGCACGTGTCCGGAAGAGCAGGGTAGGTAACCATAGCTCCCAGACAACAAACAGGCTCCATAAAGATGCCGGGGGCGGAGCGGGGACAACAGACAGCGCAGCACACACGCGCACACCATTCAACACAGATTAATGGCAACAACTAATACATATATTTATAAGAGAAGGCACCAAATGACAATTGTAAATCCAGTCAGAGTGGTATGAATTCATAAATTGAAGGGTGATGCCAATTCATGATGCAGGATAATAAATCAAGCTATGGAAGAAAAAGAAAAAAATAAATATACACAGGACAAGAAGCATAATAAAACATTAAAGATGTGAAAACATAAAATAATAAAAATAAATGTACCAAAGGGTTACTGTTGTTCACAAAAACGGGGCGAAGCTTAACGTTTCGTTAAGGCCATTGGGAAACATAGTTCCCAGTTCTATTATCCATTTGGCCTCTCTCTGAGCTAGAAGTTTTTTTATATTGCCTCCTCGGATGCCACCATGGATGGCCTCAATTCCCCATACCATGAAGGTTTTGGGGTTACTATCATGATGTTGCCTAAAATGGCGTGGGATAGTTTTTAAAGAAGGGATGTCTGTCACCGTCCTTGCTGCACCAATGTCTCTCACATGTTCCCTAATCCTCACCCGCATTTCTCTAGATGTGAGTCCGATGTATATTTTTCCACACCCACAGGTTGCATGGTATACAACATTAGAGGTCCCACATGAGATATATTCATGGCAGCAAAGCACCCGACTTTGTGGGGCGAAACCCAGGGTCCACGACCAGTGTCAGCGGGTGTCACCACTGCTTCTTCCACTGTTGTGCATGCAATAGAACCCCCTGTTGTGTGTGCAAGGCAATCCCCTGTCCATACTGCATGTAAAGATGCCCCCTCCTCTCAGTCTTCACTTGTTATGGCAGTTTCTCAAGAAACAGCATCAACGTCCACGTCCACGTCCCACCGCAGCGTTCAATTGTCCATATCCCAGATCTTTGAACAAAGCGGAAATTTGCAGCTAACGCCCCACAGGCCACAGTCCTAAATTCGCACATTTCACGACTGCTTGCGTTGGAAATGCTGCCTTTTAGGCTAGTGGAGACGGAATCCTTCCTCAATCTTATGGCGGTGGCCGTCCCTCGGTACTTGGTCCCCAGCCGACACTATTTTGCCCAGTGTGTCATCCCCGCACTACACAAGCATGTGTCCCAAAGCATCTGCCGTGCCCTCAACAACGCAGTTACTGGGAGAGTCCACCTGACAACGGACACGTGGACAAGTGCTTGTGGCCAGGGATGGTACATCTCTCTGACGGCACACTGGGTAAACTTAGTGGAAGCCGGGACCCAGTGTAGTGCCGGCGTCCCTGCCCTCTGCTAGGCAGGGACGCTGTTCCCCTCACCGCTCTGCTCCGTGCCCGGCGTCCCTCTCCCGCTCTGCTGGCAGCGCGCGCTCCTTCCCGGCCACCGTGCTTAGGGCGCGCGCGCGCGCTCTCCCTCCCTCTTAAAGGGGCCGCGCGCGCCGTCCTAAGGAGTCCCCGGCCAATGGCCGGAGGACTTTACCATATATAAGGCACCTCCTCCAAAATGGAGGTGCCCGAGCAATGTTGTTTGCACCTGTGTCTCACCTGTGCTTCAGCCCTCAGGTCCCGTTGCCAGTTACCTGCCAGTTACCTGCCAGATTCCTGCCTGATTACTTGCTACCTGCCTGCTAGTCTGAGGTCCGACGGTCTGCCTTACTAATCCTGTCAGTCTGTCTAAGGACCAGCCTGCCTGCTCACCTGGGAGCGCACATCAGCTACCTGCCTGCTTGCCTGTGGTCCGACGGTCTGCCTTCCAACTCCTGTCAGTCTGTCTATGGACCAGCTTGCCCGCTCACCTGGGAGCGCACATCTGCTACCTGCCTGCTAGCCTACCTGGAGGCTCCGCCGTCACGTGCTGTGACCACCTGCCTGTCCAGTGACTCCTGCCCGCTCACCTGGGAGCGCTCATCTGCTACCAGTCTGCTTGCCTACCCGGAGGCTCTGCCGTCACGTGCTGTGACCACCCGCCTGTCCAGAGACTTCTGCCCGCTCACCTGGGAGCGCTCATCTGTCGCCTGTCCGCTGGTCTTCCTGGAGGCTCCGCCGTCACATGCTGTGACCACCCGTTCATCCAGAGACTCTCGCCTGCTCACCTGGGAGCTCACGTCTATCTTCAGCCGCCACAGGTCGTACCAACCCTATACCTAGAGACTGCCCCGGTCACTTGCCGTGACCTCCAGCCCGTTCACTCAGAGACTGTCCCGTTCACTCAGAGACTGTCCCGTTCACCTGCTGAGACTTCCAGCCCGTCTTCCCTGGTCGCCACCCGCTCCCTTACAAGGACCGCCCCCTTGTATAGTAGCTCAGAGGTTCCGCCTCCCAGACCCGTTACACCCAGTTGGACCTTGGGACGGAACACATCCTCCCCACACCGAGGATTGCGGGCCCTATTTCAGTCAGAGTTGCCCCCACAGTGTACAGCTCCTGCGCATCCTCCTCCTCCTCCTCATGTTCAGCCTCCATCTCAGATATCACCACATCAGTTACAAGCTGGAAGCATTGCAGTACTGCCTCCGCCAAGCGGCAACAGGCTGTGCTGAAACTCATAAGCTTAGGTGATAAACCTCACACTGCTTGTGAGTTGTGGACAGCTGTGAAAGAGCAGGCAGATCTGTGGCTGAGACCGCTGAACCTACATCCCGGCATGGTCGTGTGTGACAATGGCCGTAACCTGGTGGCGGCTCTGAGGCGAGGTGAGATCACACACGTACCATGCCTGGCTCATGAGCTTAACCTCGTGGTTCAGCGGTTTCTTAAATCGTACCCCGAGTTGCCAGATCTGCTCGTGAAAGTACGCCGCCTGTCAGCTCATTTTCGCAAGTCGGCAACAGCTTCCACCGCCCCTGCTGTGTTGCATCAGCATTTGCAGCTTCCGGCACACCGACTGGTGTGTGATGTCCCGACACGTTGGAACTCTACCCTCCACATGTTGCAAAGGATTTGTGAGCAGAAGAGAGCAGTTGTGGAGTACCAGCTGCAACAAGGCCGTCGATATTCAGGTCAGACTCCACACATAAGACCTCAGGAGTGGACCTGGATATCTGACATATGTACCATCCTTACAAGTCACAAAGGTCACATATATAAACTTCCTGAATTCACAGTATACCACACAAAAAGCTCCAGCCGAAGCAGCCCAGCTTCAAAAGGAAGATACATAAAATTGTAGGCAAAAGAGTAAATTTTATTTCCAATTTTAAAAACAACAATTAAAAAAAACAGATAATTAAAAAGACAGAGACCTTCGGGTTCCATCCATCAACATGATCCATAAATAACAGGAAACACAGGTGGAAAACCCAAATGGTGTTCTCAAAGTAGATGCAAAATTAATTGTATAACATAGCCCCATGAACTATCAAGTCATCCTATACCAGCCAAGAAGTAACAAGGAAATAAGCCCAAAAATTGTAAACTAAATAGCTGTGCTAAACTAGGTTATTTCTCTCAAACATAGAAGGTGCAAAGTGCATATATCAGGGAAGTCCCCTTGTTATGGATTGAGAAAGCTAGATATAAATAAATAGATAATGAATTATAAAAGGACTAGAGGATATGTTTTATGTACTCACATGAGGAGGGATGGAACCTACCCCGACGACGCCGTTTCGCAAAGTGCTTCTTCCATGCATACACGCCCCCTTGGAAGGAGCACTTTGCGAAACGGCGTCGTCGGGGTAGGTTCCATCCCTCCTCATGTGAGTACATAAAACATTCTGGGACAGTTTTCTGACACCCGCCCAGCTTACAGGCTCTGAGGCGCGGGGTACACTCACAAGGAGTGGAAAGTTTCAAAAGATGGTGAGGGAGTACCTTGCTGACCGTACCAGCGTCCTCCGTGATTCCTCTGTGCCTTTTAATTATTGGGTATCCAAGCTGGACACTTGGAATGAACTCGCTCTGCATGCCTTGGAGGTCCTGGCCTGCCCTGCCGCTATCGTGTTATCGGAGCGTGTTTTTAGTGCCGCTGGGGGAATTATAACTGATAAGCGCACTCGCCTGTCAACTGACAATGCTGACAAGCTGACCCTTATCAAAATGAACAAGGGCTGGATTGGGCCAGACTTCTCATCACTAGTGTTGAGCCACCCCCGTAGTGTTCGAGTTCGGTTCGGTTAGTCGAACACCCTTGTGTTCGCCGAACTGTTCGACGAACTGTTCGTCGAACACCTTCGAACACCGTTAAAAGCAATGGCAGGTAAACAAAAACACATAGAAACACATAGAAAACACCTTCAAAGGTGTCCAAAAGCTGACAAACTGCTCAGAAGACATAACTAGCACATGAAAAAGTGACAAGTACATATAGTCATGCGAAAAGAAAAGAGGTGGAGGAGTAAAAGGAGGGGGTGACACAGATAAAGGCATGTCATGCCCTTCTAAAATCCAAAAAGTGAGAAGCCAACACGGCCAGTCCGTTACTGCCCGTGCCACCTCCGTGTCGCCGGGTTTGTGCCAGAGCCGCGGTGGACCCTGACGGCCAGCCCCCCTCTCCCAATACTGGTGCCTGTCCGCTTGTTGGTCGAGCGAGCCCCCCTGTGGTGGAGGCAGCTCTAAGCTTTTTAATTTAAATTGTCTCTCTGATATGAATGAATACACTTTAAATCATTTTACAAGGATCTATTGAAGGGCAAATCTCATGCCAGCAGACACGTGAATCCAGCTCCAGTAGCGTCCACTAAAGCTGCTGCAGTTAAAAAGCTTTTATAAGGATTGAGCTCGGCTGTCCACCGCAAGGCGTGCTACCGCCAGTCCCAGCCCTTATGCATTGGGGTGCCTCCTGATGCTCTTCACTGAGTATCCCGTGGTCCCTAAGTATTTCGTTTGAAAAAATTAAGTGTCCAAACTACATGTTGTGTAGCTTGCTTAACAGCCGCGATAATCCGCTGACTAGCAGACACTGCTACTAGGCACAAAGTATTTCCTGGGCTAGATGCAGTTAAAAATTTGTAATTAGATACTCTCGTTGGATGCTGAGAAAGCATGCCATAGAGTCTCCTGGCACGCCATATATTATTCTCTTAAAAAGCTTGGGATAGGGGTCTAGGGGACCCTTTTATAGCCAAAATCACGGCCCTGTATCGCAATGCGTCACCTAGGCTGAAGATAAATGGAACTGTAGCACCCCGAGGGCTCGGTTGCTGCAGAGGTATTGCACCTCACCCAGAGGTGTGATATCTCACTCTCAGGTAAGGATGGAGTGTGGATCAGGACCCCGACACCTGCATGCATTACACCACATTGCCGTGGGGCAGGGCGACCAATATGCCCCTGAGATGGGCACGACAGTCCCTGTCCCTGGCTGGAGTGGGGGGAGGGAACACTGAGGAAGGGGAACCCTGTAGTGCAGGAGCAGGGAGGAAGAAGTTCCTGGGTGCATTGAGAAGGGAGTATAAAAGGTGGACACCATCTTAGTTCAGTGCAGAGAAGTCTGAGCAGAAGTGACAGGGAGCAGGGGCTCTGCATGAGCTCTGCTCCAGAGGCGGGCATAGTAACAGAGGCCAAGGCCTGGAAGAGGGAGAAGGAAGGAAAAGGAGCGGAGAAGGCTCCAGGAACGAGGAATGAAGGGATCCCAGGGGTGTGGACGGGCGAGTCGCCACCGCACGCCCGAATCCACCTGCGTGGAGGGGTCAGGCCAAAGGGGGAGACAGATCCCCGAAACTAGTGGAGGCGGGAAATGACCCTCAGGTAGAAACCGGAGGCTGTGACATTTTATGTGGCGCAGCCCCTGGCTACTCCCGCTAGGAGGGCAGCACATAGGGTCAGGGAAACTGGTGCCAAGTTTACCAAGAGGAGGCCTGAGGCAGCCGGACAGAAAGGCCAGACAAAAGACACACAAAGGGGGTCCTGTGAAGCGCTCCAAAGTTATCTGGGAGTTGTCAGAGCCCCTCACCTGGTGAGCACAGTACGACGTGGGCAGCCATTACCTGCAGAAGTGGTCTGGATAATAAGAACTGTGAGTAAAGGCCCTGGACTGCATCACTGACTCCGTGTCGTTACTGCTGCTGCCCTGCACCATCACCCCCATCCTCCGCATACACTGCCCTGAGGCTATACTCCTCCCGTGGGGAGTTGTGCTACGCTCTGCTGCACCCACAACACCAGCCTCAGCGGTCAGCCCTGCAGCGGCGGTTCACTCTGACCGCAATCCAAGGATGGCGTAGTCGGACATTTAAACATCAAAACCACATAAATAGTTCCGCCACTGGTTTGACCGCCCTGAGCCACGGAACCGGGTCGCCGCCACGGAGACTACAACCACCAGCATCCACCAAAAAGGGTCCGGCTCCGGATGTCCCAAGGCCCAGGGGGCGCGTCAGAACATTTTCATCACCTTTCATAATCACCAATGGGACAAGGCAGGGATGTCCTCTGTCCCCTCTCTTATACATCCTAGTGACGGAGCACCTGCTCTCATCAATTCGCTATAACCCCAATATTAAGTGGATTGAGGTGGGAGGCACCGAGTACAAGTATCCATCAGCAGGCTGTTATGGCTGAAATAGATCACTTTGTTACATGGTCAAATTTTAAAATCAATACAGCGAAGTCTGAGGCCCTCGATGTCTCCCTCCCCAAATCCATACAGGATTCCATCCAGTCCAACTTTCCCTTTGCCTGGCCCTCACAGGGTATCAAATTCTTAGGAATTCCTATTCATAGAGACCTCTCCTGTCTATGTTATCTTAATTTTGGGCCCTTTATTGAAAAACTCCATACAGACCACGGTTGGCAAGTTAGAACTGTAAGATTCACTACGTGAACCACTGGTGTTTTGTGGAAAAGCACATGTACACTGTGTTCCAAATTATTATGCAAAAAGTGTTTAGGAGTGATAAGGGAAGAATTTGTTTGTTTGTCAGTTAAACTCATTGATGGCTCTTTATATCACTGTAAGCAATTGCAGACACCTGTGCTAATTAGTTTGGCAGGTGTGTCCAATGAATGGCAAGACTACATAAGAAGGCTGTCCCACATTATTAAACAGCCTACATTTTCTGCCAAAATGGGAAAGAAAAAGGATGTGTCGGCTGCTGAGAAGCAACAAATTGTGGAGTGTTTAGGTCAAGGCATGACTACAATCAACATTGTGCGATGATCAGGATGAAGTGTCTTGGCAATCAAGAAGGATGTAGCTGATTCACAGTACACACGTGTGCGTGCTGATAAGGGCAAATTGAGGACTCTTTCCTACAGGCAATTACGTCAGGTTAAAAGAGCAGCGGCAAAAAAGCCTTGTCATAGCAGCAGACAAGTTTTTGAAGCTGCTGGTGCCTCCAACGTCCCCCGAACAACAAGATGTAGGGTCCTTCAGAGGTTTGCAGCTGTGCGTACGCCATCCTGTCGACCTCCTCTATCCACTGCACACAAGCAGAAATGGCTCCAGTGGGCCAAACATTACATGAAGACTGATTTCAAAACTGTTTTGTTCACGGATGAGTGCCGTGTAACGCTCGATGGTCCAGATGGATGGAGTGGAGGATGGCTGTTTGATGGACATCCCACGCAAGCACGGCTACAGAGCCAACAAGGAGGAGGTGGAGTAATGTTTTGGGCTGGATTCATGGGGAGAGAGATTGTCAGCCCCTTTAGGATCCCTGAAGGGGTAAAGATGAACTCCATAATGTATGTGGAGTTTCTCAAACAGCACTTCCTGCCATGGTTCAAGAAGAAGAACCGTGTATTCCATAGCAAGATCATTTTCATGCATGATAATGCACCGTCTCATGCTGCACATAACACATCTGCATCTCTGGCTGATATGGGCATAAAAGGGGACAAACTTATGGTGTGACCCCCATGCTTCCCTGACCTCTACCCCATTCAGAACCTCTGTAGCATCATCAAAAGGTGTGCCTATGATGGCGGGAGGCAGTTCACATCTAAGCAACAGCTCTGGGAGGGTATTCTGCCCTCATGCAAAACAATTGAAGCAGAAACCATCCAAAACCTGACAAATTCAATGGACGAGAGAGTTCAGAAGCTCCTTTCGAACAAGGGGTCCTATGTGCAAATGTAACATCACCTAGAATAAAGTTTTGAGTTGAAAACTGTTTGATTTCAGTTTCTAATAACCTGCTAATGCTTATAATTTCAAAAATGACCATTTTTTTGGTCTTTATTAAAATGAAAAGGTTGATCGAAGAGTTTGGGGGATCTAAGAGTGTGGCAACCCAGTAGTCAGGATTACTTCGAATTCTGACAATCTGAGGGTCATGTTGCAGGTAGTGCAGCAAGAAGGCACTTATGTGTCTTGCGCATCTCGGAGCCCCAAAATTATTTTCCGGGCTAGATGCAGCTAAAAATTATTATTAATTTTAAATCTGGTGGAGCTTAGTATAGGTGGCCTAATAGAATTAGTACTGCACACTGCTACAAAGCCCAAATTATTTTCCAGCCAAGATACAGATAAACATGATTAGTAATTTGAAAGCTTAAAACGGTTGGTGAGGTGATTTTAACCAATCCATCAAGCTTTTACTCTCCCCAGGATGACACAGGGGTAGAAAAGTCGTTTGGGATCCATGATTTGCTCATCTTTATGAACGTGAGTCTGTCTACATTATCAGTGGAGAGTCGCGTGCGCTTATCTGTCAGCACACCACCAGCAGCGCTGAACACACGTTCAGACAGAACGCTGGCTGCGGGGCATGACAAGATCTCCAAGGCGTAAATGGCGAGCTCCGGCCATTTATCCAGATTGGAAGCCCAAAAAGAGCAAGAGTCCAGTGACACAGTCATGGCTTCAATGTTTACTTGGAGATACTCCTGTACCATCGTCTCTAGGCGTTGACTATGTGTCAGACTTCTTGTCTCCTGTGGCCTTACAAAGGATGAGCTAAAAAAGTGGTGAAATGATTCCGCAAAATTGATGTTACCAGCAGATACTGTGTTTCTTTTACGGTTTGAGTGCTGAACACTCGACGGTCCCACGGTTGGCAAGTTGGAACTGTGAGATTCACTACGTGCACCACTGGTGTTTTCTGGAAAAGCACATGTAAGATTCTGCAACAGTCTCTGCTGATACTCCTGCATGCGTACATCCCTTTCTATGGCAGGAATTATTTCTGCAAATTTACTTTTGTACCGGGGAACTAACAGTGTGGCAACCCAGTAGTCAGGATTATTTCTAATTCTCCCAATTCGAGGGTCATGTTGCAGGTAGTGCAGCAAGAAGGCACTCATGTGTCTTGCGCATCCAGGAGCACCAAGTCCCTGTTGTGTTGGTGGCGAGGTAACAATCATGCTTCCTTCCTCTGTCCTCTCCCCTCAACCTTGCACAACAGAAATGTGATAAAGGTCTCCCTCATCTGATGAGTCTTCCATCAGTTCCTCCTCCACTTCTTCCTGGGCTCCTGCACCTTCCTCACTAGTTTGGCTGCTGCTATGCGCCCTGGTAAAACCATCTCCCCCACCCTCACATGCTTGCCGCCTTGGTGCTGCCGACCATCTGGACCTTGCAGATGTTAGCCCTTCCGCATACAACTCCTCCTCCTCTACTTCCTCCACCTCCTCTTGTGCCACCACCTGACTCCGAATTCTGTTTAACATGTGCTCCAGCATGTAAATCACCGGAATAGTCATGCTGATAATGGCATCGTCAGCACTAAACATCTTCGTCGCCATTTCAAAACTGTGCAGAAGGGTGCATAGGTCCCTGATCTGAGACCACTGCTCCAGCGTGATTTGCCCCACCTCTGGATCCCGTTGGCCCAGGCTATACGTCAGAACGTATTGCACCAGGGTTCATCGGTGCTGCCACAGTCGCTGCAACATGTGCAGAGTTGAAGTCCACCGGGTAGGCACATCGCATTTTAGCCGGTGAAGTGGCAGGCCCAACGACTTCTGTAGAGATGTAAGTCGCTGAGCTGCGGGATGCGAACGGCGGAAGTAAGCACACAGCGACCGTGCCCTCTGTAGAAGGCCATCTAGTCCGGGATAGTGGGCTAAAAATTGGTTCTCCAGAGCTGACCACAACTCCTCAGCTGTGTGACTCAGATTTCCCAGACATTTCAAAGTAAAAACCGCCTGATGACGTTGAGCCCTACTGCCAGCATAGTAAGGAGGTGTGCAGGATCCCTTCTGCGCAGTTAGAAAGCTTGTGGCATGACCAGACAGGCTTTGGGTGCAGGTGGAGGAACGAGAGGAGGTTGAGGAGGCAGAAGCAGTGGAGGAACTTTGACATAAAGAGGATTGACGCACAACTCGTGGGGACGGCAAGACTTGGACAGCAGCCCCTTGTCCTGCTGTCACCATAGTTACCCAGTGCCCAGTCAGCGACATGTAACATTTCTACTTTCCCCTCCGTCTGTTCTGACCCTCCGCCCACCTGCCGTATTGCAGCTCAGGCGTCGTGCGCGTGTCCTGGGTTGCCTGGACAGCGGAGGGAATGACGTGTCCTCCCTTCCTGCTGTGCCTGGCGGCGCTGGACTCGCTCGGGCGCTTGAGGGGGTGGGACGCTGTGACGGACTGCGTGCCCATTGGTCTGACGCTGCTGTCATCCCATATTTATACACCCACTGACCTAACTTTAGCCACGCCTCCTGATGAAGCCACTTTGGTGAAACGCGCGTCGAGGCGCGCTGTCCATTCCCCTCTGCAGACTCTCCACACTTGGTCATCGCTATGTCCCAAGGTAATGTGTGACTATCTTGATTACTATCTATTCACGTGATCTAAGCAGACCGCCTTAGACACGCTGATCTGCTTGCCATGCTGTATGTCTAATTCTAGACCCACAGCCTGGGTGTCTCTCCAACAAGTCGGACACAGACTACATTGCTTGACTATATACAACACCTGGGTACATATCTTGTGGATATATCTGCAGTTGGGCTAAGGTTTTCTTCTTTTTCCTTGGGGTATTTCGACCGTACCCCCTATCCGGCCTCTCATCCCAGTCACCCTTTTTATTTACCGCTGTATATCACATGTTGTACTTTGTATAATAAAGATACAGTATTTTGCAATAATAGCTATATTTCTGGCCGTTATTTGACTGAGAGTGATGTCCTTTATATATTTGCAGGATTCCTATCACATTTCTCTTTCTTTTTTTGGGATGTTTAGATTTTGATTGCGAGCTCTTTCTATTGGTTTATATGGCATTGATCTTATTGTGCTTTCAGAGACCTTAACAGGTTATATGGATTATAGAAAACGGGATAAATCCTGGGTTAACCAACTCGGGGAGGTCTTTGGTGAGAGGCCGAGTAGTGACAAGGAAACCTGTGATGTGAAGGATTTGAAACTTAAAATACGGGAGCTGCTCAAGAAACGGGTCAAACTGTGGTGGAATAAGGCTTCCTTGGAAAATTATCTTCAAAAAGAAATTTTACCAAGAGGCCTGCGCATTCAACTTTTTCCAACTTTGGATATCGATGATCCCATTTTCATCAATAAATGGGAAGATACACTCACTAAGTGTTCCCGAACCCTTCTGGAGCTCCTTATAGGACTTGACAAAAAAGCTCTAGAACCATTAGAAAAGGAGATCGATGGTATTCGGGAAAAATTACATAACTCCCTAACATCTGAAGAATGTAAAAGCTTCGATAAAACATTAGATGAAGACCTAAATAAATGGGAAAATGAAATTCAAAAACTTAAGTCAAAAAAATATGCACGTGATTTGAGCGATTATCAGTCCAACAATATATATCGGTGGAAAAACAAAGGCAAAATAAGGCCACGCGTGCATTCCATTTCAAGCACCTCTACCGTATCAGAGGAAGAATGTGGCGGTGGTATACGGCGTTTTTTAAGCAAACGCCCCCTGTCCAGTCTCGAAGATATCCCTGTGCAACCCCATGCATACGCAAGAACACCCTCCACACATCTCAGAAATCGGCCTTACAATTTCAGGGAGAAAAGAACAAAGAAACTTTGAAGGTAATCAATCTCTCAAAAATTTCGTTAACAAAAGTTCAAATTGATGTCTTGTCAAAGGGACTATCCCTCTCACCTGTAGAAAGATTTGACTATTTCACTGTAATCAAGGACTTGGAGTTGTTTGCTACAAAGTTATTTTTCAAAAAATACTTCAACCCCACTACAGGGCCTAATTTATCCCTATTAGAAGCACAAGCTCTCAGGGATCTCGAGTCACTAGAAGAGGAACAAATGCCATCATCAGCTCCCAATAGCCCCATACATCTCCACCGCCGCTTTCGCACCTTCCCGCCCCGGTCTGCATGCCCGCAAGTAGACATTTTTGTCAAACTTGTCCGTGAGGACCTTAGTAAACTCAACCCAAAAATTAAATATGATAACCTCTCAATATCATCTAGGCAGGCAATACGTGAACTACAACAGATGAAAAACATAGTGATCAAAAGAGCAGACAAGGGCGGTAATGTAGTTGTTTGGCTTGTGGAGATGTATGAGGCGGAGGCATTTAAACAGCTTCACTGCACCCAGAAATATAAAAGATTTGTAAATATCCCTTTGAATTCTTTCAAAAAAGAGCTCAAAGATCTTATTGATGATGGCATGGAGGATCATGTCATCACAGCTAAAATGGGAGAGGCTCTTCTGCCAGAGTTTCCAATTAATCCCACCTTCTACCTTCTGCCCAAGGTTCACAAGGACCCCTGCTGCCCACCGGGCAGACCCATAGTTTCTGGCTTGGGGGGTCTTTGTGAACCTATATGCAAATTTGTAGATTTCTTCCTGCAACAATGTGTGGAGACCCTCCCTTCCTTTGTGAAGGACACCACAGATGTCTTAAAAAGGCTTAATGGGGTGTTGCTTGATGACAACATGTGGCTAGTAACTTGCGACGTGGAGTCACTTTACACATCGATAAGGCACGATCAGGGAATTCGAGCCGCGGAATTTTTTCTGAATATGACTAATCTAGAACCTAAGATGATTGAATTTATATTAAAACTTTTGAAATTCATTCTAACCCACAATTACTTCGTGTTCAAGGACCGCCCCTTCCTACAGCTCCAGGGCACAGCGATGGGGGCATCTTGCGCACCCTCTTACGCTAATCTTTTCCTGGGGCTGTGGGAGAGGGACACGGTCCTCAACACCCCGGGTAACGAGGCGGTCGTTCTCTGGTCACGCTATATCGATGATGTGCTTTTCATTTGGCAGGGCTCCACGTCGCAACTAGAGAACTTTCTGACCTGTCTTAATAACAATGACCTAAACATTAGGCTGACATGGAAGTATAGTCAAAGACAGATCGACTTCCTAGATCTTCTTATCTATAAAAACCTAGATGGAAGTCTGGAGACCGACATCTTCCGTAAAAAAACTTCAACTAACTCTCTACTACATTATACCTCATCCCACCCTCCAAAACTAAAGAACTCTATACCCATAGGTCAGTTCTTGAGGGCTCGCAGGATATGCTCTACTGAGAATAAATTTTTGGATCAAGCTCAAGAACTGTCAAAACGTTTCTATGAGAGAGGGTACAGACAGCGGGATATTGACAGAGGATTCACTAGAGCTCTACAGTCCGATAGACAAAGCCTGTTAAGCAAACCACAACGTGTACATAAAAATAATGGGAATATTCAATGTAATACAACCCCCCGCTTCATCTCTACATTTAACACTAACTGGTCAGAAATAAAATCTATCATCTCTAGACACTGGCCCATCCTCCTCACAGATAAAGATTTACGTTATAACCTAACGGCATATCCCACCATTACCTGGCGTAAATCCAAGACATTAGGGGATCTGCTCTCTAGGAGTCACTATATACCACCAAGTAACAAGTTCATCTTCGGAAGTAAAGGTCCACCATGGGGAAGTTTTCCCTGCAGCAAATGCTCTATTTGCAAATATGTCCCCAGAACCTCAGACTTCTGCGGTTCCAGCAATAACAAAACATACAAAATAGTACACCACATATCGTGCGATACTGAGGCTGTGGTGTATCATTTAACTTGCCCATGTGGACTTATTTATATAGGAATGACTACGAGACCGTTAAAAGTCCGCATCCAAGAACACAGCCGCGACATCAAAAATTCAAGCACATGCCCCGACCCACAAGTATTAAAAACAATCCCCAGACACTACTTAGAAGTACATAAGGGTAACCCTAAGGGTACAACCATATGCGGTATTGACCACATCTATTTGGGGATCAGAGGGGGTAATGCCAAACAAAAATTATTACAAAAAGAAACCCGTTGGATAACGGTCCTAAACACAATAGCTCCTTTTGGACTCAACGAATACGCGAGTTTTAAGTCCTTCCTGGTCTAAAGAACCGGCGGGTTGTATAGTCCATTTTATTTATCTCTTTGTGTCTTGTATAAGATTTTAACTGCTGTCTTTACCTCATTCTAGATATCTTTCTGTGCTCTTACATTAACAGCGTCTGACCTATGGGAGTGACGGATGTGTGCCGAAATATGCCATCTCTGACGATCCATGAATTTTACTATTTATGAAGTTTACATTTGAACAATGGACACATTCATCAGATATGCAAGCTGTGACCCTTCCTTGCTTTAACGTATTGTGATCATCATGTAAATTTTGAAATTTTACCACTTCTATCTTTCAGCTTTATCTACTTTGATCAATATGTTGGACATTAATGAGCATTGCTTGTATATGTTCTTTAGTCCTCTGTTGTGGGACTTTATCTGTCAACATGTGACCAACCCATTCGTTGTGGTTTATGCAACATAATTATTTAGGAAACGGGATAATATGATTCTTACTATATTGCAGCACTAACTCATAATATGCATTACTCAGATGCACGATATCCACAAGGCTGCTTGCACAAACTTAGTGCACATATTTATTAGTGGTTTGTTATACTTATACACCACTATTGTAGTCTATCCCTAATTGGACTTTCATATATTTTTACATTTTCTATTTCTATATATCTCCTTATATTCCCTTATACCACATTAGACATACCTCCTCTTTATCTTATCTTCTCTCCTGCAGATCTGAGCGACTCCCTGTCGATCTGGGTATTGGCCACCCACTCTTTGACAGGGGATCCGTTCATGACCGCAACTACCTCATTCACATTTCTACTTTCCCCTCCGTCTGTTCTGACCCTCCGCCCACCTGCCGTATTGCAGCTCAGGCGTCGTGGACGTGTACTGGGTTGCCTGGACAGCGGAGGGAATGACGTGTCCTCCCTTCCTGCTGTGCCTGGCGGCGCTGGACTCGCTCGGGCGCTTGAGGGGGTGGGACGCTGTGACGGGCTGCGTGCCCATTGGTCTGACGCTGCTGTCATCCCATATTTATACACCCACTGACCTAACTTTAGCCACGCCTCCTGACGAAGCCACTTTGGTGAAACGCGCGTCGAGGCGCGCTGTCCATTCCCCTCTGCAGACTCTCCACACTTGGTCATCGCTATGTCCCAAGGTAATGTGTGACTATCTTGATTACTATATATTCACGTGATCTAAGCAGACCGCCTTAGACACGCTGATCTGCTTGCCATGCTGTATGTCTAATTCTAGACCCACAGCCTGGGTGTCTCTCCAACAAGTCGGACACAGACTACATTGCTTGACTATATACAACACCTGGGTACATATCTTGTGGATATATCTGCAGTTGGGCTAAGGTTTTCTTCTTTTTCCTTGGGGTATTTTCGACCGTACCCCCTATCCGGCCTCTCATCCCAGTCACCCTTTTTATTTACCGCTGTATATCACATGTTGTACTTTGTATAATAAAGATACAGTATTTTGCAATAATAGCTATATTTCTGGCCGTTATTTGACTGAGAGTGATGTCCTTTATATATTAGCAGGATTCCTATCACATTTCTCTTTCTTTTTTTGGGATGTTTAGATTTTGATAGCGCCATGTAACTCCCCTGTCCATGCCTACTCGTCCAAGTGTCTGTGGTGAAATGCACCCTGTCACACACAGAGTTTCTCAAAGAAGCGGTGATGTTGTGTGCGACATGCTGGTGGAGCGCAGGCACACCTTTCTTTGAGAAGTAGTGCCGACTGGGCATCTGGTACTGGGGAACTGCGATGGACATAAGGTCTCGAAAATCCTCTGTGTCCACCAGGCGGAAAGGCAGCATTTCTGTAGCCAAGAGCTTGCAGATGGTGAAATTCAACCTCTTAGCTTTCTCATGGCTAGGAGGAAATGGTCTTTTACTTGTCCACATCTGAGGGACTGAGGGCTGGCTGTTGTGCTTAGACGGGATTGAGAAGGGTGTCCCTGGCAAACTGCCGGTCTGTGAGGAAGATGCAGGCAGACATGTTAGGTTGCCTTGATCCAAAGGTGGTGCTATCGATGTCAGACAGCGCTGAACACTAGCTGGTGTTACTACCTCCAAAGAAAATGATGACCTGCCAATCACGCTGGCTGTTGTGGGTAAAGAGGTGGCAGGTCTGCGTCCCAAAACAGGTGTGACTGCTGTCCCCCCAGTCACAGAGGATGAAGAGGCTGCCAATGCACAAGATGTGGCAGAAGGCGGTTGGCCCGGCCAGCTAGGCCGCATTGTAGCACAGTGAGCTTCCCACTGCAAATTATGCTTCATGTACATGTGCCGGTTCATGCATGAAGTACTCAAACTATGTATTTTTTGGCCTCTACTTAGCTTTTGCTGACAAATGTTACAGATAACACGAGTTGTGTCATCTTTATCGATCTGAAAAAATGCCCAGGCTATGCAAGGCTTAGCACCCATGCGACCTGAAGAGCCACCACGACTTGTGGTCAGAGGCAGAGTTGTGTTTGAGGATGCAGTTGTTGACGTGCTTCCAGTACTACGTCTCTGTCCAGGAAGGCGCAACCTGACCTCATCGTCACTAGCATCCTCCTCCACCTCCTCTGCTGCCCTCATCTCTTGGCTGACTGTGGGTTGACAGTAAGTGGGATCTCCAACCTCATCATCATCACCCTGTGTGTTATCACACCCGTCGTCCTCAGAGCCAACCTGTTCCTGCCCTGACAAAAAACTAAAGTTGTCGCTCCAATCAGGTATTTGAGTCTCATCATCGTCTTCCTCATTGTCTCCACCAACAGGAGTTACAGTTTGGGAATGAGGGTCTATATTATGGTCAGAACCTTCTACGTCTGGTCCTGGATCCAACTCATAAAGATTCTGGGCATCAGTGCAGATCATTTCCGCGTCTGGATTCACAGAAGCGCTGGAGCCGACCTCTGATTCCCAGGCTATAATATGAGTAAACGGCTCTACAGATTCAACCATCTGTTCTACCTCATACTCAGACGGGCAGCTGGAGATTTGGGAGCTGTGAGGAAGCAAGTGCGATTGGGGTGACACCTCTGAGGACTGGAGTATTTGTGATGTTGAAGTTGATGTGGAGGAGAGCCCACTTAAAGGAGCACTTGATATCCATTGAAGCACCTGCTGTTTTTGTGCCTCATCTGGAATTTGTAGCGATTGGCGTGGCCGTAAGAAAGGGATCTTATCACATTGTCCGCTAAAAGAAGTAGACATTTTAGTTTTGCAGGAAGATGGTCTTTCCTCTGCAGATGTTACTGTTGCTTTAACACCTACTCCACGGACACAACCTTTTTTCCCCTTCCCAACATGCCTATTCCCCTTTCCACCAGCAGCAGGCCTTGTTCCACTCATTTTGGTGGTTAACTAATTCACAACTCTGGAGTTGTTTGCACAAAAAAACAATGGATGGAAACCGAGCAGAGCTGAGTGGCCAAACTGTGGTATTAGGCCAAAACTATTGTCTGGGTTAGATGCAGAAAAAAATTATATTCAGTTTGCAACCTGATGGAGGTCAGTATAGATGGACTAATAGAACAAGTCCCACACACAGCTAGAAGCCCAAATATTTTTTCAAAGCTAGATGCAGAAAAAAATTATATTAAATTTGCAACCTGATGGAGGTCAGTATAGATGGACTAATAGAACAAGTCCCACACACTGCTAGAAGGCCAAATAATTTTTCAGAGCTAGATGCAGAAAAAAATTATATTCAATTTGCAACCTGATGGAGGTCAGTATAGATGGACTAATAGAACAAGTCCCACACATTGCTAGAAGGCCAAATATTTTTTCAGAGCTAGATGCAGAAAAAAATTATATTCAATTTGCAACCTGATGGAGGTCAGTATAGATGGACTAATAGAACAAGTCCCACACACAGCTAGAAGGCCAAATATTTTTTCAGAGTTAGATGCAGAAAAATATTATATTCAATTTTCAACTTGATGGAGGTCAGTATAGATGGACTAATAGAACAAGTCCCACACACTGCTAGAAGGCCAAATAATTTTTCAGAGCTAGATGCAGAAAAAAATTATATTCAATTTGCAACCTGATGGAGGTCAGTATAGATGGACTAATATAACAAGGCCAACACACTGCTAGAAGACGAAATATTTTTTCAGAGCTAGATGCAGAAAAAAATTATATTCAATTTGCAACCTGATGGAGGTCAGTATAGATGGACTAATAGAACAAGTCCCACACACTGCTAGATGGCCAAATATTTTTTCAGAGCTAGTTGCAGAAAAATATTATATTCAATTTGCAACCTGATGGAGGTCAGTATAGATGGACTAATAGAACAAGTCCCACACACTGCTAGAAGGTCAAATATTTTTTCAGAGCTAGATGCAGAAAAAAATTATATTCAATTTGCAACCTGATGGAGGTCAGTACAGATGAACTAATATAACAAGTCCCACACACTGCTAGAAGGCCAAATATTTTTTCAGAGCTAGATGCAGAAAAATATTATATTCAATTTGCAACCTGATGGAGGTCAGTATAGATGGACTAATAGATCAAGTCCCACACACAGCTAGAAGCCCAAATATTTTTTCAGAGGTAGATGCAGAAAAAAATTATATTCAGTTTGCAACCTGATGGAGGTCAGTATAGATGGACTAATAGAACAAGTCCCACACACTGCTAGAAGGCCAACTATTTTTTCAGAGCTAGATGCAGAAAAAAATTATATTCAATTTGCAACCTGATGGAGGTCAGTATAGATGGACTAATAGAACAAGTCCCACACACTGCTAGAAGGCCAAATATTTTTTCAGAGCTAGATGCAGAAAAAAATTATATTCAGTTTGCAACCTGATGGAGATCAGTATAGATGGACTAATAGAACAAGTCCCACACACTGCTAGAAGGCCAAATATTTTTTCAGAGGTAGATGCAGAAAAAAATTATATTCAGTTTGCAACCTGATGGAGATCAGTATAGATGGACTAATAGAACAAGTCCCACACACTGCTAGAAGGCCAAATATTTTTTCAGAGCTAGATGCAGAAAAATATTATATTCAATTTGCAACCTGATGGAGGTCAGTATAGATGGACTAATAGAACAAGTCCCACACTCAGCTAGAAGCCCAAATATTTATTCAGAGGTAGATGCAGAAAAAAATTATATTCAGTTTGCAACCTGATGGAGGTCAGTATAGATGGACTAATAGAACAAGTCCCACACACTGCTAGAAGGCCAAATATTTTTTCAGAGCTAGATGCAGAATAAAATTATATTCAATTTGCAACCTGATGGAGGTCAGTATAGATGGACTAATAGGACAAGTCCCACACACTGCTTGAAGGCCAAATATTTTTTCAGAGCTAGATGCAGAAAAAAAATATATTCAGTTTGCAACCTGATGGAGGTCAGTATAGATGAACTAATAGAACAAGTCCCACAAACTGCTAGAAGGCCAAATATTTTTTCAGAGCTAGATGCAGGAAAAAATTATATTCAATTTGCAACCTGATGGAGGTCAGTATAGATGGACTAATAGAACAAGTCCCACACATTGCTAGAAGGCCAAATATTTTTTCAGAGCTAGATGCAGAAAACAATTATATTCAATTTGCAACCTGATGGAGGTCAGTATAGATGGACTAATAGAACAAGTCACACACACAGCTATAAGGCCAAATATTTTTTCAGAGCTAGATGCAGAAAAATATTATATTAAATTTGCAACCTGATGGAGGTCAGTATAGATGGACTAATAGAATGATGCTATGCCCAAAAGGTTTTACCTCACTAGGTGCAGTAAAAAAATTGGTATTCTATACACAGGTGGAGTAGCTTTCAACACAGATAGGCTACTCCACTGACTAACACACTTTGCAATAGGCCAAAAAGGATTAGCTTTGCTAGATTTAGCCAAATGCTGTGAAAAAAATCTTGCACAGCATTGGCACAGACCTGCCTGGCAAAAACTGATAGGAACGATGTAACTTAAAATTAAGTAACTTGCAATTACAATTAGTCTTTACTCCCACAACCTATCTATTTAAGAGCACAGACCTGCCTGATAAAAGTCGTAGGAAATGCTGTAACCTAGTCCTTAAAAGGACTGCAATCACAACTATTCCCTACTCCCAAGCTATCTGTAGATTTGTGCGAAAATTGGCTTGAAATTAACAAGGTATAGTGCACACAGCAACAGCGGTACAGTCTAGAGCGCAGCTGCAGCAGTGAGAAAATGGTGGCGACGGGGAAAATGGCTGGGTCTTATAGGGCAAGGACATGTGACATACACTGCCAATGACACATGCCCTTGCTTGTGTGAAAAGAAGCACTTCGCTCCGTGTGTGCGCTGCTGATAGGCTGACAGATTGCACCTCCCCACTGTAAATGCAGGAAAGAGAAAAAAAAAATGGAGATCTTCATTATTCCTGCAGAGATCCATCCCTTGCCCCTCCACCCCGCCCCGTTGTACACTCAAACTGCGTATTAACATTAATTTTCATCATTACTGAGAAAAAATCCAGTTATGATTTCGGTGCACGAACAGTTATCGAACATAACCTCGAACAGCCAAATTTTTTTCAAATCGTTCATGTTCGCTGAACGGCTCGAACACCGCCCAAAACAGCTCGAATTTGAGATTGGCGAACAGTTCGAGTCGAACAGCGCTCATCTCTACTCATCACCACCAAATGACAGCAGAGTAACATAAAGTCAAATCCACTGTGTTATTTCTGGAGGTGTATTCACATGCACCGCTTCACACCCACACATGGGTATACGCTTCCTCGTTTTGGCTGTTTTATCTTCTTCTCCTTATCCTCAGCCTCCACCACCACTATACCACCAGGGTGCCAGCATTGCAAGTTCCTCCGTCCTTATTTTTGGCAGCTTTTGCTTTCAAGGCATAAGCAAATACTATGGGACACCCACTCCCCAATAATGGGACTTATGTTTGTAATATGCTGTACTGCACGGCTCTTGTAAGGGGCATTGCAAGTTGCTCCGTCCTAATTTTTGGCAGCTTTTGCTTGCAAGGCATAAGCAAATACGATGGGACACCCACTCCCCAATAATGGGACTTATGTTTGTAATATGCTGTACTGCATGGCTCTTGTAAGGGGCATTGCAAGTTGCTCCATCCTAATTTTTGGCAGCTTTTGCTTGGAAAACATAAGCAAATACTATGGGAGACCCACTCCCCAATAATGGGAGTTGTATTTGTAATATGCGGTACTGCATGGCTCTCGTAAGGGGCATTGCAAGTTGCTCCGTCCTAATTTTTGGCAGCTTTTGCTTGGAAAGCATAAGCAAATACTTTGGGAGACCAACTCCCCAATAATGGGACTTATCTTTGTAATATGCTGTACTGCATGGCTCTTGTAAGGGGCATTGCAAGTTGCTCCATCCTAATTTTTGGCAGCTTTTGCTTGCAAGGCATATGCAAATACTATGGGACACCCACTCCCCAATAATGGGACTTATGTTTGTAATATGCTGTACTGCATGGCTCTTGTAAGGGGCATTGCAAGTTGCTCGGTCCTAATTTTTGGCAGCTTTTGCTTGCAAAGCATAAGCAAATAAGATGGGACACCCACTCCCCAAAAATGGGACTTATGTTTGTAATATGCTGTACTGCATGGCTCTTGTAAGGGGCATTGCAAGTTGCTCCATCCTAATTTTTGGCAGCTTTTGCTTGCAAAGCATAAGCAAATACTATGGGAGACCCACTCCCCAATAATGGGACTTATGTTTGTAATATGCTGTACTGCCTGGCTCTTGTAAGGGGCATTGCAAGTTGCTCCATCCTAATTTTTGGCAGCTTTTGCTTGCAAGGCATAAGCAAATACTATGGGAGACCCACTCCCCAATAATATGACTTATGTTTGTAATATGCTGTACTGCATGGCTCTTGTAAGGGGCATTGCAAGTTACTCCGTCCTAATTTTGGGCAGCTTTTGCTTGCAAGGCATAAGCAATTACTATGGGAGACCCACTCCCCATTAATGGGACTTATGTTTGTAATACGCTGTACTGCATGGCTCTTGTAAGGGGCATTGCAAGTTGCTCCGTTCTAATTTTTGGCAGCTTTTGCTTGCAAGGCATAAGCAAATACTATGGGAGACCCACTCCCCAATAATGGGACTTATGTTTGTAATATGCTTTACTGCATGGCTCTTGTAAGGGGCATTGCAAGTTGCTCCGTCCTAATTTTTTGCAGCTTTTGCTTGCAAGGCATAAGCAAATACTATGGGAGACCCACTCCCCAATAATGGAACTTATGTTTGTAATATGCTGTACTGCATGGCTCTTGTAAGGGGCATTGCAAGTTGCTCCGTCCTAATTTTTGGCAGCTTTTGCTTGCAAGGCATAAGCAAATACTATGGGAGACCCACTCCCCAATAATGGGTCTTATGTTTGTAATATGCTGTACTGCATGGCTCTTGTAAGGGGCATTGTAAGTTGCTCGGTCCTAATTTTTGGCAGCTTTTGCTTGCAAAGCATAAGCAAATACTATGGGAGACCCACTCCCCAATAATGGGACTTATGTTTGCAATATGCTGTACTGCATGGCTCTTGTAAGGGGCATTGCAAGTTGCTCCATCCTAATTTTTGGCAGCTTTTGCTTGCAAGGCATAAGCAAATACTATGGGAGACCCACTCCCCAATAATGGGACTTATGTTTGTAATATGCTGCACTGCATGTGACGCGCCCCCTGGGCCGTGTGTACACGTGTGTGGGATACCCGGTGCCGAGTCTCTGGGGTCTGTAGTCTCCGTGGCGGTGACCCGGTCCCGTGGCTCAGGCTGGTCAAACCAGTGGCAGTCTTTCTTAGGTTTTGAGGTTAATTGTCCGACTGCGCCACCCGTGGATTGCGGTCAGGGAGTACCACCGCTGCGAGGCAGACCGCTGAGGCTGGTGTTGTGTGCGCAGCAGAGAATGGGATAATGGGAGGAGCATAGCCTCAGGCCAGTGAGTGTGGATGATGGGGGTGATGGTGCACAAGCGCAGCAGGAATGACTCAGAGTCTTTGCAGTGCAGTTCGGCTTCTTTACTGATGATTATAAGGTAGACCCTCCCGGGAGTACTGGCTAGCATAAGAGGCCTGGTCAGTCTGTGAGCAAGCAGGAGTTCTCCTGGCCAGGTGGAGTTGTAGGCCTCCCCGTCTGTCTGCACTCTTCCTGGCTACCTTGCTGTAAGCGAGTAGAAGTAGCCCACATCCCTGAGTGTACCGTGTAGTGCTCACCCGTATGGCTGGTGACTTGGGGCCTTCTGTTAGCCTCCGCTCCATGACGGCGGTGCTGGTCCCTTGCTTGTGACTGAGCCTCCGGGCTTCTATGGCCAGAGGACCTGAAATCCCCTGCCGGCTGGTTTCTGCTGCTGGATATATAAGTCCTCACAGCCTCGGACTCCTGTGTCCGGTTCCTATTGTCTTGTGCCAGGGCCAGCTCTGCTCAGCTTCCTGCCCCGGGTCTTTAGCTCCTAGCTCCTACAGAGCTCCTTGCTGTTACTTTCCCTTGCTCTCACTTTGACTCTGACTGTTCTCTGTTCTCTGACTCTCTCAACCCCGCCCCAGATCCAGTTTATAAGGGCTGAATTCTCCCCTCCCAGGACTGGGGCAGGAGGATGTTGCATGTTTAAGGGATCCTGACCAGGAAACCTCCCACTTGCTCTCCGATGTAATATCTCTATTACTGTGGTCACCAGACCCCTGGGGTGCCACACATGGCTCTTGTAAGGGCCATTGCAGTTCCTCATAATTTTTGGAAAGCCTTCCATTCACTGCTTAGGCCAACAGTGCACAGGAGACCCAGTTGCTATAAATGGAAAAAAAGGTTTAGTTAACGCCCTCTGACCTCCATGTCATTTCCAAGGGGCATTGGAGTGCCTCGAAATTTTTGGTAGGCATTGCACTCACTGTATGCCCTATAACTTTGTAGTAGAACCGCTCCTTTTGTTACAGAAACATATCCTACAAGACATATCTGGTTGACTGGCCTGATATTGATGTGAATGGTCCCTGTTCCTCCTGCTCTTTCTCCTTTGCCACTACCTCATCCATCATTTATCACCTGAAGCTTTATTTTAACAGGAGTCATAGAACTTGGATAGTAGCAGGAAAACATCCAGCAATCCTCGGAGGAGGTAGGATATGCGCCAAAATGCTGACCACCTCAGGCCTAGCCGCTACTACATACATGCACTTGCATTACAACAAAACAAAGCATATGCTAACTTCTATCATCCTCATCATGCTCCTCACCTTGGCACTCTCAATCTCCCTTGATGGAGAAGCCAGGGCCCACCGGAAGAGTCTGATAGTCCGGTGGGCTCGGCCAATGCTGCCCTAAAGCAGGCCAGGCTAAGAAAAGTGTGGGAAAGGTAACCGGGACAAATAGGGGTGGCTGGGGACCGAGTATGGACACCCGGCCACCCCCTGGAGGCTGGGGAGCAAGCGGGGACACCGGGCCACCAGGCGGCTGGGGACTGAGTATGGATACCAGGCCGCCGACACAGCCATGGCGTAGTGGCCAGATTCCGCCTCCACATGCCTAAAAGGCCCAATTTAAAGTGCAAGCAAGCAAGCAGTATGGTATTGCAGCCTGGGTTTGGGTGGGTGGCGGACTGCATACTTGCGCTTGCATTGCAAGGAATGGGAGAGGTACAATTGAACACTGCCCTGGGACAAGGACTTGAATGGGGATAGTTGCAAGTCTGCAATGACAGGTGCAAGGTGGGAGGCATCTTCGCATGTACCATGAACAGGGGTTTGACATGCACACACTACAGCGGAATAGGCTCTCCTTCCCACTAAATGCACTGGGGAGGGCACAGGTAATGTTTTGGTATACACGCTTAATCTTATGTATAAGGCACACCAGGACAAATAGGGGCGGCTGGGGACTGAGTATGGATACCTCGCTGCTGAAGCAGCCATGAGGTAGTGGCCAGCTTCGGCCTCCTCCAAACTAAAAGGCCCCATTTCAAGTGCAAGCTAGCAGTATGGAATTGCAGTCTGGGGGTGGGTGGGTGGCAGGCTGCACACTTACACTTGCATTAAAAGAAAACATAGCAGATGCTAACTTCTGTCATCATCATCATGCTCCTCACCTTGGCACTCTCAACTCCACCGATGGAGAAGTCAGGGCCCACCGGAGGAGTCTGGTTCTCTGGTGGGCTCGTCCAATGCTGCCTAAAGCAGGCCGGGCTAAGAAAAGTGTGTGGGGGGATGTTCCAAGGAGAAATAGGGGCGGCTGGGGACCGTTTATGGACACCCGGCTGCCCCCAGGCGGCTGGGGACCGTGTGTGGACACCCGGCCGCGGGGCGGCTGGGGACCGAGTATGGACACCCGGCCGCCGGGCGGCTGGGGACTGAGTATGGATTCCTGACCGCAAACACAGCCATGACGTGGTGGCCAGATTTCGCCTCCACATGCCTAAAAGGCCCAATTTCAAGTTCAAGCAAGCAAGCAGTATGGTATTGCAGCCTGGGGGTGGGTGGGTGGCAGGCTGCATACTTGCGCTTGTGTTGCAAGGAATGGGGGAGGTACAATTGAACTTTGCCCTGGGACTAGAACTTGCATGGGGATAGTTGCAAGTCTGCATCTTCTGATGCGGCAAGGATCACTTATGATGGGCACACTTTTAGACAGTGACCTGGGAGTCAGAGATGCTTCCAGGGGTCTTCCCAATGCTGTTCCCATGTCTTTTCAGCACTTTATGCATGTGTCACACAGCACATGGCCAGATAAGGTTGTAAAATGTTAAAATGACATTTACCGGTGAATGCATTTGTCATAGTTGAAAGCAATACAAAAGTGCAAAAACGCATAAAAAATGCTACTTGTGAACATAGCCGAAGGTGTGGAGGAGTATTTTTGTTTTTGGTGATTTATTTTAACTTATACACAAGTCTTTTCCCTGGAAAGGAACTTCCTTAATGTATTTCACAGGAAAAAAGTTTCACTTTCGTTTTTGAACGTTTTATTGTGAGCCCGTAAAAGTGGCTTAATACCTCTGACCACGTTGTTGACAGCAGTGACCTGGGGGTCAGAAATGCTTCCTGGGGAGATCCCCATGCTGTCCCCATGTCATTTGAGCACTGTCACTATCGTTTTGGGCACTTGTTAGGCTTTTAAAAGACTGCCGGGGGTGCCACCGCAAAAATGCTCGAGTCTCCCATAGACTAACATTGGGCTCGTTGCTCGGGTCGAGCACCCGAGTATCACGGCGGGCTCGGCTCGAGCTTCGAGCACCCGAGGATTTCAGTGCTCGCTCAACACTATTAACTATTTAAAAGAGGAATCAGTCCCCTTCACACACAAAAATGATGACATCCAGACACAGAAAGCACTGTTCTGTGTTAATTGCAAGCAGAATGTGGAGCTGCCAATCTCAGGACCAGTTTTTGGGAAATTGACAGACATTTGAAAAAGCATACAGTATTTGAAAACTTAGTAAATTATTTAGAGCATCGAATCAACTGAAAATATTTTGAGTTGATAACCCCAGTAAAATTGCAATTAATATGGTGAAATTAATTTCCTTCTTATGTCTATGCTGCATACTCATAAAGTTCAGTGTTGTAGACAGAGAAGAATATTATAAGGCAAAATGCCGCAATGTAAAACTTTATTGTAAATTGCATAAAAAGCATAGGTACATTGTGAAGGATCGCCACCCGCCTGACATCACAATTGCATCACACCAACAATTACATCACCAACGTGATGTTCCGCACACCCTCGGGGACACGTAAGGTCAGATTGATACAGTTCTACACAGACACCCCCTGACCACACGGGTACAGGAAGGTACCTAGAATGAGAATAGATGGCCCACTCAGTCACTGACATGACACCACACTCGCTCACACCCCCTGACAGACTGAGAGGTCCCTTTCACTGACCCAAGTGAAACAGAACTTTGTCAGCCTGGTAGAGCTGCCATCAGTTCCTATTATATATAAGCCTCCAATCCCTTAACAGGAATTATATCGGGCCAGGAACCGGCGCCAGTAGCATGGGAATTAAGCCAAACAACGGATGTGTGGATTCGGTGATCGAGATAAAAGAGCCGCCCAAGGTTAAATTATATATTTAATCACCTTAAGGGCACACTAGACAATACACTATATACATTAGGGTTATAAATACATAATGGTCAGAGATGCAAACACAATAGTAGTGGTACAAAAGATATAAGCAGGTATTAAGAGTCAATTACCAGTCAGATGGAAGGCCTGGCTTGCAGGGAAAGGCTGCCACATGGAAGGCTTGTGATTCCCCCTGTTGGGTGACTTCTCCCACATGATGTGTCATAGTGACCTCCCTGAGAAAAAGCATGAGGCAAAGAGCTGCAAGAGCTCTTAACCTCTCTGGGTCACCCCCCTCCTGTTCCCTGGGCTGGACCTAAATTTCCACCACTGGTTTCCATCAGCTATAAACTCCAGAAACTAAAATGATTATATTTCCTAATGGACCGTCCTAGGGAGATGGTTCTGGTGTCATCGGATTCAATCGGGCCCCTGCTATGCGTGAAGACCAAACACAGCGGTCCAATGGGTTTCTGACTAGCTGTGCTATGTATCTCCCGATCCCTATGTGCTAGACTGGGCTGGGACCCAAGCTGACATTCCCCATGTTCTTGGGATCTCGAAAATCTATTCGGTGTATGGCTGGGACGTATAGAATTTCCTTAACTCAATATTGAAATATAGCTGTCTGACACAAAGGGATACTGCATGGCTTGGATCCACAGGGAATCTTCCCGTAGCAGCTCAGCTGGTGGGGGTGTACCTCCTTGGCTTGAAGCTGGCTATGTGAGATATTTGTCACTCACTGTCTCTTCGTCCTCTCCCTCCTCCTGCAGCTGCAAAAGTGTCCTGTTGCAACTGCACACTGAGGGGCTTTATAATCCCTGCCAAATAAAACACAATGATTGACATGGGATTATATCTTCAATATTCTTCACATACAGTACAGACCAAAAGTTTGGACACACCTTCTCATTTAAAGATTTTTCTATATTTTCATGACTATGAAAATTGTACATTCACACTGAAGGCATCAAAACTATGAATTAACACATGTGGAATTATATACTTAACAAAAAAGTGTGAAACAGCTGAAAATATGTTTTATTTTCTAGGTTCTTCAAAGTAGCCACCTTTTGCTTTGATGACTGCTTTGCACACTCTTGGGATTCTCTTGATGAGCTTCAAGAGGTAGTCACCGGAAATGGTTTTCACTTCACCGGTGTGCCCTGTCAGGTTTAATAAGTGGGATATCTTGCCTTTAAAAGGGGGTTGGGACCATCAGTTGTGTTGTGCAGAAGTCTGGGGGATACACAGCTGATAGTCCTACTGAATAGACTGTTAGAATTTGTATTATGGCAAGAAAAAAGCAGCTAAGTAAAAAAAAATGAGTGGCCATCAATACATTAAGAAATGAAGGTCAGTCAGTGCAAAAAATTGGGAAAACTTTGAAAGTGTCCCCAAGTGCAGTTGCAAAAACCATCAAGCGCTACAAAGAAACTGGCTCACATGAGGACCGCCGCAGGAAAGGAAGACCAAGAGTCACCTCTGCTTCTGAGGATAAGTTTATCCGAGTCACCAGCCTCAGAAATCGCAGGTTAACAGCAGCTCAGATTAGAGACCAGGTCAATGCCAGACAGAGTTCTAGCAGCAGACACATCTCTACAACTGTTAAGAGGAGACTTTGTGCAGCAGGCCTCCATGGTAAAATAGCTACTAGGAAACCACTGCTAAGGACAGGCAACAAGCAGAAGAGACTTGATTGGGCTAAAGAACACAAGGAATGGACATTAGACCAGTGGAAATCTGTGCTTTCGTCTGATGAGTACAAATTTGAGATCTTTGGTTCCAACCACCATGTCTTTGTGCGATGCAGAAAAGGTGAACAGATGGACTCTACATACCTGGTTCCCACCAAAAAGCATGGAGGAGGAGGTGTGATGGTGTGGGGGTGCTTTGCTGGTGACACTGTTGGGGATTTATTCAAAATTGAAGGCATACTGAACCAGCATGGCTACCACAGCATCTTGCAGCGGCATGCTATTCCCTCCGGTTTGCATTTAGTTGGACCATCATTTATTTTTCAACAGGACAATGACCCCAAACACACCTCCAGGCTGTGCAAGGGCTATTTGACCAAGAAGGAGAGTGATGGGGTGCTACGCCAGATGACCTGGCCTCCACAGTCACCATACCTGAACCCAATTGAGATGGTTTGGGGTGAGCTGGACCATAGAGTGAAGGCAAAAGGGCCAACAAGTGCTAAGCATCTCTGGGAACTCCTTCAAGATTGTTGGAAGACCATTTCCAGTGACTACCTCTTGAAGCTCATCAAGAGAATCCCAAGAGTGTGCAAAGCAGTCATCAAAGCAAAAGGTGGCTACTTTGAAGAACCTAGAATATAAGACATATTTTCAGTTGTTTCACACTTTTTTGTTAAGTATATAATTCCACATGTGTTAATTCATAGTTTTGATGCCTTCAGTGTGAATGTACAATTTTCATAGTCATGAAAATACAGAAAAATCTTTAAATGAGGTGTGTCCAAACTTTAGGTCTGTACTGTACATAAATTGATTTTTACACATACCTCTGAAGAAAAGTCTTAAAATGCATCAAATTTATTAAAGGGAATCTGTCAATAGGTTTTTGCTATGTAATCTGAAAACAGAAGGAGATAGGGGCTGAAACACAGATTTCAGTGATGAGTCACTTATTAGGCCATGTGCAGTTTGTTTATAATTAAGTTGTTATCAGCAGGAGATTATCACTGCTCTGACTACAGCTCATGCAACTACTAGACTGACCACGCCCCCACCTGTGATAAACAGCTCACTGTCAATAGATAATGTACAGAGAGAACCTGGTGTAGGCAGGGGAAGCTTTCTGAGCTCTGTTACATGTTACATCTAAAAACTCCGATTGTGTCACAACTGCTGCACCCAGTAAACTAAATGATACATCACTGGAATCAGGGTCTCTTTTCCTACATTATGCTGCTCTCAAATGAGGTAGCAAAACCCTGGTGAAAGATTGCCTTTAAACACAAACAATTTTGCCATATCTTCTTGTAGTCTATCTTACCTTATAATAAAAAGTAAACTAGAAACTTTTTAAAATTCACTTTGCTGTCATTTCTTTACTGATATTATATATGAGGTCTCTGTTTTAAATGAAAAGTTATGTAGTTTGGCTTCATATACTATATATTTTCAGTATGTGATCTTTTTGAATGGACTATAAATGTAATTTTCCTATTCAGAAAATGTGTATATTGCATATAGAAACCTGTCATAAAATGTCTAAATATAATGCTAAACTCCAGTGTTTTATATCATGACACTGAGTAAATAATCACAATAGTCAAAGCTGTCCAATTTGATGGAAATACTGTCACGTTTACAAGGAACTGACTTGTAATATGGTGTAAGTCTGCTGCTTCTAAGTATTGTTTTAAATCTTTTTAAATGGATATACTGCAAATAGGGTTACAAAATGTTGTGGGAATCTTAATAAGAGAGCTAACAGGGACAAGATGAAAGAGAAGTAGTGTTTACTCGACTAGCCATGTTGTCTGTGTAATTAACTTGGAAATACATCAAAGCATGATTATGTTCTATAGACTCTTTTGTGAGTAAAGCCAAAGAAACAAAGTATTATCTGCGCCAAACAAAGTATGTCAAACAGAAAAAGATTAATTAACTACACAAGTGTGAAAAACTGTCATAGATGTACACAATGATCTAGGTGTGTAATATTAATGAAATGTAGGTCAGATGGGAAAAACCTGTACGTGTAAACCATAAACAACAACACTGCCTATGTTAGGCGTCGGGCAGTTGCTGGATCTGAAATGGGTTCAGAATCTTCAGTGGATTCTGTGGCACAGCATCACCGTCGGTCCCAACGCCTAGCTAGTGCACGAGATGCACAGGTTGTATCTCGGGTGTTTGTGCCTAGCAATATGAAGCATAGGTTGCGGAGGGAGTCAGGGCTCCGGCAGCCTAAGTCCAAGATGCATCGCACTGAGCATGCCCGTGACATGGCAGACCGTGATTGGTGGTTCGGGAGCCAGCTGATCCGGTGACCTGGCACCGCCTGATTGGTCGCGGGTGATGTCACCAATGGTGCGACGGTGGGCAGGGCTTAATCTTTAAAAGGCCCGTCCACAAACATGGCGGCGCGCTCTGATCATTGAGCAGTGATGCTGTTGTGTGGACGCTTGGCCTATAGAGCTCCACATGTGCTTTAGTTTGAAATAGGCAGGTGTTGTGGAAATAGGCAGGCTAGTGGAAATAGGCAGGTAGCTTGGCCGTATAGACTGGCTCCGACTAGGGGGTCGCCATACACCCCGAGCAGTCTGCAGATGCCGTATTCCTGGTACCGCCTGTGAGCCACATAGTGTGATTCTGCTCAGTCCGGCAGCACGCCGGCTGAGAGCACTTACACGCCGGCGTGAATCACACACGCATCCTAGCACCCACTGCATAGTCCCTGTGTAGTTAACAGGGCTACAGCTACTTACCCGGTCGCACATCTCCCGTGCTGTTAACGGAGATTGAGCGAACCTCTATACCCGTTCCCGTGTGCAGTAACACGGAAGGGTTTATTATTTAAGTTGGTTGCTTTCCTTCTCACCCGGAAAGTGTTCGGCAGCAGTCCACCAGGCTGCATTGTGGACCCCGGGGTCGGATGCGTTCCATTATAATAAAGTTGTTTGCAACCGTCCCCCTAACAGTATCAGAGCGCCAGGGTCTTGCTGAACATGGCTGACAACCAGCAACTGCAGCGCTATGTACAGCAACTTGAGGCCAGACTTAGGTCTCTGGAACAAGCTGCCCCGGTTGCTGATATCACTGCAGTGGCTACCGAGGCGGCTTCTCTAGCAGCCAATCTGGTTAACTCGGCTGTGGTGAATGCTGCAAGTGTCCCATTACCCCGTTTTTCTCTCCCGGAGAAATTTTCTGGGGGCAGTAAATCCTGCAGGGGTTTTATCAATTTATTCTCCACTCAGTTGGAGATGATGGAGGCATGGTTTCCCTCCGAAAGAGCCAAAGTGGGATATGTTGTCTCATTACTCTCCCACCAGGCTCTGGAGTGGGCTACTCCTCTGTGGGAGCGGAATGACCCGGTAGTGGCTAATGCGGGTCTTTTCCTTAAGGCCCTAAAGAGTGTATTCCTTGGTCTTCAGGTCACGCATGATACGGCTCTTAAGCTTCTTGCGCTGTTCCAGGGTTCGGCCACAGCAAGCCACTATGCCATCCAATTCAGAACCTTAGCGGTGGAACTGGATTGGCCTAAGCGGTCGCTACTCCCGGTGTTTTGGAGGAGGCTGGCTGGGCATATTAAAGATGCTCTAGCTACCAGGGAGATTCCAACCTCTCTGGAAGAGTTAATCACTCTCGCTAACCGGATAGATCTGCGTCATGCAGAACGCAAGCTAGAACTGGAGGTTTCTAGACCTCGGTTTCGGTTGGCACCCTCTTTCTCTAGGCCTATCTCCAAACCCGTGGCTTCCGACCCGGAGCCTGAGGCTATGGATATATCCCGGACTAAGTCTAAGTCCCCTTGTTCCCGACCTGCACATCTCTTGGAGTACCCCGTTAATAAGGTTTCCAAGCGGTCTGGAAACGAAGGTGTCTAACCACCGTTGGAGGGGGTGTGATAGATTCTGGGGTTTCTTCCTCCAAATTACTGTTTGAGGTGACATTGTCATTCGGAACAACCATGATTACTGCCAAGGCGTGGGTGGATTCGGGAGCTGATGGCAAGTTTTTGTCATCTACATTTGCACAGAAGCATGCCATTCCTATGGATTTATTGCCAAGGTCAATGAACATCAGGGTTGTCAACGGTTCTCTGTTGGACACACAAATCACTCACCAGTCAGCCCCCCTCACCATGTAGTTTCCTCAGGGTCACCGGGAGTTTATCTCCTTCCTTATTATCCCCGGGGGATTAGATGAGGTGCTATTGAGTCTTCCTTGGCTGCGTCGCCACTCTCCACACATTGATTGGAATACAGGGAGAATTTCTTCTGGGGTAAGGATTGTGTGCCTCAATGTATGGTTACAGCTGCCCGGGGGGTAGTCTCAGAGCCGTCCCTTGACTTGTCCGCTCTGCCTGAGCATTATCGGAGTTTTGCGGACGTCTTTTCCAAAAAGGCTGCAGAGACTCTGCCTCCTCACCGACCGTATGACTGCCCTATTGATTTGGTCCCCGGCGCAGAGCCTCCTCGCGGTAGGGTTTACCCCCTGTCTGTACCCGAGATCCTGGCCATATCTGACTATATCAAAGAGAACTTGGCCCGGGGGTTTATCAGAAAATCGGTCTCTCCTGCGGGAGCGGGGTTTTTCTTCATCCAGAAGAAAGAGAGTGATTTACGTCCCTGCATTGATTATAGAGGACTAAATGCCATCACCATCAAGAATAAATACCCCCTACCCCTGATTTCTGAACTATTTGACAGGTTGCAAGGGGCTAACATCTTCACTAAATTGGACCTGCGAGGGGCATATAACCTTGTGCGAATCCGTGAAAGTGACGAGTGGAAAACAGCCTTTAACACTCGCCACATTTTTCCTCACTGGTGGCTCCCTTAGCCGCTTTAACCCGGAAGGGTGCCAATCCCAATGTAACATACCTGGCGGCATCCTTGCATAGTGGTCCATCTCCCACTGTGCAAGAGCACGCAGTTGATTTCCAGTCCAGACTATCACTCTGGCTTTCCTCCATGCAGTCTGCTTGCCTCTGTTTCTTATGCTTAAGGGCGGCGCCCGATCACTTCCTGCTTCTTGTAGCTGCTGCAGTCACACCCCTTGTGCGTCCTCAGCCTATTGCTGTCTGTCACCTGGTATTTAACCCTGCTCTTTCCTGGAATCCTTGCCTGAGCATTGTGTTCTGTCAGTTGGCTTCTAGTCACTGATGTGCCAAGTCCTGTCTATGTTTCCTGCCTTGCGGTATCAGTTCCCGTGTCTGAACTGTGTCCTGTCTGAACTATCTTCTAGCCTGTTGTCTTCTGCCTATCCTGGAGGCTGTATTTCCAGGCCAGTGTTAACACGCTCCTAGCCTGTTCTTTCCGCCTTCTAGGGGCCGCATACCTAGACTCGTTCCTGTATCTTGCCTGTTCCTGTCTGAACACGCTCCTAGCCAGTTCATTCCGCCTTCTAGGGGCCGCATACCTAGACCCGCTCCTGTATCTCACTGCTGTGTCTGTTCTTGTCTGTATACTCTTGTAGTCTGTTTCCTGTTTTTCTCTATGTCCGTACTTTCCCTATTTCTGCAGAGTCTGAACTCGTACCTAACTCCTGCTCGTTGTCACTGTACTTCCGTTTGTGAGTTTGTGGTCCATTCGCTACTTCACTGCAAGTACCCTGTGGGTATCTGGTTCTGCCTTTCCCTTCCTGTCTGTTCCGTGTGAACAGAGCCCTGTCCTCCCTGCTCTGCCTTGCTCACCGCTCCGGCGGTTCTTGCCTGCTCTGCCTTGCTCACTGCTCCGGCGGTTCTGGCCTGCTCTGCCTTGCTCACCGCTCCGGCGGTTCGAGCCTGCTCTTGCCTTGCTCACCGCTCCGGCGGTTCTAGCCTGCTCTGCCTTGCTCACTGCTCCGGCAGTCTCGCTCCGCTCTGACCCTTTGATCACTGCTCCGGCAGCCTCGCTCCGCTCTGACCCTTTGCTCACTGCTCCGGCAGCCTCGCTCCGCTCTGACCCTTTGCTCACTGATCCGGCAGCCTCGCTCCGCTCTGACCCTTTGCTCACTGCTCCGGCAGTCTTGCTCTGCTCTGACCCTTTGCTCACTGCTCCGGCAGTCTCGCTCTGCTCTGACCCTTTGCTCACTGCTCCGGCAGTCTCGCTCTGCTCTGACCCTTTGCTCACTGCTCCGGCAGTCTTGCTCTGCTCTGACCCTTTGCTCACTGCTCCGGCAGTCTCGCTCTGCTCTGACCCTTTGCTCACTGCTCCGGAAGTCTCGCTCTGCTCTGACCCTTTGCTCACTGCTCCGACAGTCTCGCTCTGCTCTGACCCTTTGCTCACTGCTCCAGCAGTCTCGCTCTGCTCTGACTCCTTGCTCACTGCTCCGGCAGTCTCGCTCTGCTCTGACCCTTTGCTCACCGCTCCAGGCGGCCTTGTCCTGCTCTACTCTCGCTCACCGCTACTGGCGGTCTCGTCTTGCTCTGCTCTTGCTCGCCGCTCCGGGCGGCCTCACTCTGCTGTGTTTGTCCACCGCATCTGCGGTTCTGTTCCTGAGTCCCAGTCTGAACTGGGTCCTATCCACTCTGTGCTCCAACCTGTCGTACCAGCCAGTACCTCCCTGCCTGCATACCAGTCGTGCTCGCCAGCATCCACCCGTCTGCATTCCTGCCGTGTCTGCCTATACCCACCAGTCTGTGTGCCAGCCTAACCTGCCTGTTCCAGTATTCCCCTGTGTGGGTCAACAGCCGTGTCCAGGGTCTGACCTGGAGTAGCACCTGGTCCCTCTGCCCGGTTCCTCCCTGGTGCACTGGCATCGTATGCCGTCGTGCGACCTTGGTCGGAACGGGCAGATACTTAGTTACGCCCCTCCAGGCACTCTCCGGTTCATGGCACAGTGGAATCACTAAACACGCACACGCCAGTCACCCAAGAATTGATCTAAGGAGACATCCGAGGCATTCCGGGAGATTAAATCCTATTTCTCTAAAGCTCCCATTCTCCATCGCCTGGATGTGGACAAACCATTCTATCTGGAGGTCGATGCCTCCTCTGTCAGAGCCGGAGCGGTTCTCTCTCAAAAGAATGAACAGGGTCGGATGAGACCATGTTTTTTCTTCTCCAAGACCTTCTCTCCAGATGAGACGAATTATACGATCGGTGACAAAGAATTACTGGCTATTAAGATGGCTTTTTCGGAATGGAGGTACCTCTTGGAGGGAGCTAAACATCCTTTTGTGGAATATTCCGATCATAAAAACCTTTCGTACCTACAGACGGTGCAGCGTCTTAACCCGAGGCAGGCCAGGTGGTCTCTTTTCTTTTCCCGATTCAATTTTTCTATTCAATTCTTTAAAGGGGAAAAGAACCCTCGGGCGGACGCTTTGTCCCGGTCTATGGATACGGCTGAGGACGAGGACGAGCCCAGGCTTATTGTTCCGCCAGAGTGTATGCGGACAGTGACTCCAGTGTCCCTAAACCAGATTCCTCCCGGGAGGACGTTCGTTCCTCCTAATTTACAAAAATGAGGTACTGTCCTGGGCACATGCCTCTAAGATCGGAGGTCATTTTGTGGTCAAACGTACCACGGAGCATCTCCAACGGTCGTATTGGTGGCCTCGGTTGTCCCAGGACGTTAAGGAATATGTCCAAGCGTGTGTCTCCTGTGCGAGAAATAAATTGTCCCGTCAGAGGCCAGCTGGTCTTCTTCATCCGTTACCCGTGGCTGATAGACCTTGGGAGCTGGTTGGGATGGATTTTATTGTGGAGTTACCTAAGTCCCGGGGAAACACAAAAATATGGGTAGTGTCTGACCATTTCTCTAAGATGGTTCACCTGGTTCCTCTGCCTAGGGTTCCTTCTTCCCGAGTTCTGGCATCACTGTTCATTCGTCACGTTTTCCGTCTCCACGGAATGCCTGATAGGATTGTCTGTGACCAGGGTCCACAGTTTTCCTCCCGGTTTTGGAGAGAATTGTGTAATTTGCTCAGCATTGAACTAAATCTCTCTACTGCCTATCACCCGGAGACCAATGGTCTGGTGGAACGCACTAACCAGACGCTTGTGACATACTTGCGTCATTTCGTTTCTGCCAACCAGAATGACTGGTCGATATTGCTCCCCTGGGCTGAGTTTGCCCTAAATAACGCAGTGGCGGATTCCACAGGTCTGACTCCGTATCTCCTAAATAATGGCCAACATCCGCGAGTCCCGGTTCCTATGCCGGTTTCCTCTGTGGAACCTGGGGTCAGAGATTGGGCTCTGGAGGCGAGGGAGGTTTGGGATCATACCCAGGAGGCTATATTGGCCTCCAAGAATCGGATGAGAGAGTCGGCTGACACTCATCGCCGTCCGGCCCCCGTATTCTCCCTGGGCGACAGAGTGTGGCTCGCGGCTCGTAATATCAGAGTACATGGGGAATCCGGTAAGTTTGCCCCCCGTTTTATTGGTCCATTCAGAATTTTGGCCCAGATAAACCCCATAGTGTACCGGTTACAGTTGCCAAGACACATGAGGATTCACGACATGTTTCATGTGTCGCTCCTCAAGCCGGTTCGCCTGACAAAATTCTCGGAACCCCAACCTGCTCCAGACACCAGGGGTGATGATTTCGAGGTACAGGCCATTGTGGGGTCCAAGATGGTCCGTGGGAAAAAGCATTACCTCGTACACTGGAGGGGCCACGGATCTGAGGATCGTTCCTGGGAAACAGTGGACCACATTCATGCTCCCCTGCTCATTGAGGAATATGAGCATCAAGTGGAGGGGGATAATGTTAGGCACCAGGTGGTTGCTGGATCTGAAATGGGTTCAGATTCTTCAGTGGATTCTGTGGTCTCTCATTCTGGTCCAGCCAGGGCTGATGCTGCACAGCATTGCTGTTGGTCCCAACATCTAGTTAGTGCACGAGATGCACAGGTTGTATCAAGGGTGTTTGTGCCTAGCAATATGAAGTATAGGTTGGGGAGGGAGTCAGGGCTCCGGCAGCCTAAGTCCAAGATGCATCGCACTGAGCATGCCCGTGACATGGCGGACCGTGATTGGTGGCTTGGGAGCCAGCTGATCCGGTGACCTGGACCGCCTGATTGGTCGCGGGTGATGTCACCAATTGTGCGATGGTGGGCAGGGCTTAATCTTTAAAATGTCCGCCCACAAACATGATGGCGCGCTCTGATCATTGAGCAGTGATGCTGTTGTGTGGACGCTTGGCCTATAGAGCTCCACGTGTGCTTTAGTTTGAAATAGTCAGGTGTAGTGGAAATAGGCAGGTAGCTTGGCCGCACAGACTGGCTCCGACTAGGGGGTCGCCATACACCCCGAGCAGTCTGCAGATGCCGTATTCCCGGTACCGCCTGTGAGACACGTGGTGTGATTCTGCTCAGTCCGGTAGCACGCCGGCTGAGAGCACTTACACGCCGACGTGAATCACACATGCATCCTAGCGCCCACTGCGTAGTCCCTGTGTAGTTAACAGGGCTACAGCTACTTACCCGGTCGCACATCTCCCGTGCTGTTAACGGAGATTGAGCAAACTGCTATACCCGTTCCCGTGTGCAGTAACACGGAAGGGTTTATCATTTAAGTTGGCTGCTTTCCTTCTCACCCGGAAAGTGTTTGGCAGCAGTCCACCAGGCTGCATTGCGGACCCCGGGGTCGGTTGCGTTCCATTATAATAAAGTTGTTTGCAACCATCCCGCTAACAGCCTAGTAATATTTATTTAAGAGATAATGTATGGTCTGCATATTAGGCAATTTATCCCCTCAACAAAGACAGGTTGTATTTTGGATAAAAAATCACCCTGATTTGACGATTCGTTGTGCAGACAAGGGTGGATCAATGGAAATTCTTAATACATCTTTATTAGTGTTGAGCGAGTATGTTCTGTCCGAGTATGCTCGGGCCGAGCTCCGAGTATTTATAGCTAGAGATGAGCGGTGTTCGACTCGAACTGTTCGCCAATCTCAAATTCGAGCTGTTTTGGGCGGTGTTCGAGTCGTTCGACGAACGCGAACGATTTGCAAAAAATTTGGCTGTTCAAGGTTTTGTTCGATAACTGTTCGTGCACCAAAAGCGTAACTGGATTTTTTCACATCATGCAGGGATTGTCTGCCGCTCACTGTAATGCCACAGCCATGGTGGTTGTGGCATTACAGTGGTTTCCCAAATCGATGGGAACAGTGCTCACAGTGAAACATGAAAAGCCGGCAATTCAGCAGCGACATACACCGGTACCTGACAATTTAGAACAGAAAGAATAGAGCATCACGCATCGATTAGATAGATAGAAACATGTCAGTCACATATATAAGAAGTACAGTGACAGTGTTGGTTACTGTACTTGTCATATAGTGTTAAAGGATTTATTAAGAAAAATAATAGCGTTTTCATGCACCGTCTCTTTAAAAAAGCCGGCCGGCAATTCAGCAGTGGTACCCGACAATTTAGAATAGAAAGAATAGAGCATCACACATAGATTAGATAGATAGAAACATATCAGTCACATATATAATAAGTACAGTGATAGTGTTGATTACTGTGCTTGTCATTTAGTGTTAAAATAAAGGATTTATTAAAAAAAAAATTGGCGTGGGGTTCCCCGTAATTTTAGTCTCTAGCGGAGGTTAAGCAGACGACTGGGGCAGATGTTTGAAGCCTGGGAAGGGGGTAATACCCACGGAGCTTCCCAGGCTACTAATATCAGCCCCCAGCTGAATACCTAGCCTTTACTAGCTATTAAAATGGGGGACCCCCAAAAAAATGACGTGGGGTCCCCCCTATTTTAATAGCTAGCAAAGGCTAGGCAGAAAGCTGGGGGCTGATATTAATAGCCCAGGAAGGGTGCCATGAATATTGGCCCCCTCCCAGGCTAGAAACACCAGCCGTCAGCCGCCCCAGAAATCGCGCATCCATATAAGATGTTTTGAGTATTTTGGAATCAATCTCGTGGCAAGCTAATTATTTATGACTTAGTTGTGACATGGAGTCAATGTATTCCTGTATACCATACAATCAGGGTCTATCAGCTATCTCTGAATTTTTGGATAGGTACTCCCTACATAGTCAGGATTTAAAAAAGTTCATTATTATGGCATTAGAATATTTATTATCTCATAATATTTTTTATTTGCAGGTAACTATGGCTTACAGTTTATTGGTGCACTCATGGGGGCTAAGCATTCTCCATCTTTCTCAAGATTATCTGTAGCTATTTGGGAGGAAAAATAAATTTTTGGGCAGCAAATCCATTTTTTCAACATGTGGGGTGGTATTGTTGTTGACTGTATTTTAATTTGGTCAGGTGACCAAGCGACCATACCCCACTTCATGCAATATTTGAATAACAATCAATACAATCTAAAATTTACAGTGACGAGCAAAAGGGTAGCCATGTTTTGAACTTTTTACTTTTAGGCTCCATATCTCACCATCCACTACTGCTTCTGATGTGAGACTAGCATCATTTTATAGACAATCATCTTGGCTATCTCATACATAAATTTGACTTGCAACTATATAGCATATGTTAGTTATGTAGATTCTAGTCATGGCACTGTATTGTTACTGTTTTGCTTCTGGTAGTGGAAAAATCTTTTTCTTTCTGTATTCTACAAATTACAACCTGTTCTCACATTGCCTAATAGCTCAGTGTGTTATTAGGTTGATTCCTAAGTGAAAGGTCACTGGTTTGAATTGAGGAGCAGCCACGAAGAAGATTTCCCAAGAAAAGAGGAACAGCATCATCCAGCTCATCGATAGCGGTCTCTTGGCTAATAAAATTGCATCATGTGAGTGCCATAACAGTTGGAAGAATACAAAAGGCACCTATCCATTCAAAAGCCAGGAGGTGGACGTCCAGGCAAAATATCAGAGTCAACAGGTTGGATCATCACAAGGTCTATCAGTTCTGGTACGACAAACACAGCAGTAGATGTGGCTTGTATGCTTCATAATAGTGAGATCACAGACGTCCATGCAAGGACATGCGATGCACATTAAACAAGTCTGGAATGGTGGCCCAAAAAAGATGAAGAAGCCAAGAATTTAATATCATCATAAGAAGCGTCGGCTCGAGTGTTTAAAAAGTGCAAAAAGTGGACAGTAGAAGATTGTAAATGGGTGATTTGGAGCAATGAGATGAAAGTCAATAGACTAGGCTCTGATGAGGGCAAATGGGTCTGGAAGAAACTAAGGAAAAAGAGGCTAATGGATTGTTAAATTCAAGAAACTGTCAAGTTTGGTGAAGGAACCTCATGACATGGGGTTGTTTCACACCCAAAGGGGTTGGATACTTGATCAGGATTAATGGTGGTCTCAATGATGAGCTATATGTGAGTATTCTACAAGACAAGTTACTTCATGCATTCAAGTACTATGGGTATGAAAAGGACAACATAGTGTTCTAGCAGGACAAAAACCCAAAGAATTCGTCAAGATTGGCGAAGAAATTGTTCAATGACAAGGAAGTAGAGGGGCTGGATTGACCCCCACAGTCCCCAGACCTCAACTTAATCGAACACTTGTGGGTAGAGGTGAATAAAAATATTTATACATACCCAAGTGAGTCGAACATTATGCACCAACTTTGGGAGCACGTAGAAGAGACCTGGGATCAGATTTCAGTTGAGACATGCCCAAATATGATTGAGAGCATGCCCAGAAGGATTCAGGCAGTGTTGAAAGCAAAAGGTGGATTTACAAAATACTAAAAAAATATTAAAAGTGTAAACTGAGATTTTTAGGAGCAAAACAGTAACGATACAGTGACATGACAAGAATCTGGATAACTAATCATATGCTAAATAGTTGCAAGTCAAATTTATGCATGAGATAGCTAAGATGACTGTCTATAACATGTTGGTAGTCTCACATTCAAAGGAATACTGGGTGGTGAGACATGGAGCCTGAAAGCCAAAAGTTCAAAACATTGCTACCCTTTTGCTCATCAGTGTACCTATCATTGGCAAAAGGATTCTATTTCTTTTTTGGATTTAATTTTAACCTCCAAAGTTAATAGAGTGGATACTTGTACTTATCGCAAAGAAGTATCGGGCAATACCTTTCTAAATGCCAATTCATGCCACTCTTGGAATACTCTTAGGCTACGTGCCCACTATGCTTTTTGAAGCATTTTTGCAGCGGAATTTCTGCAGCGAAAACGCTTAAAAATCGTTTGGTAATACGTACCCCATGGTCGCCAATACACATGTTGCGGAAATTTCCGCTGCGGATTATCATTGCCGAAAAATACTCAGCATGTCCTTTAATTTTGCGGACATGCAGAGAAATTGCCGCCATTGACTTGCATTGAACCACATAACATCAGTATGTATACATGTATACATGCGGATGTTATGCGGTTCAATGTGCGGATCGTACCCAGGTCTGGAGAAGAGAAGACTCTCCATCTCCATTTAAAATAAAAATTAAAGATTATACTTACCTTCCGATGGCCCCCGGTCTCCGTAGCGATGAGTCCGCGTTACCTGTCACATGACTAAATGACGTCATGGAAGGTACTTTTAGACCATCGCGAGCCGTCCAACACACCGGACGCATCGCTATGGAGACCAGGGGCCATCGGAAGGTAAGTATAATCTTTATTTTCTATTTTTTACCATTCTTATTCTTTTTTTTAACTATTTACTTGGTCACACTATATAAATCCATGCCGGTTGCATGGATTTATATAGTGTGACCAAGCTGTCAAGCACTTTTCCAAGTGATGCTAAAATCGCTTGGAAAAGCACTTGATAACCTGCATTCAGAAATGGTCACATGACCCGTCACATGACTAAATGACGTAATGGCAGGTCCTTTTAGACCACCGCTAGACACCGGGGACACCGGATGGATCGGATAAGGACACCGAGGGCCATCAGAAGGCAAGTATAATATTTATTTTTTTACCACTCTTTTACGGTCACACTATATAAATCCATGCCGGTTGCATGGATTTATATAGTGTGACCAAGTTGTCAAGCACTTTCCAAGTGATGCTAAAATCGCTTGGAAAGCGCTTGACAACCCGCATTCGGAAATGCATGCAAAAACGCTTCACTTACGCTTGTCCCTGGCAGGAAAAACGCATGTAAAATCCACATGCGTTTTTTCTGCCAGGGAGATGCAGAATGCTCAGGAAAAATCCAGAGCATTTCTGCATCGTGTGCACTTAGCCTCAGTAAAGAATTCGCTTAGATAAAATGTATTAACAGATATCCTCCGGTGTTATTTCAGGATGATAAACTTAAGACCATAGTTCACAATGGTTGCGATTTTTCAGCAAAAAGAGCCTCTACATTAGGTAATGCTCTGTCACCCAGTATGATTAATTTAACCCCTTCACCCCAAAGCTTGTTTTCATCTTCCTGACAAGGCCAATTTTTTTTAAATTCTCACCGTAGTCATTTTATGAGGTAATAACTTTGGAACGCTTCAACGTATCCAAATTATTCTGAGTTTGTTTTTTGTGACATATTGCACTTCATGACAGTGGTTAAATTTATTTGATATGACTTGCGTTTATTTGTGAAAAAATCAGAAATATGGTGAAAATTGTGAAAATTTGGCAATTTTCAAACTTTAAATTTTTATGCCCTAAATCAGAGTCACACAAAATAGTTAATAAATAACATTTCCCACATGTCTACTTTTCATTAGCATAATTATTGAAAAATATTTTTTTGCTAGGAAGTTAGAAGGGTTAAAAGTTGATCAGTGATTTCTCATTTTTACAATAAAATTTACAAAACAATTTTTTTAGCGACCACATTTGAAGTGACTTTGAGGGGTCTGTATGACAGAAAATACCCAAAAGTGACACCATTCTAAAAACTGCATGCCTAAAGGGGCTCAAAACCACATTCAAGAAGTTTATTAACCCTTCAGGTGCTTCACAGGAATTAATCGAATGTGGAAGGAAAAATGAACATTTAACTTTTTTTCACAAAAATGTTCCTTTAGACCCAAATTTTTTATTTTCACAAGGATAACAGGAACAAAAAGGACCCCAAGATTTGGTTTGCAATTTCTCTTGAACACACTGATACTGTGAGGGAAAACCTCTGTTTGGGCTCATAGCAGGGCTTAGAAGGGAAGGAACACCATTTGACTTTTTGAATGCAAAATTTGCTGGCATAATTAGCTGATGCCATGCCGTGTTTGGAGATCCCCTGATGTCCCTAAACAGTGGAAACCCCTCAAAAGTGACACCATTCTGGAAACTAGACCCCTCAGGGAACTTGGATGGATGTGTGGTGTGCACATTAAACTCCTAAGTGCTTCACAAAAGTTTATAATGTTGAGCCATGAAAATAAAAAAAATAAAAAAATAAAATTTTTCCCATACAATTTGTTGTGCAATTTCTCCTGAGTACGTCAATACCCAATATGTGGAGGAAAATGATTGTTTGGGCGCACGGCAGGGCTTGGAAGGCAAGGAGCGCCATTTGACTTTTTGAATGCCAAACTTGCTGGAATAATTAGCAGACACCATGTCATTTTTGGAGAGCCCCTGATGTGTCTAAACAGTGGAAACTCTCCACATGTGACACCCTTTTGGAAACTAGACCCCTCTGGGAACTTATCTAGATGTGCGGTGAGCACCTTGAACCACCAGGTGCTTCACAGAAGTTTAGAACGTTGAGCCGCCGTGAAAATTAAAAAAAATCACATTTTTCACATAAAAATGTTTTTTAGCCCCAAATTTTACATTTTCATAAGGGTAACAGGAAAAATTTGCACCACACAATTTGTTGTGCAATTTCTCATGAGTTGGCCGATACCCAATATGTCAGTGAAAACTACTGTTTGGGCACATGGCAGGGTTCAGAAAGGAAGGAGTGCTATTTTGAAATGCAGATTTTGATGCAATGGTTTGCAGGTGTCCCGTCACTTTTGGAGACCCACTGATGTGCCTAAACAATGGAAATCCCCCACAAGTGACCCCATCTTGGAAAGTAAACCCCTCAATGAATTTATCTAGATTTGATGAGCACCTTGAACCCACAGGTGCTTCACAGAATTTTGCAATGTTGATCTGTGAAATTGAAAAAAAAATTTTTTTGCCACAATAACGTTGCTCCAGCCCCAAATCTCTTCATTTTCATGATCATCAATCAAGGATAGCAGGAGAAAATAGATGCCAAAGTTTGTTGTGCCGTGAGCACCTTGAACCCCCAGGTGCTTCACAGAAGTTTAGAACGTTGAGCCGCCGTGAAAATTAAAAAAATCACATTTTTCACACAAAAATGTTTTTTAGCCCCAAATTTTACATTTTCATAAGAGTAACAGGAAAAATTTGCACCACACAATTTGTTGTGCAATTTCTCCTGAGTACGCCGATACCCCAGATGTGGTTGAAAACTACTTTTCAGGCATAGTCCAAAGCTCAGAAGGGATGAAGCGCCATATTGGAGTTCAGATTTTGCTGGACTGGTTTGAGAGTGCCATGTCACATTGGTGGAGCTCCTGAGTTGCCAGAACAGTCGAACTTCCCAAAAGTGACCCCATTTTACAAATTACACTTCTCAATGAATTTATCTAGAGATGTAGTGATCAAATTCACACTATAGGTCACATCATTTTATACCACTGGGCCGTGAAGAAAAATATAATTACATTTTTACCACCAAAATTTTATTTTAGCCCCATATTATATATTTTCACACTGAGAAATGGGTAAAAATGTCACCAAAATTTTTCCCCAAATTTCTGCTGAATGTGGAAATACCCCATATGAAGCTGTACAGTACTGCTTAGCCATATGGCAAATTATACACCTTTGAGAATTAATCTACAGGTATAATGACAAATTTGACTCCATGGTGTTTTCCAGAAACAAGCAGTAGTGGAAGTTGCTGAGTGAAAAGTGCAAACTGCCATTGTACTGACCAGTACATTGTAGTGACCACTATGTTGTAGTGTCTGTACATTTTGCCCAGCTTGTGCTTTTGGAGACACTCGTAAATTAGACGGGCTCTCATCGCTACAGAAATGCCAAACATGTGGACGCTAAATGTAGTTTTGATACACTGGGGCTCAGAAGGGAAGGGAGAAATTGGATTTGGGAGCACAGAATTCGCTGATTTTTTTTTTTTGTGGGGGGGGGGGAGCCATTGTCCATTCCAGAGCCTTTGTGCTACCAGTAACGTATAAACCCCCCCATATTTCCAACAACAGATGACGGACCTGAGTGGGGGCTTCTTTTGTGGATTGAGTTGAAGCTTTTATTGGGAAGATTTTACATAATGTTTTGGATCGCATTTATCGCTACGCTAAGCTAAACTTACTGTACTTTGGGGTTTCCATCTAAATCTCCTAGTGATGTGATTTAGATGAAACCTCTGAGGGATCCATTCACTATAATGAGGCAGCAGAGTTACTCTGGACTCCTTCTGGCCTATGTTCAGCATTGTCCTTCTTTTCAGAAGTGCACAAAACTGTGTCTGATGGCATTTTCATGCAAGCCTAAAAAGATGGACACCGCCGGATCACAGGCCAGACAACGTCCTCACTGCCTCCATCTGCCTCATTATAGGGAATCTTCTGCCAGGCTTCCATCTGAATCATGTATTTCAGAGATTTACAAGGAAACGCTGGTGTAAGCGCTCAGCGTAGAGCGCAGGATAAATGTGAACCAAGCCTTTTTGCGATCTTAGGGAGGCAGAATAAACAAATCAACAGCAGGTGAATAATTGGTTTTATTCATTTTTTGCACCATTCCTCATGCAGTATAAGTGATATGACAACTTTATTCTTTGGGTTGGTCTGATTACAGCAATACCAGATTTATAATCGGATTTTTATGTTTGGCTGTTGTCACACAATAACACACGCCTTTTTTTACAAAAACTAGTTTTTGCATTGCCTTATTTTCATAGCTATAATTTTTCCATATTTTGGCCAACAGAGTCATGTGAGGGCTTGTTTTTTGCAAGACTAGTTGACATTTTTATTGGTACTGTAAGGCAGCGCTAGTCATCATACTGGGGGATACTCGCTGCACCGGGTAAATTAAGCACACGTGCAATGTCCTTCCGGTATTTTCTCAATACAGCAGTTTATTATGTTATCATAAACCGCTGTTCACACACTGTCAATCTTAGTTTGTCACCGGCATGTTTACACACTTAACATCCGGGAGTCTCTCAAATAGCAGACAGGCCCAATTGGCCCAGGTCACAGCCTTCAGCAAGGTAATACTATAGCAATGTCCATAACACAGTCCATGTAACAAAGTGTATTACCTTTTCCGGGTTTAGTTGCTGCAGTCCCTTTAATCCGCCACCACTGTGGCTTTGTGGCTTCCCAGGTAGGGGTCTCTAGCCGTCGTCCCGTCTAAGGCTACTGGAATGTTTCACTCACACACATCCAGTCTGCTCCTTTCCGGACTCTTCACCAAGCCTCTGCCTTCCAAGGCCACTAGCATCCACTCACAGGATCCAGTCTCAGCCTTTCAGGCTGCCAGGCTTCACTCAGCCTCACTAGGCAGAACGGTGTCCCACACACATGGGGAACAGGCCTCATGTCTCTCACACCAAACAGACCTGTCTCCAATTACCAGGGTTTATATATCCTGTGCACACATACACCCATACTGAGAGGACCTTGCTGATGTCACAGTCATGTGATCAGTCAGCTGTGTGTATAGGTCTTGTGTGCTGTCCCAGTCATGTGTACAGACCTTTACTGTGCATACAGGACCTGTGTGATGTCACAGTCATGTGACCAGTCAGTTAAAGGGGAAGGTACATGGTCAGGTAAAACACATCCTGGACCATTTACAGTAATGCTAGCAAGCTGCTGCATTACATATCCCCACCCTCTGTTCAAACTTGTGGGTTTGAACACATAATATACACAATAACATTATAACCCCCAGCTCGCATAGAGACCATGTACTTTACAATTGTGCTACTTAGCCCCTGGAACCTTAGTCAATGACATTAGCCCATTCCTTAGGGACCTACCATTTGTCATTGTCACTGACTTCGTCAGGTCACCTTTCCGGGCAGTAACCTTGTCAGGTCTTCCCCGCTCCTAGCGGTCAGTCATACAGCGGTGTGACTCACATGCCCTGGTATCTAAGGTCCGGTTCGACTCCGTAATGTCCCGTCCTCTATTGGGTCGTTTGTATGGGCTGCTCAAACCTGAGTTACTGGAGGTCTCACTACCTCTAAACCCACGCCCACTACTCTCAGGACATCTTGAAAGGTCCCTAACTCCAGCTATAGCTGTTCTGTTATTTAGGGGGCCCTTTCTCTGTCTGGTCTCGTAACTTCTAGACGGCTGCCATCTTCTGTTACTCAGATGATGCTGTCTATCCACTCGCAGTCTAGCGAGATTCAACTGTTCTACCTCTCGCAGGTAGGTCACTCGGTACTCCAACAGCATGCGTATATATTCTAGGCTTTCTTCTGTTCCTACAGCGGAGAATGATACCATGCCGTCTTCGTCTGGTATCCAGTCCTGATGATCACGTGGACTGCTTACTTTCACCACACCAGACTTCTTGACCATCATCTGCATGGCTCGACCGCTTCTCCCAATGAGCTTTCTCACCAGAACATGAGGCACCCGGATGACCTCTTCACGCATACTGTGAGCTTTCCTCATCAGTTCCAGTTGTCTAACGGCTTGTTCCGTCTTCAACCGGAGAAACCGCTTCATGCGAATACATCGCCAATGCATATCACTTAGGATCGCCACCCTCTTCACTGTGACTTCGGTCATGGACAGAACCACCTGCTGTTTAGCTTCGGAGGTCAAGTACACCTTACAGGCTCCCACAGCCTTCTTAAACTCTTCATGCACGGACTCACGGGTGCATTCTTCCCTCAAATCCTCGGGTACATCTACGAGGCATTTGTACCAAGACGTTTCGGTCTCACCAGTGGTTTCCAGACGATCAACCAGCTCAGGGTTCAGGGACAACTGACTTTCAGCTACAAATTCACGAATTTTCGTCTTGACCACTTCCACTTCATATTTATCTTCGGTTATCATGCTCTTAGCTCTCCTCAGGTCCACCTTCTCATGGTATAAGGGAGTGAGTGCAACGTGTTTGCCCTTTTCCTTCTCCAAGGAGGCCTCGTTCACTGAGTGATACTTTGTCATGCGACTTTTGAGCCCGGAAACCTCTTCCTCTAGTTCCGTCACTCGCCTCTCAGCGGCCCGTCTCTGAAGCTCTTCCTGCTTCAACTGCTCTTTTAACAGTAGAGTTCTCTCAGACCTCTCTTGCTTCAAATGGGCCTGAAGCAATTCCTTGAGCTCCCTGATCTCAGCTCTTACTTCCACCGAATCATCCAAGCTCGCATCACTCGAGGAGGTATCTGCTTCATACCTCCCATCACCAGCGGTCAACTCCTGGCCCTGGTCTGTGGCTTTTCCGATGGACACCTCCATCCTCTCTCGCTCAGCTTCCATCTTGCTGACTGTTTCCTTAAGGTACGTCTCCGCCTTCTGGAGAGTATCACAGGACATCTGTAGCTCCTTCACCTGAGCTTCCAGATCTAGGGTCTTTCCCCGGAGACCATCATTCTCCTCACGGGTGTCTTGCAGAATGGTCTCAACCACTTGGCGCACTTGCTCTGCACCCGCCTTATCCTCCTCTAGTTTTTCTTTTACCTTGAGGAGATCCTCATAATCTCTCTTAAGTTGTTGCAGTTCCATACCGAACTTTTCATCACACTCCTTCTTGGAGTCACACAGCTCCTGGTTGAACTGTTCACGCAATCGTTCTAGGTTTTGTTCACGCCCAGCAACTTCATGCTGCAGCGCCTCTTTGAGGGCAGACAGCTCTAACTGTACCAGGGAGAAGCGATCTTTCACCTCGCATAACTCATCTTCACACACCGCTTTGTCAATCTCTAATTGAAAAACCTCCTCCTTGATTTTGCAGCGGTCCTTCTTAATTCCGTAGAACATTTCCTTCGAATGGTTAATTTCCACGTTGCTTCCCTCCAGGTCTCGCTGCCAGTTCCTCATAACCTGGTATATTTTCTGATGCTCAGACTCCAGGCTCCGCTGGTCTGAGGACACATTCTCCAGGTTTTCCCATAGTTGCTGCACATCAATCTGACACTGCGGCCTGATAGGCTCCAGCTCTTGGTCATGACTGGCTGCCTCCCCTTTCAGGGCTGTCGGATCCTGACCCGTCAGTCTCAGTACCGTACCGGAGGTTGCTACTGGCAACGTCATCTCCTCTTCTACCTCTAAAGGAGGATCCACACTTGAAGCATAGGCACACAGTACTATATTCTCTTTATTTTCATTTTCAGGGAGTACTACCGGAGCAACCTTTTTGTGGCCCTTGCGCCGTCGACGACGAGAGGGGGACTCTCTCCCCTCGTCTAGCCCCTCCTGACTGAACTTACTTTTTACTTTCATAGTGTCACAGTCAGCTACGGGGTCTGTATCACTCCCCATGGTGTTGTGGACTAACAGGTCACCTCCCACTTTGACGTCACCCCCTTCTACTGGAGTTACCCCGTTATCAACGGTCACATTGTCATTTTTAGGAGGTACCAACCCACAACCAGTAACAATTTTCAGTTTTCTACACTCCACACTCTTGTGAAAATCCGCCCCTTTTTTAGACTCCGCCCCCTTTTTAACAACCACACCGGCAAGGTAATTTTTACACAAAAAATCAGCAGTAGTCTTAGGACTCAGTTCACAACATCTCTTACCACCTCCCCGGGCACTCTGGGACAACACTGGTGCCCCCGGAGAGTTCATAGAATGGTCCACTGCCGCCATTCCACATGGTGCCCACAGCTCCCGCACCATGTCAAGTTTCATGTCCAGTAGACGTTTCTCATATATGAGGTCCGACTCGTCAGACCCATTTGCTGCTCCGTTCACAGCCATCGCGGTACGCTGTTCACACTAGAACTTCACCGCTCTCCCGGAAAAATATTCGTGGCCCCGCCGAGCCACCGCAAACCAGGTTTGAGTGCGACGATAAGCTTCGCAACCCCGCCGAGTTGCCGCAAGATGCTTTAAACTTCGTGAGCCCCGCCAAGCCACAGCAAACCAGGTTTGAGTGCGACGCCAATCTTCACAACCCCGCCGAGTTGCTGCAAGATGCTTTATCCACACTCGTCGTTCTGTGCCATTGATGCTAGCAACCGGGCTGCAGTTTCCGCTAGCAACCGGACTGCAGTTGCTCGCATTCTCCACCATATGAAAGGCAGCGCTAGTCATCATACTGGGGGATACTCGCTGCACCGGGTAAATTAAGCACACGTGCAATGTCCTTCCGGTATTTTCTCAATACAGCAGTTTATTATGTTATCATAAACCGCTGTTCACACACATAATGTCAATCTTAGTTTGTCACCGGCATGTTTGCACACTTAACATCCGGGAGTCTCTCATATAGCAGACAGGCCCAATTGGCCCAGGTCACAGCCTTCAGCAAGGTAATACTATAGCAATGTCCATAACACAGTCCATGTAACAAAGTGTATTACCTTTGCCGGGTTTAGTTGCTGCAGTCCCTTTAATCCGCCACCACTGTGGCTTTGTGGCTTCCCAGGTAGGGGTCTCTAGCCGTCGTCCCGTCTAAGGCTACTGGAATGTTTCACTCACACACATCCAGTCTGCGCCTTTCCGGACTCTTCACCAAGCCTCTGCCTTCCAAGGCCACTAGCATCCACTCACAGGATCCAGTCTCAGCCTTTCAGGCTGCCAGGCTTCACTCAGCCTCACTAGGCAGAACGGTGTCCCACACACATGGGGAACACGCCTCATGTCTCTCACACCAAACACACCTGTCTCCAATTACCAGGGTTTATATATCCTGTGCACACATACACCCATACTGACAGGACCTTGCTGATGTCACAGTCATGTGATCAGTCAGCTGTGTGTATAGGTCCTGTGTGCTGTCCCAGTCATGTGTACAGACCTTTACTGTGCATACAGGACCTGTGTGATGTCACAGTCATGTGACCAGTCAGTTAAAGGGGAAGGTACATGGTCAGGTAAAACACATCCTGGACCATTTACAGTAATGCTAGCAAGCTGCTGCATTACATATCCCCACCCTCTGTTCAAACTTGTGGGTTTGAACACATAATATACACAATAACATTATAACCCCCAGCTCGCATAGAGACCATGTACTTTACAATTGTGCTACTTAGCCCCTGGAACCTTAGTCAATGACATTAGCCCATTCCTTAGGGACCTACCATTTGTCATTGTCACTGACTTCGTCAGGTCACCTTTCCGGGCAGTAACCTTGTCAGGTCTTCCCCGCTCCTAGCGGTCAGTCATACAGCGGTGTGACTCACATGCCCTGGTATCTAAGGTCCGGTTCGACTCCGTAATGTCCCGTCCTCTATTGGGTCGTTTGTATGGGCTGCTCAAACCTGAGTTACTGGAGGTCTCACTACCTCTAAACCCACGCCCACTACTCTCAGGACATCTTGAAAGGTCCCTAACTCCAGCTATAGCTGTTCTGTTATTTAGGGGGCCCTTTCTCTGTCTGGTCTCGTAACTTCTAGACGGCTGCCATCTTCTGTTACTCAGATGATGCTGTCTATCCACTCGCAGTCTAGCGAGATTCAACTGTTCTACCTCTCGCAGGTAGGTCACTCGGTACTCCAACAGCATGCGTATATATTCTAGGCTTTCTTCTGTTCCTACAGCGGAGAATGATACCATGCCGTCTTCGTCTGGTATCCAGTCCTGATGATCACGTGGACTGCTTACTTTCACCACACCAGACTTCTTGACCATCATCTGCATGGCTCGACCGCTTCTCCCAATGAGCTTTCTCACCAGAACATGAGGCACCCGGATGACCTCTTCACGCATACTGTGAGCTTTCCTCATCAGTTCCAGTTGTCTAACGGCTTGTTCCGTCTTCAACCGGAGAAACCGCTTCATGCGAATACATCGCCAATGCATATCACTTAGGATCGCCACCCTCTTCACTGTGACTTCGGTCATGGACAGAACCACCTGCTGTTTAGCTTCGGAGGTCAAGTACACCTTACAGGCTCCCACAGCCTTCTTAAACTCTTCATGCACGGACTCACGGGTGCATTCTTCCCTCAAATCCTCGGGTACATCTACGAGGCATTTGTACCAAGACGTTTCGGTCTCACCAGTGGTTTCCAGACGATCAACCAGCTCAGGGTTCAGGGACAACTGACTTTCAGCTACAAATTCACGAATTTTCGTCTTGACCACTTCCACTTCATATTTATCTTCGGTTATCATGCTCTTAGCTCTCCTCAGGTCCACCTTCTCATGGTATAAGGGAGTGAGTGCAACGTGTTTGCCCTTTTCCTTCTCCAAGGAGGCCTCGTTCACTGAGTGATACTTTGTCATGCGACTTTTGAGCCCGGAAACCTCTTCCTCTAGTTCCGTCACTCGCCTCTCAGCGGCCCGTCTCTGAAGCTCTTCCTGCTTCAACTGCTCTTTTAACAGTAGAGTTCTCTCAGACCTCTCTTGCTTCAAATGGGCCTGAAGCAATTCCTTGAGCTCCCTGATCTCAGCTCTTACTTCCACCGAATCATCCAAGCTCGCATCACTCGAGGAGGTATCTGCTTCATACCTCCCATCACCAGCGGTCAACTCCTGGCCCTGGTCTGTGGCTTTTCCGATGGACACCTCCATCCTCTCTCGCTCAGCTTCCATCTTGCTGACTGTTTCCTTAAGGTACGTCTCCGCCTTCTGGAGAGTATCACAGGACATCTGTAGCTCCTTCACCTGAGCTTCCAGATCTAGGGTCTTTCCCCGGAGACCATCATTCTCCTCACGGGTGTCTTGCAGAATGGTCTCAACCACTTGGCGCACTTGCTCTGCACCCGCCTTATCCTCCTCTAGTTTTTCTTTTACCTTGAGGAGATCCTCATAATCTCTCTTAAGTTGTTGCAGTTCCATACCGAACTTTTCATCACACTCCTTCTTGGAGTCACACAGCTCCTGGTTGAACTGTTCACGCAATCGTTCTAGGTTTTGTTCACGCCCAGCAACTTCATGCTGCAGCGCCTCTTTGAGGGCAGACAGCTCTAACTGTACCAGGGAGAAGCGATCTTTCACCTCGCATAACTCATCTTCACACACCGCTTTGTCAATCTCTAATTGAAAAACCTCCTCCTTGATTTTGCAGCGGTCCTTCTTAATTCCGTAGAACATTTCCTTCGAATGGTTAATTTCCACGTTGCTTCCCTCCAGGTCTCGCTGCCAGTTCCTCATAACCTGGTATATTTTCTGATGCTCAGACTCCAGGCTCCGCTGGTCTGAGGACACATTCTCCAGGTTTTCCCATAGTTGCTGCACATCAATCTGACACTGCGGCCTGATAGGCTCCAGCTCTTGGTCATGACTGGCTGCCTCCCCTTTCAGGGCTGTCGGATCCTGACCCGTCAGTCTCAGTACCGTACCGGAGGTTGCTACTGGCAACGTCATCTCCTCTTCTACCTCTAAAGGAGGATCCACACTTGAAGCATAGGCACACAGTACTATATTCTCTTTATTTTCATTTTCAGGGAGTACTACCGGAGCAACCTTTTTGTGGCCCTTGCGCCGTCGACGACGAGAGGGGGACTCTCTCCCCTCGTCTAGCCCCTCCTGACTGAACTTACTTTTTACTTTCATAGTGTCACAGTCAGCTACGGGGTCTGTATCACTCCCCATGGTGTTGTGGACTAACAGGTCACCTCCCACTTTGACGTCACCCCCTTCTACTGGAGTTACCCCGTTATCAACGGTCACATTGTCATTTTTAGGAGGTACCAACCCACAACCAGTAACAATTTTCAGTTTTCTACACTCCACACTCTTGTGAAAATCCGCCCCTTTTTTAGACTCCGCCCCCTTTTTAACAACCACACCGGCAAGGTAATTTTTACACAAAAAATCAGCAGTAGTCTTAGGACTCAGTTCACAACATCTCTTACCACCTCCCCGGGCACTCTGGGACAACACTGGTGCCCCCGGAGAGTTCATAGAATGGTCCACTGCCGCCATTCCACATGGTGCCCACAGCTCCCGCACCATGTCAAGTTTCATGTCCAGTAGACGTTTCTCATATATGAGGTCCGACTCGTCAGACCCATTTGCTGCTCCGTTCACAGCCATCGCGGTACGCTGTTCACACTAGAACTTCACCGCTCTCCCGGAAAAATATTCGTGGCCCCGCCGAGCCACCGCAAACCAGGTTTGAGTGCGACGATAAGCTTCGCAACCCCGCCGAGTTGCCGCAAGATGCTTTAAACTTCGTGAGCCCCGCCAAGCCACAGCAAACCAGGTTTGAGTGCGACGCCAATCTTCACAACCCCGCCGAGTTGCTGCAAGATGCTTTATCCACACTCGTCGTTCTGTGCCATTGATGCTAGCAACCGGGCTGCAGTTTCCGCTAGCAACCGGACTGCAGTTGCTCGCATTCTCCACCATATGAAAGGCAGCGCTAGTCATCATACTGGGGGATACTCGCTGCACCGGGTAAATTAAGCACACGTGCAATGTCCTTCCGGTATTTTCTCAATACAGCAGTTTATTATGTTATCATAAACCGCTGTTCACACACATAATGTCAATCTTAGTTTGTCACCGGCATGTTTGCACACTTAACATCCGGGAGTCTCTCATATAGCAGACAGGCCCAATTGGCCCAGGTCACAGCCTTCAGCAAGGTAATACTATAGCAATGTCCATAACACAGTCCATGTAACAAAGTGTATTACCTTTGCCGGGTTTAGTTGCTGCAGTCCCTTTAATCCGCCACCACTGTGGCTTTGTGGCTTCCCAGGTAGGGGTCTCTAGCCGTCGTCCCGTCTAAGGCTACTGGAATGTTTCACTCACACACATCCAGTCTGCGCCTTTCCGGACTCTTCACCAAGCCTCTGCCTTCCAAGGCCACTAGCATCCACTCACAGGATCCAGTCTCAGCCTTTCAGGCTGCCAGGCTTCACTCAGCCTCACTAGGCAGAACGGTGTCCCACACACATGGGGAACACGCCTCATGTCTCTCACACCAAACACACCTGTCTCCAATTACCAGGGTTTATATATCCTGTGCACACATACACCCATACTGACAGGACCTTGCTGATGTCACAGTCATGTGATCAGTCAGCTGTGTGTATAGGTCCTGTGTGCTGTCCCAGTCATGTGTACAGACCTTTACTGTGCATACAGGACCTGTGTGATGTCACAGTCATGTGACCAGTCAGTTAAAGGGGAAGGTACATGGTCAGGTAAAACACATCCTGGACCATTTACAGTAATGCTAGCAAGCTGCTGCATTACATATCCCCACCCTCTGTTCAAACTTGTGGGTTTGAACACATAATATACACAATAACATTATAACCCCCAGCTCGCATAGAGACCATGTACTTTACAATTGTGCTACTTAGCCCCTGGAACCTTAGTCAATGACATTAGCCCATTCCTTAGGGACCTACCATTTGTCATTGTCACTGACTTCGTCAGGTCACCTTTCCGGGCAGTAACCTTGTCAGGTCTTCCCCGCTCCTAGCGGTCAGTCATACAGCGGTGTGACTCACATGCCCTGGTATCTAAGGTCCGGTTCGACTCCGTAATGTCCCGTCCTCTATTGGGTCGTTTGTATGGGCTGCTCAAACCTGAGTTACTGGAGGTCTCACTACCTCTAAACCCACGCCCACTACTCTCAGGACATCTTGAAAGGTCCCTAACTCCAGCTATAGCTGTTCTGTTATTTAGGGGGCCCTTTCTCTGTCTGGTCTCGTAACTTCTAGACGGCTGCCATCTTCTGTTACTCAGATGATGCTGTCTATCCACTCGCAGTCTAGCGAGATTCAACTGTTCTACCTCTCGCAGGTAGGTCACTCGGTACTCCAACAGCATGCGTATATATTCTAGGCTTTCTTCTGTTCCTACAGCGGAGAATGATACCATGCCGTCTTCGTCTGGTATCCAGTCCTGATGATCACGTGGACTGCTTACTTTCACCACACCAGACTTCTTGACCATCATCTGCATGGCTCGACCGCTTCTCCCAATGAGCTTTCTCACCAGAACATGAGGCACCCGGATGACCTCTTCACGCATACTGTGAGCTTTCCTCATCAGTTCCAGTTGTCTAACGGCTTGTTCCGTCTTCAACCGGAGAAACCGCTTCATGCGAATACATCGCCAATGCATATCACTTAGGATCGCCACCCTCTTCACTGTGACTTCGGTCATGGACAGAACCACCTGCTGTTTAGCTTCGGAGGTCAAGTACACCTTACAGGCTCCCACAGCCTTCTTAAACTCTTCATGCACGGACTCACGGGTGCATTCTTCCCTCAAATCCTCGGGTACATCTACGAGGCATTTGTACCAAGACGTTTCGGTCTCACCAGTGGTTTCCAGACGATCAACCAGCTCAGGGTTCAGGGACAACTGACTTTCAGCTACAAATTCACGAATTTTCGTCTTGACCACTTCCACTTCATATTTATCTTCGGTTATCATGCTCTTAGCTCTCCTCAGGTCCACCTTCTCATGGTATAAGGGAGTGAGTGCAACGTGTTTGCCCTTTTCCTTCTCCAAGGAGGCCTCGTTCACTGAGTGATACTTTGTCATGCGACTTTTGAGCCCGGAAACCTCTTCCTCTAGTTCCGTCACTCGCCTCTCAGCGGCCCGTCTCTGAAGCTCTTCCTGCTTCAACTGCTCTTTTAACAGTAGAGTTCTCTCAGACCTCTCTTGCTTCAAATGGGCCTGAAGCAATTCCTTGAGCTCCCTGATCTCAGCTCTTACTTCCACCGAATCATCCAAGCTCGCATCACTCGAGGAGGTATCTGCTTCATACCTCCCATCACCAGCGGTCAACTCCTGGCCCTGGTCTGTGGCTTTTCCGATGGACACCTCCATCCTCTCTCGCTCAGCTTCCATCTTGCTGACTGTTTCCTTAAGGTACGTCTCCGCCTTCTGGAGAGTATCACAGGACATCTGTAGCTCCTTCACCTGAGCTTCCAGATCTAGGGTCTTTCCCCGGAGACCATCATTCTCCTCACGGGTGTCTTGCAGAATGGTCTCAACCACTTGGCGCACTTGCTCTGCACCCGCCTTATCCTCCTCTAGTTTTTCTTTTACCTTGAGGAGATCCTCATAATCTCTCTTAAGTTGTTGCAGTTCCATACCGAACTTTTCATCACACTCCTTCTTGGAGTCACACAGCTCCTGGTTGAACTGTTCACGCAATCGTTCTAGGTTTTGTTCACGCCCAGCAACTTCATGCTGCAGCGCCTCTTTGAGGGCAGACAGCTCTAACTGTACCAGGGAGAAGCGATCTTTCACCTCGCATAACTCATCTTCACACACCGCTTTGTCAATCTCTAATTGAAAAACCTCCTCCTTGATTTTGCAGCGGTCCTTCTTAATTCCGTAGAACATTTCCTTCGAATGGTTAATTTCCACGTTGCTTCCCTCCAGGTCTCGCTGCCAGTTCCTCATAACCTGGTATATTTTCTGATGCTCAGACTCCAGGCTCCGCTGGTCTGAGGACACATTCTCCAGGTTTTCCCATAGTTGCTGCACATCAATCTGACACTGCGGCCTGATAGGCTCCAGCTCTTGGTCATGACTGGCTGCCTCCCCTTTCAGGGCTGTCGGATCCTGACCCGTCAGTCTCAGTACCGTACCGGAGGTTGCTACTGGCAACGTCATCTCCTCTTCTACCTCTAAAGGAGGATCCACACTTGAAGCATAGGCACACAGTACTATATTCTCTTTATTTTCATTTTCAGGGAGTACTACCGGAGCAACCTTTTTGTGGCCCTTGCGCCGTCGACGACGAGAGGGGGACTCTCTCCCCTCGTCTAGCCCCTCCTGACTGAACTTACTTTTTACTTTCATAGTGTCACAGTCAGCTACGGGGTCTGTATCACTCCCCATGGTGTTGTGGACTAACAGGTCACCTCCCACTTTGACGTCACCCCCTTCTACTGGAGTTACCCCGTTATCAACGGTCACATTGTCATTTTTAGGAGGTACCAACCCACAACCAGTAACAATTTTCAGTTTTCTACACTCCACACTCTTGTGAAAATCCGCCCCTTTTTTAGACTCCGCCCCCTTTTTAACAACCACACCGGCAAGGTAATTTTTACACAAAAAATCAGCAGTAGTCTTAGGACTCAGTTCACAACATCTCTTACCACCTCCCCGGGCACTCTGGGACAACACTGGTGCCCCCGGAGAGTTCATAGAATGGTCCACTGCCGCCATTCCACATGGTGCCCACAGCTCCCGCACCATGTCAAGTTTCATGTCCAGTAGACGTTTCTCATATATGAGGTCCGACTCGTCAGACCCATTTGCTGCTCCGTTCACAGCCATCGCGGTACGCTGTTCACACTAGAACTTCACCGCTCTCCCGGAAAAATATTCGTGGCCCCGCCGAGCCACCGCAAACCAGGTTTGAGTGCGACGATAAGCTTCGCAACCCCGCCGAGTTGCCGCAAGATGCTTTAAACTTCGTGAGCCCCGCCAAGCCACAGCAAACCAGGTTTGAGTGCGACGCCAATCTTCACAACCCCGCCGAGTTGCTGCAAGATGCTTTATCCACACTCGTCGTTCTGTGCCATTGATGCTAGCAACCGGGCTGCAGTTTCCGCTAGCAACCGGACTGCAGTTGCTCGCATTCTCCACCATATGAAAGGCAGCGCTAGTCATCATACTGGGGGATACTCGCTGCACCGGGTAAATTAAGCACACGTGCAATGTCCTTCCGGTATTTTCTCAATACAGCAGTTTATTATGTTATCATAAACCGCTGTTCACACACATAATGTCAATCTTAGTTTGTCACCGGCATGTTTGCACACTTAACATCCGGGAGTCTCTCATATAGCAGACAGGCCCAATTGGCCCAGGTCACAGCCTTCAGCAAGGTAATACTATAGCAATGTCCATAACACAGTCCATGTAACAAAGTGTATTACCTTTGCCGGGTTTAGTTGCTGCAGTCCCTTTAATCCGCCACCACTGTGGCTTTGTGGCTTCCCAGGTAGGGGTCTCTAGCCGTCGTCCCGTCTAAGGCTACTGGAATGTTTCACTCACACACATCCAGTCTGCGCCTTTCCGGACTCTTCACCAAGCCTCTGCCTTCCAAGGCCACTAGCATCCACTCACAGGATCCAGTCTCAGCCTTTCAGGCTGCCAGGCTTCACTCAGCCTCACTAGGCAGAACGGTGTCCCACACACATGGGGAACACGCCTCATGTCTCTCACACCAAACACACCTGTCTCCAATTACCAGGGTTTATATATCCTGTGCACACATACACCCATACTGACAGGACCTTGCTGATGTCACAGTCATGTGATCAGTCAGCTGTGTGTATAGGTCCTGTGTGCTGTCCCAGTCATGTGTACAGACCTTTACTGTGCATACAGGACCTGTGTGATGTCACAGTCATGTGACCAGTCAGTTAAAGGGGAAGGTACATGGTCAGGTAAAACACATCCTGGACCATTTACAGTAATGCTAGCAAGCTGCTGCATTACAGTACCATTTTGGGGCACATGCCATTTTTTGATTGCTTTCAATTCCAATTTTTTATTTTTTTAAGTTTTGGGGCTTTTACACAATAAAAACTATTTTATAGAAAAAAATATTATTTTTTCAACAGTTTATTCTGAGAGCTATAACTTTTATATTTTTCCACTGATGGACCTGTAATGGCAGCTTGTTTTTGTGGGATAAGATGTAGTTTTCAGCGGTATTATTTTTATTTACATGTCTTTTTGATCACATTTTATTGCACTTTTTGGTCGGTGGTATGATTATTTTTTTTACATAAATAAATGTATTTATTGGATCAATATTTTTTCTGTATTTTTGTTCTTTGTTTTGGGATTATTTTTTTATATTTTTACAATTCTTATTAACTTTTTTTTATTTTTTCACATTGTCCCAGGATGGGACATCAATGCTTCTACATGGCAGAGCATCAGATCGGCGTCTGACAAGCAGGGAGGAGATGTGTCAGCTCCTGCTCTGAGCAGGTGCTGACAGACCACCTTCCCTGAAGAACCCTGAAGGACTCCGCAGCCATCTTGGGACCCGGGGTCACCATGGAGACCATCAGCATAATGTGATCGCACCGCGTTGTGCAGATGGGAGCACAGAGGGAGCTCACTCCCTCTGTGATGTCTCGTAATGTCACTGTCACTATTGACAGCAGCATCACAGTGATTAAATGCCTGCGATCAGTGCTAGCACCAATCGTGGGCATTGCTGCAGGGCATCATCTCTCACAAAGTGCTGACACCCACATGTGATCACGGCGGCGCTCAGTGTGAGCCTGCACGATCACTGCACTATAATTATACTGCTCTTTGTGGGAACGCAGCTCCTGCAAAGCAGTATATACAGGTGCATCTCACTAAATTAAAATATCATCAAAAAGTTCATTTATTTAAGTTATTCAATGCAAAAAGTGAAACTCTTATATTATATAGAGTCATTACAAACAGAGTGATCTATTTCAAGTGTTTATTTCTGTTAATGTTGATGATTATGTCTCACAGCCAATGAAAACACAAAAGTCATTATCTCAGTAAATTAAAATAATTAATAAAAAAAACCTGCAAAGGCTTCCTAAATGTTTGAAAATGTCCCTTAGTCAGTTTCAGTAGGCTCCACAGTCATGGGTAAGACTGCTGACTTGACAGATGTCCAGAAGGCACTCACTGACACATTCCATAGGGTCCCAGAGTTCCAATTTTCATTTGAAAATCAAGGTCCCATAGTCTGGAGGAAGAGTGGAGAGTCAAACAATCCAAGCTGCTTGAGGTCTAGTGTGAAGTTTCCACAATCAGTGATGGTTTGGGGAGCCATGTTATCTGCTGGTGTATGTCCACTCTGTTTTATTAAGACCAAAGTCAGCGAAGCCGTCTACCAGGAAATTTTTAGAGCAGTTCATGCTTCCCTCTGCCAACAAGCTTTTTGGAGATGGAAATTTCATTCTCCAGCAGGGCTTGGCACCTGTCCACACTGCCAAAAGTACCAATACCTGGTTTAAAAACAACAGTATCTCTGTGCTTGATTGTCCAGCAAACTTGCCTGACCTTAACCCCATAGACAATCTGTGGGGTATTGTCAAGAGGAAGATGACAGACACCAGATCCAACAATGCAGACGAGCTGAAGGCTGCTATCAAAGCAACCTGGGCTTCCATAACACTTCAGCAGTGCCTCAGGCTGATCGCCTCCATGCTACGTTGCATTGATGCAGTAATTGATGCAAAAGGAGCCCCGACCAAGTATTGAGTGCATTTACTGAACATACATTTCAGTAGGGCAACATTTCGGATTTTAAAAACATTTTTCAAGCTGTTGTTATAAAGTATTCAAATTTACTGAGATAATGACTTTTGTGTTCTCATTAGTTGTAAGCCATAATCATCAACATTAACAGAAATAAACAAATAAACACTTGAAATAGATCTCTCTGTTTGTAATGACGCTATATAATTTATGAGTTTCACTTTTTGCATTGAAGAACTGAAATAAATTAACTTTTTGATGATATTCTAATTTAGTGAGATGTACCTGTATACAGCGCATGTCGGGAAAGGGTTAAATAGGAATCACGGTGGGTCTTGGTTAAATTATAAAGGCTTCTACAAATGTGGAATGAAGAGATGCACATGTTGCAAGCATGCAAATAAAACTACAGTCATTTTTGACACCATTAATAACAGAGAGTATAAATTAAAACAATTCATGAATTGCAATTCTACGTATGTTGTTTATCATGCACACTGTGATTCATGTAATCTTTCATATGTAGCGTGTACTAGTCGCAATGTAAAACAAAGAATCAAAGAGCTTGTCAGACAAGCTTCTGACTCCAATGCATGAAATCCATCTAATGTCTCCAGGCACTTTTTGCAGATACATGGGGGAGATTTAACTCACTTTTCCTTTTGTGCCATTGAGAGGGTTAACAGGCCGGTCCAGGAGTGTGGGGGGTTGTGGGATGATTGGAGGAGAGCTCTCCTCAACAGAGAAAGGTGTTGGATTCTATTGTTAAATGCCACATCTCCCATGGGGCTCAACAAAAGGTCTGATTTAATTTTGCATTATTATTTGTCTAAAGAAAATGTACTTCCTGACAAGCCATAAGCAACATCTATTTGTTACAACAGAATGCTAATTAAAATTGTTCTTTGAAGTAAAAAATATTTTTATTATTAATTGAAAATGTAACCTTGCAAGCTTGCAGGTTGGAATCTAAAGTTTGACATAATTTATGCAAAGTAGACATAATATTTTACATATATATTTTAGTATACAGTAATAGTCAAAAGTTTGGACATACCTGTTCATTCTTTTGGTTTTCTTATTCTTATTTGAATGTGCAGATTGTGAATGTGCTACTGCAAAATACACCTGATGGACTCGCAAACACTTTCTGAAGGCTAGTGATTCCACAAATGAACTGTTCACAAGTTATACCTGTTCACTGGAAGCCATTCATACCTGTTGAAGCTGCTTGAGAGAATGTGGTCAGTATTTTTTCTCAGGAGTGGGAGCCAGAAACAGGAGTGGGTGATAAATGCAGATTTGGTGACTTGTTTCTATTATACCTTTTCTCTGATTGTCCCTCACCTGGTTTTGGCTCCGATACCTAAGAAAAAATACTGACCGAATACTGACCAAATACTGATAGTGGGGCCATGACCTAATGCATAGTCTGGCTTGTTTCATGTATGTTTCTCTACTCTTTGTTTCCATATGTGTTCTCTTTGTGTTTTTGCTGCCTTCAGCCTGAATCTACAATGTGCACATTCAAATAACAAGGAAAACCATTGCATGAACAGGTGTGTTCAAACTTTTGACTATTACTGTATTTGCATATATGATGAAATAATATATAATATACAACTTATAATTTTCCAATGTATACACTATTAGACATGAATAGCACTTATTATATGGATGTAGGCCATTATGAGTACCCTTGAAGACCTTTGCACTGTACATCTGTAAATAGAAAATTTATTACAGACATGCCCTAATCTTAAGTATATCTAATAGCTATTTGACAACACCTAACGTGATGCCCGATCTCTGGAAGTATAATTATTAAATGTTTAAATAATTTCCTTAACAAATTGCTTTAACATCTGTTTTTAAATCATTGTTTTTCCTAGCAAGGTGTCAGATACTTTTCAATCAGCAGGAAATCCTAAGAGCTGAAAGCTTTGCATATAATTGTCATTCCATGCTGTTCTCTCGCTTTGACTAAATGATGTAATTTTTCTTTCTTTTTATTTCTCAGTTATGTTCCACTAAAATGTCTACAAAGAAAAAATCGGGATCCCTCATGATTTACTTCATCTAGAAAAAGAAGAATTTTTACAGACAAATTTAGATATCGTGTTGTCTGTTTTCTCTGACAAATACAATTAGAACTGACATGCAATCATATTTTATTATGCCATCCTGATGCAACAAATAATATATCATTTCATGAAGTTCAAATCCAAACAGACAAGAGAACTTATTCCAAGAAAGATGTGAACATATTTATTAATTTACAATAAGTTTATTTTTTTCTACAACAATATATGTCAAACCAGCAGAAAAATTAGTATTCAACCAATGTTTCCTAAATAACTTCTGGCTATGAAACTTTCTCTTACAATTTTAAAAACATGGGATTATTTTCTTCCTGGGTTCAATATTTTTTTTAATCTTAATATATCTTTGAAGATAACTAAAAAAAATTAATTAGATTGAATTAAAATATGTTCATTAGCACATACAGTGCTGGCCAAAAGTATTGGCACCCCTGCAATTCTGTCAGATAATACTCTTTTCCTTGCAAGCAAATTAAATGAAGAGAATAATACCAAAGAATTTGTCATTGCAATCATTTTCTGGAAGAAACTAACACAAAAGAGAATGAAGCAAAAATCAAATCATTGATCATTTCACACAAAACTCCAAAAATGGGCCAGACAAAAGTATTGGCACCCTACCTAATACTTGGTTGCACAACCTTAAGCCAAAATAACTGCGAACAACCGCTTCCGGTAGCAATCAATGAGTTTCTTACAATGCTCTGCTGGAATTGTAGACCATTCTTCTTTGGCAAACTGCTCCAGGTCCCTGATATTTGAAGGGTGCCTTCTCCAAACTGCCATTTTGAGGTCTCTCCACAGATGTTCTATGGGATTCAGGTCTGGACTCATTGCTGGCCACCTTAGAAGTCTCCAGTGCTTTCTCTCAAACCATTTTATAGTGCTTTTGGAAGTGTGTTTTGGGTCATTGTCCTGCTGGAAGACCCGTGACCTCTGAGGGAGTCCCAGCTTTCTCACACTGGGCCCTACATTATGCTGCAAAATTTGTTGGTAGTCTTCAGACTTCATAATGCCATGCACACGGTCAAGCAGTCCAGTGCCAGAGGCAGCAAAGCAACCCCAAAACATCAGGGAACCTCCGCCATGTTTGACTGTAGGGACCGTGTTCTTTTCTTTGAATGCCTCTTTTTTTTTCCTGTACACTATATGTTGATGCTTTTTCCCAAAAAGCTCTATTTTGTCTCATCTGACCAGAGAACATTCTTCCAAAACGTTTTAGGCTTTCTCAGGTAAGTTTTGGCAAACTCCAGCCTGGCTTTTTTATGTCTCGGGGTAAGAAGTGGGGTCTTCCTGGGTATCCTACCATACAGTCCCTTTTCATTCAGATGCCGACGGATAGTACGGGTTGACACTGTTGTACCCTCGGACTGCAGGGCAGCTTGAACTTGTTTGGATGTTAGTCGAGGTTCTTTATCCACCATCTGCACAATCTTGCGTTGAATTCTCTCCTCAATTTTTCTTTTCCGTCCACATCTAGGGAGGTTAGCCACAGTGCCATGGGCTTTAAACTTCTTGATGACACTGCGCACGGAAGACACAGGAACATTCAGGTCTTTGGAGATGGACTTGTAGCCTTGAGATTGCTCATGCTTCCTCACAATTTGGTTTTTCAAGTCCTCAGACAGTTCTTTGGTCTTCTTTCTTTTCTCCATGCTCAATGTGGTACACACAAGGACACAGAACAGAGGATGAGTCAACTTTAATCCATGTTAACTGGCTGCAAGTGTGATTTAGTTATTGCCAACACCTGTTAGGTGTCACAGGTAAGTTACAGGTGCTGTTAATTACATGAATTAGAGAAGCATCACATGATTTTTCAAACGGTGCCAATACTTTTGTCCACCCCCTTTTTTAGGTTTGGGGTGGAATTATATCCAATTTGGCTTTAGGACAATTCTTTTTGTGTTTTTTCATTGAAGACAAATTAAATGAAGATAATAATACCAAAGAATTTGTGATTGCAATCATTTTCAGGAAGAAACTGGGTATTATCTGACAGAATTGCAGGGGTGCCAATACTTTTGGCCAGCACTGTAAGTAATTCAATTACAGCACAGCACTAAGTCAGGTAAATATAATGTTGTGGGAGAAAAAGTTGTTGGACTATATCAGCCTGGATAGATTTGTAAAAGTAATTTTAAAATGTATGGTAAATTAGTGATCCCAAGAAAATGTTATCATAGCCGAGCTGAAATCGGTCTTGATTTCTCTTTGAAAATATCAACTTGCACAATTTGCACCAACTAGAAAAACTCAATGACCATACCGGATGGCCAGACTTCAATACCATAAAGCTCCTGAATGACTTCATCACGGAAAGCTCTTAGATCCAGATGAAAAATACCAGGAAGTATCAAAATCAAAATAGCTTAATTTAAATCATGAAATACTAAAAAAAAGCTGTACCAACAAAAACATGAAAAAATGCATTTAAAAAATGCACTATAAAACACAATGAAAAAAATGCAAGTAACCCGATTTAGCTAATTGGTGTAGAAATGCTGCAGAAAAGTAACAAATACTCATCATAGAAACGTAGCCTAAGTCCTCTATCTCTGCTATATTACTACTTCTTTGAAGCCAAGCCAAGTAAAAAAGTTTAGAAAAATATATAAAAATTCTAATCACCACTCTCTCTCTCTTTAAAATACAAACAAAATAAAATAAAACAAACATTTAGTATTGCCGTCTCCTAAAAATCTGTTCCATAAAAAAAACATTCAATTATTTAACTCAAAAGAAGCTGTAAAGTTGTGTTCAAACTGCATTTTTTTTCTGCTGCTTTTATCCACATATTTTCTACAGGTGTCTGCACCATAATGTGCAATAACAATCTTCTTTGATTATTGCATTGTTGCTGCATTTTTTTTATGCGCGTTCCTCTTTGATGCATTTTTGGTGCAGATTTGAAGCAGCATTTTTTATGCATTTTTGCATAGGAAAGCTTTGATTCTGTAAAAAAATAATCAGCATTTTTTAAAATTAAAATTAAATTTTTACATGCATTGTTTTACTCTTTTAAGGCTTCCTGTAGAAAAGAACAACACACCAATAAAGCCCAGTTTAAAAGCTTATTTGGACGCATAGTAGGCATGAATTCTCATGAAATTACATCTACGTTTCTGGTCAGTTAAACAGCAGATTTTCTGGCCAAAAAACTCAAGTTAAAAAAATAATCAATATGACAGAAATGTGTTCTTTCAGTTGCTGCACCTATCCCCAAACAATTCAATAAAAAGTAATGAAAACATCATATGTACGCCAAAATAAAATGTAAATAAAGAATTAGTACAAATATACAATCATCATAATCATACTGACCTGAAGGACTATGTAGTGAAATATGGAGTGCTGTGGTGGAGTATGATATAGCAGAGAAAATTCACTGCACACTCAAATTCATGCAGAATTATAAAGTTTATTCACACAATGTAGTTAAAAATGAAAAATTCAAAGAGGAGTTCCTTGGTTGCGACTCTTAGTAGATAAGATGATTGTGAAGACATGAGGGTCAGTGGGTGTTCTCATTTGCTGGCCTGGCTGTCTGCTGAAAGGCGGCAAAGGCCATGGCTTATCCCACTGAATGCCCATACTCCTGGGCAGAACACTACTCAGACAACACAGGGTGAGGGTGCCACACTCTGGTAAGACTTTATTGGTTCACCAACAGTTATCAGCATATAGTACATTCCCAGCAAGGACACATTGGAATGTGTCCTTGCTGGGAATGTACTATATGGATGGTGCAAGTGATTCACCCTTACTCTGGCTCACCAGGGATTAGAACCTCTGTGGCTTCAAGGCATCCAGGGCAAACTATCCCAAACAGCAGCTCCCTGCTTTTGGCAGGCAAGCACTGAGAAGAGGTAATGGCAAGCTTAGGAAGCTGACTGAGCACAGCGAGGTATGGGGCTAGGTGACTGGATTGTCCCAACCTGGGTTATCCAAATGAATTTGTGGGCCAGTGTTGGGCAGTAGAGCAGTTCTGTAATCCACCAGCTGGAACCATGGTCCCTAGGCTGAAGTCCCATAGAATAACATTGGTGAAAGGAACAGACCCCTTTTTATATCCCTCAGCTCCGATATCAGGGCAGTGTGCCCCAGAGGATTGGAGGGAGATAATCATGGCTGTTCCCTCATTGTTCGCTAGTTCAAATAGACTGCATAATTGTACTCCAAATGATGCAGGCTAGAATACTGCAGGTGGCTGATGCAATCTGGAGTCAGAAGGCATTCCACAAATTTGCATACAAAAAGGGGCACCTGACAGTTTCACATGAAACAATGGCTCAAGTCCCTTGGCTTACTGAACCAAGCAATAGTATGTCTGGCATAATTAAGAATAGTTCACCCCCGTACAGGGGGGCAGATTTTCCTCATTGACACTGAGTTCTCACATTCCTCCCACTTATTAATTAGTCACAGAGACTGCTGGATCCTGGCGTGGGTCGCTGTTGACAGGGCTGCCAGACGCGATAGGCTTCCGATCATCCTTCTCCATATGTCGGGAGAGTCCATTTGCTTCTCCATGATCTTTGCTCTTTTTTTTTGAGACCGAAAAATTATAGGACAGTAAGGAGAACTCCACCTAAATAAACGTCCTGGCAGTTCGGTTTAACCAACTTAAGGGATTATGGTCAGTTAGGACTCCTTTGCATAGAGGTACGGCTGCAATTTTTACAGGGCCCAGACAATAGTCAGGCTTTCTTTTTCTATTGTAGCATATGTCCTCTCCCAGTCCAACAGTATCTGGGAGAGATAGACTATTGGGTGTTCCTGACTGTCAGCCCCAACTTGGCTGAGTACTGCTCCCAGTCCAGTACCTGATGCATATGTTTGGACAATGAAACATCAGAGGCAGTTGGGAGAAGTCAGGACTGTGCACTTGGCTAGCAGGGTTTTCAACTGGAGGTCCAGATGTGGTTCCGGGCATACTTTTTGGTGATGAGGTCAGTGAGGGGCATTACTACTATACTGTAATTGGGGATAAACTTTTGATAATAATTTGCGGCCCCTATGTATGTATGTGCGACCTGTTTTTGGTTGACTGGGTGGGGCCACTGGGTAATGGCTTCTACTTTTGCAGGTTCTGGACGAATGCACCCACTTGCTACCCAATGTCCCAGGTATAGCATCTTGGCCATCTCCATCTTTCGCTTGTCAGGTCGGATGGTGAGCTCATAGAATCATAGAATGGTAGAGTTGGAGGGGACCTCCTGGTCATCTGGTCCAACCCCCTGCTGGGCTTTGGCTACCTTCTGCAGCACCTGGGACACGTCCTCCAGATGGTATCTTCAAATATCTTGGAAAATAAAATGCACTTTTTTGGACTTTACCTGTGAGCTGGATTTTTCTGCTTCTTCTATTGGATGTTACACCCTGCCTAGGTGCTGAAGTTTGGGATTGCAGGTGGTGTGCTAGATTTACTTCTGTGACTGTGACTCATTCACAAACACCCGCTCTATTCAGGGCCATGGTGTAGTCAGTATTCATGCATTTCCTGTTAATCATGAACGGACCCGCACACATAGCTTGCAGCTTGTTTTTTACTAGTACTAGAACCTTCTGTCCACAAGCAAATTCTTGAAGTCTGGCTTCATGGTTGTTACACCATTGTTACCTGTCCTGAGCAACTTCTAAATTCCCATGGACTATGGCCATCAGGTACCTCATCCTTTTCCCTAAACTTTTGGACATAATTCAGAATGGGAACCTCCTCTGTGGGGAAGGTGCTCTCCCAAATCTCTCATGCTAGCTCCAAAGGCCCTCGTACTTTTCGGCTGTACAGCAATTTTAAAGGAGAGAACCCAGTAGAATCTTGCGGCCCCTCCCGGTAGGCTGAAAGGAGCTTCTGCAGGCTTTTTTCCCAGTCTCCCAACTTTTGACTCCATATACTAGCTTATAAGCTGTTTGAGCATTCAGTTGAAGTGCTCACACAACCCGTTAGTTTTAGGGTGGTAGAGGGTGGTGTGCATGGGGTGGATCCCATATTTCTCCCAGGGGGTCTGAATCAGCTCGCTTTGGAACTGGGCCCCCTGGTCAGTCAATACCAGGTCAATGACCCCAAATAGCAGGTGTCAAAGTCTACCAGGGTGAGGATGAACCTGTTTCCGCTGTGGCAGGGGATGGCTAAGGGGCCTAATAAATCAATGGCAGCCCTCTAGAATGGTTCACCTAGCAAGGGCCTGGATTGGAGCAGGGCACAACAGGGTGCCTATCCTTTGACACACCGGAAAAGAGGCTGTGTATTCCTGCATCTCTTGACTGACCCTCAGCCAAAAGTAAGTATGCAGCAGGTGGGCCTGGGTCTTTTTGACCCCCATGTGCTCAGATGCAGGAAAATCATGGGACAAGTGCAGGAGTTAGGGTTAGAAAAATGAACTGATAGAAGCAGGTACAAGGTTTCTCTGGGCAAGATGCTTTTCCCAATATAAGAAAGAGCCCCTTCTCCCATTTATACACCATCCTCTGATTTCTTTCCCCAGGTCGGACAGCCGTGCTGTGGAAAAGCTATAGTGTGTGGTCCATGAGTTGGGCTTCCCTAAACTCCTTACCATCTATTTCCCCCAGTCAGTGGCCACAGTCTGGTCAGGCATACTCACTGTCGCTGGCTCAGTGGAGGTTGATGGAGACTTGGAATGTGGGTTATTCTCGGAAAGGAAAGCGTAAGGATCCGCATCAAGGTGCTGCTAGGCTTGGTTGCGGATGATGACTGTGACAAAGTGTCTGGACAGCCTTTTGTCCTAGGTTGTTCCCCAAAATAACACGTGTGGGGAAGCCATCCATGAGCTACACTTTGACCTCTCCCTGGTCGGTCCCCCAGTCCAACTGCACAAGTGCAAGAGGGATGTCCGATCACTGATGCCCAGCCAGGGAGACGGTCACTTGGCGGCCTGGTAAATGGTCCCAGCCCTGTCCCATGGCCATAGTCCCTAGGCTGAAGTCCCATAATATCGTGCTAGGGACAAGAGAAGTACCCTTTTTATATCCCTCAGCTCCCATTTCAGGGAAATGTGCCCCACAGGATAGGGGGAAATAATTATGGTCCATCCCTCATTGTTCACTAGTTTAAATAGACTGCATAATTGTCCTTTAAATTATGCAGATAAGTACACCTTAGGGGGCTGTAATCAGTAGGCATTCCATAAATTAGCATACAAAAAGGGGCATCAGTCAGTCTCACATGAAACAATGGCTTATGTCCCTTTACTGAGCAAAGGAATAGTACTTCTGGCATAATTAAGAATAGTTCACCCCCACACAAGGGGACAGATTTTCCTCATTAATGCTGAATTTTCAATGATATCAGTCAAAATATACATGGAAATTACTTGTTTACAGAAGAAACATTATACAGTGCCAAAAGCGTGTCATAGCTAGGTTTGAGTCCTCTCCAGCCTAAAAATAGCAACCCGCAGCGGCCCCAGAAAAGGCGCATCCATTATATGTGCCAATTCTGGTGCTTTGCCTGGCTTTTCCAGATGGTTATCATGAGGGCAGCATCGCTGTGAACTGAGGTAACCTTACTGACTTCACCTCAGTTCACAGCGACCGAGTGCTGAGGGCAGTGCGAGTGCCGGACTGATGAATGCCAGAGTGCCGAGTGCCGGACTCACGATCGGTCATTAGTCCAGCACTCGCACTGCCCTTGTGAGAACCGGCAGCTGTGAACTGAGGTGACGTTAGAAAGGTTAATTCAGTTCACAGGAGCACTACCATCATGAGAACCGGCTTCTGTGAACTGAGATAACCTTACTGACGTCACTTTAGCTAGGAGCGCAGTGCAAGACCCGGCAGTGGCTACTGCTCCAGTCTATGTAGCTGCATTCTCTGAACGAAGCTCCATAGACTAGATGAAGAAGACTGGGAACATTGTGGAACCTCCATATTATGGATTACGGTGGACCCTGCCCTGTGGATTATTATTTATTTTCATTATTGTTTTTGTTTTATTAAATGGGGAAAAGAGGGAACTTGTTGGAAAGTTTTTTTTTCACATAAAGATCTTTTTAAGTGTGTTTTATTCCCTTTTTACTTACTGGGTTAGTAACGGAAGTGTCTGATAGAAGCCTCTCCATTACTAACCCATGGGCTTGATGTCAGTGGATGTTAAACAGCTGACATCAACCCTACAATCCCATTATTCCGAATGCCACTGCACCAGGGCAATCGGAAAGAGCTGAGGCTAAGCACCAGAATTGGCATATCTAATGCATGCACCATTTCTTGGGTGACTGAGGGCTGGTCTTCTTAAGCTGGGAAGGGGCCAATATCCATGGCCCTTCCCAGCCTATTAATATCATCCCCCAGCTGTCTGCTTTGCCTTAGCTGGTTATTAAAAATAGGGGGGACCCAATGTCATTTTTTTAGGGTCCCCCCATTTTTAACAACCAGAAAAGGCAAAACAGACTGCTGAGGAATGATATTAATAGGTTGGGAGGGTCCATAAATAGTAGCCCCTTCCTAGAATAATAAGACCAACTCACAACTGTCTGCTTTCCCTTGGCTGGTTATTAAAAATAGGGGGCAGGTTGTTTGGACCATAAAGTAAAAATATATACATATGTACAATATATACAATAAGTCAACTTTTGTAGTAAATAATATACAATAGATGAAAATCCACAAGTAAGGGTACTGCATTGTCAGCATAAATGGCTATTTGGTACAAGTAGGCTAAAATAATAGTGGCAGAGTTACATGTAGGCATGGAATAGAATGGTAAGGTACACCAGCTATTGAAAGTGTTGTCCTGTTTATGAGGATGTAAAGTATAGACAGAAGTATATAAACAGATAAGGTTCACCTCAATGCAGGCAACTGTGTTACCAAGTAAAGAAGAGTGAATATACCAAGATACAGTTGAAACCTGAAGTTTACATACACTATATAAAAAGACACATATGCATGTTTTTCTCAATATCTAACATGAAATCAAAATAAACCTTTCCCGTTTTAGGTCAGTTAGGATTACCATAATTTTTAATATTTGCCAAATGCCAGAATGAGAGAGAGAATGTTTTAAGGCATTTTTATTACTTATTGCAAAGTCAAAAGTTTACATACACTAAGATTACTATGCCTTTAAACAATTCTGGACTGCCCATATGATGATGTCATGTATTTGGAAGCTTCTTATAGGTTTTTGGCAACATTTGAGTTAGAGACACATCTGTGGATGCATTTTAATGCACACCTGAAACACACTGCTTCTTTGTGTACCATCATGGGAAAGTCTAAAGAAATCAGCCAAGATATCAGGAAGAGAATTGTAGACTTGCACAAGTCTGGCCCATCCTTGGGTACAATTTCAAGATACCTGAAGGTGCATCATTTATCTGTACAAACAATTATACGCAAGTATAAACAAGATGGGAATGTCCAGCCATCATACCGCTCAGGAAGGAGATGGGTTTTGTGTCCCAGAGATGAACGTGCTTTGGTCCGACATGTGCATATCAATACAAGGACAAACGCAAAAGACCTTGTGAAGATGAAGGTGGAAGCTGGTAAGATTTGGTCAATATCCACAGTGAAATGAGTACTGTATCAACATAGGTTGAAAGGCCACTCTGCCAGGAATAAGCCATTACTCCAAAAGAAACATAAAAAAGACAGATTAATGTTTGAAAATGCACACAAGAACAAAGACCTTAATTTTTGGAGACATGTCCTGTGGTCTGATGAAACTAAAATTTAACTTTTTGGGCAAAATGACCATCGTTACATTTAGAGGAAAAAGGGAGACACTTGGAAGCCTAAAAACACCATCCCAACTGTGAAACATGGGAGTGGCAGCATTATGTTGTGGGGTTGTTTAGCAGCAGGAGGGACTGGTGCATTTCAGAAAATAGATGACATCATGAGAAAAGAAGATTATGTGGCAATATTGAAGCAACATCTCAAGACATCAGCCAGGAAGTTAAAGCTTGGGAGGAAATGGGTCTTCCAAATGGACAATGACCCTAAGCATACTGCCAAAATGGTAACAAAGTGGCTTAAGGATAACAAAGTCAATGTTTTGGAGTGGCTATCACAAAGCCCTGATCTCAATCATATTGAAAATTTATGGGCAAAGATGAAAAGGCAGATGCGAGCAAGGCAACCTACAAACCTGGATCAGTTACACCAGTTTTGTCAGGAGAAATGGGCCCAAATTCCAACCAACTATTGTGAGAAGCTTGTGGAAGGATATCCCAAATGTTTGACCAAGTCACTCAGTTTAAGGGCAATGGTACCAAATACTAATGAAATGTATGTAAACTTTTGACTTTGCAGAAAGTAATAAAAATGCCTTAAAACATTCTCTCTCTCTCATTATTCTGGCATTTGGCAAATATTAAAAATTATGGTAATCCTAATTGACCTAAAATGGGAAAGGTTTATTCTGATTTCATCTATAGATATTGAGAAAACATGCATATGGGTCTTTTTATATAGTGTATATAAACTTCTGGTTTCAACTGTACATGACATAGAGGGAAATTCAAATTTATCGTATGCAAACTGATTATTATGCTCCAGGTCGATGCACATCTGAATAAACAGGCAAATTAGAATTTTGCCTGATCCAATCATCTTTAGTTTAATTTAAAGATACAACTTGTCCCATAACATAAATATCCATCAAATAGCTATATCAACAGAAAAGTAAAAGAGTGCAAAAATGAAAATTGGCTGTGGTTAGAGATGAGCAAATGTTTCAATGTTCGGTTTGGATTACAATCGTCGAATTTGCAATATTCACCAATTTATTCGTCGACCATTGCCAAACACCATTGAATTCAATGGGGGGCAAAACCAAATGCATACACAACACCTTCAAACGGGCCCAAAAGCTGCCAAACCACATCAAATTAGGGACAGACACGAGGTAAGTGCCATCAATTGACCCAGAGTACAAGTACTATAATTATTATTATTTATTATTATAGCAACATTTATTCCGTGACGCTTTACAAGTGAAAAGGTATCACCGACTGGTACAAGAGAAGAGAAGACCCTGGCCACGAGGGCACATGATCAATCTAAAAGGTATAGGTGATGATACAATAGGTCAGGATACAGCTGGTCGTGCAGCGGTATGCTGGAGCGAGGGTTACCGCAGATTGTACGCTTGTCAGAAGAAGTGGGTCTTCAGCTTCCTTTTCAAGGTTTCCACAGTAGGCGAGAGTCTGATGTGTTGGTGTACAGAGTTACACAGTAGGAGAGATGCACGGGACAAATCTGCTGAGAGCCTAAATGAAGGTAAGCTTCCAGGAGCTCACAACTGAGTAGATTAACCCCTACATTGCTAAAAGAAACCTGCATTGATGAATATGAAAGCGAAAGGCTTCTAATGAGTGCAGGAGTGGAAGGAATCAGACACTGCGGTCTTCTGGCTTCTCTCTGTCATGGTAAACCCGTGACACCTTGCAAGCTTCAACACAATGTTCACAAGGTAGACAGCAGTGGTGGTCGATCTCCTAGACAATGAGCTAACTCCTTTATGATGATAGAGGCCACCATCTCCTTAGCGTGCTGCTGATACTTTTCTGTGGGAATGAGCTTCTATCTAACTAGCCTGCAATATTTCCAGTGAATTATGGCACGCCATAGTATTAGCAGTGCACCGAGTACCAGAAGTGAAGCCATCCACAATTTCCTTCTCAGGAATTTTATTTGGTAGACTGAGTGACTGCCCAAACATTAGTTTCTCACAAAGGAACTGAAGACACTGAGTGGCAGTAGGTGCAAGTTTCTCCAGCATGTTAGATATCAGAGGGAGAACAGAGAAAGCAGCACGGAGGCTCAGTTGTTCGCACAGCAGCCTTGCAGCGCTGGAGTCCTGGGTTCAAAAGGACAACATCTGCAAGTAGTGTTTCCTCCTCAGTAAAAAAGCAGCCAAACAGTGTCCGGGAACCTTCACACAGACTGTTCTTAGCTAGGGATGCTTCTCGATATGGTTGGAAGGGCCCACAAGAGAAACGGAGAATCTTCCGGTGGGCTCTGGCTTCTCCTTCAGGAGAGTTCATAGCGCAAATCTTGCAGCTGCTATGGGGCTCCTGAGTGGGGGAGAAAGGTGGGCCCTCAGAATCAAATCTTCTGTTGGGTCTAAAGTTTTTCAGTCTGACACTGCTTCTCAGTGAGAGTTGTATTTCACCTCAGCCCTACTTGGTCGGTAAAAGGACTGGCATAGAGGGAAACCATATCTACTCCAGCTGTCATTTCTCTCAGGAAGTCCTCTAATGCAGCTTGTTCCATAAGCAATGGCAGCCCGTTCAACATCATCTCACACTTCTCGGTGGTGCTTAGTCACACACAAAGATCTTTCTTTACGCCTTGAATTTCATGACTACAGAGTTGGGAAATGACCTGATCTGCAATGCATTTTGAGAAATAACATGCATAAGCAAAGCCACGGTTTAGGCTACTGAAGGTCATCATTAAGCGAAACTCATACAACTTTCCCACAGACTGAAAGAGGGGTATCAAGACTTCCAAGACAGTCAAGACTTCCCTGTCCTCACCAAGAGGACAATTGTCCATGCTCTGCTCTCATCCTCATCCTCCTCCTCCTCATTATCACAAAGTCCGTGTTGAGATCAGATGATGCTGGGCTGTGTAGCATCACCTTGTATAGTTCCTTTTTCCGCCTGCAATGTCTCTTCTATAATTGTGAGCAGCGAGCGTTTCAGTAGACAGAGAAGTGGGATGGTGGCGCTAATTATGGCATCATCCCTGCTCACCATCTTGGGGAAGTCCTAAAAGTTTTAGAGGATGGCACAGATGTCAGACATCCATGCCCACTCATCAACTCTTATGTGCGGAGGTTGACCTGAATTCCAACGGGCGTGTTGAAGCTGGTACTCAACAACTGACCTCTGCTGCTCACAAATCGTTTCCAACATCTGCAACGTTGATTTCCAACATGTGATCATATCGCACACCAGTTGGTGAGCTGGAAGCTGCAAATGCTGCTGAAGCATAGCCAGTGTGGCGGAAGCTGTAGCTGACTTTCTGAAATAGGCACACACACGGCATGCTTTCAAAAGCAGCTCTGGCAGATGTGGGAAGGTATTGAGAAACCACTGAACTACAAAGTTGAGCACATTTAGTCCTCGCTAGTGTTGAGCGAGCATGTTCGACACTGCTTGGTACTCGCCCGAGCATCTCACTACTCGGGATGTTCGGCGAGCACCTAGCATTTCTGGGTTACTCGGGTGGGAGCTCGGGTCTCCGCCCTGCACGTTTGGTGCTCTTTATAGAGCCAATGAACATGCAGGGATTGCCAGCCAGTCACTGGAATGACACAGCCATGTTGTTTGTGGACATTACAGTGATTGGCTGGCCGCACAGCGTCACCTCGAGTATTTAAAACCGGGCGCCGCCATCTTGGACACAGTCGCTCCAGATCAGACAGTGTATGGTCAGTGCTGCAGAGCTAGGGAGAGATTTATACTCCGAAATAGTTAGTGTAGGGTCTCTAAAGCCTGCCAAATCAAACAAACAGTCCTTCTCAGGACTAGAGATGAGCGGTGTTTGACTAGAACTGTTCGCCAATCTCAAATTCGAGCTGTTTTGGGCGGTGTTCGAGTTGTTCGACGAACCCGAACGATTTGCAAAAAATTCGGCTGTTCGAGGTTATGTTCGATAACTGTTCATGCACCAAAAGCGTGTCCTGCATGTCTGGCGCTATTTAGAGCACCAATCATGCAGGGATTGTCTGCCACTCACTGTAATGCCACAGCCATGGTGGTTGTGGCATTACAGTGATTGCCCAAATCGATGGGAACAGTGTAAAACAGTGAAACATGAAAAGCCGGCAATTCAGCAGCGGCATACACCTGTACCCGACAATTTAGAACCGAAAGAATAGAGCATCACACATAGATTAGATAGATAGAAACATGTCAGCCACATATATACGAAGTACAGTGATAGTGTTGCTTACTGTACTTGTCATTTAGCGTAAAGGATTTATCAAAAAAAATAATAGTGTTTTCATGCACTGTCTCTTTAAAAAAGCCGGCCGGCAATTCAGCAGCGGTACCCGACAATTTAGAACCGAAAGAATAGAGAATCACACATAGATTAGATAGATAGAAACATGTCAGTCACATATATATGAAGTACAGTGACAGTGCTGCTTACTGTACTTGTCATTTAGCGTAAAGGATTTATCAAAAAAAATAATAGTGTTTTCATGCACCGTCTCTTTAAAAAAGCCGGCCGGCAATTCAGCAGCGGTACCCGACAATTTATAACAGACAGAATAGAGCTTCACACATAGATTAGATAGATAGAAACATGTCAGTCACATATATATGAAGTACAGTGATAGTGTTGGTTACTGTACTTGTCATTTAGTATTAAAATAAAGGATTTATTATTAAAAAAATTGGCGTGGGGTTCCCCTTAATTTTAGGCTCTAGCGGAGGTTAAGCAGACGGCTGGGGCAGATGTTTGAAGCCTGGGAAGGGGGTAATACCCACGGAGCTTCCCAGGCTACTAATATCAGCCCCCAGCTGAATACATAGCCTTTACTAGCTATTAAAATGGGGGACCCCCCCAAAAAAATGACGTGGGGTCCCCCCTAATTTAATAGCTAGCAAAGGCTAGGCAGACAGCTGGGGGCTGATATTAATAGCCCAGGAAGGGAGCCATGAATATTGGCCCCCTCCCAGGCTAGAAACACCAGCCGTCAGCCGCCCCAAAAATGGCGCATTCATAGGATGCGCCAATTCTGGCACTTAGCCTCGCTCTTCCACGCTGCCCTGGTGCGGTGGCAGGGGGTAATAGGGTTGGGGTTGATGTCAGCTTATAATGCCAGCTGACATCAAGCCCAGGTTAGTAATGGAGAGGCGTCTATAAGACACCCCCATTACTAACCCCATAGTCAAAGTTAAAAAAAACACAAACACCCAGAATAAAGTCCTTTAATTGAAATAAAGACACAATCCTTTATTGTTCTAAATTAAACCATACTTACCGTCACGCCCATTCCAGCTGAAGCCAACGATCTCCTGCAATAAAAGAAAAATAATAAAGCAACCTCATCCTTACCTTTCCATGGTTCCCACGACAGCTTCAGCTCTGCTACATCGAGATGACAGGCTGGACCGCAGCAGAACGCTGCCATCCAGCCTGTCATCCCGCAGACACTGAGAAGCGCAGGCTTGCTTGCGCTGCTCAGCGTCTCTCTGTGACGACATCCAGATGAGCCGAGTTCATGTCCAATGAACTCGGCTCACCTCATGCACGTCACTGACAGCGTGGGAAAATTCTCACGCTGAAGCGGTGAGTGCAGGAGAATTCTCCCACGCTGTCAGTGACGTGCATAAGGTGAGCTCATGTCCAATGAACTCAGCTCACCTCCTGCACGTCACTGACAGCGTGGAGAATTCTCCTGCACTCAGCGCTTCAGCGTGAGAATTCTCCCACGCTGAAGCGCTGAGTGCAGGAGAATTTTCCCACGCTGTCAGTGACGTGCATAAGGTGAGCTCATGTCCAATGAACTCAGCTCACCTCCTGCACGTCACTGACAGCGTGGGAGAATTCTCCTGCACTCAGCGCTTCAGTGTGAGAATTCTCCCACGCTGAAGCGCTGAGTGCAGGAGAATTTTCCCACGCTGTCAGTGACGTGCATGAGGTGAGCCGAGTTCATTGGACATTAACTCGGCTCATCTGGATGCCCTCACAGAGAGACACTGTGGAGCGCAAGCAAGCCTGCGCTTCTCAGTGTCTGCGGGATGACAGGCTGGATGGCAGCGTTCTGCTGCGGTCCAGCCTGTCATCTCGATGTAGCAGAGCTGAAGCTGTCATGGGAACCATGGAAAGGTAAGGATGATGTTGCTTTATTATTTTTCTTTTATTTCAGGAGATCGTTGGCTTCAGCTGGAATGGGCGTGATGGTAAGTATGGTTTAATTTAGAACAATAAAGAATTGTGTGTTTATTTCAATTAAAGGACTTTTTTCTGGGTGTTGTGTTTTTTTTAAATACTTTACTAGAAATTCATGGTGGTCATGTCTAATATTGGCGTGACCCCATGAATTTCGGGCTTAGGGCCAGCTGATAATGCCAAGCTGGCCCTAACCCCTTTATTACCCAGTGAGCCACCGCATCAGGGCCCTGGATGAGTTGGGTACAGCGCCAGAAGATGGCGCTTCTATGAACGCGCCATTTTCCGGGGTGGCTGCGGACTGCAATTTGCAGCGGGGGTGGCCCAGAAAGCTTGGGCCTCCCTGCGCTGCGGATTCCAGCCCCCAGCTGCCTAGTTGTACCTGGCTGGACACAAAAACAGGGCGAAGCCCCACGTCAATTTTCTTTAAATTATTTCATGAAATAATTAAGGAAAAAAGGGCTTCCCTATATTGTTGTGTCCGGCCAGGTACAAATAGGCAGCTGGTGGTTGGGGGCAGCCCGTTCCTGCCTGCTGTACCTGGCTGGACACAAATATAGTGCGAAGCCCCACGTCAATTTTTTTTAAATTATTTCATGAATTTCCTGAAATAATTTAAAAAAATTGAAGTGGGGCTTCGCACTATATTTGTGTCCAGCCAGGTACAGCAGGCAGGAACGGGCTGCCCCCATCCACCAGCTGCCTATTTGTACCTGGCCGGACACAACAATATAGGGAAGCCCTTTTTTTCTTAATTATTTCATGAATTTCATGAAATAATTAAAAAAAATTGAAGTGGGGCTTCGCACTATATTTGTGTCCAGCCAGGTACAGCAGGCAGGAACGGGCTGCCCCCAACCACCAGCTGCCTATTTGTACCTGGCCGGACACAACAATATAGGGAAGGCCTTTTTTACTTAATTATTTCATGAATTTCATGAAATAATTAAAAAAAAAGTACGTGGGGCTTCGCCCTATTTTTGTGTCCAGCCAGGTACAACTAGGCAGCTGGGGGCTGGAATCTGCAGCGCAGGGAGGCCCAAGCTTTCTGGGCCCCCCCCCGCTACAAATTGCAGTCCGCAGCCACCCCGGAAAATGGCGCGTTCATAGAAGCGCCATCTTCTGGCGCTGTACCCAACTCATCCAGGGCCCTGGTGCGGTGGCTCACTGGGTAATAAAGGGGATAGGGCCAGCTTGGTATTATCAGCTGGCCCCAAGCCCAAAATTCATGGGGTCACGCCAGTATTAGACATGACCGCCATGAATTTCTAATAAAGTATTTAAAAAAAACACAACACCCAGAATAAAGTCCTTTAATTGAAATAAAGACACAATTCTTTATTGTTCTAAATTAAACCATACTTACCATCACACCCATTCCAGCTGAAGCCAACGATCTCCTGCAATAAAAGAAAAATAATAAACCAACCTCATCCTTACCTTTCCATGGTTCCCACGGCAGCTTCAGCTCTGCTACATCGAGATGACTGGCTGGACCGCAGCAGAACGCTGCCATCCAGTCTGTCATCCCGCAGACACTGAGAAGCGCAGGCATGCTTGCGCTCCTCACTGTCTCGCTGTGAGAATTTTCCCACGCTGTCAGTGACGTGCATGAGGTGAGCCGAGTTCATTGGACATGAACTCGGCTCATCTGGATGTCGTCACAGAGAGACGCTGAGCAGCGCAAGCAAGCCTGCGCTTCTCAGTGTCTGCGGGATGACAGGCTGGATGGCAGCGTTCTGCTGCGGTCCAGCCTGTCATCTCGATGTAGCAGAGCTGAAGCTGTCGTGGGAACCATGGAAAGGTAAGGATGAGGTTGCTTTATTATTTTTCTTTTATTGCAGGAGATCGTTGGCTTCAGCTGGAATGGGCGTGATGGTAAGTATGGTTTAATTTAGAACAATAAAGGATTGTGTCTTTATTTCAATTAAAGGACTTTATTCTGGGTGTTTGTGTTTTTTTTAACTTTGACTATGGGGTTAGTAATGGGGGTGTCTTATAGACGCCTCTCCATTACTAACCTGGGCTTGATGTCAGCTGGCATTATAAGCTGACATCAACCCCAACCCTATTACCCCCTGCCACCGCACCAGGGCAGCGTGGAAGAGCGAGGCTAAGTGCCAGAATTGGCGCATCCTATGAATGCGCCATTTCTGGGGCGGCTGACGGCTGGTGTTTCTAGCCTGGGAGGGGGCCAATATTCATGGCTCCCTTCCTGGGCTATTAATATCAGCCCCCAGCTGTCTGCCTAGCCTTTGCTAGCTATTAAATTAGGGGGGACCCCACGTCATTTTTTTGGGGGGGTCCCCCATTTTAATAGCTAGTAAAGGCTATGTATTCAGCTGGGGGCTGATATTAGTAGCCTGGGAAGCTCCGTGGGTATTACCCCCTTCCCAGGCTTCAAACATCTGCCCCAGCCGTCTGCTTAACCTCCGCTAGAGCCTAAAATTAAGGGGAACCCCACGCCAATTTTTTTAATAATAAATCCTTTATTTTAATACTAAATGACAAGTACAGTAACCAACACTATCACTGTACTTCATATATATGTGACTGACATGTTTCTATCTATCTAATCTATGTGTGATGCTCTATCTTTCTGTTCTAAATTGTCGGGTACCGCTGCTGAATTGCCGGCCGGCTTTTTTAAAGAGACAGTGCATGAAAACACTATTATTTTTTTAAATAAATCCTTTACACTAAATGACAAGTACAGTAAGCAACACTATCACTGTACTTATTATATATGTGACTGACATGTTTCTATCTATCTAATCTATGTGTGAAGCTCTATTCTTTCTGTTCTAAATTGTCGGGTACAGATGCTGAATTGCCGGCCGGCTTTTTTAAAGAGACAGTGCATGAAAACACTAATATTTTTTTTAATAAATCCTTTACACTAAATGACAAGTGCAGTAACCAACACTGTCACTGTGCTTCTTATATGTGTGACTGACATGTTTCTATCTATCTAATCTATGTGTGATGCTCTATTCCTTCTTGTCTAAATTGTCGGGTACCGGTGTATGCCGCTGCTGAATTTGCCGGCCGGCTTTTTTAAAGAGAGTGTCTTCTGAGCAGTTTGTCAGCTTTTGGACACCTTTGCAGGTGTTTTCTATGTGTTTCTATGTGTTTTTGTTTGCCTGCCATTGGTTTTAACGGTGTTCGACGGTGTTCTAAGGTGTTCGACGAACAGTTCGACGAACAGTTCCTCGAACATCCCGGTGTTCGACGAACCGAACCGAACCCGAACACTACGGGGGTGGCTCAACACTACTCAGGACTAATATCCATCCCAGATATCAGGCAGGCAGGCTGTATAGGAGACACAGTGGTTATACCAGCAAATGCGGCATTACAGTCCTGTATGCTCCTGTTGGTCAAAGTGCTAGACTTATCACCCCAGTCTCAGGGGCCAGGAAAAAAAATTTTTTTTTCATCTAAATCCTGTATTTTTTTTTTCCTCAGTCAGACTGTACAAATACGCATCTTATTAACTTTTTGGTATCCCCCCCCCAAAAAAAAATAAGTGTGTCTGTGACTGTTCAGACGCCAATATATCTGTTTAAAAGAGTCTGGTGTAGGCCATAAAATATAACTGTGGTTTTGCAGTTCCACGGGTGAAATCTCTGTATTATCCTGTTTTTGGCATTTTTTGCCGTAAAAAAAAAAACTGTAATAGTGTCTCCCCGACTGGTCAGACACCAATATATCTGTTTAAAAGAGTCTGGTGTAGGCCAGAAAAATATAACTGTGGTTTTGCAGTTCCACGGTTCAAATCTCTGTATTATTCAGCTTTTGGTATTTTTTCCTTAAAGAAAAACAGTAATAGTGTCTCCCTGATTGTTCAGACACAAATATATCTCATTGAAAGATTCTGGTATAAGCCAGAAAAATATAACTGTGGTTTTGCAGTTCCACGGTTCAAATCTCTGTATTATTCAGCTTTTGGTATTTTTTCCGTAAAGAAAAACAGTAATAGTATCTCCCTGATTGTTCAGACACAAATATATCTGTTTGAAAGATTCTGGTGTAGGCCAGAAAAATATAACTGTGGTTTTGCAGTTCCACATTTCAAATCTCTGTATTATCCAGCTTTTGGTATTTTTTCCGCAAAGAAAAACAGTAATAGTGTCTCCCTGATTGTTCAGACACAAATATATCTGTTTGAAAGTTTCTGATGTAGGCCAGAAAAATATAACTGTGCTTTTGCAGTTCCACGGGTCAAATCTCTGTATTATCCTGTTTTTGGCATTTTTTGCCGTAAAAAAAAAGTAATAGTGTCTCCCTGAGTGGTCAGACCCCAATATATCTGTTTAAAAGAGTCTGGTGTAGGCTAGAAAAATATAACTGTGGTTTTGCAGTTCCACGGTTCAAATCTCTGTATTTTCCAGCTTTAGGTATTTTTTCATTAAAGAAAAATAGTAATAGTGTCTCCATGATAGTTCAGACACAAATATATCTGTTTGAAAGATTCTCGTGTAGGCCAGAAAAATAAAACTGTGGTTTTCCTCTTCCACGGTTCTAATCTTCTTTTTATTACCCTTTTTCCATTGATAGTGCGAGTGTAAGCTATATTACTTAATTTACAATGGGTAAGGAGCATGGCAAGGGACGTGGAACTGGACGTTCTGGGGATGGTGCATGTAGAGAACGTGGCCGTGGCCAAGTTGAAAATGTGCCAAAACCAACAGCCACATCTTCTCGCTCCCACTTCTTGACCGAATTACTAGGGAACCACACTACAACACCAGTATTGTGAACTGATCAGTGTGAACAGGTTATTAATTGGATAGCAGATAATACTTCCAGTTACCTGGGCACCACCACCTCTGGTCTGTCTTCCACATGGTCAAGTTTTAGTAGCCGTGAGTCTCGACCGCATACTCCTCCTCTACCTGATGCTCCATCCTCCCACCATGCCGAGTGTCGTCAGACATCAACTGATCCCACACTTGGACACTCTGAAGAGCTGTTCACTGGTCCATTTCCATATTTGTGCCCCTCGCCTGCTCCGCTTGAAGTGGTGGAAGAGTAGATCCCATGTAGTGATGCAAAAATATTTGAACAGCCACGGCCAGAGGAAGTCGACGCTGGCAATTTGTCACAAGAGGTGGACAATGACGAGACACAATTGCCACGAAGTGAGGAGGAGGATCGTGGTGGATGAGGAGGAGGTGGTGGATGATCTAGTAACTGACCCAACGTGGCAGGAGGACACGCAGAGCGAGGCCAGCAGCACACAGGGGGAGGCAGGCAGAGTACCCCAACAGGCAGAAAGAAGCAGTGCGTTGGCCGCACACAGAAGTGGGCAACAGTTCCCCGTAACACCAACACGAGGGACGTTGCCAGTACAACCGGTAGGTCTTCCAGAGTCTGGAATTTTTTTAAAGACTCTGCTGATAACCCCAAAATGGCCATTTGTACCACCTGCCATGCCAGCATAATCAGGGGTGACAAAACTACCAGCCTGACCACCACCAGCATGATCAGGCACATGGCAGCAAAGCACCCAACTTTGTGGGGCGAACCCCAGGGTCCACGACCAGTGTCAGCGGGTGTCACCACTGCTTCTTCCACTGTTGTGCGTGTAAAAGAACCCCCTGTTGTGCGTGCAAGGCAATCCCCTGTCAATACTGCATGCAAACAGCATCAAAGTCCATGTCCACGTCCCACCGCAGCGTTCAATTGTCCATATCCCGGAGCTTTGAACGAAAGCGCAAATTCGCAGCCAACGCCCCACAGTTCACAGTCCTAAATTCGCACATTTCATGACTGCTTGCGTTGGAAATGCTGCCTTTTAGGCTGGTTGAGACGGAAACCTTCCACAACCTTATGGCGGTGGCCGTCCCTCGGTACTCGGTCCCCAGCCGACACTATTTTGCCCGGTGTGCCATCCCCGCACTACTCAAGCACGTGTTACAAAACATCTGCCGTGCCCTCAACAACGCAGTTACGGGGAGAGTCCACCTGGCAACGGACACGTGGACAAGTCGGACCTTGGGACGGAAGACATCCTCCCCACACCGAGGATTGCGGGCCCTATGTCAGCCAGAGTTGTCCCCACAGTGTACAGCTCCTGCACCTCCTCCTCCTCCTCATGTTCAGCCTCCATCTCAGATATCACCACATCAGTTACAAGCTGGAAGCACTGCAGTACTGCCTCAGCCAAGCGGCAACAGGCTGTGCTGAAACTCATAAGCTTAGGTGATAAACCTCACACTGCTTGTGAGTTGTGGACAGCTGTGAAAGAGCAGGCAGATCTGTGGCTGAGACCACTGAACCTACAACCAGGCATGGTCGTGTGTGATAATGGCCGTAACCTGGTGGCGGCTCTGAGGCGAGGCGAGATCACACACGTACCATGCCTGGCTCATGTGCTTAACCTCATGGTTCAGCATTTTTTAAATCGTACCCCGAGTTGCCAGATCTGCTCGTCAAAGTACGCTGCCTGTCAGCTCATTTTCGCAAGTCGGCTACAGCGTCCGCCGCCCTTGCTGTGTTGCAGCAGCGTTTGCAGCTTCCGGCACACCGACTGGTGTGTGATGTCCCGAAACATTGGAACTCTACCATCCACATGTTGCAAAGGATTTGTGAGCAGAAGAGAGCAGTTGTGGAGTACCACATGCAACAAGGCTGTCGATATTCAGGTCAGACTCCACACATAAGACCTCAGGAGTGGACCTGGATGTCTGACATATGTACCATCCTGACAAACTTTGAGGAGTCCATCAAAATGGTGAGTGGCGAAGACGCCATCATTAGCGTCAGCATCCGACTTGTCTGTCTTTGGCAACGTTCTCTGCAGAGAATTAAAGAGGAGGCATTGCAGTCAGAGTATGATGAGATGGATCAAGAAGCCGTAGCAGGCGATTACACACAGCCTCATCTCAACCCAACGTGCATTGGGGGACAATGAGGGAGAGGAGGAGGAGGAGGAAGAATAGGAGCTGGTATAATGCGCTGTAGACGGTAGTACCTTTACAATTGTCATACCGTCAGTTCAGCGTGGGTGACCTGAGGACAGGGGGGAGTAGGAGAAGGAGGAGGAGAGCATGGTCTGTCGTCATCTTGGTGAGGACACGGAAGTAATGCCGGTTACCAGTCTGGCACGCATGGCTGACTTTATGTTATGCTGCCTTAACCGTGACCCTCGCGTTGTAAAAATGTTGGGTGACAGTCATTACTGGTTGGTGACACTTTTAGACCCCCGCTACAAGGAGAACTTTCACTCTCTTATTCATGAGGTGGAGAGGTCTACAAAAATGGGGCAGTACCAGAAGGCCCTTGCTGCAGAACTGTTAAAAAAATTCCCATCTGAACACTCTAGCGATAGAGGTCACAGTTCATTGACCAACCAAGGCGTACAGGCGAAAGAGATGCAACTCCAATCCAGCAGAGGCAGGGGAACTCTGTCAACATTCTGGGACAGTTTTCTGAGACATGCCCAGCTTACAGGCCCTGAGGCGCGGGGTATTCTCACAAGGAGTGGAAAGTTTCAAAAGATGTTGAGGGAGTACCTTGCCGACCGTACAAGCATCCTACGTGATTCCTCTGTGCCTTTTAATTATTGGGTATCCAAGCTGGACACTTGGAATGAACTCGCTCTGTATGCCTTGTAGGTCCTGGCCTGCCGCTAGCGTGTTATCGGAGCATGTTTTTAGTGCCGCTGGGGGAATTATAACTGATAAGCGCACTCACCTGTCAACTGACAATGCTGACAAGCTGACCCTTATCAAAATGCACAAGGGCTGGATTGGGCCAGACTTCTCATCACCACCAAATGACAGCAGAGTAACATAAAGTCAAATCCACTGTGTTATTTCGGGAGGTGTAGTCCCATGCACCGCTTCACACCCACACATGGGTATACGCTTCCTCATTTCGGCTGTATTTTGCTCTTCTCCTTATCCTCAGCCTCCACCCCCACTATACCACCAGGGTGACCTTGGTCCGTGTTGCCAGCATTGCAAGTTCCTCCCTCCTAATTTTTGGCAGCTTTTGCTTGGAAGGCATAGGCAAAGACTATGGGAGACCCACTCCCCAATAATGGGAATAATGTTTTTAAGATGCTGTACTGCATGGCTCTTCAAAGGGGCATTAAAACCGTCTTGTTAAGCTACTGCGACCTCCACCACTTTTACCAGGGGCATTAAAACCGTCTTGTTAAGCTACTGCGACCTCCACCACATTTTCAAGGGGCTTTGATATTGTCTTTTTATTCCACTGCGACCTCCACATCTTTTCCAAGGGGAATTAAAATTGTCTTGTTGAGCTATTGCGACCTCCACCACTTTTCCCAGGGGCATTGATATTGTCTTTTTATTCTACTACGACCTCCATGTCTCTTCCAAGGGGTGTGAAAACCATCTTGTTAAGTAACTGCAACCTCCACGTCTCTTCCAAGGGTCATTAAAACCGTCTTGTTAAGAAACTGCAACCTCCACCACTTGTCAAAGGGGCATTAAAACTGTCTTATTAAGCTACTGCAACCTCCACGTCTCTTCCAAGGGGCATTAAAACAGTCTTGTTAGGCTACTGCGACCTCCACGTCTCTTCCAAGGGGCATTAAAAGCATCTTGTTAAGCTACTGTGACCTCCACCACTTTTCCAAGGGGCATTTAAACCGTCTTGTTAAGCTACTGCGACCTCCACCACATTTTCAAGGGGCATTGATATTGTCTTTTTATTCCACTTCAACCTCCACGTCTCTTCCAAGGGGCATTAAAATTGTCTTGTTAAGCTACTGCGACCTCCACGTCTCTTCCAAGGGGCATCAAAACCGTCTTGTTAAGCTACTGCGACCTCCACCACTTTTCCAAGGGGCATTAAAACCGTCTTCTTAAGCTACAGCGACCTCCACCACATTTTCAAGGGGCATTGATATTGTCTTTTTATTCCACTGCGATCTCCACGTCTCTTCCAAGGGGCATTAAAACCATCTTGTTAAGATACTGTGACCTCCACCCCTTTTCCAAGGGGCATTGATATTGTCTTTTTATTCTATTGTGACCTCCACGTCTCTTCAAAGGTGCATTAAAACCGTCTTGTTAAGCTACTGCGACCTCCACCACTTTTCCAACGGGCATTAAAGCCGTCTTGTTAAGCTACTGCAACCTCCACGTCTCTTCCAAGGGGCATTAAAACCGTCTTGTTAAGCTACTGAAACCTCCACGTTTCTTCCTAGGGGCATTAAAACCATCTTGTTAAGCTACTGCAACCTCCACCACTTTTCCAAGGGGCATTAAAACTGTCTTGTTAAGCTACTGTGACCTCCACCACATTTTCAAGGGGGCATGGATATTGTCTTTTTATTCAACTTCGACCTCCACGTCTCTTCCAAGGGGCATTAAAACCGTCTTGTTAAGCTACTGCGACCTCCACCACATTTTCTAAGGTCATTGATATTGTCTTTTTATTCCACTGCGACCTCCACCACTTTTCCAAGGGGCATTAAAACCGTCTTGTTAAGCTACTGCGACCTCCACCACTTTTCCAACGGGCACTAAAGCCGTCTTGGTAAGCTACTGCGACCTCCACCACTTTTCCAACGGGCATTAAAGCCGTCTTGTTAAGCTACTGCAACCTCCACGTCTCTTCCAAGGGGCATTAAAACCGTCTTGTTAAGCTACTGAAACCTCCACGTTTCTTCCTAGGGGTATTAAAACCGTCTTGTTAAGCTACTACAACCTCCACCACTTTTCCAAGGGGCATTAAAACTGTCTTGTTAAGCTACTGCGACCTCCACCACATTTTCAAGGGGCATGGATATTGTCTTTTTATTCAGCTTCGACCTCCACGTCTCTTCCAAGGGGCATTAAAACCGTCTTGTTAAGCTACTGCGACCTCCACCACATTTTCTAAGGTCATTGATACTGTCTTTTTATTCCACTGCGACCTCCACCACTTTTCCAAGGGGCATTAAAACCGTCTTGTTAAGCTACTGCGACCTCCACGTCTCTTCCAAGGGGCATAAAACCATCTTGTTAAGCTACTGCGACCTCCACGTCTCTTCCAAGGGGCATTAAAAGCGTCTTGTTAAACCATTCTGAACTCCACAGCTCTTCCAAGGGGCATTGCATTTCCTCCTAATTTTAGTCCGCTTTTGCTTTTCAATGCATAGGTGAACACTAAGGGAGACCCACTCCCCAATAATGGGTAGAAGGTTTTTAGTATGCTGTAATCCACGTCTGTTTCAAGGGCCATTGCAGTTCCTCATAATTTTTGGAAAGCCTTCCATTCACTACTCAGGCCAACAGTGCACAGGAGACCCAGTTGCTATAAATGGAAAAAACGGTTTAGTTAAGGCCTTCTGACCTCCATGTCACTTCAAAGGGGCATTGGAGTGCCTCAAAATTTTTGGTAGGCATTGTACTCACTGTTTGCCCTATAACTGTGTAGCCGAACCGCTCCTTTTGGTACAGAAACATATCCTACAAGACATGTGTGGTTGACTGGCCTGATATTGATGTGAATGGTCCCTGTTCCTCCTGCTCTTTCTCCTTTGCCACCACCTCATCCATCATTCATCACCTGAAGCTTTGCTTTAAAGAGAGTCATAGAACTGGGATAGTAGCAGGAAAACATCCAGCAATCCTCAGAGGAGGTAGTATATGCGCCAAAACGCTGACTACCTCAGGCCTAGCCGCTACTACATACATGCGCTTGCATTCCAAGGTTCAGAAAGCTAAGGAGATAGATGGCCTCATGAACATGAATAATTTACTCATTGTGTAGGAGGCCGACCACTGCTGCTGTCTACCTTTTAACCTTTGTGTTGAAGCCTGATTGATCCAGGACCCGTAAACCTCTATGTCTGGAGGACGTGTTGCATCCCAGTGTCCAACTGTGTCCCGGCTTCCACAATACTAACCCAGTGTGAAGGCTTGAGATGGACCATCCCTGACCACATTCACTTGTCCACGTGTTTGTGGTTAGGCTGTCCTTCAAATAGGGGCAGCTGGGGACCTTTTTTGGACACCCGGCCGCCCCTAGGCGGCTGGGGACCGTGTTTGGACACTCGGCCGCGGGGCGGCTGGGGACCGAGTATGGATACCAGGCCACCGACGCAGCCATGATGTGGTGGCCAGATTCCGCCTTCACATGCCTAAAAGGCCCAATTTCAAGTGCAAGCAAGCTAGCAGTATGGTATTGCAGCCTGGGGGTGGGTGGGTGGCAGGCTGCACACTTACGCTTGCATTCCAAGAAAACAAAGCAGATTCTAACTTCTATCATCATCATGCTCCTCACCTTGGCACTTTCAACTCCCCTGATGGAGAAGCCAGGGCCCATCGGAGGAGTCTGGTTCTCTGGTGGGCTCATCCAATACTGCCCTAAAGCAGGCCGGGCTAACAAAAGTGTGTGGGGGGAAGTTGACAGGAGAAATAGGGGCGGCTGGGGACTGTTTATTGACACCCGGCCACCCCAATGCAGCTGGGGACTGTTTGTGGACACACCCTGCTGTGGGGTGGCTGGGGACCAAGCGTGGACACCCGGCCGCCGGGCGGTTGGGGACTGAGTATGGATACCAGGCCGCCGACGCAGCCATGACGTGGTGGCCAGATTCCGCCTCCACATGCCAAAAAGGCACAATTTCAAGTGCAAGCAAGCTAGCAGTATGATATTGCAGCCTGGGGGTGGGTGGGTTTTAGGCTGCATACTTGCGCTTGCATTGCAAGGAATGGGGGAGGTACAATTGAACATTGCCCTGGGACAAGAACTTGCACGGGGATAGTTGCAAGTCTGCATCTTCTGATGCGGCAAGGATCACTTCTGATGGGCACACTTTTAGGCAGTGACCTGGGTGTCAGAGATGCTTCCAGGGGTCTTCCCCATGCTGTTCCCATGTCTTTTCAGCACTGTATGCATGTGTCACACAGCACATGGCCAGATAAGATTGTAAAATGTTAAAATGACATTTCCCGGTGAATGCATTTGTCACGGTTAAAGCAATACAAAAGTGCAAAAACGCATAAAAAATGCTACTTGTGAACATAGCCCAAGGTGTGGAGGAGTATTTTTGTTTTTGGTTATTTATTTTACCTTATACACAAGTCTTTACCCTGGAAAGGAAGTTCCTTAACATATTTCAGAGGAAAACCGTTTCAGTTTAGTTTTTGAATGTTTTATTGTGAACCCGTAAAAGTGGCTTAATACCTCTGACCACGTTGTTGACAGCAGTGACCTGGGGGGTCAGAAATGCTTCCTGGGGCGATGCCCATGCTGTCCCCATGTCTTTTGAGCACTGTCACTATCGTTTTGGGCACTTTTTAGGCTTTCTACAGACTGTCGGTAGTGCCACCTCAAAAATGCTCGGCTCTCCCATAGACTAACATTGGGCTCGTTGCTCAGGTCGAGCACCCGAGTATCACGGCGAGCTCGGCCCGAGCTTAGAGCACCCGAGCATTTTAGTGCTCGCTCAACACTAGTGCTCGCTCATCACTAATGTGTCCCCCTGTATGGAGAACAATATCAGCACCAAAGAATTAAAAGATGAAATATAGCCTGCTTTATATATCACGGTACTAAGAAAACCAATGTTGATTATATAATGTGTAGCCCTGTGACAACAATATCTGCACCAAAGAATTAATTTCACTAGATTAGAATTAGTATAATGGGGCCCGACAACTCTTCCACTACAGCCAACCCAGCAGATGGAGACCCAACCAGGAGTTTTCACATTTCAAAAAATTAGAGCCTGACACCACCATTTTCGTGGCCAACAGGTTTGAGATGGTGGAGTTCAATCTTATAGGTTTGTCATTTGTAGGAGGAAACAATCTTTTACGTGACCACAACTACAGGACAGAGGGCAGGCTGCAGTTCTCAGAGAGGGCGGAGCACGGTGAATTGGACAAACTGCTGGACCGTGAGTGAGATGCAGGCGAAGATGTTACGATGGATTGATAAAGTTGTTGTGTGCTCGTTCTCTGAGATTGGTCAACAATAGCAGGCATATCCGCTTCCGTTACAGCTGACGGGCTCTCACTCAGCCTGGCTGGAGCGGGTAAAGAACGGGAGGTTCTGCAGTGGGAGACCTGCGTGACAATACTTGGCACGGTAACAGAAGAGGAGGAAGAAGCAGCAGATGCGGTTGATGGGGTGGCTGATGGTTGTTGAGCGTAACGCATGTTGATTGCGCATGTGAAGGTTCATGCATGTAGTAGTCAAATTATTGCACTTTTTTCCTCTACTGAGTTTTTTATTGCAAAGTTGCTAGATAACATGAGTTGGCTCATCCTTTGTGGTGTCAAAAAAGGCCCAGGCTAGACAACCCTTGATGCCCCTGCAAGCGGAAGACCCACGACTGGTGCTGGTCACTGCCATGATTGTGGCTAAGGATGCAGTGCTCGTCGTGGTTGCATCACTTCATGTCTGCACCTTAGGACGCAATGTGACCTCCTCGTCTTCCTCCTCCTCCACCTCCTCAGATGAGCTACTCTGTTGCATGCCTCTGGGTTCACACCAAGTGGGATCTATAATCTCATTATCATCCAATATCTTATCCCATTCCTCGACCTGAGAGTCACCTTCTTCCTCTTCTTGCCCTGACAGCACAGTACAATCGAGGGTCAGAAAGCTGCTCGGTCCAAATCTTTTTTTTTCCCCCTGTATGGAGAACAATATTTGCCCCAACAAATTTTAAGCTGAGATGTAGCCTGCTTTATATACCATGGTAGTAAGAAAATCAATTTTGAGTTTATCATGTCTGTGTACCCCTGTGTGGAGAACAATATCTGCCCCAAAGAATTTTAAGCTGAGATGTAGTCTGCTTTATATACCCATTTTGAGTTTAGCATGTCTGTGTACCCCTGTGTGGAGAACAATATCTGTCTCAAATAATTTTAAGCTGAGATGTAGTCTGCTTTATATACCAATTTTGAGTATATCACGTCTGTGTACCCCTGTGTGAAAAACAATATCTGCACCAAAGAATTAAAAGATGAAATATAGCATGCTTTATATACCACGGTAGAAAGAAAACCAATTTTTATTTTATCACGTGTTCCCCTGTGAGAACAGTATCTGCACCAAACAATTAATTTCAATAGAGTAGAAGTATTATAATGGGGACTGACACCTCTTCCACTACAGCCAACCCAGCAAATGAAGACACAATCAGGAATGTTCACATTTAAAAAAATAGAGCCTGACACCACCATTTCCGTGGCCAACAGATGGGAGATGGTGGAGTTCGACCTCTTAGCTTTGTCATGTGTAGAGGAAACAATCTTTTACGTGACCACAACTGCGGGACCAAGGGCTGGCTGAAGTGCTGAGAGAGGTTGGAGTACGGTGAATGGAAAAACTGCTGGACCGTGAGTGAGGTGCAGGTGGAGATGTTATGGTGGATTGAAAAACATGTGGTGTGCTCAGTGAAACAAACAGAGCAGGCATGTTCGCTTCTGTTACCGCTGACTGGCTCTCACTCAGCCTGGCTGGAGCAGGCATACAACCGTAGGTTCTATGGTTGGAGACCTGCATGACAATAGCTGGCATGGTAACAGAGGAGGAGGAAGAAGCAGCAGATGTGGTTGATGGGGCAGCTAATGGTTGTTTAGGTCCGCATTTTAGCGCAGTGAGATTTGCAGTGTAATGCATGTTGCTTGCGCATGTGAAGGGTCATGCTTGTAATAGTCAAATTATTGCACTTTTCCCCTCTACTGAGTTTTTTCTTGCAAAGTTTGCAGATAATGTGAGTTGGTTTATACTTTGTGGTGTCAAAAAAGGCCCACGCTAGGCAGCCCTTGCTGCCCCTGTGAGCTGCAGACCCATGACCGCTTCTGGCCGCTTCTGGCCGCAGCCACAGTTGTGGCTAAGAATGCAGTGCTCCTCATGCTAGCATCACTCCGTGTCTGCACCGTAGGGTGAAATGTAACCTCCTCATCTTCCTCATTCACCTTCTCAGATAAGCTACTCGGCTGCGTGACTCTAGGTTCACACCAAGTAAGATCTTCAACCTCGTCATCATCCAATGTGTTATCCCTTCTCTCACCCTGAGAGTGACCTTTCTACTCTTGTTGCCCTGTCAGAACAGTACAGTCCGCATGAGCCTCAGGTATCTGAATCTCATCAGGATCACCTCCCCCCTTGGTGGTTAACGTCTGGTGATGAGGGTCAGGAACCTGCTCGGACCCTACTTCATCCTGCCCCGAATCTAACCGAAAAAAATTTGCACATTGGTGCAGATGCTTTCCTCCTCTTGACTCTGTAAATGTTTGTAGTACACTTCTGATGCCCATGGTATAGAATGTGTGAATAGTTCTGCAGACTCACCCATCTGTGGTTCCCTACAGTCAGTTGGATAGTTGTGACATGGGGAGAAGCAAGGGTAATTGGGGTGCCACCTCTGTGGACTGTACTGTGTGTGATGTTGAGGTGGAGGAAGAAGAGGAGAGGCCACTTGAAGCAGCGCTTGCCATCCACTGGAGCACCTGCTCTTTCTGGCCCTCATCAACAAGGCATATCACTGTGCGGCTGCCAAAGAAAGGGAGTGGAATAGCCTGTCCAGTAACAGAAGTTGTCAGTTGTCTTTGGATATGATGTGACACTGTTAGTTCACTAGTGCTTTCACTAACATTATCCCCTACCCCACTTATACCTTGAACACCAAGCCTATTCCCCCTTCCACCACGACCTCTGTTTTTTCCACTCATGTTGCTCAGATAGTGTGGCAGGAGCATGCTATTAGCAAAAAAAATTGATTTTTTACTCTGCACCAGTTCTGCACACAGCTGAATTTGAGCGGCACTAAATGACAAGGTGAGATATGGCTTGCTGTATGAGGTTAGTAACAGAAGAAAGTATTGTTTTTATTGTGGATGAGGCATGTATAACATAGGAGATATGCTCCAAACTATTTCAAACTGAGATATCCTCTGCTGTATCACGTTAGTAACAAAAGAAAGTATTTTTTTACTGTGGATGATACCTGTATAACATAGCAGATATGCTCCAAGCTATTTCAAACTGAGATGTCCCCTGCTGTATCACATTAGTAACAGAAGAAAGTATATTTTTACTGTGGATGAGGCCTGTATAACATAAGAGATATGCTCCAAACTATTTCAAACTCAGATGCACCATGCATGCTCTGCATACAGCTGAATTTCACCGCCACAACGTGGCAAGGTTACATATGACGTACTGTATCATGTTTGTCACAGAAAAAAAATATTTTTTTACTCTTGTTAGCAACAGAAAAAAAATACTTTGTTTACTCAGTCTACACACAGCTTAATTTCACTGCCACAAAAGTACTGGGTGGCTTATGGCTTACAGCGTCATGTTACTCACAGAAAAAAAAAGATTTTTTATATCTGAATACAGCTTAATTTCACCACCACAAAAGGACTAGGTGGCTTATAGCAGACTGTATCACATTTGTCAGAGAAAAAAATATTTTTTACTCTCGTTATCAACAGAAAATTTTTTTTTTTTTACTGTGCATACAGCTGAATTTCACCCCCAAAAAATGAAGAAGTGGGCTATTATAGCTTGCGGTATCACATTAGCAAATGAAAAGAATAGATTTTTGTACTCTGCACTCAGGAGCTCTGCATACAGCTGAATTTCAACCCCAAAAATGAAAAGGTGGTCAAGTAGGGTTTGCTTGCTGTATCACATTAACAAGTGAAAAAATAGATTTTTTTAAGGGATACTCGTGCATGAAACACAATAGAGGCAGTGCACAACAGAGTTCTATGACATGGGTCCTACTGCCTTTGTCTGAACCTCAGGAGTAGCACAAGAAAAAAAATCTACTGGAAGGTCGATTTCACAGACACACAGGACACTAGTTATCTAAACTATCTGACTTAGAAGTAACCGCCTACCTATCTAGCTAAAATCTCTAAGTACGCAGGAGCAGCATCTGTCTGTGAACACTTATAAGCATAAAATGGCACTGACACATGTCCCCTCTTTACATAGAGAGGACATGTGAGTTCAGAAGCCAATGGCACGAATCCGAATGTGCCATATTCGTGTAGAATTTATCATTTGAGATCAGATTTCGAACATATTCGCTCATCACTAGCTGTGATGGGAAAAGGTTTAAAAATAATCTGCAACTTCACTTATTGAGGTTCATTAACCTTAATTGCAAGCTTAGAATTTGCACAATGGTCCTAATTAAAATCTGAAAGATCTACTACTGTGATGCTGAGTCATTTCTCACAGACAAGCTGTGAGACCAGGAAGTCAAGGAGCTCAGGGTCAGATACCAGGAGAGCACCTCAAAGGCAAAAGAGTAAAGCAAAAGAATCATCAAAAGGCAAAGTCCAAGGTCAGTCAGCATATGTAAGAGTATGTCAAAGACAAAGGGCAATACAAAAAAATGGTCAAAAGACAAAGTCCGATCTCAGGCAACAAAGATCTGAATAGCTGAACACAGAGCCCAAGATACGCATACACTACCGAGCAAAGCCACAACTGGCAATGATCTGACCATTGTCAGTCAGCTAAGCAGCCAGGTAATCACCCAGAACCGGTGACACGTGGAGGAAATCTAGCAAGCCCGACCAGATTGGGCCGCTGGGTTGTCACTCACAATACTGACAGTTCAGCACACCCCTGCCTCTAATTGGGCGGCTGGGCTGTCACTCACAATACTTACAGCCCAGCATGCCCCTGGTTTTATAGGGTGGCTGAGCTGTCACTGCTTCCCTATCCGTAGGACACTGTCAGTAGTGGAATCATGACAAATACGTCTTTAAACCATCAACTTATTCAAATCTTAAAACAGTGTAAGGTGGCTGCCGGACACATATCCCCTATCAAATTCCTGAGGCTTGCGAGATCTAATCTCCAAAGAAGTAAGCCATATGTGGAATCTCTGAGTCATTGTGGAATCCAAAAGTGGGTGGCCTAGCCCAATTGTCCTGGTTGCAAAACCCGATGGTGAATGGAGGTTCTGTAACTACTATAGGAAGCTGAATGAAGTCTCCAAGTACGACGCATATCCAATACCACATGTCGATGAGCTGATTGAGAGACTTGGACCGGCAAGGTACATAACCACCTTGGATTTAACAAAGGAATATTAAAAGATCTTGATGTCACAAGAAGCCAAGGAGAAGATGGCTTTCTCTACACCCAACGGAGGCTTGCAATATGTCTGGATGCCCTTCGGACTACAGGGAGCTCTTGCCACCTTCCAGAGGGCCATGGACCAGATCCTTGCACCCTATAAGGAATAAACCATGGCATACCTGGACGATATCGTAATCTTCAGCCTGGATTGGGGAAGTCATCTGGGAAAGGTCCAGGCGGTGTTTGATGCTCTCAGGAAGGCGGAATTATCTATAAATCCAAAAAAATGTGCCAGGAGGAAAGAAGTGGCCAAATACCTAGGGCATGTAGTATGTAGAGGCGAGATCAAACCCCAGATCAGCCAAGTGGAAGTAATCCAAAACTGTCTGAGACCAGTCTCAAAGAAGCAAGTTAGAGCCTTTCTGTGAATTGTGCGGTACTACAGGAGGTTCCTCCCAAACTTTGCCATGATGGCCCCACCCCTGACTGACCTCATTAAGGGGACAAAATCAGCTATGGCCAAATGGACTGCAGAGGAAGAGATGGCCTTTCAAGTACTGAAAGTAGCTTTGTGTAAGCAGCCGGTTCTGGTTGCTCCTGACTTTAAGAAGGAATTTGTACTCCAGACAGAAGTCTCAGAAGTCTGATTAAGTGCGGTCCTTTCTCAGGAGATACATGGGGAATAGGAATCTGTCAGCATGTGAGAAGAATTATTCCATTGTAGAAAAGAAATGCTTGCCTATAAATTGGGCAGTGGATACTTTACATTACTATCTGTTAGGTGAAAATTTAAATTAGTATCAGACCATGCCCCACTCAGGTGGATGAGTGAGAAAAAGGGGAAAATGCTTGAGTTACCAGCTAGCTTCTAGCCCTGCAGGATTTTAGTTTCCATGTAGAACATGGAGCTGGGAAGCTACATGGTAATGCCTATGCCCTCTCGAGAATCCTGTGTCTAGAGGTAGAAGGTGCCAAGCCCCACGGTTTTAGGCAGAGGGGAGGTACGTAAGGTGGCTGCCGGACATATAGTTGATGGGAGATATATATTAAAGAGATGGTTGTCCTCTGTATGTAAACCTGGGGTAATGCTCTAATGCACATAGTACTAAGAGGCTTGTTTTGTGCATCTGGGCCAGGTTTTACGGGCAGCCTGAGAGATGGGCAGGTCTGGCTGCCCATATACCCACCCGTGGCTGTGGTTCACAAGGTAAAATGGAGTCTGTTTGTTTGACACATGGTCTGTGTGTGTGGAGGTAAAAAGGCCTCCTGTGTGTTATCTCCAGACTGAGCCGGTATACTAGATGCTAACCAGTCTGTGTGTCCTGGCCTGTCTCTAAAGTGACCTTGTTAAGAACTCTTTATTTTGTTTTGCCTGCGCTGAAAGGCAGCCTATTTTTCCTTGCTTGTGGCATGGTTTATGAAGCTCCAATAATCCAGCATGGACATTTAAATGGAAATGGTTGCTGTGTTACCTCACTCACCACACACCCAAATGAGTAGCATTCCCACAACAGTTAAAAAAAATGAAGGAATAAACAAAAGATCAACAGCAATAACGATGCACAATCATGTTACAGCTGTTTTTTGAATATGTTTAGTCTATAATTGTAATCATTATTCTCTAGCACATAAGAAAATATGTATTTCACTTCCTAGGATTTTATGAAATAGTTTAAGGATGTTTGAATCCTACATATGAATTATTCATGAAACATGCCATTTAGTCTAATATGTACTGTGTTTTATTGGTATTACTGACAGTACGACTACAAACATTAATAAAGAATATTCTTCAATTAACATTAACTGCTACAACAAGCACCGTAAATAAATCATTAGTAAATCTAATTGAATAGTCGCAAAAGATTGTGTTAATTTATTTCTACAGTTTACATTTATTAATGTAATACTAAACAAAATCAATGCAATATGTAGTACTTCATCAGGCCAAACTAACACATAATAAGTTGTGTGAAAAACATAGTGCTTCATGAACTTTTTAGAATTTTCTAAATTTTTTGTACATTTCTTAATTTTTATAGAAATTTGACAATGTCAGCATCCTTGCTTTAGGTTTTTGCACTCAGGGCAAAATGAGAGGGCATGGTCTCCCTTTCTTTGAGCTGGGCATTACATTTATATAGATTCCCATTCCTGGGTGTCCATAATCAGGTCCTTCTCAGCCTTTATTTACATTAAGGTCAATTTTTACACAGGGTAAGGTTTAATACTAGAGGTTAGTACTTACATAGTTACATAGTTTTTTTTAAGGTTGAAGGAAGACTAAGTCCATCTAGTTCAATCCATAGCCTAACATGTTGATCCAGAGGAAGGCAAAAAACCCCATGTGGCAAACACTAAGCTCCACATTAGGGAAAAAAATTCCTTCCCGACTCCATACGACAATCAGACTAGTTCCCTGGATCAACGCCCTATCAAGGAATCTAGTATATATAACCTGTAATATTATGCTTTTCAAGAAAGATTGGGTTCACCTTGGTGCTGGTTATGGCTTTTATGCTTTTTTTTTATCAAAAACAGTGTTTACTAAGTACCCTATGTTATTTATAAGCACTATTGTCCCGTTCATTTATTTTGGTTTTGCTTTAGGTTTTTGCACTCAGTGCACGCAAGGCTGTGGCCTCCCTTTCTTTGAGCGGGGCATTAGGTTTATATAGCTTCCCATGGCTGGGTGCCCATAGTCAGGTCCTGATCTTGCTCGGTCCTTATTCACATTGAGGTCATTTTTGACACATGGTAACATTTTAACCCCTTTACGACATTGGAAATACAGGTACGTCCACGGCCGTCTTTCTGCATTTGATACGGACTCCGGTGCTAAGCTCACATCTTTCCCTACACAAAACAGATGATCTGATCAGCTGTCTTGTGCCTCTAAGAGCAGCATAAGACACGCTCTTCGGCGTCCTTGTCATATGATCATGGGGTGCTGACGGGTTGTCATGACAGTCGAGAGTCTGTAGAAGACCCTTGTGCCTGTCATTCTAAATCTCGTAGGAAATCTCATAGAAGATCAGAGGAGATCATGATTTATGCTACACATAGCAGGGCTGAAGCCTTGATATGTTTAGCACAGGCGATCAGACGATCACAATTTCAAGTCTATTAAGGGGACTATTGAAGCAAGTAAAAAGTAAAAAAAAATAAAACATAAAATCTCAAATCACCTCCTTTTGCTCCATACAGAATAAAACAATTAAAAAAACATACTTGGTATCACTGCATTCAGAAATGTCCAATCTATCAAAATATGAAGTAAATTAATCTGATTGGTAAACTGCGTAATGAGAAAAAAAATCAAAACACCTGAATTACATTTTTTTGGTCATTGCAACATGATACCATGGTATCAATAAACACGTCAGCTCGGCGCCCAAAAAAATAGTCCTCACCCACAGATCGCGAAAAATGGAAATACTACAGGTCTCAGAAAATAGAAACTTTTTTTTTTTCTTACAAACTATGGATTTTTTTTCACCACTTAAATAAAATAAGAACCTACACTTGTTTGGTATCTGCGTACTCATACTGACCTGGAGAATCATATTGGCAGGTCAGTTTTAGCATTTATTGAACTTGGTAAAAAAAAAAAAACTTTTTTTTGCAATTTCACCTCACTTGGAATTTTTATTACATTTTCTAGTACACTACATGGTAAAATCAATGGTGTCATTCAAAATTACAACTCGTCCCACAATAAAAGCCCTCATATGGCTATATTGATGGAAAAATAAAAAAGTTATGGCTCTGGGAAGAAAGGGAGTAAAAAACAAAAATGCAAATACAGAAAATTGCAGGGTGGTGATATTAGAGGTTAAGACCGTCTCTATTCGGTAAACTTTGTCAATGATGGGATGGCTTTTACTCTTTTTTTGATCAAAAACAGTGTTTACTAAGTACCCTATGTTATTAATATGCACTATTGCTTTTTATTTACAACAGGGTATATGTTCATTTTGTTTCTATCTTAGCTAAAGTCAGCTCTTTATCAAATTAATGAAATAGATAAAGAGAATTTAATAAATCAAATAACTGGTAATGATTAGTGATGAGTGAGCACTAAAATGCTCGGGTGCTCGAAGCTCGGGTCGAGCACACTGGAATACTCGGGTGCTCGACCCGAGCAACGAGCCCAATGTAAGTCTATGGGAAACTTGAGCATTTTTCTGGTGGTACCCCCCCCCGACGGTCTGCAGAAAGTCAAAAATTGCCCACATCGATGGGAACAGTGCTCAATTAAATGTCAGGCAGGCAGAATATATAGGCAGACAGGCAGGCAGGGTATATAGGAGGGTGCATGAAAAACATAGCAGGGCACTTGGAACACACTGGTGCCCTTCGATTTTCATGCACCCGTCTCTTTAAAAAAGTCAGCAGGCAATTCATCAGCGGCATACACCGGTACCCGACAATTTAGAACAGAAAGAATAGAGCATCACTCATAGATTAGATAGATAAAAACATGTCAGTCACATATATAATAAGTACAGTGACAGTGTTGGTTACTGTACTTGTTATTTAGTGTTAAAATAAAGGATTTATTAAAAAAAATAATAGTATTTTTGTCTCTTTAAAAAAGCCGGTCGGCAATTCATTAGCAGCATACACCGGTACCAGACAATTTAGAACAGAAAGAATAGAGCATCACACATAGATTAGATGGGAAGGGGGTAATACCCACGGAGCTTCCCAGGCTACTAATATCAGCCCCCAGCTGAATACCTAGCCTTTACCAGCTAGTAAAATTAGGGACCCCCCAAAAAAATGATGATTTTAATAGCTAGCAAAGGCTAGGCAGACAGCTGGAGGCTGATATTAATAGCCCAGGATGGGTGCCATGAATATTGGCCCCCTCCCAGGCTAGAAACACCAGCCGTCAGCCGCCCCAGAAATGGCGCATCCATAGGATGCACCAATTCTGGCACTTAGCCTCGCTCTTCCCACTGCCCTGTAGGGGTTGCAGTGGGGTAATAGGCCTGGGGTTTATGTCAGCTAATAATGCCAGCTGACATCAAGCCCAGGTTAGTAATGGAGAGGCATCTATAAGCTACCCCCATTACTAAACCCATAGTCAAAGTAAAAAAAAACACAAAAACCCAGAATAAAGTTTTTTAATTGAAATAAACACACAATTCTTTTATGTTCTAAATTAAACCATACTTACCATCACGCCCATTCCAGCTGAAGCCAACGATCTCCTGCAATAAAAATAAAATAATAAACCAACCTCATCTTACCTTTCCATGGTTCCCAGGATGGCTCCAGCTCTGCTACATTCACATGACATGCTGGATCGCAGCCGAAAGCTGCCATCCAGCTTGCCATGCCGCAGACACTGAATTTCATGAAATAATTTTAAAAAATTGACGTGGGGCTTCGCCCTATTTTTGTGTCCAGCCAGGTACAGCAGGCAGGAATGGGCTGCCCCCAACCACCAGCTGCCTTTTTGTACCTGGCCGGACACAACAATATAGGGAAGCCCTTATTTTTATTATTTTATAAATTTCATGAAATAATTTAAAAAAAAAATCCGTGGGGCTTCGCCATATTTTTGTGTCCAGCCAGGTACAACTAGGCAGCTGGGGTCTGGAATCCGCAGCGCAGGGAGGCCCAAGCTTTCTGGGCCCCCTCCCGCTGCAAATTGCAGTCCGCAGCCACCTCAGAAAATGGCGCGTTCATAGAAGCACCATCTTGTGGCGCTGTACCCAACCCATCCAGGGCCCTGGTGAGGTGGCTCACTGGGTAATAAAGGGGTTAGGGCCAGCTTGGTATTATCAGCTGGCCCAAAGCCCGAAATTCATGGGGTCATGCCAATATTAGACATGACCACCATGAGTTTCTAGTAAAGTATTTAAAAAAACACAACACCCAGAATAAAGTCCTTTAATTGAAATAAACACACAATTTGTTAATGATCTAAATTAAACCATACTTACCATCACGCCCATTCCAGCAGAAGCCAATGTCTTCTGCAATAAAAGTAAAATAATAAACCAACCTCATCCTTACCTTTCCATGAACTCGGCTCATCTGGCTGCCGTCACAGCGAGATACTGAGGAGCGCAAGCATGCCTGCGCTTCTCAGTGTCTGCAGCATGGCAAGCTGGATGGCAGCTTTCGGCTGCGATCCAGCCTGTCATGTGAATGTAGCAGAGCTGGAGCCGTCCTGGGAACCATGGAAAGGTAAGGATGAGGTTGGTTTATTATTTTACTTTTATTGCAGAAGACATTGGCTTCAGCTGGAATGGGCGTGATGGTAAGTATGGTTTAATTTAGAACATAAAAGAATTGTGTTTTTATTTCAATTAAAGGACTTTATTCTGGGTGTTTGTGGGTTTTTAATTTTGACTATGGGGTTAGTAATGGGGGTGTCTTATGGACGCCTCTCCATTACTAACCTGGGCTTGATGTCAGCTGGCATTATTAGCTGACATCAACCCCAGCCCTATTACCCCACTGCCACCGCTACAGGGTAGTGGGAAGTGCGAGGCTAAGTGCCAGAATTGGCGCATCCTATGAATGCGCCTTTTCTGGGGCGGCTGACGGCTGGTGTTTCTAGCCTGGGAGGGGGCCAATATTCATGGCACCCTTCCTGGGCTATTAATATCAGCCCCCAGCTGCCTGCCTAGCCTTTGCTAGCTATTAAAATAGGGGGGACCCCACGTCTTTTTTATTTTAATAGCTGGTAAAGGCTAGGTATTCAGCTGGGGGCTGATATTAGTAGCCTGGGAAGCTCCGTGGGTATTACCCCCTTCTCAGGCTTCAAATATCTGCCCCAGCCGTCTGCTTAACCTCCACTACAGACTAAAATTACGGGGAACCCTACGCCAATTTTTTTTTTAATAAATCCTTTATTTTAACACTAAATGACAAGTACAGTAACCAACACTGTCCCTCTACTTATTATATATGTGACTGACATGTTTCTATCTATATAATCTATGTGTGATGCTCTATTCTTTCTGTTCTGAATTGTCGGGTACCGATCTATGCCGCTGAGGAATTGCCGGCCGGCTTTTTTAAAGAGACGGGTGCATGAAAACACTATTATTTTTTTTTTAATAAGTCCTTTATTTTAACACTAAATAACAAGTACAGTAACCAACACTGCCACTGTACTTATTATATATGTGACTGACATGTTTCTATCTATCTAATCTATGTGTGATGCTCTATTCTTTCTGTTCTAAATTGTTGGGTACCGGTGTATGCCGCTGATGAATTGCCGGCTTTTCATGTTTCACTGTGAGCACTGTTCCCATCGATTTGGGCAATCACTGTAATGCCACATCCACCATGGCTGTGTCATTACAGTGAGTGGCAGACAATCCCTGCATGATTGGTGCTCTAAATAGCACCAAACATGCAGGACGGGGACCCGAGCTCCCGCCCGAGCATCTCGAAAGTACTCGGCGAGCTCCGAGCATCTCGAGTACTGAGATGCTTGGGCGAGTACCGAACAGTGGCGAGCATGCTCGCTCATCACTAGAAATGATACATTTACATTGAAGTGGTACTCCCAAAATCACAATGTGGTCTCATTTGATTGTACACATATATATATTAGAGATGAATGAGGGCTAAAATGCTCAGATGCTCATTATTCGAATCGTGCAATTTCTAATGCTCGGGGGCTCTTTTAGAGTAACGAGTATAATGGGAGTCAATGGGAAATCCGAGCATTTCTCTGGCAGACCCTACAAGGAAGTCTGTGGGACAGTGTTGAAATGGATGGAAAATGTGCTGAATGGAAGTAGAACAGCATGAGGGAGGCCCCTGGAAGTATCTCAGACTCCCAGATCACTGCTGAGAACAATGGTGTCACACTTTTACTCCACTTTAATGAGTTGTATACAAGAATATATTTAAAATGGATTTTAAAAAAATATATAATTTAAGTAAACCAAAATTTTAATTTTTATTAAAAAATTGGAAATTTCAGTGTAATTAATGAAGGAAGCAAGAAGTGCCAAAAATTAGGGACTCAGATACATCCTGTATTAGACATAAAGGAGGGCCTCATACACATTCTGTTCAAATTGTCATGTAGTGGTACTCCTAAACTGATAAAGGCTATGCACTAAGTGCAAATCTTGCCCAAAATTAGAATCGGGGTTATCCATACACTTTTGAAGGACCCAACTGTAGTTCCTCAATCAAATATTGTGAATAAAGTGTAGTTGTGGTACTCCTAGACTCATAGAAGATCTGCACACAGTGAAAAGCCTGCCAATAATTACAAGCAGGGTCATCCATACACCCTTGAAGGCATCAACTGGAGTGCCTCATAAAAATTAAGAAAGTTTAGTTGTGTTACTTCTACACTCATAAAACCAGGAAAACATTATAAAGTGAGTCATCCATAGACCCTAGAAGGTAACAACTGATGGGCCTCATTCAAATATTGAAGGTTAAAAACACTTTATGTGCTGCTATCATCTGGTGGCGTGGAAAAGTTGGGTCTAATCCAGGCTTTGTTCATTGTTATCAGAGTCAGCCTGTCAGCATTTTCTGTTGACAGGCTAAAGCACCTGTCTGTTATGTCCACCCCCCCATTGGCATTAAAAACCCAATCAGACAAGATGCTGTTGGCAGGGCAGCACAACACCTCCAAGGCATAGAGGGACAGCTCATGCCAGGTGTCCAGCTTTGAGACAAAATAGCTGAAGGTCACAGAGGAATAAGGGAGTACGCTGGTTTTGTCAGCAAGATATTGCTTGACCATTTTTAAGACTTTTCTCTCATTGTTAAAAAAACCCGGTCATCAGGGTATGGACACTGGGAAGGTGTCATGAAATTGGCACATGCCTTTAACAGTGTACCCCTGCCTCTGATGTGTGTCTCCCTCACCTCTCCTTCTTGGCTGGGCAAGGTAGCTTGCCCCCTATCCAAAGGCTTTATCTGGTGTGAATTTTTTCAACATATTTTCCACAATGGCCTTCTGGTATAGCACCATTTTAGAAGACCTTTCCTCCTCAGGAAGAAGAGATGCAAAGTTCTCCTTGTAGTGTGAGTCTAGCTGGGTGAACAACGAGCACTCTTTTTTTGTGCAAGATGAATGTAAAGCAAAGGTTACGAAAAGACAGCAGTACATAAAGTCTGCCATATGTGCCAAGGTCCCTACAGCCAACACTACCCTGTCTCCACCATGATGACTAATCTTCATCTCCTCCTCTATCTCTTCATCCTCATTTCCCTTCTCAGCCCATGGACGTAGGAGAGAAGGGACCAAGCTTGTGTGGGTACTAGAATCTTTTGCTACAGCTCCTGATCGTCCACTTACTCAGTCTCCACCTCCTCATTGTTACCACTTTGAGCACATGAGATGTGGCTGGGCTACGTTGTATCTCCCTGTCTCATGTCTTCCTCTGTCTCCATCTGGTCTACATGCAAAGTTTCATGTTTCATTGTCATCAGCAACTGTTATAGTAAGCACAGAAGTGGGATCATTATGCTGATGATGGTGTCATTGCCGCTCCCCATCTTTGTGAAGTGCTCAAAGTCTTGGAGAACCGCACAAATGTCAGACATCCATGCCCACTCTTCAGTTAATATGTGTGGATGCTGACCAGAATACCGACGGGCATGTTGGAGCTAGCATTTCACAACTGGCCTTGCTGCTCACAAAGCCTTGCCAGCATGTGCAGTGTGGAGTTGCAGTGCATGGTCACATCGCATACCAGTCGGTGAGCTGGCACTTTCATGCACTGCTGCAGCACTACGAGAGCAGCGGCAGCTGTAGCTGACTTGCGGAAATGGGCGCTGACGTGGTGTACCTTGACCAGAAGCTCCGGTAAATCTGGGTAGGTTTTCAGAAATTGCTGAACTACCAAGTTGAGCACGTGGGTCAAGCATAGTATGTGTGTGTGCTTGCCAAGCTTCACAGCCGCCAACGGGTTATGGCCATTACCACACACGTCCATTCCTTGTTGGCGGTTCAGCAGCGAGAACCACAGATCAGTCTGATCTGTTATTCCTTTCAATAATTCTGCCACAGTGTGCGGTTTGTCTCCTAGACAAGTTAGCTTCAGTAGAGCCTGTTGCCGCTTCGCTGAGTCAGTGCTGCAGAGCTTCCAGCTTTTGGCTAATGTGCTCTTAGATCTGAGATAGCTCATCTGAGATGGAGGACGAGGATGAGCGGGTGCAGGAACTGGTGTAAGAGGTGGAAGAAACCATGGTAGAAGTAGGACCAGCAATCCTCAGCATCGGTAGAACATGTGCCCTGCCAGGGTTGGACTCGGCCCTGGCTTCCACAATGTTCACCCAGTGTTCTGTCAGAGAAACATAGTGTTCATAGCCATAAGCGCTTGTACGTGTTTGTCATTAAGTTGACAATCCCAGTAACCGCATTGGTAAGGGCAAGGGTGACATTCCAGGGCACGTGCTGGTACAAGGTAGGCACGCCACACCAGAAGAAATAGTGGTGGCTAGGGACTGAGTAACGAGGGACCAAATTTGTAGACTTGTAGCAGGACAATTTTTGTTTTTTATTTGAAACCAGCGAAAATTCATACAAACCAAGTTCCATAGTGAGGAAGTATGCCAGCTCACCGGGGAATGGAGCACGAATAAGCATCCTGACCAGTCATGATTAGAGATGAGCGTTGTTCTACTCGAACTGTTCGCCAATCTCAAATTCGAGCTGTTTTGGGCGGTGTTCGAGCCGGTCGGCGAACACGAACAATTTGAGAAAAATTCGGCTGTTCGAGGTTATGTTCGATAACTGTTCGTGCACCAAAATCATAACTGGATTTTTTCTCAGTAATGATGAAAATTAATGTTAATACGCAGTTTAAGTGTACAGCGGGGCGGGGGGATGGGCAGGGGATGGATCTCTGCAGGAACAATGAAGATCTCCATTTTTTTATCTCTTTCCCGCATTTGCAGTGGGGAGGTGCAATCTGTCAGCCTATCAGCAGCGCACACACGGAGCGAAGTGCTTTTTTTCACACAAGCAAGGGCATGTGTGATTGGCAGTGTATGTCACATGTCCTTGCCCTATAAGACCAAGCCATTTTCCCCGTCGCCACCATTTTCTCACTGCTGCAGCTGCGTGTTAGACGGCACCGCTGTTGCTGTGTGCGCTATACCTTGTTAATTTCAAGCCAATTTTCGCACAAATATACAGATAGCTTGGGAGTAGGGAATAGTTGTGATTGCAGTCCTTTTAAGGACTAGGTTACAGCATTTCCTACGACTTTTATCAGGCAGGTCTGTGCTCTTAAATAGATAGATTGTGGGAGTAAAGACTAATTGTAATTGGAGTCCTTTTCAGGACTAGGTTACATCAGTTCCTATCAGTTTTTGCCAGGCAGGTCTGTGCCAGTGCTGTGCAAGTTTTTTTCACAGCATTTGGCTGAATCTAGCAAAGCTAATCCTTTTTGGCCTATTGCAGAGTGTGTTAGTCAGTGGAGTAGCCTATCTGTGTTGCAAGATATACCACCTGTGTATAGAATACCAATTTTTTTACTGCACCTAGTGAAGTAAAATCTTTTGGGCATAGCATCATTCTATTAGTCCATCTATACTGACCTCCATCAGGTTGCAAACTGAATATAATTTTTTTCTGCATCTAGCTCTGAAAAAATATTTGGGCTTCTAGCGGTGTGTGGGACTTGGTCTATTAGTCCATCTATACTGACCTACATCAGGTTGCAAATTAAAAATAATTTTTTTCTGCATCTAGCTCTGAAAAAATATTTGGGCTTCTAGCAGTGTGTGGGACTTGGTCTATTAGTCCATCTATACTGACCTCCATCAGGTTGCAAATTAAAAATAATTTTTTTCTTCATTTATCTCTGAAAAAATATTTGGGCTTCTAGCAGCGTGTGGGACTTGTTCTATTAGTCCATCTATACTGACCTCCATCGGGTTGCAAATTAAAAATAATTTTTTTCTGCATCTAGCTCTGAAAAAATATTTGGGCTTCTAGCAGTGTGTGGGACTTGGTCTATTAGTCCATCTATACTGACCTCCATCAGGTTGCAAATTAAAAATAATTTTTTTCTGCATCTAGCTCTGAAAAAATATTTGGGCTTCTAGCAGTGTGTGGGACTTGGTCTATTAGTCCATCTATACTGACCTCCATCAGGTTGCAAATTAAAAATAATTTTTTTCTTCATTTATCTCTGAAAAAATATTTGGGCTTCTAGCAGCATGTGGGACTTGTTCTATTAGTCCATCTAAACTGACCTCCATCAGGTTGCAAATTAAAAATAATTTTTTTCTGCATCTAGCTCTGAAAAAATATTTGGGCTTCTAGCAGTGTGTGGGACTTGGTCTATTAGTCCATCTATACTGACCTCCATCAGGTTGCAAATTGAATAAAAAAAATTTCTGCATCTAGCTCTGAAAAAATATTTGGGCTTCTAGCGGTGTGTGGGACTTGTTCTATTAGTCCATCTATACTGACCTCCATCAGGTTGCAAATTAAAAATAATTTTTTTCTTCATTTATCTCTGAAAAAATATTTGGGCTTCTAGCAGCGTGTGGGACTTGTTCTATTAGTCCATCTATACTGACCTCCATCAGGTTGCAAATTAAAAATAATTTTTTTCTGCATCTAGCTCTGAAAAAATATTTGGGCTTCTAGCAGTGTGTGGGACTTGGTCTATTAGTCCATCTATACTGACCTCCATCAGGTTGCAAATTGAATAAAAAAATTTTCTGCATCTAGCTCTGAAAAAATATTTGGGCTTCTAGCGGTGTGTGGGACTGGGTCTATTAGTCCATCTATACTGACCTCCATCAGGTTGCAAATTAAAAATATTTTTTTTCTGCATCTAGCTCTGAAAAAATATTTGGGCTTCTAGCAGTGTGTGGGACTTGGTCTATTAGTCCATCTATACTGACCTCCATCAGGTTGCAAATTAAAAATAATTTTTTCTTCATTTAGCTCTGAAAAAATATTTGGGCTTCTAGCAGTGTGTGGGACTTGTTCTATTAGTCCTTCTATACTGACGTCCAGCAGGTTGCAAATTGAATATAATTTTTTTCTGCATCTAGCTCTGAAAAAATATTTGGGCTTCTAGCGGTGTGTGGGACTTGGTCTATTAGTCCATCTATACTGACCTCCATCAGGTTGCAAATTAAAAATAATTTTTTTCTGCATCTAGCTCTGAAAAAATATTTGGGCTTCTAGCAGTGTGTGGGACTTGGTCTATTAGTCCATCTATACTGACCTCCATCAGGTTGCAAATTGAATAAAAAAATTTTCTGCATCTAGCTCTGAAAAAATATTTGGGCTTCTAGCGGTGTGTGGGACTTGGTCTATTAGTCCATCTATACTGACCTCCATCAGGTTGCAAATTAAAAATAATTTTTTTCTGCATCTAGCTCTGAAAAAATATTTGGGCTTCTAGCAGTGTGTGGGACTTGGTCTATTAGTCCATCTATACTGACCTCCATCAGGTTGCAAATTAAAAATAATTTTTTTCTGCATCTAGCTCTGAAAAAATATTTGGGCTTCTAGCAGTGTGTGGGACTTGGTCTATTAGTCCATCTATACTGACCTCCATCAGGTTGCAAATTAAAAATAATTTTTTTCTGCATCTTGCTCTGAAAAAATATTTGCGCTTCTAGCAGTGTGTGGGACTTGGTCTATTAGTCCATCTATACTGACCTCCATCAGGTTGCAAATTGAATAAAAAAATTTTCTGCATCTAGCTCTGAAAAAATATTTGGGCTTCTAGCAGTGTGTGGGACTTGGTCTATTAGTCCATCTATACTGACCTCCATCAGGTTGCAAATTAAAAATAATTTTTTTCTGCATCTAGCTCTGAAAAAATATTTGGGCTTCTAGCAGTGTGTGGGACTTGGTCTATTAGTCCATCTATACTGACCTCCATCAGGTTGCAAATTAAAAATAATTTTTTTCTGCATCTAGCTCTGAAAAAATATTTGCGCTTCTAGCAGTGTGTGGGACTTGGTCTATTAGTCCATCTATACTGACCTCCATCAGGTTGCAAATTAAAAATAATTTTTTTCTGCATCTAACCCAGCCAATAGTTTTGGCCTAATACCACAGTTTGGCCACTCAGCTCTGCTCGGTTACCATCCATTGTTTTTTTGTGCAAACAACTCCAGAGTTGTGAATTAGTTAACCACCAAAATGAGTGGAAAAAGGCCTGCTGCTGGTGGAAAGGGGAATAGGCGTGTTGGGAAGGGGAAAAAAGGTTGTGTCCGTGGGGTAGGTGCAGAAGAAAGACCATCTTCCAGCCAAACTAAAATGTCTACTTCTTTTAGCGGACAATGTGATAAGATCCCTTTCTTACGGCCACGCCAATCGCTACAAATTCCAGATGAGGCACAAAAACAGCAGGTGCTTCAACGGATATCAAGTGCTCCTTTAAGTGGGCTCTCCTCCACATCAACTTCAACATCACAAATACTCCAGTCCTCAAAGGTGTCACCCAAATCGCACTTGCTTCCTCACAGCTCCCAAATCTCCAGCTGCCCGTCTGAGAATGAGGTAGAACAGATGGTTGAGTCTGCAGAGCTGTTTACTCATACTATAGCCTGGGAATCAGAGGTCGACTCCAGCGCTTCTGTGAATCCAGACGAGGAAATGATCTGCACTGATGCCCAGAATCTTTATGAGTCGGATCCAGGACCAGACGCAGAAGGTTCTGACCATAATGTAGACCCTCATTCCCAAACTGTAACTCCTGTTGGTGGAGACAATGAGGAAGACGATGATAAGACTCAAATACCTGATTGGAGCGACAACTTTAGTTTTTTGTCAGGGCAGGAACAGGTTGGCTCTGAGGACGACGGGTGTGATAACGCACAGGGTGATGATGATGAGGTCGGAGATCCCACTTACTGTCAACCCACAGTCAGCCAAGAGATGAGGTCAGCAGAGGAGGTGGAGGAAGATGCTAGTGACGACGAGGTCAGGTTGCGCCTTCCTGGATAGAGACGTAGTACTGGAAGCACGTCAACAACTGCATCCTCAAACACAACTCTGCCTCTCACCACAAGTCGTGGTGGCTCTTCAGGTCGCATGGGTGCTAAGCCTTGCATAGCCTGGGCATTTTTTCAGATCGATAAAGATGACCCAACTCGTGTTATCTGTAACATTTGTCAGCAAAAGCTAAGTAGAGGCCAAAAAATACATAGTTTGAGTACTTCATGCATGAACCGGCACATGGACATGAAGCATAAGTTGCAGTGTGAAGCTCAGTGTGCTACAATGCGGTCTAGCCGGCCGGGCCAACCACCGTCTGCCATATCTTGTGCATCCGCGGCCTCTTCATCCTCTGTGACTGGGGGGACAGCAGTCACACCTGTTTTGGGGCGCAGACCTGCCACCTCTTTACCCGCAACAGCCAGCGTGATTGGCAGGTCATCATTTTCTTTGGAGGTGGTAACACCAGCTGGTCTTGAGCGCTGTCCGACATCGATAGCACCACCTTTGGATCAAGGCAACCTAACATGTCCGCCTGCATCTTCCTCACAGACCGGCAGTTTGCCGGGGACACCCTTATCAACCCCGTCTAAGCACAATAGCCAGCCCTCGGTCCCTCAGATGTGGACAAGTAAAAGACCATTTCCTCCTAGCCATGAGAAAGCTAAGAGGTTGAATTTCACCATCTGCAAGCTCTTGGCTACAGAAATGCTGCCTTTCCGCCTGGTGGACACAGAGGATTTTCGAGACCTTATGTCCGTCGCAGTGCCCCAGTACCAGATGCCCAGTCGGCACTACTTCTCAAAGAAAGGTGTGCCTGCGCTCCACCAGCATGTCGCACACAACATCACCGCTTCTTTGAGAAACTCTGTGTGTGACAGGGTGCATTTCACCACAGACACTTGGACGAGTAGGCATGGACAGGGGCGTTACATGTCGCTGACTGGGCACTGGGTAACTATGGTGACAGCAGGACAAGGGGCTGCTGTCCAAGTCTTGCCGTCCCCACGAGTTGTGCGTCAATCCTCTTTATGTCATTTTTCCTCCACTGCTTCTGCCTCCTCAACCTCCTCTCGGTCTTCCACCTGCACCCAAAGCCTGTCTGGTCATGCCACAAGCTTTCTAACTGCGCAGAAGGGATCCTGCACACCTCCTTACTATGCTGGCAGTAGGGCTCAACGTCATCAGGCGGTTTTTACATTGAAATGTCTGGGAAATGTGAGTCACACAGCTGAGGAGTTGTGGTCAGCTCTGGAGAACCAATTTCATGAATGGTTGTCTCCACTGGACCTGAAACCAGGGAAGGCCGTGTGCGACAATGCTGCAAACCTGGGTGCGGCCCTTCGCCGGGGCAATGTCACACACGTGCCTTGTATGGCTCACGTGTTGAACCTGGTTGTCCAGCAATTTTTAGCCCACTATCCCAGACTAGATGGCCTTCTGCAGAGGGCACGGTCGCTGTGTGCTCACTTCCGCCGTTCGCATCCCGCAGCTCAGCGACTTACATCTCTACAGAAGTCGTTGGGCCTGCCACTTCACCGGCTAAAATGCGATGTGCCTACCCGGTGGAATTCAACTCTGCACATGTTGTTTTTATTTCAATTAAAGGACTTTATTCTGGGTGTTTGTGGGTTTTTAATTTTGACTATGGGGTTAGTAATGGGGGTGTCTTATGGACGCCTCTCCATTACTAACCTGGGCTTGATGTCAGCTGGCATTATTAGCTGACATCAACCCCAGCCCTATTACCCCACTGCCACCGCTACAGGGTAGTGGGAAGTGCGAGGCTAAGTGCCAGAATTGGCGCATCCTATGAATGCGCCTTTTCTGGGGCGGCTGACGGCTGGTGTTTCTAGCCTGGGAGGGGGCCAATATTCATGGCACCCTTCCTGGGCTATTAATATCAGCCCCCAGCTGCCTGCCTAGCCTTTGCTAGCTATTAAAATAGGGGGGACCCCACGTCTTTTTTATTTTAATAGCTGGTAAAGGCTAGGTATTCAGCTGGGGGCTGATATTAGTAGCCTGGGAAGCTCCGTGGGTATTACCCCCTTCTCAGGCTTCAAATATCTGCCCCAGCCGTCTGCTTAACCTCCACTACAGACTAAAATTACGGGGAACCCTACGCCAATTTTTTTTTTAATAAATCCTTTATTTTAACACTAAATGACAAGTACAGTAACCAACACTGTCCCTCTACTTATTATATATGTGACTGACATGTTTCTATCTATATAATCTATGTGTGATGCTCTATTCTTTCTGTTCTGAATTGTCGGGTACCGATCTATGCCGCTGAGGAATTGCCGGCCGGCTTTTTTAAAGAGACGGGTGCATGAAAACACTATTATTTTTTTTTTAATAAGTCCTTTATTTTAACACTAAATAACAAGTACAGTAACCAACACTGCCACTGTACTTATTATATATGTGACTGACATGTTTCTATCTATCTAATCTATGTGTGATGCTCTATTCTTTCTGTTCTAAATTGTTGGGTACCGGTGTATGCCGCTGATGAATTGCCGGCTTTTCATGTTTCACTGTGAGCACTGTTCCCATCGATTTGGGCAATCACTGTAATGCCACATCCACCATGGCTGTGTCATTACAGTGAGTGGCAGACAATCCCTGCATGATTGGTGCTCTAAATAGCACCAAACATGCAGGACGGGGACCCGAGCTCCCGCCCGAGCATCTCGAAAGTACTCGGCGAGCTCCGAGCATCTCGAGTACTGAGATGCTTGGGCGAGTACCGAACAGTGGCGAGCATGCTCGCTCATCACTAGAAATGATACATTTACATTGAAGTGGTACTCCCAAAATCACAATGTGGTCTCATTTGATTGTACACATATATATATTAGAGATGAATGAGGGCTAAAATGCTCAGATGCTCATTATTCGAATCGTGCAATTTCTAATGCTCGGGGGCTCTTTTAGAGTAACGAGTATAATGGGAGTCAATGGGAAATCCGAGCATTTCTCTGGCAGACCCTACAAGGAAGTCTGTGGGACAGTGTTGAAATGGATGGAAAATGTGCTGAATGGAAGTAGAACAGCATGAGGGAGGCCCCTGGAAGTATCTCAGACTCCCAGATCACTGCTGAGAACAATGGTGTCACACTTTTACTCCACTTTAATGAGTTGTATACAAGAATATATTTAAAATGGATTTTAAAAAAATATATAATTTAAGTAAACCAAAATTTTAATTTTTATTAAAAAATTGGAAATTTCAGTGTAATTAATGAAGGAAGCAAGAAGTGCCAAAAATTAGGGACTCAGATACATCCTGTATTAGACATAAAGGAGGGCCTCATACACATTCTGTTCAAATTGTCATGTAGTGGTACTCCTAAACTGATAAAGGCTATGCACTAAGTGCAAATCTTGCCCAAAATTAGAATCGGGGTTATCCATACACTTTTGAAGGACCCAACTGTAGTTCCTCAATCAAATATTGTGAATAAAGTGTAGTTGTGGTACTCCTAGACTCATAGAAGATCTGCACACAGTGAAAAGCCTGCCAATAATTACAAGCAGGGTCATCCATACACCCTTGAAGGCATCAACTGGAGTGCCTCATAAAAATTAAGAAAGTTTAGTTGTGTTACTTCTACACTCATAAAACCAGGAAAACATTATAAAGTGAGTCATCCATAGACCCTAGAAGGTAACAACTGATGGGCCTCATTCAAATATTGAAGGTTAAAAACACTTTATGTGCTGCTATCATCTGGTGGCGTGGAAAAGTTGGGTCTAATCCAGGCTTTGTTCATTGTTATCAGAGTCAGCCTGTCAGCATTTTCTGTTGACAGGCTAAAGCACCTGTCTGTTATGTCCACCCCCCCATTGGCATTAAAAACCCAATCAGACAAGATGCTGTTGGCAGGGCAGCACAACACCTCCAAGGCATAGAGGGACAGCTCATGCCAGGTGTCCAGCTTTGAGACAAAATAGCTGAAGGTCACAGAGGAATAAGGGAGTACGCTGGTTTTGTCAGCAAGATATTGCTTGACCATTTTTAAGACTTTTCTCTCATTGTTAAAAAAACCCGGTCATCAGGGTATGGACACTGGGAAGGTGTCATGAAATTGGCACATGCCTTTAACAGTGTACCCCTGCCTCTGATGTGTGTCTCCCTCACCTCTCCTTCTTGGCTGGGCAAGGTAGCTTGCCCCCTATCCAAAGGCTTTATCTGGTGTGAATTTTTTCAACATATTTTCCACAATGGCCTTCTGGTATAGCACCATTTTAGAAGACCTTTCCTCCTCAGGAAGAAGAGATGCAAAGTTCTCCTTGTAGTGTGAGTCTAGCTGGGTGAACAACGAGCACTCTTTTTTTGTGCAAGATGAATGTAAAGCAAAGGTTACGAAAAGACAGCAGTACATAAAGTCTGCCATATGTGCCAAGGTCCCTACAGCCAACACTACCCTGTCTCCACCATGATGACTAATCTTCATCTCCTCCTCTATCTCTTCATCCTCATTTCCCTTCTCAGCCCATGGACGTAGGAGAGAAGGGACCAAGCTTGTGTGGGTACTAGAATCTTTTGCTACAGCTCCTGATCGTCCACTTACTCAGTCTCCACCTCCTCATTGTTACCACTTTGAGCACATGAGATGTGGCTGGGCTACGTTGTATCTCCCTGTCTCATGTCTTCCTCTGTCTCCATCTGGTCTACATGCAAAGTTTCATGTTTCATTGTCATCAGCAACTGTTATAGTAAGCACAGAAGTGGGATCATTATGCTGATGATGGTGTCATTGCCGCTCCCCATCTTTGTGAAGTGCTCAAAGTCTTGGAGAACCGCACAAATGTCAGACATCCATGCCCACTCTTCAGTTAATATGTGTGGATGCTGACCAGAATACCGACGGGCATGTTGGAGCTAGCATTTCACAACTGGCCTTGCTGCTCACAAAGCCTTGCCAGCATGTGCAGTGTGGAGTTGCAGTGCATGGTCACATCGCATACCAGTCGGTGAGCTGGCACTTTCATGCACTGCTGCAGCACTACGAGAGCAGCGGCAGCTGTAGCTGACTTGCGGAAATGGGCGCTGACGTGGTGTACCTTGACCAGAAGCTCCGGTAAATCTGGGTAGGTTTTCAGAAATTGCTGAACTACCAAGTTGAGCACGTGGGTCAAGCATAGTATGTGTGTGTGCTTGCCAAGCTTCACAGCCGCCAACGGGTTATGGCCATTACCACACACGTCCATTCCTTGTTGGCGGTTCAGCAGCGAGAACCACAGATCAGTCTGATCTGTTATTCCTTTCAATAATTCTGCCACAGTGTGCGGTTTGTCTCCTAGACAAGTTAGCTTCAGTAGAGCCTGTTGCCGCTTCGCTGAGTCAGTGCTGCAGAGCTTCCAGCTTTTGGCTAATGTGCTCTTAGATCTGAGATAGCTCATCTGAGATGGAGGACGAGGATGAGCGGGTGCAGGAACTGGTGTAAGAGGTGGAAGAAACCATGGTAGAAGTAGGACCAGCAATCCTCAGCATCGGTAGAACATGTGCCCTGCCAGGGTTGGACTCGGCCCTGGCTTCCACAATGTTCACCCAGTGTTCTGTCAGAGAAACATAGTGTTCATAGCCATAAGCGCTTGTACGTGTTTGTCATTAAGTTGACAATCCCAGTAACCGCATTGGTAAGGGCAAGGGTGACATTCCAGGGCACGTGCTGGTACAAGGTAGGCACGCCACACCAGAAGAAATAGTGGTGGCTAGGGACTGAGTAACGAGGGACCAAATTTGTAGACTTGTAGCAGGACAATTTTTGTTTTTTATTTGAAACCAGCGAAAATTCATACAAACCAAGTTCCATAGTGAGGAAGTATGCCAGCTCACCGGGGAATGGAGCACGAATAAGCATCCTGACCAGTCATGATTAGAGATGAGCGTTGTTCTACTCGAACTGTTCGCCAATCTCAAATTCGAGCTGTTTTGGGCGGTGTTCGAGCCGGTCGGCGAACACGAACAATTTGAGAAAAATTCGGCTGTTCGAGGTTATGTTCGATAACTGTTCGTGCACCAAAATCATAACTGGATTTTTTCTCAGTAATGATGAAAATTAATGTTAATACGCAGTTTAAGTGTACAGCGGGGCGGGGGGATGGGCAGGGGATGGATCTCTGCAGGAACAATGAAGATCTCCATTTTTTTATCTCTTTCCCGCATTTGCAGCGGGGAGGTGCAATCTGTCAGCCTATCAGCAGCGCACACACGGAGCGAAGTGCTTTTTTTCACACAAGCAAGGGCATGTGTGATTGGCAGTGTATGTCACATGTCCTTGCCCTATAAGACCAAGCCATTTTCCCCGTCGCCACCATTTTCTCACTGCTGCAGCTGCGTGTTAGACGGCACCGCTGTTGCTGTGTGCGCTATACCTTGTTAATTTCAAGCCAATTTTCGCACAAATATACAGATAGCTTGGGAGTAGGGAATAGTTGTGATTGCAGTCCTTTTAAGGACTAGGTTACAGCATTTCCTACGACTTTTATCAGGCAGGTCTGTGCTCTTAAATAGATAGATTGTGGGAGTAAAGACTAATTGTAATTGGAGTCCTTTTCAGGACTAGGTTACATCAGTTCCTATCAGTTTTTGCCAGGCAGGTCTGTGCCAGTGCTGTGCAAGTTTTTTTCACAGCATTTGGCTGAATCTAGCAAAGCTAATCCTTTTTGGCCTATTGCAGAGTGTGTTAGTCAGTGGAGTAGCCTATCTGTGTTGCAAGATATACCACCTGTGTATAGAATACCAATTTTTTTACTGCACCTAGTGAAGTAAAATCTTTTGGGCATAGCATCATTCTATTAGTCCATCTATACTGACCTCCATCAGGTTGCAAACTGAATATAATTTTTTTCTGCATCTAGCTCTGAAAAAATATTTGGGCTTCTAGCGGTGTGTGGGACTTGGTCTATTAGTCCATCTATACTGACCTACATCAGGTTGCAAATTAAAAATAATTTTTTTCTGCATCTAGCTCTGAAAAAATATTTGGGCTTCTAGCAGTGTGTGGGACTTGGTCTATTAGTCCATCTATACTGACCTCCATCAGGTTGCAAATTAAAAATAATTTTTTTCTTCATTTATCTCTGAAAAAATATTTGGGCTTCTAGCAGCGTGTGGGACTTGTTCTATTAGTCCATCTATACTGACCTCCATCGGGTTGCAAATTAAAAATAATTTTTTTCTGCATCTAGCTCTGAAAAAATATTTGGGCTTCTAGCAGTGTGTGGGACTTGGTCTATTAGTCCATCTATACTGACCTCCATCAGGTTGCAAATTAAAAATAATTTTTTTCTGCATCTAGCTCTGAAAAAATATTTGGGCTTCTAGCAGTGTGTGGGACTTGGTCTATTAGTCCATCTATACTGACCTCCATCAGGTTGCAAATTAAAAATAATTTTTTTCTTCATTTATCTCTGAAAAAATATTTGGGCTTCTAGCAGCATGTGGGACTTGTTCTATTAGTCCATCTAAACTGACCTCCATCAGGTTGCAAATTAAAAATAATTTTTTTCTGCATCTAGCTCTGAAAAAATATTTGGGCTTCTAGCAGTGTGTGGGACTTGGTCTATTAGTCCATCTATACTGACCTCCATCAGGTTGCAAATTGAATAAAAAAAATTTCTGCATCTAGCTCTGAAAAAATATTTGGGCTTCTAGCGGTGTGTGGGACTTGTTCTATTAGTCCATCTATACTGACCTCCATCAGGTTGCAAATTAAAAATAATTTTTTTCTTCATTTATCTCTGAAAAAATATTTGGGCTTCTAGCAGCGTGTGGGACTTGTTCTATTAGTCCATCTATACTGACCTCCATCAGGTTGCAAATTAAAAATAATTTTTTTCTGCATCTAGCTCTGAAAAAATATTTGGGCTTCTAGCAGTGTGTGGGACTTGGTCTATTAGTCCATCTATACTGACCTCCATCAGGTTGCAAATTGAATAAAAAAATTTTCTGCATCTAGCTCTGAAAAAATATTTGGGCTTCTAGCGGTGTGTGGGACTGGGTCTATTAGTCCATCTATACTGACCTCCATCAGGTTGCAAATTAAAAATATTTTTTTTCTGCATCTAGCTCTGAAAAAATATTTGGGCTTCTAGCAGTGTGTGGGACTTGGTCTATTAGTCCATCTATACTGACCTCCATCAGGTTGCAAATTAAAAATAATTTTTTCTTCATTTAGCTCTGAAAAAATATTTGGGCTTCTAGCAGTGTGTGGGACTTGTTCTATTAGTCCTTCTATACTGACGTCCAGCAGGTTGCAAATTGAATATAATTTTTTTCTGCATCTAGCTCTGAAAAAATATTTGGGCTTCTAGCGGTGTGTGGGACTTGGTCTATTAGTCCATCTATACTGACCTCCATCAGGTTGCAAATTAAAAATAATTTTTTTCTGCATCTAGCTCTGAAAAAATATTTGGGCTTCTAGCAGTGTGTGGGACTTGGTCTATTAGTCCATCTATACTGACCTCCATCAGGTTGCAAATTGAATAAAAAAATTTTCTGCATCTAGCTCTGAAAAAATATTTGGGCTTCTAGCGGTGTGTGGGACTTGGTCTATTAGTCCATCTATACTGACCTCCATCAGGTTGCAAATTAAAAATAATTTTTTTCTGCATCTAGCTCTGAAAAAATATTTGGGCTTCTAGCAGTGTGTGGGACTTGGTCTATTAGTCCATCTATACTGACCTCCATCAGGTTGCAAATTAAAAATAATTTTTTTCTGCATCTAGCTCTGAAAAAATATTTGGGCTTCTAGCAGTGTGTGGGACTTGGTCTATTAGTCCATCTATACTGACCTCCATCAGGTTGCAAATTAAAAATAATTTTTTTCTGCATCTAGCTCTGAAAAAATATTTGCGCTTCTAGCAGTGTGTGGGACTTGGTCTATTAGTCCATCTATACTGACCTCCATCAGGTTGCAAATTGAATAAAAAAATTTTCTGCATCTAGCTCTGAAAAAATATTTGGGCTTCTAGCAGTGTGTGGGACTTGGTCTATTAGTCCATCTATACTGACCTCCATCAGGTTGCAAATTAAAAATAATTTTTTTCTGCATCTAGCTCTGAAAAAATATTTGGGCTTCTAGCAGTGTGTGGGACTTGGTCTATTAGTCCATCTATACTGACCTCCATCAGGTTGCAAATTAAAAATAATTTTTTTCTGCATCTAGCTCTGAAAAAATATTTGCGCTTCTAGCAGTGTGTGGGACTTGGTCTATTAGTCCATCTATACTGACCTCCATCAGGTTGCAAATTAAAAATAATTTTTTTCTGCATCTAACCCAGCCAATAGTTTTGGCCTAATACCACAGTTTGGCCACTCAGCTCTGCTCGGTTACCATCCATTGTTTTTTTGTGCAAACAACTCCAGAGTTGTGAATTAGTTAACCACCAAAATGAGTGGAAAAAGGCCTGCTGCTGGTGGAAAGGGGAATAGGCGTGTTGGGAAGGGGAAAAAAGGTTGTGTCCGTGGGGTAGGTGCAGAAGAAAGACCATCTTCCAGCCAAACTAAAATGTCTACTTCTTTTAGCGGACAATGTGATAAGATCCCTTTCTTACGGCCACGCCAATCGCTACAAATTCCAGATGAGGCACAAAAACAGCAGGTGCTTCAACGGATATCAAGTGCTCCTTTAAGTGGGCTCTCCTCCACATCAACTTCAACATCACAAATACTCCAGTCCTCAAAGGTGTCACCCAAATCGCACTTGCTTCCTCACAGCTCCCAAATCTCCAGCTGCCCGTCTGAGAATGAGGTAGAACAGATGGTTGAGTCTGCAGAGCTGTTTACTCATACTATAGCCTGGGAATCAGAGGTCGACTCCAGCGCTTCTGTGAATCCAGACGAGGAAATGATCTGCACTGATGCCCAGAATCTTTATGAGTCGGATCCAGGACCAGACGCAGAAGGTTCTGACCATAATGTAGACCCTCATTCCCAAACTGTAACTCCTGTTGGTGGAGACAATGAGGAAGACGATGATAAGACTCAAATACCTGATTGGAGCGACAACTTTAGTTTTTTGTCAGGGCAGGAACAGGTTGGCTCTGAGGACGACGGGTGTGATAACGCACAGGGTGATGATGATGAGGTCGGAGATCCCACTTACTGTCAACCCACAGTCAGCCAAGAGATGAGGTCAGCAGAGGAGGTGGAGGAAGATGCTAGTGACGACGAGGTCAGGTTGCGCCTTCCTGGATAGAGACGTAGTACTGGAAGCACGTCAACAACTGCATCCTCAAACACAACTCTGCCTCTCACCACAAGTCGTGGTGGCTCTTCAGGTCGCATGGGTGCTAAGCCTTGCATAGCCTGGGCATTTTTTCAGATCGATAAAGATGACCCAACTCGTGTTATCTGTAACATTTGTCAGCAAAAGCTAAGTAGAGGCCAAAAAATACATAGTTTGAGTACTTCATGCATGAACCGGCACATGGACATGAAGCATAAGTTGCAGTGTGAAGCTCAGTGTGCTACAATGCGGTCTAGCCGGCCGGGCCAACCACCGTCTGCCATATCTTGTGCATCCGCGGCCTCTTCATCCTCTGTGACTGGGGGGACAGCAGTCACACCTGTTTTGGGGCGCAGACCTGCCACCTCTTTACCCGCAACAGCCAGCGTGATTGGCAGGTCATCATTTTCTTTGGAGGTGGTAACACCAGCTGGTCTTGAGCGCTGTCCGACATCGATAGCACCACCTTTGGATCAAGGCAACCTAACATGTCCGCCTGCATCTTCCTCACAGACCGGCAGTTTGCCGGGGACACCCTTATCAACCCCGTCTAAGCACAATAGCCAGCCCTCGGTCCCTCAGATGTGGACAAGTAAAAGACCATTTCCTCCTAGCCATGAGAAAGCTAAGAGGTTGAATTTCACCATCTGCAAGCTCTTGGCTACAGAAATGCTGCCTTTCCGCCTGGTGGACACAGAGGATTTTCGAGACCTTATGTCCGTCGCAGTGCCCCAGTACCAGATGCCCAGTCGGCACTACTTCTCAAAGAAAGGTGTGCCTGCGCTCCACCAGCATGTCGCACACAACATCACCGCTTCTTTGAGAAACTCTGTGTGTGACAGGGTGCATTTCACCACAGACACTTGGACGAGTAGGCATGGACAGGGGCGTTACATGTCGCTGACTGGGCACTGGGTAACTATGGTGACAGCAGGACAAGGGGCTGCTGTCCAAGTCTTGCCGTCCCCACGAGTTGTGCGTCAATCCTCTTTATGTCATTTTTCCTCCACTGCTTCTGCCTCCTCAACCTCCTCTCGGTCTTCCACCTGCACCCAAAGCCTGTCTGGTCATGCCACAAGCTTTCTAACTGCGCAGAAGGGATCCTGCACACCTCCTTACTATGCTGGCAGTAGGGCTCAACGTCATCAGGCGGTTTTTACATTGAAATGTCTGGGAAATGTGAGTCACACAGCTGAGGAGTTGTGGTCAGCTCTGGAGAACCAATTTCATGAATGGTTGTCTCCACTGGACCTGAAACCAGGGAAGGCCGTGTGCGACAATGCTGCAAACCTGGGTGCGGCCCTTCGCCGGGGCAATGTCACACACGTGCCTTGTATGGCTCACGTGTTGAACCTGGTTGTCCAGCAATTTTTAGCCCACTATCCCAGACTAGATGGCCTTCTGCAGAGGGCACGGTCGCTGTGTGCTCACTTCCGCCGTTCGCATCCCGCAGCTCAGCGACTTACATCTCTACAGAAGTCGTTGGGCCTGCCACTTCACCGGCTAAAATGCGATGTGCCTACCCGGTGGAATTCAACTCTGCACATGTTGCAGCGACTGTGGCAGCACCGACAAGCCCTGGTGCAATACGTTCTGACGTATAGCCTGGGCCAACGAGATTCAGAGGTGGGGCAAATCACGCTGGAGGAGTGGTCTCAGATCAGGGACCTATGCACCCTTCTGCACAGTTTTGAAATGGCGACGAAGATGTTTAGTGCTGACGATGCCATTATCAGCATGACTATTCCGGTGATTTACATGCTGGAGCACATGTTAAACAGAATTCGGAGTCAGGTGGTGGCACAAGAGGAGGTGGAGGAAGTAGAGGAGGAGGAGTTGTATGCGGAAGGGCTAACATCTGCAAGGTCCAGACGGTCGGCAGCACCAATTCGGCAGGCATGTGAGGGTGGGGGAGATGGTTTAACCAGGGCGCATGGTAGCAGCCAAACTAGTGAGGAAGGTGCAGGAGCCCAGGAAGAAGTGGAGGACGAACTGATGGAAGACTCATCAGATGAGGGAGACCTTGATCACATTTCTGTTGTGCGAGGTTGGGGGGAGAGGACAGAGGAAGGAAGCATGATTGTTACCTCGCCACCAACACAACAGGGACTTGGTGCTCCTGGATGCGCAACACACATGAGTGCCTTCTTGCTGCACTACCTGCAACATGACCCTCGAATTGTGAGAATTAGAAATAATCCTGACTACTGGGTTGCCACACTGTTAGATCCCCGGTACAAAAGTAAATTTGCAGAAATTATTCCTGCCATAGAAAGGGATGCACGCATGCAGGAGTATCAGCAGAGACTGTTGCAGAATCTTACATGTGCTTTTCCACAAAATACCAGTGGTGCACGTAGTGAATCTCACAGTTCCAACTTGCCAACCGTGGGACCGTCAAGTGTTCAGCACTCAAACCGTAACAGAACCACAGTATCTGCTGGTAACATCAATTTTGCGGAATCATTTCACCACTTTTTTAGCCCATCCTTTGCAAGGCCACAGGAGACAAGAAGTCTGACACATAGTCAACGCCTAGAGACGATGGTACAGGAGTATCTCCAAGTAAACATTGAAGCCACGACTGTGTCACTGGACCCTTGCTCTTTTTGGGCTTCCAATCTGGATAAATGGCCGGAGCTAGCCACTTACGCCTTGGAGATCTTGTCATGCCCCGCAGCCAGCGTTCTGTCTGAACGTGTGTTCAGCGCTGCTGGTGGTGTGCTGACAGATAAGCGCACGCGGCTCTCCACTGATAATGTAGACAGACTCACGTTCATAAAGATGAACAAATCATGGATCCGAAACGACTTTTCTACCCCTGTGTCATCCTGGGGAGAGTAAAAGCTTGATGATTGGTTAAAATCACCCTACCAACCGTTTTAAGCTTTCAAATTACTAATCATGTTTATCTGTATCTTGACTGGAAAATAATTTGGGCTTTGTAGCAGTGTGCAGCACTGATCCTATTAGGCCATCTATAATAAGCTTCACCAGATTTAAAATTAAAAATAATTTTTAGCTGCATCTAGCCCGGAAAATAATTTTGGGGCTCCGAGATGCGCAAGACACATAAGTGCCTTCTTGCTGCACTACCTGCAGCATGACCCTCATATTGTCAGAATTCGAAGTAATCATGACTACTGGGTTGCCACACTCTTAGATCCCCCAAACTTTTCGATCAACCTTTTCATTTTAATAAAGACCAAAAAAATGGTCATTTTTGAAATTATAAGCATTAGCAGGTTGTTAGAAACTGAAATCAAACAGTTTTCAACTCAAAACTTTATTCTAGGTGATGTTACATTTTCACATAGGACCCCTTGTTCGAAAGGAGCTTCTGAACTCTCTCGTCCATTGAATTTGTCAGGTTTTGGATGGTTTCTGCTTCAATTGTTTTGCATGAGGACAGAATACCCTCCCAGAGCTGTTGCTTAGATGTGAACTGCCTCCCGCCATCATAGACACTCCTTTTAATGATGCTCCAAAGGTTCTGAATGGGGTAGAGGTCAGGGGAGCATGGGGGTCACACCATAAGTTTGTCCCCTTTTATGCCCATATCAGCCAGAGATGCAGATGTTTTATGTGCAGCATGAGATGGTGCATTATCATGCAGAAAAATGATCTTGCTGTGAAATACACGGTTCTTCTTCTTGAACCATGGCAGGAAGTGCTGTTTGAGAAAATCCACATACATTATGGAGTTCATCTTTAGCGCCTTCAGGGATCCTAAAGGGGCCGACAATCTCTCTCCCCATGATTCCAGCCCAAAACATTACTCCACCTCCTCCTTGTTGGCGCTGTAGCCGTGTTTGCGTGGGGTGTCCATCAACCAGCCATCCTCCACTCCATTCATCTGGACCATCGAGCGCTGCACGGCACTCATCCGTGAACAAAACAGTTTTGAAATCAGTCTTCATGTAATGTTTGGCCCACTGGAGCCGTTTCTGCTTGTGTGAAGTGGATAGAGGAGGTCGACAGGATGGCGTATGCACAGCTGCAAACCTCTGAAGGACCCTGCATCTTGTTGTTCGGGGGACGTTGGAGGCACAAGCAGCTTCAAAAACTTGTCTGCTGCTATGACAAGGCTTTTTTGCCGCTGCTCTTTCAACCTGACGTAATTGCCTGTAGGAAAGAGTCCTCAATTTGCCCTTATCAGCACGCACACGTGTGTACTGTGAATCAGCTACATACTTCTTGATTGCCAAGACACTTCATCCTGATCATCGCACAATGTTGATTGTAGTCATGCCTTGACCTAAACACTCCACAATTTGTTGCTTCTCAGCAGCCGACACATCCTTTTTCTTTCCCATTTTGGCAGAAAATGTAGGCTGCTTAATAATGTGAGAGAGCCTTCTTAAGTAGTCTTGCCTTTATTGGACACACCTGCCAAACTAATTAGCACAGGTGTCTGCAATTGCTTACAGTGATATAAAGAGCCCTGACACACATCACCATCAATGAGTTTAACTGACAAACAAACAAATTCTTCCCTTATCACTCCTAAACACTTTTTGCATAATAATTTGGAACGCGGTGTACATGTGCTTTTCCACAAAACACCAGTGGTTCGCGTAGTGAATCTTACAGTTCTAACTTGCCAACCGTGGTCTGTATGGAATTGTTCAATAAAGGGCCCAAAATTAAGATAACATAGATGGGAGAGGTCTCTATGAATAGGAATTCCTAAGTATTTGATACCCTGTGAGGGCCAGGCAAAGGGAAAGTTGGACTGGATGGAATCCTATATGGATTTAGGGAGGGAGACATCGAGGGCCTCAGACTTCGCTGCATTGATTTTAAAATTTTACCATGTAACAAAGTGATCTATTTCAGCCATAACAGCAGGGATGGATATATGTGATTGAGTGATATATACTAGGACATCATCAGCAAATAGAGAGCACTTGTACTCGGTGCCTCCCACCTCAATCCACCTAATATTGGGGTTATGGCGAATTGATGAGAGCAGGTGCTCCGTCACTAGGATGTATAAGAGAGGGGACAGAGGACATCCCTGCCTTGTCCCATTGGTGATTGTGAAAGGTGATGAAAATGTTCTGACGCACCCCCTGGGCCTTGGGACACCCGGAGCCGGACCCTTTTTGGTGGATGCTGGTGGTTGTAGTCTTCGTGGCGGCGATCCGGTTCCGTGGCTCAGGGCGGTCAAACCAGTGGCGGAACTATTTATGTGGTTTTGATATTTAAATGTCCGACTACGCCACCCGTGGATTGCGGTCAGAGTGAACCGCCGCTACAGGGCAGACCGCTAAGGCTGGTGTTGTGGGTGCAGCAGAGCGTAGCATAACTCCCCACGGGAGGAGTATAGCCTCAGGGCAGTGTATGCGGAGGATGGGGGTGATGGTGCAGGGCAGCAGCAGTAACGACACGGAGTCAGTGATGCAGTTTAGGGCCTTTACTCACAGTTCTTATTATCCAGACCACGTCTGCAGGTAACGGCTGCCCACGTCGTACTGTGCTCACCAGGTGAGGGGCTCAGACAACTCCCAGATAACTTTGGAGCGCTTCACAGGACCCCCTTTGTGTGTCCTTTGTCTGGCCTTTCTTACCAACACTTCTGTCCGGCTGCCTCGGGCCTCCTCTTGGTAAACTTGGCGCCAGTTTCCCTGACCCTATGTGGTGCCTTCCTAGCGGGTGGAGCAAGGGGCTGCACCACATAAAATGTCAGAGCCTCCAGTTTCTAGCTGAGGGTCGTTTCCTGCCTCCACTAGTTCGGGGACCGGTCTCCGCCTTTGGCCTGACCCCTCCACGCAGGTGGATTCGGGCGTGTGGTGGCGACTCGCCCGTCCGCACCCCTGGGATCCCTTCATTCCTCGTTCCTGGAGCCTTCTCCGCTCCTCTTCCTTCCTTCTCCCTCTTGCAGGCCTGGGCCTCTGTTACTAGGCCCGCCTCCGGAGCAGAGCACATGCAGAGCCCCTGCTCCCTGCCACTTCTGCTCAGACTTCTCTGCACTGAACTAAGATGGTGCCCACCTTTTATACTCCCTTCTCAATGCACCCAGGAACTGCTTCCTCCCTGCTCCTGCACTGCAGGGTTCCCCTTCCTCAGTGTTCCCTCCCCCCACTCCAGCCAGGGACAGGGACTGTCGTGCCCATCTCAGGGGCATATTGGTCGCCCTGCCCCACGGCAATGTGGTGTAATGCATGCAGGTGTCGGGTCCTGATCCACACTCCATCCTTATCTGAGAGTGAGATATCACACCTCTGGGTGAGGTGCAATACGTCTGTAGCAACCGAGCCCTCGGTGCTACAGTTCCATTTATCTTCAGCCTAGGTGACGTATTGTGATACAGGGCCGTGATTTTGGCTATAAAAGGGTCCCCTAGACCCCTACCCCAAGCTTTTTAAGAGAATCATATATGGCGTGCCAGGAGACTCTATGGAATGCTTTCTCAGCATCCAACGAGAGTATCTACTTACAAATTTTTAACTGCATCTAGCCCAGGAAATACTTTGTGCCTAGTAGCAGTGTCTGCTAGTCAGCGGATTATCCCGGCTGTTAAGCAAGCTACACCACCTGTAGTTTGGACACTTAATTTTTTCAAAGGAAATGCTTCGGGACCACGGGATACTTAGTGAAGAGCATCAGGAGGCACCCCAAGGCATAGGGGCTGGGACTGGCACTAGGATGCCTTGCGGTGGACAGCCGAGCTCGATCCTTATAAAAGCTTTTTAACTGCAGCAGCTTTAGTGGACGCTACTGGAGCTGGAATTACGCGGCTGCTGGCATGAGACTTGCCCTCCAATAGATCCTTGTAAATGGATTTAAAGTGTATTCATTCAAATTAGAGGGACAATTTAAATTAAAAAGCTTAGAGCTGCCTCCACCACAGGGGGGCTCTCTCGACCCACCAGCGGACAGGCACCAGTATTGGGAGAGGGGGGCTGGCCGTCAGGGTTCACCGCGGCTGGCACAAACCCGGCGACACGGAGGTGGCACGGGCAGGAGCGGACTGGCCGTCTCGGCTTCTCACTTTTTGGATTTTAGAAGGGCATGACATGCCTATATCTGTGTCTCCCCCTCCTTTTACTCCTCCACCTCTTTTCTTTTCGCATGACTATATGTACTTGTCACTTTTCCATGTGTTAGTTGTGTCTTCTGAGCAGTTTGTCAGCTTTTGGACACCTTTGAAGGTGTTTTCTATGTGTTTCTATGTGTTTTTGTTTGCCTGCCATTGGTTTTAACGGTGTTCGAAGGTGTTCGACGAACAGTTCGACGAACTGTTCGGCGAACACACGGGTGTTCGACGAACCGAACCGAACTCGAACACTACGGGGGTGGCTCAACACTAGTCATGATTGGAATATGGAAAGAAGGTAAGTATCAAGCACCGGTTATAAACGTAATAAATTTATTCAAATTCCAAAAAGTTAAAAAAGAAGAAAGATAGTGTTAGAACCCTCCTGTTCGTTTTTTCTATCTTGTGACCATCTGCCTATATGTTCCAGCTCCGCCCTTCTGGCCTTGCTGGACCTCAATGTTGTTTGACTGTCTCTCTAGCCAGGTGCTTTGGTGCCTATCTCTGTCTAGTTCGCTTGGTCCTCTGGGACCTCTAGTACTTTTTGTCAGTTTGTCTTTTGTGCTCTGCAACAACTTCTGTTTAGGAGGTGTCCCATTTTTGTCCCAGTCCTTAGTTCATTTAGGGACCCCTCCCTTAATTCTATAGGTCTTCGTTCAGACTAGCCGAGGACTAAGGCGGGTCTGCTCACAAGGAACAGGCAGCTCGCTACATCGTACGGATTCAGCTTAGTCTTACTGTAGGGACAGCTTTCCCCTATCTTTCCTTAGTTTATGTTGCAGATCACAACAGTAAGTCCAGCCCAAAAAAAAAACTAAAAGGAAAGAAATTTGGGGATCAGTATGGTTTCCGTCCAGGAGTTGGCTCAACGCCTGCAGGGATTGTCTCTGGAGGTGGCCGAGCTTCAGCAACACGTGAGTAGCTGTCCTGGATCGCATTTTGTCAAACCCAAGGTAGGAATGCCTGATTTTTTTTATGGTAAACAGCAAGATTTTTTTTCCTTTAAAAATGCTTGTTTGTTATATTTTCGTTTGAGACCAAGATCCTCTGGGAATGAATCACAACGCATTGGTTGTATTATTTCACTTTTGCGCAAAGAACCACAGGGTTGGGCCTTTTCTCTCCAGCCTAATGATCTGTGTTTAAGTTCTGTTGAAGAATTTTTTTCTGCTATGGGGCTATTATATGATGATCCTGATCGAATCTCATCTGCTGAATCAGAACTTAGACGTTTGAATCAGGGGTCTGATGATGTTGAAAATTATTGCACACACTTCAGGAGATGGGCCTCAGAAGTTAAATGGAATGATTCTGCACTGAGATGTTTATTTCTTGCTGGTCTGAGTGAAAGGGTTAAGGATTTGCTAATTGCATTCCCTGCACCTGAGACTCTGCAGGAAGCTAAGCAGTTAGCTGTTCGTGTGGACAGGAGACAGAGGTCCAGGGTGAATGATGTAAAAACTCCTGTAACGTCAGGTCCTAGTTCCCAGAAAATCTGCTCTGACAGCGGAGAACCAGTGGAGGTGGGGGCAATGTCACTCCGCTCTCAGGAAAGAGACCGGAGATTCGCCGAAGGTTTATGTCTTTATTGTGTTAAAGCTGATCATTTGATTAAGTATTGTGAGCGTCGTTTAAGTAAAGAAAAATAAAAGGTCAGTTAAGCCCGTATAGCTTGTTTACGCTCTGCAGGAGTATTTCTTTCTGGGAGTACTACTCTGCAGGGATATTTGATTGAATTTCAGGTATTTGTGGATTGTGGTTCAACACTTAATGTGATTGATAAAGGGTTTTTGGAAAACCTTAAATTGAAATCCAAACCTTTGTCATCACGTATTTCTGTGGTTGCTATTGATAACACTCCTTTGAAATGTATTACTCACAAGACTGCTGCATTTTCCCTCACTATCAATGGAGTTCACCAAGAAATTTTGGACTTGGTTGTTTTGGATAATTTGCCCTCTCCAGTTGTTCTAGGTTTGCCTTGGTTAAAACTGCAAAATCCTTTATTGGACTGGTCTACTAATGTGATTAAATCTTGGAATTGCTATGATAAATGTTGTAATAGTCACATTGCGGCTGTGGAAAAAGGGGAATTACCTGCACCTATTCAGGATTTTTTGAGGGTTTTATCGGAGGACGAGTCGAAAGTTTTACCTCCTCATAGGGATTATGATTGCGCCATTGAGTTTGTTCCTGGAGCTACTCTTCCCAAAAGTCGCTTGTTTAATCTGACTATCCCTGAAAGAAAGGCCTTTGAGGAGTGCATACAGACTAGCCTGGCTGCTGGTCACATTAGACCTTCTAAGTCGCCTGTGGCAGTTGGATTCTTCTTTGTTTAAAAAAAGGACGGCGGTTTACGTCCATGTCTGGATTTTCGTGAAATTAATAAGATTACCGTACGCAATTCCTACCCATTACCGTTAATTCTTGACTTGTTTAACCAGTTAGTGGGAGCCAAGTGGTTCTCCAAAATTGATCTCCGGGGGGCATACAATTTGTTACGTGTGAAGGAGGGTGATGAATGGAAAACTGCTTTTATCACTCCGGTAGGTCATTTTGAGAATCTGATGATGCCTTTTGGTCTTACCAATGCACCTGCATTTTTTCAGAACCTTATTAATGATATCCTGAGACCTCTGATTGGTAAGAATGTGGCTGTGTATTTAGATGACATTTTGATTTATTCACCAGATCTAGAGTCCCATTGGCAGAGTGTACGTGAAGTTTTGCTGTTATTGAGTGATAATTCACTCTTTGGTAAGCTGGAGAAATGTGAGTTCACTGTGCAGAAAATTAGTTTTTTGGGCTACATTGTCTCCAGTGAGGGCTTTGAGATGGACCCTGTGAAGGTCGAGGCTGTGCAGGAATGGCCTAAGCCTATTGGTTTGAAATATATACAGAGATTTTTGGGTTTTGCCAATTATTACAGGAAGTTCATTAAGAATTTTTCTGTAATTGTTAAACCTCTAACCGATCTCACCAGGAAAGGTGCGAATACGGCCCAGTGGACTACTGAGGCCATTGAAGAGTTTGAGTATCTCAAAGAGAGGTTCAGTTCTGCCCCTATCCTATGCAGCCTGATGAGACCAAGCCTTTTTTGGTCGAGGTCGATGCTTCATCGGTGGGGGTCGGAGCAGTTTTGTCTCAGGAGAACAGGGATGGAGTACATCCTTGTGCCTTCTTTTCGAAAAAATTTTCGGAAACCGAACTGAATTATAATGTTGGAAATCGGGAGTTGCTGGCTATTAAACTCGCATTTGAATATTGGCGTCATTTTTTGGAAGGCGCTAGATTTCCTATTCAGGTTTTCACAAATCATAAGAATTTGATCTATCTGGATGCTGCCAAGCGCTTGAATGCCCGTCAAGCTAGGTGGGCACTTTTTTTTCTCGGTTTCATTTTTCTGTTACCTATATCCCTGGTACTAAGAATGTTAAAACCGATGCTTTATCTCGCAGCTTCTCTCCTACGGTCGGTGCCGAGGAGGAGGAGAGCATTTTACAGAAAGGAGTTGTGGTGGCGGATTTGGACTCCGTTTTGGAGAATGGGATTCTGAAAGCTCAAGATGATGCTCCATCTAACACTCCCCATGGGAGGTTGTTCATGCCTAGAGCCTTTAGGAGAGATTTGTTTGTGGATTGTCATGAGTCTCTGTTGGCAGGTCATCCAGGAATTTCAGAGACTAAGAGACTGATCAGTCGCAGTTTTTGGTGGCCTGGATGGCAGAAGGAAGTCATCAAGTCGGTGCATCAGTGTACTGTGTGCGCTAGGTCAAAGGATTCACATACTCCTTCTGCTTTGCCCTCTGGAGGTTCCTAATGTGCCTTGGACGCATCTCACTATGGATTTTATTACTGATCTTCCTGTGTCTGAGGGTTTTACTGTCATCTGGGTGGTCGTGGACCGTTTTAGTAAGATGTGTCATTTGGTTCCATTCATTAAGTTGCCCTGTGCCAAGACACTCGCTAAGGCATTTGTTAAGGAGATTGTCAAGCTCCATGGCGTTCCCATGGATATTGTTTCTGATAGAGGACCTCAGTTTGTGGCTCGCTTTTGGCGTGCTTTTTGTGACAGGTTGGGAGTCCATTTGTCATTTTCGTCTGGTGATCATCCTGAGTCTAATGGACAGACTGAAAGAAAGAACCAGGATGTTGAACAGTTTTTGCGTTGTTTTGTGGCGGACAATCAAGAGGTGTGGTCAGGGTTTCTGCCACTCGCAGAATTTGTTCTTAACAATCATACATCCTCCTCAGCAGGGTTTTCTCCTTTTTTTTGTTGTACTGGGAGACATCCGTCTTTTGGTTCGTTTTCCAAATTGGGGTTGGCGATGCCGGAGAAGGAGAATTTTTCCGGTGATTTGGAGAGAGTTTGGACTAATGTACGTTGTAACCTTCAAGAGGCTAACAAAAAGTCCAAGAAGTATTTTGACAGGAAACGTAAAGAGCTTTTGTTTACTGTGGGTGACATGGTTTGGTTGTCCTCGAAGAACCTGTGGTTGAGGATTCCCTCTAAAAAACTGGGTCCTAAGTTTGTGGGTCCATTTAAAGTGCTTCAGGTTGTTAACAAGTCAGCTGTTAGGTTGGATGTCCCTACTTCCTGGAAGATTAATCCTGTGTTTCATGTTTCCTTGTTGAAAAAGGCTGACATATCTGATAGGGACGTCACTGTCACAGTTCCTCCTGTGATGGAAGATGCAGAATATGAAATTTTGCATATCTTTAATTCTAGATGGCATAGAGGGAGATTACAGTATCTTGTCTCCTGGAAGGGTTTCGGTCCCGAAGACAACTCCTGGGTAAGGACGGATGATGTCTCTGCTCCTAGGCTTGTTAAAGCTTTCCACAGGAGGTTGCCGGATAGGCCTGGGCCTGGAGGATCCGGAGGATCCTCATAAAAGAGGGGGTACTGTTAGAACCCTCCTGTTAGTTTTTTCTATCTTGTGTTTTGCAGTCACGTGACCATCTGCCTATATGTTCCAGGTCCACCCTTCTGGCCTTGCTGGACTTCAGTGTTGTGTGACTGTCTCTCTAGCCAGGTGCTTCGGTGCCTATCTCTGTCTAGTTCGCTTGGTCCTCTGGGACCTCTAGCACTTTTTGTCAGTTTGTCTTTTGTGCTCTGCAACAACTTCTGTTTAGGAGGTGTCCCATTTTTGTCCCAGTCCTTAGTTCATTTAGGGACCCCTCCCTTAATTCTATAGGTCTTCGCTCAGACTAGCCGAGGACTAAGGCGGGTCTGTTCACAAGGAACAGGCAACCCGCTACATTGTAGGGATTCAGCTTAGTCTTACTGTAGGGACAGCTTTCCCCTATATTTCCTTAGTTTATGTTGCAGATCATAACAGATAGTCTCATTCATTGACACCAAACAGTCAGCGAGTGGGGTTTCAAAGGAGACAAGGTACAATTACGATTAGGACACTTTTGCAACGCGTTTCGAACGGAGTCAGGGCGTTCTTTGTCAAAGCTGCTATAGGAAAGGTATGTGAGTGTTAAATACATTCCTAATGATCAGCAGGTGAGATCGCCTGTGCACGTGAACACAGATGGCATCACGTGTACGCCGCTATTGTATAGATTTTCAGAATTGTACTGAAACATATTTGTGAGATTAAAAAAAAATCAAAGCAACAGATAAACACACAGAAACAATAAAATCAACAGCAAGAGGTACACCCTCATATGCATGCCCTCATCAAAATACACAAGGACACCAACCCTCTCCCCATGAGACCCATCATCTCAGGGATCTGGTAAATTTCTGAACACCTTAGTAAGTGGCTAGATGCGGCTCTACAACCCTTAGCCAAGAGAGCCCCAGGGTTCCTAAGAGATTCTTGTGACATTCTCAGGCACTTTTCAAATAAAATATGGCTGCCTGATTTTTCATGGCTGAGCTGTGACATTGCATCCCTATACAGTACAGACCAAAAGTTTGGACACACCTTCTCATTTAAAGATTTTTCATAATTTTCATGACTTTGAAAATTGTACATTCACACTGAAGGCATCAAAACTATGAATTAACACATGTGGAATTATATACTTAACAAAAAAGTGTGAAACAACTGAAAATATGTCTTATATTCTAGGTTCTTCAAAGTAGCCACCTTTTGCTTTGATGACTTCTTTGCACACTCTTGGCATTCTCTTGATGAGCTTCAAGAGGAAGTCACCGGAAATGGTCTTCCAGCAATCTTGAAGGAGTTCCCAGAGATGCTTAGCACTTGTTGGCCATTTTGCCTTCACTCTGCGGTCCAGCTCACCCCAAACCATCTTGATTGGGTTCAGGTCTGGTGACTGTGGAGGCCAGGTCATCTGGCGTAGCACCCCATCACTCTCCTTCTTGGTCAAATAGCCCTTGCACAGCCTGGAGGTGTGTTTGAGGTCATTGTCCTGTTGAAAAATAAATGATGGTCCAACTAAATGCAAACCGGATGGAATAGCATGCCGCTGCAAGATGCTGTGGTAGCCATGCTGGTTTAGTATGCCTTCAATTTTGAATAAATCCCCAACAGTGTCACCAGCAAAGCACCCCCACACCATCACACCTCCTCCTCCATGCTTCACGGTGGGAACCAGGCATGTAGAGTCCATCCGTTCACCTTTTCTGCGTTGCACAAAGACACGGTGGTTGGAACCAAAGATCTCAAATTTGGACTCATCAGACCAAAGCACAGATTTCCACTGGTCTAATGACCATTCCTTGTGTTCTTTAGCCCAAACAAGTCTCTTCTGCTTGTTGCCTGTCCTTAGCAGTGGTTTCCAAGCAGCTATTTTACCATGAAGGCCTGCTGCACAAAGTCTCCTCTTAACAGTTGTTGAAGAGATGTGTCTGCTGCTAGACCTCTGTGTGGCATTGACGTGGTCTCTAATCTGAGCTGCTGTTAACCTGCGATTTCTGAGGCTGGTGACTCGGATTAACTTATCCTCAGAAGCAGAGGTGACTCTTAGTCTTCCTTTCCTGGGGCGGTCCTCATGTGAGCCAGTTTCTTTGTAGCACTTGATGGTTTTTGCAACTGTACTTGGGGACATTTTCAAAGTTTTCCCAATTTTTCGCACTGACTGATCTTCACTTCTTAAAGTAATGATGGCCACTCGTTTTTCTTTACTTAGCTGCTTTTTCTTGCCATAATACAAATTCTAACAGTCTATTCAGTAGGACTATCAGCTGTGTATCCACCAGACTTCTGCGCAACACAACTGATGGTCCCAACCCCATTTATAAGGCAAGAAATCCCACTTATTAAACCTGACATGGCACACCTGTGAAGTGAAAACCATTTCCGGTGACTACCTCTTGAAGCTCATAAAGAGAATGCCAAGAGTGTGCAAAGCAGTCATCAAAGCAAAAGGTGGCTACTTTGAAGAACCTAGAATATAAGAAATATTTTCAGTTGCTTCATGCTGCACATGCATACATGCTTCTGTGACAAAAACCTTCTATAATCATGATCAATCGTACAGTTACCCCATTAAGGATTTTATTAATTGCAACGCAAAGGATGTAGTGTATGCTATTAATTGTTCGATGTTTAATAAAATGTATATAGGGTCTACAGCATGCAAACTCAAAACACGCATCTCGGAACACATTATATATATTATCAGCACCAATACAGTTAACCACAATATTTTGCTTCCAAACACTTCATTACCCATCAACAAAAAAAGACTTCACATTTTCAAGTAGTAGGTATAGAGAAAGTTGTAATACCACCTAGACGAGGGGATCATGTAATAATACTCCTACACACAAGAGAAGCATACTGGATATACAACTTAGGTACGTGTGCACCTAATGGGTTAAATGTGCGAAAAGAAATAATTTACCATTATTAATAGATTTCTCTATAGGACACAGATGCTGTTGATTTTATTATTTCTATGTGTTTATCTGTTGTTTTGATTTTGTTTTTAATCTCACAGCTATGTTTCAGTACAATTCTTAATATCTATACAATAGCGGCGTACACGTGATCCCATCTGTGTTCATGCGCACAGCAGATCTCACCTGCTGATCATTAGGAATGTATGTATACCTTTCCTATGGCAGATTTGACAAAAAACACCCTGACTGCGTTCAAAATGCGTTGCAAAATGTCCTAATCGTAATTGTACCTTGTCTCCTATGGAACCCCATGCATTGACGGTTTGGTGCCAAATCGTGTTGATCGAGTATGTCTCATTAACCCTTTTGGCATGCTCAGCGTTTCATTCATTGTCGCCTCGCCTGCAAGTGTCATGGCTGTTAGACAGCTGTGAAACATGCAGAGATTGCCTGGCAAACAGGCAATCTCTACATGTGTCACAGCTGCCCTACAGCCGTGACACTTGCTGGCGCAATGAATGAAACACTGAGCACGCCAAAATACTCAGCAAGCACACTCTGGTTAATGAGACATACTCGATCAACACTAGTGCCGATGAATAAGACTATCTTTCTTCTTTTTTAACTTTTTTGGAATTTGAATAAAGTTATTCCAAATTCTATAGTATACAGTATGTGATAATATAGAATTTTTGAAAATCCAAATTTCTACACCTGTAGCAGGCCAATTCTGATTTTTTTTTTTAAACCAACGAAATTTCACAGAAACCAAGTTCTATAGTATATGTGACAATTGTGAGTTTTTGAACAACCAAATTTCTACACCAGTAACAGGCCAATTTTGTTTTTTTTATTTGAAATCAAGTTATACAGTATATATTACAACTAACTCATCTTTTTTTCTCCATTTAAAGTTTAACTGTACAGTTTTCAAGAAATGAAACATCTTTTTCTGAAAAGATTGTTAACTAAAAGAAAACTGTGTGACAAAATATCTCTGCTATAAAAAGATAAATAAAAAAAAACTTGATGGTAATAGTTTTTGAACAACCAAATTTCTACATCTGTAGCCGGCTAATTTTTGCTTTTATTTAAAAAAAAAAAATTCACACAAAGCAGGTTCTACAGTATATATAACAATAATCAATTTTTTGTTACAAAAATATTTTGTAAACTGTACAAGGCCAGGCAGTTTTTAATCATTTTAACCGACTGTAATTTTACACAAAGCACATTAAACTGCATGGATGACTAATTGAATCCCGAAAAAATTTTGGAACGTAAATATTTTGAAAGAGTACTTCATGTACTCCTATACTTCTAAACACTTTGCAGAAAGTGCAAAGCCAGGAAAGAATTATAACGCAGGGTAATAAAGTAATCTTCTTCAGGCGCCAACTTTTCCTTCTCCTTCCTCGGGAGGCTAGTGGGACTGCCTCCACCTGCTTCCTGGAGCCCGATTCCTAGGTGCCTGGGCTATAAGTGTCCCGGCTTCAGGTAGTGCCGGAGCCACTGAAATGTAGAAATGGGTGACAGATCCCTGTGTCATCTGCACCATTGCCTGCTCACTAGTGTGAGCAAGCATGCTTGACACTGCTCGGTACTCGCCCGAGCATCTCGCTAATCGGGATGTTCGGCGAGCACCAAGCATTTCCAGGTTACCCGGGCGGGAGCTCGGGTCTCCGCCCTGCACGTATGGCGCTCTTTACAGAGCCAATGAACATGCAGGGATTGCCAGTCAGTCACTGTAAGGCCACAGCCATGTTGTTTGTGGGCATTACAGTGATTGGCTGGCCGCACAGCGTCACCTCGAGTATTTAAAACCGGGCGCCGCCATCTTGGACACAGTCACTCCGGCTCAGACAGTGTAAGGTCAGTGCTGCAGAGCTAGGGAGAGATTTATACTGCAAAATAGTTAGTGTAGGGTCTCTAAAGCCTGCCAAATCAAACAAGCAGTCCTTCTCAGGACTAATATCCATCCCAGATATCAGGCAGGCAGGCTGTATAGGAGACGCAGTGGTTATACCAACAAACACTGCAATACAGTCCTGTGTGCTCCTGCCTGTCAAATTGCAAGACTTATCCCCCGGTTTCAGGGGCCAGGAAAAATCCTTTTTTTTCATCTAAACCCTGTATTTTTTTTTCCTCAGTCAGACTGTACAAATACGCGTATTATTAACCTTTTGGTTCCCCCCCCCAAAAAAAAAAAAATTAAGTGTGTCTGCGACTGTTCAGACACCAAAATATCTGTTTAAAATATTCTGGTGTAGGCCAGATAACTAGAAGTTTGGTTTTGCAGTTCCACGGTTCAAATCTCTGTATTATCCAGCTTTTGGCCTTTTTTACATAAAAAAAACAGTAATAGTGTCTCCCTGACTGTTCAGACACCAATATGTCTGTTTAAAATATTCTGGTGTAGGCCTGATAACTAGAAGTTTGGTTTTGCAGTTCCTCGGCTCAAATCTCTGTATTATCCAGCTTTTGGCTTTTTTACATGAAAAAAACAGTAATAGTGTCTCCCTGACTGTTCAGACACAAATATATCTGTTTAAAATATTCTGGTGTAGGCCAGATAACTAGAAGTTTGATTTTGCAGTTCCACAGTTCAAATCTCTGTATTATCCAGCTTTTGGCCTTTTTTTCCATAAAAAAACAGTAATAGTGTCTCCCTGACTGTTCAGACACAAATAAATCTGTTTAAAATATTCTGGTGTAGGTCAGATAACTAGAAGTTTGGTTTTGCAGTTCCACGGTTCAAATCTCTGTATTATCCAGCTTTTGGCCTTTTTTCCGTAAAAAAAAACAGTAATAGTGTCTCACTGACTGTTCAGACACAAATATATCTGTTTAAAATATTCTGGTGTAGGCCAGATAACTAGAAGTTGGTTTTGCAGTTCCACGGTTCAAATCTCAGTATTATCCAGCTTTTGGCCTTTTTTCTGTAAAAAAAACAGTAATAGTGTCTCCCTGTATGTTCAGACACAAATATATCTGTTTAAAATATTCTGGTGTAGGCCAGATAACTAGAAGTTTGGTTTTGCAGTTCCACGGTTCAAATCTCTTTATTATCCAGCTTTTGGCCTTTTTTACATAAAAAAAAAATAGTAGTGTCTCCCTGACTGTTTAGACACAAATATACCTGTTTAAAATATTCTGGTGTAGGCCAGATAACTAGAAGTTTGGTTTTGCAGTTCCACGGTTCAAATCTCTGTATTATCCAGCTTTTGCCCTTTTTTCCATAAAAAAAAACAGTAAGAGTGTCTCCCTGACTGTTCAGACACAAATATATCTGTTTAAAATATTCTGGTGTAGGCCAAATAACTAGAAGTTTGGTTTTGCAGTTCCACGGTTCAAATCTCTGTATTATCCAGCTTTTGGCCTTTTTTACAGAAAAAAAACAGTAATAGTGTCTCCCTGACTGTTCAGACACAAATATATCTGTTTAAAATATTCTGGTGTAGGCCAGATAACTAGAAGTTTGGGTTTGCAGTTCCACAGTTCAAATCTCTGAATTATCAAGCTTTTGGCCTTTTTTACAGAAAAAAAACAGTAATAGTGTCTCCCTGACTTTTCAGACACAAATATATCTGTTTAAAATATTCTGGTGTAGGCCAGATATCTAGAAATTTGGTTTTGCAGTTCCACGGTTCAAATCTCTGTATTATCCAGCTTTTGGACTTTTTTACATAAAAAAAACCAGCAGTAGTGTCTCCCTGACTGTTCAGACACCAATATATCTGTTTAAAATATTCTGGTGTAGGCCAGATAACTAGAAGTTTGGTTTTGCAGTTCCACGGTTCAAATCTCTGTATTATCCAGCTTTTGGCTTTTTTAAATGAAAAAAAACAGTAATAGTGTCTCCCTGACTGTTCAGACACAAATATATCTGTTTAAAATATTCTGGTGTAGGCCAGATAACTAGAAGTTTGGTTTTGCAGTTCCACAGTTCAAATCTCTGTATTATCCAGCTTTTGGCTTTTTTACATGAAAAAAAACAGTAATAGTGTCTCCCTGACTGTTCAGACACAAATATATCTGTTTAAAATATTCTGGTGTAGGCCAGATAACTAGAAGTTTGGTTTTGCAGTTCCACAGTTCAAATTTCTATATTATCCAGCTTTTGGCCTTTTTTCCATAAAAAAAAACAGTAATAGTGTCTCCTTGACTGTTCAGACACAAATATATCTGTTTAAAATATTCTGGTGTAGGCCAGATAACTAGAAGTATGGTTTTGCAGTTCCACAGTTCAAATTTCCGTATTTTCCAGCTTTTGGCTTTTTTACATGAAAAAAAACAGTTATAGTGTCTCCCTGACTTTTCAGACACAAATATATCTGTTTAAAATATTCTGGTGTAGGCCAGATAACTAGAAGTTTGGTTTTGCAGTTCCACGGTTCAAATCTCTGTATTATCCAGTTTTTGGCCTTTTTTTCCATAAAAAAAAGCAGTAATAGTGTCTCCCTGACTGTTCAGACACAAATATATCTGTTTAAAATATTCTGGTGTAGGCCAGATAACTAGAAGTTTGATTTTGAAGTTCCACGGTTCAAATCTCTGTATTATCAAGCTTTTGGCCTTTTTTATAGAAAAAAAACAGTAATAGTGTCTCCCTGACTTTTCAGACACAAATATATCTGTTTAAAATATTCTGGTGTAGGCCAGATAACTAGAAGTTTGGTTTTGCAGTTCCACGGTTCAAATCTCTGTATTATCCAGCTTTTGGCCTTTTTTACTTAAAAAAAACAGTAATAGTGTCTCCCTGACTGTTCAGACACAAATATATCTGTTTAAAATATTCTGGTGTAGGCCAGATAACTAGAAGTTTGGTTTTGCAGTTCCACGGTTCAAATCTCTGTATTATCCAACTTTTGGCTTTTTTACATGAAAAAAAACAGTAATAGTGTCTCCCTGACTGTTCAGACACAAATATATCTGTTTAAAATATTCTGGTGTAGGCCAGATAACTAGAAGTTTGGTTTTGTAGTTCCACGGTTCAAATCACAGTATTATCCAGCTTTTGGCTTTTTTACATGAAAAAAAACAGTAATAGTGTCTCCCTGACTGTTCAGACACAAATATATCTGTTTAAAATATTCTGGTGTAGGCCAGATAACTAGAAGTTTGGTTTTGCAGTTCCACGGTTCAAATCTCAGTATTATCCAGCTTTTGGCCTTTTTTCTGTAAAAAAAACAGTAATAGTGTCTCCCTGTATGTTCAGACACAAATATATCTGTTTAAAATATTCTGGTGTAGGCCAGATAACTAGAAGTTTGGTTTTGCAGTTCCACGGTTCAAATCTCTTTATTATCCAGCTTTTGGCCTTTTTTACATAAAAAAAAAATAGTAGTGTCTCCCTGACTGTTTAGACACAAATATACCTGTTTAAAATATTCTGGTGTAGGCCAGATAACTAGAAGTTTGGTTTTGCAGTTCCACGGTTCAAATCTCTGTATTATCCAGCTTTTGCCCTTTTTTCCATAAAAAAAAACAGTAAGAGTGTCTCCCTGACTGTTCAGACACAAATATATCTGTTTAAAATATTCTGGTGTAGGCCAAATAACTAGAAGTTTGGTTTTGCAGTTCCACGGTTCAAATCTCTGTATTATCCAGCTTTTGGCCTTTTTTACAGAAAAAAAACAGTAATAGTGTCTCCCTGACTGTTCAGACACAAATATATCTGTTTAAAATATTCTGGTGTAGGCCAGATAACTAGAAGTTTGGGTTTGCAGTTCCACAGTTCAAATCTCTGAATTATCAAGCTTTTGGCCTTTTTTACAGAAAAAAAACAGTAATAGTGTCTCCCTGACTTTTCAGACACAAATATATCTGTTTAAAATATTCTGGTGTAGGCCAGATATCTAGAAATTTGGTTTTGCAGTTCCACGGTTCAAATCTCTGTATTATCCAGCTTTTGGACTTTTTTACATAAAAAAAACCAGCAGTAGTGTCTCCCTGACTGTTCAGACACCAATATATCTGTTTAAAATATTCTGGTGTAGGCCAGATAACTAGAAGTTTGGTTTTGCAGTTCCACGGTTCAAATCTCTGTATTATCCAGCTTTTGGCTTTTTTAAATGAAAAAAAACAGTAATAGTGTCTCCCTGACTGTTCAGACACAAATATATCTGTTTAAAATATTCTGGTGTAGACCAGATAACTAGAAGTTTGGTTTTGCAGTTCCACAGTTCAAATCTCTGTATTATCCAGCTTTTGGCTTTTTTACATGAAAAAAAACAGTAATAGTGTCTCCCTGACTGTTCAGACACAAATATATCTGTTTAAAATATTCTGGTGTAGGCCAGATAACTAGAAGTTTGGTTTTGCAGTTCCACAGTTCAAATTTCTATATTATCCAGCTTTTGGCCTTTTTTCCATAAAAAAAAACAGTAATAGTGTCTCCTTGACTGTTCAGACACAAATATATCTGTTTAAAATATTCTGGTGTAGGCCAGATAACTAGAAGTATGGTTTTGCAGTTCCACAGTTCAAATTTCCGTATTTTCCAGCTTTTGGCTTTTTTACATGAAAAAAAACAGTTATAGTGTCTCCCTGACTTTTCAGACACAAATATATCTGTTTAAAATATTCTGGTGTAGGCCAGATAACTAGAAGTTTGGTTTTGCAGTTCCACGGTTCAAATCTCTGTATTATCCAGTTTTTGGCCTTTTTTTCCATAAAAAAAAGCAGTAATAGTGTCTCCCTGACTGTTCAGACACAAATATATCTGTTTAAAATATTCTGGTGTAGGCCAGATAACTAGAAGTTTGATTTTGAAGTTCCACGGTTCAAATCTCTGTATTATCAAGCTTTTGGCCTTTTTTATAGAAAAAAAACAGTAATAGTGTCTCCCTGACTTTTCAGACACAAATATATCTGTTTAAAATATTCTGGTGTAGGCCAGATAACTAGAAGTTTGGTTTTGCAGTTCCACGGTTCAAATCTCTGTATTATCCAGCTTTTGGCCTTTTTTACTTAAAAAAAACAGTAATAGTGTCTCCCTGACTGTTCAGACACAAATATATCTGTTTAAAATATTCTGGTGTAGGCCAGATAACTAGAAGTTTGGTTTTGCAGTTCCACGGTTCAAATCTCTGTATTATCCAACTTTTGGCTTTTTTACATAAAAAAAAACAGTAATAGTGTCTCCCTGACTGTTCAGACACAAATATATCTGTTTAAAATATTCTGGTGTAGGCCAGATAACTAGAAGTTTGGTTTTGTAGTTCCACGGTTCAAATCACAGTATTATCCAGCTTTTGGCTTTTTTACATGAAAAAAAACAGTAATAGTGTCTCCCTGACTGTTCAGACACAAATATATCTGTTTAAAATATTCTGGTGTAGGCCAGATAACTAGAAGTTTGGTTTTGCAGTTCCACAGTTCAAATCTCTGTATTATCCAGCTTTTGGCCTTTTTTCTGTAAAAAAAAAACGTAATAGTGTCTCCCTGACTGTTCAGACACTAATATGTCTGTTTAAACATTCTTGTGTAGGCCAGATAACCAGAGTTTGGTTTTGCAGTTCCACGGTTCAAATCTCTGTATTATCCAGCTTTTGGCCTTTTTTACATAAAAAAAACAGTAATAGTGTCTCTCTGACTGTTCAGACACCAAGACACCAATATATCTGTTTAAAATATTCTGGTGTTGGCCAGATAACTAAAAGTTTGGTTTTGCAGTTGCACAGTTCAAATCTCTGTATTATCCAGCTTTTGGCCTTTTTCCGTAAAAAAAAACAGTAATAGTGTCTCCCTGACTGTTCAGACACAAATATATCTGTTTAAAAATTCTGGTGTAGGCCAGATAATTAGAAGTTTGGTTTTGCAGTTCCACGGTTCAAATCTCTGTATTATCCAGCTTTTGGCCTTTTTTCCGTAAAAAAAAAACAGTAATAGTGTCTCCCTGACTGTTCAGACACAAATATATCTGTTTAAAATATTCGGGTGTAGGCCAGATAACTAGAAGTTTGATTTTGCAGTTCCACAGTTCAAATCTCTATATTATCCAGCTTTTGGCCTTTTTTACAGAAAAAAAAACAGTAATAGTGTCTCCCTGACTTTTCAGACACAAATATATCTGTTTAAATTATTCTGGTGTAGGCCAGATAACTAGAAATTTGGTTTTGCAGTTCCACGGTTCAAATCTCTGTATTATCCAGCTTCTGGCCTTTTTTACATAAAAAAAAACAGTAATAGTGTCTCCCTGACTGTTCAGACACCAGTATATCTGTTTAAAATATTTAGGTGTAGGCCAGATAACTAGAAGTTTGGTTTTGCAGTTCCATGGTTCAAATCTCTGTATTATCCAGCTTTTGACCTTTTTTACATAAAAAAAACAGTAATAGTGTCTCCATGACTGTTCAGACACCAATATGTCTGTTTAAAATATTCTGGTGTAGGCCTGATAACTAGAAGTTTGGTTTTGCAGTTCCTCGGCTCAAATCTCTGTATTATCCAGCTTTTGGCTTTTTTACATGAAAAAAACAGTAATAGTGTCTCCCTGACTGTTCAGACGCAAATATATCTGTTTAAAATATTCGGGTGTAGGCCAGATAACTAGAAGTTTGGTTTTGCAGTTCCACGGTTCAAATCTCTGTATTATCCAGCTTTTGGCTTTTTTACATGAAAAAAAACAGTAATAGTGTCTCTCTGACAGTTCAGACACAAATATATATGTTTAAAATATTCTGGTGTAGGCCAGATAACTAGAAGTTTGGGTTTGCAGTTCCACAGTTCAAATCTCTGTGTTATCCATCTTTTGGCCTTTTTACATAAAAAAAAACAGTAATAGTGTCTCCCTGAATGTTCAGACACCAATATATCTGTTTAAAAATTCTGGTGTAGGCCAGATAGCTAGAAGTTTTGTTTTGCAGTTCCACGGTTCAAATCTCTGTATTATCCAGCTTTTGGCCTTTTTTCCGTAAAAAAAAACAGTAATAGTGTCTCCCTGACTGTTCAGACACAAATATATCTGTTTAAAATATTATGGTGTAGGCCAGATAACTAAAAGTTTGATTTTGCTATTCCACAGTTCAAATCTCTGTATTATCCAGCTTTTGGCCGTTTTTACAGAAAAAAAACAGTTATAGTGTCTCCCTGACTTTTCAGACACAAATATATCTGTTTAAAATATTCTGGTGTAGGCAAGATAACTAGAAATTTGGTTTTGCAGTTCCACGGTTCAAATCTCTGTATTATCCAGCTTTTGGCCTTTTTTACATAAAAAAACAGTAATAGTGTCTCCCTGACTGTTCAGACACCAATATATCTGTTTAAAATATTCTGGTGTAGGCCAGATAACTAGAAGTTTGGGTTTGCAGTTCCATGGTTTAAATCTCTGTATTTTCCAGCTTATGGCCTTTTTCACAGAAAAAAAACAGTAATAGTGTCTCCCTGACTGTTCAGACACAAATATATCTGTTTAAAATATTCTGGTGTAGGCCAGATAACTAGAAATTTGGTTTTGCAGTTCCATGGTTCAAATCTCTGTATTATCCAGCTTTTGGCCTTTTTTACATACAAAAAAAAACAGTAATAGTGTCTCCCTGACTGTTCAGACACAAATATATCTGTTTAAAATATTCTGGTGTAGGCCAGATAACTAGAAGTTTGGTTTTGCAGTTCCACGGTTCAAATCTCTGTATTATCCAGCTTTTGGCCTTTTTTACATAAAAAAAAGAGTAATAGTGTCTCCCTGACTGTTCAGACACCAATATATCTGTTTAAAATATTCTGGTGTTGGCCAGATAACTAGAAGTTTGGTTTTGCAGTTCCACGGTTCAAATCTTTGTATTTTCAAACTTTTGGCTTTTTTACATGAAAAAAAACAGTAATAATGTCTCCCTGACTGTTCAGACACAAATATATCTGTTTAAAATATTCTGGTGTGGGCCAGATAACTAGAAGTTTGGTTTTGCAGTTCCACGGTTCAAATCTCTGTTATATCCAGCTTTTGGCCTTTTTTACATACAAAAAAACAGTAATAGTGTCTCCCTGACTGTTCAGACACAAATATATCTGTTTAAAATATTCTGGTGTAGGCCAGATAACTAGAAGTTTGGTTTTGCAGTTCCACGGTTCAAATCTCTGTATTATCCAGCTTTTGGCCTTTTTTACATAAAAAAAAGAGTAATAGTGTCTCGCTGACTGTTCAGACACAAATATATCTGTTTAAATGATCCTGGTGTAGGCCAGAGAAATAGAACTGTGGTTTTAACCTTCCACGGTTCAAGTCTCCTTTTTATTACCCTTTTTCCATTGATAGTGCGAGTGTAAGCTATTTTACTTCATTTACAATGGGCAAGGCGCGAGGCAAGGGACGTGGAACTGGACTTTCTGTTGATGGTGCGTGTAGAGGACGGGACCATGGCCAAGGTGAAAATGTGCCACAACCAACAGCCACATCTTCTCGCTCCCACTTCTTGACCGAATTACTAGGGAACCACACTACAACACCAGTATTGCGAACTGATCAGTGTGAACAGGTTATTAATTGGATAGCAGATAATACTTCCAGTTACCTGGGCACCACCACCTCCAGTCTGTCTTCCACACGGTCAAGTTTTAGTAGCCATAAGTCTCGACCACATATTCCTCCTCACCATGAAGCTCCTTCCTCCCACCATGCCGAGTGTCGTCAGACAGCAACTGATCCCACAGTTGGACACTCTGAAGAGCTGTTCACTGGTCCATTTCCATATTTGTGCCCCTCGCCTGCTCCGCTTGAAGTGGTGGAAGCGGAGATCCCATGTAGCGATTCCCAAATATTTGAACAGCCACGGCCAGAGGAAGTCGACGCTGGCAATTTGTCACAAGAGGTGGACGATGACGAGACACAATTGCCACGAAGTGAGGAGGAGGATCGTGGTGCGCAAGTGGAAGAGGAGGAGGTGGTGGATGATCTAGTAACTGACCCAACATGGCAGGAGGACACGCAGAGCATGGCCAGCAGCACACAGGGGGAGGGAGGCAGAGTACCCCAACAAACAGGAAGAAGCAGTGTGGTGGCCGCACACAGAAGGCGGGCAACAGTTCCCCGAAACACTAACACGAGGGACGTTGCTAATACAACCAGTGGGCCTTCCAGACTCTGGAATTTTTTTAAAGACTCTGCTGATAATCCAAAAAGGCCATTTGTACCACCTGCCATGCCAGCATCAGCAGGGGTGACAAAACTACCAGCCTGACCACCACCAGCATGATCAGGCACATGGCAGCAAAGCACCCAACTTTCTGGGGCGAACCCCAGGGTCCATGACCAGTGTCAGTGGGTGTCATCACTGCTTTTTCTGCTGTTGTGCGTGTAAGAGAACCCCCTGTCATGCATGCAAGGCAATCCCCTGTCCATGCTGCATGCAAAGATGCCCTCTCCTCTCAGTCTTCACTTGTTATGGCAGTTTCTCAAGAAACAGCATCAAAGGAGGGCGACTAAGGTAATAAAGGGAATGGAGGGACTAGAATACCCAGAGAGGTTGTCAAAATTAGGCCTATTTACGTTGGAAAAGAGAAGGCTTAGGGGAGACTTCATAAACATGTATAAATACATCAGGGGGCAGTACAGAGATCTCTCCCATGACTTGTTTATACCAAGGATGGTGACAAAGATGAGGGCGCACACTATGCGTCTGGAGGAAAGGAGGTTCCTGCACCAGCATAGAAGGGGATTCTTTACGGTCAGAGCCGTGAGACTCCGGAACGCTCTGAGAGAGGAAGTGGTGATGTCCAACTCACTTAATGAGTTCAAGAGAGGCCTGGACACCTTTCTTGAGAACAATAAAATTACATCTTATGCTTAGTGATAGTTAATTAATCCAGGGATTTAATCTGACTGCCAGATTGGAGTCGGTAAGTGAATTTTTCCTCAATGATGTAAATTGGCCTATACCGCATGGTTTTTTTTTTGCCTGCCCCTGGATCAACGCTGCGGAATAGCTGCAGTGCACAAGAAATTGGCTGAACTGGATGGACGCTTGTTTTTTTTCGGCCTTATAAACTATGTAACTATGTAACGTCCACGTCCACGTCCCACCTCACCGTTCAATTGTCCATATCCCAGAGCTTTGAACGAAAGCGCAAATTCGCAGCCAACGCCCCACAGGCCACAGTCCTAAATTCGCACATTTCACGACTGCTTGCATTGGAAATGCTGCCTTTAAGGCTGGTGGAGACGGAATCCTTCGGCAACCTTGTGGCGGTGGCCGTCCCTCTGTACTCGGTCCCCAGCCGAGACTATTTTGCCCGGTGTGCCATCCCCGCACAACACAAGCACAAGTCCCAAAACATCTGCCGTGCCCTCAACAATGCAGTTACTGGGAGAGTCCACCTGACAACGGATACGTGGACAAGTGCTTGTGGCCAGGGACGGTACATCTCCCTAACGGCACACTGGGTAAACATAGTGGAAGCCGGGACCCAGTCGGACCTGGGGACGGAACACATCCTCCCCACACCGAGGATTGGGGACCCTATGTCAGTCAGAGTTGTCCCCACAGTGTACAGCTCCTGCGCATCATCCTCCTCCTCCTCCTCCTGTTCAGCCCCCATCTCAGATATCACCACATCAGTTACAAGCTGGAAGCACTGCAGTACTGCCTCCGCCAAGCGGCAACAGGCAGTGCTGAAACTCATAAGCTTACGTGATAAACATCACACTGCTTGTGAGTTGTGGACAGCTGTGAAAGAGCAGGCAGATCTGTGGCTGAGACAGCTGAACCTACATCCAGGCATGGTCGTATGTGACAATGGCCGTAACCTGGTAGCAGCTCTGAGGCGAGGCGAGATCACACACGTACCATGCCTGGTTCATGTGCTTAACCTCGTGATTCAGCGGTTTCTTAAATCGTACCCCAAGTTGCCAGATCGGCTCGTCAAAGTACGCCGCCTGTCAGCTCAATTTTGCATGTCAGCTTCAGCTTCCGCCGCCCTTGTTGTGTTGCAGCAGCGTTTGCAGCTTCCGTCACACCGACTGGTGTGTGATGTCCCCACACGTTGGAACTCTACCCTCCACATGTTGCAAAGGATTTGTGAGCAGAAGAGAGCAGTTGTGGAGGACCAGCTGCAACAAGGCCGTCGATATTCAGGTCAGACTCCACACATAAGACCTCAGGAGTGGACCTGGATGTCTGACATATGTACCATCCTGACAAACTTTGAGGAGTCCACCAAGATGGTGAGTGGCGATGATGCCATCATTAGCGTCAGCATCCCACTTGTCTGTCTTTTGCAATGCTCTCTGCAGAGAATTAAAGAGGAGGCATTGCAGCCAGAGTATGATGAGATGGATTAAGAAGCCATAAAGGGCGATTACACACAGCCCAGCCTCATCTCATCCCAACGTGCATTGGGGGACAATGATGGAGAGGAGGAGGAGGATGAGGAAGAACAGGAGCTGGTATCATGCGCTGTAGACGGTAGTACCTGTACAACTGTCATACCGTCGGTTCAGCGTGGATGGCCTGAGGACAGGGGGGAGGAGGAGGAGGAGAGCATGGTCTGTCGTCATCTTGGTGGGGACACGGAAGTCTTGCCCGTTACCAGTCTGGCACGCATGGCTGACTTTATGTTACGCTGCCTTAACCGTGAACCTCGCGTTGTCAAAATGTTGGGTGACAGTCATTACTGGTTGGTGACACTTTTAGACCCCCGCTACAAGGAGAACTTTCACTCTCTTATTCCTGAGGTGGAGAGGTCTACAAAAATGGGGCAACACCAGAAGGCCCTCGCCTATCAACTGACAATGCTGACAAGCTGACCCTTATGAAAATGAACAAGGGGTGGATTGGGCCAGACTTCTCATCACCACGAAATGACAGCAGAGTAACATAAAGTCAAATCCACTGTGTTATTTCGGGTGGTGTATTCCCATGCATCGCTTCACAACCACACATGAGTATACGCTTCCTCATTTCGGCTGTATTTTACTCTTCTCCTTATCCTCAGCCTCCACCACCACTATACCACCAGGGTGACCGTGGTCCATGTTGCCAGCATTGCAAGTTCCTCCGTCCCAATTTTTGGCAGCTTTTGCTTGGAAAGCATAGGCAAAAGACTATAGGAGACCCACTCCCCAATAATGGGAATAATGTTTTGAATATGCTGTACTGCATGGCTTTTGTAAGGGGCATTAAAACCGTCTTGTTAAACCACTCTGACCTCCACGTCTCTTCCAAGGGGCATTAAAACAGTCTTGTTAAGTTACTGTGACCTCCACCACTCTTCCAAGGGGCATTAAAACCGTCTGGTTAAGCTGCTGTGACCTCCACGTCTCTTCCAAGGGGCATTAAAACCGTCTTGTTAAGCTACTGTGACCTCCACGTCTCTTCCAAATGGCATTAAAACCGTTTTGTTAAGCTACTGCGACCTCCACCACTCTTCCAAGGGGCATTAAAACCGTCTTGTTAAGCTGCTGCGACCTCAACCACTCTTCCAAGGGGCATTAAAACTGTCTTGTTAAGCTACTGCGACCTTCCCTACTCCTCCAAGGGGCATTAAAACCATCTTGTTAAGCTACTGCGACATCCACCACTCTTCCAAGGTGCATTAAAACCATCTTGTTAAGCTACTGCGACCTCCACCACTCTTCCAAGGGGCATTGATATTGTCTTTTTATTCCACTGTGACCTCCACCACTTTTCCAAAGGGCATTAAAACCGTTTTGTTAAGCTACTGCGACCTCCACCACTCTTCCAAGGGGCATTAAAATTATCTTGTTAAGCTACTGCGACCTCCACCACTCTTCCAAGGGGCATTTAAACCGACTTGTAAAGCTATTGTGTCCTCCACGTCTCTTCCAATGGGGCATTAAAACTATCTTGTTAAGCTACTGTGACCTCCACATCTCTTCCATGGGGCATTGATATTGTCTTTTTATTCCACTGCGATCTCCACCACTCTTCCAAGGGGCATTAAAACCGTCTTGTTAAGCTACTGAGACATCCATCACTCTTCCAAGGGGCATTAAAACCGTTTTGTTAAGCAACTGCAACCTTCACCACTCTTCCAAGTGGAATTAAAATCGTCTTGTAAAGCTGCTGTGACCTCCACGTCTCTTCCAAGGGGCATTAAAACAGTCTTGTTAAGCTACTGTGACCTCCACGTATCTTCCAAAGGGCATTAAAACCGTCTTGTTAAGCTACTGTGACCTCCACGTTTCTTCCAAAGGGCATTAAAACCGTCTTGTTAAGCTACTGCGACCCCCACTACTCCTCCAAGGGGCATTAAAACCGTCTTGTTAAGCTACTGCGACCTCCACCACTCTTCCAAGGGGCAATGATATTGTCTTTTTATTCCACTGTGACCTCCACCACTTTTCCAAGGGACATTAAAACCCTCTAGTTAAGCTACTGCGACCTCCACCACTCTTCCAAGGGGCATTAAAACTATCTTGTTAAGCTACTGTGACCTCCACCACTCTTCCAATGGGCATTTAAACCAACTTGTTAAGCTATTGTGACCTCCACGTCTCTTCCAATGGGGCATTAAAACTGTCTTGTTAAGCTACTGTGACCTCCACATCTCTTCCACGGGGCATTGATATTGTCTTTTTATTCCTCTGCGATCTCCACCACTCTTCCAAGGGGCATTAAAACCGTCTAGTTAAGCTACTGCGACCTCAACCACTCTTCCAAGGGGCATTAAAACTATCTTGTTAAGCTACTGTGACTTCCACCACTCTTCCAAGGGGCATTTAAACCGACTTGTTAAGCTATTGTGACCTCCACGTCTCTTCCACGGGGCATTGATATTGTCTTTTTATTCCACTTTGACCTCCACGTCTCTACCAAGGGACATTAAAACCGTCTTGTTAAGCTGCTGTGACCTCCACGTTTCTTCCAAGGGGCATTAAAACAGTCTTGTTAAGCTACTGTGACATCCACGTATCTTCCAAGGGGCATTAAAACCGGCTTGTTAAGCTTCTGTGACCTCCACGTCTCTTCCAAAGGGCATTAAAACCATCTTGTTAAGCTACTGCGACCTCCACCACTCTTCCAAGGGGTATTAAAACCGTCTTGTTAAGCTACTGCGACCTCCACTACTCCTCCAAGGGGCATTAAAACCGTCTTGTTAAGCTCCTGCGACATCCACCACTCTTCCAAGGTGCATTAAAACCGTCTTGTTAAATTACTGCGACCTCCACCACTCTTCTAAGGGGCATTGATATTGTCTTTTTATTCCACTGCGACCTCCACCACTTTTCCAAGGGGCATTAAAAGCATCTTGTTAAGCTACTGCGACCTCTACCACTCTTCCAAGGGGCATTAAAACTATCTTGTTAAGCTACTGCGACCTCCACCACTCTTCCAAGGGGCATTTAAACCGACTTGTTAAGCTATTGTGACCTTCACGTCTCTTCCAATGGGGCATTAAAACTGTCTTGTTAAGCTACTGTGACCTCCTGTAACATACCTGGCGGCGTCCTTGCATGGTGGTCCATCTCGCACTGTGCAAGAGGGCGCACTTGATCTCCTGTCCAGAATGTCTCTCTGGCTTCCCTCCATGCTGTCTGTTTGTGTCTGTTTCTGCTGCTTAAGGGCGGCGCCCGATCACTTCCTGCCTTTTGTACCTGCTGTGGGTCACACCCCTTGTGCGTCCTCAGCCTATTGCTGTCTGTCACTTGGTATATAGCTCAGCAGCTCCCTTCTATCCCTGCCTGAGCATAGTGTTTCCTTCAGTGTGTGCTTGCACTCTGAAGGTGCCAGGTCCCGTCTCTTGTCTCCTGCTTTTTGTATCAGTTCCCGTGTCTGAACTGAGTCCTGTATGTCTCCTGCTTTGCGGTATCAGCTCCCGTGTCTGAACTGAGTCCTGTATGTCTCCTGCTTTGCGGTATCAGCTCCCGTGTCTGAACTGTCTCCTTTCTGTGTTCTCTTGTCTGTCCTGTCTGAACACGCTCCTAGCCTGTTCCTCTCGCCTTCTAGTGGCCGATTTCCTAGACCCGCTCCTGTGTCTGGTCTGTCCTGTCTGAACACGCTCCTTGCCTGTTCGTTCCGCCTCTCTGGGGGCCGTATTCCCAGACCCGCTCCTGTATCCCTCTGCAGTGTCGGTCTCCTCCGTACACTCAGTTCCAGTCTGAACTCTCTCCTGTCCTTTACCTGTTTTGCCTCTATGTCCGTTCCCTTCCTTTTTCTGCAGAGTCTGAACTCGTACCTAACTCCTGCTTGTTGTCTCTGCAAGTACTGTGTGAGTATCTGGCTCTGTCTTTCCCTTCCTGTCTGTTCCGTGTGAACAGAGCCCTGTCCTCCCTGCTCAGCCTTGTCTGCACTCTAGCTGTGCTTGCCTGTAACCCTCTGCCTGTATTGTTCCTGAGTCCCGGTGTGTACTGGGTCCTATCCCGCCTGTGTTCCTACCTGCTAGTGCCTCCCTGTCTGCACTCTAGCTGTGCTTGCCTTTACCCCCCTGCCTGCATACCCGCCTGCCTGCATACCAGTCGTGCCTGCCTATACCCTCCAGTCTGTGTGCCAGCCTACCAGCCTGTTCCTGTATTTCCCTGTGTGGGTCAACAGCCGTGTCCGGGGTCTGTCCTGGAGTAGCACCTGGTCCCTCTGCTCGGTTCCTCCTTGGTGCACTGGCGTCGTATGCCGTCGTGCGACCCTGGTCGGATCGGGTGAATACTTAGTCACGCCCCTCCAGGCATTCACTCTCCGGCACGGTCCAGTGGAATCACTACCAATCACACGCACACGCCGCTTAGCCCGGGCGTGTGCATAACACCTCCACATCTCTTCCACGGGGCATTGATATTGTCTTTTTATTCCACTGCAATCTCCACCACTCTTCCAAGGGGCATTAAAACCGTCTTATAAAGCTACTGTGACCTCCACGTCTCTTCCAAGGGTCATTGCAACCGTCTTGTTAAGCTACTGAGACCTCCATCACTCTTCCAAGGGGCATTAAAACCGTTTTGTTAATCTACTGCATCCTCCACCACTCTACCAAGTGGCATTAAAACCGTCTTGTTAAGCTGCTGCGACCTCCACCACTCTTCCAAGGGGCATTAAAACTATCTTGTTAAGCTACTTTGACCTCCACCACTCTTCCAAGGGGCATTTAAACCGACTTGTTAAGCTATTGTGACCTCCACGTCTCTTCCACGGGGCTTTGATATTATCTTTTTATTCCACTTTGACCTCCACGTCTCTACCAAGGGGCTTGTTAAGCTACTGCGACCTCCACCACTTTTCCAAGGGGCATTGATATTGTCTTTTTATTTCACTGCGACCTCAACGTCTCTTCCAAGGGGCATTAAAACTGTCTTGATAAGCTACTGCGACCTCCACCACTCTTCCAAGGGGCACTAAAAACATCTTGTTAGGCTACTGCAACCTCCACCACTTTTCCAAGGGGCATTAAAACCATCTTGTAAAGCTACTGCGACCTCCACCACTCTTCCAAGGGGTCATTAAAACCGTCTTGTTAAGCTACAGCGACCTCCACCACTCTTCCAAGGAGTATTAAAACCGTCTTGTTAAGCTACTGTGACCTCCACTTCTCTTCCAAGGGGCATTAAAACCGTCTTATTAAGCTACTATGACCTCCACGTCTCTTCCAAGGGGCATTAAAACAGTCTTGTTAAGCTACTGTGACCTCCACGTCTCTTCCAAGGGGCATTAAAACCGTCTTGTTTAACCACTCTGACCTCCACGTCTCTTCCAAGGGGCATTAAAACTGTCTTGATATGTTACTGTGACCTCCATGTCTCTTCCAATGGGGCATTAAAACTGTCTTGTTAAGCTACAGTGACCTCCACATCTCTTCCACGGGGCATTGATATTATCTTTTTATTCCACTGCGACCTCCACCACTCTTCCAAGGGGAATTAAAGCCGTCTTGTAAAGCTACTGTGACCTTCACGTCTCTTCCAAGGGTCATTGCAACCGTCTTGTTAAGCTACTGAGACCTCCATCACTCTTCCAAGGGGCATTAAAACCGTTTTGTTAAGCTACTGCGACCTCCGACACTCTTCCAAGGGGCATTGATATTGTCTTTTTATTCCACTAGAACCTCTACGTCTCTTCCAGGGGGCATTAAAACCATCTTGTTAAGCTACTGTGACCTCCACGTCTCAACCAAGTGGCATTAAAACAGTCTTGTTAAGCTACTGCGACCTCCACCACTCTTCCAACGGGCATTAAAACAGTCTTGTTTTGCTACTGCGACCTCCACCCCTTTTCCAAGGGACATTAAAACCGTCTTGTTAAACCACTCTGAACTCCACAGCTCTTCCAACGGGTATCGAAATGTTGTTTTTAATTAACTCTAACCTCCACGACTCTTCCAACGGGCATTGCATTTCCTCCTAATTTTAATCAGCTTTTGCTTTTCAATGAATATGCGAACACTAAGGGAGACTCACTCCCCTATAATGGGTAGAAGGTTTTTAGTACTCTGTAATCCACGTCTGTTTCAAGGGCCATTGCAGTTCCTCATAATTTTTGGAAAGCCTTCCATTCACTGCTTAGGCCAACAGTGTACAGGAGACCCAGTTGCTATAAATGGAAAAAACGATTTAGTTAAGACCCTCTTACCTCCATGTCACTTGCAAGGGGCATTGGAGTGCCTCGAAATTTTTGGTAGGCATTGCACTCACTGTATGCCCTATAACTGTGTAGCCGAACCGCTCCTTTTGGTACAGAAACATATCCTACAAGACATGTGTGGTTGACTGGCCTGATATTGATGTGAATGGTCCCTGTTCCTCCTGCTCTTTCTCCTTTGCCACCACCTCATCCATCATTCATCACCTGAAGCTTTGTTTTAACGGGAGTGATAGAACTGGGATAGTAGCAGGAAAACATCCAGCAATTCTCGGAGGAGGTAGGATATGCGCCAAACATTGACCACCTCAGGCCTAGCCGCTACTACGTACATGCGCTTGCATTCCAAGGAACAGAAAGCTAAGGAGATGGATGGTCTCATGATCATGAATAATTTACTCGTTGTGTAGGAGGCCGACCACTGCTGCTGTCTACCTTCTGAACTTTGTGTTGAAGCCTGATTGACCCAGGACCCGCAATCCTCTGTCTGAAGGACGTGTTGCATCCCAGTGTCCAACTGTGTCCCGGCTTCCACAATATTAACCCAATGTGAAGGCCTCAGTGAAATGGACTATCCCTGGCCACATTCACTTGTCCATGTGTTTGTAGTTAGGCTGTCCTTCACATAGGTGCGGCTGGGGACCTTTTATGGACACTCGGCCACCCCCTGGCGGCTGGGGACCAAGCGTGGACACACGGCCGTCGGGCGGCTGGGGACTGAGTATGGATACCAGGCCACCGACGCAGCCATAACGTGGTGGCCGGCGTCTGCCTCCACAATACTAAAAGGCCTCATTTCAATTGCAAGCAAGCTAGCAGTATGGTATTGCAGCCTGGGGGTGGGTGGGTGGTAGGCTGCACACTTACGCTTGCATTCCAAGAAAACAAAGCAGATGCTAACTTCTATCATCATCATCATGCTCCTCACCTTGGCACTCTCAACTCCCCTGATGGAGAAGCCAGGGCCCACCGGAGGAGTCTGTCTGTCTGTTGGGCTCGGCCAATGCTGCCCTAAAGCAGACCAGGCTATGAAAAGTGTGGGGAAGGTTATCGGGACAAATAGGGGCGGCTGGGGACCAAGTATGGACACCTGGCCGCCCCCTGGCAGCTGGGGACCGAGTGTGGACACCAGGCCGCCAATGCAGCAATGACGTGGTGGCCGGCGTCTGCCTCCACAAGCCTAAAAGGCCTCATTTCAAGTGCAAGCTAGCTAGTAGCATGGTATTGCAGCCTGGGGGTGGATGGGTGGCAGGCTGCACACTTACGCTTGCATTCCAAAAAAACAAAGCAGATGCAAACTTCTATCATCATCATCATGCTCCTCACCTTGGCACGCTCAACTCCCCTGATGGAGAAGCCAGGGCCCACTGGAGCAGTCTGGTTGTCTGGTGGGCTCGGCCAATGCTGCCCTAAAGCAGGCCAGGTTAAAAAAGTGTGGGGAAGGTTACTGGGACAAATAGGGGTGGCTGGGGACCGAGTATGGACACCCGGCTGCCCCCTGGTGGCTGGGGACCAAGCGTGGACACCCGGCCGCCGGGCAGCTGGGGACTGAGTATTGATACCAGGCCACCTACACAGCCATGACGTGGTGGCCAGATTCCGCCTCCACATGCCTAAAAGGCCCAATTTCAAGTGCAAGCAAGCAGTATGGTATTGCAGCCTAGGGTTGGGTGGGTGGCAGGCTGCATACTTGCGCTTGCATTGCAAGGAATGGAGGAGGTACAATTGAACATTGCCCTGGGACAAGGACTTAAACGGGGATAGTTGCCAGTCTGCATCTTCTGATGCGGCAAGGATCACTTCTGATGGGCACACTTTTAGGCAGTGACCTGGGTGTCAGAGATGCTTCCAATGGTCTTCCCCATACTGTTCCCATGTCTTTTCAGCACTGTATGCATGTGTCACACAGCACATGGCCAGATAAGGTTGTAAAATGTTAAAATGACATTTCCCAGTGAATGCATTTGTCTTGGTTGAAAGCAATATAAAAGTGCAAAAAAGCATTAAAAATGCTACTTGTGAACATAGCCCAAGGTGTGGAGGAGTATTTTTGATTTTGGTTATTTATTTTACCTTATACACAAGTCTTTACCCTGGAAAGGATGTTCCTTAACATATTTCACAGGAAAGCAGTTTCAGTTTAGTTTTTGAATGTTTTATTGTGAGCCTGTAAAAGTGGCTTAATACCTCTGACCATGTTATTGACAGCAGTGAGCTGGGGGTCAGAAATGCTTTCTGGGGCGATCCCCATGCTTTCTCCATGTAATTTGAGCACTGTCACTATCGTTTTGGGCACTTTGTAGGCTTTCTACAGACTGCCGGGGGTGCCGCCGCAAAAATGCTCGGGTCTCCCATAGATTAACATTGGGCTCGTTGCTCGGGTCGAGCACCCAAGTATCACGGTGAGCTTGGCCCGAGCTTCGAGCACCCGAGCATTTTAGTGCTCGCTCAACACTACTGCTCACGCATAGAAGGTGGGAAACGCCAAGGACAGTACGATCTCTCAGGGGTCGTGGTCCCTTCTCGAGCTGCCTCAAGGAGTCTCTCCCAGGCCCATTCATTTCTCAAGAACGGTTCATCCTGTTACCTTCCTTTGGGGATGACAACCACCGCATACCAACGATGTTGACCCTCCATTTTGAGAAACGTGACCCTGGTTCAAGCCATCAGCTCTTGTAGCATTCGAGGCAAGAGTTCCGTCTCTACTGCCCGCTGGTTGAACAAGATGTGATGACGGGTCCCAAACTCTTTGATGGACCCCCCTCTCCGCTGCCGGTTGTATATAAAGACCTTACCCCAGGATGCCAACTGTCGGTACCTTGCGGCTAGCGGGCCTGCTAGCATTTCTCCAGCCTTGGTCCTGGCTCACCTCCTTCTTTCTTCTGACCAGCCTAGGCCTCGCAGTCCGCTCACTAGTTGCTGGTTCCTGACTCTCCTGTCTACGTTCCACCAAAAACCCCAGCGGTGAAGGCTCCGGTCTGGGTTCGGGCCTTGGTGGTTCTGGGAAAGAGTCCAGTTCTGGACCACAGGCTACTGCCACCTTCGATGTCACGCCAGCTTAGTCTGGCTCTGATATTCCTTTGGTCGCTCCATCGGGAGTCTCGTGGGATTCTGCCATCTTTGTTGCCTTGTCGCCCACTAAGCACATTACACTGCATTCAATCCATAACATTTTTTAATGCTTTTTTGGAGTGTTATAGCCCACCTAAATGTACCCGAGAACACGTTATACTGTATGGATGAGCAATATAATACCGATACATTTTTGATAAAAAAATTTTGAGGGTTATACAACCAAAATGTACCCAAGAACACATAATACTCTATGGATGAGCAAGATAATGCCGATACATTTTTGAACAATTTTTTGGAGGGCTATATACCACCGAAATGTACCCAAGGACACGTAATACTGTATGGATGAGCAGAATAATACCGATACATTTTTTATCAATTTTTTTAAGGGTTATATACAACTGAAATGTATCCCAAGAGACATTATACCCTAAGGATGAGCAATATAATACCGATACATTTTTTAACACCTTATTGGAGTGTTATATATTACAGAAATGTACTCCATACCATGGAATACTGTATGAGTGAGTAATTTAACCCAGCAAAATTTATAACGCTTTTTTGGAGTTTTATATAGCATAGCAATGTACTCCAGCCAACGAAATAGTATATGGATGAGTAATTGAATCCAGATAAATTTTTAAATTTTTTTTGACGCTTATATACCACCGCAATGTACCCCAGAGCACGTAATATTATATGGATGAGTAGTTGAATGCAGATACATTTTTCCCAAAAAAATTTTGAGGGTTTTATACCACCGCAATATACCCCAGAGCACGTAATAGAATATGGATGAGTAATTGAATACCAAAAAAATGTTGAATACTTTTTTGGAGGGTTATATACCACTGAAATTTACCCCAGTGCACGTAATACTCTATGGAGGAGTAATTGAATCCAGAAATATTTTTCAACGCTTTTTTGTAGTTTTACATACTACCGTAATATAAGAACAACCGCGTTCAACTGTATGGATGACTAACTGAATCCAAGATAATGTATTTCATGTAAATATTTTGAAAGTGTAGTTGATGTACTTCTACACTCATAAAGTCTTTTACAGAAAACGAAAAGCTAGGAAAAAATTATAACAAGGGTAATACAGTAATCCTCTTCAGGTGTCCACTTCTTATTCTCCTTCCTCGGGAGGCTTGTGGGACTGCCTCCACCTCTTCCTAGAGCTTGATTACCAGGAGCCTGGGCTGTAACTGACCCGACTTCCGGTAGTGCCAGAGCCCCCTTTCTTCTGTGATCACACTCACCGCATACCAGCGATGTTGACCCTCCATTTTGAGGAATGTAACCCTGGTTCCAGCCGTCAGCTCTTGCAGCCTTCGAGGCAAGTGTTCCATCTCTACTGCCCAATGGTTGAATGAAATGTGATAACGGGTCTCAAACTCTTCTATGGAGATCCTTCTCTACTGCCAGTCATACATAACGACCACCCACAGCGTTGCCAACTGTCGATACCTTGCGGCTAGCATGCCCGATAGCATTTCTCCAGCCCTGGTCCTGGCTCGCCTCCTTCTCTCTTCCGACCAGCCTAGGCCCCGCAGCCCGCTCACCAGTTCCTTGATCCTGGCTCTCCCATCTACTGTCCACTAGAACATCAGCGATGAAAGCTGCAGTCTGAGTTTGGGACTTGGTGGTTCTGGGTAAGCGGCCAGATCCGAACCACAGGCTGTTGCCACCTCTGCTGTTGCGCCAGCTACCTCTGGCTCCGCTATTCCTCCTGTCACTCCCTTGGGATTCTTGCGTGGTTCTGCCATCTTTGTTACCCAACAAGCATGTTACACCATATGGATGTCTAAAAACAGAAAATAACACTCCAAAAAAGCATAAAAATGATGTATCACAGCAATGTACCTGAGGCCACTGAATACTGTATGGGTGAGTAATTTAACCCAGCCAAATTTTCAACACTGTTTTAGAGTGTTATATGAAACAGAAATGTACCCCAGAGCACGGAATACTCTATGGGTGAGTAATTTAATCCAGAAAAAAATTTCAACACCGTTTTGGAGTGTTATATAACACCAAAATGTACTACAAAGCACGTAATACTCGATGGATCACAATTTACTCAATTTTTTCACACACAAAAAAATAACTGCGGCAGCTACAGTACAGACCAAAAGTTTGGACACACATTCTCATTTAAAGATTTTTCTGTATTTTCATGACCATGAAAATTGTACATTCACACTGAAGACATCAAAACTATGAATTAACACATGTGGAATTATATACTTAACAAAAAAGTGGGAAACAACTGAAAATATGTCTTATATTCTAGGTTCTTCAAAGTAGCCACCTTTTGCTTTGATGACTGCTTTACACACTCTTGGCATTATCTTGATGAGCTTCAAGAGGTAGTCACCGGAAATGGTCTTCCAACAATCTTGAAGGAGTTCCCAGAGATGCTTAGCACTTGTTGGCCCTTTTGCCTTCACTCTGTGGTCCAGCTCACCCCAAACCATCTCGATTGGGTTCAGATCTGGTCACTGTGGAGGTCAGGTCATCTGGTGTAGCACCCCATCACTCTGCCTCTTGGTCAAATAGCCCTTACACAGCCTGGAGGTGTGTTTGGGGTCATTGTCCTGTTGAAAAAGAAATGATGATCCAACTAAACACAAAGCGGATGGAATAGCATGCCGCTGCAAGATGCTGTGGTAGCCATGCTGGTTCAGTATGCCTTCAATTTTGAATAATTCCCCAACAGTGTCACCAGAAAAGCACCCCCACACCATCACACCTCCTCCTCCATGCTTCACGGTGGGAACCAGGCATGTAGAGTCCATCTGTTCACCTTTTCTGCATCGCACAAAGACACGGTGGTTGGAACCAAAGATCTCAAATTTGGACTCATCAGACCAAAGCACAGATTTCCACTGGTCTAATGTCCATTCCTTGTGTTCTTTAGCCCAAACAAGTCTCTTCTGCTTGTTGCCTGTCCTTAGCAGTGGTTTCCTAGCAGCTATTTTACCATGAAGGCCTGCTGCACAAAGTCTCCTCTTAACAGTTGTTGTAGAGATGTGTCTGCTGCTAGAACTCTGTGTGGCATTGACCTGGTCTCTAATCTGAGCTGCTGTTAATCTGCGATTTCTGAGACTGGTGACTCGGATAAACTTATCCTCAGAAGCAGAGATGACTCTTGGTTTTCCTTTCCTGGGGCGGTCCTCATGTGAGTCAGTTTCTTTGTAGCGCTTGATGGGTTTTGCAACTGCACTTGGGGACACTTTCAAAGTTTTCCCAATTTTTCGGACTGACTGACCTTCCTTTCTTAAAGTAATGATGGCCACTGCCTTTGGAAGTGCATTGAGCTGTAGGGTGCATTGCTGGAAAAGGGGAAAAAAAAAAAATTTAAATCTCTTAGTTTGCGAGTGTGAACGAGCTGAGTGTGTCCGGAGCGTAAGTGCGAACGAAAGTAAGTGTGTGACTTATTTTTCAGTGAAGAGGTATTTGGGAATCCTGCAGAAAATACCTGTGTGAATTGCGGTGAGTTGCTGCATTGTGACCTGCTGAGTACTTTTCTACCTGTTTAGTTTTATTGGGCTTTTTAAAACCTATTTTCTCACTACAGTTTTACAGTTTCTTAGTTTACTACCTGTGTATTTAAGGGTTAACTACATAGCACTAAAATCCTGAGGTGTAGCTATACTCACAAGAGGTTAATTAAGGGGGAGGGGTCATAATTAAGGGTTTATAATGGGCAGCTGGTTGGGCATCCAGTCCTTTGGAAGTGCATTGAGCTGTAGGGTGCATTGCTGGAAAAGGGGAAAAAAAAAACTGTTTAAATTTTAGTTTGCGAGTGTGAACGAGCTGAGTGTTACCGGAGCGTAAGTGCGAACGAAAGTAAGTGTGTGACTTGTTTTTCAGTGACTTTGGATTCAGGGAGTTTGGAAGGGAGGACTTTGGACTGAATTGCTGTTTGTATTTTATTAATTCTTTACTTTTCTTTTTACTTAACATTCTGTCTATTGCAATCCCCATTAGGAAATGAGCTCCATTATTGACAATGCTATCCAGTGTACATCTTGCCACATGTATGCATTCCTTGAACAGCGGGTCGGGGTTGCTTACTGCTGTGCGAGATGTGTGCACGTTGTGCATTTGGAAGCCCAGGTACTGGATCTAAATGAGCAGCTGGCAACACTGAGATCCATTGACAATATGGAAAGGAGTCTGCTGCTCACTGAGCAGCTGCTCACTGGGGTAGATGTGGGGGAGGGTGGTAGTAGGGAGCTGCAGGACAGTGAGGTCGCTAGTTGGGTGACAGTTAGAAGGGGGGTAGAGGGAAGAGTGCCAGGGAGGCTAGTCCTGATCTGGCACACTCCAATAAGTTTGCAAAGTTGGCAGATGAGGGGAGTGACGGTACAGGGGTAGCACTGCTGCAGCAAGGCATGTCCCCTGAATGCCGGAGGAGTGTCAGCTATGGTAAAGAGGAAAATAGGAGAGCAGGGCAGGCCAGGCAGGTGCTGGTAGTGGGGGACTCAATTATTAGGGGAACAGATAGGGCAATCTGTCACAAAGACAGGGATCGTTGAACAGTGTGCTGCCTACCTGGTGCTCGAGTCTGGCACATCGCTGATCGGGTTGACAGATTACTGGGAGGGGCTGGCGAGGTCCCAGCGGTCATGGTGCACATTGGCACAAATGACAAAGTTAGAGGTAGGTGGAAGTTCCTTAAAGATGATTTCAGGGAATTAGGTTGCAAGCTGAAAGCAAGGACCTCCAAGGTGGTATTCTCTGAAATACTACCGGTACCACGTGCCACGCCAGAGAGGCAACGGGAGATTAGAGAGATAAATAAGTGGCTCAAGAACTGGTGTAGGAAGGAGGGATTTGGGTTCCTGGAGAACTGGGCCGACTTCTCAGTTGGCTACAGACTCTACGCTAGGGATCGGCTGCACCTCAATGGGGAGGGTGCAGCTGTGCTGGGGGAGAAAATGGCTTGAAGGTTTGAGGAGTGTTTAAACTAGGGATTGGGGGGTAGGGTATTCATTTTATAGGTGGGGAAGATAGTGCAGATAGTGACCTGGGCACAAATAAAGAAATTGGGGGTGGGGTTAGAACAGTCAAAAAAGTAAGAAGGAATAGAGGTACAGAGAGATACATAAAATACATGTACACTAATGCCAGAAGCCTCACCAACAAAATGGAGGAATTAGAATTAATTTTGTTGGAAAATAATTATGACATGGTAGGGATATCTGAGACGTGGCTGGACGAGAGCCATGACTGGGCAGTTAATTTACAGGGCTATAGTCTGTTCAGAAATGACCGCACAAACAAGCGAGGGGGGGTTGTGTTTATATGTAAAATCATCCTTAAAACCAGTCTTGCAGGAGGATATAGGTGAATCTAATGAAAATGTAGAGTCCCTGTGGGTGGAGATAAGGGGAGGGGGAAAAAATAATAAATTACTGATCGGGGTTTGTTATAAGTTTCCAAAAATAATGGAAGTAGAGGAGAATATCCTCGTAAAGCAAATAGATGAAGCAGCGACTCAAGGAGAAGTCATTATTATGGGAGACTTCAACTACCGTGAAATACATTGGGGGACAGAAACATGCAGTTCAAGCAAAGGTAATAGGTTTTTGACAACTATGAGAGACAATTACCTTTCACAACTGGTTCAGGACCCAACAAGAAGGGGGGCACTGCTAGACCTAATATTAACCAATAGGCCAGACCGCATATCAAATATACGAGTTGGGGGTCACTTGGGTAATAGTGATCACAAAATAATATGTTTTCATGTAACCTTTAACAAGATGTGTAGTAGAGGGGTTACAAGGACACTAAACTTCAGGAAGGCAAATTTCCAATAGTTGAGAGATGATCTTAGTGCAATAAACTGGGACGATATCCTGAGACATAAAGCTACACAAAGCAAATGGGAGACATTTATTAACATCCTGAATAGGACCTGTGCACAATATATACCCTTTGGGAATAAATATGTCAGAAATAGGAGGAAACCACTCTGGCTAAATAGAGCTGTAAGGGGCGCAATAAGTGACAAAAAGAAAGCATTTAGAGAACTAAAGCAAGTAGGTAGTGATGAGGCATTAAATAAATATAGAGAATTAAATAAATTAAAAACAAATCATGGCAGCAAAGATTGAGGCAGAGAGAATCATTGCCAGAGAAAGTAAAAATAACCCCAAAATATTCTTTAACTACATAAATAGTAAAAAACTAAAAATTTTTAACATATTTATTAATGACCTTGTAGGGGGCATACAGAGTAATATTTCAATATTTGCAGATGACACTAAACTCTGCAGGGTAATCAATACAGAGGAGGACAATTTTATATTACAGGAGGATCTATGTAAACTAGAAGCTTTGGCTGATAAATGGCAAATGAGCTTTAAAGGGGATAAATGTAAGGTAATGCACTTGGGCAGAGGAAATAAAATGTATAATTATATGCTTAATGGCAAAACACTGGGCAAAACTGTAACTGAAAAAGACCTGGGTGTATTGGTGGACGACAATCTCACGTTTAGTGGCCAGTGTCAGGCAGCTGCTGCAAAGGCAAATAAAATAATGGGATGCATTAAAAGAGGCATAGATGCTCATGAGGAGAACATAATTTTACCTCTATACAAGTCATTAGTGCGACCACACTTAGAATACTGTGTACAGTTTTGGTCTCCGGTGTATAAGAAAGACATAGCTGAACTAGAGAGGGTGCAGAGAAGAGCGACCAAGGTTATTAGAGGACTGGGGGGTCTGCAATACCAAGACAGGTTATTACACTTGGGGTTATTTAGTGTGGAAAAAAGAAGGCTTAGGGGTGATCTTATTACTATGTACAAGTATATGAGGGGACAGTACAAAGACCTTTCTACTGATCTTTTTACTCTGAGGCCAGAGACGGGGACAAGGGGGCATCTTCTACGTCTGGAGGAAAGAAGGTTTAATCATAATAACAGACGGGGATTCTTTACTGTAAGAGCAGTGAGACTATGGAACTCTCTGCCGCATGATGTCGTAATGAGTGATTCACTATTAAAATTTAAGAAGGGCATGGATGCCTTTCTTGAAAAGTATAATATTACAGGTTATATATACTAGATTCCTTGATAGGGCGTTGATCCAGGGAGCTAGTCTGATTGTTGTATGGAGTCGGGAAGGAATTTTTTTCCCCAATGTGGAGCTTAGTGTTTGCCACATGGGGTTTTTTGCCTTCCTCTGGATCAACATGTTAGGCTATGGGTTGAACTAGATGGACTTAGCCTTCCTTCAACCTTAAAAACTATGTTACTATGTTACTATGTATGTTACTCATTTTTCTTTACTTAGCTGCTTTTTTCTTGCCATAATACAAATTCTAACAGTCTATTCAGTAGGACTATCAGCTGTGTATCCACCAGACTTCTGCATAACACAACTGATGGTCCCAACCCCATTTATAAGGCAAGAAATCCCACTTATTAAACCTGACAGGGCACACCAGTGAAGTGAAAACCATTTCCGGTGACTACCTCTTGAAGCTCATCAAGAGAATGCCAAGAGTGTGCAAAGCAGTCATCAAAGCAAAAGGTGGCTACTTTGAAGAACCTAGAATATAAGACATATTTTCAGTTGTTTGCCACTTTTTTGCTAAGTATATAATTCCACATGTGTTAATTCATAGTTTTGATGCCTTCAGTGTGAATCTACAATTTTCATAGTCATGAAAATACATAAAAATCTTTAAATGAGAAGGTGTGTCCAAACTTTTGGTCTGTACTGGATATCTTTTATATTTTGCAGGGGACTGCAAAGCTCTAATCCCTGCCTACACAGGATATTCAGCCACTCTCCCTGCTCCTGCAACTCTCTCTTTCCCTTCCAAGACTAAATGCAGAATGTATGTGATACAAACAGCAAAGCAAAGAATTAACCCTTAGAAGGGCTCTTAGTATAACAGTTCAATTTCACCACCATTATCAACACTACAGGACTTTGATTTGTTATACTGTGCACACAGACGCCTGGATAAGCACTCTCTCTCCAATACAAACGGTCACAGAGCTGTGCAACTGCTTCAGTGTGCCAATCCTGGCGGCGCCTGTCCTTTTATAATCCCTGATGATTTCATACGGCCAGCCAATCACAGTAATGCCCCTATCAAGATGGTTACGGCATTACCATGATTCGCGGGCAATCCCGGGATGCTTATTGGCTGTGTAACAGGAGCCAAACATGTGGGGCGGGTATTCGAGTTTGAAATCAAGCACTGCCCATTGCTCGAGTAACGAGCACATCCGAGCACCCAGATACATGAGTGATATCCGAATATCACAGAGCACATTCGCTCATCCCTAATATTTATTCATTTATGCAAATATAACTAATTTTTAAAATAGCCCTGTTTTGTACATATCATGCTCCCTAAGAATGCCCCTCAATGCTCTATTTAGCCTGAAATTGCCACTGAAAGAGTCCCGTCTCGTTAGGGGTCATGGTTGATCCTGTATAGTGCAGTCTCTTTCAACTGTCATCCGGCAAGCATAGCTGTGAAGGGAGCTTCCCCTGAGAGCAGATGTCAGGGAAAGGGGCAAAGCTACTTCACTACAGTGCATAGCTCATACTAGGAAGCAGTGGTGCCTGTAAACTGATAACTAAGAAGAATTATGTACTGCAGGATAGGCTGTGTACAGGAGGCTTAACCCCTTTACCCCAGAAGGTGGTTTGTACATTAATGACCAAGCCTATTTTTACAATTCTGATCACTGTCAATTTATGAGGTAATAACTCTGGAACGCTTCAGAGGATCAAACTTATTCTGAGACTGTTTTTTCTTGACATATTGTACTTCATGATGGTGGTAAAACTTATTCGATATGACTTGTGATTATTTGTGAAAAATATCGAAAATTTGGTGAAAAGTTTGAAAATTTATCAATTTTCAAAATTTTCATTTTCATGCCATTAAATCAGAGCGATATGTCACACAAAATAGTTATTTTTTTTTGTTAGGAAGTTATAAGGGTTAAAAGTTGACCAGCGATTTCTAATTTTTACAACAAAATTTATAAAACCATTTTTTTTAGAGACCACAACGCATTTGAAGTCACTTTGATGGGTCTATGTGACAGAAAATACCCCAAAATAACACCATTCTAAAAACTACACCCCTCAAATTTATTAACCCTTCACATGCTTCACAGCAATTAATCGAATGTCAAAGGAAAAAATTAACATTTTACTTTTTCTCACTATCTAGGGGGTGTTCTCTTCCTCTCTGAAGAGACAATTTGCACTTTTTTCACTCCAATTTTACTTTAGACCCCAATTTTTTTATTTTCACAAAGTAACAGGAGAAATTGGACCCCAAAAGTTTTTGTGCAATTCCTTCTGAGTACGCTGATACCCCATATGTGGGGGAAAGCCATTGTTTATGTGCACGGCAGGATTTGGAAGGGAAGGAGCACCATTTGATGTTTTCAACGCAAAACTGTCTGGAATTGAGAGCGGACGCCATGTTGCGTTTGAAGAGCCTCTGATGTGCCTAAATAGTGGAATCCCCCCACAAGTGACCCCATTTTGGAAACTAAACCCCTTAAGGAACTTATTTAGCTGTGTGGTGAGCACTTTTAACCCCCAAATGTTTCGCAAAAGTTTATAACGTAGAGCCGTGAAAAAAAATACATTTTTTTTTCCGCAAAAACGATTTTTAGCCACAATTTTTTCATTTTCACGAGGGTAACAGGAGAAATTTGACCCCAAAAGTTGTTGTACAATTTTTCACGAGTGCGCTGACACCTCATATGTGGGGGAAAGCCATTATTTGAGCTCACAGTAGGGCTCGGAAGGGAAGGAGCACAGTTTGATGTTTTCAACACAAATCTTGCTGGAATTGAGAGCGGACACCATGTCACGATTGGAGAGCCCCTGATGTACCTAAACAGTGGAAAACACCCACAAGCGCCCCCTTTTTGGAAACTAGACCCCTTAAGGAACTTATTTAGCTGTGTGGTGAGCACTTTAAACCCCCAAGTGTTTTGCAAAAGTTTATAACGTAGAGCCGTGAAAAAAAATACATTTTTTTCCACAAAAACGATCTTTTAGCCACAATTTTTTCATTTTCACGAGGGTAACAGGAGAAATTTGACCCCAAAAGTTGTTGTACAATTATTCTCGAGTGCACTGACACCTCATATGTGGGGGAAAGCCATTGTTTGAGCTCACAGTAGGGCTCGGAAGGGAAGGAGCACAATTTGATGTTTTCAGCGCAAAAACTTGCTGAAATTGAGAACGGACACCATGTCACGATTGGAGAGCCCCTGATGTACCTAAACAGTGGAAAACACTCACAAGCGCCCCCTTTTTAGAAACTAGACCCTTTAAGGAACTTATTTAGATGTGTGGTGAGCACTTTGGTATAGTATTTTTTAATAGTACTTTAGAAAAAAGTGCAAGTGGCGAACAAAATACGGTTCTTGTGTTTAGAGGCGACTTAAAGTTTTGGCCCGCTCCTGAGCCTTGTTCACATAGTTGCTCTAAGGGAATGGGGAACAGAAACTGAATATCAATGCACATTAACAATATTTCTAAAAAAAAATATTTACAATATGTACAGTATATACAATATATGCCAAAATGACAGAAACGCCCAAATGGAACAACTTAGTTGATTAACGAGATAATAGTGCATATCGCATCATTAAAGATCGTCACCGAGTATACGGGAATATGGTGCACATATAGATAATTAGCACATCTGATTTTCTGTATGTAGTATGCATATATATGTAAACCGCATGTGATCCCTATTATAAGTGTTGCCAATTGGCAGTGATCTTGCATCACGAACACAGGCAAAATATGTAGTGAACTATGGTTAATAAATGGACATAGTGATAAAGAGAACGAGAACCCTGGGGTGTACCTGGGAAAGGCTGGGATGTTTCAAGTAGTATAGGAGGAATCCCTGTAGGGATGCATATATGGCTGAGTCCCTAGGGGTAGATAGAAGGACCATGAAATATCAGAGGAATGCATGTGTGGGACCAGAATATAGTCCCAAAGTCAGCATACCTTGTGGGCAATGGAGATAAGGGTGCTCCTGCATCTCCTGTGTGAAAGCCTTGTGGTTAGAGAGACAGCATGAGGGGTTTATATGTATGGTGGGCCGGAAATGCGGGGTCAGGAGGTGAATAGGGGTGGGCGGGTTTCAGTTGTTGGTCACTCAATTGAATTATCCACTGCATTACGAACTTCAGACAGAACTTCAAACCCATCTTTTCAAGAAAGCTTGCAGCCTACAATGACTTTGCTGCCATCTCACCACCACTAAAGCTGCTGAAAGCCCCCAACCTACTGATCCCTTCCCCATAATCCTGTAGAAGACTGTAAGCCCACAAGGGCAGTGTCCTCGCCCTCTCTGTCCCAGTCTGTCATAGGTAGTTTGCTCATTTATATTTGTATTTTGTATGTAAACCCTTTTAACATGTATAGCACTGGTGCTCTAAAAATAAATAATAATAATAATAATGATAGAGCTACCATATTTCTGAAACTTAAGTATCAAAGATTAATGTGGCGCCCCTGCTGCGCATGAGTGCCACAGATCCTAGAGGGGTGCATGAACGGATTCCTGCACAAGAGGCCCCCACAGCACACACACACCTCCACCTTCCACCTCAGACCACCAGAGGGAGCCCATTAGGGATATAAATAGGGAAGGTGGAGCTAGGCAGTTAGTTCTTCTGGAGAGTTCAGCAAATGCAGATCTTAATACAGAGTTGAGCTCAGTCCAGTCTGTTGAGAGAGTTCCTGCAGTAGTTAAGCCTGAGAGAGGTCAGCCTGCAGTGGAGCACAGTCCAGACTCAGCTGTAGCTCAGAATCGTGATCTTAAGGTGTGCCGACGCCATAAGAGCGGTGAAGCGCGGCAAGCTGCCGCTAGTGTGTATAGCCTAGTGAGGGCCTCGAGCGAGGCCAAAGGCTAGAGGAGTGAGTAGCATCGAGGACAGAGGAGCTGTACAAGCTCACCCCAGAAAACATATACCGGACACCGGGTCCACGTCTATAGGGTCGTATACCCCCCTGTAGAGACAACCGGAGACCCCTGGAAGACTTCAGGTCCCAGGATCACCCAAGAGCTGATACGTACCAGAGCCAGAAGTCACAGAGGCCCCGCAAGCTGGGAGCGCGTACTCCAAGAGAAGGCCCTACCACAAAGTCAGCCAGTGCAGGACAGGGACAAAGTTAGGCCTAGCTCCAGGCAGGTCAGAAACTTACTACCCAAAGGCAAGAAACAGGAGGCCCTATATCCGCTCACTGGGGAGGATCCTGATATGCACCCTTCACCCTACAGTGCTCCGGATTGTGCCTTGAATAACATCAGTAAAAGGTACTGAAGTGACTATCGTGTCTGTCCCTGTTCTTGCTCTGACCCGGCTGGGTCCCATCTGTCCTGCATCCTTTCTTCCCCGCTGCCCTGAGGCCTAGCTCCACCTGTGGGGAGTTATACCACGCAAGCTGCCTTAACACCTGACTCAGTGGGCTGCCGCAGCGCTGGTGATTCTCACCAGACACCACAGGTGGCGTCACGAACTTATAACCATAATTATCCACCCCTTTCTTTAAAAGAGAGGCCCAGGGTACAGGTCCAGGAGCCGACTACCACGACATCCCCCAAAATCAGGCAACAAGGCCCGGGCGCCGAGTCATCCCCATCCCCTGGGCTTGACATTTTCTTTCCTGGTGTCACGAACAGGATTGCGTGCCCACTGCAACGACGGAGTGTTATGCCCATTGCCAACAGGTACTGTGCGCCTTTAATCAAAAAAACTGTTTATTAAACTGTGGCAAAGATTGCTGCCATTGTTGGGCCGCCGAGCGGGAAGAAGGGCGTAACCGCGGGAAACTGAGGGGCGTACCTGCAAAAGCGCGCGAAGCCTCGGACACGCCCATGCCTCGACGTCAAACCAGGAAGCGCCAGGTCCTGGAAGGAGCGTCGCTGAACGCTCTGACATAGGACGCAAGCGACGCAAGGTCATGAAGGAGACTGTCACCTGCGGAGCTGCGGCCTTCCGGAAGAAAAGAAGGTAGGCCACGGTTCGCTAGGGGGCGTCAGAATGTCCGAAGAGCAGCACAATGCCAGAATACCGGTTAACGGCCCTGATGTTCAACCTGAGCTCGACGCCGAGCAGGCCGAAGCTGCCGCTCCACCAGCAGGGCCTGTAACCCCTGTCATACCCATGGCCCTACCGTACATCCCTGGAGCAAAGTGGCTCCCCCAGTACAGCAAACCAGATACCCTGTCTGGAGTTAAGCGGAAAATATGCGGTATACTGGATATGTACTCTATGACAGGCAAGCAAAGAGCCGCTGTGGTATTAGGACAATTGACTGGTGCTGCGGAACGAGAAGTAGAAACCTAGTCAGCCGCAGACCAAGAGTCAGTGTCCGCAATCTTTAAAAAGTTAGAGACTGTCTTTGAGAATCGTACTGAGACAGACCTCCGGATGAGGTTCTAAAACTGCTCTCAGCAACCGGAGGACAGTGTTCGGGACTATGCCTGGCATTTACAAGGGGCCCTGCGAGCTCTTAAACAGGTTAGTCCAACCAGCATCAATGATGAAAATAAAATGCTGAAAGAACAGTTTATCCGGGGACTAAGGTCCCAAGAGGAGAGCAGGACTGTGCGTTGGTGGTCCCTGTATCATCCAGATGCCACCTTTGACACTCTTAAGGACATGGCTATAAAAGGACTGCAGACCCTGGAAACAACTGCTATCCAATGTTACCAGGGTGGGGCCACCCCAGTACCTGCAGCATCCACCTTTTCCCCAGTGGCAAATGAAGCCAAGGTGCAAGCCAAGGTGCAAGCAACGTCCCCTAGTGAGCTGGACAGCCTGCTCTCTGAAGTGCGCCAGTTGAGCAAAACCCTGACCACTGTACTGAGTGGCCTGCAGCTGCGGACGGAGCCCGAGGAAGAAAGACGGATCCTGCTAGCCGACAGCCCTGAGGATGTCCCCTGGATGAGAAGGAGGAAGAGAACAACGCCACCCCCTGGGAGGATCAGCGACCAATGCCGTCCACCGAGGGACCCTGTCTGCCATAGCTGCCACAAGTCAGGTCACACCATCCAGAGCTGTTCTTTAAACGAGAAAACCCTGGGGCCGAGGGCCGACATCCAGGAGTAAGTTCTCCATGTCCATCAGACTGGTACAGCAGGTTCGTGGGAGGAAGACCTTTCCTGTCCATTGTGCTGGAAGACATCCCGACACATGCTCTGCTAGACACAGGATCTCAGGTAACCATCATGCCTGACGTCCTCTACAGAAGGTTCTGTTCCATGGACGATCTACGCCCGCCAGCTCCAAATCTTTCCATTTATGCCTCAAACAGCCTCCCCCTTAACCTAGTCGGGGTTAAGGATGTGGCATTGAAGGTGGGGAGAGTGGAACTGAAGGAGCAGGGACCAATTGTAGTAGAGACTAATCCTGATGATACCAATTTGTATATGGTACTTGGCACTAATATTGTTGGTAACTGTTTGGGAGAAGTTGTATTCTTGCTCCAACAGATAGCTCACACCGCCAGACCAGGGCAGAGGAGGGCACTGCAGAAGGAGATCCGGGCCCTGATGTACCAGCAGCAAGTAAAGCTATCCGGTGGTGAGATTGGTAATGTGCAGGTAACAGACCCCATACCCATTGTGATTCCCCCAGTGAGTGAAATTCTTATCTGGTTTAGAGCAGCAATAAGTCTTAAAGGACAGAGCTACCAGGCAGTAGTAGAACCCCTTAGCTCGGAGCACAGACCTACACTCTTGACTGCCAGAGGGGTAGTGGACATACGGAATGGGAGGGTGCCCGTCTGTCTTCTCAACTATGGGGAAGATGAGGTCAGATTACCACGCTATGCACTGTTGCCAAGTTGCATGCTGTAAATAACAACTCCATTCACACGGCGGAGTGCTTAGCCTCACCAGACGAAGTGGAGGATAATGACCCTGCAACCCAGGTGGAGGAGTGGTGTCAACAGCTCCATGTTGGGACAGACACCACTCCTGCCCACCAGAAGAAGGGTGTACACTGGGTGGTTCAGGAATACGCCCAGGTATTCAGTAAGCACCCACTTGACTTTGAGAGGATTAAGGGGGTTCAACACCATATCCCCACAGGTGACCATACACCCATCAAGTAACGTTACAGGCCTATACCACCAGCGCACTACCAGAAGGCCAAGGAGATGTTGCACGACATGAAGAAGGCAGGGGTAGTAAGGGATAGTTGTAGTCCCTGGGCAGCTCCCCTAGTTCTAGTCAGGAAGAAGGATGGAAGCATGAGAATGTGTGTAGATTACAGACAAGTAAGTCGCATTACACATAAAGATGCATACCCTTTTGCCTTAAAGTCTGCAAATTACTTTTCCACCCTTGACCTCACTAGTGGGTACTGGCAGGTAGCTGTGGCTGAGGAGGATCGGGATAAGATGGCCTTCACCACCCTGATGGGACTCTGCGAGTTCAACAGTATGCCGTTTGGACTCTGCAATGCCCTCAGAACGTTCCGGAGATTGATGGAGTGCTGCCTGGGACACCGCAACTTCGAGACTGTGTTACTATACCTGGATGATGTGATAGTGTACTCCAAGACATATAAGGACCACTTGAAGCACCTGGCAGAGGTATTTGAGTCACTGTCCCGATACGGGATGAAGATGAAGCCCTCAAAGTGCCACCTGCTCAAGAGAAAGGTACACTACCTGGGCACATTGTCAGCCCAGAAGGGGTAGCACCAGACCCGGAGAAGGTCACTGCCATCCAGAAATGGCCAGAGCCAAAGAGCCTCAAGGAGGTGCGTCAGTTCCTGGGACTAGTAGGATACTACCGGAGGGTTGTAAAAGACTACACTAAGAAAGCAGCCCCTCTGCAGGACTTCCTGGTAGGACAGTCCCCCAAAGGCAGAAATCCCCCGTTCCACTGGGGTAAGGAGCAAGCCGAGTCATTTCAGGAGATGAAGGAGATCCTGACAGGCGATGAGATCCTAGCCTACCCTGACTACAGCCAACCGTTCCAGCTGTATACTGATGCCAGCAACAAAGGACTGGGAGCTGTCCTAAGTCAGTAGCAGAATGGCCAAGAGAAAGTGATCGCATACGCAAGCAGGAAGCTCTGCCCGACCGAGAGGAACCCAGAGAACTATAGCAGCTTTAAGTTAGAGTTCCTGGCCTTGGTCTAGGCCATCACTGAAAGGTTCAAGCACTATCTAGCCTCCAGTAAGTTCACTGTCTTCACTGATAACAACCCCTTGACCCATCTTGAGACAGCCAATTTAGGAGCCTTGGAGCAACGATGGATGGCTCGGCTGTCAAACTACCAATTCACAATTAAGTACCGGGTGGGCCGCAAGAACGCCAATGCCGATGCCCTGTCCAGGATGCCTGACCAGTCAGACACAGAAGAAGAAGTGGATGACTTGGAAGAGATTGAGCTACCAGCCTTTCACCGGAATGGGATGATCCACGAGCAACGAGCCTCCATGAGACAGCGTGGGAAGACGTTAAATCCTTTGCCTCACCACAGCTGGAAAGAGACCCAGGACAGTGACCCGGTTGTCAGCCATATCAAGGAGCTGATAACCCAAGAAGGTTCCTCCCTGGAGAAGGAAGCGTCTCTCCAAGCAAAGCAGCTGTGGAACGAGAGAAGCCGGCTGTTTATCTACCGTGAGAAGCTGTGCCGGAGGTACATCAATCCAAAAACCCATAAGATGGTATGGCAGATAGTGGTCCCCTAGACAGACATCCAAATGGTGTTGGAGGCCTACCACGATCAGGCGGTGCACTTTGGCTGGAAGAAGCTAGAGACCCTGCTGAAGTGTCGATTCTAATAGGTAGGAATGCGCAGCTCCATTGAGTGGTGGTGCCGAAACTGTGGACCCTGTAGCCTCAGAAGAAAAGACTACAGCAGCCAGAAGGAACCCCTGCAACCCATCAAGACGACTCGACCCCTGGAGATCGTGGCCCTGGCCCATGTCAAGCTGTCACCTAGCAGGTCAGGATACTCCTATGCCCTGACCATGGTGGATCACTACTCCAGGTTCCTGGTGGTCGCCCCCGTCAAAGACCTGATGGCAGAGACAGCAGCAAAAACGTTCCAGGCATGTTTCTGTAGACCCCATGGATACCCTGAGCAGGTGCTGAAGGACCAAGGCCCGGCCTTTGAGGCTGAGTTGTTCAAAGAGTTCTGCCATCTCTATGGGTGTATGAAGATAAGAACTACACCGTACCACCCACAACCCAATGGTCTCTGTGAAAAGATGAACAACATCATCATCGACCTGCTGAAGACCATACCACTAGAGGAGAGAAACCAGTGGCCAGACATACTACCTGACCTAGTAGATCTGTACAATCACATACCAGTATGTTCCACCAACTGCACTCTGGCATATCTCATGCGAGGAAGGCCAGGAAAGCTGCCCATGGACCTGGAGCTTGGTGTTGTAGAACCAGAAACGGATGTGACCACTGAGGACTGGGAAATGACCAGACAGGAGCAGTACAGAAGAGTACAAGCCTGTGTCGAAGACAGTCTCACTCGGGTGAGAGACAAGCAGGAGGCCCACTACAACAAAAGTGCACCAGGAGAACCCTTCACACCTGGTAAAGTAGTGTTAAAAAGGAAGATAAGAAACCACAAACTTGATGACCAGTGGGAGAGAGAACCCTACACTGTGTTACAGTCAAGATTCGATAGCAGAAAGACCTGCCTAATTAGTAGAGACGGAGGAAGAACGACTACAACAGTATCAAGGGACCATCTGAAGTTGTGTCCAGGTCTGCTAAAGCCCCAAGAAGAAGTGCCTCTCACTGTACCGGAGGAGCCTAAAGAAGCAGTAATACACACTGACTTAGGAGATTTCCCGCAGATTGGCCTCAACTAGGAGGAGCAGTAATCATACCTGTAATCACCTTCTACCCACAGCAAGAAGAACCTGTAGGTGCCCCAGAAGAGCCTGTTCAAGAAGAATTCCCGGACGAAGGATCCCCGGCTGGAGCAGAGCAAGAAGGCCCAGCTAATGGTATACTTGCCAGTCCCGCAGAGAGGCCAAGGCAGTCTAGCAGCCCCTCCACACCTAGTACTGACAGAATGGGCGGTAGGGCAAGTACTAGTGCCTCACGCATCCCAGTACCACGCAGGTCCATACGTAGTACTAAAGGTCAACCCCCTGTCAGATACACTGAGTAAAGTAGTTAAACTTCTGACAAGTGTAGATAGTTGCCCCTGGGGTATTATATAGCATTGTATTGTATTATATTGAATTATATTATGTATTTTCTGGTAGATGCATTTAACTTATATTTTTGCCTTGCAATGGACAATCTAAGTGATACGGACACTTCCCTTGACACATACAGAACTTTGTGGCTGAGGACTATGTGCAGCCCAAAAACTATTCCTTGTAAATAATTGCACTCCCTGGAGTGCAACTGTAGGTGACCTCAGAAGTAAAACCTGTCTGGAGTGGCTCTCCTGGAGGTCCAGCTCGGAATCTTTATGCCCTGCAGCCACCCCAGGGCCTACGTTGAGGGTTTGGGACAGGTCCCTCAAGCTACCTAGTACTCTGCCCTGTGAGATGGACATGCTTTCGGGGAACCTCATCAAAGGAGACTTAAATAGAGATGAGCGGTGTTCGACTAGAACTGTTCGCCAATCTCAAATTCGAGCTGTTTTGGGCGGTGTTCGAGTCGTTCGACGAACCCGAACGATTTGCAAAAAATTCGGCTGTTCGAGGTTATGTTCGATAACTGTTCGTGCACCAAAAGCGTGTCCTGCATGTCTGGCGCTATTTAGAGCACCAATCATGCAGGGATTGTCTGCCACTCACTGTAATGCCACAGCCATGCTGGTTGTGACATTACAGTGATTGCCCAAATCGATGGGAACAGTGCGCACAGTGAAACATGAAAAGCCGGCAATTCAGCAGCGGCATACACCGGTACCCGACAATTTAGAACAGAATGAATAGAGAATCAACATAGATTAGATAGATAGAAACATGTCAGTCACATATATATGAAGTACAGTGACAGTGTTGCTTACTGTACTTGTCATTTAGTGTAAAGGATTTATTAAAAAAAATAATAGTGTTTTCATGCACCGTCTCTTTAAAAAAGCCAGCCAGCAATTCAGCATCTGTACCCGACAATTTAGAATAGAAGGAATAGAGAATCACACATAGATTAGATAGATAGAAACATGTCAGTCACATATATATGAAGTACAGTGACAGTGTTGATTACTGTACTTGTCATTTAGTGTTAAAATAAAGGATTTATTTTAAAAAAAATTGGCGTGGGGTTCCCCATAAATTTATTCTCTAGCGGAGGTTAAGCAGTCGGCTGGGGCAGATGTTTGAAGCCTGGGAAGGGGGTAATACCCACGGAGCTTCCCAGGCTACTAATATCATCCCCCAGCTGAATACCTAGCCTTTACTAGCTATTAAAATGGGGGACCCCTCAAAAAAATGACGTGGGGTCCCCCCTATTTTAATAGCTAGCAAAGGCTAGGCAGACAGCTGGGGGCTGATATTAATAGCCCAGGAAGGGTGCCATGAATATTGGCCCCCTCCCAGGCTAGAAACACCAGCCGTCAGCCGCCCCAGACATGGCGCATCCATAAAGCAAAATCATCCTTACCTTTCGATGGTTCCCAGGACAGCTCCAGCTCTGCTACATCGAGATGACAGGCTGAACCGCAGCAGAAAGCTGCCATCCAGCCTGTCATCCCGCAGACACTGAGAAGCGCAGGCATTCTTGCGCTCCTCAGTGTCAGGCTGTGACGGCATCCAGATGAGCCGAGGTCATGTCCAATGAACTCAGCTCACCTCATGCACGTCACTGACAGCGTGGGAAAATTCTCCTGCACTCAGCGGTTATTAGCTATTAGTAGCCTGGGAAGCTCTGTGGGTATTACCCCATTCACAGGCTTCAAACATCTGCCCCAGCTGTCTGCTTAACCTCCGCTAGAGACTAAAATTACGGGGAACCCCACGCCAATTTTTTTTTTAATAAATCCTTTATTTTAACACTAAATGACAAGTACAGTAATCAACAGTATCACTGTACTTCTTATATATGTGACTGACATGTTTCTATGTATCTAATCTATGTGTGATGCTCTATTCTTTCTATTCTAAATTGTCGGGTACCGATGCTGAATTGCTGGCCAGTTATTTTAAAGAGACGGTGCATGAAAACACTATTATTTTTTTTTAATAAATCCTTTAACACTAAATGACAAGTACAGTAAGCAACACTGTCACTGTACTTCTTATATATGTGACTGACATGTTTCTATCTATCTAATCTTCGAGTGATGCTCTATTATTTCTGTTCTAAATTGTCGGGTACCGGTGTATGCCACTGCTGAATTGCCGGCCGGCTTTTTTAAAGAGATGGTGCATGAAAACACTATTATTTTTTTTAATAAATCCTTTAACACTAAATGACAAGTACAGTAAACTGAGTGCTGCCATCCAGCTTGTCATCCTTCAGAGACACTGCAGAGTGCAGGCATTATGGGAACTTCCAATTCCGGTATTCAATATTCTAAAAGTATGAGAACTCAGTATCGGAACTCCGATACCGCGAATATCGGTCGATACCCGATATTTCAGTATCGGAATGCTCAACACTAGCCACAACAAACACCCACATCTTCTCGCCTGACCTTACTGTCCCAATTTCTAGGGGACCGCAGCACACCACTATTGAACCCAGAGCAGTGTCAAAAGGTTGTTGGTTGGATAGCAGATAATGCTTCCAGTCACTTAGCCATCACCACCACCACCCTGTCTTCCACACGGTCAAGTTTGAGTAGCCGTGAATCTGGACCGCATATTGCTCACCCTGATCCTCCTTCCTCCAACCATGCCAAGTACCCAGAGACAAATGATCCCACACTTGGACACTCTGAAGAGCTGTTCAGTTTTCCATTTATAGATTCAGGCCTCTAGCACGGTCCACTTGAAGCGGGGCAAGAGGAGATCGCGTGTAACGATGCCCAAATATTTGAGCAGCCACGGTCACACGAAGGCGACGGTGGGAAAGTGTCACAAGAGGTGGACGATGATGAGACACAATTTCCAGAAAGTCAAGAGGAGGACCAGTGTGCGGAAGTGGAAGATGAGGTGGTGGATGATATAGTAACTGACCCAACCTGGCAAAAGTACATGCAGAGCGAGGACAGCAGCACACAGTGGGAGGGAGGCAGAGCACCCCAACAGACAGGAAGAAGCAGTGTGGTGGCCGCAGACAGAAGGCAGGCAACCGTTCCCCGTAACACCAACACGAAGGAATTTGCCAGTATAACTGTTAGGTGTTCCCGAGTCTGGTTGTTTTTTAAAGACTCTGCCGATAACCCCAAAGAGGCCATTTGCAACATCAGCAGGGGTGGCAAAACAACCAGCCTGACTACCACCAGCATAATAAGGCACATGGCAGCAAAGCACCTGACCTTGTGGGCCGAACCCCAGGGTCCAGGAACAGCGTCTGAGGGTGGCACCATTGCTTCTTCCGCTGTTGTGCATGCAAGCCAATCCCCTGTCCATGGTGCATGCGAAGATGCCTCCTGCCCTGCATCTGTCATTGCACACTCTCAAGTAGCAGCATCAGGAAGCACGTCCATGTTCTTGTCCCAGCGCAGCGTTCAGTTGTCCATACCCCAGTCTTTGGAATGCAAGCGCAAATATGCAGCCAACGCCCCACAGGCCACACTACTAAATTCTCACATTTCACGACTGCTTGTGCTCGAAATGTTGCCTTTTAGGCTCGTGGAGACAGAAGCATTCCACAACCTGATGGCAGCGGCCGTCCCTCGGTACTCGGTCCCCAGCCACCACTATTTCTTCTGGTGTGCCGTCCCCGCATTACACAAGCACGTGTCCCAAAACATTAGCCGTGCTTTTAACAACGCAGTTACCGGTAAAGTCCACCTAACCACGGACACGTGGAAAAGTGCTTGTGGGCAGGGACAATACATCTCGCTGACGGCACACTGGGTTAACATAGTGGAAGCCGGGAACCAGTTGGACCTTGGGACGAAACACTTCTTCCTGACGCCAAGGATTGTGGGCCCTAGGTCAATCAGGGTTGCCCCCATGGTCTACAGCTCCTGCACCTCATCCTCCTCAGCCTCCTCCTCTTCAGCCTCCATCTCCGAAATGACCACATCAGTCACAAGCTGGAAGCACTGCAGCACTGCCTCGGCCAAGCGGCAACAGGCTGTGCTGAAGCTAATATGCTTAGGTGAAAAAACGCACAATGCTGAAGAGTTGTGGACAGCTCTGACAGAGCAGGCAGATCTGTGTATCACACTGCTGAACCTACAGCCAGGCATGGTCATGTGTGACAATGGCCGGTACCTGGTGGCGGTTCTGAAGCGAGGTGAGCTCACACACGTACCATGCCTGGCCCATGTGCTTAACCTCATGGTTCAGCGGCTTCTCAAATCCTACCCGGAGCTGCCGGATCTGCTTGTTAAAGTACGCCGCCTGTGTGCCCATTTTAGAAAGTCAGTTACAGCTTCCGCCGCCCTTGCAGTGTTTCAGCAGCATGTTTCAGCAGCATTTCCAGCTTCCGGCTCACAGACTGGTGTGTGATGTCCCCACGCATTGGAACTCTACACTGCAGATGTTGGGAAGGATGTGTGAGCAGAAGAGGGCAGTTGTTGAGTACCAGCATCAACAAGGCCGTCGGTATTCAGTTTAGACTCCACACATAAGACCTCAGGAGTGGACATGAATGTCAGACATATGTACCATCCCCCAAAACTTTGAGGACTCCACCAAGATGGTGAGCGGCGATGACGCCATAATTAGCGTCACCATCCCTCTTCTCTGTCTTCTGAAACGCTCTCTGCTCACAATCAAAGAGGATGCATTGCAGGCAGAGCACGATGAGATGGAGCAAGGAACCATACAGGGTGATTACAGCCAAGCCTCATCTCATCCCAACGTGGATTGGGTGACAATGAGGAAGAGGAGGAGGAAGGACAGGAGCTAGTTTCATGCACATAGACGGTACTACCTGCATAGCTGTCATACCGTCTGTTCAGCGTGGATGGCCAGAGGACAGAGAGGAGGAGGAGGAGAACATGGTCAGTCATCCTCTTGGTGAGGACACGGAAGACTTGACTGTTGGTAGTCTGGCACGGATGACTGAGTTTATGTTATGCTGCCTTTCCCATGGCCCTCGGGTTCTCAAAATTTTGGGTGACAGTCATTACTGGTTGGTGACACTTCTAGACCCACGCTACAAGGATAACTTTATATGTCTTATTCCTTAGGCAGACAGGTCAACAAAAATGGGGCTGTACTAGAAGGCCCTTGTTGTGGAACTATTAAAAAAATTCCATCTGAAAACGCTGGCGGCAGAGTTCACATTTCGTTGGACAACCAAGGAGTACAGGCGAGAGAGACACAACTTCAATCCAGCAGAGGCAGGGGAACACTGTCAAAGTTCTGGGAGAGTTTTCTCAGACCCTCCCATCGGACAGGCCCTGAGGCGGGGGGTACTCTCACAAGGAGTGCAAAGTTTGCGAAGATGCTGAGGGAATACCTTGCCGACCGTACCAACGTCCTCAGTGATTGAGCTGTGCTTTATAATTATTGGGTATCCAAGCTGGATAAGTGGAATGAACTGGCTTTCTATGCCTTATAGGTCCTGGCCTGCCCTGCTGCCAGCATTTTATCAGAGCGGGTTTTTAGTGCCGCTGGTGGAATTATAACTGATAAGCGCATCCGCCTGTCAACTGAAAATGCTGACAGGCTGAATGTTATAAAAAAAACAATGGCTGGATTCGACCAGACTTCTCAACACCACCGAATGATAGCAGCGTAACATAAACTCCAATCCAGTGTCTTTTCTTGGGAGGTGTATTCCCATGCACCTCTTCACACCCACACATGGATGCATGATGCAACACCCACCTAATTTTTTTAAAGGGTGTTTATGATGCCCGTAAAAAAATTTTTTATACAGTATGTTCATGTATACCCCCCAGGGGTAAATGTTTGTCAGCCCATACACTTAGTGCATTGGCATTATAAGTATAGGAGGCCCGCTCCTTTCTAATGGGAACATTTTTTTATGAGGCCCTCCTCCACGTCTCTTCCGAGGGGCATTGAAGTGCCTCCAAATTTTTGGCAGCCCTTGCATTCACTGCATAGGCCAACACTATGGGACACTCTCTCCATTCTAATTGGCCCTGCTCTGTATGTCTTTAAATTTTTAGTGGGGTTTTTACTAAAATTGGTCAACCATTGGATTCACTGCATACCCTATAACTGTATAGCATACTCTCTCCTTTCTAATGGGAACATGTCGTACTTGTTACTGTGGCCCTGCTCCATGTGTCTTTAAATTCTTAGTGGGGTTTTTACTAAAATTGTCAGCCACTGGATTCACTGCATACGCTATAACTGTATAGCAGACTCACTCCTTTCTAATGGGAACATGTCGTACTTGTTACTGTGGCCCTGCTCCATGTGTCTTTAAATTCTTAGTGGTGTTTTTACTAAAATTGGTCAGCCGTTGGACTCACTGCATACCCTATAACTGTATAGCAGACCCTCTCCTTTCTAATGGGAACATGTCGTACCTTGTTACTGTGGCCCTGCTCCGTGTGTCTTTAAATTCTTAGTGGGGTTTTTCCTAAAATTGTCAGCCGTTGGACTCACTGCATACCCTATAACTGTATAGTAGACGCTCTCCTTTCTAATGGGAACATGTCGTACTTTGTTACTGTGGCCCTGCTCTGTGTGTCTTCAAATTCTTACTGGGGTTTTTCCTAAAATTGTCAGCCGTTGGACTCACTGCATACCCTATAACTGTATAGCAGACCCTCTCCTTTCTAATGGGAACATGTCGTATCTTGTTACTGTGGCCCTGCTCCATGTGTCTTTAAATTCTTAGTGGGGTTTTTCCTAAAATTGTCAGCCGTTGGACTCACTGCATACCCTATAACTATATAGCAGACTCTCTCCTTTCTAATGGGAACATGTCGTACCTTGTTACTGTGGCCCTGCTCCATGTGCCTTTAAATTCTTAGTGGTGTTTTTACTAAAACTGGTCAGCCTTTGGACTCACTGCATACCCTATAACTGTATAGCAGACCCTCTCCTTCCTAATGGGAACATGTCATATTTTGTTACTGTGGCCCTGCTCCATGTGTCTTTAAATTCTTAGTGGGATTTTTACTAAAATTGTCAGCCGTTGGACTCACTGCATACCCTATAACTATATAGCAGACTCTCTCCTTTCTAATGGGAACATGTCGTACCTTGTTACTGTGGCCCTGCTCCATGTGTCCTTAAATTCTTAGTGGTGTTTTTACTAAAACTGGTCAGCCTTTGGACTCACTGCATACCCTATAACTGTATAGCAGACCCTCTACTTTCTAATGGGAACATGTCGTACCTTGTTACTGCGGCCCTGCTCCATGTGTCTTTAAATTCTTAGTGGGGTTTTTACTAAAATTGGTCAGCCGTTGGACTCACTGCATACTCTATTACTGTATAGTAGACCCTCTCCTTTCTAATTGGAACGTGTTGTACCTTGTTACTGTGGCCCTGCTCTGTGTGTCTTTAAATTCTTAGTGGGGTTTTTCCTAAAATTGTCAGCTGTTGGACTCACTGCATACCCTATAACTGTACAGCAGACTCTCTCCTTTCTAATGGGAACATGTCGTACTTGTTACTGTGGCCCTGCTCCATGTGTCTTTAAATTCTTAGTGGGGTTTTTACTAAAATTGGTCAGCCGTTGGACTCACTGCATACTCTATTACTGTATAGTAGACCCTCTCCTTTCTAATTGGAACGTGTTGTACCTTGTTACTGTGGCCCTGCTCTGTGTGTCTTTAAATTCTTAGTGGGGTTTTTCCCAAATTTTGACAGCCCTAGCAGTCACAGCATGGGCATTACCACTATAGGAGACCCGCTCCTTTATAATGGGAACATTGTTTTTTACTGAGACCCTCCTCTATGTCTCTTCAAAGGGGTATTGGGTTGCTTCCAAATTTTTGGCAGCCCTTGCAGTCACTGGATACGCAATAACAGTATAGGAGACCCACTTGTTAATAATGGAAACTACAAAGCATAGGCGGCTGATGGCTCTCTAATAATAGCTAGAGCCGACTGTTGGCCTTTTAAGAATAGTAAGGGTCGTCTGATGTCCCTATAAAAATAGGCTTTATGACTTTCGGAGTCCCTCCATCTTAAATAAATCAGGATGTGTCTGATGATGTGTCACACACCACATTGCCAGATAAGGTTGTAAAATGTTAAAATGACATTTCCCGGTGAATGCATTTGTCTTAAAAAAAAAACGTAAATAAACAAAACAATAGGATCTTTCTTTAGTATAAAAAACAGCGTCACCATTTTAACAACAATGTAATCACATTGTTCTGCTCATGCACCTCCTCCTCCATCTCCGAAATGACCACATCAGTCACAAGTTGACAGCACTGCAGCACTGCCTTGGCCAATCGGCAACAGGCTGTGCTGAAGATAACATGCTTAATGCTTAATTGATAAACTGCTCAGCGCTGCAGAGTTGTTGAAAGCTGTAACACAGCAGCCTGATCTGTGGCTCTCACCGCTGAACATACAGCCAGGCATGGTCGTGTGTGACAATGGGCGGAACCTGGTGACAGAGAAATGACAGCCGGGGTAGATATGGTTTCCCTCTATGTCAGTCCTTTCACCAAGCTAAAGAATATGGCTGTGGTGAAATACAAATCCCACTGAGAAGCTGTTTCAGATTGAAAAACATTGTGCCCACCAGAGGATTTGATTCTGAGGGCTAACCTTTCTCCCCCACTCAAGAGCCCCATAGCAGCTGCAAAGTTAGCGCTATCATGAACTGTCCTGAGGTTGGGACCGTCCAACCCTGCCAAGAAGCAGTCCTGGCTAAGAAAAGTGTGTGGAAAGGTTCCCGGACACTCTATGGCTGCTTTTTTACTGAGGAGGAAACACACGCAAACACGGGGAGAACATACAAAGTCCTTGCAGATGTTGTCCTTGCTGGGATTTGAACCCAGGATCCCAGCGCTGCAAGTCTTCAGTGCTAACCACTGATCTAATGTGCTGCCGTTCACCCTCTAATATCTAACAGGCTGGAGAAACCTGCACCTACTGCCACTCTATCTTCAGCTCCTTTGTGAGAAAATGTATTTGGGCAGCCACTCAGTCTACCAAATAAAATTCCTGAGAAGGAAATTGGGGATAGCTTCGCTACTGGTACTGGGGGCAGTGCTAATTAGAGATGAGCGTTGTTCTACTCGAACTGTTCGCCAATCTCAAATTCGAGCTGTTTTGGGCGGTGTTCGAGCCGTTCGGCGAACACGAACAATTTGAGAAAAATTCGGCTGTTCGAGGTTATGTTCGATAACTGTTCGTGCACCAAAATCATAACTGGATTTTTTCTCAGTAATGATGAAAATTAATGTTAATACGCAGTTTGAGTGTACAGCGGGGTGGGGGGAGGGGCAGGGGATGGATCTCTGCAGGAACAATGAAGATCTCCATTTTTTTTTCTCTTTCCCGCATTTGCAGTGGGGAGGTGCAATCTGTCAGCCTATCAGCAGTGCACACACGGAGCGAAGTGCTTTTTTTCACACAAGCAAGGGCATGTGTCATTGGCAGTGTATGTCACATGTCCTTGCCCTATAAGACCAAGCCATTTTCCCCGTCGCCACCATTTTCTCACTGCTGCAGCTGCGTGTTAGACGGCACCGCTGTTGCTGTGTGCGCTATACCTTGTTAATTTCAAGCCAATTTTCGCACAAATCTACAGATAGCTTGGGAGTAGGGAATAGTTGTGATTGCAGTCCTTTTAAGGACTAGGTTACAGCATTTCCTACGACTTTTATCAGGCAGGTCTGTGCTCTTAAATAGATAGATTGTAGGAGTAAAGACTAATTGTAATTGGAGTCCTTTTCAGGACTAGGTTACATCAGTTCCTATCAGTTTTTGCCAGGCAGGTCTGTGCCAGTGCTGTGCAAGTTTTTCTCACAGCATTTGGCTGAATCTAGCAAAGCTAATCCTTTTTGGCCTATTGCAGAGTGTGTTAGTCAGTGGAGTAGCCTATCTGTGTTGCAAGATATACCACCTGTGTATAGAATACCAATTTTTTTACTGCACCTAGTGAAGTAAAATCTTTTGGGCATAGCATCATTCTATTAGTCCATCTATACTGACCTCCATCAGGTTGCAAATTGAATATAATTTTTTTCTGCATCTAGCTCTGAAAAAATATTGGGCTTCTAGCTGTGTGTGGGACTTGTTCTATTAATCCATCTATACAGACCTCCATCAGGTTGCAAACTGAATATATTTTTTTCTGCATCTACCTCTGAAAAAATATTGGGCTTCTAGCTGTGTGTGGGACTTGTTCTATTAATCCATCTATACAGACCTCCATCAGGTTGAAAACTGAATATATTTTTTTCTGCATCTACCTCTGAAAAAATATTGGGCTTCTAGCTGTGTGTGGGACTTGTTCTATTAATCCATCTATACAGACCTCCATCAGGTTGCAAACTGAATATATTTTTTTCTGCATCTACCTCTGAAAAAATATTGGGCTTCTAGCTGTGTGTGGGACTTGTTCTATTAATCCATCTATACAGAACTCCATCAGGTTGCAAACTGAATATATTTTTTTCTGCATCTACCTCTGAAAAAATATTGGGCTTCTAGCTGTGTGTGGGACTTGTTGTATTAGTCCATCTATAATGACCTCCATCAGGTTGCAAACTGAATATATTTTTTTCTGCATCTACCTCTGAAAAAATATTGGGCTTCTAGCTGTGTGTGGGACTTGTTGTATTAGTCCATCTATACTGACCTCCATCAGGTTGCAAACTGAATATATTTTTTCCTGCATCTACCTCTGAAAAAATATTGGGCTTCTAGCTGTGTGTGGGACTTGTTCTATTAATCCATCTATACAGACCTCCATCAGGTTGCAAACTGAATATATTTTTTTCTGCATCTACCTCTGAAAAAATATTGGGCATCTAGCTGTGTGTGGGACTTGTTCTATTAATCCATCTATACAGACCTTCATCAGGTTGCAAACTGAATATATTTTTTTCTGCATCTACCTCTGAAAAAATATTGGGCTTCTAGCTGTGTGTGGGACTTGTTCTATTAATCCATCTATACAGACCTCCATCAGGTTGCAAACTGAATATATTTTTTTCTGCATCTACCTCTGAAAAAATATTGGGCTTCTAGCTGTGTGTGGGACTTGTTGTATTAGTCCACCTATACTGACCTCCATCAGGTTGCAAACTGAATATATTTTTTTCTGCATCTACCTCTGAAAAAATATTGGGCTTCTAGCTGTGTGTGGGACTTGTTCTATTAATCCATCTATACAGACCTCCATCAGGTTGCAAATTGAATATAATTTTTTTCTGCATCTAACCCAGCCAATAGTTTTGGCCTAATACCACAGTTTGGCCACTCAGCTCTGCTCGGTTCCCATCCATTGTTTTTTTGTGCAAACAACTCCAGAGTTGTGAATTAGTTAACCACCAAAATGAGTGGAAAAAGGCCTGCTGCTGGTGGAAAGGGGAATAGGCGTGTTGGGAAGGGGAAAAAAGGTTGTGTTCGTGGGGTAGGTGTTAAAGCAACAGTAACATCTGCAGAAGAAAGACCATCTTCCAGCCAAACTAAAATGTCTACTTCTTTTAGCGGACAATGTGATAAGATCTCTTTCTTACAGCCACGCCAATCGCTACAAATTCCAGATGAGGCACAAAAACAGCATGTGCTTCAACGGATATCAAGTGCTCCTTTAAGTGGGCTCTCCTCCACATCAACTTCAACATCAAAAATACTCCAGTCCTCAAAGGTGTCACCCAAATCGCACTTGCTTCCTCACAGCTCCCAAATCTCCAGCTGCCCGTCTGAGTATGAGGTAGAACAGATGGTTGAGTCTGCAGAGCTGTTTACTCATACTATAGCCTGGGAATCAGAGGTCGACTCCAGCGCTTCTGTGAATCCAGACGAGGAAATGATCTGCACTGATGCCCAGAATCTTTATGAGTCGGATCCAGGACCAGACGCAGAAGGTTCTGACCATAATGTAGACCCTCATTCCCAAACTGTAACTCCTGTTGGTGGAGACAATGAGGAAGACGATGATAAGACTCAAATACCTGATTGGAGCGACAACTTTAGTTTTTTGTCAGGGCAGGAACAGGTTGGCTCTGAGGATGACGGGTGTGATAACGCACAGGGTGATGATGATGAGGTCGGAGATCCCACTTACTGTCAACCCACAGTCAGCCAAGAGATGAGGTCAGCAGAG